>NC_067250.2:269373680-271873680 GCF_019359855.2 Lolium perenne
TGTTAAGTGAGTACTATGCACACGAAATCCTCAGTTCCTCGCATATACTATGAAATTGTATCAAAATGAAATATATTCAGCTGACTTGGCTATGTTTTGCAGGTTGTACATGGAAACGAATGGAAAGCTATCGGCACGTGAGAGTTGGTTTCAGGACTGGTTTGAGAAACATGTAAGATGTTCAATTGCACTCTGACTTGTCTATGTGTTTTCACATGAGATGACCTCTTGTCTATTTTGTAATCGTAGATCTCGAAACTCCATGCGGAGAATCCAGGCGCTGTTAGTGCTGATCTCCTTGTCCTATCACGTGGTCCAGATAAGAGGGTGTTGGTAGCTGCAGCTTGCAATGCCAATGGTGTCCATTACAGCTCCTATGAGCGTGAACAACATTTGAAGACACGAAATAGTGGCATCACAACCAGTGGAGATCACTTGACAACCAGAAAGAAGAGATCATAGTCATTTGACCATTATGGTCACATAGAAGAGGTTATTCAGTTGTTCTATAGTGATAAGGTTACTGTCCGATCTGTGGTTCTATTTAAGTATTCTTTGGTACAACCAAGATCCAAACAAGGGCAAAGGTGCCAGAAATGATGGGTATTTCATATCAGTCAATACTACTGCTCAGTGGTACAAGGATGATCCTTATATTTTGGTACCTCAAGCGGCCAAGGTACTTTTCTTGGAAGACAGATCTAGAAAAGGATGGCAGTATGTGCAAAAGTTTGCGGCAAGGAACATATATGATTTGGATGAGAATGCGGATCCAATAATTGGTGCCCAGCAAGATGATTTCGCTGGTTCTAGGCAAACTAAAGTTGCTGAGATTGATGAAACCTCATTGGATACAGGTATCCCTGCACATGATGGAGAAGTAGATTTCACTGTTGAGGTTAGTATAGTCGACAAAGAGACGGATAAACTGAAGCTACCTGGTGAATCTCAGGAGGAGAATGGACACGACGAGCAGGATGAGACCATGCACGAATATCAGAATGAAGACGGAGGTGATGATGATGATGATGATGATGATGATGATGATGATGATGATGATGATTAGACTCTTGTCTCTGTATCATGCTATGAGATGAAGAACCATGATTTGTTTTGATTTTTCTATTTGGAAAATGTATGAGTCCTGAAGACAATTATCTGTTGGATTGTAATCCCATGATGACTAATTATTTATGTTTGTTGTCCTACTAAAAGTTGGTCAAACTTAATTGTGTGGAAGTAATCCCAGTCTGTTTGATTCATAGGGTCATATCCCATAGGAAAATAGAATGATAATAGATCAAACTAATGCAAAATATCTTATAACCACAATCAAATAGAATTTCTCTTGACATAGGATTCAAGTTGGCATGGCATCCCTATCATACAGGGTTTTTATTCATACTATGCTACAAATCGAAAATAAGATGGGTCAGCACTTTATCGCGACAGATAGGGCAGCTGGCATTCGTTACAAACCAGGAGAAGATGCACTTCCTATGGAATGGGTGTTTGCATCCCCAGAGACGCACCGTTGTGCGCCGCGACAGCCCCAGCATGCATATGCTGCAGTGGCCGTCCTCCGGCGCAACTAGGACCCAACTGTCTTGCAGCGCCGGCAAGTTGACGATGAGCCGGTGGTCCACCCTAAGGGTGAGGTCGAAGTGGAGGCCACCGACCCGATGACACGCCTGCTGCCACATCAGGTGCATAACATCGTAAGGCATGATGATGTCCCACTCCTCCTCCGTGAGGTTCAGGTTCTTGAGCAGCCATATACGGGCAAGAATCTCGCGCATAGTTCGCACGACATAGCCCCCACTACCCAGCTCCCTCGGAGGCAAGCCAAGATCCAGCACCACCTCTTCGCAGGGTGTAGTGGTGATATCGTCCTCATCCAGTGGGGCAGGGAGGGGCCCGGCCATCCTCCTGAGCTCGTACGTCCTCGAGAAGAAGATGTGCACTGTCATAGTGTACGGGGACGCCTCGCCCTCGCCCACGGCCGGCGGCTCGCCGACGGAGAAGTCGGTCATGCTTGCCGGCACACGGCAGGCACGGAAGACATGTGGGCTAGACTCGATGATGCGCTCGCGTGAGGAGCGCTCTAGTAGGGGCGTCGCCGCCATTGGGGATTCTTCGGAGGGGTGTAGATTGGCGGCTAGTCGACGGTGAGGTGGTTGGTGTGAGATCTCTGGGATGAGGCCAGGGGAAGTGGGCGAAGTGCTCGGGACTAGGGACTCCCCTCAACTTTCCGCAGTAGTATAATAATAAGTGGTGGACGAGGGAGACTAGTCCAGAGACTACCCAAAGTTGAGTAGAGTAGTAGTAGTACATCATGTTCGAGGGAAAATGCCCAAGATTTATTAGTAGGAGTATCAAAATTCAAGCTAATTTCGCCTATTTTGTTCTGCCGTTTTTTTCTTGAACACAGTTCTGTCGTTCATTAGACATCATCCAACGGCCTTGGTCTCTGGGATTCGCTGCTACAGTGTCATCTACTATTTTCTACCCAATTCCAGAAACATCCATAAAGCTATAGATAGCTTTCCTGCTTGTTGGCCCCACCTGATGTCTACTTCCCCCTCCTTTTCCTGTAGACAGTGTTGGGCCTCCAAGAGCAGAGGTTTGTAGATCAGCAGCAAGTTTTCCCTTAAGTGGATCACCCAAGGTTTATCGAACTCAGGGAGGAAGAGGTCAAAGATATCCCTCTCATGCAACCCTGCAACCACAAAGCAAGAAGTCTCTTGTGTCCCCAACACACCTAATAGGTGCACTAGTTCGGCGAAGAGATAGTGAAATACAGGTGGTATGAATATATATGAGCAGTAGCAACGGTGCCAGAAAATAGCTTGCTGGCGTGTAGTTGATGGTGGTAGTATTGCAGCAGTAATGCTAACGCATAAAACAGTAAACAAGCAGCGATAGCAGTATTTAGGAACAAGGCCTAGGGATTACACTTTCACTAGTGGACACTCTCAACATTGATCACATAACAGAATAGATAAATGCATACTCTACACTTTTGTTGGATTATGAACACATTGCGTAGGATTACACGAACCCTCAATGCCGGAGTTAACAAGCTCCACAATTAATGTTCATATTTTAGTAACCTTATAGTGTAAGATAGATCAACATAACCAAATAGATCACATCAATACCATCATAGTAATAGTTAACTTCACAATCCACGAGAGATCATGATCATAGCCTACGACAAGAACCACATGGTGCACACACTAGTCACCTTTACACCATGCAGGAGGAATAGAATACTTTAATAACATCACTAGAGTAGCACATAGATGAATTGTGATACAAAACTCATATGAATCTCAATCATGTAAAGCAGCTCATGAGATTATTGTATTGAGGTACATGGGAGAGAGATGAACCACATAGCTACAGCGGAGCCCTCAGCCTCGGGGGTGGATTACTCCCTCCTCATCATGGAGGCAGCGATGGCGGTGAAGATGGCGGTGAAGACGGCGGTGGAGATGGCTCCGGGGGCAATTCCCCGTCCCGGCAGGGTGCCGAAACAGAGTTCTGTCCCCCGAATTGGAGTTTCGCGATGGCGGCGGCGCCCCTGGAGTCTTTCTCGGAGTTTCGTCAATTGGTACTTTGCGTTTTTAGGTCGAAAAGGGATTTTATAGGCGAAGAGGCGGCGCGGGGGCACACAGGGCGCCACACCCTAGGCCGGCGCGGCCGAGGGTCCGGCCGCGCCGCCATGTGGTGTGGTGGCCCCCGGCCCCTCTCCGACTCTTCTTCGGTGTTACGGAGCCTTCCGGGAAAAATAGGAGGTTTGGCGTTGATTTTGTCCAATTCCGAGAATATTGCCCGAACAGCCTTTCTACGGAACCAAAAACAACGAGAAAACGAGGAACGGCACTTCGGCATCTTGTTAATAGGTTAGTTCCAGAAAATGCACGAATATGACATAAAGTGTGCATAAAACATGTAGATAACATCAATAATGTGGCATGGAACATAAGAAATTATCGATACGTCGGAGATGTATCAGCATCCCCAAGCTTAGTTCTGCTCGTCCCGAGCGGTAAAACGATAACACGAGATAATTTACGGAGTGACATGCCATCATAACCTTGATCATACTATTTGTAAAGCATATGTAGTGAATGCAGCGATCAAAACAATGTATATGACATGAGTAAACAAGTGAATCATAAAGCAAAGACTTTTCATGAATAGCACTTCAAGACAAGCATCAATAAGTCTTGCATAAGAGTTAACTCATAAAGCAATAATTCAAAGTAGAGGTATTGAAGCAACATAAAGGAAGATGAAGTTTCAGCGGTTGCTTTCAACTTATAACATGTATATCTCATGGATAATTGTCAATGCAAAGCAATATAACAAATGCAATATGCAAATATGTAGGAATCAATGCACAGTTCACACAAGTGTTTGCTTCTTGAGGTGGAGAGAAATAGGTGAACTGACTCAACATTGAAAGTAAAAGAATGGTCCTCCATAGAGGAAAAGCATCGATTGCTATATTTGTGCTAGAGCTTTGATTTTGAAAACATGAAACAATTTTGTCAACGGTAGTAATAAAGCATATGTATCATGTAAATTATATCTTATAAGTTGCAAGCCTCATGCATAGTATACTAATAGTGCCCGCACCTTGTCCTAATTAGCTTGGACTACCGGATCATCACAATGCACATGTTTTAACCAAGTGTCACAAAGGGGTACTTCTATGCCGCCTGTACAAAGGTCTAAGGAGAAAGCTCGCATTGGATTTCTCGCTATTGATTATTCTCAACTTAGACATCCATACCGGGACAACATAGACAACAGATAATGGACTCCTCTTTTATGCATAAGCATGTAACAACAATTAATAATTTTCTCATATGAGATTGAGGATATTGTCCAAAACTGAAACTTCCACCATGGATCATGGCTTTAGTTAGCGGCCCAATGTTCTTCTCTAACAATATGCATGCTTAACCATAAGGTGGTAGATCTCTCTTACTTCAGACAAGACGGACATGCATAGCAACTCACATGATATTCAACAAAGAGTAGTTGATGGCGTCCCCAGTGAACATGGTTATCGCACAACAAGCAACTTAATAAGAGATAAAGTGCATAATTACATATTCAATACCACAATAGTTTTTAAGCTATTTGTCCCATGAGCTATATATTGCAAAGGTGAATGATGGAATTTTAAAGGTAGCACTCAAGCAATTTACTTTGGAACGGCGGAGAAATACCATGTAGTAGGTAGGTATGGTGGACACAAATGGCATAGTGGTTGGCTCAAGTATTTTGGATGCATGAGAGGTATTCCCTCTCGATACAAGGTTTAGGCTAGCAAGGCTTATTTGAAACAAACACAAGGATGAACCGGTGCAGCAAAACTCACATAAAAGACATATTGTAAACATTATAAGACTCTACACCGTCTTCCTTGTTGTTCAAACTCAATACTAGAAATTATCTAGACCTTAGAGAAACCAAATATGCAAACCAAATTTTAGCATGCTCTATGTATTTCTTCATTAATGGGTGCAAAGTATATGATGCAAGAGCTTAAACATAAGCACAACAATTGCCAAGTATCACATTACCCAAGACATTAATAGCAATTACTACATGTATCATTTTCCAATTCCAACCATATAACAATTTATCGAAGAAGAAACTTCGCCATGAAAATTAAAAGCTAAGAACACATGTGTTCATATGAACCAGCGGAGCGTGTCTCTCTCCCACAAAAGCATTTATTCAAACAAAAACAAAAACAAAAGCACACAGATGCTCCAAGCAAAGCACATAAGATGTGACGGAATAAAAATATAGTTTCAGGGGAGGAACCTGATAATTTGTCGATGAAGAAGGGGATGCCTTGGGCATCCCCAAGCTTAGACGCTTGAGTCTTCTTGATATATGCAGGGGTGAACCACCGGGGCATCCCCAAGCTTAGAGTTTTCACTCTTCTTGATCATAGTATATCATCCTCCTCTCTTGACCCTTGAAAACTTCCTTCACACCAAACTTCTCATAAACTTCATTAGAGGGGTTAGTACATAATCAAAAACTCACATGTTCAGAGGTGACACAATCATTCTTAACACTTCTGGACATTGCTCAAAGCTACTGGAAGGTAATGGAACAAAGAAATCCACCCAACACAGCGAAAGAAGCAATGCGAAATAAAAGGCAGAATCTGTCAAAATAGAACAGTCCGTAAAGACGAATTTTTAATAAATACTTCCGTTGCTCAGATCAGAAAACTCAAAACTAATGAAAGTTGCGTACATATCTGAGGAACACGCACGTAAATTGGCATATTTTTCGGATTTTTTTACAGAGAAAACAGCCCAGATTCGTGACAGATAGAAATCTGTTTCTGCGCAGAAATCCAAATCTAGTATCAACCTTCGATTAGAGGCTTCACTTGGCACAACAAAACACAAAACTAAGATAAGGAGAGGTTGCTACAGTAGTAAACAACTTCCAAGACACAAATATAAAACAAAATACTGTAGCAAAATAACACATGGGTTATCTCCCAAGAAGTTCTTTCTTTATAGCCATTAAGATGGGCTCAGCAGTTTTAATGATCCACTCGCAGGAAATAGTATTCGAAGCAAAAGAGAGCTTCAAGAGGCAAATTCAAAACAAATTTAAGTCTAACATGCTTCCTATGAAGAGGAATCTTATACACGAATGAATTCATGAAGAACAAAGTGACAAGCATAAGAGGATAAAACACGAGTAACTTCAAGATTCTCAACATAAAGAGGGGAAACTTAATATTATTAAGATGCATACAACCATATTTCCCTCTCTCATAATAACTTTCAGTAGCATCATTGATGAAATCCACAATATACCCATCACTTAAAACATTCTTATCATGGTTCATATGCATAGAAGTATCATTAATTTTGGCATAAGAAGAGTTCTTCTCATTAATAGTAATTGGAGCAGGATTATTATCAAGAATTTGAACATGGTAAACAAGTTGCATATTAAGGGAATCGTTTTTGGTAACCCAATCATGACTATGACAAGTTTCATAAGGGTAGTTATAACCTATATCATAGCATTCTTTATAATAATCATCAAAGATCGGAGGCACAGTGTCATCATAAGAAGTAGAATAGTTATCTTTCACAGTCGGTTTATCTATGACCATACCATCGTTGTTATTAGAAGGAGATGTATCAAACACATAATGATCAGTAGCAAAAGGATTTTCAAACACCTCTTCCCCAAGCTTAGAGCTTTCTATATCATTATGGGAGGAAGCATGGATAGCAACGACACTATGGCAATTATTATCATCATCATTTTCAGAATTAGTTTCCCAGAGATTTGCAATATCAAAAGTAGTGTGCTCATTCAAATAATGATCTCTAATGTATGTAAAGGGCATAGGAAGATCATCATATTTAGATTCATTATCACAATAATCATTAGGAGCAACATACTTACGGTTACTTAGCGTTATCTCATTCACGCGGGGATACGCCGTTACCTCTTTCTTTTTATTCTCCTTCTTCTTCCTCTTCTTCTTCTTCGTTCCCTTCTTCTTCTTCTTCTTCTCTTCCTTCTCCTCATTTCCTTCTTTAGGAGGAAGAGGCTTGAAGGGTGGCTTGTCCGCATAACCTGATTTACTTTTAAAAACAATAGAAGAAACTTGGGAGGATTCCTCCTTTTCATTAATTAGTTCAAAACACATGGCGGTCCTATCATATTTTGGCAAGGTGTCGTCTTCTAAAATATTTTGTATGTAAGTATTTGTCTGGCTATTATCAATGCAATAAGAAAAACACCCATGCAGGACATCATCAATATCAAGATCACTCATATGTAACAAAGAGATTTTTCTCGACAGTTCTTCACACCCCAAAAATAAAGTAAGTTCATCATGCTGATTAGGAGTAATTTCATCATCACAATACAAATTTGCAGCACTCATTGGGTTCAAATTATCATTGGAGGAGCATTGAAAATTAAAATGACCCACTTCATGGCAAACTTCACAAATAAAAGGATAGAGGACACAAATTTTTTTACCAAGATCATCTAGCGCCCTAGACCACTTTCTAGTTTTTTCATTAGTATGATGGATACAATATTCATCTTCGATTTGATTAATTCCACAAGGTCTATGCATTCCACAAAAATTAACATGCTTATAGGAAATAGCATTCTTAGGAGTTTGAGCATGCTTATTGCAATAATTAACAACAATTTCATTCTTCATGCAAGCCTCTTTAAAAGGTTCATGATACTTATCAAAATTCTTCTTAGGCAATTCAAAATGAGAAGCAAAGGATTTATAAAGATTTGCAGCAACTTGAGAGTCAAGACCATAAGTAGCACTCATATTTCGAAATTTATCGGTATCCATAAAAGCTTCAATGCATTCATAATCATAATTTATACCTGACTCTTTACCTTCATTGTTCTCCCATCCTTCAGCGTTCTCCTTAATCCGATCAAGAAGATCCCACCTAGCTTCAACCTCCTTGCTTGTGAAAGATCCCTCCGAACACGCGTCCAGATAGTCCTTGTGTTGTCCTGAAAGCCTCGCATAAAAATTGTTAACAATAACATTACGGGGGAGCTCATGAATGGGACATTTGAGCATTAGTGATTTCAATCTCCCCCACGCTTGAGAAATACTCTCTCCATCACGAGGATAAAAGTTATAAATATAATTCCTATCAATATGCACTTCATGCGGAGGATAAAATTTAGAATAAAAGAGAGATGCAATTTCCTCCCAACCAAGAGAATGCCTATTCTCCAACAATTTATACCAATGCGCCGCTTTACCAGACAGCGAAACGGAGAATAGCTTCTTCTTCACTTCATCCATAGAGATACCTGCACACTTGAATAACCCGCATAATTCGTGCAAAAACAGTAAATGATCTCTAGGATGGACAGTTACATCCCCTTTATAGTGATTGTCCATAACACGTTCAATAATTTTCATAGGTATTTTATACGGAATACTTTCAGCAGGTGGATTCAAAATATCAGAAGCATCATTAGAGTTATCGCATATGGGAGATAAAGCATTATCAGAACAAATTTTCTCCCCTAAAGATGGGAAGCTAAAAAGATCACAAAAACTAGCTTCCCCAAGCTTAGACTTCTCCATAGTATTAGCAGTAATTGCATTCATACTAATAACATCGCTACTAACATGCAAATAAGGTTCCATAGGTTTTTTAATTTTCGCATCAAACAATTCTAAATCAGGAAAAAGATTAAAAAGGTCACCAATTTTGTTGTTGTTTTCCATTATGCCTAACTAGTGTAAAACAAGAAACAAAAAGTTGCAATTGCAGGATCTAAAGGAAATAGCTTCGAGTACTTACAACGGCGAAAATAGCTTAGTAGCCGAGATCCGGAGTGTGAGTACCTTTTACCTTTCCTCCCCGGCAACGGCGCCAGAAAATAGCTTGATGTCTACTTCCCCCTCCTTTTCCTGTAGACAGTGTTGGGCCTCCAAGAGCAGAGGTTTGTAGATCAGCAGCAAGTTTTCCCTTAAGTGGATCACCCAAGGTTTATCGAACTCAGGGAGGAAGAGGTCAAAGATATCCCTCTCATGCAACCCTGCAACCACAAAGCAAGAAGTCTCTTGTGTCCCCAACACACCTAATAGGTGCACTAGTTCGGCGAAGAGATAGTGAAATACAGGTGGTATGAATATATATGAGCAGTAGCAACGGTGCCGAGAAAAATAGCTTTTGGCGTGTAGTTGATGGTGGTAGTATTGCAGCATAGGTAACGTTAAAAAACGATAAACAAGCAGCGATAGCGATATTTAGGAACAAGGCCTAGGGATTACACTTTCACTAGTGGACACTCTCAACATTGATCACATAACAGAATAGATAAATGCATACTCTACACTTTTGTTGGATGATGAACACATTGCGTAGGATTACACGAACCCTCAATGCCGGAGTTAACAAGCTCCACAATTAATGTTCATATTTTAGTAACCTTATAGTGTAAGATAGATCAACATAACCAAATAGATCACATCAATACCATCATAGTAATAGTTAACTTCACAATCCACGAGAGATCATGATCATAGCCTACGACAAGAACCACATGGTGCACACACTAGTCACCTTTACACCATGCAGGAGGAATAGAATACTTTAATAACATCACTAGAGTAGCACATAGATGAATTGTGATACAAAACTCATATGAATCTCAATCATGTAAAGCAGCTCATGAGATTATTGTATTGAGGTACATGGGAGAGAGATGAACCACATAGCTACAGCGGAGCCCTCAGCCTCGAGGGTGGATTACTCCCTCCTCATCATGGAGGCAGCGATGGCGGTGAAGATGGCGGTGAAGACGGCGGTGGAGATGGCTCCGGGGGCAATTCCCCGTCCCGGCAGGTGCCGAAACGAGTTCTGTCCCCGAATTGGAGTTTCGCGATGGCGGCGGCGCCTGGAGTCTTTACGGAGTTTCGTCAATTGGTACTGCGTTTTTAGGTCGAAAGGGATTTTATAGGCGAAGAGGCGGCGCGAGGGGGCACACAGGGCGCCACACCCTAGGCCGACGCGGCCGAGTGCGGCCCGCGCCGCCATGTGGTGTGGTGGCCCCCTGGCCCCTCTCCGACTCTTCTTCGGTGTTCTGGAGCCTTCCGGGAAAAATAGGAGGTTTGGCGTTGATTTCGTCCAATTCCGAGAATATTGCCCGAACAGCCTTTCTGGAACCAAAAACAACAGAAAACAGGAACTGGCACTTCGGCATCTTGTTAATAGGTTAGTTCCAGAAAATGCACGAATATGACATAAAGTGTGCATAAAACATGTAGATAACATCAATAATGTGGCATGGAACATAAGAAATTATCGATACGTCGGAGATGTATCACCACCCCATTTTTAAAATCTTTTCTTCCTTATCCCCTTCGCTCATGCTAGCAGCTACTTGCAGCCATTGCTACACCAACGAGGTGATCTCTATGATAGGCACGGTTTTAGTAATACAGCAAGTTGTAGATAGCTAACCATGAGACACATGCCTCTCTGGTTGAGACTGAGCTCGCTCTTGTGATTGGGCTCCAATGGTCGAGGTGAGTCACAATTTGCAATGACGAGAGGTTTGTCTTTGGATGTAGGCAACTTTGGGATAGAATTAATTAGCACAGAGGCGTAACTAGCACTAGATGGAGAAGGCATAGTACACATATCGGACACGAAGTCGCGTCTGGCGAGCAGCTCGCATTCACTTGCATCAGTGTGGTACAACAAAGATGATGAAGAAGGATTGGAGCTTTGAAGGTAGTCAGAAAAGTTACAAAAAATAATATGTGCAAAACTTAACCTGTATAAACGCACATGCATGGATAATTTTACATTTCTGCATGAGAAAGACATGTCAATTTTTAGTAAGACATGGTTTGATTTGTCAAATTTGATGCTCCTTAATGCATTTCAAGTGAAAATTACAGGTTTATTCATTATAATTGCCGATTTTTAACGTTACATGCAGCTGACTAGCAAACTATAAGTGTGTGATTGCTTGCTTCCAAAATAAGGATATGTAATCATTTTGTATAAGGTAGTACCAATTAGTCGTTATATTGCAGAACTTAAAGAGTTTTGACAGAAAAAAAAACTCGTTGCTACTACATAAAAATGGTCATGTTGACAAATTTGATCCAGTGTTGAACAGAGCCAGAAACATTTCTAAAACTTGAGCATGGAAGAGGCTAGGGGTAAATGCCCCAAGGCCAGCCGAGCCTATCGTAGGTGCCGTCGCGAGGCCGATGTGCTCGTCGCCAGTACGTATCTCCGCTTAATAGGTACCTTAATTTGGAGCGCGCGCGGACGCTGCGCTACCCCGAGCTCGAGACACCGCCGTACCGCTAGCTCGACCATGGCGGCGGAGGCGGAAGCGGAGCGGTGGCGGCGGAAGGTAAAGCTCCTGCTGACAAACATATTAGGCACAAATGGGCAACCTTTAGTAACCCATGTTCCATTTTTTTTGTCAGGATAACCCCATGTACCACCTTCCCAATAGAAAAAGTACTGTTCAACCTTCCCCTGTTGGGCCCAATATTTCACTTTTGGGTTGCCAACGAACATCTACATGGTAATTGTTATCGGTCTACTTGCTCCGGCTGTCGAAGCCCAATAACTACAAATGGGCCTTTCTGCTCATGCAATTGCGGCCCTTTTCTAATGAAACACAGATCCTATGATTGGCAAAAAAAAAACACGGAGATTCTACATAAGAGTTGTTTTTATTTATTTTGAATTATTGGGTTCCAATTTTTGAAACTGCTCATGCCCAATATGAAAATCCTTGATCGCTCCATACCCATATGGATAACGGTATTTTTAAAAATTCATAAAGTGGATTTGAAATTTAAAACATATCCTGATAATTCCATGATTTAATCTATCAACTTGCAAGATCTTGGAGCGAAAGAGCTTGTATTAGTCTGCAAAAATAATACTGATAAACCTGTCATTAACAAGAAATGAAGGTTTATCGTTCAGAGAGGATGCCATGTGGGACCCATGAGACAGTAGCGTCCTCAACGTTTCAAAGAAAAAGGCAAGTAGCCCGAAAATAGGGGTAAAAAATAAACCCTAGAAAGCAAACATTTATAGTTCATAGAGGCTAACATGTGGGACCGATCTGCCAGCAGCATCCTCATCATTTCGAAGTCGGTAGGGTCAGAAGAAAAAGGCAAATAGCCAGAAATTAGGGGTCAAAAATAAATCCAAAAGAGGAAACTTTTATTCTTCATAGAGGATGACATGTGGGACCAACCTGCCAGCAGCGTTTCAAAGGGGGCAGGGGATCAAAAGAAAAAGGCAAATTGCCAGAAATTAGGGGTAAAAAATAAATCCAACAAAGGAATGGTTTATTGTTCATAGATGCTGACATGTGGGACCCATGAGCCACCAGTGACCTCAATTTCAAAGGCGGCATATGATCGAAAGAAAAAGGCAAGTGACCAAAAATCAGGGGGTTAAAAAAATATAAGAAAAGAAACTTTATTGTACATAGAGGATGACATGCGGGTCCCATGAGCCAGCACCTTACTCAACGTTTCAGAGGTGGCATGAGATCGAAAGAAAAAGGAAAGTGACCAAATATCAGGAGCAAAAAATAATCCAAGAAAAGAAACTTTTATTGTACATAGAGGATGACATATGGGTCCCACTTATACAAGCTCTTTCGCTCCAAGATCTTGCAAGTTGATTTTACATAGAGGATGACATGCGGGCCCCTTGTGTCAGCAGCTTACTCAACGTTTCCAAGGCGGCAGGGGATCAAAAGAAAAAGGAAGTAGCCAGAAATTAGCGGTCAAAATAACTCCAAAAAAGGAAACTTTTATTGTTCATAGAGGATGACATGCGGGACACATGCGCTAGCAGCTTCCTCAATGTTTCAAAGGCGGCATGAGATCGAAAGAAAAAGACAAGAGACTAAATATCAGGAGCCAAAAATAATCCAAGAAAAGAAACTTTATTGTACATAAAAGATAACATGCGGGTCCTATTTTGCAGCAGCGGTGTCAACATTTCAAAATAACTCCAAGAAAGGAAAGATTTATTGTTCATAGAGGCTGACATGTTGGACCCATGAGCCAGCAGAATCCACAATGTTTCAAAGGCGGCAGGGGATCAAAAGAAAAAGGAAGTAGCCAGAAATTAGGGGTCAAAAATAACTCCAAGAAAGGAAACTTTTATTGTTTGTAGAGGATGACATGCGGGACCCATGAGCCAGCAGCTTACTCAACGTTTCAAAGGCGGCATGAGATCGAAATAAAAAAGGCAAGTGACAAAATATCAGGAGCCAAAGATAATCCAAGAAAAAAAAACTTTATTGTACATAGAGGATGACAAGCGGGTCCCATTTTGCAGCAGCGGTCTCAACGTTTCCAAGGCGGCACAGAACCAAAAGAAAAATGAAGTAGCCAGAAATCAGGGGTAAAAAAAATCCAAGAAGAAAGATTTCAATTGGGCTGCATCTGGACATCTGGGCCTTCGAACTATCCTGCTTGGCCTTTTGACTCGTACAATTTCAGCCCACTCCAAAACAGGAAAGTTCGGAATTTTCTAAAAAAAACAGGAAAGTCCTATGCTTCGCAAAAACAAAAAAAGGAGATTCAACATATAAGTTTGTTTATGTAAAAATAAAGATTTAATCTATCCGTTTGCAATAGCTCAGAGCGCAATACACTGTTTATTGTCTGCAAAATAATCAAGATATCACATGTTTCTTGTACGGGGAGGCTGACATCGGGGACCCATGAGCCAGCATCGTCGTCAACGTTTTAAAGGCGGCAGGGGATGGAAAGAAAAAATAAACCAAAAATATGTTGGTACAAAATCCAAGAAAAGAAACATTTTTGTTCTAAGAGGATGACATGCGGGACCGATGATGCAGCAGCCTCCTCAGCGTTTATTGTTCATAGAGGCTGACATGTGGGACCCGTGAGCCAGCAGCGTCCTCAACGTTTTAAAGGCGGCAGGAGATCGAAAGAAAAAATAAGGCAAAAATCATTTGGTAAACAAAATCCAAGAAAAGAAACATTTACCGTTCTGAGAGGATGACATGCGGGACCCATGAGGCAGCAGCATCCTCAACGATTCCAAGGCGGCAGGGGATCAAAGGAAAAAAGGAAATATCTAGAAATTAATTAGGAGTTCAAAATAAATCCATCAAAGGAAACTTTTATTGTTCACAGAGGATGACATGTGGGACCGACCTGCCAACAGCGTCCTCATCGTTTCAAAGGGGGCAGGAGATCAAAAGAAAAAGGTAGCCAGAAATTAGGGGTAAAAAATAACTCCAAGAAAGGAAACTTTTATTGTTCGTAGAGGATGACATGCGGGACCCATGAGCCAGCAGCTTACTCAACGTTTCAAAGGCGGCATGAGATCGAAAGAAAAAGGCAAGTGACAAAATATCAGGAGCCAAAGATAATCCAAGAAAAAAACTTTATTGTACGTAGAGGATGACATGCGGGTCCCAATTAGCAGCAGCGGTCTCAACGTTTCAAATGCAGCTTGAGATCAAAAGAAAAAAAGAAAGTTGATTGTACATAGAGGATGACATGTGGGTCCCATGAGTCAGTAGCTTACTCAACGTTTCCAAGGCGGCAGGGGATCAAAAGAAAAAGGAAATAGCCAAAAATCTGAGGGTGAAAAAAAACCAAGAAAATAAACTTTTATAGCACATAGAGGATGACATGCGGGTCCCATGAGCCAGCAGGGTCCTCAACGTTTCAAACGTGGCATGAGATCGAAAGAAAAAGGCAAGTGACCAAATATCAGGAGCCAAAAATAATTCAAGAAAAGAAACTTGATTGTACATAGAGGATGACATGCGGGTCCCAATTAGCAGCAGCGGTATCACCGTTTGAGAAGCGGCAGGGGATCGAAAGAAAAAGGCAAGTGACCAAATATGAGGTTCCAAAAAAATCCTAGAAAAGAAAGTTTTATAGTACATAGAGGATGACATACGGGTCCCATGATCCTGCAGGTTCCTCAACATTTCAAACGTGGCATGAGATCGAAAGAAAAAGGTAAGTGACCAAATATGAGGAGCCAAAAATAATTCAAGAAAAGAAAGTTTTATAGTACATAGAGGATGACATGCGGGTCCCATGATCCTGCAGGTTCCTCAACATTTCAAACGTGGCATGAGATCGAAAGAAAAAGACAAGTGACCAAATATCAGGAGCCAAAAATAATTCAAGGAAAGAAACTTGATTGTACATAGAGGATGACATGCGGGTCCCAATTAGCAGCAGCTGTATCACTGTTTGAGAAGCGGCAGGGGATCGAAAGAAAATGGCAAGTGACCAAATATGAGGTGCCAAAAAAATCCAAGAAAAGAATGTTTTATAGTACATAGAGGATGACATGCGGGTCCCATTTGGAGCAGCGGTCTCAACGTTTCCAAGGCGGCACAGAACCAAAAGAAAAATGAAGTAGCCAGAAATCAGGGGGTGAAAAAAATCCAAGAAGAAAGATTTCAATCGGGCTGCATCTGGACATTTGGGCCTTCGAACTATCTTGCTTGGCCTTTTGACTCGTACAATTTCAGCCCACTCCAAAACCGGGAAGTTCGGAATTTTCTAAAAAAAAACAGGAAAGTCCTATGCTTCGCAAAAACAAAAAAAAAACAAGGAGATTCAACATATAAGTTTGTTTATGTAAAAATAAAGATTTAATTTATCCGTTTGAAATAGCTCAGAGCGCAATACACTGTTTATTGTCTGCAAAATAATCAAGATATCACATGTTTCTTGTACGGGGAGGCTGACATCGGGGACCCATGAGCCAGCAGCGTCATCAACGTTTTAGAGACGGCAGGGGATGGAAAGAAAAAATAAACCAAAAATATGTTGGTAAACAATCCAAGAAAAGAAACATTTTCGTTCTAAGAGGATGACATGCGGGACCCATGAGGCAGCAGCATCCTCAGCGTTTATTGTTCATAGAGGCTGACATGTTGGACCCGTGAGCCAGCAGCGTCCTCAACGTTTTAAAGGCGGCAGGAGATCGAAAGAAAAATTAGCCAAAAATCATTTGGTAAACAAAATCCAAGAAAAGAAATATTTACCGTTCTGAGAGGATGACATGTGGGACCCATGAGGCAGCAGCATCCTCAACGATTCCAAGGCGGCAGGGGATCAAAGAAAAAAAAGGAAATATCCCGAAATTAATTAGGGGTTCAAAATAAATCCATCAAAGGAAACTTTTATTGTTCACAGAGGATGACATGTGGGACCGACCTGCCAACAGCGTCCTCATCGTTTCAAAGGGGGCGGGAGATCAAAAGAAAAAGGCAAATAGCCAGAAATTAAGGGTCAAAAATAACTCCAAGAAAGGAAACTTTTATTGTTCGTAGAGGATGACATGCGGGACCCATGAGCCAGCAGCTTACTCAACGTTTCAAAGGCGGCATGAGATCGAAAGAAAAAGGCACGTGACAAAATATCAGGAGCCAAAGATAATCCAAGAAAAAAACTTTATTGTACATAGAGAATGACATGCGGGTCCCATTTTGCAGCAGCGGTCCCAATGTTTCAAATGCGGCTTGAGATCAAAAGAAAAAAGAAAGTAGCCAGAAATTAGGGGGTAAAAAAAACTCCAAGAAAGGAAAGTTTTATCGTTCATACAGGCTGACATGTGGGACCTATGAGCCAGCAGAGTCCTCAACGTTTCAAAGGCGGCTGGGGATCAAAAGAAAAAGGAAATAGCCAAAAATCAGAGGGTGAAAAAAAACCAAGAAAATGAACTTTTATAGTACATAGAGGATGACATGCGGGTCCCATGAGCCTGTGATGCGCGTGGTTGACGTATTGTCTTTCCGTTCGACACGCGTCCGTTGGGAACCCCAAGAGGAAGGTGTGATGCGCAAAACCAAGGTTTATCGAACCAGTAGGAGTCAAGAAGCACGTTGAAGGTTGATGGCGGCGAGATGTAGTGCGGCGCAACACCAGGGATTCCGGCGCCAACGTGGAACCTGCACAACACAAACCAAGTACTTTGCCCCAACGAAACAGCGAGGTTGTCAATCTCACCGGCTTGCTGTAACAAAGGATTAGATGTATAGTGTGGAAGATGATTGTTTGCAGAAAACAGTAGAACAAGTATTGCAGTAGATTGTATTTCAGTATAGAGAATTGGACCGGGGTCCACAGTTCACTAGAGGTGTCTCTCCCATAAGATAAATAGCATGTTGGGTAAACAAATTAGAGTTGGGCAATTGACAAATAGAGAGGGCATGACCATGCACATACATATTTTGATGAGTATTGTGAGATTTAATTGGGCATTACGACAAAGTACATAGACCGCTATCCAGCATGCATCTATGCCTAAAAAGTCCACCTTCAGGTTATCATCCGAACCCCTTCCAGTATTAAGTTGCTAACAACAGACAATTGCATTAAGTATTGCGCGTAATGTAATCAATAACTACATCCTCGGACATAGCATCAATGTTTTATCCCTAGTGGCAACAGCACATCCATAACCTTAGAGGTTTCTGTCACTCCCAGTTCACGGAGACATGAACCCACTATCGAGCATAAATACCCCCTCTTGGAGTTACTAGCAAAAACTTGGCCAGAGCCTCTACTAATAACGGAGAGCATGCAAGATCATAAACAACACATAGACATAAATTGATAATCAACATAACATAGTATTCTCTATCCATCGGATCCCAACAAACACAACATATAGCATTACAGATAGATGATCTTGATCATGTTAGGCAGCTCACAAGATCCAACAATGAAGCATAATGAGGAGAAGACAACCATCTAGCTACTGCTATGGACCCATAGTCCAGGGGTGAACTACTCACACATCACTCCGGAGGCGACCATGGCGGCGTAGAGTCCTCCGGGAGATGATTCCCCTCGCCGGCAGGGTGCCGGAGGCGATCTCCTGAATCCCCCGAGATGGGATTGGCGGCGGCGGCGTCTCTGGAAGGTTTTCCGTATCGTGGCTCTCGGTACTGGGGGTTTCGCGACGAAGGCTATTTGTAGGCGGAAGGGTAGGTCAGGGGGCGTCGCGAGGGGCCCAGGAGACAGGTCGGCGCGGCCAAGGGTGGGGCCGCGCCGCCCTACCTCCTGGCCATCTCGTGGCCCCACTTCGTTGACTCTCCGGTCTTCTGGAAGCTTCGTGGCAAAATAGGCCCCTGGGCGTTGATTTCGTCCAATTCCGAGAATATTTCCTTACTAGGATTTCTGAAACCAAAAACAGCAGAAAACAACAACTGGCTCTTCGGCATCTTGTTAATAGGTTAGTTCCAGAAAATGCATAAATATGATGTAAAGTATGCATAAAACATGTAGATATCATCAATAATTTGGCATGGAACATAAGAAATTATCGATATGTCGGAGACGTATCAGCATCCCCAAGCTTAGTTCCTGCTCGTCCCGAGCAGGTAAACGATAACAAAGATAATTTCTGGAGTGACATGCCATCATAACCTTGATCATACTATTGTAAGCGTATGAGCTGAGATCAAATCATTCAAAGCAAGTATCTATATTGATATAAGAGATGATAATGCAAGAGTTAGACAAGCTAGAAGTTTTCATGAACTATTGCTTTAAAGACATGTAACCGTACAAAGTTCATTAAAGATGTATTAAGCATTCAGCATAGAAGTTTTATCCTTCATTCCAAGCATCAAGTAAATTTTCACAACATAAGAAGGATTCAGTCAAGTAAACATAAACATGAACGTCATGAATCAACTGTTTCGAAGTCTACTCAACCGGTGAGCGCAAGCATTTGGTATTAGCACCATGATGTTATGGCATAAAGAACGTTAATGGGGGTTTGGAAGGCCAAATGGAAGAAAGGCTTGCAAAGCTGTAAATGACCATTAGACAAGAGGAAGCCTTATGATCGATGCTATGCAAGGAGTAGTGATTGCCATGCAACGGATGCACATAGAGCTATATGTGTATGAAAGCTCTCCAATGGAACTAGTGGGGGTGCATCCAACTTGGTTGCTCACAAAGACCTAGAGCACTTTTGAGGAGGCTCATCATTGGAATATACAACCCAAGTTCTATAGTGTAAATTCCCCACATAGTTATACTAGTAAAACATGAAAACTCTCTCATATGAATGTAGGTGCTAAACATGAGCACAAATGATGACTATGAATAATGCGGGTGCTAAAACATGAGCACAAATGTGGATAAAAGATAGTAATGCTGCCCCCTTTTTCTTTATTCTCTTTTTTCCTTTTTTCTGTTTTTTTCTTTTTTCTTTCTTTTCATTTTTTTTCTTTCTTCTCTTTTTTTTTCTTTTTGATGGCCTCCACGGCTCTTTTCATTTTTAGGGGCAACATCCTAATATGACAACACACTTTTTGGTACAAATAACTCATAATGAATGAAACATGATGTATGAAATTGTATGCCTCTGCCAGTGTAGCAGGATGTGCAATGATCTAGCGTAACATGGGTAAACCACACATCAGCTGTATATGATCATGCAAAGCAATATATAAATAATAAATGACAACATGGCATGTAATGTAAAAATGGATGTTGCATGGCAATATATCTCGGAACAGCTATGGAAATGCTGTGGTAGGTAGGTATGGTGGCTGTTTTGAGGAGATGTATGGGCTTATGTGTAGGAGAACAAGAGAAAGTTCTCCCACGGGTTTGGATGTACCGGCGAAGTATGCACAATTCTCAATGTGAGCAAAAGGCAATGCACAGTGCCGAAGAGGCTAGCAAATTTGGATGGTGGAAGTGCCAAAAACCGTAGCTTGACATTAGTCAAAAAGAACTCACAAGCTTATTGCAAACAACTAGCAGGTTCATCATTAAGAGCATTATTAAAATTTACTCCAAGGAGGGCCGTTCACGGTGGCACAAGTACCCCGCTAGCTCCCTCGACCTTCAGCACAACTTAGTTATTACGATGAACTCTCAGACATGGAAAGCTATCAAGTCCAACTACGCCTTCAACTATTTAAATAGAGTTTGTAGTACGGCACAAGCTTAAAGACAACAATCCACTACTAATTTTAACTTATTTATCCAGCAAGCCTTACCATCTAAATACCTCAAAACATTTGCAAAGAATCAAGTTATCAAAGCTCAATGTTCTAAAAGTATTTTATTATACACTACCACATGCAACATTTCCCGTTTCCAACCATACAACAATTTAACGAAGAAGAAACTTTGCCATGAATATTATGAGTAAAGCCTAAGGACATACTTGTCCATATGCTACAGTGGAGCGTGTCTCTCTCCCATACAATGAATGCTAGGATCCATTTTATTCAAACAAAACAAAAACAAAAACAAACCGACGCTCTAAGCAAAGCACATAAGATGTGACGGAATAAAAATATAGTTTCAGGGGAGGAACCTGATAATGTTGTCGATGAAGAAGGGGATGCCTTGGGCATCCCCAAGCTTAGACGCTTGAGTCTTCTTGATATATGCAGGGGTGAACCACCGGCGCATCCCCAAGCTTAGAGCTTTCACTCTCCTTGATCATGTTGTATCATCTTCCTCTCTTGATCCTTGAAAACTTCCTCCACACCAAACTCAAAACAACTCATTAGAGAGTTAGTGCACAATCAAAATATACATGTTCAGAGGTGACATAATCATTCTTAACACTTCTGGACATTGCACAAAGCTAGTGAAAGTCAATGGAATCGAAATATCCATCGAACATATCAAAACAGGCAATGCGAAATAAAAGGCAGAATCTGTCAAAACAGAACAGTTCATAATGACGAATTTTATTGAGGCACCAGACTTGCTCAAATGAAAATGCTCAAATTGAATGAAAGTTGCGTACATATCTGCGGATCACTCACGTAAATTGGCATAATTTTCTGAGTTACCTACAGAGAAGTTTTCCCAGATTCGTGACAGCAAAGAAATCTGTTTCTGCGCAGTAATCCAAATCTAGTATGAACCTTACTATCAACGACTTTACTTGGCACAACAAAGCACAAAACTAAGATAAGGAGAGGTTGCTACAGTAGTAAACAACTTCCAAGACACAAAATAAAAACAAAGGTACTGTAGTAAAAAAAACATGGGTTGTCTCCCATAAGCGCTTTTCTTTAACGCCTTTCAGCTAGGCGCAGAAAGTGTGTATCAAGTGTTATCAAAGGATGGTGCATTTACAGCGGGGTGTGGAGTTTTCTCAACCATGCATAGTATGTTGGATACATAAGTTTTAGCGGCTCCCTTTTCATTAGTCTTGGGCTTGCTACTCTCATCAAACAAATTTTCAGGAACAAGCCAAGCATAGTTATTTTCTAGTGCGTCATTCATTGCTAGGAGCTTACATGGTATTGGTGCTTTGATCTCCCCACCATCATTAATATTATTAGTGTAACTTATTCTCTCCATGTCCATCTTTTCAAAGAGACTAACAAAATTGGTATAAGAACCAAGCATCTTATATTTAATAAAGACTTTCCTAGCCTCTCTTGATATACCACCAAATTCTCTAAGAAGGTTTCTAAAACAAAATCTTTCTTTTCCCCTTCTTCCATATCACCGAGTGTAAGAAACATGTGTTGGATTATAGGATTGAGATTAACAAATTTAGTTTCCAACATGCAAACTAAAGCAGCAGCAGCAATTTCATAAGTAGGAGCAAGTTCTACCAAGTGTCTATCTTCAAAATCTTCAACGGTACTAACATGATTGAAAAATTCTTCTATATTATTTCTCCCAATTATAGACCCACGTCCTACCGGTATGTCTTTTACGGTAAAATTAAAAGGAAACATAATGAAATAAGTAACGTAAATGCAAGTAACTAATTTTTTGTGTTTTTGATATAGAGTGCAAACAAGATAACAAATAAAGTAAAACTAGCAACTAATTTTTTGTATTTTGATTTAGTGCAGCAAACAAAGTAGTAAATAAAATAAAGCAAGACAAAAACAAAGTAAAGAGATTGGATTGTGGAGACTCCCCTTGCAGCGTGTCTTGATTTCCCCGGCAACGGCGCCAGAAATTTTGCTTGATGCGCGTGGTTGACGTATTGTCTTTCCGTTCGACACGCGTCCGTTGGGAACCCCAAGAGGAAGGTGTGATGCGCACAGCGGCAAGTTTCCCTCAGTAAGAAACCAAGGTTTATCGAACCAGTAGGAGTCAAGAAGCACGTTGAAGGTTGATGGCGGCGAGATGTAGTGCGGCGCAACACCAGGGATTCCGGCGCCAACGTGGAACCTGCACAACACAAACCAAGTACTTTGCCCCAACGAAACAGCGAGGTTGTCAATCTCACCGGCTTGCTGTAACAAAGGATTAGATGTATAGTGTGGAAGATGATTGTTTGCAGAAAACAGTAGAACAAGTATTGCAGTAGATTGTATTTCAGTATAGAGAATTGGACCGGGGTCCACAGTTCACTAGAGGTGTCTCTCCCATAAGATAAATAGCATGTTGGGTAAACAAATTACAGTTGGGAAATTGACAAATAGAGAGGGCATGACCATGCACATACATATTATGATGAGTATTGTGAGATTTAATTGGGCATTACGACAAAGTACATAGACCGCTATCCAGCATGCATCTATGCCTAAAAAGTCCACCTTCAGGTTATCATCCGAACCCCTTCCAGTATTAAGTTGCTAACAACAGACAATTGCATTAAGTATTGCGCGTAATGTAATCAATAACTACATCCTCGGACATAGCATCAATGTTTTATCCCTAGTGGCAATAGCACATCCATAACCTTAGAGGTTTTTGTCACTCCCCCAGATTCACGGAGACATGAACCCACTATCGAGCATAAATACCCCCTCTTGGAGTTACTAGCAAAAACTTGGCCAGAGCCTCTACTAATAACGGAGAGCATGCAAGATCATAAACAACACATAGACATAAATTGATAATCAACATAACATAGTATTCTCTATCCATCGGATCCCAACAAACACAACATATAGCATTACAGATAGATGATCTTGATCATGTTAGGCAGCTCACAAGATCCGACAATGAAGCATAATGAGGAGAAGACAACCATCTAGCTACTGCTATGGACCCATAGTCCAGGGGTGAACTACTCACACATCACTCCGGAGGCGACCATGGCGGCGTAGAGTCCTCCGGGAGATAATTCCCCTCTTCGGCAGGGTGCCGGAGGCGATCTCCTGAATCCCCCGAGATGGGATTGGCGGCGGCGGCGTCTCTGGAAGGTTTTCCGTATCGTGGCTCTTGGTACTGGGGGTTTCGCGACGAAGGCTATTTGTAGGCGGAAGGGTAGGTCAGGGGGCGTCGCGAGGGGCCCAGGAGACAGGTCGGCGCGGCCAAGGGTGGGGCCGCGCCGCCCTACCTCCTAGCCATCTCGTGGCCCCACTTCGTTGACTCTCTGGTCTTCTGGAAGCTTCGTGGCAAAATAGGCCCCTGGGCGTTGATTTCGTCCAATTCCGAGAATATTTCCTTACTAGGATTTCTGAAACCAAAAACAGCAGAAAACAGCAACTGACTCTTCGGCATCTTGTTAATAGGTTAATTCCAGAAAATGCATAAATATGATGTAAAGTATGCATAAAACATGTAGATATCATCAATAATGTGGCATGGAACATAAGAAATTATCGATACGTCGGAGACGTATCAGCCTGCAGGTTCCTCAACGTTTCAAACGTGGCATGAGATCGAAAGAAAAAGGCAAGTGACCAAATATCAGGATCCAAAAATAATTCAAGAAAAGAAACTTGATTGTACATAGAGGCTGACATGTGGGACCTATGAGCCAGTAGAGTCCTCAAAGTTTCAAAGGCGGCATGGGATCAAAAGAAAAAAGAAATAGCCAAAAATCAGAGGGTGAAAAAAAACCAAGAAAATGAACTTTTATAGTACATAGAGGATGACATGCGGGTCCCATGAGCCAGCAGGTTCCTCAACGTTTCAAACGTGGCATGAGATCGAAAGAAAAATGCAAGTGACCAAATATCAGGAGGCAAAAATAATTCAAGAAAAGAAAGTTTTATAGTACATAGAGGATGACATGCGGGTCCCATTTAGCAGCAGCGGTATCACCGTTTGAGAGGCTGCACGGGATCGAAAGAAAAAGGCAAGTGACCAAATATCAGGATCCAAAAATAATTCAAGAAAAGAAAGTTTTATTGTACAAAGAGGATGACATGCGGGTCCCATTTAGCAGCAGCGGTCTCACCGTTTGAGAGGCGGCATGGGATCGAAAGAAAAAGGTAAGTGACCAAATATGAGGTGCCAAAAAAGATCCAAGAAAAGAAAGTTTTATAGTACATAGAGGATGACATGCGGGTCCCATTTAGCAGCAGCGGTATCACCGTTTGAGAGGCGGCAGGGGATCGAAAGAAAAAGGCAAGTGACCAAATTTGAGGTGCCAAAAAAAACTCCAAGAAAAGAAAGTTTTATAGTACATAGAGGATGACATGCGGGTCCCATTTAGCAGCAGCGGTCTCAACGTTTCCAAGGCGGCAAGGGATCAAAAGAAAAAGGAAGTAGCCAGAAATCAGGGGGTCAAAAAATCCAAGAATAGAAAGAATTTTGGTTCATAGAGGATGACATGCGGGACCCATGATCCTGCATCGTAAACGGCTCGATCGGAGAGCATTGAACGAGATGGCGCGATCGAGAAAAAAACAATGCCAGAGAGGCTGCCATCTGGGCCCTACATCCCTCGGCGGTGCGGATTTGCGTTGACTCGGCCGGCGAACCCGAGAATTCGAGATGCACCACGTCCCGGGCCACCATACGCAACGTTTTGGCCGGTTTCGTCGGGCTAGGTGGCCTCAAAAACGAGAAAAAAACGTTTTGACATGCACAACGGACAGGCCCAAAATCGTCGGCCATGGTACACCAGCAACCACGGCGCGACTTCAACTTCGTCGGCCATGGCAACTTTTCTTGTAGTTTCCCTCTTTGATATCAAGATGCCAAAAAGGTTGAAGAGCGATGCTATCGTCCCGAGAGACTCAAAGGAAGCCCCCACCAATGTCGGAGTCGACACTGTAGGAGGGTCCATCTTCACCATCAGACCACTGGCTGTGAGAAGAAATCCACTGGGGCTTTGTAATGATATTCTCTTCAGCTCCTGGAGGAGACACTTCCACACCAAGCTTTCTCATGATGCTCTTCTAGCGGCGTCGATCTTTCTTCTCGGCCACATAGGAGTCATACATATGCTCCTGAATATCCAGCTGGAGACAAAAGTTCTTCTTCACCTTGATCTTGAGCTTGGTGTACCAAGAAGGCTCGAGCGTAGGGTCATATATGGAATTGGGATTTTCCCCAAGTCCCATATGAACAGTAAATCCATCAATCTTAGGAGCGGGAGCAGTGGAAGGATCTGCTGAAGGTGCTGCTGTGGCAGTGGCAGTGGCAGAAGCTGGGAGCCCATGATCTTTGATAAGAAGGTTCTTGCGAGGATGGTCGGTAAGTGGTGACATTGGTTCAAGAACTGCGCCATCAAATTTCTGACACCACACCTCAGAAATTAGCTTCATGATAACGGGAGCAAACGAAGGAGACCTCTTTTCCATAATCCACAGATAAATCTGGTTCCACAAGCAATTCATGACATCCATCTGTACACCCTTGCCCCTCCGGAGGTGTGTCTGAAGCAACAAGTCAATGACAAAAGAGTGGATCTCATCAACATTACCCACTTTGACGGCAACGGTCTCACGGTAGATGCGAAGCATGATATCATAGACGGGTTAAAGACCGGAAGTGAACCCAAGCTTGCATCTACCAGGCAAATAGAGTGGCTCAAGAACATCATTGGTGCTTGCATTACTTTCTTGGTGAAACCTCCAACCACTAGTTCGGTCCTCACAATTTTTCGGAATGGGATAACCAAGAATCTGTCCAAAGTTGGTCCAAGTGGTAGTGAGAACCTCATCACGAGTCATCCACGTAATGGAGCGAGCTTTAACATCATGAAAATAGACCATGGCATAAAACTGAGTCACGAGATAAGCATCATATTTGCATTGGAGAGACATAATGGGAAGCAAACCAAACTCCTGACAAATCCTAAGAGCTTCATGAAAGTATGCCTCCTTCCTCATATGGTCAGTGTTGATATACCGTTGATCAACCACTTTTACCTTGGAAGGATAGACTTCATTGAAAATCCGCTCTTGAGCTTCGGTGTAGAAGTGACGATTGCGGACTCGAGGAGCCCGAGGCCCCCCATAGGGGTTAGTGGAGCGAAGAGCCATGTACTCATGAAGATGTATCTTAGCATAGGACTCAATAGTCTTCTTTCCCTTCTTCTTACTGGCCAAAGAAGCACCACGAGAGGTAGTGGCACGAGGCAAAACTTCATCGTGTTCAACAATTTCATCCTCAACAGACGGAGCCCCTCTTCTCTTCCGCGGTCTCGCCAAACCCAAGCCACTAGCACTTGTGAAATAGAAGAACAGTGTAGAGGGACATATGGGATAAGTGCACAAGCTCATGTATATGAAAAACAAAAATGTCCTTGACCAACAAAAAGCATGATGATGATAAATTGTTTGCCACACATTAGAGGTTAATGGTACTACATACTAGAGGAGACATAGATCAACAAGTGATACAAGCTATAGTGCAAGATTTAGCCAAAAATATGAGCATATAGTACCTAGAACCAAAAACGTATGAACCTAAAATACGGCCAAAAAACTCGGGGAGAGAGGACAATACTGGAGGCCATGGAGGAGGGAAGGACGGGGAAGACTACCACGGAGCCGATCTGGCCGGAGGTGACCGGAGGCCGGACGGCCTTAGAGCCGGTGGCCGACGGGGCGACCGAACGGGCGGTTGGGCGGGTGAGGCGTGCGTGTGTGTCTGCTGGGGGAAACCGTGAGGAAGAGCTGGGCTCGACCCCAGCCTGCCCCCGTGTAGCGGTACCGACCCGAGGCCGGCGGTAGTACCGGCCAGGCTCCGGCGGTACTACCGGCCTGCCTAGGCCCGGGTCGGCCAGCCTCCATTTCTTTTTTTAAACAAGGTTTTGAGAAAGACACCCCCTTTTTTATTTTTGTTTTTAACACAATTTGGATTTTGACAAACAAGAGTTTTGATATGCAATTTTTTGAAATGAGCTTGTGCAAGAAATACAAAGTTTAGAGATGAGTGAATGGCTTAGGATAGACACTAAGAGAGGTATGGTACTATGGACTCAATTTTGCAAGGATCAAGCAAGAAAAAGCCAAACATTGAGCCAATTCCCATAATAACAAGAAAGACCAATAAGAGGCAACTCATTAAGATCCAACTAACAACAACTCTTCACAAGAAGAGGTCGGTGGCCTAGGCCACCATATATGAGTGTTATGGTATGGCACCGCGAAGATATATCTTGGGCCCAAAACCAATACTCATCATTGAAGCTCACATATCATTAATTGATATAAAGAGAATGATTTCTTAATGTTGGCATTATGGGGGGAGGGATAGCTCAATAATATAAACCACACTCCCCCTATTTCCATGCCCACACCTAAACCAAATAGACGTTGAGGAATAGTTATGTATGCAAAGTGTTCAAGCCAGGCTACTTGAATCTATGATATCTAGCTAATTCCTCAAGTAACAAAATCTTGCTTCATCAAGAGGCTTCGTGAATATATCCGCAAGTTGGTCATGGGTACCAATGAATGACAACTCAATATCACCCCGGAAGACATGATCCCGAATGAAGTGATTGCGAATCTCAATATGCTTCATTCTTTTGTGTTGTACGTGGTTGTATGCAATCTTGATGGCAGTTTGGTTGTCACATAAAAGAGGTACTTTGTCACAAGTGACACCATAATCCTTTAAAGTTTTCCTCATCCATAAGAGTTGTGTGCACCCACTAGCGGCTGCCACGTACTTGGATTCGGCGGTAGAGAGAGCTATGCAATTTTGCTTCTTAGAAGACCAACACACCAAGGACCTACGAAGAAATTGGCATGCCCCGGAGGTTGATTTCCTATCATCCTTATCTCCCACCCAATCCGAGTTTGTATAGCTGCTTGACACGCGTACAACACGCGTCCGTTGGGAACCCCAAGAGGAAGGTGTGATGCGTACAGCAGTAAGTTTCCCTCAGTAAGAAGCCAAGGTTTATCGAACCAGTAGGAGCCAAGAAGCACGTTGAAGGTTGATGGTGGCGGAGTGTAGTGCGGCGCAACACCAGGGATTCCGGCGTCAACGTGGAACCTGCACAACACAACCAAAGTACTTTGCCCCAACGTAACAGTGAGGTTGTCAATCTCAGCGGCTTGCTGTAACAAAGGATTAGATGTATAGTGTGGATGATGATGTTTGTGAAGAACAGTAAGAACAATATTTGCAGTAGATTGTATTCGATGTAAAGAATGGACCGGGGTCCACAGTTCACTAGTGGTGTCTCTCCAATAAGAAATAGCATGTTGGGTGAACAAATTACAGTTGGGCAATTGACAAATAAAGAGGGCACAACAATGCACATACATATTATGATGAGTAGTGTGAAATTCAATTGGGCATTACGACAAAGTACATAGACCGCTATCTAGCATGCATCTATGCCTAAAAAGTCCACCTTCAGGTTAGCGTCCGCACCCCTTCCAGTATTAAGTTGCAAACAACAGACAATTGCATTAAGTATGGTGCGTAATGTAATCAACACAAATATCCATAGACATAGCATCGATGTTTTATCCCTAGTGGCAACAGCACATCCACAACCTTAGAACTTTCTCTCACTGTCCCAGATTTAATGGAGGCATGAACCCACTATCGACCATAAATACTCCCTCTTGGAGTCACAAGTATCAACTTGGCCAGAGCCTCTACTAGCAACGGAGAGCATGCAAGATCATAAACAACACATATATAGATTGGTAATCAACATAACATAGTATTCCATATTCATCGGATCCCAACAAACGCAACATCTAGCATTACAAATAGATGATCTTGATCATGTTAGGCAGCTCACAAGATCGAACAATGATAGCACATGAGGAGAAGACAACCATCTAGCTACTGCTATGGACCCATAGTCCAGGGGTGAACTACTCACACATCACTCCGGAGGCGACCATGGCGGTGAAGAGTCCTCCGGGAGATGATTCCCCTCTCCGGCAGGGTGCCGGAGGCGATCTCCTGAATCCCTTGAGATGGGATTGGCGGCGGTGGCGTCTCTGGAAGGTTTTCCGTATCGCGGCTCTCGGTACTGGGGTTTCTTCGACGAAGGCTTTAAGTAGGCGGAAGGGTAGGTCAGGGGGCGACGCGTGGGCCCCACACGCCAGGGCCGCGCGGCCCTGTTGTGTCGGCGCCTCGTCGCCCCACTTCGTTTCCTTTTCGGACTTCTGGAAGCTTCGTGGAAAAATAAGACCCTGGGCGTTGATTTCGTCCAATTCCGAGAATATTTCCTTTGTAGAATTTCGGAAACAAAAAACAGCAGAAAACAGCAACTGGCTCTTCGGCATCTTGTCAATAGGTTAGTTCCAGAAAATGCATAAATATGACATAAAGTGTGTATAAAACATGTGAGTATCATCATAAAAGTAGCATGGAACATAAGAAATTATAGATACGTTTGAGACGTATCAATAGCCAATCCAAGTCTTGGGGAATGAACCAAATATCTAAAGATTTTTTTGACCGCCACTAAGTGGCTTTCTTTAGGAGCGGCTTGATACCTTGCACATACACCTACACTCAACACAATATCCGGTCTAGATGCGCAAAGGTAAAGCAAGGAGCCTATCATGGAGTGATATACCTTTGGATCCACGTCCTTACCACCGGGATCAAGAGCAAGATGGCAATTGGTTGCCATTGGAGTCTTTGCACCGTTCAAGTCCTTCATATTGAATCTCTTGAGCATGTCTTGAATGTACTTGGCTTGGCAAATGAATGTTCCTTCTCTCAATTGCTTGATCTCAAATCCAAGAAAGAACCTCAATTCACCCATCATGGACATCTCAAACTTGTCGGTCATAAGCTTTGAAAATTCTTCATCGAAAGCTTTATTAGTAGAACCAAAGATAATATCATCAACATATATTTAGCAAATGAAAAGCTCCCCATCAACCCTCTTAGTAAAAAGAGTGGTGTAGATTAGCCCGAGTTGAAATCCACGGTCTAGTAACAACTCTTTAAGGTGCTCATACCACAGACGTGGGGCTTGCTTAAGGCCATAGAGTGCCTTGTCAAGTTCATAGACATGGTACATTAAGAAAGACCAACTCTTTTAGAGGTACATTAAGAAAAGCACTTTTAACATCCATTTGTTGCAATTTAAAGTTATGGTGTGAAGCATATGCAAGAAGGATACAAATGGACTCAAGGCGAGCCACGGGAGCATAGGTTTCACCGAAGTCAATGCCTTCCACTTGAGAGAAACCTTGAGCCACCAATCTTGCCTTGTTCTGAATGACAATACCATGTTCATCTTGCTTGTTCTTGAATATCCACTTCGTGCCAATAAGATTGCGACAATCTTTGGGCTTCTCTACTAATCTCCAAACTTTGTTGCACTTGAAGTTATTGAGTTCTTCATGCATAGCATCCAACCAATCCGGATATTCAAGTGCATCAACGACTTTCTTTGGTTCCACCATGGAGATATAAGCTTGATGATCACTAAAGTTGGCTAGTTGTCTCCGGGTGGTCATTTGCTTCCTCAAGTCACCAACAACTTTGTCAATAGTGTGACCTCGAAGTTTCAAAGTTCTTGCAACCCTTATTTTGCGACGGGCTTCAATTTCTTCAAAAGATCTTTGAGACATCACTTGGTCTTCTTGACTATTTTGATCCCCGTCTTGGCCATCAATTTGAGCTTGCTCAACTTCTTGATTTTGCTCTTTATCATGAGGTTGATCTTGGACATCATTTGGGGTTGCACCATTATCATTGGGTTGTTCTTGTTCAACACTTGGTGCTTCTCCATCAATCTCATTAGGTTGATCTTGTCCTTGATCTTTCTCATGAGAGGGAGGGTCTTGAGCTTGTTCTTCGGTTGGTGTAACATTGTCCACAAGATCTGGAGCTTGTGGAGCTAGTGAGGATGAGGGCTCCACTTGAGTAGAGCATAGTCCTTCCCGAGGCGCCACACCGTGTCCCTCAATGGGGAGGTGAATTCCCGTCCCCATTCTTACTATGGCGTCTTGAGGTATTTCATCATCTGCACAAACATCAACTTGCCCCACTTGGGAGCCATCATTTTCTTCGAATGTCACACTACAAGATTCAATGACATTAGCTGAGACTTTGTCAAAGACTCTATAAGTGTGAGATTCGACACCGTAACCAACAAAAATACCCTCCAAAGCTTTAGGTGCAAATTTAGACAAACGAAGTCCTTTGATTTTATAGAAACACTTACAACCAAAAACTCAGAAGTAGGAGATATTGGGCTTGTTTCCGGTGAGGATTTCATAAGGAGTCTTGTTCAAGCCCTTGCGGTGATAAAGCCGGTTTGAGGAATGACATGCGGTGGAGATGGCTTCGGCCCAAAAATCATAGCAAGATTTATACTCCGACGACATAGACCTTGCCATATCCATGAGAGTTCGGTTTTTCCTCTTCGCAACACCATTTTGTTGAGGGGTGTATGCAGCGGAATATTGATGTCTTATCCTCTCATCAATAAGGAAGTCATTGAGCGTGTAGTTCTTGAACTCGGAGCCGTTGTCACTTCTTATTGCCAATATAGTGAGGTTGTGTTGACGTTGCACCTCGGTGGCAAAATTGATGAAGATTTGTTGAGTCTCATCCTTCTTCTTGAGAAAGAAAACCCAAGTATATCTTGAATAATCATCAACAATAACCAAACAATATTTCTCCGCACCAAGACTTGCATGAGTAGTGTGACCAAAAAGGTCCACATGAAGGAGTTCCAATATTCTCTTGGAAGAGATGATGGTCTTGCTTGGATGCAGAGAATCATGCATTTTACCTTCAACACAAGCCCTACAAACACTACCTTTGGAAAAACAAACATTGCCCTTTAGTCCCACAATATGGTTTCCCTTGTTAAGACTTTGCAAAGTCCTCATGTTGACATGGGCCAAGCGGCGATGCCACAACCAACCAACATCCGCCTTTCCGAATAAGCACATCACATTTGTACTGGTTTTCCCTGAAAAGTCAACCACATACAAGTTGTTTTCGACGTATCCAACGAAAGCGACTTTTAGAGTCTTGCTCCACAAGAGAACCACAATATCAATATCAATTAATACGACGAAACCCATCTTGCCTAGGGCATGAACGGACAATAAATTGTAACCAAGAGTCTTGACAAGCATGACGTCCACAAGAGTAATGTTGTGTGCAACCACAACCTTGCCAAGACCCAATACCTCGGATTTAGAGTTGTCGCCAAAGGTAATGGTCCACATGTCCAAGTTAGGCTTCAAATCCGTAACGAGGTCCTTGCCGCCGGTCATATGACTTGTGCATCCACTATCAAGCACTCATTTTGATCCTCCGGCGGCATAGTCCTACATGAGATCAAGTCTTTGTTTTAGGTCCCCATTTCGCAATGGGTCCTCTTTTGTTAGTAACAAGGGTCTTAGGAACCCAATTAGACCAAGCAATATAACCATCATATGGACCAACATATTTAGCATAGACATCTCCATAGTAATCACGGAATAGCACATAATGAGGGTTATATTTTCCCGCAAAATTATTATGAGTGGTATTGTCCCTAGTGACATCACCACCCACAACATTTTTCTCATTTGCTTGTGTGGGCTTGGCCTTCTTGTTCTTGTTTGTGTTCGGCTTATACCCAATCCCCTCCTTCCCATTGTTTGATCTTTGATTGCTCAAAAGATCATCCAAATATTTCTCACCTTGGGGAGGAAAGGTCATAGAAAACCTGGCCTTCAACCTAGTGTTCTCCTTAATAACATTCACATGATCACAATAATAAGTAGAAGAACTAGGCATATCATTTTCAGTTAATTGAATTTCAAGTTGCTCATGAGACTTGGTAAGGGTAGAGAATTCACTTTTCAAGGCCTTGTGAGTCTTTTCAAGTTTCTCTAACTCCTTAGTTAGTTTAGCATGACCAACACCAAATTCAACCTTTTCCTTTTTAAGAACATTAGATAAGGCAATAGCATGATCACGCTCTTTGATGAGGTTGGATAAGGTTTCATTGTGGATTTCCTCAATGGAAGACAACTTTTCCTATAGAGCTTCTCTAAGCTCTTGTTCTTCCCCAAGAGCTTGAGATAATGCACCAATCTCATCGGCATTTTCTCTCTCAAATATCTCCTTGAGATCAAGGAGATCATTGGCATGTGCAAGCCTATACAAGATAACTTGGACATGCTTTTTTGGGTTCACCTTGCAAGTTAGAGATAAATTCGTCCAAGCTAATAATTTCTCTCTTTATCTTGAGACTCTCAACATCACATTCCTAAAAATAGTCTTAGAGGTGGGTTTGGATGAAGTAGTTACCTCAGAAGTCTTGTCCATGAGGTACTTGTTGAGGTTGAAAGAGATATCCTCATTGGGAGATTTGAAGAGAGATGTCATAGGGGTAGAGGCACTAGTGGCCTTTTCACTTAATGTGTCTTCGTGAACATCTTCTTCATCTCTGGAGGTGAGAACACGAGAGGCCTTGACCATGAGACATCTTGCATTGTTGTAGGAGTCCTCATTGGGAGATTCAAAGAGAGATGATGAAGGTGTTGAGGTGATGGCAATGGCGGCTACCTCACTTCTTGAGTCGTCTTTGTCATCTTCTTCTTCTCCGGAAGAATACTCCTCACGGGCAATCAACACATACTTTGATGGTTTCTTGGTAATGTCATAGCCACTTTTCTTGACAAATGGCTTCTTGCGAGGGACCTTTGACTTGTCCTTGAGGATGAGCTTTCCACCATGATCTTCTCTATTCTCATATGGGCACTTGGCAATGAAGTGCTCTTGATTGCCACAATTGTAGCAAGTTCTAACTCTTGGGCCCTTGGCATCTCCTCTTTGGTTTCCCTTTAACTTGTACTTGGAAGGATCTCTCCAAAAGGATTTTGTGAGAAGAGCAATATGACCATGTAGATCACGTTTGAGTTCTTCGGAGTGTCCTTCATCCTTAGTTTCCATCAAATCTTCATCATCCTCAACACTAACACATGCCTTCAATGCAAGGTTTTCACTTATCTTCATCCCAATAGCCCGGGCACGACTATCATCCGCAATTTTTTACTCAACCTTGAAAGCATCCATTTCTTGAGAATCCTTAGATCGGCCGGTTCAAAGGGCAATAGAGCATTGATGTACTTCCTATTGATCCAATCATCATCAACATAAGTGGCACCAAGGTCTCGAAAGGAGATAGCAAGAGCCTTGAGATGGCGGTACATATCCCGATGATGTTAACCATATTCCATGTAGAATCCTTCGGCTTTATTGCTAACTTTTTGGAACTTATTTTGCCTCATGCTTGAGCTTCCAAGGAATACTTTGGCGAGAATATCCCAAGCATCCTTGGCGGTGGTTGCTTTCTCGATGTAGGGTCTATCATCCTCGCTAACGGCTTGTTGAGTCATATATAAGGCGGTGGCGTTGAGTTGACAATCAACCACTTCCCTACAAGACAAAAAAAATTAGGATTGTGAGGCTTGTATCCTTCCACAACAATTCTCCATAGTTCAATAGATGAGGAATTTAAATAAGACTTCATCTTGGTTTGCCACAAAGAAAAAGCATTAGGATTAAGTGATGGTGGATCTACTCGTGGATTAATGCGAGGGTGAGGAATGGGAGGATCCGGAGAATACACGAGCGGAGGAGCAACTGTCGAGTACACTCCGGTGGCATTAGGATCTAACTTGGGAGGGGACTCACCACTACACTCTCCATCCTTGGTTTTATCTATGACAGGAGTGACAACCTCAGTAGTGGTGGTAGGAGGGATAGGAGGTTTATTGGCTTGCATAAAGCTCATCACCATCTCCCTTAATTAACTCATGGAGTCATTCATCAAGGAGATTGATGATTTCAACTCCTTGATGTCCTCCATGGATGCGGGCTCCGTACTAGAAACCCCCACTTTGGCCATACTCTCTTAGGCGGTAAAGCCCGAATAAGAGCCGAGGCTCTGATACCAATTGAAAGGATCGTATGACACATAGAGGGGGGGGGGGTGAATAGGTGTAATCTCAAATTTTAATTCTTCTTCAAATTAGGCTTGACCCAAAGGTAAATTCTCTAGATATGCAACTACGTGAATTCACCTATGAGGAAAAGAGACACCTTTAAGCCAATTCTCCGAGAGTTCGATTTAAACCCTCGAGTCACCCTTGTGGGGAAAAAGCTTCGCTGACTACAAAACTCCGCTCTGGAGTCTCAACGTCATCAAACATATTTTTTGGCGTCGTTGCTGAGGAGTTGTAAGAGCATCTCATAGTGGCGCCAAGGACATCACCATCATCTTCATCAAGCTAAGTGAGCACATCTTCTGGCAACATCATCCTCAACTTTGTGCAAACACCAAAGCTTTGGGGGTTGCACCACTGTGAGCTCTTCTTTCTCTTTTAGATTTTTCAAAGTAATTTTATTTGTCTTGTTTTTAGTCTTTTCTTTTTTAGGTCTATTTAAAACACAAAAACACATAAAAATAGTAGTAACTTTCCGTTATAAGCTATGGGAGAAAGAGGTACTACACAAACACTCCTAATGATCACTTTATTGCTAAGCCTATCACAACACCTGAAATAACTGCTAAAAACTTTGAAGTAAGTCCTGGGTTATTAAATCTAATAATCAAAGATCAATTTGGTGGTAGTTCTAGTGAAGATGTGTCTATGAATTTGCATGATTTTTGTGAAATTTGTGATATGCAAAAGTTTTAAACTGTGAAAAATAATATTGTTAAGCTTTAATTATTCTTATTTTCACTTAAAGGAAAAGTTAAAGAATGACTATTATCATTGCTGCTAGCATAAATTCTTGGGATGATTTTAAAGCAAACTTTATTAAAAAGTATTACCCACTTGTTAAAATTCTACAAAATAGAAATAACATCATATCATTTAGGCAAAATAATAATGGACATGTAGCAACAATTTGGAAAAGAATTAAAAAACATGCTTAGAACTTGCCCATCATATGTAAGCAAATGAATGAACAATCGTACACTCTTTTTATATTGGGTTAAATAATGTCAAGAATTATGATAGATGATACGTCTCCAACGTATCGATAATTTCTTATGTTCCATGCCACATTATTGATGTTATCTACATGTTTTATGCACACTTTATGTCATATTCGTGCATTTTCTGGAACTAACCTAATAACAAGATGCCGAAGTGCCGATTCTTTGTTTCTGCTGTTTTTGGTTTCAGAAATCCTAGTAAGGAAATATTCTCGGAATTGGACGAAATCAAAGCCCAGGGGCCTATTTTTCCACGAAGCTTCCAGAAGTCCGAAGACGAAATGAAGTGGGGCCACAGGGTGCCCAAACCCTAGGGCGGCGCGGCCCCCCCTTGGCCGCGCCGGCCTGTGGTGTGGGGCCCCTGTGCCCCCTCCTGACTTGCCCTTCCGCCTACTTAAAGCCTCCGTGACGAAACCCCCGGTGCGAGAGCCACGATACGGAAAACCTTCCGAGAGACGCCGCCAACGCCGATCCCATCTCGGGGATCCGGGAGATCGCCTCCGGCACCTGCCGGAGAGGGGAATCATCTCCCGGAGGACTCTACGCCGCCATGGTCGCCTCCGGTGTGATGTGTGAGTAGTCTACCCCTGGACTATGGGTCCATAGCAGTAGCTAGATGGTTGTCTTCTCCCCATTGTGCTATCATTGTCGGATCTTGTGAGCTGCCTAACATGATCAAGATCATCTATCTGTAATTCTATATGTTGCGTTTGTTGGGATCCGATGAATAGAGAATACTTGTTATGTTGATTATCAAAGTTATATCTACGTGTTATTTATGATCTTGCATGCTTTCCGTTACTAGTAGATGCTCTGGCCAAGTAGATGCTTGTAACTCCAAGAGGAGTACTTATGCTCGATAGTGGGTTCATGCCGCATTGACACTGGGACAAAGGACAGAAAGTTCTAAGGTTGGGTTGTGCTTTTGCAACTAGGGATAAAACATTGATGCTATGTCTAAGGATGTAGTTGTTGATTACATTACGCACCATACTTAATGCAATTGTCTGTTGCTTTGCAACTTAATACCGGAGGGGTTCGGATGATAACTGAAGGTGGACTTTTTAGGCATAGATGCAGTTGGATGGCGGTCTATGTACTTTGTCGTAATACCCAATTAAATCTCACTATACTCATCATGATATGTATGTGCATGGTCATGCTCTCTTTATTTGTCAATTGCCCAACTGTAATTTGTTCACCCAACATGTTGTTTATCTTATGGGAGAGACACCTCTATCGAACTGTGGACCCGGTCCAATTCTCTTTCTTGAAATACAATCTATTGCAATACTTGTTCTACTATTTTCTGCAAACAATCATCTTCCACACAATACGGTTAACTCTTTGTTACAGCAAGCCGGTGAGATTGACAACCTCACTGTTTCGTTGGGGCAAAGTACTTTGGTTGTGTTGTGCAGGTTCCACGTTGGCGCCGGAATCCCTGGTGTTGCGCCGCACTACATCTCGCCGCCATCAACCTTCAACGTGCTTCTTGACTCCCTATGGTCCGATTAAACCTTGGTTTCTTACCGAGGGAAACTTGCCGCTGTGCGCATCACACCTTCCTCTTGGGGTTCCCAACGGACGTGCCAACCACACGCATCAAGCAAATTTACGGCGCCGTTGTCGGACCTGAAGAAAAGTTACACCACAAAGATTTCTATCTCCCACGCCAACTTCACGCCAAGAAGCAAATTTCTCGGCGCCGTTGCAGAGATCAAGACACGCTGCAAGGGGAGTCTCCACTTCTCAATCTCTTTACTTTGTTTTTGTCTTGCTTAGTTTTATTTACTACTTTGTTTGCTGCACTAAATCAAAATACAAAAAAATTAGTTGCTAGTTTTACTTTATTTGCTATCTTGTTTGCTATATCAAAAACACAAAAAAATTAGTTACTTGCATTTACTTTACTTATTTCATCATGTTTCCTTTTAATTTTACCACAAAAGACATACCGGTAGGACGTGGGTCTATAGTTGGGAGAAATAATATAGAAGAATTTTTCAATCATGTTAGTACCATTGAAAATTTTGAAGATAGACACTTGGTAGACCTTGCGCCTACTTATGAAATTGCTGCTGCGCATTTAGTCCGCCTGTTGGAGACTAAATTTGTTAATCTTAATCCTATAATCCAACACGTGTTTCTCACACTTGGTGATATGGAAGAAGGGGAAAAGAAAGATTTCGTTTTAGAAACCCTTCTTAGAGAATTTGGTGGTCTAGCAAGAGAAGCTAGAAAGGTCTTTGCTAAATTTAATATGCTTGGTTCTCATACTAATTTTGTTAGTCTCCTTGAAAAGATGGACATGGATAGAATAAGATGCACTAATAATATTGATGATGGTGGGGAGATCAAAGCACCAATACCATGTAAACTCTTAGCTATGAATGATGCACTAGAAAATAACTATGCTTGGCTTGTTCCTGAAAATTTGTTTGATGAAAGTAGCACACCTAAGACTAATGAAAAGGGGGATGCTAAAACTTATGTATCAAATATATTATGCCTGGTTGAGAAAACTCCACACCCCGCTGAGAATGCATCACCCTTTGATAATACTTGATACACACTTTCTGCGCCTAGCTGAAAGGCGTTAAAGAAAAGCGCTTATGGGAGACAACCCATGTTTTTACCTACAGTACTTTGTTTTTATTTTGTGTCTTGGAAGTTGTTTACTACTGTAGCAACCTCTCCTTATCTTAGTTTTGTGTTTTGTTGTGCCAAGTTAAGCCGTTGATAGAAAAGTAAGTACTAGATTTGGAATACTGCGCAGTTCCAGATTTCTTTGCTGTCACGAATCTGGGTCCACCTCCCTGTAGGTAGCTCAGAAAATTAAGCCAATTTACGTGAATGATCCTCAGATATGTACGCAACTTTCATTCAATTTGAGCATTTTCATCTGAGCAAGTCTGGTGCCATTTTAAAATTCGTCAATACGAACTGTTCTGTTTTGACAGATTCTGTCTTTTATTTCGCATTGCCTCTTTTGCTATGTTGGATGAATTTCTTTGATCCACTAATATCCAGTAGCATTATGCAATGTCCAGAAGTGTTAAGAATGATTGTGTCACCTCTGAATATGTTAATTTATATTGTGCACTAACCCTCTAATGAGTTGTTTCGAGTTTGGTGTGGAGGAAGTTTTCAAGGATCAAGAGAGGAGTATGATGCAACATGATCAAGGAGAGTGAAAGCTCTAAGCTTGGGGATGCCCCGGTGGTTCACCCCTGCATATATTAAGAAGACTCAAGCGTCTAAGCTTGGGGATGCCCAAGGCATCCCCTTCTTCATCGACAACATTATCAGGTTCCTCCCCTGAAACTATATTTTTATTCCATCACATCTTATGTGCTTTTTCTTGGAGCGTCGGTTTGTTTTTGTTTTTGTTTTGTTTGAATAAAATGGATCCTAGCATTCACCTTATGGGAGAGAGACACGCTCCGCTGTAGCATATGGACAAGTATGTCCTTGGTTTCTACTCATAGTATTCATGGCGAAGTTTCTCCTTCGTTAAATTGTTATATGGTTGGAATTGGAAAATGATACATGTAGTAATTGCTATTAATATCTTGGGTAATGTGATACTTGGCAATTGTTGTGCTCATGATTAAGCTCTTGCATCATATGCTTTGCACCCATTAATGAAGAAATACATAGAGCATGCTAAAATTTGGTTTGCATATTTGGTTTCTCTAAGGTCTAGATAATTTCTAGTATTGAGTTTGAACAACAAGGAAGACGGTGTAGAGTCTTATAATGTTTTCAATATGTCTTTTATGTGAGTTTTGCTGCACCGGTTCATCCTTGTGTTTGTTTCAAATAAGCCTTGCTAGCCTAAACCTTGTATCGAGAGGGAATACTTCTCATGCATCCAAAATACTTGAGCCAACCACTATGCCATTTGTGTCCACCATACCTACCTACTACATGGTATTTTCCGCCATTCCAAAGTAAATTGCTTGAGTGCTACCTTTAAAATTCCATCATTCACCTTTGCAATATATAGCTCATGGGACAAATAGCTTAAAAACTATTGTGGTATTGAATATGTAATTATGCACTTTATCTCTTATTAAGTTGCTTGTTGTGCGATAACCATGTTCACTGGGGACGCCATCAACTACTCATTGTTGAATTTCATGTGAGTTGCTATGCATGTCCGTCTTGTCTGAAGTAAGAGAGATCTACCACCCTATGGTTAAGCATGCATAATGTTAGAGAAGAACATTGGGCCGCTAACTAAAGCCACGATCCATGGTGGAAGTTTCAGTTTTGGACATATATCCTCAATCTCAAATGAGAAAATTATTAATTGTTGTTACATGCTTATGCATAAAAGAGGAGTCCATTATCTCATTGTCTATGTTGTCCCGGTATGGATGTCTAAGTTGAAGAATAATCAATAGCGAGAAATCCAATGCGAGCTTTCTCCTTAGACCTTTGTACAGGCGGCATAGAGGTACCCCTTTGTGACACTTGGTACAAACATGTGCATTGTGATGATCCAGGTAGTCCAAGCTAATTAGGACAAGGTGCGGGCACTATTAGTACACTATGCATGAGGCTTGCAACTTATAAGATATAATTTACATGATGCATATGCTTTATTACTACCGTTGACAAAATTGTTTCATGTTTTCAAAATCAAAGCTCTAGCACAAATATAGCAATCGATGCTTTTCCTCTATGAAGGACCATTCTTTTACTTTCAATGTTGAGTCAGTTCACCTATTTCTCTCCACCTCAAGAAGCAAACACTTGTGTGAACTGTGCATTGATTCCTACATACTTGCTTATTGCACTTATTATATTACTCTATGTTGACAATATCCATGAGATATACATGTTACAAGTTGAAAGCAACCGCTGAAACTTAATCTTCTTTTGTGTTGCTTCAATGCTTTTACTTTGAATTATTGCTTTATGAGTTAACTCTTATGCAAGACTTATTGATGCTTGTCTTGAAGTGCTATTCATGAAAAGTCTTTGCTTTATGATTCACTTGTTTACTCATGTCATATACATTGTTTTGATCGCTGCATTCACTACATATGCTTTACAAATAGTATGATCAAGATTATGATGGCATGTCACTCCGTAAATTATCTGTGTTATCGTTTTACCTGCCGGGACGAGCGTAACTAAGCTTGGGGATGCTGATAAGTATCAGACGTATCGATAATTTCTTATGTTCCATGCCACATTATTGATGTTATCTACATTTTTTATGAAAAATTTATGTCATATTCGTGCATTTTATGGAACTAACCTATTAACAAGATGCCGAAGTGCCGATTCTTTGTCACTGTTTTTGGTTTCGAAATCCTAGTAAGGAAATATTCTCGAATTGGACGAAATCAAAGCCCGGGCCTATTTTTCCACGAAGCTTCCAAGTCCGAAGACGAAACGAAGTGGGGCCACGGGGTGCCCAAACCCTAGGCGGCGCGGCCCCCCTTGGCCGCGCCGGCACGTGGTGTGGGGCCCCGTGCCCCCTCCCGACTTGCCCTTCCGCCTACTTAAAGCCTCCGTGACGAAACCCCCGACACCGAGAGCCACGATACGGAAAACCTTCCGGAGACACCGCCAACGCCGATCCCATCTCGGGGGATCCAGAGATCGCCTCCGGCACCTGCCGGAGAGGGGAATCATCTCCCGGAGGACTCTACGCCGCCATGGTCGCCTCCGGTGTGATGTGTGAGTAGTCTACCCCTGGACTATGGGTCCATAGCAGTAGCTAGATGGTTGTCTTCTCCCCATTGTGCTATCATTGTCGGATCTTGTGAGCTGCCTAATATGATCAAGATCATCTATCTGTAATTCTATATGTTGCGTTTGTTGGGATCCGATGAATAGAGAATACTTGTTATGTTGATTATCAAAGTTATATCTACGTGTTATTTATGATCTTGCATGCTTTCCGTTACTAGTAGATGCTCTGGCCAAGTAGATGCTTGTAACTCCAAGAGGGAGTACTTATGCTCGATAGTGGGTTCATGCCTGCATTGACACAGGACAGAACGAGAAAGTTCTAAGGTTGTGTTGTGCTGTTGCCACTAGGGATAAAACATTGATGCTATGTCTAAGGATGTAGTTGTTGATTACATTACGCACCATACTTAATGCAATTGTCTGTTGCTTTGCAACTTAATACTGGAGGGGGTTCGGATGATAACCTGAAGGTGGACTTTTTAGGCATAGATGCAGTTGGATGGCGGTCTATGTACTTTGTCGTAATGCCCAATTAAATCTCACTATACTCATCATGATATGTATGTGCATGGTCATGCTCTCTTTATTTGTCAATTGCCCAACTGTAATTTGTTCACCCAACATGCTGTTTATCTTATGGGAGAGACACCTCTAGTGAACTGTGGACCCCGGTCCAATTCTCTTTACTGAAATACAACTACTGCAATACTTGTTCTACTATTTTCTGCAAACAATCATCTTCCACACAATACGGTTAACTCTTTGTTACAAAGAAGCTAGGTGAGATTGACAACCTCACTGTTTCGTTGGGGCAAAGTACTTTGGTTGTGTTGTGCAGGTTCCACGTTGGCGCCGGAATCCCTGGTGTTGCGCCGCACTACATCTCGCCGCCATCAACCTTCCACGTGCTTCTTGACTCCTACTGGTCCGATTAAACCTTGGTTTCTTACTGAGGGAAACTTGCCGCTGTGCGCATCACACCTTCCTTTTGGGGTTCCCAACGGACGTGCCAACCACACGCATCAATAGACTCTACCGCGGATGGTTCATTTATGAGTAAAACTCTGCCTGAAGCTAAAACCATCTTAGAAAGCATGTGTTTACTTAGTTTGTTGATTTTACTTCATTTTTATTACTACTTTTATCTATTATTACTAACACGAAACCTTGTGCTTGACAACTACACGGTGCAGTTGAAGACACAAGGTAATATTTTATTTTATAGGATTGCTAAAAGAAGAGGAAAAAGAGACACCTCTAAACCAATTCTCTAAACTCAAGTAATAATCACCAATTAGGCATGTCCGTCTGCTCATGTCTCTGAATAATACAAAGAAAAACTAAAGGAAAACACCACACATTTTACGTGTCGGCGGACAAATCGAACACTATGCGTCGGGCAGCTAGGAATAGGCAGAGACCCACTATGGCCCACAAGCCCGCATCGGAGCAAACAGGCCTATACCTTCTTGTTTGACCCTTTTCTATACCAAAAAAAAAAAAAAACAGCGAAAGGAGGGCTGCCGAATCCATAGCCAACCACCGCCGCCGCCGGCGATGTCGCCTTCCGCCGACGCCGCAGCGCCCGCCTCCACATCCGGCCCGCCGCTCGCGCCCCTCATCTCCGCGCAGCTCAAGTTCCTTCTCTCCAACCCCAGTCTCCCCGTCAAGGTACGTGCACGGCGCGCTCCCTTCTGCCCCACCATTCCACTCACCCGTCTCCCCGCGGCCGCTTGCAGCTAGGGCAGATCTGGTCCGGCTGCCGGAACGCCCGCTACGCCGATCGCTTCACCCTCGCCATCCCCTTCTGCCTCGACTACGTCTACTGTAACGCTCCTCACCGCCTCGCTCCCTTCGCTGTAATGGTTTAGGGTTCGCCTTCGGATTCCGTGTCTCTGATTTGCTGTTTCGCAGGGGATTTCCTGTATAATGCGCTGTACCCGAAGGTGGCGCCCGACGTGGTGTTCGGGCCGGGCGACGAAGACTTCCAGCCGCTGGTCGATTATGATGACGCCGGGAATGGGGACAAGAGCTGCTTGGCACGATGGGATATCCGCGACCCACGGGGACTGCTCAACCTCGTGGAAGAGCTCCGGTGAGGTTCCTTTGCTTCTCTATGGTATTGCGCAATTACTCGTGTTGCCCTGCATGCATGTGGATTAGACTGGATATACACAGTATTGATTGGGAGTTGTCAACGTTCAGTATGCATATGCAGGGTTGGACGTAGCAATTGGTCATAGAAGCAAATCAAATTGAGGAATTAAAATGTTGCACAACCAGTATCATACTAACCAAATCAGCGTATGTGATTGTAAAGTTCTTTTGTTTTGGCGATGATTACCCTCTTTTCTCTAGTGCATGTAAAGGGAATTGGGAATGTAAGGGCATCTACAGCGCTAGAGCTTATATGGACTCTTTCAGAGAAAAGCATAAATAAATGTCATAAAACAAATTTAGAAAATCATGAAAGCGCCCAATCCTCAATGCTTAACGCTAACTACGGAGGCCACGTGCAGGCTAGGAAACCAACTAAGCGCTCATCTCTCCAACGCAGAAAACAACAGGCGCTAATCACGGATGTTAAGTTTATTTCCTATCCCATTCCCTTGGATTTGTTTTGTGTCCTTATTCTCGTCCGATAGCGCCCGATGCTGGCCGCACCAGGTTTGTTCGGAAATAAAGCTCGGGGTGGCGCCTGATAATAGGTTTGGCATCGACACAACTTTTTTCCCTGTGATTGGGGGGGAAGAGGCCATAACTGCTGGGAATTATATCCTAGCGCCTTGCATAAGTGCCTCCATTGTACATGGTTAATAGTCATGGAAAGCCCTGCTCTGTTTCTTCATATAGCAAGAATTTTTTTTTCTTAAAGAGGGAGCTGTTACTTATCTCTTATAGAGTCAACCCCAAGCAAAACAACCTCCTCGGCTGGCTAAGCTCCCTTCTATAATTTCTGTTTAGTGCTTGTCCCTTGTTTATATTTTGTAATGCTTGTTGTATACCTAAACAAAACACTGTAGGTGCCTGCCCTGCCGTTTACTGGTTTAAAAAATATGATCTGATAATGTGTTTAATGGTAGGTTTCATGCTAGTTACCCCTTTTGCCCTTTTTCCATATTCCATTCTCTCTGAAGCATCTATCCATAACCATATTCACAAAACATCTTATCTCATTTTACCGTATTTAATTAAAGAAGGGTACCAACTTAATGAAGTGTAAACAAGCTGAAATAAAAGCCAGCGATTTATGTTGATTGAGCTTGCACTGGGTTGGGCTAGTCATTATTGACTAGAAATTGCCAAATACGCAATGCATGCATCATATAGTGAAGATACATACTGTACTGCTATGGTAAGAGGAATTGGGAGGGCTAGCGGCATTGTTGACATGATGTAATGGTGTCATGAGTTGAGTAGTTTGTAGGCGCGCAAAGCATACGGGTGATTGTCGTATTGGTTTTTGTGGTTAACTTGCTTCTAAACTACTTCCTGCTGGCTTCATTTGCTGCAGGTTATTATACATTGAATACCAAAAGAAGCGGGTTGCTGAGGTAGATGATACAAGATTGAAGTTTGAGGTAGACACAGTTCTTGCTAAGGAGGTAAACACACTACTGTTGCCATGTTTGGCCTTTCTGTTGCATTGACTGCATATTCAAATGTCTGAAGTAACTAGAAATGTCTTCTTGATGTAATGTGGTTTTAATATAGTGAAAGACAGACATGGTCATGAGAATGAGACGAAGATTGAGCTATTTGACTCTTACTACCAATTGTTTTTATCAGCTTGACTGTAAAATCATTTTTGGCTGAGAGTTAACCTTCTAAATGTTTGCGTTCAAACAGGGGATTGAGGTCTGCATGGTACCATTGACTGATAGGGTAAGTTTACAATGTTCATAACCTTTTCTTCTGTTAAAATTGATTTTTTTTTTCTCATCTTGTATTTTTCATATTTGTTGTAGCCAGATGAGGTGAAGTTTGCTGTACCGCTTCTGGATTTAGACTTAAAACAGTTGGTGCCTGGATGTCCATGGAAATTTCCTCAAAAGATCCATCTACAGGTTAACCTCTAAAGCCCCTCCTTACATGTACATGAGCCCAGACACGTAAAAACAGTAGCAGGGGTGATGATGATAATTGAGAAATGTTTTATATCGGCAAAGTTTCAGCTGGTTATGCCCTGCTGCTCCTTGAAATCGTAACACTGCAATCGTGATAAGACTGGGAGCCCTAAGGCCTGATTGAGTTACCACGGGACACAGGTGGTCTGTTGCAACTGCACCACAAGGGCAGGAATGAAAGAGACTAGGAATAAATTAACTACCCCTTGCTTAATTTGAATAGATGCACCTTGCTTCTTATGTAGGGCAGGACTTGCTACAAAATATGAAGGATAAGGAGGGATCAACTAAATATGGCAACTAATCCTAAAAGATAGCAGCAACTCATAAGTGCAACTGAAAATTCTATTCCCTTGTTTAAATTTGTTGCAGTTCCTATTCCACTCCATTTACAAGCATGTACATAACACTAATTCATTTTTGATTAGTACTTACCACATCTTTATAACAAAGACGGTCCGCATCTTCTTCAACTAACATAACTGCATAGAAAATCATTTGAAGGCTACTGCTATTGTTACCTAGGGCATATGTTTGAATTGTCGCCAAACAATCCTGCCAATTTTTTTTTGTCATATGACCAAAAAATTGGTCGTTTGGATGGCGGCCAACTTTTTGGCATGCCAATGCCCATCTGCTAATTCTAGTTGATCTTCATTGCCTATATTGGCCAACTCATGGGCACGCAAAACCTTGATTTCTATTTCTGATAGCCAGGTAGGGCAACCTTGGATTCAAATCAAACACACCCGTAATACTTACTGCTTTTGAATGTTCTAGCTATTTGATCTTACGGTTATCAGTGCATTGTATCATAATATGACATGCAAATAGGCCGGAGGTTTTCTTGCAAAAGAAAAGCATCAGGAGTTTCAGCAGTCAACAATCCCATTATTGCGAAGAGATATTCTCTTCAGAGAGTGTCTTGCCTTGTTGAGGGATTTCAGTCAAGTGGTAAAGTCGAAGTATATGATATGATTGCCATTTGTTCTCCAGATAGCGGCTAACAAATTGCAGTACACATATATAGCAAATTATATTTAGTGTTTGGCAGTAGACACAAGTGCTACTTTATGTGTTTTATACCTGATGGAATTTAGGAGTTTTGTTGTGCATTTGAAAATGGACTTCTGGGTTATTTTGCAGGCCATATTTCCGGTTAGCGGAAGTTACTCCTCTGTTTCTTCTGCACCACGGCTGAAACTAATCTCAACCCCTGAAATGAAATCATTTTTCTCAGTGGATGCTGTCAAGCTACCTGCATGGGTTGATGGGATGTAAGTCAACTTGCCACACAGCCACACTCCTGACTAAATTGGTATATGAAGATTGTCTCTTGTAGCGTGTTATATGTCAATACAGACTGCACCCGTGATATCATCTTCATTGTAACATTTTCACCAAAAGAAGCATTATCTCTTTGTCGCTGATGATCTCTCTTTCTTGGTCTATTTATGTAAAGGTGCATGGCTGAATATATTCTTGCCTTAGAAGATGATCTTAATAACCAGGTAAATTATTGTGCATTTTCTAGTAATTGTCTTAATCTGACTCTTGTTATTGGTGGTGTTATTTTTCTCTATCTTTCAGTTGTCACGTCAATTTCATTTACATTGAATGTGATATGTTAGTCAGGGGTTACTAGTTCTGTCATGTCATAACTGTGAGTACTTATGTGCTAAAGATTTCATTCTGGCTATGACATTCGAAGGATGGGGCAAGGGCAGAAAGGGAATCAGGAAAAGAGACAGTAGGTTTTACGATATTAGTGACATGGTAGTTGTAAGACAGAGACCACATGCCATATTGTACCTTTTGCTTTTTAACCTTCATGGACAGACATCACACATGCAACTTTTCAGTTATTCAAGCATGTTAAATCCACTGGATTCTTGAAACTTTACTATGGTTGAAGCATTAATTGGTTAAACAGGGTTTGTTTTGTAGGATGCTATTAATGACACTGCTGAATTTGTTCTTAAGTACAAACTTATGTTTCTGAACTATATTGAAGGTTGTTGAGGCATCAGCTTCAATTGGTTCCAGAAGACGTTTTATTGAGGCCCTAGCTCCTGCTTTTGGGAGACCATTAGAGGCTGATCCGGTACTTGTCCTGTTTTTTATTAAGTTATTGTGGTTTTTGCCATGTTGTCTAACAGCCCTCTTTATTCATCAGATTCTTTGTAGGAATGCTACAGTTCTTTCCATTTCAGGGATTTTCACATTTCTGGTATGTCACTGAATGTGTAACTCTACCATTTTCCATTTTCTGCATTGCGTTGTGCTAATCAAGAAATAGATTCATTACCTTTCTGCCAAGAGAATAGTGAATGCTTGGGTGGTTAACCAACACAGGTGGGGGTTGCCAGCCAAGGATTGACCCTCCATAGTTAAATTGTCTGGTGCCTCTCCCTTCTTAATTAACCAGTAACAAAGAGGTTCTCTCTTGATTTAGAAGTGCTGAGGGGCTTCCCTCATGTCTGTCATTATTTTCATTTTGTATCTGTCAAATGACTTTAAGGCTTCTTTTGGTGCTGGATACCTAGTCTGCATTTTCACGTAGCTGTCTGCAATATTATGCGGGGCCTGCTAGTAAACGAGTGCGCTGGGAGACCTTCTTGTGTGCACTCTGTGCCCCATCCCCCTTGTCCCGGGTGATGGTGTTGCTGCCAACAGCATAAAAAAAAAAACCTACATTTAAATCAAGCAATTTATCTTTTGACCGACACAATGACCAACTTTTTAATAGATCAAAAACTTTGAACTCGTGAAATCCCAGCTTGGCCTAAACCACCTATTTTTATTATTAGGTTACTAATAAGTGTTTATGTCACCATCGGTATTAGAACAAAGTCCACTTTTCAACCCTGGACTCCCAAACCATTTGGTTCGCTACCTCGAACTATGGAAACGGTTACATTTTGTCCTCATGTGGTTTCACAAGTAGTTTTGGCTGACATGTGTCCACCGCACTACTGCCATGCCATCGAGTTCCTTTTATTCATCTGTTTCTACCAAATTTTCTTCCATTGCTAACATTTTAACTTTTTGTCCGAATGGTGGAGTTTAAGTTTTTTGTAGACTACAATTCAAACAGTTCTAGATTTAAGGTTGAAAGTGAACGTTTTTAGACTTCATGGTTGAAAAGTAGACTTTGGTTCTTAATAATATTGCTTTCTACAAATTATTATTTTGGCATTTGGCATCACATATTTTGATTCTCTAATCTCATATACTTATTTCCGTGGATTGACCACTAAACAGTGACATGTAATGCAATGTGATATTGCAGGTTCATTTTATCATCCCCCTTCAGTTCCCTAGGCAACAACCTATCCTGACTTTGCAGAGCTCTCAGGTATTTATTTTGCTTCTCTGCAGCTTATGGTTATTTGTGATGTAGATGCTTGATCAAAGGTCTTGCTTGTATGCTTTTGTTGTTTTTGAATATATACTTGGATTGGTGGTGGAAGTGACTTAGTCTGTTATTTTTGCTGTTTGTGCAAATAACATTCTCATTCCTAATTCCTTGCAGCATTGTAATTCCCAAGGGATACCTATTACCTCATCTCAAATAAATGATTATCCCTGGAGTCCTAGATGGGATCCAACGGAAATGGTGGAACGCATCTAGTAAGTCTGCATTCTACCTGTGTTGCATCTGGAATGATTTTTCCTTTTCAGAATCTAATTAAATATTTCCTCAAAAAATTTACAGCGACTTCCTGGCTGATGAATGCCAAAATTTCAAGAAGTTCTGCAGTGATGGTGTCCCTCCAACGAAGTAATTAATCAGGTAATGTTCTTATGTGCAAAATTTTCTCTTAATGATTTTGATTAGCTTTTTTTTAGCAGCAGACGCTCATCCACTGACCGAGTTGCTGTCATCTTTGTTTAGGGAGCATTTCCACCCTTTTGGCTTGCACACTCTGTTTTTAACCTGTATGTCCTCAACTATTTATGTGACAAGCTGAGGAGCAAGGAAGCAGCCTGATCAGGCAGTACAATCCATAGGGTAGTAGTGCTTCTGTTGGGCAAGTAAATTGTGTACAATAGAGCGAAGCAAAGGAGCATTGTTGGTTGTTGGCTCCCCTGTTGGCCATGATGTTTTTCGGGGATAAATGGCAATCCCACTTATCCCTGTCTTGTAGTTGTACATATGGTAATGGTCGTTGAAATAACTCCAGTGTAAATTTTGCTGCAAGATGACAATAAGTAGGAACTGTTTTGTTCGTTGGCATCTATGACAATTTGGGTGCAATCTCGTCCAAAGATCTGATCTTGCTTGTTGTCCACCTTGCCTGGTTTGTCAAGTTGTCTTCATAAAAGTTCTTCGCTTCATTGCCCGTCACGACCAACAAGTGAATTGGTCATCTTACTTCATTTCGTTCCTAAGATTGGCAACGTTGTTTTGGTTGACTATTAAAAAATTACAGATGTTGGTAGTTGGTACTTGTGCTACGGTAGAAATTTAAAGGGGTTGGATTTGTTCAGTTGTAGCTTGTAATTAGAAGGCGCTGTCCTGGATCTGGAGATAGTTTGTATCCTTTTTGACTAGGTAAAATAGCAAGTGTCTTATGTTCGGTGTTTTCCTGGTTAAATTGCAAATTAGGTGGGTATTGTGTGAAAATTCAAAAAAAAAAAGTACCTTGAGAGTCGCTCCCCGGGCTGACCTGAAGCTTTTCTCGGTGGTGTTGCCAGCCGGAAGGAGCTGAGGCGATGCGCCGGTTCTCCAGTGTTCATACTTTATAATAGCAGTAGTAGTACTAGAGCTAGTAGCTTGTTGTGTTGGCCAGATGTTGTGTGTTGGCTTTATGCCGGGAGTCTGGTGTCGGCTCCCTGGGCCGAAGCTGGTAGGGCTGGTGGTGCTTCACCTTGTAGCAGCGCTCTCATGGTGGGAGCCGGAGGTGGCGTGGTTGGGGACTGCTGGGGACTGCTGGAATCTCCATAAATAAGGCCTACATTGCTCTCTTCTTGAGTTGGCGGTCTGCTTTGCTACTTCTCTCTCCGGACGTCCATGGAGGCGAGGGGAGGTTGGGAGGTAGCGAGAGGATCAACAGATATGGAGGTGAGCGAAGAAATCTGCTGCAACATGGAGATACCTACATAGGGGCCTTGTTTGCTGCCATGATCTTCGGTCATCAGAGCGGCCTCTCCTCAGTGTTGTTGATGCGCATGTTCAACCTCCTTTGGACGCTCTTCATCAACGGATCAGCATTGGAGCTTCTCCCCCCAAAGTGGCATGCTCCCCAGTGATGGAGAACAAGATCGGCGATGTGATCCGTTTCTTTGTTATGGTGGAGGAAGAACACTAGGACCCGATTGCTTATTCAATTTTAATTCCAGGTCTTCTGTCAGGACCGAGTTGTAATTTCCTTTTTATTTGTGTTCCTCTTTGTAAATCCCACCGTTTAATGCAGCATCAAGGCCTTTCAAGGCATCTCCCTTGTTTAAAACAAAATAAAAAAAAATTATGCGATACACTACTATAGGAGCTAGAGACACGATTCAGACGCATAGGTGAGGACGTGTAATCCATATGTAACAAAAAAACTGAGTTGCAACTCACCTGTAACTGAGAAAAATTTGAAAATATGAGTTTAACTTATTGCAACCCATATATAATTCGGAAAATCTTAGCTGCAACATATATACAACCGAAAGAAGCCTGGTGACCGGGTGTATACGTGAGCACGCGGTGATTGATTGACATGTGGCAAACGGTGTTAGTTGTCCCGTTAGGTGACAACCTAATGCAACACTCTCCACTTATCCACCGTGCTCAACACTCTCCACCATCCGTTGACCCGGCTGCTGTAGCTCACACTACACGTCCCTTTCAAATTACAACGCACACGAGCTACTCCAGAACTAGGAACACTAAATTTGCAATTTGTACAATACTGATGGTTTTTCACTTCAGTGCAAACGAAACATGTCGATTCAGCAATCAACATATCAGGCATGCATTTTTTTTCCAAACTACAAAGAACAGAATCGCTGCTGCTTGCATTTTTTTTCCAAACTACAAAGAACAGAACAATACAGAACATGTACATCCAGATACGGGGCAACTGTCCCCAAATCGCTGCTGCTTGCATCTCCACGAGCACATCATCGGAGATGAATAAGAACCGCAGCAGAAGTGCTGCCCGTTGTAGAGCTCCTTCATGGACAGGGACTGGAGGCGCGGGCCGGGGACGGTGATGGGGTCCGAGGCCGGCGAGGCCCCGAGGCGCTGACGGAGAGCTCATCGAGCTGGGTGCAGGAGCGGAGGGCCGCCTCGATGCCGCGGCGCCGAAGGCGCGGGAGCCGACGGAGAGCTTGCGGAGGTTGACGCCGGCGGCGGCGGCGCGTGGACCCCGTCGTCGGTGACGGCGCGGAGGGAGCGCAGCTTGAGGCGGCGCAGCCCGGGCCGAGGCGGCGCGCGACGAGGACCAGGGCCGGGTCGCCGACGCCGTCGGCGCGGCGGTCGCACTTGAGCGCGAGTTTGGAGACGGCGGAGAAGCGGCGGAGGATCCCGGGGCGGCCGGGAGGAGCGGGTCCCGCGCGTCGAGCGCGAGGCGCAGGCGCGAGGCGGCCTCGGCGGCCAGCCAGCGGCGGGAGACGAGGGAGAAGCGCTTGCGGTCGCCGGAGCCGAGGAGGCCGAAGACCGCGGCCAGGAGCTCCTCCGGGAGCTCGGCGGTGTCCTCCTCTCTTCCTTTCCGGTGTGGTACTGGGTTGTGTGGTGGAGAATACTACTAGAGAAGGGATAAGGCACTGGATATAAAGGTGACAAGGATGTGATCGGTCCCTAAGGACAGATTTTCCCAAAAAAAGATTCTAACACCGTATGTTGCCGTTAGTGGGATGGTGGAATCTCAAAGGCAATCCAACGGTGGCTGATGGGTGCTCACGTATACACGCGGTCACCAAATCCACTCTACAACTAGAAAAATCTTAGTTGCAACTCCCATCTAATTTATATGTAACTAGAAAAATCTTACCTGCAAAAATATCTTCTAATCTTAGTTGCAACCGGGAATCTCGCACCCATGGGCGGATCTACCCATGGGGGGGGGGGGGGGGGGGGCAGATGCCCCCACTCAGTTTTTTGTCCCTTTGTATTTTTTTTTTTTTTGACAATCAAAACCACATATATTCATAGTAACAAATAGTACATGGTAGAGATACATGAACTGACTCCAACGATTACAAAATAAAGTCTAAAAGATAGTAACAAATCTTCGAGGTCTTCAATTTCTTTCTTCTTCCAGAACACAATCTTGTACTCTTGTGAAGGCAGCCAAAGATATATAACGAACCATAGACCTGTAGATACCGACGAAAGTTCTCCCATAATTTTTTGAGCCGCAATGCCAAGACTGCGTGCACGCACGCAACCATTAAAGCAGTCATACAACATCGGCAAGAGTACCAACACCAGTATATCAGGGAATAATAACCAACTAGCTTTGTCGTCGATGGAGAGTCGAGAGTACGAATCACCATTGTCGAGGACGTAGCAGCCGGGACAAAAACTGCGAGGATAATCCTCCTCGCGGCAACAACGACAAAAGATCCAAAATCGATCTGGCGAAGCAAGATCCGAAGACCCATACCTAGAAAATTGTGATTGTTCAACACCACCATTGACGCCGGGAAGAAGATCTCGTCGCCGAACGAAAGTCCGAAGATCACTTATTGCATACGATGCCATCTCCATTGAGGGGAAACCAACAAGAAGGCGGCTACCAAAATCCTAACATAATCTAATGAAAACAATACTTTTATTCAAAACTCCACACATAGATCGGGTTCCCCACTCCTCCTGACGCCGGCGAAGCCGACCGGAGGAGGGGGAACCAATCTATGGAGGAGGATAAACTGGAGGCGGCTAGGGTTAGGGCGGCGGCTGAGAGGAGAGACCACGGGAGGAAACCAAATCTTTGGTACTAGAGCCCATTTTTGTCCCTTTGTATTAGTAAGCTAAAAACAGTCATTTTCCCCCACTTAACATGAGATTTTTCCTTCGTTAGCACATTTTCGCCCCCTCTTAATTTTGATCCCGGGTCCGCCCATGCTCGCACCCACGTTCAATAAGAATTAATGTTACCTAATTACAGCTGCAATTAGGAAAATCACGCCTACAATCCAGTGCAACTCATATGCCATACGAAACACGATACAAATCTTACGGTTCTAGAGTTGAATGAGCTCTACTCTCACTCAGAATGAGAATCAGCAAAACCGGAAAGATAAACACTCGTTGAAACAGTATTTACATTTCACGTGTTTTAACTTAATATCATGGAGGATTTACATGGATATGAATTTGGTGCACATGGGTGCCAGTGCTCCTCCATTTTTAGTTTTTTGAAATTTTTAAAATCTCACACTTTTATGTTCTCAAAAATGATGACGTTAAATATGTAGATAGATACATTCATGAAAAGTGTATGCAAAAAATTTCCGGTAAAAAATACTTTAAATTTTGGGAAATACAAAAAAAAACAAATTTCTGACAGAAGGATACACTATTGTAATACTATTTTCCCCACTCAGATTTTTGTCCCTTTGTATTAGTAAGCTAAAAACAGTCATTTTCCCCCACTTAACATGAGATTTTTCCTTCGTTAGCACATTTTTGTCCCCTCTTAATTTTGATCCTGGGTCCGCCCATGCTCGCACCCACGTTCAATAAGAATTAATGTTACCTAATTACAACTGCAATTAGGAAAATCACGCCTACAATCCAGTGCAACTCATATGCCATACGAAACACGATACAAATCTTACGGTTCTAGAGTTGAATGAGCTCTATTCTCACTCAGAATGAGAATCAGCAAAACCGGAAAGATAAACACTCGTTGAAATAGTATTTACATTTCACGTGTTTTAACTTAATATCATGTAGGATTTACATGGATATGAATTTGGTGCACATGGGTGCCAGTGCTCCCTCCATTTTTAGTTTTTTGAAATTTTTAAAATCTCACACTTTTATGTTCTTAAAAATTATGACGTTAAATATGTAGATAGATACATTCATGAGAAGTGTATGCAAAAAATTTCCGGTAAAAAATACTTTAAATTTTGGGAAATACAAAAAAACAAATTTCTAACAGAAGGATACACTATTGTAATACTATTTTTCTACCATTAACTATCAGAAATTTGTCTTTTTTACATTATTTAAAATACAAAGTATTTTTTTAACGGAACTTTTTTTGCATACAACTCACCCGTATATATCTATATCTATCTATATATTTAACATCATAATTTTTTGAGACATAAAAAGGTGAGATTTCAAAATTTTCAAAAATCTAAAAGTGAGGAGAGCACTGGTGCCCATGTGTCAAAGACACTTTCCGGGATTTACATTTCATAAACTCTAAATTCTACTAGTAGGTTTTTCTTTTCCAACGTTCATAATCACACAAACTAGTGAGAGCATATATATTAGCTGCATCCTGTCCTGGTGCTTTGACTGTTGAGAATATTTAGGAGTATATTTTGGAAGATAGGAGCTCCTGGACACGATAGGTCACGTGCTGCGTGAGTGCGCGCGAGTGTGGCCGATACAGACTTAATCTCAACCGCAAAAACATCGATGATCGGACGGCTGAGAGAGGCCACCCTCTCAACCCTAGCTGACACACCTGTCAATAAATACCACACCCCATCCACGGAATTCCTCACGGCCGCCGCCGCTGTGTGTTTCCCCAACCATCCCTGTGCGCTATCTCTAATCTTTCTTTACAAGTACTTTATCTCTCTTCTTGAAGGAGAATTGTTGATCTAAAGAAGCAACTTGCTTGCATCCACTTGCGTTTGTTTACTCTCTGGATCAACTTGCGTGTTTTTTTTAGATCAACCAACTTGTGTATGTGATTTGTGTTTTGTGAATTTATTGGGAGGAGTTGATGCAGATGACGACACGCATAACCTGCTTAAGGAGCAGAAGCTGGCTTTGCGAAGCAAGCCGTGTAGCTCTACTTCCATGACTCTGATGCATCATCCTTATTCTCCCCCTCCAATTTCTTGGGATCCTTTTGCCTTTTTGGCTCGTTAATAAATCGTCTAACTGTAACTAAAATTGTGTGCAGTCACATTATTCTTCGTGTTTTTGAGTTCCAGCGTCTTGGATCTGCGTGTTTTTTGATGTTTCTTTATGCGTTTTTTGAGTTTTATATTGTTTGCCTGATTTTTTATGATCTTAATAATTACAAGAACCGTCACGCTATGGCCACTTCTTTGTGTGGATCTATCTCAGGATCCGTGAATCTGAACTAAAATAGTACTTCTATCCTAACCAATAATAGGGCCCTAGTACCCCTCTGTCTAGGTTCATTGGGTTTGCACGTAACATTATGGTTGTAAATTTAACCAAGATAATACATGATATATATTATAAGTGTAAATTCAATTAAGATAATACATGATATATATTATAAATTTATTAGAAAGCTCAGATGTTCTACTTCTAATGACATAATTTTTGCGTTATACAATTGCAAGTGCTGTTTATCCAGGAGTATATGCTCCCTGTTTTTAAAATTCGTTTTAAATATATTTTGTCTATAAATAAGAACGAATTTAACGTTTATGTCTTGACTCACAAAGTTCCACGGGAAATTGACATGTTTTGTAGCACACAAGGCACAAAATATGTTGTTTTTTCACGAAACCTGGTGTGCGCACATAGGATGACAAGATGCAAAGACCATTTTTCATTCATAATTTTTTGATATTTCAAATATTTTTTAGTAGCAGGAGTATATGCTTTCATGTACGAAATTAAATTTACGTGTATAATTAATATTATGTTAACAAAATTAACAAACTAAAAATGTGTGCAAGTCCTGGGACGGTGGTAGTAACCTCAAAAAGGAGGTTCTCCTATGGATATTAATTGTACAAAGGATTTTAAAAGAAATTTATAGGATTGATTCCCATCGATTTTTTTTATTATACAGGATATTTGATTTACAGGATTGAACCCTTCAAATTTCTATGGTTTGTTTTTCTACACTACAATTTTATAGTATTTCTAGCAAGAGATTAGATCTATTGTAATTATTAAGATAATCACTGCCGTCTAGAATTGCCTCCCCGCAACCTGGAATCGTTCTCTCTTCCGCCGCCTCAATTATTCTTTGACTTCACAAGTCATTGCATAGCATTTCATTAATTTTATATGTATATTTGCTATATCGCCGTATCGCGTATCCCCGTATCCGTATCGCCGTATCGGTGCTTTGTAGGTGGCAAATAGAAATCCACAATGACATCTCTTAGATTTAGTTTTTTTTTTCACTTAGGTGTCACATCAAAGTGAGATCCCTTTAATTGCCGGTAAATCTATCGATGATCTCCAATTCTTCATTCCTTCTATCAGCAAACAACGCTTTGGAAGCTTACGGACGATTCCTAACCGCCTAGAGTTTTCTAAACAAAAATATCAAGTAAGAAGCGCTCTTTACAAAATCAAATACGATTTTGGTGAAAAAGTAGATCTGGATCTCGTTTTCTTTTCCTACAAAATGTTCAAGTTTGCTAGGAACAAATTGGGAATCTCAATCTTTCAAAGGTCAACAATAAAGCATAAGGCTGGTGCAAATGTATCACCCCACTCTCACCCGCCACGTCAGCTTTTACCTTCACTCTCACCCCACGGTGCCAGTGCACGGGCTATAGTGCCAGCTCTCACTATCGCCTCCCTCTCGCCCCGCTCCTTACCGCCTCCCTACCGCCTCCACTAACACCGCTATCGCCTCCCTCTCGCCCCGCTCTCGCCTCCAACGCGGGCTATAGGCGGGCGGTACTGCCCCCTACCGCCGGGCAGTGGATCCACCGCCCGCCGCTACCGTCTCGCCCGCCTGTCGCCTCCCTCTTGACCCGACGCGGGTGGTACCGCCCCGCCTCCAGCCCGCGTTGGCACCAGCCTAAGAGAGAGGAGCAAAAACTTAAATAAAAGGGTCCTGGCCGGGGCTAGTCTACAATTTCTAACCACGACTGGCCATGTTCGGCACAGAATTTGGTCCCATGACAAGGCAAAGGGATCGTTTGGTTGCGTGGACTCGATTTGGGTATGCTTGGAGCAGGAAGATGGGAGTCCATGCGGTTGCAAACGGGCCATGTGCCATAAACGTCGTGTTGTTTGGTTGCCTGCGAAGGCATTTTCTACACCGGAGAGGGAAGACAACCTTTGTTGTTTGGGTGTCTGCATAGACATCCTTCTATCGTGGTGGTGCAACGCACACCTTGTTTTGTTGTAGTCATTAGCGTGATGTGGTAACCCCTTCCATTTCAGTAGTGAGCTTACCTAGTAGTGCTAACTGAATAACAACACATTTAGCAACATTCGGTTCATCAAAAGATGTTGGTAATACACAAAAAGTAGTTACCCTACTGGGCGATGCATCACGAGTAAAACAACTATACTTCGTGATGCATCACACGTTCATCACGCAAGCGGTTAGTATATACCACATCGAGCAAGTTCATCATTACAGACCGAAGATCAGGTTCAAGTAAGTCCTATCTAATGGAGGGATATGAGACCACCTCCCAAAATATGCATGAACTCTTTAGCACATCATGACCATCATCGAGAGGATAATGAAGAACGAAGTAGAAGCACTAAGCAGGAAACCACTTGCGTAGCTAGGTCCACCTCCCTGATGGCTGCAGCTCACGGTACTTTGCATACTCTTGTTTGTTGTCTGCAATGAAGTTGAGTGTCGTGACCAGCAAGTGATCGAGGTTGGTACAGCTGCGCCTTGTAGACAAACCGGGGCATGAAGATTGTCTTCATTTGAGCATAGTTCAAGATCAGGTTGTTGACGTACTCATGATGCCTCGGGTAGCATTGCAATTCACAAGGAGCAAGTGTAAGGGCGGATGATAATGACCTAATGTAAGATCAAGAAAGGAACTCGATGAAGCTTTTTATCTTCAGATACTCTTGGAACCTTTCTTCATCTCCAAGATAGAAGCAACAACCATGTTCGCTCCACTAGATATTGCTTATGACGCTCCACTTGGTACTTCACTTTTTGATGTGGTTGTAGACTTGAAGAGTGCGCACATGTATGCCAGTGAATGCAAGAACATCATCAGCTACCTTCTTCATATGTGCCTCTTTGAATCCTATGTTAAAGCAAACGCTTGTATTGACGATCTCAACCAAGCGGTTGAGCACAAACTTGGTTGCCAAACCATGGCACGTTTGTGTGCAAACAGGGAATCATAACGGTTGACAGATGGAGCAGAAAGATCAGGGGAGCCCAGTGGCATGATCGCCTACATGACAAGTATCAGACGAACATAGCTAAGCATTAGCACATGAATGAACTACCACAAGAACATCCGTAAGCATTTGCACATCAATGAACCACCATAAGCTACAACCACAAACTAAGGGCATCTCCAACCGAGCGACCCATCTCGCACCCGCGCGTCCGGATGGGTCCAGCCGGACAAAAATGCGGCCCAATGCGGGGACGCACCGCAAATGCGGATGGCCGCGGCGTCCGGAACGACGCAAACCCGGCCCAAATCCGGGCTAGGTTTGCGTGGCCGCGGATGGCACGCGGCGTCCGGCCGCTTGGCTGCTCGTCTCCCTTGGGCCCACCTATCGGTGATCGGGGAGGCTATTAAATATGGACTGGAGGGGATCTGTCCCTCCAGTCCAGTCCTCACTCCACTCCCCGAGCGCAACCGCCGCCATGGCCCCCAAGCGACGGTTCGCTCCCGGAGCCAACGACGACGAGGCCAGCAACAACCACCGGCGTTGCGGGCCGGAGGGAACCGCGGCGGCCTCCACATCGGAGAGGTCGCCCGCGGCGGCGCGGCATTGGCGCAACAGGCGCCGCTGCTGCTGCAGCCCAAGCCGGAGTCCTCGGAGGAGGACCCCGACCTCCGCGCCGCTCTCATCATCTCGGCGGCGGAGGAGGAAGCGAAATGGCCGCACCTCCAAGCGGCCATTCGCACCTCCACGATGGAGGAGGAAGCCCGGCAGGCGGTCGAGGACGCCGAGGTCTGGGAGCTCTTCGCCCAGGCCCGCCGGGAGGTGGAAGAGACGCGGCGGCGCGAGGAGGCCCGGCTCCGCTGCGAGGAGCAGCAGCGGCAGGAGGCCAGGCGCCGCGCGGACGAGGGGAGGCGCCGCATGGAGCAGGGGAGGCGCCAGCAGCTGCCAGCGCCTCGCACAGCGAGAGAGGGAGGCGCAACTCCATGCTGCTGCGGCGGAGCACCGGTCGGCTCCGGACCCCCACTCCGCCAGGGAGGAGGCCCTGTGGTCTCCGTGGCCGGAGTCCCCGGCGAGGTCGAGCCACAACAGTGCCTCACCGCCCGGGGACGTCGTCGACGCCGACACCGACGACGCCCACACGGACTAGGCGGCGCACCGGCGGCCACCGCGTCGTCGACCAAACCCTAGCATAGGGTTTTTAGTTTAAATTTAAAGGCCCATATAGAGGGCTTCTTTTGTTAGTTATTTGCCCAAAATAGGACTATGTACAAATTTGCCCAAAATAAGGCAATAGGGCATATGCTTAATCAAATTTCATTTAAATTTGCATTTTAATTTTTTTCTTTCTATTTCGTCCAATATGCGGTGCGTCCGCGCGTTGGGCGCAGCGTGCGACCCAAACGGACACGCGGAGATGCCCTAACGAGCCTCCTTATAGTCAGAGGATTCACACGCAGCACCGAGGTCGGGGAAGAAGGAGATCCTAGCGCACAAGCAGGCAGCATAACCATCCCTGTGCTAGAGTCAAATCCAACCAGGACAACCGTCTCCGTGCTAGAGTCAGATCCAACGACGATAACCGTGGAAGTGTGAGACGAAGATCCTATCAGGGTGACCGGTGACGAAGGAATTGCTTACAATGGAGCCTCCGTGTACCTACAAGTTCTAACAGATCTAAGGCTAGGGTTTCAAAAGCTCACAATAACCAGAGGGATCGACGTAGAGGAAGAAGACGCCAAGCAGTGGCCAGTTGCCACCCCCATAGCCAAGGTCGCCGCCGGCAGCCTCTCCGACCTTGCGGGCGAGGACGAGCTGGCCATGTCGCTAGATCTTGAAGGCGGATGAGCTCGAAATGGGGGAGGGGGGATGGGAGATTTGGAATTTACGGTGAGAGAGTTGCCCCTATATACGGTGGTGGAATTTTGAGGGCGGTGACTAAATTCATCCCGCCGATTTTTCGCCGTTCCGCTCGAACTCGCGCCATCTTCCCTCGATGACTCTGCGGGAACGCGACGTTATCGCTTTTTTCCGGAGATGAAGGTGGCTTGCTGGAAACGGTTCGATTGGAGCGTTCCTCCCAGGTCTGGCCGGAGGGTGCCTTAAGAACCGTGTTATGTAACGAGGTAGGGTAGCCTAGAAAATCGAATGGCCCAACAAATGCGCGATATAAGCCAAAGAGAGCTCTGGATACCAAACACACCCAAAATGTCTGCCATATCCGATCTGTCAAAAAGAAGTTGCCTTGTCCGGATTGCAAAACGGGGGCATCCTCAAACTCATAGGATGTCAAATACTTCCTCCATTCTGCTTTATAAAATCTGTGTAGTTTGTAGAAAACGTTCAGCTTGATTAATAAAATATAAGATATATAGTTTGATTATAAAATATAAGATATATATATCACTGGATTTATATTAAATGAATTTTTAAGGATGGTTAGGAGGGCACTGGCATTTCAGCCCAACAGATTTTAAATCTCACTTGGGATATTCTTTAGTAGGAGATGATGTTTTCGTCAACAGCGAGACGTTTATGGTAGTTTTGTCAATCTCAAGGCTCGTCGGATAAGTTTTTTATCAATCATGTGAAGGTGTTCATAAAGTAGGGTGTTCGTGTATGTGTTCATAGAAATAAGTGTATGTACGTATATATTAATGTTTGTATTGTGTTCAAAAAATGGTATAATTTTATGATAGGTACCTAAAAGCAACATGAAGAGTAAGTGCTGCCTTTAGAATCAGATGCCAAAACATCATGTGATTTGAATTGCTGAGAATCAAAATTGACCAAGTTTTGTAGACTTCAGTTAACGAAACAGGCATCCAGAAGTGCCTTCTCCCACTGTTGGCCAAAGCAGACCACCTTCGCCGCAGCACTGAATCCCGGGGCCATGGCGGAGAAGCTGGCTCCCGAGAAGCGCCATGCCTTCGTCCACAACGGTAAGCCTCCCCCATCTGACTTCTCCACGTATTTCTAGAGCCTGCCTCACCTAGGTTTCCTCCCCTCTTCCGTGGATCGGGTGGGGGCGCAGGGCAGAAGGTTTTCGAATGGGACCAGACGTTGGAGGAGGTGAACATGTACATCGAGCTCCCCAAGAACGTGCCCACCAAGCTGATTCACTGCGTGATCCAGGCCGGCCACCTCGAGGTCGGCATCCGGGGCAACCCGTCCTACCTCAACGTTCGTGGGTTACTCTCTTCCAATTTGACTCCGCTGGAATTCGTGCTAATTATCGAGTTATTTCTTGTTCTTCCTGTTGTGACTCCGAGAGATTTGTTGTGGGTGGGTCTTGCAGCATGACCTTATGCTCCCCGTGAAGACCGATTCATCTTTCTGGACAATAGGTATGTCTCAATTCTCTACCACCGGCAATTCTTGGTCTTCACATTGTCTTTCCTGTGAATTATATGGAATGATGTAGCCTGGATTCTAAAGTAAGATACGGAAATATGGTTTCAACTTGTTGCCTTATTTCTTGAGAGTTGTAGATTATTCTTTCTGATAAATTTGCTAATTTTCTATGCGAGCAGCAGCATTCATTGGGTTTTTCATTTGGATTTTTGGTGTCCTATGTATGTTTTTGAACTTCTTGGGTGCAGTTTTATTCATCTCTGGTAGCTATTTTCCCTTAGAACTGTCAAACTAGTGTAGTCCCTATGAATTAGATATAGCTTGTAGTTGGTGAATGCACTCTCTCCTATTGTTAGTAAAGCAGATGGGCGAATTTTAGCTATTTGTTTGGGTTAGTGCAGAACTAGAAAGTGGAACCGGATTTATACCGGATTTAGATCAGTGGCATATTTAGTGGCATAGGATAACCTTTTTCTTTGATCCATCTACGAAATAGCAAAGCCGCACTAGAAAAATAGCAAAGCCACGCTAGATCTATGCAATGCAATTTGTGTGCTAGCGATAAACTGATTATATAAGATTGTTGATCTGGTATAGTTGCACAAGGGAATGTAGGTAAGGATCAAAGCCACTCATATGAGGTTTAGCACTACGGCGATGCCTATATTACTTGTAACATTTAAGTCATTACCTTCTGCTGCTCTATACCTGCAGAGGATGGTGAATTGCATATCACTCTGCAGAAAAGGGAAAAGGGGAAAACATGGGCATCTCCAATACAAGGTCAAGGTAGCTTAGATCCATATGTTGCAGACCAGGAACAAAAACGTCTTATGCTACAAAGGTTTCAAGAAGAGGTATAACCAATTTACTGTGCAGACAGAGTTTCCATTCTGTTTAATGTGCATTCTTTTTCCTATGTAGTCAATTCCGCCTCACTCCTGGACAGCTCAGTCTGATCAGATTTTTTCTTCTTTTCAATTTTGCTCATGCTTATATCAGTAATATTTGATATGACACAGTATGTGGTGTATTTAGGATAATTGATGTTACTGCAATGCACTAGTGTCTCAAGTCAAATTACAGAAATGGTTGAAAGAACTCTTTCGCGAAGGCCAAGCTTAGCTGTGTTATTCAAAGTACATCCTATGCAGAACCATATTTATGTGTCACTGCAAGATAAGATATAACTATGATGCAAAGATGAGATGGTTACATTAGAGTAGGATAATTCAATTATCCAAAATATTGCCAACATATAGAAAATGTTCAGGGTCATGGAATCAGGAGCGTAGCCAGTTTTGCTGGAACTGTACCAGGCCTGGCTGGTTACCAGCAGTAACAGTCCCCAGTGGGCAAATCAAGAACCAGATAGGTCCTTTGCAGTTAGGATGCATGATTCACGAGTACCTGCTAGTCTTGACTGAAAATGTTTATCAGGAGGTAACCTATTTTGGTCTATGATATGTACACTGTACATTGATTTCCTGGTCCCTCGGTAACAAATATTGCAACTGTAAGGTTTTGAAATAACCAGAAAGAGTTGGCTAATAGGATGGTGGGTGTTGGTTGTATGGGAAATCTTGCTTATCTACATCCACATTGCTGTGTTATATTTCAAATAATATTTTTCATTATATACATCTAAATTATAATTTAACAAGTTAATTGAGCCTTGAATATGCTATCATATCCCATTTTGCCAAACATTTGAAACAAAACACCTAGGATTTATTGTGTACTTGTCACAGTGAGAAATATGAGATGACTGAATAAGTTATTGTCGTGTTTTATGAAAGTGTAGTTCATTTATATGTATGTTATGCACATGCAGAATCCAGGGTTTGACTTCTCGCAGGCTCAGTTCAGCGGTACCTGCCCTGACCCCAGGACCTTCATGGGTGGAATTCACACTGATTGAAGAAGCTTAGCTCAAGAACATAAATCTTGCTGGATACTATCAAATGTGACGATTGTGAAAACATGTTTCGGATGATTCAATATTTACCCTGGAAATAATGGTAATGTATGACCTTGAACTTCCTGCTGATCATGCCTAGGTGGAAATTAGTTGCTGAATCTGCTTCATCCAAACCCCTCATGCTTCAAGGATGATGGCAATTGTGGCATATATGCTAAATACAGTTACCATGCAGTGGCTGTGAAGCTTCAAATGGAGAGTGAGAATTGTATCTATGTTGTATCTGTCTTCTTGGTTAACACATTGCTTCTTCGAGAGTTGGGCAGCACCGCAATGTAAAGGCCACATGACGCTACACTGATCGCTACAGTACCCTATGTCTAGCATGGTATGCTGTATTATTTACACACAATTTTCTGCAGCGAATTCTATCTTTTTTCTTTCCTGCACACGGTTTCCTTCAACGAGCATATTTCTTGACGAAATCCGCGCCTTGTCTCAAAGAGCACCCCACCGGTGCCCTCCAAATGGAGGCGGGCAAGAGAGACGAAGCATTTGGGGAGCGCCGGCAAAGCTGCTGCATTTTGGGGGCCATCTCTCTCCACTGACGTCCCCTAATTGGTCCTCCATTGATCAAAAGTTATAAAAAAAATAGGAAAGCAAATCATAGTTCAAATGCAAGATCTAAAATTCATATTCACCGGCCACGCACCAGCTACGAAAACGCCACCAAGTCTAGCAAATCATATTACAAACCGGGAAGAGAGAATCAAATGGAGGAGGTCAGCGGGTCGTCGATGATAGCTAGTGCTGGCTGCTTAGGCGTCTGTGCCGCCGGTGACAACTACATATCCGGCGTGGCCTGCTCTGCCACCGAAGTTGCCATCATCTCCTTCATGATGCGAGCCTGGGCCATCTTGTACCACGCCTTGGTATCATCATCCATGGTGGAAGTGTGGGCCGTGAAGGTCTTCCTTCATCTTGGTCACCGCGCTTTGAGACGACTCGTTCATGGCATGGATGAGGGTGGCTCCAACCTTGGCCTCTTCGAGCTTGATCTTATGTTCGGCCTTGTCCAACAAGGCCTTCCACCTTTGATCGTTCTTCTCATCTCGCCCTCATCTCTATCCTTCGAACTTGAAACCACATTGGCAATGAGCATGTCAATGGATGCTCCCACGGCGGACGACGATGCGGCACCATTCCTCTCGACCTTGACTTTCTTGTTGCCAATTTAGCGCCAAACCGAGGCAGACGAGGGTGAGCCGTGTCTTCTCTCACTTGGGGCATTTCTCAATCTTGCTAAAGACATGCATAAGAGTAAATTCTTTGCCTTTGCTCCACTTCCTATACATGAACAAAGCATCCTTCAACTACAAAATAGAAACAAAATTAGACAATGTAACAACCATTACATGACATCTAGATGAGAAGGCATGGCTTACATGATTTCCCATTATTTTTCCACTCTCAATCATCGTAAGGAAGCTATGGAACTTGTTGACCAACGGTTGTATGACTCCCCACCTATGCGACATTGCACCCTCGTTGTGGTTCATGACCTCTTGTAGTCACCGAAAAGCTTATGTTCATTGAATTGATGGTAGATCCTCGAGACCTCGACCAATATGTTCCCCACGCCCGTGTGTCCGGCAACAATAGGGTATGCTCCGGCGAGAGGCAGGAGCACGGGTTAGTGGCGGGAGAGGGAGACATGCAGGAAGGAGTGGATTATGCGACGGGGTAGGGGGGAAGTGGGGGGAGAATTTTGAGGGTGGGGAGTGAGAATATTCCCCCCGTTGTCGCCACGCCGGGTCAGCGCCGCTTTTTCACCGTGGTGCACGTTGTCAGCGCCCCCCGAACAGCGTAGCCGGCATGGGAGTGCCAGTCTGTTTATCAGGCCGCCTCGCGCGTCGATGGGGTTCAATTTTGGGCCTGATACAGGCCATTTGGGGGGATGCTCTAACAAGAAGATCCGTCTCATGCAGCCGCCTTCATGCTGCTCCGGTGATAACTCTATCGTTGGCAGGAGAGGATCCTCCAACATAAGCAATGTAGATCAATTTGACTTGAGAAATTAAAATGTTCAGCAAGTGATCAATTTGACTTGTACAGGAACAGACTTCAAACAATCAAACCTACAGGATCTGGCCGATGCATAAGAAGATGGTGAAAGGACAAACCATCTAATGCAGTACTAACAAATACATGTGAAATCACACAGATCTAAGATCAACTAAGATCAGAAATCCATTCATAACATATACCTTCAACAAAATTGTGTTTCAAGAAAACTTTCTGTAAAGTACACAACAAGGTCGAAAATGGTGTCAACAAGATGTGCAGCCACGAGACTAACTCAAACACCTCCGCTTTCTCATCTATCCAAGTTACTTGTGAAGGGCTACCCACAATTGTCTCATTCTAGATGCTCACATGATTAACTAGGCTCAACAACCTTGAATCTATTTATTTTTCTTGGCTTTCTCCTTTGCAAACGCAGTACCCTGCAAAGGAAAACAAAACAATATATTATTACTTAATCTTACACACTAGACTCGGTTGAACAAAGGTATCAGTGGTAAGTCAAAAGATACCTCCAGCCACTCATCCATGTTGGCATCAGTTGTTCCAGTTCCTGTTTCCACCTTGGGTCCCTTCTTTGTTTTCTACAGCATAGAATAAAGTTTATGAGATAAATACACAACTCTTAGATGAGTGCTAATTAAACACAAATCATACATCTCACAGCATGTGTACAGCATGTGCTCATTAATTACTTTAACCCCTTCTGCAATGAATAACTAGTGATGCCAGGAGGAAGTAACAGCTACTGCGTTCACCGCTAATAATATGGTAAATTCTAGATCCTAAGGGGATTCACGATTCAGGTAAAGAGGATTCAGGACTAACAATATATTAAGGGTGTGTTCGGTTTGGGAATTAGGTGGAATGGAATGGAACCATTCCATTCCACTGTCACGGAACCGTTCCATCCCTGTGTTCGGTTTGGACAAAAAAATTGTCACGGAACGGTTCCATCCCTGTGTTCGGTTTTGGAATGGGATGAGAATGGAATGGAATGGGTGAGATTAGTCACCCGATTAATTATTCTAAACTCGATTAATTATTTGCTAAACTTGATTAGTACTGCTAAACTTGATTAATTATTGCTAATCTTGATTAATTATTCCTAATCTTGATTAATTATAATTAATCTTGATTAATTATTGCTAAACTTGATTAAATTAGAGTTAATCGCCCAGCATTACTGTGCCGTTCCACCTCGTCCGGCCGAATCGGCCGGACCGGTCGGTTCCGCATATTGAGGGAATATTCCCTTTTCTGGAACCATTCCATTCCACTCCATTCCAGAAAAGAACACAAGAATGTGTTCTGGGAATGGAACCGTTCCATTCCATTCCTCCCGGTTCCAAAACCGAACACATCCTAAGGGAACCCAGTAAACAGTCACCGGGAAGTAGCCTGGATTATCAGTCCCAGACAGTTTATCGCCCAATAGACATCTCACAATTCAAGAAAAAGAAAACTAACCGCAGTAAGGAAACAGAAAGAAGTGGAGAAATGCCCATGTACAGATTTAAAGCTAGTTCAGCATAGCATAATAACATAAGGCTGTCAAGAAGAGAAATTACCTTTGAGAGCTGTTGCACTTGACCATAAGCCCACAATCCAAAGAGACCAAGGAGTGCAATTCCAAGGGTAATAAGGAACACAGATTCAACACTGAGTAAGCCTCCAACCTCAACAACCTCAATGGTGCCATTGTAGAAGACATTCTGGTACGGATGCTGGTCGATTTCATACACTATGTAACCAACAAGATCATATGCCCCAGGCTGCAAGGACACAAGTATCAGATCTAAGAAGTAACAATGAGCATCTTCAGTATATGGCTGTTTCAAAGTAAAGAAAAGGAAAAGGTTGCGGAGTGAAACCTGCAAGAACTTGCTCACGGCAAATGTATAGGGAAAGGTTGCTTGCACAGAGACGGGAACTGATGCATTGTAGAAACTCTGCAAGAAACAAGACATGAGATCTTCCTAAGTATGTATTTGGCTTCTAAAAAAGTGATTGGCCCTATAATTTGTCAACCTCACTATCCTAACCATTAGGCACTACCCTCCATCTTTTGCTGCTGCGCCTCCATTCATCTCCTGGACAATACCTTATTACCCAAACGGCCAAAATCGCTATAACTTATGCCATGCTAATATAGTTTCTGAATTGAGATTGCTGCAATCATAGTAGGGTCCACAAATATCTACTGCCCTTGCTCCCACACGCATCTCTCCCAACATCAAGCCACATGCTCCTATATGCCCTCAAGTCCACATCTACTATACTCCCAGTCACACCCATCCAGTCCAGATCTAGGACCTCTACCCTCTTTTGTCCAAATCAATACAACTTCAATAGGAAAAAGGCCATAAATGCATGTGCACAAGGAAAACAAATATCCAGAGAAAAATCAACGAACATTCACAACTATTTCTCACTATTACAAAAGTAACAACTATGTCTTGGGAAATCAGAATCAAGTAAATGATGATGGCTGGGTAGGACAGTTGGCTGGTGCGTCCGTCCACAAATGCAAGTTTTCATTTATTTCAGCTAGTATAGACTATAGAAGATAAAAGTAACAAGATCATATATTTCCTCACCTGGACAGTAAGGTTTTGGCCATACATACGATGATCGTAAGGAAGGTGGAGAGTTGAATGAACAGCAACAACATTCAAAGTTGATTCACCTGCTAACACAATGGAGACGGGTGTGAGCTGGTCAACAGGAACTAACAGGATAATAAAGTAGCAAGCGCAAGAAAACTGTGATTTTGTCACAAAAATGGCAGTTAAATAACAGTAGTATGGGAGTGGAGGACGAAAAACTGAGGTTAATGACCCACTAAAACAATCTCATGTACTACTACAAACCAACCAAATGTACTACTACTACAAACCAACCAAATGTAGATGATAGCAACCAAAGGTAGGAGAACTTGCAGTAAGTAATCAGATATAAAGCAAGCGATGTGCATGGATGAAACAGAACCACCGCTAAAAGGCTAAATGGAGGTATCCCAAGCCCAACACTAACGCTAGCTTAGTAAATCAGAGTGCCACAATGAAGAACTGGAACGAGGAAGCATCATAAGTTACCGTCATTTTGCAGGCCAACCAATAGCTCAGTTTCTTCACCTGCTGGTACAACTGCAACCAAACAATAAAATTAACAGATTATGGATTAATGAGCTCAAGAAAAATATAATGCAGATTCTCAACACAATGGTTTCTCAAGAAAGTTAGGTATTTCACATTTTGGCATGCAATTAAATATATACATCAAACTGTACAGATATTCATGAAATCTTTTCAGATGAATAAAAGTAACTATTTTATCATCATTTGGAAGTACCATGAGTAACAGAGGTACAGGTATGGTTGAAATTTAAGATATGTTGTTGCAATTTCATACACATAATAGTATAATAATTCATTCATAAGGCCAATCCGCTGATCAACGAAGAAAAGGTTCAACAAAATTGCATGCTACTACTTACTTTTGCCAGCATTTTTGGGGAAGACGCATACAGTCTCCACACCAGGAGCGGGGGTCAAAGGTGCATCACTGGAAACCGGGGTATCATCACCGACGTACCCTAGATCAGCACTCTCGACAACTTCTGCCATAGCAGCATCTTCCTCTGACTGAGTCCCAGCAACTGCAGGAAGGGACGAAATATGTTGATCAGTCTATAGATGCAACATGGAAGGAAACAATCGCGCATGTAATATGTGATCATTATCGTTGAAGACACTGAGCAACATGGAATTATCACTTCTGTGAATTCATAAGTTCGCAACAACTGCATGTCCCTGGTGATCGTAAAAAAATTTGATGTGCAGAGACACTAGCAATACTAGGACATGGAACTGGATAATGGATTCTTCTGTGAAAAAGCATCCAAGTACTAACGAGTTAGTAACAAAATACACTGGCTAATAGAGCTAAAATGCGAGCACTGCTACTAATTAGCGCTTTAAATGTTCAGAACTCATGCTACTGACACCATTTCCCATTATAGACCAATGAATGATCTGCTGTAATAGATCCCAATTTTCAAACTGCTTCTTAAGAGACGGTGTCTTCAAAGTTCTAGCCACTTAACCTACACTAGGGAAAATTACAACGCAGAACAATTTCGGAAGCTGCTGATTCGATTTCGCACGACACGAGAGCCCACTACCCGCAACATGCAAACACAGGTAGAACATCCAAGCGCTCGAAGCAGCGTTCTCGGGTAAGTCCCGCTCAAACCACCTACAACCCCAACCCATCCAAGACCTCGACCCGCCGCACCCACCAACGGCGCTAAAACCCCGACGAACGCGCGATCTAATCCGCCTAAACCCACCCGCTCCAAGTCCGATGCAACCCCAGCCCTACCCCTACAGAGCCCGATCGGCCCCATCCCCGCGCGGCGGAGGCGCGCAGCCGGCGGATCTACCGCGGCACCGCGGCGGAATTCTCGAGCGCGCGCGAGAGAGCCGAGCGGATCTGGGCGGCGGAGATCGAGTGGGGGGAAAGGGTGAGGGTCGCTTACCTTGGGCGATGGGGGATGCGGCGAGGAGGAAGGCGAGCAGGATGGCGGAGAGCCAAACCCTAACCGCCATGGCCGGCTCCGTCAGATCGGATCAGGGGCGAGGGAGGAGGCGGCGGTGGTGGTGGTCTTTGGGTTTTTGCAGGCGGTGTGGATCTACTAGTAGAGGTAGAGAGAGTTGCTGCCTGCCCACGAGGTCTACGGCCTCGGCTTGTAGTGAGCTGAGATAGGATGGGATGGATGATGACGTGGAGGCCGGCGTCGTCATCGGCTTGCCGCGTTGGATTTTGCGTTCCTTTTTTTTTGTCATTTGGTTCGGTTGGGTTTGTTTGGCACGTTTAATTCAGTGTCAGTGGATTAGATCGTGATCCGTGCTGTAAATTCCTCTGACGAATGGGACCCACAAGCACACACAAGCTCAAAAGTAGGAAAATAACAACAGAAAAACAAACAATTTCTACATATCAACCTTGAACTGGTACTGGTAATGCAATTGAAAGAGCGAAAAACATCTAAGAGCATCTCTAACGTCTATTAGAGACCGTAAATTCCCGCCGGAACTGAATTTTTCCGGTAGATTTACGAGTTTCGGGTGAATTTGTCGCAGAACGGAGCCCGAAAAGATGGGTCAACCCGTAAAAGAAGTTCAGGGCCCGAGAAACTCCCCGCACGCCCCGTATTAAAAGGGTTCGTGGATAGGAGTTCGGTTTGCAAACCCAACTCCCCTCCGTCGTTCCTCTCCCTTCGCCGCCGCCAAGCACCATTTCCGGCGAGCAATCCAGCGAGCCCCATGCAGCGATCTAGCGCCCGCTGGTGCGCGATGGCGTCCCGTGTCGGCTTCGACGGTCGTGGCGCCAGATTGGGCGGCGGCGACTGGCCGCCGCGTTCGCCCGTCTTCCGCACCAACGCGGAGCGGCGGAAATGGAACCGGTCGGAGGGCGCGTGCAAGCGCAGCGCCCGCCGGTGGACGAACTGGGGGCTCATGCCCCCAGGGAAGCTCACCAAGTACGGCAACGTCGGCGAGGGATCATCGTCCGGCTGTCAAGCCGCGCCCCGTCGCGGACAGCGGCGACGACGCGGACCTCATCCCCGCGCGGTCGCCCACCATCTCCGCCGGGGACTACATCCACGGCAGCGACGAGGAGGAGGCCGTCCTCGCCCAGACCAAGGCCGTCAGCGAGGCGGAGGCTCGCGCGCTTCCGCCGGGAGGAGGCGGACGCCGTCCGCCAGGTCCGTGAATACGAGGCGGCCCGCCGGGAGGCCCGCGTCCGCCACGTCAAGCTCGAAATAGTCGAGCTTGACGCCGACGACACGTGAAGATCGTCCACGACAGCGTCGGCGCCGCCTGCCGCCGACACACTGCGCCACCACCGGCAACGCCGCTCGCGTAGGTCACTATATTGGCCACATTTTGTTTTAGCTCGCTCGCCGGTGTACCAGTAATGTAGATTTAATTTGTCGAACAATGTAAGTTTTGATGCTCAATCAGAGCATCAATTTCATGTCGAACTATGATCATCGCCTAATTTACCTGCGCCATTTCGAATTCCGCTTTTCAGTTCCATTTTTACGATTTCTGATCCGTCGTCAGTGTCAAAATGTTAAAATCGAACGAACTTACGTTTTCGAAAGACTGAAAACCACTTTTTAGGTTTGCACTTTTTCAGGCTCTACTAGAGATGCTCTAAGTAGATGTGTTGTCATATGGATGCCATCTTTGCATCACACATCAAAGGCCACACCGATTTTAAAGCACAAATATATTGTCATTCCATCTGCTCAAACTCCGATCAAGTGGTGAAACACTGCCTCAAAGCACAGCTATGCAAAGCAGGGCTTAACTTAAGAGAGCTGAGGCGAAAATGTACAAACCTCTCAGGAGCACATTTCGGTTATAGTTAACATCACCACAGTGACACAACAGCAGCTAAATCAGCGTTCAGGCAGAAAGGTGAAACAGCAGTTATACATACATCTCTATGGATTTGCTACAAAACCGGACAAACGCGCCCAGCCTTTTACACACATTCAGATACAAATGTCAGGTTGAGATTCCAAATACACCACATCTTCTAAGGTAAAACAATTCACAATTGGCTTTGCGCCACGAATCACAGACCCTGGAACCTGATAGCAATTATTCGAGACATCCAGGATATTTTCTTCTTTTGCTGTTGCCGCTGTGTAATTCTGTAAGTGACATCAGTTGGACGAGTGCAGGTTTCTTTGGTGTGTATCTCCCGCTAGTTTGGACGGTTCAGCGCCATGAACTTGCACTGCTCGCTCATCGCCTGGAGCTGTGCATCCTTCTTGTCTACCATGGCACGTAGCCTCACGTTTTCCTCCATCACCTTCTGGACTTCGGCTTCTTTCTGCGCTTTCTCAGTCTCAAGCTGGTTTGTCCTCGCGACTAGCCTGTTCATGAACATAAGAAGCTAAATACTGGATTGGTTGTAGATAACGGACTGGATACTTTACTTATCAGTGTGTCCTAGACTTACCTGATTAATCATAATAAATTACTTGACAGTACAACTTACCCCTTAATAGCTAACCAGGTACAGGCAGCAGGGAGACTGTAATGCATGATAGTACCTACTGCCTCCGTTCCAAATTAACTGGCGAAGCTTTGGTCAGATTTGGCATGTATCTAGACACGTTTTAGTGTGTATGCTCGCTCATTTTGGAGAAAAGCTGCGTCACTTAATTTGGAACGGAGAGAGTACAAATTTTGTGACTCGTGTGCAGCAAAACAAGAGACCTATTTTACTGTGGAAGGGAGGTGAGGAAGGAAAGAAATTAAAATCACAGGGCACAGCCACTGCAAATTCGTTTAGTAAAAAGTGGTTAATATTTACAAAGCGGCCCTTTGAATGGAAACAAGGCCTGGAACCTTACAAACCAGAAGCGACTTCTCGCCCTCAATTGCTGCCTGGCTGGCTGCACAGGAGCGAACTAAGTTTGATCTCTAAATGACCCGCCTCTTTAATTAACCAGCAGACTTCTCTGTATAATTCCTTCCAGACTATGGTATGATGACTAGTAGTCACACACTCTCACACCTGAATGAAGTAGGGAACAGAAGAAAGTATGGAGAGAACAAGAGAAGGCATATGATTTATCTACTTGTCCTCTAGAATGTGTCCCTATGGTTTCGCAACTCAAGAGCTTTTTCCTTCAGTTAATGTTCTAGTTTGAAAGCCACGAAAGGGGTAGAAATATTGATGATCGAAAATGTCATATCTGGAACTGAAAGACCTATCGGTTCAGAAGGCAGCAAGTAGAAATTTGGCCCAAATGCAGGCCAACAGGAAACAAGATTACTAGAAACTACTTAAAGCATTTTATATCTCTATCACATGACAAAGAGTGACAAATAGAACAGTACATGTTTTTATACAAAATGTTTTATATAATAACATAAGTAGAAAATCCATGTTGTGTGCCCATTTTTAATCAACAGCTGCATGAGTTAACTAAATTAATAGCAGCTATCAGCAAGCCTCTCACCATATCCCCTCAGAGATGATGGAGCAGATGAAGCAATAACAGTATGTGATCGAGAGAAACAACCCTGGGGATGCCATACAAGTGCTAATTTATGCCCTAGAGTCCACTTTTAAGTAGATCCCAATGAATAGATAAATAGATTGGAATGGTTAATAGAAAAATTAAACATACTAAACAGATTAGTATCATATACCTGTAGATTTTTTTTTTTGTATTTCCAACATACTAATTTGGGTTTGTGGGATGGGAGGGGGGTAAATATTCAAGATCAGTTGGGTTCCATGCATAGCTGACTCAATGTATTGCTAAGATGATAATCATGGTCATGCTAACTCACATTTCACAGCATTGTGTGAGTTTACTGGACTTTACCAGGACTCACTTATGGATCAAAATGTGCCAAAATGTATGTACTGTACTAAATGGTTAGTGATGCTGTTTTGCTCAAAATTGGGAAATGGAAATTAACTAGTATTGTAATCTTTCTCCATCCAGCATCTGCCATTCCCTTAAAGCTTTCTTGGTCAAACTAGGCAAAGTTATCCAAGCAAAGCGAACCCACATGACAATCCACGCGTACAACAAGTAAAAGAAACAGCATGAGACTTGTGAAAGTACCTGTCAAAAAGCTTCTCCATCGTCTCGAATTGCTTCTCCGACGAAAGAAGAGTTTCTCTGACGCTGACGAGCGTGCTGACATAAGTCCTGAGCGACTCAAAGTCGGTCTTCACGCGGCTAAGCTCCTCCTCATTCTCAGCAGCGCGCTCCCTCTGCCGAGTGGTCTCCAGCACCATATCCTCAACCCGCTGCCTCATATCATTCAGCATGCCGTTGGTGCCGACCGCAAACTTCTCCATCTCCTCGACTTTCACCGACATGGACTCGACCTGCATGGTCTTCCTCCTGATCTCCTCCAACCCAATCCGCACCTTCTCCTTCTCGTTAGCAGTCTCGGATTCAGCCACAATGACCCTCTTCACAAGAGACTCCATGACGTCGGTCACCACGCGGATGGACTTGAGGATGTCGTCGACATCTCCATCCCCCTCGTTGGCATCGGCGCCCTCACCGGACCCGGGCTCGGCAGCCTTGGACCAGTCGGCCAGCGGCACGCCGTGGCGGTCGACGAAGCCCACGCCGTCCTGGGCCCTGATCCCGCAGGAGGTGTGCGCGAGGTGCGGTATCGCCATGATCCTGGCCTTGGACTTGAGGTAGGCGAGCAGGGTGGCGATGGCCTTCACCCTGCGGCACAGGTGCTCGAGCTCCCGCCCGGAGTCGTCCTCCGAGCGCCGCATCCCGACCTTCACCTCCACGAGCCGGTCCCGCAGCGCCTCCACCTGCGACTGCTGCTGCCGCAGCTCCTCCCTCCATTCGCACTCCCCGGCCGGCGGGGCGCGGGCGGTCTGGTCAGAGGCGTCCTCCATGGAACCGCTGGAATCCGGGGGAGCGGGTGGATTGCACTCGTCAGTCAGAGGAAACATTCTGATTCGGGCTGCAGACGGTGGATCTGCCACCGAATTTGACCGGAGGGAATAGCGATTGCGGAAGAAATACTGGGGATTTGGGAGCGGGGTGGGGGTATACCGTCGGGCCCCGGAGGGGGAGGAGGAGGAGGCCGGCGGCGAGCCGGATGGGCTCCGTCGAGCTGCCGCTGGTTCCTCCGCCGCTTCGCCTGTGGTGGCTGGTGGGTGGGTTTGCTTTCTCTTCTGCTTCGCTCGCGGCCTCGCGTTCGACGGTCGCGTCTCCTCTCGCTCGCTCGCTCGCTTTTCCCCTTTCCCTACCACAAACCAATGAATTGATTGGCTTTTTTGCTTGTGCTCCTTTTTTCCTCAAATCTAGTTTGGTTTGAGAAAATTATGATTTCGTTGAGAAAAAGTGATGTGCATCACAAGATTATTATAGTTGTGGGCCTTGTCTACGGGCCCAGCGTCACCTATGTCGTGGAGTAATTGTATGCCCACTTGAATTGCATTTTGATGCTCAATCAGTCGTAAATAGAGAAAATTGCACAAAACCACTACATTTCGGGCAAAGTCTTCAAATAGTCACAACAATTCAAAATTTGCTCACAAAACCACCATATGTCCTTGTAATTGTTCCGGATAGCACTGATCGGTATAAAAAAAAATCCCCCTTACCTCGCGGATTTTTTTGGACGTCACACCGAGAATGTTTCGCCAAAAGTATTTTTTCCAGGCGGATTTCCATTCCCGACGGCCAGCGAGTATGTATAGATATTTTTCATAGTATCGTCGATACTGCCACATAATTACACTAGGGTCGGTGGCAGGTAGGAGCGGCATTAGAAAACATCGTGGTTTAATGAGCGTATACATTTTAGGTCGCCGTGTATTCTATGGAACCTACTAGGGGTGTAGACAGATAGGATATTTTCCGCACTGAAACCACCAAATCCGTTTTAGGTATCCATATCCAATTTTAAATAATTCGGTGGATAAGGATATCATATTCCGAAGTGGTGTCCGGATACAGTATAGATAGCATGCGGATAATTTTATAAAAAAATTAATTAGGACAGCCTAAAGGTTTTAAACCGGATATTCCGACTTTTTTAGTCAAAAGCCAAGGTCAATCTTGCAAAGTTAGTAATTGTTGAGTTACTAAATTCATTTGGTGAGCATGTTTAGCTCTAAATTCTATTAATGCTTGACTTTGGCGTATTATGTCATTTTTTCTTAACTACATAAGACTGAAAGTTTAAATCCCTCTCAAGGTTTGCAAGAACTGTAAATATCTACCGATGAGATCATACATCCGACTATTTTTGTTTCCGATACGAGACCGTTCCATTTCCAATTTTGAATTTGTGGTCTAGAATATCCGCATTCGAATACGAAACCGATCAATAGCCGCTTCGATGTGATTTGGAGAAAAATATATGGTAAAGGATATGGTATGAGCAAATCCGATGGCGTCAACGGAGGGGCGCTTGGCGAGTTGTTCTGTAAGGCGGAAAGCAAGATCGCAAATAAATAAGCAAGTCATATTTACATGTAAGATACGCTGAGTAACTGGCAGCTAAGTCAGAATCTTTACCCTCGATGTTTTTCAAACGAGTTTCAAGGTGAAGGATCGTCTGCTGGCGCTGCGCATCCCTGATGTCTACGCACAGTCATTTTCCTGTAGACAGTGTTGGGCCTTTAAGAGCAGAGGTTTGTAGAACAGCAACAAGTTTTCCCTTAAGTGGATCACCCAAGGTTTATCGAACTCAGGGAGGAAGAGGTCAAAGATATCCCTCTCAAACAACCCTGCGATCACAATGCAAGAAGTCTTTTGTAATATCCCAGGTTTAGAGGCAATAAAATGAGAGAACACCAAAGTGTGCATCGTATTCATGCATAGAAAATCCGGGGAATTTTCGCGCTTTCAAATAAAACTTACCACAATAACTGAAGTTTCACTTGACTTGCTGGAATTGAAGTAGATCATCAAGTCAAGCGCTATAAACTTCACTGTGATCTTTTCTAAAACCTTGTTTTGGGTAGAGATGATTTGATCTATGGACTAGATCAAATGGAACTAGTTTGACAACAAACAATACCTTAAGTAAGGGTCAACTACAAGATCTCATAAAAGATCTCAACATGACATTTCTTACAACAACACATGAATAATTATTCAATCCTAAATCATAGAACACAATTAATTAAGAAACTATTCTTTACTTATCTTATCCATGTCTTCTACTAAATAAATGTTCCTACCATGAGTCACATGGTATATCTGTTCAACTACAATGCTTGAACCAAGTCAAGAACACTCATATTCATTCATCATTAACTTTGGATCATTCCAACCTTGTTTCCCAACTCATTCCATTAAAACCTTAGAGAAAGGAGAGCACCATTCATATGCTTATATTATGCATTCAATAGAACCTAGATTAATATTTAAACCTTATCCAAGTGAGGTACTTGTTGATACTAACCAATGATACAAGAAATATAAGTCAAGTAATAAACCCTACTTGACCTAGCTAATATTTGATAGTAAGTAGGAACCTATTCTTCTAGTAATTATAGAGAGGCAAGTGTTGTGATCATTACAACTTGGTAATGATCATAAACCCTAGAGAAACCCTACCTATTCAGAAGAGCTCAACTTAAAGAGGTATACTCAAGTATATGGACTTATACTTAATCTTGGAGAGAGAACCCTGATTCACTAATGAATTATTATGAGGCCAATACTTTGATCATTACAAATTGGGTAATGATCATACACCCTAAGAATCTAAGTGAGTGTGTTGAGAGAAATATTAAAGAAAAGAGATTAGTGAGGGATTAATTGATCATGTCTAATGCATGATCTTACTTTATAAATTGAGATGATAAGTTAAACTTATATATGTGATACATAAATCTCATTCTTCTCATGAAATGATAAATATATCAATAGTAGTTAATCCAGGCCAATACTCATGCCTTGTGTAGAGTAGTATTGATATGGTATTTAAATCTTGCTATCCAAACACTTGAAACAAACCTAGCATTGCCTTGATACAATAATTCTACCTGAGTGAGGAGGATAACCTTAGCCACCAAAACATGATCAAGGCTTGTACCATACCTAATCCTAGTTGTGTATCACATTGGTGATCATTACTAAAACCCTAGATCACCTTTTATTTCAGTCCAAGTATTACTTTGGATTACAAGTAGAACCCTGCCATGCCTCATGCCTATTTCCTACTTCAAATAGTGAAGTATTCCCAAAACCATAAACCTTGTCATATGGAACCAATCTACATAAAATAATATGTCCTAACTTGTGTATCATGGATCCCAAGTATAAACCAAACTAGTTATACTTAAGCTTAAATGATATATAAGTGAGTAGGGTGAAACCAATATCCAAATCATCTTCTGAAACCTTAAGAACTATCATTCACATAAGATCATGAACCAATTCCATCTCCTTTACCATTTGTTAAACCCTAGTCATACCTAAAGTATATGTGAATAATCACTAGGGTTGAGCACTAGAAAAAAATAGAATGTGTTCACCATGCACATGTTACTAAATTTCAAATCCTTTAAATAGATCTTGTTCCTAAATTAAAAAGGGAGTTGAAATAAATAACTAAACCATTTCTATTTTACTCAAGCCTCACAAGATATCAATTAAATCCTAAACTAACTATTTGTTTAACACAACCAATCTATGTAGTGAGCATCAATATCAAATTGTTTTGATATTCAAATGTTTGAGAATCTGCAAAGCAACACATAATTCAAATTTGAATTTAAATAGAAAATACAAATCAGTAAATAAAAACAGGAATTTGAAAAGAGAAAAAGAGAGGGAAAAGGGCTTACCTTGCCAGGCCAAGCCGCACCAGAGCAGCCCAGGACCAGCCCATCATCGCCACTATGTCAACCAAGCCCAGCTCAGCCCAGCTCAGGACCTCGTACCCCTTCGTCCAGAAATATCAGCGAGGGGGAGTTCATCCCCATCCTCTTCCTCGCACGGGAGCTCGACAGCACGACGAGATGCGCCACGTCCCGGCCGTCTTCGTGGACTTTGCGACCACCTCGCCGACCGTGGGGAGCCCTATAAATACCCCGACGAACCCTAGCTTCCTATTTCTTCTTTTTCTCCTCTTATTTCTTCTCTGGCCGAAACCCTAGCTGAGCCGGCCAACTCGTCTCGCCATCGATTGGGGAACTCCCAGGCCGCCATGGACGCCATTGAAACCGCCGTCGTCGACTCGCCCAGCCTGCAAAAGAAATCGAGCTGGAGCGCTCGGGAGCGTCCACACTGACCACGTCTTCTCCGACGCCGGCCACCATCGCCGCCATCGATTCAGGCCACCTCAAGCCTCGCCGTCAAGCCCTCGATGCTCCTGGTGAGCTCCTCAACCTCGTGGTGTAGTTAGTTCGATCAATCGTGTCCAGTAGCGTCGCCGCGTCGATCATCTGCAAGCCCCGCCACTTCACCTCGCCGCCGGTCACTCTCCGATGACCATTCGGAGGGGGCGCCGCCACCTTTAGGTTCCCAGTAGTGCGCCAGCTCGATTGCGCCCACTCGCGTAGTCGGGGGTGGCCGGGAGCGTCGGCGTCGTCGGCGACTGCCTCGCCGGAGAGCTGCTCCCGCGCCACATTCCAATTTTGACTTGGTCAGCCTCATGTGGCAGCTCACATGGCTTTGACCCCACCTGCCAGTGACCTGGGGTAGCACTAGACTGTGTACATTTAGTATTTTAGTTTTAATTCAAAATCCAGTAAATAACTGAAACTTTGCAAAATCATATAAAATTCGTTTCAACTCAGAAAAATTCAAATAATATATCAAAATGCTCACAAAAATAAACTCTATCCAAATAAAATATAAAACAAAAATGTGTGTCAAAATAAAAATTCACTTATTTTTATCTTTATTAATTATGTCTTTCTAATTGTTTAAAATGCAAATTGAATTCAATAAATAGTGAAGTTTCAAATTTAAATTTTAACTATTCAGTAACTTATTAAAATGTTAAGATTAATTTTCTTTATCATAGTTGCATTAACTGAATTATTAGTGGTAATTAATAAACCCTAAATTGAAAATTGTCATTTTCTATTTTCTTAAATAATTACAAATTCTTGTGAGAACTAATAAAATGTCAAACCATTACTGATTTTGTTTCAAAGTAATTAGTTACCACACCTATATTGCCAATCATCATTTTAGGATTTTTACCATAATTTAGAAACCCTAGTTTCAATTTGAGTAAAACCTTGATCCCATTATTTCATGTGATCATTCTACCTTAGAAGCAACTCTAAAACCCTAGTTATGTGTTACATATGATCATGTGAGATTTACTTGACATATAAAACCTTAATATGCAACAAATAAATGCATGCTCATGATCTACTAAAATAACACACATCACTTTTACATGTGAATAGCATTTCATGTCCTTATTTTTTAATAAACCTTGTATGATCCACTAGTGCCACTTAATTACAAACCCTAGCTTGCTAATCTCACATTGACACCATTGATCACCATACCACACCATTGAAATCAACCTCAATCATCAAACCCTAGTAGAACCATAAGATAAACCCTAGTACCAACCTTGTGTAACAATTCACATCACATGCTCCTATTCCACTAAACCCTACTTAGGAAATGATAAGCCACTTAGCTTAGAAACCATTAGAGATTATTTTGTAAAGCAAATGTGAAGCCATAGTAAACCCTAACTCATAGAAAAACCTTGACCATCATCCTATGATATGATAACCATAATCAACCATATAATAAACCTGCTAATACTTGCTACATATGGACCAATTCTATTAAAGAACTCAACTATTTCCTATTAGAGAACTAAATGAATCCAATAGTAAACCCTAGAAAGCCATAGCTCATATGTATTGTAGTTCATATTCTTATTTAACATGTTCTTCAAAAGTTATTCTTTTGAAGTACAAATATCAATCAAACCTTAGAAGCCCTAATCCTTCTTTGAAATACTCATTATTTCTTAAACAACATGTTCTTCAAAAGTTATTCTTTTGAAGTATAGTATAAGTAATCATCAACCATGTTCTGTAGAACTTAAAATTGACAACTGTTCTTTATATATTATTCCACCACTATTCTTTATGTATATGATTGTTATGATGTCTTATATCACTTGGATATGATGCTAATATAACAAAACCCTAATAAGAACCTTGTTTGAGAACCATTCTAAAAGTGCAACCAACCCTAAAGAAATCTTTACAACTCATACATCCTAAATCATCGGGGTTAGGTTACGCTCGGGACGATTGCATCTCATACTATGCATTATAGCATCTTTGCCAGTTCTTTAAACATTGTCCTTACCGGACGATGATGGTATTTCAGAATTTGGAGTTATCACATATCGAAGCTTTTGCCTGCATAATCTTGCAGTCAAGAAAGGCAAGTTCATCACTTGCTCATGTCATTTGATTATTTGTATCAAACTATATGCAAAGTACTATACTTATCACTCATGCATTGAAAAGCAAAGTGTTATTTTACAATTATGAATATGACTATGTGGTGGGCAATGGAACCATGGTATGTGTTGATATGGTGGAGGTTCCATTGCATGGGTACTACTCATCTAGGACTAAGTACCAATGCCGTCCAATGATTCTAGCGCCGTACATATCGTGTTATCCATAAGATCTACAATGGCTCTGGGGAAGTCAGCTGTATCTTTTCCCTTCTGCACGCCAACGGACTGGTAGAGCTGCGGGGTGTTGGAGGCACTGCCATAGGTTGGGATAGCCTTTTAAATCCCCATACATTAGTGATGTTAGCTCTACGGTCTATGATGGATTGTCCGGAGTACACCGTGAGTAAAGCCGTATTATCGGAAGAAGTCTACTGGGGTGTACGGTCGGACAAAAGGGTGGGTTTGCAGGGTCGCGGAGAAGGCAGTGATTGGCTTGGTTCTTATACTGGGCCTCACACCAAAGGAAGTGTGGACGAGGACATACTCTCGGTCGGCAACAAGGATAAGTTCTCTTATGGGGTAAAGTAACGCACCTCTGCAGAGGATACTGAATTGTGACTGTCACTCCCTGTTCCGGGAAGGGAACTGCGAACGCGGCAGGAAAGGAACTCCACGAAGTTCTGTTCAACCTGTGAAGACTGACGGGCATAGTTTTCAGAATAAAATAAACCTATTGAAGAAATGTTTACAAAAACTTGCATTCGCCTATGACTTTCTGGTCTATGGCTGTAGCTAGTGCATGATACACCTATTTCCTAATATGAACTTGCTGAGTACGCTCGTACTCATTCCCTCCCATTTGAACCCCCTTCTTAGATCAAGGCACCGAAGGAGAAACTACCGTGGAACTCAAAGACAAAGGAGTCAACTGCAACAAGATGAAGAATCAAATCAAAGAAGTCAATGGAGTCAACTTCCGCATCAGCTAGAGTGGAAACTTAGTTTAGAAATAGAAGGGAACCTTTCCCTAATCCTAGCACCTAAGTAGCTAGATTTCTATAGCAAGCCAATTAGCTCTTAAACTTGAGTTAGCAATAAGGTAGACTACGAGTCGTTCTTCTGGAGCTTTATTTGAAGTTTTACCTCACTGTAAAGTAGGAGGCTGTGTTGATCTTATGTAAACAGTTCGTGTGTACTTCTATAGACATACCTTGGACGCGCATATGTTTCTGTTGTACCACTCTGAGAGATGTAATATGAGTGGAACGGTGTTTCACTTGTGTTATGTCAACGACTTGTGTACTACACCATGCAGTGGTACGCTGGGTCATCACAGCTGGTATCAGAGCAAATGCTTTGACCCTAGGATTAAAACCCTTTAAAGGAGACCTATAGGTTTTGGTAGTGTCTATAGGAAGTATCTTAGCTAAGACAACTATGCTAAGTCAACTATGCTAAACCAACTATTCTTTTGACTTGAGATGGGTATTCACTTGAGAATAATCCTGACACACTTGATTCAATCTTTCTTATCTATTTTTCTTAAGTAAAGTTAGTTAGTTATCTTACTTCATTCCAAATAACTAGAACACATTGAAGTTTAAGATAATGGGTGGTAGTAGACCACATTTGGTATATAATACATGGTAGTCCAAAGAGAGGATACAACCATATGGAAGATATCCTATTGGAAGAAGTATACCAATACAAGTATGGTTAAGTAAGAGTCATTTAAAAAGTCAAATGACTGATGTTAAGTAAGGGAGATAAGTTATATAAGGTAGTATATGTCTATGATGAGTCAATCATAGGAGGTAAGGAAGAGTGATAGGAGTTATACAAGTTTACTTTTCATGGTAAAGTTGGTAATCATATATGATTCACTTGAGAATCATGATGTGAGGGAGTAGAACATCATAAGTGAGTTAACAGAAGTATGATGAGGAGTAGGATTTAAGGAATAGTTCGAAAGCTTAGGCCTTAAAATCCTAATAACTGTACCAAGTATGTTAGAACCATAGTCCTTAATTTAAAGAAGGCTTAGTTAGAGCATATCACATAGAGAAATCTTGGAGTTATAGGTGGTATATTCTAACAACTTTGTGTTTAGAGTATACATGTTAGAACTAATTGTATTATAGGAAGTAGTCCTCAATATCACATATATATGGTATACTATTTTGTTAGTAATTCCAAAGAAAACTAGGTTAACTTCAACTATCCCAGGCCATTTTGTTTCAAGTTTGTCTCATTGCAAATGTGCAATTAAGATAAATATTGAGACAAATAGTAGAAATTCACGTATTGTGATAAGTATCACAACCTAAACCTATCTTATGTGGTGTTATATACTACACATATGAGCCTGATGTTTAGGGATGTCTTACCCAACTATTTTATTCAGGCATATAAGGATGTGTATTATAAGCACAAAGCTGAATCTTCTTGGATTTTATTGAATTTTCATTGATTGACTAGATCCATACATGAAGTTTGACTTTGATATGCAAATGCATGTTGCAATATCAAGCTCTTACTTGATGTTATAGGTCTAGAGGGTAAAGGTATTCATGTGAGGAAGTGACGAATTATGAAGATTTTGGAAGACAAGATAAAGGTTCACTGGAAGAAAGAAGTCAAATTGTGGGAAGCAACCACAATACTCGAAAGGAAGGACCAATCAAACTCATTTTTATTATTAATTAAGGAGTACTTCAACATGGAAGTACCATGAAAGTGAGGAAAATAGTGAATATGGAGCAGTAGAAGTGGAGCCATATATTCATTATGGAAGAAGGGATTGCAAGTAAAGTCACTTACGATACTATCTTCATAGTATCAACAAGTGGTTATCTTGCAAAACAAACCCTAGAAGAAGGAAAATCGACAAGTGAAGTCGCAGCTGGTATAATAAGACCGCAACTGATATAGGATAATCATGGAGAGAAAGTATGTGAAGTGAGGTATATCTTAACTAAAACTATAAAGGTAGCCACAGCTGGCAGGTAGATATTGACTAGAACCATAAAATAGTCCATAGTTGATATCAAGTAAGCCACATCTCGTGTTAGATAGTCTACAACTGGTAACAAATAGTCCGCAGCTTAATCGTTCTTTCACTTTAAAGGAAAGAGGGATTCCGTAGCTGCCATCCCATAGATGGTAAATATTTAGTTGGAGGATTCACAATGGATATCCACAATTGTGTGGATTCACCACAAAGAATTCTTCGTGAGACTCTAGAAAAGTACAAACTCTAAACCAGACATAGACCAATTACTTAACCTTGGAGTTTAATGATTATAAGAAGAGATCATTAGTAAACTCCAAGGGGGAGAGGAAGGCTGAATGAGAAGTATTAAGATATAATATTTGGAGTATGATGGATCAAGAAGAAGGTCTGAACTGAGAGGAAGTCCGATCCTATTTTCATACGATTGGTGGAAAGTATCCATATAATAGTACTCTCAGGAGGTTGTCAGACCAGAAGCCGAGGTTCATATCTCGAGGAAGTAAGGGTTAGACATTAACTTGAGTGGGTAATTGTAATTACTCGAAACCAAGAGAACTTAAGTAAGTCTTAGATAATGAAGTTGGAGGAAGAAGATATAGGAGGACAATCAAAGCCTAAGAAAACAAAAGACCGAAGGGTTTGACCATACCAAAACAGATGATTATGAGAAAGATTCCTTTCATGGAACCTAAAGAAACAAAAAGGAGGATAACTAGCATAAACTAGAAGCCATGATTGGATGGACTAAATGAGCTGAATCCATTCGTAGGAATAAACCACCAGGACCATGCCTATTGTAAATACCTTACTAAGTACCATTACTTTCGTTATGGTAGTAAGGGAAAACAATACCCTACCTTAAGTCAATCTTTTATAATTAAGGTTTGGGCACCGCAGCTGGTACACCGTAGTGCCATATTATGCCGTAGCTGGTAGAACCAAGTTTTGGGTACCCAGATAGGAAGCTATTATCACAACCATTAGTAAGGCCCATTAGCATAAGAAGATGTCCTAATCCAAGAATCTTAGAAGAGCAAGCCTATAAGCTTAGAGTGTTGGAAGAAATCATAGAATTAAAGAAAGTATCAGTGCCAGACATCAGAAGACTTTAGGAAGGATCTGGACAAGGGATATATTCAATTATATCTAATGGGATCACTAGGGAGTTTGAAAGGATTGTGATCTGTTCAAGTCAGTTCCACATTCCGAAACATGAGAGCGTTCGAACTTCGGGACGAAGTTCAGTTTAAGGGGGAGAGGCTGTAATATCCCAGGTTTAGAGGCAATAAAATGAGAGAACACCAAAGTGTGCATTGCATTCATGCATAGAAAATCCGGGGAATTTTCGCGCTTTCAAATAAAACTTACCACAATAACTGAAGTTTCACTTGACTTGCTGGAACTGAAGTAGATCATCAAGTAAAGCGCTATAAACTTCACTGTGATCTTTTCTAAAACCTTGTTTTGGGTAGAGATGATTTGATCTATGGACTAGATCAAATGGAATTAGTTTGACAACAAACAATACCTTAAGTAAGGGTCAACTACAAGATCTCATAAAAGATCTCAACATGACATTTCTTACAACAACACATGAATAATTATTCAATCCTAAATCATAGAACACAATTAATTAAGAAACTATTCTTTACTTATCTTATCCATGTCTTCTACTAAATAAATGTTCCTACCATGAGTCACATGGTATATCTGTTCAACTACAATACTTGAACCAAGTCAAGAACACTCATATTCATTCATCATTAACTTTGGATCATTCCAACCTTGTTTCCCAACTCATTCCATTAAAACCTTAGAGAAAGGAGAGCACCATTCATATGCTTATATTATGCATTCAATAGAACCTAGATTAATATTTAAACCTTATCCAAGTGAGGTACTTGTTGATACTAACCAATGATACAAGAAATATAAGTCAAGTAATAAACCCTACTTGACCTAGCTAATATTTGATAGTAAGTAGGAACCTATTCTTCTAGTAATTATAGAGAGGCAAGTGTTGTGATCATTACAACTTGGTAATGATCATAAACCCTAGAGAAACCCTACCTATTCAGAAGAGATCAACTTAAAGAGGTATACTCAAGTATATGGACTTATACTTAATCTTGGAGAGAGAACCCTGATTCACTAATGAATTATTATGAGGCCAATACTTTGATCATTACAAATTGGGCAATGATCATACACCCTAAGAATCTAAGTGAGTGTGTTGAGAGAAATATTAAAGAAAAGAGATTAGTGAGGGATTAATTGATCATGTCTAATGCATGATCTTACTTTATAAATTGAGATGATAAGTTAAACTTATATATGTGATACATAAATCTCATTCTTCTCATGAAATGATAAATATATCAATAGTAGTTAATCCAGGCCAATACTCATGCCTTGTGTAGAGTAGTATTGATATGGTATTTAAATCTTGCTATCCAAACACTTGAAACAAACCTAGCATTGCCTTGATACAATAATTCTACCTGAGTGAGGAGGATAACCTTAGCCACCAAAACATGATCAAGGCTTGTACCATACCTAATCCTAGTTGTGTATCACATTGGTGATCATTACTAAAACCCTAGATCACCTTTTATTTCAGTCCAAGTATTACTTTGGATTACAAGTAGAACCCTGCCATGCCTCATGCCTATTTCCTACTTCAAATAGTGAAGTATTCCCAAAACCATAAACCTTGTCATATGGAACCAATCTACATAAAATAATATGTCCTAACTTGTGTATCATGGATCCCAAGTATAAACCAAACTAGTTATACTTAAGCTTAAATGATATATAAGTGAGTTGGGTGAAACCTGTTGGAGATATGCCCAAGAGGCAATAATAAAAGTGGTTATTATATATCTTTATGTTTATGATAAATGTTTATATACCATGCTATAATTGTATTAACTGAAACATTGATACATGTGTGATATGTAGACAACAAAGAGTCCCTAGTATGCCTCTTAACTAGCTTGTTGATTAATGGATGATTAGTTTCATAATCATGAACATTGGATGTTATTAATAACAAGGTTATATCATTGTATGAATGATGTAATGGACACACCCAATTAAGCGTAGCATAAGATCTCGTCATTAAGTTATTTGCTATAAGCTTTCGATACATAGTTACCTAGTCCTTATGACCATGAGATCATGTAAATCACTTATGCCGGAAAGGTACTTTGATTACATCAAACGCCACTGCGTAAATGGGTGGTTATAAAGGTGGGATTAAGTATCCGGAAAGTATGAGTTGAGGCATATGGATCAACAGTGGGATTTGTCCATCCCGATGACGGATAGATATACTCTGGGCCCTCTCGGTGGAATGTCGTCTAATGTCTTGCAAGCATATGAATAAGTTCATAAGAGACCACATACCACGGTACGAGTAAAGAGTACTTGTCAGGAGATGAGGTTGAACAAGGTATAGAGTGATACCGAAGATCAAACCTCGGACAAGTAAAATATCGCGTGACAAAGGGAATTGGTATCGTATGTGAATGGTTCATTCGATCACTAAAGTCATCGTTGAATATGTGGGAGCCATTATGGATCTCCAGATCCCGCTATTGGTTATTGGTCGGAGTGAGTACTCAACCATGTCCGCATAGTTCGCGAACCGTAGGGTGACACACTTAAAGTTGGATGTTGAAATGGTAGAACTTGAATATGGAATGGAGTTCGAATATTTGTTCGGAGTCCCGGATGAGATCCCGGACATCACGAGGAGTTCCGGAATGGTCCGGAGAATAAGATTCATATATAGGATGTCATTTTATGTGAATAAAATTGACGCGGAAGGTTCTATGGAAGGTTCTAGAAGGTTCTAGAAAAGTCCGGAAGAAACCACCAAGGAAGGTGGAGTCCACATGGGACTCCACCTCCATGGCCGGCCAGCCCTAGTGGGGGAGGAGTCCCAAGTGGACTCCCCCGCAGGGGGCCGGCCACCCCCCATATGGGAGGTGGAACTCCCACCTCTAGTGGGAGTCCTAGCTTGGCTAGGTTTCCCCACCATATGGAAGGTTTTTGGTTCGGGTCTTATTCGAAGACTTGGAGACCAACCCTTGGGGATCCACCTATATAATGAGGGGCCAAGGGGAGGGGGCCGGCCACCCCAAGACCACAAGCTGGCCGCCCCCCATAGAGTGGCCGGCCACCCCTCCCAAACCCTAGCCGCCCCCTTCTCCTCCATATTGCCCGCATAGCTTAGCGAAGCTCCGCCGGACTTCTCCACCGCCACCGACACCACACCGTCGTGCTGTCGGATTCAAGAGGAGCTACTACTTCCGCTGCCCGCTGGAACGGGGAGGTGGACGTTGTCTTCATCAACAACCGAACGTGTGACCGAGTACGGAGGTGCTGCCCGTTCGTGGCGCCGGAACCGATCGTGATCAAGATCTTCTACGCGCTTTTGCAAGCGGCAAGTGAACATCTACCGCAGCAACAAGAGCCTCATCTTGTAGGCTTTGGAATCTCTTCAAGGGTGAGACTCGATAATCCCCTCGTTGCTACCGTCTTCTAGATTGCATCTTGGCTTGGATTTCGTGTTCGCCGTAGGAAAATTTTTGTTTTCTATGCAACGTTATCCTACAGTGGTATCAGAGCCGTGTCTATGCATAGATGGTTGCACGAGTAGAACACAATGGTTTGTGGGCGTTGATGCTCTTGTTATCTTTAGTTTGAGTACTTTGCATCTTTGTGGCATAGTGGGATGAAGCGGCCCGGACTAACTTTACATGACCGCGTTCATGAGACTTGTTCCTCGTTCGACATGCAACTTGTATTGCATAAGAGGCTTTGCGGGTGTCTGTCTCTCCTACTATAGTGAAGATTCAATTTACTCTTCTATTGACAACATTAGTATCAACGTTGTGGTTCATGTTCGTAGGTAGATTAGATCTCTCTCGAAAACCCTAAACCACGTAAAATATGCAAACCAAATTAGAGACGTCTAACTTGTTTTTGCAGGGTTTGGTGATGTGATATGGCCATGATATGATGATGAATATGTATGAGATGATCATTATTGTATTGTGGCAACCGGCAGGAGCCTTATGGTTGTCTTTAAATTTCATGTTGAGTAGTATTTCAAAGTAGTTGTAATAGTTGCTACATGGAAGAACAATCATGAAGACGGCGCCATTGACCTTGACGCTACGCCGACGATGATGGAGATCATGCCCGAAGATGATGGAGATCATGTCCGTGCTTTGGAGATGAAGATCAAAGGCGCAAAGACAAAAGGGCCATATCATATCACATATGAACTGCATGTGATGTTAATCCTTTTATGCATCTTATTTTGCTTAGATCGCGACGGTAGCATTATAAGATGATCCCTCACTAAAATCTCAAGATAATAAAGTGTTCATCCTTAGTAGCACCGTTGCCAAGACTTGTCGTTTCGAAGCATCTCGTGATGATCGGGTGTGATAGAATCAACAAGTGCATACAACGGGTGCAAGACAGTTTTGCACATGCGGATACTAAGGTGGCCTTGACGAGCCTAGCATGTACAGACATGGTCTCGGAACACGTGATACCGAAAGGTAGAGCATGAATCATATGGATGATATGATGAACACTTTGAGTGTTCGCCATTGAAATCACACCTTGTCTCGTGATGATCGGGCTTAGGTGCGGTGGATTTGGTTCGTGTGATCACTAAGACAATGCGAGGGATATTGTTTTGAGTGGGAGTTCACCTAGATTTTTAATTATGTTGAATTAAAATTTGAACTCAATTTGTCATAAACTTAGTCTAAACTATTGCAAATATATGTTGTAGATATGGCGTCCCCAATCAATTTTAACCAGTTCCTAGAGAAAGAAAAGCTTAAGAGCAACGGTAGCAACTTCACCGACTGGTTCCGTCATGTGAGGATCTTCCTCTCTGGCGGAAATCTGCAATATGTGCTTGATGCACCGCTAGGTGACCCTCCAGCAGAAACAGAAACCGATGAAGTAAAGAATGTTTACGCGACTCGGAAAACTCGGTACTCTCAAGTTCAGTGTGCTATCCTATGCGATCACCGAATCCGATCTTCAAAAACGTTTTGAGCACCACGATCCTCATGAGTTGATAAAAGAGTTGAAGACTATTTTTGAAACTCATGCGGCCGTGGAATGCTATGAAGCATCGAAACAATTTTTCAGTTGCATGATGGAAGAAGGTAGCTCCCTTAGTGAGCACATGCTCGCCATGACCGGGCATGCGAAGAAACTCAGTGACATGGAAATAGTTATTCCTAACAGACTGGGGATTAATCGTATCCTTCAATCACTGCCACCTAGTTACAAGAACTTTGTGATGAACTACAATATGCAGAACATGAACAAAGAGTTACCTGAACTCTTTGCCATGCTTAAAGCTGCTGAGATTGAGATCAAGAATGAGCACCAAGTGTTGATGGTCAACTAGACCACCGCTTCAAGAAACAGGGCAAGTCTAAGGGAAAATTCAAGAAGGGTGGCAAGAAAGCTGCCACACCTCCTATGAAACCTAAGAACGGCCCTAAGCCTGATGCTGAGTGCTATTACTGCAAGGAGAAGGGACACTGGAAGCGTAATTGCTCCAAGTATTTGGCGGATCTGAAGAGCGGCCTTGTCAAGAAGAAGAAAGAAGGTATATCTGATATACATGTTATAGATGTTTATCTCACTGGTTCTCGTACTAGTACCTGGGTATTTGATAATCGGTTCGGTTGCTCATATTTGTAACTCAAACAGGAACTAAAGAATAAACGAAGACTACCTGAAAGATGAAGTGACGATGCGCGTTGGAAATGGATCCAAAGTCGATGTGATCGCTGTCGGCACACTTCCTCTACATCTACCTTCGGGATTAGTTTTAAGCCTAAATAATTGTTATTTTGTACCCGCGTTGAGCATGAACATTATATCTGGATCTTGTTTAATGCAAGACGGTTATTCATTCAAGTCTGAGAATAATGGTTGTTCTATTTTTATGAATAATATCTTTTATGGTCGAGCACCCGAAAAGAATGGCTTATTTCTGTTAGATCTCGATAGTAATGATACACATATACATAACATTGATGCTAAGCGAATTAAATTGAATGATAATTCTACTTATATGTGGCAATCGCTGCCTTGGTCATATTGGAGTGAAACGCATGAAGAAACTCCATACTGATGGATTACTTGAATCACTTGACTTTGAGTCACTTGATAGATGCGAAGCATGTCTAATGGGAAAAATGACTAAGACTCCATTTTCTGGTATGATGGAGCGAGCTACTGACTTGTTGGAAATCATACATACCGATGTGTGCGGACCAATGAGCGTAGCATCGCGCGGTGGTTATCGTTATGTTCTAACCTTCACAGATGATCTGAGTAGATATGGGTATATCTATTTCATGAAACATAAATCCGAAACTTTCGAGAAGTTTAAGGAATTCCAAAGTGAAGTAGAAAATCAACGTAACAAGAAGATCAAATTTCTACGATCTGATCGCGGAGGTGAATATCTGAGTTATGAGTTTGGCATGCATTTAAAGAAATGCGGAATACTTTCACAATTGACTCACGGGAACACCTCAACGAAACGGTGTGTCCGAACGTCGTAATCAAACTCTCTTAGATATGGTTCGTTCTATGATGTCTCTTACTGATTTGCCGTTATCATTTTGGAGTTATGCATTAGAGACAGCCGCATTCACTTTAAATAGAGCACCATCAAAATCCGTTGAAACGACACCGTATGAATTATGGTTTAATAAGAAACCTAAGCTGTCGTTCCTTAAAGTTTGGGGTTGCGAAGCCTATGTAAAGAAGTTACAACCGGACAAGCTAGAACCCAAAGCGGAGAAATGCGTCTTCATAGGATACCCTAAGGAAACTATAGGGTACACTTTCTATCACAGATCCGAAGGCAAAATCTTTGTTGCTAAGAACGGAACCTTTCTTGAGAAAGAATTTCTCACTAAAGAAGTGACTGGAAGAAAAGTAGAACTCGATGAGATTGATGAATCTATACTCGTTGATCGTAGTAGCGCGATCGGAAGTTGTACTGCATCGCCTACACCGGCAACGAGAGGAAGCTAATGATAATGATCATGAAACTTCGAACGAGGAAACCATCGAACCTCGCAGATCGACAAGGGAACGTGCCACTCCTGATTGGTATGATCCTTGTCTAAATGTCATGATTGTAGATAACAATGATGAGGACCCCGCGACGTATTAAGAAGCGATGAGTTGCCTATATTCCAACAAATGGCAAGAAGCCATGAAATCCGAAATGGGATCCATGTATGATAACAAAGTATGGACTTTGGTAGACTTACCTGATAGCCGAAAGGCTGTCGAGAATAAATGGATCTTCAAGAGAAAAACAGATGCTGATGGTAATATTACTGTTCGTAAAGCTCGACTCGTCGCCACGGGTGTCCGACAACTACAAGGAGTTGACCACGAAGAGACGTTCTCACCGGAAGCGAAGCTAAATTCTGTGAGGATTTTGTTAGCAATAGCTGCATTTTTCGATTATGAGATTTGGCAGATGGATGTCAAAACAGCGTTCCTTAATGGAGACATTGAGGAAGAGTTGTATATGGTACAACCCAAAGGTTTTGTCGATCCTAAAAATGCTAACAAAGTATGCAAACTTCAGCGTTCAATCTATGGACTGAAGCAAGCATCAAGAAGTTGGAACCGACGTTTTGATAAGGTGATCAAAGACTTCGGGTTTATACAGTGTCATGGAGAGGCCTGTATTTACAAGAAAGTGAGTGGGAGCTCCTGTAGCATTCCCGATATTATATGTAGATGACATATTATTGATCGGGAATGATATAGAACTATTAAGCAGTGTTAAAGGTTATTTGAATAATAGTTTTTCAATGAAAGACCTTGGTGAAGCATCGTATATATTAGGCATCAAGATTTATAGAGATAGATCAAGACGCCTAATAGGGCTATCACAGAGTACATACCTGGACAAGATTCTAAAGAAGTTTAGAATGGACGAAAGTAAGAAAGGATTCTTACCTATGTTACTGTGCAAGGTCTTGAGTAAGACTCAAGGTCCGGCTACGAGCAGAAGAAAGAGAAAGGATGAGTCGATCCCCTATGCCTCGGCGAGGCTCTATCATGTATGCCATGCTATGTACTAGACCGGATATAGCACATGCGTTAGTTTGACTAGCAGATATCAAAGTGATCTAGGAATGGAACACTGGACAGCGGTCAAGAATATCCTGAAGTACTTGAAAAGAACTAAGGATATGTTTCTTTGTTATGGAGGTGACCAAGAGCTCGTTGTAACAAGTTACACCGATGCAAGTTGGAACACCGATCCAGATGACTCTAAGTCACACCTGGGTACGTGTTTATATTGAATGGTGCTGTGTAGCTGGGCAAGCTCGAAGCGGTGCACGGTGGCAAAGTCTTCAACGTAATCGAGTACATAGCGGCTTCAGAGGCTTCATCAGAAGCGGTATGGATGAAGAGGTTCATTATAGAGCTCGGTGTGGTTCCTAGTGCATTGGACCCATTAATCATTTACTGTGATAACATGGGTGCCATCGCCAATGCACAAGAGCCAAGGTCACACAAGAGGCTGAAGCATATCAAGCTGCGTTACCACTCGATTCGCGAGTACATCGAAGATGGAGAAGTAAAGATTTGCAAAGTACACACCGATCCGAATGTAGCAGATCCGTTGACTAAAGCTCTCCCTAGGGCAAAGCATGACCAACACCAGAATGCCATGGGTGTTAGGTACCTTACAATGTAATCTAGATTATTGACTCTAGTGCAAGTGGGAGACTGTTGGAGATATGCCCAAGAGGCAATAATAAAAGTGGTTATTATATATCTTTATGTTTATGATAAATGTTTATATACCATGCTATAATTGTATTAACTGAAACATTGATACATGTGTGATATGTAAACAACAAAGAGTCCCTAGTATGCCTCTTAACTAGCTTGTTGATTAATGGATGATTAGTTTCATAATCATGAACATTGGATGTTATTAATAACAAGGTTATATCATTGTATGAATGATGTAATGGACACACCCAATTAAGCGTAGCATAAGATCTCGTCATTAAGTTATTTGCTATAAGCTTTCGATACATAGTTACCTAGTCCTTATGACCATGAGATCATGTAAATCACTTATGCCGGAAAGGTACTTTGATTACATCAAACGCCACTGCGTAAATGGGTGGTTATAAAGGTGGGATTAAGTATCCGGAAAGTATGAGTTGAGGCATATGGATCAACAGTGGGATTTGTCCATCCCGATGACGGATAGATATACTCTGGGCCCTCTCGGTGGAATGTCGTCTAATGTCTTGCAAGCATATGAATAAGTTCATAAGAGACCACATACCACGGTACGAGTAAAGAGTACTTGTCAGGAGATGAGGTTGAACAAGGTATAGAGTGATACCGAAGATCAAACCTCGGACAAGTAAAATATCGCGTGACAAAGGGAATTGGTATCGTATGTGAATGGTTCATTCGATCACTAAAGTCATCGTTGAATATGTGGGAGCCATTATGGATCTCCAGATCCCGCTATTGGTTATTGGTCGGAGTGAGTACTCAACCATGTCCGCATAGTTCGCGAACCGTAGGGTGACACACTTAAAGTTGGATGTTGAAATGGTAGAACTTGAATATGGAATGGAGTTCGAATATTTGTTCGGAGTCCCGGATGAGATCCCGGACATCACGAGGAGTTCCGGAATGGTCCGGAGAATAAGATTCATATATAGGATGTCATTTTATGTGAATAAAATTGACGCGGAAGGTTCTATGGAAGGTTCTAGAAGGTTCTAGAAAAGTCCGGAAGAAACCACCAAGGAAGGTGGAGTCCACATGGGACTCCACCTCCATGGCCGGCCAGCCCTAGTGGGGGAGGAGTCCCAAGTGGACTCCCCCTAAGGGGGCCGGCCACCCCCCCATATGGGAGGTGGAACTCCCACCTCTAGTGGGAGTCCTAGCTTGGCTAGGTTTCCCCACCATATGGAAGGTTTTTGGTTCGGGTCTTATTCGAAGACTTGGAGACCAACCCTTGGGGATCCACCTATATAATGAGGGGCCAAGGGGAGGGGGCCGGCCACCCCAAGACCACAAGCTGGCCGCCCCCCATAGAGTGGCCGGCCACCCCTCCCAAACCCTAGCCGCCCCCTTCTCCTCCATATTGCCCGCATAGCTTAGCGAAGCTCCGCCGGACTTCTCCACCGCCACCGACACCACGCCGTCGTGCTGTCGGATTCAAGAGGAGCTACTACTTCCGCTGCCCGCTGGAACGGGGAGGTGGACGTTGTCTTCATCAACAACCGAACGTGTGACCGAGTACGGAGGTGCTGCCCGTTCGTGGCGCCGGAACCGATCGTGATCAAGATCTTCTACGCGCTTTTGCAAGCGGCAAGTGAACATCTACCGCAGCAACAAGAGCCTCATCTTGTAGGCTTTGGAATCTCTTCAAGGGTGAGACTCGATAATCCCCTCGTTGCTACCGTCTTCTAGATTGCATCTTGGCTTGGATTTCGTGTTCGCCGTAGGAAATTTTTTGTTTTCTATGCAACGTTATCCTACAAAACCAATATCCAAATCATCTTCTGAAACCTTAAGAACTATCATTCACATAAGATCATGAACAAATTCCATTTTCCTTTACCATTTGTTAAACCCTAGTCATACCTAAAGTATATGTGAATAATCACTAGGGTTGAGCACTAGAAAAAATAGAATGTGTTCACCATGCACATGTTACTAAATTTCAAATCCTTTAAATAGATCTTGTTCCTAAATTAAAAAGGGAGTTGAAATAAATAACTAAACCATTTCTATTTTACTCAAGCCTCACAAGATATCAATTAAATCCTAAACTAACTATTTGTTTAACACAACCAATCTATGTAGTGAGCATCAATATCAAATTGTTTTGATATTCAAATGTTTGAGAATCTGCAAAGCAACACATAATTCAAATTTGAATTTAAATAGAAAATACAAATCAGTAAATAAAAACAGGAATTTGGAAAGAGAAAAAGAGAGGGAAAAGGGCTTACCTTGCCAGGCCAAGCCGCACCAGAGCAGCCCAGGACCAGCCCATCATCGCCACTATGTCAACCAAGCCCAGCTCAGCCCAGCTCAGGACCTCGTACCCCTTCGTCCAGAAATATCAGCGAGGGGGGAGTTCATCCCCATCCTCTTCCTCGCACGGGAGCTCGACAGCACGACGAGCTGCGTCACGTCCCGGCCGTCTTCGTGGACTTTGCGACCACCTCGCCGACCGTGGGGAGCCCTATAAATACCCCGACGAACCCTAGCTTCATGTTTCTTCTTTTTCCCCTCATATTTCTTCTCTGTCCGAAACCCTAGCTGAGCCGGCCAACTCGTCTCGCCATCGATTGGGGAACTCCCAGGCCTCGCCGTGGACGCCATTGAAACCGCCGTTGTCGACTCGCCCAGCCTGCAAAAGAAATCGAGCTGGAGCGCTCGTGAGCGTCCACACTGACCACGTCTTCTCCGACACCGGCCACCATCGCCGCCGTCGATTCAGGCCACCTCAAGCCTCGCCGTCAAGCCCTCGATGCTCCTGGTGAGCTCCTCAACCTCGTGGTGTAGTTAGTTCGATCAATCGTGTCCAGTAGCATCGCCGCGCCGATCATCTGCAAGCCCCGTGATAACCCACAAGTATAGGGGATCGCAGCAGTCTTCGCGGGTAGTATTACCCAATTTATTGATTCGACACAAGGGGAGACAAAGAATACTTGGAAGCCTTAACAGCGGAGTTGTCAATTCAGCTTCACCTAGAAACAGACTTGCTCGCAAGAGTTTATCAGTAGTAACAGTTTTATAGCAGTAGCAGTAGTGAAATAATAGCAGCAGAGTAGCAGAAACAGCAGTAGTAATTATAGTAAACAGCAGGATTAAAATACTGTAGGCACAGGGATGGATAACGGGCGTTGCATGGATGAGAGAAACTCATGTAACAATCATAGCAAGGTATTTGCAGATAATAATAAAACGGTGTCGAAGTACAAAGCAATCAATAGGCATGTGTTCCAATTATAGTCGTACGTGCTCGCAATGAGAAACTTGCACAACATCTTTTGTCCTACCAGCCGGTGGCAGCCGGGCCTCAAGGGAATCTACTGGATATTAAGGTACTCCTTTTAATAGAGTACCGTAGCAAAGCATTAACACTCCGTGAACACATGTGATCCTCACGTCACTACCATCCCCTCCGGTTGTCCCGATTTCTATCACTTCGGGGCCATTGGTTCCGGACAGCGACATGTGTATACAACTTGCAGGTAAGACCATAAACAATGAATATCATGATGAAATAATAACATGTTCAGATCTGAGATCATGGCACTCGGGCCCTAGTGACAAGCATTAAGCATAACAAGTTGCAACAATATCATCAAAGTACCAATTACGGACACTAGGCACTATGCCCTAACAATCTAATGCTATTACATGACCAATCTCATCCAATCCCTACCATCCCCTTCAGCCTACAGCGGGGGAATTACTCACACATGGATGGGGGAAATATTGCTGGTTGATGGAGAGGTGTCGGTGGTGATGGCGGCGATGATCTCCTCCAATTCCCCGTCCCGGCGGAGTGCCAGAACGGAGACTTTTGGCTCCTGATACGGAGTTTCGCGATGTGGCGGCGTTCTGGAGGCTTTCTGGCGACTTCGACTTCTCTCCGTGCGTTTTTAGGTCGAGGGCGATAAATAGTCCGAAGGAGGGCGTCGGAGGCTAGCCGAGGGGGCCACACCACGTGGCTGCGCGGCCCCCCCTGGGCCGCGCCGCCCTATGGTGTGGGGCCCTCGGGCCTCCACCTGACTTGTCCTTCTGGCTCCGTGAGTTTTCTGGGAAAATAGGGCCTTCTGTATAAATTCCGAGGTTCTTCCTGAAAGTTGGATTTCTGCACAAAAACGAGACACCAGAGCAGTTCTGCTGAAAACAGCGTTAGTCCGTGTTAGTTGCATCCAAAATACACAAATTAGAGGCAAAACAATAGCAAAAGTGTTCGGGAAAGTAGATACGTTTTGGACGTATCAACTCCCCCCAAGCTTAGCTTATTGCTTGTCCTCAAGAAATTCAGTTAACAACTGAGCGATAAAAGAACTTTCACGAACACATTTGCTCATATGATGTATATATTCTCATGCTATGGCTAATACTTAGGCAGTTCATAATGAGATGCATGCAAATAAGATCATCTAACAGCTATGTCAATCATGGAGAGGTACCAACAATTAATAATAAGCATCATGAATCATGTATATAAGCAGGATTGCAATGTTCATAAGAGAGTATGATAAAGTGGTATCTCGCTTGCCTGTATTTGAATAGCAAAACATAAATGCTCAGGCACCTCTGAGGTTCATAGAAAGACTAGAAATAGAGATTGTCAAAGATAAAAGCATCAAAGTTATACCACAATCAATAATATTTTGAGACAAGCATATTGTACTAAGAATGACAGTTGTGCTCTCAAGATAGTGCTCAAAGAAAGGATGGAGACACAACATAAAAATAAAAGATTGACCCTTCGCAGAGGGAAGCAGGGATTAACATGCGCTAGAGCTTTTCATTTTTAAAACAAGAGCAAAATTATTTTGAGAGGTGTTTGTTGTTTTCAACGAATGGTAATGGGTACACCAACTACCTCGCCAACCAGACTTTCAAGAGCGGCTCCCATGAAGGACGTTATCTCTACCAACAAGGTAGATCATCCCTCTTCTCTTTTGTTTACACACGTATTTTAGTTTTATTATGGGTGACACTCCCCCCAACCTTTGCTTACACAAGCCATGGCTAACCGAATCCTCGGGTGCCTTCCATCAATCACATACCATGGAGGAGTGTCTATTTGCAAAATTAAGTTGCTTACTGATGAATCAGAGCAAAACATGTGAAGAGAATTATTAATGAAGTTTGATTAATCGGGGCTGGGAACCCCATTGCCAGCTCTTTTTGCAAAATTATTGGATAAGCGGATGTGCCACTAGTCCATTATGAAAGTCCGTCAAGAGTAAATGACAAGGTTGAAAGTTAAACACCACATACTTCCTCATGAGCTATGAAACATTAACACAAATTGAGAAGCATTTTGAAGGTTTTAAAGGTAGCGCATGAGAATTTACTTGGAATGGTTTGAAATGCCATGCATAGGTATTTATGGTGGACACTTTGGAACAACTTAGTTTTCAGGTGTTTGGAAGCACGAGCAGCGTTCCCGCTCAGTACAAGTGAAGGCTACCAATAGACTGGGGAGCGACAATCAAGAGAGCAGTAACTGTCATAATCATGCTTGCGGCAAAATAAATTAACTGAGGCATAAAAGTGATACAAGAACTCTGAAGCAAATTAAATCATCGAGGCTTAGTTGACTTTTTGTTCAGTCATATGCATGCGTGAGCATGTGCCAAGTCGATATAAATGAATTATTCAAAGGAGGATACCACAATGTCATGCCTTCTTATGAATAAAACAATACAAGCAAACATCCATGACATGCTACTCATATTAATAAATTGGAGCTAAACATGAGAGATCATGAACTACTAGACTTTCTCAAATGACATATACCTCACATGAACCAACTAAGCATGCTCACATGGATGAGTATATGTACAAAAATGAAAACAAATAGAGTTCATACCAGCCTCTCACCATAGTCGAATTGTTGTAGATCGTCATTATTGCCTTTCACTTGTGTAGCTTGAATAATATGAAATGAAAACCACGCTCCAGCCACCGAAGACCATTGAACTCAAAATGAACTTTACAAACCAAAGAAGAACAACAAATATTTTTGGTGTTTTCGAATTGGAAACAAGAACAAAAGGAAACAAGCAAATAAAGCAAAATCTTTTTGGATTTTCTTATAGCAAACCAACGATAGCAAATAAAGCAAGATAAATGCAAGAAACCAAAATAAAAAAAATGGTGAAGAGAAACAACAGAAATATTTTTGGTCTTTTTGTGTTTTAGGAAAGAAACAAAGCAAAAACAAGAAATGGCAAACTAGAAAAGTCACATAAGCACAAAGCAGCAGAAATTCGTCAAACTTGACAGCAGTACAGTACTCGATTTTTAAAAAATTCTTCCACTGCTCAAATAGAAAAATGTTCAACTAATGAAAGTTAGATAACAACCTGGGAAACATGCACAAAAATTGTCTTCGCAAAATATCTTTCTGGATGTTTTTGAGAATTTTTATGGTGGCAGCCCAGAATCTGTTTTCAATCAGCACTTCCCCAAATATCATCTCCCTCTCATTAGAAAACCACTCAAAGAAGCAAAACAAGTATATACAAGTATCCAGCAACCATAATATGCAAAGAATGAGTGATTCCGGTATACCTCCCCCCAAGCTTAGGCTTTTGACTCTTCTTGATCACATTATATCACCCTTCTCTCTTGACCCTTGAAAACTTCTGCCACACCAAACTTCTCATAAACTTCATCAGAGGGGTTAGTACTCAAAAACTTTAATCCACTTTAGTCCTGTAGTGACATATTGCAAGAAGTCAATAAAACATTAGCTACAGCTCTCCACATCTAGAAAGCCTTACTTAAAGTCCACAAGAGACAATACAAAAAAACAGAGACATAATCTGCCAAAACAGGACAGCCGGTAAAGACAAATTTTTTCGAGGTACTTCCATTGCTCAAATCAGAAAACTCAAAACTAATGAAAGTTGCGTACATATCTGAGGATCACACGTGAATTTTTACAGAATTTTTAGATTCTCCTACAGAGAGAAAAACTCAAATTCGTGACAGCTAAAAATCTGTTTCTGCGCAGAAATCCAAATCTAGCATCAACTTTCTATTAGAGACTTTACTTGGCACAATAATGCAATAAAGTAAAGATACAAAGGTATTGCTACAGCGAGTAAAACAAGTGAAAGAGGAAAGAAATGTTGTTTAGCTCCTCTATGCATATAAAAGGTATTTGTTAACAAGGTTGATCAAGTCTTGCCACCAAATAAATTTTACATAGCATATGAAGAAATAAACCTCAAATCAATCATGTTACCTTGTATTGTATTGATATGGATCCAATCATAAGATTTTGATATTCTTCTTTAGGCTCATATATAGGACAACCAATAGTTCCAATTTTGATAGTTCTCACATTAGAAATAGTATTGACTCCACATACTTTATCAATCCTCTTGGGGAAATAGACGGTATGCTCCTTATCATCAACATTGAAAGTAACCTTCCCTTTGTTGCAATCAATAACAGCCCCTGCGGTGTTAAGAAAAGGTCTCCCAAGAATAATAGACATATTATCATCTTCAGGCATTTCCAACACAACAAAATCAGTTAATATCAAGCAGTTAGTAGTAACTTGAACATGAACATCTTCACATATACCAACAGGAATAGCAGTAGATTTATCAGCCATTTGCAAAGATATATCAGTAGGTATCAACTTATCTAAATAAAGTCTCTTATAGAGAGAAAAAGGCATAACACTAACACCGGCTCCCAAGTCACATAGAGCAGTTTTAACATAATTATTCTTAATAGAACAAGGAATAGTAGGTATACCTGGGTCGCCCAACTTCTTTGGAACTTTGCCATTGAAAGAGTAATTAGCAAGCATGGTGGAAATTTCCTCATTAGGGATTTTCCTTTTGTTAGTAACAATATCTTTCATATACTTTGAATAAGGAGGCAATTTAATAGCATCAGTCAAAGGGATTTGCAAGAATAAAGGTTTCATCCAATCACAGAATTTATTATAGTGTTCTTCTTCCTTTGATTTTAGTTTCTTAGCAGGAAAAGGCATTTGCTTTTGCACCCAAGGTTCTCTTTCATTACCATGTTTCTTAGCAATAAAATCTTCTTTAGTATACTTTTTTATTTTTAGCATGCTTTTCAGGTTCATCTTCAACTTCTTCTTTATCAGAAGCGTCATTATTATCATTATCATTACCATTATCATGTTCATTACCACTTTCAGTTGCAGCATCGGAAATAGAAATACTATTAGGATCATTAACAGGTTCAGAGGATTCTACAACATTTTTATGTTTCTTCTTATTTTTCTTAGAAGGAGCACTAGGTTCAATTCATTGAGAATCTTGTTCAATTCTTTTGGGATGCCCTTCAGGATATAGAGGATCCTGGGTAGAGACACCGCCTCTAGTTGTTACTTCATAAGCATGTTTCTCTTTGGAATTATTTTTTAACAAGTCATTTTGCACTTTAGTGAGTTGATCAATTTGAGTTTGAACCATTTGAAAATGTTTAACAAGCATCTTAACATCATTGGAGGTTCTCTCCACAATATCATGCAAATTGCTAATAGCTTGAGAATTTTCCATTAGATAATTCTCTACTCTCATATTAATATTTTCTTGCTTAACAATATAATTATCAAACTCATCTAAGCATTGAGCAGGAGGTTTTGAATACAGAATATCTTCCCTAGTAAAGCGTTGAAGGGAGTTTACCTCGATCATGGATGAAGGGGGAATTATCTCACATATATCTTCTATGGGAGGTAGATTCTTCACATCTTCGGATTTAATACCTTTTTCCTTGAGAGACTTCTTAGCTTCCCTCATATCTTCATCATTCAATTCAATTAAACCCCTCTTCTTCAATATTGGCGTTGGAGTTGGTTCAGGTATATTCCAATCATCATGATTCCGGCTTATTCTAGCCAATAATTCTTGACTTAAATGCGGAGTTCTTTTCCTGAAAACACAACCAGCACAACTATCCAAATATGCTCTAGACTCAATGGTTAGTCCACTATAAAATATATCAAGTAGATCATTCTTTTCTAAATCATGTCCAGGTCGAGCTCTGATAAGAGAACAAAATCTTTTCCAAGCCTCAGGCAATTTCTCTTCATCTCCCTGGTCAAACCTATAAATTTTCTGTAAAGCAATATGTTGAGCACTAGCAGGAAAGTATTTTCGAAAGAAAACATCACGCAGCTCAGTTGGACTTTTAATAGAACCAGGAGGCAAATTATTATACCAAGTTTTAGCATCATCCTTTAATGAGAAAGGAAAAATTTTAGCGACAAAGTAAGTACGCATCTTGACATCATCAGAAAACAAGCTACTCATAGAAGAAAGCTCAATCATGTGTTCTACAGCACTTTCTTTTTCAGTACCACAAAAGGGTGTTTTCTCTACAATAGCTATATGAGATAGATCAAGAGAAAAATCATAATCTTTATCCTTAATGCATATAGGAGATGTGGCAAATTCAGGATCAGGAGATAACTTATGTCTAACAGTATATTGTGCGAGAAACTTTTTAATTTTTCTTGCATCAGCAGTAGCATTGCATCTATTAATAAAATCATCATTAAGCTCCACATAATCCTCATCATGATCATCACTAGAATAATCAAGTTCAGGTGAATTAACAGGTGTAGTAACATTAGGAGTTTCAGCATTTTCAATTTGTCTAGACCTAGCAATTGTAGCATCTAGAAAGGATCCCAATGAACCACTATCATCAAGCACAGCAGAAACATTATCAATATTATGAGAGTTTTCAGATTCAGCAGAAGTACCAGCAAGTGAAGCTTGCGGCGGTGAAACAAGTTGACTTATCACAGATGGTGAATCAAGAGCAGCAGAGGTACTCAGAGTTGTACCTTTTCTTGTAGTGGATGGTAATATGGCGACTTTAGGATCGCGAGATTTACCCATGATGGAGATTTGCAGCGAACAATATCAATCCAAGTGAACTTCCAAATAAAGCTATGCTCCCCAAGAACGGCGCCTTAAAACAGTCTTGATAACCCACAAGTATAGGGGATCGCAGCAGTCTTCGCGGGTAGTATTACCCAATTTATTGATTCGACACAAGGGGAGACAAAGAATACTTGGAAGCCTTAACAGCGGAGTTGTCAATTCAGCTGCACCTAGAAACAGACTTGCTCGCAAGAGTTTATCAGTAGTAACAGTTTTATAGCAGTAGCAGTAGTGAAATAATAGCAGCAGAGTAGCAGAAACAGCACTAGTAATTATAGTAAACAGCAGGATTAAAATACTGTAGGCACAGGGATGGATAACGGGCGTTGCATGGATGAGAGAAACTCATGTAACAATCATAGCAAGGCATTTGCAGATAATAATAAAACGGTGTCGAAGTACAAAGCAATCAATAGGCATGTGTTCCAATTATAGTCGTACGTGCTCGCAATGAGAAACTTGCACAACATCTTTTGTCCTACCAGCCGGTGGCAGCCGGGCCTCAAGGGAATCTACTGGATATTAAGGTACTCCTTTTAATAGAGTACCGGAGCAAAGCATTAACACTCCGTGAACACATGTGATCCTCACGTCACTACCATCCCCTCCGGTTGTCCCGATTTATGTCACTTCGGGGCCATTGGTTCCGGACAGCGACATGTGTATACAACTTGCAGGTAAGACCATAAACAATGAATATCATGATGAAATAATAACATGTTCAGATCTGAGATCATGGCACTCGGGCCCTAGTGACAAGCATTAAGCATAACAAGTTGCAACAATATCATCAAAGTACCAATTACGGACACTAGGCACTATGCCCTAACAATCTAATGCTATTACATGACCAATCTCATCCAATCCCTACCATCCCCTTCAGCCTACAGCGGGAGAATTACTCACACATGGATGGGGGAAACATTGCTGGTTGATGGAGAGGTGTCGGTGGTGATGGCGGTGATGATCTCCTCCAATTCCCCGTCCCGGCGGAGTGCCAGAACGGAGACTTCTGGCTCCTGAGACGGAGTTTCGCGATGTGGCGGCGTTCTGGAGGCTTTCTGGCGACTTCGACTTCTCTCCGTGCATTTTTAGGTCGAGGGCGATAAATAGTCCGAAGGAGGGCGTCGGAGGCCAGCCGAGGGGGCCACACCACGTGGCCGCGCGGGCCCCCCTGGGCCGCGCCGCCCTATGGTGTGGGGCCCTCGGGCCTCCAGCTGACTTGTCCTTCTGGCTCCGTGAGTCTTCTGGGAAAATAGGGCCTTCTGTATAAATTCCGAGGTTTTTCCTGAAAGTTGGATTTCTGCACAAAAACGAGACACCAGAGCAGTTCTGCTGAAAACAGCGTTAGTCTGTGTTAGTTGCATCCAAAATACACAAATTAGAGGTAAAATAATAGCAAAAGTGTTCGGGAAAGTAGATACGTTTTGGACGTATCACCCCGCCACTTCACCTCGCCGCCGGTCACTCTCCGATGACCATTCGGAGGGGGCGCCGCCACCTTTAGGTTCCCAGTAGTGCGCCAGCTCGATTGCGCCCACTCACGTAGTCGGGGGTGGCCGGGAACGTCGGCGTCGTCGGCGACTGCCTCGCCGGAGAGCTGCTCCCGCGCCACATTCCAATTTTGACTCGGTCAGCCTCATGTGGCAGCTTACATGGCTTTGACCCCACCTGCCAGTGACCTGGGGTAGCATTAGACTGTGTACATTTAGTATTTTAGTTTTAATTCAAAATCCAGTAAATAACGGAAACTTTGCAAAATCATATAAAATTCATTTCAACTCAGAAAAATTCAAATAATATATCAAAATGCTCACAAAAATAAACTCTATCCAAATAAAATATAAAACAAAAATGTGTGTCAAAATAAAAATTCACTTATTTTTATCTTTATTAATTATGTCTTTCTAATTGTTTAAAATGCAAATTGAATTCAATAAATAGTGAAGTTTCAAATTTAAATTTTAACTATTCAGTAACTAATTAAAATGTTAAGATTAATTTTCTTTATCATAGTTGCATTAACTGAATTATTAGTGGTAATTAATAAACCCTAATTTGAAAATTGTCATTTTCTATTTTCTTAAATAATTACAAATTCTTGTGAGAACTAATAAAATGTCAAACCATTACTGATTTTGTTTCAAAGTAATTAGTTACCACACCTATATTGCCAATCATCATTTTAGGAGTTTTACCATAATTTAGAAACCCTAGTTTCAATTTGAGTAAAACCTTGATCCCATTATTTCATGTGATCATTCTACCTTAGAAGCAACTCTAAAACCCTAGTTATGTGTTACATATGATCATGTGAGATTTACTTGACATATAAAACCTTAATATGCAACAAATAAATGCATGCTCATGATCTACTAAAATAACACACATCACTTTTACATGTGAATAGCATTTCATGTCCTTATTTTTTAATAAACCTTGTATGATCCACTAGTGCCACTTAATTACAAACCCTAGCTTGCTAATCTCACATTGACACCATTGATCACCATACCACACCATTGAAATCAACCTCAATCATCAAACCCTAGTAGAACCATAAGATAAACCCTAGTACCAACCTTGTGTAACAATTCACATCACATGCTCCTATTCCACTAAACCCTACTTAGGAAATGATAAGCCACTTAGCTTAGAAACCATTAGAGATTATTTTGTAAAGCAAATGTGAAGCCATAGTAAACCCTAACTCATAGCAAAAGCCATAGCTCCTATGTATTGTAGTTCATATTCTTATTTAACATGTTCTTCAAAAGTTATTCTTTTGAAGTACAAATATCAATCAAACCTTAGAAGCCCTAATCCTTCTTTGAAATACTCATTATTTCTTAAACAACATGTTCTTCAAAAGTTATTCTTTTGAAGTATAGTATAAGTAATCATCAACCATGTTCTGTAGAACTTAAAATTGACAACTGTTCTTTATATATTATTCCACCACTATTCTTTATGTATATGATTGTTATGATGTCTTATATCACTTGGATATGATGCTAATATAACCAAACCCTAATAAGAACCTTGTTTGAGAACCATTCTAAAAGTGCAACCAACCCTAAAGAAATCTTTACAACTCATACATCCTAAATCATCGGGGTTAGTTTACGCTCGGGACGATTGCATCTCATACTATGCATTATAGCATCTTTGCCTGTTCTTTAAACATTGTCCTTACCGGACGATGATGGTATTTCAGAATTTGGAGTTATCACATATCGAAGCTTTTGCCTGCATAATCTTGCAGTCAAGAAAGGCAATTTCATCACTTGCTCATGTCATTTGATTATTTGTATAAAACTATATGAAAAGTACTATACTTATCACTCATGCATTGAAAAGCAAAGTATTATTTTACAATTATGAATATGACTATGTGGTGGGCAATGGAACCATGGTATGTGCTGATATGGTGGAGGTTCCATTGCATGGGTACTACTCATCTAGGACTAATTACCAATTCCATCCAATGATTCTAGCGCCGTACATATCGCGTTATCCATAAGATCTACAATGGCTCTGGGGAAGTCAGCTGTATCTTTTCCCTTCTGCACGCCAACGGACTGGTAGAGCTGCGGGGTGTTGGAGGCACTGCCGTAGGTTAGGATAGCCTTTTAAATCCCCATCCATTAGTGATGTTAGCTCTACGGTCTATGATGGATTGTCCGGAGTACACCGTGAGTAAAGCCGTATTATCGGAAGAAGTCTACTGGGGTGTACGGTCGGACAAAAGGGTGGGTTTGCAGGGTCGCGGAGAAGGCAGTGATTGGCTTGGTTCTTATACTGGGCCTCACACCAAAGGAAGTGTGGACGAGGACATACTCTCAGCCGACAACAAGGATAAGTTCTCTTATGGGGTAAAGTAATGCACCTCTGCAGAGGATACTGAATTGTGAGTGTCACTCCCTGTTCCGGGAAGGGAACTGCGAACGCGGCAGGAAAGGAACTCCACGAAGTTCTGTTCAACCTGTGAAGACTGACGGGCATAGTTTTCAGAATAAAATAAACCTATTGAAGAAATGTTTACAAAAACTTGCATTCGCCTATGACTTTCTGGTCTATGGCTGTAGCTAGTGCATGATACACCTATTTCCTAATATGAACTTGCTGAGTACGCTCGTACTCATTCCCTCCCATTTGAACCCCCTTCTTAGATCAAGGCACCGAAGGATAAACTACCGTGGAACTCGAAGACAAAGGAGTCAACTGCAACAAGATGAAGAATCAAGTCAAAGAAGTCAATGGAGTCAACTTCTGCATCAGCTAGAGTGGAAACTTAGTTTAGAAATAGAAGGGAACCTTTCCCTAATCCTAGCACCTAAGTAGCTAGATTTCTATAGCAAGCCAATTAGCTCTTAAACTTGAGTTAGCAATAAGGTAGACTACGAGTCGTTCTTCTGGAGCTTTATTTGAAGTTTTACCTCACTGTAAAGTAGGAGGCTGTGCTGATCTTATGTAAACAGTTCGTGTGTACTTCTATAGACATACCTTGGACTGGCATATGTTTCTGTTGTACCACTCTGAGAGATGTAATATGAGTGGAACGGTGTTTCACTTGTGTTATGTCAACGACTTGTGTACTACACCATGCAGTGGTGCGCTGGGTCATCACATCTTTTGTGTCCCCAACACACCTAATACACTTGTCAGATGTATAGGTGCACTAGTTCGGCGAAGAGATAGTGAAATACAGGTGGTATGAATGTATATGAGCAGTAGTAACGGCGCCAGAAAATAGTTGATGTCTACAACTGGCGTGCAGTTGATGGTGGTAATATTGCAGGAAGTACAGATGCAGTAGAATAGTAAACAAGCGACGATTTCAGTATTTGGAAACAAGGCCTAGGGATCATACTTTCACTAGTGGACACTCTCAACATTGATCACATAATAAAACCACTCTACACTCTATTGTTGGATGATGAACACCATTAATTGTGTAGGGCTACAAGAGCACCTCAATGCCGGAGTTAACAAGCTCCACAACATTCGATATTCATATTTAAATAACCTTAGAGTGCATGATAGATCAACACAACTATACCAAGTACTAACATAGCATGCACACTGTCACCATCACACTATGAAAGGAGGAATAGATCACATCAATACCATCATAGTAATAGTTAACTTCATAATCTACAAGAGATCACAATCATAAACTACGCCAAGTACTACATAATGCACACACTGTCACCATTACATCATGAAGGAGGAATAGAGTACTTTAATAACATCACTAGAGTAGCACATAGATGAATAGTGATACAAAGCTCATATGAATCTCAATCATGCAAGGCAGCTCATGAGATCATTGTATTGAAGTACATAGGAGAGAGATTAACCACATAGCTACCGGTACAGCCCTTAGCCTCGATGGAGAACTACTCCCTCCTCATGGGAGACAACAGCGGTGATGAAGATGGCGGTGGTGTCGATGGAGATGCCTTCTGGGGGCACTTCCCCGTCCCGGCGGCGTGCCGGAACAGAGACTCCTGTCCCCCAGATCTTGGCTTCGCGATGGCGGCGGCTCTGAAAGGTTTCTTGTACCGTGGCTTATTCGTATCGATGTTTTAGGTCAGGGGGCTTCTTATAGGCGAAGAGGCGGATTCGGAAGGCTGACGGGGGCGCCACACAATAGGGGGGCGCGCCCCCCTCTTGGCCGCGTCGGCCACATGTGTGGTGGCCCTGTGGCTCTCCTCTGGTCCCTCTCGGGTGTTCTGGAAGCTTCGTGGAATTATAAGATATTGGGCGTTGATTTCGTCCAATTCCGAGAATATTTCCTTACTAGGATTTCTGAAACCAAAAACAGCAGAAAAGAGGAACTGGCACTTCGGCATCTCGTCAATAGGTTAGTTCCGGAAAACGCATAAAATCATCATAAAGTGTGAACAAAACATGTAGGTATTGTCATAAAACAAGCATGGAACATCATAAATTATAGATACGTTGGAGACGTATCAGCATCCCCAAGCTTAGTTCCTACTCTTCCTCGAGTAGGTAAACGATAACAAAGATAATTTCTAAAGTGACATGCTACCAACATAATCTTGATCATACTATTGTAAAGCATATGAGATGAATGAAGTGATTCAAAGCAATGATAAAGACAATGATTAAACAACTGAATCATATAGCAAAGACTTTTCATGAATAGTACTTTCAAGACAAGCATCAATAAGTCTTGCACAAGAGTTAACTCATGAAGCAATAGATTCATAGTAAAGGCATTGGAGCAACACAAAGGAAGATTAAGTTTCAGCAGTTGCTTTCAACTTTCAACATACATATCTCATGGATAATTATCAACATAAAGTAAAATAATAAGTGCAATAAGCAAGCATGTAAGAATCAATGCACAGTTAACACAAGTGTTTGCTTCTAAGATAGAAAGAAGTAGGTGAACTGACTCAACATAAAAGTAAAAGAATGGCCCTTCGCAGAGGGAAGCATTGATTGCTATATTTGTGCTAGAGCTTTTATTTTGAAAACATAAAGAGAGCATAAAAGTAAAGTTTTGAGAGGTGTTTGTTGTTGTCAACGAATGGTAGTGGGCACTGTAACCCCCTTGCCAGACAAACTTTCAAAGAGCGGCTCCCATGAAAGATTTTTATTTTTGGGTGGCACTCCTTCCAACCTTGCTTTCACAAACCATGGCTAACCGAATCCTCGGGTGCCTGCCAACAATCTCATACCATGAAGGAGTGCCTTTTATTTTAGTTTTATATTTAGATGACACTCCTCCCCACCTTTGCTTTCTCAAGCCATGGCTAACTGAATCCTCGGGTGCCGTCCAACAATCACATACCATGGAGGAGTGTATATTTGTAAAATTATGAAAGTTAATTAATTTGGGGCTGGGAATCCCATTGCCAGCTCTTTTTGCAAAATTATTGGATAAGCGGATGAAGCCACTAGTCCATTGGTGAAAGTTGCCCAACAAGATTGAAAGATAAGCACCACATACTTCCTCATGAGCTATAAAACATTGACACAAATAAGAGGTAATAACTTTTGAATTGTTTAAAGATAGCACTCAAGCAATTTACTTTGGAATGGTGGAGAAATACCATTTAGTAGGTAGGTATGGTGGACACAAATGTCATAGTTATTGGCTCAAGGATTCTGGATGCATGAGAAGTAATCCCTCTCAATACAAGGCTTAGGATAGCAAGGTTATTTGAAGCAAACACAAGTATGAACCGGTGCAGCAAAACTCACATAAAAAACATATTGCAAGCATTATAAGACTCTACACCGTATTCCTTGTTGTTCAAACACCTCACTAGAAAATATCTAGACCTTAGAGAAACCAATCATGCAAACCAAATTTTAGCAAGCTCTATGTATTTCTTCACTAATAGGTGCAAAGTATATGATGGAAGAGCTTAAACATGAGCACAACAATTGCCAAGTATCAAATTATTCAAGACATTATACCAATTACCACATGTAGCATTTTCTGTTTCCAACCATATAACAATGAACGAAACAGTTTCAACCTTCGCCATGAACATTAAAAGCTAAGAACACATGTGTTCATATGAACCAGCGGAGTGGCTCTCTCTCCCACACAAGCATGAATTTATTCAAACAAAACAAAAATAAAACAAACAGACGCTCCAAGTAAAGTACATAAGATGTGACGGAATAAAAATATAGTTTCAAGAGAAGTGACCTGATAAGTTGTCGATGAAGAAGGGGATGCCTTGGGCATCCCCAAGCTTAGATGCTTGAGTCTTCTTGAAATATGCAGGGATGAACCACCGGGGCATCCCCAAGCTTAGAGATTTCACTCTCCTTGATCATATTGTATCATCCTCCTCTCTTGACCCTTGAAAACTTCCTCCACACCAAACTCAAAACAAACTCATTAGAGGGTTAGTGCATAATCAAAAATTCACATGTTCAGATGTGACACAATCATTCTTAACACTTCTGGACATTGCACAAAGCTACTGGAAGTCAATGGAACAAAGAACCATCCAACATAGCAAAAGAAGCAATGCGAAATACAAGGCAGAATCTGTCAAAACAGAACAGTCCGTAAAGACGAATTTTTTAGAGGCACCAGACTTTCTCAAATGAAAATGCTCAAATTGAATGAAAGTTGCGTACATATCTGAGGATCACTCACGAAAATTGGCAGATTTTTCTGAGTTACCTACAGAGAACCCTGCCCAAATTCGTGACAGACAGAAATCTGTTTCTGCGCAGTAATCCAAATCTAGTATGAACCTTACTATCAAAGACTTTACTTAGCACAACAATGCAATAAAATAAAGATAAGGAGAGGTTTCTACAGTAGTAACAACTTCCAAGACTCAAATATAAAACAAAAGTACTGTAGAAAAATAAACACATGGGTTATCTCCCAAGAAGTGCTTTCTTTATAGCCATTAAGATGGGCTCAGCAATTTAAATGATGCACTCATAAAGATGAGAGTTGAAGCAAAAGAGAGCATCAAGAAGCAAATTCAAAACAAATTTAAGCCTAACTCACTTCCTATGAAAAGGAATCTTGTAAATAAACAAGTCATTTAAGCATAATGCAACAAGCATAGGAAAACTAGACAAGCTCAACTTCAAGATTTTTAGCATATAGAGAGGTGTTTTAGTAACATGAAAATTTCTACAACCATATTTTCCTCTCTCATAATGATTTTCAGTAGCATCATGAACAAACTCAACAATATAACTATCACATAAAGCATTCTTATCATGAGCTACATGCATAAAATTATTACTACTCCCAACATAAGCATAGTCATTCTTATTAATTGTAGTGGGAGCAAATTCAACAAAGTAGCTATCATCAAATATAGGAGGCATATTATAATCATAATTAGATTTATCCTCCATAGTAGGCGGCACCAAAAGACTACTATCATTATAATCATCCTAAATAGGAGGCAAAGTATCATCAAAGAAAATTTTCTCCTCAATGCTTGGGGGACTAAAAATTTCATGCTCATCAAAACCAGCTTCCCCAAGCTTAGAATTTTCCATATCATTAGCAACAATGGTGTTCAAATTATTCATACTAATAACATAGCCATTAGCATGCAAATAAGGTTCCATAGGTTTTTCAATTTTTGCAACACACCATTTATGTCTTAACCCAGGAAATAAATTAAAAAGCTCACAGTTGTTTTCCATTATGCCTTACTAGTGTTTAACAAGAAACAAAAAGATGCAATTGCAGGATCTAAAGGAAATAGCTTCGAGCACTCACCCAGAAAATAGCTTAGTTGCCGAGATCCGGAGTGTGAGTACCTTTTACCTTTCCTCCCCGGCAACGGCGCCAGAAAATAGCTTGCTGTCCACAACTGGCGCGTGGTTGACGTGGGAGGTAGAATTCTCTGTGGTGTAGCTTTTCTTCGTTCCCCGGCAACGGCGTCAGAAAATAGCTTGATGTCTACACACACTCCTTTTCATGTAGACAGTGCTGGGCCTCCAAGAGCAGAGGTTTGTAGAACAGCAGCAAGTTTTCCCTTAAGTGGATCACCCAAGGTTTATCGAACTCAGGGAGGAAGAGTCAAAGATATCCCTCTCAAGCAACCCTGCGATCACAATGCAAGAAGTCTCTTGTGTCCCCAACACACCTAATACACTTTTCAGATGTATAGGTGCACTAGTTCGGCGAAGAGATAGTGAAATACAGGTGGTATGAATGTATATGAGCAGTAGTAACGGCGCCAGAAAATAGTTGATGTCTACAACTGGCGTGCAGTTGATGGTGGTAATATTGCAGGAAGTACAGATGCAGTAGAACATTAAACAAGCGACGATTTCAGTATTTGGAAACAAGGCCCAGGGATCATACTTTCACTAGTGGACACTCTCAACATTGATCACATAATAAAACCACTCTACACTCTATTGTTGGATGATGAACACCATTAATTGTGTAGGGCTACAAGAGCACCTCAATGCCGGAGTTAACAAGCTCCACAACATTCGATATTCATATTTAAATAACCTTAGAGTGCATGATAGATCAACACAACTATACCAAGTACTAACATAGCATGCACACTGTCACCATCACACTATGAAAGGAGGAATAGATCACATCAATACCATCATAGTAATAGTTAACTTCATAATCTACAAGAGATCACAATCATAAACTACGCCAAGTACTACATAATGCACACACTGTCACCATTACATCATGAAGGAGGAATAGAGTACTTTAATAACATCACTAGAGTAGCGCATAGATGAATAGTGATACAAAGCTCATATGAATCTCAATCATGTAAGGCAGCTCATGAGATCATTGTATTGAAGTACATAGGAGAGAGATTAACCACATAGCTACCGGTATAGCCCTTAGCCTCGATGGAGAACTACTCCCTCCTCATGGGAGACAGCAGCGGTGATGAAGATGGCGGTGGTGTCGATGGAGATGCCTTCCGGAGGCACTTCCCCGTCCCGGCGGCGTGCCGGAACAGAGACTCCTGTCCCCCAGATCTTGGCTTCGCGATGGCGGCGGCTCTGGAAGGTTTCTCGTACCGTGGCTTATTCGTATCGATGTTTTAGGTCAGGGGGCTTCTTATAGGCGAAGAGGCGGAGTCGGAAGGCTGACGGGGGCGCCACACAATAGGGGGGCGCGCCCCCCTCTTGGCCGCACCGGCCACATGTGTGGTGGCCCTGTGGCTCTCCTCTGGTCCCTCTCGGGTGTTCTGGAAGCTTCGTGGAATTATAAGATACTGGACGTTGATTTCGTCCAATTCCGAGAATATTTCCTTAGTAGGATTTCTGAAACCAAAAACAGCAGAAAACAGGAACTGGCACTTCGGCATCTCGTCAATAGGTTAGTTCCGGAAAACGCATAAAATCGTCATAAAGTGTGAACAAAACATGTAGGTATTGTCATAAAACAAGCATGGAACATCAGAAATTATAGATACGTTGGAGACGTATCAATCCCTCGTGTGTAGTCTATCAATCTCCGCCTTCTGCTCCAGCACTAGCACGTGCAGATCTTCATGCAGCTTGCGGATGTTCTGTGAAGCAAACAGAAAAGGTTAGCCGGAAATTTAAAATCTAGGGGGCTGGACGCGAAGTTAAAAATTCTTGTGCTGGGAAAATTTCAAGTTTTCGCTAAGATCTATTGAAGTTGATCCAGTTAAAGCATCGGTTTACACATATTACTCGGAAACGTCTAAACCAATGTTTGAGGGCTGGTGTTATCTGGCGCACATTCTTATGCTTAGCAAAGAAGACTTTGAGATTGCCCTCAAGCGTCGTCATTTCTTGTTGCTCTGTCTTCGGGTTCCCCCACACTTCGTTCATCAAATTTGTCATTTCCACATGACGTTGTGATAGGGGAACTTTTTGAGAACCGAAAAAGATGCGGGTGCGTCTGGGGCGTACCAGTTGCACCGCTCAGCAGCATCTTATTTTTGGCATCATTAGTTGGAGCTTCAGCTGAGGTGACATCAGGTTCTTTAGGCGGAGGCTGGGACGAGGAGGCGCCCTTACCGCACTCCACAGCTGGTTCCTCAGGAAGGTCATCAATGTTGATGACGTCCTTCGGGTCTGGAATAGCGGAAGAGGTGGCTTTGGGCGGAACATCCATATCCGGGGTAATCGGCATCGAGGCATGGGAAGGCTTGGCTTTCTTCTTTGGGTTCTTAGGGGGCTTGCTCCCGGAGCTTTGGCTGCACATCATGAGAGAGCATAACACTTAGCATATGTCAACTCAAGTAGCAAAATATTGTAAGCCGGAAGCCAAGCACTTACGCGGACGAAAGGAAAAATTGTGCGATGTTGGGTTGTGAATGTTTGCTGGTGTCAATGTGCTTGAGGCGTTGTTTCTCTTTCTCAGCTTTCCGGGTGGCCGCGGCGCTTGGCACTTCGCGTGCACGCTTTGGAGCTGGGCCGGAGGATGCGCCCCTTTTTTGCTTGGCGGGAGCAGGAGCCTCGGGAGCTTCCGCGTCCGACGCAACTTCTAGATCAGTGGTGTCGGAGTGAGGAACCCGGGTTAAAGTTCTGAGGTCCTTCTCCTCAAGGGCTTCAAGCTAAGCATATAAAGATAAAGTACTTAGACAAAAATTGCAGGAGCAAATAGGGAGTCAATGGCTAAGTCAGATGACTTACCGCGGTCCCGGAGCCATTCGTGTGGATATCAATGTTGCACACGTGAGTACGAACATCACGCGGAATTTTGATCAACACCCAAATCCGCTTGTTCAAGGCGTCGGCGGAAAGGTTGTCCTTGGAGGCGCGAATGATGTCATCGCGCCCCGTGTAGTGGTACATCAAGCGGTCCCAATGTTGTAGTGGTTGGATCTACTTGGTAAACCACGACATGGTCAGGTCCTTCCCCGAGAAGCCTTCTTCCGTCAACTTGCAGAGCCGTCGAACCGCCCTTGTCAGCTGAGGTGACTCGGAGAGATGGGGGCATTGGGACCTGGCAGGAGTCTCGCTGGCGGGCCCGTCCTTGAATTCTGGCAGCATCTTCGAGCTAGCCGGATCGGAAATATCCTTCAAGTAGAAGAAGCATCCGGACCAGTATCGGACGGATTCATGGCGATCTGTATGTGGATAGACGCGGCCGGGGCGGAGCTTGAAGGTGATACTCCCACAAGTGGCTAGCGAGGAGGTTTGCGAAACCGTCTCCTTCTTGACGGAGAAATAATATTGAAACAAAGGCAGATCAGGGGTTACCCGGAGATGGCCCTCGCAGAGGGTGACATGGTTGCTGATGGGAAGGATGTTGTTGGGCGAGATGTTGTGGGGCTGCAACTTATACGCCTTAAGGATTTTCGTGAAGAAATCACTTGGTGGCAGCGAGAACCCCCGCTCGATCAGCGCCTTGGTCACCACCCATTCTCCGGCTTTGGGTGCAAGAATCAAGGCACCCGGAACCGTTCGCCAGGATCCGGGTTGCAAGAAGCCTTCCGCCTCGAGGTTGCGGAGCTCGTTCTCTGTAGTGGTACAAGGCCACCATTGCCCTTTGACCTCGCCTTCGTGAGATTGGGCCTTTGATATTTTGGTGGCGGCCTCTTCCACATTTTTCTCCATCTGTTTGGATCCGGCCATATCTTCCGGGTTGGCCGATGTCCCTTCGATGTTCTTGCCGGAGTCCTTGGAAGGATCCAGCTGAATGGGAATGAAAGGAGGAGGAGCGGGGGAAATGGGGGTCGCTGCAATAGATTTTGACTGCGATGGAGGCGGAGTCGAGGAAGACATCTGGAAAATTGTGGAGTAAATAAACTTAGCCAGAATCGCTCACTACATCCTAGTCATCCCTACCAACATCGGCGAAAAAGCTTAAGGCTGAAGGACTTACCAGAATGGATTCCACGATGGTCGGAGATGCCGGCGGTGAGGTTTTTGCCGTGGTGGCTCGTCGGATTTAAGAACTCAATGAACTCAGTACGGCGGCGCTGGGCTCCGGTGAACTTCCGGCAGACTCCGGTACGGTGGAGGGCTGAGGCTCAGAGGCACCGCTGGAAGGAGAGGTGAAATGGGGGGAATGGGTGATTAGGGGGTGAGCGGTGAGATATTTATAGGCTGAGGATGAGATTCGTGCTCTGCATCCTGTGGTCGGAACGCAAGCGTCGCGCCGTTGGATGGTTGACACGTGTCCCAAACCCTAACGGTAAAAATGGCTAAGGATAAGTTACTGCCCAAATTGCCCGAAAATGGCGCCAAGATTGGCGGAACTGTTCGAACCTCTTAAGGTTCCGGATAAAAGTTCAAAAAACAGTTATCCATTATCTCTGCAGGGGAGTAACTCGGAGACTTGTTGTAACAATAAGGTCGATGGATGAAGTCCCGCGAGATAAGGGATTTTTTTCCGGCAAGCACGCTGGAAAGGAAGAAAAGAATCATCATGAAGTTGGAGTTCTACAATTTTCCCCATTCTACCGAGAGGATTGTTGGAAGCGAAAATGATCCAAGCAAGGCGGAAGCAAGAGGTGAATCTCGGAGAACTCTGGGGGCTACTGTTGTGGGTATACTTCATGGGTGTACCATCGACAATGCCTAGATCCGGCAAGCCCGGGTGGCCCATAGACGGTGATGGTGGCATATGGCCCATCAGGCGGCCCCCAGTTGTTGTAGATCAATACGTATGAAGACTGGCCCAGGAACAAGGATCCGGATCCACCAAACGACACTGGAGGTCGGATCCGGCCTGGCCCGTTTGGGGTAGCCGGATCTGGTACGACATGCAAGGAAGGCGGCAAGATAGCATACCGTAGTTAGGTAACTTGTATTCCGACTAGGACTCTCCGTGTAAACCCTAGATCGGTGCGCCTTTATAAGCCGGATCCTGCGAGCCCTAGAGGCACAACCAAAACTCATTGTAACAACGTGAAAGCGCCCAGATAATTCTAGACAAGCAGCAGTATGCACTGTCATCGTGCAGGTGTTCCGAAGCTGGGTAACTCGCGTACCACCGTCCCGAGGACACTCCGCCCAATGGCCCCTACTTCTTTTCCCCACGTCAGGATCCCTCCTCCGAGGTACCGTCGAATAGGAAACGACAGCGCAAGTGCGGGGTGAATTTTCTAGCCGTTGTAGCTTCGCGCGCGTCCGAAAAGATGATGCACGCTGTAGCCGACGCGTCACATATGACGCTCTGAATAGTGCAAAACGCCACGCGCACCAAAATTTTTGCAGCGCCGGCGCGGATAGTGTGCCTGCTGAAGGAGCAATTTCATCTCCACGCACTGCATACTGGCGGTTTTTATAGCGTGGGCATCACCCACCTGTTGAAGATTCTCTAAGTTACTCATAAGAGCATCTCCACTCGTCTCCCCGACGAGGCCCCCGAGCGACGTTTTTCCCATCCGGACGGCGAAATTCGGCCCAGTCGCGCCCCCGGTTCCTCGTTTTCGTCCGGATTTGGCCCTTCATCCATCCGGCGAGCCCACACCATCCTCGGTCCCCCGGGGAGCTATCGGGGAGTCCGGACGAGTGAAAAGCGGGGAAGGGCCCGATCTGTCGGCGACTGGACACACGAACCCCACCACCACCTCGCTCAAAATCCCCCCACCCCTCGTATCTCTCTCGCCACCGGCACCACCCCGCCGGATTGTTGCCCAGATTCCGTCGTCCCTCCTTCCAACCTGCCTATATTCCGCCGTCTTTCGACGATGGCCTATCTGCCCTGCTCCTCCGTCTGCCTGTTTTTCGACGACGGCCTACTGCTCGTCGTTTGTGTCTCGGCTAGCCTCGACCATGCCCGTCAGGTGTTCGTCCATTTGCCTCGCCGGCCATGGACTCGGACGAAGAGGAGGAGCAGATATTCATCGAGCTTATGCGAGAAGAGATGGCAGCCACCGCCCAAGACGAGGAGCACATGATGATCCTCGGTTGCTTATCAAGCATGTACGCCGGGGTGGCAACTGGTCAATGTGGTGGGTCGGCACCAGGTCGTCGGAAGTGCAAGCCGAGACAGCGAATGGAGGGCTACTGCATGTTGTACGCCGACTACTTCACCGACAATCCATTGCACGGTGAGACTGTTTTCAGGCGTCATTTCAGGATGAGAAGAAAGCTATTTCTGCAAATTGTGTATGCCATCCGAGACTTTGACCCCTACTTCAGATGCAAGGCGGATTGCACTAGCTTGGTTGGATTTTCGTCACTGCAGAAGTGCACAGTGGCTATGAGGATGCTGGCGTATGGAGCTCCCGGTGATGGTGCAGATGACTATCTTCGGATGGCGGAGTCCACCGCCCTTGATTGTTTCTACCGGTTCTGCAGGGCCGTCATAGCAGTGTTCGGGGACTTTTACTTGAGATCACCCACTGTCGAAGACACTCAGAGGATCCTTGCAACAAATGAAGCTTGGGGTTTTCCAGGGATGCTTGGAAGCATTGACTGCATGCATTGGAAATGGAAGAACTGTCCGTTTGCGTGGCAGGGAATGTACAAGGGTCACAAAAAAGGCTGCACTATGATACTTGAAGCAGTGGCTACCCATGATCTCTGAATTTGGCACTCTTTATTTGGTATGCCTGGATCCAACAATGACATCAACGTCCTAAACTGCTCCCCGATCTTTTCCAAGCTTGTTGAGGGTCATGCTCCCCCGGTGAACTATGTGATCAATGGTCGGCACTACAACAAAGGATACTACCTTGCAGACGGTATCTATCCAAAGTGGGCAACATTTGTGAAGACTATCTCGAGACCCGGCACCCCCAAACATTGCGAGTTTGTCAAGAAACAAGAAGCTTGCCGAAAAGACGTCGAGCGTTCATTTGGTGTCCTCCAACAGAGATTTGCTGTCGTTCGGTGATACGTCTCCAATGTATCTATAATTTCTTTTGTTCCATGCTAGTTTTATGCCAATAGCTACATATTTTATATGCACTTTATATCATATTATGGCATTTATTGGACTAACCTATTATTAACAAGATGCCATAGTGCTAGTTTCTGTTTATTATGTTTGTTTATTGCAGAAAAGGCCCAAAAACCAAAGTGCTCGGAAAAATCCAGAAAAATTACAGAAATTCTATTTCGCCAGAAGACCCACGGAGCCAGAAGGGCCAGGCCAGAGGAGGCCCACGGCATCCTCCCCATCCACTGGCGCGGCCAGGAGGGGGCGGCGCCGCCCTATGGGATGGGCCCCTCGGGCACCCCCTCGCGCCACCCTTTCGCCTATATTAAGCTCCTGCCCTGAAAACCCTAGGATAGATCGACGATTTCTCCAGAAGAGTTCCGTAGCTCCGCCGCCACCAAAAACCCTAATTCGGGGGACATAAGTCTCTGTTTCGTCACCCTGCCGGGACGGGGAATTGCCCCCGGAGCCATCTCCATCGACTCCATCGCCATCTTCATCGTTGTTGCTGTCTCCCACGATGAGGAGGGAGTAGTGATACGTCCAAAACATATCTACTTTCCCGAACACTTTTGCTATTGCTTTGCCTCTAATTTGTGTATTTTGGATACAACTAACACGGACTAACGCTGTTTTCAGCAGAATTGCCCTGGTGTCTTATTTTTTTGCAGAAAATCAACTTTCAGGAAAATCCCCGGAAATAATTGCAATGGGCCTATTTTCACAGAAGACTTACGGAGCCAGAAGACGAGACGGAGGGGGGCCACGAGGGGCGCACACCATATGGCGGCGCGGTGGGCCCCTGGGCTGCGCCGCCCTATGGTGACGCCGCCTCAGCCAGCCTCGGACGCTCCCCTCTGGACTACTTAAAGCCCTTGACCTAAAAACGTGAGGGGGTTCGACCAATTTTCCAGAAGACATCCAGAACTCCGCCGCTGTCGCGAAACTCAATCTCGGGATCAGAAACTCCGTTCTGGCACCCTGCCGGGACGGGGAATTGGAGGAGATCATCGCCATCATCACCACCGACGCCTCTCCATCAACCATCCATGCTTCCCCCATCCATGTGTGAGTAATTCCCCCGCTATAGGCTGAAGGGGATGGTAGGGATTGGATGAGATTGTTCATGTAATAGCCATAAGATTGTTAGGGCATGGTGCCTAGTATCCGTTGTTGGTACTTTTATGATATTGTTGCAACTTGTTATGCTTAATGCTTGTCACTAGGGCCCGAGTGCCATGATTTCAGATCTGAACATGTTATTGATTCATGATGATATTCATTGTTTTATGATCTTATCTGCAAGTTGTATACACATATTGTTGTCCGGAACCCGAGGCCCCAAAGTGACAGAAATTGGGACAACCAGAGGGGAAGGCTGTGATATGAGGATCACATGTGTTCACGGAGTGTTAATGCTTTGCTTTGCTGCCACCGGCTAGTAGGAAAATAGATGTTGTGCAAGTTTCTCATTGCGAGCACGTACGACTATATACGGAACACATGCCTATGGTTATTTAGTACTTGGATATTGTTTTATTATTATCTGCAAATGCCCTACTTTGATTATTACATGAGTTCTCTTATCCATGCAGTGCCCGTTCATCCATCCCTATGCCTACAGTATTTTAATCCTGTTGTTTACTATAATCACTACTGCTGTCTTTATTACACTGCTGCTTATATTTCACTACTGCTACTGCTATAAAACTGTTGCTACTGATAAACTCTTGCGAGCAAGTCTGTTTCCAGGTGCAGCTGAATTGACAACTCCGCTGTTAAGGCTTACAAATATTCTTTGGCTCCCCTTGTGTCGAATCAATAAATTGGGTTTTACTTCCCTCGAAGACTGTTGCGATCCCCTTGTGTCGAATCAATAAATTGGGTTTTACTTCCCTTCATCATGGGTAAACCTCGCGATACTAAAGACGCCATATTACCATCCACTACAAAAAAAGGTACAACTCTGAGTACCTCTGCTGCTCTTGATTCACCATCTGTGATAAGTCAACTTGTTTCACCACCACAAGCTTCACATGCTGGTACTTCTGCTGAATCTAAAAATTTCTCTTATAATTTTGATGATGCTTCTACTGTGCTTGATGATAATGGTTCATTAGGTCCTTTTCTAGATGCTACAATTGCTAGGTCTAGACAAATTGAAAATACTGAAATTTCTAATGAAAATACTGTTACACCTATTAATTCACCTGAGTATGTTGAATACTCTAGTGATGATCTTGATGAAGATTATGTGGAACTTGATGATGATTTTATTGATAAATGTAATGCTACTACTGATGCAAGTAACATTAAAAAGCTTCTTGCACAACGTGCTGTTAGATATAAACTGTCTCCTGATCCTAAATTTGCCACATCTCCTATAAACATTAAGGATAAGGATTATGATTTTTCTCTTGATTTATCTCATATATGAGAAAACACCTTTTTGTGGTACTGAAAAAGAAAGTGATGTAGAGCACATGATTGAGCTTTCTACTTTGTGTAGCTTGTTTTATGATGATACCAAGAAGCGTACTTATTTTATTGCTAACATTTTTCCTTTCTCATTAAAGGATGATGCTAAAACTTGGTATAATAGTTTGCCTCCTGATTCTATTGATAGTCCAAGTAGTTTGCTTGATGTTTTCTTTCGAAAATATTTTCCTGCTAGTGCTCAACATATTGCTTTGCAGAAAATTTATAGTTTTGACCAGGAAGATGGAGAGAAATTGCCTGAAGCTTGGGCAAGGTTTTGCTCTCTTCTTAGAGCTCGACCTGGACATGATTTGGAAAAGCATGACTTACTTGATATATTTTAGAGTGGACTAACCATTGAGTCTAGGGCATACCTGGATAGTTGTGCTGGTTGTGTTTTCAGGAAAAAAACTCCAGACGAAGCTGAAGAATTAATGGCTAGAATAAGCCAAAATCATGATGATTGGACTACACCTGAACCAACCCCAACACCAATATTGAAGAAGAGGGGTATGATTAAATTAAATGATGAAGATATGAGGGAAGCCAAGAAATCTCTTAAAGAGAAAGGTATTAAATCTGAAGATGTGAAGAATTTACCTCCCATAGAAGATTTATGTAAGATAACTCTCCCTTCATCCACAATTGAGGTACATTCTCTTCAACGCTTTGATAGAGGAGACATTCCTTACTCAAAACCTCCTGATCAATGTTTTGATGAGTTTGATAATTATATTGTTAAGCAAGATAATTTTAATATGAGAGTAGAGAATCATTTAATGGAAAATTCTCAAGCTATTAGTAAATTGCATGATATTGTGGAGAGAACGTCCAATGATGTTAAGATGCTTGTTGATCATTTTCATATGGTTCAAACTCAAATTGATCAACTCACTAAAGTGCAAAATGACTTGTTAAAAAATACTTCTAAAGAAAAACATGCTTATGAAGTAACAACTAGAGGTGGTGTTTCTACTCAGGATCCTCTATACCCTGAGGGGCATCCCAAAAGAGTTGAACAAGATTCTCAACGAACTAAAGAAATTAGTGCTCCTTCTAAGAAAAAGAAAAAGAAACATAAAACTGTTGTAGAATCCTCTGAGCCTGTTAATGATCCTAATAGTATTTCTATTTCTGATGTTGAAACTGAAAGTGGTAATGAACATGATAAAGATAATAATAAGAATGATGTTTCTGATAAAGAAGAGGTTGAAGATGAACCTGAAAAGCATGCTAAAAATAAAAAGTATACTAAAGAAGATTTTATTGCTAAGAAACATGGTAATGAAAGAGAACCTTGGGTTCAAAGGCAAATGCGTTTTCCTGTTAAGAAACTAAAATCAAAGGAGGAAGAACACTATAATAAATTTTGTGATTGGATGAAACCTTTGTTCCTGCAAATTCCTTTGACTGATGCTATTAAATTGCCTCCTTATTCAAAGTATATGTTGGTATATTTGAGGATGTTCCTGTTCAAGTTACTAATAATTGCTTAATATTAACTGATTTTGTTGTGTTGGAAATGCTTGAAGATGATAATATGTCTATTATTCTTGGAAGACCTTTTCTTAACACTGCAGGGGCTGTTATTGATTGCAATAAAGGAAAAGTTACTTTCAATGTTTATGACAAGGAGCATACTGTTTATTTTCCCAAAAGGATTGATAAAGTACATGGAGTTAATACAATTTCTAATTGGAGAACTATCAAAGTGGGAGTTATTGATTGTCCTATATATGAGCCTAAACAAGGATATCAAAATATTATGATTGGATCCATATCAATACAATATAAGGTAACATGATTGATTTGAGGTTTATTTCTTCTTATGTCATGTAAAATTTATTTGGTGGCAAGACTTGATCAACCTTGTTAACAAGTACATTTTATATGCATGGAAGAGCTAAACAACATTTCTTTCTTTCTCCACACCTGTTTACTTTCTGTAGTACTACTTGCTTTGCAAGATGCTTTTGTTGTTTAGAAGTTTGAAAATCTTTTTCTGCCCTATAATAGTTATTTTAACAACCAGAAATGTGCATTTTTCGAAGTTTTCAAAAATTTACAAAAATTATACCGCTGGTCCTATTTTTTCAAAATGCAACCTGGGAGTGCCTAGGGCCGACCAGTGGGGCACCCCAGGGCTGCACCCCATGTGCCAGCGCGGCCAGCAAGGGGGGGCGCGCCACCCTGTGGTGAGGGCCCCACCTGGCCCTCCACTTACTCCTCCACCTACCACTCCACTCTCTTTCATGGGAAAGCACACCACCATTGTTCAAACCCGAGTTTCTTGCTGTTCTTGCTCGAGATTTTCGATCTCCTTGCTCAGCCCATCTTTGCTGCTGAGATTTGGGGTATTTGTTCTCCGGTATGTGACTCCTCCGATTATCCAAATAGAATTTTGTTTGGTTGAGTATATCTTGAGTATTTTTCTGCTGTATGTGACATGTTAAGTGAGTTTGCATGCTTGTTCTAAGTTATAAAAATTAGTTTTGATGCATGTTTAGTACTCTACCAAGTTCCTATAGTAGTTTCCCTCATTTATATGTCTGAAAATCAATTTTTATAATGATTGTTGAAAAATTTCAGAAAATGGAGTGGAATAGACACCAACTCAACCAACATGAATTGGAGGTGCATGAAGTTATGAGAGTCCACCGTGAAGAGGGAGTATACCCCTCCTACTACCCATGCACCGATTTCATGAAGAGCGCAGGAATTTTTCAGGATGTTCAAAATCTAATTTCTAATGCAGGGTTAGAAGATTTTGTTGTTGGTGAACCTTACCAATATGCAAAACTAACCATGTCAGTGGTGTGGGATTTTGAATTCCATTGGTCCCAACCTAACCCCATGGTTTGATACAAAATCTACAATAAAACTATCAACTTGCCCTTTGATGATTTTTGTGCAGCTATTAAAGTGCCACAATAGGGATCATGTGAGAAGATTAGGGGACTGCCACGACAACTCTTGAATCTATACGAGATGATCTGTCAAGGGAGAAGCTTCTCAGATGAGAGTGGGAAAGTTGGTCGGTCACAGAAGATGAACTTGATGCATACATAGAAAAGAGCGGCCATCATGCAGGGGACGACATGGAGGAGGCCGAGGAACCCCTCGACTTGTCATCTGACGCAGCAAGTTCTTCACATCAGCATTTTGGGCATGTGGAGCCTTCATCCTTTTCTTCTGCACAGGGATCTTATTATGACCACGCCATGTATGATCCACCGGCGTGGAACCCTGACCCTCGCTGGGGTTGATCTCCACTTAGGCCAAAGGCCTAAGCTTGGGGGGAGGTATGCCGGCATCACTCATTCATTGCATATTACAATTTCCGGATATTTGTACATACTTGTTTCGCGTCAGATGGTTGCCTCTAATATAAGGAAGATGATATTTGGGGAAGTGTTGTCTAAAAACAGATTCTGGACTGATACTAAAAAAAATTCTAAAACTAGCCAGAACGTTATTTTGAGAAGCCAATTTTTGTGCATGTTCCCCAGGTTATTATCTAACTTTCATTAGTTGAGCACTTTTCGAGTTGAACAGCGGAAGATTTTCAAACAAAAATGATTACTATACTGCTGTCAAGTTTGATGGATTTCTGCTACTTTGTGTTTATGTGACTCTTTTAGTTTTCATTCTCTTGTTTTTGCTTTGTTTCTTTCCTAAAACACAAAAAGACCAAAAATACTTATGTTGTTTCTCTTTACCATTTGTTTATTTGTTTTCTTGTTCCTATTTTGCTTTATTTACTATTGTTGGTTTGCTATAAGAAAATCCAAAAAGATTTTACTTTCGTTCTTGTTTCCAATTCGAAAACACCAAAAATATTTGTTGTTCTTCTTAGGTTTTGTAAAGTTTATTATGGAGTTCAGCGGTCTCCGGTGGTTGGAGCTTGGTTTTCATTTCATATTATTCAAGCCACAAGTGAAATGCAATAATGACGATCTACGACAACTCGACTGTGGTGAGAGGCTGGTATGAACTCTATTTGTTTTCATTTTTGTACATATACTCATTCATGTGAGCATGCTTAGTTGGTTCATGTGAGGTATATGTCATTTAATGAAAGTCTAGTAGTTCATGATCTCTCATGTTTAGCTCCAATTATTAATAATGAGCAGCATGTCATAAATATTTGCTTGCATTATTTTATTCATAGATAGGTATGATATTGTGGTATCCTCCTCTGCATAATTCATTTGAATCGACTTGGCAGATGCTCACACATGCATATGACTGAAAAACAAAAGTCAATTAAGCCTCGATGATTTACTTTGCCTCAGAGTTCTTGTATCACTTTTATGCCTCCGTTAATTTATTTTGTCGCAAGCATGATTATGACATTTATTGCTCTCTTGATTGTCGCTTCCCAGTCTATTGCTAGCCTTGATGTCTACGCACACTCCTTTTCGTGTAGACAGTGTTGGGCCTCCAAGAGCAGAGGTTTGTAGAACAGCAGCAAGTTTCCCTTAATTGGATCACCCAAGGTTTATCGAACTCGGGGAGGAAGAGGTCAAAGATATCCCTTTCAAGCAACCCTGCAATCACGATACAAGAAGTCTCTTGTGTCCCCAACACACCTAATACACTTGTCAGATGTATAGGTGCACTAGTTCGGCAAAGAGATAGTGAAATACAAGTAATATGGATGTATATGAGTGGTAATAGCAATCTGAATAAAATATGGCAGCGAGTAAACATGCAACAGAACAGTAAATAAACGGAGATTCGATGTTTGGAAACAAGGCCTAGGGATCATACTTTCACTAGTGGACACTCTCAACATTGCAATCATAATTGAATATAAATATAAGCACTTCATCATACTACTCTCTTATTGGATAGAGAACTCAAATTCATTGGGCAAGTGTGCAAAAGCACACCTCAAAGGCGTATTCCCAAGTACTAATAAACACCCCACACCGTCACCGTGAGCATTTATAGGAGGTACTAACACACCACAATTCATAAGGGAGTTACACACGGCGCACACACTGTCACCATTACACCGAGGTCACAGTAACCCCAAAGTTCACATAATTAAGCACTTGAATAGCATATGACATCTAGATTACAAAGCTCATCATATGGATCTCAATCATGCAAGGCAATTCATGAGATCATTGTATTGAAGTACATGAGAGAGACAGATGAACCACATAGCTACCGGTAGAGCCCTCAGCCCAGGGGGTGAATTACTCCCTCCTCATCATGGAGACAGCGATGGCGGTGAAGATGGCGGTTGAGACGGCGGTGGAGATGACTCCGGGGGCAATTCCCCGTCCCGGCAGGGTGCCGGAACAGAGACTTCTGTCCTCCGAATTGGAGTTTCGCGATGGCGGTGGCTCTGGAAGGTTTTCTCGGGTTTCGTCAATCGGTGTCGATGTTTTAGGTCAGGAGGCAACTTATAGGCGAAGAGGCGAAGTCGGAAGGGCCACGGGGGGCCCACACAGTAGGGGGGCGCGCCCCCTGGTGGCCGCGCCGCCATGTCGTGTGGGGCCCCCAGGGCCCCCCTCTGGTCCCCCTTTGACTTTCTGGAAGCTCCCGGGAAATATAAGATGTTGGGCGTTGATTTCGTCCGATTCCGAGAATATTTCCTTTATAGGATTTCTGAAACCAAAAACAGCAGAAAACAACAACTGGCACTTCGGCATCTCGTCAATAGGTTAGTTCCGGAAAACGCATAAAAACGATATAAAGTGTGAACAAAACATGTAGGTATTGTCATAAAACAAGCATGGAACATCAGAAATTATAGATGCGTTGGAGACGTATCAAGCATCCCCAAGCTTAGTTCCTACTCATCCTCGAGTAGGTAAACGATAAAAGAATAATTTCTGAAGTGACATGCTACCAACATAATCTTGATCATACTATTGTAAAGCATATAAGATGAATGCAGCGATTCAAAGCAATGGTAAATACAATGGTTAAACAATTGAATCATATAACAAAGACTTTTCATGAATAGTACTTTCAAGACAAGCATCAATAAGTCTTGCATAAGAGCTAACTCATAAAGAAATAAATTCAAAGTAAAGACATTGAAACAACACAAAGGAAGATATAAGTTTCAGCAGTTGCTTTCAACTTGTAACATGTATATCTCATGGATAGTTGTCAATGCAAAGCAATATAACAAGTGCAATAAGCAAGCATGTAAGAATCAATGCACAGTTAACACAAGTGTTTGCTTCTAAGATAGAGAGAAATGGGTAAACTTACTCAACATAAAAGTACAAGAAAGGCCCTTCGCAGAGGGAAGCATGGATTGCTATATTTGTGCTAGAGCTTTTATTTTGAAAGCAAGAAACAATTTTTTCAACGGTAGTAATAAAGCATATGCATTATGTAAATTATATCCTACAAGTTGCAAGCCTCATGCATAGATTACCAATAGTGCTTGCACCTTGTCCTAATTAGCTTGGATTCACATGGATTATCATTGCATAACATATGTTTTAACCAAGTGTCACAAAAGGGTACCTCTATGCCGCCTGTACAAAGGTCTAAGGAGAAAGCTCGCATTGGATTTCTCGCTTTTGATTATTCTCAACTTAGACATCCATACCGGGACAACATAGACAACAGATAATGGACTCCTCTTTAATGCATAAGCATTCAACAACAGATAATATTCTCATAAGAGATTGAGGTTTGTTGTCCAAACTGAAACTTCCACCATGGATCATGGCTTTAGTTAGCGGCCCAATGTTCTTCTCTAACAATATGCATACTCAAACCATTTGATCATGATAAATCACCCTTACTTCAGACAAGACGAACATGCATAGCAACTCACATGATATTCAACAAAGAAATAGGTGATGGCGTCCCCAGGAACATGGTTATCGCTCAACAAGCAACTTAATAAGAAATAAGATGCATAAGTACATATTCAATACCACAATAGTTTTTAGGCTATTTGTCCCATGAGCTATATATTGCAAAGATAAAGAATGAAAATTTTAAAGGTAGCACTCAAGCAATTTACTTTGGAATGGCGGAGAAATACCATGTAGTAGGTAGGTATGGTGGACACAAGTGGCATAGTGTTTGGCTCAAGGATTTGGATGCACGAGAAGTAATCCCTCTCAATACAAGGTTTAGGCTAGCAAGTTTGTTTAAGGCAAACACAATTATGAACCGGTACAGCAAAACTTACATAAGAACATATTGCAAGCATTATAAGACTCTACATTGTCTTCCTTGTTGTTCAAACCCTCACCAGAAAATATCTAGACTCAGAGAGACCAATCATGCAAACGAAATTTTAACAAGCTCTACAGTATTTCTTCACTAATAGGTGCAAAGTATATGATGCAAGAGCTTAAACATGAGCACAACAATTGCCAAGTATCAAGTTATTCAAGACATCATACCAATTACCACATGTAGCATTTCCCGTTTCCAACCATATAACAATTAACGAAGCAGTTTCAACCTTCGCCATGAACATTTAAGGATAAAGCTAAGAACACATGTGTTCATATGAACCAGCGGAGCGTGTCTCTCTCCCACATAAGCATTTATTCCCAGAAACAATAGAAGAAATTTGGGAGGATTCCTCCTTTTCATTAATAAGTTCAAAACACACAGCGGTCCTATCATATTTTGGCAAGGTGTCATCTTCTAAAATATTTTGTATGTAAGTATTTGTATGGCAATTATCAATGCAATAAGAAAAACACCCATGCAGGACATCATCAATATCAATATCACTCATATGTAACAAAGAGATTTTTCTTGATAGCTCTTCACACCACAAAAATAATGTAAGCTCATCATGCTGATTAGGAGTAATTTCATCATTACAATACAAATTTGCAGCACTCATGGGGTGCGAATCATCATTGGAGGAGCATTGAAAATTAAAATGACCCACTTTATGACAAAGTTCACAAATAAAAGGATAACTAGCACAAACTTTTTTACCAAGATCATCTAGAGCCCTAGACCACTTTCTAGTTTTTTCATTCCTATGGTGGATACAATATTCATCTTCGATTTGATTAATTCCACAGGGTCTATGCATTCCACAAAAATTAACATGCTTATAAGAAATAGTATTTTCAGAAGTTTGGGCATGTTTATTGCAATCATTAATAACAATTTCATTTTTCATGCAAGCCTCTTTAAAAGGTTCATGATACTTATCAAAATTCTTCCTAGGCAATTCAAAATTAGAGGCAAAAGCTTTATAAAGATTTGCAGCAACTTGAGAGTCAAGACCATAAGTAGCACTCATATTTCGAAATCTATCAGTATCCATAAAAGTTTCAATGCATTCATAATCATAATTTATACCTGACTCTTCACCTTTGTCGTTCTCCCAATCTTCAGTATTCTCCTGAATCCGATCAAGAAGATCCCATCTAGCTTCAACCTCCTTGCTTGTGAAAGATCCCTCCAAACAGGCATCTAGATAGTCCTTCTGATGTCCTGAAAGCCTTGCATAAAAATTATTAACAATAACATTACGGGGGAGCTCATGAATGGGACATTTGAGCATTAGTGACTTCAATCTCCCCCATGCTTGAGAAATACTCTCTCCATCACGAGGATAAAAGTTATAAATGTAATTCCTATCAATATGCACTTCATGAGGAGGATAAAATTTAGAATAAAAGAGAGATACAATTTCCTCCCAACCAAGAGAATGACTATTCTTCAGCAATTTATACCAATGCGCCGCTTTACCAGACAGCGAAAAAGAGAATAGTTTCTTCCTCACTTCATCCATAGCGATACCTGCACACTTGAATAACCCGCATAATTCATGCAAAAACAGTAAATGATCTCCAGGATGGACAGTTCCATCCCCTTCATAGCGGTTATCCATAACATGTTCAATAATTTTCATGGGTATCTTGAAAGGAATACTTTCAGTAGGTGGATTTAAAATATCACAAGCATCATTAAAGTTATCGCATATGGGAGATAAATTATTATCAGAGCAAAATATTTCTTCCAAAGCTGAGGAGCAAAAAAGATTATTTTTATACAAACTAGCTTCCCCAAGCTTAGACTTCTCCATAGCATTAGCAGTGATTGCGTTCATACTAATAACATTGCTACTAGCATGCAAATAAGGTTCCATAGGTTTTTTAATTTTCGCATCACACAATTCATGTCTTAACATAGGAAATAGAATAAGAAGCTCATTGTTGTCCATTATGCCTTACTAGTGTAAAACAAGAAACAAAAAGATGCAATTGCAGGATCTAAAGGAAATAGCTTCGAGCACTTACAACGGAGCCAGAAAACTGTTTGGTTACCTAGGACCAGCGTGTAAGTGCCTTTTACCTTTCCTCCCCGGCAACGGCGCCAGAAAAAGTAGCTTGATGTCTACGCACACTCCTTTTCCTGTAGACAGTGTTGGGCCTCCAAGAGCAGAGGTTTGTAGAACAGCAGCAAGTTTCCCTTAAGTGGATCACCCAAGGTGTATCGAACTCAGGGAGGAAGAGGTCAAAGATATCCCTCTCAAGCAACCCTGCAATCACGATTCAAGAAGTCTCTTGTGTCCCCAACACACCTAATACACTTGTCAGATGTATAGGTGCACTAGTTCAGCGAAGAGATAGTGAAATACAAGTAATATGGATGTATATGAGTGGTAATAGCAATCTGAATAAAATATGGCAGCGAGTAAACATGCAACAGAACAGTAAATAAACGGAGATTCGATGTTTGGAAACAAGGCCTAGGGATCATACTTTCACTAGTGGACACTCTCAACATTGCAATCATAATTGAATATAAATATAAGCACTTCATCATACTACTCTCTTATTGGATAGAGAACTCAAATTCATTGGGCAAGTGTGCAAAAGCACACCTCAAAGGCGTATTCCCAAGTACTAATAAACACCCCACACCGTCACCGTGAGCATTTATAGGAGGTACTAACACACCACAATTCATAAGGGAGTTACACACGGCGCACACACTGTCACCATTACACCGAGGTCACAGTAACCCCAAAGTTCACATAATTAAGCACTTGAATAGCATATGACATCTAGATTACAAAGCTCATCATATGGATCTCAATCATGCAAGGCAATTCATGAGATCATTGTATTGAAGTACATGAGAGAGAGATGAACCACATAGCTACCGGTAGAGCCCTCAGCCCAGGGGGTGAATTACTCCCTCCTCATCATGGAGACAGCGATGGCGGTGAAGATGGCGGTGGAGACGGCGGTGGAGATGACTCCGGGGACAATTCTCCGTCCCGGCAGGGTGCCGGAACAGAGACTTCTGTCCTCCGAATTAGAGTTTCGCGATGGCGGCGGCTCTGGAAGGTTTTCTCGGGTTTCGTCAATCGGTGTCGATGTTTTAGGTCAGGAGGCAACTTATAGGCGAAGAGGCGGAGTCGTAAGGGCCACTGGGGGCCCACACAGTAGGGGGGCGCGCCCCCCTGGTGGCCGCGCCGCCATGTCGTGTGGGGCCAGCAGGGCCCCCCTCCGGCCCCCCTTTGACTTTTTGGAAGCTCCCGGGAAATATAAGATGTTGGGCGTTGATTTCGTCCGATTCCGAGAATATTTCCTTTGTAGGATTTCTGAAACCAAAAACAGCAGAAAACAGCAACTGGCACTTCGGCATCTCGTCAATAGGTTAGTTCCGGAAAACGCATAAAAACGATATAAAGTGTGAACAAAACATGTAGGTATTGTCATAAAACAAGCACGGAACATCAGAAATTATAGATACGTTGGAGACGTATCAAGCCTTCACTTGTACTGAGCGGGAATGCTGCTCGTGCTTCCAAACCCCTGAAAACCAAGTTATTCCAAAGTGTCCACCATAAATACCTATGCATGGCATCTCAAACCATTCCAAGTAAATTTTCATGTGCTACCTTTAAAACCTTCAAAGTACTTCTCAATTTGTGTCGATGTCTAATAGCTCATGAGGAAGTATGTGGTGTTTTATCTTTCAACCTAGTCATTTACTCCTGACAGACTTTCATCAATGGACTAGTGGCACATCCGCTTATACAATAATTTTGCAAAAAGAGCTGGCAACGGGGTGCCCAGCCCCAATTAATTAACTTTCATCAATAATTCTCTTCACATGTTTTGCCCTGATTTATCAGTAAGCAACTTAATTTGCAAATAGACACTCCTCCATGGTATGTGAATGTTGGAAGGCACCCGAGGATTCGGTTAGCCATGGCTTGTGTAAGCAAAGGTTGGGGGGAGTGTCACCCATAATGAAACTAAAGTACATGTGTAAACAAAAGAGAAGAGGGATGATTTACCTTGCTGGTAGAGATAACGTCCTTCATGGGAGCCGCTCTTGGAAGTCTGGTTGACGAGGTAGTTAGAGTGCCCACTACCATTCGTTGACAACAACAAACACCTCTCAAAACAATTTTACTTCTGTTTTAAAAATGAAAAGCTCTAGCACATGTTAATCCCTGCTTCCCTCTGCGAAGGGCCAATCTTTTACTTTTACGTTGAGTCACCATCCTTTCTTTGAGCACCTTCTTGAGAGCATAATTGTCATTCTTACTGTAATATGTTTTTCCCAGAATATGGTTAACTGTGGTATAACTTTGATGCTCTTATCTTTGATAATCTTCACTTCTAGTCTTTCCATGAATTTCAGAGGTGCCTGGGCATTTATGTTTTGCTGTACAAATACGGGCAAGCGAGATACCACTTTATCATATCTTTTTATGAACATTGCAATCCTACTGATAGATATGTTTCATAATGCTTATTATTAGTTTGTTGGTATCTTTTTCATGATTGACATGACAATTAGATGACGTTATTTGCATTTATCTTATTATGAATTGCCTAGGTACTCGTCCATATGATGAGAATATTTACATCATATAAGCAAATGTGTTCGTAAAAGTTCTTTTATCGCACTCAGTTGTTAACTGAATTGCTTGAGGACAAGCAATAAGCTAAGCTTGGGGGGAGTTGATACGTCCAAAACGTATCTACTTTCCCGAACACTTTTGCTATTGTTTTGCCTCTAATTTGTGTATTTTGGATACAACTAACACAGACTAACGCTATTTTCAGCAGAATTGCCCTGGTGTCTTATTTTTGTGCAGAAAATCAACTTTCAGGAAAATCCCCGGAAATAATTGCAATGGGCCTATTTTCACAGAAGACTTACAGAGCCAGAAGACGAGACGGAGGGAGGCCACGAGGGGCGCACACCATATGGCGGCGCGGTGGGCCCCTGGGCCACGCCGCCGTATGATAACGTCGCCTCGGCCAGCCTCCGACGCTCCCCTCTGGACTACTTAAAGCCCTTGACCTTTAAACGCGAGGGGGTTCGACCAATTTTCCAGAAGACATCCAGAACTCCGCCGCCGTCGCAAAACTCAATCTCGGGATTAGAAACTCCGTTCTGGCACCCTGCCGGGACGGGGAATTGGAGGAGATCATCGCCATCATCACCACCGACGCCTCGATCTCCATCAACCATCCATGCTTCCCCCATCCATGTGTGAGTAATTCCCCCGCTGTAGGCTGAAGGGGATGGTAGGGATTGGATGAGATTGTTCATGTAATAGCCATAAGATTGTTAGGGCATGGTGCCTAGTATCCGTTGTTGGTACTTTTATGATATTGTTGCAACTTGTTATGCCTAATTCTTGTCACTAGGGCCCGAGTGCCATGATTTCAGATCTGAACATGTTATTGATTCATGATGATATTCATTGTTTTATGATCTTACGTGCAAGTTGTATACACATATTGCTGTCCGGAACCCGATGCCCCAAAGTGACCGAAATTGGGACAACCGGAGGGGAAGGCTGTGATATGAGGATCACATGTGTTCATAGAGTGTTAATGCTTTGCTCCGATACTCTATTAAAAGGAGTACCTTAATTACCAGTAGTTTCTCTAGAGGCCCGGCTGCCACCGGCTGGTAGGAAATAGATGTTGTGCAAGTTTCTCATTGCGAGCACGTACGACTATATACGGAACACATGCCTATGGTTATTTAGTACTTATATACTGTTTTATTATTATCTGCAAATGCCCTGCCTTGATTATTACATGAGTTCTCTTATCCATGCAGCGCCCGTTCATCCATCGCTATGCCTACAGTATTTTAATCATGTTGTTAACTATAATCACTACTGCTGTCTTTATTACACTGCTGCTTATATTTCACTACTGCTACTGTTATAAAACTGTTGCTACTGATAAACTCTTGCGAGCAAGTCTGTTTCCAGGTGCAGCTCAATTGACAACTCCGTTGTTAAGTCTTACAAATATTCTTTGGCTTCCCTTGTGTCGAATCAATAAATTGGGTTTTACTTCCCTCGAAGACTGTTGCGATCCCCTATACTTGTGGGTCATCAAGTAGTTCTCCCCCGAGGCCGAGGGCTCTACCGGCAGCTATGTGGTTCATCTCTCTCTCCCATGGTGTGATCTTTATGTGGTCATGAGCTTTGTAATCTAGTTGAATCTGTAGATGTTACTCGTGTCTATTATGCACTCTAGAGGTTACTTTAATATGAACTCCGGAGTCACTCGCCACGGTGTGATGGTGACAGTGTGCACATCGTGTGTGATTCCTTTATGACGTTGTGGAGCTTGTTTACTCCGGCTTGGGGTGTGCTTTTGCAGCCCTACACAATGAATGGTGTTTGTTATCCAACAAGAGAGTGTTTGAGAGTAGCATTTATTTATTCAATTATGTGATCATTGTTGAGAGTGTCCGCTAGTGAAAGTATGATCCCTAGGCCTTGTTTCTAAGCATTGAAACACCGTTTCCAACAAGTTCTGCTACATGTTCGCTTGCTGCCATTTTTATTTCAGATTGCAATTACTACTTATAATCATCCATATTACTTGTATTTCACTATCTCTTCGCCGAACTAGTGCACCTATACATCTGACAAGTGTATTAGATGTGTTGGGGACACAAGAGACTTCTTGTATCTTAATTGCAGGGTTGCTTGAGAGGGATATCTTTGACCTCTACCTCCCTGAGTTCGATAAACCTTGGGTGATTCACTTAAGGGAAACTTGCTGCTGTTCTACAAACCTCTGCTCTTGGAGGCCCAACACTGTCTACATGAATAGAAGCGTGCGTAGACATCATCCGGTTCCCCGCTATGACTTGGTCCAAAGATCAGATGTGGGAGGTGATGAACTGTTGTGTGTGCTTACACAATATGATTATTGAAAATGAGCGAAAACATTCGGTTCCTCTAGCTGAGCAAGAAGCACCATATGAGAGAGAGGGTCCTCTTGCACAGCCTAATCACTAGGTGCCGACATCATGTGCCGCCTTCATTGCTATGCGCCAGGAGATTCGAGACTCTACAATGCATCAACAACTGCAAGATGATCTGGTGGAGCACATATGGACACTCCGAGGCAACGCCAACGCCAACGCCAACTAGTCTGTCTTTATTAATTTGTTTCAAAACTTGTGAAATTGTGTGCTTCATTTGTTTCAGCACTTGTTAAATATTGTACTGATTTTCGCCGAATTTGTTTCAACAATTTTATGAATCTTGTTTGCCAAACTTGTTAAATTTTGTGTCGAATTTGTTTGAAATATGTCAAATGGCCGAAGTTGGGGGTGTCCTGCCGGGGGGACGGCTGGAACTTTGGCGCTTCCCAGACCAAATTTTCCTCCAATCCGGAGGAAAATTTCGCCGGATTTGGGCATGGGGAGCGCCAACGAGTGGAGATGCTCTAACCTTTTCATTTCCTCCACCTTGCAGAGATTGTCCACCAAGGCTCATGCCAGATCAATAGCCAGAAATTTCTTCCTGTGGAAATTGCAGAATGTGAGTGAACTTCTGCTCAATATGAGCCACATTTTCAGTTTCGTAATGACCTGCCGGAGCCCTTGATTGACGAGGCTATTTGTGCAGGTGAACATGGGATGCTATATGTTCCATTACATGATGATCTTGGTTGATGCCATCTTCTCTTTCTTAATAAATGGCTCCATTTTGCTAGTCTCACAGCAAGCCACGTCACCCCAACTACTGGCAGCACTCCCGCACGCTTCCCTCGCGTACGAGGGCGTGGGCTGCAGCAAATTTCTTTCATCTTGGACCGCTTCCAAACAAGAGATTGTCTGGACTTAGCCCGCTTTGGACCGACATGGCATGGGCTAGGTTGGCCCGCTTCCTAACGCTCCACGACTCCACGGTCGTTCGTCCTACAAAAGAAATTCTCCTCCGTCTGGTCGATGGGTGTTAATTTCCGTTGATTTTTTTTTTGACGGGGAGTTAATTTCCGTTGATTGGCTCCTCCATCTGCTGATAATCATCCACAATACATAACGCTTTATTCGGTTGGTACGCATCCTCTAACCTCCTCTCAAATTTCAGTTGATTGCCTTAGCGCATGCACTTTCTATTTTTCTTGGTTACCTTCCGTCAAGAGCGCATGCACTTTTTATTTTCGTAATAATGTTATACTAATTTATTGGTTACCTTCCGTGAAATGCATATGTTCGAACATATTATTGGCTACAGACCACAACAATTTAGCTGTTTCTTTGCAATTTGCGTATGTCCGTTTGCAAAGATGGATAGCTTTCAGAATCCCCAACCTGGTCGGGGAATCAGATCTGGCATATATTTGTGCAAGACCTCCTAGATAGCTTCTACTATGTCGTCCCTTTAAATCCTTGGCCCTGACCTTCCTTAATATACATGAGGTAAGTGAATGCCGGAACTCATTTTTTCTCAATTATCGCTCCTAATTGGTGAATGATTGATGCTGATGCAGCTTAATTTGATTGATTTTGGACATAGATTATTGCTCTAACATGTCTTATTAATATTTGTTTTGATTTGATCTACAAAATTCTAATGCTCAATTCATTAGATGTTGCCGAAAACTGAAGATGATGGATGTTCCCAAGTGGCAAGAGCTAGCACTAGATCAGATAAATCGTCGGTCAGCATCTACCTACCCATCCGCTGTTTCTATTATTGTAACTCACCAATATCTATACATTCAGGTTATTCTTTTGGTTTGGTTTATAGAGTTTTTTTTCTTCCAAGCCCCGTACCTTTATCAGTTATCACTCGTGCTTCCCTCCCTGACATATCTTCCTCTAGACGTGCTTCTCTTTCTTTCAAAAACGTGGAAGTCATTTGAAATTTCGAAATCTAAAATTATAGAATATGTAACAGGTTCCCATGTAATTATCGTTATAAATTGTCTACCTTTGATTAATGTAGAATTGCTTCAGTCTAACTATTTTTTGTTTGCAAATTTGTTATTTTTTTTACTGTCAGCCTTCATATCATACATAGTAGTTGTAAGGATACACATAAACAATTAGCTTTGGACAAACTACTTCCCCGTGTCTTGAAATTTATATTATGTTAACTGCAATCGAATCGTACGTGTGTCTTTTCAAAATGGTTGAAACAAATTGACCAACCATTGTGTAAAATATTGCAGCCGATATAGTATTACAAACACTTTTAACATCCAATGTGGTACTATTCTTACTTGATGTGTACAAGTACCTTTCATTTGTAATGAGTTGTTTTATACTCCGCTTACAATTTTTGACATGTTCTCATCGATCATGAATTTATTAATATCATAAAATTGGTTTATTTTGAAGGTGTGGTAAATTAACTGTTTTAAAATATTTCTTATTTGTTTTTCAAATATTTTTGACCTTCAAATCTCGCCGCAACGCGCGGGGTATCATCTAGTTGTTTAAAAGTTAGCCTTATGACCAGTGGCGAAGCTTGCTAGAATATTGGGGGGAGGGGGCAAACCACAAAACTTCATGATCTGAAGGGGCAAAATGCTAAAAATAAATCTACCCACTCCATGTAAAAAAAACCTTCACTAATTTTCTACAAGCTGGGGGGGGGGGGGGGGGGTGCCCCCCCTGAGTTGTGCATAGCTACGACAGTGGTTATGACCTAGAGAAATACATTCATTTAATAGTAACCTTCTTGTCACTGTTTATGCTCTGAACTTTCGGTTTTTATTTTGTTCAGCTGAAGGATGCTGGGTGTGACGACTGTAAACTGACATACAGCATACGAGACATCCTCGTTTCCGGCCGCCGACAAGGCCGTGACGGCTCCATCTGTAGCGTGCGTGAGATAATACGCTCCAACAACGTGGTCACCTGCCTCTGGAGATACCGTATCTGCTCTACCACTTCCGTGTTGGAACTAATCTTGTTAGTTAGTAGTTTATGATGTTAGAGCTAGCTGTATGCATGTCAACATGGCGTAGCGGCCGGAACAACAGCACAAAGAGTTAGTGTGTGCGCGTGAGTGGATCGGCAAGTCAGGAGATGAGTGCATGATGCATTGCTAGTTTACTTAGTCAAGAGTTATGTGTTTAGTTAGTGGCAGGCTACATGCATGGATCAAGATAGCCGAGCTGTGTGGCCGTTGCGTGAGCCGTGAGGATCGGTCTGCAAGTGCTAAACGTGTGGCTAGTTAGTGGAGTCATTAGTGGAGCATGCAGTTAGTGGGTTAGTGGCTGCGCATTAGCCGTGTGTGTTTGGCTATATAAGCCACTGTAACCAGCCGAGTTGAGTTGTGGAGTGGAATACAGAAAAAGCACTATGTGCGTGTGCTGAAACTATTCGTGTGTATGTGTGCATCTTCTCCACCATGTTAACGTGTGTGTCTGGGGCAAAACCATCATTTGGTATCAGAGCCTCGTGCGATCGAGGTCGGAGTCTCCATCATCGTCAAGCTGCGTCACGAGCGATGGAGGAAGGTATGCTGCCCGGTAAGTTGCGTCATCGGCGGCAAGGAGGTGATGGCCAAGGTGCGGAGGCCATTACCGCGAGAAGTTCATCGTCCATGTCCGAGTCGTCGACAAGGTGCGTCATCGGCGGCAACATGGAGGAAGTCACCGGCGAGTTGCGGCACCGGCCGGTGGCGAACATGGAGGCGAGCCACCGGCGAGGTGCGGCACCGGCGGCGAACTTGCGGCATCGAGTGTGTCATGGCGGCACGCTCGTGGTGAGGGCTTAGGAGGTGCGTCTCTCGGCAAGGCCAGCGGCGACCAACAATCGGCGTGCAAGATGGCATTGGCGGCCATCTGCGAGGTGCACCGTTGACATCGACGTCCATGGGCTTCAAGAGAGAAATAAGAACAACAAGATTAGGGAGGTGATTGTTGGAACTAATCTTGTTAGTTAGTAGTTTATGATGTTAGAGCTAGCTGTATGCATGTCAACATGGCGTAGCGGCCGGAACAACAGCACAAAGAGTTAGTGTGTGCGCGTGAGTGGATCGGCAAGTCAGGAGATGAGTGCATGATGCATTGCTAGTTTACTTAGTCAAGAGTTATGTGTTTAGTTAGTGGCAGGCTACATGCATGGATCAAGATAGCCGAGCTGTGTGGCCGTTGCGTGAGCCGTGAGGATCGGTCTGCAAGTGCTAAACGTGTGGCTAGTTAGTGGAGTCATTAGTGGAGCATGCAGTTAGTGGGTTAGTGGCTGCGCATTAGCCGTGTGTGTTTGGCTATATAAGCCACTGTAACCAGCCGAGTTGAGTTGTGGAGTGGAATACAGAAAAAGCACTATGTGCGTGTGCTGAAACTATTCGTGTGTATGTGTGCATCTTCTCCACCATGTTAACGTGTGTGTCTGGGGCAAAACCATCATTCCGCCCATGGACGGATCCAGCCTATAGTCAAGGGGGGCAGCTGCCCCCACTCCATTTTCATTAACCTTGTAATATGCTAAGCTAAAAACTGATTTTCACTCAGGTTTTGTTTGGTACTAGACTTTTTGTGAGGATAGTGGGGATAATTCCCACAAAATTTTAAATCCTCACTTGTTCTTAAATTTTTGTTTGGTACTAGAGTATTGAACGAATTTAATCTCCACTTTTTTCCAAAGTATTTTTTTCAATCCCTAATACTCTACTTGTAGATTAGAGATGGGGTTTTGCAGGAATTAGGTGACGGTAGGGGATCACACAATACTGTAGAATATTATCCGCACTAATCCTCACAGAAACTCTAGTACCAAACAAGGCCGTAGAGATATTATTTGCACCACTTACCATATTTTTGCCCCCTCTTGATATGTCGCAAACGTATCTATAATTTTTGATATTCCATGATTGTTTTACATCAATTACTATATGTTTTAAGGGACTAACCTATTAATAGTTGCAAAAGTGCACAAGTTGCTGGTTTCAACTTTGTTGTGCAGGAAATAGGCAAATATGGAAGGAAATAGCTCATTATGGTGAAATCTGGAATTTCCCGGAATCTGTCCCTGCTGAACACTTTTCAAAGATCGCTTCGAAACTCCATCAAAACGACGTCCAATGGAAAAGTCGTAAACTACAAAGTTGTAGAGAATTTCAAACCGAACAATTTGGACATCTTATTAGTCCATAACGGACAACGGATACATCCGGCAGAGCAGAATTACTGCGGAGGTTCGTGCAGTCTCGGGACTCCGAAAGTTGATGACGTATTTGACACAAACTTTTTCCATACCTGGATATTTCGGCCCAGACACGAGTTGTGAGGCTCATGAAGGACAGAGGGGAGTCCTAGGAAGGTTCTAGAGGTGCCCAAGAGCCCTTGGATCAAAGGGGCATCCATCCCATGGCCTGGATTGCATCTCCAACACTATATATTGATGGAAAACCCTATTTTTGAGGCCCCCAAGCATTGTCACGATAATCCTCCTCCTTGGCAGCAGCCAAGGAGGGGGAAACACTCATCTACACTAGCACCAACTCAATGAAGAAGAAGGCTAAGGGGCGGCGCTCCCCCATGATGCCGGCGGCGGGGAAGGAGTCCCCCGCGCCGCCGCCGCCCACGCTGCCGCCCTGCGCCGCCGCGCTGCCCCTCTCCGACGTCTTCACCGCCATCTCCATCACCATATCCTCCTTGTATTTAGTGGTTCATCCTCTCATAAACCTCTGTACCGTCCTATATAAACATGGTGTTTGATGCTATAATATTTGTTGTATGATCTATGTCATGTTTATGTAGTATATTTGTCTTTTGATTGCTTTGTTGAATGTCTATGGTTTATTAGAGTTGTATATTGATATGGTACTGTCCTTTGGTGTCCATTATACTTGTGCGCGCATGGATCAACACCATAGGGTTAGTAGTATGTGCAAAAGAAGGGGGTAGTCCTGCCGGAGTGACAGAAACCTAAGGGCTCAAACCGGTTAGTTGCATGTATGGGAGTAAGAGGACCATAAACTTAAGGCTATGGTTGGGGAAATCTTAATGCATTGTTAGTATTTACGGATGTTTGCTAACAATCCAATCATATAGTACTTGTAATCCCAAGTAGTGGAGCGCTTGTATATTTAGCCTCTCCCACATTGAAAACTACATCAAAGACAATGAACTAAATGTTTTCACTAATTAATCTTGGATAAAGCCACCACTATTACCACCGCCTTTCCACACTCACGGTACTGTTAGTATATGGTTACTTAGTGTACTTTATTGCTGCAGCACTAACATTTATTCCGTGTATTTTATTATTCTGCAAAGTCACCTCTCATACCCGTTATCGCTCTAGTTTTATTTCCTAGATATTGCAAACGCTTAGTGTGCGTAGAGTTGTATTAATGGTTGATAGAACTTGAGAGAATGTTTATCCTACCTTTATCTTCTCGTTGGGTTCGACACTCTTACTTATCGAAAAGGCTACACGCGATCCCCTATACTTGTGGGTTATCAAGACCTTTTCTGGCGCCGTTGCCGGGGAGCCATAGCGTAGGTGAATATTTCCGTGTGCACTTGTTTGCTTTATCTCTAAGTAGTTTAATTCCTGTATCTAGTTGTTCTTTATCTCTTGTATGGATAGGGAATGCGAATTACAAAAAGATTTAGTTGTACTTCTTATATAAAAAAATAAAAAATGTTTTCATAAAAGAAAAGTGATTGGAAATATGAGTAATGGTGAAGTGGGGGTCGACCTTGAACACTTGTGTTCATGTCTGTGAAACCAAAACAATTCTTTCCATGGAAGCTTTTCATTAAAAACTTGTAAATATTGTATATAGTGTATATAGTGTACATATCCCGCTGCAAATAGAATGTATAGATAACCCCTAGTTTGTTATGCAAGTTTGTCACTATGCTGCCTAGAAAACAGATTTCCTATCCTCCACTGTAGAAAATTTTAAAAATCACCAGAACGTGATCTTGATCTGAAATTTCTTGAGTGCATAGTAGTGCTTGCTATCTAACTTTCGTTAGTTCTGACTTTTCTGATTTGAGGTACGTACACAGATCTAATAAATCAATCTTTACGGACTTATTCTGTTGAGACAGATTTCCTGTGCTGTGCTGCAAAAATTCGTGAAAAATGTTAGTATGACATTTTGATCTGAAATTTTTTGTGCATAGACCTGAGGTTATGATCTGTCTTTCATTAATCATGAGTTTTTCGATTTGAGCTACGTAGCTATCTCATTGAGTGACATATTTACAGAGTGTTCAGTTTTGACAGATTTCTATTCTCTTTGTTTAAATATTGTACTTAGGATTCAAAAGTTTCCTTCGTTTTCGACGTACGATTGAAATAATAAGAAACCTCAGTATTATAGTGGCTAAATATTTGATATATTTTATAGAAATTAGGGATACTTGAACACTTGTGGATTTTATTTAATGAGTACTAACCTACTAATGAGTTTTGTGAAGCTTTATGTGGATGCAACTTTTAAGTTCCAATCAATATGGTGATATGAGATGAGCAAGAGGATGCAAGAGCTCAAGCTTGGGGATGTGTAGATGGATCCCAAGAGAATATTCAACAAGATGCAAATATCTAAGCTTGGGGATGCCAAAGGCATCCCCCTATTCATCAACCAACATGAGGTTGTCTCCTTTAAACTCAATATTACCCATCCACATGTAAGCATTGTATATAGTTGCTTTTATTATCTTTGGTTTTATCCTATTTAGTTTTATTAGATTCTTTATTTGGTTCTTGTTTCTTTGTCAGTTTCACTTATAATTGGAAAACAACAAAAAAAGGGGTTTGAGAGCTCCATCAAATAATCATGCCCATCTTAAATGGCTATAAAGAAAGAGCTTTATGGGAGACAACCCAATATGTTTATATTTCTGTTATTTGCTGCTTTATTGAGTCTTGGAAGTCATTACTACTGTAATGACCTCTCCTTATCATGTTTGTTTTGTTTTTGTGCCAAGAATTGCCTCCAATGGTAAGAAAGTGGTATTTGGGGGATTTACAATCTTGTTTACTGTTTCTGGTTCGCCACGAGAAAAATCGCCAAAAATCACCAGAACGTAAGTTTGAGCTGCCAATTTACGAGCATCTTCCCCAGGTATTTATCTAACTTTCATTAGTTCAGAGTTTTTTCGAGTTAGGCAGCATAACTATTTTTCAAAAATCAATTTTTACGAACTGTTCTGTTTTGACAGATTCTTGCACTGTTTTGCATTTGCATCTTTTTGCCCACCTTTTTGAGTTCTCTTGATCAAAGAACCTTATTGAAGTTGTGCTACAGTAGCTAATGCTTATTAAAATGCTTTTCATATGTCATACTGAACTTTGTAGATTTGATTAATATTATCATTGCACTAACGCTGCTAATGAGATTTGTGATGAGTTTTGTATGAAGGAAGTTTTCAAGTGTAGGAAAGAAGATTGATGAGATGAGATAAAGAATGGACAAAAGCTCAAGCTTGGGGATTCCCATGTCACCCCAAGATATATTCAAGAAGTACAAGCGTCAAAGTTTGGGGATTCCCAAGGCATCCCCTTCTTCATAAATAAAAATATCATGTCCTGTTTCTGTTCACTATATTTTTATTGCTTTATATACTATGTGTTATTCTTGGAGCGTATTTATTTTCTGTTGTGTATTTTATTTTCAATAAAGTGGGCACCATCATACCATGTTTGTTTGAGAGAGAGACACGCTCCGTTTTAATTGTATGAACGCTCTAGTTTTCACTCTTATTGCTCAACGCGCGTTTTATTTTTGCTAGTACTGCGTTTAGCTCTGGGTTTTCACTCCTATTTTGTTCAGAGCTTGTTAGTATACTTCAGTTATATATGATTAGCTCTCTGATCTTTAATGAATATTATAAATGAGAGTTGTTTCAAATAAGTTCATTGGTGTTGGGTACGAGTAAAAAGGTTTCATATTAATAGTGATGCAAATGGAAGATCTCCTCTGATGTTTCAATTGGGTTGAATTGATCATTTAGTTTAGACTTTTAATATCACCATATGCTTTAATTAATAAGTTTTGTCGCTATGCATGATTATGACCATTATTGCTCTCTTAGTTGGTCGCTATCTTTTCTTTTTGCTAGCCTTCATTCTGTACTAAGTATGATCTCTACTCGTGCATCCAGCCACCAAAAACCAAAATATGCCAAAAGTGTCCACCATACCTACCTATATGTGGTATTTCACCGCCACTCCAAGTAAATTTACATGTTCTACCTTTAAAATCTTCAAAATAATTCCTTGTTTTTGCAATACATAGCTCATGGGAAAGTAGCCTAAAAAATATTGTGGTGAGGAATATGTCACTTACGTATCTTAGTTCTTATAAGATGCTTGTTGTGTGGCAACCATGCTGACATGGGGACACCATCATCATATTGTAGGGATTCGTTGCATATAAAACAAAAAATTTCCTACCGCGAGAACGCAATCCAAGCCAAGATGCAATCTAGAAGACGGGAGCAACGAGGAGATGATCGAGCCTCACCCTTGAAGATTTCCAAAGCCTACAAGATGAGGCTCTTGTTGCTGTGGTAGACGATCACTTGCCGCTTGCAAAAGCGTGTAGAAGATCTTGATCACGGTGCCATGATCGGGCAGCACCTCCGTACTCGGTCACACGTTCGGTGTTGATGAAGACGACGTCCTTCTCCCCATTCCAGCGGGCAGGGGAAGTAGTAGCTTCTCCTTGAATCCGGCAGCACGACGGCGTGGTGGTGGTGGACAACTCCGGCGGAGCTTCGCTAAGCGTGCGGGAGTGGTGGAGGAGAGAGGGGGCGGCTAGGGTTTGGGAGAGGGGGGCGCCGGCCACTAAGGGGTGCGGCCACCTTGTGGTCTTGGGGTGGCCGACCCCCTCCCCTATGCCCCTCATTATATAGGTGGATCCCCAAGTGTTGGACTACAAGTCTTCGAATAAGACCCCAACACAAGAACCTTCCATGTAGTAGGGAAACCTACCCAAGGTGGGACTCCCACTTGAGGTGGGATTCCCCCCTTCCATGTGGGGGGGTGGCCGGCCCCCTTAGGTGGAGTCCACCTTGGACTCCCCCACTAGGGTTGGCCGGCCATGGGAGGTGGAGTCCCTTTGGGACTCCGCCTTCCAATTTGATTTCTTCCGGACTTTTCTAGAACCTTCCATAAAATCTTCTGGATCATTTTAAATCTTATAAAATGACTTCCTATATATGAATCTTATTCTCCGGACCATTCCGGAACTCCTCGTGATGTACGGGATCCCATCCGGGACTTCGAACAATACTTCGAACTCCATTCCATATTCAAGTTCTACCATTTCAACATCAAACCTTAAGTGTGTCACCCTACGGTTCGCGAACTATGTGGACATGGTTGAGTACTCTCTCCGACCAATAACCAATAGCGAGATCTGGAGATCCATAATGGCTCCCACATATTCAACGATGACTTTAGTGATCGAATGAACCATTCACATACGATACCAATTCCCTTTGTCACGCGATATTTTACTTGTCTGAGGTTTGATCATCGGTATCACTCTATACCTTGTTCAACCTCGTCTCCTGACAAGTACTCTTTACTCGTACCGTGGTATGTGGTCTCTTATGAACTTATTCATATGCTTGCAAGACATTAGACGATATTCCACCGAGAGGGCCCAGAGTATATCTATCCGTCATCTGGATGGACAAATCCCACTATTGATCCATATGCCTCAACTCATACTTTCTGGATAGTTAATCCCACCTTTATAACCACCCATTTACGCAGTGGCGTTTGATGTAATCAAAGTACCTTTCCGGTATAAGTGATTTATATGATCTCATGGTCATAAGGACTAGGTAACTATGTATTGAAAGCTTATAGCAAATAACTTAATGACGTGATCTTATGCTATGCTTAATTGGGTGTGTCCATTACATCATTCATATAATGATATAACCTTGTTATTAATAACATCCAATGTTCATGATTATGAAACTAATCATCCATTAATCAACAAGCTAGTTAAGAGGCATACTAGGGACTCTTTGTTGTTTACATATCACACATGTATCAATGTTTCGGTTAATACAATTATATCATGGTATATAAACATTTATCATAAACATAAATATATATAATAACCACTTTTATTATTGCCTCTTGGGCATATCTCCAACAGTCTCCCACTTGCACTAGAGTCAATAATCTAGATTACATTGTAAGGTACCTAACACCCATGGCATTCTGGTGTTGGTCATGCTTTGCCCTAGGGAGAGCTTTAGTCAACGGATCTGCTACATTCATATCAGTGTGTACTTTGCAAATCTTTACTTCTTCATCTTCGATGTACTCGCGAATCGAGTGGTAACGCAGCTTGATATGCTTCAGCCTCTTGTGTGACCTTGGTTCTTGTGCATTGGCGATGGCACCCATGTTGTCACAGTAGATGACTAGTGGGTCCAATGCACTAGGAACCACACCGAGCTCTACAATGAACCTCTTCATCCATACCTCTTCTGATGAAGCCTCTGAAGCCGCTATGTACTCTGATTCTGTTGAAGACTTCGCCACCGTGCACTGCTTCGAGCTTGCCCAGCTTCTTTGCGGCACCATTCAATATAAACACGTACCCCGGGCGTGACTTAGAGTCATCGGGATCGTTGTTCCAACTTGCATCGGTGTAACTTGTTACAACGAGCTCTTGGTCACCTCCATAACAAAGAAACATATCCTTAGTTCTTTTCAAGTACTTCAGGATATTCTTGACCGATGTCCAGTGTTCCATTCCTGGATCACTTTGATATATGCTAGTCAAACTAACAGCATGTGCTATATCCGGTCTAGTACATAGCATGGCATATATGATAGAGCCTACTGCCGAGGCATAGGGGATCTGACTCATCCTTTTTCTTTCTTCTGCCGTAGCTGGTCCTTGAGTCTTACTCAAGACCTTGCCTGGTAACATAGGTAAGAACCCTTTCTTACTTTCGTCCATTCTAAACTTCTTTAGAATCTTGTCCAGGTATGTACTCTGTGATAGCCCTATTAGGCGTCTTGATCTATCTCTATAAATCTTGATGCCTAATATGTACGATGCTTCACCAAGGTCTTTCATTGAAAAACTATTATTCAAATAACCTTTTACACTGCTTAATAGTTCTATATCATTCCCAATCAATAATATGTCATCTACATATAATATCAGGAATGCTACAGAGCTCCCACTCACTTTCTTGTAAATACAGGCCTCTCCATGACACTGTATAAACCCGAAGTCTTTGATCACCTTATCAAAGCGTCAGTTCCAACTTCTTGATGCTTGCTTCAGTCCATAGATTGAACGCTGAAGTTTGCATACTTTGTCAGCATTTTTAGGATCGACAAAACCTTTGGGTTGTACCATATACAACTCTTCCTCAATGTCTCCATTAAGGAACGCTGTTTTGACATCCATCTGCCAAATCTTATAATCGAAAAATGCAGCTATTGCTAACAAAATCCTCACAGATTTTAGCTTCGCTACAGGTGAGAAAGTCTCATCGTAGTCAACTCCTTGAATTTGTTGGAAACCCTTTGCGATAAGTCGAGCTTTATAGAAAGTAATATTACCATCAACATTTGTTTTTCTCTTGAAGATCCATTTATTCTCGACAGCCTTGCGGCTATCAGGTAAGTCTACCAAAGTCCATACTTTGTTATCATACATGGATCCCATTTTGGATTTCATGGCTTCTTGCCATTTGTTGGAATCTAGGCTCATCATCGCTTCTTCATACGTCGCAGGGTCCTCATCATTGTTATCCACAATCATGACATTTAGACAAGGGTCATACCAATCAGGAGTGGCACGTTCCCTTGTCGATCTGCGAGGTTCAGTAGTTTCCTCGTTCGAAGTTTCATGATCATTATCATTAGCTTCCTCTGTTGCCGGTGTAGGCGGTACAGGTACAACTTCCGGTACTGCGCTACTCTGATCAACGAGTAAAGATTCATCAATCTCATCGAGTTCTACTTTTCTTCCAGTCACTTCTTTAGTGAGAAATTCTTTCTCGAGAAAGGTTCCGTTCTTAGCAACAAAGATTTTGCCTTCAGATCTGTGATAGAAAGTGTACCCTATAGTTTCTTTAGGGTATCCTATGAAGACGCATTTCTTCGCTTTGGGTTCTAGCTTGTCCGATTGTAACTTCTTTACATAGGCTTCACAACCCCAAACTTTAAGGAACGACATCTTAGGTTTCTTATTAAACCATAATTCATACGGTGTCGTTTCTACGGATTTTGATGGTGCTCTATTTAAAGTGAATGCGGCTGTCTCTAATGCATAACTCCAAAATGATAACGGCAAATCAGTAAGAGACATCATAGAACGAACCATATCTAAGAGAGTTCGATTACGACGTTCGGACACACCGTTTCGTTGTGGTGTTCCTGGCGGTGTCAATTGTGAAAGTATTCCGCATTTCTTTAAATGCATGCCAAACTCATAACTCAGATATTCACCTCCGCGATCAGATTGTAGAAATTTAATCTTCTTGTTACGTTGATTTTCTACTTCACTTTGGAATTCCTTAAACTTCTCGAAAGTTTCGGATTTATGTTTCATGAAATAGATATACCCATATCTACTCAGATCATCTGTGAAGGTTAGAACATAACGATAACCACCGCGCGATGCTACACTCATTGGTCCACACACATCGGTATGTATGATTTCCAATAAGTCAGTAGCTCGCTCCATCATACCAGAAAATGGAGTCTTAGTCATTTTTCCCATCAGACATGCTTCACATCTATCAAGTGACTCAAAGTCAAGTGATTCAAGTAATCCATCAGTATGGAGTTTCTTCATGCGTTTCACTCCAATATGACCAAGGCAGCGATTGCCACATATAAGTAGAATTATCATTCAATTTAATTCGCTTAGCATCAATGTTATGTATATGCGTATCACTACTATCGAGATCTAACAGAAATAAGCCATTCTTTTCAGGTGCTCGACCATAAAAGATATTATTCATAAAAATAGAACAACCTTTATTCTCAGATTTGAATGAATAACCGTCTTGCATTAAACAAGATCCATATATAATGTTCATGCTCAACGCAGGTACAAAATAACAATTATTTAGGCTTAAAACTAATCCCGAAGGTAGATGTAGAGGAAGTGTGCCGACAGCGATCACATCGACTTTGGATCCGTTTCCAACGTGCATCGTCACTTCATCTTTCAGCAGTCTTCGTTTATTCTTTAGTTCCTATTTCGAGTTACAAATATGAGCAACCGAACCAGTATCAAATACCCAGGTACTAGTACGAGAACCAGTGAGATAAACATCTATAACATGTATATCAGATATACCTTCTTTCTTCTTCTTGACAAGGCCGCTCTTCAGATCAGCCAGATACTTGGAGCAATTACGCTTCCAGTGTCCCTTCTCCTTGCAGTAATAGCACTCAGCATCAGGCTTAGGGCCGTTCTTAGGTTTCATAGGAGGCGTGACAGCTTTCTTGCCACCCTTCTTGAATTTTCCCTTAGACTTGCCCTGTTTCTTGAAACTGGTGGTCTTGTTGACCATCAACACTTGGTGCTCTTTCTTGATCTCAATCTCAGCAGCTTTTAGCATGCCAAAGAGTTCATGTAACTCTTTGTTCATGTTCTGCATATTGTAGTTCATCACAAAGTTCTTGTAACTTGGTGGCAGTGATTGAAGGACACGATTAATCCCAGTCTGTTAGGAATCACTATTCCCAAGTCACTGAGTTTCTTCGCATGCCCGGTCATGGCGAGCATGTGCTCACTAACGGAGCTTCCTTCTTCCATCATGCAGCTGAAGAAGTGTTTTGATGCTTCATAGCATTCCACGGCCGCATGAGTTTCAAATATAGCTTTCAGCTCATTGACTAACTCATGAGGATCGTGGTGCTCAAATTTTTTTTGAAGATCGGCTTCCATACTGCACAAGATGGCACACTGAACTTGAGAGTACCGAGCTTTCCGAGTTGCGTAAACATTCTTTACTTCATCGGTTTCAGTTTCTGCAGGAGGGTCACCTAGCGGTGCATCAAGCACATATTGCAGATTTCCGCCAGAGAGGAAGATCCTCACATGATGGAACCAGTCGGTGAAATTGCTACCGTTGCTCTTAAGCTTTTCTTTCTCTAGGAACTGGTTAAAATTGATTGGGGACGCCATCTCTACAACATATATTTGCAATAGTTTAGACTAAGTTTATGACAAATTGAGTTCAAATTTTAATTTAACATAATTAAAAAATCTAGGTGAACTCCTACTCAAAACAATATCCCTCGCATTGTCATAGTGATCACACGAACCAAATCCACCACACCTAAGTCCGATCATCACGAGACAAGGTATAATTTCAATGGCGAACACTCAAAGTGTTCATCATATCAATCATATGATTCATGCTCTACCTTTCGGTATCACGTGTTCCGAGACCATGTCTGTACATGCTAGGCTCGTCAAGGCCACCTTAGTATCCGCATGTGCAAAACTGGCTTGCACCCGTTGTATGCACTTGTTGATTCTATCACACCCGATCATCACGAGATGCTTCGAAACGACAAGTCTTGGCAACGATGCTACTAAGGATGAACACTTTATTATCTTGATATTTTAGTGAGGGATCATCTTATAATGCTACCGTCGCGATCTAAGCAAAATAAGATGCATAAAAGGATTAACATCACATGCAGTTCATATGTGATATGATATGGCCCTTTTGTCTTTGCGCCTTTGATCTTCATCTCCAAAGCACGGACATGATCTCCATCATCTTCGGGCATGATCTCCATCATCGTCGGCGTAGCTTCAAGGTCCATGGCGCCGTCTTCATGGTTGTTCACCTCATGTAGCAACTATTACAACTACTTTGAAATACTACTCAACATGAAATTTAAAGACAACCATAAGGCTCCTGCCGGTTGCCACAATACAATAATGATCATCTCATACATATTCATCATCACATTATGGCCATATCACATCACCAAACCCTGCAAAAACAAGTTAGACGTCTCTAATTTGGTTTGCATATTTTACGTGGTTTAGGGTTTTCGAGAGAGATCTAATCTACCTACGAACATGAACCACAACGGTAATACTAATGTTGTCAATAGAAGAGTAAATTGAATCTTCACTATAGTAGGAGAGACAGACACCCGCAAAGCCTCTTATGCAATACAAGTTGCATGTCGAACGAGGAACAAGTCTCATGAACGCGGTCATGTAAAGTTAGTCCGAGCCGCTTCATCCCACTATGCCACAAAGATGCAAAGTACTCAAACTAAAGACAACAAGAGCATCAACGCCCACAAAACCATTTTGTTCTACTCGTACAACCATCTATGCATAGACACGGCTCTGATACCACTGTAGGGATTCGTTGCATAGAAAACAAAAATTTTCCTACCGCGAGAACGCAATCCAAGCCAAGATGCAATCTAGAAGACGGGAGCAACGAGGAGATGATCGAGACTCACCCTTGAAGATTTCCAAAGCCTACAAGATGAGGCTCTTGTTGCTGCGGTAGACGATCACTTGCCGCTTGCAAAAGCACGTAGAAGATCTTGATCACGGTGCCACGATCGGGCAGCACCTCCGTACTCGGTCACACGTTCGGTGTTGATGAAGACGACGTCCTTCTCCCCGTTCCAGCGGGCAGCGGAAGTGGTAGCTTCTCCTTGAATCCGGCAGCATGACGGCGTGGTGGCGGTGGTGGTGGAGAACTCTGACGGAGCTTCGCTAAGCGTGCGGGAGTGGTGGAGGAGAGAGGGGGCGGCTAGGGTTTGGGAGAGGGGGGCGCTGGCCACTAAGGGGTGCGGCCACCTTGTGGTCTTGAGGTGGCCGGCCCCCTCCCCTATGCCCCTCATTATATAGGTGGATCCCCAAGTGTTGGACTACAAGTCTTCGAATAAGACCCCAACACAAGAACCTTCCATGTAGTAGGGAAACCTACCCAAGGTGGGACTCCCACTTGAGGTGGGATTCCCCCCTTCCATGTGGGGGGGTGGCCGGCCCCCTTAGTTGGAGTCCACCTTGGACTCCCCCACTAGGGTTGGCCGGCCACTACTATATGTTTTAAGGGATTAACCTATTAATAGTTGCAGAAGTGCACAAGTTGTTGGTTTCAACTTTGTTGTGCAGGAAATAGGCAAATATGGAAGGAAATAGCTCATTATGGTGAAATCTGAAATTTCCCGGAATCTGTCCCTGCTGAACACTTTTCAAAGATCGATTCGAAACTCCATCAAAACAACGTCCAATAGAAAAGTCGTAAACTACAAAGTTGTAGAGAATTTCAAACCGAACAATTTGGATATCTTAATAGTCCATAACGGACAACGGATACATCCGGCAGAGCAGAATTACTGCGGAGGTTCGTGCAGTCTCGGGACTCCGAAAGTTGATGACGTATTTGACACAAACTCTTTCCATACCTGGATATTTAGGCCCAGCCACGAGTTGTGAGGCTCATGAAGGACAGAGGGGAGTCCTAAGAAGATTCTAGAGGTGCCCACGAGCCCTTGGATCAAAGGGGCATCCATCCCATGGCCTAGATTGCATCTCCAACACTATATATTGATGGGAAACCCTATTTTTGGAGGCCTCCAAGCATTGTCACGAAAATCATCCAGCCAAGGAGGGGGAAACACTCATCTACACCAGCACCAACTCAAGGAAGATGAAGGCTAAGGGGCGGCGCTCCCCCATGATGCCGGCGGTGGGGAAGGAGTCCCCCGCGCCGCCGCCGTCGCCGCCCACGCCGCCCTGCGCCGCCGCGCTGCCCCTCTCCGACGTCTTCACCGCCATCTCCATCACCATCTCCTCCTTGTATTCAGTGGTTCATCCTCACATAAACCTCTGTACCGTCCTATATAAACATGGTGTTTGATGCTATAATATTTATCCTATGATCTATGTCATGTTTATGTAGTATATTTGTCTTTTGATTGCTTTGTTGAATGTCTATGGTTCATTAGTGTTGTATGTTGATATGGTACTGTCCTTTGGTGTATATTATACTTGTGCGCGCATGGATCAACACCATAGGATTAGTAGTATGTGCAAAAGAAGGGGGTAATCCTGCCGGAGTGACAGAAACCTAAGGGCTCAAACCGGTTAGTTGCATGTATGGGAGTAAGAGGACCATAAACTTAAGGCTATGGTTGGGGAAACCTTAATGCATTGTTAGTATTTACGGATGTTTGCTAACAATCCAATCATATAGTACTTGTAATCCCAAGTAGTGGAGCGCTTGTATATTTAGCCTCTCCCACATTGAAAACTACATCAAAGACAATGATATAAATGTTTTCACTAATTAATCTTGGACAAAGCCACCACTATTACCACCGCCTTTCCACACTCATGGTACTATTAGTATATGGTTACTTAGTGTACTTTATTGCTGCAGCACTAACATTTATTCCGTGTATTTTATTGTTCTGCAAAGTCACCTCTCATACCCGTTATCGCTCTAGTTTTATTTCCTAGATATTGCAAACGCTTAGTGTGCGTAGAGTTGTATCAGTGGTTGATAGAACTTGAGAGAATGTTTATCCTACCTTTAGCTCCTCGTTAGGTTCGACACTCTTACTTATCGAAAAGGCTACACGCGATCCCCTATACTTGTGGGTTATCACCTCTCAAAAATTGTCCTGAATCCATCCTTGCTTCCGCCGGCTATGCACTTATCGGTTTCTTCCCATGCCACCGTCGCCGTTCGTGCGTGTCTCCACGCGATCAGCGGAAACATGGAAGGTGGGAGTAGAATGCAATTTGCGGCGGTGAGAATCAATAACTGACATGGCACAGACATGTGCTAGTGGCCAAACAATTTCCATGTCAGTGGATAGGGTGGCATAACGAGAACGGGGACTGTGCCGGTGTGTTTTGTGAGTTTAGGTAGGGACTATTCTGTACATGGCCAACGAGTTTAGGGACCAAGCATGCATTTAACTCCCAACTAGGTACTGATACGCGTACAACATGCGCCCGTTGGGAACCCCAAGAAGAAGGTGTGATGCGTACAGCGACAAGTTTTCCCTCAGTAAGAAACCAAGGTTTATCGAACCAGTAGGAGCCAAGAAGCACGTTGAAGGTTGATGGCGGCGAAGTGTAGTGCAGCGCAACACCAGGGATTCTGGCGCCAACATGGAACCTGCACAACACAACCAAATTACTTTGCCCCAACGTGACAGTGAGGTTGTCAATCTCACCGGCTTGCTGTAACAAAGGATTAGATGTATAGTGTGGATGATGATTGTTTGCAGAAAACAGTAGAACGAGTATTGCAGTAGATTGTATTCGATGTAAAGAATGGACCGGGGTCCACAGTTCACTAGTGGTGTCTCTCCCATAAGATAAATAGCATGTTGGGTGAACAAATTACAGTTGGGCAATTGACAAATAAAGAGGGCATGACCATGCACATACATGTTATGATGAGTAGTGTGAGATTTAATTGGGCATTACGACAAAGTACATATACCGCTATCTAGCATGCATCTATGCCTAAAAAGTCCACCTTCAGGTTATCATCCGAACCCCCTCCAGTATTAAGTTGCAAATAATAGACAATTGCATTAAGTATGGTGCGTAATGTAATCAACAAATACATCCTTAGACATAGCATTGATGTTTTATCCCTACTGGCAACAGCACATCCACAACCTTAGAACTTTCTGTCACTGTCCCAGATTTAATGGAGGCATGAACCCACTATCGAGCATAAATACTCCCTCTTGGAGTTACAAGTAACGACTTGGCCAGAGCCTCTATTAATAACGGAGAGCATGCAAGATCATAAACAACACATAGAAAAAAGATCAATAATCAACATATCATAGTATTCCATATTCATCGGATCCCAACAAACGCAACATGTAGCATTACAAATAGATGATCTTGATCATGTTAGGCAGCTCACAAGATCCGACAATGATAGCACAATTAGGAGAAGACGACCATCTAGCTACTGCTATGGACCCATAGTCTAGGGGTGAACTACTCACACATCACTCCGGAGGCGACCATGGCGGTGAAGAGTCCTCCGGGAGATGATTCCCCTCTCCGGCAGGGTGCCGGAGGTGATCTCCTGAATCCCCCGAGATGGGATTGGCGGCGGCGGTGTCTCTGGAAGGTTTTCCGTATCGTGGCTCTCGGTACTAGAGTTATTATCGACGAAGGCTTCTTATAGGCGAAGAGGTAGGTCAGGGGGCGACGCGAGGGACCCACGCAGTAGGGCCGCGCGGCCAGGACCTGGGCCGCGCCGCCCTAGCGTGTCGTCGCCTCGTCGCCCCACTTCGTTTCCCTTTTGGACTTCTGGAAGCTTCGTGGAAAAATAAGATCATGGGCGTTGATTTCGTCCAATTCCGAGAATATTTCCTTACTAGGATTTCTGAATCCAAAAACAGCAGAAACAGCAACTGGCTCTTCGGCATCTTGTTAATAGGTTAGTGCCGGAAAATGCATAAAAATGACATAAAGTATGTATAAAACATGTGTGTATCATCATAAAACAAGCATGGAACATAAGAAATTACCGATACGTTGGAGACGTATCAGCATCCCCAAGCTTAGTTCCTACTCATCCCGAGTAGGTAAACGATAACAAAGATAATTTCTGAAGTGACATGCTATCATAATATTGATCAATACTATTGTAAGCACATGAGATGAATGCACCGATTCGAAGCAATGGTAAAGACAATGGTTAAACAACTGAATCATATAGCAAAGACTTTTCATGAGTAGTACTTTCAAGACAAGTATCAATAAGTCTTGCATAAGAGTTAACTCATAAAGCAGTAAATTCAAAGTAAAGGCATTGAAGCAACACAAATGAAGATTAAGTTTCAGCGGTTGCTTTCAACTTGTAACATGTATATCTCATGGATATTGTCAACATAAAGTAATATAACAAGTGCAATATGCAAGTATGTAAGAATCAATGCACATGTAATCACTAGTGTTTGCTTCTAAGATAGAAGGAAGTAGGTAAACTGACTCAACATAAAAGTAGAAGAATGGCCCTTCGCAGAGGGAAGCATTGATTGATATATTTGTGCTAGAGCTTTTATTTTGAAAACAAGAAACAATTTTATCAACGGTAGTAATAAAGCATATGTATTATGTAAATTATATCCTACAAGTTGCAAGCCTCATGCATAGTATACCAATAGTGCCCGCACCTTGTCCTAATTAGCTCGGATTTACATGGATTATCATTGCAATACATATGTTTTAACCAAGTATCTCAAAGGGGTACCTCTATGCCGCATGTACAAAGGTCTAAGGAGAAAGCTCGCATTGGATTTCTCGCTTTTGATTATTCTCAACTTAGACATCCATACCGGGACAACATAGACAACAGATAATGGACTCCTTTTTAATGCATAAACATTCAGCAACAAATAATATTCTCATAAGAGATTGAGGATTGTTGTCCAAAACTGAAACTTCCACCATGGATCATGGCTTTAGTTAGCGGCCCAATGTTCTTCTCTAACAATATGCATGCTCTAACCATTCAACTCATGATAAATCTCCCTTACTTCAGACAAGACGAACATGCATAGCAACTCACATGATATTCAACAAAGTGTTGATGGCGTCCCCAGGAACATGGTTATCGCTCAACAAGCAACTTAATAAGAAATAAGATACATAAGTACATATTCAATACCACAATAGTTTTTAGGCTATTTGTCCCATGAGCTATATATTGCAAAGACAAAGAATGGAAATTGAAAGGTAGCACTCAAGCAATTTACTTTGTAATGGCGGAGAAATACCATGTAGTAGGTAGGTATGGTGGACACAAGTGGCATAGTGTTTGGCTCAAGGATTTGGATGCACGAGAAGTATTCCCTCTCAATACAAGGCTTAGGCTAGCAAGGTTATTTGAAACAAACACAAGTATGAACCGGTACAGCAAAACTCACATAAGAAACATATTGCAAGCATTATAAGACTCTACACCGTCTTCCTTGTTGTTCGACCCTTACTAGAAAATATCTAGACCTTAGAGAGACCAATCATGCAAACCAAATTTTAGCAAGCTCTATGTATTTCTTCACTAATAGGTGCAAAGTATATGATGCAAGAGCTTAAACATGAGCACAACAATTGCCAAGTATCACATTATTCAAGATATTATACCATTTACCACATGTAGCATTTCCCGTTTCCAACCATATAACAATTTAACGAAGCAGTTTCAACCTTCGCCATGAACATTATGAGTAAAGCTAAGGACATATTTGTCCATATGCAACAGCGGAGCGTGTTTCTCTCCCACACAATGAATTCTAGGATCCACTTTATTTAAACAAAACAAAAACAAAAACATACAGACGCTCCAAGTAAAGCACATAAGATGTGATGGAATAAAAATGTAGTTTCACTAGAGGAACCTGATAATGTTGTCGATGAAGAAGGGGATGCCTTGGGCATCCCCAAGCTTAGATGCTTGAGTCTTCTTGAAATATGCAGGGATGAACCACCGGGGCATCCCCAAGCTTAGAGCTTTCACTCTCCTTGATCATATTGTATCATCCTCCTCTCTTGATCCTTGAAAACTTCCTCCACACCAAACTCAAAACAACTCATTAGAGGGTTAGTGCATAATCAAAATTCACATGTTCAGAGGTGACATAATCATTCTTAACACTTCTGGACATTTCACAAAGCTACTGAAAGTTAATGGAATAAAGAAATCCATCAAACATAGCAAAACAGGCAATGCGAAATAAAAGGCAGAATCTGTCAAAACAGAACAGTCCGTAAAGACGAATTTTTTAGGTGCACCAGACTTACTCAAATGAAAATGCTCAAATTTAATTGAAGTTGCGTACATATCTTAGGATTACTCACGTAAATTGGCAGATTTTTATGAGTTACCTACAGAGACTACTGCTCAAATTCGTGACAGCAAGAAATCTATTTCTGCGCAGTAATCCAAATCTAGTATGAACCTTACTATCAAAGACTTTACTTGGCACAACAATGCAACAAAATAAAGATAAGGATAGGTTGCTAAATTAGTAACAACTTCCAAGACTCAAATATAAAATAAAGGTACTGTAGTAAAATCATGGGTTGTCTCCCATAAGCGCTTTTCTTTAACGCCTTTCAGCTAGGCGCAGAAAGTGTATATCAAGTATTATCAAGGGATGAAGCATCAACATCATAATTTGTCACATTAGGTATCTTAGATGCTCCGTTATCCATAGTGGTATTAAGAGCTTTATCAATTTTAGGCCTATAATGGTTTTTTGGTTTAGGCACCTTAGAGACATACATGAACTTTTGCTCCTTACCCACATAAGCTTTCTCCTTAAACTTAATAGAAGAAAAAGTTGAACCCAAGGTTCCCATAGCTTCTTCAAGTTCACTAATCCTTTGGGTTTGATTATCATGAATAGCACAATCTTCTAAGATGGCAATTCTCTCATTAATTCAAGCTAGAGATTTATCAAGTTTATCAGTGCTATCAAGTAATACTCCCAAATTAGTCTCAATACTAGGAAGATTTTGCTCTATGGTCTCCAACTTTTTCATGACATCTTCAAGAGAGATTTCAATTTTAACTTTATTAATAGGTGGTATTCCAAATAGACTCTCAATAATGCAACTAGCTTCTAAAGCGGGAGTGCCTAGGAAATTACCTCCCGCAAGACAATCAAGAACATACCCATTCCAGCTAGAGATACCAACATAAAAATTCCTGAGTAGGATAGTGGTGGAGTGTTTCTTAGTGCACCTATTATGAGCATCACTAATTCTATACCAAGCATCTTTTAAACATTCTCCCCCTTGTTGCTTAAACGAACAAACTTCAACTTCAGGATTACTCATTTTAGCAATAGTAAATAAAGCAAACTAGATAAAGTAAATGCAAGTAACTAATTTTTTGTGTTTTTAATATGGAGAACGCAAACAAGATAGCAAATAAAGTAAAGCTAGCAACTAATTTTTTTGTATTTTGATATAGTGCAGCAAACAAAATAGTAAATAAAATAAGCAAGACAAAAACAAAGTAAAGAGATTGGAGGTGGAGACTCCCCTTGCAGCGTGTCTTGATCTCCTCGGCAACGGCGCCGGAAAAAGTGCTTGATACGCGTACAACACGCGTCCGTTGGGAACCCCAAGAGGAAGGTGTGATGCGTACATCGGCAAGTTTTCCCTCAGTAAGAAACCAAGGTTTATCGAACCAGTAGGAGCCAAGAAGCACGTTGAAGGTTGATGGCGGCGAAGTGTAGTGCGGCGCAACACCAGGGATTCCGGCGCCAACGTGGAACCTGCACAACACAACCAAATTACAGTTGGGCAATTGACAAATAAAGAGGGCATGACCATGCACATACATGTTATGATGAGTAGTGTGAGATTTAATTGGGCATTACGACAAAGTACATAGACCGCTATCCAGCATGCATCTATGCCTAAAAAGTCCACCTTCAGGTTATCATCCGAACCACCTCCAGTATTAAGTTGCAAACAACAGACAATTGCATTAAGTATGATGCGTAATGTAATCAACAAATACATCCTTAGACATAGCATTGATGTTTTATCCCTAGTGGCAACAGCACATCCACAACCTTAGAACTTTTTGTCACTGTCCCAGATTTAATGGAGGCATGAACCCACTATCGAGCATAAATACTCCCTCTTGGAGTTACAAGTAACGACTTGGCCAGAGCCTCTACTAATAACGGAGAGCATGCAAGATCATAAACAACACATAGATAATAGATCAATAATCAACATAGCATAGTATTACATATTCATCGGATCCCAACAAACGCAACATGTAGCATTACAAATAGATGATCTTGATCATGTTAGGCAGCTCACAAGATCCGACAATGATAGCACAATTAGGAGAAGACGACCATCTAGCTACTGCTATGGACCCATAGTCCAGGGGTGAACTACTCACACATCACTCCGGAGGCGACCATGGCGGTGAAGAGTCCTCCGGGAGATGATTCCCCTCTCCGGCAGGGTGCCGGAGGCGATCTCCTGAATCCCCCGAGATGGGATTGGCGGCGGCGGCGTCTCTGGAAGGTTTTCCATATCGTGGCTCTCGGTACTGGAGTTATTATCGACGAAGGCTTCTTATAGGCGAAGAGGTAGGTGTTGACGTGGGAGTCGTAGCTTCCTTGTGACGGTAAAGCACTCGTCCGTTGGGAACCCCAAGAGGAAGGTATGATGTGTACAGCAGCAAGTTTTCCCTCAGTAAGAAACCAAGGTTTATCGAACCAGTAGGAGCCAAGAAGCACGTTGAAGGTTGTTGGTGACGGAGTGTAGTGCGGCGCAACACCAGGGATTCCGGCGCCAACGTGGAACCTGCACAACACAACCAAAGTACTTTGCCCCAACGAAACAGTGAGGTTGTCAATCTCACCGGCTTGCTGTAACAAAGGATTAGATGTATAGTGTGGATGATGATTGTTTGCAGAGAACAGTAAAACAAGTATTGCAGTAGATTGTATTTGATGTAAAAGAATGGACCGGGGTCCACAGTTCACTAGAGGTGTCTCTCCCATAAGAAATAGCATATTGGGTAAACAAATTACAGTTGGGCAATTGACAAATAGAGAGGGCATGACAATGCACATACATGACATGATGAGTATTGTGAGATTTAATTGGGCATTACGACAAAGTACATAGACCGCTATCCAGCATGCATCTATGCCTAAAAAGTCCACTTTCAGGTTATCATCCGAACCCCTTCCGGTATTAAGTTGCAAGCAACAGACAATTGCATTAAGTATGGTGCGTAATGTAATCAATAACTATATCCTCGAACATAGCATCAATGTTTTATCCCTAGTGGCAACAGCACATCCATAATCTTAGAGGTTCATGTCACTCCTCCAGATTCACGGAGACATGAACCCACTATCGAGCATAAATACTCCCTCTTGGAGTTACAAGCATCAACTTGGCCAAAGCATCTACTAGTAACAGAGAGCATGCAAGATCATAAACAACACATAGATTGATAATCAACATAACATAGTATTCTCTATTCATCGGATCCCAACAAACACACATGTAGCATTACAGATAGATGATCTTGATCATGATAGGCAGCTCACAAGATCAGACAATGAAGCACAATGGGGAGAAGACAACCATCTAGCTACTGCTATGGACCCATAGTCCAGGGGTGAACTACTCACACATCAATCCGGAGGCGACCATGGCGGTGTAGAGTCCTCCGGGAGATGATTCCCCTCTCCGGCAGGGTGCCGGAGGTGATCTCCAGAATCCCCCGAGATGGGATTGGCGGCGGCGGCGTCTCAGTATGTTTTCTCGTATCGTGGCTCTCGGTACTGGGGGTTTCGCGACGAAGGCTTTAATTAGGCGGAGGAGATAGGTCAGGGGGCCGCCCGAGGGGCCCACACCATAGGTCGGCGCGGCCAAGGCCTGGGCCGCGCTGCCCTATGGTTTGGCCACCTCGTGGCCCCACTTCGTCTCTCCCTCAGACTTCTGGAAGCTTCGTGGAAAAATAGGAACCTGGGCTTTGATTTCGTCCAATTCCGAGAATATTTCCTTACTAGGATTTCTGAAACCAAAAACAGAAACAAGAATCGGCTCTTCGGCATCTCGTTAATAGGTTAGTGCCGGAAAATGCATAATAATGACATATAATGTGTATAAAACATGTGAGTATCATCATAAAAGTAGCATGGAACATAAGAAATTATAGATACGTTTGAGACGTATCAAGCATCCCCAAGCTTAGTTCCTACTCGTCCCGAGTAGGTAAACGATAACAAAGATAATTTCTTAAGTGACAATGCTACCAACATAATCTTGATCATACTATTGTAAGCACATGTAATGAATGCAGCGATTAAAACAATGGTAATGACATGAGTAAACAACTGAATCATAAAGCAAAGACTTTTCATGAATAGTACTTAAAGACAAGCATCAATAAGTCTTGCATAAGAGTTAACTCATAAAGCAACAATTCAAAGTAGAAAGTATTGAAGCAACACAGAAGAAGATGAAGTTTCAGCGGTTGCTTTCAACTTGTAACATGTATATCTCATGGATATTGTCAACATAGAGTAATATAACAAGTGCAATATGCAAGTATGTAGGAATCAATGCACAGTTCACACAAGTGTTTGCTTCTTGAGGTAGAGAGAGATAGGTGAACTGACTCAACAATAAAAGTAAAAGAATGGTCCTTCAAAGAGGAAAGCATCGATTGCTATATTTGTGCTAGAGCTTTTATTTTGAAAACAAGAAACAATTTTGTCAACAGTAGTAATAAAGCATATGAGTTATGTAAATTATATCTTACAAGTTGCAAGCCTCATGCATAGTATACTAATAGTGCCCGCACCTTGTCCTAATTAGCTTGGACTACCGGATCATTGCAATACACATGTTTTAACCAAGTGTCACAATGGGGTACCTCTATGCCGCCTGTACAAAGGTCTAAGGAGAAAGCTCGCATTGTATTTCTCGCTTTTGGTTATTCTCAACTTAGACATCCATACCGGGACAACATAGACAACATATAATGGACTCCTCTTTAATGCATAAGGATGTAACAACAGTTAATGTTCTCATATGAGATTGAGGATATATGTCCAAAACTGAAACTTCCACCATGATTCATGGCTTTAGTTAGCGGCCCAATGTTCTTCTCTAACAATATGCATGCTCTAACCATAAAAGTGGTAGATCTCTCTTACTTCAGACAAGACGAACATGCATAGCAACTCACATGATATTCAACAAAGAATAGTTGATGGCGTCCCCAGGAACATGGTTATCGCACAACAAGCAACTTAATAAGAGATAAAGTGCATAAGTACATATTCAATACCACGATAGTTTTTAAGCTATTTGTCCCATGAGCTATATATTGTAAAGGTAAAGAATGGAAATTTTAAAGGTAGCACTCAAGCAATTTACTTTGGAATGGCGGAGAAATACCATGTGGTAGGTAGGTATGGTGGACACAAATGACATAGTAGTTGGCTCAAGGGTTTTGGATGCATGAGAAGTATTCCCTCTCGATACAAGGTTTAGGCTAGCAAGGTTATTTGAAACAAACACAAGGATGAACCGGTACAGCAAAACTCACATAAAAGACATATTGTAAACATTATAAGCCTCTATACCGTCTTCCTTGTTGTTCAAACTCAACACTAGAAATTATCTAGACCTTAGAGAGACCAAACATGCAAATCAGATTTTAGCATGGTCTATGTATTTCTTCATTAATAGGTGCAAAGTATATGATGCAGGAGCTTAAACATGAGCACAACAATTGCCAAGTATCACATTATTCAAGATGTTATACCAATTACCACATATATCATTTTCCAATTCCAACCATATAACAATTTAACGAAGAAGAAACTTCGCCATGAATACTATGAGTAAAGCTAAGGACATATTTGTCCATATGCAACAGCGGAGCGTGTCTCTCTCCCACACAATGAATGCTAGGATCCATTTTATTCAAACAAAACAAAAACAAAAACAAACAGACGCTCCAAGCAAAGTACATAAGATGTGACGGATTAAAAATATAGTTTCAGGGGAGGAACCTGATAATGTTGTCGATGAAGAAGGGGATGCCTTGGGCATCCCCAAGCTTAGACGCTTGAGTCTTCTTGATATATGCTGGGGTGAACCACCGGGGCATCCCCAAGCTTAGAGCTTTCACTCTCCTTGATCATGGTGTATATCATCCTCCTCTCTTGATCCTTGAAAACTTCCTCCACACCAAACTTAAAGCAACTCATTAGAGGGTTAGTGCACAATTAAAATTCACATATTCAGAGGTGACACAATCATTATTTATACTTCTGGACATTGCACAAAGCTACTGAAAGTCAATGGAATAAAGAAATCCATCAAGCATGACAAAACAGGCAATGCAAAATAAAAGGCAGAATCTGTCAAAACAGAACAGTTCGTAAAAACGAATTTCTAACAGGCATCAGACTTGCTCAAATGAAAAAACGTAAAACTAATGAAAGTTGCGTACATATCTGAGGATCACTCACGTAAATTGGCATAATTTTCTGAGTTTTCTACAGAGAATTAGACCCAGATTCGTGACAGCAAAGAAAACTGTTTCTGCGCAGTAATCCAAATCTAGTATCATACTTTTATTAGAGACTTTACTTGGCACAACAATGCAATAAAACTAAGATAAGGAGAGGTTGCTACAGTAGTAAACAACTTCCAAGACTCAAATATAAAACAAAATTACTGTAGTAAAAACATGGGTTGTCTCCCATAAGCGCTTTTCTTTAACGCCTTTCAGCTAGGCGCAGAAAGTGTGTATCAAGTGTTATCAAAGGATGGTGCATCTACAGCGGGATGCGGAGTTTTCTCAACCATGCATAGTATATTGGATACATAAGTTTTAGCGTCTCCCTTTTCATTAGTCTTGGGCTTGCTACTCTCATCAAACAAATTTTCGGGGACAAGCCAAGCATAGTTATTTTCTAGTGCATCATTCATAGCTAAGAGTTTACAAGGTATTGGTGCTTTGATCTCCCCGGCAACGGCGCCAGAAAAAGAGCTGTTGACGTGGGAGTCGTAGCTTCCTTGTGACGGTAAAGCACTCGTCCGTTGGGAACCCCAAGAGGAAGGTATGATGTGTACATCAGCAAGTTTTCCCTCAGTAAGAAACCAAGGTTTATCGAACCAGTAGGAGCCAAGAAGCACGTTGAAGGTTGTTGGTGACGGAGTGTAGTGCGGCGCAACACCAGGAATTCCGGCGCCAACGTGGAACCTGCACAACAAAACCAAAGTACTTTGCCCCAACGAAACAGTGAGGTTGTCAATCTCACCGGCTTGCTGTAACAAAGGATTAGATGTATAGTGTGGATGATGATTGTTTGCAGAGAACAGTAAAACAAGTATTGCAGTAGATTGTATTCGATGTAAAAGAATGGACCGGGGTCCACAGTTCACTAGAGGTGTCTCTCCCATAAGAAATAGCATATTGGGTAAACAAATTACAGTTGGGCAACTGACAAATAGAGAGGGCATGACAATGCACATACATGACATGATGAGTATTGTGAGATTTAATTGAGCATTACGACAAAGTACATAGACCGCTATCCAGCATGCATCTATGCCTAAAAAGTCCACTTTCAGGTTATCATCCGAACCCCTTCCGGTATTAAGTTGCAAGCAACAGACAATTGCATTAAGTATGGTGCGTAATGTAATCAATAACTATATCCTCGAACATAGCATCAATGTTTTATCCCTAGTGGCAACAACACATCCATAATCTTAGAGGTTCTTGTCACTCCTCCAGATTCACGGAGACATGAACCCACTATCGAGCATAAATACTCCCTCTTGGAGTTACAAGCATCAACTTGGCCAAAGCATCTACTAGTAACGGAGAGCATGCAAGATCATAAACAACACATAGATTGATAATCAACATAACATAGTATTCTCTATTCATCGGATCCCAACAAACACACATGTAGCATTACAGATAGATGATCTTGATCATGATAGGCAGCTCACAAGATCAGACAATGAAGCACAATGGGGAGAAGACAACCATCTAGCTACTGCTATGGACCCATAGTCCAGGGGTGAACTACTCACACATCAATCCGGAGGCGACCATGGCGGTGTAGAGTCCTCCGGGAGATGATTCCCCTCTCCGGCAGGGTGCCGGAGGTGATCTCCAGAATCCCCCGAGATGGGATTGGCCGCGGCGGCGTCTCAGTATGTTTTCTCGTATCGTGGCTCTCGGTACTGGGGGTTTCGCGACGAAGGCTTTAAGTAGGCGGAGGAGATAGATCAGGGGGCCGCCCGAGGGGCCCACACCATAGGTTGGCGCGGCCAGGGCCTGGGCCGCGCCGCCCTATGGTTTGGCCACCTCGTGGCCCCACTTCGTCTCTCCCTCGGACTTCTGGAAGCTTCGTGGAAAAATAGGAACCTGGGCTTTGATTTCGTCCAATTCCGAGAATATTTCCTTACTAGGATTTCTGAAACCAAAAACAGCAGAAAACAGCAACTGGCTCTTCGGCATCTCGTTAATAGGTTAGTGCCGGAAAATGCATAATAATGACATATAATGTGTGTAAAACATGTGAGTATCATCATAAAAGTAGCATGGAACATAAGAAATTATAGATACGTTTGAGACGTATCAGTAGGTCAGGGGGCGACGCGAGGGACCCACACAGTAGGGTCGCGCGGCCAGGACCTGGGCCGCGCCGCCCTAGCGTGTCATCGCCTCGTCGCCCCACTTCGTTTCCCTTTCGGACTTCTGGAAGCTTCGTGGAAAAATAAGATCCCGGGCGTTGATTTCGTCCGATTCCGAGAATATTTCCTTACTAGGATTTCTAAAACCAAAAACAGCAGAAAACAGCAACTGGCTCTTCGGTATCTTGTTAATAGGTTAGTGCCGAAAAATGCATAAAAATGACTTAAAGTATGTATAAAACATGTGTGTATCATCATAAAACAAGCATGTAACATAAGAAATTATCGATACGTTGAAGACGTATCAGGGACCGAGCATGCATTTAACTCCTAACGAGTTTTGGGAAGATCATTGGATTCCCACAAGTCCAACAAGGAAGGTATTCACACCAAGAGGACATATTATCCTAGGAACTGTAGATGAGCTATTGATCCGACCACTACTAATTGGGATGAGGAGCTCATTTGATCCCTCTTTATTCAGATGGATGCCCAAAGAATTCTGAAAATACCCTTAAGTATAAATCTGACTGAGGATTTTGTGGCTTGGCATTATACAAAAACTACACCTTTTCTGTCCGATCAGCCTATCATATTCAATGGAATCACTCCTTTGGTGATAAAATGCGAAGAAGAGACGGACAGGGGTCAACTCAAATCAATCCGGTTTGGGAAATACTATGGAACTTAAACATTCCGAGTAAGGTTAAAATTTTCTTATGGAAGGCTTTGAATGGGGTACTCCCTGGTATGTCTATATTGGCGAATCGGCATGTCAAAGTATCACCTCAATGTCCAGTATGCAAGAATGGACCAGAGGATATATGTCATATTCTGTTTGGGTGTTTAAGAGCAAAGGAGGTTTGGGAAGAACTCGGTATGAAGGAAGTGATTGAGCATGCAATGTCAGTGGACAGATCGGGTTCTGTTGTCTTGGAGCATATCCTCCGATCGCCCAACACTAACATACCACAGCTACAACACGTTACTCTACATGAAATTATAGCGGTAGGAGGCTGGTACATATGGTGGGAGAGAAGAGAACTAGTAAAAGGGGAGTCTGTTAGTCACCCGAAAATGTCAGCCTTTGCAATCAAGGCGATAACTGCAAATTATGAAGCTGCAAATAAGAATTCAGTTGAGAAAGAGATTAAGTGGTTAAGGCCGAATAGAGGAAAGCTGAAACTGAATATTGATGCTGCTTACTACCCTAATGGTTTGGGTTCTGTTGCAGGGGTCTTGAGAGATAGTAAAGGAGAAGTCCAGGGGGGATTCTGTCGGCCTTCGACAACCTTCTTAGCGCGGCAATGGCGGAGGCAAAGGCATTATATGATGGCTTGGCTTTCCTGGAGCGTTTTGGATGCTTGTCTTGCCAAGTAGAAGCGGATGCCTTAGAAGTGATCCAAGCCTGTAATGGAGATGTGGATATAAATAGCCCCTATGCCGCTATTCTGGCTGACTGTTTCCAGAAAGCTAGTGAGATGGAAGAAATATCTTTTCTGCATTGTCATAGAGAAGCAAATCAAGTGGCGCATGAACTGGCAAAATTGGCGTACACCAATAGAGAGAACAGGGTTTGGGAGGGTGATACACCTGCTGTTATTCTGCCCTTTGTAATTAATGATGTGAATCTGTTCACAACCCTGTAATCTGTACTCTTGTTTATCAGACGGCAAGTATTAGACGCACTTTTTTCCTTCCAGCATACCGAAAGGGGCTGGAAGTTTTTTAATGAGGCGGCTTGCTGACCTTAATATATATGTTATGATTTCAAAAAAAAAAACTCCCAACTAGCAGCATCTCCCTGGACCCTGGAACCCATATTTTGAACCAGTCCGTGTGCATCCAAGGACATAAAACAGGACACAACTAGTCTTACGACCCACGAACAATCTCTGCAACGGATACCATTTCCATTTGTCAGGGAGACAATGATGTACATTGTGCGCGCCTGCAGCCTGCATTTATCTACGTGGCAACCTGGAAACTGCACCCATAAAAAGGATCGATCACAGGTGTCAGCAACTGATCATGGGGAGACGGTCATGGCCAGCCTCTAACTCCCCACCCACGCGCGCGCGTCTCTGTCCTCCCCATCGCCGGCGGCACGTCTGCGCCCCCGCCCGCGCTGTCGGTTACCTCGACCGACGTCGCGGCTAATCAGTTCGCGACGCGTGCGGTTGCCTGCGTGGTTTTAATCCTCCTTTCATGGATGCAACCGATCGGCCGCGCACAGGCAGGGAATAAATTACTATCTCGCCAGAGAAGCTTGGAGGGATCGATCGATTGACAACAATGGCGCGCTGCGTGCGGTGCTGCTGCTGCCTCCTGGTGCTGCTGCTCGTGGCGCTCGGCGTCACGGCCGTCGTCGTGTTCCTCCGCCACAGGAACGGCGGCGGCCCCGTCGTCCCCGGCGGCATCGATCGCAAGTACGCCGAGGCCCTCGCCGTCGCCCTGCAGTTCTTCCAGGTCCAGAAATGTACGCACGCTCGCACATTTCTCTGCATTATAATCTCTGCGATTCGGGTGGCATCTGACGATCGGTTCAATTATCAGCCGGGAAGCTGGTGAACAACAAGATCCCGTGGAGGGGCGACTCGGCGGAGGACGACGGGCAGGAGGCCGGGCTGGACCTGTCCAAGGGGATGTACGACGCCGGCGACCACATCAAGTTCGGCTTCCCCATGGCGTTCACGGCCACCATGCTGTCGTGGTCCGTCCTCGAGTACGGCGGCGCCATGCAAGCCGCCAAGCAGCGGGACGCCGCCCTCGACGCGCTGCGCTGGATCATGGATTACCTCCTCAACGCGCACCCCTCCGCCGATGTCCTCTACATTCAGGTGATGATCGCGCAAAAATTAATAATGCAGTTTCCTTACTATTTATTTGACCGCATATCACGTTGGTCGTTTGAAGTTCTTGATTTTTAGACCAGCAAAGAAATTTGAAGAACAAGAAGAAAAAACTCAAAAAAATTAGGTCCCACCGAGACTTGAACTCGGGTTACAAGATTCAGAGTCTTGTGTCCTAACCACTAGACCATGGGACCGCTTGTGATATGAGGAGCACTGTTATATTCCTATTAGGTAAATACACCTTTTGCAGAAATATGTTCAGAAATGGCGCCCCAAATAAAGTAAAACTCTGCTGATGGATAGATAACACTAGCTTAGCACCGATCTAGAGGAGCGAAACGGAGTTTGTGCAATTCACAAAAAAGGTTATGAATTAGGTCACATTGAGATCAAATTTAGTCTTGAGTCCTAATCACCAGACCACGGGACCTATGGTGATTTGTGTGTTCATGCTCAGTTACTTATTCATGTAAAAACTTTGTTGCACAAAAGTATTCAAGTATGGCACCCATAGTTAAATTTAAACTTGCTAGTTGGAATCATTAACACTAATTTACCACTGATCTTGACGAGCAAAACTAGCAAACTTTCTTGCACGAAAAATTCAGGTATGGCACCCCAGATTAAATTAAAACTGCCCTTAAAACTTTTCTTGATGGAGTAATTAACATTAGTTTACCACTGACCTAGTTGAGCAAAAGTAGTAAAACATCGTTTCTGCAATATATAGAAACTTGGACAAAGAAGAAAAAAAGAAAAAAAATCAGGTCCCACCGAGACTTGAACTCGGGTTACAAGATTCAGAGTCTTGTGTCCTAACCACTAGACCATGGGACCATTCGTGCTGAAAAATTTCCTGGTACACTACTTAATTTCTCCTAGTCTAGTTAGATTTTTTGATTTTTAGACAAGTCAAAAGTAAGGTGGAGAGGCAAAATAAATTAGGCCGGTGAATGTTAATGTTTCTGTTCTCTTGCTTTTTGTTGTTAGAGTTCTTGAGTTTTTGACTAGGTGTGATATTTGGATCACTGCTTCCTACCTATTAGGGAAATACACTTTTTGTAGAAATATGTTCAGAAATGGGGCCCCAAATAAAGTAAAACCTTCTTGATGGATAGATAACACTAATTTAGCATCGATCTAGAGGAGAAAAACTAGCAAACCAGAGTTTGTGCAGTTCATGTAAAGGTTATGAATTAGGTCCCACCGAAACCTAATTCAATCTTGTGTCCTAATAACTACATCACGGGACCTACGGTGATTCATGCCCAGTTACTTATTCATATGCAAACTATCTTGCACAAAAGTATTCAGGTATGGCACCCATAATTAAATTAAAACTTGCTAGTTGGAATAATTAACACTAGCACAGACATAGATGAGCAAAACTAGAAGAACTTTCTTGCACACAAAAATTCAGGTATGACAACGCAAATTAAATTAAAACTTTCCTTAAAGCTTTGCTCAATGGAATATTTACGTCAGTTTAGCACCGACTTAGATCAATAAAACTAGCAAAACCACTTTTGTTAATGTTTCTGTTCTCTTGCTTTTTGTTGTTAGAGTTCTTGAGTTTTTGACTAGGTGTGATATTTGGATCACTGCTTCCTACCTATTAGGGAAATACACTTTTTGTAGAAATATGTTCAGAAATGGGGCCCCAAATAAAGTAAAACCTTCTTGATGGATAGATAACACTAATTTAGCATCGATCTAGAGGAGAAAAACTAGCAAACCAGAGTTTGTGCAGTTCACAGAAAAGGTTATGAATTAGGTCCCACCGAAACCTAATTCAATCTTGTGTCCTAATAACTACATCACGGGACCTACGGTGATTCATGCCCAGTTACTTATTCATATGCAAACTATCTTGCACAAAAGTATTCAGGTATGGCACCCATAATTAAATTAAAACTTGCTAGTTGGAATAATTAACACTAGCACAGACATAGATGAGCAAAACTAGAAGAACTTTCTTGCACACAAAAATTCAGGTATGACAACGCAAATTAAATTAAAACTTTCCTTAAAGCTTTGCTCAATGGAATATTTACGTCAGTTTAGCACCGACTTAGATCAATAAAACTAGCAAAACCACTTTTGTACAATATATAGGAACTTGAGCACGAGAAAATAATATGAAAAGGAGAAAAACACTGACCTAGATGAGAAAAACCAGCAAGACCACGTTTGTGCAATATATAGAATCTTGAACACCAGAAGAAAAAAAAAGAAAGACAAAAAAATTAGGTCCCACCGAGACTTGAAATCGGGTTACAAGATTCAGAGTCTTGTGTCCTAACCACTAGACCATGGGACCATTCATGGTGATTACGTCCAGATATGTACTTATTTTTTGTGCGTCATGTTAGACTTTTTGTCTTTTTGGATAAGTCAAAAAAAAAATCAGGTGGAAAGGCAAAAGATTGGGTTGGTGATGTTTTGTTCTCTTGTTTCTTGCCATGTCATGTTGGAGTTCTTGATTTTTTGACGAGGCAAAAAAAATGATATAAGCAGAAAAAATTAGGTCCCACCGAGACTTGAACTCGGGTTACAAGATTCAGAGTCTTGTGTCCTAACCACTAGACCATGGGACCTTTGCTGTTTCTTTGCGCTCCATTTTGTTAGTATCCTTGTTTGCACAAACATTGTTCAGCGATGGCGCCACAAATATCCTTTGCTCGACAGAACACTAGTTCAGCGCTGATATACACGAGAAAAACGAGTAAAAACGCGATATGCAATTACCAAAACCAATTCTGAAATCTGAAGAGGAACATGTGTGATCATCATCAGGTAGGCGACCCTGAAGCCGACCACAAGTGCTGGGAGAGGCCGGAGACCATGTCCGAGAAGCGGCCGCTGACCAAGATCACCGCCAAGTCCCCCGGCAGCGACGTGGCGGCCGAGACGGCGGCCGCCATGGCCGCGGCGTCGCTGGTGTACAAGCCCATCAACGAGTCATACTCGTCTTCCCTCCTCGAGCACGCAGAGCAGCTCTTCGCCTTCGCCGACCGGCACAGGGGTGCCTACACGCGCACCTTCCCGGAGCTCAGCAAGTACTACAACTCCACCACGTACCAGGACGAGCTCCTGTGGGCGAGCGGCTGGCTCTTCCACGCCACGGGGAACAACAGCTACCTCGCGTACGCCACCGGCAAGAACGGCGAGGACTTCGCCGACCTCGGTAACCCCAGGTACTTCAGCTGGGACGACAAGCGACCGGGGACGCAGGTTCTTCTGTCGAGGGCGAGCTTCTTTGCGTCGCAGGGATCTGGTCTCGCCACGGACAATGGCCTCGAGTCGTACAAGCAGACCGCCGATGCCGTCATGTGCATTCTCCTGCCGGACTCTGAAACTGCCGCATTCAGAACTGAAGGTAAGGATCTTGCTGCATCTTCGCGCCAAACTGATTGAAGAAGAAACCAATGAAGTAGTGAAGTAATTCGCATGTGGTTTGGAACGGTTTCAGGGGGGTTGCTGTATGTCGCCGAGTGGAACTCGCTCCAGCACCCGGTGGCCTCCGCCTTCCTCGCCGCCGTTTACAGCGACTACATGCTGACCTCGGGGAAGACAGAGCTCAGGTGCGGCGGGCAGAGCTTCGCGCCGGCGGACCTGCGCAAGTTCGCCCAGTCCCAGGTAACACCAGTGCTCTGTTCCGACATTCTTCAGAGAAATGGCAGAACCTGAACATGTTTGTGACTATCAGGCGGACTACGTGCTGGGGGATAACCCGATGAAGCTGAGCTACCTGGTCGGGTACGGCGACAGCTACCCGCAGCGGGTGCACCACCGGGGCGCGTCGATCCCGGCGGACGTCGACACGGGGTGCGGCGGCCAGGAGTGGCTCAACACGGCGGAGGCCAACCCGAACGTGGCCATGGGCGCGCTCGTCGGAGGCCCCTTCAAGAACGACTCGTTCGTGGACGAGCGGCAGAACGTGATGCAGAACGAGGCCACCACGTACAACAGCGCCCTCGTCGTCGGCCTCCTCTCCAGCCTCCTCACCACCTCCTCCGTCGCGCAGTCCTTGTCGTCGTGATTGATTCGATGCTCTCGATGGAGTCCTAACCTGCTAGCCAACTAATTATTTGTGTAGATTAAGTGATCAACTCGTGGTCCAACTGAATTACTGAACTGATATATGATTTTACCAGTCACTACGACTCAGTAGGAGATCACACTGAATTGTGTAGGTTGTTGTATTGTACTATCGTGGAAGAATTCAGAATCTGTACATGGCATTATGGTAATATGATAGTACTGACAAGAGTGTTAGCCTGTAAATCTGTTGTTTACATTGTGATCTTCAACTTCAGAACTGTTGCATCAGATTCAGGTCATCGAATTTACATGTCAATAAAAACCCCCAAAATAAAAGAAATAGAGCTGCAGTTATGTAAATTATTCAGGAATTCAGGACGCAACAGTACTTACATCCACGATTGCCAGCGAAAGATCAAAATTTTAGCTCCAAAATTATGCAGACGGACACATTCATCCATCTATAGCAAGTTCGTAATCACATAAGAGCAGCTCAGCAATCATTCATCAATCCTGCTGTTCGTCGATCCATTCATATCCGCTGCACTATCTAATTGACTAGAAATCTAGGTACATACTGGACACTCCACAGGCACGGCCCGTCGGCGCTCTCACTACGAGCCGCGCAAGACGTCGGTGGGCGCCAGCGGCGGTGCGTCGAGCTGGTAGAGCCCGGTGAGGGGCCCGACGAAGCGGAAGAGGATCCAGGCGCCGGCCATGATGAAGATGGAGGCGTAGGCGAACTTGTTGAGCCAGAAGAGCGCGCCCTTCTCGCCGACGTACAGCTCCACGGCCTTCTCGGGCAGGCTCATCTCGTCCCACCCCTTCTTCTTGCGCTGCTTCTCCCTCCTCGGCGCCGCCGCCTCGGAGGCCTTCGGCTTCGTCTTGCCCCTCATCATCCTCACCTCCACCGGCGGCAGGTACACCATCTCCGGGGCGCGGCGGGCCTGGTTCCTGGCGGCGAGACGGTTCTTGACGCTGCTGGGGCTGGAGTTGGAGGGTGGCTTGGGCTGGGTGTCCGTGGCGGGCTCGGACGCGGCCGTGGAGGTTTCGCCGGAGTTGCCATCGGGCGCGGCGCTGGGGACGTGGGAGCGGCGGTGGCGGGTGCGGAGGAGGACGGGCTTGGAGGCGGAGCCGTGGGCGAGGAGAGGGAGCGGGGAGGCGAGGAGAAGGTGCTTCATGGCGTCGCCGGATGGTGCCTGGTTTTCTTGGCGCCGTTCTGACGATGGGGTTTGGGTGGCTGGGGAGATAGTAGGGACGGGCTGATCAACTGCACGGCCCGTCGACGGTCCGATGGAGATTTCAACGGCTCAAATTAAACCACCGGCATAAATGGAAAAGGAAAAGTCGTGTATCTGGTTAATTATCGAATTTGAGCGAATTCTTGCAAATTCGGTCTAAATTATGCACCAAGAATCATAATATTCACTATTATGCCATGCAGCTCGAACACTAATTGCACATAATTTATACCGTCTTGTTCTATCAACATACAAAGATTAAAGATTTAGTGGATTCTCTATTAATCTCAACTATTTGATGTTTCTAGAGGCGAGTGGTATCACGTACTTTGTGATTTTATTATGTTGGTAGTTTTATTTAAATGTGAGGGGTTACTTTAAAGTACAAAATTACTTACTATGATAACTTAAAATTGTCTCAATGAGCTAAAATTATGTTTTCAAGGTCTACTGCTAGATCAAGCTAGAAACATGGGTATTTATAATATTTAAAGGTATTGTGAATTCTCACACAACTATTTTACTAAATGATTGTTACCTTTTCTCATCTTCCATTTTTCTTTCTGTAAGCGTGGCAAAAGCTTTGGTTGTTTCTTTTGATTAAGAATGAATTTGTTGCCTGGTTAACTTAACCAAATGAAACCAGGTACAAAAGGGCTAAGCCTACTCAAGAAAAGAATCAACTAAAACTCCATTAGTGCTGACGAAGTGCCATACATAACAAAAGTCTGCCAATTAGAAAATTGGTTCCCCAAATTAGATGATCTTCTACCATTGCCAAATAATAAAATGTATGACTACTATGGGAGGAGCAAACCATGACAATCCCGCAGAGGTTAGGAAGGCTGCACACCACAAGATCTTGCCCCCAATTGAACGCCCAACACGCTTTGCAGCCGACCTCAAGGAAATTCCCCATGCCACTGCGACACACTCAAAGGTGTCAAACTCTCGATGTTGCCGCTCAGACTTCTTGCCGCTGTAGGTGTGTTTTGCCCAGGTTCATCAACACCTTCTGATTGACAAAGAGGTATATGCACACACAATAATTATTGTCAACATAGATGACTACTGTCCATAGTTGAAACACATATGCTAGACATGTATCGCCAAATGTTCATTTATCTCTATGCTAAGAGCCTCTTTGGTTCGCAGTATAAAGAACACATGAGTAGAAAACATGTAAATGTAACACTTGGGTAGGAGTACCGCATGTGTATGATACGTCTCCGACGTATCGATAATTTCTTATGTTCCATGCCACATTATTGATGTTATCTACATGTTTTATGCACACTTTATGTCATATTCGTGCATTTTCTGGAACTAACCTATTAACAAGATGCCGAAGTGCCAGTTGCTGTTTTCTGCTGTTTTTGGTTTCAGAAATCCTAGTAAAGAAATATTCTCGGAATTGGACGAAATCAACGCCCAGGGTCCTATTTTGCCACGAAGCTTCCAGACACTACTAGGAAAAGGCCTACCGCCGGCGAACCTAAAAGGCCCATTGCCGGCGCACCACGAGCCCGCCGGTGCGAACGCGCCGGTGATAAATAACATCGCTGGCGCACCAGTGCAGTGCGCCGTGATATGTCACTATCGGCGCACCACCCAAGCTTCGCCGGCAAAGCCAAATTCCACGGCGCACGTGCAGCTGCGCGGCAGTAGGTCTTCCAAAGATCGGCGCATGCCACGTGCGCCGGTAGTAGGGCATTTAGGTGCGCCGGTAATTATATTCGAAAATTCATTTTACAGCTTTTTTTCTAGCATATTACAATACATATTTGACAGCAGTATATATTTACAACGCAGTTCATATTTAGACAGCATTACATGCAATATGAGAAGCACATAGAGAGCCAAGTTTCATTTCGGTATCAATACACAATTACGCAAGTCTCGTTCCGGAATGTGTTGATTCATACAACACATGTGCATATGCAACACCGAACGACGAAGTTTCACAAAGTTAGAAGTCTCGGTACATAGTCGTCACAAGTATCGTCATACACCTCACAATGTAGGTCCTAACCTGAACTACAATCACATAGAACATGACCAACATGGTCATGATGACCATCATCACGAAGGCCATGGTCTTCATCCGGTTCCTCCTCATGTCCCTCATCTCTCCCGCTAGATAACGGGCGTATCTTCCTTCCGCCTCCACCCTAGTGGGGTATCCCTTGTAGCTGTTGCCGCTGAAACGGTGCACCTGTCTCCGACAGTCCTCCCAGTCGTCGTAGACTCCAGGAACCCTCCCCTTGTACACGACATATGTCGTCGGCATCTCCATTCACAAGACAAGTAAAACGTTAGTACCAATGCAATGAACAAGTGACAACTTAAATAAGAGACAAGTAGTATGAACTAAATAGCATGTGCCTCATACTTTGTTGGTCGAAATAAATAATAACATACAGGGATGGGGTCAGTGAAGCTAGGTAGGATGCACAATAGATTGATATTTGTGGCCATCACACCAAGCCTCACTAGCCCCACCCCGGAGTGTACAAGTGACCGAACATTTTAATCATCGGCCAGTGCAATTAAGAAGTGCGAACTCAAATAGAAGACAAGTAGTACGAATTAAATAGCGTGCCTCATACTTTGTCGGTCGAAACAAATATTAACATCCAGGGATGGAGTCAGTGAGGCTAGGTAGGATGCACAATAGATTGATACTTGTGGCCGTCGCACCAAGGCTCACGGCTCCACCCCGAGTGTACGAGTGACCGAACATTCTAATCATCGGCGAACTCCAAATACGAGGCAAGTAGTGGTCGAGTAAATGCAAATAATTATTAAGCTATGTACGCTATAATCTTGAAATATATAGCAAAGTAAATGAAACTATAGACACATGTTCACATGCACATTCATACAACTAAATAAAAGCAACTAGTCGATTCTATGGGAATATATAGCAATTATTACAGTACGGAAGTTCAAGGACATATCGTTCAAGCTTTAGCAAGTGTTCCCGTCGTAGGATCAGGTTGTACGCCTAGGGGGGAATGGACGGCAGCCCTCAAGCGAGTTGAACGGCCTCTCATCACGCGACATCTCCAAGCGGAGTTCTATCTCGTCATTAGGTGGTAGACCGTAGCCGTAGAAGAACTCGCCAGACCTATTGTTGACATCCTGCAGGATTATCGTGCAAATGAACCGCCGGATGCGACCCCGCTTCTTTCTAATCTCTTTATCGGGGACCTCCGCCATGTTTGCAAACCTGTTTCTGAGATTCTCCGGCAGCAACATGTCATCTGCGTACTTTATGTACTCCTGCATCTGAAGGATGGCGTACCACGCGTCCATCCCATTGTCGGGCGTCGACTGCCTGAGGCAGGGGAAGTTGATTGTGTGGGTTAAGACCAAGCCTCCTCGGGATTTCCTCTCTACTTTGAGGGGCTCGCCTTGTTGGCGAAGCCGGTGAGAGCATCATTGAGAAGGGCCTTGATGTGGGTGTAGTCTTTCTTGTGGTCCCTACCCGAGTCGAGATAGACTGCATGCGAGTGTTGCGGGTGCACGACGATGAGGGTGCAGAACTTGTCTCTGCGGAAAACACACGGATTAACCTTTGGAAATGCAAATGGAGATATAGGATAGAATGGTAATGGGGGACTAGCGAGTGATTACTTACTCGGGGAAGTAAGGGATGAGAATGGCGCCCTTTTAATGTTCGCCAAAGATGAAATCCTCGACCTGCTGGGTGGCTATCGCCCGATCCCCAGCGTTGCAGATGATGCTCTCCCGCATATAGAAGGGGTCCATTATCGCGATGGTCGGCGTCTCCTCCTTAACAATCTGGGCGAGACAAGCTAAGAGCAACTAGGCGAACCACACTAAAGTGGAGCGCTTGCATGCGATAGATGCTGAAGATGTCGTTGAACCGGATGAAGCACAAGTCCGCGGGTACTTCTCGACGAAGTTCATGCCAGTTGGCACCTTCGCCACCAAGAGAGGGTAACCAGGATCTTTTGATTTGAGAAGAAGGTTCTCCACATGCAAGACAGTCTCATGCAAGCTCCTCATATCCGGGGTGAGTTTCTTCACGACATGCTCCGGCAGCATCGGTTGACCCAAGTGATGCAGAGGTCGCCAATTGTTTGGCAACTTGTCAAGGAGTGGGACCTTGTCCTTGGATTTGGCCGCCGCCGCCTTGTCTTGGGCGTCCTTCTTATTTTGCCTCTTCCTCTTCTTGGGTTGTACTGATGGACCCTCCATCGCCGTAATGGCCGTAGCACGGAGTGTGTTTGGGCTCAACATATTTTTGACGGCGGCGGTGGCGACCTCCTCAGGATTTTCCTCCTCACCGTTTCTTGAGAATCGAACGACTTCTTGGAGCACACATATTTCAAGCCCGGCGCATCCTCATGGACAACTTGTGAAGACGTAGGAATATCCCATTGGAAGTTGTCACGTTCGTATTCCTCGGCCTCTCGGCGCAGCTCGGTTGTTGTGGTGGGGCGCCGACCTCTGGCGCAGTGGCCGTTCGGTGGGGCGATGACCACGGGCGCCGCCGCCTGTCGGGGAGGGACGCTGACATGTGGCGCCGCAAGGTGCTTGTCTTTGCTTGCCGTCGACCCCGAGTAGGTGTTGATCCGAATTAGGGTCTTCGGCCATAGCAGTACCCAACCCTTCAGTGAGGCCAGATTCAACGGGCTATCGTCATCGGTACCATGCGGTTGATTAGGAGGAAACAAATCCTCATAGCCCGGTAACGCCCGATCCACTTCAACCCGGTAAACGTCATCCGCCATATCTCGTGTGTGCCACTTCTTATCCAGGGGCCGAAGGATGGACCCCCTCGCGACGTCTTTGAGTTCGTCGTTTACTCTCATCAAGAAGGTGCATGGCGTCGAGAGCGCCTGCGAGAACATGTGTATGGCGTTAGAGAGAGGGCAAGGATGACGAAACTAATATATTAACTTGATGTACACATTAGTTAATTACCGTGAGGGCGTTGAGCTCGGCTAATGTCGACGGGCCAGCACATGCGGCGGCGGGCGTGCAAGTGACGGAGGGGCTGCTACCCGGCATGGACGGTGAATCCCTAGCACCAGCGACATTGCCGGCGGCCGGAGGAGTCTCCATTATAACATTGTCATTGCCGGCGGACGGCGGCACCATCGAGTTGCTGCCGTTGAAGCTAACCACTTGCATTTTCGGGGGGGGGGGGGGGGCCTTGTTTGCCACCCTCATACCACGCTTGTAGAGCGTTGAAATCTGCTTGGACTGAAGCGGCGACTTCAGCTTTGACTTCAGGTACGAGTGTAGCTTTGGGTTGCGGTACCAGTTGCGGTACCAAACCAGCTTGGACTTGGGCTAGGATTGACTCCCTCATTTCCTCCGCCTCCCGCTGCTTCCTCTCATTACGCGCATTTTTATCGGCCGCAGACAACAAGCCATAGTGACCATGCTTGTAGCATGTACCGGCGCCAGCCACACGGCCTCTATGCGGCCTTCTCGTCGGTGAATGCTCATTAACGATGTTTAGCGCCCGTACGAGAGGCTTGTCCCATGCTACCCTGCCCGTCGACGCCTGGGACGAGGAGCCTTCGTCACCTTGAGAAAGTCTTTGTCTTTCTTCTTCCTGCGGAAGAAACGCGAACCATTTAGAAATGTTGCTACTATTATATGAACGATACTTGATCTAATTAAACCGGTAAATTGCTTACCAGTTTTTTCTCCAACGCCAGGACCTTCTGGTCGTTCGTGAACCAAATTATGTCGGTTACGACCTTCGGGTCCGTGACAAGTTCCCCGGTTAGTTTCTTCTTATGGTACCGGGACCTGATGAATCTTCTTTCAAGCGGGTCCTTGTACTTGAGCCAGGGGTTCTCAATGCCGGCATTTACATACGCCTCGTCCTCCTTCGCCCAATAGGGCTCCTTGCCCTCGTACCCACGGCTCCCAAGGTTGTGGTTGCCGATGTTAAGCTCCCGCATTTCCTTCCCCCACAACTTGCGATTCTTGGTTGCTTGTAGCTCTTCATTGGCCACAAAAGCATCAAAGTCCGCCTGGGTGACATGCGGAAAGGCGGAGTGGACCTCTTCGAAACCTTTGCCCTCAGCAATCAGCTTCCGCACCATGTACTTATAGCTGCTGAGGTGTTTGGTGAACTTCAGGAGGGCTTGTGAGTTCACAATGTTGTTGGTTTGATGACTGGAGGCGTAGTCGCCTAGGAACTTGTATCGTGCGTGCAACCTCGCAATGAGCTGGGCTCGCAAAGGCGCTTTGCTCTCAGCTCGGAGGTCCGTCTCGTTGAGATTGACGACCTCTCGGAGGATACATGCCAGTTGGTTGCCGTACCCCTTGGCAACATCCTTAGGCTCCACCGGCAAACCACTGGCGGGGTCCACCTCTATGACTGTGTCTCTGCCGGTGCCAACCGTGTTTTGGCGCCTTGCCTTCCGCGGCCTCTTGGCTCCACTTGTCCCGGTGCCACTACTCCCGGCGGCGCCGCTAGGATCGTCGCCGCTTGTCTCGCCGCCACCCCCGGCAGCGCCGGTTGCCTCATCGCCGCTAGGCTCGTAGGTACTACCCCCGGCGGCGTCGCTTGCCTCGTTGCCGCTCGGCTCGTCGGCACTACCCCCAGCGGCATCCTCCATCTCATGGTCCTCGTCGCCGCCAACACTAGCGGCCTCGGCATCCTCCTCCGTCCTAAAGAAGTGCCTATTGTAGTGCTCCTCTAACTCTTCTTGAGACGACATGGTGGCTTGCACCAATAGAAGATGAAAAAGAGTTAGAATTCACGGAAAAATTCGGCATGACCTTTGCTAAAAATTGGTCATGCCGAGTGCTAGAATTGCCGGAACGGAAATGAATCGACATTCCGGCACTCAATAGCAACTCAATCCCTGTGTAACAGAAATGCAATTCACATATATATAGCCATGAACACCATAACCATCACCATAAACGAGAGACAATATAACTTGACCATTACAGTAGGGGAGCAGCTTGATTTTCATTTTCATTTCACCATAACCATCATAATACATAACAATAACTACTATTGCAGTTTGTTAGTTTGTATGATCTTCAAGTGATTTATTTTGACATAATATAAGTGATTTAGTTTGTATGCTGTTTAACTTCTTCTAAAGTTATTAACCTCCTATTTGTCTGTCCCCTAAGCCCTACAGAAACAGGCGAAGCAACCTTACATCAATATGATTAATTGAAAAAAAAGGAAGCACTTGAATATAGGGAAAAAAGCAAAGAAAACAAATAAAGAACTGATACAGTGATACACATAACTACACAAGAGTGCAAGCAACAGCACCATTATTTCCCACACTGAAGTTATTGTACGCAAGACACAACCTATTTACTGATATCCAGTCAGGCAGTCAATACAAATAAGAAAGAAATACATGCAAATTGATTTGTTCAGACATTTCAGATTTCTAACATCTTTAGCTGACCACTTGTGCGTTTTGCATCATTTCAGGCAGCAATTTACACATTTATAACACGTACTGGTCTTTCTCCATATTGCACAATACTTGCCAGCAAGACAAGGCATACTTCCAAATGGTACAGGGAGCAAAAAACAGTAGGGACCAACTTATGTCAAAATAAATCACTTGAAGATCATACAAAATAACTCTCAACCGAGTCAACTTAATCACTTATATTACAGTAGGGGAGCAGCTTGATTTTCATTTTCATTTCATCATAACCATCAATAACTTGCTAGCATTTTATTATGATGCCAAACCACAAGAAAATGATCCCAGAAATAGCACTTACAGCATTTAACCACTAGCTAGCTACTGGTAGCACATCATCAACATCAGCACTTAAAAGAATGAATTGAACCAGAATTTCAGCCAGCAAACATCTATAGAATTTATAGAATAGCATGAACATCTATAGAATTTAAATGTATACTAGTTCGCTGGTTTTTTAGCAATAGCCAGAGAACCTACTGCAAGCATTTACCAACAAGTTAAATGAACCAAGCATTTGTGAGATGGCTCTGTAGATGAACTAGGTGCATTAGAAATACATGTTATTCTCCAACAGGTTATTCATTTTCATTTAAATGAAATGAAAAACTAACATACTGCCTAGTGCCTAGTTCTTCTCCAACAAGCATTTCATTTTCTTTTTTCACCATGTATTCTAGTCTGTAAAAAAATGAGCATGCAAAAATGAACCAGAGCATGCAAAATCTCAACTTGAGATACCAAGCATTTTGATTAACCAACTAAATCAACCAGTAGGAGTAGCATGACCATTTTTCATCATTTTTTTAAATGAACCAGAGAATGAATCCTCCAACTTGGCCAGCATTTACAATTTTTTGCATTTTATTATTGTTATGAGCATCAGCATGCCCACAGCAGGACCAATAAGCAGTAGCAGTTTTATCTCATTGCTTAAACCAACCATGAATTAAAATAGCACAAAGGCCCACATGAGCTTCTTACTAAAGAAAAATGTGAAATTAAAATAGCACTTCTGTTTGATTGAATGCCAGAGCTCCTCCATAATCATGGACTTGATAATTGAAAGAATGCCAGAGCTCCTCCATAATCAATAGATGCACTGGTTTAATTACTGTAACACACTAAATATGTGTGGATGAATAAAATCATCCAAATAGGGGAACCAGAGAATGAATTAAACACTAAAGTGCTCATTTCATCATTTTTGAAATGAACCAGAGAATGAAACCTACACTAAACCAGTAGCTACAACATTTTTTTAAAAATTGCATTAGGTACATGCCCCATTTGCAAGCATCTAAGCATCAAATTCAATAGCAAAACCAATTTAGCAGTAGGTAAATGCCCCATTTTATTTTCATAATGCAAGCATTGGAAAGCATCTGAGCATCATTTCATTTGATTTTCATTTTAATTTTTCTTACTGCAAGCAATTCTATGTACAAATTTTCAGTGAGCTACTGCAAGAACTAATGCAAGAAGGGAGCTACTTGAAGAACTAGAATTAGGGCAGAGAGAGGGAAGGAAGAGGGGGATGGAGAGGGGAAGGAAGAGGCCGGGGAAGGGAGAAGGGTTCTTACGAACGGTGATGGTGGCGACGCCCTGCTGCTCCTCTCTGTGGCGTGGGACGACGGCGAAGGGGCGCGGATCGATGGCGGCTCCTCTCCTCCTTGCGCGGCGGCTCCTCTCCTCCTCCTTGCGCGGCGGCTCCTCTCCTCCTCCTTGCGCGGCGGCTCCTCTCCTCCTTGCGCGGCGGCTCCTCTCCGTGGCGTGGGACGACGGCGCAGGGGCGGATCGATGGTGGCGGAGCAGAGATCGACGATGGCGCGGTAGGGTTCGTCTCGATTGGGAATTGGGGAGGGAGAGAAGGGTCGTGTGGTGCGGTTAAGTCCCAGGTATAGCCGGATCGACCTTATTGCCGGCGCACCAGCTGTTTGGTTCGCCGGGGACAATCATACCCCCGGCGAACCAAACAGGTGGTGCGCCGGCAATAAGATCGATCCGGCTATACCTGGGACTTGTCCCCCAGCCCCTGGATGGCCATTTACTTTTCTATTTTTATTTTCTTTTTCTTCATTTCTTTATTTGTTTTCACTTTCTTTTATGTTTCTTTTCTTTTCCCCCAAATCCTATACAAAAATGAGTTATGCATTACAAAAATATGAGTTATGCATTGCAAAAAATATGAGTTATACATGTTGACAAACACAACATTAACACAACATTAATATTAGTTATATATTGGCCATGACCATATGAGTAGTTATGAATTACACAAAATATGAGTTATAGATTGCAAATAAAGTTTTACATCATCGATTGAGAAGAGTGTTTCGCTTTCTTCTTGCTTTTCTTGCTCGTCGTTGAATAATTTAGCCCCGTGTCGTGACTTCTTCTTTTGAAGGGTCGACCTGACCTCGGTAGCGTGGTCCTGCTTCTTCTTGTGGTGTATGTTGTCTCTTCGTCCTCGGATTCTTCCATCATTGGGTCTCCGACTTGTCCTTCGAAGTCTTCCTCGTTGGCGACTCCATCCATTCCGACGATGGTCCTCTTGCCTCTCCTCACGATAACACGGCTAGGCCTGGATGGGTCGGTTATGAAGAAGCATTGGTGCACGTGTTCTGCCAGTACCCATGGCTCATTCTGCGTGGTGGCGTTCGTGGACTTTGATTTGTTGGCTTCGGGTAGAAACATGGTGGTGAAATACCGGTCTTCTTTTCTGACGCTCTTAGCCCATCTGATACGGAACATCGGCACTTTCTCCCCAGCGTAGCTAAGCTCCCAGATTTCCTCGATTCTTCCGTAGTATCTAGTCTTTACGTCACCCGTCCAGGAATCCATCGTTACCCCTGAGTTCTGGTAAACATTGGTCTTGTATTTTTCTTCCGTGTAGAATGTGTACCCGTTGATATCGTACGCTTGGTAAGTCATGATGTTGGGCGCGGGGCCATGTGACAAGGCCAATACTAGTTTATCCTTGTCAGAATCCATTGGTGGGGGATTAGCATCAATGTGGTCTTTGAACCAGCGCGCGAAAGAGGAGTTGTGCTCTCTGTATATTTCTGCTTCCGTCATCATCGGCTTGCCACTGTTCTCTATCATGGTTTTGTGCTCTTTCAACCAAGGATCGATCAAGTCAATGTGTTGTAGCGCTACTAAGTTGGCCCTGTCAAAGTCGGAAGTCCGACCAGACATGTGCACGTGCAATTCCTTCCTTCCATTTTTGTGGCCTACTCCCTCAAACCTGCGGAGGTGCTTGTTTTGAGGCAAACCAACAGGGTCCTCGATGTCTAGATAATTCGTGCAGAAAGAGATGCACTCTTCGGTGAGCCAGCCCTGTACGATGCTTCCATCCGGATGTGACCTGTTACGAACGTATCCTTTAATGACCCCATTCATTCTTTCAAACGGCATCATGTTGTGTAAGAATGCCGGCCCTAGACTGACGATATCATCCATGATATGGACCAACAGATGGACCATCACGTCAAAGAATGCAGGCGGGAAGTACATCTCCATCTCACATAGGATCACCACGATCTCTTCCTGGAGCCTTGCGAGTTTCTTCACGCTTATCGACTTCCGAGTTATGACGTCGAAGAAGTTCTGAGCCCGATCAGCGTTGCACGGACATGGTCATCCATTATACCTCGGATTGCAACCGGAAGAATCTGCGTCATCATCACGTGACAGTCATGAGACTTCATGCCGCTGAAGTTTTGTTTCTTGGGGTCCATGTATCTGCTTATTAGCCCGGAGTAACCGAAGGGCACTCTGACTCCTACAAGGCAATTGAAAAATTGATCGACCTCGGCCGGACTAAAAGTGAAGCAGGAGGGGGACGAATAGTCTGGCTGCTTAATCCTTTTGCGCTTCTGACCGCTGTCCGCCTCCTCCTCCGACTGTCCCTCTTGGGCCGGCGGGATCTGAAGCTCTTCCCTGATGCCCAAAACTTTTAGGTCGTGTCTTGCTTTCAGCCCATCTTTGGTCCGGTCCGGCATGTTGAGAAGAGTGCCAAGCAAGCTCTCGCACACGTTCTTTGTAATATGCATGACATCAAGGCAGTGAGGTGTATCGAGAATTTTCCGATGCGGCAAGTCCCAAAACACGGACCTCCTTTTCCATACACCAATGAGCGGCGTCGTTTCCTTTTTCTTCTTCTTCTCTCCGGGCTTTTGACGAATCTTTCCCGGCGCAGGCACTCCTTCCAACCTTTCGCAATGTATCGATCTCTTCGCCGCTCTTCTTACGTGGAGGTCCTCGGGGTTCATTTGTACCATCGAACAGATCTCCACGCTTTCTCCACGGGTCAGTTTTCTGTAGCCACCTTCGATGCCCCATGTAAACTGTTTTCGAAGAGCCGGGATCCTTACCAAGCTGCAAAAACATCGTCTCTTCCATGCACCTGACACATGCCTTGTGTCCATGGCACACCTGGCACGAAATGTAACCGTATCCGAGGTAATCCTGCACCGTCGTGATCAACGCGGCTCTCAAAGGGAAATATTCTTCCGCGACGGCGTCCCATGTATCTACCCCTTCCTCCGCCCACAACGTTTCAAGCTCCTCCTTTAATAGTTCGAGATACATGTTGATATCGTTTCCTGGCTGTGTCGGCCCTTGAATTAGCATACTCATCTGTATGTACTTCCTCTTCATGCACAGCCAGGGCGGGAGGTTGTAGATCCATACAAACACGGGCCATGTGCTATGTGTGCTGCTCTGGTTTCCGAACGGATTGAATCCGTCCGTGCTCGCATCCAACCTGATGTTTCTGGTATCTGCCCCAAAACTTCCGAATTCATTGTCTAATGCTTTCCACTGGCTTGCATCCGAAGGGTGCGTCGGCCTTCAGGTGCTCAATCCGCTCTTTATCATTCAACACCGCCTCCTTTCTTTCTGCGTGCCGGCGCATGAGCTTTGCTTCCTTGCGGTCCGCGTAGAACCGTTGAAGCCGGGGGCGAGCGGGAAGTACCACACAACTTTCCGAGGAGCTTTCTTCTTCCCTTTCTTGTACCGTTCAGCTTCACACACGTGACATTTGGTCTTGTACATGTGCTCCTTGCGATACATGATACGATCGTTGATGCGGGCGTGATACTTTTCGTGGGGTAAGTCGAGAGGGCACGTGATTCTCTTGGCCTCGGCTAGACTACCAGGACACGTGTTCCCGGCAGGAAGGAGATCTTCCACGTATTCCAGGATGTCGTCGACGCTTGTGTCCGTCCATCCGTGTTTCGCCTTCATCTGCAGCACATCGAGAGCTACTCTCAAGCGAGACTCCCCCAACCCGCGACCTAAGTTGTACAACGGAGTATTCGAGTCTATCTCGAGTTGCTCAAGCTTTGATTTCCGCTTGGCGCCTTTCGTCTTTTCGAGAAGCAGATCTTGAAGATGAGGGTCCCGCACGACTGAAGCTAGCGGCACCTCTTCGTCGTCGTCAAGGTTATTGTCGTCGTCAAGGTTATCGTCCTGTGCGACAAGCTCTTCATCGTCATCAATATCATGATGCCATCCTTCTTGCCGGCCATTATTACCACCTGCTGCCGTCGCCCCATTGACCTCCGCGCCATCATCACTCATCCATTGAGTGTGTCCATGCATGAAACCATTAGTGAGCAGGTGCCCCTGCAATTTGCCTGAATACGGGTCAAACCATTTCCCTCGTTTGCATCTCCGGCACGGACACAATACATCCATGCGGTTATTTTCATACATGTCGATGATCGCGTGTTTCAGATATCTCATCACGATGCTTTCACTCATCTCGATAACCATTATCGTCTGCATGGTAAGATTACATAATTGATTAGAACCATGCATCCATCGGTATAGTTTTCACGGAAAATTTCGGCATGACCTTCCTACACGGTAGGACATAGGAGCGCCAGAAATGTGCCGAAACGGAAACTTAAAGAATCAACATTTCGGCGCAACGTTGGCAACTCATTTTCAACGCCAACAACACACACAAGCACAAGCACAAACACAACATATATATATGCCACACACGAGCTTTGCTTCAAATTAATGTCCAATATACGTTGATTTCATTCCTCAATTTGTTCATTAATCACCTATTGGTTTGATATACTTGTCAACAAGATCGAGACGTCGCGCCGCTACCACGGCGTATGGAAGCTGACTTTCTAGATCTAGATCTAGATTGAGCGGTCAATGCGGGATAGTAGATCTAGATCTACATAGGGGGATGTGGGAGATGCATGTAGGAAGGGAAGATTTGGTAAAAAAATATGATTTTGTTTGGTTCAAATTGGCTAAATTTGGGATAGAAATGGGCAAAAAATAGGTGGGTTGGGAGAAGGGTCGGGTTGTGTGGAGGAGTGGAGTGGTAGTAGTGGGGGGAGTGGTTGTTGAGCAGAAATAACTGCCCAGGTTACTGCCGGCGCACCATGGCACGGGTGCGCCGGCAGTATTAAGCCGATCCGGCTCTATCTGCCCCAGGCCAGGCCCAGGAAACACTGCCGGCACACCAGCCCAGGAGCGCGCCGGCAATAGAAATTTACCGCCGGCGCGCTCCTGGGCTGGTGCACCGGCAATGTTTCCTGGGCCAGGCCCGAACCGGCCGAGCCCCTGCCAAACTTTGTCCACGGCGCGTCATTTCCAAAGGTGCGCCGGCAGTATGCCTCCATCGCCGGCGCGGCGGAAAAGGGGTGCGCCGGCAACACTTCCCACCGGCGCACGTGCAAGGTGGTGCGCCGGCACATATTGCCTACACCTATAGGCTTTTTCCTAGTAGTGAGAAGACCGAAGAGGAGACGAAGTGGGGCCACGAGGTGGCCAGACTATAGGGCGGCGCGGCCCAAGCCCTGGCCGCGCCGACCTATAGTGTGGGCCCCTCGTGTGGCCCCCTGACCTGCCCTTCCGCCTACAAATAGCCTTCGTCGCAAAACCCCCAGTACCGAGAGCCACGATACGGAAAACCTTACTGAGACGCCGCCGCCGCCAATCCCATCTCGGGGGATTCAGGAGATCGCCTCCGGCACCCTGCCGGAGAGGGGAATCATCTCCCGGAGGACTCTACGCCGCCATGGTCGCCTTCGGAGTGATGTGTGAGTAGTCTACCCCTGGACTATGGGTCCATAGCAGTAGCTAGAATGGTTGTCTTCTCCCCATTGTGCTTAATTGTCGGGTCTTGTGAGCTGCTGAACATGATCAAGATCATCTATCTGTAATTCTATATGTTGCGTTTGTTGGGATCCGATGAATAGAGAATACTTGTTATGTTGATTATCAAATTTATATCTATGTGTTGTTTATGATCTTGCATGCTCTCCGTTACTAGTAGATGCTCTGGCCAAGTAGATGCTTGTAACTCCAAGAGGGAGTATTTATGCTCGATAGTGGGTTCATGTCTCCGTGAATCTGGGGAAGTGACAGAAATCTCTAAGATTATGGATGTGCTGTTGCCACTAGGGATAAAACATTGGTGCTATGTTCGAGGATGTAGTTACTGATTACATTACGCGCAATACTTAATGCAATTGTCTGTTGTTAGCAACTTAATACTGGAGGGGGTTCGGATGATAACCTGAAGGTGGACTTTTTAGGCATAGATGCATGCTGGATAGCGGTCTATGTACTTTGTCGTAATGCCCAATTAAATCTCACAATACTCATCATAATATGTATGTGCATGGTCATGCCCTCTCTATTTGTCAATTGCCCAACTGTAATTTGTTCACCCAACATGCTGTTTATCTTATGGGAGAGACACCTCTAGTGAACTGTGGACCCCGGTCCAATTCTCTTTACTGAAATACAATCTACTGCAATACTGTTCTACTGTTTTCTGCAAACAATCATCATCCACACTATACATCTAATCCTTTGTTACAGCAAGCCGGTGAGATTGACAACCTCGCTATTTCGTTGGAGCAAAGTACTTGGTTTGTGTTGTGCAGGTTCCACGTTGGCGCCGGAATCCCTGGTGTTGCGCCGCACTACATCTCGCCGCCATCAACCTTCAACGTGCTTCTTGGCTCCTACTGGTTCGATTAAACCTTGGTTTCATACTGAGGGAAAACTTGCCGCTGTACGCATCACACCTTCCTCTTGGGGTTCCCAATGGACGCGTGTTGTACGCGTATCAAGCACTTTTTCTGGCGCCGTTGCCGGGGAGATCAAGACACGCTGCAAGGGGAGTCTCCGCATCCCAATCTCTTTACTTTGTTTTTGTCTTGCTTAGTTTTATTTACTACTTTGTTTGCTGCACTAAATCAAAATACAAAAAAATTAGTTGCTAGTTTTACTTTATTTGCTATCTTGTTTGCTATATCAAAAACACAAAAAAATTAGTTACTTGCATTTACTTTATCTAGTTTGCTTTATTTACTGTTGCTAAAATGGGTACTCCTGAAAATGATAAGTTGTGTGACTTCACAACCACAAATAATAATGATTTCTTATGCACACCTATTGCTCCACCTGCTACTGAAAGAACATCTCTCACATTATGTTTTGTGTGTTTGATGTCAATATATGTGATACACTAATGTTTGTTTAAGTGGTACAGGGATTACATAGTTATTTATTCATGTGTGTTGGATTTGATCGTCTGTCAAAAGAAATCAGAAAAAGTTGGCCAGGCCGGATAATCCGGGCCGGATATTGTTGAAATATCCGGCCCCCCTGTTTTTGGCTAAGTCTTCGAGGAAAAGCTTCTCTGGCATAGGGCCGGACATTTGCCCGGATAATGTCCCGGTATTGTACCGGGGCTGGATTATCCGGGCCGGATATTTTGGAAATATCCGGCCCCCTCGTTTTTGGCTAAGGACTGGAAGAAAAGCTTCTCTGGCTTAGGGCCGGACATTTGGCCGGATAATGTCACACTTTTGTCCCGATGGCCGGATTATCCGGGGGGGCGGATTATCCGGCCCTTACTTAGGCCGGAATATCCGGCCCCCCGGAAGCAGCAACGGCTCAATTTTGAGGGGAGGTATAAATACCCCCCTTCTTCTACCTTGGTTGCTTGCTCAATCATTACACAAGAAATCTGCCAAGCCACCTCCATTAGAGCCACCTCAAGAAACTCAAGATTTGCAAGATCTCCTTCCTCCCCCAACCAAATCTCTTGATCTTTGGGGATTCGAAGGAGAAGACACCGATCTACATCCTCACCGAAGCGTTCTTCATTTCCCCCTCTCTTGTTTGAGGGATCTCATGCTAGTGTTCCTATTTGGTTCCCTAGTTGATTTGTGTTGATGTATTGTTGTTGATTGTTGTGTTGTAACAGATTTGGGAGCCTCCAATTTGGTTGTGGATGTGTGCCCCAAGAACCTTGTAAAGGCCCGGTTTCCGCCTCGAGGAAATCCCTTAGTGGAAGTGGGCTAGGCCTTCGTGGCGTTGCTCACCGGAGATCTGAGTGAAGCCTTCGTGGCTGTTGGTTTGGCTTTCGTAGCAATCACACTCCTCCAAACGTAGACGTACCTTCTTGCAAAGGAAGGGAACTACGGGAATCATCTCCGTGTCATCGCGTGCTCCACTCTCGGTTACCTCTATCCTATTCTATCTCTATATTGCTTAGATATATCTTGCTTAGTTGTTAGCCTTGTCATATAGGTAAATTCACTTAGTTGCATATCTAGAGAATTTACCTTTTGTGTCAAGCCTAAATTGAAAAAGAACTAAAAATTGGTTAGCACCTATTCACCCCCCTCTAGGTGCGGCATACGATCCTTTCAATTGGTATCAGAGCCTCGGCTCTTATTTCGGGCTTAACCGCCTAAGAGTATGCCGGACGAGGAGTCCTCGGAAGGGGCCGCCAAGATGGTCTCCGTGGAAGACTTCAATTCGTTGAAGTCCTCCGTGGAAGCCCAAATGGAAAGCATGAAAAAGATGATTGCCGAGCTTTTGGCTCCGGCCCTTCCCAAGGCTCCTAGTGTAGAGGTAAAAGACACGGGTGCGTTAGATGAGGGAGAGGCTTCAGACTTACCCTCATCTACCAAACCCGTGGAAGGTGATAACTTAAACACTATCAAATCTCCCATTGCATCTCCTAAGGGAACTGATGGGAGTGAGAGCTACAATCGAGTACCTCCACCTTTCCAATCACCCGATATACCGGTTCCCCATCCCCATTTGAACATTCGGGGCGACCCACCTAAGTTTTCTATTGAAAATTTCGATACTTGGCGATTTGAGTTCCGCTCTCATGTTTGTAGTGCCTCCAATGAATTATGGAGAATCATCTTGGAGGGCTTCAAGCCATACAACCCCGACAAGTTGACTAGAAGAGAAGCGGTTGATAGTCAACTCAACAACACCGCCTTGCACATGATTCAAACTAGTGTGGGGACAAAGGAATTGCATCGTGTCCGGAACTACACCACCGCCAAGGAAGCTTGGGATGGTTTGACCGCTAGTTGCATTGGAAGTGAGAGCACAAGGAGGAACAAGTATAATGCTCTCAAGAATAAAGCCGAAGGGTTCATGAGGCTACCGGATGAAGATCATGAAGACATGTATGGAAGACTTCTCACCGTTGCCGATGCCTTCCGGCTTATTGGTGCCACCCACATCAATGATTCTTGGATCAAGGAGAAGTACATTGAATGCATGATGCCATTTGTACCCATTGATGTCAAGACTCTTGTGGGAAGGGAATGCTATTCCTCTCTCACCTCTCAACAAGTCGTGCACGAGTTGCAAGCTCTCAAGGTGCTTGAGGAAACCTCTCATGATTCTCGCAATCGTGCTCTTGGGATGGCAAAAGGTTCCAACCTTGCCTTGGTGGTCAACTCCGTTGAAGAAGTGATTCCTCAAGAATCTTATAGGGCATCTTGGAGTATGACCTATCCGAAAGATTTGCAATGCCACTACCATGATCACATGGCCTTCCATGCAAAATCCTTTTGGGTTGATCCCTCCAAGGCCAAGGAAGACAACATCAAGAGGAACAACAAAAGTGGGTTCACTAGCTTTGGTCCAAAGACAAGATCATGCTACAATTGTGATGACAAGCGCCACTTCATTGCCGAATGCCCCTATGAGAATAGAGAGCTTCATAATGGGAGGCTCATTCCCAAGGACAAGAGCAAAGACTCAAAGGGCAAATATTCAAAGCCCCTCAACAAGAAGTTCTACAACAACAAGACCAAGAAGGGCAAGAGGCCCTCAAGAGTTGTGCTAGTAACAAGGGAAGAATATTCATCCGATGAAGTTGAAAGTTCTAGTGGTGATGAAGATGAAGAAAGCTCAAAGGAATTGGCCGCCATCGTCACCACCAACACACCCTCTTCATCTCTCTTTGAATCTCCCAATGAGAACCCTCATATCAAGAATGCACATTGCTTCATGGCAAGGTCCTCCTTGGACACACCTATTGTGCTATCAACTCAAGAAGAGTATACCTCCGGAGATGATGATGTTGATGATGAAGAAGATGCAACCTCTAATGGATTGGTCGCTCTTGCCTCCCTCTCCACTAACTCTTCATCACCAAGTGAATCCCCCAATGAGGTCATTCATGTGGAGGAAGAAAGTTGCCTTATGGCTAAATTTTCCGAGGTATCATCTCCTAACCCCTCTATGCCTAACATTGCTAATGATCTAGGGGTTGACCCCGCTAGTCTAAAAGTGAAACAAGAGATGCTAGAGTTTGATGAGTTCATTAGTAACCTACAAGGTAACACTAAGAAGCATGTTTCAAGCCTCATGGTTCGTATAGCTCAACAAAGTGATATGCTTGAGAAAAAGGGTCAAATAGAGAGAGAAGACTCTCTTGAAATCCATGCCCTTAAAAATGCTCTTGAGGAAAGTCAAGAAACTATAGCTTCTCTTGAGGAGAGGCTAGAGACTCTTGAAGAGCCTCAAGATAAAATTAACAAGCTCACTAAAGCTAGAGATCTTGCTAGAGCTAAGACTAAAGTGCTTATAAAGGAAAAGGCCAAATTTGGTGTTGATCATGAGAAACTTGTGAAGGATCTAGATGAACTAGACAAGGCTCACAAAGCCTTGAAGAGTGAATACTCTCTCCTCTCCGAGTCTTATGAGCAACTTCAAATTAGGCTTGCTTCATATGACATACCTAGTACCTCTACTCCTTCATGTGATCATGCAAATATAATTGAGGAAAATGCTAGGTTGAAAGATGAACTTGCTAGGACCTCCTCTCCCCAAAGTAAACTTTCCTTGGATGATCTTTTGAGTAAGCAAAGGTCAAACAATGGGAAGGAGGGACTTGGTTTTAATACCAAGGCTAAAAAGGCAAACAAGAAAAAGACCAAGCCCGCACATGAGAAAGCTAATGGTGAACCCCGAAAGGGCAACACCATTAATGATGATGGTGCGGGAATAGATAACCCTCACTATGTTCTCTTTAAAGATTATTATGGTGATGTTTATGCTAAATATGTTGGTCCATATGATGGTTATGTTGCTTGGTCTATTTGGGTTCCAAAGACCCTTGTTGCTAACAAAAGAGGACCCATTGAAAAATGGGTACCTAAATCCAAGAATTGATCTCATGTAGGACTATGCCGCCAGAGGTTCAAAATGGGTACTTGATAGTGGATGTACAAGTCATATGACCGGCGGCAAGAACCTCGTCAAGGAGTTGAGGCCTAACATAAATGATATCACCGTCTCCTTTGGCGATAATTCTACATCCGAGGTATTGGGTTTTGGCAAGGTTGTGGTTGCACACAACATTACTCTTGTGGATGTCATGCTTGTCAAAACCCTTGGTTACAATTTGCTTTCCGTTTCCGCCCTTGGCAAGATGGGTTTCGCCGTCTTTATTGATAATGATATTGTGGTCCTCTTGTGGAGCAAGACTCTAAAAGTCGCATTCGTTGGGTATCGCGAACACAACTTGTATGTGGTAGACTTTTCGGGGACCACCACGTCAAGTGCGATGTGCCTATTCGGAAAGGCGGACGTGGGTTGGTTGTGGCATCGCCGCCTAGCCCATGTCAACATGAGAACTTTGCAAAGTCTTCACAAGGGGAACCATATTGTGGGACTAATGGAAAATGTGTCTTTTGCCAAAGATCGTGTTTGTAGGGCTTGTGTTGAAGGCAAAATGCATGACTCTCCGCACCCAAGCAAGACCATCATCTCTTCCAAGAGGATCTTGGAGCTCCTTCATGTGGATCTCTTTGGTCCCGTTACTCATGCAAGTCTTGGTGCGAAGAAACATTGCTTGGTGATTGTCGATGACTACTCAAGATAGACTTGGGTGTACTTTCTCAAGACGAAAGATGAGACTCAACAAATATTCATTGACTTTGCTACCGAGGTGCAACGCCAACACAACCTCCTCATTATGGCAATAAGAAGTGACAACGGCTCCGAGTTCAAGAACTACACACTCAATGATTTTCTTAGTGATGAGGGGATTCGTCATCAATATTCCGCTGCTTACACCCCTCAACAAAATGGTGTTGCGGAGAGGAAGAACCGAACTCTTATGGATATGGCAAGGTCTATGATGGCGGAGTATAAATCCCGCTATAACTTTTGGGCCGAAGCCATCTCCACCGCTTATCACTCCTCCAACCGGCTCTATCTCCGCAAGGGTTTGAACAAGACTCCATATGAAATACTCACCGGGAACAAGCCTAATATCTCATACTTCAAGGTGTTCGGGTGTAAGTGTTTCTACAAAATCAAAGGGGTTCGTTTGTCTAAATTTGCTCCTAAAGCTTTGGAGGGTATATTTGTTGGTTACGGTGCCGAATCTCACACTTATAGAATCTTTGATGTATCCTCCGGGATTATCATTGAATCTTGTAGTGTGAAGTTCGAAGAAAATGATGGCTCCCAAGTGGGGCAAGTTGATGTTTGTGCAGGTGATGAAATACCTCAAGATGCCATAGTAAGAATGGGTGTGGGATTTTTCCGCCCCATTGAGGGACACGGTGTGGCGTCTCGGGAAGGACTATGCTCTACCACGGTGGAGCCCTCATCTTCTCAACATCAACAAACCCCATCAAGTGAAGCAAATGATGCACCAACCCAAGAACAAGAACAAAACCCTCCCTCTAGTGTGCAAGATCAAGGACAAGATCAAGGACAAGATCAAGGACAAGATCAAGGTCATGATCAACCAAGAATTCATGATGGTTCCGACGAGTATCCATTTGATATTTGCTCCGCACCAAATGATGTCCAAGATCAAGCACATGATGTTGAGCACTCACAAGAGATTGTAGTTGCTCAAGTTGAAGGTCAAGACGGGGACCCAAAAGATCAAGTTGATCAAGTGATACCTCCAAGGCCAAGAAGAACCAAGGAGGAGATCGAGGCCCGTCGTCTAGCAAGAAGAGAAAGGAACCTTGAGCTTCGTGATCACACTCATGATAAGGTTCTTGGTGATATAAGGGCAAAGGTTTCCACAAGAAGGCAATTGGCTAATTTTAGCAACCATCATGCTTATATCTCCTTAGTGGAACCCAAGAAACTATTTGAAGCCCTTGAAGATTCGGATTGGTTGGAAGCTATGCACGAAGAACTCAACAACTTCAAGCGCAACAAAGTGTGGACTTTAGTAGAGAAGCCAAAGGGGTGCCGCAATGTTATTGGCACTAAATGGATATTCAAGAACAAGCAAGATGAGTTTGGGAATGTTGTGAGGAACAAGGCAAGATTGGTGGCTCAAGGGTTCTCTCAAGTTGAGGGAATTGACTTTGGAGAAACCTATGCTCCTGTGGCTCGTCTTGAGTCCATCCGTATCCTTCTTGCTTACGCATCGCATCATAACTTTAAGTTACAACAAATGGATGTGAAAAGTGCATTTCTTAATGGTCCTATTCATGAAGAGGTTTATGTTAAGCAACCCCCGGGGTTCGAGGATCTCAACTTCCCTAACCATGTCTACAAGCTCGATAAAGCTCTTTATGGTCTCAAACAAGCTCCTAGAGCTTGGTATGAGCACCTTAAGGAATTATTGGTAGACCGTGGGTTTGATGTTGGGCTAATCGATCCCACTCTTTTTACTAAGAGGGTTAATGGGGAGCTTTTCGTTTGCCAATTATATGTTGATGATATTATCTTTGGCTCTACTAACAAAGCTTTCAATGATGAATTCTCAAAGCTTATGACCGATAGGTTTGAGATGTCTATGATGGGAGAGATGAAGTTCTTCCTTGGTTTTGAGATCAAGCAATTGAGAGGAGGAACCTTCATCAACCAAGCAAAATATCTCCAAGACATGCTCAAGAGGTTCAAGATGACCGAGATGAAAGGTGTTGCCACTCCTATGGTTACCAAATGTCATCTTGCACTTGATCCCAATGGTAAAGAGGTGGATCAAAAGGTATATCGCTCCATGATTGGATCCTTGCTTTACCTTTGTGCATCTAGACCAGACATAGTGTTGAGTGTTGGTGTGTGTGCAAGGTATCAAGCTTCTCCTAAGGAGAGCCACATGATAGCTCTCAAGAGAATCTTTCGATATTTGGTTGATACCCCAAGATATGGTATTTGGTACCCCAAAGGCTCAAGTTTTATTCTCAATGGGTACACCGATGCGGATTGGGCGGGAGACAAGGATGATAGGAAATCAACCTCCGGGGCTTGCCAATTTCTTGGTAGGTCCTTGGTGTGTTGGTCATCTAAGAAGCAAAATTGTATATCTCTCTCCACCGCCGAAGCCGAATATGTTGCCGCCGCAAGTGGATGCACTCAATTGTTATGGATGAGGCAAACTTTAAAGGAATACGGTGTCATTTGTGACAAAGTGCCTCTATTATGTGACAATGAAAGTGCTATCAAGATTGCCTATAATTCGGTGCAACATTCAAGAACGAAGCATATTGAGATCCGGAATCATTTCATTAGGGATCATGTTGCCCGGGGTGATATTGAGCTTATCTATGTTCCTACCAAAGATCAACTTGCCGATATATTCACGAAGCCTCTTGATGAAGCAAGGTTCACTTATTTGAGGAATGAGCTAAATATCATCGATTCAAGGAGTATAGCTTGACCATCTTGCAAACACACCTTCGTCTCAAAACTTTATTTGGTTTAGATGTGGGCATGGAAATAGGGGGAGTGCGGTTTAAATTATTGAGCTATCCCTCCCCCCATAATGCCAACATTAAAGATTTCATTCTCGTTATATCATATGTTGATATGTGACCTTAAATGATGAGTATTGGTTTGGACCCAAGATATATCTTCGCGGTGCCATACCATAACACTCATATATGGTGGCCTAGGCCACCACACTCTTCTTCGTGAAGAGTTGGAGTTGTTTGGATTTTCATTGGATTTTATTGACATCTCCTTGTTCTTATGGGAAATCACTCTAGTTTGGCCTTATTTGCTCATATCTTGCAAACTTGAGTGACCATGTACCATCTTGCTCATTTGTCATGTTTGGTAAAAAACTTGGAGTTTGAGGTTTTTCGGTCGGATGATCTAGGTTGCTCCATCTTATTGGTAAATTTGCACCTTATATGTGACGTGATACATTATTGCATCGCATATGGGTCATGCAAATAACCAACGAAAGATGGGCCGGATTCACGGCGATTCTGGAATTTTCCAGAACCCCGGATAATCCGGCCCCAGGAGACCCCGGAAAATCCGGCCCGGCCGGATTATCCGCCCTAAGCTAGGGCCGGATTATCCGGCCTGGGCAGATCTTGAAAGGGTTGAGGTCGAGGCCGCGGGGGGCCAAACGGTTCACACCTCCCCCCCCACGCGCCTCTCTCCTCTTCCTCCTCTCAAGACCGCCGGATCTCCTCCTCCTCGCCGGAGACGCTCCGTCCGCCCCCTCTCGGAGTTCTTGGGTGGATCGGGTGCATCTCCTCCCTAGCTACCTTCTCCTCCAAGCGGTTTCCACAATGGATGTGGGTATGATTCACAATCTCTAACCCTAGATGTTGTGTTTTATATGTGCTATTTTCTTGGTGGAATTGGTGTCTAGTTGTTCCAAATCACGTGTAGTGTACTCCTCTTGCATGCTATGAGGCCGATCTAGTCTTAGACAAGTTTTTGATTGAAAAACTGCACATCTCGCAGGGCCGGATTATCCGCCCCCCGAGCAGGCCGGATTATCCGGCCAGGCCGGATTATCCGCCCCCAGGGGACACCGGATTATCCGGCCTGGAGCTTCATCGCCGCTGCAGTTTTTGCTTCTATCTATCATGTCTAGATTTGTACCGACTTATAGCATGTTTCTCGAGTATATTACTGTATCTTACATGACTTATGGGCATTACCTTCTCTTTGCTACCCGCCTTTGCTTCTCACAGGTGGTGCTTCTCGGGGTGGTCGGAGACGCTCAAGGCATGATCGATCTAGTGACGAGTTTACACCCAATGCACCTCGCAAGTCCGTCACTTCAAGGCGGAAGAACAAGGAAGTGAGGGAGAACTACAAGGCCATGGATCCAGTCTCTTATTCCGCTATTCGCTTGAAGAACTGGTATGAAGATGTTCCAAGGGATGAAGAGATAGAGGATAGGAGATTCTGGTGCATGGAGCAGGAGTTCATCTACAAGGATGTCTATGAGCCCATGAAGAATCTGAGACCCATGCAAGCTATCGATGTGGACATTCTGGCAGTCAACAATCACTTTGAATATGCAATCTGGGTAGCTGGAAGGCTGGGCTTGCATGATATCATGAAGATTCAATGTGACTATAGCCCAGATTTGGTGAAGCAATTCTTTGCCACTTTGGCAATCAAGAAAGATGAGGAACGCACTATGGAATGGATGACTGGCTCCACTCACTGCAGTGCCACTCTGCGCCGATTTGCTGGTATTCTTGGAGTTCCTGTTGATGAGGGTCGTCGCCTTCATGGACCACACCAGACAGATAAGAATGCTCTTGTGCATCTCTATACTGCAGCGGGAAAAGTTGGTTTTACTAAGGGGCTGCTTTCCATATACAGTCAGTTGCTTCGGTTCTTTCGGGCAACCATTTACCCAAGTGGTGGTAACAATGACGCTCTCCGGGGAGTCCTTGTGGACCTTATGCACCTCAGCTATAAGTGTGCTCGTGAGCCTAATGAGGATCGGGACTTCACTCTTGATATCATGGACTTTATCTTCCATGAGATCCATGATGCCATGGTCTCCCGGACCACCATACCCTATGCACCTTACATTCAGCTTCTCATCAACAACTCTGTGGCTGTGACTGATGAAGATTTGAGTGGGTATCCTCTTGTGAAGCACCATGTCAAGAAGGCCTACAAGCTTAAGCCAGTCTCTTCAGCTGTACCTGCACCTGACACTTTCATGGGTGCTGCTCGTTCTAGTGGTTTTGCTCCTGCTCGTCATCCTGATGTCCCGGCTATGAGGAAGCAAGTGACCCGGCTTAGTTGGTTTCAGCGTCACATCCTTTGCATGAACATTGAGATCCATAAGGAGAACTATGCAGCTAGCCGAGAGCGTTCTGAGATTAAGCATACTCAAAGCGGTTATTCTACACAAGCTCGGTGGTGATCAAGGTCCCCCGCCTCGGCCTCGGCTCACCAGGGTTACAGTGGATGGCACTCTGCACAGGTTCCTTGGAGTGATCTTGATGATTGCCTTCAAAGGTCCAACACCTCTCGTCGTTCTCCGGATGCACCTGACACTGATGAAGAAGAAGAAGAAGAAGAAGAAGAGGCGCAAGAGTCCGATGATGATTATGCCTCCGAGTGATTCCCATGGGACGTGTAGCATCGCGCTTGTCCCCTTTTTGGCGTCTCGATGCCAAAGGGGGAGAAGTGTTCTATTAGGATTCTCGGGGATTTGCATGGTTTGGGCACAAGCATATGCGTTTATCATTCTTATATTGCTTGTGTTCCCTCTTATTTGAACTATTTGGTTTGTTTGTGTGCCGTTCAAAACTATGTGCTATGTGGTGTGAGACATTGTTATGGTTTTCGGATTTCTATTTGTTGAGATCAAGGATATTACATTATGTGTGATGCTATATCTCCGTATTATATATCTACACATGGGTATGATTTCTTGCATCCTATCTCAACTTCATATGTGTCAATGTCTATTGTTAGAGCTCATGTTGGATATCTTTTGTGTTGAGGCACCATACTCCTATGTGTTGTGTATTTGTATTCAAATGCAAATTACTTATATGCACACATGTAGGGGGAGTGCCTCTATGTTTTGCCATCATGCTTGTCTCTATAGTGATTCCCTTGCAAATCCGTATATTGTCATCAAACACCAAAAAGGGGGAGATTGAAAGAACATCTCTCACATTATGTTTTGTGTGTTTGATGTCAATATATGTGATACACTAATGTTTGTTTAAGTGGTACAGGGATTACATAGTTATTTATTCATGTGTGTTGGATTTGATCGTCTGTCAAAAGAAATCAGAAAAAGTTGGCCAGGCCGGATAATCCGGGCCGGATATTGTTGAAATATCCGCCCCCCCTGTTTTTGGCTAAGTCTTCGAGGAAAAGCTTCTCTGGCATAGGGCCGGACATTTGCCCGGATAATGTCCCGGTATTGTACCAGGGCCGGATTATCCGGGCCGGATATTTTGGAAATATCCGGCCCCCTCGTTTTTGGCTAAGGACTGGAAGAAAAGCTTCTCTGGCTTAGGGCCGGACATTTGGCCGGATAATGTCACACTTTTGTCCCGATGGCCGGATTATCCGGGGGGGGGGGGCGGATTATCCGGCCCTTACTTAGGCCGGAATATCCGGCCCCCCGGAAGCAGCAACGGCTCAATTTTGAGGGGAGGTATAAATACCCCCCTTCTTCTACCTTGGTTGCTTGCTCAATCATTACACAAGAAATCTGCCAAGCCACCTCCATTAGAGCCACCTCAAGAAACTCAAGATTTGCAAGATCTCCTTCCTCCCCCAACCAAATCTCTTGATCTTTGGGGATTCGAAGGAGAAGACACCGATCTACATCCTCACCGAAGCGTTCTTCATTTCCCCCTCTCTTGTTTGAGGGATCTCATGCTAGTGTTCCTATTTGGTTCCCTAGTTGATTTGTGTTGATGTATTGTTGTTGATTGTTGTGTTGTAACAGATTTGGGAGCCTCCAATTTGGTTGTGGATGTGTGCCCCAAGAACCTTGTAAAGGCCCGGTTTCCGCCTCAAGGAAATCCCTTAGTGGAAGTGGGCTAGGCCTTCATGGTGTTGCTCACCGGAGATCTGAGTGAAGCCTTCGTGGCTGTTGGTTTGGCTTTCGTAGCAACCACACTCCTCCAAACGTAGACGTACCTTCTTGCAAAGGAAGGGAACTACGGGAATCATCTCCGTGTCATCGCGTGCTCCACTCTCGGTTACCTCTATCCTATTCTATCTCTATATTGCTTAGATATATCTTGCTTAGTTGTTAGCCTTGTCATATAGGTAAATTCACTTAGTTGCATATCTAGAGAATTTACCTTTTGTGTCAAGCCTAAATTGAAAAAGAACTAAAAATTGGTTAGCACCTATTCACCCCCCCCCTCTAGGTGCGGCATACGATCCTTTCAGCTACTACAACAGAATTCTTTGAAATTAAACCTGCTTTACTGAATCTTGTTATGCGAGAGCAATTTTCTGGTGTTAGTTCTGATGATGCTGCTGCCCATCTCAATAATTTTTTTGAATTGTGTGAAATGCAAAAATATAAAGATGTAGATGGTGAAATTATAAAATTAAAATTGTTCCCTTTCTCATTAAGAGGAAGAGCTAAAGATTGGTTGCTATCTCTGCCTAAGAATAGTATTGATTCATGGACTAAATGCAAGGATGCTTTTATTGGTAGATATTATCCCCCTGCTAAAATTATATCTTTGAGGAGTAGCATAATGAATTTTAAACAATTGGATACTGAGCATGTTGCACAAGCATGGGAAAGAATGAAATCTTTGGTTAAAAATTGCCCAACCCATGGACTGACTACTTGGATGATCATCCAAACCTTTTATGCAGGACTGAATTTTTCTTCGCGGAACCTATTGGATTCAGCTGCTGGAGGTACATTTATGTCCATCACTCTTGGTGAAGCAACAAAGCTTCTTGATAATATGATGATCAATTACTCTGAATGGCACAAGGAAAGAGCTCCACAAGGTAAGAAGGTAAATTATGTCGAAGAAACCTCTTCCTTGAGTGATAAGATTGATGCTATTATGTCTATGCTTGTGAATGATAGGACAAATGTTGATCCTAATAATGTTCCGTTAGCTTCATTGGTTGCACAAGAAGAACATGTTGATGTAAACTTCATTAAAAATAATAATTTCAACAACAATGCTTACCGGAACAATTCTAGTAACAACTATAGGCCATATCCTTATAATAATGGCAACGGCTATGGTAATTCTTATGGGAATTCTTACAACAATAATAGGAACACACCCCCTAGACTTGAAGCCATGCTTAAAGAATTTATTAGTACACAAACTGCTTTTAACAAATCTGTTGAAGAAAAGCTTGGGAAAATTGATATACTTGCTTCTAAAGTCGATAGTCTTGTTGCTGATGTTGATCTTTTGAAATCGAAAGTTATGCCTAATGAGAATCATCATAATAAAATTGTTACTACAGCAAATGCCATCCAAGTTAAAATTAATGAGAATATAAGATTGATGGCCGAATTGCGTGCTAGGTGGGAAAGAGAAGAAAATGAAAAAGAAGAGAATATAGCTAAAGTTTGGACTATTACCACCACTAGTAATGCTAATGCTACACAAGTTTCTGCACCTCCTACTATTACTAATAAAAGAATTGGTGTTAGCAATGTTTCCACTTCTAATGCAAAGCGCGAGAAACTGCCTGAAACTGCTAAAACTGCTGAAACTGCCTGTGATAAAACTGCTGAAATTTTTTCCAACATTGCGGATGATGATCCCATTGATTTAGATTATAATGGTTTGAGAACGAGCAATAGCTCGATGGTTGGTGTTGGCAGTGGCCATCCAACCCATCCCAGGTTCGAGTCCCGTTGTGGCCGAATTTCTTGGGATGTCTCACCGGGGCTCTGGTCCCAAATAAAAATCCCCTCCACACATATGTGCCACAACTACTAGCTCCTAGGGACACCCAAATTATGTGTGCTGTGTGTATAGTTCTAGAGTCTAATTTGTGCACTAGTGGTGTGCGTGTGTGTGGTGTGAGTGTGGTGTTGAGTTAGTGCATAAGTTCAGATACTACAGCTGTAACACAGATCGAGGGGTCTCAAAAAAAAAAAAAAAAGATTATAATGGTTTGAATTTTGATAATTGCCACATCTCTGAAGTTATAAAGTTCTTACAAAAACTTGCTAAAAGTCCTAATGCTAGTGCTATAAATTTGGCTTTCACGCAACATATTACAAATGCTCTCATAAAAGCTAGAGAAGAGAAACTAGAGCGCGAAGCCTCTATTCCTAGAAAGCTAGAGGATGGTTGGGAGCCCATCATTAAGATGAAGGTCAATGATTTTGATTGTAATGCTTTATGTGATCTTGGTGCAAGTATTTCCGTTATGCCTAAGAAAATCTATAATATGCTTGACTTGCCACCGCTGAAAAATTGTTATTTGGATGTTAATCTTGCTGATCATTCTACAAAGAAACCTTTGGGGAAAGTTGATAATGTTCGCATTACCGTTAACAATAACCTTGTCCTCGTTGATTTTGTTGTCTTGGATATTGAATGCAATGCATCTTGTCCCATCATATTGGGAAGATCTTTTCTTCGAACTGTTGGTGCTATCATTGATATGAAGGAAGGTAATATAAAATATCAATTTCCTCTCAAGAAAGGTATGGAACACTTCCCTAGAAAGAGAATGAAGTTACCTTTTGATTCTATTATTAGAACAAATTATGATGTTGACACTTCGTCTCTTGATAACACTTGATACACACTTTCTGCGCCTAGCTGAAAGGCGTTAAAGAAAAGCGCTTATGGGAGACAACCCATGGTTTTTACTACAGTACTTTGTTTTTATTTTGTGTCTTGGAAGTTGTTTACTACTGTAGCAACCTCTCCTTATCTTAGTTTAGTGTTTTGTTGTGCCAAGTAAAGTCGTTGATAGTAGAGTTCATACTAGATTTGGATTACTGCGCAGAAACAGATTTCTTTGCTGTCACGAATCTGGGCAAAATTCTCTGTAGGTAACTCAGAAAATTATGCCAATTAACGTGAGTGATCCTCAGATATGTACGCAACTTTCATTCAATTTGAGCATTTTCATTTGAGCAAGTCTGGTGCCTCGATAAAATTCGTCAATACGAACTGTTCTGTTTTGACAGATTCTGCCTTTTATTTCGCATTGCCTGTTTTGTTATGTTCGATGGATATTTCGATTCCATTGACTTTCAGTAGCTTTGTGCAATGTCCAGAAGTGTTAAGAATGATCATGTCACCTCTGAACATTTATATTTTGATTGTGCACTAACCCTCTAATGAGTTGTTCTAAGTTTGGTGTGGAGAAAGTTTTCAAGGATCAAGAGAGGGAGATGATACAACATGATCAAGGAGAGTGAAAGCTCTAAGCTTGGGGATGCCCCGGTGGTTCACCCCTGCATATATCAAGAAGACTCAAGCTTCTAAGCTTGGGGATGCCCAAGGCATCCCCTTCTTCAGCGACAACATTATCAGGTTCCTCCCCTGAAACTATATTTTTATTCCATCACAGCTTATGTGCTTTTCTTGGAGCGTCGGTTTGTTTTTGTTTTTGTTTTGTTTGAATAAAATGGATCCTAGCATTCACTGTATGGGAGAGAGACACGCTCCGCTGTAGCATATGGACAAGTATGTCCTTAGGCTCTACTCATAGTATTCATGGCGAAGTTTCTTCTTCGTTAAATTGTTATATGGTTGGAATTGGAAAATGATACATGTAGTAACTTGCTAAAATGTCTTGGATAATGTGATACTTGGCAATTGTTGTGCTCATGTTTAAGCTCTTGCATCATATACTTTGCACCCATTAATGAAGAAATACATAGAGCATGCTAAAATTTGGTTTGCATATTTGGTTTCTCTAAGGTCTAGATAATTTCTAGTATTAAGTTTGAACAACAAGGAAGACGGTGTAGAGTCTTATAATGCTTTCAATATGTCTTTTATGTGAGTTTTGCTGCACCGGTTCATCCTTTTGTTTGTTTCAAATAGCCTTGCTAGCCTAAACCTTGTATCGAGAGGGAATACTTCTCATGCATCCAAATATTTGAGCCAACCACTATGCCAATTGTGTCCACCATACCTACCTACTACATGGTATTTCTACGCCATTCCAAAGTATATTGCTTGAGTGCTACCTTTAAACAATTCAAAATTTATTACCTCTGATTTGTGTCAATGTTTTATAGCTCATGAGGAAGTATGTGGTGTTTATCTTTCAATCTTGTTGGGCAACTTTCACCAATGGACTAGTGGCTTCATCCGCTTATCCAATAATTTTGCAAAAAGAGCTGGCAATGGGATTCCCAGTCCCAAATTAATTAACAAAAATAGACACTCCTCCATGGTATGTGATTGTTGGACGGCACCCGAAGGATTCGGTTAGCCATGGCTTGTGAAAGCAAAGGTGGGGAGGAGTGTCATCATAATAAAACTAAAAATAAAAAGGCACTCCTTCGTGGTATGAGATTGTTGGCAGGCACCCGAAGGATTCGGTTAGCCATGGTTTGTGAAAGAAAGGTTGGAAGGAGTGCCACACAAAAATAAAATAAAATGGGAGCCGCTCTTTGAAGGTTTGTCTGGCAAGGGGGTTAGAGTGCCCACTACCATTCGTTGACAACAACAAACACCGCTCAAAATTTTACTTTTATTGCTCTCTATATGTTTTCAAAATCAAAGCTCTAGCACAAATATAGCAATCGATGCTTTTCCTCTTTGAAGGACCATTCTTTTACTTTTATTGTTGAGTCAGTTCACCTATCTCTCTCCATCTCAAGAAGCAAACACTTGTGTGAACTGTGCATTGATTCCTACATACTTGCATATTGCACTTGTTATATTACTCTATGTTGACAATATCCATGAGATATACATGTTACAAGTTGAAAGCAACCGCTGAAACTTCATCTTCCTTTGTGTTGCTTCAATGCTTCTACTATGAATTATTGCTTTATGAGTTAACTCTTATGCAAGACTTATTGATGCTTGTCTTGAAGTACTATTCATGAAAAGTCTTTGCTATATGATTCACTTGTTTACTCATGTCATATACATTGTTTTGATCGCTGCATTCACTACATATGCTTTACAAATAGTATGATCAAGGTTATGATGGCATGTCACTCCAGAAATTATCTTTGTTTATCGTTTACCTGCTTGGGACGAGCAGGAACTAAGCTTGGGGATGCTGATACGTCTCCGACGTATCGATAATTTCTTATGTTCCATGCCACATTATTGATGTTATCTACATGTTTTATGCACACTTTATGTCATATTTGTGCATTTTCTGGAACTAACCTATTAACAAGATGCCGAAGTGCCGATTCTTTGTTTTCTGCTGTTTTTGGTTTCGAGAAATCCTAGTAAAGAAATATTCTCGGAATTGGACGAAATCAACGCCCGGGATCCTATTTTGCCACGAAGCTTCCGGAAGACCGAAGAGGAGACGAAGTGGGGCCACGAGGTGGCCGAGACTATGGCGGCGCGGCCCAAGCCCCTGGCCGCGCCGACCTATAGTGTGGGCCTCGTGTGGCCCCCTGACCTGCGCTTCCGCCTACAAATAGCCTTCGTCGCGAAACCCCCAGTACCGAGAGCCACGATACGGAAAACTTTACTGAGACGCCGCCGCCGCCAATCCCATCTCGGGGGATTCAGGAGATCGCCTCCGGCACCCTGCCGGAGAGGGGAATCATCTCCCGGAGGACTCTACGCCGCCATGGTCGCCTCCGGAGTGATGTGTGAGTAGTCTACCCCTGGACTATGGGTCCATAGCAGTAGCTAGAATGGTTGTCTTCTCTCCATTGTGCTTAATTGTCGGGTCTTGTGAGCTGCTGAACATGATCAAGATCATCTATCTGTAATTCTATATGTTGCGTTTGTTGGGATCCGATGAATAGAGAATACTTGTTATGTTGATTATCAAATTTATATCTATGTGTTGTTTATGATCTTGCATGCTCTCCGTTACTAATAGATGCTCTGGCCAAGTAGATGCTTGTAACTCCAAGAGGGAGTATTTATGCTCGATAGTGGGTTCATGTCTCCGTGAATCTGGGGAAGTGACAGAAATCTCTAAAATTATGGATGTGCTGTTGCCACTAGGGATAAAACATTGATACTATGTTTGAGGATGTAGTTACTGATTACATACGCGCAATACTTAATGCAATTGTCTGTTGTTAGCAACTTAATACTGGAGGGGGTTCGGATGATAACCTGAAGGTGGACTTTTTAGGCATAGATGCATGCTGGATAGCGGTCTATGTACTTTGTCGTAATGCCCAATTAAATCTCACAATACTCATCATAATATGTATGTGCATGGTCATGCCCTCTCTATTTTTTCAATTGCCCAACTGTAATTTGTTCACCCAACATGCTGTTTATCTTATGGGAGAGACACCTCTAGTGAACTGTGGACCCCGGTCCAATTCTCTTTACTGAAATACAATCTACTTGCAATCTTGTTCTCTTGTTTTACGCAAACAATCATCATCCACACTATACATCTAATCATTTGTTACAGCAAGCCGGTGAGATTGACAACCTCGCTGTTTCGTTGGGGCAAAGTACTTGGTTTGTGTTGTGCAGGTTCCACGTTGGCGCCGGAATCCCTGGTGTTGCGCCGCACTACATCTCGCCGCCATCAACCTTCAACGTGCTTCTTGGCTCCTACTGGTTCGATTAAACCTTGGTTTCATACTGAGGGAAAACTTGCCGCTGTACGCATCACACCTTCCTCTTGGGGTTCCCAACGGACGCGTGCTGTACGCGTATCAGTGTACTCTATAAACCTGCCAGATTTTGAATAAAGTCACAGCCTATTATATAAAATACATAGGATTGAGTTATCATGCCATATTGGTTCCTACAAAAAGTGAAAAGACACAATCTTGTAAATAGAAAATGTTTGGTCGCAGCATGGGAACAGTCCAGAAGGGTTAGCAACATTGCATAATTATCGCGTAAGCAAAGAAAAGTTTCCATGAGAGTGAATCTAAGATAAACATTTATACGAAATTACATGCAAAGTGGACCACAAAATATAATTTTTTATAATTTAATATCATATCAAAATATAAGTTTTGTAGAAAATTTATAAGAAATGTTATCCTTCAGATTTTAGAACCAAATAGACCATAAAACGATGCAGCGATGAAGGTGGTACCACTACTCATATGCGTGCCTATTCACTTGTTTCGCTGTCATCTCAGTGGTCAACGAAGTTTCTGAATTTGGGGTATCTTCATGTGGGCTCATGGTATGGTTGGATAGGCACCTCCTAACAACCAATGCACGTTCGTCCTCCTAGGACATTGTCAAGTCAAACACGACCAAATTCACACCACACCAGTTCCCCAAACATTTGATTAAATGGATAATCTATTTTGAATGCTTGTTCTTGTTCTAGAGTCTAGTCTAGACTAGCATTATTCTTTTCAGCAGAAATGCTCCTGTCTTCGCTGGATGCAAGAGCCCAGTGATTACACTCTGTTACCAAGGAGTAACCTGCAAATGCAAATTACGCCTGGAATTAAAATCCAGCTACAATTTGACCCATCTGTTATCCTCTCACTTGGAAATGCAGAATATCTCAATCCGAGCTGCGGTGTTGATCATCTGCTCCGCAGCGTCGGATGCAGATCGGACGGACACGGGTGCGCGGTGTTCCACCGGAAAAGGTCGCCGGAATCTAACATGGGAGATACCGAACCCGTAAAGCAAAAGCGAACCAAAACAAACACAAACAAAAAGTCCGAAACAAAACAAGACACGCCGCGTCGCCGACCGAAGCTGTCGGAGCCCGCCACCAGCACCACCCTCGCCGTGGTGGGGATCGACCGATCCCTCCCGAATCCGCGCCGCGCGGAGAACCCCGCCGCATCTGCGCTGGGACCCAACCGATCCGGTTCCGGCCGCCCTGTGGGGGTTTGGGTTGGTCCCCGGGGATCCATTTTTGGTTCGATTTTAAGGTTCCCTCCGCTCGGGCTAGATTCTTGGCGGGGCTGCCCCGGAGGAGGGGATGGATTTGGCGTCGGTCAACGAGGAGCTCGCCGAGATCGACGGCCAGATCGGCGACATCTTCCGCGCATTGCAGTAAGCTCAGCTGATTTTCCCTCCCAGACATCTTCCTTTTTGTTCTGTTTGAGTTCAGACTTGGTTGGATGGAGTGCTCGGTAGATCTCCTCTGGGTTGCTGTGTTTTCCGCTTGCGCAGCTCAGATTGTTGACCTGCAGAAGGAAACTTTCTGTCAGGCCGCCGGCATGTGCTTGGTGATCTCCGCTCAAGCGACAAATGTAATGTGACCAAGAAATGGGCGCTTGATTGATTGACTGATCGATGCTTTGGTTCATCTGTCTGCAGAAATGGGTTCCAGAAGCTGGACAAGATCAAGGACGCCAACCGCCGGAGCAGGCAGCTCGAAGAGCTCACGGACAAGATGCGAGACTGCAAAAGGTCACTTGCTCTTCTTCTCTTTATTGTACGATGATATACCCTGGGAGTACTTGCTAAGTTGCTAAAACGGAAGTGTGTCGAAGCTTGCAAGAACGGATGCAGCATTTGGCAGGAGTGCATATTGTGGCCTCTGTTTGGCTGCTGTTGACTTATCCGTTTGCCATCGCAATTGTTTTGCTATCTTGAAGTGACAGATACACCGGCACTGCACACTACCTGCAATGTCTGCTTTCGGAATCTTAGCCTTGTGATCAGCCAGTAGCTTATCGTACAAACAGATAGCTGGTTTACTGAATTTTGATGCTTTGTGTGCGTGCTTTTATAGGCTTATCAAAGACTTTGAACGAGTTATGAAAGACGAGACGGCCAATGTTGATCCCAACACTGCTAGAATGCTGAACGATAGAAAGCAGTCGCAGGTAAATGTTGCGGAAACTCATTCAGCTCCAAAATTCATTTATAGACTTTGCTATTGTGATTCTTAACCCTCCAGTAAACCCGGGTTTGTCATATTTTGCAGATCAAGGAACTGAATTCTTATGTTGCTCTGAAGAAACAGTGAGTTTTTGTCTGTCTTGTAATGCCATTTGGTTTGTGTTAGAGCATCTCCAGTCGCGTCCCCCAAATGACGTTTGGGGGACCGCGGACAAGAAATGGGGAAAAAAGTTGTCCAGTTGCGTCCCCCAAAGCTAAATAGTGCCTCATTTTGTGTCCGGCGTCCCCGGTAGAGACTCTACCGGGGACGCCGGACACAAAAACAACGCCCACATGCATGCATGCAGCCCCTAGTCACCACATGCCATTCTCTTTCCCCACACTTTCTCTCACCTACTTTTCCCACATGGGGTGGTCCCCTCTATTAAAATGCATGTATCCGGACGCTGTTTGAGGGACGCGGCTGGAAAGGGCCTCTTTTTTGTACAGATTTTTGGTCTCTTTTTGTCCGGCGCGGTCCCAAACGTGCCCCAAATCATTCATGCTGGACGCTTTTTGAGGGACGCGACTGGAGATGCTCTTATAGCCACCTTGTGCATATGCATCACACGTATTTGGCCTTGTGTTTCTAATTCTGCACCATAATTGCTCATAAGCTTGAAGTAAAATGTTTCATCAATTCTGGTAGCATGTCATGATCATGCATATATTGTTTGGATTGCAGACATGCAAGTGAAAATAAGCGAGTTGATCTTTTTGATGCTCCTACTGAAGATGGCTTTGGTGAAGAAAATGTGTTGTTAGCATCAAGTAAGTTGCAATATTACAGTCCATGTGGGTGAAATAGTGTTGCTTTGGTTAAGAAGATGTCTTGTTAGCATCAAGAAAGATGCAATATTACAGTCCATGTGAGCAAAATAATGTGATAGCATGATTCCATCCAGGCTAATGGGGAATGGGCTATAAATATTCCATTCTTTCTATCTTAAATGTGTTTAACAAATGCATTGAAAGAAAACAAACTTCTGTGACATGTCCAGTTTGGATTTGTATATCTCTTAGATTATTGATCCCTGCATGCATTTTCTGTAGATATGACAAACCAGCAGCTAATGCAACAGGGAGACAGTCTAATGGATGAGACTGACCAAGCTCTCGCACGATCTAAGCAGGTTAGCTTTCTACTGCAGTGTCCCTTTATAGATTAATGGTGGGTACAGTAGTTCGGCCTTGTCGGTATGTGTTCATGCCGGGCCTGTAAATTTGAATTATACATCAATATTGCATTAAACGATTTCCTCTTGGATTGTTTATGCAATTTAATAGTCGATGAGCTGTATTTTATAGATGAGCTATCAATTGGCAAAGCTCTTATATATCTTGTCAGGCATGTTGACTTCATATTGTGTTTAAATAAGAAGTTGAAGTGAAGTACTCACATCTCTGTGTATGCGGTATTTCCATATTATTTTGATATTTGGCCTCGTTGTTTACCTTAGTTTACTGGAAGTAGTCTGTCTGTGTGTTTCACCTGTATCTATACTATTCATGCTGCTATTTTATTTCTATATTGTGCAAGATGTCATCTGTGTTAGATTGTATGTATCATAGACAGGTTTACCATGCAGTATATATTTAACTGTGTTTACTTTCTTGGAGCGAGTTCATATCTTCGTAATGAAATGTACATATTGTTCTCTCCTTTTCTTGCATTTATATACTACTGTTGTAGAAACGTATGCATGCTCACTTTATTTACCCTCGTGTATATGCAAAACTTACTTCTGTCAAGAGTTTGTGTATTACCTATAACTGACCGTGCTGAACATCTTCCAAGGAACACCCATGATCTAAAACGTTGAAGTTTTTTCTCATAACGAAAACTATTGTATCTTTGTTTGGTCATAACAGAAGTTGTTCTTTGTTGTACCGTTAGCTTGTTATTTTCTCATGTTCTCTACTAATTTGTTATGATTATGATGGTTGGATTTGCTCCTCCTCATCTTTCCTGGATATAGACAGTAGCACCATATGTGCTCTCTCCTGGATAATCAACTTGATATAGACAACGTTACTAACAAATGAGTGGTCATCAGTTGGACATGTCTCTTCCCATCGTGGGAATGGAACTATTGCTTGAGTCCTCATCCTTTCATGTATTTTAATCGCTTTGACTGATATGAGGCAGTTTGTTTGGGTAGAACCTAAGTCTTGAATTGCTTTTGCCTTCATAATACCCGTGTTTTTTTTACACTTTATCAGTGCTTCTAGATGCTGATTTGTTTTCCTTTTTGTAGACCGTGCAAGAGACGATCAATGTGGGTACAGAAACTGCAGCTGCTCTCAAAGCACAGGCAAGGCGTTCTTGCTTGTTCTCATCACGAGTCTATCACAGTATTATGCTGTCTAATTGGGACATAAGAGAGCTAACTTTTGATTATTTCTTGCCAGACAGAGCAAATGAGCAGGGTTGTTAATGAGCTAGATTCCATCCATTTCTCCCTGAAAAAGGCATCAAAATTGGTGAAAGAAATTGGTAGACAGGTAGGTACTGTTAGTACATTAACGATTTTCTTTGTCCGCTCCTTTATTATTCATTTTCACTTTCTTAAATAATGTAGGTTGCGACCGATAAGTGCATCATGGCGCTACTTTTTCTCATTGTGGCTGGAGTCATAGCTGTAATAATTGTTAAGGTCAGTGCTTAGCTTCTTCAGAGAGATGCTTAGTTACAGTACTTTTGTGTACTACTTACACCCAGTTGACTATGATAAATATTTTGGAAATTGCATGCAACTGGATTTTACTTCTTCCTTACCTCTTGTCTTTTTGGTTTGGTGAGGGTTACAGATGTGTCAGCAAGAATGAGTTCTTTGTTAAACAGTATTTTGCTAAGGCGGAAATGAATTGGATTGATTTTGTGGGTCATGGTTGTCATCACTGAACACAAACTTCAACACTAGTTCATTAAATAAAAGGACCACATGGCTAGAAGATGAGATCCGTCAACCATTAATTTGTTGACTTGCATATCGATTGGGTACATTGTGCATATCATGTCTTCTTGAGTCCTGACTGATGTCTCTGGACTAAGATACTTTTGTACACTAGTTTACTAGACATAAACACCCATAAGGAATTAAGGATAGAAAACATGATGGGACAGCCAGACAAGCACTTCCTTAGTGTGTTGTGCATCAAACATTGATTTTGTTTTTGACTATGTTCAGGTATTACAGTGCCCTTCTGACGATTATAGTGTTTCATTGCAGATTGTAAACCCACACAACAAGGACATTCCGAATATCCCTGGACTTGCTCCACCGGTTGGTAGAAGGCTACTGTCTATTGTAGAGGGCAAGTGAGTTTCCATACATGTGTAAAAAATTGACAAGGCGTCGCGTGAAGTTCCTTGAATCATGTGGCAGAGAGTGTTGTAAACTTGTAATGTTGTACCCACGGGATCCATATGCAAAACCAGAGGTTACCAAACCAAACCAGTGTAAAGTTGTATGTTCTTACTCTCCTGGCAAGCAAGCGGGTTTTGTTTTGGCAAGGACCAAGTTTCCTGTGAACATTCACATCTGTATTTTACCCGAACCATCAGACCGCTAAGAGTGCATCAGCATATGGAAATTTTGGATCCTTGCAATAATACACACATAATTGACTGCGGACAAAATTCCTGGTTGTGTTGTAGCTTCTGTGTAGTGAAATCTCTTGCTAGGGTGCATGATGGTGACTCAAGAATCAGAGATGTCCACTTTGAGTCTTTGACCATATATAGAATCTTGCATCACCTGAAGTCACTTTTCCCAGTCATGCTGCCCTGGATTTGTAACTTTCCTGTCAAAAAAAGGTATCGAGAAGTCGACTAACAATCATTTGATTAATAATCCCTAGTGTTTTCATCACCGTTTTTGAGTGGTTGTTTCCCATGGGGTTTCCAGCTAGTAAAAGGTTGGTCTTTAGCAGTTTTTTTTTTTTAAATTAATAAAGTCATCAACCGGCTAGGATACAATGGTGCTGATTACACAAATTTGAACAAGGTAAAAGAAAGAGCTAGTAAAAGGTTGGTCTTTAGAAGTTTTTTTTTAAATTAATAAAGCCATCAACCGGCTAGGATACAATGGTGCTGATTACACAAATTTGAACAAGGTAAAAGAAAGAGGCAAAGCCCTAAAGGAACTACAGAGAATTCCACTCGGCAGCGCCACCAAAGAGCCCACAAGAACAAGCTACGGAGAACTGCCGCGGACGGAAAGAGACATGCCAAGCGAAGAGGGGAAGCACCAGCGTCAAAGAGATGAAGATCCGGCTCGAAGACCGCCTCGCCTTGCTGCCGCCGAAGGAGGGACCCTTCTCATCTCATCGGCCAACACAGAACATATAGGTGGTTGAGCGTCCAAAAAAGCCTTGAACTTGCTGACTGCCGCCATATGCCTCACCAAAGACACACCCAAACCGCACCACCGTCATTGTCACCACACCGATAGCCCTCTGTCCCCTTGACCCAAAGTGGCGCCTCCAAGGAGGAGAACGACGCATTGCGCCATCGTCGCCCGGCCGTAGCCTGAGTTTTCACCCGGGAAGAAGAGGAATAGGGGGAGGGTTACCTCATCAGCCCTTCAAGAAGGAGAACGGCGATAGAATCGTCGCTGCCGATGTGGCTGGCACCGGGCCAGCCAAGAGTTTCCCCCGGCAGCTCCCCACCGAACTCGCACGGACGCAGAACGGGCAGTCCGAGGACCAACCATGCCGTATCTGGCGCAGAGGGACCGGAAAGTGGAGACGCCAACGGACAGACGAAGAACGCGCCGGAGCAGGACTACGCCGCACCCAGCCATCCGCCGACTCCTCACCGTCCACACGGCCAAGGAGATTGGCTAGCACCAGCGAACGCCACCCGCCTTCCGGTCGACGTCGCCACCCACCGTCCAGGGCCGCCGCCCCGGCGTCCAAACACCGCCCTCCGCAGATCTGAGGGAGCCCGGAGGACCACATAGCAAGGGATCCGCCTCCATGAGCGCTCGTCGGCCAGCAGCACCACCACGGACCTGGAAGTGGCCAGAGCAGCACCTGCAGCCCCATGGCTGCCTGTGGTACAAGATCTGGGGATTTGGTGGGCTCGGCCGGGCCCGGGGCCCCTGCCCTGGCCCGCGCGCGAGGCGGTCGCCCTAGCCGCGCTGCCCGTCCGGCTCCACTCACAGGTCGTTGCGCCGCTGCCCGACCGCCAGAGCCGTGGACGCCCACCCTCGCGCCGCCCGCCTCCATCGGACCGCATCGGGCCGAGCTCGCGCCGCCCGCCGTGGCGGATGCTTCCGCGGAAGCCGCCGCCGCCCCGAGCACGCACATCCGCGCAGCCGCCGCGCCGCCGTCGAGCGGCCGTGCCGCCACGCCTCCCACTGCCCAGCGCCGCCACCGGCGCCGACCGAGCTTCGCCCGGTGGCGCCTCCTGGCGGCGAGGCGGGGGAGAGGAGGACGGGGCTGGCGGCGGCGGCGGACTAGGGTTTCGCCCTGGGACTCGCGGGAGTCCAGGATGAAACGGTTTCAGCCGACGCTGCTCTCTCTCTCTCTCTGGTCTTTAGCAGTTTGCACACAGTTTCAGACAAAATAAATGGTAGGACAAGATGGAGGTGCCAACTTGTGAGAACAAGTGAAGCATCGTCATGCATGATTGCCTATTTGCATGCCATGCTTTATTCTTAGTGTAACATGCTTGGTGTCAAAAGGATTCACTGGCGGAGCTACGTGCATGTAAGGGGGGCAGTGCCCCTGCTCCCCCCCCCCCCCCCCCCAACTTTCGACCATTCTCTGAAGATTTTTTTGGGGGGATAGGCTTAAATGGGATTTTTTTAACCTTTTGCCCCCCCCCCCCCCCCCCCCTCCCCCCAAACTTAGAGATTTTACATTTCGCCCCCCAGCACTTCTTGCGTAGCTCCGCCACTTTAAGGATTGTTAGCCGAAATGACATTGCACGGAATCGGTCTTCGTCCTCGTCGGAACCCACCGCGTAGTCTCCGCCCACTTGCTCAACTCGTCCCGTTAGCGCAGCGTGGCTACCTAAAGACAGTGGCACGGTGCTCACAAGTTTCACCGAGTTGGCACATTTGTTGGCATCCTCATATATTTGATCACTTCTCTTAGTTATATCTTTTTGAGCGTCTTCTTTTGACAAGATTAATGCCCATCGATCGAGAAGAGGGTCCCATGCAAGTCTTGCTGGCTTGCTGCTTGTGCCACCGCATTCATACTTGTCGCGGCGAAGAGAGCACTATATGTGGTCAGTCAACTGGTGAGGAGCCATGCATTAGTTTTTGATTAGTTCAGTTTGGTGGAGATGCGGCTGTTGGGAAGTTGGGTCAGGTCATGAGCAGACGGTGACTTGTGTAGAAATACCTTGTCTGAAGGTGAACTCATTGTCTGGACTGGACCTCTTCCAACTGATCAGATTAATTAGCTCCATGGGAAAGAATGGATGCATGAGAAATAAACAGTGGGCACGGCACGGTCTGGGCCATGGAGCTTGCTCTTGCGCAACTTGCAGGACCAAAAGCTAGAAAAGAAATGCAGAATTGGTCGACCCGATGTGACCACAGAAATGCATAATCGGTGCGTACCTGAGACAAAAGACAATGACGATAGTGAGGCGGCGGTAAAATTCATCTGCTGTTTCACCACTCTAGCTGGCGATGCTATCGATTTGATTTGGCTTTTATGGACTTGGACTTTAGAGGTGTGCTGGATCACGGTCTCTCGTCGGAGAGAGGTTCTTTTTTATTTAGGTTAATTTCAGTATTTTTTTTCGAGATGGTGATATTTCACCATGGTAGCTACATCTTGAAGTGAGAATATGGTTCTTTCTGCTCTATCCTTGTTGCGGTGGTGCGTCTAGCGTTGGCGAAAGACGCTTGAAGTTTTATGTTGCGCGAATCTCGATCTAGTTAGCTTTCGTGTTTGTTGGTGTAGTTTCCGTAGCAACTTTCTGTCTGTTTACTATGGCATGCTCCACTACGTCAAGATTTATCAGGCCCTTGTGATGGAGAGGTCAAGAAGGCGGCGCATATTTGGCTCATGCTAGTTTATGTAGTCTTTCCTAGGTGGTTAAAACGCCTATCTGTAATATTATTACTTTTTAATTTTTTTGTATATAAATGATTATCTCCAAGAAAAAAAGAAATAAAAAGGCATAATTGGCGGTAGGTAGGCTAGCAGCATCGTCGATGCTTGGACATCTGGGGATGGTCACTCTTTCAGGGAAAAAACAATACTCGCATGGATATGCATTCCCACTCTTTCATGCCCCGCATCCTCACAAGTCACAAGTCACAAGACCTTTTTGTCTTTTATGACTGCGTTTTATGTTCTTTGTATGTTCACAGCAAAGTAAGTTTAGCTCAACATATTTGACTTCAACACACAGAAATTTAGCTTAGATACACTTTTGTGGGGCTCTCTGGTTCAGTGAGACGTCATTTTCCACCTTCAGATTTTACCCATTTTATTTGAAGCTCAATCATAGGGCTCCAAAGAATTTCTCCCTCCATTCTATAATTTCTTATCGTGATTGTAGTTTAAATTCGAACTACAAAATTATGAAACAAATGAGTACTACCTTTTATGGAGGATTGAGATTGAGTTCATGTGGGCTGTCGCCCCGTTGCTCCCTCAAATAAAAGATGTTTTTCTTCGAGCATGAATATGCATGCAGAGTCACACTTGTAGTTTAATGGGTCGCTCGCATCAACGAACTGGTTTGAGTGTCTCACCGGGAAACACATTGTAGAAAGGTAGAATTGGATGGGATAGGTCACAATAGTGTCTTCCGTGTAATCTCATATATATAGGAAAATACAATGTATACAATAACTACTATAATGGCCTCAATCTCCTATGAACGGAAGGCTCAAGATATGGTGTTAAATACTGTTGATATTCGGTTAATGACACCGATATCCTAGAGATATTCGGTGGCCTAACACTCCCCCGCAGTCGCAGCGGGAGACTGACAGACGTTGAGACTGGACCGAAAATCCAGAAACAATGGCGACGCAAGTCCCTTGGTGAATATATCAGCAAATTGGCGCGATGATGGTACGTGGAGAACACGCACTTGACCAAGTGCCACTCGATCTCGAACGAAATGTAGATCAATCTCGATGTGCTTGGTGCGCTGATGCTGAACCGGATTTGTAGACATGTAGACGGCGCTAACATTGTCACAAAATATGACGGTGGCCCGAGGGAGAGGTCGATGAAGTTCCGTCAAGAGTTGGCGGAGCCAAGTAGACTCGGCGACGGCGTTGGCGACGGCACGATACTCCGCTTCAGCGCTGGAGCGGGAGACGGTATGTTGGCGCTTGGAGGACCAAGACACCAAGTTGTCGCCGAGGAAGACGCAGTAGCCCGAAGTAGAACGCCGTGTGTCGGGGCAGCCAGCCCAATCCGCATCAACAGTATTTAACACCATATCTTGAGCCTTCCGTTCATAGGAGATTGAGGCCCTTGAGGACGTTCCAGACGAGGGCATCATCGGCGACGGGGGCGCCGACATCACCGAGGGCGTCGGCCACGGTTTTCTGCTCGAGGCAGTAGGCCGTGATAGACTTACCCTCCTGCTCGATGTTGCGGAATTTCTGGCCGAGATAGCCAGCCCGGGCCTGCTGGTTGTCGCGGAAGAGGGCGACGATGCGCTGCCAGATGGAGTAGGCCGTGGTGGGGCTCTCCATCACCATGTCGGTGATCTCGGGCGTGACGGAGCCGTAGAGCCAACACAGAACGGTGGCGTCCATGCGCAGCCACTCGTCGTCATCGGCGGGCGGCGTGGCCGTGGTGAGGTGGTCGGCGAGGGTGTATGTGGTGACGGCGATCTGCACCATGGTGTTCCAGCGGGTGAAGTTTGACGCCTTGAGGTCGAGGGTGACGGGGATGAGCGCCTTGACGCTCTGGATGTTGGTGGCCTGGGCCCAAAGAGCGGCGAAGGGAGAGGCGCCGGCGTCGGACATGGTGGGGGAGGAGGGGCGGCGGCGCAGGGGAGGAACCCGAGCGCGGCGGTGGTAGTAGAGGAGGGCGGCGGAAGCTGAGGTTTGTTTGGCTGATACCATGTTAAGCTTCATGCACTAGCCACTTGAACCAAAAGTCCGAACTGATGGAAAGGGCTAGGCAATCCACATATACACTTCACAACACCCCCACTCGCGTGTGACGGGAGAAGAGAAAGTCAACACGTGAAAGAAGAAGAGCACACCGAAACAGGGCATCAGCGGTGGCTAAAGAGGGGGGCAACAACAATTTTTAGGCTTAATTGCGAAAACCATGTGAAAGCCAGGATTTGAACTCGAGACCTGGGGCTCTGATACCATGTAGAAAGGTAGAATTGGATGGGATAGGTCACAATGGTGCCTTCCGTGTAATCTCATATATATAGGCAAATACAAGGTATACAATAACTACCATAATGGCCTCAATCTCCTACGAACGGAAGGCTCAAGATATGGTGTTAAATACTGTTGATATTCGGTTAATGACACCGATATCCTAGAGATATTCGGTGGCCTAACACACATCAAGCACAATGTGGTGCAACTAGTAAGAGCAAAAAATCTTTGCCAAAATGTCCCTTTCATTGAACACGACTATAGAAGCACCCGTTTGGACTTGTAGATCGAGCAGCATTGCACATAATTTTTCTGTTTTCACCGGCCAAGAAAATTGCAAGGCAAGACATAAATGGTGCCAAAATATCAATTTAACTTCTTTTTCTAGGAAAGAATCATTTCACGATAGATATTAATATCTTTTTTTCTTCATCACTGTTGAAAGGTCTTGAATAATCTCTTCTTTCTTGTTTGGTCACAAGGGAATAGCCAATAATCGTGTGCCTCCAACTCTCCATCCCTTCAGCTGCTTCCTGCTTAGTGTACACTAGATAGTACAACTACAAGGGGTAGAGTTCTAGTAGGGAAAGGTAGGGTAGTCACCCTTTCTTGATTTTCGGTGGAAAAAAATTCAGAGGCTCGTGTTTATTTGAAAATTTTGAACGGTCATACGTTGAAAATGAGCTCCGATAACAAATTTATGCTGGTTTTACTGTGATCAAAACCAATTATATCTAGTATATTCGGAAAACAACTATCTCATTCTCAATTTAACAAACTCGACTCTAAATAGCATCCTAGATGAGGTATTTAATAAGGACCTGAGGATATTTTTGCCAGCTTATTATGCTTTGGGGTTCTACTTTGGCTTTGTATATTTTATTAATCTAAAATTGCAATAATGTATTGATTCAGTAGATGACTTTGGATAGGGTTGTTGGGACATGTTTTCTCAAAGAAATAATGGTTGAGAGCCCATATCGAAAAATGTCAATTTGCATAGAAAATGACATCACAACCCTAAGTATTGAAATGGTAAACAAAATGGGGAAATCGAGAAAAGGGAAAAATACCAGATCACTATAGACTATCTTTAAAAAGTTCCCATTGCCTAGTTATAGTAGCTTCATCGTAACCCAAGCCAAACCCTCCCCATCTCGATTCCTCTAGCTGCTGTCGGCGACGGTGGCAACACCTGTCACATCGAAGGCGGAGGGCAGGGGAGGCGATCATCTGCTGGGTTTTGGGATGGAGGAGCATGACGTTGGGTGCACACACAGGGTCTGCGAGGGAGAAGAGTTGCAAGTCTAGGCGGCGACGCTAGAATGTGGCAGGACAAGAGAGGCGTCGACCTTAGGCAGATCTCCAACGCGCAATTCCATGGCTTGTGGGCAGCGGCTCAGGCTGGGGCCCATCTAGCCGTACAAATCGTGGATGTTGCACGCATCGACCGGATCGGGACAGCAACGGCGCTCGGGAGGCAGTGACGAGATCGGGGTAGCATGTGCCACACTCTTATGTGCTTGCAGTCCCTGACGTTGTCGCTCAACGACATGCGTCTACGCTCTTCGATCGAGAGTGTTCCTTCTGTTCAACGCCGAAACAAACCAGTGGTGGCATGGGTTGTCTTCTCCTCTGTGGTCGACTAGTGGTGTGGGGTTACTCGCTCGGCCTGAATGGTGGTTTACCATGCTGATCTTTAAGTACCAAGTCCTTGATCTGGACGCCGATGAGTTTTGGTCTCCCTCTTGGAGATTTCCTCTATTTGGCGCATGATGCCACTAGATATCTAGAAAGTAAACGATCTGATGATGTACTCTCTAATCTTTGGCTAGCGAGGCTTCATGAGGGTATAGCATGAAGCTTCGCTTTCTTGTCGGTGCCATGGGGCATGTCTAAATATAGATTTTCATGGTATTGATAGAGGTGAAGAAAGTCATGATCGCTGTGATCGGAGGCTTGTAATAGCGGAGAGATGTATTGGTTGCGATGAAGACTTGTGACATGTTTTTCCTGTGTGTCGGGTGTTGAGGCCTTGCAGCAGTGGCCTTGGCAAGAGGGACAACATTACATGTGGACTGCATTTTTGATTATGCTCCTCGAGTATCGAGCTGCGATTTTCATGGTGAAAGCCAAAGGCTGTCATTCATTGGTTGCACCTGACAAAAGATTTGTTGAAGGCATTGCTTTGGAAACTCAGTCTTACCCTAGAGTGAAAATTAAAGATCTTTGAACGAGCTATGACAATGCTTGTGTATTGTTTTTCCTTTTTGGAGGCGTCGCTTTTGCGTAACCTCTTTTACGCTTCAGGTGTTGTCTTTGGTGGTGGTTAGAGTGTTGATGATGCGAGTGTTTCATCACCACGACGGATCTTTGTTTTCTATTTCTCTTTTTTAGTTTGTTTTTGGTAGTTTGCATTCTTGATGTCTTTCGATATTTTCTTCGTGCAAAGACTGGGTGTAGCACTCTAGCTGGTATCTTCACGATATTAATATTTTCTTTTATTATAGCTTCCGTGTTGGTATTTTTAGGTATTTTTTTACGTTGTACATGTATTTAAATATGTCTCGATTTCTCTTTTAATCTTTGCATTAAATTTTAGAGTTCGCCATGCCTTAAATTCTTTCATCCTTCGCCACAGCAACTACCAGTCAAACCAGCAGGTGAGGTGAGTAGGAGCCGTGTGTGTGACTGTGTGTGCGGGCGTATATACTCCGTATTATCTTGGCGCCGACGACCCAACCGCACACCAGCGATCGCGCGCGGCACCACGAGGGCGGCCGGTTGACTGTCGACGTAAGTATCTCCTCTCGATTCCTCACATGATCCGTGGCCATTTTTATATACGATGATCTCATGCCATCCGTCCGGTGTGCCGTTGTCTCTGTCAAAGCCAATTCTGTGTCCCTTCGATCCCATCCAATTCATCATCACTAGTGTTTCTTCGTCGTCTCTCCTGTGTTTCATCCTGAGTATTCTGTTTCTTCTGACCCAGTTCTTGGATTGCCTCGTATCTCCATGGACAGCTGACCAGGATGGGGTGCTTCGCCTTCAAGAGCGGCAAGAACAAGGCCGAGAAGCAGCGGCCACGGCCGGCCGGCGCCGCCAAGTCGCCGGCGCCAACATCGGACGGCACTGGGCCGACGAGCAAGGCCTCGTCAGGGTCGACGCCGACGAGGAGCATACAGGAGCTGTCGGAGGAGAGGGGCGCGGCGCGGCTGCGGGCGTTCGGGCTGGAGGAGCTCGGCAGCGCCACCAACGGCTTCAGCCGCTCGCTCAAGGTCGGCGAGGGCGGCTTCGGCTCCGTCTACCGCGCCTTCTTCCGCTCCGCCGCCGGCGGCCGGGTCGTGCTCGCCGTCAAGCGCCTCAACCAGCGCAGCCTGCAGGTCCGTTCAGAACCGTTTGAGAAAGTAGTTTTTTCAGAGAATTATCATTACTGGGAAATTACTTGTTTTGCCGTGAAATCGAACTTGAGCTCCATGAAAAATCTTCACATAACAATGGATACATCGCAGTCGGGACTAGGGCATCCACTCATGTCAACTTCAATCACAGAATTAGTCACCGATTCACCGTGTGAATTTCGGTCCAGGGCTCAGCCTCGATCGAGACAGCGTCAGAAGTCAAATTTATTAAACTGTACAAAATCACCTTGCGAACAGCGTGCCAAAGTTGTTGAAACGTTCTGTTTCCTTGGAAATAAGCAGCAGTCCGTTTGCACTGTGCGGATCAAAAACGGGTATTACCGTGACTCCAAAAATTTAGATAAAAAAATTTGCATGTAAAGGAGGCATGTACTCATGTACATGCAAAATTACGTACCGAAAATTCAAAATGCAATTCTAACACCGTTTAAAATGAACATTCTGAAGGAATCTCCTAAATTTCCGAACGGTCTGTAACTTAGTCCGCGAACACCTTGTAACTTAATTAAAATTGTAAGTATAGTGTGTTTCGGAACTGTTCCAATCAGGACACCCATGTTCTGAAAAATCGCTTTCTTGTTTCCTGATCATTTCAGGGTCACAAGCAGTGGCTCGCCGAAGTCCAGTTCCTGGGCGTGCTGGAGCACCCGAACCTGGTGAAGCTCGTCGGCTACTGCGCGGTGGACTCCGACGCCGGCAACCACCGGCTGCTGGTCTACGAGTTCATGCCCAACAAGACCCTGGACGACCATCTCTTCAGCCGAGCCTACCACCCGCTTCCCTGGAGGACCAGGCTGCAGATCATGATCGGCGCCGCGCGGGGGCTCGACTACCTCCACCAGGGAGTGCCAGAAGTCCAGGTGATATACCGGGATTTCAAGGCGTCCAACGTGCTCCTCGACGGCGAGTTCAGGCCGAAGCTGTCGGACTTCGGGCTGGCCAGGGAGGGGCCGACGGACGGGAGGACGCACGTGTCGACGGCCGTGGTGGGCACGCACGGGTACGCGGCGCCGGACTACGTCGAGACGGGGCACCTCACGGCGAAGAGCGACGTGTGGGGGTTCGGCGTGGTGCTCTACGAGATCCTCACGGGGCGGCGGTCGCTCGACCGGAACCGGCCGGCGGAGGAGCAGAAGCTGCTGGGGTGGGTGCGGCGGCACCCGCCGGGTGGGGGCAGCTTCAGGACCATCATGGACCCGCGGCTGGGCGGGCGGTACCCGGTGGCTGCCGCGCGTGAGACGGCGAGGCTGGCTGACCGGTGCCTTGGAAGGAACCCCAAGGAGCGGCCGTCGATGGGGGATGTCGCGGAGGAGCTCGAGCGGGTGTTGCAGATGGAGCCGGCCCCGACTTCTGCTCCGGCGACGGCCAAGAAGTGATCGATCGGTTGCCATTGGCTGCACCGGTGCATGCTGACCGGCTCAACAATACGTAGTAGCCAGTGTCAGAAGGAGGATAGCATACTCGCATGCTTCGTGAAGTGCACTACACGATTGCTGACCTTGAGACCTGTAGATTGATGGAGAAGAAGGTGTAACCAATTTAAGGTGAAATGCATTTGGTTAGAGCAACTCTAGCGGTAGCCATATTCTCTTAGACTACCACACTGGGCGCATCATAGCAAGAAATGCAATTCTAACACCGTTGTGGTCTTACCTTACAGACTAAGTTACAAATACTGAAACTTAACCACGGTCCATGTATTCTGTACCGCGAATCACGAGGGGAATCGAACGGTTAAAGCTTGACCGGTAGATCATGGCGCTGCTAGAAAAATCATTTTAATATCATAGCTAGTATCATGCATCACATGCATGCAAAAATCCGATATGTCAAATCAATTAATGATGAAAGAGATGATAGTAGTATCATAGGTATATACTCTATCATAGTACGTAGATCTAGAAAAAATTAATTCCAAATAAATATTATACATGTATAGAGATTCTAAAAATTAATAAATATATTTAGCCTATAATACTAGAACATGATATTATGCATTATGGAAATAATATCGTACACATCATACTACTTTATGATATAGCCTTATCCATATCCTGCCATCCTTAATATCCCTTATAAAGGGCCAGGGTAAATGCGATATAAATGTGTCGCGCAGGCTAGAGCCGACAAAAGGAGACGGCAAAACAACATATTTTGAAATATCCCACTAAATGGCCCACCTTTTCGCGTTTTGTTTATCTTTATCTTTTTTCCTTACTCTTTATACTACTAGAAAACAGATAATCAGTGACGCACCTATTTTTGTTATCAGTGGCACACCACCATGTGCTACTACTATCAAGTCAATGGTAATGGTGCATCATCTAATGCGCCACTAGTAATGCACATACCAGTGAAGCACTAGTCAGTATGCCATAGGTAACATTTGCATGCGCCTTAGCTAATACCGGTGGAAAAACAACAACAACAAAAATCATGTGCGCCACCGCTATCATTCATGTGCGCCACTGTAAACCAGGTATAAAACTGTTTGTCCTTTGTACATGGTACAAAAATCATGGGCGGCAGGGAATCTGCATCAATTAATTGTTTGTCCTTTGTACATGGTACACACAACCGCACGGCGCTGAAGGTGCCACATTCGATTTGCGGGATCTTATGTGGACCAGTCTGCGGGATCTTCTGCGGGCACCGTCCGATCTTGAACACGGCCAGAGCCAAGATCGCATAAGTATGCTGCTAGCCATTCCGTTGTCGTGAGTTTGGCCAGGTTAAATCGAGCGCATCGTCGGCCGTGCTCTTGGTCAGTGCGCCATCAACGACGGCTGGATGCGACACTGGGAGGGGAGGGGTGTGGCGAGCGTGGGGCGCGACGAGGACAGTACGGTGGCGTGGCCTTAGGCAGCGGGGTAGGCCGAGCGAAGGGAAGTCCCGTACGGTGGCGGGAGTGGTGCGACTGGGCGCGTCGAGCGTGGGGTCCACCCGTCGTCGCGAGTCGGGCGGCCGGTGATGCAGGGTGTCAATGGAGAGGGTGAGGCGGGATAGTGGCGTGGCTCGAGGAGGTCGTAGGTGGCAGGGCAGGTTGTGCGCGAGAAAAATCTGCAGAGGGGCGGCGCCGGAGCTTCGACGAATGGTGGCGAGGCTCGTGGAGGCCCGGTGACATAGACATTCCCAATGGGCCTGCCGAAGATGGTACCCGGGGTTTGCTTAAGGCCCACGACTCGATGAATAAGAAGATTCGGAAGCCCAAGTTGTAATCAAGGAAAGCTAGAGTTGTATTAGGAATATTACTTGTAATCTTGCGGGACGGGTTGGAAACCCTCCAGGACTCTGTAAACTTGTATGTTACGAATCCCTCGGCTCCGCCTCCTATATAAGGGGGAGTCGAGGGACAAAGAAAGGGATCGATTCATTGTTCACGCAACTTTAGTTTTCATAGTCGTCGAGTACTTTTCGGCTGAAACCTTCGAGATCTACTTGCCCTCTACTTTCAACTAAACCCTAGTCTACAATACGTAGGCATTGATAAGTTAATCCCTTGTCACCCGGTAGTAGGCGGGGCTGGAGGGGCGGAGTTGTGTCGAGGCCGAAAAATTCTGGGGCCAGCGGCGAAGGGTTGCGGTGGACGGCCGGCGACGCAAGTGAGTGGACGTGGTGGCTGGCCGGCGGCGCAGGTGAGAAGTCGGTGACACAGGTGAGAAGTCGGCAGCTATGGTGGAGGTGAGGGATGCGGGTTGGGAAATTAGTGGAGTAGTTTTTTAGATGGAAAAGTGGACGAGGTGGGCAAAGTGTAACATCCCAAAATTTCAAAATTTAAAAGCATCATGCATTCATTTCATTCATGCATTTGAAAAGTAAATAAAATAAACAAACCCTAAAAAGCCTAAACCCTAAAAGTCTTATTTTCAAAATTTGCCAAAATAACTTATATACCAAAAACAATATAAATATTATTTTACTATTTTTATATGAGTATTAAACAGACCCCTTTTTATCCTAAAACACTAAATTAAATTTTACAAATTTTTAGAATGTGTTTTGAATTCATTTGGAGGCTTAAAACAAAAGATATAAAAAGAAAACAGGAAAAAGGAACAAAAAGGGGCAACAACCCAACTGGGCCGAGCCGGCCCAGTCCAGCGAGAAAACCCACCCGCGCGCCCCTCTCTCTCACCTCCCCCGCGAGCTGACCAGCGGGCCCCATACGTCATGCCCGACAGGTGGGCCCCACCTGTCAGGTCGTCCCCAACCTCCAACCCCGCAACCGCCCCACCTCGCCACCTCCCCCACTCGCATGCGCCACCCCAACCGTCAGGTTGCCATTTAGTATAGTACTTATGCCGGGCGTGGTGTCCAGATCCTTAATCTGATCAGTGGCCGATCTCTACAAATCTCGCGATCGACGTGCAGAGTCATATTATTAGTGGCATTTGATTCGTTGACTCAAAAAGAAATACTCGCATTTGATTCGTGCCAGATGATTAATCAAGCAAATTAAGGTCGTTCCGCTAGCTGGGGGTCCAAACGAACTTTGATATACAGTACGTACGTAGGAAAATATATGTGCGACGGGCGGAACCATTCATCACTTCCTCTCCGTGAAGCACCTCAACTTGAGGAAAGGGCTCCTTGAGGCTGGAAGCTGTATTAGAGCATCCAGTGACTCCAGTCGGATTCGCCAAACTGCGTCCGGCACTTGTTTTTGGTGGAGCAGTTTCGCCCAGCGGCACCACCTCCAGCTCCCTCGAAGCTGAAGATGGCTGCGTTGCCCCCGGTGGAGTGATACTCGACGAAGGCGAGGAAGCCGGCCTAGTTCGACCCTGCATAAAAGTCCGAACACGTGAAGGTGAAGGAGTCCGTGACGCCACTGGAGAAGAAGCAACTAGATGCGGTGTCTGGGACCGCGCCCTTGCCACAATTTCTCTTCCTCTATCAGTCACCGGTGAGTGATTAAAAGGAGTCAGTGTCAGCTGTGCACCCGTCGCCGAAGATGCACCAGAAGGATGCGTAGGAGGACGGGTATCCACCTCCATGTTTGCCGCCCCTGGTGCAACCTCCGCTGAACCATCCTCTAGTCACTCCTCCTCAAGACCATGGGAACCATCATTATCCTCCCCATCTTTCCAGAAAAAAGGCCGAAAACGTGAGTCAGGCTTGAACCCATCCGCCTCCTTCCGGAACCAAAATCTGTAGCCATTGAGGTGTAGCAAAGAAACCACCTCCAAATAGCCACGTTTATCTCTTGAGAGCGCAGATACATCCCGCATAGCCACCAAAATACGAACAATTCCCTGGCTACGAAGTGTATATAAATCCACATCAAGAGTAGAACCAATGAGAGTCCCAACAGCCCACAGCCCAAGAAAGCGCTTCACAGAATCCGGCACACCATCGACATGCACCCAAACCGGCTTCATAACAAAGGCCGGAGCAATATCCTGATGTTCCCAAGAAGAGACAAGCACCTGTGCCTGAACCTTGGGTACACTCATCTGCATACCGTCGATCCTCGCCAAATCGTCACGTGTAGGAACCCAACAAGAAAGGCCTTATCTCCATGTGGAGACGCCTCCCATCTCCAGGTGGGATTCCCTGGGCACATACGTGCAAGAAGGCTCTGGATATCTGCCGCCGTGACTGTCCCCTCACCAAACACCTGTACCAAAGCAGTGGGTGCTACAGAAGCAATCAACTGAGGCTTGTAAACCGAGTCAGGGAGCTGCAAGTCAAGAGTGGCATCATTACCGCATCCAACAAAAAAACTCATGGGCTTCGGTACCTTCAGAATTGGGCATCTAATGGTCGGATGATCCCCAGAATTACAAACCAACCAATAATGCAGGACCTTGCAGTTCTTAGTAGCATGAGTATTCACATCACATTTCCAACAACGTCCCACCTTCTTCTGTTTCACGGGTGCAACAGGAGCTAGAACATCTGTAAGAATCTGCTGAGGTGCGGCAGTCATATCCTGCGTTGCTATCGCAGATGGCTGTCCCATAGCGTCCGGGATGGGCTGCCCTAAAGGAGGAGCAACTGGCCAGACCCCCGCCTCCGAACCCACAATGGCCACCGCCTTCTTCTTCCGCCTTTTCTTCCCTTGACCAGGCTGAGCAAGCGGTTGCTGTTGAGTTGGTGGCTGCTAAGTCTGTGGCTGCGGAGGAGCGACTTGTTGTTGCGGCATGTACTGTTGTCCCGCATGCGGATACTGATAAAACTGGCCAGGATACTGCTGATATGATTGCTGCGGGGGTAAGTAATGAACCGGAGGAGCGGGTGCACGGGCGGGTGGATATGCCGGGCGTGGTGTCCAGATCCTTAATCTGTTCACTGGCCGATCTCTACAAATCTCGCGACGTGTGCAGAGTCATATTAGTAGTGGCATTTGATTCGTTGACTCAAAAAGAAATACTCGCATTTGATTCGTGCCAGATGATTAATCAAGCAAATTAAGGTCGTTCCGCTAGTTGGGGGTCCAAACGAACTTTGATACACATACGTAGGAAAATATATGTGCGACGGGCGGAACCATTCATCACTTCCTCTCCGTGAAGCACCTCAACTTGAGGAAAGGGCTCCTTGAGGCTGGAAGCTGTATTAGAGCATCCAGTGACTCCAGTCGGATTCGCCAAACTGCGTCCGGCACTTGTTTTTGGTGGAGCAGTTTCGCCCAGCGGCGTCCTTCAATTGAAGGATTGGAAATTTAATTTTTATTCCACTACGGGAACAACTTCATATGCCGACGGCCCGTACCGTCGGCACGACCACTTCAACCGTCGGCACCGGATGTGCCGACGGTGACCGTCGGCACAGGTTGGTCGGCACATCTCCGGTCGGGGTAGCTCCCATCACCGTCGGCACAGTGAACCACCGTCGGCACACGCTGCACCGACGGCTGGGACGGTGGCCGTCGGCCGTGCCACCGTCGGCACGGGGCGTTGCTCGTCCGCAACGGCGTGACGGCGCTGGCGAAGGCCGTTAGGCTGTGCCGACGGTGAAACCGTCGGTACAGCAGCCCCAGATTTTCCCAGAATGCGTGGGCGCGAAAATGAAATTTTTTGAAACTGGCAAAAAATCGCGCGCTGGGCCAGCTGTGCCGACGGTGTCACCGTCGGCACAGACCCTGCCATTTGGCGCAGCTATGGGCCTGTGCCGACGGTGACACCGCCGGCCCAGGATTTTTCAGTTTTCTGCCATTTTGGCTCTATTAGCTCAGAAAATTGCAGAAACTGCACATATTATAAATATGAATGTCCAGTAACATATATAGCACCATAGAGCACAAAGATATCACCGTATAGCACCAAAACTCACACATATAGCATCAAATCTCACAAATAGCACAAATATAGCATACAAGACCATGGTACATACACGGGATCCACTACAAAGATGAAGCGTGTCATCATGTGCTAGTACAATGTAGAAACTATGGTGGTGCACCACCCGAGAGACGATCTAGCTCCAGACGATCTAGTTCCGAGTGGGTGAAGCGAGGCCGCTGTATTTCGACGGTGCTCGGGGAGGTAGAACCACGACGAGAGCCACCGGAAGCAGAACCATGCCGAGGTTCGGCAGAAGCACCAGGAGAACAGCGACCGGGGTGCATCGGCGTACCATCAGGAGCGTCGTTCCCGGATTCTCCCAATCCCTACATGTTGGAGGGAGTTAGCAACTTAGCCATGTCACACCAAGTTAGCAACTTAGCCAAGTTAGCAACTTACCGGGGTCAACTGACGCTGACGCTTGTACATGATATAGAACTCCTCCTTGGACAGGAACACTGGCGTCGGCCCCGGATGAGGTGGCTCTGGGAGTGGTTCCTCTCGCACTCCAGTCATCATGAACCGAGTGAAACTCTGCAAGAAACGGGAGAGATAGCTCAGATTCAAACATGGGGACTTATGATGTTTTGCAACCATAGAGATTGAAACTTACCGCCATCTGGTTGCTCGTCCACTGGACATAGGCATCTTTCACAAGGTCATGCTCCTTAATCTTCTCGAGATACTCCTCGTAAGCTACTGCATAGGCCTCCTCGAGCTGAGTCTACAATTTCAGAAATAATGCATCTCATCAACATAGCCATTCAGGCACAAGAGTCAAAACAGAGGATGAAAGTGTGGATGACTTACATCTACCTCTACCCGAAAACGGCATGTAGTCCGCGAGGAGGTAGCGTAGCTGCCGGAGGGGAGGGTAGCCTTGATCTGCGTGAAGTTCTTCTGAGGCTTGAAACCCCAAAGAAGGCAGGCAGGACGTCCATGCGGCTGGCCGGACCCCGCCAGCATCATCGCCACCTCGTCGACCGGCTCGGTCATAGGGTCCTCCACCTCTGGATGGAGCTTGGCGTACTCCTCGCAGTATCTTTCCTTGCTCTCTTTGGCCTTGCCGTAGTACATCTCAGGCGCGGGCCGAGGCTCGTTCGGACGGGGCATCACCAGCTTCATGTGCGTCCACGCTTCCATCTGACCAAGTTCCCTCCCGAGCTTCTTCCCCTGCATCACAAAACAAATGTTATGCATATCATCGAAAATCAAAAAAATGCAGCTTGTTCCATTTTTATATGTACCAGACGCTCCCGATAGCGATCGGTGCTGCTGCTCCCCGCACTGTGTGTTCCCTGATTCCCACGGTTGGCCTTGTTCCGGTCGCTCACGGCCTTGAAATCGGGGTTTTCGCCGACCTAATTCTTGACCAACTCCATGAAGGCGGCCCTCTTATTATTATCAGCCCAATGTGGTACAACCTGCAAAATCAAAACTCATTTGAAGAACAAACAATATAGTTGCAAGTTAGCCGCAGTACATAGAATCGCATTGACAATTACTTACCGACATGAAGTCCTCTATCGTCATAGCCGGGGCCAGTCCCTGCACAATCTCAGGCTTTGTGTACCTTACGCCCTGCTCAGCATAGAAGTGGCCGATGCACGTGATCCTCTGGTTGTACCACTGCTGCCGTGTCAACTTCCGACACATGTTACGGAGGATCACGTCCGCCATCTCCTTATGCTCAGTCGCCACCCTATAATTGCGCTGCAATCAAGCATAACAGAAAGTGTGAGAGGCATGAGTTATCACGGTGGGGTTATCAACTACATATGAACGAAACCCAAAGAGTATGCATTACGTACCCAAAACTTCTTGATCACGGCGTCGGCGGCGGAAGTAAAGCCAGGGTAAGGCGCTATCTCAAAGTCTTCCCAAGTGTAGGCTAGCTTGGACTCGCCCCCAAGGACCGGAGTGTACATCCCCGGCCAGTACTTCCTAATAGCAGCTCCAATCAGACTCCCTGGCACGCGGACATTCTTCCCCGTATATGTGAAATTACTGCACAATTATCAAACATTAGAAAATGCTAAGTGTCATAACGAAAATGAAATCACCTTACTACTTACTCTATCTTTCCTGGGACAAGGAGCCACTTCTCATCCTCCGTAGCAGGTTCCTTACTCTCATCGGGAACCTTCGCTTCCCCACGAATCTGCAACTTCTTCGGAGCCATCTCCATCGAAGCCTCCTCGTCCCTAGACTCCTCCTCCTCCTCCCTAGTGTCCTCCTCCTCCTCCTCCCTAGTGTCCTCCTCCTGGTCCATAGACTGTGAAGCCACTGAGCCAGAAGCAGAGGGAATGTCAGCTAGAAGGAGCTGTGCATCCCCCCCTCGTCCTCCAGCTCGTCCTCCCCCTCGTCCTCCAGCTCGTCCACCCCCTCGTCCACCCCCTCGTCCTCCCCGTCCTCCGTCTGCGTCTTCGTAACGCCGGGTGGGAACAATGGGTCTTCCACTCCGTCTGGAAGCACCCGGCCCTGGCTTCCGCTGATGCATCTGATCAAGCAAGGAGCTCGATGATGCCTTCCGTCCGCTCATATTGGGCAATTACCTGCATAAGAAAAGAGAAAATAATTAATAAGCATGTTGAAAATGAGTAAACACTATGCATAATGACAAATGTAGGTACTAAGCATAATGAAAAATGTAGGTATTAATCATAATGACAATGTAGGTACTAAGCATAATGACAAATGTATGTATTAAGCATAATGATAATGTAGGTACTAAGCATAATGACAAATGTATGTATTAAGCATAATGATAATGTAGGTACTAAGCATAAAAGACCCTCACCATTCATCACCACTCTCATCTCTAGGCATTGGGTTCTCAGCCTCACTATCAAAATCAGTATCATATGAGTATTCATGGTCGGCATTGGGTTCCGGTTGAGTCTCGACAATGTTGTCTTTGTTCGCATGGCGCTTGGTGAGCATAGCTATGTCCTCCAGGTCCACCACGGTCTCACCACGCATTTGTACATCGTTGTGGAGATCCTGAAGACCTATGTCTATTTGAAGGTCCCCGAACTGCTCTTCCTCTTGATAGAAAATTCCCTCATATGTTACCGGGTCAATGTTGTTGTAATCGTCCTCGGAGGGGATGGGTAGCTTACCATGTGGCGATACCTGGAACACGACTTCCCAGCCCATGAGTTCCTCATTCTGACATGGGTAGGACAAATAATAAACTTGCTTGGTTTGGTGAGCCACAACATAGACGTCGGATCCGCTGTAGGTGGTTGTAGGCCTAACTTCAACTAAACCAATGGAGGGGGTGCTTCTCATTCCACCGTGTGGGTCAAACCAGTGGCATTTGAACACAAAGAGCTTGAGTTCTATGTTTGCGTTGTTGAACGTCAACTCGTATACCTTTTGTAACCTTCCATAGTAATCAAGATCATCGGCTCCGCGGATGTAGACCCCAGTATTTATTGTTTTTGCATTTGGCCGGTTCTTCTGGTGAAACTCCGTATGGAAGCGATACCCATTTACATCATACTTCTCATGCGTATGGACTCTACGGTTAAAACCCTGGGAAACGCATCTCAACTCGTCTGTCATCTCAACGTTGGGATCAGCTCCCTACAAGTTCAGTTCAGATTATTCTGTGCATTAGTTACGTGTAATAAGACAAGTCACGGATTGCAAAGTAAGAGGAACATTTGAGAAATTACTTTTTCATGGAACCAGTTCACGAAGCTTTTATTTAAGGGCGGGCGCCCTCTTTCAGAAGAGTGTACCACTGCGTGGGAGTGGGACCATTTCTTCCTGACCACATTTCATCATGGAATTGGCTGAAAGGAGAAAATACGTATTAGACCAAAACCAAGTTACTGGTTGCAAAGTAATTGGTTCATCATTTTACCTCATGAAATCGACCACTTCCTCCATGTTCATAAGCACGTAAAGCATTATGCAATCCTTCTCTTCTGGCGAAATGTTCTCCACTTTTGAGGCACCGGCCTTGCCACCGGGATATTGGAAGAGCAAGAGCTTTGGGTCACGCTTGGGCTCGTCGGAATTGTACCGAGCGACCGGGTTATGCTTAGTGGGCACATCATTGGCATAGTACATTGTCGTGGCGTCTGCCATCTCATGGAGGAGAGTTGCCTCAGCTATGCATGCTTCAATCTTATTTTTGTTTCCACATTTGTACCGAATATATTTGAACTCCCTCTCAATACAAAACTGCCAACGATACTGCACCGGTCCCCCCAAGAGTGCCTCGTTGGCGAGATGCACGATGAGATGTAACATCGGAGTGAAGAAGCCTGGGGGGAATATCATCTCTAACTTGCATAGCATGTCCGACACTTGCTCCTGCAGCTTCTCAATCACCTCGGTACATATCTGCTTAGCACAGACCGTGCGGAAAAAATGGCTCACCTCCGCAAGCACTCGCCAGACATGATCGGGGAGTGATACGTCTCCGACGTATCGATAATTTCTTATGTTCCATGCCACATTATTGATGTTATCTACATGTTTTATGCACACTTTATGTCATATTCGTGCATTTTCTGGAACTAACCTATTAACAAGATGCCGAAGTGCCAGTTGCTATTTTCTGCTGTTTTTGGTTTCAGAAATCCTAGTAACGAAATATTCTCGGAATTGGACGAAATCAACGCCCAGGGTCCTATTTTGCCACGAAGCTTCCAGAAGTCCGAAGAGGAGACGAAGAGGGGCCACGAGGGGGCCACACCCTAGGGCGGCGCGGCCCCCCCCTTGGCCGCGCGGCCCTGTGGTGTGGGGCCCCCGTGCCGCCTCTTGACCTGCCCTTCTGCCTACAAATAGCCTCCGTCGCGAAACCCCCTGTACCGAGAGCCACGATACGGAAAACCTTCCAGAGACGCCGCCGCCGCCGATCCCATCTCGGGGGATCCAGGAGATCGCCTCCGGCACCCTGCCGGAGAGGGGATTCATCTCCCGGAGGACTCTACGCCGCCATGGTCGCCTCCGGAGTGATGTGTGAGTAGTCTACCCCTGGACTATGGGTCCATAGCAGTAGCTAGATGGTTGTCTTCTCCCCATTGTGCTATCATTGTCGGATCTTGTGAGCTGCCTAACATGATCGAGATCATCTATCTGTAATTCTATATGTTGCGTTTGTTGGGATCCGATGAATAGAGAATACTTGTTATGTTGATTATCAAAGTTATATCTGTGTGTTTTTTATGATCTTGCATGCTCTCCGTTACTAGTAGATGCTCTGGCCAAGTAGATGCTTGTAACTCCAAGAGGGAGTATTTATGCTCGATAGTGGGTTCATGCCTGCATTGACACCTGGGACAGTGACAGAAAGTTCTAAGGTTGTGTTGTGCTGTTGCCACTAGGGATAAAACATTGATGCTATGTCTAAGGATGTAGTTGTTGATTACATTACGCACCATACTTAATGCAATTGTCTGTTGCTTTGCAACTTAATACTGGAGGGGGTTCGGATGATAACCTGAAGGTGGACTTTTTAGGCATAGATGCAGTTGGATGGCGGTCTATGTACTTTGTCGTAATGCCCAATTAAATCTCACTATACTCATCATGATATGTATGTGCATGGTCATGCCCTCTTTATTTGTCAATTTCCCAACTGTAATTTGTTCACCCAACATGCTGTTTATCTTATGGGAGAGACACCTCTAGTGAACTGTGGACCCCGGTCCAATTCTCTTTACTGAAATATAATCTACTGCAATATTGTTCTACTGTTTTCTGCAAACAATCATCTTCCACACAATACGGTTAATCCTTTGTTACAGCAAGCCGGTGAGATTGACAACCTCACTGTTTCGTTAGGGCAAAGTACTTTGGTTGTGTTGTGCAGGTTCCACGTTGGCGCCGGAATCCCTGGTGTTGCGCCGCACTACATCCCGCCGCCATCAACCTTCAACGTGCTTCTTGGCTCCTACTGGTTCGATAACCTTGGTTTCATACTGAGGAAACTTGCCGCTGTACGCATCACACCTTCCTCTTGGGGTTCCCAACGGACGCGTGTTGAACGCGTATCAAGCAGCTTTTTCTGGCGCCGTTGCCGGGGAGATCAAGACACGCTGCAAGGGGAGTCTCCACTTCTCAATCTCTTTACTTTGTTTTTGTCTTGCTTAGTTTTATTTACTTCTTTGTTTGCTGCACTAAATCAAAATACAAAAAAATTAGTTGCTAGTTTTACTTTATTTGCTATCTTGTTTGCTATATCAAAAACACAAAAAAATTAGTTACTTGCATTTACTTTATCTAGTTTGCTTTATCTACTATTGCTAAAATGAGTAATCCTGAAGTTGAAGTTCGTTCGTTTAAGCAACAAGGGGGAGAATGTTTAAGAGATGCTTGGTATAGAATTAGTAATGCCCATAATAGGTGCACTAAGAAACACTCCACCACTATTTTACTCAGGAATTTTTATGTTGGTATCTCTAGCTGGAATAGGTATGTTCTTGATTGTCTCGCAGGAGGTAACTTCTTAAGTACTCCTGCATTAGAAGCTAGCTGCATTATTGAGAGTCTATTTGGAATACCCCCTGTTGATGAAGTTAAAACTGAAATCTCTCTTGAAGATGTTATAAAAAAATTGGAAACCATAGAGAAAATTTTTCCAAGTGTTGAAACTAAATTGGAAATGTTACTTGATAAAACTGATGAACTTGATAAATCCTTAGGAGGAATTGATGAAAGAATTAGTGTCCTAGGAACTTGTGTTGTCCATGATGATCAAATTAATAGGATTGATGAACTTGAAAAAGCTATGGGAACCTTGGGTTCAACATTTTCTTCTCTTAAATATAAGGAGAAAGCTTATGTGGGTAAGGAGCAAAAGTTTATGTATGTCTCTAAAGTGCCTAAACCAAAGAAATATTACTATAGGCCTAAAATTGATAAAGCCCTTAGTACCACCACGGATGGGGGAGCTTGTGATAACGATACACCATCTCTCGATAATACTTGATACACACTTTCTGCGCCTAGCTGAAAGGCGTTAAAGAAAAGCGCTTATGGGAGACAACCCATGTTTTTACCTACAGTACTTTGTTTTTATTTTGTGTCTTGGAAGTTTTTTACTACTGTAGCAACCTCTCCTTATCTTAGTTTAGTGTTTTATTGTGCCAAGTAAAGTCTTTGATAGAAAAGTAAGTACTAGATTTGGATTACTGCGCAGTTCCAGATTTCTTTGCTGTCACGAATCTGGGTCCACCTCCCTGTAGGTAGCTCAGAAAATTAAGCCAATTTACGTGCATGATCCTCAGATATGTACGCAACTTTCATTCAATTTGGGCATTTTCATTTGAGCAAGTCTGGTGCCATTTTAAAATTCGTCAATACGAACTGTTCTGTTTTGACAGATTCTGCCTTTTATTTCGCATTGCCTCTTTTGCTATGTTGGATGAATTTCTTTGATCCATTAATGTCCAGTAGCTTTATGCAATGTCCAGAAGTGTTAAGAATGATTGTGTCACCTCTGAATAGGTTAATTTTTATTATGCACTAACCTCTAATGAGTTGTTTCGAGTTTGGTGTGGAGGAAGTTTTCAAGGATCAAGAGAGGAGTATGATGCAACATGATCAAGGAGAGTGAAAGCTCTAAGCTTGGGGATGCCCCGGTGGTTCACCCCTGCATATTCTAAGAAGACTCAAGCATCTAAGCTTGGGGATGCCCAAGGCATCCCCTTCTTCATCGACAACATTATCAGGTTCCTCCCCTGAAACTATATTTTTATTCCATCACATCTTATGTGCTTTGCTTGGAGCGTCGGTTTGTTTTTTTTTTGTTTTGTTTGAATAAAATGGATCCTAGCATTCACTTTATGGGAGAGAGACACGCTCTGCTGTAGCATATGGACAAGTATGTACTTGGTTTCTACTCATAGTATTCATGGCGAAGTTTCTCCTTCGTTAAATTGTTATATGGTTGGAATTGGAAAATGATACATGTAGTAATTGCTATAAATGTCTTGGGTAATGTGATACTTGGCAATTGTTGTGCTCATGTTTAAGCTCTTGCATCATATGCTTTGCACCCATTAATGAAGAAAAACATAAAGCATGCTAAAATTTGGTTTGCATATTTGGTTTCTCTAAGGTCTAGATAATTTCTAGTATTGAGTTTGAACAACAAGGAAGACGGTGTAGAGTCTTATAATGTTTACAATATGTCTTTTATGTGAGTTTTGCTGCACCGGTTCATCCTTGTGTTTGTTTCAAATAGCCTTGCTAGCCTAGACCTTGTATCGAGAGGGAATACTTCTCATGCATCCAAAATACTTGAGCCAACCACTATGCCATTTGTGTCCACCATACCTACCTACTACATGGTATTTTCCGCCATTCCAAAGTAAATTGCTTGAGTGCTACCTTTAAAATTCCATCATTCACCTTTGCAATATATAGCTCATGGGACAAATAGCTTAAAAACTATTGTGGTATTGAATATGTAATTATGCACTTTATCTCTTATTAAGTTGTTTGTTGTGCGATAACCATGTTCACTGGGGACGCCATCAACTACTCTTTGTTGAATTTCATGTGAGTTGCTATGCATGTCCGTCTTGTCTGAAGTAAGAGAGATCTACCACCTTATGGTTAAGCATGCATATTGTTAGAGAAGAACATTGGGCCGCTAACTAAAGCCATGATCCATGGTGGAAGTTTCAGTTTTGGACAAATATCCTCAATCTCATATGAGAAAATTATTAATTGTTGTTACATGCTTATGCATAAAAGAGGAGTCCATTATCTGTTGTCTATGTTGTCCCGGTATGGATGTCTAAGTTGAGAATAATCAATAGCGAGAAATCCAATGCGAGCTTTCTCCTTAGACCTTTGTACACGCGGCATAGAGGTACCCCTTTGTGACACTTGGTTAAAACATGTGCATTGTGATGATCCGGTAGTCCAAGCTAATTAGGACAAGGTGCGGGCACTATTAGTACACTATGCATGAGGCTTGCAACTTGTAAGATATAATTTACATGATACATATGCTTTATTACTACCGTTGACAAAATTGTTTCATGTTTTCAAAATCAAAGCTCTAGCACAAATATAGCAATCGATGCTTTTCCTCTATGGAGGACCATTCTTTTACTTTCAATGTTGAGTCAGTTCACCTATTTCTCTCCACCTCAAGAAGCAAACACTTGTGTGAACTGTGCATTGATTCCTACATATTTGCATATTGCACTTATTATATTACTCTATGTTGACAATATCCATGAGATATACATGTTATGAGTTGAAAGCAACCGCTGAAACTTAATCTTCTTTTGTGTTGCTTCAATGCCTTTACTTTGAATTATTGCTTTATGAGTTAACTCTTATGCAAGACTTATTGATGCCTGTCTTGAAGTGCTATTCATGAAAAGTCTTTGCTTTATGATTCACTTGTTTACTCATGTCATATACATTGTTTTGATCGCTGCATTCACTACATATGCTTTACAAATAGCATGATCAAGATTATAATGGCATGTCACTCCAGAAATTATCTGTGTTATCGTTTTACCTGCTCGGGACGAGCAGAACTAAGCTTGGGGATGCTGATACGTCTCCGACGTATCGATAATTTCTTATGTTCCATGCCACATTATTGATGTTATCTACATGTTTTATGCACACTTTATGTCATATTCGTGCATTTTCTAGAACTAACCTATTAACAAGATGCTGAAGTGCCAGTTGCTGTTTTCTGCTGTTTTTGGTTTCAGAAATCCTAGTAACGAAATATTCTCGGAATTGGACGAAATCAACGCCCAGGGTCCTATTTTGCCACGAAGCTTCCAGAAGTCCGAAGAGGAGACGAAGAGGGGCCACGAGGGGGCCACACCCTAGGGCGGCGCGGCCCCCCCTTGGCCGCGCGGCCCTGTGGTGTGGGCCCCCCGTGCCGCCTCTTGACCTGCCCTTCCGCCTACAAATAGCCTCCGTCGCGAAACCCCCTGTACCAAGAGCCACGATACGGAAAACCTTCCAAAGACGCCGCCGCCGCCGATCCCATCTCGGGGGATCCAGGAGATCGCCTCCGGCACCCTGCCGGAGAGGGGATTCATCTCCCGGAGGACTCTACGCCGCCATGGTCGCCTCCGGAGTGATGTGTGAGTAGTCTACCCCTGGACTATGGGTCCATAGCAGTAGCTAGATGGTTGTCTTCTCCCCATTGTGCTATCATTGTCGGATCTTGTGAGCTGCCTAACATGATCAAGATCATCTATCTGTAATTCTATATGTTGCGTTTGTTGGGATCCGATGAATAGAGAATACTTGTTATGTTGATTATCAAAGTTATATCTATGTGTTGTTTATGATCTTGCATGCTCTCCGTTACTAGTAGATGCTCTGGCCAATTAGATGCTTGTAACTCCAAGAGGGAGTATTTATGCTCGATAGTGGGTTCATGCAGCATTGACACAGGACGGTGTGAGAAAGTTCTAAGGTTGTGTTGTGTTGTTGCCACTAGGGATAAAACATTGATGCTATGTCTAAGGATGTAGTTGTTGATTACATTACGCACCATACTTAATGCAATTGTCTGTTGCTTTGCAACTTAATACTGGAGGGGGTTCGGATGATAACCTGAAGGTGGACTTTTTAGGCATAGATGCAGTTGGATGGCGGTCTATGTACTTTGTCGTAATGCCCAATTAAATCTCACTATACTCATCATGATATGTATGTGCATGGTCATGCCCTCTTTATTTGTCAATTGCCCAACTGTAATTTGTTCACCCAACATGCTGTTTATCTTATGGGAGAGACACCTCTAGTGAACTGTGGACCCCGGTCCAATTCTCTTTACTGAAATACAATCTACTGCAATATTGTTCTACTGTTTTCTGCAAACAATCATCTTCCACACAATACGATTAATCCTTTGTTACAGCAAGCCGGTGAGATTGACAACCTCACTGTTTCGTTGGGGCAAAGTACTTTGGTTGTGTTGTGCAGGTTCCACGTTGGCGCCGGAATCCCTGGTGTTGCGCCGCACTACATCCCGCCGCCATCAACCTTCAACGTGCTTCTTGGCTCCTACTGGTTTGATAACCTTGGTTTCATACTGAGGGAAACTTGCCGCTGTACGCATCACACCTTCCTCTTGGGGTTCCCAACGGACGCGTGTTGAACGCGTATCAGGGAGATACCCTCGAAGCATCACCGGCATCAGCCGCTCAATCCATATATGATAGTCGTGACTCTTGAGCCCGTTTATTTTTCCTGTAGCAAGATTGACTCCCTTACTCATATTCGAACAATAACCATCAGGGAACATCACGTCATATTTGAGCCACGTAAATGCCTCCTTCTTGTCGGCGCTATCAAGACAGTACTTGGCATGCGGCTTTAACCAACCTTTTCGATTGCCCTCAGGAGGCTGCATGTGTAGAGCCACCCTGTCACATATCTCCTCAATATCGACTCTAGCTGAAACATTATCCCTTGACTTGCCTGGTATGTTGCAGCAGGTGTTAAGGAATGCCTCCCCGCAATTCTTTTCGGTGTGCATCATATCGATATTATGGGGAAGTTCAAGGTCCTTGTAATACTCGAGCTCTGTTATGCCTGCTATGTGAGTCCAGTTGTGCGTTTTACCATATCCCTCAAATTGGTGGCCGGGTTCCTTACTAGGCTGGAGAGCACGTAGCTCAGCATCAACAGTTGCACCATTGAACTTTGGTATTTCTTTATGTTCAAGCACAACTACGCCTTTCGTGAAGTTTTTCTTGTCAGATCTGAACCGATGCCCTGGACTGAGGAACTTGCGGTGTTTGTCAAAGGCAAAATATTTGTGTCCAGCTTTTAGGTGCCTGAATTCTAGTTCGTGCCTGCACACTGGGCATGGAAACTTACCAGCTGTACTATGCCCACAGAATAGGGCGTACCCGGGTAGGTCATGCATCGAATAGTGGAACCAAACTTTCATGATGAAGTTTCTCTTTGATGCTCGGTCATATGTCAATGTACCGTGATGCCACGAGTGGTGCAAATCATCCACAAGTGGTTGCATTAAGACACTCAATTTCTTCCCTGGATATTCAGGCCCTGGAAGGATCATCGACAAGAATATGTTCTTCCTTTGCATTACGACTCCAGGAGGGAGATTGAGCGGAATAACAAACACGGGCCAGCAGCTGTACGCGGCAGTCGACATACCATATGGGTTGAATCCATCGGTTGCTATGGCAATTCTAACATTCCGAGCCTCACTTGCCTCATTTGGGTGCTTTTCATCGAAGTGCTTCCATGATTGACCATCAGATGGATGTACCATGGGTACCCGTTTCTTCTCGTCCTGCAATCTTATCCCGGTCTTATGCCATGTCATCTGCTTGGCAGTCTCCTCGAACATGTAAAGCCGCTGGATTCTTTTGATGAATGGGAGATAACGAAGAATCTTTATGGCTACTTTTGTCTGCCTCTTCTGACCATTGCCTACATCTACCTCATGATACCTAGAGTGACCACACTTGGCACAGTACTTGTCATCCGCATAGTCTTTCCAAAACAAAAGGCAAAGTTTTGGACAGACATCATATGTTACATAATCCATTTTCAATGCTTTCAAGATTTTCTTCGTTTCGTACATGGTCTTGGGCAAGCAATGACCTTCAGGCAACATGTTACCTACTGTGTTCAGAGTCTTTTCAAAGGATGCTCGAGTACTCTCAAACATGCACTTGTCGGCTAGCAACTGCGTGATGCCATCAAGTTGAGACATTTTTGCACCCGGGTATAGAGGCCTCCTAGCTGAGGCCATCATATCAATGAAGGCCCTCGCGGTTGGCTCAGGTTCCTCCTCTGGAAGTTCCTCCGGTTGTGGCGGTCCCTCCGGTTCAGGCGGTTCCTCCGGTTCAGACTGTTCGTCCCAAGATAACTCTGGCATGTCAGCATCCCGAAGATCATCTAGCAAGTTTAAGATGCCATCGTTCTCATTGCCATCGATCCGCTGCCGCATCACCTCACCTCTATCACATTCGTGCCGAGAAAATTCGACCAGCGGGTCGTAGTCACGCATATACCCATTCCACCAAAGGTGTTTAGTCATCTCTAGAATATCCTTAGGATGACGCCTCCTGTAGACATTGCAAGGGCAACGGGGACGAACAATCCCCTTCGAACCACGAGCTAACTCCTTCACTAACAAATCGGTCTTCCATTTCCATTCATCTGTCACTTGAGTCGAACTAACACGGCCACTGTACATCCACTCATTATCAGCCATCCTGCTTTATTGCGTGACAAACAACAAATAGTAGCATGAAATTGAATGCATCATATTTTTATTTTTCTACCGGCGAAAACGCGTGCATCAACCTACATCTCTACTAGGTGGGCTCCTAGCAGCCCCCGGACCCGTAGTTGGGTACGTTCTCCACGTTCTGCTCGGGTGCGAGACAGAATTTCGGCGACACCTCCCGCTGCTCTCCCAATACACGTCTCGGCAAAAGCCGAGAGGATGTGCATCCGGAGAACAACAGGAGGCGGCGAAATCCTGTCTCGCACCCGAGCAGAACATGGAAAACGTACCCAACTACGGGTCCGGCGACTGTCCCGTAAATGCCACAAGCGTTACGGTTCAAAATATGCTGACCACTAATGCATATTTATCTGCGTAACGCGTGCGGACGGGAATTGACACCTAGGTTACGCGACTTGACGGAGAAATTAAATCTAGTGACATAAAAAATGCGGAGGGGGAGTCGGCAATTCAGCTCACCCTCGACTGTAGAGGAAGTAGTCGAACAACCGGCGATGTCGACGGCCGTAGCGATGCGCCGCAAGATCCGGGGTCGTCACGCGGGGTGCTCACTACGGGACCTAGTTAAAATAATAATAATAAATCAATGCAAATTCATCAATTGATATAACAAATGCATTTCTACAAAATTCTAATTTATTTCATTTCACTTTCCTTTTCAATTTTCATTTCAATTTCCATTTCAATTTCAATTACCATTTCAATTACCATTTCAATTACCATTTAAATTTCAATTTCAATTTCTATTTACAAATCCATATACCTAATTCCTACAACTAAAATATTTCCTAATTCCTACAACTACAGGGGCTGCGGCGCTTACCATGGCGGCAGGGGGAGGGCGGGCCGAGGGTGAGGTCGGGGAGGCCGGGCCGAGGGCGCCGGCAGCTGCGGGTCGGGGAGGCCGGGCGGCGCCGGCAGCTGCTGGTCGGGCGGGTGAGGGAGGTCGGCCGGGCGGCGTCGGCTGCTGCGCGCCGGTGGGGAAGGGGACGGCGGCGCGGCGGTGGGGACGGCCGCGCGGCGGCTGGTGGTGGCGGCGGGTCGAGTGGGAAGGGGACGGCAGCGGCGGCACCGGTGGCGGCGGGTGATGGTGGCGGGTCGAGATCTGGCGGGCGGCGGCACTCGTGGCGCGCGGCGGCTGGGAAGGGGACGGCCGGCGGCGGCAGTGGTGGCTTGCGGGCGGGGGGGGAGAAGAGTGTGGGGCTGAGGCGCGCGCGTGTCGGTCTGGCCGTGTTAAGGCAGGCCGGCTGTGCCGACGGCCACCGTCGGCACCATTATTTTTTTTATTTTTTTTTATTATTTTTATTTTTTTTTATTTTTTTTAAATAAACATTGTCACTATTTATTCCAAATAGTAAAAAAAGAATATATAATCTCAAATACTAATACTATATCATCTCAAATAATAGGGTTTAGGTTGTGCCGACGGTGACCGACGGTGACCGTCGGCACAAGTTTTTTTTTTAGTTTTTTAAAATAAACATTATCACTATTTATTCCAAATAATAAGAACATAATATATCATCTCAAATACTAACACTAATCCTAACCCTAACCCTAAACCCTAGATCCGATGCTCGATTTCTGACGAAACCCTAGTTCTGTTGACCGCGCCGTCTACCCCTTTGACTGCATCCCATCGGGGTTCCCCCGGTGGGCGTATGCCTACGTTTGAGCTTGGTTAGGTCATAGGTACATGTGGAAACAAGGATCATACCCTATGATCCCAAGGTTCTCTCTCCGGTTCACCTCCGAGGGAGTTCCCCCCTATACATGCAGAATCTGCCTAAGTGTAGGAACCCCATGTCCGAGAAGCCGGCACACCGGAGGGTAGCATTGGATATAGAACCATCTCAAGTCACTTTTGTGCATGCCATGTGGACACACACAACTTTTGGGGCCATTCCCTAGGTCCGATGCTCGATTTCTGACGAAACCCTAGTTCTGTTGACCGCGCCGTCTACCCCTTTGACTGCATCCCATCGGGGGTCCCCCGGTGGGCGTATGCCTACGTTTGAGCTTGGTTAGGTCATAGGTACATGTGGAAACAAGGATCATACCCTATGATCCCAAGGTTCTCTCCGGTTCACCTCCGAGGGAGTTCCCCCCTATACATGCAGAATCTGCCTAAGTGTAGGAACCCCATGTCCGAGAAGCCGGGCACACCCGGAGGGGTAGCATTGGATATAGAACCATCTCAAATCACTTTTGTGCATGCCATGTGGACACACACAACTTTTGGGGCCATTCCCTAGGTCCGATGCTCGATTTCACGACGAAACCCTAGTTACGTTGACCGCGCCGTCTACCCCTTTGATCGCATCCCATCGGGGTTCCCCGGTGGGCGTATGCCTACGTTTGAGCTTGGTTAGGTCATAGGTACATGTGGAAACAAGGATCATACCCTATGATCCCAAGGTTCTCTCGGTTCACCTCAGGAGTTCCCCCTATACATGCAGAATCTGCCTAAGTGTAGGAACCCCATGTCCGAGAAGCCGGGCACACCCGGAGGGGGTAGCATTGGATATAGAACCATCTCAAATCACTTTTGTGCATGCCATGTGGACACACACAACTTTTGGGGCCATTCCCTAGGTCCGATGCTCGACTTCTGACGAAACCCTAGTTCTGTTGACCACGCCGTCTACCCCTTTGACTGCATCCCATCGGCGGTCCCCCGTGGGGCGTATGCCTACGTTTGAGCTTGGTTAGGTCATAGGTACATGTGGAAACAAGGATCATACCCTATGATCCCAAGGTTCTCTCCGGTTCACCTCCGAGGGAGTTCCCCCCTATATATGCAGAATCTGCCTAAGTGTAGGAACCCCATGTCCGAGAAGCCGGGCACACCCGGAGGGGGTAGCATTGGATATAGAACCATCTCAAATCACTTTTGTGCATGCCATGTGGACACACACAACTTTTGGGGCCATTCCCTAGGTCCGATGCTCGATTTCTGACGAAACCCTAGTTACATTGACCGCGCCATCTACCCCTTTGATCGCATCCCATCGGGGTCCCCCGGTGGGCGTATGCCTACGTTTGAGCTTGGTTAGGTCATAGGTACATGTGGAAACAAGGATCATACCCTATGATCCCAAGGTTCTCTCCGGTTCAGATCAGTTGGTGTTCCCCCCTATACATGCAGAATCTGCCTAAGTGTAGGAACCCCATGTCCGAGAAGCCGGGCACACCCGGAGGGGGTAGCATTGGATATAGAACCATCTCAAATCACTTTTGTGCATGCCATGTGGACACACACAACTTTTGGGGCCATTCCCTAGGTCCGATGCTCGATTTCTGACGAAACCCTAGTTCTGTTGACCGCGCCGTCTACCCCTTTGACTGCATCCCATCGGGGTTCCCCCGGTGGGCGTATGCCTACGTTTGAGCTTGGTTAGGTCATAGGTACATGTGGAAACAAGGATCATACCCTATGATCCCAAGGTTCTCTCCGGTTCACCTCCGAGGGAGTTCCCCCCTATACATGCAGAATCTGCCTAAGTGTAGGAACCCCATGTCCGAGAAGCCGAGCACACCCGGAGGGGGTAGCATTGGATATAGAACCATCTCAAATCACTTTTGTGCATGCCATGTGGACACACACAACTTTTGGGGCCATTCCCTAGGTCCGATGCTCGATTTCTGACGAAACCCTAGTTCTGTTGACCGCGCCGTCTACCCCTTTGACTGCATCCCATCGGGGGTCCCCCGGTGGGCGTATGCCTACGTTTGAGCTTGGTTAGGTCATAGGTACATGTGGAAACAACTTTTGGGGCCATTCCCTGAGACTGCATCCCTTTCATGCTACTTCTCTCCTTCCCATTTTTTCCCGCCCACCCTTTCCCGCTGCTTCTCTCCCGCCCTTTTTTCCCGCCCACCCTTTCCCGCTACTTCTCTCCCGCCCTTTTTTCCCGCCCACCCTTTCCCGCTGCTTCTCTCCCGCCCTTTTTTCCCGCCCACCCTTTCCCGCCCATTCTCTCCCGCCATGTTTTCCCGCCGTTTCAGCCCCTCGTCGGCCTATATATAGCCATGGCTTCTCCACTAACAGCACCAGCAACATTTCTCCCTTCATCACTTCTCTCATCCAATAGAACCACAAAATCCTCTGAGCTGAGCTGCCGCTGAGATGGCTCCTCGTCGTCGTAGCAACACGGGCTTCATCGGCGTTCGCCTGCGGCCTGCGGGACATTTCGCGGCTGAAATCACCGCCGGTGGTACGCGTGTGTGGCTCGGCACCTTCTACACGAAGGAGGCTGCTGCCCGCGCATACGACGTTGCGGCTTGGAGGTTTGGCCGGCCGCGCCATGAAATGAACTTCCCGGAGGTCAGGTCTCTGACGGAAGCTCAGAGTCTCTCTACTGAGCCGCTACTTCGCTCACAGGGTGAAGCGCAGCGGTACAGGGCTGGCCAGCGGCGGATTGATACCACCGAGGCGGACGAGCAGTTCATGGCACAGTGGCGCAGAGACCATCCCGGAGACGTCGAGGCAACGCGCGCATTCTGGAAGGAGAAGCAGACGTACAGGAGAGAGAGGAGGGCGGGAAAGCGGCAGAGGAAGGCCGAGGTTGAAGCAGAGTACGCCAAATGAGAGGCGTCGACATGGGGGGAGAATGATGAACGGTGGTCGTGGAACCTCACAACCACCGCTTCAGAGGACACCCCCAGCGAGGATGAAGATTTCGACTTCTCTGATTAATATGTGTGTGTGTCGATGATGCGTGTGGTTGACACGTCCGTTGGGAACCCCGAGAGGAAGGTGTGATGCGCACAGCGGCAAGTTTCCCTCAGTAAGAAACCAAGGTTTAATCGAACCAGTAGGAGTCAAGAAGCACGTTGAAGGTTGATGGCGGCGGGATGTAGTGCGGTGCAACACCAGAGATTCCGGCGCCAACGTGGAACCTGCACAACACAACCAAAGTACTTTGCCCCAACGAAACAGTGAGGTTGTCAATCTCACCGGCTTGCTGTAACAAAGGATTAACCGTATTGTGTGGAAGATGATTGTTTGCAGAAAACAGTAGAACAAGTATTGCAGTAGATTGTATTTCAGTATAGAGAATTGGACCGGGGTCCACAGTTCACTAGAGGTGTCTCTCCCATAAGATAAACAGCATGTTGGGTGAACAAATTACAGTTGGGCAATTGACAAATAAAGAGGGCATGACCATGCACATACATATTATGATGAGTATAGTGAGATTTAATTGGGCATTACGACAAAGTACATAGACCGCCATCCAACTGCATCTATGCCTAAAAAGTCCACCTTCAGGTTATCATCCGAACCCCCTCCAGTATTAAGTTGCTAACAACAGACAATTGCATTAAGTATTGCGCGTAATGTAATTAGTGACTACATCCTTGAACATAGCACCAATGTTTTATCCCTAGTGGCAACAGCACATCCATAACCTTAGAGGTTCTTGTCACCCCTCCAGATTCACGGAGACATGAACCCACTATCGAGCATAAATACTCCCTCTTGGAGTTACTAGCATCAACTTGGCCAGAGCATCTACTAATAACGGAGAGCATGCAAGATCATAAACAACACATAGACATAACTTTGATAATCAACATAACAAGTATTCTCTATTCATCGGATCCCAACAAACGCAACATATAGAATTACAGATAGATGATCTTGATCATGTTAGGCAGCTCACAAGATCCGACAATGAAGCACAATGGGGAGAAGACAACCATCTAGCTACTGCTATGGACCCATAGTCCAGGGGTAGACTACTCACACATCACTCCGGAGGCGACCATGGCGGCGTAGAGTCCTCCGGGAGATGAATCCCCTCTCCGGCAGGGTGCCGGAGGCGATCTCCTGGATCCCCCGAGATGGGATCGGCGGCGGCAGCGTCTCTGGAAGGTTTTCCGTATCGTGGCTCTCGGTACTGGGGGTTTCGCGACGGAGGCTTTAAGTAGGCGGAAGGGCAGGTCAGGAGGCGGCACGAGGGCCCCACACCACAGGGCCACGCGGCCAAGGGGGGGGCCGCGCCGCCCTAGGGTGTGGCCCCCTCGTGGCCCCTCTTCGTCTCCTCTTCGGTCTTCTGGAAGCTTCGTGGCAAAATAGGACCCTGGGCGTTGATTTCGTCCAATTCCGAGAATATTTCCTTACTAGGATTTCTGAAACCAAAAACAGCAGAAAACAGCAACTGGCACTTCGGCATCTTGTTAATAGGTTAGTTCCAGAAAATGCACGAATATGACATAAAGTGTGCATAAAACATGTAGATAACATCAATAATGTGGCATGGAACATAAGAAATTATCGATACGTCGGAGACGTATCAGCATCCCCAAGCTTAGTTCTGCTCGTCCCGAGCAGGTAAAACGATAACACAGATAATTTCTGGAGTGACATGCCATCATAACCTTGATCATACTATTTGTAAAGCATATGTAGTGAATGCAGCGATCAAAACAATGTATATGACATGAGTAAACAAGTGAATCATATAGCAAAGACTTTTCATGAATAGCACTTCAAGACAAGCATCAATAAGTCTTGCATAAGAGTTAACTCATAAAGCAATAATTCAAAGTAAAGGTATTGAAGCAACACAAAGGAAGATTAAGTTTCAGCGGTTGCTTTCAACTTGTAACATGTATATCTCATGGATATTGTCAACATAGAGTAATATAATAAGTGCAATATGCAAGTATGTAGGAATCAATGCACAGTTCACACAAGTGTTTGCTTCTTGAGATGGAGAGAAATAGGTGAACTGACTCAACATTGAAAGTAAAAGAATGGTCCTCCATAGAGGAAAAGCATCGATTGCTATATTTGTGCTAGAGCTTTGATTTTGAAAACATGAAACAATTTTGTCAACGGTAGTAATAAAGCATATGTATCATGTAAATTATATCTTACAAGTTGCAAGCCTCATGCATAGTATACTAATAGTGCCCACACCTTGTCCTAATTAGCTTGGACTACCGGATCATCACAATGCACATGTTTTAACCAAGTGTCACAAAGGGGTACCTCTATGCCGCCTGTACAAAGGTCTAAGGAGAAAGCTCGCATTGGATTTCTCGCTATTGATTATTCTCAACTTAGACATCCATACCGGGACAACATAGACAACAGATAATGGACTCCTCTTTTATGCATAAGCATGTAACAACAATTAATAATTTTCTCATATGAGATTGAGGATATATGTCCAAAACTGAAACTTCCACCATGGATCATGGCTTTAGTTAGCGGCCCAATGTTCTTCTCTAACAATATGCATGCTTAACCATAAGGTGGTAGATCTCTCTTACTTCAGACAAGACGAACATGCATAGCAACTCACATGAAATTCAACAAAGAATAGTTGATGGCGTCCCCAGTGAACATGGTTATCGCACAACAAGCAACTTAATAAGAGATAAAGTGCATAATTACATATTCAATACCACAATAGTTTTTAAGCTATTTGTCCCATGAGCTATATATTGCAAAGGTGAATGATGGAATTTTAAAGGTAGCACTCAAGCAATTTACTTTGGAATGGCGGAAAATACCATGTAGTAGGTAGGTATGGTGGACACAAATGGCATAGTGGTTGGCTCAAATATTTTGGATGCATGAGAAGTATTCCCTCTCGATACAAGGTCTAGGCTAGCAAGGCTATTTGAAACAAACACAAGGATGAACCGGTGCAGCAAAACTCACATAAAAGACATATTGTAAACATTATAAGACTCTACACCGTCTTCCTTGTTGTTCAAACTCAATACTAGAAATTATCTAGACCTTAGAGAAACCAAATATGCAAACCAAATTTTAGCATGCTTTATGTTTTTCTTCATTAATGGGTGCAAAGCATATGATGCAAGAGCTTAAACATGAGCACAACAATTGCCAAGTATCACATTACCCAAGACATTTATAGCAATTACTACATGTATCATTTTCCAATTCCAACCATATAACAATTTAACGAAGGAGAAACTTCGCCATGAATACTATGAGTAGAAACTAAGGACATACTTGTCCATATGCTACAGCGGAGCGTGTCTCTCTCCCATAAAGTGAATGCTAGGATCCATTTTATTCAAACAAAACAAAAAAAAAAAACAAACCGACGCTCCAAGCAAAGCACATAAGATGTGATGGAATAAAAATATAGTTTCAGGGGAGGAACCTGATAATGTTGTCGATGAAGAAGGGGATGCCTTGGGCATCCCCAAGCTTAGATGCTTGAGTCTTCTTATAATATGCAGGGGTGAACCACCGGGGCATCCCCAAGCTTAGAGCTTTCACTCTCCTTGATCATGTTGCATCATACTCCTCTCTTGATCCTTGAAAACTTCCTCCACACCAAACTTAGAACAACTCATTAGAGGGTTAGTGACAATAAAAATTAACATATTCAGAGGTGACAAAATCATTCTTAACACTTCTGGACATTGCATAAAGCTACTGGACATTAATGGATCAAAGAAATTCATCCAACATAGCAAAAGAGGCAATGCGAAATAAAAGGCAGAATCTGTCAAAACAGAACAGTTCGTATTGACGAATTTTATTAGGCCACCAGACTTGCTCAAATGAAAATGCTCAAATTGAATGAAAGTTGCGTACATATCTGAGGATCATGCACGTAAATTGGCTTAATTTTCTGAGCTACCTACAGGGAGGTAGACCCAGATTCGTGACAGCAAAGAAATCTGGAACTGCGCAGTAATCCAAATCTAGTACTTACTTTACTATCAAAGACTTTACTTGGCACAACAAAACACTAAACTAAGATAAGAAGAGGTTGCTACAGTAGTAAACAACTTCCAAGACACAAAATAAAAACAAAGTACTGTAGGTAAAAACCATGGGTTGTCTTCCATAAGCGCTTTTCTTTAACGCCTTTCAGCTAGGCGCAGAAAGTGTGTATCAAGTATTATCAAGAGACGATGCATCGGAATTCTTACCAGGGGTGTTGCACTTACCTTTCTTACTCTTATTCCTACTCTTTGGTCTAGGGAATACATGACCGCATCCGGGTGTAGAGGTAAAATTTAGAGTGCCTTTCCCAACATCTATGACTGCTCCCATGAGTTTCAGCAGGGATCTTCCAAGCGTGATTTGTCCTGTCCCTACACATTCAATAACGAGATAATCAGTGGATACCGTCCTTCCAAGAAAGGTTGTGAAAACACCTTCAGCTATACCCTTAGGAATTACAACAGAGTTATCCGTAAGAGTTATTTCTTCTCCCCCTTCAGTAAGTCCCCAAAGTGTCAAAGATTTATAAATTTTTTTAGGCATGAGGCAAAACTCGGACATAATATCACAACGAGCAGGAAAAGTTTCACCACCAATAGTAACTTTAACGGTAGGCACCCACATTGAAGGTTCGAAGCTTAATGGAACATAATCATAGTATTCGCGAATTCGGTTATACACTTCTTTTAAACAGGATATATTTGTTTCAATAGTGTTTAATCTATTATGCATGCTAGTATGAGATGGATCAAAATTATTATCGGAGCCAGATGATGTAATCAATTTCCTTATGGCATTAAAAGCTTGATCCCCATCACAATGAAGGAAATCTCCTCCCACTACAGCATCTAAGGCATATCTATAGCGAAGAATAAGCCCGAAATAGAAATTACTAAGAAGCAAACTTAAGGTCATTTTAGGTTCAGTTTTACTATAAGCATCAAAAATTCTAGACCATGCTTCTTTAAAATTCTCTTCACCTCCTTGTTTAAAAGTGAAGATCGATTCCTCAGGTGATAGAGTAGCAACTACGGGACTAGACATGATAATAAAGTAAATGCGAGTAACTAATTTTTTTTTTGTTTTTGATATAGCAAACAAGATAGCAAATAAAGTAAAACTAGCAACTAATTTTTTTGTATTTTGATTTAGTGCAGCAAACAAAGTAGTAAATAAAACTAAGCAAGACAAAAACAAAGTAAAGAGATTGAGAAGTGGAGACTCCCCTTGCAGCGTGTCTTGATCTCCCCGGCAACGGCGCCAGAAATTTGCTTGATGCGTGTGGTTGACACGTCCGTTGGGAACCCCAAGAGGAAGGTGTGATGCGCACAGCGGCAAGTTTCCCTCAGTAAGAAACCAAGGTTTAATCGAACCAGTAGGAGTCAAGAAGCACGTTGAAGGTTGATGGCGGCGGGATGTAGTGCGGCGCAACACCAGAGATTCCGGCGCCAACGTGGAACCTGCACAACACAACCAAAGTACTTTGCCCCAACGAAACAGTGAGGTTGTCAATCTCACCGGCTTGCTGTAACAAAGGATTAACCGTATTGTGTGGAAGATGATTGTTTGCAGAAAACAGTAGAACAAGTATTGCAGTAGATTGTATTTCAGTATAGAGAATTGGACCGGGGTCCACAGTTCACTAGAGGTGTCTCTCCCATAAGATAAACAGCATGTTGGGTGAACAAATTACAGTTGGGCAATTGACAAATAAAGAGGGCATGACCATGCACATACATATTATGATGAGTATAGTGAGATTTAATTGGGTATTACGACAAAGTACATAGACCGCCATCCAACTGCATCTATGCCTAAAAAGTCCACCTTCAGGTTATCATCCGAACCCCCTCCAGTATTAAGTTGCTAACAACAGACAATTGCATTAAGTATTGCGCGTAATGTAATTAGTGACTACATCCTTGAACATAGCACCAATGTTTTATCCCTAGTGGCAACAGCACATCCATAACCTTAGAGGTTCTTGTCACCCCTCCAGATTCACGGAGACATGAACCCACTATCGAGCATAAATACTCCCTCTTGGAGTTACTAGCATCAACTTGGCCAGAGCATCTACTAATAACGGAGAGCATGCAAGATCATAAACAACACATAGACATAACTTTGATAATCAACATAACAAGTATTCTCTATTCATCGGATCCCAACAAACGCAACATATAGAATTACAGATAGATGATCTTGATCATGTTAGGCAGCTCACAAGATCCGACAATGAAGCACAATGGGGAGAAGACAACCATCTAGCTACTGCTATGGACCCATAGTCCAGGGGTAGACTACTCACACATCACTCCAGAGGCGACCATGGCGGCGTAGAGTCCTCCGGGAGATGAATCCCCTCTCCGGCAGGGTGCCGGAGGCGATCTCCTGGATCCCCCGAGATGGGATCGGCGGCGGCGGCGTCTCTGGAAGGTTTTCCGTATCGTGGCTCTCGGTACAGGGGTTTCGCGACGGAGGCTTTAAGTAGGCGGAAGGGCAGGTCAGGAGGCGGCACGAGGGCCCCACACCACAGGGCCGCGCGGCCAAGGGGGGGCTGCGCCGCCCTAGGGTGTGGCCCCCTCGTGGCCCCACTTCGTCTCCTCTTCGGTCTTCTGGAAGATTCGTGGCAAAATAGGACCCTGGGCGTTGATTTCGTCCAATTCCGAGAATATTTCCTTACTAGGATTTCTGAAACCAAAAACAGCAGAAAAACAAGAATCGGCACTTCGGCATCTTGTTAATAGGTTAGTTCCAGAAAATGCACGAATATGACATAAAGTGTGCATAAAACATGTAGATAACATCAATAATGTGGCATGGAACATAAGAAATTATCGATACGTCGGAGACGTATCAGTCGAGTCCGTGTGTCTAGCGGGTCATGTGTCGACCCAGTGTTAAGTGCTTTGTTCGTGTGTGGGTGTAGTTCTTTAAATGATTTGGTTTGTGTGTGGGTCTAGTTCTTTAAGTGTTTTGGTTCATGTGTGTGGGTGTAGTTTCTTTAAGTGTTTTGCTTCCTCTGTGTGGGTGTAGTTCTTTAACTGTTTCGGTTCGTGTGTGGGTCTAGTTCTGTAAGCGCTTTGGTATGTGTGTGAGTCTAGTTATTTAAGTGTTTATCGTGTCTGGGTCTTAAGTTCTTAAGTATATCACTTTTGTGCCCTTATACCGCCCTTATACATATATAGGTTTCCCGCAAAGGGGTTCGCCAAACTAGCAGCAAGAAAGAAATAAACAAATAAAAATGATTGGGATTAACAATTATATGTAGTAGAAAATGTTTAAAAAAGGTGGGGCATCATTTGCTGTGCCGACGGCCGAGGTTGTGCCGTGGGCCACCGTCGGCACAGCAGGGTAAGGGACCCATTTGCCAGGCTCTTGGCCGATGGCCGCGTTTGCGCCGACGGTGACCGTCGGCATAGCCTAGACGGCGCCGTGACAGCCTCACGGCTGGGCCACCTACCGTTGCCTGTGCCGACGGTGACCTTCGGGCGCAATTTTCTTGTGCCGACGGCCGCTGTTGCGCCGACGGTGACCGTCGGTACAATGTGTGGTGTGCCGACGGCCGGCCTGTGCCGACGGTCCACTCCGTCGCCGGTCGACGAGGGATTCTGTGCCGACGGCCCCGACATTTGGCCGTCGGCACATCGGGTGGCCATCGGCACATGCCTGCTCTCCCGTAGTGTTCAGATGTTGTTATAAATTACAAGTTTGAATGAAAAACAACTAAATTTGAACTACAACTACCTTACTTATTTTTTGATGAAACTACGGCAGGAGAGGCTCCTACAACTACATTACTTGTAGTTAGTTGGCACTACTCCTCGGCGGGAGGTGGGCGGGCCAGCCCTGCTTCGGCGTCATTCTTCTCCCGCTTCCTCCTCTCATCCTCCTCCTTTAGCCTCGCCATTCACTTCGCCGCCATGAATTCACGCCAGTGCTGGTTCTGGATCACCGTCCGTGAGGACTCATCGCGAGCGCGGTGCTGCTCCATCACCCACTGCCGCCTGCTGGCGGACTTCTCGTTCATGTCAACCTGCAAAGCCTTGCAACGGCGCTCCTCGGCGAGGGTGCATGCGTTTTGCTCAATGAGACGCTGCTTCTCGACCTCCATGAAGAGGCGGGCAGACTCCTCCATTTGTAGGCGCTCGCGGGAGATTTCTAGGCCGTGTTGGAGAAGAAGCTCACTCGCCTCCTCCAGATTGCGGGCGGCGGCCTATTGTCGTGTGCCTGATGGCAGTGCTCGAGGATTGCTGCATGCTCCGCATCGGCATGCTGCTCTTTGTCGTCCTCCTCCTCCCCGGTGGTGGCCCGGCGATCCGCATTGGCCATGATCAGCTCGTCCAGGTCAGCCAGGCATGGCTTCTCATCATCCGAAGGCTACGTTGTAGCGGCGAAGGCGCCTGATGGTCATTGCGGCCCAGCATGGAGTACGTGGTCGCGAGGCGGCGCGCCATTTTGGCTAGGCGAGAGCGGCGATATTGTGGATATGCACGGCTCGATTGTGGCTCGACGAGTATGGTGGTGAGCTTCGATGGCGGCCGTGTTTTATAGGTGCGAGAAGAGACGAGAGATGGAGAAGGGTGGGAAGGAGGAGCGGTGGGCATTAACACGTTGCCACATTGGGGAAGGCGCGAAGGCGACACGTGGGTACACCCCAACTCCGAAGGGACGTATTGTCTGCCTCCACCTCGGAAACCAATGCGCCATTAAGGAAAAGCTCTAACGGGACGGGACAAACACACATTGCCATCAACTCTGAGAAGTCGTCGTGAAGGTCGCCGTAGGTGTGGGAGTATAGTTGATCCATATTTATTCACCTGGACAATGCTCGCACCAACCAATGACGCCCCACAACAGTCAACCCTAGCCTTACACGGACCATGTTCTCGCCGGATCGGCAAATGGAGGGAGAAGGGACCAACAAAGCCCTAGCCATTTAAGATCGGAGGGAGTTTGTCGCTGCAGTCCATGTTGCCTACAGACGACGAAATGAATATTAACTCTATTAGTTTTGTGCAAAAATATAAGCCATTCTAGTTTAGTGGAAATTCAATTCGGCTCCCGTATCCATATGTTTCATCCACTTATAAAAACATATTTTTAATTGTCAAAAACTTTCAACAAATAATTTAGCATGTATATCTCGATAATCTATGTTCGTTCTTATAATTTTGCGAAAACCCAATATTTTTTGTGGTCGATGTACTTTTAGCACGAAATTTTATATTTTTTACACAGTTGAAACGACAAGTTAATTTTTCTTAGACTTTGTATGCACGTAACATGTAAAGAGGTACGCTTGAATTTTTTAAATTTTTTTGCATTTTAAAATATACTCCGTATTAAAGATGCATTTTAAAATAAAAAAAAGCATAGACTCCAAGATCCAAAACATCACTCCCCCTAGTTTAGCCTTTAAAAATGTCATACTTTGGACAGGCGGAAAATGCTCCGGACTGAGACAACCCATAAGCTTATGTACGATTGAACAATCATGAAAACTGACTCCGAAATAACAATTGAATTGGCCGGGAAGAGACAAGCCATACATGTCTCGACTCTCGAATCCTATAAGTAGGGAGTGGTCGATTACAACACCAGCCATCCATCCACAATATGATGTCAGGTAGTGTGGCATTCGAACAGCATCCCTTCGCCGCAAGCATGGCGACCTCCGGACACGTCGCCGTCGACGTTGGCCCCGACGAGCAGGCGCCGGCGCCGGTGCCGTACGTGCTGTCCTTCACGGACCTGTGCTACAGCGTCAACAAGGGCCGCGGCGGGCTGATGGACCGCCTGCCGTCAACGGGCAAAAAGACGCTGCTCGACGGCATCTCCTGCGAGGCGCGAGAGGGCGAGATACTGGCGGTGATGGGCGCCAGCGGGTCCGGCAAGTCTACGCTGGTCGACGCTCTCGCAGGCCAGATCACCCAGGCGAGCCTCGGCGGCCACGTCACGCTCAACGGCGAGCCCCTCCACGGCCGCCGCCTCAGCGCCATCTCCGCCTACGTGACGCAGGACGATCTGCTGTACCCGATGCTCACCGTGCGGGAGATGCTGCTCTTCGCCGCCGAGATGCGCCTCTCCCGCGCGCACTCCTCGGCTAAGAAGAGGGAGCGCGTCGAAGCGCTCATCGACCAGCTCGGCCTCTCCCGCGCCGCCGACACCGTCATCGGCGACCATGACCACCGAGGGGTGTCTGGCGGCGAGCGCCGCCGTGTATCCATCGGCACGGACATAATCCACGACCCCATCCTGCTCTTCCTCGACGAGCCCACCTCTGGTCTCGACTCCTCCAGCGCGCTCATGCTGGTGCAGGTGCTCTGCAACATCGCCCGGAGCGGCAGCGTCGTCGTCATGACCATCCACCAGCCCAGCGCGCGCATCCTCGGCATTCTCGGCAGCGTCCTGCTCCTGTCCCGTGGCCGCACCGTCTACTCCGGCCCGCCCGCTGGCCTCAAGCCTTACTTCTCCGCCTTCGTTGGCACGCCCATCCCCGAGGACGAGAACCCTGCCGAGTTCGCGCTCGACACCATCCGAGAGCTCGAGCGCCAGCCCGACGGCGCCGCCCCTCTGGCCGACTTCAGCGACAGATGTCACCGGCTCCTGGACGGCATCACCACCGACAAGCAGGTCAGAACGATGCCGCTGGAGTTGGCCGTCGCCGAGAGCGTCTCCCGGGAGAAGCTGGTGGCCGGCAGCGGCACGGCGATGTCGGCGGCGGCGTTCGCAAACCCGCTGCCGTTGGAGGTGTGGGTGTTGGCGAAGCGTGCCTTCACCAACACGCGCCGCATGCGGAAGGTGTTCGGGGTGCGCCTTGGCGCGGTCATGATGACGGGATTTTTGCTGGCGACCATCTTTTGGCGCCTGGACGACACGCCCAAGGGCGTGCAGGAGCGGCTCGGCTTCTTTGCCATCGGCATATCCAGCATATTCTTCGTCTGTGCCGACGCGTTGCCGGTGTTCGTCCAGGAGCGCCACATCTACCTCCGGGAGACGGCGCACAACGCATACCGCACGGCCTCCTTCGTTCTCGCCAATGCTCTCGTGTCCTTCCCGCCGCTGGTCGTTCTGACCCTTGCATTCGTGGTCACCACCTATTTCGCCGTCGGCCTCGCCGGAGGCGGTGAGCCCTTCATCTTCTTTGCGCTTATCGTGCTCGCCTCCCTCTGGGCGAGCAGCGGCTTCGCCACGTTCGTGTCCGCGGTGGTGCCGCACGTCACGGTCGGGTACACGGTGGCGGTGGCCAATCTCGCCTACTTCCTCCTCTTGTCCGGCTTCATCATCAACCGCGACAGGATCCCCAGCTACTGGATCTGGTTCCACTACATGTCGCTCATCAAGTACCCGTACCAAGCGGCGTTGCAGAACGAGTTCGGCGACGCCTCGAGGTGCTTCGCGCGAGGAGCCGAGATGTTCGACGGGACGCCCATCGGTGGCATGGCCGAGGCCACCAAGATGGCCGTGCTCGACGCCATCAGTACCGCCGGCGGCACCAACATGACGGCCAGCACCTGCGTCCTCACCGGCGCCGACGTGCTCGCCAAGAGTGCGGTCACAGACCTAGGGAAGTGGAGCTGCCTCCTTGTGACAGCCATGTTCGGCTTCTTATTCCGTGCTCTCTTCTATGTTGTTTTGCGCGCCGGGAGCAAGAACAAACGAAAATGATATCCATGCTTCTTTTTCAACAAGGATCATCCTTGCCTGACTGATTTCTTATTTTCAACCTGCTGATTTACAGATCAAGAATTACAAGGTACGGGATTACCAGGTCAAGCTCAAGTCTACAACAATATATATTTAGCAACTCGGTTGTAAGAAATGAGAATGTTCCTGTACTTCAAAATAAATGTTCACGTTACGAAAATAAATGTTCTTATATATTTCCAAGAAATATTCTACTGCTATTTCATGACTGTCTAATGAAGTATAAACAAAAAACAACTAAAATTGAAAATAAAAGAAATATAATCGTGTACTCTCTTCGTTCCAAAATAATTGATGTTGTAAGTTTGCCCTATGTTTAAGCAACTAAGCACTCGTTTTGGGCGGCACTAGTGGAAAATAGGGCTTTCGTGGGAGCCATTTGTCGCGGGCGCGCCTGCACCCGCGACAAATGGGGTGGCCACGTCGCTCCGAATTCGGCAGAGGCTTTTGTCGCGGGTCGTAATACGGCCCGCGACAAAATGGCCATGCCTATATATATAGACAAGCAGCCAGCCACCCCCCACCTCATTTTTTCCTTGGTGGTGAAGGTGGAGGTATATGCTAGCTCATTTTTTCTACATGTGCACAAGAGGTGTTTGATGGAATGCTTGTGAGAGGGATGCCACTTGGTTTTATTTGATAAGATTTCTCCTCTTTTTGATCCTAAAAGGTTAGCAACTATTTTCTCGTATATATATGTATAGTCCGTACAATACTAATTTTAGCAAGGTGATTGCATCTGATACATATAATTGTACTTATGATGCAGATGAGTCATCCATGGATGTACGGTAACCGATGTGCTCCCGCTTTCAGAGAGGGCGTGAATTCTTTCCTGCTTGTGGCCGAGGCCAACAAGTCGAAGCAAGGTTTTATGTGCTGTCCATGTCTAAAATGTAAGAACGAGAAGGATTACTCTTGCTCAAGAGACATTAAGAGCCACCTGCTTCGGTTTGGATTCATGTCCAGCTATAATGTTTGGACCAAGCATGGAGAAGAAGGGGTTATGATGGAAGACGGCGAAGAAGAAGAAGATAATGATGACCAGTACCGATCTATGTTCTCTGAATGCTTTGATACCGCAATGGACGACAATGAAGAAGAAGGAGGTGAAGAACATGCATCAGATGATCCTGTTGGTGATGATCTTCGTCGGGCCATTTCTGATGCAAGAAGAGACTGTGGCACGGATAAGGAGAGGTTGCAGTTCGACAAGATGTTAGAGGACCACCACAAATTGTTGTACCCAGGTTGTGAAGATGGGCAGAGAAAGTTGGGTAGCATATTGGAATTGCTGAAATGGAAGGCAGAGGTCGGTGTGACTGACTCGAGATTTGAGAAATTGATGATAATATTAAAGAAGTTGTTTCCAAGAAATAATGAATTGCCCGTCAGTACATATGAAGCAAAGAAGCTTGTTTGCCCTCTAGGATTAGATGTGCAGAAGATACATGCATGCATTAATGATTGTATCCTCTACCTGTTATCACCAGAATTTGACCGAGTTAGAGGTGGGCCGCGATCAAGATGGGCTTGAAGAATATACATGGAAGAATATACGTGAATCGGCCTTATATGCAAAGTTTGGGCTAGTTTGCCCGTGTATCTGTAATATAGTAGGATACGTGTCGGTTAGTTAGAGTTTGGCTCGTGCACGGTTGGGATTATTCCCACGTTAGAAAGTCTACGCACTATAAATATGTATCTAGGGTTTATGAAATAAACAACAATCACGTTCACCACAAACCAATCTAGGCGCATCGCCAACTCCCTTGTCTCGAGGGTTTCTTCCGGGTAAGCATCATGCTGCCTAGATCGCATCTTGCGATATAGGCAGTACAAGTTTATTCGCTGTTCATGCGTTGCTCGTACTGAAGCCTTTTTGATGGCGAGCAACGTAGTTATCTTAGACGTGTTAGGGTTAGCATTGTTCATCGTATCATATGCTATCGTCGTGCAACCCTGAGACGTCTAGCCGCCCTTACGCCTATCTTAGGTGTAGGGGCGGCACCCCGCTTGATCATTATTTAGTAGATCCGATCCGTCATGATTGCTCCTTGTTCTTCAAGGATTAGTTTAATATCTGCATAGTTAGGCCTTACAAACGGATTGAAGGATCCAGTGGCGCGTAGGGTGTAGTTTGCTAGCCCTAGACAGGATGTTCCGGGGATCAACCTCGTGTTGGTTTTTAGGCCTTGTCTAGGGACGGTTTACGATCACCGTGCGTGGCCGCCAGGCTCAATCACGAGTAGGATGTTCCGATTATGTGGTGAAAACCCTAAATCATAGTAGGTCGTTTTAACTTTTTATTGATCAAGCAGGACCACCATATATTCGTACACCTCGTGCGAATCATGGGTGGATCGGCTCTTTGAGCCGATTCACAGGACAACCTGAGAGCCGATCGAGGCTCGTATTTAATGTTTACGTGTATGCCATGCAGGAAACTAAGCGAGGCATCTCCATCACCTTCCTGACCAGGTATAGGTCAGGTGGCACGCCCTTGCACCAGCATCGGACGTGCGTGCCGAGTCTTTGCGGGCCGTCGCTCGGAGGGACCAGGGCCAGCCACAGTCCTGGGAGCCTCCCGGCTCTACTGTGTTGCCCGTCGCTGCTCGCCGGTGGGTTTCTGACCGCAACACATTCTGGCACGCCCGGTGGGACCGTCTTCGACATCAACCGCATCGCCATCTACATCTGAGATGGCGGACGGCACCCCAGTCACGTACGAGGATCTGACCGAGGAGCTCAAGAAGAAGTATGACGAGGTCAAAGCAATCCTCGAAGCCGACCTCATCGGCTCTTTTCACAGAACCCGCTCACATGGCATCAGGTGGAAAGGGTTCTCACCTGAAGGCGCGCTCGATGGAGTGGACCTGTCCGCCCTGTCAGAAGAACGCACCAGGTCCCTGCGTCAGGAGGTTAACTTCATGGTAGCTCATTCGCTACACCGCCATTCTGAGAGCCTGGTGAACACTTTGGAGCGTGTCGCTCTTCGGGTGATCCAGGAAATCATGAGGCATCAGTACTCTCCGTCAGGACCAGCTCTCGGGACTTACCAAGGAGAGATGCCACTCCAGTCCCGTCCACCGCTGCCATTCGCGTTGGCAGCACCAGAAGTGCCGAGTTCACCGGCATACGTCGTCTACAAGATCGGTGGTGACCCTAGTGACTACCAGTTCTTGCATGAGGCGCCGAAGGAGATCCCTCACGGGTACACGTGCACATACGTGCCAGACTGCAGTAACTGGGCACTCACAAACCAGACTGCAACAGCAGGGACCTCTGGAACAACAGGAGGAACTTCGGGAACAGATCTTGAGAAGCAGACGTGGCTAGCTAAGTATGCCACTCCGACAAACCTCCAGAGCTCAGCTCCTGCAGTTGGCTCAGAGCTGGAAAAGCAAGCATGGCTGGCTAAGTATGCCACTCCGGCGAATCTTCAGAGTTTGACTCCTGCAGCCAGCACCGCGGATCAAATCAGTACCATCCTGAGAGACCAGTTCGGCATGGTGCCGAAAAGGAGGACAATCGGCTATTCCAAGCCGTACCCCAACGAGTACGAGTTGATCCCGCTACCACCCAAATATCGGCTCCCTGATTTCTCCAAGTTTAATGGATCAGATGGTTCCAGCTCCATCGAGCATGTGAGCCGATATTTGGCACAGCTGGGCACGATCTCAGCAGCAGATGAGCTGCGTGTGAGGTTCTTCGCACAGTCCCTCACAGGATCGGCTTTCGGGTGGTACACATCGCTGCCACCAGACTCAATCCGGACGTGGAAGCAGTTGGAAGAGCAGTTCCACATGCAGTATCACTCAGAGGCTTCCGAGGCCGGCATTGCCGATCTAGCACAAGTACGTCAGAAGCGTGGAGAAACTGTGGCAGAATACGTCCAGCGCTTCAGACTTGTTAGGAACCGATGTTATTCGGCTCGTGTGACTGAAAAAGAAGCAGTCGAGTTGGCAGTGGTGGGCCTTGCATCACCAATCAAGGATATGGCCTCCCAAGCAGACTACCCTTCACTGGCGCACATGGTTCAGAAACTGTCGTTATATGAACAGCGCCACCCAGACTTGTACCAGGACAAATTCAAGCGTGCGGTAGTCCTGGTTGAGGCAGATGAAGACGAAGGCTCTGCGGGAGATCAAGAGGTAGCAGTGGCTGAATGGACTTGGGGGGCAACCCCCGTGTCCTGCAAATGGGTTAAGCCACCAGGTCCGCCCAGAGGGTTTGATTTTGACGTAACTAAAACTGAGCAAATCTTCGACCTCTTACTCAAGGAGAAGCAGCTGAAGATACCCGAAGGCCTCAAAATCCCCACGGTACAGGAGCTGAACGGAAAGCCATACTGCAGGGTGTGGCGTCAGCAGATCCAAATGGCGATAGAACAAGGACGTCTAATTTTCAACCAGTACGCCATGAAAGTCGACACTCACCCCTTCCCCACCGTTAACATGGTGGAGTACACTTACCCTGGAGGGTGCCAGCCAAGATTCTCATTCAACATCAACATGGTAGGACCTGGACACCACTCTGGTAAGGACGGAGACGAGGGCAGCTGCTCTCGTAGCAAGGACACAGAGGAAGCCGTTCCACGCGATCGGCTCCGTCACGATGGCAAGCGCTACATCACAGAGGGAGAAGTGAGGAACGTGAGATATCAGCGACCTCTCTTTGATCACCTCCTCAACAAGTATGTGAGTCAATATGACCAACGCCGACGACCCAACGACGATGATGAAAGAGATCGTCTGGCTAGGGACGCCAGGAGACGTCGTCGGCATGATCGCGACGAGGAGAGATATGAGCGCCACGCCAAGGAAAGGTTAAGAGAGCAAGACGACGAGGATAGGCACTGGGACTGCCCCTTCTTCAGACACTGCTGGGATTCAGGAATGAGCCGATTGCCTACAATCGGCAACTGCCCAGAATGTAGACAGAAGAGGAAGGATGCAGCTAACGTGTCCGTGTTCAAACGTCTAGGGCCTCTCCCACCTCGGAACAAGCACGCTAAGTCCCCTCGGGTGGAAGATCTCGAGGATTTGGAAGACGATGATGAAGAAGAAGACAGGTACCACCGACCGAGGTGGTGCCCTGATGGACTCAGCCGTTCCCAAAAGCGTAGGGTTCAGCGACTGCGTGGCTTGGAGGAAGCCGAAAGGTTATACCTGCACACGCTAAGGAAGGCGCGGCCTGATCTGGCCGCGAAAATTCAGCGAACCCTGGATGAAGAGGGTCGACCACAAAAAATGGAGTGGCGCCCCAAGCAAAGGAAAGCCGATGATGAAACATCGGCTGGCACAAACATGGTGTTCATCCTTCCGACGGAGTTTAGTGCTCCAGGATTAGACGAGGCACCCGTGTCACAACTTGACTGCGGCCCACGGCCGGTTATCTTTGAGAAGCCACGAGAAAGAAGCTACAGACATCTGAAGGGCCTGTACTTGCGAGGTTATATCAATGGGCAGCCTGTCAACAAGATGCTGGTGGACACCGGAGCGGCAGTCAACATTATGCCATACTCCATGCTACGTCGGTTGGGACGCTCTAGCTCGGATCTGATCAAGACCAACATGACACTGAGCGATTTCAACGGCCAAGCGTCTGACGCACAAGGTGTTCTGAACGTGGATCTGACCGTGGGAAGGAAAACCATCCCTACGACGTTCTTTATTGTCGATAGCAAGAGCACCTATGCTGTCTCTTTGGGAAGAGATTGGATCCACGCCAACTGTTGCATTCCATCCACGATGCACCAATGCGTAATACAGTGGGATGGAGATGAGGTAGAGGTCGTCCATGCAGATGACTCAGCCGAGATTTCAACGGCTGGCATGAACGCTTGGGAGACAGCAGGCCAAGAGCCACTCTCAGGCATCAATTTGGACGACTGTGAGCGCATCGACGTGACAAAGGATGGGGTTAGGCTGGTCTTATCCACCGGCCTGACCGTATAGCAAGAACAAACCTATAGACAAACGTGGCGAGGCCGATCCTTGGGATCAGCCCCAAAGATCTATGGAGAAACATGGCAAAACCTTCATTGAGCGATTCAATCAACGTGGAGGCCGATTCCAGCAATCGGCCAAAATTATCCTCACCACACATTCTGCCTGTGTTCAACGTCGATCTAATGGGTAGCGGTTTTACATCGGCTGATGAGCTAAAAAAATCAGCATTGGTCCTACTGGAGCCGACGTTCAAATACAGTGCCTTGGCTAACTACAGAGCCGATATCCGCAGTTACCTGGCAGATTCGGCTCGGGGGGCACCTAGTCAGACGAACATGTGTGATACATGTGTAGTGAAATATTGGGGGCCGATAGAAAATCGGCCAGTAAAAAAAAAATTCTCATGGTATACAGCCGATGCACAGACATCGACTTTAGAGCCAAGAAACAAAGCCGATGCACAGCCATCGACTCTAGTACAATTACACAAGATCTACCAGCTCCGTGTTCAAGACACGGATTTCGACCAGGTCGGTTTTCAGTTCAGCCTCAAGGCCAACCTCCAACTTTTTACTCATTAGGCCGTTGGTGTTTCATCTGCAATATCGGCTTTCAAAGGAAGAAAAGGTGATCGGCTCCGGTGTATCTACCGTCGGCCTGGCTAAGTTGGCCACTTTCTCAGCTACGCTCGTAGGAATGACTAGGACCTCTGCATGGTGGCTGTCTCAATTGCCTGAGTTCAAGGCCCTTGGACTGAACTGTGTATCCTCGCCACTGTTCTCACCTTAACTGAGGCTCGGGGGGCAGCTGATTTGGTAGACGCTCTGTTTTTGGGAGCCGATTGGAGTTGCATCGGCTGACCCTGCATCATAACCTTCTTCGGAAGCGGTGAGTTGTTGCAGAAGAAGAAGACTAGAACTGCGGAAAGGAGCCTGAAAGGGAAGCCGTCGTCATCTACAGGGTTTGGACCGTCCTGTTGCTGCAAGAAAATGAAGGAGACTGGATTCTCAAAACAGCCGATGAACAGCCATCGGCTATAGGATTGCAAAGTATTATGGTCAGATATCAAATTACAGTCTGAATTTGAGAAGTGCTTGACTGACAGTCTAATTGGTATCTGAGCCTGGCTTCATGAGCGTCTGAGGCGAAAAGTCCGATACGTTGCTATCGGTCTTGGTGCGGCAAACGGAAGACTTGAAATTGGATTAATTGAGAGTCAAATTGGAAGAACAATTCTTATTGATTCAAAGGAGCGGCTTTACAAGAAAGAGCCGATGGCTCTCAAAAGGGGGATCCGATGCCTAGTGCACTGCTACTACTAGTCCTACACTAATTTGCCCCTGTTCTAGGGGTCATCGCTGTCTTCATCGTCGCCATTGTAGCTGCCATCGGCGCTGCTTCCAGAGAGTTCCTCGTCGCTGCTGCCCCAGCCCTCGGCCGGAGCCTCTTCTTCCTCGTCATCATCATCATCCTCGCTGTCCGCCCAAGCGCGGAAGCGCTTCGCCGGCGGATACCCAGCGGAGGAGGAGGAATCATCCTCCTCCTCTTCCTCTTCTTCCTCTACTTCTTCTTCTTCCTCCTCCTCGTCGGAGGAGGTGGAGTTCGCCCAGGAATGGAGGTCGTCTTCGCTCTCGCTCTTCAGTTCCCCTTCGATGAGGAACTCAAGGTCGTCCTCCCCATCGGTCAGAGGTAAGTCACCATCTGACCCGACGAGTGCTTCGGGTGGGCCATCTGGCACGGGATCAAAGTTCCACTCCTGCTCGCTCGAGGAGGAAGATTGGAGAGAGAGGCCTGAGGAGATGGAGGAAGAGGAAGACATTGCTACAGGGAAAGAGGGTTTTTTAGGTGCCGATGGCCGGAGCAGAGCAAGGGGATGAAGTGGCGAACCGTTCGGCACAGTTAAATAAGGGGGAGCCTAGTGGAGATTTAATGCCATTACAGTTTCCGAGGAAGTGATGCTAAAGCTATCAAATCACGCGGAGAAGTTGAGAAGGCAAGGCATCATGATGAAGGATGCTGCGACGGTTCTGCTCTGCCACGACATGACCCGACGAAGAAAAAGCAGAGTGATTTTGGAATTATCAATTCCAAAACCAGGGGGGCATGTGTTATCACCAGAATTTGACCGAGTTAGAGGTGGGCCGCGATCAAGATGGGCTTGAAGAATATACATGGAAGAATATACGTGCATCGGCCTTATATGCAAAGTTTGGGCTAGTTTGCCCGTGTATCTGTAATATAGTAGGATACGTGTCGGTTAGTTAGAGTTTGGCTCGTGCACGGTTGGGATTATTCCCACGTTAGAAAGTCTACGGACTATAAATATGTATCTAGGGTTTATGAAATAAACAACAATCACGTTCACCACAAACCAATCTAGGCGCATCGCCAACTCCCTTGTCTCGAGGGTTTCTTCCGGGTAAGCATCATGCTGCCTAGATCGCATCTTGCGATCTAGGCGGTACAAGTTTATTCGCTGTTCATGCGTTGCTCGTACTGAAGCCTTTTTGATGGCGAGCAACATAGTTATCTTAGACGTGTTAGGGTTAGCATTGTTCATCGTATCATATGCTATCGTCGTGCAACCCTGAGACGTCTAGCCGCCCTTACGCCTATCTTAGGTGTAGGGGCGGCACCCCGCTTGATCATTATTTAGTAGATCCGATCCGTCATGATTGCTCCTTGTTCTTCAAGGATTAGTTTAATATCTGCATAGTTAGGCCTTACAAACGGATTGAAGGATCCAGTGGCGCGTAGGGTGTAGTTTGGTAGCCCTAGACAGGATGTTCCGGGGATCAACCTCGTGTTGGTTTTTAGGCCTTGTCTAGGGACGGTTTACGATCACCGTGCGTGGCCGCCAGGCTCAATCACGAGTAGGATGTTCCGATTATGTGGTGAAAACCCTAAATCGTAGTAGGTCGTTTTAGCTTTTTATTGATCAAGCAGGACCACCATATATTCGTACACCTCGTGCGAATCATGGGTGGATCGGCTCTTTGAGCCGATTCACAGGACAACCTGAGAGCCGATCGAGGCTCGTATTTAATGTTTACGTGTATGCCATGCAGGAAACTAAGCGAGGCATCTCCATCACCTTCCTGACCAGGTATAGGTCAGGTGGCACGCCCTTGCACCAGCATCGGACGTGCGTGCCGAGTCTTTGCGGGCCGTCGCTCGGAGGGACCAGGGCCAGCCGCAGTCCTGGGAGCCTCCCGGCTCTACTGTGTTGCCCGTCGCTGCTCGCCGGTGGGTTTCTGACCGCAACACTACCGCGGTGAGAAGTACGAGAATTTGAATAAATGTCCGATATGTGGTGCATTGCGGTATAAGATCAGAAAAGATGACCCTGGTGATGTTGAGGGCGAGCCACCCAGGAAGAGGGTTCCTGCGAAGGTGATGTGGTATGCTCCAATAATACCACGGTTGAAACGTTTGTTCAAAAACAAAGAGCATGCCAAGTTGTTGCGATGGCACATGGAAGAACGTAAGAAAGACGCGATGTTGAGGCACCCCGCTGATGGTCGGCAGTGGAGGAACATCGGGAGAGAGTTCCCGGATTTTGCAGGTGAGGCAAGGAACTTATACTTTGGTCTAAGTACATATGGCATGAATCCTTTTGGGGAGCAGAGCTGCAGTCACAGCACCTGGCCCGTGACTTTATGTATCTACAACCTTCCTCCTTGGTTGTGCATGAAGCGGAAGTTCATTATGATGCCAGTGCTTATCCAAGGCCCAAAGCAACCCGGCAACGACATTGATGTGTACCTAAGGCCATTAGTTGATGAACTTTTGGCGTTGTGGGCCAAACCAGGTGTACGTGTAGCACACCGAGCAAGAATTTGACCTACGAGCGTTGCTATTCGTAATCATCAATGATTGGCCTGCTCTTAGTAACATTTCAGGACAGACGAACAAAGGATACAACGCATGCACACACTGTTTAGATGAGACTGAAGGTAAATATTTGGGAAAAAGCAAAAAAGTTGTGTACCCGTACAATCGCCGTTTCCTTCCGCGCAAGCATCCCTTAAGGAAAAAAGGCAAGCATTTCGATGGCGAGGCAGACAATCGTCCGAAGCCTGTACCCCGTAGTGGTGCTGATATATTTGACATGGTCAAGGATTTAAATGTTATCTTTGGAAAGGGTCCAGGCAGTCGACCTGTTCCGAAAGACGATGACGGACACGCGCCCATGTGGAAGAAGAAATCTATTTTTTGGGAGCTAGAATATTGGAAAGTCCTGGAAGTCCGCTCTGCAATCGACGTGATGCACCTGACCAGGAATCTTTGTGTGAATATTCTAGGTTTCCTGGGCGTGTATGGGAAGACAAAAGATACACCAGAAGCACGGGAGGACCAGAAACAACATAAAGGACGAAACGACAATCATCCAGGGAAGTTTGAAGGGCCTGCCAGCTACGCTCTTACCAAACAAGAGAAGGAGATCTTTTTTGAAGCCCTATTCAGTATCAAGGTTCCGTCTGGTTTCACGTCGAATATAAAGGGAATAGTAAATATGAAGGAGAAAAAATTCCAGAACCTAAAGTCCCATGACTGCCACGTGCTTATGACACAATTGCTTCCGGTTGCATTGAGGGGACTTCTACCAGAAAATGTTCGACTAGCCATTGTGAAGATATGTGCATTCCTCAACGCAATTTCTCAGAAGGTAATGGATCCAGAAACTTTGTCAGGATTACAGGAAGATGTGGTCGAATGTCTTGTCAGCTTTGAGTTGTTGTTCCCACCATCCTTCTTCAATATTATGACGCACCTCCTCGTTCACCTAGTTGAAGAGATTAGAATTCTCGGTCCTGTATTTAAACACAATATGTTCCCCTTCGAGAGGTTCATGGGAGTTTTAAAGAAATATGTTCATAACCGAGCTAGGCCGGAAGGAAGTATCTCAAAGGGCTACGGAACTAAGGAGGTCATTGAGTTTTGTGTTGACTTTATTCCTGACCTTAAGCCGATTGGTGTTCCTGAATCTCGGTATGAGGGGAGGCTGACTGGACAAGGCACCCTAGGAAGGAAAGCAACGGTGTGCAGGGACAAATTTCCTTCAATCAAGCACACTACACAGTTCTATACAATTCCAGCTTGGTGGCTCCGTACATCGAGAAACATAAGAATGTTTTACGAGAAATAAACCCGGGCAAGCCCCATTCATGGATTACACGTGAACACATAAATACCTTCGGCAGTTGGTTGCAAAGACATCTCATCTTTTCCATCAAAGCGGACACCACTGTTGTAGAGCAGTTGTACTTGTTGGCCAGGTTACCATCTTCAAACATATGTACATTCCAAGGGTACGAGATAAATGGGAATACATTTTACACGATCGACCAAGATAAAAAGAGCACCAACCAAAACAGTGGTGTCTGCTTCGATGCAAAAGACGAGAATGGGCAGACCACCACATATTATGGATACATAGAGGAGATATGGGAACTTGACTATGGACCCACTTTTAAGGTCCCTTTGTTTCGGTGCAAATGGGTGAAGCTCAGCGGTGTACATATAGACGATAAGTACGGTATGACAACAGTGGATCCCAACAATATTGCGTACCTGGACGAGCCATTTGTCCTAGCCAACGAGGTGGCTCAAGTTTTCTACGTGAAGGACATGTCTAGCAAATCGAGAAAAAGAAATCAACAAAAGAATACATCAACGGAGGAGCCAAAGCGCCACATAGTTCTTTCTGGGAAAAGAAACATAGTGGGAGTGGATGACAAGACAGACATGTCAAAAGATTATAATAAGTTTAAAGAAATTCCGCCCTTCACGGTGAAAATTGACCCAAGCATCTTGCTAAATGATGAAGATTCTCCATGGCTACGGCGTAGAAGATCGCAACAGTAGATGGCGATGTAAGAATGTATTCTTCATACATTTATGTAATAATAAGAACCCTTTCCCCAACACTGTTAGAGGAGACGGAGTCTTTCACGGGCTTGCAGGGAAATTTTTCCGAGGAGCAGCTTCCGAAGATGCCGTAGGGCGTGTGCACCAACGACATCTTCGAGAAGCTGCGCCACGGGAGATTTCCCAACCCTTTCCTTCATCCATAGGAATGAAACTGTGCTTGGCTTGTTGATCTACTTGGCAAGGCGTATCGATGCTCCTTTTATAGGCACGGCACCGCTTCTACTTTGTCTTGTTCCTTCGACAGGGCGTCGTGCGCTACATGCTTTATCTCATCAAGCAGTGCGTCCACCCACGCGTCCTTATCCTGCCGACATCTTTAGTCCCGGTTGCACCCACCAACCGTGACAAAAGGTTACCGACACATCCTTATCCGGCCGACATCTTTAGTCCCGGTTGCACCCAACCGTGACAAAAGGTTATCGACACATCCTTATCCTGCCGACATCTTTAGTCCCGGTTGCACCCACCAGCCGTGACAAAAGGTTACCGACACATCCTTATCCTGCCGACAACTTTAGTCCCGGTTGCACCCACCAGCCGTGACAAAAGGTTACCCGCAGTCTTTTGTCCCGGTTGGAGCCTCCACCCGGGATGAAAGTTTCGCGCGCCACTTCGTTCCCGCCTATTTTCTTCCCGCATTCCCGCCATTTTTCCACTATATATATGTAGGCTTGGACTCATATCTGCAAACCTCATCACTCTCTCCCATGGCTTCCACCGTATGTCTAACACCCCGGGAGGCGGAGGCGCTTTGCGCCTCGAACTACCCCTGCCCGCCCGGCTACCGCGTCCCGACCGGCTGGTTGCTGAGCGTCGGAGGCGTACCGGTCCCTCCTATCCCTGTAGGTGTGCCACGCGAGATGGCCATCACGAACCACTACTATTTCGAGCTCACGCCTGAGCAGCGGAGGAATCCCCAGTGGCATCCCGACTACAGCCCGACTTGGGACAGCTTCTTCATCAATCGGCGTGAGAGGGCGGTTGCCAGGTACGAGGAGGACGGCCCGCCTCCTTCGAACTTCAACGAGGCCGGCCGTCGGATGTGGTGGCACGGTCGGACTCTCCAGAGCGTCATGGCCTATCGTGGACCCCGCCTGCGCTACCCTCAATCCCAGCCCACGCGTGCTCACCCACCGAGGTTCGACAACCGCGACCCCGATGCTAGCGACGATGACGTCGGCAACTATGATGACTACAGTGGCGACTATTATAGGGCTAGACACGAATATGATTGAATGGCTGTGATGACCCACAAGTATAGGGGGTGTATCGTAGTATCTTCGATAAGTAAGAATGTCGATCCCAACGAGGAGCAGAAGGTGTTGACAAGCAGTTTCGATGAAGGATTCACTGTAAATGCTCACAGACAAGTATTCAGGGGGTTTTGATGTAACAGATGAATAAAGTACGAGTAAGTAAAGTGCGAGAGTAACAATTGCAGCGAGTGGCCCAATCCTTTTTAGCACAAAGGACAAGCCGGTTTGTTTACTTATAATGACCAAACGTTCCTGAGGACACACGGGATTTTAGTCTAGTGCTTTCGCTACATACGGCTAATTAATCTTCATTGTTTTGATAAGTGTTGTGTGGGTGAACCTACGCTAATGTACCGCCCTTCCTAGGACTAATACATACTTGTGATTATACCCCTTGCAAGCATCCGCAACTACAAGAAAGTAATTAAGATAAATCTAACCATAGCCTTAAACTCTGAGATCCTGCTATCCCTCCTGCATCGATATACCAACGGGGGCTCAGGTTTCTGTCACTCCGGCAACCCCGCAATTGGCAAACGAGTACAAGATGCATTCCCCTAGGCCCATAAAGGTGAAGTGTCATGTAGTCGACGTTCACACGACACCACTAGAAGAATAACACCACAACTTAAATATCATAACATTGAATATTACTCGACCATACTTCACTACTAACATTTAGACTTCACCCATGTCCTCAAGAACTAAACGAACTACTCACGAGACATCATATGGGACATGATCAGAGGTGATATGATGATGAATAACAATCTGAACATAAACCTTGGTTCAACGGTTTCACTCAATAGCATCAATAACAAGTAGAAATCAACACCGGAAGAGTTTCCCCTATCAAACAATCAAGATCAAACCCAAATTGCTACAGCGGTGACGATGTGCAGCGGTGGAGACGGCGGTGATGATGATGAAGATGATGATGATGGTGATGGAGATGATGTCCATCTCGATGACGGTGACGATGGCGTCGATTTCCCCCTCCGGGAGGGAATTTCCCCGGCGGAACTCAGCCTGCCGGAGAGCTCTTTTCTCTCTGGTGTTCTCCGCCTCGCAGAGGCGGCTGTGACGCTCTGCGACTCTTTTCCTGGGGCTTAGGTTTTCGGGACGAAGGCGTACGCGAAGAAAAGGAGGCGAGAGGGGCTGTGGGCCCCCCTCCTCACTGGGCGGCGCGGCCAGGCCCTGGGCCGCGCCAGCCTATGGGGTGGGCCCACCTCAGGCCCCCTCGGCTCCCCCTTCTGGCTACCTTCGTCATCTGGAAAAATAGGATTTTTGGTATAATTTCCATCAACTGTTGATCTTCCAAAATATTGCATTCTGACGGTGCTTTTTCCAGGAGAATCCTGGCTCCGGTGCTCGATCCTCCAATAATCATGAAACATGCAAAATAGATGAAATAACATAAGTATTATGTCCAAACATGAAATATATCAATTAATAACAGCAAATTATGATATAAAATAGTGATGCAAATTGGACGTATCAACTCCCCCCAAGCTTAGACTTCGCTTGTCCCCAAGCGAAACTGAACTCGGTAAACAAGACCACATGTTTATGGAGTGAAGAGTCGATAAATAAAATACGGACAAGAAGCATCATATTCATTCACACAAGACATTCTAGTGAACAACTTCCTCATATAACTCAACTTGAAACAAGTATAAGGTAATCACAAATAAAGGTGCATAAGAAGTCATAGTTGGTGATGGCAAACTTTGTTCTTGGTCAGAGAACAGTTAACAAATTATACTTATCTATGGAGAGCTTATGGTAAACTTGCATACTCAATCATAGTAAACATTGATAACTTTCAAAGCTATATTCATTCAGATAAAACTTGTACTAAACAAGGAAGAGTAAAAGACATGATGAAGTAAATCACAATATAATGGTTTGATCACAACAACTCAAATGCTTGCTTGAGATGGAGGGAAATAGGTTTACTGACTCAACATAAAGTAAAAGACAGGCCCTTCGCAGAGGGAAGCATGGATTACTATTTTTGTGCTAGAGCTTTTCATTTTGCAAACAAGAAACAATTTTGTCAACGGTAGTAATAAAGCATATGTGTTATGTATAAGACATCTTATAAGTTGCAAGCCTCATGCATAGTATACTAATAGTGCTCGCACCTTGTCCTAATTAGCTTGGATTAACACAGATTATCATTGCATAGCATATGTTTCAACCAAGTGTCACAAAGGGGTACCTCTATGCCGCCTGTACAAAGGTCTAAGGAGAAAGCTCGCATTGGATTTCTCGCTTTTGATTATTCTCAACTTAGACATCCATACCGGGACAACATAGACAACAGATAATGGACTCCTCTTTAATGCATAAGCATTCAACAACAATTATTATTCTCATAAGAGATTGAGGATTAGCTGTCCATACTGAAACTTCCACCATGAATCAGGGCTTTAGTTAGCGGCCCAATGTTCTTCTCTAACAGTATGCATACTCAAACCATTTGATTGTGAAAACCGCCCTTACTTCAGACAAGACGAACATGCATAGCAACTCACATGATATTCAACAAAGGTAAAAGAGTTGATGGCGTCCCCAGAAAACATGGTTACCGCTCAACAAGCAACTTACTAAGAAATAAGACACATAAGTACATATTCTTCACCATGATAGTTTTTAAGCTATTTGTCCCATGAGCTATATATTGCAGAGGTAAAGGATAGAAATTTTAAAGGTATCACTCAAGCAATTTACTTTGGAATGGCGGAGAGATACCATGTAGTAGGTAGATATGGTGGACACAAATGGCATAGGTTTGGGTTGAGGTTTGGATGCACGAGAAGCATTCCCTCTCAGTACAGGTCTTTGGCTAGCAAGGTTAATTAGCAAGCACAAAAGTTGAGGGAAACAAACGAATATACATGTGATAGAAACAATCATGCATCTTTCTTGTAAGCACAAACAATTTTAACTTCAGAATAATAAGCTATGAGCTAACAAGAAAGGAAGACAATGAAACAACTATATATATTTCTCTTTTCTACTTAAACCTCAAAGTGTTGTTGCTATTGACCAATGCTAAGTTTTCCAAAACCAAATAGATTCATTCAATGCTCCCAAAGTGATACCAATACTAACAACAAGGTAAATCATATAATAGAGATTGCAAACTAAAGTAAGATGTGCAATATGTAAATGATAAGACTTCTCATTAATATTCCATAACGACAACTCACACCAAGGGATACATAGATAACCAACTAAGGAGAGATACTTCCAAACTGCAACTCATCTTATATGATAACTTCCCTACTCATGATATGACACTACTTGATAGTAAAAAGTAAAAAGGTAGTGATGAAGTGATACCGCGGCACTCCCCCAAGCTTGGAACAAACCAAGGGGATGCCAATACCGATGATGAATTACTCCTTTGGCGACGGTGGTGATGAATTCCCAACAAGCTTCTCCACAAGCTCCTGAAGCTCATCAATCTTGTACATGAGGTTGCGGATCATCTCCGAATTGTGCTCGACGCGATTAAGAAGTATGTCCGACGGCGAGTCCCAATTCTTGGAGTTATTTCCCCACCCTTCAGCTTCAGGCTTCGTCCTTCTTGCAGTGTTAGAACGATCTATATCCCAATTGCTAGGCAATGCTGCCTTGGGAGTCCTTTCAATTTGATTATTGTAGATTAGATTGCGGAAGGGATGGTAAGTGCCTGAAGAAGATGTCTTTGGAGCTAGGTAATGACGTGGAACTCCTCCTCCGGTGCTAATCCGTGCACTCTTCTTGGCGTTGAACGGGTTTGACACCACTCCGATGCTTGCAATGGTGGTGCGCGGGCGTACTCGTGGAACTTCTTCGACTTCCTCATCATCCTCCTTGACTTCTTCCTTCAACTCGGGGTCTTGGATACCTTCCTCCGAAGGCTCCTTGTCCTTGTTGTTTGTGGTGACCCGGCATACCACTGCATGGTGTAGTATGCAAGTCTGATATAACACCAATGAAACACCGTTCCACTAGTATTATATCGCTCAGAGTGGTACAACAGAAACATATGCGGGTCCAAGGCATGTCTATAGAATTACAACATTGACTCTGTTACATAAGATCAGCACAGCCTCCTACTTTACAATGAGGTAAAACTGCAAATAAACTCCAGAAGAACGACTCGTAGTCTAATCCTAACACGAACTCTATTTGTAGAGTATTTAACTAGCTATAGGGCTAAGAATAGATTCTAGCTAAGTAGGAGCTAAGTATAGGAAGCTAGTTCCCTTCTATGGCTAAACTAAGTTTTCTCCTTGTTGAATGTGGTATCTGACTCCTCGGACAGGGTCCTGTCTCTTGAAGTAGTTTTTGACTCCTCGGTCTTCGAGTTGCACTGAAGATCCTCCTTCGATGCCTCCATATCTAAGCAGGGGATTTAAGAGTGGGATGAGTACAAGCGTACTCAACAAGTTCATTATAGGAAAGAGGTGTTTAATGCACTAGCTACAGCATTAGACCAGAAAGTCTAATACCAATGCGAGTTTTCATAACCATTTCTTCAAAAGGTTGCTTTTATTCAGAAGAACTATGTCCGTCAGCCTTCACCGGTTTACTAGAACTTCATGGAGCTCCTTTCCGGCAGCGTTCGCAGTTCCATATCCCGGAACAGGGAGTGACAGGTCACAGTTCTTTACACTCTGCAGAGGTGTGTTGCTTTACCCATAAGAGATCTTAACCTTGGTGCCAACCGAGTTGCAGGCTCGTCCACACTTCCTTTGGTGTGAGGCCCGGTATAAGGTCTAGCCAATCATGTTCCTCCGCTACCTCGAACACCCACCCTTTGTTGCATACCCCGACCCTGGGTCCTCGTCGGTCCTCTTATACCACTTAAGGATGGACCCCGACCACGACGACAGTTTGGGATCGAACCAAACTCCTTCGCCGGTAGCTGCAACCCATCATAGACCGCAATACCGTGGGGACTTTAGGCTTCCCCAGCCCACCGCTTGCACTTCGAGCGACAAGTGTCTACGGACTATGCCGTGGGGACTTTAGGCTTCCCCAGCCCACCGCTTGCCCTGACAGATACAAGTGTCTACGGTAAAGCGCATCCGTTGATGAACGAGAGGTGGAAACACTTTTGACTACTCCGTCCCACTCCGGATCTTATGGTTAACACGGATATTACGGCACAAGAATCACTGGCGACATTTGTTGTTTAATCCTAGATGGATATAAGCCCATGCAATGGAACCTCCACCATATCAACACAATCCATGGTTCCATTGCCCACCACATAGTCATATTCATAGTTATGAAAGTAGTGGTTTTGATTTTTGTGCAATAGTGATAACCATAATACTTTGCAAGTAATTTGATAAAAATACTCAAATGACATGAGCAAGTGATGAACTTGCCTTTCTTGGCTGCAAGATTATGCAGACAAGGTCTTCGATACGCAATAATTCCAAATTCTAAAATAGCATCATCGTCCGGTAAGGACGATGTTTAAAAGATTGGCAAGGATGCAATAATGCATAAGTATGAGATGCAATCGCTCTAAGCGTGACCTAACCCCGATGATTTAGGATTAGTGAGTGGTAATGATTGGTTTAGGGTGTGTTGCACTTTTAGGATGATTCTCATACAAGGTTCTTATTCAGGTGTGGTTACATGGTATCATGAACAGGTAGGTAACAAGGCTTAGTAATCAATTGAGCACACAAATAATAACAATTGGCATAATGTTATCAGGTAAAGAACAGTGGTCAGTTTTAGTACTATATGGCATGGTTAATGATTGATTATCATATACTTCAAAAGAATAACTTTTGAAGAACATGTTCTTAGATAAAGAACAAGTATGGTAATTAGGTTGGGTTTCTATGGTTGACTATGGTTTCAGGTAGTTGCTGGAGTAAATATTAGATGGTTCACAACCTAGTTGGATTCATCAGCTACTAGTCTTGTATTGTTGAATTAAGCCTAAACATCTTAATTACCAATAGTTGCTATCAAGGTGGCATACCTTGTTGGTGATAGTTGGCTAGGGTTTATAGGTCCTTATAAGCAGGGTTGAAGATGATTCTTTGTTTACTTCAAAAGAATAACTTTTGAAGAACATACTTCTTAAGTAATAAGAAGTATATTAATTAGGTTGAGGTTGTTTAGGTTTGCTATTTCATTTCTTAAGTAAAGAATTATTGGATCCTAAATAGGGTGGTTCATAATTATGAAGTACTTGTAGGGTTTAGTGGACTATGGTTATGTAATGTAAAATAGTAGGTATGGTTGCTAGTAGGGTTCATCACAATGGTGTGATGCCATATAGGTATGAGTAAGGTTGATGGTTTTGACAGTAGAGGCTAGGGTTTAAACTTGGTTGGCCCTACCTAATGATTTAGGTCTGATGAAGATGAACACATGGGCTACTAATTAGTAGTGATTGGGTTCCCATATTTCATGTGGATGTGAACTAGTATATAGTTGCTAGATATGAGTCTATGATAACTAATGAAGTAATCATGATCACATGTTACTCGAGGTTTAGGTTTGGAAACCATTTAGGTTTCACACATAAAATAGTGGAGCTAGGGTTCCTAATGGAATTAAGGTTTCACAATTACTATTTAGTTCTTAGGTTAATAACTTCATTATAAGGTTGAAGTTATTAATCACTTTATAATAAACATAAGGTTGGATTTAGCATTTTATTATTTTTAAAGAATTAATAATTAAGGTAATTATTATTTAGGGATTAAATCCTTCTAATAAGGATTTAATGAGTTATTAATAAAGGAAAATTACTTTTATTGTTTCCTTTATTTACTTACCGGTTTTTATTTATTTTAGAACTTTTTCTTAATTTCTGAATTTTAGTTGCATTTGGAATTAAAAGAAAAGACTTAATTAATAGGTATTTAAATAATTAAAATTTTCTTTCAAATAAAAATTTCATTTTATATTTTTATTGGATAGATTTCATTTTTAGGATCATTTTGATATCTCATTTGGATTTTTCTGAGTTATGATGGATTTTCTAAATTATTTCAAAGTTTCAGACATTTTCTGTAATTTGAAATTAACTTTAACACTAAACACACCCAGCTAAAACTACCCAAGGACGCTGACATGTGGGCCAGTGCCACGCTGGCTGCCATGCTGGCGTCGATGTGGAAACTATGTGCCTCACCGGCGGCCAGTGGTGGTCGACGCCGGCGATGGAGGGTTCCCGCGGGCGCGTGCGTGTGCTCAATCGAAAGAGGACGACTAGACGAACCTAATAGTGGTGGCGCCGCTCCCTAATGGTCACCGGAGCGTGCTCGCCGGCGAGGTACTGCGGCGGCGGACACAGTTGATAGACGCGGCGGCACTACGGGACGCGATCGAATGAGCTAGGCATGCTATGGGACGCAGAAGCTTACCAGGGTCACGACGCGCGTGATGGCGAGGCAAGGGGATGACTGGTTCGCCGGAATCGCCAGCTCCCGTCGTCGGAGAAGACGAGGTCGACGGCGGTGCTACTGGATGATTGGGGTCGATTCCTCTTGCATACAGAGCAAGTCGAGGATGGCGATCACGATGGTATCCACGGCGAGGTCTGGGGATGCTCTGAACGGCGGCGATGCTCGCGGTCTGTGCGGCTAGGGTTTCGGCATTTTGGGGAAATCGAGCAGAGGAAGGGAAATGGAGGACTCCAGCGTGTTTTATAGGTCCTCCCGAGTGTGCTGGCGGTCAGAAACGGCGGCGACGACCACGGGACGTGGCTCACCTCGTCGCGGTGGCGAGCTCCTGCGCGTCGGGTGGAGGAGACGAAAAAGACGACGCCTCTCCGTCTTTATCCACGCGAAGGGTTACCTGGGCCACGTTGGGCTGTGCTGGACTGGTGCGGTTGGGCCAGTAGTTGGGCTGGTTTGTGGGCTGCGTCGGCTTGGCAAGGTCCAGGTAGCCAGGTAAGGCCTTTCTCCCCTTTTCCTTTATCTGTTTTTATTTTCTGTTTTCAATTCTGTTTTATAATTTTGTTTGAATTCAAATTTAAATCATGTGTTACCATGCATATATTTGATAATTTGAATTCAATATGACTGTTGAAAGGATAAATGTGTTACTCCATTATTGTTGAACAAACATATATGTGAGCCTTATTGCAATTTTCATATAGTTATGGTTTTATATATTTATTTGGATTTCCTTTTTCTTCTTGGTTATAAATCTCTTCTGAATTATTATAGTGGGTAATTTCTATTCAAAGCATTTTATAGATCTTTAGGAAGTCTTGGTTTCTTATTTGGGAGTGTTATCCACTTACATGTTTTATGTGAGCACTTCTGTATTAAGGTCTTGTAAGATTCACTATAATCCTATTTCAAGGTTAGCACAAGTATTATATTTTTAACAACACCTAGAAATGCATAGAGTAGATACTACTCTCATCATGGTTTGATCTTGGTTTATGGGGATAAGTGGTTGATCCCACACATGGTTTTTTAATTGTGAGTTTAAGCACTAGATGTTTCTTCGGTTTAATTAGTGAAGCATAGAATTTAGCTAATGAGCACTTCTAGGGCTCTAATTATATTCACCTAATGGTACTTGGTTTTATTTGTGATCACCCATGTGATACTCAAACTAGGGTTGAGTTATAATTCTAGGTTATAGAGATGAAATGACACCATATTGCATGTGCTAGGATTTAATTTCCCCTAATCATGATAAGGTGATTACTTGCTTATTAGTTGATGTTCACCTTTAGTTATTAAGGACTTGAGAATTGGTTTTACCCTATCCCAATGGATTTCTATTATAACCTTAATCTATTGTTAAAGTAACTAAAGTTGTTATAGTTCTTTTTATAGTTAACTTTGGTCATAAGGATGTATGGTTTCTCACCATATTAAGTATAGAGTTTAACTCTAAGGTTGTCTTAGGTTCTTTAATCTATGGAATAAATGGTATGTGTAGGTGGTAGGATGCTACTTATGATCACCAAGTGATTCATAGGTAAAGGTTGGGATATAAGCCTAGGGTTGCTTACTAGTTACTTCCCTATGATTTCATGTGGAAAATGGGATCTACTTATACTAGTAGGATTTATCTTATCCTCACATATCTCCAAGGCATGATCATATATTATATATGATCATCTTGTTCTCAATATCTCTACTTCAAATTCTTAGGGTTTATGATCATTGCACAATTTATAATGATCAAAGGTTTGGTTTCCTAAGGTATCTTTCATGATCTAAGTTTCTCACTTCTAAGATCAAGTATTGTCTTGATCACCTAGGGTATAATATCTCCCTTATAGTTTCTTGGGTGGACATGGCTATGGTTGTTTCTATATATTATATCCCAGGAGAATACCTGAGATACTATGTTAGGGTTCTACTCAACAATGATGATATGATCATCTGGTTATAAGAATAATTCTCTCATACAGGGATAGTTATTCTAGGGTTTATGGTATACTCCTAATATTTATTTAGGTAGCTGAGCTAAAGATTCAATTGTCTGTCTTAGTTGGAGTAATCTCTTCCTTACTTTATCAATTCATGGATATGGTATTATTTCATGTGGTATTAGGTTATCTCACCACTCCAAGGGAAATGGTTTACCACCTAATACTTTAGTTCAATGGTTGTCCTTTATTCTTAAATAGGTAAAGCTATGTTTTGTATGATTGGTCTCTCTCATTTTGGAAAGGACTTTAATACTAACTTAAGGTTAGGCTCCATAGGGATTGATGTGATCATCAATATCTATGTTTAACATAAATGGTTTCTCTCTCTAGGAATGTCTTGCATAATATCCTAGGGTTCCTCTTAAAGATGATGTTTTGAATACTTGGATGTATATCCAAGGTTTAGTTCAAGGTTTGTTATTGCTTCTCTAATAACTATAGTAGAACTCTCACCTCTCTTGGTTTGATGTATAGTAATTTGAAATAGAGAAGAATTATATACTTCTTAAGTTGAATCTCCTTGTCTTGTTTCCAAGGTTAAAGTAGAATGGATATCATAGAGTCTATGATAAAAGCATAGCTTAGTTTAAGACATGGAGAAGATAAGTGGAGAATAGTTTCTTCAATTATTGTTACTTGATTTCCAATTACATGGATGTTCACATGTTATGGCTAGGAATATCATGTTGTGATATTTAATAAGATCAGGTAGTTGATCATTGAGTAAAGTGTTGTTGTGTTGATTATTAGTTCCATTTGATCTAACCCCTTAGATCAAATTATCTCTACCCAAAACAAAGTTTTAACAAAGTCACATTGTGGTTTAAAGCGCTTGACTTGATGAGCTACTTCAATTCCACCAAGGTCAAGTGAAACTTCAGTTACTGTGACTGTTTTACTTTAAAGCGTGAAAATTCCCCAGATTTTCTATGCATGAATGCAATGCACACATCTGTTTCCTCTATTTTTGTAACCCCATTACCTGGGTATCTGACTCCTCTGATAGGGTCCTATCTCTTGAAGTAGTTGTTGACTCCTTGGCAGTTGAGTTGCACTGTAGATCCTCATTCGCTGCCTCCATACCTAAGCAGGGGATTTAAGAGTGGGATGAGTACGAGCGTACTCAACAAGTTCATTATAGGAAAGAGGTGTTTAATGCACTAGCTACGGCATTAGACCAGAAAGTCTAATACCAATGCAGGTTTTCATAATCATTTCTTCAAGAGGTTGCTTTTATTCAGAAGAACTATGTCCGTCAGCCTTCACCGGTTTACTAGAACTTCATGGAGCTCCTTTCCGGCCGCGTTCGCAGTTCCATATCCCGGAACAGGGAGTGACTGGTCACAGTTCGTTACACTCTGCAGAGGTGTGTTGCTTTACCCATAAGAGATCTTAACCTTGGTGCCAACCGGGTGATCTTCCCGTCCACACTTCCTTTGGTGTGAGGCCCGGTATAAGGTCTAGCCAATCATGTTCCTCCGCTACCTCGAACACCCACCCTTTGTTGCATACCCCGACCCTGGGTCCTCGTCGGTCCTCTTATACCACTTAAGGATGGACCCCGACCACGACGACAGTTTGGGATCGAACCAAACTCCTTCGCCGGTAGCTGCAACCCATCATAGACCGCAATACCGTGGGGACTTTAGGCTTCCCCAGCCCACCGCTTGCACTTCGAGCGACAAGTGTCTACGGACTATGCCGTGGGGACTTTAGGCTTCCCCAGCCCACCGCTTGCCCTGACAGATACAAGTGTCTACGGTAAAGCGCATCCGTTGATGAACGAGAGGTGGAAACACTTTTGACTACTCCGTCCCACTCCGGATCTTATGGTTAACACGGATATTACGGCACAAGAATCACTGGCGACATTTGTTGTTTAATCCTAGATGGATATAAGCCCGTGCAATGGAACCTCCACCATATCAACACAATCCATGGTTCCATTGCCCACCACATAGTCATATTCATAGTTATGAAAGTAGTGGTTTTGATTTTTGTGCAATAGTGATAACCATAATACTTTGCAAGTAATTTGATAAAAATACTCAAATGACATGAGCAAGTGATGAACTTGCCTGAACACTGCAAAGTTCTGCAGTTGGAAGGTATGGACTGACCCTTGTCCTCTTGTTCTGAAAAATAGCATCATTGTCCGATAAGGGCAATGGTTAAAGAAGCAGTTATGCATGTTTCCATTTTTAGGGTTTGTTCCCCCCTTCCGATGTCGTTAATATTTCATGTAAGAGGTTAATACTAAGAATGATTTGGGGATACTTGATTTAAAGTAAAATACAACCTTGAAATGTTGTCAAGGTGTTTTTGGAGTCCAAATGCATTAATGGACTTATTTTCATTGTTGAAAATAATATATGTGATTTAAATGATTATTTAAATCATCAAATTTGAACTTATTCTTGTTTAACTCCAAAAATTCTATTTCATATTTTATTATGATAGAGATTTTTATACTGAGTGGTTTTCATATTTTTAATTATTTTTGTGGAGCTTTTAAACATTTAGTATGAATTTTCAAAGTTTCTGCCTTAATTGGAATTTGTGAAATTCCCAAAATGTCCCTGGACCCACCTGTCAGTGGAGCCCAGTGGTTTGGGTTAGACCAGCTCGGGTCCAACCGACCCGAGCGGTCGCTCACTCCCTCGCCACGCGCCGCTCGACTAACCCTAATCCTCTCCCGTGCTCTGGCGACCCGTGGTCGCCGCCGCCGTCGCCGAATTACTCCGGTCTACTCCGGCCACCGCCGGCGGTGAGATGGGTATCAATCGAACCGCCGTTCGACGGCGCTTCGATTGATCCGCGTCGATCTGCTTTTCCCCGCCGCCGCCGTTCTTCCTCAACGCCCCGGTGACATGGCCGCGGGCGAATCGCCGCGCTCTCGTCGTTGCCGACGAGCCTGACGCCTTGGCGTGGCCGCGTGCCCCGCCGTGGTGCTGCTGGGGTCCCTGCGCCCCGACGATAGCCTGGCTTGGCCATGGCCTGGCGCCGTCGTTCGCCCGACGCGTGCCGCCGTGGCCGCCATGGCTGCGCTGCTCTCCTCGACTCCGGTAAGTGCGCCTCCTTTCCTGCTCCCCTCCGTGCCTCGACCTTCTTCCACCTCTAGACCCGCCATTCTTGTGGTGTGCTTGCCTACGCAAGCACCGTGTGTTCTTCTGCAGCGCCATGTTTGCCTGCTCCTGCTATGCTATGCTGCTGCGCTATGCGTGTGCTATTGCGCAAGATTGCTAAGCTATGTGCCTATGAAAGCTTGCTTCTGTGTTTCCTAGCTCTATCTGTTCATTTCCATCTCTGGCTGTGGCCCTCCTGTGATTGCTCATGAGCATCCAGTGATGCTCATGGCCTGTTGGCATGCTCCTATCCCTTTTTACTGTCACTAGGGCATACTGTGTGTGCTTAATTCTGTCTCTGACTTGATTGTAGTGATTAATCCTTGCATACTTGCAAGTGCCAGTGCCTTTGAGCTAGTTCATTTAGTTTAGATTCATGATTATGCTCTATTGAGCTGTACTGTTGGCTTAGCAAAGGTGATTCAAAGTGATGGATTGACATGTGCTTTTCTTGTATATTGTGATCCTTTGGTTCATCAAGCCTTTGATGTGCTTGGATACAATTATAAAGCCTCGATGCTCTTATCTCGTGATGCAATTGTTCGATTATTTAATTATCTGTTCATGTGTTAATTGCTTGGAATGGATTCTAGCATGCTTGATCAAGTCCTGATGATCTTATGATCATCGATTGCTTGGTGAATGGCTGCTGTTTCATTCTTGTGTCTAGCTGATGCTCTCCGATGACAAGTGTAACACAGTGGCTTGTGTTTGTACTCCTTGGTGTTTGCTCAAGCCCCTGCTACTATCTGCAATGATCCATTGGATCATCTGCATGGCCTGGTGCATAGCTTACTTCTCTGTTTCATTTATCTGTGTAGCTTTGATTCATTAAGTAGATAAATGATGTGAACTGCTCTGCAGTGATGATCATATGAATGAATTAGTTAAGCTAGAGGGATGCCAATCATATATTGGGGACCCTAGCTTCATTTGAACCCTTCTGGGTAATGATATATGTGCTGGTTTGATGGTTTGATTGCTTAAGTGGTAGAGGTTGCCTCAACAGTCAATTCTGGCTGTTCAGGAAGCTCCCACACCTGTTGGCTTGAGTTGTATGGACAGTTACTCTCTGGCCTGACCAATTTTGGTTGCCGTGAGCTTTTGGTGTTGACAAATACTTGCGGTAGATCAATATCTCTTGCATTTCGATGGTTTTCAAATGGGCTAGTGTAGACTGGTTATGTTTGGTAAGTTACTTGGGATGGTTTTCTTTCCCTGTTTCCATCCTGGAAGATGCTACCACTATACTGGTTGGCATAGCCATGGTCATGGGCTTGATTGATCCCTGGGCTTTGCCATTTATACCAGGTTTACACTTGGTCTATGGCCAAGTGATGATCAAAACAGGGTTACCCCACCCTTTTGTGTGCTTGTGCTCATGCCTGTGCAATCTATGAACAAAACCCTCTGGTTTGTTCATGATGATGTGTATACCTCACTCCAGCTCCTAGAATGAGTTGTTGGTGTAGAGGATTGCTTCTGGTGGTTTTGGTTTGCCTGCCCTTCTCCTCCTTGCAAGCTTGTGAATCTTGGTTTGGTTCAGTGGTGATCTTGGACAGGTTGAACAGCTCTGGCTGTTCTTCCTGTTCTTGGTGTTCTTACTCTTTGAAGATGCTGCCGATGGAATGGCTAGGGTTCACTGTTGAAGAGGTTTATATATGGCTGGCTTCTTCTTCCCCTGGTCGACAGCTTGGTGCAGCTCAGCTTGTGACTCACTGCTTTGGTGTGTGTGTGTCTTGTGATGCATGCACACCCCATGCCTTGGTGTTGAGCATGCACACATGTACCGTGAGTCGCCTGTGTGTGTGTGTAGCCTGGTGTGGTGTACCAGGACTTGGAGATGGATCAGCTCGGCAGATCCATGTGCATATCCTCTCCAATTCCATTTCTTTGCTAATCTGCCAAGTGGCTATGCCACTTGGCATAACACTTGATTTCCTTTCTTTGTGTTTGTGTGCAGATTTCAAGATGATGATCAAATGGATATGAAGATCACCAAGTTAAAGATCACATTGTAGTTTAGGATATATTTCATTTACTTGTAATTTTCCTTTTCATCTTTTATCAAAGCAATTCTTGTAATGTGTTGTATTATTATTTATTCATAATTATGAATATTGTAAAGACAATGTAAATTGTGTAATGATCAATAAAGCTCAAGGTTTCTCTAATGAGCTTTATTTATTAAGTGCATTATTTATTATTTGTATTTTAATTATTAACTTAGTGAATTTCCTTTCAATTAAATAATGAGATATTTGTTTTATGTTTGTATTTGAAATTCAAATTCAACTTTGAGTTGACTTCAATCATGTAACTTAACTTTGTGATGCAAACTCTCCCCTCTCTTCTCAAAACCCTAATCTAGTTGGTTGAGATACAAGTTTGTCACACCCTCGAAACCCTAACCCTGTAAGGTGTCGAGAGAGAAACTTGTTCCCCTACAATGCAGTTTTTGTTTAAAAGCGCGAAATTTCCCCAGAATTTACTATGCAATGCACATCCCTTTCTAAAATCTACCCCTCGATCGTCTCTAAACCTGGGACATTATAGCCTTTCCCCCTTAAAGAAAACTTCGTCCCGAAGTTGTGGTTGTAATACCTGAACAGTTCGGGGTATGTTTTCCTCAGGTCTTCCTCTTTTTCCCAGGTGGCTTCCCTCTCGGGGTGGTGCTTCCATTGTATCTTGCAATACTTGATCGCCTTGTTTCGAGTTGTTCCAACTCTCCTCGAGAATCTTGGCTGGCTTCTCGATGTATGTCAGGTCTGGTTGTAACTCAAGCTCCTCATGTGATATTGGTTCATCTGGGGTCTTCAAACATTTCCGAAGTTGTGACACATGGAATACATTGTGAACTTGATCTAGCCTTCCGGGTAAATCCAATTTAAAGGCTAAACCTCGATTCTGACTCAGTATCTTGAAAGGTCCTATATATCTAGGACTGAGTTTCCCTTTTACTCCAAACCTCTGGAGTCCTTTCATCGGGCTTACCTTAAGATAAACCATGTCTCCAACTTGTGGCTCCCACGTCCTTCTCTTCTGATCGGCGTAACTCTTTTGCCGACTACGGGCTATCTTGAGCTTTGTCTCGATAATGTCAATGATTTGTTGTTTTTCCTTGACATAATCAGGTTGAACTCTTTGCTTGCTCCGGCTTCATACCAACAAATTGGTGATCTACACTTTCTTCCATACAGAGCTTCAAATGGTGCCATCTTGATGCTGCTTTGGTAACTATTGTTGTATGAAAACTCTGCTAAAGGTAGATGCTCCTCCCATGATCCTCCGAAGTCTAGGGCACAAGCCCTAAGCATATCTTCTAAGATCTGATTGGTTCTCTCAGTTTGTCCACCTGTTTGTGGATGATACGCGGTACTATAATCCAACTTGGATCCTAAAGCTTCGTGAAGTTGCTTCCAGAATGCTGATGTGAACACGGATCCTCGATCCGATACGATCTTCTTTGGCACTCCATGCTTACTTACGATCTCTTTGATGTAAAGATCGATAAGTTTCTCTCCTTTATCCTGCTGGTTTACCGCTAAGAAATGTGCACTTTTCGTCAACCGGTCCACGATTACCCATATCATGTCCTTCTTTTTATTGGTCATGGGTAGTCCGGTGATGAAATCCATCCCTATCTCCTCCCATTTCCATTCGAATCGGTAGAGGTTGTAACTTCCCTGCGGGACTCGATGTTCAGCCTTCACTCGGCGGCGGTATGGCATTCTGCCACATATTGTGCTATCTCCCGCTTCATGTTATTCCACCAGAATAATTCCTTTAGATCCATGTACATCTTTGTACTTCCCGGATGTATTGAATATGGTGTTTGATGAGCTTCCCGGAGTATTACTTCCTTGATTTCAGCAATATCCGGAACGCAAATCCTCTTCTGGAACCACAAAGATCCAGATTCTCCACGGTGAAATTCTGATGGTCTTCCCTCATCTATTCTCCTCATCTCTTCTACAATGAATGGATCGTCCAACTGACCCATCATTATCTCATTCTTCAGGTTGACATTCAACTCATCGGCTACTTGTAACGCTGATAATCCTTCATGGGCTTCCTTCTCCCAAAGTTGTATTTGGGCTTGGCTTATTTCCTTCCTCAATTCCGGTGATATTTCTTGTTCCACTCCCCCAGTACTCTTCCTACTCAGGGCATCTGCTACTACATTAGCCTTCCCTGGTGTGTAGTTGATTGTCAGATCATAATCCTTGATCAATTCTAGCCATCTTTTCTGCCTCATGTTGAGTTCCTTCTGAGTGAAGAAATATTTGAGGCTTTTGTGGTCTGTATAGAGCTCACACTTAGCTCCATAGAGAAAATGTCTCCATGTTTTAAGTGCAAATACGACCGCTGCTAACTCCAAGTCATGTGTTGGATAGTTTACTTCATGAGGTCTAAGTTGCCTCGATCCATAGGATATCACTTTCCGATCTTGCATGAGTACACAACCCAATCCATGTTTGGATGCGTCACAGTACACGGTGTAATCCTTGCCGACTTCCGGAATCGCTAACACCGGTGCCGTGGTGAGTTTCTCCTTCAGAGTTTGAAAACTCTTCTCACACTCCTCTGACCACACGAATGGTGTGTTCTTTCTTAGCAACTTTGTCATTGGTCCTGCTATCTTAGAGAATCCTTCAATGAATCTCCGATAGTATCCTGCCATTCCAAGGAATCCTCGGATTTCCTTGACAGTCTTGGGTGCTTCCCATTCTAACACTGCTGCTACCTTGCTCGGGTTGACAGCGATTCCATCTTTACTAATGACATGACCAAGAAATTCCACTTGATCTAGCCAAAATTCACACTTACTGAATTTTGCATAAAGTTGGTGTTCCCTTAGTGTTTGCAACACTAATCTCAAATGATCGGCATGTTCTGCCTTGTTCTTGGAATATATCAAGATATCATCGATGAATACGATGACAAACTTGTCTAGATATGGCATGAAAATCTTATTCATGAGATTCATGAATATTGCTGGGGCATTGGTCAATCCAAAAGGTACTACAAGGTATTCATGGTGTCCATACCTTGAGCCAAAGGCGATTTCGAACGTCCTCCTTCTTGATCTTTATCTGGTGATAACCGGATCTTAGATCAATCTTGGAAAAGACTCCGCTCCTCTAACCTGATCAAATAGATCTTGTATTCTTGGAAGTGGATACTTGTTCTTGATTGTGACGTTGTTCGCATTTCTGTAGTCTCCGCACATCCTTCTTCCTCCATCCCTTTTATCCACGAAGATCACAGGTGATCCCCATGGTGAAACACTCTCTGAATGAATCCCTTCTGCTCCAAGTCATCCAGCTTGTTCCTTGAGTTCTTTCAATTCCTTAGGCCCCATCTTATATGGTGCTTTGGCAATCGGAGCTGTTCCTGGGATTAGGTCGATAGTGAATTCTATCTCCCTATCCGTGGCATACTGTAATTCCGCAGAAACACATCCTGGAATTCATTTACTACAGGTATATCTTCTAACTTAACCTCCTTCATGCTATTCAGAAGCTCCACTTCAATCTGTGTATGTTTGTCGCCTTGGTAGATCATTCTACTTCCATCGGGACTTTTTAGTGATACCGTCTTGTTTACACAGTCGATCAATGCTCCATTAGCTTCTAACCAGTTCATACCAAGAATGACATCAATGTCCTTCATCGGTAAAATGAACAGGTCCGCGTCAAACGCGCACTTATTGATCATAATGACTTGTTTTTGTTTGGCATGGGTTACTAATATCGTTCCCCCCGCAGAAAGTATGGTTATGGGTGTATCTAACTTAGTGCAACTAATCCCATGTTTGATGATGAATTGTTGAGAAATGAATGATGTAGTTGCACCAGATCAAAAGTACTTTGCCATGATGAGTGAGTATCTGAAGCGTACCTAACACCGCCTGGTCAGAGTTGACCACCTCCTCCAGACTGGTACAATTCAGCTTGCCGAAGGGCTTCTTATTCTTCCAATTCCCTCCGGTGTTTCCTCGATTTCCTCCTCCTCCACTATTCTTCTTGGGGCAGTCCTTCAGCATGTGCCCCTCCTGACGACACCCAAAGCATATGATCTTGGGTTTCCTACAATCCTTCATGACATGTCCTTTTAAACCACAGGAATGGCATATAATCTGATTTGCAGACTGATATCCTTGGTTCCTCCTCTGATTGCTGTTGTTGTTGTTGTTGTTGTTATACCGTGGCTTGAAACTCAAGCTGGTATTGGGCTTGTTACTAACAAACCTCTTAGGCTCATACTTGGCCTTCTTCCTCTTCTCTTCTTGCAGTTGTTTAAAGTCATCTTCAAGAGTGATGGCTGCATCCACCAACTCTTGGAATTCCGTTGCTCTCATCATCCGTAGCTGCACCTTAAACTGGGGACTTAACCCCCTCAGAAATCTCTTCTTCTTCTTGTCCTCGGTATTGACTTCCTCAACCGCATACCGGGATAGCTTGGAAAACTCCCTGACATAGGTCAGGATTGCCTTATCCTTCTGCTCGAGACTCTCGAACTCTCGACGCTTCAGTTCCACAATACTTTCAGGGACATTGGATTCCCTGAACTTCCTTGCAAACTCCTCCCAGGTGAATACCTTTCCTGCCGGATACACGGCTACAATGTTGTCCCACCATGATGCGGCAGGTCCACATAGCAGATGGGTAGCATATCGAACCTTCTCTTGGTCATTGCATCCAATGTTGTTGAGCTTGCGCTCGTATCCATCAACCAATCTTCCGCGTCCATCGGCTCGGGCGCGTATGCGAAAGATATCGGCTTGGTGTTTTGGAAGTCTGCTAATGTGACTCCCTGGTTCTCAGGTCTCTCCACCCTATTCTGCTGCATCAGATCCTGAAGGAATTTGTTCTGCAGCTCCAGTGTTACACGCTGCCTCTCTTCCGCAAGTTGCATGTACTGGATAAAGTTTTGCTGTGTCATGGGTGGTGGTGGTGGTGGAAATTGATTCCTGGCTGCTTCGTCAGCCTCTTCCTTCTCTTTTGCTTCGCGCTCCATGCGCTGCGCTTCAGTCTCGTTTCCTAACGTTCCCGACATAATCCCCCTAGTTCTGCAACACAAGATGATACTCATAATTACTCCATGCGCAAGTTTTCTGAGCTCAACTTTGTGCACAGAACTAGTCACGCAATGGAAATCAAGTAGCAAATCCAAATCATACAAAACATATACCATGTATATATACATACTTAAGTGGTCTTATTACAATACTCAAGTCGATGTGAGTATGCAAACTCACTTATTAAAGTATATGTACAAATTTATGCAAATATTACAAACTATAATACACGTGGTACTTGTGTATTATAGCCTCGCCTCCCTTGGTGGACTCTAGTCGATCTTCACTCCCGATACATTCCAGGCTTCCATCCGGTCGAACGTGTCGTCCTCCTGATAGACCCTGGAACATAAGGTCTCCCCGTTGGCTTGTAATCCGAATCCGATGATGACCCTAAGGAGAAATCAGTGTTCACAAACTGATCGTTGAGTGCATCATAATCCACCCATCGGGTGTACTCTCCTGTAGCCCCACCATAAGGGTTACCAAAACCCATACCCGACTCAACCTGTGTCGGATATCCTCCATCCACTCCTTCATTACTAGGATAGCTCTGCTCCAGGTTGTTGCATCATCGTTCATCTCTCCATCATAATACTCGGTAGTACTATGGGTTCCAGTATCACTACCCCAACGCCAACCCCTAGAATTCTCGATCGGAGTCTCGAACGCTGGTTGTTTCCGGATTCCGCTCCGCCATCGTATCCCCCATAGGAACTATTCAAGTAGTTCCCAGTGTAGCAGTGTAGTTTCACGTGTAAGTGGATCAAAGCTGATGTAGTCACCAAAGAGAATAAACTGGTGTGTGCACTACATTCTCCATAGGTTCTTTTCCCCTACTCTCCTCCTTGGGTTCGGTAAATTCCTCTAACATCGTATCAATAGCTCCTATCAGATGATGGTTCAGCTGAAAGAGTAGTGATATGAAGTTACGGCTATTATCCATATATTTTGCCGCTGCTATGGGTTTGCGTTTGGCGTATTTGTAGTGGTTGAGCATGGGATCTTCTTCCTCCTGATTATGGGGAATATGGGAGAACTCGGAATCCATAAGCTCTTTTGTCTTATGTTCCCGTATGTCGGTTATGGCTCTCATAACAGCTATATGATAGGCTGTGTTGATTGTCCTAGCTTCTCCGGCTGGCATGACTACGCTCATTCCCAACGATTCGGGAAGTCGCAGTCCTACTCTGCACTTGGCCAACACCGGTCCATCATAGAACATGTACTTCTTTACTGGAATCAGGGATCACACCCAAATTCCAGCAACATGGCTCGTAGAATATCAGCAAGTCCTCCTTTATATTCGTTCAGTGTGGAATCCATAACTTTCACATTTCTTCCCGGTCGTGCACTTGCCATGTTGGCTGTAGAAATAGAAAGATTATAAGATTAGTAATAATGCATCATAATAGAGATAATAAAGAATTATCGCACTAAAAGATATGATTGTTGTATTCTCAATTGAATATACACCATATTTTTAGAGAATTCTTTACTGATCCTATTTGACTCCTAACGTTTAGTCCCATTTACTAGGTTCCAACCTAAGGTCAAAGCTTTTGCTCTGATACCAACTGTGGTGACCCTGCATACCACTGCATGTTGTAGTATGCCAGTCGTTGATATAACATTCGCGAAGTACCATTCCGCAAATATTACATCCCTCAGAGTAGTACAACAGAACATAGCAGGGTCCATAACTCATTCACATATTATTACAATCATCATACACAAGTCGTCTCGGAGCTCCTCTTGGGTTCGGAGAGGATAACTCCTGGGTTCGAGGCGAACCCAACTTAACTTACAATACCATTGTCTCATTAAACTAAACATTTATTTAAACGAGCAGCTAAATAGTAAGAGTTCGCGCTGCTCGGCTACTACTACTCCTCCTGATATCCTTAGGCTTGTTCTCCTCCTAAGCCTCCCGGATCCGTAGACTATGATGTAGTCTACGCCTTCAACACCTCTGAGAGGTCTGGTTCCTCGTAGCCGATGATCTCGGCTCCATCATTGCTGTCGTAGTCCTCCTCCTCCGCACGGTTCAGACAATCTAAGCATGGGGTTTAAGAGTGGTATGAGTACGAGCGTACTCAACAAGTTCATTTTAGATAAGAGGTGTTTTATGCACTAGCTACGATACTAGACCAGAAAGTCTAATACCAATGCAAGTTTTGATAAACCTTTCTTCAAGAGATTGTTTTTATTTCAAAGAGCTATGTCCGTCAGCCTTCACCGGTTTACTAGAACTTCATGGAGCTCCTTTCCGGCCGCGTTCGCAGTTCCTCAATCCCGGAACAGGGAGTGACAGTCACGATTCTTACGCTCTGCAGAGGTGTGTTGCTTTACCCATAAGAGATCTTAACCTTGGTGCCAACCGGGCAGCTTTCCGTCCACACTTCCTTAGGTGTGAGGCCCGGTATAAGGTCTAGCCAATCATGTTCCTCCGCTACCTCGAACACCCACCCTTTGTTGCATACCCCGACCCTGGGTCCTCGTCGGTCCTCTTATACCACTTAAGGATGGACCCCGACCACGACGACAGTTTGGGATCGAACCAAACTCCTTCGCCGGTAGCTGCAACCCATCATAGACCGCAATACCGTGGGGACTTTAGGCTTCCCCAGCCCACCGCTTGCACTTCGAGCGACAAGTGTCTACGGACTATGCCGTGGGGACTTTAGGCTTCCCCAGCCCACCGCTTGCCCTGACAGATACAAGTGTCTACGGTAAAGCGCATCCGTTGATGAACGAGAGGTGGAAACACTTTTGACTACTCCGTCCCACTCCGGATCTTATGGTTAACACGGATATTACGGTACAAGAATCACTGGCGACATTTGTTGTTTAATCCTAGATGGATATAAGCCCGTGCAATGGAACCTCCACCATATCAACACAATCCATGGTTCCATTGCCCACCACATAGTCATATTCATAGTTATGAAAGTAGTGGTTTTGATTTTTGTGCAATAGTGATAACCATAATACTTTGCAAGTAATTTGATAAAAATACTCAAATGACATGAGCAAGTGATGAACTTGCCTGAACACTGCAAAGTTCTGCAGTTGGAAGGTATGGACTGACCCTTGTCCTCTTGTTCTGAAAAATAGCATCATTGTCCGATAAGGGCAATGGTTAAAGAAGCAGTTATGCATGTTTCCATTTTTAGGGTTTGTTCCCCCCTTCCGATGTCGTTAATATTTCATGTAAGAGGTTAATACTAAGAATGATTTGGGGATACTTGATTTAAAGTAAAATACAACCTTGAAATGTTGTCAAGGTGTTTTTGGAGTCCAAATGCATTAATGGACTTATTTTCATTGTTGAAAATAATATATGTGATTTAAATGATTATTTAAATCATCAAATTTGAACTTATTCTTGTTTAACTCCAAAAATTCTATTTCATATTTTATTATGATAGAGATTTTTATACTGAGTGGTTTTCATATTTTTAATTATTTTTGTGGAGCTTTTAAACATTTAGTATGAATTTTCAAAGTTTCTCATTTAATTGGAATTTGTGAAATTCCCAAAATGTCCCCCGGACCCACCGTCGCTGGAGCCCGGTGGTTTGGGTTAGACCAGCTCGGGTCCAACCGACCCGAGCGGTCGCTCACTCCTCGCCACGCGCCTCTCGACTAACCCTAATCCTCTCCCGTGCTTTGGCGACCCGTGGTCGCCGCGCCGTCGCCGACTTACTCCGGTCTACTCCGGCCACGCCGGCGGTGAGATGGGTATCAATCGAACCGCCGTTCGACGGCGCTTCGATTGATCCGCGTCGATCTGCTTTTCCCCGCCGCTGCCGTTCTTCCTCAACGCCCCGGTGACATGGCCGCGGGCGAATCGCCGCGCTCTCGTCGTTGCCGACGAGCCTGACGCCTTGGCGTGGCCGCGTGCCCCGCCGTGGTGCCGCTGGGGTCCCCGCGCCCGACGATAGCCTGGCTTGGCCATGGCCCGGCGCCGTCGTGCGCCCTACGCCTGCCGCCGTGGCCGCCATGGCTGCGCCGCTCTCCTCGACTCCGGTAAGTGCGCCTCCTTTCCTCGCTCCCCTCCCCGTGCCTCGACCTTCTTCCACCTCTAGACCCGTCTTTGTGGTGTGCTTGCCTACGCAAGCATCGCTGTGTTCTTCTGCAGCGCCATGTTTGCCTGCTCCTGCTATGCTATGCTGCTGCGCTATGCGTGTGCTATTGCGCAAGATTGCTAAGCTATGTGCCTATGAAAGCTTGCTTCTGTGTTTCCTAGCTCTATCTGTTCATTTCCATCTCTGGCTGTGGCCCTCCTGTGATTGCTCATGAGCATCCGGTGATGCTCATGGCCTGTTGGCATGCTCCTATCCCTTTACCGTCACTAGGGCATACTGTGTGTGCTTAATTCTGTCTCTGACTTGATTGTGGTGATTAATCCTTGCATACTTGCAAGTGCCAGTGCCTTTGAGCTAGTTCATTTAGTTTAGATTCATGATTATGCTCTATTGAGCTGTACTGTTGGCTTAGCAAAGGTGATTCGTTGATGGATTGACATGTGCTTTTCTTGTATATTGTGATCCTTTGGTTCATCAAGCCTTTGATGTGCTTCTGGATACAATTATAAAGCCTGATGCTCTTATCTGTGATGCAATTGTTCAGTTATTTAATTATCTGTTCATGTGTTAATTGCTTGGAATGGATTCTAGCATGCTTGATCAAGTCCTGATGATCTTATGATCATCAGTTGCTTGGTGAATGGCTGCTGTTTCATTCTTGTGTCTAGCTGATGCTCTCCTGATGACAGTGTAACACGTTGGCTTGTGTTTGTACTCCTTGGTGTTTGCTCAAGCCCTGCTACTATCTGCAATGATCCATTGGATCATCTCGCATGGCCTGGTGCATAGCTTACTTCTCTGTTTCATTTATCTGTGTAGCTTTGATTCATTAAGTAGATAAATGATGTGAACTGCTCTGCAGTGATGATCATATGAATGAATTAGTTAAGCTAGAGGGATGCCAATCATATATTGGGGACCCTAGCTTCATTTGAACCCTTCTGGGTAATGATATATGTGCTGGTTTGATGGTTTGATTGCTTAAGTGGTAGAGGTTGCCTCAACAGTCAATTCTGGCTGTTCAGGAAGCTCCCACACCTGTTGGCTTGAGTTGTATGGACAGTTACTCTCTGGCCTGACCAATTTTGGTTGCCAGAGCTTTTGGTGTTGACAAATACTTGCAGTAGATCAATATCTCTGCATTTCTGATGGTTTTCAAATGGGCTAGTGTAGACTGGTTATGTTTGGTAAGTTACTGGGATGGTTTTCTTTCCTGTTTCCATCTGGAAGATGCTACCACTATACTGGTTGGCATAGCCATGGTCATGGGCTTGATTGATCCCTGGGCTTTGCCATTTATACCAGGTTTACACTTGGTCTATGGCCAAGTGATGATCAAAACAGGGTTACCCCACCCTTTTGTGTGCTTGTGCTCATGCCTGTGCAATCTATGAACAAAACCCTCTGGTTTGTTCATGATGATGTGTATACCTCACTCCAGCTCCTAGAATGAGTTGTTGGTGTAGAGGATTGCTTCTGGTGGTTTTGGTTTGCCTGCCCTTCTCCTCCTTGCAAGCTTGTGAATCTTGGTTTGGTTCAGTGGTGATCTTGGACAGGTTGAACAGCTCTGGCTGTTCTTCCTGTTCTTGGTGTTCTTACTCTTTGAAGATGCTGCCGATGGAATGGCTAGGGTTCACTGTTGAAGAGGTTTATATATGGCTGGCTTCTTCTTCCCCTGGTCGACAGCTTGGTCTGGCTCAGCTTGTGACTCACTGCTGGTGTGTGTGTGTGCTGTGATGCATGCACACCCCATGCCTTGGTGTTGAGCATGCACACATGTACCGTGAGCTGCCTGTGTGTGTGTGTAGCCTGGTGTGGTGTACCAGGACTTGGAGATGGATCAGCTCGGCAGATCCATGTGCATATCCTCTCCAATTCCATTTCTTTGCTAATCTGCCAAGTGGCTATGCCACTTGGCATAACACTTGATTTCCTTTCTTTGTGTTTGTGTGCAGATTTCAAGATGATGATCAAATGGATATGAAGATCACCAAGTTAAAGATCACATTGTAGTTTAGGATATATTTCATTTACTTGTAATTTTCCTTTTCATCTTTTATCAAAGCAATTCTTGTAATGTGTTGTATTATTATTTATTCATAATTATGAATATTGTAAAGACAATGTAAATTGTGTAATGATCAATAAAGCTCAAGGTTTCTCTAATGAGCTTTATTTATTAAGTGCATTATTTATTATTTGTATTTTAATTATTAACTTAGTGAATTTCCTTTCAATTAAATAATGAGATATTTGTTTTATGTTTGTATTTGAAATTCAAATTCAACTTTGAGTTGACTTCAATCATGTAACTTAACTTTGTGATGCAAACTCTCCCCTCTCTTCTCAAAACCCTAATCTAGTTGGTTGAGATACAAGTTTGTCACACCCTCGAAACCCTAACCCTGTAAGGTGTTGAGAGAGAAACTTGTTCCCCTACAATGCAGTTTTTGTTTAAAAGCGCGAAATTTCCCCAGAATTTACTATGCAATGCACATCCCTTTCTAAAATCTACCCCTCGATCGTCTCTAAACCTGGGACATTACACACATTGTTTGCCAAGTTTTACGATCAGGTTAAAGTTGTCTATGATCATAGACAACTTTAACCTGATCGTAAAACTTGGCAAACAATGTGTGTTTACGGACACCTTCTTCGGGTGTTGAGGGGGTGATCCGAGGATAGTGGTTCGAGATGATGAAGATTGGTGGATACAATATGATGATCAATAGAGATAGAGATGTCGCTCTCTTATCCCCTTTTAAAGGTTCTGAGTAGTCGAACTTCTCTTCTCTCTTATCTTACAAAGGAAAACTGGCTTTAAGCAAAAGAAGATCTACCAGAAAGTCTGCATACCCGCTTTGGGATCCTTCCCGGCCGCGGGGAAGAAGAGGGAGGCGGCGGCGATTGAGGGCATCTTCGTCCGATTCCCTTCACGAGGAGGACGAGGAAGGTGAGGCAGAGCCGGTGGTGGTCACGTCTGGGCGCGGGGGTGGCCGGAACGGCGGCGACGGCGAGCTGGCCATGCTAGGGTTTCGGCCATGCGCGCGCAGAGAAAGGGAGAGTGGCAGAGCGCGCGAGAGAGAGATGATGGGGAGAGAGGGGGCGCGCGAGAGGGCTTCTCCAGGACGTCTCCTCGTCCGACGGCAGCCAGCAGGAGGTGGCAAGGCGGGCGCACAAGAGCTGGACACGCACCAGCTCGAGGAAGAAGACAAGGGGGAATTTTCCCAGAAAACCCCCTACCCTTTTCTGTTTTCCAGGAAGAAGAAAAAAATAGGGTCAGAAGTAATTTTTGTTTGCTGTTTTGGACTATTTCGAAGACCAGAAACTTTCAACATGTTGTAGCAAAATTATATGGCATCATTTGATCATTTCACATGTATCACTGAACATAACTGTTAATGTTTGAAACATTTTGTAAACCATTTCAAAACAGAGGAAGATTTGCATACTGTTAGGGTTTCCACTTAAATTAAGGTGCAAATTTTTCTTAATGCAACTTAAATGATGCTCATGAATGCACAAACAACTTCCTAATTAGGGTTTGCTAAACAGGGATGTTACAACTCTATCCCCCTTACAAGAATCTCGTCCCCGAGATTCCTCGGGTAAGGAAGAGAAAGTAACAAGGACTACACCGGTCTTCAACGAGCTTGTTGATACCACGACGATCTTCTTTGTTGAAGGAGTTGATTCACGACACCATGAAGAGGTTGACAACAACACCATGAATGAAGTTGATCCACGTGATTGAATGAAGATCTTCTTTTCCTTGCTTCGAGGTTGTTCTCTACTATTCTAAAGAGAAGAGGGAATAACACCAGAATGACAGATCTTCACGAAGATCGAGTATCTCATGGTCAACTCATGGAAGGAGTGTTCATGAACAACGCTTGAGCTGACCAACATGAAACACATCAAGGTAAAAGATGAGATGAAAGAAGTTTCAAATTTTGGTAGGCAATTGCTCCACGCTTTACAAGAATACGAGGAGACAAGGTAGCGAAGAGTTAAATTGCCTTTAATACCATAACGAGGCACTAGAACTTGAGAAAGTGAGTAATATTTACTCAGAAGTACGAAAGCTCAAGTAAGTTAAGCATAAAGAAGTTGGACGAAGAAAATACTATATACCATATACAGCTCAATAAGGTCAAAGACCGAAGGAAATTGAACATACCAATACCAAAGACTAATAGAATGATTCCTTTCATGGAACCTAAATAACCCAAAATAGTTATAGGTATCAATTATAAACTCTGATTGGATGGACTAAATGAGTCTAATCCATTCCTAGGGAAAGAAACCATCACAACCATTTCCATGGTAAGTGCCTTACCAAGTACCATTACTGCACTTTTGGTAGTAAGGGAAAACAAAGACCTATTTTTTCAAATAGGAGATGGTTATCCAATTAGTCCTCAATTAAGACTGTCAGGACCAGAAGAAGTCCTAGTCATTGAATATTCAATGAGAAAGGAAACAAGATTATAATAGTTGGAAGAAATCAATGAATCAAAGTAAGAGCCATGGTTCAGAGACAGGTATTATTAGATTCCCGGAAGAAAATCATAGAACTGGAGTTAGAAACTAATGTTCGGAGACAAACTCTAATGGATTCCAGGAAGAATCTGGACAAGGGATATATTCAATTATATCCAGTGAGATCACCATGGAGTTCGAGAAAAGATGTACTATGCACAAGTCAGATCCACACTCCGAAACGTGAGAGATATCAAACTTCGAGGACGAAGTTTAGTTTAAGGGGTAGAGACTGTAATATCCCAGGTACTGGGGTTACAAAAATAGAGGAAACAGATGTGTGCATTGCATTCATGCATAGAAAATCTGGGGAATTTTCGCGCTTTAAAGTAAAACAGTCACAGTAACTGAAGTTTCACTTGACCTTGGTGGAATTGAAGTAGCTCATCAAGTCAAGCGCTATAAACCTCAAAGTGACTTTGCTAAAACCTTGTTTTGGGTAGAGATGATTTGATCTAAGGGGTTAGATCAAATGGAATAAAAACCAACACAAGAATATATGAATCAAGGATCAATTGCTTGATCTTACAGAAAATCATAATATGGTAACCCTTGCAATAGATTATGAACATCTATTCAATTACAAATCAAGTAACTATAAAATGGAGAAGCCATTCTTGACTATCTTCTCCATGCCTTAAAACTAATCCTAATCCTACCATGAAACCTCATGGTATTCATTCCACTTCCACATTGGAAATATAACAAGAAGATCCACTCCATAAATAGATATTCTTCTCCATTCCAAGTTATTACACATCAAACCTAGAGAGGTGAGAGTTCTATTATAATTATTAAAGAAGCAATAACAAACTTTGAGTTAAACCTTGGATATACATCCAAGTATTCAAATCATCATCTTCAAGACAACCCTAGATAGAGATAACCATTAATGTTAAACATAGATCTTGATGTTCACATCAACCTCTATGGAGCCTAATATTAGGTTAGTATTAAAGTCTTTCCCAAATAAGAGAGGGACCAATCATGCCAATCTTAGCTTTACCTATTTAAGAATAAAGGACAACCATTGCACTAAAATATTAGGAGAACACCATAAACCCTAGAATAACTATTCCTATATTAGGGAACTCAAGTTATGGTGTTACACTCAAATTAATGAGGCAACACTTGGACTTGGGAAAAAGAACTATCCATATACTCAGATGATTATATCATCATTCCCTGGAAAAGAATCCTAAGAAATAACTCAGGCAATCTCCTGGGATATCAATTATAGAGGCCACCATAATAGCTCATCCTAGAAAATAAAATAGAAGTGCTACACCTTAGTTCATCAAGACAATGCTTGATCATGGAAGTGAGAAACCCATTTAATGAGAGATCCCTTAGGAAGCCAAACCTTGATCATTATAAATTGAGTGATGATCATAAACCCTAAGAACTTGAGGTAGAGATATTAAGAACAAGTTGATCATGCCTAATCCATGATCATGCTCTTGAGGTATGTGAGGATAAGTTAAACCCTAATATGATTATTAGATATTATTCCCCACATGAAATCATAGGGTGGCAACTAGTAGGCAATCCTAGGCTTGTATTCCAACCTTAACTTGTGATTCAATTGGTGATCATAAGTAGAATTCTACCATATCTACATTCCATATATTCTTTATTTAAGAAACATAAGAAAACCTTAGAGTAAAACCTTATACTTTATATGGTGAGAAACCATATATCCATATGACCAAAGTTAACTATAAAAAGAACTATAACCAATGTAGTTACTTTAATGATAAATTGAGGATAATATTAGAAGTTAATTGGTAGAAGATAAAACCAATTCTCAAATCTTTAGTAATTAGGGAAGCACATAAAATAGGAAGCAAGTAACCATATTATCATGGTTAGGGGAGATTAAACCCTAACACATGCAATATGTTGTCATCTCATCTTTACAACCTAGAATTAAATCCCAACTTTAGTTTATGTATCACTATGGTGATCATAATATAAACCTAGACCATAATTGTGAATCAAACCCATGGTCATTAGGTGAACATCATTACAACCCTAGCATTGCACTCTCATGCTCAATTACTAAACACAAGGGGTATCCAATGTTAAGTTCTATAGTTAAAACCCACACATGGTGATCAACTATGTATCTTTGTAACCAAGATCAACCATGATAGAACAATGCCTACCTTAGATACTTTCAAATTTAATAATAGTGTTAACTTTAACTTTACAGGGGTTGTAATAGAAATCATAAAACCCCAATAGTTGATGCTCACAAAAATCATATGTGAACAACCAACTCCTCAAACAAGATAACAAGTCCTAATGGTAAACTCTAAGATACTTTGAGCTAGACTTACCAACTATAATACTTCAAATAGATTGATCCACAAGAAAAACATAAAAATATAATGAGAATATAAAATCATGATCAATAAAAGTTTGCAATGTAGCTCACATGTATAAAATGATTATCCCAAAAACAATGCAGGAAAGGATTCATCCTTCAATAGTCCTACTGAAATTCAAAATTTGATACCTGCATGGTAACATATGATTTAAATTTGAAATTAAAAGAAGGATTATAAAACAGAATTGAAAACAGAATATAGAAAAAAAGCAAAAAGAGGAAAAAGAGCTCACCTGGCCACCGCAGCCCAAAGATCGAGCCCAGAGCAGCCCAACACTTGGCCCAGACCATCACCAAACCGTAGCCCACGATAACCCTTCGCTAAATAAAACAACGGGAGGTGGTCGTCCTCATCCCCTCCGAGCACTGGAGGCCACCTCGACGCCGTGTTCTTCTTCTCTCCCTCGCTGGCGTCCTCTCCTTACTCCAATTCGTGACGAGGCTCGTCTCTGGAGCTTATAAATACCCCACGACGAAACCCTGGCCCGAGTTCTTCCTCCTCCTGCTCAATTCTCTCCCAAACCGAAACCCTGGCTCCGCTAGTATCCATCACCGCCGGCGATAGAAGCCTCCTCGAGCCAAGACAAGCACACCGGCGTGATCACCGTCCTCGACAAGGTCAACCCACAAAAGGAATGAAGCCGCCGTGCCCTAAATCGGCGCCGACGAGGTCATCTTCTCCGACACCGGCGACATGAAATCCGGCGATTCAAACCTCCATCGGTCTCGCCGACATGCCCTACGTGCTCACGGTGAGCCGGCGACCCTCCTGAGCATCCTCGCTCCTCCTCTAGCATCCCCTAGCATACCCAGCATCGTAGGCCCGTGGACACCGCTGCAGCACCTCGCCGTCGGACTAGCTCCGGCGACGATTTTGGGGCGGCGATGGTACCCTTGCATTCACCGCGGCGTGCTGAGTCGAGTGGCGTGGTTAATTCGTCCGCGCGAACCCAGAATCGGCGGCGCCGTCGCCGTTTGACCGCCGGTCTGGAGCTCCCTGGCCACCTCATCTATTTTGACTAGTCAATGCCCGCGTGGCAGCCAACGTGGCTGTGGTCCCACTAGTCAGTCACCAGGGTTAACTCTGTACCGGGTACACTTAGTATTTCTTTTGTTTTATTTCAAATCCAATAATTGCTGAAACTTAGATAAATTGTAGAAAATCCAATATAGCTCAGAAAAATAAATATAAGATATCAAAATTCTTATAAAGATAAATCCTATCCAATAAAAATATAAAATGAAATTTTTATTTTTAATAAAAATTTAATTATTAATACTTGTTATTTAAGCCTTTAATTTTAATTCTAAATTCACTTAAATTCAATAATTAGTAAAAATTCACAAAAGTAAATAAAAACCAGTAAATAAATAAAGAAAACATTAAGACTAATTTTCTTTATTTATCATTTGTTAAATCTTTAATTAGTGAGAATTAAACCCTAATTAATAATTACCTAGTTATTAATTGTTTAAAATAATAAAATACCAAATTAAATATTATTTTTATTCCCAAATTATTAATAACTTCAACTTTAAATTGAAGTTATTAATCATAGAATTATAGGGTAACTAGAAAACCCTAGTTCCATATGGTAGGAAAACATGAATTCATCATTTCATGTGAAACCCTAAAACCCTAATTCAATTAGGAACCTTAGCTCCACTACTTCATATGAACCCTAAATTACTTCTAAAACCTAAACCCAAGGTTAAAACAGGTGATCATGGTACTCTAATTCAAATCATAGAGCCACCATTAGCAACTAAAAGACATACCTATGTCCACATAAAATGTAGAACCCTATCACTAGCAAATTAGTATTCCATGTATGCATATCATTAAACCTAGTTGATCAAGTAGGATCAACCAAGTTTAGACCCTAGCTTCTACCTGTCAAAACCATCATCCTTATTCATCCATGCTTAGCATCACACCATTGTGATGAAACCCAATAGCATCTAGGCCCAATATTTATCATTACATAACCATAGTCCACTGAACCCTACAAATACTTCATAATTATGAACCATCCTATTTAGGAGCCAATCATTCCTTCCTTAGTGGATCAAATGACAAAACCTAGACAACCTCAACCCTAATTGATATACTTCTTATTATTTTAGAAGTATGTTCTTCAAAAGTTATTCTTTTGAAGTAAATAAAGAATCATCATCAACCCTGCTTATAAGGACCTATAAACCCTAATCAGCTATCACCAACAAGGTATACCACCTTGATAGCAACTATTGGTAATTCAGATGTTTAGACTTAATTCAACCATATAAGCCCTAGTAGTTGATGAATCCAACTAAGTTGTGATCCATCTAATAACTACTTCAGAAACTAGATGAAACCATAGTCAACCATAGAACCCCACCAGTCTAATTATCATACTTGTTCTTTATTAAAGAACATGTTCTTCAAAAGTTATTCTTTTGAAGAATATAACAAGAAATCATTAACTATGCCATATAGTACTAAAATTGACAACTGTTCTTTATACGTTAACATTATTCCAATTATCATTCTTTGTGTGCTCAATTGATTACTGTACCTTATTATCTACCTGTTCATGATACCAAGTAATCACACCTGAATAAGAACCTTGTTTGTGAATCACTCTAAAAGTGCAACACACCCTGAATCAATTATTACCACTCACTAATCCTAAATCATCGGGGTTAGGTCACGCTTAGAGCGATTGCATCTCATTCTTATGCATTATTGCATCCTTGCCAATCTTTTAAACATCGTCCTTACCGGACGATGATGCTATTTCAGAATTTGGAATTATTACGCATCGAAGACCTTGTCTGCATAATCTTACAGCCAAGAAAGGCAAGTTCATCACTTGCTCATGTTATTTGAGTATTTTTATCAAATTACTTGCAAAGTATTATGGTTATCACTATTGCACAAAAATCAAAACCACTACTTTCATAACTATGAATATGACTATGTGGTGGGCAATGGAACCATGGATTGTGTTGATATGGTGGAGGTTCCATTGCATGGGCTTATATCCATCTAGGATTAAACAACAAATGTCGCCAGTGATTCTTGTGCCGTAATATCCGTGTTAACCATAAGATCCGGAGTGGGACGGAGTAGTCAAAAGTGTTTCCACCTCTCGTTCATCAACGGATGCGCTTTACCGTAGACACTTGTATCTGTCAGGGCAAGCGGTGGGCTGGGGAAGCCTAAAGTCCCCACGGCATAGTCCGTAGACACTTGTCGCTCGAAGTGCAAGCGGTGGGCTGGGGAAGCCTAAAGTCCCCACGGTATTGCGGTCTATGATGGGTTGCAGCTACCGGCGAAGGAGTTTGGTTCGATCCCAAACTGTCGTCGTGGTCGGGGTCCATCCTTAAGTGGTATAAGAGGACCGACGAGGACCCAGGGTCGGGGTATGCAACAAAGGGTGGGTGCTCGAGGTAGCGGAGGAACATGATTGGCTAGACCTTATACCGGGCCTCACACCATGGGAAGTGTGGACAGGAATGTACACCTGGTTGGCACCAAGGATAAGATCTCTTATGGGTAAAGCAACACACCTCTGCAGAGTGTAAAGAACCGTGACCTGTCACTCCTCGTTCCGGATATGGAATCGCGAACGCGGCCGGAAAGGAGCTCCATGAAGTTCTAGTAAACCGGTGAAGGCTGACGGACATAGTTCTTCTGAATAAAAGCAATCTTTTGAAGAAATGGTTACGAAAACTTGCATTGGTATTAGACTTTCTGGTCTAATGCTGTAGCTAGTGCATTAAACACCTCTTTCCTATAATGAACTTGTTGAGTACGCTCGTACTCATCCCACTCTTAAATCCCCTGCTTAGATATGGAGGCATCGTAGGAGGATCCACAGTGCAACTCGAAGGCCGAGGAGTCAACAACTACTTCAAGATACAGGACCCTGTCAGAGGAGTCAGATACCACATCCATCAAGGAGAAAACCTAGTTTAACCATAGAAGGGAACCAGCTTCCTAAACCTAGCTCCTAAGTAGCTAGAATCTATTCTTAGCCTCTGTAGCTAGTTAGATACTCTACAAATAGAGTTCGTGATAAGATTAGACTACGAGTCGTTCTTCTGGAGTTATTTGTAGTTTTACCTCATTGTAAAGTAGGAGGTTGTGATGATCTTATGTAACAGAGTCGGTGTTGTAATTCTATAGACATACCTTGGACCCGCATATGTTTCTGTTGTACCACTCTGAGCGATATAATACTAGTGGAACGGTGTTTCATTGGTGTTATATCAGACTTGCATACTACACCATGCAGTGGTATGCCGGGTCACCACAGTTGGTATCAGAGCAAATGCTTTGACCTTAGGATTAAAACCCTTTAAAGGAGACCTATAGGATTGGTAGTGTCTATAGGAAGTTGTTGTAGATAAACCAAATACTTCTTATGACTTGAGATGGATATTCACTTGAGAATAATCCTGACACACTTGAGTCAACATTTCTTACCTAGCTCACCAAGATAAAGTAAAGTTAGTCAGCTAATCCCAAACATGTAGTACACAATTAAGTTCCTAAACAATAGATGGGTGGATCACAGTTGGTATACAATACATGGTAGTCCAAAGAGAGGATACAACCATAAGGAAGATATCCTATTGGAAGATGTGTACCAACACACGTTATGATTAAGTAAGAACTATTCAGACATGTAATAGGAGTAATACCAGGATGAAGATAGTATATACGAAAGATATCCTACTAGAAGATGTAGACCCAGACAAGTAATAGGGTAAGTAAAATTTATTTAGACATGTGAAACAATAGATAGTAAGTGATAACTCTGATTTATATGAGGTAGTATAGACCATGATGAGTCAATCATGGGAGGTAAGGAAGAGAGATAGGAATAAAATATGCCTACTTACATGGTAGAAATAGAAATCATATATGATTCACCTGAGAATCATTATGTGATGGACTAGAACCTCATAATTAATTAAGAGGAGTACAATAAGAAGCCAAGGGCAAAACAATAGTGTAAGAATGATGCTTCAAAACAATGGGAAGTGTGCCAAGCACATCATGACCATAGACTTAGGATTGAAACACTTGGAAGAATAGGAGCTAGATTTCCATAGTTATGTACGTGTTTAGAGTAGCAAAGTTAGAACTTAGACATGTCATGTGAAGTAGTCCTCAAATAAAATGGAAGCCAAGTTAATGCTTCCAAAGAACTTAGGTTAACCTCAACCATCCCAGACCACTTTGTTTCAAGTTTATCTCATTGCAAATGTGCAATTAAGGTAAAAGTTGAGACAAATAGTAGAATCCCATATATTCGTGCTAAGTATCACGATATAAACCTATCTTATGTGGTGTTATATACTACACATCAGAGCCTGATGTTTAGAGATGTCTTACTCAACTATTATATTCAGGCCTATGATGATGTGTATTATAAGCACAAAGCTGAATCTTCTTGGATTTTATTGGATTTTCATTGATTGACCGGATCCATACATGAAGTTTGACTTTGATATGCAAATGCATGTTGCAAAATCAAGTCCTTACTTGATGCTATAGATCTAGAGGGTAATAGTATTCGTGTGAGGAAGCGACGAATTCTGGAAGATTCGGAAGACAAGATGAAGGTTCATTAGAAGAAAGAAAACAAAGTTGTGGGAAGCAACCACAATATTCAGAAGGTAGTACCAATCAACATTCATGCTTTACCTCCACAGAGGAGTACTTTAGTACATAAGAAGCATGAAGGTGAGAAATATGATGATTATGGAGAAGTAGAAGTAGAACCATAGTCATTAAGGAAGAGGGAATGCATGGGAAATCACTTTGGATGCTATAATCATAGTATGAGCTAGTGGTTTTCTTGCAAAATAAACCCTGAATGAAGGAAGATGATATCTGAAACCATAACAGATATAAGAAGACCATAGTTGATATCAGAAGACCACAATTGATATAGGATCAATACTGTGAGATAAAGCAGAAGATATCTCGTCAGCTTGATCGTAACCTATAATAAAATCCATTTTTTTAGATATCAAATAGCCACAGTTGGTATAATAACCACAGCTGGTATCAGTTGGTATTACAAATAGTCCACAATTGAGTGGATGCACCACATATATTCTTTGCAAAACCTTAGAAGGAGCACAAACCATAAGTCTGACCCAGACCAATACTCCAACTATAAGTCCTATAGTTGGAAGAAAAGGAGTTGAAAACCATAGAAAACTCTAAGGGGTAGAGTAAAAATCAAGTTGGATGTACAATGACTCAATACTTGGAACAAAATAGAAGAAGAAGGTCTGAACTGAGAGGAAGTTCAATCTTATTTTCACAAGATTGTTGAACACCACTTTCAGAAGGATGTCAGACCAGAAGCCGAGATTCATACCTCGAGGAAGAAAGAAGAGGACTAGAACTTGAGAAAGTGAGTAATATTTACTCAGAAGTACGAAAGCTCAAGTAAGTTAAGCATAAAGAAGTTGGACGAAGAAAATACTATATACCATATACAGCTCAATAAGGTCAAAGACCGAAGGAAATTGAACATACCAATACCAAAGACTAATAGAATGATTCCTTTCATGGAACCTAAATAACCCAAAATAGTTATAGGTATCAATTATAAACTCTGATTGGATGGACTAAATGAGTCTAATCCATTCCTAGGGAAAGAAACCATCACAACCATTTCCATGGTAAGTGCCTTACCAAGTACCATTACTGCACTTTTGGTAGTAAGGGAAAACAAAGACCTATTTTTTCAAATAGGAGATGGTTATCCAATTAGTCCTCAATTAAGACTGTCAGGACCAGAAGAAGTCCTAGTCATTGAATATTCAATGAGAAAGGAAACAAGATTATAATAGTTGGAAGAAATCAATGAATCAAAGTAAGAGCCATGGTTCAGAGACAGGTATTATTAGATTCCCGGAAGAAAATCATAGAACTGGAGTTAGAAACTAATGTTCGGAGACAAACTCTAATGGATTCCAGGAAGAATCTGGACAAGGGATATATTCAATTATATCCAGTGAGATCACCATGGAGTTCGAGAAAAGATGTACTATGCACAAGTCAGATCCACACTCCGAAACGTGAGAGATATCAAACTTCGAGGACGAAGTTTAGTTTAAGGGGTAGATACTGTAATATCCCAGGTACTGGGGTTACAAAAATAGAGGAAGCAGATGTGTGCATTGCATTCATGCATAGAAAATCTGGGGAATTTTCGCGCTTTAAAGTAAAACAGTCACAGTAACTGAAGTTTCACTTGACCTTGGTGGAATTGAAGTAGCTCATCAAGTCAAGCGCTATAAACCTCAAAGTGACTTTGCTAAAACCTTGTTTTGGGTAGAGATGATTTGATCTAAGGGGTTAGATCAAATGGAATAAAAACCAACACAAGAATATATGAATCAAGGATCAATTGCTTGATCTTACAGAAAATCATAATATGGTAACCCTTGCAATAGATTATGAACATCTATTCAATTACAAATCAAGTAACTATAAAATGGAGAAGCCATTCTTGACTATCTTCTCCATGCCTTAAAACTAATCCTAATCCTACCATGAAACCTCATGGTATTCATTCCACTTCCACATTGGAAATATAACAAGAAGATCCACTCCATAAATAGATATTCTTCTCCATTCCAAGTTATTACACATCAAACCTAGAGAGGTGAGAGTTCTATTATAATTATTAAAGAAGCAATAACAAACTTTGAGTTAAACCTTGGATATACATCCAAGTATTCAAATCATCATCTTCAAGACAACCCTAGATAGAGATAACCATTAATGTTAAACATAGATCTTGATGTTCACATCAACCTCTATGGAGCCTAATATTAGGTTAGTATTAAAGTCTTTCCCAAATAAGAGAGGGACCAATCATGCCAATCTTAGCTTTACCTATTTAAGAATAAAGGACAACCATTGCACTAAAATATTAGGAGAACACCATAAACCCTAGAATAACTATTCCTATATTAGGGAACTCAAGTTATGGTGTTACACTCAAATTAATGAGGCAACACTTGGACTTGGGAAAAAGAACTATCCATATACTCAGATGATTATATCATCATTCCCTGGAAAAGAATCCTAAGAAATAACTCAGGCAATCTCCTGGGATATCAATTATAGAGGCCACCATAATAGCTCATCCTAGAAAATAAAATAGAAGTGCTACACCTTAGTTCATCAAGACAATGCTTGATCATGGAAGTGAGAAACCCATTTAATGAGAGATCCCTTAGGAAGCCAAACCTTGATCATTATAAATTGAGTGATGATCATAAACCCTAAGAACTTGAGGTAGAGATATTAAGAACAAGTTGATCATGCCTAATCCATGATCATGCTCTTGAGGTATGTGAGGATAAGTTAAACCCTAATATGATTATTAGATATTATTCCCCACATGAAATCATAGGGTGGCAACTAGTAGGCAATCCTAGGCTTGTATTCCAACCTTAACTTGTGATTCAATTGGTGATCATAAGTAGAATTCTACCATATCTACATTCCATATATTCTTTATTTAAGAAACATAAGAAAACCTTAGAGTAAAACCTTATACTTTATATGGTGAGAAACCATATATCCATATGACCAAAGTTAACTATAAAAAGAACTATAACCAATGTAGTTACTTTAATGATAAATTGAGGATAATATTAGAAGTTAATTGGTAGAAGATAAAACCAATTCTCAAATCTTTAGTAATTAGGGAAGCACATAAAATAGGAAGCAAGTAACCATATTATCATGGTTAGGGGAGATTAAACCCTAACACATGCAATATGTTGTCATCTCATCTTTACAACCTAGAATTAAATCCCAACTTTAGTTTATGTATCACTATGGTGATCATAATATAAACCTAGACCATAATTGTGAATCAAACCCATGGTCATTAGGTGAACATCATTACAACCCTAGCATTGCACTCTCATGCTCAATTACTAAACACAAGGGGTATCCAATGTTAAGTTCTATAGTTAAAACCCACACATGGTGATCAACTATGTATCTTTGTAACCAAGATCAACCATGATAGAACAATGCCTACCTTAGATACTTTCAAATTTAATAATAGTGTTAACTTTATAGGGGGTTGTAATAGAAATCATAAAACCCCAATAGTTGATGCTCACAAAAAAATCATATGTGAACAACCAACTCCTCAAACAAGATAACAAGTCCTAATGGTAAACTCTAAGATACTTTGAGCTAGACTTACCAACTATAATACTTCAAATAGATTGATCCACAAGAAAAACATAAAAATATAATGAGAATATAAAATCATGATCAATAAAAGTTTGCAATGTAGCTCACATGTATAAAATGATTATCCCAAAAACTTGATACCTGCATGGTAACATATGATTTAAATTTGAAATTAAAAGAAGGATTATAAAACAGAATTGAAAACAGAATATAGAAAAAAAGCAAAAAGAGGAAAAAGAGCTCACCTGGCCACCGCAGCCCAGCATCAGAGCCCAGGAGCAGCCCAACACTTGGCCCAGACCATCACCAAACCGTAGCCCACGATAACCCTTCGCTAAATAAAACAACGGGAGGTGGTCGTCCTCATCCCCTCCGAGCACTGGAGGCCACCTCGACGCCGTGTTCTTCTTCTCTCCCTCGCTGGCGTCCTCTCCTTACTCCAATTCGTGACGAGGCTCGTCTCTGGAGCTTATAAATACCCCACGACGAAACCCTGGCCCGAGTTCTTCCTCCTCCTGCTCAATTCTCTCCCAAACCGAAACCCTGGCTCTGCTAGTATCCATCACCGCCGGCGATAGAAGCCTCCTCGAGCCAAGACAAGCACACCGGCGTGATCACCGTCCTCGACAAGGTCAACCCACAAAAGGAATGAAGCCGCCGTGCCCTAAATCGGCGCCGACGAGGTCATCTTCTCCGACACCGGCGACATGAAAGTAACATCCCAACCTTGTTTTTATAAATAAATGAGTGTTCATGAGCATTGCATGCATATAGTTTGCATTTGAGTAAAAATTTGCAACAAAGTTGGATTGTTTTCAATTATGCAAACCCTTCTCTTTTCTTTCTCATTCAAATCTCTCAAGATTTTCAAATCTAAGCAACATGGTTTTGTTGTTTATCAATAAGGCCATGTGTGTTTCTTGTTCTCTGAAAAGTTTGAGTTTTCAAACTCTATTCAAAATTAGTTTTGAATTTGGTTTAGAATAGGAAAAAAATAACAAAACCAGAAAATATAAAAGAGAGAGCTCCCTCCTCTCTCTTCCCTGGGCCGCAGCCCACCTCTTTTTCCCTCTCTCCTTCTCTCTGGCACGGCCCAAGTGGCCCAGGCCGCAAGCCCCACCAGCCCAGCAACTCCCGCGGGGGGGTTTTTGCAAAAATCCCTTCTTCCCCGCGGAGCCAAGCTGCTGGCTGGCAGCACGCCGGCCCTCCGATGCTCCGGCCGGCCAGGATCGATGCCGCCGCCCCCGGTGGCCTACAAGTACCTCCGCCGGCCGCCGCCCTAACCCTAATTCCCCACTTTCCCCTTCTCCCGCGCTCTCCCGAGCCTCAGCAACCCTAACCCTAACTCCGGCCGGCCCCCTTCCTCCATCGATTCGCCGCCGGCGAAGCCCCCCCCGGCCGTCGCCGTCGACTCCATCGGCGTCAGGGTGAGCCGCTGCACCTCCCTGTCCCCTCGGTCCGCTTCCCCTCGCCCTCTAGCTCCGCCCCCGCGTGCCTCTGCCCCGGCCTCCGCCGCTCGTCGCCGGTACCCCCGCTCCGGCGACCAATCAAGGGCGGCGCCGCCACCATTCGGTCGCCCGCGTCGCCCTGCTCCTTTTCCTCCACGCGCGCGCCGCTATTGCTGGCCAAATCGGCCGATTGCAGCAGCACCAGAGCTCACAGTGAGCCATGGCGCCGCTGACGTCATGATGACGTCAGCGTGACGCCATAAATTGCTTTTCTTATTTTCCTGTAATTCATTTCTGTATTTATTTAAATAGGAAATAATATGACAGGTGGACCCCATCTGTCAGGATTTTAATAATTTCATAAATATTCTAGAAAATAATAATTTTATGACATGTGGGTCCAACTTTATTATTATTTATATAATTTTCACAAATTGTTTTAAAATGAATTAAACTTGGGAAATTCATAAATAATTTATTTTAAATCAGAAAAATATAAAATTATATATCAAAATGATCAGAAAAACATTTCCTAATTGTTTATCCATGTTTCATACATGCTTGAACCAATTAAATGTGGAGCTTAGTAGAAAACCCTAATACACCCCTCTCATATGGCGGTGTCCGATGTCGGAACCCCCTTTAATTTGACGATGCACCTAGGGTTGCTCAATTCCATTCACATGACATGTCATTCATATTGTATGCGCATTGCATTATGCCATGTCGTGAATGTTTGTTTCCCTTTCCGGTATTTGGTTCTTCGCGATAGGATCTGAGCCGGAGCCCGACATCAACGCCACCGAAGAACAGTACTCATCCGCTGAGGGACAAGGCAAGCCCTAACCTGGTTCATCTATGTTTTCGAAATGCTTTTATCTGTGGTTCCTACATATCGCATACGATTCAACTGTCTTTTATCGATAGATAGAGTTACCCTATCTGTTGCATGTCCGACCTTTGTAGCCTCGATACCCTGATCCACTGCTCCTAGCATAACTAGGTTTGGCATGTGTGCGTCGCGAGAGCCTTTGTCTCTTATGCTTAGCCATGCTTAGTTTGTTACGCTACTACTCCGGTCTTCGGACTGGAGCCGTACAATGATATGAATCTAGCATGACAGGTTGACGTGGTAAGTATAGAGATGATGATGTTAAACATGATTAAAGGCTCAGACGAGAGGCCACATTGGGATGTGGTGGGTTGTTTCATTTCTGCCGACCCTAGGAACCGAGTTCTCGCCTCTTGAACCAAGACCGAGCGTACAACCACACGAGGCCCTATTATGGTACCCTCTCGACTCACTAACTTGCCTAGTAGATTCCATGAGTCACATAGTTTGCGCGTTACCTGGTCATATGCATTGCATTTTGCTTGGGGGTTCAAGGTACATAACAGGTAGGTAAGCGTGGCCGTGGTGGCTGGAGGTTGCGGCCTCTGGGGAAACCCACCTCGCCTCACATCGTTAAGGACCGACTTCGGGACTTGACCCGTTACGGCGGAACCATCCTTAGCGCGTGACTCATGGTCTCGGCGACAGCAAGGTAAAGGTCGTGGTCAACCACCCTCTGCCGGCTCTCCAAGGAAGAGAGCTAATATATATTGGCATTAAGAGTCGGTTGGCGCGTGTGGGTAAAGTTGTGCACCCCTGCAGGGTTAAATCTTTTCGAAAAGCCGTGTCCACGGTTATGGACGACTTGGGAATGGATTCTGTGATCATAGACAACTTTAACCTGATCGTAAAACTTGGCAAACAATGTGTGTTTACGGACACCTTCTTCGGGTGTTGAGGGGGTGATCCGAGGATAGTGGTTCGAGATGATGAAGATTGGTGGATACAATATGATGATCAATAGAGATAGAGATGTCGCTCTCTTATCCCCTTTTAAAGGTTCTGAGTAGTCGAACTTCTCTTCTCTCTTATCTTACAAAGGAAAACTGGCTTTAAGCAAAAGAAGATCTACCAGAAAGTCTGCATACCCGCTTTGCTAAAAGGTTGTACTAAGTCTTGCTGAGTCCCTGTACTCAGCTTTGCATGCTTTTGTTTCAGATGAAGTCACTTCAGCCGAAGGTGGTTTCTACGTTAACATCGATGGTTAGTTTGGAGTTCCCAGGCAGCAGCCTGCGACTTATGGGCTGGGACGTCGCTTTATGTTATGGCTTCTTAAGCCCTTTGCTATCTTGTTATTTAGAATAACATAATTTGCTTCCGTTGCTTGTTGAATGTTGGGTCAGTGACCTCTGCGTGTAATAATTTGGATCTTACTCTGTTAAGAGTTGTAATATATTCTTTTGAGTCGTAGAGTCACTGTTGTGTTACCGATTCTCTCACTGTAGTCTCTCGAGCTCAAGGTTAGGCTTATGTCAGACGAAGATCTGGTATTTGTCTAACCCTGATCCCGGGGGTGCCACAGGTTTTGGTATCAGAGCAGGACTGCCTGTAGGAAACCCTTGTTCACTGGTCGATGTTGAGTCTAGTGGTTGCGAAAACTATTTGAAAGCTAAAGATTACTTGCAAAACTCTGAATAGGATTCTTTTTACTCCTTACCTGGTGTCACTCTAATGCTGAGTCATCTTACCTGGTTTTGTTTGGAAAAAGATTTCACTTCTTTCCTCTCAATTCAAATCTCTAGGATACACGGGTTTGGGTTATTTTTCTCCAGTACTCCGTATATGGTTGCCTGTCTCAGAGTTTCCAGAATGCCTCAGTTAATCTGAAGCATTGTCCCTTTATTCTTTCTTCGGGTGCTTAGCATCCAATTGTTTGTCTTTATGCGACATGGTGATGCTATGTCATCTTTGCATTCCATCTTCATGGTTTGTGAGTCGGTTGGTAGTGTGTACATTTTGTATGCTTGTTTAACTACTATGATCGATACGATGATATATCCTCATATCACATGTCTTGTCTTTCAGCATGCTCATTGCATTCGGTACATGCTATCCTTCCGTTGAATCTTTCCGGTGAATCCGTGTCTCATGGTTTTTGTCTTCTCCTCAGGATGTCAGGCGGTACTAGAAGTGGTGCAGGCCGTGGTCGTGGTCATGGCCGTGGCAATGGTCGTGGAGATGGCCACGAGGAGAATCCTGACCTTCCTCCTCCTCCTTCTATGGTCCAACTTATGGCCATGTATGAAGCCAATCGCGCAGACAACATTAGGCTCCTTGAAAGGATTGAGCGTAACACAGCTCAGCGTCATGAGGAACAAGTGGGGATCCGAAGCTTCATCCGCCTCACCCCACCAGTGTTCAGTTATTCCACTGAGCCACTTGATGCTGACTACTGGCTCCGTACCATCGAGCGCAAGCTTGAGGTTGCCCACGCTGCTCAAGCAGATTGGGTGAACTTTGCCACCTACCATCTTGAAGGAGCTGCTGGTTCATGGTGGGAAAACTTCCTGTTGATGCAGCCTGCCGGTCATGTCGTAACTTGGCCAGAGTTCAAAGCTGCTTTCCGTGCATATCATATCCCAGAGGGTCTGATGGATGAGAAAAGAGAAGAGTTTCTGAAGCTGACGCAGGGCAGTGGTTCTATCTGTGATTACCAAGGTAATTTCTATCGTCTTGCCTGCTATGCTCCTGAAGAAACTTCCACTGATGCCAAGAAGCAAGCCTTATTCCGCAAGGGACTGGATCCTGAGCTTCGTCGAGATCTTCATCTCCTGGACTTCCCAACCTGCCAAGATCTTGTCAACAAGGCTATGAAGGCAGAAAGAGGAAAGGTGGAGTATGAGGAAACTCGCAAGCGTCCCCGAGATACTTCTCAGTCTTCTGGATCAGGCAATCAGCGCCGTCGTGTTTTCATTCCATACAGTGCTGTGCCTCGTGCTCCTAATGCACCAAAGCCTTCTGGTTATGCTCCTCGCCCACAAGCTCCAAACAATGCCGGCGGAACAAACTATCGTCCTGCTATGGGTACTCCAGGCAGTGGTGCGTGCTTCACTTGTGGTCAACCTGGTCACTACATGAAGGAGTGCCCCCACAATACTTCTGTTCGTGGTGCTCCACCACCAAAGAAGTTTACCAAGCCTCAAGTTGCTGGTCAGGGTCGTCTGACCCATGTCATCTTCGAAGAAGGCTGAAGCAGATCCAAGCGTCATAATGGGTACGCTTCGAATCAACTCCATTATAGCTACAGTTCTGTTTGATTCTGGAGCATCGCATTCATTCATATCCCAAGAGTTTGCTCAGTTGCATGGGATAACCTTTGTGAAGTTGCCTACTACTCTAATGGTTCAGTCCCCGGGTTCCACTTGGCGAACCAATATGGTTAGTCATGGGAATAAAATCGAGATTGGATATCTTCTTTTTCCAATTCCCCTCATTGCCCTCAAGTCAACCGACATTGATATCATTTTGGGCATGGATTGGCTAGCTAAATATCAGGCTGTCCTTGATTGTGCAGCCAGGTCTCTTACTTTGACCGATCTTTCCGGAAGCTCCATTCTGTATTGGTCTTCGGCAGCAACATCTCCATCAGCAGTACATATTCCTGATGCTGAGTTGTATTCCCTTGATGTCTTACCTCCGCTTGAAATTTCTGATGTTCCGGTGGTTTGTGACTTCCCTGATGTCTTTCCGGAAGAATTACCTGGCATGCCACCTGATCGAAGCGTGGAGTTTGTCATCGAGCTGGTTCCTGGAACTGCTCCTGTTTCTCGACGTCCTTATCGTATGCCTCGAGAAGAGTTGGTTGAACTGAAGAAGCAGTTGGAAGAGTTAGAAGGGAAAAGATACATTCAACCGAGTACTTCTTCCTGGGGATGTCCCGCACTTTTTGTCAAGAAGAGGGATACCAACGTTCCGCGTCTGGTTGTTGATTACCGCCCGCTCAACGCAGTAACCATCAAGAACAAGTATCCTCTACCTCGAATCAATGATCTTTTTGATCAATTGAGTGGTGCCACAGTCTTTTCCAAGATGGATTTGAGATCAGGCTACCATCAAATCAAAATCCGAACGGAGGACATTCCAAAAACGGCGTTCATGACTCGTTATGATCTTTACGAGTACACCGTCATGTCCTTTGGCCTCACAAATGCTCCAGCCACTTTTATGCGGCTCATGAACTCAGTGTTTATGGAGTATCTTGACAAATTCGTCATTATCTACATTGATGATATTCTGGTCTACTCCAAAACCGAAGAAGAACACACTGAACACTTGCGTTTGGTGCTGACCAAGCTTCGTGAACATCGTCTCTATGCCAAGTTTTCTAAATGTGAGTTCTGGCTACAAGAGCTCATCTTTCTTGGCCATGTGGTTTCTGCAAAAGGTGTTGCAGTCATTCCAGATAAAGTTCAATCCGTTCTTGACTGGAAGACTCCTAAGTCAGCCAAAGAGATTCGGAGTTTTCTTGGATTGGCGGGTTATTACCGTCGATACATCGAGAATTTCTCCAAGATCGCCAAACCAATGACTGATCTTCTGAAGAAAGATAAGAAGTTTGAGTGGTCAGAAAAGGCTGAAGAAAGTTTTCAGACACTGAAAATAAAGCTGACTACCGCTCCGGTACTTGTCCTTCCAGACACAAGCAAAGATTTTGTCATCTTCTGTGATGCATCTCTTCAAGGGCTCGGATGTGTGTTGATGCAAGATGGCCATGTAGTGGCTTATGCCTCTCGACAGTTGAAGCCACATGAGCTCAATTATCCAACTCATGATCTAGAGCTTGCAGCTGTGGTCCATGCTCTTAAGCAATGGCGACCTTACCTTTACGGTAATCGTTGCGAGTTATACTCGGATCATCAAAGCCTGAAGTATCTCTTTACCCAACCGGATCTGAATCTCAGGCAGACAAGATGGTTGGAACTCATCAAGGACTATGATTTGGGTCTTAACTATCAGCCCGGCAAAGCCAACGTCGTTGCTGACGCGCTAAGTCGGAAGTCATATTGCAACAATCTGATGCTCAAGCAATGTCAACCTGCCCTCCATGAGGAATTTGCAAGACTCAATCTTGAAGTTGTTCCTCAGGGATTCCTTGCCAACTTAGAGGTGAAACCCTCTCTTGAAGACCAGATCAAAGACGCTCAGAAGCGTGATTTGGGTATCACTAAGATCAAAGAGAACATTGCTAGCAGAGATGCTAAATGTTTCTCCGTCAACGATCAAGGTGTTGTCTACCTTGGTAACCGCTTGGTGGTGCCGAAGAAAAATAACCTAAGAGAGCTTATCCTCCGAGAAGCTCATGAGTCTCCTCTATCTATTCATCCTGGAAGTACAAAGATGTATCAGGATCTTCGCCAAAGGTTCTGGTGGACCCGGATGAAAAGAGAAATTGCTCGCTTCGTAGCTGAATGCGACATTTGCCGTCGTGTAAAAGCCGAGCATCAAAGACCAGCTGGTACTCTTCAACCTCTATCTACTCCTGAATGGAAATGGGATGAAATTGGTATGGATTTCATTACCGGACTTCCCAAAACTCAGAAAGCAAGCAATGCTATATGGGTAATTGTTGATCGCCTATCCAAGGTTGCTCACTTCCTTCCTATCCGAGAAGACATTACTGCTAGCAAGTTGGCAGATCTGTATGTTTCTCGAATAGTATCTCTTCATGGTGTTCCAAAGAAGATTATCTCTGACCGAGGAAGCTTGTTTACTTCCAAGTTCTGGGCCAGTTTCCAACAAGCTATGGGAACTCGTCTTTCCTTCAGCACGGCCTATCATCCTCAAACCGGTGGTCAAACCGAGAGGGTGAATCAAATCCTTGAAGACATGCTCAGGGCCTGTGTTATATCATTCGGCAAGAATTGGGAAAAGTGCCTTCCATTTGCTGAATTCTCCTATAACAACAGTTTTCAATCTAGCCTGGGCATGGCGCCTTTTGAAGCTCTATATGGACGGAAATGTCGAACCCCTCTGAATTGGTCAGAAACCGGTGAAAGACAGTTCTTTGGACCGGACATGATCAAGGAAGCGGAAGATCAAGTTGGCATTATCCGAGAACGTTTGAAAGCTGCTCAGTCTCGTCAAAAGAGCAATTACGATCGTCATCATCAAGAAGTTCGCTATGAAGTTGGCGAGCAAGCTTATCTTCGAGTCACTCCTTTAAGAGGTGTCCATCGTTTCGGTATAAAAGGCAAACTAGCTCCTCGCTATGTTGGTCCTTTCCGCATCCTTGCAAAACGAGGTACACTTGCCTACAAGTTGGAATTCCCTCCAACTTTTCCTGAAGTTCATGACGTCTTCCATGTCTCCCAACTCAAACGTTGCTTCAAAGATCCCATCCGTGGTGTTGATCACGAAACAGTTGACCTCCAAGAAGATCTGACTTATCGAGAACATCCTGTTCGTATCCTTGATGAAACCGAGCGTAAAACTCGACGTCAGAGCATCAAGTTCCTGAAAGTTCAGTGGTCTAATCATTCTGAGCAAGAAGCAACCTGGGAACGAGAAGATCGTTTACGATCTGAGTACCCTTCCTTCTTTTCTAAAATCTAGGAATCTCGAGGACGAGATTCTTGTAAGGGGGGTAGAGTTGTAACATCCCAACCTTGTTTTTATAAATAAATGAGTGTTCATGAGCATTGCATGCATATAGTTTGCATTTGAGTAAAAATTTGCAACAAAGTTGGATTGTTTTCAATTATGCAAACCCTTCTCTTTTCTTTCTCATTCAAATCTCTCAAGATTTTCAAATCTAAGCAACATGGTTTTGTTGTTTATCAATAAGGCCATGTGTGTTTCTTGTTCTCTGAAAAGTTTGAGTTTTCAAACTCTATTCAAAATTAGTTTTGAATTTGGTTTAGAATAGGAAAAAAATAACAAAACCAGAAAATATAAAAGAGAGAGCTCCCTCCTCTCTCTTCCCTGGGCCGCAGCCCACCTCTTTTTCCCTCTCTCCTTCTCTCTGGCACGGCCCAAGTGGCCCAGGCCGCAAGCCCCACCAGCCCAGCAACTCCCGCGGGGGGGTTTTTGCAAAAATCCCTTCTTCCCCGCGGAGCCAAGCTGCTGGCTGGCAGCACGCCGGCCCTCCGATGCTCCGGCCGGCCAGGATCGATGCCGCCGCCCCCGGTGGCCTACAAGTACCTCCGCCGGCCGCCGCCCTAACCCTAATTCCCCACTTTCCCCTTCTCCCGCGCTCTCCCGAGCCTCAGCAACCCTAACCCTAACTCCGGCCGGCCCCCTTCCTCTGTCGATTCGCCGCCGGCGAAGCCCCCCCGGCCGTCGCCGTCGACTCCATCGGCGTCAGGGTGAGCCGCTGCACCTCCCTGTCCCCTCGGTCCGCTTCCCCTCGCCCTCTAGCTCCGCCCCCGCGTGCCTCTGCCCCGGCCTCCGCCGCTCGTCGCCGGTACCCCCGCTCCGGCGACCAATCAAGGGCGGCGCCGCCACCATTCGGTCGCCCGCGTCGCCCTGCTCCTTTTCCTCCACGCGCGCGCCGCTATTGCTGGCCAAATCGGCCGATTGCAGCAGCACCAGAGCTCACAGTGAGCCATGGCGCCGCTGACGTCATGATGACGTCAGCGTGACGCCATAAATTGCTTTTCTTATTTTCCTGTAATTCATTTCTGTATTTATTTAAATAGGAAATAATATGACAGGTGGACCCCATCTGTCAGGATTTTAATAATTTCATAAATATTCTAGAAAATAATAATTTTATGACATGTGGGTCCAACTTTATTATTATTTATATAATTTTCACAAATTGTTTTAAAATGAATTAAACTTGGGAAATTCATAAATAATTTATTTTAAATCAGAAAAATATAAAATTATATATCAAAATGATCAGAAAAACATTTCCTAATTGTTTATCCATGTTTCATACATGCTTGAACCAATTAAATGTGGAGCTTAGTAGAAAACCCTAATACACCCCTCTCATATGGCGGTGTCCGATGTCGGAACCCCCTTTAATTTGACGATGCACCTAGGGTTGCTCAATTCCATTCACATGACATGTCATTCATATTGTATGCGCATTGCATTATGCCATGTCGTGAATGTTTGTTTCCCTTTCCGGTATTTGGTTCTTCGCGATAGGATCTGAGCCGGAGCCCGACATCAACGCCACCGAAGAACAGTACTCATCCGCTGAGGGACAAGGCAAGCCCTAACCTGGTTCATCTATGTTTTCGAAATGCTTTTATCTGTGGTTCCTACATATCGCATACGATTCAACTGTCTTTTATCGATAGATAGAGTTACCCTATCTGTTGCATGTCCGACCTTTGTAGCCTCGATACCCTGATCCACTGCTCCTAGCATAACTAGGTTTGGCATGTGTGCGTCGCGAGAGCCTTTGTCTCTTATGCTTAGCCATGCTTAGTTTGTTACGCTACTACTCCGGTCTTCAGACTGGAGCCGTACAATGATATGAATCTAGCATGACAGGTTGACGTGGTAAGTATAGAGATGATGATGTTAAACATGATTAAAGGCTCAGACGAGAGGCCACATTGGGATGTGGTGGGTTGTTTCGTTTCTGCCGACCCTAGGAACCGAGTTCTCGCCTCTTGAACCAAGACCGAGCGTACAACCACACGAGGCCCTATTATGGTACCCTCTCGACTCACTAACTTGCCTAGTAGATTCCATGAGTCACATAGTTTGCGCGTTACCTGGTCATATGCATTGCATTTTGCTTGGGGGTTCAAGGTACATAACAGGTAGGTAAGCGTGGCCGTGGTGGCTGGAGGTTGCGGCCTCTGGGGAAACCCACCTCGCCTCACATCGTTAAGGACCGACTTCGGGACTTGACCCGTTACGGCGGAACCATCCTTAGCGCGTGACTCATGGTCTCGGCGACAGCAAGGTAAAGGTCGTGGTCAACCACCCTCTGCCGGCTCTCCAAGGAAGAGAGCTAATATATATTGGCATTAAGAGTCGGTCGAGGCAACCATAGTAGTCCCATTCAAGAAGGTAGATTAGAAGTACTATACCCTAGTTGATCAAGACAATACTTGATCATGGAAGTGAGAAACCTATTTAATGAGAGATACCTTAGGAAGCTAAACCTTGATCATTATAAATTGAGTGATGATCATAAACCCTAAGAAATTGAGGTAGAGATATCAAGAACAAGTTGATCATGTTTAACCATGATCATACCTTAGAGAAATGTGAGGATAAGTTAAACCCTAATATTATAAGAAGATATCAACCTTCCATAAAATAATAAGGGAACCACTAGCAAACCTAAAACCATTTCCAATATATTAAGTAGAGAAACAACTGAATAGCAACAAACCTTGTATGGTTCAGCCCCAATAACAATCCAAATGATCTTGGATTGAATCATCCTATTATTGGTGAGGAAGAGCAACCTTAGATAATTCAACAAGAGGTCCACCTACCTTTAGAACCAATGCCCTATCCCAACTTTAACTTATGTATCACATGGGGATCACAAGTATAATCCTAGAACCATGCCTAAGCTTGAATATGAGTAAGGGATTATTTAGCCAACCCTGAAATGAATCAAAATAACAATTTAACCTATCTTCCAAGCCATGCCTATGTAGGTGCCACTAACTAGTGTTTCCAAATAAATAGTAGTCTCATGAGAGAAATGAGATCCACCTTAACTATATTAAACTAAGGGTTTAAAAGATGACAATAATACTTTAAAATAACCTTAAACAATTCTCCAAATCAATAACCACCATGAGCACATGAAATAATGTTATGAGATCATATGCTCAAATAAGAGACTTGATATTAAGTCATGCCTTGTAAATTGTTTAATGCAATGTAACAAAAGATAAATATAAAAACTTAACTATCAAGAGGTACTTAGAAGAACCTCTTGAGAAATAGTTTGGATTACCTAAATTGATATTGGCAATTAGGACTATATAATTGCCCATTTTCAATTTCTATTAACATTTAATAAACAAGGGTGTCACTACACATATAAAATATTTTAAAGCTCTTATATTTACAATAGTATGTTCGTAAACTCCAAAGGGATTCACATATTTAAAATCCTGCAAGGTATAAATAGGATTCAAATTTGAATTTTAAAAGCAGAATTCAAAACAGAAAATAAGAAAGAAAACAGAAAACAAAAGGAAAGAAGGAAGCCTACCTGGCTTACCTGGCGGGCCACCACAGCCCAACACACGGCCTGGCAGCAGCCCAAAACGGCCCAAGCCGCAACCCAAATAGCGACCCAAGTACCTCTTCGTTAAAAACAAACGAAGAGAAGGTCGTCCTCATCCATATTCATTCCTACTTAGCATCACACCAATGTGATGAACCTCAGGAGCAACTATGCCAACCCCTGCGCATTACCTAACAATACTTCTGTTCGTGGTGCTCCACCACCAAAGAAGTTTACCAAGCCTCAAGTTGCTGGTCAGGGTCGTCTGACCCATGTCACTGCTGAAGAAGCTGAAGCAGATCCAAGCGTCATAATGGGTACGCTTCGAATCAACTCCATTATAGCTACAGTTCTGTTTGATTCTGGAGCATCGCATTCATTCATATCCCAAGAGTTTGCTCAGTTGCATGGGATAACCTTTGTGAAGTTGCCTACTACTCTAATGGTTCAGTCCCCGGGTTCCACTTGGCGAACCAATATGGTTAGTCATGGGAATAAAATCGAGATTGGATATCTTCTTTTTCCAATTCCCCTCATTGCCCTCAAGTCAACCGACATTGATATCATTTTGGGCATGGATTGGCTAGCTAAATATCAGGCTGTCCTTGATTGTGCAGCCAGGTCTCTTACTCTGACCGATCTTTCCGGAAGCTCCATTCTGTATTGGTCTTCGGCAGCAACATCTCCATCAGCAGTACATATTCCTGATGCTGAGTTGTATTCCCTTGATGTCTTACCTCCGCTTGAAATTTCTGATGTTCCGGTGGTTTGTGACTTCCCTGATGTCTTCCCGGAAGAATTACCTGGCATGCCACCTGATAGAAGCGTGGAGTTTGTCATCGAGCTGGTTCCTGGAACTGCTCCTGTATCTCGACGTCCTTATCGTATGCCTCGAGAAGAGTTGGTTGAACTGAAGAAGCAGTTGGAAGAGTTAGAAGGAAAAAGGTACATCCAACCTAGTACTTCTTCTTGGGGATGTCCTGCACTTTTTGTCAAGAAGAGGGATACCAATGTTCCGCGTCTGGTTGTTGATTACCGGCCGCTCAACGCAGTAACCATCAAGAACAAGTATCCTCTACCTCGAATCAATGATCTTTTTGATCAATTGAGTGGTGCCACAGTCTTTTCCAAGATGGATTTGAGATCAGGCTACCATCAAATCAAAATCCGAACGGAGGACATTCCAAAAACGGCGTTCATGACTCGTTATGGTCTTTACGAGTACACCGTCATGTCCTTTGGCCTCACAAATGCTCCAGCCACTTTTATGCGGCTCATGAACTCAGTGTTTATGGAGTATCTTGACAAATTCGTCATTATCTACATTGATGATATTCTGGTCTACTCCAAAACCGAAGAAGAACACACCGAACACCTACGTTTGGTGCTGACCAAGCTTCGTGAACATCGTCTCTATGCCAAGTTTTCTAAATGTGAGTTCTGGCTACAAGAGCTCATCTTTCTTGGCCATGTGGTCTCTGCAAAAGGTGTTGCAGTTATTCCTGATAAAGTTCAATCCGTTCTTGACTGGAAGACTCCTAAGTCAGCCAAAGAGATTCGGAGTTTTCTTGGATTGGCGGGTTATTACCGTCGATACATCGAGAATTTCTCTAAGATTGCCAAACCAATGACTGATCTTCTGAAGAAAGATAAGAAGTTTGAGTGGTCAGAAAAGGCTGAAGAAAGTTTCCAGACACTGAAAATAAAGCTGACTACCGCTCCGGTACTTGTCCTTCCAGACACAAGCAAAGACTTTGTCATCTTCTGTGATGCCTCTCTTCAAGGGCTCGGATGTGTGTTGATGCAAGATGGCCATGTAGTGGCTTATGCCTCTCGACAGTTGAAACCACATGAGCTCAATTATCCAACTCATGATCTAGAGCTTGCAGCTGTGGTCCATGCTCTTAAGCAATGGCGACCTTACCTTTACGGTAATCGTTGCGAGTTATACTCGGATCATCAAAGCCTGAAGTATCTCTTCACCCAACCAGATCTGAATCTCAGGCAGACAAGATGGTTGGAACTCATCAAGGACTATGATTTGGGTCTTAACTATCAGCCCGGCAAGGCCAACGTCGTTGCTGACGCGCTAAGTCGGAAGTCATATTGCAACAATCTAATGCTCAAGCAATGTCAACCTGCCCTCCATGAGGAATTTGCAAGACTCAATCTTGAAGTTGTTCCTCAAGGATTCCTTGCCAACTTAGAGGTGAAATCCTCTCTTGAAGACCAGATCAAATCCGCTCAGAAGCGTGATTTGGGTATCACTAAGATCAAAGAGAACATTGTTAGCGGAGATGCTAAATGTTTCTCCGTCAACGATCAAGGTGTTGTATACTTTGGTAACCGCTTGGTGGTGCCGAAGAAAAAGAACCTGAGAGAGCTTATCCTCCGAGAAGCTCATGAGTCTCCTCTATCTATTCATCCTGGAAGTACAAAGATGTATCAGGATCTTCGCCAAAGGTTCTGGTGGACCCGGATGAAAAGAGAAATTGCTCGCTTTGTAGCTGAATGCGACGTTTGTCGTCGTGTAAAAGCTGAGCATCAAAGACCAGCTGGTACTCTTCAACCTCTATCTACTCCTGAATGGAAATGGGATGAAATCGGCATGGATTTCATTACCGGACTTCCCAAAACTCCAAAGGGAAATGACTCCATATGGGTAGTGGTGGATCGTCTATCCAAGGTTGCTCATTTTCTTCCTGTTCGGGAAAGTATTCGTGCTAGTCAACTAGCAGATCTCTATATATCCCGGATAGTCTCTCTTCATGGTGTTCCGAAGAAGATCATCTCCGATCGTGGAAGCTTGTTTACCTCGAAATTCTGGGAAAGTCTTCAAAACTCCATGGGAACAAAACTTTCCTTCAGCACGGCCTATCATCCCCAAACCGGTGGTCAAACCGAAAGGGTGAATCAAATCCTTGAAGACATGCTCAGAGCCTGTGTTATATCCTTTGGCAAGAATTGGGAAAAGTGCCTTCCATTTGCTGAATTCTCCTATAACAACAGTTTCCAATCTAGCCTGGGCATGGCGCCTTTTGAAGCTCTTTATGGACGGAAATGTCGAACCCCTCTGAATTGGTCAGAAACCGGTGAAAGACAGTTCTTTGGACCGGACATGATCAAGGAAGCAGAAGATCAAGTTGGCATTATCCGAGAGCGTTTGAAAGCTGCTCAGTCTCGTCAAAAGAGCAATTACGATCGTCATCATCAAGAAGTTCGCTATGAAGTTGGCGAGCAAGCTTATCTTCGAGTCACTCCTTTAAGAGGTGTCCATCGTTTCGGTATAAAAGGCAAACTAGCTCCTCGCTATGTTGGTCCTTTCCGCATCCTTGCAAAACGAGGTGCACTTGCTTACAAGTTGGAACTCCCTCCAACTTTTCCTGAAGTTCATGACGTCTTCCATGTCTCCCAACTCAAACGTTGCTTCAAAGATCCCATCCGTGGTGTTGATCACGAAACACTTGATCTCCAAGAGGATCTGACCTATAGAGAGTATCCTATCCGTATCCTTGATGAAGCTGAGCGTAAAACTCGGCGTCAAACTATCAAATTCCTGAAAGTTCAATGGTCTCATCACTCTGAGTCAGAAGCAACCTGGGAACGAGAGGATCGTCTCCGATCTGAGTACCCTGCCTTCTTTTCTAAAACTTAGGAATCTCGGGGACGAGATTCTTGTAAGGGGGGTAGAGTTGTAACATCCCAACCTTGTGTTCATAAATAAATGAGTGATCATGTGCATCTCATGCATGTAGTTTGCATTTGAGCAAAATTTGCATCTCCATTTTCCAATTAAGCAATCAATTTAGCCACCACGGCCACGCTTACCTACCTGTTATGTACCTTGAACCCCCAAGCAAAATGCAATGCATATGACCAGGTAACGCGCAAACTATGTGACTCATGGAATCTACTAGGCAAGTTAGTGAGTCGAGAGGGTACCATAATAGGGCCTCGTGTGGTTGTACGCTCGGTCTTGGTTCAAGAGGCGAGAACTCGGTTCCTAGGGTCGGCAGAAACGAAACAACCCACCACATCCCAATGTGGCCTCTCGTCTGAGCCTTTAATCATGTTTAACATCATCATCTCTATACTTACCACGTCAACCTGTCATGCTAGATTCATATCATTGTACGGCTCCAGTCCGAAGACCGGAGTAGTAGCGTAACAAACTAAGCATGGCTAAGCATAAGAGACAAAGGCTCTCGCGACGCACACATGCCAAACCTAGTTATGCTAGGAGCAGTGGATCAGGGTATCGAGGCTACAAAGGTCGGACATGCAACAGATAGGGTAACTCTATCTATCGATAAAAGACAGTTGAATCATATGCGATATGTAGGAACCACAGATAAAAGCATTTCGAAAACATAGATGAACCAGGTTAGGGCTTGCCTTGTCCCTCAGCGGATGAGTACTGTTCTTCGGTGGCGTTGATGTCGGGCTCCGGCTCAGATCCTATCGCGAAGAACCAAATACCGGAAAGGGAAACAAACATTCACGACATGGCATAATGCAATGCGCATACAATATGAATGACATGTCATGTGAATGGAATTGAGCAACCCTAGGTGCATCGTCAAATTAAAGGGGGTTCCGACATCGGACACCGCCATATGAGAGGGGTGTATTAGGGTTTTCTACTAAGCTCCACATTTAATTGGTTCAAGCATGTATGAAACATGGATAAACAATTAGGAAATGTTTTTCTGATCATTTTGATATATAATTTTATATTTTTCTGATTTAAAATAAATTATTTATGAATTTCCCAAGTTTAATTCATTTTAAAACAATTTGTGAAAATTATATAAATAACAATAAAGTTGGACCCACATGTCATAAAATTATTATTTTCTAGAATATTTATGAAATTATTAAAATCCTGACAGATGGGGTCCACCTGTCATATTATTTCCTATTTAAATAAATACAGAAATGAATTACAGGAAAAATAAGAAAAGCAATTTATGGCGTCACGCTGACGTCATCATGACGTCAGCGGCGCCATGGCTCACTGTGAGCTCTGGTGCTGCTGCAATCGGCCGATTTGGCCAGCAATAGCGGCGCGCGCGTGGGGGAAAAGGAGCAGGGCGACGCGGGCGACCGAATGGTGGCGGCGCCGCCCTTGATTGGTCGCCGGAGCGGGGTGGGCGACGAGCGCGGCTGAGGCCGGCAGAGGGGCACGCGGGGGCGGAGCTAGAGGGCGAGGGGAAGCGGACCGAGGGGACAGGGAGGTGCAGCGGCTCACCCTGACGCCGATGGAGTCGACGGCGACGGCCGGGGGGGGCTTCGCCGGCGGCGAATCGACGGAGGAAGGGGGCCGGCCCCAGAGAGGGTGAGGGTTGCGGACGCTCAGGAGAGCGCGGGAGAAGGGGAAAGTGGGGAATTAGGGTTAGGGCGGCGGCCGGCGGAGGTACTTGTAGGCCACCGGGGGCGGCGGCATCGATCCTGGCCGGCCGGAGCATCGGAGGGCCGGCGTGCTGCCAGCCAGCAGCTTGGCTCCGCGGGGAAGAAGGGATTTTTGCAAAAACCCCCCCGCGGGAGTTGCTGGGCTGGTGGGGCTTGCGGCCTGGGCCACTTGGGCCGTGCCAGAGAGAAGGAGAGAGGGAAAAAGAGGTGGGCTGCGGCCCAGGGAAGAGAGAGGAGGGAGCTCTCTCTTTTATATTTTCTGGTTTTGTTATTTTTTTCCTATTCTAAACCAAATTTAAAACTAATTGTTTATCCATGGTTTGATCACGCGAGCCGGGAGGCCCAGAATCGCCGTGGCCGCGCTCGTCTTCTCCGCAGTTGGCAGCGCTCGCCGGCGTCGATTCGGCGCCGTCCAGGCTCCTCCGACCTTGCCGGCCATCCCGTCGCGCTCCTGGTCGAGCGAGCCATCCAAAATCTAAGCTAGGCATCCACTCGTTCAGGTACCGATGGATGTGACCACGCCCATGTTCAGCACGATTGTTGCTTGATTGCTGCTTGTTTGTGTAATCCTAGAAGCAACGATCGTACTGATATTTGTAACCACACATGCCTAGTGTGTATTTTCGTTCAGGGTTACAGTAGAAAAAGCTTCATTGCATGCTATGGTCTTGCGCATACGTACCAGATTCAGCGTTTTGCCATGACAACTAGCACAGTTTACATATACTCATATTTAGCTACACACAACACTTTTCCTGTGAGCACTTGTTCTATTCAATGTCATCTGCTAGTACTAAATATTTGACTGATGTATAAAAACAAGTTCAGAACTGAAGGTGGATCTCTAAAAATACAGTAATATATACTCTGAATTTTAAATCTGATGTAGCCTTTTTATGTACATGATCATTTTGGTTCCAAACTGTAAGTTTAGCTCCAGCCGCTGGTCATGTGTGCTTGTACGTATATGTTTATGTACCAACTGAACCAGGTCACTCCCAAAACTCTAAGCCAAGAAGAATAACTTAGGTGTTGCATTCTTTGAAAATCGTTTTCATGTTTCCAGAAATTCAGGAAATGCGCAAGCGTATAAAATTCGTAACTAATTCATGTTTTGTCCGAAAAGTACAAACCATGTATCAAAACGTTTAGAAAAACAAGATTTATATGTTCATATCATTCTCATGCATGCTTAAGAAACTTGAACATTGTTTATAATAGGAGAATAAATGAACCCATCTCTTTAATATGTGGGGTTAATGGAAATGCAATGTATTATGCATCCCAACTCCATTTAAATCGATGAGCATGTATTAGGGTCAAATTCAATATCTTTAATATGTCATGTCATCATTCTTGTATGCGCATTGCATTATGCCATGTGTTGATTGTTCCTTTACCTTTCCGGTGTTTGCTTCTTCGCGATCGATAGCGCACGAGTCTGAGACGATGAAGATCAACCACTCTGAAGATCAATACTCATCCTCCGACAAACAAGTCAAGTACAAGAGTATCGAAGATCCATATTGGTTTGTCAGGGACAAAGGCAAGCCCTAGCCTGGTTCATATAAGTTTTACAAATTCTTTCATTCTGGTTACTTCATATTGCATGCGATTCAACTGTCTTTTACCGATAGATAGAGTTACCCTATCTGTTGCATGTCCGACCTTTGTAGCCTCGATACCCTGATCCACTGCTCCTAGCATAATTAGGTTTGGCATGTGTGCGTCGCGAGAGCATTTATCTCTTATGCTTAGCCATGCTTAGTTTGTTACGCTACTACTCCGGTCTTCGGACTGGAGCCTTACAATAAAATGAATCTAGCATGACAGATTGACGTGGTAAGTATGGAGATGATGATAAACATGATTAAAGGCTCAGACGAGAGGCCACATTGGGATGTGGTGGGTTGTTTCGTTTCTGCCGACCCTAGGAACCGAGTTCTCGCCTCTTGAACCAAGACCGAGCGTACAACCACACGAGGCCCTATTATGGTACCCTCTCGACTCACTAACTTGCCTAGTAGATTCCATGAGTCACATAGTTTGCGCGTTACCTGGTCATATGCATTGCATTTTGCTTGGGGGTTAAAGGTACATAACAGGTAGGTAAGCGTGGCCGTGGTGGCTGGGGGTTGCGGCCCCTGGGGAAACCCACCTCGCCTCACATCGTTAAGGACCGACTTCGGGACTTGACCCGTTACGGCGGAACAATCCTTAGCGCGTGACTCATGGTCTCGGCGACAGCAAGGTAAGGGTCGTGGTCAACCACCCTCTGCCGGCTTTCCAAGGAAGAGAGCTTAAACGTTGGCACTAAGAGTCGGTTGGCGCGTGTGGGTAAAGTTGTGCACCCCTGCAGGGTTATGAATCTTTTCGAAAAGCCGTGTCCACGGTTATGGACGACTTGGGAACGGACGTGGAGATCATAGAGAACATGAACCTAATCGTAAAACTTGGCAAACAATGTGTGTTTACGGACACCTTCTTCGGGTGTTGAGGGGGTGATCCGAGGATAGTGGTTCGAGATGATGAAGATTGGTGGATACAATATGATGATCAATAGAGATAGAGATGTCGCTCTCTTATCCCTTTTTAAAGGTTCTGAGTAGTCGAGCTTCTTCTCCCTCCTGTTTATCAAAGGAAAACTGGCTTTACGCAAAAGAAGCTCCACAGAAAGCCCGCATACCCGCTTTGCTAAAAGGTTGTACTAAGTCTTGCTGAGTCCCTGTACTCAGCTTTGCATGCTCTTGTTTCAGACGAAGTCGCTCCAACAGATGGTGGTTTCTAGTCGACATCGACGAGTAGCTTGGGGTTCCCAGGTGGCAGCCTGGAATCTATGGGCTGGGACGTCGCCGTTATGCTCCTGGCCTCCTAGGCCTTTTGCTATCTTGCTATGTCTAATAGCATAACTTCGCTTCCGTTGATTGATGTATGTCAGGTCAGTGACCTCTGCTTGTATGCTTTGGTTCTTCGCTCAGTTATGAGATTGTATTACTTTTGAGTCATAGAGTCATCGTTGTGTTACCGATTCTCTCATCGTAGTCTCTCGAGCTCTAGGTTAGGCTTATGTCGGGACGAAGATCTGCATTTGTCTAACCACGATCCGGGGGTGCCACAGGTTTTGATACCAAAACCTGTGGCACCCCGGATCGGGGTTAGACAAATACCAGATCTTCGTCCGACATAAGCCTAACCTTGAGCTCGAGAGACTACGATGAGAGAATCGGTAACACAAATGCTGACTCTACGACTCAAAAGAATATATTACAACTCTTAACAGAGTAAGATCCAAATTATTACACGCAGAGGTCACTGACCCAACATTCAACAAGCAACGGAAGCAAATTATGTTATTCTAAATAACAAGATAGCAAAGGGCTTAAGAAGCCATAACATAAAGCGACGTCCCAGCCCATAAGTCGCAGGCTGCCGCCTGGGGAACTCCAAACTAACCATCGATGTTAACGTAGAAACCACCTTCGGCTGAAGCGACTTCATCTCGAAACAAAAGCATGCAAAGCTGAGTACAGGGACTCAAAGCAAGACTTAGTACAACCTTTTAGCAAAGCGGGTATGCATCTTTCTGGTAGATCTTCTTTTGCTTAAAGCCAGTTTTCCTTTGTAAGATAAGAGAGAAGAGAAGTTCGACTACTCAGAACCTTTAAAAGGGGATAAGAGAGCGACATCTCTATCTCTATTGATCATCATATTGTATCCACCAATCTTCATCATCTCGAACCACTATCCTCGGATCACCCCCTCAACACCCGAAGAAGGTGTCCGTAAACACACATTGTTTGCCAAGTTTTACGATCAGGTTAAAGTTGTCTATGATCACAGAATCCATTCCCAAGTCGTCCATAACCGTGGACACGGCTTTTCGAAAAGATTTAACCCTGCAGGGGTGCACAACTTTACCCACACGCGCCAACCGACTCTTAATGCCAATATATATTAGCTCTCTTCCTTGGAGAGCCGGCAGAGGGTGGTTGACCACGACCTTTACCTCTTGTCGCCGAGACCATGAGTCACGCGCTAAGGATGGTTCCGCCGTAACGGGTCAAGTCCCGAAGTCGGTCCTTAACGATGTGAGGCGAGGTGGGTTTCCCCAGAGGCCGCAACCTCCAGCCACCACGGCCACGCTTACCTACCTGTTATGTACCTTGAACCCCCAAGCAAAATGCAATGCATATGACCAGGTAACGCGCAAACTATGTGACTCATGGAATCTACTAGGCAAGTTAGTGAGTCGAGAGGGTACCATAATAGGGCCTCGTGTGGTTGTACGCTCGGTCTTGGTTCAAGAGGCGAGAACTCGGTTCCTAGGGTCGGCAGAAACGAAACAACCCACCACATCCCAATGTGGCCTCTCGTCTGAGCCTTTAATCATGTTTAACATCATCATCTCTATACTTACCACGTCAACCTGTCATGCTAGATTCATATCATTGTACGGCTCCAGTCCGAAGACCGGAGTAGTAGCGTAACAAACTAAGCATGGCTAAGCATAAGAGACAAAGGCTCTCGCGACGCACACATGCCAAACCTAGTTATGCTAGGAGCAGTGGATCAGGGTATCGAGGCTACAAAGGTCGGACATGCAACAGATAGGGTAACTCTATCTATCGATAAAAGACAGCTTGAATCGTATGCGATATGTAGGAACCACGAGATAAAAGCATTTCGAAAACATAGATGAACCAGGTTAGGGCTTGCCTTGTCCCTCAGCGGATGAGTACTGTTCTTCTAAGTGGCGTTGATGTCGGGCTCCGGCTCGCATCCTATCGCGAAGAACCAAATACCGGAAAGGGAAACAAACATTCACGACATGGCATAATGCAATGCGCATACAATATGAATGACATGTCATGTGAATGGAATTGAGCAACCCTAGGTGCATCGTCAAATTAAAGGGGGTTCCGACATCGGACACCGCCATATGAGAGGGGTGTATTAGGGTTTTCTACTAAGCTCCACATTTAATTGGTTCAAGCATGTATGAAACATGGATAAACAATTAGGAAATGTTTTTCTGATCATTTTGATATATAATTTTATATTTTTCTGATTTAAAATAAATTATTTATGAATTTCCCAAGTTTAATTCATTTTAAAACAATTTGTGAAAATTATATAAATAATAATAAAGTTGGACCCACATGTCATAAAATTATTATTTTCTAGAATATTTATGAAATTATTAAAATCCTGACAGATGGGGTCCACCTGTCATATTATTTCCTATTTAAATAAATACAGAAATGAATTACAGGAAAATAAGAAAAGCAATTTATGGCGTCACGCTGACGTCATCATGACGTCAGCGGCGCCATGGCTCACTGTGAGCTCTGGTGCTGCTGCAATCGGCCGATTTGGCCAGCAATAGCGGCGCGCGCGTGGGGGAAAAGGAGCAGGGCGACGCGGGCGACCGAATGGTGGCGGCGCCGCCCTTGATTGGTCGCCGGAGCGGGGGTACCGGCGACGAGCGGCGGAGGCCGGGGCAGAGGCACGCGGGGGCGGAGCTAGAGGGCGAGGGGAAGCGGACCGAGGGGACAGGGAGGTGCAGCGGCTCACCCTGACGCCGATGGAGTCGACGGCGACGGCCGGGGGGGGCTTCGCCGGCGGCGAATCGACGGAGGAAGGGGGCCGGCCGGAGTTAGGGTTAGGGTTGCTGAGGCTCGGGAGAGCGCGGGAGAAGGGGAAAGTGGGGAATTAGGGTTAGGGCGGCGGCCGGCGGAGGTACTTGTAGGCCACCGGGGGCGGCGGCATCGATCCCGGCCGGCCGAGAGCATCGGAGGGTCGGCGTGCTGCCGCCCAGAAGAGCCTTGGCTCCGCGGGGAAGAAGGGATTTTTGCAAAAACCCCCCCGCGGGAGTTGCTGGGCTGGTGGGGCTTGCGGCCTGGGCCACTTGGGCCGTGCCAGAGAGAAGGAGAGAGGGAAAAAGAGGTGGGCTGCGGCCCAGGGAAGAGAGAGGAGGGAGCTCTCTCTTTTATATTTTCTGGTTTTGTTATTTTTTTCCTATTCTAAACCAAATTCAAAACTAATTTTGAATAGAGTTTGAAAACTCAAACTTTTCAGAGAACAAGAAACACACATGGCCTTATTGATAAACAACAAAACCATGTTGCTTAGATTTGAAAATCTTGAGAGATTTGAATGAGAAAGAAAAGAGAAGGGTTTGCATAATTGAAAACAATCCAACTTTGTTGCAAATTTTTACTCAAATGCAAACTATATGCATGCAATGCTCATGAACACTCATTTATTTATAAAAACAAGGTTGGGATGTTACAACTCTACCCCCCTTACAAGAATCTCGTCCTCGAGATTCCTAGATTTTAGAAAAGAAGGAAGGGTACTCAGATCGTAAACGATCTTCTCGTTCCCAGGTTGCTTCTTGCTCAGAATGATTAGACCACTGAACTTTCAGGAACTTGATGCTCTGACGTCGAGTTTTACGCTCGGTTTCATCAAGGATACGAACAGGATGTTCTCGATAAGTCAGATCTTCTTGGAGGTCAACTGTTTCGTGATCAACACCACGGATGGGATCTTTGAAGCAACGTTTGAGTTGGGAGACATGGAAGACGTCATGAACTTCAGGAAAAGTTGGAGGGAATTCCAACTTGTAGGCAAGTGTACCTCGTTTTGCAAGGATGCGGAAAGGACCAACATAGCGAGGAGCTAGTTTGCCTTTTATACCGAAACGATGGACACCTCTTAAAGGAGTGACTCGAAGATAAGCTTGCTCGCCAACTTCATAGCGAACTTCTTGATGATGACGATCGTAATTGCTCTTTTGACGAGACTGAGCAGCTTTCAAACGTTCTCGGATAATGCCAACTTGATCTTCCGCTTCCTTGATCATGTCCGGTCCAAAGAACTGTCTTTCACCGGTTTCTGACCAATTCAGAGGGGTTCGACATTTCCGTCCATATAGAGCTTCAAAAGGCGCCATGCCCAAAGCTAGATTGAAAACTGTTGTTATAGGAGAATTCAGCAAATGGAAGGCACTTTTCCCAATTCTTGCCGAATGATATAACACAGGCCCTGAGCATGTCTTCAAGGATTTGATTCACCCTCTCGGTTTGACCACCGGTTTGAGGATGATAGGCCGTCTTTGAAGGAAAGACGAGTTCCCATAGCTTGTTGGAAATCGCCTGTAACTTGGAAGTAAACAAGCTTCCTCGGTCGAGAGATAATCTTCTTTGGAACACCATGAAGAGATACTATTCGAGAAACATACAGATCTGCCAACTTGCTAGCAGTAATGTCTTCTCGGATAGGAAGGAAGTGAGCAACCTTGGATAGGCGATCAACAATTACCCATATAGCATTGCTTGCTTTCTGAGTTTTGGGAAGTCCGGTAATGAAATCCATACCAATTTCATCCCATTTCCATTCAGGAGTAGATAGAGGTTGAAGAGTACCAGCTGGTCTTTGATGCTCGGCTTTTACACGATGGCAAATGTCGCATTCAGCTACGAAGCGAGCAATTTCTCTTTTCATCCGGGTCCACCAGAACCTTTGGCGAAGATCCTGATACATCTTTGTACTTCCAGGATGAATAGATAGAGGAGACTCATGAGCTTCTCGGAGGATAAGCTCTCTTAGGTTCTTTTTCTTCGGCACCACCAAGTGGTTACCAAGGTAGACAACACCTTGATCGTTGACGGAGAAACATTTAGCATCTCCGCTAGCAATGTTCTCTTTGATCTTAGTGATACCCAAATCACGCTTCTGAGCGTCTTTGATCTGGTCTTCAAGAGAGGGTTTCACCTCTAAGTTGGCAAGGAATCCCTGAGGAACAACTTCAAGATTGAGTCTTGCAAATTCCTCATGGAGGGCAGGTTGACATTGCTTGAGCATCAGATTGTTGCAATATGACTTCCGACTTAGCGCGTCAGCAACGACGTTGGCTTTGCCGGGCTGATAGTTAAGACCCAAATCATAGTCCTTGATGAGTTCCAACCATCTTGTCTGCCTGAGATTCAGATCCGGTTGGGTAAAGAGATACTTCAGGCTTTGATGATCCGAGTATAACTCGCAACGATTACCGTAAAGGTAAGGTCGCCATTGCTTAAGAGCATGGACCACAGCTGCAAGCTCTAGATCATGAGTTGGATAATTGAGCTCATGTGGCTTCAACTGTCGAGAGGCATAAGCCACTACATGGCCATCTTGCATCAACACACATCCGAGCCCTTGAAGAGATGCATCACAGGAGATGACAAAATCTTTGCTTGTGTCTGGAAGGACAAGTACCGGAGTGGTAGTCAGCTTTATTTTCAGTGTCTGAAAACTTTCTTCAGCCTTTTCTGACCACTCAAACTTCTTATCTTTCTTCAGAAGATCAGTCATTGGTTTGGCGATCTTGGAGAAATTCTCGATGTATCGACAGTAATAACCCGCCAATCCAAGAAAACTCCGAATCTCTTTGGCTAACTTAGGAGTCTTCCAGTCAAGAACGGATTGAACTTTATCTGGAATGACTGCAACACCTTTTGCAGAAACCACATGGCCAAGAAAGATGAGCTCTTGTAGCCAGAACTCACATTTAGAAAACTTGGCATAGAGACGATGTTCACGAAGCTTGGTCAGCACCAAACGCAAGTGTTCAGTGTGTTCTTCTTCGGTTTTGGAGTAGACCAGAATATCATCAATGTAGATAATGACGAATTTGTCAAGATACTCCATAAACACTGAGTTCATGAGCCGCATAAAAGTGGCTGGAGCATTTGTGAGGCCAAAGGACATGACGGTGTACTCGTAAAGACCATAACGAGTCATGAACGCCGTTTTTGGAATGTCCTCCGTTCGGATTTTGATTTGATGGTAGCCTGATCTCAAATCCATCTTGGAAAAGACTGTGGCACCACTCAATTGATCAAAAAGATCATTGATTCGAGGTAGAGGATACTTGTTCTTGATGGTTACTGCGTTGAGCGGGCGGTAATCAACAACCAGACGCGGAACGTTGGTATCCCTCTTCTTGACAAAAAGTGCGGGACATCCCCAGGAAGAAGTACTCGGTTGAATGTATCTTTTCCCTTCTAACTCTTCCAACTGCTTCTTCAGTTCAACCAACTCTTCTCGAGGCATACGATAAGGACGTCGAGAAACAGGAGCAGTTCCAGGAACCAGCTCGATGACAAACTCCACGCTTCGATCAGGTGGCATGCCAGGTAATTCTTCCGGAAAGACATCAGGGAAGTCACAAACCACCGGAACATCAGAAATTTCAAGCGGAGGTAAGACATCAAGGGAATACAACTCAGCATCAGGAATATGTACTGCTGATGGAGATGTTGCTGCCGAAGACCAATACAGAATGGAGCTTCCGGAAAGATCGGTCAAAGTAAGAGACCTGGCTGCACAATCAAGGACAGCCTGATATTTAGCTAGCCAATCCATGCCCAAAATGATATCAATGTCGGTTGACTTGAGGGCAATGAGGGGAATTGGAAAAAGAAGATATCCAATCTCGATTTTATTCCCATGACTAACCATATTGGTTCGCCAAGTGGAACCCGGGGACTGAACCATTAGAGTAGTAGGCAACTTCACAAAGGTTATCCCATGCAACTGAGCAAACTCTTGGGATATGAATGAATGCGATGCTCCAGAATCAAACAGAACTGTAGCTATAATGGAGTTGATTCGAAGCGTACCCATTATGACGCTTGGATCTGCTTGACTTCTTCAAGATGACATGGGTCGACCCTGACCAGCAACTTGAGGCTTGGTAAACTTCTTTGGTGGTGGAGCACCACGAACAGAAGTATTGTGGGGGCACTCCTTCATGTAGTGACCAGGTTGACCACAAGTGAAGCACGCACCACTGCCTGGAGTACCCATAGCAGGACTGCCTGTAGGAAACCCTTGTTCACTGGTCGATGTTGAGTCTAGTGGTTGCGAAAACTATTTGAAAGCTAAAGATTACTTGCAAAACTCTGAATAGGATTCTTTTTACTCCTTACCTGGTGTCACTCTAATGCTGAGTCATCTTACCTGGTTTTGTTTGGAAAAAGATTTCACTTCTTTCCTCTCAATTCAAATCTCTAGGATACACGGGTTTGGGTTATTTTTCTCCAGTACTCCGTATATGGTTGCCTGTCTCAGAGTTTCCAGAATGCCTCAGTTAATCTGAAGCATTGTCCCTTTATTCTTTCTTCGGGTGCTTAGCATCCAATTGTTTGTCTTTATGTGACATGGTGATGCTATGTCATCTTTGCATTCCATCTTCATGGTTTGTGAGTCGGTTGGTAGTGTGTACATTTTGTATGCTTGTTTAACTACTATGATCGATACGATGATATATCCTCATATCACATGTCTTGTCTTTCAGCATGCTCATTGCATTCGGTACATGCTATCCTTCCGTTGAATCTTTCCGGTGAATCCGTGTCTCATGGTTTTTGTCTTCTCCTCAGGATGTCAGGCGGTACTAGAAGTGGTGCAGGCCGTGGTCGTGGTCATGGCCGTGGCAATGGTCGTGGAGATGGCCACGAGGAGAATCCTGACCTTCCTCCTCCTCCTTCTATGGTCCAACTTATGGCCATGTATGAAGCCAATCGCGTTGAGACAACATTAGGCTCCTTGAAAGGATTGAGCGTAACACAGCTCAGCGTCATGAGGAACAAGTGGGGATCCGAAGCTTCATCCGCCTCACCCCACCAGTGTTCAGTTATTCCACTGAGCCACTTGATGCTGACTACTGGCTCCGTACCATCGAGCGCAAGCTTGAGGTTGCCCACGCTGCTCAAGCAGATTGGGTGAACTTTGCCACCTACCATCTTGAAGGAGCTGCTGGTTCATGGTGGGAAAACTTCCTGTTGATGCAGCCTGCCGGTCATGTCGTAACTTGGCCAGAGTTCAAAGCTGCTTTCCGTGCATATCATATCCCAGAGGGTCTGATGGATGAGAAAAGAGAAGAGTTTCAAGGCGACGCAGGCGTTGGTTCTATCTGTGATTACCAAGGTAATTTCTATCGTCTTGCCTGCTATGCTCCTGAAGAAACTTCCACTGATGCCAAGAAGCAAGCCTTATTCCGCAAGGGACTGGATCCTGAGCTTCGTCGAGATCTTCATCTCCTGGACTTCCCAACCTGCCAAGATCTTGTCAACAAGGCTATGAAGGCAGAAAGAGGAAAGGTGGAGTATGAGGAAACTCGCAAGCGTCCCCGAGATACTTCTCGCCTTTCCGGATCAGGCAATCAGCCGTCGTGTTTTCATTCCATACAGTCATGTGCCTCGTGCTCCTAATGCACCAAAGCCTTCTGGTTATGCTCCTCGCCCACAAGCTCCAAACAATTCTGGTGGAACAAACTATCGTCCCGCTATGGGTACTCCAGGCAGTGGTGCGTGCTTCACTTGTGGTCAACCTGGTCACTACATGAAGGAGTGCCCCCACAATACTTCTGTTCGTGGTGCTCCACCACCAAAGAAGTTTACCAAGCCTCAAGTTGCTGGTCAGGGTCGTCTGACCCATGTCATCCGTCTTGAAGAAGTGACGAGATCCAAGCGTCATAATGGGTACGCTTCGAATCAACTCCATTATAGCTACAGTTCTGTTTGATTCTGGAGCATCGCATTCATTCATATCCCAAGAGTTTGCTCAGTTGCATGGGATAACCTTTGTGAAGTTGCCTACTACTCTAATGGTTCAGTCCCCGGGTTCCACTTGGCGAACCAATATGGTTAGTCATGGGAATAAAATCGAGATTGGATATCTTCTTTTTCCAATTCCCCTCATTGCCCTCAAGTCAACCGACATTGATATCATTTTGGGCATGGATTGGCTAGCTAAATATCAGGCTGTCCTTGATTGTGCAGCCAGGTCTCTTACTTTGACCGATCTTTCCAGAAGCTCCATTCTGTATTGGTCTTCGGCAAGAACATCTCCATCAGCAGTGACATATTCCCGATGCTGAGTTGTATTCCCTTGATGTCTTACCTCCGCTTGAAATTTCTGATGTTCCGGTGGTTTGTGACTTCCCCGATGTCTTTCCGAAGAATTACGGCATGCCACCCGATCGAAGCGTGGAGTTTGTCATCGAGCTGGTTCACTGAATCGCTCCTGTTTCTCGACGTCCTTATCGTATGCCTCGAGAAGAGTTGGTTGAACTGAAGAAGCAGTTGGAAGAGTTAGAAGGGAAAAGATACATTCAACCGAGTACTTCTTCCTGGGGATGTCCCGCACTTTTTGTCAAGAAGAGGGATACCAACGTTCCGCGTCTGGTTGTTGATTACCGCCCGCTCAACGCAGTAACCATCAAGAACAAGTATCCTCTACCTCGAATCAATGATCTTTTTGATCAATTGAGTGGTGCCACAGTCTTTTCCAAGATGGATTTGAGATCAGGCTACCATCAAATCAAAATCCGAACGGAGGACATTCCAAAAACGGCGTTCATGACTCGTTATGATCTTTACGAGTACACCGTCATGTCCTTTGGCCTCACAAATGCTCCAGCCACTTTTATGCGGCTCATGAACTCAGTGTTTATGGAGTATCTTGACAAATTCGTCATTATCTACATTGATGATATTCTGGTCTACTCCAAAACCGAAGAAGAACACACTGAACACTTGCGTTTGGTGCTGACCAAGCTTCGTGAACATCGTCTCTATGCCAAGTTTTCTAAATGTGAGTTCTGGCTACAAGAGCTCATCTTTCTTGGCCATGTGGTTTCTGCAAAAGGTGTTGCAGTCATTCCAGATAAAGTTCAATCCGTTCTTGACTGGAAGACTCCTAAGTCAGCCAAAGAGATTCGGAGTTTTCTTGGATTGGCGGGTTATTACCGTCGATACATCGAGAATTTCTCCAAGATCGCCAAACCAATGACTGATCTTCTGAAGAAAGATAAGAAGTTTGAGTGGTCAGAAAAGGCTGAAGAAAGTTTTCGGACACCGAAAATAAAGCCGACTACCGCTCCGGTACTTGTCCTTCCGCACACAAGCAAAGATTTTGTCATCTTCTCGTGATGCATCTCTTCAAGGGCTCGGATGTGTGTTGATGCAAGATGGCCATGTAGTGGCTTATGCCTCTCGACAGTTGAAGCCACATGAGCTCAATTATCCAACTCATGATCTAGAGCTTGCAGCTGTGGTCCATGCTCTTAAGCAATGGCGACCTTACCTTTACGGTAATCGTTGCGAGTTATACTCGGATCATCAAAGCTCAAGTATCTCTTTACCCAACCGGATCTGAATCTCAGCAGACAAGATGGTTGGAACTCATTAAGGACTATGATTTGGGTCTTAACTATCAGCCCGGCAAAGCCAACGTCGTTGCTGACGCGCTAAGTCGGAAGTCATATTGCAACAATCTGATGCTCAAGCAATGTCAACCTGCCCTCCATGAGGAATTTGCAAGACTCAATCTTGAAGTTGTTCCTCAGGGATTCCTTGCCAACTTAGAGGTGAAACCCTCTCTTGAAGACCAGATCAAAGACGCTCAGAAGCGTGATTTGGGTATCACTAAGATCAAAGAGAACATTGCTAGCGGAGATGCTAAATGTTTCTCCGTCAACGATCAAGGTGTTGTCTACCTTGGTAACCGCTTGGTGGTGCCGAAGAAAAAGAACCTAAGAGAGCTTATCCTCCGAGAAGCTCATGAGTCTCCTCTATCTATTCATCCTGGAAGTACAAAGATGTATCAGGATCTTCGCCAAAGGTTCTGGTGGACCCGGATGAAAAGAGAAATTGCTCGCTTCGTAGCTGAATGCGACATTTGCCGTCGTGTAAAAGCCGAGCATCAAAGACCAGCTGGTACTCTTCAACCTCTATCTACTCCTGAATGGAAATGGGATGAAATTGGTATGGATTTCATTACCGGACTTCCCAAAACTCAGAAAGCAAGCAATGCTATATGGGTAATTGTTGATCGCCTATCCAAGGTTGCTCACTTCCTTCCTATCCGAGAAGACATTACTGCTAGCAAGTTGGCAGATCTGTATGTTTCTCGAATAGTATCTCTTCATGGTGTTCCAAAGAAGATTATCTCTGACCGAGGAAGCTTGTTTACTTCCAAGTTCTGGGCCAGTTTCCAACAAGCTATGGGAACTCGTCTTTCCTTCAGCACGGCCTATCATCCTCAAACCGGTGGTCAAACCGAGAGGGTGAATCAAATCCTTGAAGACATGCTCAGGGCCTGTGTTATATCATTCGGCAAGAATTGGGAAAAGTGCCTTCCATTTGCTGAATTCTCCTATAACAACAGTTTTCAATCTAGCCTGGGCATGGCGCCTTTTGAAGCTCTATATGGACGGAAATGTCGAACCCCTCTGAATTGGTCAGAAACCGGTGAAAGACAGTTCTTTGGACCGGACATGATCAAGGAAGCGGAAGATCAAGTTGGCATTATCCGAGAATGTTTGAAAGCTGCTCAGTCTCGTCAAAAGAGCAATTACGATCGTCATCATCAAGAAGTTCGCTATGAAGTTGGCGAGCAAGCTTATCTTCGAGTCACTCCTTTAAGAGGTGTCCATCGTTTCGGTATAAAAGGCAAACTAGCTCCTCGCTATGTTGGTCCTTTCCGCATCCTTGCAAAACGAGGTACACTTGCCTACAAGTTGGAATTCCCTCCAACTTTTCCTGAAGTTCATGACGTCTTCCATGTCTCCCAACTCAAACGTTGCTTCAAAGATCCCATCCGTGGTGTTGATCACGAAACACTTGATCTCCAAGAGGATCTGACCTATAGAGAGTATCCTATCCGTATCCTTGATGAAGCTGAGCGTAAAACTCGGCGTCAAACTATCAAATTCCTGAAAGTTCAATGGTCTCATCACTCTGAGTCAGAAGCAACCTGGGAACGAGAGGATCGTCTCCGATCTGAGTACCCTGCCTTCTTTTCTAAAACTTAGGAATCTCGGGGACGAGATTCTTGTAAGGGGGGTAGAGTTGTAACATCCCAACCTTGTGTTCATAAATAAATGAGTGATCATGTGCATCTCATGCATGTAGTTTGCATTTGAGCAAAATTTGCATCTCCATTTTCCAATTAAGCAATCAATTTCTACTTCTTCCTACATTCAAATCTTGCAAGTTTCCAAAATATACAACATGGTTTTGTTGTATGTAACAAATCCATGTATGCTATTTACTTCTCTGGCAAAATTGAGTTTCAAACAAAATTCAAACAGATTTGAAAATAGAAATTAGAAAAGAGAAACAAAAAAAATCAGAAAAAGAGAAAGAAGAAAAAAAAAAGGAGAAAACCCTCTCTCTCTAATCTGGGCTCAGCCCACCCCCTTCTCTCTCTTTTCCCTCACTGGCCGCAGCCCAAACATGGCCCAAGTGGCCCAACCGCACCCCTTTGCTAGCCCAACAGTTTTTCCAGGGGGCTTTTTGCAAAATTGTCGTCTTCCCCGCGCATCCAAGCAGGTGCCTGGCAGCACGCCGGCCACCCGATGGCACCGGCGGCCCAGATCATCCCCGCCGCCCCCGGCGGCTATAAAGCTCGCCGCCACCGCGCCCTGGAACCCTAGCCCCACTCTCCCCCTCCCTCGCTCTCTCCCGCGCTCTCCCGAGCCTCAGCAACCCTAACCCTAACTCCGGCCGGCCCCCTTCCTCCGTCGATTCGCCGCCGGCGAAGCCCCCCCCGGCCGTCGCCGTCGACTCCATCGGCGTCAGGGTGAGCCGCTGCACCTCCCTGTCCCCTCGGTCCGCTTCCCCTCGCCCTCTAGCTCCGCCCCCGCGTGCCTCTGCCCCGGCCTCCGCCGCTCGTCGCCGTACCCCGCTCCGGCGACCAATCAAAGCGGCGCCGCCACCATTCGGTCGCCGCGTCGCCTGCTCCTTTTCCTCCACGCGCGCCGCTATTGCTGGCCAAATCGGCCGATTGCAGCAGCACCAGAGCTCACGAGTGAGCCATGGCGCCGCTGACATCATGATGACGTCGCCGTGACGCCATAAATTGCTTTTCTTATTTTCCGTAATTCATTTCTCGTATTTATTTAAATAGGAAATAATATGACAGGTGGACCCCATCTGTCAGGATTTTAATAATTTCATAAATATTCTAGAAAATAATAATTTTATGACATGTGGGTCCAACTTTATTATTATTTATATAATTTTCACAAATTGTTTTAAAATGAATTAAACTTGGGAAATTCATAAATAATTCATTTTAAATCAGAAAAATATAAAATTATATATCAAAATGATCAGAAAAACATTTCCTAATTGTTTATCCATGTTTCATACATGCTTGAACCAATTAAATGTGGAGCTTAGTAGAAAACCCTAATACACCCCTCTCATATGGCGGTGTCCGATGTCGGAACCCCCTTTAATTTGACGATGCACCTAGGGTTGCTCAATTCCATTCACATGACATGTCATTCATATTGTATGCGCACTGCATTATGCCATGTCGTGAATGTTTGTTTCCCTTTCCGGTATTTGGTTCTTCGCGATAGGATCTGAGCCGGAGCCCGACATCAACGCCACCGAAGAACAGTACTCATCCGCTGAGGGACAAGGCAAGCCCTAACCTGGTTCATCTATGTTTTCGAAATGCTTTTATCTGTGGTTCCTACATATCGCATACGATTCAACTGTCTTTTATCGATAGATAGAGTTACCCTATTTGTTGCATGTCCGACCTTTGTAGCCTCGATACCCTGATCCACTGCTCCTAGCATAACTAGGTTTGGCATGTGTGCGTCGCGAGAGCCTTTGTCTCTTATGCTTAGCCATGCTTAGTTTGTTACGCTACTACTCCGGTCTTCGGACTGGAGCCGTACAATGATATGAATCTAGCATGACAGGTTGACGTGGTAAGTATAGAGATGATGATGTTAAACATGATTAAAGGACCAGGGCCGGGTCCCACCGGGGTCAACGTCGGTGGTCAACTCCGGCGGACCTCGCCGGTGACCACACAGAGGCGGCGCTAGAGCGCACCCCTAGACGCGCGGAGCGGCGCGTTCGACGCGCGGGGCCAAGGCGAGTCGGACCGTGGCGGCGCCACGACCTATTGGTCGCCGGAGCAACGCCGGCGACGACGTACGGCGGCGGCCGGGGCAGGAGCTTGGTGCGGGGGCGCTACAGGGGCAGAGGGAGAGAGCGAAGAGGCTCGGCGGGACGAGGGGCTCACCACGGAGCCGTAGGGCTCGTCGGCGAGGGCGGAGGAGGCCCGTAGCGGCGGATTCGGCGGTGGCCGGAGCTCGGGCCGACGAGCTCGATTGGCTTGTCTGGGGGCTTCCCTGCTCGCGTGCGTGGACGAGGAGAATGAGGAGACGACGGCAGAGCTCGTGGGCTACTCGCCGGAGCTCGGGGGTGGCCGTAGCGGCGAGGGACGGCAATGGCCGGCGGGTACAGTGAGCCCGGGTTAGGGTTTCGCGAGCTCGTGAGCGAGAGGGAGAAAAAGAGAGGGACTAGGGGGCGCTAGGGTTCGTTCGCGGCGGCCGGAGGGGATTTATAGGCGTCTGCGGGCGGCGGCGAGGATCTTGGCGCCGGCCGGCCGTGGAGGTGCTGCCACCGAGCTGCTTCCTCCATCGTGAGGTTGGGGAAGATGGGGACTTTTTGCGAAAAGCCCCCTGGGGTGGGGTTGGACCAAGGTGGGCTGGTGCTAGGTCGGTTTGGGCCAAGCCAGGGAGAAAAGAAGAGATGAGAGAGTTGCGTTGCGGCCCAAAAACAGAGAGATGGCTCTTCTCTCCTTCTTTTTCAAATTTTGTTTTCAAATTTGTATTCAAACTCTTTTGCATTTTGGAATTGATTTGAAACTTAAAATTTTCTAAAACTTTCAACATAAACTTGGCTTGTCAAACATTTTACAAAGAGCCATGTATGTTGACTTTGGAAAAATATTTGAAATACATTAAGCAGTTGAATACCGAGAGGGAAAGATTCAAACCAACACTTAGGGTTTTCGAAGACAATTCATTGATGCAATTTTCTTGGAAAAATTATCATGATGCTCATGATGCACAAACAACCCTAATTTAGGTTTAGCAAAAACAGGGATGTTACAGATCTATCCCCCTTAAAAGAATCTCGTCCCGAGATTCCAAGGTAGGAATAGAGAAGGTAACAAGAACTACACCGGTCTTCAACGATCTTGTCGATACCACGACAGTCTTCCTTCTTAGAGAGGTTGATCCACGACATCATGAAGAAATTGATCCACAACACCATGAAGAACTCTTCATTTGGCTTTCTTTGAAGTGGTTGCACAACATCACCTAAAGGCAAGAGGGAATGACACTGGAATGGTGGATCTTCACAAAGATCGAGTATCTCATGGTCAACTCATGAAAGGAGTGTTTAAAAACAACTCTTGAGCTAAGAAACATGAAACACGTCAAGGTAACGGAGGAGACGGAAGAAGTCTCAAATTTTGGTAGGCAATTGCTCCACGCTTTACGAGATTACGAAGGGACAAGGTAGCGAGGAGTTAAACTGCCTTTGATACCACAACGAGGCACTCTTAGAGAGGGTGACTCGTAGAAGCACGGATGATTATCCAACAAGAGCGACTTTCGATTTCAAAATTCATAGTCACTTTTCTGGAAGGATGCATGAAACGATTGTTGTCTACTCAAAAGGTTGGGGGTCTAGATGACTGACGAATTCACACAACGTGTGAATTGATTAGAACTTCAAGTACAAACCAAAAGAAGGGAAAGAGCATTGGCTAGTGAAGTGCCAAGGTTCATGATATTACATCATGTTACTTGAACGAATAGACAACGGAGACTTGGCACCCTAAGAAAAGAATACTTCTCCTAGGATTTTAAACTTTGAATGTGAATAGAGGATTGTCATTCGGTTAGAGCTTGCTCAAAAGTAATGGGGTCACATATGGCTGACTAATTCACACAACGTGTGAACTTAAGAGAGCTTCAAGTAAAATCCAAAGGAAGAGGAAAGGCATTTGTCGAACGACGTAGCAAGAATCACCGGGGAGTGAATTTTTATCCTAGCGGAGCTGTTATCACCGGAGAAATGGTTTCGAGGGATTGACCGAGAGACATTTATCAACGCTACTTCTAATGTTCTCCTTGATGTTCTAGACACCAATATCAAAGCTTCCAATAGTCTTCAATAGGTCATCAAGTGAAGGTCGGACTTAAGGATTAAAAAGACATCATAAGGGCAACTCATAGAATAAGTCACATAAGATCCTTATGGAGAGTGGTTATTCTTGTTGTTTCAAGAGATTATGGAATTGGACCTTCCGGCTAATTATGTTAACCACAACATCAATCTTGCCGGATTTATAAAGAGACCCATGTCGTGAATCCTTGAGAAACACTAACCATCATTGCCGCTTGAGATTCAGCTTAGGTTATGTGTAAAGATATTTCAGACTTAACAAGTCCAAATAGAAATTTGCATTATTTACCACCAAGGTAAAGTTGCTAGATTCTCAAGTTATGGACTACAATGTCAAGCTCCAAAAGATTGAGCTAGATTGCGTAATACATATGGTTGCGACTGCCAAAAGGCAATTGACAACTTGCAATGAAACACAATTGAGTCTTAGCGAGGACATCAAAGAAGATAATGAAGTTATTAAGCTTCCTTAAATTCTTGAACAAACCATTCAGTGGGTTAGTGTGCATAGCGAAACGTTTCAAGGAATGGAGGTAACAACCTTCCATCTCAAGAGTACTTCGCACATGCATGGCCGACTTGCGATGGTTCCCGAGGAAAACAAAGGAAACTCAACTCGAATTCATGGCGACATCTTTCAGCAAATGCACATGAACCTGAGAAGGTCACTTCTGACATCCAGAACACATACTTAGTGATGACACAAAGATGGTTCTTAAAAGTTTCCAACATTAGTGCCAACTATTCAATATGAATCTCTCTAAACATGGAGGAGATAAGAATGTCATCGATTGGGCTCAATAACAAACTTATCAAGATACTCCAATGAGGAACTCATATTCTATATAGACTCGGCAGAAATATTGGTCAGACCAAAGGACATGAAGGTATACTCAGATGAGACACCATGAGTATAAACATCATCAAGATAGTCCTTGGAAATGAGTTTGATTTGACGATAGCCCAAGCTCAAATCAAATATGGGGAAGATAGCATATCCATAAAGGAGATGCTTTCTGACTTCAACACAGACAACACTAGACATCCCTTTATGAAGGAACAAAGTTGAATAGATCTCTTGTCTTTCAACTCTCCAAGTTATTGTTTAAGCTCAACCAATTAGTCTAGGGTCATCCAACATGGTTTCTTGGAGTAGGAGTAGTTCAACAAACAACCGTACTCATGAACTCGATAACACGGTCATGTAACAACATGGTGATACTCCTAGAAAGACATCCAGGATATCACGAACCACCGGTATATCACTGAATTCGAGAGGGGATCTTGCTTTACAAAGCAAACGATATGGGTCTTGAGAGCTTTGGGATGGCCCGAACTCTTTGACCAAAATGTGCGCCTGAACAAATGGACTTGGCAGCACGATCAAACTTCGCTTAGTAATTGGCGAACCAATCCTGCTAAGAATGACACCAATGTCCCTTAATTTCGAAGCAATAAGAATTGCTAAGAATCTTAGATGTCCACATCAATACGTACACCCCAACATTCCCAAGCACGGACAACTCGAAGGAAGGGTGACTAAAGATGTGTAAGAGCACCACTTCATCAATGAGGCCATGATACTAACCACGACTTCATGATATAGAAGAGGGTGATACTCCAAGGTAGAACAGAACAGAAGCTAACGAGACTTCTTAATCTGCGGATTACAATACTTTGACCAAGTCTTAGAAACGGACGAGGCACTGGAGCTTGTTTCTCCTGACATACCGAAGTGGAATATCTTGACGAACCACAAGAGTAACATACACTGGAGACAGCAATGCACATTTACGACATGGCTGCTAACTAGCAGACAAAGGTCGGAAAGCAACTAAAGAGGAAGAACACGATCAGGATCAGAATTCCTGAGAGATAGATGCACAATTTAACACTTTTGTGAAACTCATGCTAAAAAGGGAGGTGTGGCAGAGTCACGGTCATAGATGTAAGACTGATAAAGAGAACTCTTATCGTGGTCCATTTGGTTCAATGATAGAACCTCTGCGATAGCCAGTGGAAGGGAAAGATCTTTATTGCCGCAATTCAACACGACAATAAGCACAAGCTTTAAGGCTAGCTTGATTTGAATTTAGCCATCCCGGTGTAATGTATGAACATTAACACTAGTGTTTGATGGCATGTATCTTGGGTTAAAGGCCAGCTTCATGTACTAAGATTCATAAAACAGAATCCAGCACAATCGGGGACCTTCGGTTCAAGTCCAAGGGTTAAAACCAGAGAAAGGAGTAACCACTAGATGAGTGACACAAAGGACACTGCTGAGGTAGTGATCATTGTGTAGCTTGTAGAAGACATGTATAGCTTCCGAAGTACCAAGCAAAAAGAAAGGAGGCATTCAAGGCGAAAGGAAACCTCGAAGCCTAGAACAGAAGGATGTGGAACCCACAAAATAGAAAGGTCATCATGAAAGGAGATCTCTCTATTGAAACAAAATAAAGAGGAGGCAAAGAACACACTCGACTCTAGAGAACTCTGCACTAGGTCAACTGGTTTAGAAACGACATGCCCTTGAGGCACCTAAGTTTGAAATACTAGAAGAGATAGAAAAACTTTCAAAGCAACACAAGGTAAGGCACCTTAGAATTAGAGCGATACCAGATAAGGAGTAAAAAGAATCCTAATCAGATTTTCGCAAATACTTTTAGCTTTCAAATAGTTTTCACAAACACTAGACTCAACATCGACGAATAGAAAGGGCTTCCTACAGGCAGTCCCTAGGTGCAGCGGAAGCGTGGTGGGCCCATAACCCACAGGTCCCAGGATCGAAACCTGGCTCTGATACCAACTGTGGTGACCCGGCATACCACTGCATGGTGTAGTATGCAAGTCTGATATAACACCAATGAAACACCGTTCCACTAGTATTATATCGCTCAGAGTGGTACAACAGAAACATATGCGGGTCCAAGGCATGTCTATAGAATTACAACATTGACTCTGTTACATAAGATCAGCACAGCCTCCTACTTTACAATGAGGTAAAACTGCAAATAAACTCCAGAAGAACGACTCGTAGTCTAATCCTAACACGAACTCTATTTGTAGAGTATTTAACTAGCTATAGGGCTAAGAATAGATTCTAGCTAAGTAGGAGCTAAGTATAGGAAGCTAGTTCCCTTCTATGGCTAAACTAAGTTTTCTCCTTGTTGAATGTGGTATCTGACTCCTCGGACAGGGTCCTGTCTCTTGAAGTAGTTTTTGACTCCTCGGTCTTCGAGTTGCACTGAAGATCCTCCTTCGATGCCTCCATATCTAAGCAGGGGATTTAAGAGTGGGATGAGTACAAGCGTACTCAACAAGTTCATTATAGGAAAGAGGTGTTTAATGCACTAGCTACAGCATTAGACCAGAAAGTCTAATACCAATGCGAGTTTTCATAACCATTTCTTCAAAAGGTTGCTTTTATTCAGAAGAACTATGTCCATCAGCCTTCACCGGTTTACTAGAACTTCATGGAGCTCCTTTCCGGCAGCGTTAGCGATTCCATATCCCGAACAGGGAGTGACAGTCACGATTCTTTACACTCGCAGAGGTGTGTTGCTTTACCCATAAGAGATCTTAACCTTGGTGCCAACCGAGTTGCAGGCTCGTCCACACTTCCTTTGGTGTGAGGCCCGGTATAAGGTCTAGCCAATCATGTTCCTCCGCTACCTCGAACACCCACCCTTTGTTGCATACCCCGACCCTGGGTCCTCGTCGGTCCTCTTATACCACTTAAGGATGGACCCCGACCACGACGACAGTTTGGGATCGAACCAAACTCCTTCGCCGGTAGCTGCAACCCATCATAGACCGCAATACCGTGGGGACTTTAGGCTTCCCCAGCCCACCGCTTGCACTTCGAGCGACAAGTGTCTACGGACTATGCCGTGGGGACTTTAGGCTTCCCCAGCCCACCGCTTGCCCTGACAGATACAAGTGTCTACGGTAAAGCGCATCCGTTGATGAACGAGAGGTGGAAACACTTTTGACTACTCCGTCCCACTCCGGATCTTATGGTTAACACGGATATTACGGCACAAGAATCACTGGCGACATTTGTTGTTTAATCCTAGATGGATATAAGCCCATGCAATGGAACCTCCACCATATCAACACAATCCATGGTTCCATTGCCCACCACATAGTCATATTCATAGTTATGAAAGTAGTGGTTTTGATTTTTGTGCAATAGTGATAACCATAATACTTTGCAAGTAATTTGATAAAAATACTCAAATGACATGAGCAAGTGATGAACTTGCCTTTCTTGGCTGCAAGATTATGCAGACAAGGTCTTCGATACGCAATAATTCCAAATTCTGAAATAGCATCATCGTCCGGTAAGGACGATGTTTAAAAGATTGGCAAGGATGCAATAATGCATAAGTATGAGATGCAATCGCTCTAAGCGTGACCTAACCCCGATGATTTAGGATTAGTGAGTGGTAATGATTGGTTTAGGGTGTGTTGCACTTTTAGGATGATTCTCATACAAGGTTCTTATTCAGGTGTGGTTACATGGTATCATGAACAGGTAGGTAACAAGGCTTAGTAATCAATTGAGCACACAAATAATAACAATTGGCATAATGTTATCAGGTAAAGAACAGTGGTCAGTTTTAGTACTATATGGCATGGTTAATGATTGATTATCATATACTTCAAAAGAATAACTTTTGAAGAACATGTTCTTAGATAAAGAACAAGTATGGTAATTAGGTTGGGTTTCTATGGTTGACTATGGTTTCAGGTAGTTGCTGGAGTAAATATTAGATGGTTCACAACCTAGTTGGATTCATCAGCTACTAGTCTTGTATTGTTGAATTAAGCCTAAACATCTTAATTACCAATAGTTGCTATCAAGGTGGCATACCTTGTTGGTGATAGTTGGCTAGGGTTTATAGGTCCTTATAAGCAGGGTTGAAGATGATTCTTTGTTTACTTCAAAAGAATAACTTTTGAAGAACATACTTCTTAAGTAATAAGAAGTATATTAATTAGGTTGAGGTTGTTTAGGTTTGCTATTTCATTTCTTAAGTAAAGAATTATTGGATCCTAAATAGGGTGGTTCATAATTATGAAGTACTTGTAGGGTTTAGTGGACTATGGTTATGTAATGTAAAATAGTAGGTATGGTTGCTAGTAGGGTTCATCACAATGGTGTGATGCCATATAGGTATGAGTAAGGTTGATGGTTTTGACAGTAGAGGCTAGGGTTTAAACTTGGTTGGCCCTACCTAATGATTTAGGTCTGATGAAGATGAACACATGGGCTACTAATTAGTAGTGATTGGGTTCCCATATTTCATGTGGATGTGAACTAGTATATAGTTGCTAGATATGAGTCTATGATAACTAATGAAGTAATCATGATCACATGTTACTCGAGGTTTAGGTTTGGAAACCATTTAGGTTTCACACATAAAATAGTGGAGCTAGGGTTCCTAATGGAATTAAGGTTTCACAATTACTATTTAGTTCTTAGGTTAATAACTTCATTATAAGGTTGAAGTTATTAATCACTTTATAATAAACATAAGGTTGGATTTAGCATTTTATTATTTTTAAAGAATTAATAATTAAGGTAATTATTATTTAGGGATTAAATCCTTCTAATAAGGATTTAATGAGTTATTAATAAAGGAAAATTACTTTTATTGTTTCCTTTATTTACTTACCGGTTTTTATTTATTTTAGAACTTTTTCTTAATTTCTGAATTTTAGTTGCATTTGGAATTAAAAGAAAAGACTTAATTAATAGGTATTTAAATAATTAAAATTTTCTTTCAAATAAAAATTTCATTTTATATTTTTATTGGATAGATTTCATTTTTAGGATCATTTTGATATCTCATTTGGATTTTTCTGAGTTATGATGGATTTTCTAAATTATTTCAAAGTTTCAGACATTTTCTGTAATTTGAAATTAACTTTAACACTAAACACACCCGGCTAAAACTACCCAAGGACGCTGACATGTGGGCCAGTGCCACGCTGGCTGCCATGCTGGCGTCGATGTGGAAACTATGTGCCTCACCGGCGGCCAGTGGTGGTCGACGCCGGCGATGGAGGGTTCCCGCGGGCGCGTGCGTGTGCTCAATCGAAAGAGGACGACTAGACGAACCTAATAGTGGTGGCGCCGCTCCCTAATGGTCACCGGAGCGTGCTCGCCGGCGAGGTACTGCGGCGGCGGACACAGTTGATAGACGCGGCGGCACTACGGGACGCGATCGAATGAGCTAGGCATGCTATGGGACGCAGAAGCTTACCAGGGTCACGACGCGCGTGATGGCGAGGCAAGGGGATGACTGGTTCGCCGGAATCGCCAGCTCCCGTCGTCGGAGAAGACGAGGTCGACGGCGGTGCTACTGGATGATTGGGGTCGATTCCTCTTGCATACAGAGCAAGTCGAGGATGGCGATCACGATGGTATCCACGGCGAGGTCTGGGGATGCTCTGAACGGCGGCGATGCTCGGGGTCTGTGCGGCTAGGGTTTCGGCATTTTGGGGAAATCGAGCAGAGGAAGGGAAATGGAGGACTCCAGCGTGTTTTATAGGTCCTCCCGAGTGTGCTGGCGGTCAGAAACGGCGGCGACGACCACGGGACGTGGCTCACCTCGTCGCGGTGGCGAGCTCCTGCGCGTCGGGTGGAGGAGACGAAAAAGACGACGCCTCTCCGTCTTTATCCACGCGAAGGGTTACCTGGGCCACGTTGGGCTGTGCTGGACTGGTGCGGTTGGGCCAGTAGTTGGGCTGGTTTGTGGGCTGCGTCGGCTTGGCAAGGTCCAGGTAGCCAGGTAAGGCCTTTCTCCCCTTTTCCTTTATCTGTTTTTATTTTCTGTTTTCAATTCTGTTTTATAATTTTGTTTGAATTAAAATTTAAATCATGTGTTACCATGCATATATTTGATAATTTGAATTCAATATGACTGTTGAAAGGATAAATGTGTTACTCCATTATTGTTGAACAAACATATATGTGAGCCTTATTGCAATTTTCATATAGTTATGGTTTTATATATTTATTTGGATTTCCTTTTTCTTCTTGGTTATAAATCTCTTCTGAATTATTATAGTGGGTAATTTCTATTCAAAGCATTTTATAGATCTTTAGGAAGTCTTGGTTTCTTATTTGGGAGTGTTATCCACTTACATGTTTTATGTGAGCACTTCTGTATTAAGGTCTTGTAAGATTCACTATAATCCTATTTCAAGGTTAGCACAAGTATTATATTTTTAACAACACCTAGAAATGCATAGAGTAGATACTACTCTCATCATGGTTTGATCTTGGTTTATGGGGATAAGTGGTTGATCCCACACATGGTTTTTTAATTGTGAGTTTAAGCACTAGATGTTTCTTCGGTTTAATTAGTGAAGCATAGAATTTAGCTAATGAGCACTTCTAGGGCTCTAATTATATTCACCTAATGGTACTTGGTTTTATTTGTGATCACCCATGTGATACTCAAACTAGGGTTGAGTTATAATTCTAGGTTATAGAGATGAAATGACACCATATTGCATGTGCTAGGATTTAATTTCCCCTAATCATGATAAGGTGATTACTTGCTTATTAGTTGATGTTCACCTTTAGTTATTAAGGACTTGAGAATTGGTTTTACCCTATCCCAATGGATTTCTATTATAACCTTAATCTATTGTTAAAGTAACTAAAGTTGTTATAGTTCTTTTTATAGTTAACTTTGGTCATAAGGATGTATGGTTTCTCACCATATTAAGTATAGAGTTTAACTCTAAGGTTGTCTTAGGTTCTTTAATCTATGGAATAAATGGTATGTGTAGGTGGTAGGATGCTACTTATGATCACCAAGTGATTCATAGGTAAAGGTTGGGATATAAGCCTAGGGTTGCTTACTAGTTACTTCCCTATGATTTCATGTGGAAAATGGGATCTACTTATACTAGTAGGATTTATCTTATCCTCACATATCTCCAAGGCATGATCATATATTATATATGATCATCTTGTTCTCAATATCTCTACTTCAAATTCTTAGGGTTTATGATCATTGCACAATTTATAATGATCAAAGGTTTGGTTTCCTAAGGTATCTTTCATGATCTAAGTTTCTCACTTCTAAGATCAAGTATTGTCTTGATCACCTAGGGTATAATATCTCCCTTATAGTTTCTTGGGTGGACATGGCTATGGTTGTTTCTATATATTATATCCCAGGAGAATACCTGAGATACTATGTTAGGGTTCTACTCAACAATGATGATATGATCATCTGGTTATAAGAATAATTCTCTCATACAGGGATAGTTATTCTAGGGTTTATGGTATACTCCTAATATTTATTTAGGTAGCTGAGCTAAAGATTCAATTGTCTGTCTTAGTTGGAGTAATCTCTTCCTTACTTTATCAATTCATGGATATGGTATTATTTCATGTGGTATTAGGTTATCTCACCACTCCAAGGGAAATGGTTTACCACCTAATACTTTAGTTCAATGGTTGTCCTTTATTCTTAAATAGGTAAAGCTATGTTTTGTATGATTGGTCTCTCTCATTTTGGAAAGGACTTTAATACTAACTTAAGGTTAGGCTCCATAGGGATTGATGTGATCATCAATATCTATGTTTAACATAAATGGTTTCTCTCTCTAGGAATGTCTTGCATAATATCCTAGGGTTCCTCTTAAAGATGATGTTTTGAATACTTGGATGTATATCCAAGGTTTAGTTCAAGGTTTGTTATTGCTTCTCTAATAACTATAGTAGAACTCTCACCTCTCTTGGTTTGATGTATAGTAATTTGAAATAGAGAAGAATTATATACTTCTTAAGTTGAATCTCCTTGTCTTGTTTCCAAGGTTAAAGTAGAATGGATATCATAGAGTCTATGATAAAAGCATAGCTTAGTTTAAGACATGGAGAAGATAAGTGGAGAATAGTTTCTTCAATTATTGTTACTTGATTTCCAATTACATGGATGTTCACATGTTATGGCTAGGAATATCATGTTGTGATATTTAATAAGATCAGGTAGTTGATCATTGAGTAAAGTGTTGTTGTGTTGATTATTAGTTCCATTTGATCTAACCCCTTAGATCAAATTATCTCTACCCAAAACAAAGTTTTAACAAAGTCACATTGTGGTTTAAAGCGCTTGACTTGATGAGCTACTTCAATTCCACCAAGGTCAAGTGAAACTTCAGTTACTGTGACTGTTTTACTTTAAAGCGCGAAAATTCCCCAGATTTTCTATGCATGAATGCAATGCACACATCTGTTTCCTCTATTTTTGTAACCCCATTACCTGGGATATTACATTGTTGGAGACCATGGTGCTCCTAGATTGAAAATGGATCCTGGCAGAAACAGCTCAAAACAAAACACGTCGAGAAAACGATATACGGACCTCCAGGGGTCCGGGGGATTATATAGAATAATTTTTTACGGCATAAGGAAAATACCAGGTCGAACCAGAGTCGGAGAGGGGCAACGAGGTGGCTTCCTCACTGGGCGGCGCGGCCAGGCTGGGGGCCGCGCCGGCCTGTGGGGGCACCTCCTCGTGCGCCTCCTCCACTCCGTTTCGATCTCGTAATTTTTCATATTTTCCAAAAACAGCAAAAACATTGTTCGGAAAGTAAATCGCGAACTTTTTATTACCAGTCTGTTACCTATTCAAAGTCGAGTTCTGGCGGACTGTCAATTTGTCCTTTGATGAAAGCCTCCGGTGTTTCCACTCGAATAACATCAACATCTACATTGTAAGAATCACCTGAGATATAATGCTTGAGTCTTTGTCCATTTACCACTTGTGTGACATTGCCTTGGAGAGAGCTAATTTTTATTGCTCCTGAACGATACACCTCCTCAACAACATATGGTCCTTCCCATTTCGAGAGTAATTTCCCTGCAAAGAATCTGAGACGAGACCGATACAATAGGACTTTATCCCCAATATTAAATTCTCTTTTGATAATCCTTCTATCATGCCATTTTTTAACTTTCTCTTTAAAGAGTTTAGCATTTTTGTAAGCTTCACTTCTCCATTCATCTAGGGAACTCAATTGCAGCAACCTCTTATTACCAGCTAGTTTAGGATCTTTATTTAATTCTCTAACAGCCCAGTAAGCTTTGTGCTCTAGTTTTAAAGGTAAATGACAAGCTTTTCCATAAACCATTTTATAAGGTGACATTCCCATGGAATTTTTATAAGCAGTTCTATAAGCCCATAGTGCTTCCTTCAATTTACTAGCCCAATTCTTTCTAGTTTTATTAACAGTCTTTTGCAAGATAGATTTAATTTCTCTATTTGATAGTTCTACTTGCCCACTAGTTTGAGGATGATAAGCGGAAGCAATTCTATGATTAATGCCATATTTAGCAAGAGTTTTTCTAAAACCACCATGAATAAAATGAGAACCTCCATCAGTCATAATATATCTAGGAACTCCAAATCGAGGAAAAATAATATCTAAAAGCATTCTTAAAGAGGTCTCACCATCAGCACTTTTTGTAGGTATGGCTTCCACCCATTTAGTAACATAATCAACAGCAACAAGTATATGAGTGTTACCTTCTGAAGAGGGAAAAGGTCCCATGAAGTCAAATCCCCAACAGTCGCAATAACAAGAGTATAATTCATAGGCATTTCATTGCGTCTGGAGATATTACCAACCCTTTGGCATTCATCACAAGATAAAATAAACTTCCTTGCATCTTTGAAGAGATTTGGCCAATAAAAACCTGATTGTAGAACCTTTTGCGCGGTTCTATCTCCGGCGTGATGTCCTCCATAAGCACTCCCATGACATTTACTCAATATCTCCTGCTGTTCATATTCGGGAACACATCTTCGCAGAATACCATCCACTCCTTCTTTATATAAGTGTGGGTCATCCCAGAAATAATGCCTCAAGTCATAAAAGAATTTCCTCCTTTGCTGAGCTGAAAAGGTCGGAGGCAAGTACTTGGAAACAATAAAGTTAGCATAATCAGCATACCAAGGACTGTCTCGCGAGCTCACCTTTATTACAGCCAATTGTTCATTTGGAAAACTATCATTGACAGGAACAGGATCATAAGAAATATTTTCCAATCTAGACAAATTATCAGCAACAGGATTATCAGCACCTTTCCTATCTACAATATGTAAATCAAATTCTTGCAACAGAAGCACCCATCTAATAAGCCTTGGTTTAGCATCTTTCTTTTGCATAAGGTATCTGATTACAGCATGATCAGTATGAATAGTAACTTTTGAATCAACAATATAAGATATAAACTTATCACAAGCAAAGACTACAGCTAACAATTCTTTTTCAGTAGTAGCATAATTTCTTTGAGCAGCATCAAGAGTTTTACTAGCATAATGAATAACATTCAATTTTTTATTTACTCGCTGTCCAAGAACAGCGCCTACAGCAAAATCACTAGCATCACACATAATTTCAAATGGTAAGTTCCAATCAGGAGGTTCAACTATAGGAGCAGATGTTAAGGCTTTCTTTAGAGTTTCAAAAGCTTCCTTACAATCATCATCAAAAACAAAAGGTACATCTTTTTTAAGAAGATTAGTAAGAGGCTTTGAAATCTTAGAGAAGTCTTTAATAAACCTCCTATAAAACCCAGCATGACCAAGAACACTACGAATACCTTTAACATCCCTAGGATAGGGCATCTTCTCAATTGCTTCAACTTTAGCTCTATCAACTTCAATACCTCTCTCGGAAATTTTATGTCCCAATACAATTCCTTCATTAACCATAAAGTGGCATTTCTCCCAATTAAGAACAAGGTTAGTTTCTTCACATCTCTGCAAAACTTTATCAAGGTTCCGCAAACAATTATCAAAAGAATTCCCATAGACAGAAAAATCATCCATGAATACCTCTACAATACTCTCGCAAAAGCCATGAAAAATAGCAGACATGCATCTTTGAAAAGTAGCAGGAGCATTACATAAACCAAAAGGCATACGTCTATAAGCATATGTTCCATAGGGACAAGTGAAAGTGGTTTTCTCTTGATCCTTAGTTTTAACAGCAATTTGTGAAAACCCAGAATAACCATCAAGAAAGCAAAAATGAGTATTTTTCGATAACCTTTCTAACATTTGATCAATAAAAGGCAAAGGATAATGATCTTTCTTAGTAACTTTATTAACTTTACGAAAATCAATGCACATTCTATAACCTACAACTACTCTTTGAGGTATGAGCTCATCATTATCATTAGGCACAACAGTCATTCCTCCTTTTTTAGGAACACAATGCACAGGACTGACCCATCTACTATCAGCAATAGGATATATAATACCAGCTTCAAGAAGTCTTAATACCTCATTTCTTACCACATCCTTCATCTTAGGAATTAAACGACGCTGAGGTTCAACAACAGGCTTTGCATCATCTTCCATATTAATGGCGTGTTGGCAAATAGAGGGAGAAATCCCCTTCAAGTCATCAAGAGTGTAGCCAATAGCATCTCGGTGTTTCTTTAATATTTCCAATAACCTTTCTTCTTCAAACTCTGTAAGCTTAGAACTAATAATAACAGGATATATTTTCTTATCATCAATATGAGCATATTTAAGATTATCAGATAATGGTTTTAAATCAAAGACAGGATCTTCCTTCGGTGGCGGTGTTGTACCGAGATCTTCTACCGGTAAATCATGCTTAAGAATAGGTTGACGGAGAAAAATTTCATCAAGCTCATTTCTTTCTTCCCTAAAAACTTCACTCTCACTATTCTCCAAATGTTGTTGCAAAGGATTATTAGGAGCAAGAGCAATAGATGCACACTGTTCAACTCTAAAATCATTATTAGGCAAATCAGCTTTATAAGGAGTTTTGGTAAATTTAGAGAAGTTAAACTCATAAGATTCACCAGCAAATTTAGTCAAAATTTTCTTTTTCTTGCAATCTATAATAGCTCCACAAGTGTTTAGAAAAGGTCTACCAAAAATGATAGGACAATATTCACTAGCAGCAGAACCAAGTACCAAAAAGTCAGCAGGATATTTAATCTTACCACATAGAACTTCCACATCTCGAACAATACCAATTGGAGATATAGTTTCTCTATTAGCCAGCTGAATAACCACATCAATATCCTCAAGTTCACAAGAACCAATTTCGTGCATAATCTCCGTGTAAAGCTCATAAGGAATAGCACTAACACTTACACCCATATCGCATAAACCATAATAACAATGATCACCAATTCTAACAGATAGCATAGGAACACTAGCTTGCTTGGGTTTATTGGGATGTGAAACAATATTAGAAGCATCTTCACAGAAAATAATATGACCATCCTCCACATTTTCAGTCACAAGATCTTTAACTATTGCAACAGCAGGTTCAACTTTTATTTGTTCTTCAGGTTCTATAGGTTTCTTTTCACTTTTATGAACTGCACTATTTATAACAGAGTACTCCTTCATTTTAGCAGGGAAAGGAGTTTTTTCAATATAAGCTTCAGGAATAACATGATCCACAGTTTCAACTACAACACATTTATTTATAGATGAATCAATTTTATCTTTATACGGTTCATGAAACTTATCAAAATTCTTCTTAGGCAATTCATAATGAGAGGCAAAAGCTTTATAAAGATTTGCAGCAACTTGAGAATCAAGACCATAAGTAGCACTCATATTACGAAATTTATTAGTATCCATAAAAGCTTCAATGCATTTGTAATCATAATTTATACCTGATTCTCTATCTTTGTCGTTCTCCCATCCTTCAGTATTTTCCTGGATCCGATTGAGAAGGTCCCTTTTAAACTCTTCTTTGTTGCGCGTAAATGATCCAGAACAAGAAGTATCCAGCAAGGTGTTGTCTTCAAAAGAAAGTCTTGCATAGAAATTATCAATAATAACATTACCAGGAAGCTCATGAATGGGGCATTTGAGCATTAAAGACTTCAATCTCCCCCACGCTTGGGCAATACTCTCTCCATCATGAGGCCAAAAATTATATATGCGGTTCCGATCCTTATGAATTTCACTCGGAGGATAGAACTTAGAATAAAACCGGGGCACAATATCATTCCATTCAAAAGAATCCCCATTATCCAGTAATTTATACCAATGCGCCGCTTTACCAGACAGCGATATAGAGAATAGTTTCTTCCTCACTTCATCCATAGCAATACCTGCACACTTGAATAAACCGCATAATTCATGTAAGAACAGTAAATGATCTCCAGGGTGAACAGTTCCATCCCCTGTATAACGGTTATCCACTACACGTTCAATAATTTTCATTGGTATTTTGTATGGTATCTCTTCCTCACCTGGCGCCTCATCCACTACCTTTGCAGTAGTAGTAGATTTCCCAAATAAACACTCAAGAGAAGATCTCTCCATAATGAATTATGGCAGCAGGCAGAAATAAAATCAGCACAAATAGTAGAAATTTCCCTTACCAATTCCACTTACCAATAGCGCTTCACTCCCCGGCAACGGCGCCAGAAAATAGTCTTGATGACCCACAAGTATAGGGGGTGTATCGTAGTATCTTCGATAAGTAAGAATGTCGATCCCAACGAGGAGCAGAAGGTGTTGACAAGCAGTTTCGATGAAGGATTCACTGTAAATGCTCACAGACAAGTATTCAGGGGGTTTTGATGTAACAGATGAATAAAGTACGAGTAAGTAAAGTGCGAGAGTAACAATTGCAGCGAGTGGCCCAATCCTTTTTAGCACAAAGGACAAGCCAGTTTGTTTACTTATAATGACCAAACGTTCCTGAGGACACACGGGATTTTAGTCTAGTGTTTTCGCTACATACGGCTAATTAATCTTCATTGTTTTGATAAGTGTTGTGTGGGTGAACCTACGCTAATGTACCGCCCTTCCTAGGACTAATACATACTTGTGATTATACCCCTTGCAAGCATCCGCAACTACAAGAAAGTAATTAAGATAAATCTAACCACAACCTTAAACTCTGAGATTCTGCTATCCCTCCTGCATCGATATACCAACGGGGGCTCAGGTTTCTGTCACTCCGGCAACCCCGCAATTGGCAAACGAGTACAAGATGCATTCCCCTAGGCCCATAAAGGTGAAGTGTCATGTAGTCGACGTTCACACGACACCACTAGAAGAATAACACCACAACTTAAATATCATAACATTGAATATTACTCGACCATACTTCACTACTAACATTTAGACTTCACCCATGTCCTCAAGAACTAAACGAACTACTCACGAGACATCATATGGAACATGATCAGAGGTGATATGATGATGAATAACAATCTGAACATAAACCTTGGTTCAACGGTTTCACTCAATAGCATCAATAACAAGTAGAAATCAACACCGGGAGAGTTTCCCCTATCAAACAATCAAGATCAAACCCAAATTGCTACAGCGGTGACGATGTGCAGCGGTGGAGACGGCGGTAATGATGATGAAGATGATGATGATGGTGATGGAGATGATGTCCAGCTCGATGATGGTGACGATGGCGTCGATTTCCCCCTCCGGGAGGGAATTTCCCCGGCGGAACTCAGCCTGCCGGAGAGCTCTTTTCTCTCTGGTGTTCTCCGCCTCGCAGAGGCGGCTGTGACGCTCTGCGACTCTTTTCCTGGGGCTTAGGTTTTCGGGACGAAGGCGTACGCGAAGAAAAGGAGGCGAGAGGGGCTGTGGGCCCCCCTCCTCACTGGGCGGCGCGGCCAGGCCCTAGGCCGCGCCAGCCTATGGGGTTGGCCCACCTCAGGCCCCCTCGGCTCCCCCTTCTGGCTACCTTCGTCATCTGGAAAAATAGGATTTTTGGTATAATTTCCATCAACTGTTGATCTTCCGAAATATTGCATTCTGACGGTGCTTTTTCCAGCAGAATCCTGGCTCCGGTGCTCGATCCTCCAATAATCATGAAACATGCAAAATAGATGAAATAACATAAGTATTATGTCCAAACATGAAATATATCAATGAATAACAGCAAATTATGATATAAAATAGTGATGCAAATTGGACGTATCAGGCTGCAACATTCGAATCTGGCCATGTATCTTAATTTTCAGTTGAGCTCTGTACTTTAATTTCAGTTCAATCGTAATAAATTTCGTGTCAACCACTTTATTGAACAAAAACAACCGACAACGACTTTATAAACTAAAATTAAACTAATAGAACCGACAACGACTTAATTGAAATTACAATAAAATAGATAAATTACTAGTCTAGTCTCTACTCGTCGCCAGAGGTTGTCTCCGTCCAAATGTCATCCCACCGAAGGTCGTTTTCGGTCCAAGTTGTACTCGGGTTCTCGAGCTCGAAGGTGGCGACGGCCCGACGGTGGCGCCTGTTGGACCTGCGTTGTGCCCTAAGGTTTGCGAAGAACGCGTCGGTGTTGTCGACGTCGTTGGGGAACTACGCCCTCCACTGGCGCATCAACTGCTCGTCCTGCTCGGTGATGGCGATCCTGCGCTGCACCTGGCGGTGCCGGCGACGGTCCTCGTCGTCGACGAGGCACAACGGTGGCGCGAGGAACTCCGCCTCCTCTAGCGATTCAACATCCGGGAAGTTCATGTCGCGCCGTGGCCGCCGAAAACGCCACGCCGCCGCGTCATAAGCGCGCGCCGCCAGCTCCGGCGTGTTGTACGTGCCGAGGGTGAGGCGAAAGCCACCGGCGCATATCTCGGCGTAGAACCTACCGCTCGGACGCACTCGAACGCCACGGAAACCGGACGCCCCTCGACGACGTGGAGGCATCCCGGAGATGAATGAGCGGAGGAGGCGGTGGCGATGTGTGGTTGCGCCCGCACTCGTCGCTCTATATAGCGCACGCGGGGCATGGCACGTGTAAGTCACGGCTACACACGTCGCACGCCGGCAGCGACGGGGCGAGGCACGTGGAAGCGGCGGCGACACGTGGCGAGGCACGTGTAAGTCACGGCTACACACGTCGCACGCCGGCAGCGACGGGGCGAGGCACGTGGAAGCGGCGGCGACACGTGGAAGCGGTGGCTACATGTCGCACGCCGGCGTCGGCGGGGCGAGGCACGTGGAAGCGGTGGCTACACGTCGCACGCCGGCGTCGGCGGGGCGAGGCACGTGGAAGCGGTGGCTACACGTCGCACGCCGGCGTCGACGGGTAAGCGACACGTGTGGCACGGCGGTGAAACGTTTGATATGATGCGAGATGCAAATAGTTATATGGATGTCATATTCATGTTCATTGGATTTTTCTGACAAATTTTCATATATAACACTTTTTTATTTGATTTACCATTTAAAAGTTATTGAAATAACACTTTTTTATTAAGTTAAAGTAGATAAATAAGAAAAAGAAAAAAAAAACAGAGGCTGATCCGTGTCCAACGGCTCCATGCCGTTGAATTCACACGGCCGGAGCCGTTGGATGCAGACGCCGCGGATCAGCACCCAACCCCTTTTGTCGCGGGTCGTGCCACGGCCCGCGATAAAAGACCCCTTTTGTCGCGGGTCGTGGCACGACCCGCGACAAAAGGGGTCCGTTTATCGCGGGTGGGGCCACGACCCGCGACAAAAGGGGGGTAGGTATAAAACCCGTGCGTCGCGGGCCGGCCGCCCACCCGCAACACCGGAGGCCAACCCTAGCTCGCATCACGCCGTCGAGGCTGCCCGATTTCGCGTCGCCGCCGCCGTCTTCCTCGCTCCGGCCGCCGCCCTCTTCGCCGCCTCTGCGCGCAGCCGGCGCGCCCTCGTGCGCCGCCTCCGGCCGCGCCACCACCGCGCTTCTTCGCGCGCCGCCCTCCGGCCGCGCCACCACTGCGCCGCCTCCGGCCACCTCTGCGCCACCTCAGGTAGCGCCACCACTGCGCCGCCGCCGCGCGCCTCTGGCCTTTTTTTTGTTAATTAGTTAGTTTATTTAGTTAGTTTAATTAGTTTGTATATTTAGTTATAGTTAGTAGTTAGCAATTAGTTCAATTAGTTTGTATTTAGTTAATTATTTTGTATTTAGTTTAATTATTTTGTATTTATTTTGTATATAGTTAGTACATATAGTTAGTATATTTAGTTTAGTTATTTAGTTTAGTTTAGTTATTTTGTATATTTAGTTTAGTTTTGTTATTTAGTTTAGTTTAATTTAGTTAATATAGTACCGACGCCGACGCCGACACCGGCGGTGTTACTAATATATATAGTTAGTACATATAGTACCGACGACGACGCCGACACCGGCCCTCTCCCCCTCTTCTCTCCCTCTCGCAAAAACCACCGACGCCGACCCTCTCCCTCTCGCAAACACCTCTCTCTCCCTCTCGCGAAAACCACTGACGCCGACCCTCTCCCTCTCGCAAACACCTCTCTCTCCCTCTCGCGAAAACCACCGACGCCGCAACTCCCCTCTTCTCTCTCTCGCAAACAACCGACGCCGCAAAAACCTCTATTTCTCTCCCCTCTCGCGAACCCCTCCCCCCCGATGCCGCAACTTCCCTCTCCTCTACCTCTCGCGAACAACCTCTTACTCACGTGAGCATTGTCGAGATCATCTACCTCACGTGCTCTCTTCTCCCTGCTCCACGCCGCCTTCCCCTCCTTGAGTTAGGGTTTGAGTTAGGGTTTGGTTAGTGTTTTATTAGGGTTAGCAACAGGGTTATATACATATGTACTTATCGATATAATTTTTTGCAGAAACAATGGATCCATTCGAAATCCATCGAGACTTGGAACAGGAAGACTTTTTCGAGGACATAATCCGCGAAGGTCCAGAAGCCGACGGCTCCGGAGCTGGAGAAGACCGCGGCTCCGGTGATGGAGAAGCCCGCGACTCCGGTGATGGAGAAGCCCGCGGCTCCGGTCATGGAGAAGCCGACGGCTCCGGTGATGGAGAAGCCGACGACTCCGTTGACGGAGAAGCCGACGGCTCCAGTCATGACGAGGTATACGATTAGTATAGAGGCATTAATGGAATTCTATATGTACATGTGTATATAAATTAACTGATTTTTATTCTCTTAGGCCTCCGAAGATAAGTTGGAGAAACGAGGCCCGGCAAAGAAATTGGGCAAAAAAGACCACTTCACCATTGAAGCTATATCACCGAAAGGCCAACCGGTGGCACCCGCGAGTGTTAGAGTGAAATTTAAGAATCAGTGCGGAGTTCTGGTTAGAGATCATCTCCCGATCACTATTAGAGAATGGAACAAGACCAAGAATGTGTCCGAAGATCAGGTGGCCGATACGTACAAGAACACACTTTTTGACGACCTCATGTCACATTTCACTTTGCCAAATTTGGGATCGGACTCTGAGAATGCCAAGCAGAGGGCGCTAGTGAAGAAATGGGCTCTGCAGAAGATGGGGGAACTTTTCCGGGCGTATAAGAACCGGTTATGGTCAGCTTATAAGGTCGAGAAGAAGCCTCCAGTATTCGAAAACTATCTAGCGAAGCAGGAGCATAACTGGGAAGAATTTGTGCAGTAAAAAGAATCAGAGGAGGTTGTGAACCTGTCAAAGAAAAACAAGAAGAATGCAAGCGAAAAGAAATATCACCATCATACGGGCCGAGGGGGCTACGAAGTAGCCATGCCTAAGTGGGATGCACAAGAGGCTGAATGAAGCTGAATGGGATCACTCCAGAACCTGAGCGAGAAGGATGGGACACTAGGGCTCGAAATTGGTTCCTTGCGCATGGCTGTGAGTATGACATGAAGACAGGGAACCTTGTTGAAAGTGACAGCAAGGTTAGGGTACCCAGGGCAAAATGGATTGAAGTGACGGCTGCTATTAAAGCAGGAACACTGAAGTTTGCTCCCGATAGAGAGAAAGACTTGCTGACGCTTGTCCTCGGTAATCCTGAGAAGGGAGGACGAACAAGAGGCTATGGCCCTAGTGTTCCGTGGGCGCTTGGGTTTCCGAATGACGCGGAGACTTATAGAAGCCGAGCGAGAGCAAAACAACGCGAGCTGGAGGTGCAGAATGACCGGATGGCTGAGTTCCAACGGCAACTAGACCAGCAGAAGCGGGAGATTCAGCAGCAGTAGCGGGAGATTGATGAACTTAAAGGACATCGCCAGCCAGATAATACCGCCGGCATATCTCAGCGAGGAGACAGCAGCGTGGCCGACTCGGAGGCCCCGCCTACACGGATGATGATAGATGCCGGTCCTGGCGACCCCTTGGATGGAATCAAGGAGCAAACACCTTGTGATCTCCATGAGGTGTTCAGGAAGGTGTCTGTTAAGGTGGCGGTCGGCTATGTCTTACCGGCATTTGGACCTGAAGGTGAGCCGGCAACATGGCATGGCAATCAGATTCCAGCTGGCTATGCTCGTGTCGGGGTGGATTCAGTTGTACCGTCGTGGGAGACATTGGAGCTCGAAATCTCTGGAGGTGATGGGGGGCTTACACTCAGAGAGGTGCTGGGAGAAATCATTCTCTGGGAAAAGAAGAACATCAGGCTGCCAGGCTGGGTAGCCCCTAGTACCAGTCGTCCCAGCAGGTCACCATCACCTCCTCCAGGTGATCGCCGGCCACCATCACCTCCTCCTACTGATCACATGTCGCCACCATCACCCCATGGGTACGACGTCGACCACAACATCTGTACTCCATCTCCATCTCCAGCGCCGCCGCCTCCGCCCACTAAGACTCGGAATGCACCCAGCCGGAAGCGTTTCAAGAGTCCTGTCCGCAAGATGTCGCCCCTCCCAAAAGTACCAAAGGTTCCTCCCCCCCGTCCTTACGATCGTACTGAGGAGGAAAATGATGCCATTGTTAAGAAATACAATTATGATTTTTTTCATAAGCCAAAACCTCCAGCGCCAGAGCCATACACAGAGAAGCAAATAGCATATGCTACTAGTTTTCTGAACACACCATCGCAGTATGACTTACACGAGAAGAAGGATGACTATACAAGCACTCTTGCGAAGGAAATTGACAAGAAGAAGGATGAAAAGGCTAAGGAGAAGGACATTGCTGGCACGAGCAAATCATCAGCTAGAAGTGCAGCCGAGAAAAAGTCAAGTTCAACAAGTGCACCCCTCAAGGCCAAGCAAACGACAAAAGGCAAAAAGAGAAAGGAAGTTCCCCTCCTCGGAGATCAGCCCAAACAATCGATCCCAGCACTCAAAGTGTTTAATGTTCCCAAGGTGTACCTGGAACATGGTGGTGGTGTCAATATGGATGAAGCTGCAACTCTAGCGGCTCAATGTGGAGTTACCGTGGAGGAATTGTTTGGTGCCGCAGATGCTGCACTACCCACTGCTGATATAGCTCCTAAATTTATCTACGGGGCCGACTTGGTCAGCAGAGAGCGGCTGCATAAACTGCCAACACATATGCGGAATTTGCATCAGTGGTACCTTGATGCATGCAAGGAGAACATAAGGTACATCCTGGCGAATATACCAGTTGAATATTACTACCGAAAGGAGGAGATCCATATTGAGATGAATGAACTCTGGCAGTTATTCAATTTAGAAGCCCTCGACAAATCTCTCATGAGTTGCTATTGCTTGTAAGTTGTTAACTACATATAAGTTCATTTTCATTCAGTTCATGTTCGTTTTCATTGCATATACTCATTATATCTTATGTGTTCTCTTATGCATCGAAGATCAGTGAATGCAAAAGTAATAATATTATCAATATTGGGTTTGTTGACCCAGATAAAATACATGTTGAAACGGTAAAGCATAATGCCTCGTAAACGGGAAACCTACTAATGTTTTTGGGGGAGCATTTTTTCTGTGATTCAATATTGTTTCCTTACAACTACGAGTGAGAGTCTTAATGATCTTTTATGCACATTCAATTTTTCTTACTCGATGTTAAGTGTAATTCCTGACGTATATACATAACATGTGCAGCTTCCACTGGATTCTACTAGACATTCAACCTGATAAGGGAATAGTTGAAGTAAGAGACCAACTGAGTAGAGGCGTGGACGGGTTCCGCGACTTGCAGAAGTTGCTCCAAATGTAATTTCCTTCATCGCCGCGCTTTATCTTTCGTGAGATATCAATTAATTATCCACTCATTCAATCATTCTTTTGCCTAGCAGGGCTTGGAGAGCTTTGAAGACTCATCATAAGGACATTACCTTGGCAGAGAAGCTAACATTTACTCCTGTACCGTGCCCCCAGCAGCCACAAGGGACGAATCTATGTGGATACTACGTTTGCGAGTCCATTCGCATGTTAACCACTGAGAAGCAGAACAAAAATAAATTTAATGTAAGCAATAACATTCACAACTTCATTTATTATCATCAATATTTCGTTATCAAGATTGATATAGTCATACTCATCTCATTTTCGTATATAGGTCGACTACATGCGGGACATACTCCAACCAAAGGAACACCTACTAGGAATCGCCGAGGAACTGGCGGGATTTTTGGTTAGAGAAGTATTAAACAACAAAGGCTTGTTTAGTCCAAGTAGATGCTCTACCTCCAAATAGACGGTTGTTAGTACCGCTTGTCTGTCGATCGTGAGCTCCATGTATATATATATGTAAGGGAAGAATATGTAAGGGGAATCGACTTGTGCTTCCATATTTGTTTGATCGATATATATATATATATATAATGAATGAACGTGTATAACTTCTAGTAGCGTACAAATATATGCAACTTTTATTTTCGAATGAAAAAAATGAAATAAAAGGGGGGTCGGTGGCGGGGGGGGGGGGGGGGTGCTGCCCCCCACAAACCCAAAAGCAGCCGGGTTGTGCGCGCGCCACGTTGAGGGCCTTTTGTCGCGGGGGGTTTTACCACCCCCGACAAAAGGCTCGTCCTGCGCGCCCGCTACCGCCACGTGGTGGACCTTATGTCGCGGGTCGTAAGCGACCCGCGACAAAAGGGGGAACCTTTTATCGCGCCTCCCTTGTCGCGGCTGGCCGCCCGCGACAAAAGACCCTTACCACCCGCGACATTAGGCCTGTTTTCCACTAGTGCGGGTTGGTTGCTAAACATGAAATCCTGGAAACTCACGTGCTCAAGGTCAAGGAGGCACCCAAAACATGAAGAAGCCGGCAGGAGACATGGAGAAGGCACTTAGGAGTATACCTGGGCATTGTTCGGGCTGGGTCTAACAAAGCCCGACACAAAAAAACCTAGGCCCAGGCTCGGCCCGGCCTGACCACCGGGCCTAATATTTCGGCCCAAGCCCGACCCATAGCAGCAAATACCCATCGGGCCTCGGGCCAGGCCTCTTCCCTATTTGCCATATTTTATAAGCCTAGGCCCAGCCCGGCCTAACCATCGGGCCTAAATTTTCGGCCCATGGATATGCTCGGGCTGGCCCAAGCTCGGAAATTTTGGGCCGGGCCGGGCTTCCCATGGCCAGGTATGCTTAGGAGCAAGGCACGAGCAAGGTATATCGTGACCAAATCTGGCTCTCCCGAAGCATCAGGCAGCTAGGCAAGTTAGCATATCTTAGTCGGCAACATACCGCCATATTCTATGGCGACAAGAAGGTTGCCACATCCTAGCCACCATCATGACCACTATGCCCTACTCAGCGGGTACCTGACCCAACAAATTGACATGGCTCAGTCGCCAAGCAGATGCCGATATTATGCTTGGGTGATCATTGGCTTAGTTGAGAACCACCATATGTTTCTAGCCGGCAGAACGCCAACAAACGGCAAGGAGACCACCATGCCATGCTCCGACCAACACCCTATCATCCCACATGGCGAGCCATCACAATTCTACTTAGTCGGCACCCGTCATGTTTAGTTAGGCGCCGAATTATACCACAATCCGGCTTAGTGGCCGATTGTGTTGCAGGCTCATATTTGAACTTCTTTCATGTTTGAATTTTTTTCATATTTAAACCTTTCCAGATTTGAACTTTTGCAAATCTGAATTTTCTTAATCAGACTTTTTCACAAGTTTACTTTTTGATTTTATTTTCAAATTTTAACATTTTTTTAATTTGGAAGAAAAGAAATAGTACATGTAGTTTGAGCTGCATCGGGAGCAGCCCATGGAGAAAAGCTGAGTGAGTGGGACGGAGTTGCTCCCACGCTCAAGCGGTGAATAGGGTCTCCCCCGCCCAGCAGCTCAGTTGTTCGTAGCGGGTGCTGCTGTATGCCGAGCTGGTCGGCGCGGAAGCCGGTTGCCGCACACCCCGCGCCCGGATTACTAAACTGGGCCGCAGCCCAACATCAGGTAAGCTGGTTTTTTCTTTTTCGTTTCTTTTTTTTTCTGTTGTTTGTTTTCTTTTTTAAAAGAATCTTTTTTAAAAATCTGAACATTTGTAAAAAAAATTAAAAAATCAAATTAAAAATAAATCACTTTTTAAAAAATCTGAACATTTTCAGATTTGAACAAAAAATGTATTTTTTTTCTATGAACAATTTCCGAATTTGAACATTTCTAAATTTGAACAAAATTTATATTTGAACAATTTTCGAATTTGAACGACTTTCATATTAGAACAATTTTCAAATTTGAACAAAACTAAAATTTGAACAAATTTCGAATATGAACGATTTTCATATTTGAACAAATTTTGAATTTAAACAGTTTTCATATTTGAACAGTTTTCGAATTTTCGTAATTCTCAAATTTGACGTTTTTTGAATAAAAACTTTTCTAATTTCAACAAAAGAAAAAATAAACAGAACGAAAAAGAAAAATAAAACAGAAAACGGAAAAAGAAAAAAGGAAAAAAAAAGAGAAAACGAAAGCGAAAGCGAAAAAGTTAAATGGGCCAGGCCCAATACCCGACCAGGGGTGTGCGGCAACCCGCATCGGCACCGACCTGGTCGGTGTATAGGGTCGGCCGTTCGTAGCGCCCGTGTTTCTCCTACAGAGAGCCCAAATCTGCTAACCGTTCTACATGGCCTGCAAAATCCCAGCCCACTAAAATCAGACAGCAGCCCAGCCCGATCGGGTACCTGGACCGGGCTCTCGGCCCATCAATCGAGCTGTCGATCGAACTGAAGAACTGCTGGAGGTGTTCGTCCCCGTCGTTCGTTCGTTCCCTGCCTCGCCGTGCCGTAGACCCTCGCTTCCACTGCGCCGGCGCCGCCACACGCCGTCCCCGGCCGCCGCCTCCGCCTCTATTGCCGGTCCCCAGATTCCGCGCCAGTCCGCCATCCCCCTGCCGCTGCCGAGGACTAAGTACTACTCGTTCCCCTCACCGCCGATCTGCTCCCCACGTTAATCCCCATCAACAGGTAGTAGTCTACTCTTAGACTGGGATTGCTCGGTGATTTCCTCAGATTTCGCTTTCTTAGAGCCTGAATTCGTGTCAGTTCGTGTTATATGATTTACAAGATGAGCTTCTGTTCATCAGTTGATGTCAGGGACTAGTATGGGTATGGAATGGTGGATTATTAGCTGTAAGGGTATCGGTATTCCACCTATGTTGTCATGTTGTAGTTGGTTAGGTCTATATAAGCCTACCCTTGTATCCCCTTGCAATCAACCAAGAATATGAACCCTAATTTTATCTTTATTTTGCTGCATTTATTTTAGATTTAATTCCTGCAATTTATCGATCTGAGCCTCGAGTGCTCCAACTTTCCTCTTTTCCATCGATTTATCGTCAGCCATCCATCCGGATCCTGACAAAGTGGTATCAGAGCGAGCGATTTCTTGACCAAATTTCTCCCTAGCAGCTCTTTTCTGCGATCCGATTCGCCATTTCCCACCCTCCCTTCCCGAAATCAGCTACTGTCTGCTCCGAATCGCGTCCATGGCAACCGCGCCTACCCCCTTCTTCCCCACCACCGTGGTTCCCCCGCCCCCGTGTGGCTGCGGAGCACCACCGTACGCCCCCTGCAGCTTTCCTCCCGCCGCCGCCTACCCATCTCCTCCTTTTCCCGGCGGTTACTACACCTCCCCTTTCCCTTTCTTCTACAACAACCCACCGTCCTTCCCCTACACGCATCCCGCCTCCATGTACACGCCCACCTTCCCATCCCCGGCGGGCTTCTCCCCAAATTGGCCACCGCCTGCTCCATACCCGATTCCATACACCAACACTTCCTCTCCTCCCAATTTTCCACTCACATCAGATCTGCCTCCCGCCGGCTTCGACCACCATCCAGTTCCAGCGGCTCCCGACACCGCCCCGACCACTCCAAATCGAGACCACCGCCCGATCCAGAGCCACACCTCCTCCAAGACCTCCTCGTCGCCGGCCCACCACACGTCGTCGCCGCCCAAGGAAGCGGGCGAGTACCCTGCGCGAGCTTCCCGACCACACGCCGCTGTTCGAACCCCTCGACGCCGACGGTCCCGTTCAGCAATGAGATCGGCCACAACGCTCCCACACCATCCCGACGAAGACCTTGCACCACTGCGTGCAACCCCCCTGCATCAAGATCATCTTGTGCACGGAGATGGCCTCGCGCCAGCATGTGCAGCCCCCCTGCTTCCAGATCGCCAAGATGGTCATGGTCCGCTCCAATTTGTGCAAGAGGGACCTAACCACGGAGATCAAGCTTCAGCCAACTCTGAGAGGCAGGCCACTGACTCCACCTCCGCGCCCAGGCTCCCACCGCTCGTTGGCCTCCTCGCTGACGTCTTCGAACGCACTCCCGAGGTGACCTTTTCTGCTCCCTCAAGGTCTTCTAATACGTGTGCAGCAGCAAACTCGCCAGAAATTCCTCTTGGCTCCCGTTTTGGCAAATCTTTTGATGTTCCTACACTGGCGTGTCCTGTTTCTGCAACAAGTGCACCAACACTACAATCAGCTACTGCAGATACCGCCCTGCAATTGTTCGATGAAATGCCACAGCAATATGATTTTCAAAATCTCAACCGCAAAAGTTTGCTCCTAGCAGATGGTACTGAGCGAAGCTACTATGCGCTACCAGATAATTATGCCTTAGAGCGAGTCGTTCCTGAGTCAGTGTTCGCTGTTGACAATGACAATCCAGATGGCTGCTCAAATGAGTTTGTTCAATGGCTCACTAGCACTCCTGAGCAGCGGTCATATGCAGAAAAGCAGCAAGACATTGAACATATTCTCAAGTGTGTCAGCAGGGCACCAGAAACTGAACAAACACTTGCTTGTATGAATTATCTCACTGATATGCAGCAGCAACACAAGTTTGAGAAGGCATCAGTACATGTACAACAGCTGAGCGACCCACAGCTAAAAGAATGGGATTCAGGAGCTTCACTACCTCTCGTGTCACGCAAGACCCAGCATTCTGCTCTAGCTTTACAACGTGCAACTGCACTTGCTGGTTCAGAAGTTACACGTTTCCCTAGGTGTAAAGGCCTACCATTCTGGATTCCAAACAACATCTATGTCTCCTGGGAAACAGGAAATGGTATGTCAACATACTTTTTCTGGGATCCTGGTATTCTGAGTCTCATATATATGACACTAGGTAAATATACAGTGGCCCATCAAGTCTGGTTTGTCCAGCACACAGCGGAACTCTCATTTCCTAACTTGACAGACTGCATGCAATATATTGCTTCCAATGGAATTAATCCTGTACTCCATGCTAGTGTCCTTGTCATGCAAAGGGATGCACGTTTATCTCAAGGTAATTGCCTGTGTTCCTTGTACTTCAACAGTGGGCTAAAAACTGAATATTGCCAGGAGTTCTCAATGAATCTGGCAACAAGATTACAATGGGATCCTGGAGTTAGAGTGTCCTTGGGCTGGTTGTATATGTTGGCAGTCTGGAGTGAAACTGATAAATCATTGTCTTGCACACATATCCCAGATTTAGCATCTTGGCCAAATCAGCCAGTGAGCAGTGCCATATGTATATGGGACCCTGGAATTGGAATATCATCCCCATTGAATCACTGGTTGCCAAGTTTAACTGCTGCTGCTGAAAAACCTTTGTCCTCGTTACAAACTCCAGAACCAGCAACATGGCTAAGTCTAGTGAACAATGCTTCTTATGCATGGGACCCTGGTACTATATTAATTCAGAACAAGTCAGTCTTCCTGTTACTGTTCACGGAAGAAAAGGAAATGGTTACACTGATTATTGACAATTGGAAGTTTCGCAATCAGCAGAGTGTCAAGACGAACAACGCTGCAAAGAATCTGCTATCTTTACAGAACTATCTCCAAATCTGGGAAATGGATATTATGTTAATTACATTTCTACCTCCTTAATATGTTGAATTCATTCTGATGGATAGATAATCGATGAAAAGTTTCTGTAGAAACTTGTCCATTGCTGAGCAATGGTTTCAAAGGGGGGAGTAATGTCAGGGACTAGTATGGGTATGGAATGGTGGGTTATTAGCTGTAAGGGTAGTATCGGTATTCCACCTATGTTGTCATGTTGTAGTTGGTTAGGTCTATATAAGCCTACCCTTGTATCCCCTTGCAATCAACCAAGAATATGAACCCTAATTTTATCTTTATTTTGCTGCATTTATTTTAGATTTAATTCCTGCAATTTATCGATCTGAGCCTCGAGTGCTCCAACTTTCCTCTTTTCCATCGATTTATCGTCAGCCATCCATCCGGATCCTGACAGTTGATGTATGGAACCAAATCAATTCCACGGACAGAAACAACCGTAGAAACACGACCTTCAGTTCCTGTCATGTTCTATCTACTTTTTTTTGGATCTTTAAACATTGAGTTCAAGTTATATAGTATTTCTGCAATCAAGCACAGCTTATAATCAGACTCGGTAAACTTCAGGTGCACCCGCAGTCCAGTCTCACAGATTGCCAGTAGCCAGTACTTTATTGATGTCTGAGCCATGGTTTCTGCACTGCAGCTAGCTGCGGGCGAACTCCCCTGAGTCCGAAGTCCTACCGAAAGATGCAGGCGAAGAAGCTGACTCTGCTGCAGACGGTGGCCGCTGCAGGAGTTTTCTCGGCCGTCTCCTGCTGGTAACATGTAATCCGATGTACCTCTAGTATCCACCAGGTCAAATCTGTGCTCATAGGGTTTTAGATTTCCCCTTCCTCGTGCTGCAGGTACGGCTTCATGTTTGGTAGGGAGTCTGCCCGGCGTGAGCTTGGTGGCATCATTGACGACCTCCGCAGCAGCTCCACGACGCCCTCTGCTGCGTCCCCCGACTCCCACACTCCCTCCAAACCCTAGTGTGGTACGTAATTTTTCTTCTTCCTTTTCTGGGCGAGAAACTCTGTTTACCAGACAGGAAAATGCTTTGATCATGAATTGGGATGGATTCTGTCGGAAATAATCCAAGTACAGTTAAGTCTAGACACTCTAGGCGTGGCAATGTACACTCAAAAAAGTAGTGATATTGTGTGTAAATGCAAGCTGAAAGTGGTTTTGCATGTCAAAAATAGTGTTTTCCACTCCAATGCATGGAGTGGAGATGCGGTTGCGTGCAATTGGTAGTTTATCAGATCGAGTTAATGTTAGCTGGCTGCATGCATATTGTGTTTTGGCCTGGTCCTGTGACCGTTGAGGAGATAAACAAAAGTTGGTTGGAAAGAAATCAGGGGCATGCACAAGATAAACAACACATTGTCCCTTAAATTTTCATGACGGGCAAATATGTGAGCCATCTCTGTGTGCATGTTTCCTTCTCTAATTTCCATGACGGGCAAATATGTGAGCCATCTCTGTGTTAGTGACTGCTTGGCTGCTATTCATTGAGTAATATCTTTTTCAGTAGTGATTTATTTACTTGTTGGCAGCATTTACAAGGTACCAGCAGCAAACATGGCATTGTGTTTAATATTGCACAAAAGAGCTAAACCTGGTTGATAGTATTAAATACAGGAGAAATTAAGTTTGGCTTAAGAGTGTTGAAGTACTCCCTCCGTCCAGGATAACTAGGCCTCTAGTGGAAATCTATTTGTCCAGAAACTCCACCTCCACAATGCCTGTTAGAATTAATTGCTCCTAAATCAGTGGGCCTAATTATGGCTAATCTCCTCCACCACCGCACGGTTTCCTCTCTCTATCCCTTAATTCTCTCCACCGCATGCATGGTCGTGTGAAAATCTTCTCCACCGCACCTTCCTCGCTCTCTCTCCCTTAATTCTCCTATTACTCCGCATGGGCAAGTGGGAATACGTTTCTGTTTTTTGCTCCGCATGGGCTTCCACATGCAAGTCTGAACATGATTGCATGCAAGTGTAAACATGAGTGCATGCGAGACCTCCTCTCCCTCTGTTTTTTCGGCTCCCTTTTCAGCTGTTTGCATTCACAAGTGTACATAGCTGGGTATAAAACCCCACACAATGGAGTCCATGTGACACACAAACCGTGGAGGTTCCTGCCATGGAGGAGGTGCAAGGCGTGCTCAAGGATCCTGGTGTGGAGGTGGTGCAAGAGCGAGATGGCGTCCATGGCGATGTGGATGGCGTACATGGCGAGGTGGAGATTGTCGATGACGATGTGGAGGTCACACAAGGCCAGGTGCAAGAACTAGAGGATGAATTTGAGAGGGTTCATACAAACATCCAAGATCTTTTTCAGAGAGTGGATCGTGCAACCAATGTCGGAGCTACAGAGGCAAGGATTTCAGCTACTCCAAGGTACATCCGCACTACTAACCTCGCGCAAGATGTGGATTCATCCGGCTTCATCAGAACCTACTCCAACCCGAGCTCAACTTGCGAGGTGTGCATTCATCCGGCTTTGTGCCTCAAGTGTGGCGTCCGCGGTGAGCCTTCCATATTCGTTTGCTTAGGATGTAGGCTCCCGGTACCAACAGATTTGCGTTCTTGCGAGTCTTGCGGAAATCCTTGCCCCTGTGACAATTTTTGGTGCAAAGATTGTGCGACTACGGTGGCGATAAACAAAGAAGGGGTATGCATAAGGTGCCGTCGCAGCCCATCTATCTATCTCGAGAACGAAAAGAAAGCGCACGATGTGCCAGATAGTCAAGTTTAGATTCGCCGGACGATGAAAATATAGTGAGTTGTAATGGTTTTATATGCTTCAAGTTTATGTAAGAAAGTGAGTACGAATATGGTTTTATATGATTTTATTATGAGCTTATCTTGGTTCTATAGAGATGCATATATTGTCAAGATGCATACTAAAATCTAAACATTGGCTTGTACGACAATAGGAGTAATAAAATGTTAACATTGGCTTGTACGACAATAGGATTAGCTTAGTTCGCGTGAAGCCACACAAGTGCATCTTCTATAAGCTGCTTCTCTATTTTCAATCGGATTGGCAACTTTCCTTGTCTCTCAAGAGCTTGCTTCTTCAAGTGAGGTACATCATAATGGATTGATCCCTTCTTCTTTATAATCTCCCTCATGCATGCTTGGTGGCTCAAGAAAATCCTAGTACAACATGATTCAAACATGTGAATGTCACCTTAATAAAAAAACGTATGAGTAGAAAATTGTGTACTGCCACATACCTATTGAGCTTTTGATGTGGATATTCCGCTAACGATTGATTAACTTTCTGCACTATTTCAGCGAGAGTTTTTGGCATTTTCTTTTGAAACAATTTTCTTGAGCCACCAAGCATGCATGAGGGAGATTATAAAGAAGAAGGGATCAATCCATTATGATGTACCTCACTTGAAGAAGCAAGCTCTTGAGAGACAAGGAAAGTTGCCAATCCGATTGAAAATAGAGAAGCAGCTTATAGAAGATGCAGTTGCGTGGCTACGCTAATCCTATTGTCGTACAAGCCAATGTTTACATTTTAGTACTCCTATTGTCGTACAAGCCAATGTTTAGATTTTAGTATGCATCTTGACAATATATGCATCTCTATAGAACCAAGATAAGCTCATAATAAAATCATATAAAACCATATTCGTACTCACTTTCTTACATAAACTTGAAGCATATAAAACCATTACAACTCACTATATTTTCATCGTCCGGCGAATCTAAACTTGACTATCCGGCACATCGTGCGCTTTCTTTTCGTTCTCGAGATAGATAGATGGGCTGCGACAGCACCTTATGCATACCCCTTCTTTGTTTATCGCCACCGTAGTCGCACAATCTTTGCACCAAAAATTGTCACAGAGGCAAGGATTTCCGCAAGACTCGCAAGAACGCAAATCTGTTGGTACCGGGAGCCTACATCCTAAGCAAAGGAATATGGAAGGCTCACCGCGGACGCCACACTTGAGGCACAAAGACGGATGAATGCACACCTCGCAAGTTGAGCTCGGGTTGGAGTAGGTTCTGATGAAGCCGGATGAATCCACATCTTGCGCGAGGTTAGTAGTGCGGATGTACCTTGGAGTAGCTGAAATCCTTGCTTCTGTAGCTCCAACATTGGTTGCACGATCCACTCTCTGAAAAACATCTTGGATGTTTGTATGAACCCTCTCAAATTCATCCTCTAGTTCTTGCACCTGGCCTTGTGTGACCTCCACATCGTCATAGACAATCTCCACCTCGCCCTGTACGCCATCCACATCGCCATGGACGCCATCTTGCTCTTGCACCACCTCCACGCCAGGATCCTTGAGCACGCCTTGCACCTCCTCCATGGCAGGAACCTCCACGGTTTGTGTGTCACATGGACTCCATTGTGTGGGGTTTATACCCAGCTATGTACACTTGTGAATGCAAACAGCTGAAAAGGGAGCCGAAAAAACAGAGGGAGAGGAGGCCTCGCATGCACTCATGTTTACACTTGCATGCAATCATGTTCAGACTTGCATGTGGAAGCCCATGCGGAGCAAAAAACAGAAACGTATTCCCACTTGCCCATGCGGAGTAATAGGAGAATTAAGGGAGAGAGAGGGAGGAAGGTGCGGTGGAGAAGATTTTCACACGACCATGCATGCGGTGGAGAGAATGAAGGGACAGAGAGAGGAAACCGTGCGGTGGTGGAGGAGATTAGCCATAATTAGGCCCAGTGATTTAGGAACAATTAATTCTAACAGGCCTTGTGGAGGTGGAGTTTCTGGACAAATAGATTTCCACTAGAGGGCTAGTTATCCTGGACGGAGGGAGTATTTATCTGTGTTATTGCATTCACTATGGAGTGTACTCTGCCTGAAGTTTATAAGTAGTTTCATGTTAGTTATGTTAGGTGGATTCCAGCGCCATAGTGTTCTTCTCGCGTGAGTGGTACAAATAGTGATCAAGTTAACAGTACAGAAAAAACTGATCTAGCATCTTTCTGATGTTTACAGATCCTCTTCTACAGTCAAGAACAAGAATGGTCATCATAAATGACGAGGTGAGGTATTAGAAGAGTTTACCAAGTAGTGACATTGTCAGATTCTTGTAAAAAAAGAAACATTGTCAGATGAAGATTTAAGCAATTAGTAGACTGTTTAGCAGGTTTCCTTTTTGTGTATTTTACACAAAAGAATTATGCTACAGTTTGATTGGGTTGTCAATACCTTTTCTTCCCCTGAATAACAATGTTGTACATGCGCTCTCCTGATGAACTAGAATTAATCATGCATTGTACTGCTGACCATGATCAGATTTTCATGCCATGGAATTATTTAACTTCTGAGTCGAATACTGATGCAAGGATTATTCCGATAGGAACCGCCTACACCTTGAGAGATATTTTGAAATATCTATAGTCCTTTTCTGTATGCTGTGAGCCCTTTAAAATGCATAGGTCACTCTCAGCGCAATAATTCATTTTTGCAAGCCAGTTTTCGGTGGAGCTAGTCAGAGCTTTGAAGAACCTTTTGGAATCTATCTTCCTGACCTGTTTTGTGGATTCGTGCTTTAGCATAGATGAGTTTGACATCTTGTACTATGCATGTTAGCAGCCGGTCGACTAGGAGGAGTTAAGGGGAAAAGATGCACTGTGTCCATCCAAGCACTGTTAGTCCCATATATGAGCTATCTTCTCTAATGAAACTTCCAGGAACCTAGGGGTGTTCAAAAATGGTTTTGTGAACCCTTCACTTGTACTAGCATAGACATAGAATTAGTGCAATAGTAAATGCTAGAGTTCTTCCCTGCCAGTTTTTTTCGACCCTGCTTGAAACAGGCTTCGGTACCCCTATTATGAAGCATCTTGTTTGTTCAAAGTTCCTTCTTCCATACCTGGCCTTAGGTTTATATGATCTACTGTAAACAGGGAGCAAAGTGCAGCTTGCTTATCAACTTTAGTCTATATTCATACAAACATTCAAGAAATAAGCGTTTGTGTAGCAACCTTGTCCTTCTTGACTAATAGTAAATTTTATGATTTTATTAGATGCACTTTCGAATTAACGGTCTGAAGTTGACCATTATGGCTGAAAGGATTGTTTCTTATCATCGTTCAGTCTCTGTCAGGAGAGGCACAAGACAGGCTCACAATTTAATACTGTAGATTGATGTTCTCATCCCATTTGCCCTTTTGTTGCATGTCCTGTCATGATCCTGAATCTACATGATTTCCAATGCTTTACTTGTTCCACCTTTCTCTATTATCAGTTTGTTGTATTATTCATTTTCTGCAAGGTTTTTACCACATTGTTTGGAAAATCCTGCACCTGGTTGTCTCATCATACTTGAACATATCATTCTCGAGTACACTTGATAAAGAGAGTTATATATGTGGGAGCGAGAGCAACTACTAATAGGATCAGTAAAAAATTGTCTGCAAGAATTTTATCAGTGAATTACAGTCTAAAAGTTGTAGCCCTTCCACATAGTACTTGTAGAATGAGTCTTCCAGTGCCAAATGGAGATCACTCATAAGTCACTCTCTTAGGGTTGATGAGATCAACTACTGCTTCAGAGAAGGTAGAATAAAGTGCACTTTGCTGTCAAGTAGAAGAATCTCTTGTCTTTCTATCGCTCTCTATTGTTTGTGTATCATCACTACTCACTCACTCCTCTCCTTTGCAAGCACTTGTTCCAACCTTGATAGGCTCTCCTTCTCATTTGGTGTCATGGAGGACCCGTTGGTTGCTCTTTACTTGCTGTCACACTCCAGCTCTTGGAATATCTCCAGTGGCATGTCATTACTAAATATTTACTTGATCGCGCGTGGAATTGTTAATGGTCCATGGATTTTAAACCTAGCTTGTAGTTCAACCTTGAGGTCATGATGGATGCTTGCACTATTATTTTGTAGAATTGAACCAGCCTTCAAAGCCTTACACCATGGCTTCATAGAACGGTGTTGTCACTGATCAGCTCCAAGAATATCTTAAGTAGTATCTGATTCTGCGTGTTGCATGATTTGTTTTTTGTATAAGTTGATTTGGTCACAGGAAAAAGTTTGCCAATGGGTGTGACCGATAGTAACTGCCACTTGCTCACTTAATCCTGTATAAAAGTGCAAGTAGCACGGTCATTCATGTCTGTTTTCCAACTAATATGCTGATAGACAAATCAATAGAAAAGCTCTGCCTCACGATTTATCTGTAAAAGCTAAAAGCAAGATGAAAAGATATGCCAGTTCAGTGATCAGATCACTGAGATCAGGGTCCTTAACTCAAGATATCATGCAAGGTATGTTTTTCTTTACCACATGAATCTGACAGGAATAAACTGCGAAACACAAAAAGTTATATGGTAGCCATTTAGATTTCTTGTTGGACATAATAGAACACAAAAACAGCTTTCATCCAGCAAGTGAAAGATTAATCTATAGGAATTTTGGTTATCGTTTATATGATCTGGAAAATCATAATTTGGTGTCTAAAAATTAAAATTCTGTAGATGTCATGTGAAAATTCTATGGTCCAGAGATCGTTATGATGGACGCTTTTATGTCAACATTCATGTGGTTCTGTTTGAAAATATCCGTATGCACATGGTATCGGTGGAGGGACTTCAAACCTTTCAAGAGAAAAACTGAAACATCTTTGTAGAGGTTTTTCGTTCTTCTTTTTCCGGGAAGCAAATGTTTTTATGCTACAATATGTGAACCTGTAGGCATTCATTCAAGAATAGGGTTGTGTATAGCTATCATTGAAAGACCCTCTCAATAATAAACTTAAACAAACAAACAAAGTACGTAATGGCCTCAGGCCTCTATTACATGGCCTCAAAAAGAATGCACAAGTTAAGTGAGGAATTATTGACACATGGATTATGCAGCATTTGGATCACTGGGAATTTTCTTTATACTTTTTTTTTTCAGTGAACCACTCTGCAATCAAAATTTCCATTGAGTGTAACCTGTAGAAAAATAGTCCTATTGCTGGTGGGTTCATACACGTTTCTACGTACGTGTATTCAAGCAGACACTGGTGTCAATTACTTAAAAAAAATCTAGGACACAGTGTTGTCAGTTACTGTTGTTCCAGTCCTGTAAGATGTAACATCAGTTCAGAAAAGAATTTATTTTTTCTTAATCTGCAAATTTAGTTAGCACAGGACAAATATATCAATACATCATTGACAAGAACACGCGCTCAGATTCGACCCGAGAAGAAGACTCGAAGTTGGGAGGTGATCAGCAACCTACTAGATCCATGCTCGATCCTATGTAGTAGAGCTGATGATGATCACCTTCAGCTTTGATAGCTCTTGGCAGTAATAACACGCAGGAAAACATTTTTTAAGCTTCCTAAGCAAGTCTTAACTATACATCACTGATCGATCTCCCCTTATCGCTAGTTCGTCGATCGATTGCTGTTATGATCAGTTCATTCCTAGTCTCTCCTAGCTAGCTAGTGCTAGCTAGAGGCGGAGATGATCGATACATGGCGCGCAGGCGCAGCTGCAGGCTGGCAACGCGCGCCGTCTAAGGTAGCTAGCTCGCGGCCACTGGAGTGCGCGCCGCGTTGATGTTGGCGATGGTCGGTCGCCGGCGCATCATCGCCGCCGCCGCGCCCTCCTGCGGCGCAGCGCAGCTGGACACCGGCTCCGCCGCCGCCGGCTTGAGGTGCTGCAGGACCCGGTGGCGGCGCGCCACCGCGCGGAGCGCCTCGTCCATGCACATCTGCTCCTGCCGGCACTCCTCGCTGCAGAAGGCCGCGTCACCCCTGCAAAACATTTAACGACAACACATCACCACCAAGAATCCCTTGTGATGTTCCTCCCGCGAGGAAGAGAATCAATCAATTGGCACGGTAGGAAAGAACGGCCGGGCTAGTTCAATTCTGTGCGCGTACCTGTACATGAAGATGTCGCGGTCGCGGGAGATGCTCTTCTTGCAGAGGAAGCATGCGTCGAGGAAGTGGGGACGGGTCATAGCGCCGCCGGTGTTCTTCATCCGGAAGAACCTCGACCCCACCTGCACGTACCGCTCCTCCTCCTCCTTCACCGGCGGCGAAAACGACGACGACACCACGGCCACGTCGGTGTGGGCGACCTCTCCCATGTGCGCACGCACGTATAGAGGATATCTCGATCTAGCTAAGCTATGATATGCTGAGAAGAAGAGGAAGACGAGAGTGATGCGTGCTCGGGTGTTGGTCCTGGACACGCTTGTTTGGTAGATAACCAGGGCAAGGCTATATATGAAGAAGCCTGCTTGCCTGCTTTGTCTGTACGTGGGCAGTAGTGTCTTCCGCCTGTGCAGTTGTGCACATACGGAGTACATGTCAATGCCGTCCGATTCTTGTGTACCGGGCCCGGAGGTTTGCGGCGAACCCGTGGGTGGACGGAGAGGGGTGCGATGGAACCTGTTGGCTGGCCGGGAGGTTGATGGCTGGATCGAATCAGACTGATTACGAACATGTGGAAGAGGGGGCCAGATATCTGGCCAGCAATATTCTTTGCTGAAACCATCAGTCCAGCAGTTAACAAACGTTTCAGCTGGCAGCCACTAGCCATACCTGCAGGCTGCAGTCACAAAAAAATAGTTGTGCGCACGTGCATGGCTGCAACAAACCCGCTCCCCGAATTCTTCCGGCGGAAGGATCTCTCGAGGCCTGGTACTTGTGGTCGCCACTCGGCACACGGTGGCGATCACCGATGGCCGGCTAAATCCGGCATATGAGAGCATCTTCATTCATCCGCGACCCGTGCCCACAATACAATTTATAAAACTCCAATAGAAAACTAAAAAATTTACTCAAGTTTTGTTGTGTATTACAAAGTTAAACGAAATTTGGCTGATTTTTTAACTAATACAAAATCTACTTGCCATCGGTGCGGGCGCGAGACGGGCCGACTTCCTCGTACTTCATGCCTTCTGGCCCGCCCTCGCCTATCGGCCATGTCCGCAGATGCATGTGCCCTCCTCTCCGGCTCCACTTGGACCACGCTATCCATTGCGCTGGCTCCGCGCGCCCAGGTTTCGAACACACCAACGCCACTAGTGTGGACGTCGCTTCCATACGCCGATGAGCCTTCAGTGTTGCAATCTCCAGTTAGAACTCCTCGTTCTTAGTGACCCGCTGAGCCTCGCAGGCGGCGGCCTCAGTGAGTCGCTAGGCATTGATCTCGATGATCCTTTGCCGCTCGGCGACCATGAGGATCCGAGCTGACTCCTGCATCGGCGCCCTCTCGCGAGAGATGTCCATGATGCGTTCCACGAGGGCCACACCGGCCTACTTGAGGTCTCGAGCAGCGTTCCTCTCTTGGCGCACCATCACGTAGGAGGCAAGGAGCGCTCCCCGCTCTAGGTCCTCCTACTGCTCCCCCTCGTCTACCGCCTCCCACAGAGCCTCCACCTAGTCCTCCTAGTCGAACGAGCCGTCGTCTGAAGAGGCGAAGGGGCTTGGGTTTGGCTCTGGCGGCAGGACACTGTGTCCAACCATAGCGTAGATGGTGGCTAGACGGTGAGACATTGGTGTACGCGAGGAAGGCATCAAGTCGTGAGAGGCGAGAGACCACAACTTGGCTTGTCTCGGCATTGTTGCAAGCGAGGAAGGTAAGACGTGGTGAGAGGTGAGAGAGCACAACTTGGCTCGTCGTGCGGTGGTCAACCTTTTAAGCCAGAGACAACGCGGAAAACGGAGAAGGAAAGCAGGGAAGAAGTGGGGAAAGAAGCGGTGTCAAGCTTTTATAACTAGAGATGTCTCGCCGTCAAATCGAATTTCTATTCATTGCACTCAGTATCCCTTTGGCCTAGCTCAACCGGTTGGGAGAGTGGATGTACAAACTCAGCATCTTAGTTTAAATCCTCACAGACACGAATTTGGGTTCCTATTTATACTTGAGGCTCATGTTGGTCCTGATACTAGTGATGCTAGTCCATATACTAATGCAATTTATCTTAAGGGCTAGGTTTTAATCTTAACCAAGGTTAAAAATCCTAGCAGTCATAATTAATGGTGTGTGCAATATTCCTAGTTGGTGTAGGGCCAGGAATTGAAGTTCTCCCCATTTCTAAGGAAGTGAGCCTAGCTCAACTGGTTGGGAGAGCGGATGTACAAATTCATCATGTGAGTTCAAATCCTCACATACACGGATTTAGTTTTATATTTATACTTGAGGCCTAGGCTAGTCCTGGTATTCATGAAATTTATCTTAAGGACTAGGCTTTAATCGTAATCAAGACTAAAATTCCTAGTATTCATGCTTAATGGTTGTGTGTACCCTTAGTTGGCGCAGAGGCTTTGGAAGTGAAATTCTCCCCAACTTTTAAGTACAACAAGGACCTAGATGGTTTAGCAGAAGCTCATCCGTAGTCCACACAACAGATTGAACTAAAAATCCAATCAAATGCGGACATTGCAAACCTTACGCGAGAGGAGGAGCTCAAATGGTATCAACGATTCAAAGCCCAATTTATTTTTGAAGGGGATTCGAATTCAAGGTATTTCCATAGTATTGCCAATGGCAGACATAGGAAGAAACATATTCGGTCCCTAGTACAGGATGAGGGCAAGATTGAAGGTCATGAGCATCTAAAGTCGTATATCACTAATTACTAAAAAATTTGTTCGGCGCACCCAAGGATGGTAACTTCTCTTTGGATGAGTCTAGAACAGATGATATCCCTCCGGTTTTCGGTGAGAAAAATGGCTTACTTACGGCACCTTATATTGAGGATGAAGTAAGAAAATCGGTCTTCTAGATGGAACACAATAAATCCATAGGTCATGATGGCTTTCTAGCAAAGTTTTATCAGGATTTATGGGATGTCATCAAGTATGGCCTGCTACATTTGTTCGTCTTTTTTCATACTTGACAACTAGAACTGTTTCAACTGAATTTTTGTGAGATAATTTTATTGCCTAAGGTTAATGAAGCAGAAAAGATTCAAAAATATCAGACTATTTGTCTTCTTAATGTTAGCTTTAAAAAATTACTACAGTCGCTATGATAAGGGTAAACTCAATGGCTGGCCATGTGGTTCATCCCTCTTAGACTGCTTTTACGCAAGGGTGTAACATCCTTGATGGGGTGGTTATCCTTCATGAAACAGTTCACAAACTACATAGAAAGAAGTTCAATGGGGTGATATTTAAAATTAACTTTGAAAAATCCCATGATAAGCTTAAGTGGTCTTTCCTTCAGTAGACTCTCAAAATGAAAGTTTTCTTCTGATGAGTCGCGTGTTTTAATTCATAGTTTCGTTTTGGAGGAAGTGTTGCCATTGAAGTCAATGATGAAGTTGGAAATTACTTTCAAACTAAGAAGGGGCTTAGTTAAGGCGACCCGTTATCACCAATGCTATGCTTGGGCAGAAGATTGGTCCTTATCAATTCAATATTAAGCAATATGGTGTTGTATATGATATCATTTTTCCAACTTTCAAAAAGAGCCTTAAAAAATTGGATTCTTTCTAATCAAGATTCTTTTGGCAAGGTAATGGTGAGAAAAAATATAGACCGGCCAAATGGAGTGTGGAATGACGCCCAAAAGATCAAGGAGGTCTTCAAGTCCTTGAGATAAAAAAATAGGGCCCTACTTGGTAAATGCCTATACAAGCTACTGACCGAGGATGGGATTTTGCAAACCCTCCTTACGTGAAAGTATGTTGGCGCGCATGCGTTGTCTTTGCATATGTCTTTGGGGGAGAAGTTTGGAGGGTTTAAGGGAATTCGGTTATGTCTTTGCTTTTTTGCTTAAGCCTGTGCCTTTATTGCATTGCATCTTGTTGCTTTGCATAGTTGAATATTTAGAGGAAACTCCACTAGGCTTTGAATGCCAATATATGCAATGAAAGTCAAGATCATTCACACATGCATATATTATGGGGAAGTTTGCTCTATATATTCAACTTGTTTGTTACTTAAATTCCTTATATAAACCCTCTCAAAGAGATTGTCATCAATTACCAAAATGGGGGAGATTGAAAGTGCATGGAGCCCCCATGTGTAGTTTTGGTAATTAATGACAATCCCTATGGACTAATGTTTGCATTGAGTTAGTCAATGCTTGAGCCATATGTTGGCTTCAAGGTTGCAATAAGAAGAAATTGATGGAGGATATCAAGTGTCAAGTATGTCTTGAAGATGAAGATGGCGTGAACCCTCAAGTTACTTCAAGACATCAACATGATGAAGAATGAAGAAATGGAGTGCAAGTTCAAGATGAACCAACTCGAAGAGATCATATGCTTGAAGCTTGCCATCCATATGGTGATCATAGATATGTGAAGATGCGCCGAATAAGAAGCTCTCCCATAGTGGAGTATGGGGGAGCATTTGGCATGACTTCATCAAGCAAGCACAATCAAGAAATACGTTCCATCTTGTTGCGGTCAAGACAGTCATCATCAAGCTCAAGTGGAATGCGCAAGGTTAAGGTTTACTCTTGATAGTGTTTCTTTCTCACCGGTCTCATGGTGTAGTTGGAGACCGGTTTATAGTTTAGTTGTCGTACTATCAAGTGGGCTCTTGAGTGAGTAACTCGATCGTATCCTTCGGAGAGCTCAAACCTTTGCATCCTTGCATCATCTTTCTTGGTTGTTATTTGGATCTTATCCATGTGATGTTTTAGATCTTGTGCTTGTTCTCATGACACGCTCTAGTTCATCGAAAATGGATTTCGCATAGATCACTTGTTGCGTTTTCGAGTTTGGTGATTTTTTCGGTTTCTCTTGTTGAGGTGTTGCACCTCTAAAAATAACAGAAAATCACCCCTACTAGTTTCCATATTTTCACTTTTTGTTGGGGAAGCTCTTGTCGTCCTCTTTCCAACAAAATTGGTTTCACTCTATTCGGAGCTACCAAACTTCAGATATTGATTTTAGAAGTTTGCTAGGCCGGATAATCCGGGCCGGATATTTGCCCGGATTTTTCCAGACATTTGCCCGGATTTTTCCAGGACCCGGATTTTCCGGGGGGGGGGGGGGGGGGGGGGATTATCCGCCCCTCAATTAGGCCGGATTATCCGTCCCCAAATATCCTGCAATGGCTTAATTTTCTTGGGGGTATACATAGCCCCTTCTTCCTCCTTGGACTGGAGCTTCCTCACACTCTCTCTCCATTGTTGATCTTGAGAAGCTTGCCCTATCTCTCTATCCCTCCATGATTCTTGCCCCCTTTTGAGGGAAAAGAGAGAGGAGATCTAGATCCACACTTTGACCAAACCAAATCATCTCTTTGTGAGTGAATCTTTGGGATCAAGATCTTGGAGAATTTTGCGTTCTCCTCTTTGTTCTTCCTCTCTTATTCCCCCAATAGCTTTTGTAGCTTTGTTGGAATTTGAGAGAGAAGGACTTGATCATCTTTGTGGTGTTCTTGCCATTGAATTTGGTGCATAGGTTTGAGTTCTCCACGGTGATTCGTGGTGGTGAAAGCAAGAAGGTTGTTAGTCTTGGGTTCTTGGAACCCTAGACGGATTGTAGGCCTTTGTGGTGATTTGTTGGGAGCCTCCAATTAAGTTGTGGATGTGTGCCCAATCTTTGTGTAAGGCCCGGTTTCCGCCTCGAAGGAAATCCCTAAGTGGAACCGTGACCTAGGCCTTTGTGGCGAGGGTCACCGGAGAATAAGGTGAGGCACCTTCGTGGCGTTCGGTGTGTGGTGTGAGTACCGCATCTTGGGGTGAGGCCTTTGTGGCGTTGGTGTGCATCGAGCAACCACACCTCAAGGTGAGCCTCTTGTGGCGTTCGGGAGCACTAAGCCACCACACCTCTCCAACGGAGATTAGCACTCGCAAGAGTGTGAACTTCGGGATAAATCATCGTCTCCCGCATGCCTCGGTTATCTCTATACCCGAGCTCTTTTCTTATGCACTTTACCTTGTGATAGCCATCGTGCTTGAAGTTATATATCTTGCTATCACATAGTTGCTTGTATTGCTTAGCATATGTTGTTTGTGCACATAGGTGAACCATAGTATATAGGTTTTGGGCTTGACAAAGTAAACGCTAGTTTTATTCCGCATTTGTTAAGCCCATCTCGTAAAAGTTTTATACCGCCTATTCACCCCCCCCTCTAGGAGACATCCCTGTCCTTTCAGATACCACATAAAACTAAGGTATTTGCGTGGTATCTTCGTCGAGGAGTAATTCTTACCAAAGATAACTTTGCAAAATGCAATTGGCAGGGAAGTAAAATCGTGTGTATTCTATCACCATGAAAAGACTATTAAGCACTTATTATTCGAGTATAAATTTGCTAGATCTATATAGTCAGTCATCCAGATAGGTTCCACCTTATACCCACCATGTAGCGTTGCGAATATATTCGGAAATTGACTAAATGGTGTGGATCCTAGGTTTAAGCTACTTATCAGGGTGGGAGCGGTTGCCGTTAGCTGCTCGATTTGGCTATGTTGAAACGAAAAGGTTTTTAACGATAAAAATGCTTCTCCTATGCAGGTCATCTACCGGTGTACGACTACACTTAGTTTATCATTGCCTCTATGTCGTGTGGAGCATCGCGACCTTTTTAAGGAGGTGCCTACACGATTGGAGGATACGACGAGCGTTGGCAGCGTGATTTACGGATTGTCCCTCCTTCGCCTTACACGTTTTTTAGTTTTTTCTTTCATTTGTAATCGTCGAGAACTTTAGTTTTTCTTATATCCATAATTTTTGAATTGTTACTGCCCCATGCATCTCAGTTATGCATATCGTTAATCTTTATAAAGCTCGTTATAAAGCTCGACTAGTAGCAAAGGGGTTCAATCAGCGTTATGGAATTGATTATGAGGACACATTCAGTCCCGTTGTGAAGACTGCTACTGTTAGACTTGTGTTGTCTATTGCAGTCTCTTGAGGATGGACACTTCGTCAGCTCGATGTACAAAATGCGTTTTTGCATGTCGTTCTGGAAGAAGAGGTTTATATGAGGCAAGCACCTGGGTTTGAGAAAGGTCAAGGTTTGGTATATAAACTTGATAAAGCAATGTATGGTTTGAAACGGGCGCCAAGGGCATGATATTCCAGGTTGAGTACTAAGCTTCAGTATTGTCAACACCCGGATTTTTAAGTCCGGATGCCTATTATGTCATACATCGCAATCCCAGGAATTGTTGTTGCGAGGCATAATAGTTAAGTATCACAGTCATCATTCATTACACACCATAAGGTCTTACAAATTGGAATCACATGATCCATATTACACGAATAGTTGATCTATTGATCAACGAACAAACACAAGTTCATAGCGGAAGCGTAAAGATAAATGGACTCTCTAGTCCACAGGCCAACGCTTGACGTTAGAAGCTCCTAGTTGTGGTAGACGTCCTGCTGATCGTCATCCTCGTACTGCTGCTCGACTTCATAGTCTGGCCATTTGAATAGCCAGGGACAAAGCCGTGAGTACTTTAAGTACTCGCAATCTAATACTAATGTAAGTACTAACATTGCTATTGAGAGTGTTCTAAGCTCTAAGGTTATTTGCATAAAGCCAATTTTAGTTTAGAAACATTTTAGTAAACAACTCCTCCTGTGCTAACTAACTCAAGTGGGAACATTAGTGTCATTCCCACAACTCTGTTGTGATTCAAATTCAAAGTCACCGTTCAAGTTCAAATTCATAAGTCACATAGATATAAATTCTGATGACGGAAACAGTATGGCCTTTCCAACTGTCCATGACCGCGGACGCGGCTATTCGAATAGGGTTACACTCTGCAGAGGTTGCACACTTGTGCCACAACATTTGATTACATCCGTCAGGGATAAACCCCGAATAATCGTAACTCAGTACGCGGATCATCAACCGTTAACCTTTCACTTACACACCCTAGTATAGGCACCTCTCCCCATGAGCTTGGCCTCCCGGTGATAACCATCTGTTATCCCGGGAACTGCACAGGGCTTGGCCGTACAATTCACGTCATTTCACTTTAAACGGAGGCAGCCTCGGCATAACCCCTATGACGCTTGTTCAGAGGGAACCCATACTAAGACACATAAATTTCCAGCTAAGCCTTACCCATAATCAGGTATTGTGGGGGTACTTAAAAATTGGAAGGGTATCGCATCCAACTCAATCATCAGTTTTTAGCCATTTCACCAAGTCAAATTCATGTCATATTCACCTTCAAAATCTTTCAATGGAAATGACTCATCATTCCAAGGTTTTCAACATCATCATTTCACAAACACATGTTCCCATCTAGAGTAGTCATTTTTAATTTAGCACTAGCATCTAGGTATGAGTGGTGCTAAGTACTTTGCTTTGATTCTAGGCTAACTTTGATACTCTTGTACTAATCCAAGACTAACCAAGTGAATCATGAATCAAAAAGTACTTTGATAAAACAAAAGTAAATAAAGCTTGGAAAGTAAAACTGGGAAATAGGATTATAAGCATAATGTAAATGGGTAATGCCTTGCTCATGGTGAGCTTTGCACTTTGCAAGAGTATTACCTTGCCTTGGTTGGGGAATTGGTCAAAGTGGTCTTCTTCTCCTTGGAAGTAGACCTCCTCCTCCTCTTGATACTCCTCGGTACTAGCGTCTAAAATACGAATACGGGGTACACAGTCATCATACCAAACTTAGTTACTAAACTAGGCACACTCATGATGCACACAACTTAAACTAGCATCACACATTACTATTTAGTTGGTGGATGTGTTTTTCTTATTATTTAAGAAAAATAATTTTCTCTCATACTAAATTAGGTGTTACTTTTAATTACTTAGAGAAATAATTTCCTCTCATTATCTTATTAAGATTTAATTTCTCTCATGAACAATATGTGACCTAGGTTGACCAAAGTCAACCTCTTCACACTTATCATTTAAGAAAATGATTTAAATGAGGTGAGCACCTCATACACTTTTATCCTAGCATGGTAGAGTTTTAATATCACCAACAATTCATGTGAGACCTAAATGACCAGAGTCTCTACCTCATTTTGAATTGTTGGTGACAAGATTTAAATGAGAGAAAAACTCCCATGAGATTTATTAATAGTTTTGGACAATATCTTTGACTAGAAATAGCCATATAGTCCTTTTATTAAACTAGGCCATGATCATTCAAAGTAAGCATGGCATATTTTTGCAGAAACAATTAGTACAAGTGTACTGTGATTTATAGGAGTTGGAATTAACTTAAAAGCATTTATAGTTGATTTTTAATAATTATTCTAAGGCAGAAAAGTCCCTGCCTTGTTTATTTTCCTACTTTAATTCTATAATAGATCTATGGTTCAATCCAGTGGCATTGTGTAGACAAAATCCTAAGCTTTCCAAAGACATAAAATTTGTAAAATTTGGCCCAGTAGATTTGTACCTATTAAATTTCAAAGTTAACATCTGATTCCATATATTTCTCTATTTGGAATTTTGAATTTGAACAGATGGGCTGGCGGGAGAATAAATGGGCTAAGCTGAGAGAGAAGAAAATAGGCCGGCCCAGCTTCGCAGCGGGCCAGCTGACATGGTGGGGGCCACCTGTCTGTGGGCTGAGACGAGCGAAACGGTACGGGGAAGGGTGGCCGTGCGATTAGACGCGAGATCGACGGCCCAGAGAGGTCGTCTTCTCCGGCGAGACTGTGACTTACGGGAGGCGGAGGTAGGGGGTCGGAGCGGCCGTCGAAGCTCCGGCGATCGTCAGAGTGGTGCGCCGCGACATTGGAGTGGATGAGGAAGCTCCGTGTAGCAGTGGCGTCGTCAGGGGCAGCCTCCTCTTCCGGCGAGCTCCGTGTACTAGCGGCGGCGATGATCTTGCGATTGGGGCGGTGCTGTGGCTAAACGAGCAAATTGAGAGGTCAAGGAGAGGCTGGGAGATGAGAGGGAGTGATTGGAGTGCTCAATTTGAGGGGAGGAGTCCTCCTTTTATAGGAGAGGGAGGTGGCTGTGGCGCTCGGCTAGGGTCGCTGGCGTCGTCGACGGTCTAGGGCTGCGAAGGGGCAAGGAGTGGGCGCGTCTGGTTGTTGCTGTACTGGCGAAGATGACGCGCGTGATCGTGGCGCAGAAGAGGCTCTGTAGAGATGGTGCGCTTGATGGGAGCGCTCAGCACCGCGGCGGGTGAGCGTCGTCGTGGTCGTCGACTGCGGCGTTCCCGCGGGCAAGTGGCCGTGTCCAGGCGCTGCAGGGTGGTGTCGTGCGTCGACTGGCGCTGAGAGAGAGGGCTGAGATGATGCGAGGGCGCAGGGGTCGTCACGCTCTGGCGCGTCCAGAGTTGGCACCATGCGCGCTCTGGCGAGGGCATGGGCGTGTCTGGGCGCCACTGGGCACGCGGTGTTCTGCCCGTTGCGAGGGTTTCTCCAGTCGTGGCTTGGTCTGTCATGCTCAGGTGAGTGAGGGGAAGAGAAGGGGCATGGTGGAGCAGGCCAGAGATGACCAGAGATGGTGATGGCATGAGATGGAGATGCCATGCCACGGCATGGCATGCTTTGGTCAATTTGGTCCAGCAGTGGGGAAGGCAAGTGGTGGCACTGGTGCTGCAGGGTAGAGAGGGTCTCCAGAAGTGCAGTAGAGGGCCAAGGTTGGACCAGATCTTCTCAAAATTTCAGTATGGGCAACATTTGATTCTCTGCCCAACAAGTGTTTGATGAATTGCCCGCAAGAAAAATATTTTTGAATTTTGCAAACCTTTTTGGTGGGTTGTAATCATATAATATTTGTAGTATATTGGTGGTGGTGGTGATCAAAATGGAATTGAAATGCAAAAGCTCATTTTGCATATGATCTTAATTTTGATTCAAAGTCTCCACTTGGCTTGCTTCAAATTTGAAATTGAGACAGAGTTTGGGGTTGTGGTTTTGAGCAAAGTTGTTCTCCTTGATGTTTTCTTGGAAGAGGTGCAAAGAGTTGGTCAAGTGTAGAAGTGAAATCTCAAAAATCAGGGGCTCAAAGTGGGTATCATGTTGAGATTGTCACATATGACCATAATCACATGTGAGCACAAATTTGATTCAAATTTGATTTGAATTGAGTTTGATTGTTTCCAATAGTGTTAATAAGTGTTTAGTATCCATTTACAACAAATGGGGCAAACCAAAATGGTCTAGATTAAAGATTTGTAAAAATGGCATAAGCCATATGTGTGTGTTGAATTGATTTTTATAATTTCTTTTCTATTTTCTTTTTCTTTGACTTTGGATGATCAAGTGATCATGGTTAGGGTTTTAGAGCAAGGGCAAACACATAAGCAAGCATCATGGCAAAAGCACACTCAAATAGTTAATAAGGTGAGCTATATGCATAGTCCTATATGATGAGAAAAAGTTTTTGTTGGCTCAATTTTTGGATTCTTGGAAACTCTCTCTTGTTTCTTTTATTGAAAACTTGGGATGTTACAAACCCTTCCCCCTTACAAAAGATCTCGTCCCGAGATCTAGAGAAAACTAGGTACTAAAGAGATCTGGGTATTCCTTCTTCATATCCTCTTCGCGTTCCCAAGTGGCTTCTTCTTCGGTGTGATTACTCCATTGTATTTTCAGGAACTTGATACTTCTGGTGCGGGTGGTCCTGAAGGCTTCTTCAAGGATGCGAATAGGCACATCACGGTATGTTAGATCCTTGTTGATATCAATGGCTCTGTGGTCGATGTTCTTGAACACTCCGGTCTTCTCCGGCACTTCTAGGCACTTCCGAAGCAGTGAGATGTGAAACACATTGTGCACGGCGGACATTTCTTCCGGTAGTTCAAGCTGGTATGAAACTTCTCCTCGACGACTCAGAACTTTGAATGGTCCGACATATCTGGGGGCGAGCTTTCCTCTGAGTTGGAATCTCTGCATTCCTTTAAGGGGTGAGACTTTGAGATACACAAAATCTCCGATCTCGAATGTCATCTCCTGGCGTCTCTTGTCAGTGTAGCTCTTCTATCTTGACTGGGCGGTCTTGAGGTACTCACAGATCTTGTGCACCTTCTCTTCGGCTTCTTGGAGAATATCGGGACCGAAGACTTGACTATCTCCGACTTCCGACCAGTTCAGAGGGGTACGGCATTTCCTTCCGTAAAGGGCTTCAAAGGGGGCCATCTGTAAGATGGCTTGATAACTGTTGTTGTAGGAGAATTCTGCGTATGGTAGGCAGTCTTCCCATTTGGATCCATACTCTAGCACACAGGCTCTCAACATATCTTCCAGTATCTGGTTGACTCTCTCGGTCTGTCCGTCAGTCTGCGGGTGATAAGCTGTGCTGAAATTCAGACGGGTTCCTAGTCCTTCATGCACCTTCTGCCAGAATCTTGAGGTAAATTGAGATCCTCTATCTGACAGAATTGACTTTGGGGTTCCGTGTAGGCTGACTATTGATACGTCTCCAACGTATCGATAATTTCTGATGTTCCATACTTGTTTTATGACAATACCTACATGTTTTGTTCACACTTTATGATGATTTTATGCGTTTTCCGGAACTAACCTATTGACGAGATGCCGAAGTGCCAGTTCCTATTTTCTGCCGTTTTTGGTTTCAGAAATCCTAGTAAGGAAATATTCTCGGAATTGGACGAAATCAACGCCCATCATCTTATAATTGGACGAAGCTTCCAGAACACCCGAGAGCCACCAGACGGGAGCCCTGGGGGCCCCACACGCCAGCCTGGCGCGGCCAGAGGGGGGCCACGCCCCCCTATGGTGTCACCGCCTCGTCAGCCCTCCGACTCCGCCTCTTCGCCTATTTAAAGGTCCCTGACCTAAATCTTCGATACGGAAAAGCCACGGTACGAGAAACCTTCCAGAGCCGCCGCCATCGCGAAGCCAAGATCTGGGGGACAGGAGTCTCTGTTCCGGCACGCCGCCGGGATGGGAAAGTGCCCCCGGAAGGCATCTCCATCGACACCACCGCCATCTTCATCACCGCTGCTGTCTCCCATGAGGAGGGAGTAGTTCTTCCTCGAGGCTAAGGGGCTGTACCGGTAGCTATGTGGTTAATCTCTCTCCTATGTACTTCAATACAATGATCTCATGAGCTACCTTACATGATTGAGATCCATATGATGATGCTTGTAATCTAGATGTCGTTATGCAAGTGAATTTTACTTATGTGATCTCCGGAGACTCCTTGTCCCACGTGTGTAAAGGTGACAGTGTGTGCACCGTGTGGGTCTCTTAGGCTATATTTCACAGAATACTTATTCACTGAGTTATGATTTGAGTTAGATGTTATCTTGCCAGAGAGTAATTCAGAATAGCATAGTGAAGTGCTTATTTATATCCCTTTATGATTGCAACGTGCTTTGTATCACTATTAATCTATGTGCTACTCTAGTGATGTTATTAAAGTACTCTATTCCTCCTTCATTATGTAATGGTGACAGTGCGTGCATCATGTAGTACTTGGCGTAGTTTATGATTATGATCTCTTGTAGATTATGAAGTTAACTATTACTATGATGGTATTGATGAGATCTATTCCTCCTTTCATAGTATGAAGGTGACAGTGTGCATGCTATGTTAGTACTTGGTATAGTTGTGTTGATCTATCATGCACTCTAAGGTTATTTAAATATGAATATCGAATATTGTGGAGCTTGTTAACTCCGGCATTGAGGGTTCTTGTAGCCCTACACAATTAGTGGTGTTCATCATCCAACAAGAGAGTGTAGAGTATAGCATTTATCTATTCTGTTATGTGATCAATGTTGAGAGTGTCCACTAGTGAAAGTATAATCCCTAGGCCTTGTTCCTAAATACTGCAATCATCGCTTGTTTACTGTTTTACTGCATCCATACCGCCTGCAACATTACCACCATCAACCACACGCCAGTTGTAGCAGCAAGCTATTTTCTGGTGCCGTTACTACTGCTCATATATATTCATACCACCTGTATTTCACTATCTCTTCGTCGAACTAGTGCACCTATACATCTGACAAGTGTATTAGGTGTGTTGGGGACACAAGAGACTTCTTGCTTTGTGGTTGCAGGGTTGCTTGAGAGGGATATCTTTGACCTCTTCCTCCCTGAGTTTGATAAACCTTGGGTGATCCACTTAAGGGAAAACTTGCTGCTGTTCTACAAACCTCTGCTCTTGGAGGCCCAACATTGTCTACAGGAAAAGGAGTGTGCGTAGACATCAAGCATATTTTCTGGCGCCGTTGCCTGGGAGGAAAGGTAAAAGGTACTCACACTCCGGATCTCGGCTACTAAGCTATTTTCCGGCACCATTGTAAGTGCTCGAAGCTATTTCCTTTAGATCCTGCAATTGCATCTTTTTGTTTCTTGTTTTACACTAGTTTGGCATAATGGAAAGCAACAGTGAGCTTTTAAAATTATTTCTTGAGTTAAGACATGGATGGTTTGATGCGAAAATTAAAAAACCCATGGAACATATTAGTATGAACACTTTGAACACCGTTGTTGCTAATGATATGGAAAATTCTAAGCTTGGGGAAGCTGGTTTTGATGAGCATGATCTTTTTAGTCCCCCAAGCATTGAGGAGAAAATTTACTTTGATGATACTTTACCTCCTATTTATGATGATTATAATGATAGTAGTCTTTTGGTACCGCCTGTTATGGAGGATAAATTTGATTATGATTACAATATGCCTCCTATCTTTGATGATGAGAATAATAATGATAGCTACTTTGTTGAATTTGCTCCCACTATTACTAATAAAATTGATTACGCTTATGTGGAGAGTAATAATTTTATGCATGAGACTCATGATAAGAATGATTTATGTGATAGTTATATTGTTGAGTTTGCTCATGATGCTACTGGATATTATTATTAGAGAGGGAAATATGGTTGTAGAAATTTTCATGTTACTAAAACACCTCTCTACGTGCTGAAAGTTTTGAAGCTACACTTGTTCTATCTTCCTATGCTTGTTACTTCGCTCTTCATGAACTTGTTTATTTACAAGATTCCTTTTCATAGGAAGCATGTTAGGCTTAAATTTGTTTTGAATTTGCCTCTTGATGCTCTCTTTTGCTTCAAATACTATTTCTTGCGAGTGCATCATTAAAATTGCTGAGCCCATCTTAATGGCTATAAAGAAAGCACTTCTTGGGAGATAACCCATGTGTTTATTTTGCTACAGTACTTTTGTTTTATATTTGAGTCTTGGAAGTTGTTAATACTGTAGCAACCTCTCCTTATCTTATTTTATTGCATTTGTTGTGCCAAGTAAAGTCTTTGATAGTAAGGTTCATACTAGATTTGGATTACTGCGCAGAAACAGATTTCTATCTGTCACGAATCTGGGTTGAATTCTCTGTAGGTAACTCAGAAAGTTTTGCCAATTTATGTGAGTGATACTCAGATATGTACGCAACTTTCATTCAATTTGAGCATTTTCATCTGAGCAAGTCTGGTGCCTCTATAAAATTCGTCTTTACGGACTGTTCTGTTTTGACAGATTCTGCCTTTTATTTCGCATTGCCTCTTTTACTGTGTAGGATGGATTTCTTTGTTCCATTAACTTCCATTAGCTTTGAGCAATGTCCAGAAGTGTTAAGAATGATTGTTTCACCTCTGAACATGTGAATTTTTGATTATGCACTAACCCTCTAATGAGTTTGTTTTGGGTTTGGTGTGAAGGAAGTTTTCAAGGGTCAAGAGAGGAGGATGATACAATATGATCAAGAAGAGTGAAAGCTCTAAGCTTGGGGATGCCCCCGTGGTTCATCCCTGCATATTTCAAGAAGACTCAAGCATCTAAGCTTGGGATGCCCAAGGCATCCCCTTCTTCATCGACAAAATCATTAGGTCACTTCTCTTGAAACTATATTTTTATTCGGTCACATCTTATGTACTTTACTTGGAGGGTCTGTATGTTTCTTGTTTTTTTTGTTTTGTTTGAATAAATGCTTGTGTGGGAGAGAGACACGCTCCACTGGTTCATATGAACACAAGTGTTATTAGCTAATAATGTTCATGGCGAAGGTTGAAACTGCTTCGTTAATTGTTATATGGTTGGAAACAGAAAAATGCTGCATGTAGTAATTGGTATGATGTCTTGAATAACTTGATACTTGGCAATGTTGTGCTCATTATTAAGCTCTTGCATCATATACTTTGCACCTATTAGTGAAGAACTACATAGAGCTTGCTAAAATTTGGTTTGCATGATTGGTCTCTCTAAGGTCTAGATATTTTCTGGTAAAGGTGTTTGAGCAACAAGGAGGACGGTGTAGAGTCTTATAATGCTTGCAATATGTTCTTATGTAAGTTTTGCTATACTAGTTCATACTTGTGTTTGCTTCAAACAACCTTGCTAGCCTAAGCCTTGTATTGAGAGGGATTACTTCTCATGCATCCAAAATCCTTGAGCCAAAAACGATGCCATTCGTGTCCACCATACCTACCTACTACATGGTATTTCTCTGCCATTCCAAAGTAAATTGCATGAGTGCGATCTTTAAACACTTCAAAAGTTATTACCTCTTATTTGTGTCAATGTTTTATAGCTCATGAGGAAGTATGTGGTGTTTATCTTTCAATCTTGTTGGGCAACTTTCACCAATGGACTAGTGGCTTCATCCGCTTATCCAATAATTTTGCAAAAAGAGCTGGCAATGGGATTCCCAGTCCCAAACTAATTAACTTTCATGATTTTACAAAAAAAATAGACACTCCTCCATGGTATGTGATTGTTGGACGGCACCCGAGGATTCGGTTAGCCATGGCTTGAGAAAGCAAAGGTGGGGAGGAGTGTCATCTAAATAAAACTAAAATAAAAAGGCACTCCTTCAAGGTATGAGATTGTTGACAAGCACCCGAGGATTCGGTTAGCCATGGTTTGTGAAAGTAAAGGTTGGAAGGAGTTCCACCCAAAAATAAAAATGTTTCATGGGAGCCGCTCTTTGAAGGTTTGTCTGGCAAGGGGGTTAGAGTGCCCATTACCATTCGTTGACAACAACATACACCTCTCAAAATTTTACTTTTATGCTCTCTTTATGTTTTCAAAATAAAATCTCTAGCACAAATATAGCAATCAATGCTTCCCTCTGCGAAGGGCCATTCTTTTACTTTTATGTTGAGTCAGTTTACCTACTTCTTTCTGTCTTAGAAGCAAACACTTGTGTTAACTGTGCATTGATTCTTACATACTTGCTTATTGCACTTGTTATATTACTTTATGTTGACAATATCCATGAGATATACATGTTACAAGTTGAAAGCAACCGCTGAAACTTAATCCTCCTTTGTGTTGCTTCAATGCCTTTACTCTGAATCTATCGCTTTGTGAGTTAACTCTTATGCAAGACTTATTGATGCTTGTCTTGAAAAGTACTATTCATGAAAAGTCTTTGCTATATGATTCAATTGTTTACTCATTGTCTTTACCATTGATTTGAATCGCTGCATTCATCTCATATGCTTTACAATAGTATGGTCAAGATTATGTTGGTAGCATGTCACTTCAGAAATTATCTTTGTTATCGTTTACCTACTCGAGGACGAGTAGGAACTAAGCTTGGGGATGCTGATACGTCTCCAACGTATCGATAATTTCTGATGTTCCATGCTTGTTTTATGACAATACCTATGATACGTCTCCAACATATCGATAATTTCTTATGTTCCATGCCACTTTATTGATGATACCTACATGTTTTATGCATACTTTATGTCATATTTATGCATTTTCCGGCACTAACCTATTAACGAGATGCCGAAGAGCCGATTCTGTTTTTCTGCTGTTTTTGGTTTCAGAAATCCTAGTAAGGAAATATTCTCGGAATTGGACGAAATCAACGCCCAGGATCTTATTTTTCCACGAAGCTTCCAGAACACCGGGGAAGATACGAAGTGGGGCGACGAGGCGGCCAGACGCTAGGGCGGCGCGGCCCAGCCCCTGGCCGCGCGGCCCTAGTGTGTGGGCCCCTCGCGTCGCCCCTTGAACTACCTCTCCGACTATAAGAAGCCTTCGTCGATAATAGTTCCAGTACCGAGAGCCACGATAAGGAAAACCTTCCAGAGACGCCGCCGCCGCCAATCCCATCTCGGGGGATTCATGAGATCGCCTCCGGCACCCTGCCGGAGAGGGGAATCATCTCCCGGAGGACTCTTCACCGCCATGGTCGCCTCCGGAGTGATGAGTGAGTAGTTCACCACTGGACTATGGGTCCATAGCAGTAGCTAGATGGCCGTCTTCTCCTAATTGTGCTTCATTGTTGGATCTTGTGAGCTGCCTAACATGATCAAGATCATCTATCTGTAATGCTATATGTTGTGTTTGTTGGGATCCGATGAATAGAGAATACTATGCTATGTTGATTATCAATCTATTATCTATGTGTTGTTTATGATCTTGCATGCTCTCCGTTATTAGTAGAGGCTCTGGCCAAGTTTTTGCTCTTAACTCCAAGAGGGAGTATTTATGCTCGATAGTGGGTTCATGCCTCCATTAAATCTGGGACAGTGACAGAAAGTTCTAAGGTTGTGGATGTGCTGTTGCCACTAGGGATAAAACATCGATGCTATGTCTAACGATGTAGTTGTTGATTACATTACGCACCATACTTAATGCAATTGTCTGTTGTTTGCAACTTAATACTGGAAGGGGTTCGGATGATAACCTGAAGGTGGACTTTTTAGGCATAGATGCATGCTGGATAGCGGTCTATGTACTTTGTCGTAATGCCCAATTAAATCTCACTATACTCATCATATCATGTATGTGCATGGTCATGCCCTCTTTATTTGTCAATTGCCCAACTGTAATTTGTTCACCCAACATGCTTATTCTTATCGGAGAGACGCCTCTAGTGAACTGTGGACCCCGGTCCATTCTTTTACATCGAATACAATCTACTGCAATACTTGTTCTACTGTTTTCTGCAAACAATCATCATCCACACTATACATCTAATCCTTTGTTACAGCAAGCCGGTGAGATTGACAACCTCACTGTCACGTTGGGGCAAAGTAATTTGGTTGTGTTGTGCAGGTTCCACGTTGGCGCCGGAATCCCTGGTGTTGCGCCGCACTACACTCCGCCGCCATCAACCTTCAATGTGCTTCTTGACTCCTACTGGTTCGATAAACCTTGGTTTCTAACTGAGGGAAACTTACTGCTATACGCATCACACCTTCCACTTGGGGTTCCCAACGGTCGCGTGCTGTACGCGTGTCAAGCTAAATTTCTGGCGCCGTTGCCGGGGAGATCAAGACACGCTACAAGGGGAGTCTCCACCTCCAATCTCTTTACTTTGTTTTTGTCTTGCTTTATTTTATTTACTACTTTGTTTGCTGCACTAAATCAAAATACAAAAAATTAGTTGCTAGTTTTACTTTATTTGTTATCTTGTTTGCTATATTAAAAACACAAAAAAATTAGTTACTTGCATTTTACTTTTGTTACCATGTCTAGTTCTGCACCTGTTACTTCTTCACCTGAGGAATTAGTCTTCACTTTTAAACAAGGAGATGAGGAGAGTTTTAAAGATGCTTGGTCCAGAATTTTTGATTCTTATCGTAAAGCTGAACCTCAAATGACTCTAAGTTTGCTCCTTAGTAACTTTTATTTTGGGCTTATGATTCGCTATAGATATGCTTTGGATGCTGTAGTGGGAGGAGATTTCCTTCATTGCAATGGGGATCAAGCTTTTAATGCCATAAAGAAATTGGTTGCATCACATGATTCAGCTAATAACTTTGATTCAGCTCTTATTAGCATTTATAATAGATTAAACACTCTTGAGACAAGTGCATCTTGCTTGAAAGAAAATTATAGCTATGTTCGTAACCGTCTTGATCAAGTTTTAGTGAACTCTGAACCTTCAAAATGGGACCCTACTATTAAAGTTGTTATCGGTGGTGAAACTTTTCATGCCAATTGTGATATTATGTCTGAATTTCGCCTTATGCCTAAGAGTATTTATGAATCTTTGACACTTTGGGGACTCGTTGAAGGGGGAGAAGGAATAACTCTTATTGATAACTCTGTTATAATTCCTAAGGGAATAGCCGCTGGTGTGCATACAACCATTCTTGGAAGAACAGTATCCACTGATTATCTTGTTATTGAATGTGTAGGAACAGGACAAATCACACTCGGAAGATCCCTGCTGAAACTATTGGGAGCAGTCATAAATGTGGGAGAAGGCACCCTAAAATTCACCTCTACACCGGGGGGTAGACATGTATTCCCTAAATCAAAGAATAAGAAAGGTAGGCGTAAAGCCCGAGGTAATGTTGATGCTTCATCTCTTGATAACACTTGATATACACTTTCTGCGCCTAGCTGAAAGGCGTTAAAGAAAAACGCTTATGGGAGACAACCCATGATTTTACTACTGCACTTTTATTTTATATTTGAGTCTTGGAAGTTGTTACTACTGTAGCAACCTCTCCTTATCTTAGTTTTGTTGCATTGTTGTGCCAAGTAAAGTCTTTGATAGTAAGGTTCATACTAGATTTGGATTACTGCGCAGAAACAGATTTCTTGTTGTCACGAATCTGGGCCTAATTCTCTGTAGGTAACTCAGAAAATTATGCCAATTTACGTGAGTGATCCTCAGATATGTACGCAACTTTTATTCAGTTTGAGCATTTTCATTTTAGCAAGTCTGGTGCCTCTTAGAAATTCATTTTTACGAACTGTTCTGTTTTGACAGATTCTGCCTTTTATTTCGCATTGCCTGTTTTGCTATGCTTGATGGATTTTTAGATCCCATTAACTTTCAGTAGCTTTGTGCAATGTCCAGAAGTGTTAAGAATGATTATGTCACCTCTGAACATGTGAATTTTGATTATGCACTAACCCTCTAATGAGTTGTTTTGAGTTTGGTGTGGAGGAAGTTTTCAAGGATCAAGAGAGGGAGATGATACAATATGATCAAGGAGAGTGAAAGCTCTAAGCTTGGGGATGCCCCGGTGGTTCACCCCTGCATATTTCAATAAGACTCAATCGTCTAAGCTTGGGGATGCCCAAGGCATCCCCTTCTTCATCGACAACATTATCAGGTTCCTCTAGTGAAACTATATTTTTATTCCATCACATCTTATGTACTTTGCTTGGAGCGTCGGTTTGTTTTTGTTTTTGTTTTGTTTGAATAAAATGGATCCTAGCATTCATTGTGTGGGAGAGAGACACGATCCGCTGTTGCAAATGGACAAATATGTCCTTAGGCTTTACTCATAGTGTTCATGGCGAAGGTTGAATCTTCTTCGTTAAATTGTTATATGGTTGGAAACGGGAAATGCTACATGTAGTAATTGGTAAAATGTCTTGGATAATTTGATACTTGGCAATTGTTGTGCTCATGTTTAAGCTCTTGCATCATATACTTTGCACCTTTTAATGAAGAAATACATAGAGCTTGCTAAAATTTGGTTTGCATAATTGGTCTCTCTAAGGTCTAGATAATTTCTAGTAAGAGTTTGAACAACAATGAAGACGAAGTAGAGTCTTATAATGTTTACAATATGTCTTTTATGTGAGTTTTGCTGCACCGCTTCATACTTGTGTTTGTTTCAAATAACCTTGCTAGCCTAAGCCTTGAATCGAGAGGGAATACTTCTCATGCATCCAAAATCCTTGAGCCAAACACTATGCCATTTGTGTCCACCATACCTACCTACTACATGGTATTTCTCCGCCATTCCAAAGTAAATTGCTTGAGTGCTACCTTTAAAATTTCTATCCTTTATCTTTGCAATATATAGCTCATGGGACAAATAGCCTAAAAACTATTGTGGTATTGAATATGTACTTATGCACTTTATCTCTTATTAAGTTGCTTGTTGTGCGATAACCATGTTCATGGGGACGCCATCAACTACTCTTTGTTAAATATCATGTGAGTTGCTATGCATGTCCGTCTTGTCTGAAGTAAGGGAGATTTACCATGAGTTGAATGGTTTGAGCATGCATACTGTTAGAGAAGAACATTGGGCCGCTAACTAAAGCCATGATCCATGGTGGAAGTTTCAGTTTTGGACAAATATCCTCAATCTCATATGAGAAAATTAATTGTTGATGAATGCTTAAGCATTAAAGAGGAGTCCATTATCTGTTGTTTATGTTGTCCCGGTATGGATGTCTAAGTTGAGAATAATCAAAAGCGAGAAATCCAATGCGAGCTTTCTCCTTAGACCTTTGTACAGGCGGCATAGAGGTACCCCTTTGTGACACTTGGTTAAAACATATGTATTGCGGTGATAATCCAGGTAATCCGAGCTAATTAGGACAAGGTGTGGGCACTATTAGTATACTATGCATGAGGCTTGCAACTTGTAGGATATAATTTACATGATGCATATGCTTTATTACTACCGTTGACAAAATTGTTTCTTGTTTTCAAAACCAAAGCTCTAGCACAAATATAGCAATCGATGCTTCCCTCTGCGAAGGGCCATTCTTCTACTTTTATGTTGAGTCAGTTCACCTATTTCTCTCCATCTCAAGAAGCAAACACTTGTGTGAACTGTGCATTGATTCCTACATACTTGCATATTGCACTTATTATATTACTTTGCATTGACAACTATCCATGAGATATACATGTTACAAGTTGAAAGCAACCGCTGAAACTTAATCTTCCTTTGTGTTGCTTCAATGCCTTTACTTTGAATTATTGCTTTATGAGTTAACTCTTATGCAAGACATATTGATGCTTGTCTTGAAAGTACTATTCATGAAAAGTCTTTGCTATATGATTCATTTGTTTACTCATGTCATTTACCATTGTTTTGATCGCTGCATTCATTACATGTGCTTACAATAGTATGATCAAGGAAATATTCTCGGAATTGGACGAAATCAACGCCCAGGATCTTATTTTTCCACGAAGCTTCCAGAACACCGGGGAAGATACGAAGTGGGGCGACGAGGCGGCCAGACGCTAGGGCGGCGCGGCCCAGCCCCTGGCCGCGCGGCCCTAGTGTGGGCCCCTCGCGTCGTGTAACATCCCAAGTTTTCAACAATATTAAATAAGAAAGAAAATTTCCCAAACTCAAAATTTGCAATTAACAAAAACTTTTTCTATGCATATAGTGCCACATATAGTTTCATGCATTTGAGTGATTTTATTTTGTGCAAATGCCATGATGAGTGTTAGTATGTTGATCAATTGCTATTGAACCCTAAGCTAAGATCATCTAACCCTAATTTGAGAAGAAAAGAAGAAATTGAGAAAAACCTATTTCTCCCTCACATACACATTATGCCAAATTGCAAATCTTCACCCTAGGCCATAATTGCTTGCTCTCTTGCTTGTAGAATACTTAAATATGATAAACTAACACAATTGCATCTTTGGAACAAGAATCAAACACAAGGAATTCTCAAAATCATCACACATATGATAATGGTCATATGGCCCCAAAATATTTTCTTCACTACTTTACCCCTCTGATTTTCTCTATTCCTAAACTAAACTTGGTCAACCAAAGCCATGTCATCCAAGACCATGTCAAGGTGAGTAACTTTCATGTTGACCACCATGGCCAGAGTTGACTAGGTTGACCAGTATGAATGTGACAAGTAGTGATGTTGAAATAAAGAGAAGATCATGTCACTTTTGCCATTTTGCAAAACAACTCCAAATTGAACAAAACCACCACCAATCCAACACATTAATTATATAAATGAGATTCACCAAAAAGAAAACTTAAATTCCAACAAAAGTTTCATGCGGCCATTTAATCAAACACTTGGCCGGCATGATTTCCAAATTGTGTTACATGCTATTGTCCAATGGTTCTAAGCCTAAACCAACTTTCTCTGGTGATCATTAGCTACATCTATGATCCCTGCATCGAGCTTGGTACGTGCTAGGGTTGGAGAAAGTGGAAAAGTGAGAGAAATGCTCCATGCCAAAGCACACCCGGCCACCTTTGGCCAAACCCTCTCTGGCCCTCCTCTCAACGTTTCTCCTTGTCCCAGAGCATCTCTGCAGCACAAGGAACCTCACCGTACACGACCCAGCAACGCCGAGCCACGTCATTGGCCAGAACGCGCGCGCCCAAAACATGCCAGGACGTGCCAGCACGCGCGCTCACCGCGCTCTGGCCGCGCCAGTACGTCGCGCGCTCGAGCGACGTCGTCCTCCCCCTGCATCCCTACCACTGCGTCGAGCATCTACTCCCCGCCCTCTACACGCTAGACAAACGCCCAGGCCTGCCCCTGCTCCGTCGCCGTCGTCCTCCTCACTTTTCTGCCGCACGCCCCGCCGCAGACATTGGATGCGCTCGAGCCGTCTCTTCACGCTTTGGCCTCGCCAGCTACACGTTGAGCATCGCCAGGACACCAGCTAGCCCTAGCCGTCCTCGCCTTGCCCTTTGGATCGCCACAAGAGCCACGCCATGGCCGCTCCTCCACAGCACACTCGGCCACCTCCCGCCCACTATAAATAGAGACGATCGGCTCCTCCTCTCTTCACACAACTCACTCCCCTCTCCTCACTGAGCATTCTCCCCCAGTCAATTTCACCACTCATCGCCGGAGTCGCTCGAATCACGAGCTCAAGTCCGCCGGAGCCCGCGGAAGCTCTGCTTCGCCTGGAGCCTCGCCGAGCTCCGCCACTGCACCAGGGGCTTCCTCATCGACTACCACTTCTCCGCGCATCTTGCCCACCACCTGCAACGGTCTGGTACTCCCTCCAAGCCCCTAGGCTCGCCGCCAGTGAGCTCGTCGCTCGTCGGAGACGACGACGCTCACACACCATCGGATCTGGTTCTAATCCCACGGTCGATATCACACATACCGTTTCGCTGAGTTAAATCACACTGACGGGTGGCCCCCACCCCGTCAGGGCAGCCCACACGCACCAGTTGCTAGATGGGCTGCGCAGTGTTTTTCAAATCTGTTTCGGCCCAGTAACGTTCCCGCCTAAGCCCACGAATTCAAATATGGATTTAATCATATTTCAAATGTGCTGCAGATGGTTTAGTAAATTTTGAATAGTTTGAAATCTGCCAAACCAAATTTAGCAAACTTTATACCGTTGGAAAGCCCATGAAATTATCTAACTAATGCCACTGGTCCCATCTTCAAATTCAAGGTAGAATTAATCTGATAAAAATAATAAGACAGGGACTTTTGTACATTCAAACTTTATTTAAAATTCAACCAAAATAGATTTTGAATTGATTCCAACTCTAATAAATCACAAATGATGTCCTCTAATTGATTATGCAATAATATAGATATGTTATTTGTATGATCATGGACTAGATCAAAATAGTGGCTATGTAGCCATTACAAGTGCATTCAAACTTGGAATTCAAACTCAACAAATAATATGAGAGCTACTCTCTCATTTAAATCTTGATCCTAAGTAATATAACCAGGGGGAATGACTTAGGCTAATGAACCCCTGATAATTATTACTTAGAGATTTTAATTCATTTAAAATGTTAGTATTAAAACTATGTGAAGTGTAGCACTTCAATTAAATTATACTCACATATAATAGATATGGAATGTTGACTTTGGTCAACCTATATTTCATACCTGATTATTATATGAAGAGATTAAATCTTAATAAGATGTAATGAGAAGAAATTAATTTCTCTAAGGATCTAAATACCAAATTAAAGAAATAGGAATAATGAGAGGAAATTATTTTTCTCTTAAATAAGAACTAATCAAATAATCCACCATGCCATGTTTGATTGATGATAGGATTAGTGGGTGGATTCTTTTGAGTGTTTCTAGTTTAGTATGTGAGCTTGGTTTAGTATTTATACCTCGTATTTGTATATAGACGCTAGTACCGAGGAATACCAAGAAGAGGAGGCCTACTCTCAGGAAGAAGAGGAGAACTTCGATAACTACTCAGCTCAAGGCAAGCTAACCCTTGCTAAACACAAGTGCTTAGCTCTACAAGAGCAAAGGCACCATCACCTTTTACTTTATGTATTACCTATCCCATGTTTTTACTTACATTTACTTTTGCTTATTTATTTCAAAGTACTTTTTGATTTATGATTCACTTGGTCTAGAGTGGAACAATACTTGAAGTTAGATTTGCACACCTCAGGGCTAGATAGCACCCCTCATATAGTTGCTAGTGCTAATCAATTAAAATTGACTACTCTAGATGGGAACATGGTGAAGTGAAATGACTTTGAAAGAATGTAAAGTGGAGGTGGATATGAACAAGAGAAGATGGTGATTTTTGATAAAACTGATGATTGGGTTTGAATGCGATACCCTTCCAATTATACAAGTACCCCCACAATACCTGATTATGGGTAGGGCTTAACTAGAAACTTGTGTATTTTAGTATGGGTTCCCTCTAAACAAGCATCATAGGGGTTACGCCGAGGCTGCCTCCGTTAAGTGTGGAATGATGTTAAAATGAGGTGAATGTACGGCCCAAGCCCTGTGCAGTTCCCGGGTTAACTGCGGTTTCCACCGGGAGGCCAAGCTCATGGGGAGAGGTGCTCATACTAGCATATATAAGCGAAAGGTTATGGTTGATGATCCGCGTACTGTGTTACGATGATTCGGGGTTATCCTCGACGGATGTAATCAAAAGTTGTGGCACAAGAGTACAACCTCTGCAGAGTGTTAAACCTATTCGAATAGCCGTGTCCACGGTTACGGATGATTGGAAAGGCCATACTATCTCCGTTATCATAATTTTGATCTTAAAAAGGAATGATGAGTTGAAAGGTGATATTGAGGTGAATCATAATGAGTTGTGGGAATGACACTAATGTTCCCACTTGAGTTAGTCTAGCACATGATAAGGCTTTACTAAATGTTTATCAAACTAAAACTTGGCTTTATGCAAATAAACCTAGAGCTTAGCACCCCCTTATTACCCTTAATAAGTAATTACTCTAGTGTTAGTTTGCGAGTACTTTAAAGTACTCATGGCTTTGCCCTGGCTATTCAAATGCCAGACTATGAAGGAGAGCACCAGTATCAGGATGACGGACAACAGGACGTCTACGATAACTAGGATCGTCTTCTAACGTCAAGCGTTGCCTGTGGAATAGATAGTCCACTACTACTTCGCTTCCGCTACTATTTGTGATGTTGAACAATATATTCGTGTAATATTGGATCATGTGATCTATGGTTGTAAGACAATATGTGTTGTAATAAATGATGACTCTATGCTACTTACTATTATGTCTCGCAAAAACATTATTCCTGGGATTGCGATGTACGGCATAATAGGCATCTAGACTTAAAAATCCGGGAGTTGACAAGTTGGTATCAGAGCCATTGTTTGACCTTAGGAGACCCTAGTTAGAATGGACGTTCAAAAACTTAGTTTCAAATTCCATGAATTGACTAGTTATGAAAACTTTATTTCACCCCCTTATCTTGAAGAGTCTTTGGCAAAACTTTAAATTCATGCTCTACCTTATGAGTGAATTAAAATTTGGAACACTTGCACCTCTCTAACTTAATCATCTAATCCCTCTACAGATGGATCACGTCGTCGATGCGCAGCCTTTCCTCCAGACTGAGTTCTATCAGTTGGGGAACGGTGGAGAGATCATTTTCGAGAGGGACCTCTTCTCCCTCTCGGAATTCCTCGGGCGCCCACCACCGGAAGTCTTTGGTGGGATGATCAATGACCAGCCTGGTGGTCAACTCCAGTGGGTGATCATGGTGGACCTCCGTGGAAGGTTCACGCTCCCAATGAGCGCGAGGATCCAGTTCTCCTTCCGGGAGAACAACTGGGCGGATGGTCTCGCCCGTGGACTTCAGGAGGGGCTCGCACGTCTGTGCGGGCAAAACTTCATGGACTTCGAGGATAGTTGCTTTGTGCACTATGCAAGGCACAACTCCCTCGGGGTGCCAATGAACCTGCCGTCGCACCCGCAACTTCGCCACCATGTGGATCACCTCGACTTCATGTTGAACGAGACCCGCATCGACCTGGACAACTCCCGCGAATACGCCAACCACACTCACATTCAGTTGGCGCAGCAGGCAGAGACCATCAAGGTCATCGCCGGTGAGCGCAGGGCTCTCCGCCGCGCCAACCAGAAGAAGGACTACGCCATCAACCGCCTCAAGGCCAGGATCACCACTCTGAAGGCGACCATCGCCACCCAAGCCGAGCAGATCCAGGAGCTGGAGGGCAAGGGTGAAGGGGAGAACATCCAGGGGGACGGCTACTCCTACGTCAGCAACGACGACGACTACGAGGAGGAGGAAGACGACGACCTGGAGTTCCACCCTTACGAGGATGGCCACGAGCACCTCGCTGCCGGGGTAGACAACGTCTACCCTATCAACGTCGATGGCGAGTAGTCCCGTCTGAGCACTTGCGTCCCGTGTTATGTATCGGTCCTTTGTACCCGCCCCATGTACCGTAGTTTGTTGAAAGGGTTCTTCAAACCCTCTGGAACTATTGGCTTGTAATATTTGCTACCTCCATGACTATGTTTGTGTGTGTAATATTATTATCATTATTTTATGAATCAAGTCTTAAAATTGTGTGAATTTTTATCCCAAAATGAGCCATAGAAATTTCCCTCTCATCTCATGATCCATATCCCTGTTCAGATGGCACCCCCAACTCGCAGCGAAACCGCAATGCTGCAAATGCTGCAACAGATGATGACAGAGAGAGAAGCTGAGAGAGCTGACCGGCAAGCCAACTTAGCTGCACTTCAACAGATAGCTCAGGGAAATCAAGGCCACGGAAACCACGATCACCCAGGGTCGAAGCTGAAGAACTTCCAAAACACCAACCCACCAGTGTTCAGCAAGACAGAGGAACCCCTCGATGCTGATGATTGGCTCCAAACAATGGAGAACAATCTCGAGGTTGCCGGAGTGGAGGACAACGAGAAGGTGTTGTTCGCCACCCACTATCTGGCTGGACCTGCACGTGCCTGGTGGACAAGTGCTCGCGCATTGAATGCGGGGCAAATGATGACTTGGGAGGACTTCAAACTCAAGTTTAGCAAGTATCATGTGCCCCCGGGCCTGATCAAGAAGATGAGGGATGAGTTCAGGGAACTGAAGCAAGGCAGGATGACCGTGGTGGAATACCGCGACAAGTTCCTCACTTTGTCAAGGTACGCCCCGGATGAGACGGATACCGTCGAGAAGAGGAAGGAGAGGTTTCTGAACGGACTGCATGATGAGATGCAGACTGTGCTGATCAACATCCCCTTTGCTGACTTAGAAGCCCTCGTTGACTCCGCCATTCAGATGGAGGGGAAGATACACCAAGCCAATGAGAACCGCAAGCGCCGCATGATGAACCAAAGTGGGCCCAGCAATAACCACAAGTATCGCCCCAGCTCAAGTGGAGGGTTCGCCCCAAGAAACAACAAGCCCCCAATACAGAATCCACGTCCGAGTTATCAGAACCGGAGTGGAGGAAACCCCAGGTCAGGAGGCCACAACAACCACAACAACTACAACAACAACAACCACCACAACAACTTCAACCGCGCTCCACCCCGTGCCCCCAACAACAACTCCAACACCGCTCCAAGGACTGGGAGCAATGATGTTCCCATCACCCCCAAGGACAAGTCCACCTACAACTGCTACGAGTGCGGAGTGGCGGGGCACTTCTCCTATGAGTGCCCCAAGAAGCTCGCCAAGACTGCCGCCAACACCTCAGGCCCTGCTCAGCAGCAACGCCGTGTCACCACCAACAAGAAGTTCGCCCCCAACAACCCGAACAACCGCAATGGCCGCCTCTACCACATGAATGTGGAAGAAGCTCAGGAAGCCCCAGATGTTGTGCTGGGTATGTTCTCTGTTAACTCAATACCTGCAAGAGTGCTGTTTGATTCTGGAGCATCGCATTCGTTTATTACCGAAGATTTTGCATGCACTAGTAAGATTCAACCCATCAGTTTGAAGCATGTCATGATAGTTCAACAACTAAAGCTAGAAAAATTTGCAAAGATGTGCCTATCAGAATTCATGAAATAGAATTTTATGCAAATTTGATTGTTCTGGGAGCCAAAGGTTTGGAAGTAGTCTTGGGAATGGACTGGATGGCGAAACATCATGGACTGATTGATTGTGCCAAGAAGGCCATCACCATGACTAGTAGCACCGGAATAATAGTCGAACACATATCTGAAAAGATGCCCAGAAAGTTTACCTGCAACCAAAGTCTAGCCAAACCCACCTTGGATCAGATCAGGGTCGTTTGTCGATACCCTGATGTGTTTCCGGATGATCTACCCGGTATGCCCCCAGATCGGGATATCGAGTTTATCATCGAGTTAATCCCTGGAACCGGACCTATAGCCCAGAGAGCCTATAGCATGAACCCGGCAGAGTTAGTGGAACTGAAGAAGCAACTGGATGATATGCTATTCAAAGGTCTGATTCAACCAAGTGCGTCGCCTTGGAGATCGCCAGTTTTGTTTGTGGATAAGAAGGACGGTGCCACTCGTTTGGTTACGGATTATCGTAAGCTCAACGATGTCACCATCAAGAACAAGTACCCATTGCCCAAGATAGAAGATCTGTTTGACCAGCTGACCGGAGCCCAAGTTTTCTCAAAGATTGATCTGCGGACTGGATACCATCAGCTGAAGATTCGTGCCACCGATATCCCCAAAACTGCCTTTACCACCAGATATGGATTGTACGAGTACAATGTCATGTCATTTGGATTGACCAATGCCCCCGCTTACTTCATGAATCTCATGAATAAGATCTTTATGAACTTCCTAGACAAGTTTGTCGTTGTCTTCATCGACGACATCCTCATCTACTCCAAGTCTGAAGAAGAACATGAGCAACATTTGGAAGTGGTCCTAGATACCCTTCGGGAGCATCAGTTGTATGCCAAGTTCAGCAAGTGTGAGTTCTGGTTGAAAGAAGTAGGATTCTTGGGTCATATCTTGTCAGCCGGAGGAATTGCCGTTGACCCTGCAAAAATCAAGACTGTTGAAGAATGGAAAGCCCCAACCACTCAGACCGAAGTCCGTGCATTTCTCGGATTGGCGGGATATTACCGCCGATTCGTTGAAGGATTCTCGAGCATAGCAAGACCGATGACTCAATTGTTGAAGAAGGACTGGAAGTTCGAATGGACCGATAAGTGTGAAGAGAGCTTCCAACAGCTCAAGCTAAGATTGACATCAGCCCCAATACTGGTTATGCCGGACATTACCAAGCCATTCGATGTGTACTGTGACGCCTCCAAGATTGGTCTTGGATGTGTGCTGATGCAAGAAGGCAAAGTGATATCTTATCTGTCAAGACAATTGAAGCAGCATGAACAGAACTATCCCACCCATGACTTAGAGCTAGCAGCCGTGGTTTTAGCACTGAAAGTATGGCGTCATTACCTCATGGGTAATCGATGCGAGATTTACTCGGATCACAAGAGCCTGAAGTATATCTTCACGCAGAAGGAGCTGAATATGAGACAGCGCAGATGGATAGAGTTAATCAAGGATTACGACATGGAAATCCACTATCACCCCGGCAAGGCCAATGTGGTAGCAGATGCTCTGAGTAGACTGTCGTGTCAGTTAAACTCCATGTTAGCAATTGAGCAACCCAGCCTGTTTGAAGAGTTTGAACAGTTTAGACTGGAACTGGTTAGCGAAGGATATCTCGCCAGCATTGAACTCCAACCCACCCTGATTAGTCAGATCAAGGAAGCTCAGAAAGGAAATGCTAGCATTGACGGGATCAAGAGCCAAATAGCTGCGGGAAAGGCACCGGGATTCACCGCCGATGAAGAAGGAGTACTATGGTATAACGGACGTCTTTGCGTGCCGTCAGACTCAGAGTTGAAACAAGTTATTCTGAAAGAAGCACACGACACCCTATACTCCATTCACCCCGGAGGAACCAAGATGTACCAGGATTTGAAGGAACAATTCTGGTGGCATGGAATGAAGAGAGAAATTGGAAGCTACATCGCCAAGTGTGACATCTGTCAAAGAGTCAAAGCAGAACATCAACGCCCTGCAGGACTGTTGCAACCACTACAGATTCCCGAATGGAAGTGGGATTCCGTAGGAATGGATTTCATCACCGGACTGCCCAAATCAAGTAAAGGAAATGATTCCATCTGGGTAGTGGTCGACAGACTGACCAAAGTCGCCCACTTCATCCCCGTCAAGACCACCTATCAAGGACCAAGACTCGCTGAGTTATATATCTCAAGGATAGTCAGCCTGCACGGAACCCCGAAGTCAATAGTATCCGACCGAGGATCTCAATTCACCTCCAGATTCTGGCAGAAGGTACATGAAGGACTCGGAACCCGTCTGAATTTCAGCACCGCCTATCACCCGCAGACAGATGGACAGACTGAACGAGTCAACCAGATACTAGAAGATATGTTGAGAGCATGTGTGCTAGAGTATGGATCTAAGTGGGAAGACTGCTTGCCGTACGCAGAATTCTCATACAACAACAGCTACCAAGCCAGCTTGCAGATGGCCCCCTTCGAAGCACTGTACGGAAGGAAGTGCCGTACCCCTCTGAATTGGTCGGAAGTAGGAGAGAGTCAAGTCTTTGGACCAGATATTCTCCGAGAAGCCGAAGAGAAGGTTCACAAGATCCGCGAGTACCTCAAGACAGACCAATCAAGACAGAAGAGCTACGCCGACAAGAGACGCCGAGAGATGATTTTCGAGATCGGAGATTTCGTATATCTCAAAGTGTCCCCCCTTAAAGGAATGCAGAGATTCCAGCTTAGAGGAAAGCTTGCACCCCGATATGTCGGACCCTTCAAAGTCCTAAGTCGCCGAGGAGAAGTATCCTATCAACTGGAGTTACCGGAAGAAATGGCAGCGGTACACAATGTGTTTCACATCTCGCTACTCCGGAAGTGCTTAGAAGTGCCCGAGAAGACAGAGGTTTTCAAGAACATCGATCACCGAGCTGTGGATATCAACTCAGATCTGACATACCGCGAAGTACCTATTCGCATCCTGGAAGAAGCTTTCAGAACCACCCGTACCCGGAGTATCAAGTTTCTGAAGATTCAATGGAGTAATCACACCGAGGAAGAAGCCACTTGGGAGAGAGAAGACTTCATGAGGACTGAGTACCCAGATCTCTTTAGTACCTAGTTCTCTCTCAGATCTCGGGATGAGATCTTTTGTAAGGGGGAAGGGTTTGTAACATCCCAAGTTTTCAACAATATTAAATAAGAAAGAAAATTTTCCAAACTCAAAATTTGCAATTAACAAAAACTTTTTCTATGCATATAGTGCCACATATAGTTTCATGCATTTGAGTGATTTTCTTTTGTGCAAATGCCATGATGAGTGTTAGTATGTTGATCAATTGCTATTGAACCCTAAGCTAAGATCATCTAACCCTAATTTGAGAAGAAAAGAAGAAATTGAGAAAAACCTATTTCTCCCTCACATACACATTATGCCAAATTGCAAATCTTCACCCTAGGCCATAATTGCTTGCTCTCTTGCTTGTAGAATACTTAAATCTGATAAACTAACACAATTGCATCTTTGGAACAAGAATCAAACACAAGGAATTCTCAAAATCATCACACATATGATAATGGTCATATGGCCCCAAAATATTTTCTTCACTACTTTACCCCTCTGGTTTTCTCTATTCCTAAACTAAACTTGGTCAACCAAAGCCATGTCATCCAAGACCATGTCAAGGTGAGTAACTTTCATGTTGACCACCATGGCCAGAGTTGACTAGGTTGACCAGTATGAATGTGACAAGTAGTGATGTTGAAATAAAGAGAAGATCATGTCACTTTTGCCATTTTGCAAAACAACTCCAAATTGAACAAAACCACCACCAATCCAACACATTAATTATATAAATGAGATTCACCAAAAAGAAAACCAAAATTCCAACAAAAGTTTCATGCGGCCATTTAATCAAACACTTGGCCGGCATGATTTCCAAATTGTGTTACATGCTATTGTCCAATGGTTCTAAGCCTAAACCAACTTTCTCTGGTGATCATTAGCTACATCTATGATCCCTGCATCGAGCTTGGTACGTGCTAGGGTTGGAGAAAGTGGAAAAGTGAGAGAAATGCTCCATGCCAAAGCACACCCGGCCACCTTTGGCCAAACCCTCTCTGGCCCTCCTCTCAACGTTTCTCCTTGTCCCAGAGCATCTCTGCAGCACAAGGAACCTCACTGTACACGACCCAGCAACGCCGAGCCACGTCATTGGCCAGAACGCGCGCGCCCAAAACATGCCAGGACGTGCCAGCACGCGCGCTCACCGCGCTCTGGCCGCGCCAGTACGTCGCGCGCTCGAGCGACGTCGTCCTCCCCCTGCATCCCTACCACTGCGTCGAGCATCTACTCCCCGCCCTCTACACGCTAGACAAATGCCCAGGCCTGCCCCTGCTCCGTCGCCGTCGTCCTCCTCACTTTTCTGCCGCACGCCCCGCCGCAGACATTGGATGCGCTCGAGCCGTCTCTTCACGCTTTGGCCTCGCCAGCTACACGTTGAGCATCGCCAGGACACCAGCTAGCCCTAGCCGTCCTCGCCTTGCCCTTTGGATCGCCACAAGAGCCACGCCATGGCCGCTCCTCCACAGCACACTCGGCCACCTCCCGCCCACTATAAATAGAGACGATCGGCTCCTCCTCTCTTCACACAACTCACTCCCCTCTCCTCACTGAGCATTCTCCCCCAGTAAATTTCACCACTCATCGCCGGAGTCACTCGAATCGCGAGCTCAAGTCCGCCGGAGCCCGCGGAAGCTCTGCTTCGCCTGGAGCCTCGCTGAGCTCCGCCACTGCACCAGGGGCTTCCTCATCGACTACCACTTCTCCGCGCAGCTTGCCCACCACCTGCAACGGCCTGGTACTCCCTCCGACCCCCTAGGCTCGCCGCCAGTGAGCTCGTCGCTCGTCGGAGACGACGACGCTCACACACCGTCGGATCTGGTTCTAATCCCACGGTCGATATCACACATACCGTTTCGCTGAGTTAAATCACACTGACGGGTGGCCCCCACCCCGTCAGGGCAGCCCACATGCACCAGTTGCTAGATGGGCTGCGCAGTGTTTTTCAAATCTGTTTCGGCCCAGTAACGTTCCCGCCTAAGCCCACGAATTCAAATATGGATTTAATCATATTTCAAATGTGCTGCAGATGGTTTAGTAAATTTTGAATAGTTTGAAATCTGCCAAACCAAATTTAGCAAACTTTATACCGTTGGAAAGCCCATGAAATTATCTAACTAATGCCACTGGTCCCATCTTCAAATTCAAGGTAGAATTAATCTGATAAAAATAATAAGACAGGGACTTTTGTACATTCAAACTTTATTTAAAATTCAACCAAAAAAGATTTTGAATTGATTCCAACTCTAATAAATCACAAATGATGTCCTCTAATTGATTATGCAATAATATAGATATGTTATTTGTATGATCATGGACTAGATCAAAATAGTGGCTATGTAGCCATTACAAGTGCATTAAAACTTGGAATTCAAACTCAACAAATAATATGAGAGCTACTCTCTCATTTAAATCTTGATCCTAAGTAATATAACCAGGGGGAATGACTTAGGCTAATGAACCCCTGATAATTATTACTTAGAGATTTTAATTCATTTAAAATGTTAGTATTAAAACTATGTGAAGTGTAGCACTTCAATTAAATTATACTCACATATAATAGATATGGAATGTTGACTTTGGTCAACCTATATTTCATACCTAATTATTATATGAAGAGATTAAATCTTAATAAGATGTAATGAGAAGAAATTAATTTCTCTAAGGATCTAAATACCAAATTAAAGAAATAGGAATAATGAGAGGAAATTATTTTTCTCTTAAATAAGAACTAATCAAATAATCCACCATGCCATGTTTGATTGATGATAGGATTAGTGGGTGGATTCTTTTGAGTGTTTCTAGTTTAGTATGTGAGCTTGGTTTAGTATTTATACCTCGTATTCGTATATAGACGCTAGTACCGAGGAATACCAAGAGGAGGAGGCCTACTCTCAGGAAGAAGAGGAGAACTTAGATAACTACTCAGCTCAAGGCAAGCTAACCCTTGATAAACACAAGTGCTTAGCTCTACAAGAGCAAATGCACCATCACCTTTTACTTTATGTATTACCTATCCCATGTTTTTACTTACATTTACTTTTGCTTATTTATTTCAAAGTACTTTTTGATTTATGATTCACTTGGTCTAGAGTGGAACAATACTTGAAGTTAGATTTGCACACCTCAGGGCTAGATAGCACCCCTCATATAGTTGCTAGTGCTAATCAATTAAAATTGACTACTCTAGATGGGAACATGGTGAAGTGAAATGACTTTGAAAGAATGTAAAGTGGAGGTGGATATGAACAAGAGAAGATGGTGATTTTTGATAAAACTGATGATTGGGTTTGAATGCGATACCCTTCAAATTATACAAGTACCCCCACAATACCTGATTATGGGTAGGGCTTAACTAGAAACTTGTGTATTTTAGTATGGGTTCCCTCTAAACAAGCATCATAGGGGTTACGCCGAGGCTGCCTCCATTAAGTGTGGAATGATGTTAAAATGAGGTGAATGTACGGCCCAAGCCCTGTGCAGTTCCCGGGTTAACTGCGGTTTCCACCGGGAGGCCAAGCTCATGGGGAGAGGTGCTCATACTAGCATATATAAGCGAAAGGTTATGGTTGATGATCCGCGTACTGTGTTACGATGATTCGGGGTTATCCTCGACGGATGTAATCAAAAGTTGTGGCACAAGAGTACAACCTCTGCAGAGTGTTAAACCTATTCGAATAGCCGTGTCCACGGTTACGGACGATTGGAAAGGCCATACTATCTCCGTTATCATAATTTTGATCTTAAAAAGGAATGATGAGTTGAAAGGTGATATTGAGGTGAATCATAATGAGTTGTGGGAATGACACTAATGTTCCCACTTGAGTTAGTCTAGCACATGATAAGGCTTTACTAAATGTTTATCAAACTAAAACTTGGCTTTATGCAAATAAACCTAGAGCTTAGCACCCCCTTATTACCCTTAATAAGTAATTACTCTAGTGTTAGTTTGCGAGTACTTTAAAGTACTCATGGCTTTGCCCTGGCTATTCAAATGCCAGACTATGAAGGAGAGCACCAGTATCAGGATGACGGACAACAGGACGTCTACGATAACTAGGATCGTCTTCTAACGTCAAGCGTTGCCTGTGGAATAGATAGTCCACTACTACTTCGCTTCCGCTACTATTTGTGATGTTGAACAATATATTCGTGTAATATTGGATCATGTGATCTATGGTTGTAAGACAATATGTGTTGTAATAAATGATGACTCTATGCTACTTACTATTATGTCTCGCAAAAACATTATTCCTGGGATTGCGATGTACGGCATAATAGGCATCTGGACTTAAAAATCCGGGTGTTGACACGTCGCCCCTTGACCTACCTCTCCAACTATAAGAAGCCTTCGTCGATAATAGTTCCAGTACCGAGAGCCACGATACGGAAAACCTTCCAGAGACGCCGCCGCCGCCAATCCCATCTCGGGGGATTCAGGAGATCGCCTCTGGCACCCTGCCGGAGAGGGGAATCATCTCCCGGAGGACTCTTCACCGCCATGGTCGCCTCCGGAGTGATGAGTGAGTAGTTCACCCCTGGACTATGGGTCCATAGCAGTAGCTAGATGGTCGTCTTCTCCTAATTGTGCTTCATTGTTGGATCTTGTGAGCTGCCTAACATGATCAAGATCATCTATCTGTAATGCTATATGTTGTGTTTGTTGGGATCCGATGAATAGAGAATACTATGCTATGTTGATTATCAATCTATTATCTATGTGTTGTTTATGATCTTGCATGCTCTCCGTTATTAGTAGAGGCTCTGGCCAAGTTTTTGCTCTTAACTCCAAGAGGGAGTATTTATGCTCGATAGTGGGTTCATGCCTCCATTAAATCTGGGACAGTGATAGAAAGTTCTAAGGTTGTGGATGTGTTGTTGCCACTAGGGATAAAACATCGATGCTATGTCTAAGGATGTAGTTGTTGATTACATTACGCACCATACTTAATGCAATTGTCTGTTGTTTGCAACTTAATACTTAAAGGGGTTCGGATGATAACCTGAAGGTGGACTTTTTAGGCATAGATGCATGCTGGATAGCGGTCTATGTACTTTGTCGTAATGCCCAATTAAATCTCACTATACTCATCATATCATGTATGTGCATGGTCATGCCCTCTTTATTTGTCAATTGCCCAACTGTAATTTGTTCACCCAACATGCTTATTCTTATCGGAGAGACGCCTCTAGTGAACTGTGGACCCCGGTCCATTCTTTTACATCGAATACAATCTACTGCAATACTTATTCTACTGTTTTCTGCAAACAATCATCATCCACACTATACATCTAATCCTTTGTTACAGCAAGCCGGTGAGATTGACAACCTCACTGTCACGTTGGGGCAAAGTAATTTGGTTGTGTTGTGCAGGTTCCACGTTGGCGCCGGAATCCCTGGTGTTGCGCCGCACTACACTACGCCGCCATCAACCTTCAACGTGCTTCTTGACTCCTACTGGTTCGATAAACCTTGGTTTCTAACTAAGGGAAACTTACTGCTGTACGCATCACACCTTCCACTTGGGGTTCCCAACGGTCGCGTGCTGTACGCGTGTCAACCTACATGTTTTGTTCACACTTTATGATGATTTTATGCGTTTTCCGGAACTAACCTATTGATGAGATGCCGAAGTGCCAGTTCCTGTTTTCTGTTGTTTTTGGTTTCAGAAATCCTAGTAAGGAAATATTCTCGGAATTGGACGAAATCAACGCCCAACATCCTATAATTGGACGAAGCTTCCAGAACACCCGAGAGCCACCAGAGGGGAGCCCTGGGGGCCCCACACGCCAGCTTGGCGCGGCCAGAGGGGGGGCCGCGCCCCCCTATGGTGTCACCGCCTCGTCAGCCCTCCGACTCCGCCTCTTCGCCTATTTAAAGGTCCCTGACCTAAATCTTCGATACGGAAAAGCCACGGTACGAGAAAACTTCCAGAGCCGCCGCCATCGCGAAGCCAAGATCTGGGGGACAAGAGTCTCTGTTCCGGCACGTCGCCGGGCGGGGAAGTGCCCCCGGAAGGCATCTCCATCGACACCACCGCCATCTTCATCACCGCTGCTGTCTCCCATGAGGAGGGAGTAGTTCTTCCTCGAGGCTAAGGGGCTGTACCGGTAGCTATGTGGTTAATCTCTCTCCTATGTACGTCAATACAATGATCTCAGAGCTGCCTTACATGATTGAGATCCATATGATGATGCTTGTAATCTAGATGTCGTTATGCTATTCAAGTGAATTTTACTTATGTGATCTCCGGAGACTCCTTGTCCCACGTGTGTAAAGGTGACAGTGTGTGCACCGTGTGGGTCTCTTAGGCTATATTTCACAGAATACTTATTCACTGAGTTATGATTTGAGTTAGATGTTATCTTGCCAGAGAGTAATTCAGAATAGCATAGTGAAGTGCTTATTTATATCCCTTTATGATTGCAACGTGCTTTGTATCACTATTAATCTATGTGCTACTCTAGTGATGTTATTAAAGTACTCTATTCCTCCTTCATGATGTAATGGTGACAGTGTGTGCATCATGTAGTACTTGGCGTAGTTTATGATTATGATCTCTTGTAGATTATGAAGTTAACTATTACTATGATGGTATTGATGAGATCTATTCCTCCTTTCATAGTATGAAGGTGACAGTGTGGATGCTATGTTAGTACTTGGTATAGTTGTGTTGATCTATCATGCACTCTAAGGTTATTTAAATATGAATATCGAATATTGTGGAGCTTGTTAACTCCGGCATTGAGGGTTCTTGTAGCCCTACACAATTAGTGGTGTTCATCATCCAACAAGAGAGTGTAGAGTATAGCATTTATCTATTCTGTTATGTGATCAATGTTGAGAGTGTCCACTAGTGAAAGTATAATCCCTAGGCCTTGTTCCTAAATACTGCAATCATCACTTGTTTACTGTTTTACTGCATCCATACTGCCTGCAACATTACCACCATCAACCACACGCCAGTTGTAGCAGCAAGCTATTTTCTGGTGCCGTTACTACTGCTCATATATATTCATACCACATGTATTTCACTATCTCTTCGCCGAACTAGTGCACCTATACATCTGACAAGTGTATTAGGTGTGTTGGGGACACAAGAAACTTCTTGCTTTGTGGTTGCAGGGTTGCTTGAGAGGGATATCTTTGACCTCTTCCTCCCTGAGTTTGATAAACCTTGGGTGATCCACTTAAGGGAAAACTTGCTGCTGTTCTACAAACCTCTGCTCTTGGAGGCCCAACACTGTCTACAGGAAAAGGAGTGTGCGTAGACATCAACTATCCTGGAGATGTATAACTCAGCTAGCTTTGGGCCTTGGTATGTGGTCTTGACGGGGATGAAATGTGCAACCTTGGTCAATCTATCAATAACTACCCAAATGGAGTCATTTCCTCTGCTAGATTTGGGCAATCCTGTGATAAAGTCCATACCTACAGAATCCCATTTCCACTCAGGAATCTGTAAGGGTTGCAATAGTCCTGCGGGTCGTTGATGTTCTGCCTTTACTCGTTGACAGATATCACACTTGGCGATGTAGCTTCCTATCTCTCACTTCATTCCGTGCCACCAGAATTGTTCCTTCAGGTCTTGGTACATCTTGGTTCCTCCGGGGTGAATGGAATACAGTGTATCGTGAGCTTCCTTCAGAATGACTTGCTTCAACTCTGAATCTGACGGTACACATAGGCGTCCGTTGTACCAAAGAACTCCTTCTTCATCTACGGTAAATCCTGGTGCCTTTCCTGCAGCTATCTGACTCTTGATTCCGTCAATGCTGGCATTTCCCTTCTGGGCTTCTTTTATCTGGCTCATCAAGGTGGGTTGGAGCTCAATGCTGGCTAAGAATCCTTTGCTCACTAGCTCTAGTCTGAACTGTTCAAACTCTTGATACAGGCTGGGTTGCTCTATTGCGATCATGGAGTTCAACTAACACGGCAGTCTGCTCAAGGCATCCGCTACCACATTGGCCTTGCCGGGGTGGTAGTGAATTTCCATGTCGTAATCTTTGATTAATTCTATCCATCTGCGCTGTCTCATGTTCAGCTCCTTCTGGGTGAAAATGTACTTCAAGCTCTTGTGATCTGAATATATCTCGCATCGATTACCCATGAGGTAATGACGCCAAACCTTCAGGGCTAAAACTACAGCTGCTAACTCCAAGTCATGAGTTGGATAGTTCTGCTCATGTTGCTTCAGTTGCCTTGATAGGTATGATATCACCTTGCCTCCTTGCATCAACACACATCCAAGACCAATCTTGGATGCATCACAATAGACATCGAATGGCTTGGTGACATCGGGCATGATAAGAATTGGGGCTGTGGTTAATCTGAGCTTGAGCTGCTGAAAGCTTTCTTCACATTTGTCATTCCAGTCAAACTTCTTGTCCTTCTTCAGCAGTTGAGTCATGATGTCTACGCCCCCTCCTTTTCCTGTAGACAGTGTTGGGCCTCCAAGAGCAGAGGTTTGTAGAACAGCAGCAAGTTTCCCTTAAGTGGATCACCCAAGGTTTATCGAACTCAGGGAGGAAGAGGTCAAAGATATCCCTCTCATGCAACCCTGCAACCACAAAGCAAGAAGTCTCTTGTGTCCCCAACACACCTAATAGGTGCACTAGTTCGGCGAAGAGATAGTGAAATACAGGTGGTATGAATAAGTATGAGCAGTAGTAACGGCGCCAGAAAAGTGCTTTGCTGCCCAGGACTGGCGTGTGGTTGATGGTGGTAATATTGCAGACAGTACAGATGCAGTAGAACAGTAAACAAGCAGCGATAGCAGTATTTAGGAACAAGGCCTAGGGATCATACTTTCACTAGTGGACACTCTCAACATTGATCACATAACAGAATAAATAGATAAATGCTATACTCTACACTCTCTTGTTGGATGATGAACACCACTAATTGTGTAGGATTACACGAACCCTCAATGCCGGAGTTAACAAGCTCCACAATATTCGATGTTCATGTTTAAATAACCTTAGAGTGCACGACAGATCAACACAACTAAACCAAGTACTAACATAGCATGCACACTGTCACCTTCACGCTACGAAAGGAGGAATAGATCACATCAATACTATCATAGCAATAGTCAACTTCATAATCTACAAGAGATCACAATCATAACCTACGCCAAGTACTACACGATGCACACACTGTCACCATTACAACGTGCAGGAGGAATAGACTACTTTAATAACATCACTAGAGTAGCACACAGATAAATTGTGATACAAAACACATTGCAATCATAAAGAGATATAAATAAGCACTTCACTATGCCATTCATAACAGTGAATAAATATTCTGTGAAATATAGCCTAAGAGACCCACACGGTGCACACACTGTCACCTTTACACACGTGGGACAAGGAGTCTCCGGAGATCACATAAGTAAAATTCACTTGACTAGCATAACGACATCTAGATTACAAGCATCATCATATGAATCTCAATCATGTAAGGCAGTTCATGAGATTATTGTATTGAAGTACATAGGAGAGAGATGAACCACATAGCTACCGGTACAGCCCTTAGCCTCGATGGAGAACTACTCCCTCCTCATGGGAGACAGCAGCGGTGATGAAGATGGCAGTGGTGTCGATGGAGAAGCCTTCCGGGGGCACTTCCCCGTCCCGGCGGCGTGCCGGAACAGAGACTCCTGTCCCCCAGATCTTGGCTTCGCGATGGCGGCGGCTCTGGAAGGTTTCTCGTACCGTGGATTTTCCGTATCGAAGATTTAGGTCAGGAACCTTTAAATAGGCAAAGAGGCGGAGTCGGAGGGTCGACGAGGCGGTGACACACTAGGGGGGCGCGGCCAAGGCCTGGGCCGCGCCACCCTGGCGTCTGGGGCCCACAAGGCCCTCCTCTGGTGGCTCTCGGGTGTTCTGGAAGCTTCGTGTGATTCTAAGATGCTGGGCGTTGATTTTGTCCAATTCCGAGAATATTTCCTTACTAGGATTTCTGAAACCAAAAACAGCAGAAAACAACAACTGGCCCTTCGGCATCTCGTCAATAGGTTAGTTCCGGAAAACGCATAAATATGACATAAAGTATGCATAAAACATGTAGATATCATCAATAATGTGGCATGGAACATAAGAAATTATCGATACGTCGGAGACGTATCAGCATCCCCAAGCTTAGTTTCTGCTCGTCCCGAGCAGGTAAACGATAACAAAGATAATTTCTGGAGTGACATGCCATCATAACCTTGATCATACTATTGTAAGCATATGTAATGAATGCAGCGATCAAAACAATGGTAAATGACATGAGTAAACAAATGAATCATATAGCAAAGACTTTTCATGAATAGTACTTCAAGACAAGCATCAATAAGTCTTGCATAAGAGTTAACTCATAAAGCAATAATTCAAAGTAAAGGTATTGAAGCAACACAAAGTAAGATTAAGTTTCAGCGGTTGCTTTCAACTTGTAACATGTATATCTCATGGACAGTTGTCTATGCAAAGTAATATAATAAGTGCAATATGCAAGTATGTAGGAATCAATGCACAGTTCACACAAGTGTTTGCTTCTTGGGATGGAGAGAAATAGGTGAACTGACTCAACATAAAAGTAAAAGAAAGGGCCCTTCGCAGAGGGAAGCATTGATTGCTATATTTGTGCTAGAGCTTTGGTTTTGAAAACATGAAACAATTTTGTCAACGGTAGTAATAAAGCATATGTGTTATGTAAATTATATCCTACAAGTTGCAAGCCTCATGCATAGTATACTAATAGTGCCCGCACCTTGTCCTAATTAGCTCGGATTACCTGGATTATCATCGCAATGCATATGTTTTAACCAAGTGTCACAAAGGGGTACCTCTATGCCGCCTGTACAAAGGTCTAAGGAGAAAGCTCGCATTGGATTTCTCGCTATTGATTATTCTCAACTTAGACATCCATACCGGGACAACATAGACAACAGATAATGGACTCCTCTTTAATGCTTAAGCATTCAACAATTATTAATTTTCTCATATGAGATTGAGGATATTTGTCCAAAACTGAAACTTCCACCATGGATCATGGCTTTAGTTAGCGGCCCAATGTTCTTCTCTAACATTATGCATGCTCTAACCATTCTAGCAGTAAATCTCCCTTACTTCAGACAAGACGGACATGCATAGCAACTCACATGATATTCAACAAAGAGTAGTTGATGGCATCCCCAGGAACATGGTTATCGCACAACAAGCAACTTAATAAGAGATAAAGTGCATAAGTACATATTCAATACCACAATAGTTTTTAGGCTATTTGTCCCATGAGCTATATATTGCAAAGGTAGAGGATAGAAATTTAAAGGTAGCACTCAAGCAATTTACTTTGGAATGGCGGAGAAATACCATGTAGCATGTAGGTATGGTGGACACAAATGGCATAGTGGTTGGCTCAAGGATTTTGGATGCATGAGAAGTATTCCCTCTCGATACAAGGTTTAGGATAGCAAGGTTATTTGAAACAAACACAAGGATGAACCGGTGCAGCAAAACTCGCATAAAAGACATATTGTAAACATTATAAGACTCTACACCGTCTTCCTTGTTGTTCAACCCAATACTAGAAATTATCTAGACCGTAGAGAGACCAATTATGCAAACCAAATTTTAGCAAGCTCTATGTATTTCTTCATTAATAGGTGCAAAGTATATGATGCAAGAGCTTAAACATGAGCAAAACAATTGCCAAGTATCACATTATCCAAGACATTTTAGCAATTACTACATGTATCATTTTCCGTTTCCAACCATATAACAATTTAACGAAGAAGATTCAACCTTCGCCATGAATATTATGAGTAAAGCCTAAGGACATATTTGTCCATATGCAACAGCGGAGCGTGTCTCTCTCCCACACAAAGAATGCTAGGATCCATTTTATTCAAACAAAACAAAAACAAAAACAAACCGACGCTCCAAGCAAAGTACATAAGATGTGATGGAATAAAAATATAGTTTCACTAGAGGAACCTGATAATGTTGTCGATGAAGAAGGGGATGCCTTGGGCATCCCCAAGCTTAGACGCTTGAGTCTTCTTGATATATGCAGGGGTGAACCACCGGGGCATCCCCAAGCTTAGAGCTTTCACTCTCCTTGATCATAGTATATCATCCTCCTCTCTTGACCCTTGAAAACTTCCTCCACACCAAACTCGAAACAACTCATTAGAGGGTTAGTACATAATCAAAATTCACATGTTCAGAGGTGACACAATCATTCTTAACACTTCTGGTCATTGCTCAAAGCTTCTGAAAGTTAATGAAACAAAGAAATCCATCCAACATAGCAAAAGAGGCAATGCGAAATAAAAGGCAGAATCTGTCAAAACAGAACAGTCCGTAAAGACGAATTTTAAAGAGGCACTAGACTTGCTCAAATGAAAATGCTCAAATTGAATGAAAGTTGCGTACATATCTGAGGACCACTCACGTAAATTGGCATAATTTTCTGAGTTACCTACAGAGAATTAGGCCCAGATTCGTGACAGCAAGAAATCTGTTTCTGCGCAGTAATCCAAATCTAGTATGAACCTTACTATCAAAGAATTTACTTGGCACAACAATGCAATAAAGTAAGATAAGGAGAGGTTGCTACAGTAGTAACAACTTCCAAGACACAAATATAAAACAAAATTGCTGTAGTAAAATAAACACATGGGTTATCTCCCAAGAAGTTCTTTCTTTATAGCCATTAAGATGGGCTCAGTAGTTTTTAATGATGCACTCGCAAGAAATAGTATTTGAAGCAAAAAGAGAGCATCAAGAGGCAAATTCAAAACACATTTAAGTCTAACATGCTTCCTATGAAAAGGAATCTTGTAAATAAACAAGTTCATGAAGAGCAAAGTAACAAGCATAGGAAGATAGAACAAGTGTAGCTTCAAAAATTTCAGCACATAGAGAGGTGTTTTAGTAACATGAAAATTTCTACAACCATATTTTCCTCTCTCATAATAACTTTCAGTAGCATCATGAGCAAACTCAACAATATAACTATCACATAAAGCATTCTTATCATGAGTCTCATGCATAAAATTATTACTCTCCGCATAAGCATAATCAATTTTATTAGTTGTAGTGGGAGCAAATTCAACAAAGTAGCTATCATTATTATTCTCATCATCAAATATAGGAGGCATATTGTAATCATAATCAAATTTATCCTCCATAACAGGCAGTACTAAAAGACTACTATCATTATAATCATCATAAATAGGAGGCAAAGTATCATCAAAGAAAATTTTCTCCTCAATGCTTGGTGGACTAAAAAGATCATGCTCATCAAAACCAGCTTCCCCAAGCTTAGAATTTTCCATAGCATTAGCAACAATAGTGTTCAAAGCATTCATATTAATAACATTCCCATTAGCATGCATATAAAGTTCCATGGGTTTTTTAATTCTCTCTTCAAACACATCATGTCCTAATTCAAGATAAAGTTCATAAAGATCTCTCATATTTTTGTTGTTTTCCATTATGCCTAACTAGTGTAAACAAGAAACAAAAAGATGCAATTGCAGGATCTAAAGGAAATAGCTTCGAGCATAAACACAATGGCGCCAGAAAAGTACTGTTACCTGGAACCGGAGTATGAGTGCCTTTTACCTTTCCTCCCCGGCAACGGCGCCAGAAAATAGCTTGACGCGTAGTTGACGAGGGAGGAAATGGTGTAGCTTTCCTTCGTTCCCCGGCAACGGCGCCAGAAAAGTGGCTAGTTGCCGGGGTCCAGTGTGTGTGTGCCATTTACCTTTCCTCCCCGGCAACGGCGCCAAAAAATAGCTTGATGTCTACGCCCCCTCCTTTTCCTGTAGACAGTGTTGGGCCTCCAAGAGCAGAGGTTTGTAGAACAGCAGCAAGTTTCCCTTAAGTGGATCACCCAAGGTTTATCGAACTCAGGGAGGAAGAGGTCAAAGATATCCCTCTCATGCAACCCTGCAACCACAAAGCAAGAAGTCTCTTGTGTCCCCAACACACCTAATAGGTGCACTAGTTCGGCGAAGAGATAGTGAAATACAGGTGGTATGAATAAGTATGAGCAGTAGTAACGGCGCCAGAAAAGTGCTTTGCTGCCCAGGACTGGCGTGTGGTTGATGGTGGTAATATTGCGGACGATACGGATGCGATAGAACAGTAAACAAGCAGCGATAGCAGTATTTAGGAACAAGGCCTAGGGATCATACTTTCACTAGTGGACACTCTCAACATTGATCACATAACAGAATAAATAGATAAATGCTATACTCTACACTCTCTTGTTGGATGATGAACACCACTAATTGTGTAGGATTACACGAACCCTCAATGCCGGAGTTAACAAGCTCCACAATATTCGATGTTCATGTTTAAATAACCTTAGAGTGCATGACAGATCAACACAACTAAACCAAGTACTAACATAGCATGCACACTGTCACCTTCACGCTACGAAAGGAGGAATAGATCACATCAATACTATCATAGCAATAGTTAACTTCATAATCTACAAGAGATCACAATCATAACCTACGCCAAGTACTACACGATGCACACACTGTCACCATTACACCGTGCAGGAGGAATAGACTACTTTAATAACATCACTAGAGTAGCACACAGATAAATTGTGATACAAAACACATTGCAATCATAAAGAGATATAAATAAGCACTTCACTATGCCATTCATAACAGTGAATAAGTATTCTGTGAAATATAGCCTAAGAGACCCACACGGTGCACACACTGTCACCTTTACACACGTGGGACAAGGAGTCTCCGGAGATCACATAAGTAAAATTCACTTGACTAGCATAACGACATCTAGATTACAAGCATCATCATATGAATCTCAATCATGTAAGGCAGTTCATGAGATTATTGTATTGAAGTACATAGGAGAGAGATGAACCACATAGCTACCGGTACAGCCCTTAGCCTCGATGGAGAACTACTCCCTCCTCATGGGAGACAGCAGCGGTGATGAAGATGGCGGTGGTGTCGATGGAGAAGCCTTCCGGGGGCACTTCCCCGTCCCGGCGGCGTGCCGGAACAGAGACTCCTATCCCCCAGATCTTGGCTTCGCGATGGCGGCGGCTCTGGAAGGTTTCTCGTACCGTGGCTTTTCCGTATCGAAGATTTAGGTCAGGGACCTTTAAATAGGTGAAGAGGCGGAGTCGGAGGGTCGACGAGGCGGTGACACACTAGGGGGGCGCGGCCAAGGCCTGGGCCGCGCCACCCTGGCGTCTGGGGCCCACAAGGCCCTCCTCTGGTGGCTCTCGGGTGTTCTGGAAGCTTCGTGTGATTCTAAGATGCTGGGCGTTGATTTTGTCCAATTCCGAGAATATTTCCTTACTAGGATTTCTGAAACCAAAAACAGCAGAAAACAACAACTGGCCCTTTAGCATCTCGTCAATAGGTTAGTTCCGGAAAACGCATAAATATGACATAAAGTATGCATAAAACATGTAGATATCATCAATAATGTGGCATGGAACATAAGAAATTATCGATACGTCGGAGACGTATCAAGTCATTGGTCCGGCGATGCTGGAAAATCCTTCTACGAATCTGCGGTAATATCCCGCTAATCCCAGAAATGCCCGGACTTCAGTCTGGGTGGTTGGGGCTTTCCATTCCTCAACGGTTTTGATTTTAGCGGGATCTACGGCAATTCCTCCTGCAGACAAGATGTGTCCCAGGAATCCTACTTCCTTCAACCAAAACTCGCATTTGCTAAACTTGGCGTACAACTTGTGCTGCCTCAGGGTTTCTAGGAGCACTTCCAAATGTTGCTCATGTTCTTCTTCTGATTTGGAGTAGATAAGAATGTCGTCGATGAAGACAACGACAAACTTATCCAGGAATTCCATAAAGATCTTATTCATGAGATTCATGAAGTAAGCGGGGGCATTGGTCTTAGGAATATCTGTTGCTCGGATCTTCAGTTGATGGTAACCTGTCCTCAGATTAATCTTCGAGAATACTTGGGCACCGGTCAGCTGGTCAAACAGGTCTTCTATCTTTGGCAAGGGGTATTTGTTCTTGATGGTGACATCGTTAAGCTTACGATAATCCGTAACCAAACGAGTGGCACCATCCTTTTTATCCACAAACAAAACTGGTGATCTCCAAGGCGAGGCACTTGGTCGAATCAGACCTTTGTACAACATATCATCCAGTTGCTTCTTCAGTTCCACTAGCTCTGCGGGGTTCATGCTATAGGCTCTCTAGGCTATAGGTGCTGTTCCAGGGATTAACTCGATGATGAACTCGATATCCCGATCTAGGGGCATACCGGGTAGATCATCTGGAAACACATCAGGGTATCGAAAGACGACCCTGATTTGATCCAGAGTTGGCTTGGCTACACTTTGGTTGCAGGTGAATTTTCTGGGTAGTTTTTCAGACACATGTTCTATTATTATTCCGGTGCTACTAGTCATGGTGATGGCCTTCTTGGCGCAGTCTATCAATCCATGATGTTTCGCCATCCAATCCATACCCAGTACTACTTCCAATCCTTTTGTTCCCAGAACAATCAAGTTTGCATAAAAATCTATTTCATGAATTCTGATGGGAGGGCTTGGTGCAGCGGTAGAGCCTCACCGCCTGTGACCGAGAGGTCCCAGGTTCGAGTCGCGGTCTCCTCACATTGCACTACGTGAGGGTAAGGCTTGCCACTAACACTTTCCCCAGACCCCGCACAGTGCGGGAGCTCTCAGCACTGGGTACGTCCATGAATTCTGATGGGTACATCTTTGCAAAAATTTCTAGCTTTAGTGGTTGCTCCAGGTATTTGAACTATCATGACATGTTTCAAGCTGATTGGTTGAATCTTACTAGTGCACACAAAATCTTCTGTAACAAACGAATGCGATGCTCCAGAATCAAACAACACTCTTGCTGGTATTGAGTTAACAGAGAACATACCCAGCACCACGTCTGGTGCTTCCTGGGCTTCCTCGGCGTTCATGTGGAAGAGACGACCTCCACGGTTGTTTGGGTTGTTGGGGGCAAACTTCTTGCCGGTGGAGACACGGCGTTGTTGCTGAGCTGGTGCTGCGGGGTTGCCTGCGAGCTTGGCGAGCCTCTTGGGACACTCATTGGAGTAATGCCCCACTACACCACACTCATAGCAAGTGATGGTGGCCTTGTCCTTGGTCGCAACGGGGATGGCGTTGCTCCCAGTCCTTGGTGCGGCGTTGGTGTTGTTGTTGTTGTTGTTGGGGGCTCTCGGCGGAGCGCGGTTGAAGTTGTTGTTGTTGTTGTTGTAGTAGTTGCTATTGTTGTTGTAGTGGGCTCCTGGCCTGGGGTTTCCTCCACTCCGGTTCTGATAACCCGGACGTGACATCTGTGCATTGGGCTTGTTGTTCCTGGAGGCGAAGCCTCCGCTTGAGTTGGGGCGATACCTTGGGGCATTGCTGGGCCCACTCTGGTTCATCATGCGGCGCTTGCGGTTCTCGCTGGCTTGGTGCAGTTTGCCCTCCATTTGGATGGCGGAGTCAACAAGGGCTTCGAGGTCGGCGAAGGGGATGTTGATCAACACAGTCTGCATCTCATCATGCAGTCCGTCCAGGAACCTTTCCTTCCTCTTCTCAGTAGTATCAGTCTCATCTGGGGCGTACCTTGGCAGTGTTAGAAACTTGTCGCGGTATTCCACCACGGACATCCGGCCTTGCTTCAGTTCACGGAATTCATCTCTCATCTTCTTTATCAGACCCGGGGCACATGGTACTTGCTGAACTGGAGCTTGAAATCAGTCCAAGTCATAAACTGTCCCGCGTTCATGGCACGGGTGCTTGTCCACCAAGCTCTTGCTGGTCCTGCTAAGTAGTGCGTGGCAAACATCACTTCCTCATTTTCCTCAACTCCAGCTACTTCTAGATTGTTCTCCATAGTTTGGAGCCAATCATCTGCATCCAGGGGTTCCTCAGTCTTGCTGAAAACTGGCGGGTTGGTATTCTGGAAGTTCTTGAGCTTTGATCCTGGGTGATCATGATGGCCTTGATTGTTGTTGGCTAGCTGTTGAAGTGCTGCAATGTTGGCTTGCCTTTCAGCTCTTTCTGCTTCTCTATCTTCCAGCATAACTTGCAACATCTGCATCATCGCGTCTTGAGTCGCGTTGCGAGTTGGAGGGGCCATCTGAGCATTGAGATAGATCATGAGATAAGAGGGAAATTCTCTATGGCTTGTTTTGGGTTTAAGTTCAAAAGTTTAAAACTTGAAGTCTTTTCATGACGACACAAACATACATTCATTCATGACAAACAACACACATTACAAGCTAACACACTAAGGGTTTTAAGAACCCTTCTTCTTCAAGCTACGATACATGGGGCGGGATACAACTCACACCTACGGTAGTGCATAAGTGGAACTACTCTCCATCCACATCTATGGTGACGTGGTCATCCTCTCCGGCGTCCAGCAACTCGTAGTCTTCCTCCTCGGTGTTCTCATCCTCCTCGAAGTCATCGTCGTCACTCAGGAAGGCGCTTCCTCCCTGAATGTCTTCTCCATCTTCCTCCATCTTCTTCATCTGCTCCTCCTGGTTCTTGATGGTGGTCTCAAGTGCTGCTATCTTCTCGCGGAGGCGAGTGATGGTGGCATCCTTCTTCGTCCGCTGCAGGCGAAGAGTCTTGCGGTCCCTGGCGAGCAGCTTGATGGCTTCGCCTTGCTCGATGATGTGGGCGTGAGTCTGGTTGGCGTACTCACGGGCGTGGTCGAGATCCTGCTGAGTGTGGTACAGGATGAAGTCGAGATGCTCCACATGGTGCTTCAGCTCCGGGTGGGGCGACATGTCCATGGGCTCTCCAGCAGAGTTACGCCTCGCGAGGTGAGAAAAGCGAGGGTCCTTGAGTGCCTCCCCGCTCATCCCGCACAAGCGTGCGAGTCCCTCCTGAAGTGCGCGGGCAAGTCCGTCCAGCCAGTTGCTCTCCCTAAAGGAGAAGAGGATCCTCTCAGAAGTGGGAGGCTCCATCTTGCCCCTCAAATCAGCGGTGATGATCCACTGCTACTCGCCTCCTGGCTGGTCCGTGACCTGAACTCCGTGGAACTCCGGGTGCGGGCGATCAAGGTGATCGGAAAGGGCGTTGAGGTCGTGCTCGAAGACCAAGCTTCCCCCATTCCCAAGCTGGTAAAACTTCGTGTTCATGGGCTCCATCTGAAAGTGAAGTGAAGGATTAAGTTAGAGAAGTGAAAAAGTGTGGCAAAATTTTAGTTATATTTCTAAGGAAGAGTATGACTTCTTATTTTCCCAAAGAACTCAAGGAGAAGAAAAAGACTTAGATTTTCAGAAATATTTCATTTATTTTTGAAACTAAATTTTCAGAACGTCCATTTCTAACTAGGGTCTCCTAAGGTCAAACAATGGCTCTGATACCAACTTGTCAACACCCGGATTTTTAAGTCCAGATGCCTATTATGTCATACATCGCAATCCCAGGAATTGTTGTTGCGAGGCATAATAGTTAAGTATCACAGTCATCATTCATTACACACCATAAGGTCTTACAAATTGGAATCACATGATCCATATTACACGAATAGTTGATCTATTGATCAACGAACAAACACAAGTTCATAGCGGAAGCGTAAAGATAAATGGACTCTCTAGTCCACAGGCCAACGCTTGACGTTAGAAGCTCCTAGTTGTGGTAGACGTCCTGCTGATCGTCATCCTCGTACTGCTGCTCGGCTTCATAGTCTGGCCATTTGAATAGCCAGGGACAAAGCCGTGAGTACTTTAAGTACTCGCAATCTAATACTAATGTAAGTACTAACATTGCTATTGAGAGTGTTCTAAGCTCTAAGGTTATTTGCATAAAGCCAATTTTAGTTTAGAAACATTTTAGTAAACAACTCCTCCTGTGCTAACTAACTCAAGTGGGAACATTAGTGTCATTCCTACAACTCTGTTGTGATTCAAATTCAAAGTCACCGTTCAAGTTCAAATTCATAAGTCACATAGATATAAATTCTGATGACGGAAACAATATGGCCTTTCCAACTGTCCATGACCGCGGACGCGGCTATTCGAATAGGTTTACACTCTGCAGAGGTTGCACACTTGTGCCACAACATTTGACTACATCCGTCAGGGATAAACCCCGAATAATCGTAACTCAGTACGCAGATCATCAACCGTTAACCTTTCACTTACACACCCTAGTATAGGCACCTCTCCCCATGAGCTTGGACTCCCGGTGATAACCATCTGTTATCCCGGGAACTGCACAGGGCTTGGCCGTACAATTCACCTCAATTCACGTCATTTCACTTTCAACGGAGGCAGCCTCGGCATAACCCCTATGACGCTTGTTCAGAGGGAACCCATACTAAGACACATAAATTTCCAGCTAAGCCTTACCCATAATCAGGTATTGTGGGGGTACTTAAAAATTGGAAGGGTATCGCATCCAACTCAATCATCAGTTTTTAGCCATTTCACCAAGTCAAATTCATGTCATATTCACCTTCAAAATCTTTCAATGGAAATGACTCATCATTCCAAGGTTTTCAACATCATCATTTCACAAACACATGTTCCCATCTAGAGTAGTCATTTTTAATTTAGCACTAGCATCTAGGTATGAGGGGTGCTAAGTACTTTGCTTTGCTTCTAGGCTAACTTTGATACTCTTGTACTAATCCAAGACTAACCAAGTGAATCATGAATCAAAAAGTACTTTGATAAAACAAAAGTAAATAAAGCTTGCAAAGTAAAACTGGAAAATAGGATTATAAGCATAATGTAAATGGGTAATGCCTTGCTCATGGTGAGCTTTGCACTTTGCAAGAGTATTATCTTGCCTTGGTTGGGGAATTGGTCAAAGTGGTCTTCTTCTCCTTGGAAGTAGACCTCCTCCTCCTCTTGATACTCCTCGGTACTAGCGTCTAAAATACGAATACGGGGTACACAATCATCATACCAAACTTAGTTACTAAACTTGGAACACTCATGATGCACACAACTTAAACTAGCATCACACATTACTATTTAGTTGGTGGATGTGTTTTTCTTATTATTTAAGAAAAATAATTTCCTCTCATACTAAATTAGGTGTTACTTTTAATTACTTAGAGAAATTATTTCCTCTCATTATCTTATTAAGATTTAATTTCTCTCATGAACAATATGTGACCTAGGTTGACCAAAGTCAACCTCTTCACACTTATCATTTAAGAAAATGATTTAAATGAGGTGAGCACCTCATACACTTTTATCCTAGCATGGTAGAGTTTTAATATCACCAACAATTCATGTGAGACCTAAATGACCAGAGTCTCTACCTCATTTTGAATTGTTGGTGACAAGATTTAAATGAGAGAAAAACTCCCATGAGATTTATTAATAGTTTTGGACAATATCTTTGACTAGAAATATCCATATAGTCCTTTTATTAAACTAGGCCATGATCATTCAAAGTAAGCATGGCATATTTTTGCAGAAACAATTAGTACAAGTGTACTGTGATTTATAGGAGTTGGAATTAACTTAAAAGCATTTATGGTTGATTTTTAATAATTATTCTAAGGCAGAAAAGTCTCTGCCTTGTTTATTTTCCTACTTTAATTCTATAATATATCTAGGGTTCAATCTAGTGGCATTGTGTAGATAAAATCCTAAGCTTTCCAAAGATATAAAATTTGTAAAATTTGGCCCAGTAGATTTGTCCCTATTAAATTTCAAAGTTAACATCTGATTGCATATATTTCTCTATTTGGAATTTTGAATTTGAACAGATGGGCTGGCGGGAGAATAAACGGGCTAAGCTGAGAGAGAAGAAAATAGGCCGGCCCAGCTTCGCAGCGGGCCAGCTGACATGGTGGGGGCCACCTGTATGTGGGCTGAGACGAGCGAAACGGTACGGGGAAGGGTGGCCGTGCGATTAGACGCGAGATCGACGGCCCAGAGAGGTCGTCTTCTCCGGCGAGACTGTGACTTACGGGAGGCGGAGGTAGGGGGTCGGAGCGGCCGTCGGAGCTCCGGCAATCGTCCGAGTGGTGCGCCGCGTCGTTGGAGTGGATGAGGAAGCTCCGTGTAGCAGTGGCGTCGTCAGGGGCAGCCTCCTCTTCCGACGAGCTCCGTGTACTGGCGGAGGCGATGATCTTGCGATTGGGGCGGTGCTGTGGCTAAACGAGAAAATTGAGAGGTCGAGGAGAGGCTGGGAGATGAGAGGGAGTGATTGGAGTGCTCAATTCGAGGGGAGGAGTCCTCCTTTTATAGGAGAGGGAGGTGGCTGTGGCGCTCGGCTAGGGTCGCCGGCGTCGTCGTTGGTCCAGGGCTGCGAAGGGGCAAGGAGTGGGCGCGTCTGGTTGCTGCTGTACTGGCGAAGATGACGCGCGTGATCGTGGCGCAGAAGAGGCTCTGTAGAGATGGTGCGCTTGATGGGAGCGCTCAGCACCGCGGCGGGTGAGCGTCGTCGTGGTCGTCGACTGCGGCGTTCCCGCGGGAAAGTGGCCGTGTCCAGGCGCTGCAGGGTGGCGTCGTGCGTCGACTGGCGCTGAGAGAGAGGGCTGAGGTGATGCGAGGGCGCTGGGGTCTTCACGCTCTGGCGCGTCCAGAGTTGTCGCCATGCGCGCTCTGGCAAGGGCATGGGCGTGTCTGGGCGCCACTGGGCATGCGGTGTTCTGCCCGTTGCGAGGGTTTCTCCAGTCGTGGCTTGGTCTGTCATGCTCAGGTGAGTGAGGGGAAGAGAAGGGGCATGGTGGAGCAGGCCAGAGATGACCAGAGATGGTGATGGCATGAGATGGACATGCCATGCCACGGCATGGCATGCTTTGGTCAATTTGGTCCAGCAGTGGGGAAGGCAAGTGGTGGCACTGGTGCTGTAGGGTAGAGAGGGTCTCCAGAAGTGCAGTAGAGGGCCAAGGTTGGACCAGGTCTTCTCAAATTTTCAGTATGGGCAACATTTGATTCTCTGCCCAACAAGTGTTTGATGAATTGCCCGCAAGAAAAATATTTTTGAATTTTAAATCTTTTTGGTGGGTTGTAATCATATAATATTTGGAGTATATTGGTGGTGGTGGTGATCAAAATGGAATTGAAATGCAAAAGCTCATTTTGCATATGATCTTAATTTTGATTCAAAGTCTCCACTTGGCTTGCTTCAAATTTGAAATTGAGACAGAGTTTGGGGTTGTGGTTTTGAGCAAAGTTGTTCTCCTTGATGTTGTCTTGGAATAGGTGCAAAGAGTTGGTCAAGTGTAGAAGTGAAATCTCAAAAATCAGGGGCTCAAAGTGGGTATCATGTTGAGATTGTCACATATGACCATAATCACATGTGAGCACAAATTTGATTCAAATTTGATTTGAATTGAGTTTTATTGTTTCCAATAGTGTTAATAAGTGTTTAGTATCCATTTACAACAAATGGGGCAAACCAAAATGGTCTAGATTAAAGATTTGTAAAAATGGCATAAGCCATATGTGTGTGTTGAATTGATTTCTATAATTTCTTTTCTATTTTCTTTTTCTTTGACTTTGGATGATCAAGTGATCATGGTTAGGGTTTTAGAGCAAGGGCAAACACATAAGCAAGCATCATGGCAAAAGCACACTCAAATAGTTAATAAGGTGAGCTATATGCATAGTCCTATGTGATGAGAAAAAGTTTTTGTTGGCTCAAATTTTTGGATTCTCGGAAACTCTCTCTTGTTTCTTTTATTGAAAACTTGGGATGTTACAAGTATCTTGGTTTTACCCCTTCCAAGTCAGATACATGACTATTCTTTCTGGCTAAATCGGATATTACTATGTTTATTCTTGTCTATGTGGATGACATAATAGTGGTCAGTTCTATTCCCTCTGCTGTTGAAAGGCTTCTTCACCAACTTCGAGATGATTTTGCTTTGAAGGATTTGGGTGACTTGCATTATTTCTTAGGGATAGAAGTGAAGAAGACAGGTGATGGTATCACACTTTCGCAAGGGAGGTACACTGCAGATTTGCTCAAGAAGGTTGGTATGAGTAATTGCAAAGCGGTCACATCTCCTATGTCCTCATCATAAAAGCTTTCAGCGCATGATGGTATTTCTCTTTAGATTGAGGATATAACAAAGTATAGAAGTGTTGTTGGAGCCCTTCAATATCTTACCATGACACGACCAGATATCTCCTATTCGGTGAACAAGGTGTGTCAATATTTACATGCACCGACCAGTGTGCATTGGATGGCTGTTAAGCGGATTATCAGATATCTTAAGTATACTATGCATCTTGGGATGAATATTCAGAGATCACACTCTTTACTTGTGAGTGCTTTTTCTGATGCGGATTGCGCAGGATGCTCAGATGACCGTCGCTCCACTGGAGGGTTCGCTGTCTTTTTTGGTCCAAATCTGACATCATGGAGCGCTAGGAAGCAAGCGACAGTTTCTCTCTCTAGCATCGAGGCTGAGTATAAGTATTTGGCAAATGCTATTGCAGAGATTATTTGGGTACAGTCCATTCTTGATGAAATTGGTGTACCGCAGCCCAAGGTAGCATGTCTGTGGTGTGATAATCTTGGAGCAACATATTTGTCTGCAAATCCAATGTTTCATGCAAGAACTAAGCACATCGAGATAGATTTTCATTTTGTTCGAGAGCGTGTTGCAAACGAGCTTTTGGATGTGCGGTTCATTCCATCCGGTGATCAGGTGGCAGACGGTTTTACTAAACCCCTTCCAGTGAGACAACTCGAGAACTTCAAACGACGTCTGAATTTGGTACGTTGCGTTTGAGGGGGAGTGTTAAACGAGTTGTATCTAGAAGGTTGTTTCGTGTATATGTGCCTTGGCTTGTACGTGAAGTTCATTGTAGAGATAAACACCAAATCAGTTGTATAAGATTTGGTTGTTAGTTGTTGTAATCTGTACGCCCATTGAGGTTATATAAAGTGACCAACGGCGACCCTAGAGGTACGACCGAACAAATCTTTCTCTCTGTATTTTGATACACCTTACACCTTTTTTTTTAGTTTTTTCTTTCATTTGTAATCGTCGAGAACTTTAGTTTTTCTTATATCCGTAATTTGTGAATTGTTATTGCCCCATGCATCTCAGTTATGCATCTCGGTTATGCAGAGACCAAACTTCTTAAATAATAAAGCGCGTATTAAGAAAAACTTTTGGGCCACGGGGATAGGATACTGTGAAACCCGGTTATTTGGGACGGTGTGCACCTGTTCCTCCACGTGTTCTCGCCTTCTCGGAGGTTATCGCTGGGCTAGTACGGTGTGCCATACCGTGGGAAGCAATGGCGGCATGGAAGCTCAACAGCGGAGGAGAAACAGGGTGAATACTGAATAGTCACTCGATCATCATCTCCCCTGGACCTGGGCACGCAGGATCAACGGGCGGTCCGGCCACAGGTACCTACGTTTCCATGGGCTATCCATCTCTTCTCTACCCGCGCTGCCGGACACACGTCACGAAGAAGCTAGAAGTCCAGTCCAGTGCCGTAGCTATCACAACTTGCGTGGAAAAGGCCCAGGATAAGCTCAGCTGGGCCCGCGAAACCAACCAAAGCAGATACCCGGTGGCCTTTCCCGCCTTCGCCCATGCCACTTGCTCCACGCGTTCGTCGGACACGACAGCCGTGACCCCACGCCGTCGCTCGCGTCCAGCGCATCCTCCGGCCGCCGTGTGCGCGCGTGGCGTGCGTCTCCACCTAGCTCGCCCACGGTCCACACCACCCGACCAACCCAACCCAATCCGAGCATGCAACCAACACCAGTCCTTCTGCCATAGTGCACCAGCGCGCGCGGCCACCAGCCCACCATGGACGCGGCCGTCTCCCTGCACCACCACCACCACGGCGCGCTCCCCACCGCCGCCACCTCCTCCCTCCCACCCCACCACCGCTCCCTCCACCTCAAACACCCACCACCCGCCACCATCTCCACCCGCCTCGCCGCGACCTTGCCGCCATCCAGGACGCCCCGCCGCTCCTCCACCGCCCCGCCGCCCATCCCAACGCGCGCCGCCACCACCACCACCAGCGCCCGCGCCGCCACGGGCTACGCGGCCGCGCTGGCGGACGCGTCCCTGCGGGCCGGCACGCTTCCACGAGCCGCCCGCCACGCAAGCGCGCTCCTCCGCCGCCTCCACGCGCCTCCTAACGGGCAGCGCCTGGAGGAGGCCGACGGCCGGGTGAGCGCGCTGGTCAGGATGCTCGTCGCCAAGGGCAAGGGCGGCATCGTAGCCGACGTCCTCGCCGAGTTCGCAGCCATCTGCGACCGCCTGCTCGCCCCGCTGCCCGCCTCGGCCTCGGGCGAGCGCGCCCACTCACGCGCCTCCTGCTGCTACTGATCGATGCTTGCGCGTTGGAACATTTTGGTTTGCTTCAGGAATCAGGATTGGCTTCTGGTATGAACCGCGGAAGAATCGCTGCCGGTTAATCTCAGCTTCTGATGCAACTCGATTTGCTACGATTATTTGATTATATGCTTGTGAGCAGACGGTGCTACGTTATGTTTGTCATGTCAAGCGACATGACAAGATTTGAGCTAGCTGCACCAATTCCTAACGTCGCCATGTATGCACGCATCATCACAAATCTTCGATGATCTGTTTTTTAGTTTCATTTTTTGAAACTGGTTGAACACAATACAATTGCTCAACAGAAGCCATTTGCACTAGCACATAACAAGAATTAATGATCGAAAAGGCATCGAGTTGTAGATCCATGCATCCTATATGAGTAAGGTGAGCCTTTGCGGCATTGCTAGACTTTTTGCCGCCGCACCTTTCCAACATAGATGTAATTCTCCATAAAAGGAAGGAACTACGAGAATACATCCGCGTGTTATTTATACCCTTTACTTGTATAATTTTACTTGTTTTCTGTATGCTTGTTATATAGATTGTTCACCTAGGTGCACATCTAAATAACCTATATTCTTGTTAAAGTCTTAAAATTGAAAAGATAATAAAAGGTGTTAGTTGAACCTATTTATCTGATAAAATTCAACAGAACATGTCTGATCCCAACGCTTTGTTAAGTTCCATTTGAGAAATGGCTTCAAACACCTCTTCCTCCATGAGGTCAGCGGTAAGAAGACCATTCACCTCTGAAGATAATTGCGGTATATCATTATTAAAATCCTCATCCATAGAGAAATTTTAGGAGCCAGTGCTCCGAACAATTTCTTATAGTATTCTATTCAGTAATAAATGCTTTGAAATTATCTCCCGTGACTATAGTTCCCTCACCTTTGTTTCAGTTGGAAGATATTTTTCTTCCTATGTTTTCCATTTGCAATTAAATGAAAATACTTAGTACTACCCACATATTTAACTTCAGCACGCTAAGCCCATTTGGTCTCTACATCTCGTCTAAGTTTAGTGATTCGTTCATTTGCATCTCCCAATGCATCCCGTTCGGATACACTTAAAGGTGTTGATTCGGCCTTAATATCTAGTTCATCAATAATAGCCTATAGTTTTTGTTGTTCTTTTTTCATACTTTCCACTTAATTTCTTTGCCTAGCCTTATAGGAAACAACGTAAATGGAGAATCTTTGTTTTGCCATCTCATTCGGCTGCCACCATCTCGTAAAAACACTCTTGCCTGAGCCAAGATAGATCAGAGATGTGCTTTGTTTCCTAGGTAACCATGCTGGCCTAAATCAGTTAACAATGGTGTATGATCATAACTTCAGCGAGGTAGTGCACGAACCCGTGCTAATGGAAGCTTATGCTCCCATTTTACACATGGTACTATTTCATCCAGCTTCTCATAGGTCCAGTGTCTCGCGCCGTTTTTCCCATGTATATTGCCGACCTAAGAGAATTTTTTTTTCACTGTTTAGAAGTTGGTTGTGTTCATTTTCTCGAAATAGGTTGTTACCTCGGTTTATAAATAAAGCAATAGCTGGTTGTGTTCATTGAGAACCCAATACAGTTGCTCAACAGAACCATGTACTACCACAGAACCAGAATTAATGATCGAAATAGGCATCAACCTGTAGATCCATGCATCCTATATGCTTGGTGGCTCCTCTTTTTTTTTTTTTCTTTGTTCAGAAAAACCTGGTCAAATGAAACCAGGGGTTTCTAGACGAGGTCAGGTGAGCTCAACTGCTTGCAACTAATTCAGATAATTATTGTAGCCCATAATGGATAATGCATGCCAGTCCTATCATGTGCTCAATATAATACCTCGAGCCGTGGAGGAGCAATATCGAAACCTGAACCAGATATGAACTACAGCTAGCTGCTTCACTGTTGCTGACAAGCAGCAGTTGAGGATTGAGATTAGTTCAAACCGAAAGCAAAGGATTGCGTTGCATGTACAGATTGTCAGTTGAATTCATCAAACTAATAAGCAGACATAATCCATCCGTCGCTCGACCAATCAACGTGAACAGCGATTAAGTTAGGCACCGCGTGTGACATCTGTGATGCCTACGTACATGTCCCATCTTTCGTGCAATGCTGGTGTTTGTATATGACTTGTGCACTAATCCATGCCATAGACATATTCTGGAGCGACATGTTGACATGTCGGAGTGTTGTTTTTTTTTCATTTCACCATCGATCGAGTTGCTTTCCGATCAGAGGATTAATTTTTTTTTTTTGCGAGAAGATAACGATTTCACAGAAAATTCGATCTTACAGAAAAGCCCAGAAAACAGAAGAAAATACAAAGAAGTCCTTCTGAGCTCCAGCATCGCCGGCATCCCGAACGAGAGGAAGACGCGCCGCCGCCTATGCTCGTCCATACGCCTTGGATCGACGAAAGCATCCCCGTGGCAACCGGGAAGTCCTCACTCACTGCCTCCGGAGAGGTAACGCCCAGGAACATCGGCTCCGCCGCGAACCACCATGTCGTCATCTTCAAGGTCTTCACAGCCCAGAACCGCCGCCCCGCGGAAACTGGCCAGGGATTATTCTCGTGCCCAGCAGCTCCACCGAGCTCCGAACACGCAGACGACGGAAGATCGGCAGCAGAGCTCCTCAGACCTCCACCGCCGGAGAGGAAGATCTCCGTCGCAAAAAGCCACTCCGGCCGCGCCGCCCGCTCCCCAACGCCGCCAGCAAGCTCCCAAACCGAACCTACACTATATACACGCCGCAGATCGGGGCTTCCCCATCCTCCCGCTGCCGAAGCAGCAGTCGGAGGGTGAGGAACCCGCCGATCTGGCGGCGGCGAGGTGGATCGCTCGGGGACGCCCAAAAGTCGCCCTCTCTACTGTGGACGGGGAGAGGATAAGGCTCCAAGGTGCCGTCTCATTGATCAGAGGATTAATTGGGTAGGAGGAATGGAGTGGACAGGCATGGATGGCCTCATATGGATTCTAGAATGAATCATGTGGCGACTTTCTGCCTAACCAACTTTTTGAATGATGATGCCGATGCATGAGAGGAGACCACCATTGATCTTGGCAGAGAAATAAAGCTATATGTATGTACTAGAGTACTCGTACTGCGTACTCTACAATGAGTGCCGAAAGATAAAAGTGCCGGCGACACGCAGCACCTGTACGAGACAAGAGATCTACACTAAGCTATTGGATCCTTTACTACCTACAAACGTACTCCATCCGTTCTGCTTCCTCCGATCCATAGTAAGTGGCGATGAGTTAGTACAACTTTGCAAAGTTTAAATTTCCACGACAAGAGTTATGGAACGGGGAGAGTATCAGTTAACCAAGAACCCTTTGATCTTGAGAATTGACACCCTGATCCATCACGAAATCAACATTTGTTTCATGATAAAATAAAACGAGAAATGGACAGAGAATTAATCAATACCAGCACCCGCAATAGTATGAGCTAGTGATCAACCTCTCCTTCAACCACTCTCGCTATGTCACCCACATATTTATATCTTCGCGCACACGTATGTGAGATGGCATACACGCGTTGAGCTAGCTAGCGTCCGCAGCTACAGGCCGTAGCACTCATATAGAGCCATTGCTGCGGCTTGGCCAGCAGGGTTTGCATTCGTACCAGTCGCCGGAGGAGGCAAGAGCAAGGCAGAGTCGAAGGCATGGAGGAGGACTACGTGTTCAAGGTGGTGGTGATCGGCGACTCGGGGGTGGGGAAGACGCAGCTGCTGGGGCGCTTCACCCGCGACGAGTTCCACCTCGACTCCAAGTCCACCATCGGCATCGAGTTCCAGACGCGCACCGTCGTCATCGCGCGGCGGCGCGTCAAGGCCCAGATCTGGGACACCGCCGGGCAGGAGCGGTACCGGGCGGTCACCAGCGCGTACTACCGGGGCGCGCTGGGCGCCATGCTCGTCTACGACGTCACCCGGCGGGCCACCTTCCAGCACGTCGCGCGGTGGGTCGCCGAGCTCCGCGCGCACGCCGACAAGTCCATCGTCGTCGTGCTCGTCGGCAACAAGGCCGACCTCGCCGCGCTGCCGGGACGCCGCGAGGTGGAGGTTGAAGAGGCGGAGGCTTTTGCAGAGGAGCAGGGGCTCTTCTTCTTCGAGGCGTCCGCGCTCAGCGGGGACAACGTCGAGGCCGCGTTCATGGGTCTGCTCGGGGAGATACACGCCACCGTGTCCAAGAAACGGCTGGAGGTGGACGACCAGGCGGTGAGAGGCGGCAGTGATGGTGTCGCCGACGTGTTGGTGCTCAAGGGGCTGTCGCTGTCTCAGGAGCTGTCCATGATGGAAACCAGCGCCATGAAGACACCAAGCAGGTGTTCCTCATGCTCCTGATACGATTTAGCGCATGTCTGACGGATCGAACAATTCTTAAGACTGAGTAGACAAGCTGTCACTCATTAGTCATTTCTCTTTATTTTTTCTTTCGTCCAGCAAAGAAATAGATTGTTCTCTTGGTGAGAAAGAAGATATCAGCAGAGATATAACAGGTCTATCTTCTCTAGTCTACCAGCTCATGGCTGATGAATTCAACAGTTCATTATTGAGTGAAGAACAACGCATCTCATCAGTGTTATCTGTCTCAGCGAGTGCTCGGTTCTCTCGAAGAGTAAAATTGAACTGACATAATTAAGGTGTGTGAGTAATCAGATGAAATGAAAAGCACCGTGTTTGGGAAGAATCGAAGGGCACATTTCTTCAATATGTGTATACAGTCTACCCTAAGTAGTTAAGTTTCATAAAAAAAAATTACAAGACGACCAGAACAAGTGTTCCACATAACGATAAATTTCTGTTTTTTTTTTACCACACAGAAGGATGGAACTTGAACATCAGTGCGAGCTTTGCCAGCTGCAATTAACTTCAAAAAAACCAGAGCAGCCCCATGACGCTAACTGAATCAATACACATATGCTGAATCTTGCGTAAGAAAACCTAACGATATTGAGGTAATGCCAGCGCTTACTCCACTGCCGATTTGCATGAGATCTAGCAAAAGGAAAACCTTGTGGTTTTAGTTCAAGGGGAAGATGGCTCTTGCGGTTCCGACTGACTGTTCTGAACTATTCGAGACATCATCTTAGATATCTCAAAAATTGCGCTCTGTACCTGGTCATCTTCAGGATCTGACGGCCGGATCCACACAGGTGACTGTAGGCCCGACTTCTTTCCCTTCCTAGATGTTGACAAAGCTTTCTCCAGGTCTGATTGCTTCAAGGGTCTTGGACTCTAAGGCAGCAATTACAAACAAGAAAGTCAGAATTAACATGTAACAAAGACTGTCAATAGCTTAACGGCTACTATACTGCTATCCAGAGATAAATGCAGAGATTCCCAAACAAAAGCCTAACTAAAACTTGTAACAGATGTTTGTCTACAAAATCACATAAATAATCAAACAGCTATAAGTCACACAAATATTCATGCATGAGGTTGACATTAACGGGCACACCCAGACGAACAAGACCAAAGGGAAGTTAACTGACTGTAGAGAAGTACTGGCTACTCACATCTGGTCTAATCCCATCCTTCTCGCTGCTCAAAATCTCCCTGATCGGGTAGAATGCAGCCTGCTTGCACAATTCTAGGATATCTGATCCAGTAAAGCCGTCACACAAACTGGCAATGTAATCGTAATCGATGTTGGGCTCGACATTTTCACCCTTCAATACAACTTGAAGTATCTTGCTTCTTTCACTGCGAACAGGAACCCCAATTTCAAATATCTGTGTAAATCGCCTGAGAATGGCCTCGTCTAGCTCAGAAGGTCTGTTTGTAGCAGCAAGCACCATCACCCGAGCATTCTCTACAGAGCCATAATAATTCACGTAAGAGATTGATCAGTACTAACTATGGAAGTTCGACTGTAGAAAGCACACATGCATATGTAAAATAATTCATTATTTTCAGATATATAAGCCAAGCAAAATCTCATGTGGGTAACCAAACTGGGCATCAGAACAAGTTTGGCGAAAGAAGTCCAAATGACCCCCCTATGTATTGGGTTTGGGATGCTAGACCCCCCTAAGTATTAACTGGGACACATAATCCCCTTAAGTATGAGATACCAGCCAAATCACCCCCTCAGGCTGCTGATGGCTGTTTTAGTGGTGGTTTTGGTCCACGCTCCTCCCTCTGGCACAGCGCCGCTCTGCTTGGCACAGCACCGCCGCTCCAATCTCTCCTGCCGCTGTCTCTCATCAAATAGATGCGTGTCTGCCCCATAGAGGGAGAGGCCGAGACATAGAAGACGAGAGGGGCTGCAAGCACAAGCAAGGAAACGAGCCGGAGAAGGATGACGCGCAGCCTTCTCCTCGACGTCGTGGTGGTCGTGGGGGAAGGCGAGTGAGGTGTCCGGCCGTCCGGGCTGGCGGCGCCTACCCTCATATGGTCGTCTTCGGCAGCAACTACTGCGGCCGCCGCGGGCTTCTCCGCCACCTGAAACGCCTGTAGTGCCGAAAGAACCTTCCTCTGCCGGCGCCGCCCATGGGGACCTCTGGCCGTTGTTGTCGTTGCTTCTGCGGCTTGAGGTGGCGGTGGCGGCGGCACTGCGCCTGCACGATGGATGGCGGGTCAGCAAGAATGGCGGCTACCTCCAGTTCACGCTTGCTGAACTCCTCCTCCGCCACGACCCGGTGTGCTCACGGCCACCATGGATCTTGGCCAGAGAGAGTGCGAGCGAGGGAGATTGGTGTGCGTGTGCGATGGCGAGAGCAGGGGACAGGAGGCAGATTAGTTTGGGTTTGTTTTGGTTTAATAGCGGAAAGAAGTCACGAGTTTTGTGACGCGAGGTTCCCGGCGCCGCCGTGCGTGAGGTTCTGTGACGCGGCCAACAGGGCACTCGGCGTCGGCGCGCGCAGCCGCTCGCGGTGGAGCAGCGCGATCCTCCCCGCCTCCCGCACCACGGCGCCATCGGTGAGCGTTTACCCCTTCAGCTCGACCTCCGCGCGCACGCTGGCGAGGAAGGCAAAAGACCTGGGGCGGCTGGTGGCCGGGTGCCTTCCGGACGCCGCGCTCCAGATGCAGATACACGCCATGGTCGCTCTCACGCAGGACCTCTCCTCCGTTTCACCCTTGTTGACTCGGTTGTGATTAATCCAAGCCAAGGCCAGCTCCAAGATTCCTGATGCACATACATTTATTCCCATCCAGATTGATGCTGTTGAATCGATACATCGGTGTCCACGAGGACCAAAACCACTACTAAAACAGCCATCACCATCCTGAGGGGGTAATTTATCCGGTATCTAATACTTAGAGGGGTTATATGTACCAGTTGATACTTAGGGGGGTCTAGCGTCTCAAATCTAATACATAAGGGGGTTATGTGGACTTCTTTCCAGGTTTGGCTGATACAAAAATACATTCTTATTATCTGTTTCAGAAAAGAAAAAAAACTATCTCATGTCCACCTCCGAGATCAGACCTTATAGAAGTATAGCTAAGTCTACTTTCTATGAGTTTAGCTTCTCCTAAGTTTACAACAATCATCCTGTGTTTGATATTCTGAGATAAACAATATTTCGAACTTGCTATTGTCAAACTACTATAGCTGAAAGTTAACATCATAAATCATATACTACCTCCATTTCCATTCCAATGACAAAGGCACATGTGTATTTCAAAAATCGTCTAAGATGGTATGGGCATATTCAACGAATCAACGCAAGCCTCCGGAAGTTTCAGTGCATAGTGGATGGCTAAAGCGTGCTGATAATGTCAAGAGAGGACGGGGTAGACCAAACTTGACATGGGAGGAGCCCGTAAAGAGAGATCTGAAGGACTGGAGTATCACCAAAGAACTAGCCATGGACAGAGCCGCGTGGAAGCTTGCTATCCATGTGCCAGAACCATGAGTTGGTTACGAGGTCTTATGGGTTTCACCTCTAGCCTACCCCAACTTGTTTGGGAATAAAGGCTTTGTTGTTGTTGTTGTCTTTGACTAGGTAATATTTGATATAGAATTGGCTCCACAACTTCCATTAGAGAGTGTTTTTCAATACAAATCTAATGATATCCATTATGTACTGTATAATCATGGTATTGCAACTTACAAATACGTGGAGGGAGTATTGCAACTTATCAATTAATGTCCAGCAGCTTAAAATGCACACTCACACTATTTATAGGAATGGAGGGAGTATTGCAACTTAGGTGGAGTTCACATAAATAATACTAACCACATTAAAAGCAACATGAAGAGAACATGTACAGAAAAGCAGATTCTGAATCTGTCAATTCTTGCATAAAGCTGTTGGCTAGTTTTTAGTTGCAGGACATTAATTGATTCAAATTTGTCAAAAACACCACCTATGTCTAACAATAACAAACATAGTCAAGACGTATAACATAAGTAAACTGTTAACACACTCTTGTCTCCTCATTTAATTTCACAGAAGTACATTTGTGACAGAGTAAAGTTATTACTATCTAATTTTAACTTAAGATGTCCAAACTGGGCTGTAATGTCAAGGGGGGTATTATGTGTAAAATGGCATGGTTAGGAGCACTGTCAATCAAATCAAATAAAGATACACATGTCACAAGATTATGTGATAATATCTGCAGCTTTATGAATATGAAAATATCATTGGAACTAATAACCAAATCCAATAGGTAACCAAGAAAGACGAAATAGTAAACAAGTGTTTAGTCAGCATAGATGCGCTTATATGAAGTCAATTTCCACATAAACTTGACATAAAGATACTGTATTTGTTGCTAGTACATTCATCAGACTTAGTTCATCATAACAAGGAAATAAATTAGCGTATGAATTCTAGTAATACGAACCAAAAGATTTGAATGGTGTGGACGATCACAAATAGATATCGATACATGTTTTTTATGGGGTGAAATCGTGTTAAGTCCTCAGATGGACATGTACTGGATTGAGATCAAACGGACACATAAGAAGATCTACATATATTTTGTGATAATGCGAAATGAAAAAAAAATGGCGTGAGGGGTAAAGAAATGTTATTTTGATAGTTACAAGAATCACTTTGTTGAAGGCCATATGTGTCATAGAGATTAAATCATGCAACTCCTTAGACTGACTATTGAGTTCAAGTGAATTTGTACACGAACCCTAATAATACAAGAATAACAGATGCCCACAAGGTGGGAATTATCAGAAGCCACCTTTGCTAGCATGTACATTTATGGGGTAATTTTGGTGGAGAACATTTTCAGTACAGATCAACATGTATAATTCACAGACAGAGCCATGGAGTACTGAATTGCTATCCAGATGCAAAACAGCTATACTCTAAGAGGCCATCCAAAATAATGCTACTTTTCAAAGTTTTCAAGCAGATACGAGTGCGTAATAAGCACTCTTATTGTTCCTGAAAGCAAACGGGGGAGGGCACTCACGATCGGTGGTGAAACCGTCCCATAGGGACATGAACTCCGTCTTCATATTGGTCATAGCTTCATGGTCCGTGGTCCTTCGCTGTCCCAAGAAACTATCAACCTCATCGATGAAGATGATAGCGGGCTGGAGCTTGTGGGCGAGGCTAAACACGGCGGATACTGGCACATACAGTTGCACAAAATCAGCATCTTTACACGAGAGATTTATACAACAGCACAAGATTGGTTGCCACGGGACATTACCTAGCTTCTGTGCGTCTCCGAACCACTTGCTCATGAGATTGGAAATCCTGATGTTGATGAAGACGGCGCCCGACTCCTTGGCGATGGCCTTGGCGAGCATGGTCTTGCCCGTGCCGGGCGGGCCGTAGAGGAGCACCCCCTTCTGCGGGCTGAGGAGCTTGCCGTACGCGAATAGCTCCGGGCGGCGCAGGGGCAGGATGACGAGCTCGTAGAGCGCCTGCTTGACCTCGTCGAGGCCGCCGACGGAGTCGAACTCCACGTCGATCTCGTCGGGGTTGATGACGTCGCACGCAATCACGTCCTGCGGCAGGGGGCGATTGGAGGAAAGATCAGGTCTTTGGGTTGGGAAGGGGTGGGATTGGGTTGGGTTGGATAGGGTTGGTGCGTACCTCGTAGGGGGTGGTGGAGATGAGCGGCCTGCCGAGGCGCTTGGCGATCTCCTTCTTGTGCTGCAGCGCCTTCTTGGAGGACTCGCGGTTGGGGTCGAGCTGGCGGAGGCCGGCGAAGAGGACGAGGCAGCTGAGCGCCGCGCTGGCCGCGTAGAGCACCAGCTCCTGCACGAACCGCGACGAGTCCGTCGACCTCATCGCCGGTGGTGGCCGCCGCCCGGAGTGCCCCGTTGCTTGCGGCGGAAGGGAAAGGGGATTCGATTGGATTGGATTCGTTCGTGGAGGGGATGGGGAAGAAGATGGTGGATTGGGATTTTAGGAGGCTGGCTGGTTCGGCTTGGCTTTGGTCGCTTGGAGAAGGGTTTGTTTGGTCGGTCGTTCGTTTCGTTCCTCTTCCTTCCGTGCGGCTCTTCTCCTTTCGGGAAGCTGTTGTGTTGTTGTGTTGCGTTGTGCGCCGCAGAGACTCTGGAATTGGTTTGTTTGGATTAATTGCTTCTTTTCTGTTTCTCCTTTTGCGTTTGATTTGACTCGGATGTCACTTGCGTGCACTGAGTATGTTTTGTCACGACTTTTTCTTGGGGAAATTGTGGTGGGATGCCACGCTTAAAATCGGGTAGAGAAAGCTGATGTCTCCTGCATCGGTTGGACTATCATGCGTGAGATATACCTTTCCAAAAGTGTTAGTGGAGAATCAACTTGTGGTTGAATGGTTAGGATGGCAGTGACACCTCTAGCCCACCAGGGTTTAAATTCTAGATTTAATATTTTGGATGGTTAGGATGGCACTGGCGTCTTTGGTTGTATTGTGTTTAACAAAAAAAGAAAGTATTTGGAGTATTCGAAAGTTATTCGCTCTGCTCATTATTATAATGTAAGTTCTTTTTTTAAAAAATTCACCTATCTAGATGGGTTTCAGTTTGTAGGTTCACTTATTCCAGTCTATATCTAGTCCATACTAAAATATATAAAACATTTTATCATGGTGAGCGGAGGAGTGAGTTATATACGAATCTATGCATAATTCGTAGTTCATATAAATGTTGTATATACATATTATTTACGTCTACTTCTTAGTATCTGAAAGAGTAAAGTCCGAAATAAACCTTAAACTTGTAGATGGTGTTGAGATCAAATCCTGAACTTTTGATCCCGGAAATCAGCACCCTATACTTACAATTCCAGGTCTAAGGTGTCATTTAATTTGTTTCCAAACGGCGGGATTGGTGACAAAGCCAGGTCCCGGCCCCGTCGAGAAGTGGCGGCGCCTTCCGTTGCGACTCCTCAGCACCAGAGGCGACGCACGCCCACGTCCCGAGAACCAGAGGTCGCCCTGTACAGCATCCCCGAGAAGTAGGTGCTACTCCTAGCCGTGCCCCGGCAACACTCCCGCTTGAATCTAATTGATTACCTTCTTCCTCCACGGCTCCACCACCTCACCATTGCTGCTCCTCCGTGTGCATACAGCCATATATACATGGAGCTCGATCTGGTCACCCAACGATGCAGGCCGTCTCAACTCGAGGAGCTCCTCCAAACCTGAGGTCGGGCGCCTACCCTTGGTCGTCCGCGTCTCCTCGAGCTCCTCCGCGTCCCGGTCTGCGCTGCCGCGAGGTCCTGAGGCCTGAGCACGCGCTGTTCCGAGCCGCTCTTATTTCGCCCATGCCGCGTCGAACCGTCCCCGCGAGCATGAGTAGTGTGAGACCTGAGGTAGATGAACTGCAGCGTGGCTTGGTGTTAGTGTCCGTGAATTCATCCAAGATATCACGAATCTGTGACTCCCACGATGTAATCGAGCTGAAAGCGTCAATTTTATAGTCTCAAACGAAGTATTCACGTTTAAGCTGCAATGTGCATTAATCGAGGTTTATCAATCAAAATCATTGCAGCCCAACAAAGCCGCCCCAATGAAATTGTGGTCTTCCAAGTTCCAATTCAACTAGATCGTTGTCCATCTAGCGGAATCGAGTTGGTAGTACCTAATACGTAGTATGAGGGATTCGCTAGCGGAATTTTTCTGCACTGCCGTTTGGAGGTTCTTGAGTTCTCTGTCTCTCTGCTAATGCCGTCTTTCATGACGACACGATGGCGTTGTGCTTCTGCAGGGGACTGAGCAACGCTCAGAGTCCTTCTGGGAGGCTGTAGTGACTACGGCGACGGGTGCCGACCAGTCTTGGAGGAAACAGCGGGCATCGCAGCAATTAAGCGATGACGGGTGCAGGGACTCCACAGGCATATGCACACGCCGTTCGTCCTGCTTGTCCTGGAGGAAAGCGTGAGACGAACCGAGGAAGAACATGGTGATGAGCCATCCCAATTTGCTGAGTGAGACTAGTCAACGTTCATAGCGCTGCCTACGGCCACATCAGTAAATCCCGGCGGGAAACGAGTGTGTGACAAGGAATGTCCGGGATTGGGAGTTCAGGGTGCTGATTTAAGGGTGAGAGTTTAGGGTTTGAATTGAACTACCTCAATAAACTTAGGGTTTAATTCAGACTTTACTCTATCTGAAAATATACTACCACATTATCTTTGTTGCCTTTTTCCGGCGGATTTCGGAAACATTGATGTAACACTGTGTTTGGATGCATAGAATCTGGCTGTGGAATTGGAATTTGGAGCGAATAGGCCCAATTCGGCTGTTTGGGTGGCCTTAGAATCGAGGCGTGGAAACGATTGGCAAATTCCGAGCCATCCCCGCGAGCGTACCGTTTCACTTGGACACTTTCCGAGCCCGAGACCTCGGAAAGGCGTGGAATCGCACACCCCTTCGTCAACGCTCGCGACAACAGAGAAGGAGCTCGCCCTTCTCCGCCCGCTAGCGACGGAGCTCGGCCTTCTCCGCCCGGCGGCGGCGTCTGCAGCTCCGGTAAGCCACGCCGACCTCTCTTGTCCCGTGCCCTCCTCTCCCCATCACCCCATCTCACCCCTCCTCCAACGGCGGCGAGCTCCCCTAACCCTAGAACGGCGGCGGTAGGGGAACGTCGCCGGACAGGCCTGGCCGGTAGGGGAACGGCGCGACGCGGCCCCGGGCGGTGGCCTGTCCCTGGCCGGTAGGCGAGCAGCGTCGGGCGGTGTCTTCTACCTGTCCTGTAGGGGAACGACGGCTTGTGGTGGCCCCTCCCTGGCCGGCAGGGGAACGGCGGCGGGTAGCATCGACGACAGGGGAACGGCGGCGTGCGTGGCTTCTCCCTGGCTGACTCCAAGTCCACCTCTCCCTGCCCCTTTCCAATTCCAATTCGAGGCTGCATCCAAACATGATTTAGAATTCGGTGTCATCCCGTGATTCCAACAACAAATACATTGTACATCCAAACAGCAAAATTGAAATGGAGGTCATTTCCTTTCCACCTTGGATTTGGAATTTCAGTCCAATTCAATTCCACGGCTAAATTCTGTGCATCCAAACACAGCGAGAGATATTGAGGGAGAGACGGATACCATTGGAGAAACCCATCCACGGCATGGGCCACACGTGCTTCTGTATTCTTTCCAAACCTTTTTTTATACACGAGAGAGTGGTCTTTCTTCTCTAATAACAATAAATGAAGAGAAAAAATCCATCCATAATTACCATCTACGGCGGCCCATTTCATGTACCCACAATGGTAAGTCGAGGTTGTCGAACGCAAGTCCATGTTAGACTTACAACCTCTATTGTCAGGGAGAAACCTAGAGGTGGACATAAAGCTCGCACACGACTCCACTTTAACCGTACGATAAAAGCCTCTAGATACACATGATGATAATCATGTAAGGCGCCATTTGAATTATGCGTGAGATTGGGTAGTAACGTTACTAACATACTAATGACAGGGCATTCAATGAAGAAGGTTAGAAGGAATAGGCTATTAGAACCGCACATGACATCATGAGTTGGACTTTGTTCTAGTTGGCCACACAGTCTAAACATATCCATCAACTTTTCTAGGGCGTCCTACCATGTACATTGCAGGACCCAGGGGTACTACGAGGGTGGGTATCGCTCCTCCACACCATGAAGGGATCCCCACTAAATTCTACACTTCACGTGTAGCCACAACCATAATTGAGGTCGTCAATGTGCGTGCTCGTGTTAGACCTGATGTTGCACCTATGCATTGGAGCCTCCAATTGCATGTTGGTAAGATCCATGTAAGTCACCCCCTCGGCTACGACAAGAGGTTGGTTGGTAATGTCACTAGCACCGTAATAATGAACCTGATAAAAAATGAGGTAAAGACGGTCGAGAATAGGAGATTTTCCTATTCAAGGGTCCGCCTAGGACCAAGGCCAGGAGAGCTCTATCCTTGGTCTAGCCCAAGTGCACAAATATAGATGTGTGGACTATTTGGAATGAATGAGTGAAAATTAGACAATTAATCCACCCCTCTAAGCCGAACTCAGCCCCTCCTTTGTACTTTTCTCTATGGCCGCCCCTCATATCCCCTTCCGCCCTTACGGATTGACGGTTGTACTCACCTAACATTACCCCCTCCCCCTTCCCTCCCACATGGGCTCTCTCTCCATCTCTCTCTATCTCATTAGCATGATTATGAAAAGGTAATAGCTTCATCTTGGGAAGTTGATATAGATGAACGGGAAATGTTTTTGAGGTGCACATGAAAGAAAGGCATCTCTAGTTAATTAAGAACATTATCTTTTGGGAGGGTCGACATGGCGGAAAGGTTGCTCGATCTCTAACGGCGACGAGAAGACAGAGTCGAATTGCGCGGATTACTTGGTGAGAAGAATCATTTTTGAAGCGTAGAGAAAAGAACTGATTATAGCTGGTAAGAATAATCCGAACTACTAGTGAAATTTCACTGTTGAACGCACTACCGCAAGCTGACGTAGTATTAATTACTTTCTCCTGATGATGAATTGGTGAGGAACGGTTATTTTTTTCATAAGGTGTGTGCACCTTGGTTGATTTGTGCTCTGATTTTAAGTGAAGGTATTTGTTATGGATCAGCTCCTACCACACTGTTTAAAAGGCCATTTTCTTAATAAACATTGGTTTTTAACCACTAAAATCTCTATGCAAAACCTACCTTGATCTTTCGGCCTAGAAATGATATTTCTATTTAGTTAGTCTATATTTTTGTTTGTGGCCCTCAGCTTTGCCAAAAAAAAAGAACAATCTATAATAGTCTAATTTTTTAACTTCATTTGGAGGAATTTCAAAGAAGGATAACATAAACATTGGTAGATTTGTGAGAACGAAATTTACTAACACTAACCTATCACCATATGAAGTAACTATCCTATCCAACAAGCAAGTTTCGGTTCGAACCGATCCTCCGCAGACTTCTATTCACTATTCTTGAAATGCGATAATAATTGAAATACCCAAATACCTAAAAGGAAAAGCCCAAATAACAATAATGTCCTGGAACATCATTCGTTTAACCAAAGGAACAAGAAAATCGCTCCTGCGAAAATTGATTTTTAGGCCAAAAAGCTGGGACAGAGATTTGGTGCACATAAGCACCAGTGATCTCGTTTTTTAAAAAAAATCGAAAATCATATTTTTGGGTTTTAAAAAATTCTAGAAAAAAATCTACACATAGTCAATGATGTATCCACAAACATGCAAAAAAACAATTTCAAATACTTAATATTTTGAGCTACACAAAAATGACAAAATTGTAGATCTGGGTAGTTCTATAAAAGCGACAAGCAAATAACGAAGAACGAAACAAGAACACACGCAGGGGACACAAGATTTAACGTGGAAAACCCCTTCCAACACAGAAGGGGAAAAAACCACGGGCGCCAGCCAGCAAAACTTCGCTATATCGGGAGGTGTTTACAAACACCGTGGGTTATCTTATAATCTGATAAACCCTAGCCGACGGCTTACAAGATGTATATATAGGCGGTGCCAACCCTACGCTTCGGCCCAAGCCTCCGGCGACGGGCCTCGCTCCGATCGTCAGAAGTTAGCCTCCCTTTAGTATATGAATTTGGATAACAATACAACAATTTTCAAATCTAAAAAACATATCAGATTTTGTCATTTTTCTCAAGCTCAAAATAAAAATATTTTCGGATTGGGATTTTGCATGATTGTGGGATGTATCAATGACATTCTTCAGAATTATTTTTATGATTTTTATAACTTGTAAAAATATTTTTAATTTTTTTAACATAGGGAGAGCACTGAAGCTTGGGAGCTAAAAGCACTTTTCGAAAAAGCTGTTCAAAAATAATAAGAATAAGTTTCATGTTTAACATGGTCGTGCATTGAACCAACCAAGTAAATCCTATGGAAGTGGGTGAAATAATAATGGTTAGAATCATGAGCTAGGGTACTACACATACATGTTAACAAACCGTATATATATACTCCCCCCCCCCCCCAAGTGTGTTGCAGACCAACATAACATATACTCCAGTAAAGATCAAACTTCCTGCCACAACTACAAAATCAGTGTCGGAGGATGAGGATGAAAACATCGAGTGACGTGCGCTGCACGGAGGTGTGAACTCTTGTAGAAATGGGAGGCATCTGGAGGTCGTATTCTCGTATGTTGTTTCTACGTCGCGATGCGCACAAAAGGGCCTAGCCTTCGGGAAGTCATTGTACCTAGAAGGGCCTTGCCAGGGTGAAAGCATTTTATGTTGGCCTTTCTCAAGTTTTGAAGGACGGGATGTCATGAAACAGGGTCTGATTAGGCGACTTGGTACACGAGAAACAACACATGCCTGGAATCAGAATTGGTTGCCTCGTGATTTTATGCTACCACCAATTGTCTCTTTGAAGGAGGACGCCCCAACTCAGGTGGCGGCTTTCATCGACAGCTCGTCGGCGTCCTGGAAGGTGGACCTCCTGAAGCAGTACTTCATCCCGATGGACTGCGAGATCATAGGGTCGATCCCATTGAGTACCAGAAAATTCCCGGATACCTGGGCCTGGCATTACAACAAGAACGAAATCCTATTAGTTAAGTCTGTCCATCGCCTCTTAGTCCACACAAAAAAGAGGAGAGAGGCATGGCTAGAGGCTCGATCGGAAGGATCAGATACTGGAATGGAAGGGAAACTGTGGCAGCGAATTTGGCGGGTGCAGGTGCCGCCGAAGCTGCGCATTTTCATATGGCGGCTGGCTCACCAATCTCTTCCTACGGGAGACGTCCGTCACCACCGTCAGATGGCAGATACCAAGGCTTTCTCGATATGTGGCGAGCAGGACTCTTGGAGGCATTCCCTTCTGAACTGCACGATTGCTCGCTGTGTGTGGGCACTAGCGAACGAAGGAATGGTAGAGCATATGAGCAGGTCGGAGGAGCCGACAGCGAAACAATGGTTGTTTCTTATGCTAGAAACTCTATCCCAGGAGGAGTTTCTCACAATGGCGGTGACATTGTGTACTATTTGGTACGCAAGACGAAAGATAATTTTCGAAGGCGAGTTTCAGAGTCCGCTATCAACACATGCTTTCGTCGAGAGTTACTTGCGGGACATCTCACTATCCAGCACCAGATTGGTACAGCAAAAGGGCGTTGGAGTCAGACCGCCAACCCCAGGTGGATTCCTCCAGGCCATGGTTTTGCGAAGATAAATGTCGATGCTGTTGTCTCCAAAACAGAGAAGCGAGGAGCCCTTGGAGTGGTGTGCAAGAGCGATGATGGTACGTTCCTCGGAGCATCAGCAATGACAGTGAAGGGTATTTCTGATCCCGCGATGTTGGAAGCAATGGCATGCAGAGAGGCCCTGGCATTAGCTGCGGACCTTCAGCTACAGCATTGTGTGGTGGCATCAGACTGCCTGCAAGTCATCAATGACTTGAAAGATGATTATGTGGGAAGCTATAGCATGATCACGGATGAGATCAAGACATGGGAGAAGGACTTTCCTAGGATTATCTTTAGACATGAAAAGAGGGCTTCAAATCATGAAGCTCACCGAGTAGCTCGTAGTTTCGTTTCAGTTGATTCAGGTAGGCAGGTTTGGCTCCTACAGCCCCCTGCTGAATTTTGTATGCCTTTAAACATTAATCAATAAAGGCCACTGGTTATCTCAAAAAAAAAATCCAATCTCCCATTCATTGATGTTGACGATTTCAAAACAAGTAGTAAGAAAAGTTTGTTGGAGATATGCCCAAGAGGCAATAATAAAATGGTTATTATAATATATCTTTATGTTTATGATAAAAGTTTATATACCATGCTATAATTGTATTAACCGAAACATTGATACATGTGTGTTATGTAAACAACAATGAGTCCCTAGTAAGCCTCTTAACTAGCTTGTTGATTAATAGATGATTAGTTTCATAATCATGAACATTGGATGTTATTAATAACAAGGTTATATCATTATATGAATGATGTAATGGACACACCCAATTAAGCGTAGCATAAGATCACGTCATTAAGTTATTTGCTATAAGCTTTCGATACATAGTTACCTAGTCCTTTTGACCATGAGATCATGTAAATCACTTATACCGGAAAGATACTTTGATTACATCAAACGCCACTGCGTAAATGGGTGGTTATAAAGGTGGGATTAAGTATCTGGAAAGTATGAGTTGAGGCATATGGATCAACAGTGGGATTTGTCCATCCCGATGACGGATAGATATACTCTGGGGCCTCTCGGTGGAATGTCGTCTAAATAGCTTGCAAGCATATGAATGGTTCATAAGAGACCACATACCATGGTACGAGTAAAGAGTACTTGTCAGGAGACGAGGTTGAACAAGGTATAGAGATACCGATGATCAAACCTCGGACAAGTAAAATATCGCGTGACAAAGGGAATCGGTATCATATGTGAATGGTTCATTTGATCACTAAGTCATCGTTGAATATGTGGGAGCCATTATGGATCTCCAGATCCCGCTGTTGGTTATTGGTCGGAGAGAGGTCTCAACCATGTCTACATAGTTCACGAACCGTAGGGTGACACACTTAAGGTTTGATGTCGTTTAAGTAGATATAGAATAAGGAATGGAGTTCGAAGTTTTGTTCGGAGTCTCGGATGGGATCCAGGACATCACGAGGAGGTCCGGAATGGTCCGGAGAATAAGATTCATATATAGGAAGTCATATTCCAAGTTTGGAATTGATCCGGTGCATTTATGGCAGGTTCTAGAAGGTTCTAGAAAAGTCCGGAAGAAATCACCATGGAAAGTGGAGTCCCGGAGGGACTCCACCTTGCATGGCCAGCCAACCCTAAAGGGGAGGAGTCCAAGGTGGACTCCCCAAGGGTGGCCGGCCAACCCCCCAAGGAAGGGGTGGGAGTCCCACCTTGAGTGGGATTCCCCCCTTGGGTAGGTTTTGTCCCTACGGAAGGTTTTGGTTTCGGGTCTTATTCGAAAACTTGGATACCAACACTTGGGGATTTCCACCTATATAATGAGGAGGAGAGGGAGGGGGCTGCCCACTCTTGGTCGCACCACCTAGGGCTGCCCATGGCCGGCGCCCTAGCCACCCCCTCTCCCAAACCCTAGCCTCTCCTCCTCCACCACTTCTCCCGCATACGCTTAGGCGAAGCCCTGCCGGAGTTCTCCACCACCACCGCCACCACGCCGTCGTGCTGTCGGGATTCCGAGGAGGTTCTACTACTTCCCATTGCCCACATTTGGAACGGGGAGAAGGACGTCGTCTTCATCAACACCGAACGTGTGACCGAGTACGGAGGTGCTGCCCGATTGTGGCACCGTCAAGATCTTCTACGCGCTTTTGAAAGCGGCAAGTGATCGTCTACCGTAGCAACGAGAGCCTCCTCTTGTAGGCTTTGGAAATCTTCAAGGGTTAGTCTCGTTCATCCCCTCGTTGCTCCCATCTTCTAGATTGCATTTTGGCTTGGATTGCGTTCTCGCGGTAGGAAATTTTTTGTTTTCTATGCTACAAATCCCTACAGTGGTATCAGAGCCGTGTCTATGCATAGATGGTTGCACGAGTAGAACACAATGGTTTTGTGGGCGTTGATGCTTTTGTTGTCTTTAGTTTGAGTACTTTGCATCTTTGTGGCATAGTGGGATGAAGCGGCTCGGGCTAACTTTACATGACCGCGTTCATGAGATTTGCTCCACGCTCGACATGCAACTTGTATTGCATAAGTGGCTTTGCGGGTGCCTGTCTCTCCTACTATAGTGAAGATTCAATTTACTCTTCTATTGACAACACTAGTATCACCGTTGTGGTTCATGTTCGTAGGTAGATTAGATCTTACTCGAAAACCCTAAACCACGTAAAATATGCAAACCAAATTAGAGGCGTCTAACTTGTTTTTGCAGGGTTTGGTGATGTGATATGGCCATGATGTGATGATGAATATGTATGAGATGATCATTATTGTATTGTGGCAACCGGCAGGAGCCTTATGGTTGTCTTTAAATTTCATGTTGAGTATTATTTCAAAGTAGTTGTAATAGTTGTTACATGCGGTGAACAATCATGAAGACGGCGCCATGGACCTTGACGCTACGCCAACGATGATGGAGATCATGCCCGTTGATAATGGAGATCATGTCCGTGCTTTGGAGATGAAGATCGAAGGCGCAAAGACTAAAGGGCCATATCATATCACATATGAATTGCATGTGATGTTAATCCTTTATGCATCTTATTTTGCTTAGAACGAGACAGTACCATTATAAGATGACCCCTCACATTAATATCAAGATAATAAAGTGTTCTCCCCTCGTATGCACCGTTGATATAGTTCGTCGTTTCGAAGCATCTCGTGATGATCGGATGTGATAGACTCAACGTTCACATACAACGGGTGTAAGCCATGTTGCACACAAGGAATACTTGGGTTTGCTTGACGAGCCTAGCATGTACAGACATGGCCTCGGGACAACGGAAACCGAAAGGTTGAACACGAGTCATATGGATGATATGATCAACATGTTGATGTTCACCATTGAAGCTACATCATCTCACGTGATGATCGGTTTTGGTGTAGTGGATGTGGATCATGTACCACTTAACAACTATGAGGGATGTTGTATTAAGTGGGAGTTCATTAGTAATTAGATTAAAACATGAACTAATTATCATAAACATAGTCTGAGTAGTATTTTGAATTAATTTGTAGTATTGGCATCCGTTTTTCTACCAAGCGCTAGTCTTGTAATTGAGATAGAAATACTGTTAAAATCTGACAAGAAACTTTACGGACTGGTACCGTATTGTTAAAGAATCAAGAAATGATTAAGTCCTATTGCAAACTTTTAGTAAACCTCACATTGTTGATTCAAAGAGCTATGATTTCAATTAGTACCTAAAGTTATCTTGTCTCCATGAAACTTGAAGTTCAAATCTGTTTGAAAAAGTAAGGAGGTGAAAATTTAGTTTTCAGAAATAAGCAAGGTATGAGATATATGTGATATCTAAGACCTTATTGCAAGATGATAGAATATAATCTAGTGAGACTACATAAACTCATAAGTTTTATGGGAATGTACGAAGGTTGAAGACGCCCGGCGTCCCAATCCTCCAACTAAGTTGGACACTAAAGATATTCAAATATCCATGAAATGATCGTCCTTAGTATGCACCGTTGCTAAGACTCGTTGTTTCGAAGCATCTCGTGATGATCGGGTGTTATAGATTCTACGAGTGCATGCAACGGGTGCAAGTCAGATTTGCACATGCGAATACTGAGATTAAACTTTACGAGCCTAGCATGTACAGACATGGTCTCGGAAAAGTCGTCATGATATGATGGATAAAATTATGAGTGAAATTGTTCATCATATTACAAAGTTACTAATAGTGAAATCTGAAACACTTGTCATATGATGATCAATTTCAAAGTAAGAACCTCAAGGTTATTGGTATTTGACCAACAAACCTAGAAGTTAATGATGTTAAAGTGTTTTTCTGAATAATGAGGAAAGCTAAAAGAGAAACTACAAAAGATATTTTGGCAGAAAGAAAAGAAAAGACTAGAAAGTCTAGCTCAGGTGTATATACATGATATACATGTTATGGTTGTATTCCTAGTTTGGTCACACAATGAAATTCTTGGGTATTTGTACCATATTGGTTGGTATGAAGTGTCATACAAAACAACGCAATACAAGAATACAATGGCCTAAGTGACTGACAAGGAATATGATAGGAATGCACGTCTGGAACAAAAATAAAGTGTTATTATGTCGTCGTTGGCATTCTATCTAGCCCTTAGAATTTATAACAAAGAACTTAATAATTGTTATTTTGCTCTGGTCAAATAAAAACAATGAGTTGTTCAAATTATGACATTACTCCATGTACGATGGATAAGTTATTATAAATCTTAATGGTGAAACACACATACATAATACTGATGCTAAAATGCCATAAGGCAAATGATTTGAATTCCACTTATTTGTGGAACCGCCATTTAGGTCATATTAGAGAGGAACGCATGAAAGAACTCCATGCAAATGGATTTTTGGAGTCATTCGATTTTTGAATCGTTTGGCGCTTGCAAATCTTTTCTAAAGAGAATGACCGAAATACCGTTTATAGGCCAAGAGTTGAACGGGCAACTAACTTAGTGGAAAAATACATGATGATGTATGTGGTTCACTGGGCATAGGTGTGTGCGGGAGATTCTTCTACTTCATGAAAACTTCCAACAATGAATTGAGTATATATATGTGGATATATTCGGTAAGGAAAAAGTTTGAAACATTTGAATGGATTCAAATAAATTTCAGCATGAGGTGGAAATCATCGTAATAGAAAAGTCAAATATCTATGATTGGATCATAGTGGAAATATTTGAATTACGAGTTTTAGCGAACATCTAAGAGAGTTATGAAATTGTTCTACAACTCACGTTTCTTGGAGTATGATACGTCTCCGACGTATCGATAATTTCTTATGTTCCATGCCACATTATTGATGATATCTACATGTTTTATGCATACTTTATGTCATATTTATGCATTTTCTGGCACTAACCTATTAACGAGATGCCGAAGAGCCAGTTGTTGTTTTCTGCTGTTTTTGGTTTCAGAAATCCTAGTAAAGAAATATTCTCGGAATTGGACGAAATCAACGCTCAGGGTCCTATTTTGCCACGAAGCTTCCAGAAGACCGAAAGGGAAACGAAGTGAGGCGACGAGGCGGCGACACGCCAGGGCAGCGCGGCCCACCTCCTGGCCGCGCGGCCCTGTTGTGTGGGCCCCTCGCGTCGCCTCTTGACCTGCCCTTCCGCCTACTTAAAGCCTCCGTCGCGAAACCCCCAGTACCGAGAGCCACGATACGGAAAACCTTACTGAGACGCCGCCGTCGCCAATCCCATCTCGGGGGATTCTGGAGATCGCCTCCGGCACCCTGTCGGAGAGGGGAATCATCTCCCGGAGGACTCTTCACCGCCATGGTCGCCTCCGGAGTGATGAGTGAGTAGTTCACCCCTGGACTATGGGTCCATAGAAGTAGCTAGATGGTCGTCTTCTCCTCATGTGCTTTATTGTTGGATCTTGTGAGCTGCCTAACATGATCAAGATCATCTATCTGTAATTCTATATGTTGTGTTTGTCGGGATCCGATGGATAGAGAATACTATGTTATGTTGATTATCAATCTATTACCTATGTGTTGTTTATGATCTTGCATGCTCTCCGTTATTAGTAGAGGCTCTGGCCAAGTTTTTACTCTTAACTCCAAGAGGGAGTATTTATGCTCGATAGTGGGTTCATGCCTCCATTAAATCTGGGACAGTGATAGAAAGTTCTAAGGATGTGGATGTGTTGTTGCCACTAGGGATAAAACATTGATGCTATGTCCGAGGATGTAGTTATTGATTACATTACGCACCATACTTAATGCAATTGTCTGTTGTTTGCAACTTAATACTGGAAGGGGTTCGGATGATAACCTGAAGGTGGACTTTTTAGGCATAGATGCATGCTGGATAGCGGTCTATGTACTTTGTCGTAATGCCCAATTAAATCTCACAATACTCATCGTATCATGTATGTGCATTGTCATGCCCTCTCTATTTGTCAATTGCCCGACTGTAATTTGTTCACCCAACATGCTATTTATCTTATGGGAGAGACACCTCTAGTGAACTGTGGACCCCGGTCCATTCTTTTACATCGAATACAATCTACTGCAATACTTGCTTTACTGTTTTCTGCAAACAATCATCATCCACACTATACATCTAATCCTTTGTTACAGCAAGCCGGTGAGATTGACAACCTCACTGTTTCGTTGGGGCAAAGTACTTTGGTTGTGTTGTGCAGGTTCCACGTTGGCGCCGGAATCCCTGGTGTTGCACCACACTACATCCCGCCACCAACAACCTTCAACGTGCTTCTTGGCTCCTCCTGGTTCGATAAACCTTGGTTTCTTTCTGAGGGAAAACTTGCTACTGTCTGCATCACGCCTTCCTCTTGGGGTTCCCAACGGACGTGTGCTGTACACGCCATGAAGCATTTTTTCTGGCGCCGTTGTCGGGGAGATCAAGACACGCTGCAAGGGGAGTCTTGATACGTCTCTGACGTATCGATAATTTCTTATGTTCCATGCCACATTATTGATCTTATCTACATGTTTTATGCACACTTTATGTCATATTCGTGCATTTTCTGGAACTAACCTATTAACAAGATGTCGAAGTGCCAGTTCCTGTTTTCTGCTGTTTTTTATTTCAGAAATCCTAGTAACGAAATATTCTCGGAATCGGACGAAATCAACGCCCAGGTTCCTATTTTCACCGGAAGCATCCAGAACACACGAGAAGAACCAGAGGGGGGGCACTGGGCCCCCAGACCATAGGCCGGCGCGGCCCAGGCCCTGGCCGCGCCGCCATATGGTGTGGCCACCCCTTTAGCCCTCCTGCGCCGCCTCTTCGCCTATTTAAAGCCTCCGTCGCGAAAACCCTGATACGTTCGACGAAACCCACAGAAACCTTCCAGAGCCGCCGCCATCGCGAAGCCAAGATCTGGGGGACAGGAGTCTCTGTTCCGGCACGCCGCCGGAACGGGGAAGTGCCCCCGGAAGGCTTCTCCATCGACACCGCTGCCATCTCCACCGCCATCTTCATCACCGCTGCTGCTCCCATCACTACTAGGGAAAGCCTTATAGCAGCACTCCTTACCGCCGGCGAGTACGGTTTGCAAATGCCGGCGGTAAGACCTTCCAGGGTGGCCTAACCCTACCGCCGGCGAGCTGAACGCAAGGCGCCGGGGGTACGGCCTTTACCGCCGGCGAACACGAAAATGAAAATGCCGGGGGTAATGAGTGGCTCGGCGGGCCACCCAGCCTGCCCTTACCGCCGGCGTTTTATGCCCAAACCGCCGGGGGTAGCGTGTTGTACCGCCGGCGAACCCGAGAACGCAAATGCCGGGGGTAATGAGTGGCTCGGCGGGCCACCCAGCCTGCCCTTACCGCCGGCGTTTTATGCCCAAACCGCCGGGGGTAGAGGGTTGTACCGCCGGCGAACCCGAGAACGTAAATGCCGGGGGTAACAAGTGGCTGGGTGGGCCACCCATCCTGCACTTACCGCCGGCGTTTGTGGGCCGTAGGTGCCGGCGGTAATGGGCCCTACCGCTGGCAAACGCGCATGTTGGCGCCGGCGGTAACCTGGGCTTGGCCATTTAATTAGCTAGCCCGACCAGCCACCTACCACCACCCTCACTCACTCATATGTGATGGAAAATCAACCCAAGCACTTGTTATCTCATTCCCCCACCCATTTTAGCTATTTCAACCAACAAAATATGATGTATTTGAGCAAATCATGCACTACCTAGCCCCTCTAGCATGATTTGCATGATCTAGATCTAGATCTATCTCCTCCCACCACCTTTTCCACTAGATCTAGCTATTTCTAGATCTCTAGATCTCTCGAGCATAAAAGTCGACGTGTGGCGTCTCTCCGGTGCTTTTGGACGTCGCGTCAACTAATAGGTATATAGCTAATGAGTGGAATGTTCATGAGTTGGTGAAAATTCACGGTTATGTCACTAGTGATGGCAAAAGATGCGGTTCCATATATGTAAATGCATTGTTTTGCATTTGTTGACGTGTGCAGGAACATTGAGTTGCCAATGTTTTGCCGGAATGTTGATTAACTTCCGTTCCGGCGAATTTTTGGAACTCCAGCATGACAATATTTAGCAAAGGTCATGCCGAAATTTGTCCGTGAAAACCGAGACGGCGGTGTAATCAATTATCTTGTCTTGTAGGCGGCGATGGTCATCGCGATGAGGGAAAGCGTCGTGGATAGCTACGTGGACCGCGCGACGGCCGACATGTATCGAAAAAAGCGAAAGGATATCATGTGTCCTTGTCGAAGATGCAAGCTAGGATCGTTGTTTGACCCCTTCTCAGGCATAGTGAATCAACACCTGCTCAGGTATAGTTTCATGGAGGGGCATACTCAGTGGATGAGTGATGATGGAGATGATGATATCGATGGTGATGAAGATGGAGGTGATGATGGTGGAGATGATGATAACGAAGGTGATGGAGAGGATGCCCCACACGACAATGGAGAGGAGGTTGAAGAGGATGGCGCACACGTTGATGGTGATCAAGAAGGCCGGGAAGAACATGCGGCCGACGAGGACATGAGTAGAAATACCCCGCTAACCGCGGCCGTGCAGGACCGTCATGTTCAAGAACTTCTTCTCAGCAACACATCGACCGACCCCAAAATCGCTGGTAGACGGAAGGCTAAGCTGGATCAACTCGAGGTAGACTCGAGAACTCCGTTGTACGATGCAGCTCGTGGGACGGAGGAGAGCCGTACGAGATACGCTCTCGATATTATGGAGATGAAGGCAAAGCACAAATGGACGGACACAAGCGTGGACGAACTCTTCGGATACTTGAAGATCCACTTTCCTAAAGATAACACGTGTGCCGGTAGCCTACAGGAGGCCAAGAAAATCGTGTGCCCTCTCGATTTACCGCACCAGAAATACCACGCATGCATCAGTGACTGCGTAATATATCGGAACGAGCATGCCAATCTCGATACATGCCCACAGTGTGGCGAATCTCGATACAAGAGAGGGACAAGAAAATCTCCTCGAAAAGTTGTGTGGTACTTCCCGCTCACGCCCGTCTGCAGCGGTACTTCGTGGACCCCAAGGAAGCAAAGCTCATGCGGCGCACGCGGAAAGAAAGGAGGCGGTGATGCGTGATGTGGAACGGGTTGAAAACCCAGTGCTAACACACCCTTCGGATGCAAGCCGATGGAAAACATTAGACGATGAGTATTACGAAGAATTCGGGAAAGAACCAAGGAACATCAGGTTGGGTGCGAGCACCGACGGACTCAATCCGTTTGGGAACCAAAGCAGCAAGCACAGCACCTGGCCCGTGTTTGTATGGATGTACAACCTCCCTCCATGGCTATGCCTGAAGAAGAAGTACATACACATGAGTATGCTAATCCAAGGGCCGACGCAGCCAGGGAGCGATATCAACCTGTATCTGGAGCTATTGAAGGAGGAGCTAGTCACTCTGTGGGAGGAAGGGACAGAAACTTGGGACGCCTACGGACAAGAAACTTTCCGTATGAAAGCCGCATTGTTGACGACGGTGCAGGACTATCTTGGATACGGATATATTGCGTGCCAGGTGTGCCACGGACACAAGGCATGTGTGAGGTGCATGGAAAAGACGCCATTTTTACAGCTGGGTAAGGATCCCGGGTCTTCAAAAACCGTCTACATGAGGCATCGAATGTGGCTTCCCAAGAATGACCCGTGGAGGAAGCGTGGAGACCTGTTCAATGGGAAGGATGAGGTCGAGGGCCCTCCACCTAGGCGAAGCGGCGAAGAGATAGATACTCTGTTGAAAAACTGGAAAGACTGCCCTCCGGCGGGTAAGATAAAGATCCAGAAGCGGAAGAAAGGAGACAAGAGAAAGAAAAAGGAACCCGGGCCGCTCTTGGGGGTATGGAAAAGGAGGTCCGTGTTTTGGGACTTGCCGTACTGGAAGGTCCTCGGTACGCCTCATAGCCTTGATGTCATGCATATCACGAAGAACGTGTGCGAGAGCTTGCTTGGCACTGTGCTCAACATGCCGGAGAGGACCAAAGACGGATCGAAAGCAAGACACGACCTGATGGCCCTTGATATCAGAAAAGAGCTTCATTTCGCCCAGGATGACCAGGAAACCGAGGAGGAGGAGACGGATGGTCGCAAACGCAAAAGGGTGGCCAAGCAGCGCGAAACTCCTCGCCCCTCCTGCTTCACTCTAAATCCCGATGAGCTCGAACAATTCTTCAAGTGCCTACTAGAAGTCAAATTTCCCCTAGGCTACGCGGGGCTGATACGCAGATGGCTGGACCCGACGAAAAAAATCTTCAGCGGGATGAAGTCTCATGACTGTCATGTCATGATGACGCAGATACGTCCGGTTGCTATCCGAGGGATCATGGAACCGCACGTTCGTGCCACGCTGATCGACACGTGTAACGTCTTCGACGTCATCACTCGAAAGTCGATAACCGTCAAGAAACTCGGGAGGCTGCAGGAAGAGATCGTCACCATCCTATGCGAGATGGAGATGTACTTCCCGCCCGCATTCTTTGACATCATGGTCCATCTGCTGGTGCATATAGTGGACGATATCGAGGATCTCGGGCCCGCGTTCCTTCACAACATGATGGCGTTAGAAAGAATGAACGGCTTCATCAAAGGATACGTTCGTAACAGGGCACATCCGGATGGAAGCATCGTCCAGGGCTTTCTCACCGAGGAGTGCATCTCTTTCTGCAAGAATTATTTAAACGAGGACGACCCACGTCCGGTTGGATTGCCCGCCAACAAGCACCTCGGCAGATTCGAGGGAGTAGGCCACAACGCCGCAGGAGGGAACTCGACGCGGATCAAGATGATAGGAGAACAGACTTTAACAGGGCCCACTTAGTAGCACTACAGCACATGAACGAGGTAGAGCCTTGGGTGGATCAGCACATAAACATGATCAAGAGCAGGGCTGACAAGCCGATGACGGAACAAGAGGTATTTAGAGCGCACAACTCCTCTTTCGCGAGCTGGTTCAAAGACCAGATTGATGCCAATCCCCCACCAATGGCAAGCGTCGTAGACAAAATGATATTGGCCTTGTCTTGTGGGCCCGCCCCCAACCTCATGACTTATCAGAAATACGACATCAACGGTTACACATTCTCCACAGAGGAGAGAGACAAAAAAAGCGACTATCAGAACTCGGGCGTGACGATGGAATCGTACATGGGTGAAGAGAAGAAAAGGTACTACGGAAGGATCGAGGAAATCTGGGAGCTCGACTACGTCGGGGAGAAGCTACCGATGTTTCGTGTCAGATGGGCTACGGACGTCACAAAAGAAGATGCATATGTCACCACCATGCGACTGCCCCCCAAATCCAAGACCAAGAACCCCACCGCGCAAAATGAGCCTTGGGTATTGGCTAAGCACGTCGAGCAATGCTTCTTCATAACTGACCCGTCAAGGCCCAGCCGTGTTGTCGTAAGGAGAGGAAAAAGGGCCCTCGTCGGAATGGATGGAGTTGCCGACGAGCAAGACTTCGACGGCCTCGTCGGAGACCCAATGATGGAAGAACCCGATGAAGACGATAGAACCTACACACTAAGAAGAAGAAGGACGACGCTACCTAGGTCAAGTGTTCCTCCGTACACAAGGAGTCGCGACGATACCGGTGGGATCACAAGGACCAAGCGGAAGGGACTTTGAAGTCATTTGTGTATTTATAATAATTATCTCTCGAACAACCATTTGTTCTTCTCAAGTGTATCCTAAATTTATGTCTTGGTTTTTTATCGGATCTCGCCGAAAGGACTTTGAAGTCATTCAAGAATTAAAATCATAAATTGATGTCTCGCAATTTATCCTTCATTGATTTTTTATCATATGTCGCCAAAAGCACTTTACAATTTAAGAATTAAGTGTTAGCTAAAAAAGGGAAGGAAAAAAAGTTTGGCCTTTTTGCATCCACAGGGATTCGAACCCTGGGTGCTTCAGCATAAGATCAAGAGTGGCACCACTGTGTTAAGGACTCGGTTTTGATTAATTAACATGCTTATACAACTAAAGGCGTCTCGCCGGCCAGCTGGGAACGAAAAAAATACCCCCGGCGAATTAGGCCCTTTCCGCCGGTGGAAACTGACTGTGGCCCACATGTCAGTGAGTGTGAAGTTACCGCCGGCGTTTACGCCAAAACGCCGGGGTAGTAGTTCCATGACTTAGCCGTGTGCGCGTCGCTCCCCTTCCACGGCCAAATCGACGAAAAAATCCCCCACGCCGCCATCGCTCCCCAGCCGCCGTCGTCGATCCACCACCGTCGCCGGGCCCGAGATCTGCTGCCGCCACTCGCAGGTCGACGCCCTCCAGCACTGCTTCTCCTGGAGCCACGCCGACCGCGCCACGGGCAAGCGCGCCACCACCGTCCTCGCCGAGCTCGCGAAGAACGGTAATCCCCCCAAACCCTCGCCAACCGGGCCGTGCTCACCCGTTCCCACGCCGTTTACTGAGGTGGATCTGCTCGCTGCTTCTGTTGCAGAGGAGGTTGTGAACGTAATCGTGGAGGGCGGCGCCGTGCCGGTGCTCGTGTGCCACCTGAAGGTGCCCCCTACGGAGGCGGCGGCGGGCGAGGAGCACCAGCCCCGCCCGTTCGAGCACGAGGTCGAGAAGGGCGCTGCGTTCGCTCTCGGGCTTCTGGCCGTAAAGGTTCGTTCGATTTATCTCCACTCTGCACTGTAGTTGATTAGATTTTGCTCTGCATCCGTCTATTTGGTTGGAATCGAACTTTGTTGCTATGAACTAGCATCCTTGGTGAATTACCTAGAATGTTTGGTCGCTGAAATTACCGAATTCTCTGTGAGATTGTGCTGCAGTAAAGCGGTCTCTGGTGCTGCTTAGCCCGTTAGTTATTTTTTGAGGATTAAACAGTGTACTGTAGTTCTAGTGATATGGATAATTGGGTGCTCGTTGTATGAGTCGGAACTGGGAACACTGTGTGGTCAAACGGGAGGCTTCTCTGGTGGTGGAGAATTGGTTGTTAGCGGCAGTAGGTTAGTAAATTTCAGTTCAATCGTATGGACCAGTCAGGCTTAAGGAGCATGAACTAGGGTGTCTTCAGCCAATGGAGTTAGTTAACATTGATCTCAAGGCGCTGAGTTAGCTAATCATACAATATGAAAAATAGTGTTTGTATTACCTAATTTTAACTTGCAAACATCACCGGTTTCTTTACATGTTCTGACTTTGAAACCTCACTGGTTTCTTTCATGATTTAACTTTGAAATATCCCTGGTTTCTTTTATCCTTGGAGAAAACCAATCTCCAAAACAGCAACATTTTTTTGGTTTTTCCACCTAAGATGTATGTAGTCCGGGTAGAACTGCTTTCCTAAGCTTGATGCAAAATTTCATGCATAGCAGTGGCCTTGGGCCGTCTGATTGTGGCTGTGAACTGGATATTGGCTTGTCAATAATGTGCAGTGAACTGCATTGTGCTATGCAGTCTTGCAATTGCATCATGCATGACTAGGCAGTGTGCCTGTATGTCATGATACTCAGATTCTGCATTATCTTTCCAAGTTGACAATGTATTTGTGCAATAAAAGAGCATATCTGCTGATACCTGTTCTGCAAAATGATGTCATTTTTCATTGGGAATTTTATATGTACCTGTGCAGGTGGGATGAAATGAGTACTGTATGCTTGATCATGGCATGCAGCTTGTTGCCCAGATGTATTGAAAATTCTGTATCTCTGCATGTAGTTTGTTGCCTAGATATGTGTCTGCAGGTACATTGAGTGCCAATGTTTCGCCGGAATGTCGATTAACTTCCGTTCCGGCGAATTTCTGGCACTCCGGCATGACCATTTTTAGCAAAGGTCATGCCGAATTTTCGCTGTAGGCAGAGAGATTGCAATTAAATGAAAAGCATAAGCTTAACAGAGCTAGGGGTAGTAACTAGTAGTGGATTTCCACCCTGTTAATAAACCATGCTACTGTGCTACTTTATATGAATTTCTGAATTTGTCAAGTGATAGTTACAGTATATGAATTTCTGAGTATATTTTTAAAATGAACACTTACAGTAGCTTTTGCACTTACAATAGCTTGTGCACTTACAGAAGGTATAGCTAGCGATGTCGTCTTCTGCAGACCCCAACGAAGACGTTGACGGGTCTTCTCAGCGGAAGTTGGATGAGCACTACAGGCTCATGGTCTCGGATCAGCTGGAGGACCTTCCAGGCAGCGATGACGAGTCCTCAGAGGAGGGGGATGATGAGATGGACAACGATGGTGAGGATGAGAGGGGGGCTGCCGACGAGACCACCGACAGTGGCGTTGCCGGGGGTAGCTCGGATACTACTACCGAGGCCAAGAGGAAACGGAAGCAGCGGCGCCCAAACAGGGTCGGCACCACTCGTGACATAATCACCGCGGTGGACGCCAAGACCGGGATTCCTACTGAGCCCAAGCACGTGGCGAAGGGGTACGGCCTCCAACTGGGAGCAATCCTTCGGGACGTCGTCGACGTCAACGAGACGAAACTCCGAACCAAGAAGAAGCAGCATCTGCAGGCCCAACTCCTTGCGCGGCTGCACGCACGGTATGAGTTCCCTGTGGAATACAGGAACGAGGATACCAAGGATAACATCGTGAACAGACGAGCCCTCTCTAAGTTCTCCAAGAACCTCAGCGGTTATAAAACCATGCTGAGGGGATGCTTAGTGACAATGAGACTTGGGAAGAGATCCAGCGCCACTTCCCGCGGATGACGCCGGAGCGGATAATAAATTCTTGGAAAACGAGGAGCTCGAGTACACCAAACGACAATCGACCTGGGGGAGGAGCTGGCGGATAAGAACATCGGTCACCACAATCTCGGTTGCCGTGGCTTCGAAGGCAAGCAGCCGGTATGGGACAAGGAGGACCAGGCCTACATAAATGCTGGCCTCGAGCCCCCTTTTGCCAAGTACAAAGACCCACTCTTCAGGGCATATCTCAGGTCCCGATACCATCGAGAATTGGCTGGGAAACGTGTCACGAAACCTGATGTGGTGGTGGGAGTTGAGTTGGTCGCCGACGCGAAGGTGATGGCACTAGAGAAAGCAGTGGTAAGCAATTTACCAGCTTATTAATTTGATACTGCTCACCAAGTCCATTACATTCTAAAATTGTTCATGTTACTTCTGGCAGTTGGCGGAACAAGCAGCCGCCGAATCAGCTGGCTCCTCGTCCCAGGACGTCGGCGGCAAAGTCCCGTGGGACACGCCTTTTATCAGGGTCTGAACACCGTGAAGGCGCGGCCGCTTTGGACAAGCCCCACCGTGTCCCCGGCGCCGGAGGAGGTCGCAAGCTTGCCGACTATGGCTTGGACGTGCCCGCAAGCACTAGGGAGTCGCGGCAGGCGCAGAAGGACCGGGAGCACGAGGCTCTGCTGAAAAAGGTGGCCGACCTGGAAACAACCATGGAGCAACGCGTCAGTGCCGAGGTTCAGCAACGCGTCAGTGCCGAGGTTCAGCAACGCGTCACTGCCGAGGTTGCTAGCAAGGTCGATGACGCGCTGGCCACCAGTGGTCAATGAAATCATCCCTGATCTTGTGTTGTCGATGAAGAATTACTTCGCCGGCGGCCAAAGGGACCGATGCCGGTTATCAGCCTAGGCGCCAAAGCAACTCGGACAACCGGCCTCCAACTAGACACGCTCAATGCACACCCAACTTGGTGACTCCACCCGCCGGCAATGTGGGCGCTAGAGAGCATTCGTCGGACCTGGCGGGGGGCCACAGTACTAGCCCCTCAGTCACCTGCACGCCTGGCCTCGGTCCTTCAACGCGAGCCGAGCTCGACGCCCTCACGGTAATTAATTTAGTCTCTCAAGCTCTACAAATTAGTTACTTTGTCGTCGCCCCTCTGACCTACACATGTTTTCACAGGAGAACGCGACTCCTTGCACCTTGCTACTGAATGTGGACAGCAAGTTGAAGGCTGTAGCGAGCGGCAGTGTCATCCTGCCAACACAGCGGATTTTCCACTGCGTCAGGATGGATGATAGCTTGAGCCGGGTTCGCGTGAACCGGTCGTTACCGGGATGCCAAGACCTCCATCCTCCTTATCAACCCCCGGAAACGGAAACCCCGCTCACTCTCGGGGACCTCAAGAATCACATCCTTCTATGGCCGAAAGCCCTAATTCGGCTGAACACCGCCGCCTCAGGTTCGGAGGCAAGCTATGGCATGGTCACTCCTCAGGATGCGACGGCTGCCCCGAGTCCTCCACCGGCTGGTGGTCCTTTTGGGCCCGATAGCCAGCCCGGCGGTCAGCCCGAGAGTCAGCACGGCAATGCGTTGGACATCGATCAAGCTCCAATCGATACGTTCATCGCTGAGATGGAGGGCGACGGGGTTTCTCCTTACAAGCCACCCGCCGATCGTACGCTAAAGAAGAAGTTGTTCCTTTCACAAGAAACTCCCGAGCAGGAAGACCCTACCGCCTTCACCGCTCCACCCCGAGTTGGGCTTACCCCGAGGACACTCCTTGGTGCGACCACGGAGGGTATGAAACAAAACGCCACTCCCAGTTGCAGTAAGAAGAAGGCCAGGAAGCGGAAGAAGTCCGGAGATGTTGCCGCAAGCAAGAAAGTGGTTAATGACAAGTTGCCGACCCCGTGGAGGAAGATGCATCACCTAGGCCAGCCTATGCTGCCGGCACACATTGTCCAGCAGGTGACGCCCGATATGAGGAGCTTGCATGATGCTGTTCTAGTGAAGGAGGAACTACTTCTTCGAGATAGAAATCCCTCGTACCCGGTTTTGACGGCCAAGGTGCCCAGTGGCTTTGGCTTTGTCACCACATACCCTGCGGACTTGATGTTCATTCGATATGAAGACATCTTCAGGCTATTGAACATGCAACAGCTCGACCGAAACTTGGTCCGCCTCCTATCGCTCAGCATGGCGCACGATATCGCCATGGAGAACACAGCGGACATCGCTATCATGGACCCCTTCTACATGACTCCAACTGTCGTCCAGAACGAACAAGCGTTTCTGGCGAAGTACATCAAGGATTTCTTGGTGTTAAACAAGGATAAGAAATGCTTTGCCATACCATATTTCCGCGAGTAAGTATTTGGTTACTAGAGTACCCTCTATTACATTCATTCATGAATTTCCTTCATAGTCGATCGAGTATGATGGTTTATTTCCATTTTGCGCAGATTCAAGTACTGCACCCTCCTCCTCTTTCACCCGTATCATTCACATGTCAGTTACCTCGACTCCGGGCTTGATCCGGACAAGGACTTCACCGACCTTAAGTCTACACTTGATAAAGCCCTCAGCGGCTTCATAGCCGAGGTTGGCATCGACAAAATCAGGCATGAGAAGAAAGTGAAAGGTTGCTATGTGTGCAACCACATAACCAAGTTCCCCTGCCTCAAGCAATCGGCGCATGACAATGGGATGGAGGCCTGGTTTGCCATCCTACAGATGAGGTCGATTGTAAGGTCTCAGAACGATCTCTTGTTGCCATCCAGTCTTCAGCGGATGTTCGTGAACATGGCGGACACCACCGATGAAAACGTGAGAGCCGAGTTCCGTGCCATCCAGCGGACCATTTGCACAATACTCTGGAGGGATGTCTGCGGTAATGGTGGCTTGTTCCACTATGGTCCCGCACTTTCTAAGGCCGAGATAGAAGGCCGATTAGAAGATGGATATGACGACAGAACATTCAACACGCTTGAGGGCATCCGTCCCTTCCCGCCGAAGCCGAAGCCGCAAATGTTAGTCATAACCAAGTACCATGTTATATCTCTCTCTACTCTATGCTTTTTCTTTGCCGCGAATTTTCATGCTTTTTCTTTGCACTACTCTATGTTATATCTCTCTCTACTAATGTACTAACAACTTTCATTTCTTTTTTATGTGTTTGCATAGATGACGTACTATGTCGTCTACCACGGCAGGGTTCCTGGAGTCTACGAGGACTGGGAAGACTGTAGGAGGCAGGTCCACCGTTTCAGCGGCAACAGCTACAAGGGGTACACCACTTTGGAGGAGGCGGAAACTCGATACGCCAACTTTCGAGCGGGACAGAGGAGGGAGATGTGGAGGACCCCTTTCATCGTGATGATGCTTGCCGCTACTGCCTCTATAGTTTACTATGTCATTGTTGTTTAGCTAGGTCGTCGACTGGACTTGTATGTATTTGTGTAATATGTGCTACTTCGAGTCGTGATGGTTGAACCATATGGTCGACACTTGTGTTATTGATGCATGCATGCATGTTATGGACATTTCGGGACTTTCTAATGATGTGTATCTTGCTAATGATGTGTATCTTGCTAATGATGTCTATTTTACTGTCATTCTGGTAATTGCCTGTATATGCTATGAATTCTGGCGTAATTGCCTGTATATTGCCTGTATATTCTATTGCCTGTAAATTCGAGTTTTTTTATTTTTTCTCCTGTTAATATTACCACTGGCGAAATTTTCATGTATCCCTGGCGTTTTCCAAATCGCCAGCACTACGACCTGATACCCCCGGCGAAATGGGAAGACGCCGGCGGTAAGACTTACCCCCGGCGAATAGGGTAAAACGCCAGCGGTAAAGGCTCTTACCACCGGCGAATTGGAAGGCGCCGGCGATGAGGCATTACCACCGGCGAGGTGGTCGCCGGCGAATGCAAAAACGCCGGCGGTATGGTGTGGCCACCCCTTTAGCCCTCCTGCGCCGCCTCTTCGCCTATTTAAAGCCTCCGTCGCGAAAACCCTGATACGTTCGACGAAACCCACAGAAACCTTCCAGAGCCGCCGCCATCGCGAAGCCAAGATCTGGGGGACAGGAGTCTCTGTTCCGGCACGCCGCCGGAACGGGGAAGTGCCCCCGGAAGGCTTCTCCATCGACACCGCTGCCATCTCCACCGCCATCTTCATCACCGCTGCTGCTCCCATGAGGAGGGAGTAGTTCTCCATCGAGGCTCGGGGCTGTACCGGTAGCTATGTGGTTCATCTCTCTCCTATGTACTTCAATACAATAATCTCATGAGCTGCTTTACATGATTGAGATTCATATGATGATGCTTGTAATCTAGATGTCGTTATGCTAGTCAAGTGAGTTTTACTTATGTGATCTCCGGAGACTCCTTGTCCCACGTGTGTAAAGGTGACAGTGTGTGCACCGTGTGGGTCTCTTAGGCTATATTTCACAGAATACTTATTCACTGATGAATGACATAGTGAGGTGCTTATTTATATCTCTTTATGATTGCAATGTGTTTGTATCACAATTTATCTATGTGCTACTCTAGCAATGTTATTAAAGTAGTCTATTCCTCCTGCACGATGTAATGGTGACAGTGTGTGCATCCGTGTTAGTACTTGGTTTATGCTATGATCATGATCTCTTGTAGATTATGAAGTTAATTATTGCTATGATAGTATTGATGTGATCTATTCCTCCTACATATGCATGAAGGTGACAGTGTGCATGCTATGTTAGTACTTGGTTTAGTCTTTTGATCTATCTTACACTATAAGGTTACTTAAATATGAAAAATTGTAGAGCTTGTTAACTCCGGCATTGAGGGTTCGTGTAATCCTACGCAATGCGTTCATCATCCAACAAGAGTGTAGAGTATGCATTTATCTATTCTGTTATGTGATCAATGTTGAGAGTGTCCACTAGTGAAAGTCTAATCCCTAGGCCTTGTTCCTAAATACTGCTGCGTTACTACTGCTTGTTTCTTGTTTCAACGTGTTACTACTGCTGCAATACTACCACCATCAACTACACGCCAGCAAGCTATTTTCTGGCACCGTTGCTACTGCTCATATATATTCATACCACCTGTATTTCACTATCTCTTCGCCGAACTAGTGCACCTATTTGGTGTGTTGGGGACACAAGAGACTTCTTGCTTTGTGGTTGCAGGGTTGCATGAGAGGGATATCTTTGACCTCTTCCTCCCTGAGTTCGATAAACCTTGGGTGATCCACTTAAGGGAAAACTTGCTGCTGTTCTACAAACCTCTGCTCTTGGAGGCCCAACACTGTCTACAGGAAAGGAGGGGGAACGTAGACATCAAGCTATTTTCTGGCACCGTTGCCGGGGAGGAAAGGTAAAAGGTACTCACACTCCGTATCTCTGCTACTAAGCTATTTTCCGGCGTTGTAAGTACTCGAAGCTATTTCCTTTAGATCCTGCAATTGCATCTTTTTGTTTCTTGTTTACACTAGTAAGGCATAATGGAAAACATCTGTGAGCTTTTTATTCTATTTCCTGAGTCAAGACATGAATGGTTTAATGCGAAAATTAAAAAACCTATGGAATCTTATTTGCATGCTAGTAGCAATGATATTAGTATGAACGCTTTGAACACCATTGTTGCTAATGATATGGAAAATTCTAAGCTTGGGGAAGCTGGCTTTGATGAGCATGATATTTTTAGTCCCCCAAGCATTGAGGAGAAAATTTTCTTTGATGATACTTTGCCTCCTATTTATGATGATTATAATGATATTGGTCTTTTAGTGCCGCCTACTATGGAGAGTAATTTTTATGATGATAATACTATGCCTCCTACACTTGATGAGAATAATAATGAGAGCTACTTTGTTGAATTTGCTCCTACTACAATTAATAAGAATAACTATGCTTATGTTGGGAGTAGTGATAATTTTATGCATGAGACTCGTGATAAGAGTGCTTTATGTGATAGTTATATTGTTGAGTTTGCTCATGATGCTACTGAAAGTTATTATGAGAGAGCAAAATATGGTTGTAGAAATTTTCATGTTACTAAAACACCTCTCTATGTGCTGAAATTTTTGAAGCTACACTTGTTCTATCTTCCTATGCTTGTTACTTTGCTATTCATGAACTTGTTTATTTACAAGATTCCTTTGCATAGGAAGCATGTTAGACTTAAATGTGTTTTGAATTTGCCTCTTGATGCTCTCTTTTGCTTCAACTACTATTTCTTATGAGTGCATCATTAAAACTGCTGAGCCCATCTTAATGGCTATAAAGAAAGAACTTCTTGGGAGATAACCTATGTGTTATTTTGCTACAGTACTTTGTTTTATATTTGTGTCTTGGAAGTTGTTTACTACTGTAGAAACCTCTCCTTATCTTAGTTTTGTGTTTTGTTGTGCCAAGTAAAGTCTTTGATAGTAAAGTCAATACTAGATTTGGATTACTGCACAGAAACTGTTTTCTTTGCTGTCACGGATCTGGGCAAAATTCTCTGTAGGTAACTCAGAAAATTATGCCAATTTACGTGAGTGATCCTCAGATATGTACGCAACTTTCATTCAATTTGGGCATTTTCATCTGAGCAAGTCTGGTGCCATTTTAAAATTCGTCTTTACGGACTGTTCTGTTTTGACAGATTCTGCCTTTTATTTCGCATTGCTTCTTTCACTGTGTTGGGTGGATTTCTTTGTTCCATTACCTTCCAGTAGCTTTAGGCAATGTCCAGAAGTGTTAAGAATGATTGTGTCACCTCTGAACATGTGAGTTTTTGATTATGCACTAACCCTCTAATGAGTTTGTTTCGAGTTTGGTGTGGAGGAAGTTTTCAAGGATCAAGAGAGGAGGATGATATACTATGATCAAGAAGAGTGAAAAGTCTAAGCTTGGGGATGCCCCGGTGGTTCATCCCTGCATATTTCAAGAAGACTCAAGCGTCTAAGCTTGGGGATGCCCAAGGCATCCCCTTCTTCATCGACAAATTATCAGGTTCCTTCTCTTGAAACTATATTTTTATTCGGTCACATCTTATGTACTTTACTTGGAGCGTCTGTATGTTTCTTGTTTTTGTTTTTGTTTGAATAAATGGATCCTAGCATTCACTGTATGGAGAGAGACACGCTCCGCTGTAGCATATGGACAAGTATGTCCTTAGGCTTTACTCATAGTATTCATGGCGAAGTTTCTTCTTCGTTAAATTGTTATATGGTTGGAATTGGAAAATGATACATGTAGTAATTGCTATAAATGTCTTGGGTAATGTGATACTTGGCAATTGTTGTGCTCATGTTTAAGCTCTTGCATCATATGCTTTTCACCTATTAATGAAGAAATACATAGAGCATGCTAAAATTTGGTTTGCATATTTGGTTTCTCTAAGGTCTAGATAATTTCTAGTATTGAGTTTGAACAACAAGGAAGACGGTGTAGAGTCTTATAATGTTTTCAATATGTCTTTTTTGTGAGTTTTGCTGCACCGGTTCATCCTTGTGTTTGTTTCAAATAAGCCTTGCTAGCCTAAACCTTGTATCGAGAGGGAATACTTCTCATGCATCCAAAATACTTGAGCCAACCACTATGCCATTTGTGTCCACCATACCTACCTACTACATGGTATTTCTCCGCCATTCCAAAGTAAATTGCTTGAGTGCTACCTTTAAAATTCCATCATTCACCTTTGCAATATATAGCTCATGGGACAAATAGCTTAAAAACTATTGTGGTATTGAATATGTAATTATGCACTTTATCTCTTATTAAGTTGCTTGTTGTGCGATAACCATGTTCACTGGGGACGCCATCAACTATTCATTGTTGAATTTCATGTGAGTTGCTATGCATGTCCGTCTTGTCTGAAGTAAGAGAGATCTACCACCTTATGGTTAAGCATGCATATTGTTAGAGAAGAACATTGGGCCGCTAACTAAAGCCATGATCCATGGTGGAAGTTTCAGTTTTGGACAAATATCCTCAATCTCAAATGAGAAAATTATTAATTGTTGTTACATGCTTATGCATAAAAGAGGAGTCCATTATCTGTTGTCTATGTTGTCCCGGTATGGATGTCTAAGTTGAAGAATAATCAATAGCGAGAAATCCAATGCGAGCTTTCTCCTTAGACCTTTGTACAGGCGGCATAGAGGTACCCCTTTGTGACACTTGGTCAAAACATGTGCATTGTGATGATCCGGTAGTCCAAGCTAATTAGGACAAGGTGCGGGCACTATTAGTATACTATGCATGAGGCTTGCAACTTATAAGATATAATTTACATGATACATATGCTTTATTACTACCGTTGACAAAATTGTTTCATGTTTTCAAAATCAAAGCTCTAGCACAAATATAGCAATCGATGCTTTCCTCTTTGAAGGACCATTCTTTTACTTTTATTGTTGAGTCAGTTCACCTATTTCTCTCCACCTCAAGAGGCAAACACTTGTGTGAATTGTGCATTGATTCTTACATACTTGCTTATTGCATTTGTTATATTGCTTTGCATTGACAACTATCCATGAGATATACATGTTACAAGTTGAAAGCAACCGCTGAAACTTAATCTTCCTTTGTGTTGCTTCAATGCCTTTACTTTGAATTATTGCTTTATGAGTCAACTCTTATGCAAGACTTATTGATGCTTGTCTTGAAGTGCTATTCATGAAAAGTCTTTGCTTTATGATTCATTTGTTTACTCATGTCATTACCATTGTCTTGGATTGCTGCATTCACTACATATGCTTTACAAATAGTATGATCAAGTTTATGATGGCATGTCACTCCAGAAATTATCTGTGTTATCGTTTTACCTGCTCGGGACGAGCAGAACTAAGCTTGGGGATGCTGATACGTCTCTGACGTATCGATAATTTCTTATGTTCCATGCCACATTATTGATGTTATCTACATGTTTTATGCACACTTTATGTCATATTCGTGCATTTTCTGGAACTAACCTATTAACAAGATGCCGAAGTGCCAGTTCCTGTTTTCTGCTGTTTTTTATTTCAGAAATCCTAGTAACGAAATATTCTCGGAATCGGACGAAATCAACGCCCAGGTTCCTATTTTCACCGGAAGCATCCAGAACACACGAGAAGGACCAGAGGGGGGCACTGGGCCCCCAGACCATAGGCCGGCGCGGCCCAGGCCCTGGCCGCGCCGCCATATGGTGTGGCCACCCCTTTAGCCCTCCTGCGCCGCCTCTTCGCCTATTTAAAGCCTCCGTCGCGAAAACCCTGATACGTTCGACGAAACCCACAGAAACCTTCCAGAGCCGCCGCCATCGCGAAGCCAAGATGCGGGGACAGAGTCTCTGTTCCGGCACGCCGCCGGAACGGGGAAGTGCCCCCGGAAGGCTTCTCCATCGACACCGCTGCCATCTCCACCGCCATCTTCATCACCGCTGCTGCTCCCATGAGGAGGGAGTAGTTCTCCATCGAGGCTCGGGGCTGTACCGGTAGCTATGTGGTTCATCTCTCTCCTATGTACTTCAATACAATAATCTCATGAGCTGCTTTACATGATTGAGATTCATATGATGATGCTTGTAATCTAGATGTCGTTATGCTAGTCAAGTGAGTTTTACTTATGTGATCTCCGGAGACTCCTTGTCCCACGTGTGTAAAGGTGACAGTGTGTGCACCGTGTGGGTCTCTTAGGCTATATTTCACAGAATACTTATTCACTGATGAATGACATAGTGAGGTGCTTATTTATATCTCTTTATGATTGCAATGTGTTTGTATCACAATTTATCTATGTGCTACTCTAGCAATGTTATTAAAGTAGTCTATTCCTCCTGCACGATGTAATGGTGACAGTGTGTGCATCCGTGTTAGTACTTGGTTTATGCTATGATCATGATCTCTTGTAGATTATGAAGTTAATTATTGCTATGATAGTATTGATGTGATCTATTCCTCCTACATATGCATGAAGGTGACAGTGTGCATGCTATGTTAGTACTTGGTTTAGTCTTTTGATCTATCTTACATTATAAGGTTACTTAAATATGAACAAATTGTAGAGCTTGTTAACTCCGGCATTGAGGGTTCGTGTAATCCTACGCAATGCGTTCATCATCCAACAAGAGTGTAGAGTATGCATTTATCTATTCTGTTATGTGATCAATGTTGAGAGTGTCCACTAGTGAAAGTCTAATCCCTAGGCCTTGTTCCTAAATACTGCTGCGTTACTACTGCTTGTTTACTGTTTCACTGTGTTACTACTGCTGCAATACTACCACCATCAACTACACGCCAGCAAGCTATTTTCTGGCACCGTTGCTACTGCTCATATATATTCATACCACCTGTATTTCACTATCTCTTTGCCGAACTAGTGCACCTATTTGGTGTGTTGGGGACACAAGAGACTTCTTGCTTTGTGGTTGCAGGGTTGCATGAGAGGGATATCTTTGACCTCTTCCTCCCTGAGTTCGATAAACCTTGGGTGATCCACTTAAGGGAAAACTTGCTGCTATTCTACAAACCTCTGCTCTTGGAGGCCCAACACTGTCTACATGAAAGGAGGGGGAACGTAGACATCAAGTCTCCACAATCCAATCTCTTTACTTTGTTTTTGTCTTGCTTTACTTTACTTTATTTACTGTCTTGTTTGCATTCTCTATATTAAAAACACAAAAAAATTAGTTACTTGCATTTACTTTATTTAGTTTGCTTTATTTACTACTGTTAAAATGAAAACCCCTGAGAACACTAAGTTGTGTGATTTCACTAGTTAGGCTTAATGGAAAACAACAAAAATATTAGAGATCTTTATAGTATTTATCTTGAGTTAGGACATGAGGCGTTTGAAGAGAAAATTAAAAAACCCATGGAACTTTGTTTGCAAAATAGTTGTAGCAATGTTATTAGCATGAACTCTTTGAACACTATTATTGCTAATGCTATGGAAGAATTTAAGCTTGGGGAAGCTGGTTTTGGTGAGCATGATATTTTTAGTCCCCCAAGCATGGAGGAGAGAATTTACTTTGATGACACTTTTCCTCCCATTTATGATGATAGTGGTATTTTGGTGCTGCCTACTATTGAGGATAAAGTTTATTATGATTATACTATGCCTCCTACATTTGATGATTATGGTGATGAGAATAATAATGATAGCTACTTTGTTGAATTTGATCCCACTATAATTAATAAGAATGACTATGCTTATGTTGGGAGTAGTAATTATTTTATGCATGAGACTCATGATAAGAATGCTTTATGTGATAGTTATATTGTTGAGTTTGTTCATGATGCTACTGGAAATTATTATGGGAGAGGAAAATATGGTTGTAGAAATTTTCATGTTACTAAAACACCTCTCTATATGCTGAATTTTTTGAAGTTACACTTGTTTTGTCTTCCTATGCTATTCACTTTGTTCTTCATTGACTTGTTTATTTACAAGACTCCTTTTCATAGGAAGTGGGTTAGGCTTAAATTTGTTTCATACTTGCTTTTTGATGCCCCCTTTGCTTCAACTCTCATCCTTATGCGAGTGCATCATTAAATTTACTGAGCCCACCTTAATGGCTATAAAGAAAGCACTTCTTGGGAGATAACCCATGATTTTACTACAGTACTTTTATTTTATATTTGAGTCTTGGAAGTTGTTTACTACTGTAGCAACCTCTCCTTATCATGTTTTTGTGCCAAGTAAAGTCTCTATGGTAAAGTTGATGCTAGATTTGGATTGCTGCACAGAAACAGCATTGCTGTCTGTCACGAATTCGCGCAGAAGTCTCTGTAAAAAAATCAAAAAAATCTGCAAATTTACGTGCGTGATCCTCAGATATGTACGCAACTTTCATTAGTATTGAGTTTTTCCGTTTGAGCAAGTTAAGTGCCCCTTCTAGGTTCGTCTTTACGGACTGTTCTGTTTTTGACAGATTCTGCCTTTTATTTCGCATTGCCTCTTTTGCTATGTTGGATGAATTTCTTTGATCCATTAATGACCAGTAGCTTTGTGCAATGTCCAGAAGTGTTAAAAATGATTGTGTCACCTCTGAACATGTGAATTTTTGATTGTGCACTAACCCTCTAATGAGTTTGCTTGAAGTTTGGTGTGAAGGAAGTTTTCAAGGGTCAAGAGAGGAGTATGATATATTATGATCAAGAGGAGTGAAAGCTCTAAGCTTGGGGATGCCCCGGTGGTTCACCCCTGCATATTTTAAGAAGACTCAAGCGTCTAAGCTTGGGGATGCCCAAGGCATCCCCTTCTTCATCGACAACATCATCAGGTTCCTCCCCTGAAACTATATTTTTATTCAGTCACATCTTTTGTGCTTTGCTTGGAGCGTCGGTTTGTTTTTGTTTTTGTTTGAATAAAATGGATCCTAGCATTCATTGTGTGGGAGAGAGACACGCTCCGCTGTTGCATATGGACAAATATGTCCTTAGGCTTTACTCATAGTATTCATGGCGAAGGTTGAATCTTCTTCGTTAAATTGTTATATGGTTGGAATCGGGAAATGCTACATGTAGTAATTCTAAAATGTCTTGAATAATTTGATACTTGGCAATTGTTGTGCTCATGTTTAAGCTCTTGCATCATATACTTTGCACCTATTAATGAAGAAATACATAGAGCTTGCTAAAATTTTGTTTGCATAATTGGTCTCTCTAAAGTCTAGATAATTTCTAGTATTGAGTTTGAACAACAAGGAAGACGGTGTAGAGTCTTATAATGTTTACAATATGTCTTTTATGTGAGTTTTGCTGCACCGGTTCATCCTTGTGTTTGTTTCAAATAACCTTGCTAGCCTAAACCTTGTATCAAGAAGGAATACTTCTCATGCATCCAAAATCCTTGAGCCAACCACTATGCCATTTGTGTCCACCATACCTACCTACTACATGGTATTTCTCCGCCATTCCAAAGTAAATTGCTTGAGTGCTACCTTTAAATTTCCATCATTCGCCTTTGCAATATATAGCTCATGGGACAAAATAGCCTTAAAAACTATTGTGGTATTGAATATGTACTTATGCACTTTATCTCTTATTAAGTTGCTTGTTGTGCGATAACCATGCTCCTGGGGACGCCATCAACTCTTTGTTGAATATCATGCGAGTTGCTATGCATGTTCGTCTTGTCTGAAGTAAGGGCGGTTTTCACAATCAAATGGTTTGAGTATGCAAACTGTTAGAGAAGAACATTGGGCCGCTAACTAAAGCCATGAATCATGGTGGAAGTTTCAGTTTGGACATAAAACCTCAATCTCTTATGAGAATATTAATTAACTGTTGTTGAATGCTTAAGCATTAAAAGAGGAGTCCATTATCTGTTGTCTATGTTGTCCCGGTATGGGTGTCTAAGTTGAAGAATGATCAAAAGCGAGAAATCCAATGCGAACTTTCTCCTTAGACCCTTGTACAGGCGGCATAGAGGTACCCCTTTGTGACACTTGGTTGAAACATATGTTACGCAATGATAATCAGTGTTAACCCAAGCTAATTAGGACAAGGTGCGGGCACTATTAGTACACTATGCATGAGGCTTGCAACTTGTAAGATATAATTTACATGATACATATGCTTTATTACTACCGTTGACAAAAATTGTTTCATGTTTTCAAAATAAAAGCTCTAGCACAAATATAGCAATCGATGCTTTCCTCTTTGAAGGACCTTTCTTTTACTTTTATGTTGAGTCAGTTCACCTATCTCTCTCCACCTCAAGAAGCAAACACTTGTGTGAACTGTGCATTGATTCCTACATACTTGCATATTGCACTTGTTATATTACTTTACATTGACAATATCCATGAGATATACATGTTACAAGTTGAAAGCAACCGCTGAAACTTAATCTTCCTTTGTGTTGCTTCAATACCTTTACTTTGATTTATTGCTTTATGAGTTAACTCTTATGCAAGACTTATTGATGCTTGTCTTGAAGTACTATTCATGAAAAGTCTTTGCTTTATGATTCATTTGTTTACTCATGTCATTACCATTGTTTTGATCGCTGCATTCATTACATATGCTTACAATAGTATGATCAAGGTTATGATGGCATGTCACTCCAGAAATTATCTTTGTTATCGTTTACCTGCTCGGGACGAGCAGGAACTAAGCTTGGGGATGCCGATACGTCTCCGACTTATCGATAATTTCTTGTGTTCCATGCCACATTATTGATGATATCTACATGTTTTATGCATACTTTATGTCATATTTATGCATTTTCCGACACTAACCTATTAACGAGATGCCGAAGAGCCAGTTGCTGTTTTCTGCTGTTTTTGGTTTCAGAAATCCTAGTAAAGAAATATTCTCGGAATTGGACGAAATCAACGCCCAGGGTCCTATTTTGCCACGAAGCTTCCAGAAGACCGAAAGGGAAACGAAGTGAGGCGACGAGGCGGCGACACGCCAGGGCGGCGCGGCCCACCTCCTGGCCGCGCGGCCCTGTTGTGTGGGCCCCTCGCGTCGCCTCTTGACCTGCCCTTCCGCCTACTTAAAGCCTCCGTCGCGAAACCCCTAGTACCGAGAGCCACGATACAGAAAACCTTACTGAGACGCCGCTGCCGCCAATCCGATCTCGGGGGATGATACGTCTCCGACGTATCGATAATTTCTTATGTTCCATGCCACATTATTGATGATATCTACATGTTTTATGCATACTTTATGTCATATTTATGCCTTTTCCGACACTAACCTATTAACGAGATGCCGAAGAGCCGATTCTTTGTTTCTGCTGTTTTTGGTTTCAGAAATCCTAGTAAGGAAATATTCTCGGAATTGGACGAAATCAACGCACAGGGGCCTATTTTTCCACGAAGCTTCCAGAAGACCGAAGAGGAAACGAAGTGGGGCCACGAGGCGACGACACGCTAGGGCGGCGCGGCCCAGGTGCTGGCCGCGCGGCCCTGTTGTGTCGCCACCTTGTGACGCCCCTGACCTACCCTTTCGCGTACTTAAAGCCTTCGTCGCGAAACCCCCAGTACCGAGAGCCACGATACGGAAAACCTTACTGTAATGCTTCATTGTTGGATCTTGTGAGCTGCCTAACATGATCAAGATCATCTATCTGTAATGCTATATGTTGTGTTTGTCGGGATCCGATGGATAGAGAATACTATGTTATGGTGATTATCAATCTATTACCTATGTGTTGTTTATGATCTTGCATTCTCTCCGTTATTAGTAGAGGCTCTGGCCAAGTTTTTACTCTTAACTCCAAGAGGGAGTATTTATGCTCGATAGTGGGTTCATGCCTCCATTAAATCTGGGACAGTGACAGAAAGTTCTAAGGTTGTGGATGTGCTGTTGCCACTAGGGATAAAACGTTGATGCTATGTCCGAGGATGTAGTTATTGATTACATTACGCACCATACTTAATGCAATTGTCTGTTGTTTGCAACTTAATACTGGAAGGGGTTCGGATGATAACCTGAAGGTGGACTTTTTAGGCATAGATGCATGCTGGATAGCGGTCTATGTACTTTGTCGTAATGCCCAATTAAATCTCACAAAACTCATCGTATCATGTATGTGCATTGTCATGACTTCTCTATTTGTCAATTGCCCGACTGTAATTTGTTCACCCAACATGCTATTTATCTTATGGGAGAGACACCTTTAGTGAACTGTGGACCCCGGTCCATTCTTTTACATCGAATACAATCTACTGCAATACTTGCTTTACTGTTTTCTGCAAACAATCATCATCCACACTATACATCTAATCCTTTGTTACAGCAAGCCGGTGAGATTGACAACCTCACTGTTTCGTTGGGGCAAAGTACTTTGGTTGTGTTGTGCAGGTTCCACGTTGGCGCCGGAATCCCTGGTGTTGCGCCGCACTACATCCCGCCACCAACAACCTTCAACGTGCTTCTTGTCTCCTCCTGGTTCGATAAACCTTGGTTTCTTTCTGAGGGAAAACTTGCTACTGTCTGCATCACACCTTCCTCTTGGGGTTCCCAACGGACGTGTGCTGTACACGCCATCAGAGTATCATAGTGATGATGGAGTATCCGAGAGATGTATCCAAACCTTGTTGGGTCAATGATGAGATAAAATATTGATGCTATTATATTTTTGTGGATTATGCTTTAGTGACTACCGCTTTTACACTAAATAGAGCATCATCATGATCCATTGAAATGACACCATACGAGTTATGGCATGGGTATGAACCTTAATAGTCCTTTCTTAAATTTTGGAATGCATAGCATAAAGTAAATAAGTTTACAACCAAAATCGGATGAATGTCTTTGTTGGTTATCCCACAGAATTGATTGGGAATTCTTTCCACTATGGAGACAAAGACAAAAGTGTTTGTCGATGTTTCTTACTTATTTCCAAGAAATTGTTTTTTAGCAAAGTATTTGAGTGGGAGGACAATAAAACTTGATAAGGTTTATGAACCTGAGCATAATGATCAGAGTAGCGTAGCATCGGAATTGGTTCCGGAAGCGGCCACGACGATCATGGCTCCCATGTCTACAAAATGTTATAGTCATGGAGATCGAAGTACTTATTGAACCTTGTAGATATGGTTTACTTTGTGATCAAATAAATGATTTGTGAACAAAGGATTGTTTTTGAACAATGATAAACCAACTACATACAAAGAAGTTATGATGGGCCCTGACTCCGTTAAAATGGCTATACGCCATGAAATCCAAGATAGATGAATATTTTTTGAAAGTAAACGGATCTATAAAATTGATGGACTTGGATGGAATATCCTTGAATAAGCTCGACTTGTCGAAAAGTAGTTTACGACAAAGTTCAAAGAGTTGACTACGATAAGATTAGATCTTCCGTAGCAATGCTTATAGTCTATGTGGATTATTCTAGTAATCGCTACATATTTCTTTCATGAGATATGATAGTAGGATGGCAAAATACATTACTTAACAGAAGTGTGTATTAAAGGTGTATACAAGATACAACCAATTGTTTTGCTAGTCCGTGGAATACTAGATAGGTAAACAAACTTCAATTGGATGAAGTGAGTATCGCGGAGTTGGAATCTTCACCGGATGAAATAGTCAAAGAGTTTTTTGATTTCATCAGAAACGATGAAGAGGCTTGCATTTGCAAGAAATTAAGTGGGAGCGCTGAGACATATTTATAATACTTTATGTAGATACATATAGTTGGTTATAAATGATGTAATTATATACTTGACTATGAAAGGTTTCATTGAGAATTAACTTCAATGAAAGGATATGGACTGAAACATATTTAGTGTCAAGATCTATGAAGATAGATTGAGACACATAATAAAGTTTAAAGTCAAAGTACATAGAATGGATATTGAAGTAGTTCAATATAGAAATATTAAGAAAATGTTCTTGTCATGTGAAGGTTTAACAAGGCTTGAGTGTATCTGACACTCAATAAAGTAAAAACACATGAGTGATTATAGATCACGAATAATATGTACACAATCAGATGTCCTGTGTTCTAAAAAGTTAGGAGCATATACCAGAATGATACATGTGATGATCAATGGACAAACAGTAAGAATATCCCTGTGTGCTTTAGAAGAACCAAGGATATATATATAGTTTTAATTATATGGGGTAATGACAAACAAATCGATGTAAGGTGTTGCACCGATATTTGTTTTGTCACATATAAAAATAAAAATTTCAATCTCAAAATTAGACTAAGTGTTGTTTAAAAGGTAGCACATGAGCTAGAAGTTGTCTATGCTAGATTTAGAAGAGTTCTAAATATTGTGACGGATTCTACAAACGAAGGCAGATTATGTCATTGTTTTGAAAATGACTGAGGATGTTAAGTCAAGAGGTTCTTTGAGAACTTGGTGTAGTTCCGACAGTGTCAGAATTTTGAAGCTATATTGTGTATGACAATATTGGTGACATATTTCAGACTGCGGAATTAAGGTTCCACCAGAAGACCAAACATATTTAATGCCGACTCATTTGGAAAATGAGTGATGTCAGAATCGTTGACTAAAACCTCTCCCGTGAGCAAAACATGATAAAGCACCAGAAGGCCAAGGTGTTATATCTTTACAAATGTAAACTAGATTATTGACTCTAGTGCAAGTGGGAGACTGTTGGAGATATGCCCAAGAGGCAATAATAAAATGGTTATTATAATATATCTTTATGATTATGATAAAAGTTTATATACCATGCTATAATTGTATTAACCGAAACATTGATACATGTGTGTTATGTAAACAACAATGAGTCCCTAGTAAGCCTCTTAACTAGCTTGTTGATTAATAGATGATTAGTTTCATAATCATGAACATTGGATGTTATTAATAACAAGGTTATATCATTATATGAATGATGTAATGGACACACCCAATTAAGCGTAGCATAAGATCACGTCATTAAGTTATTTGCTATAAGCTTTCGATACATAGTTACCTAGTCCTTTTGACCATGAGATCATGTATATCACTTATACCGGAAAGATACTTTGATTACATCAAACGCCACTGCGTAAATGGGTGGTTATAAAGGTGGGATTAAGTATCTGGAAAGTATGAGTTGAGGCATATGGATCAACAGTGGGATTTGTCCATCCCGATGACGGATAGATATACTCTGGGCCCTCTCGGTGGAATGTCGTCTAAATAGCTTGCAAGCATATGAATGGTTCATAAGAGACCACATACCATGGTACGAGTAAAGAGTACTTGTCAGGAGACGAGGTTGAACAAGGTATAGAGATACCGATGATCAAACCTCGGACAAGTAAAATATCGCGTGACAAAGGGAATCGGTATCATATGTGAATGGTTCATTCGATCACTAAGTCATCGTTGAATATGTGGGAGCCATTATGGATCTCCAGATCCCGCTATTGGTTATTGGTCGGAGAGAGGTCTCAACCATGTCTACATAGTTCACGAACCGTAGGGTGACACACTTAAGGTTTGATGTCGTTTAAGTAGATATGGAATAAGGAATGGAGTTCGAAGTTTTGTTCGGAGTCTCGGATGGGATCCAGGACATCACGAGGAGGTCCGGAATGGTCCAGAGAATAAGATTCATATATAGGAAGTCATATTCCAAGTTTGGAATTGATCCGGTGCATTTATGGCAGGTTCTAGAAGGTTCTAGAAAAGTCCGGAAGAAATCACCATGGAAAGTGGAGTCCCGGAGGGACTCCACCTTGCATGGCCAGCCAACCCTAAAGGGGAGGAGTCCAAGGTGGACTCCCCAAGGGTGGCCGACCAACCCCCCAAGGAAGGGGTGGGAGTCCCACCTTGAGTGGGATTCCCCCCTTGGGTAGGTTTTGTCCCTATGGAAGGTTTTGGTTTCGGGTCTTATTCGAAGACTTGGATACCAACACTTGGGGATTTCCACCTATATAATGAGGAGGAGAGGGAGGGGGCTGCCCACTCTTGGCCGCACCACCTAGGGCTGCCCATGGCCGGCGCCCTAGCCACCCCCTCTCCCAAACCCTAGCCTCTCCTCCTCCACCACTTCTCCCGCATACGCTTAGGCGAAGCCCTGCCGGAGTTCTCCACCACCACCGCCACCACGCCGTCGTGCTGTCGGGATTCCGAGGAGGTTCTACTACTTCCGCTGCCCGCTGGAACGGGGAGAAGGACGTCGTCTTCATCAACACCGAACGTGTGACCGAGTACGGAGGTGCTGCCCGATTGTGGCACCGTCAAGATCTTCTACGCGCTTTTGAAAGCGGCAAGTGATCGTCTACCGCAGCAACGAGAGCCTCCTCTTGTAGGCTTTGGAAATCTTCAAGGGTTAGTCTCGTTCATCCCCTCTTTTCTCCCATCTTCTAGATTGCATCTTGGCTTGGATTGCGTTCTCGCGGTAGGAAATTTTTTGTTTTCTATGCTACGAATCCCTACAGTGGTATCAGAGCCGTGTCTATGCATAGATGGTTGCACGAGTAGAACACAATGGTTTTGTGGGCGTTGATGCTTTTGTTGTCTTTAGTTTGAGTACTTTGCATCTTTGTGGCATAGTGGGATGAAGCGGATCGGGCTAACTTTACATGACCGCGTTCATGAGATTTGCTCCACGCTCGACATGCAACTTGTATTGCATAAGTGGCTTTGCGGGTGCCTGTCTCTCCTACTATAGTGAAGATTCAATTTACTCTTCTATTGACAACACTAGTATCACCGTTGTGGTTCATGTTCGTAGGTAGATTAGATCTTACTCGAAAACCCTAAACCACGTAAAATATGCAAACCAAATTAGAGGCGTCTAACTTGTTTTTGCAGGGTTTGGTGATGTGATATGGCCATGATGTGATGATGAATATGTATGAGATGATCATTATTGTATTGTGGCAACCGGCAGGAGCCTTATGGTTGTCTTTAAATTTCATGTTGAGTATTATTTCAAAGTAGTTGTAATAGTTGCTACATGCGGTGAACAATCATGAAGACGGCGCCATGGACCTTGACGCTACGCCAACGATGATGGAGATCATGCCCGTTGATGATGGAGATCATGTCCGTGCTTTGGAGATGAAGATCGAAGGCGCAAAGACTAAAGGGCCATATCATATCACATATGAATTGCATGTGATGTTAATCCTTTATGCATCTTATTTTGCTTAGAACGCTACGGTACCATTATAAGATGATCCCTCACATTAATATCAAGATAATAAAGTGTTCTCCCCTCGTATGCACCGTTGATATAGTTCGTCGTTTCGAAGCATCTCGTGATGATCGGATGTGATAGACTCAACGTTCACATACAACGGGTGTAAGCCATGTTGCACACGCGGAATACTTGGGTTTGCTTGACGAGCCTAGCATGTACAGACATGGCCTCGGGACAACGGAAACCGAAAGGTTGAACGCGAGTCATATGGATGATATGATCAACATGTTGATGTTCACCATTGAAGCTACATCATCTCACGTGATGATCGGTTTTGGTGTAGTGGATGTGGATCATGTACCACTTAACAACTATGAGGGATGTTGTATTAAGTGGGAGTTCGTTAGTAATTAGATTAAAACATGAACTAATTATCATAAACATAGTCTGAGTAGTATTTTGAATTAATTTGTAGTATTGGCATCCGTTTTTCTACCAAGCGCTAGTCTTGTAATTGAGATAGAAATACTGTTAAAATCTGACAAGAAACTTTACGGACTGGTACCGTATTTTTAAAGAATCAAGAAATGATTAAGTCCTATTGCAAACTTTTAGTAAACCTCACATTGTTGATTCAAAGAGCTATGATTTCAATTAGTACCTAAAGTTATCTTGTCTCCATGAAACTTGAAGTTCAAATCTGTTTGAAAAAGTAAGGAGGTGAAAATTTAGTTTTCAGAAATAAGCAAGGTATGAGATATATGTGATATCTAAGACCTTATTGCAAGATGATAGAATATAATCTAGTGAGACTACATAAACTCATAAGTTTTATGGGAATGTACGAAGGTTGAAGACGCCCGGCGTCCCAATCCTCCAACTAAGTTGGACACTAAAGATATTCAAATATCCATGAAATGATCGTCCTTAGTATGCACCGTTGCTAAGACTCGTTGTTTCGAAGCATCTCGTGATGATCGGGTGTTATAGATTCTACGAGTGCATGCAACGGGTGCAAGTCAGATTTGCACATGCGAATACTGAGATTAAACTTTACGAGCCTAGCATGTACAGACATGGTCTCGGAAAAGTCGTCATGATATGATGGATAAAATTATGCGTGAAATTGTTCATCATATTACAAAGTTACTAATAGTGAAATCTGAAACACTTGTCATATGATGATCAATTTCAAAGTAAGAACCTCAAGGTTATTGGTATTTGACCAACAAACCTAGAAGTTAATGATGTTAAAGTGTTTTTCTGAATAATGAGGAAAGCTAAAAGAGAAACTACAAAAGATATTTTGGCAGAAAGAAAAGAAAAGACTAGAAAGTCTAGCTCAGGTGTATATACATGATATACATGTTATGGTTGTATTCCTAGTTTGGTCACACAATGAAATTCTTGGGTATTTGTACCATATTGGTTGGTATGAAGTGTCATACAAAACAACGCAATACAAGAATACAATGGCCTAAGTGACTGACAAGGAATATGATAGGAATGCACGTCTGGAATAAAAATAAAGTGTTATTATGTTCGTCGTTGGCATTCTATCTAGCCCTTAGAATTTGTAATAAAGAACTTAATAATTGTTATTTTGCTCTGGTCAAATAAAAACAATGAGTTGTTCAAATTATGACATTACTCCATGTACGATGGATAAGTTATTATAAATCTTAATGGTGAAACACACATACATAATACTGACGCTAAAATGCCATAAGGCAAATGATTTGAATTCCACTTATTTGTGGAACCACAATTTAGGTCATATTAGAGAGGAACGCATAAAAGAACTCCATGCAAATGGATTTTTGGAGTCATTCGATTTTTGAATCGTTTGGCGCTTGCAAATCTTTTCTAAAGACAATGACTGAAATACCTTTCATAGGCCAAGAGTTGAACGGGCAACTAACTTAGTGGAAAAATACATGATGATGTATGTGGTTGTTGCGGTCAGAAACCCACCGGCGGGCAGCGACGGGCAACACAGTAGAGCCGGGAACAACTTAGGGCTGCGGCTGGCCCTGGTCCCTCCGAGTGACGGCCCGCAAAGCCTCTGGTACACACGTCCGATGCTAGTGCAAGGGCGTGCCACCTGACCTATACCTGGTCAGGAAGGTGATGGAGATGCCTCGCTTAGTTTCCTGCATGGCATACACGTAAACATTAAATACGAGCCTCGATCGGCTCTCAGGTTATCCTGTGAATCGGCTCAAGGAGCCGATCCACCCATGATTCGTACGAGGTGCACGAATATATGGTGGTCCTGCTTGATCAAGATAAAGCTAAAGCGATCTACGACGATTTAGGGTTTTCACCGCATAATCGGATCATCCTACTCACGATTGGGCCTCGCGGTCACGTACGGTGATCGTAAGCCGGTCCTAGACAAGGCCTAAAAACCAACACGAGGTTGATCCTCGGAACATCCTGTCTAGGGCTAGCAAACGACACCCTACGCGTCGCTGGATCCTCCAACCCTTTGTAAGGCCTAACTATTGCAGATATTAAACTAATCCTTGAAGAACAAGGAGCAACCGTAACAGATCGGATCTACTAAATAAAGATCAAGCGGGGTGCCGCCCCTACACCTAAGATAGGTGTAAGGGCGGCTAGATATGCTAGGGTTGCACTACGATAGCATATGATACGAAGAACTATGCTAACCCTGACACATCTAAGATAACTACGTTGCTCGCCATCAAAAAGGCTTCAGTACGAGCAACGCATGAACAACAAAGAAGCTTGTGCTGCCTAGATCGCAAGATGCGATCTAGGCAGCATGATGCTTACCGGTAGAAACCCTCGAGACGAAGGAGTTGGCGATGCGCCGAGATTGATTTGTGGTGAACGTTGGTTGTTGTTTATTTCATAAACCCTAGATACATATTTATAGTCCAGGGGACTTTCTAATGTGGGAATAATCCCAACCGTGCACGAGGCAAACTCTAACTAACCGACACGTAATCTATATGTTACAGATACAAGGGCAAACTAGCCCAAACATTGCATATAAGGCCGATTCATGTATTTCTTCCGTATATAATCTTCAAGTCCATCTTGATCGCGGCCCACCGCTGACTCGGTCAAATTCTGGTGATAACACATGCCCCCTGGTTTTGGTAATGATAATTTCAAAACCACTCTGTTTTTTCTTCGAAGGGTCATGTCGTGGCAGATCAGAACCGTCGCAGTATTCTTCATCATGATGACTTGCCTTCTCATCTTCTCTGCATGATTTGACAATTTTGGCTCCATCTCCTCGGAAACTGCAATGGCATTAAATCTCCACTAGGCTCCTCATTATTTAACCGTGCCGATTGATTAGCCCTCTTCATCCCCTTCCTCTGTTCTAGCTATCGGCACCAAAAAACCCTCTTTCCCTGTAGCAATGTCTTCCTCTTCCTCCGTCTCCTCCGGCCTCTCCCTTCAGTCTTTCTCCTCGAGCGAGCCGGAGTGGAACTTCGACCATGTGCCAGACGGTCCACCCGAAGCACTCGTCGGGTCAGATGGCGACCTGCCTCTGACCGATGGGGAAGACGACCTCAAGTTCCTCATCGAAGGGGAGCTAATAAGCGAGAGCGAAGACGACCTCCATCCCTGGGTGAAACCCACCTCCCCCAACGGGAAGGAGGAAGAAGAAGAAGTAAAGGAAGAAGAGGAGAAGAAGGAGGATGATTCCTCCTCCCCCGCTAAGCATCCGCCGGCCAAGCGATTCCGCGCTTGGGCGGACAGTGAGGACGATGATGATGACGAGGAGGAAGAGGAGGAGGATGAATCCTCCTCCTCCATCGGATACCCGCCGACCAAGCGCTTCCGCTCTTGGGCGGACAGCGAGGATGATGATGATGACGAGGAAGAAGAAGCTCCAGCCGAGGGCTGGGGCAGCAGCGACGAGGAGCTTCCTGGGAGCAGCGCCGACGGCATCGACGACGGCGACGACGAGGACAGTGACAACTAGTAGAGTAGGACTAGTAGTAGCAGTGCACTAGGCACCAGATCCCCCTTTTGAGAGCCATCGGCTCTTTCCTGTAAAGCTGCTCCTTTGAATTAATGAGAATTGTTCTTCCAATTTATCTTTCAATTAATCCAATTTCAATCCTTCCGCTTGCCACACCAAGACCGATAGCAACGTATCGAATTCTTTTTCCTTAGACGCCCATGAAGCCGGACTCAGATATCGATTAGACCGTCAGTTAAGCACTTCTCAAATTCAGACTGCGATTTGATACCTGACCATAATATTTCGCAATCCCATAGCCGATGACCATTCATCGGCTATTTTGAGAATCCAGTCTCTTTCCTTTTCTTGCAGCAACAGGACGGTTCAAACCCCGTAAAAGCCGACGGCTCCCTTTTCCGGCTCCTCTTCGTAGCTTTAGCAGTCTTCTTCTGCAACACCTCACCGCTTTCGGAGAAGATTACGATGCAGGGTCAGCCGATGCAACTCCAATCGGCTCCAAAAACAGAGCATCTACCAAGTTAGTTGCCCCCGAGCCTTAATCAAGGCAAGATCACCGGCGAGGATGCACAGGTCAAACAAAAAAGCTTTGACCTCAGGTAACCTGGTAATCCAAGATAGCCACCATGAGGAGTCAGCCAAACTTGCCCCCATTGATCAGCTTTCTTCCACTGAACGCCGATGTTGTAGATGAAACACCAACAGCTTAACTGGCGCAAAGGGTTGTCGGCTTATTGCAGCCGAGGCTGCTCTCATTGTACATTCCCTTCAAGGAAACAGAAGTTCTTGAAGCCGAACTGAAAAACCATCTTGGCGAAAATGTGAGCCTTGAGCACATAGCCGGCAGGTCTTGTGTAATTGTACTAGAGTCGATGGCTGCGCATCGGCTTCGTTCCTTAGTTCTAAAGTCGATGCCCTTGCATCGGCTGTTTGTCATGAATTTTTTTTTACTGGCCGATTTTTTCTATCGGCCTCCAATATTTCACTGCACACATGTTCACCAGCACATGTTCACATGTTCATCTGGTTTAGGTGCCCCCCGAGCCAAATCTGTCAGGTAACTGCAGATATCGGCTCTGTAGTTTAGCCAAGGCACCGTGTTTGCACGTCGGCTTCGGTAGGACCAATGTTGACTTTCCCTGACTCATCAGCCGACGTAAACCGCTGTCCAGTAGATCGACGTTGCATACAAGCAGAACATGTGGTGAGGATAATTTTGGCCGATTGCTGGAATCGGCCTCCATATTGATCGAAGTGTTCAATGAAGGCGTTGTGCTTTTCCTTCATATACCTTTGGGGGCCGATCCCAAGGATCGGCCTCGCCACATTTGCTCATCGTTTTGCTCTTGCTACACTGTCAGGCCAGTGGATAAAACCAGCCTAACCCTTCCCTTCGTCACGTCGATGCGCTCGCAGTCGTCCAAATTGGGTGCTTCGTGTAATCCTGAAGCACTAAGCTCCGTCGGAAGGACGAGCACCATGTTTGTGCCAGCCGAGGTATCATCATCGGCTTTCCTTTGCTTGGGGCGCCACTCCATTTTCCGTGGTCGACCCTCTTCATCCAGGGTTCGCTGAATCTTCGCGGCCAGATCAGGCCGCGCCTTTCTTAGCGTGTGCAGATATAACCTTTCGGCTTCCTCCAAACCGCGCAATCGCTGAACCCTACGCTTTTGGGAACGGCTGAGTCCATCAGGGCACCACCTTGGCCGGTGGTACCTGTCTTCTTCTTCTTCTCCCTCGTCTTCCAGATCCTCGAGATCTTCCATCCGAGGGGACTCAGCGTGTTTGCTTCGAGGTGGGAGAGGCCCTAGACGTTTGAACACGAACACGTTGGCTGCCTCCTTCTTCTTCTGGTTGCATTCTGGGCAATTGCTGATTGTAGGCAATCGGCTCATTCCTGAGTCCCAGCAGTGTCTGAAGAAGGGGCAGTCCCTGAAGGAGATATGCCCTAGAGGCAATAATAAAGTGGTTATTATTTATCTTTATGTTTATGATAAATGTTTATATATCATGCTATAATTGTATTAACCGAAACATTAGTACATGTGTGATATATAGACAAACAAGAAGTCCCTAGTATGCCTCTTAAACTAGCTTGTTGATTAATGGATGATTAGTTTCATAATCATGAACATTGGATGTTATTAATAACAAGGTTATATCATTATATGAATGATGTAATGGACACACCCATTTAAGCGTAGCATAAGATCTCGTCATTAAGTTATTTGCTATAAGCTTTCGATACATAGTTACCTAGTCCTTATGACCATGAGATCATGTAAATCACTTATACCGGAAAGATACTTTGATTACATCAAACGCCACTGCGTAAATGGGTGGTTATAAAGGTGGGATTAAGTATCCGGAAAGTATGAGTTGAGGCATATGGATCAATAGTGGGATTTGTCCATCCCGATGACGGATAGATATACTCTGGGCCCTCTCGGTGGAATGTCGTCTAATGTCTTGCAAGCATATGAATAAGTTCATAAGAGACCACATACCACGGTACGAGTAAAGAGTACTTGTCAGGAGACGAGGTTGAACAAAGTATACAGTGATACCGATGATCAAACCTCGGACAAGTAAAATATCGCGTGACAAAGGGAATTGGTATCGTATGTGAATGGTTCATTCGATCACTAAAGTCATCGTTGAATATGTGGGAGCCATTATGGATCTCCAGATCCCGCTATTGGTTATTGGTCGGAGTGAGTACTCAACCATGTCCACATAGTTCACGAACCGTAGGGTGACACACTTAAAGTTGGATGTTGAAATGGTAGTACTTGAATATGGAATGAAGTTGGAATATTTGTTCGGAGTCCCGGATGAGATCCCGGACGTCACGAGGAGTTCCGGAATGGTCCGGAGAATAAGATTCATATATAGGATGTCATTTTATGTGAAATAGAATGTCGCGGAAGGTTCTATGGAAGGTTCTAGAAGGTTCTAGAAAAGTCCGGAAGAAACCACCAAGGAAGGTGGAGTCCACATGGGACTCCACCACCATGGCCGGCCAGCCCTAGATGGGGTGGAGTCCCAAGTGGACTCCACCATAGGTGGCCGGCCAACCCCCCTATGGGAGGTGGAAATCCCACCCTTTGGGTGGGAGTCCTAGTTGGGCTAGGTTTCATCTCTTATGGGAGGTTTTTGGTTCGGGTCTTATTCGAAGACTTGGAGACCAACTCTTGGGAATCCACCTATATAATGAGGGGCCAAGGGGAGGGGGCCGGCCACCCCAAGACCACAGCCTGGCCGACCCCCTTGAGTGGCCGGCCACCCCCTCCCAAACCCTAGCCGCCCCCCTCTCCTCCATATTGCCCGCATAGCTTAGCGAAGCTCCGCCGGACTTCTCCACCAACACCGACACCACGCCGTCGTGCTGTCGGATTCAAGAGGAGCTACTACTTCCGCTGCCCGCTGGAACGGGGAGGTGGACGTCGTCTTCATCAACAACCGAACGTGTGACCGAGTACGGAGGTGCTGCCCGTTCGTGGCGCCGGAACCGATCGTGATCAAGATCTTCTACGCGCTTTTGCAAGCGGCAAGTGATCGTCTACCGCAGCAATAAGAGCCTACTCTTATAGGCTTTGGAATCTCTTCAAGGGTTAGTCTTGATCATCCCCTCGTTGCTACCGTCTTCTAGATTGCATCTTGGCTTGGATTGCGTGTTCGCGATAGGAAAATTTTTGTTTTCTATGCAACGTTATCCTACAGTGGTATCAGAGCCGTGTCTATGCATAGATGGTTGCACGAGTAGAACACAATGGTTTTGTGGGCGTTGATGCTCTTGTTATCTTTAGTTTGAGTACTTTGCATCTTTGTGGCATAGTGGGATGAAGCGGCTCGGGCTAACTTTACATGACCGCGTTCATGAGATTTGCTCCACGCTCGACATGCAACTTGTATTGCATAAGTGGCTTTGCGGGTGTCTGTCTCTCCTACTATAGTGAAGATTCAACTTACTCTTCTATTGACAACACTAGTATCACCGTTGTGGTTCATGTTCGTAGGTAGATTAGATCTCTCTCGAAAACCCTAAACCACGTAAAATATGCAAACCAAATTAGAGACGTCTAACTTGTTTTTGCAGGGTTTGGTGATGTGATATGGCCATAATGTGATGATGAATATGTATGAGATGATCATTATTGTATTGTGGCAACCGGCAGGAGCCTTATGGTTGTCTTTAATTTTCATGTTGAGTAGTATTTCAAAGTAGTTGTAATAGTTGCTACATGAGGTGAACAACCATGAAGACGGCGTCATGGACCTTGACGCTACGCCGACGATGATGGAGATCATGCCCGAAGATGATAGAGATCATGTCCGTGCTTTGGAGATGAAGATCGAAGGCACAAAATATAAAGGGCCATATCATATCACATATGAATTGCATGTGATGTTAATCCTTTATGCATCTTATTTTGCTTAGATCGCGACGGTAGCATTATAAGATGATTCCTCACATTAATATCAAGATAATAAAGTGTTCTCCCCTCGTATGCACCGTTGCCAAGGATCGTCGTTTCGAAGCATCTCGTGATGATCGGATGTGATAGACTCAACGTTCATATACAACGGGTGTAAGCCATGTTGCACACGCGGAATACTTGGGTTTGCTTGACGAGCCTAGCATGTACAGACATGGCCTCGGGACAACGGAAACCGAAAGGTTGAACACGAGTCATATGGATGATATGATCAACATGTTGATGTTCACCATTGAAGCTACATCATCTCACGTGATGATCGGTTTTGGTGTAGTGAATTTGGATCGTGTACCACTTAACAACTATGAGGGATGTTGTATTAAGTGGGAGTTCATTAGTAATTAGATTAAAACATGAACTAATTATCATAAACATAGTCTAAGTAGTATTTTGAATTAATTTTGTAGTATTGGCATCCGTTTACTACTATGCGCTAGTCTTGTTATTGAGATAGAAATACTGTTAAATCTGGTAAGAAACTTTACGGATTAGTACCGTATTGTTAAAGAATCAAGAATTGATTAAGTCCCATTGCAAACTTTTAGTAAACCTCACATTGTTGATTCAAAGAGCTATGGTTTCAATTAGTACCCAAAGTTATCTTGTCTCCGTGAAACTTGAAGTTCAAATCTGTTTGAAAAGTAAGGAGCTGAAAATTTAGTTTTCAGAAATAATCAAGGTATGAGATATATGTGATATCTAAGACCTTATTGCAAGATGATAGAATATAAATTTGGTGAGACTACATAAACTCATAAGTTTTATGGGAATGTATAAGACGTCAGGCGTCACAATCCTCCAACTATTGGGGCACTAATAATATTCGCATATCCATGAAGTTATCATCCTTAGTATGCACCGTTGCTAAGACTCGTCGTTTCGAAGCATCACGTGATGATCGGGTGTGATAGATTCTACGTGTGCATACAACGGGTACAAGCCAGATTTGTACATGCGAATACTAAGATTAAACTTTATGAGCCTAGCATGTACAGACATGGTCTCAAAAAGTTGTCATGAATTGATGGATAAAATTATGAGTGAAATTGTTCATCATAGTTACTAATAAGTGAAATCTAGAACACTTGTCATATGATGATCAACTTCAAAGTAAGAACCTCAAGGTTATTGGTAATTGACCAACAAACTTAGAAGTTATTGATGTTGAAGTGTTTTTCTGAATAATGAGGAAAGCTAAAAGAGAAACTGCAAAAGATATTCTGGCAGAAAGAAAAGAAAAGACTAGAAAGTCTAGCTCAGGTGTATATCAATGATATACATGTTATGGTTGTATTCCTCGTTTGGTCACACAATGAAATTCTTGGGTATTTGTACCATATTGGTTGGTATGAAGTGTCATACAAAACAACGCAATACAAGAATACAATGGCCTAAGTGACTGACAAGGAATATCATAGGAATGCACGTCTGGAACAAAATAAAGTGTTATTATGTTAAATGCGTTGGCATTCTATCTAGCCCTTAGAATTTATAATAAAGAACTTAATAATTGTTATTTTGCTCTGGTCAAATGAAAACAATGAGTTGTTCAAATTATGACATTACTCCATGTACGATGGATAAGTTATTATAAATCTTAATGGTGAAACATACATACATAACACTGACGCTAAAAATGCCATAAGGCAAATGATTTGAATTCCACTTATTTGTGGAACCGCAATTTAGGTCATGTTAGAAAGGATGGCATGAAGGAACTCCATGCAAATGGATTTTTGGAGTCATTTGATTTTTGAATCATTTGGCACTTGCAAATCTTTTCTAAAGAGAATGATTAAAATACCGTTCATAGGCCAAAAGTTGAACGGGCAACTGACTTAGTGGAAAAATACATGATGATGTATGTGGTTCACTGGTCATAGTTGTGTGCGGGAGATTCTTCTACTTCATGAAAACTTTCAACAATGAATTGAGTATATATGTGGATATATTCAATAAGGAAGAAGTTTGAAACATTTGAATAAATTCAAATAAGTTTCAGCATGAAGTGGAAATCATCGTAATAGAAAAGTCAAATATCTATGATTGGATCATGGTGGAAATATTTGAATTACGAGTTTTAGCAAACATCTAAGAGAGTTATGAAATTGTTCTACAACTCACATTTATTGGAGTATCATAGTGATGATGAAGTATCCAAGAGATGTATCCAAACCTTGTTGGATCAATGATGAGATAAAATATTATGACGCCATTATATTTTTGTGGATTATGCTTTAGTGACTACCGCTTTTACAATGAATAGAGCATCATCATGATCCATTGAAATGACACCATACAAGTTATGGTATGGGTATAAAACCTAATAGTCTTTTCTTTAAATTTTGGTCTAAGAGTTTACAACCAAAATCGGATGAATGTCTTTGTTGGTTATCCCAGAGATTTAGTTGGGAATTCTTCCCACGAGACAAAGACAAAAGTGTTTGTCAATGTTTCTTATTTCCGAGAAATTGTTTCTAGTGAAGTATTTGAGTGGGAGGACAATATAATTTGATAAGGTTTATGAACCTGAGCATAATGATCAGAGTAGCGCAGCATCGGAATTGGTTTCGGAAGCGGCCACAACGATCATGGCTCCCATGACTACAAAGTGTTTTAGCCATGGAGATCGAAGTACATATTGAACCTTGTAGGTATGGTTTACTTTGTGATCAAATAAATGATTTGTGAACAAAGGATTGATTTTGAACAATGATAAACCAACTACAAACAAAGAAGTTATGATGGGCCCTGACTCCGTTAAAATGGCTATACGCCATGAAATCCAAGATAGATAAATACTTTTTGAAAAGTAAATGGATCTATGAAATTGATGGACTTGGATGAAATATCCTTGAAGAAAGCTTGACTTGTCGAAAAAATTGTTTACGACAAAGTTCAAAGAGTTGACTACGATAAGATTAGATCTTCCGTAGTAATGCTTATAGTCTATGTGGATTATTCTAGTAATCACTACATATTTCTTTTATGAGATATGCTAGTAGGATGGCAAAATACATTACTTATCAGAAGTGTGTATTAAAGGTGTATACAAGATACAACCAAGAGTTTTGCTGATCCATGGAATACTAGATAGGTATACAAACTTCAATTGGATGAAGTGAGTATCGCGGAATTGGAATCTTCACCAGATGAAATAGTCAAAGAGTTTTTGATTTCATCAAGAGACGATGAAGAGGCTTGCGTTTGCAAGAAATTAAGTGGGAGCGCTGAGACATATAGTTATAAATGATGTAATTATATACTTGATTAAAAGGTTTCATTGAGAAATTAATTTCAATGAAAGGATATGGACTGAAACATATCTAGTGTCAAGATCTATGAAGATAGATTGAAACACAAAATAAGTTTAAGTCAAAGTACATAGAATGGATATTGAAATAGTTCAATATAGAAATATTAAGAAAATATTCTTGTCATGTTAAAGTTTTAACAAGACTTGAGTGTATCTGACACTCAATGAGTAAAAACACATGAGTGATTATAGATCACGAATAATATGTACACAATCAGATATCATGTGCTCTAAAATGTTAGGAGCATATACCAGAATGATTCATGTGATGATCATTGGACAAACAGTAAGAATATCCCTGTGTACTTTAGAAGAACCAAGGATATATAAATAGTTTTGTATGAAAAAATGACAAACAAATCGCTGTAAGGTGTTGCACCGATATTGGTTTTGTCACATATAAAAATAAAAATTCAATCTCAAAATTAGGCTAAGTGTTGATTAAAAGGTAGCACAATGCTAGATTTAGAAGAGTTCTAAATATTGTGACGGATTCTACAAACGAAGGCAGAATATGTCATTGTTTTGACAATGACTGAGGATGTGAAAGTCAGAGGGTTCTTGAGAACTTGGTGTAGTTCCGATAGTGTCAGAACTTTGAAGCTATATTGTGTATGACAATATTAGTGACATATTTCAGACCGCGGAATTAAGGTTCCACCAGAAGACCAAACATATTTAATGCCGACTCATTTGGAAAATGAGTGATGCGTGAAGACGCAAATGAATTGCAAAATACATACGTTTCTGAGTGTGTCAGAACCGTTAACTAAAGCTCTCCCTAGGGCAAAGTATGACCAACACCAGAATGCCATGGGTGTTAGGTACATTACAATGAAATCTAGATTATTGACTCTAGTGCAAGTGGGAGACTGAAGGAGATATGCCCTAGAGGCAATAATAAAGTGGTTATTATTTATCTTTATGTTTATGATAAATGTTTATATATCATGCTATAATTGTATTAACCGAAACATTAGTACATGTGTGATATATAGACAAACAAGAAGTCCCTAGTATGCCTCTTAAACTAGCTTGTTGATTAATGGATGATTAGTTTCATAATCATGAACATAGGATGTTATTAATAACAAGGTTATATCATTATATGAATGATGTAATGGACACACCCATTTAAGCGTAGCATAAGATCTCGTCATTAAGTTATTTGCTATAAGCTTTCGATACATAGTTACCTAGTCCTTATGACCATGAGATCATGTAAATCACTTATACCGGAAAGGTACTTTGATTACATCAAACGCCACTGCGTAAATGGGTGGTTATAAAGGTGGGATTAAGTATCCGGAAAGTATGAGTTGAGGCATATGGATCAATAGTGGGATTTGTCCATCCCGATGACGGATAGATATACTCTGGGCCCTCTCGGTGGAATGTCGTCTAATGTCTTGCAAGCATATGAATAAGTTCATAAGAGACCACATACCACGGTACGAGTAAAGAGTACTTGTCAGGAGACGAGGTTGAACAAAGTATACAGTGATACCGATGATCAAACCTCGGACAAGTAAAATATCGCGTGACAAAGGGAATTGGTATCGTATGTGAATGGTTCATTCGATCACTAAAGTCATCGTTGAATATGTGGGAGCCATTATGGATCTCCAGATCCCGCTATTGGTTATTGGTCGGAGTGAGTACTCAACCATGTCCACATAGTTCACGAACCGTAGGGTGACACACTTAAAGTTGGATGTTGAAATGGTAGTACTTGAATATGGAATGAAGTTGGAATATTTGTTCGGAGTCCCAGATGAGATCCCGGACGTCACGAGGAGTTCCGGAATGGTCCGGAGAATAAGATTCATATATAGGATGTCATTTTATGTGAAATAGAATGTCGCGGAAGGTTCTATGGAAGGTTCTAGAAGGTTCTAGAAAAGTCCGGAAGAAACCACCAAGGAAGGTGGAGTCCACATGGGACTCCACCACCATGGCCGGCCAGCCCTAGATGGGGTGGAGTCCCAAGTGGACTCCACCATAGGTGGCCGGCCAACCCCCCTATGGGAGGTGGAAATCCCACCCTTTGGGTGGGAGTCCTAGTTGGGCTAGGTTTCATCTCTTATGGGAGGTTTTTGGTTCGGGTCTTATTCGAAGACTTGGAGACCAACTCTTGGGAATCCACCTATATAATGAGGGGCCAAGGGGAGGGGGCCGGCCACCCCAAGACCACAGCCTGGCCGACCCCCTTGAGTGGCCGGCCACCCCCTCCCAAACCCTAGCCGCCCCCCTCTCCTCCATATTGCCCGCATAGCTTAGCGAAGCTCCGCCGGACTTCTCCACCAACACCGACACCACGCCGTCGTGCTGTCGGATTCAAGAGGAGCTACTACTTCCGCTGCCCGCTGGAACGGGGAGGTGGACGTCGTCTTCATCAACAACCGAACGTGTGACCGAGTACGGAGGTGCTGCCCGTTCGTGGCGCCGGAACCGATCGTGATCAAGATCTTCTACGCGCTTTTGCAAGCGGCAAGTGATCGTCTACCGCAGCAATAAGAGCCTACTCTTATAGGCTTTGGAATCTCTTCAAGGGTTAGTCTTGATCATCCCCTCGTTGCTACCGTCTTCTAGATTGCATCTTGGCTTGGATTGCGTGTTCGCGATAGGAAAATTTTTGTTTTCTATGCAACGTTATCCTACAGTCCCAGTGCCTATCCTCGTCGTCTCGCTCCCTCGACTTTTCCTTAGCACGGCGCTCGTACTCCTCCTCATCGCGATCATGCCGACGATATCTCCTGTCGTCCCTAGCCAGACGGTCTCTATCATCATCGTCGCTGGATCGTCGGCGTTGGCTATATTGACTCACATACTTGTTGAGGAGGTGATCAGAGAGAGGTCGCTGATATCTTATGTTCTTCACTTCTCCCTCTGTGACGTAGCGCTTGCCATCGTGACGGAGCCGATCGCGTGGAGCGGCCTCCTCTGTGTCCTTGCTACGAGAGCAGCTGCCCTCGTCTCCATCCTTGCCAGAGTGGTGCCCAGGTCCTACCATGTTGATACTGAACGAGGATCCTGGCTGGCAACCTTCAGGGTAAGTGCACTCCACCATGTTAACGGCGGGGAAGGGGTGAGTGTCGACCTTCATGGCGTACTGGTTGAAAATCAGACGTCCTTGTTCTATCGCCATTTGGATCTGCTGACGCCACACCCTGCAGTCGTTGGTGGCATGGGAGAGCGAGTTATGCCATTTGCAGTATGGCTTTCCGTTCAGCTCCTGTACCGTGGGGAATTTGAGACCTTCGGGTATCTTCAACTGCTTTTCCTTGAGTAGGAGGTCGAAGATTTGCTCAGTTTTGGTCACGTCAAAATCAAACCCTCTGGGCGGACCTGGTGGCTTAACCCATTTGCAGGACACGGGGGTTGCCCCCCGAGTCCATTCAGCCACTGCTACCTCTTGATCTCCCGCAAAGCCTTCGTCTTCATCCGCCTCAACCAGGACTACCGCACGCTTGAATTTGTCCTGGTACAAGTCCGGGTGGCGCTGTTCATATGCTGACAGTTTCTGAACCATGTGCGCCAATGAAGGGTAGTCTGCTTGGGAAGCCATATCCTTGATTTGTGAGGCAAGGCCCACCACTGCCAACTCGACTGCTTCTTTTTCAGTCACACGAGCCGAATAGCATCGGTTCCTTAGATTTCTGAAGCGCTGGATGTATTCTGCCACAGTTTCTCTACGCTTCTGACGTATTTGAGCTAGATCGGCAATGCCGGCCTCGGAAGCTTCTGAGTGAAACTGCATGTGGAACTGTTCTTCCAACTGCTTCCAAGTCCGGATCGAGTCCGGTGGCAACGAAGTGTACCACCCGAAAGCCGATCCCGTGAGGGACTGTGCGAAGAACCTCACACGTAGTGGATCCGACGCTGAGGCCGTTCCTAGCTGTGCCAAATATCGGCTCACATGTTCGATGGAGCTGGAGCCATCTGATCCACTGAACTTGGAGAAGTCAGGGAGCCGATACTTGGGTGGTAGCGGGACCAACTCGTATTCATCGGGGTACGGCTTGGAATAGCCGATTGTCCTCCTTTTCGGCACCATGCCGAACTGGTCCCTCAGGATCGTGCTGATCTAATCCACGGTGCTGGCTGTAGGAGTCGAACTCTGAAGATTCGCCGGGGTGGCGTACTTAGCCAGCCATGCTTGCTTTTCCAGCTCTGAGCCAACTGCAGGAGCTGAGCTCTGGAGGTTCGTCGGGGTGGCATATTTAGCTAGCCACGTCCGCTTCTCAAGATCTGTTGCTGACATTCCTCCTGCTTTCCCAAAAGTCCCTGCTGTCGCGGCCTGGTTTGTGAGTGCCCAGTTACCGCAGTGTGGCACGTATGTGCACATGTACCCGTGAGGGATCTCCTTAGGCGCCTCATGCAAGAACTGGCAGTCACTAGGGTCACCACCGATCTTGTAGACGACGAATGCCGGTGAATTCGGCACTTCTGGTGCTGCCAACGCAAATGGCAGCGGTGGACGGGACTGGAGTGGCATCTCTCCTTGGTGTGTCCCGAGAGCTGGTCCTGACAGAGAGTACTGGTGCCTCATGATCTCCTGGATCACCCGGAGAGCGACACGCTCCAAAGTGTTCACCAGGTTCTCAGAGTGGCGGTGCAGCGAGTGAGCCACCATGTAGTTGATCTCCTGACGTAGGGACCTGGTGCGTTCTTCTGATGGGGCAGAGAGGTCTATCCCATCGAGCGCACCATCCGGCGAGAACCCCTTCCACCTGATGCCATGTGAACGGGTTCTGTGAAAAGAGCCGATGAGGTCGGCTTCGAGGATTGCTTTGACCTCGTCATACTTCTTCTTGAGCTCGTCGGTCAGATCCTCGTACGTGACTGGAGTGCCGTCCGCCATCTCAGATGTAGATGTCGATGTGGTTGATGTCGAAGCCCGTCCCACCGGGCGTGCCAGAATGTGTTGCGGTCAGAAACCCACCGGCGGGCAGCGACGGGCAACACAGTAGAGCCGGGAACAACTTAGGGCTGCGGCTGGCCCTGGTCCCTCCGAGCGACGGCCCGCAAAGCCTCTGGTACACACGTCCGATGCTAGTGCAAGGGCGTGCCACCTGACCTATACCTGGTCAGGAAGGTGATGGAGATGCCTCGCTTAGTTTCCTGCATGGCATACACGTAAACATTAAATACGAGCCTCGATCGGCTCTCAGGTTATCCTGTGAATCGGCTCAAGGAGCCGATCCACCCATGATTCGTACGAGGTGCACGAATATATGGTGGTCCTGCTTGATCAAGATAAAGCTAAAGCGATCTACGACGATTTAGGGTTTTCACCGCATAATCGGATCATCCTACTCACGATTGGGCCTCGCGGTCACGTACGGTGATCGTAAGCCGGTCCTAGACAAGGCCTAAAAACCAACACGAGGTTGATCCTCGGAACATCCTGTCTAGGGCTAGCAAACGACACCCTACGCGTCGCTGGATCCTCCAACCCTTTGTAAGGCCTAACTATTGCAGATATTAAACTAATCCTTGAAGAACAAGGAGCAACCGTAACGGATCGGATCTACTAAATAAAGATCAAGCGGGGTGCCGCCCCTACACCTAAGATAGGTGTAAGGGCGGCTAGATATGCTAGGGTTGCACTACGACAGCATATGATACGAAGAACTATGCTAACCCTGACACATCTAAGATAACTACGTTGCTCGCCATCAAAAAGGCTTCAGTACGAGCAACGCATGAACAACAAAGAAGCTTGTGCTGCCTAGATCGCAAGATGCGATCTAGGCAGCATGATGCTTACCGGTAGAAACCCTCGAGACGAAGGAGTTGGCGATGCGCCGAGATTGATTTGTGGTGAACGTTGGTTGTTGTTTATTTCATAAACCCTAGATACATATTTATAGTCCAGGGGACTTTCTAATGTGGGAATAATCCCAACCTTGCACGAGGCAAACTCTAACTAACCGACACGTAATCTATATGTTACAGATACAAGGGCAAACTAGCCCAAACTTTGCATATAAGGCCGATTTACGTATTTCTTCCGTATATAATCTTCAAGTCCATCTTGATCGCGGCCCACCGCTGACTCGGTCAAATTCTGGTGATAACAGTGGTTCACTGGGCATAGGTGTGGGCGGGAGATTCTTCTACTTCATGAAAACTTCCAACAATGAATTGAGTATATATATGTGGATATATTCGATAAGGAAGAAGTTTGAAACATTTGAATGGATTCAAATAAATTTCAGCATGAGGTGGAATTCATCGTAATAGAAAAGTCAAATATCTATGATTGGATCATAGTGGAAATATTTGAATTACGAGTTTTAGCGAACATCTAAGAGAGTTATGAAATTGTTCTACAACTCACGTTTCTTGGAGTATGATACGTCTCCGACGTATCGATAATTTCTTATGTTCCATGCCACATTATTGATGATATCTACATGTTTTATGCATACTTTATGTCATATTTATGCATTTTCCGGCACTAACCTATTAACGAGATGCCGAAGAGCCAGTTGCTGTTTTCTGCTGTTTTTGGTTTCAGAAATCCTAGTAAAGAAATATTCTCGGAATTGGACGAAATCAAAGCCTAGGGTCCTATTTTGCCACGAAGCTTCCAGAAGACCGAAAGGGAAACGAAGTGAGGCGACGAGGCGGCGACACGCCAGGGCGGCGCGGCCCACCTCCTGGCCGCGCGGCCGTTGTGTGGGCCCCTCGCGTCGCCTCTTGACCTGCCCTTCCGCCTACTTAAAGCCTCCGTTGCGAAACCCCCAGTACCGAGAGCCACGATACGGAAAACCTTACTGAGACGCCGCCGCCGCCAATCCCATCTCGGGGGATTCTGGAGATCGCCTCCGGCACCCTGCCGGAGAGGGGAATCATCTCCCGGAGGACTCTTCACCGCCATGGTCGCCTCCGGAGTGATGAGTGAGTAGTTCACCCCTGGACTATGGGTCCATAGCAGTAGCTAGATGGTCGTCTTCTCCTCATGTGCTTCATTGTTGGATCTTGTGAGCTGCCTAACATGATCAAGATCATCTATCTGTAATTCTATATGTTGTGTTTGTCGGGATCCGATGGATAGAGAATACTATGTTATGTTGATTATCAATCTATTACCTATGTGTTGTTTATGATCTTGCATGATCTCCGTTATTAGTAGAGGCTCTGGCCAAGTTTTTACTCTTAACTCCAAGAGGGAGTATTTATGCTCGATAGTGGGTTCATGCCTCCATTAAATGCAGGACGATGTGAGAAAGTTCTAAGGATGTGGATGTGCTGTTGCCACTAGGGATAAAACATTGATGCTATGTCCGAGGATGTAGTTATTGATTACATTACGCACCATACTTAATGCAATTGTCTGTTGTTTGCAACTTAATACTGGAAGGGGTTCGGATGATAACCTGAAGGTGGACTTTTTAGGCATAGATGCATGCTGGATAGCGGTCTATGTACTTTGTCGTAATGCCCAATTAAATCTCACAATACTCATCGTATCATGTATGTGCATTGTCATGCCCTCTCTATTTGTCAATTGCCCGACTGTAATTTGTTCACCCAACATGCTATTTATCTTATGGGAGAGACACCTCTAGTGAACTGTGGACCCCGGTCCATTCTTTTACATCGAATACAATCTACTGCAATACTTGCTTTACTGTTTTCTGCAAACAATCATCATCCACACTATACATCTAATCCTTTGTTACAGCAAGCCGGTGAGATTGACAACCTCACTATTTCGTTGGGGCAAAGTACTTTGGTTGTGTTGTGCAGGTTCCACGTTGGCGCCGGAATCCCTGGTGTTGCGCCGCACTACATCCCGCCACCAACAACCTTCAACGTGGTTCTTGGCTCCTCCTGGTTCGATAAACCTTGGTTTCTTTCTGAGGGAAAAGTTGCTACTGTCTGCATCACACCTTCCTCTTGGGGTTCCCAACGGACGTGTGTTGTACACGCCATCAAGCATTTTTTCTGGCGCCGTTTCCGGGGAGATCAAGACACGCTGCAAGGGGAGTCTCCACAATCCAATCTCTTTACTTTGTTTTTGTCTTGCTTTACTTTACTTTATTTACTGTCTTGTTTGCATTCTCTATATTAAAAACACAAAAAAATTAGTTACTTGCATTTACTTTATTTAGTTTGCTTTATTTACTACTGTTAAAATGAAAACCCCTGAGAACACTAAGTTGTGTGATTTCACTAGTTAGGCTTAATGGAAAACAACAAAAATATTAGAGATCTTTATAGTATTTATCTTGAGTTAGGACATGAGGCGTTTGAAGAGAAAATTAAAAAACCCATGGAACTTTGTTTGCAAAATAGTTGTAGCAATGTAATTAGCATGAACTCTTTGAACACTATTATTGCTAATGCTATGGAAGAATTTAAGCTTGGGGAAGCTGGTTTTGATGAGCATGATATTTTTAGTCCCCCAAGCATGGAGGAGAGAATTTACTTTGATGACACTTTTCCTCCCATTTATGATGATAGTGGTATTTTGGTGCCGCCTACTATTGAGGATAAAGTTTATTATGATTATACTATGCCTCCTACATTTGATGATTATGGTGATGAGAATAATAATGATAGCTACTTTGTTGAATTTGATCCCACTATAATTAATAAGAATGACTATGCTTATGTTGGGAGTAGTAATTATTTTATGCATGAGACTCATGATAAGAATGCTTTATGTGATAGTTATATTGTTGAGTTTGTTCATGATGCTACTGGAAATTATTATGGGAGAGGAAAATATGGTTGTAGAAATCTTCATGTTACTAAAACACCTCTCTATATGCTGAATTTTTTGAAGTTACACTTGTTTTGTCTTCCTATGCTATTCACTTTGTTCTTCATTGACTTGTTTATTTACAAGACTCCTTTTTATAGGAAGTGGGTTAGGCTTAAATTTGTTTCATACTTGCTTTTTGATGCCCCCTTTGCTTCAACTCTCATCCTTATGCGAGTGCATCATTAAATTTACTGAGCCCACCTTAATGGCTATAAAGAAAGCACTTCTTGGGAGATAACCCATGATTTTACTACAGTACTTTTATTTTATATTTGAGTCTTGGAAGTTGTTTACTACTGTAGCAACCTCTCCTTATCATGTTTTTGTGCCAAGTAAAGTCTCTATGGTAAAGTTGATGCTAGATTTGGATTGCTGCACAGAAACAGCATTGCTGTCTGTCATGAATTCGCGCAGAAGTCTCTGTAAAAAAATCAAACAAATCTGCAAATTTACGTGCGTGATCCTCAGATATGTACGCAACTTTCATTAGTTTTGAGTTTTTCCGTTTGAGCAAGTTAAGTGCCCCTTCTAGGTTCGTCTTTACGGACTGTTCTGTTTTTGACAGATTCTGCCTTTTATTTCGCATTGCCTCTTTTGCTATGTTGGATGAATTTCTTTGATCCATTAATGACCAGTAGCTTTGTGCAATGTCCAGAAGTGTTAAGAATGATTGTGTCACCTCTGAACATGTGAATTTTTGATTGTGCACTAACCCTCTAATGAGTTTGCTTGAAGTTTAGTGTGAAGGAAGTTTTCAAGGGTCAAGAGAGGAGTATGATATATTATGATCAAGAGGAGTGAAAGCTCTAAGCTTGGGGATGCCCCGGTGGTTCACCCCTGCATATTTTAAGAAGAATCAAGCGTCTAAGCTTGGGGATGCCCAAGGCATCCCCTTCTTCATCGACAACATCATCAGGTTCCTCCCCTGAAACTATATTTTTATTCAGTCACATCTTATGTGCTCTGCTTGGAGCGTCGGTTTGTTTTTGTTTTTGTTTTTGTTTGAATAAAATGGATCCTAGCATTCATTGTGTGGGAGAGAGACACGCTCCGCTGTTGCATATGGACAAATATGTCGTTAGGCTTTACTCATAGTATTCATGGCGAAGGTTGAATCTTCTTCGTTAAGTTGTTATATGGTTGGAATCGGGAAATGCTACATGTAGTAATTCTAAAATGTCTTGAATAATTTGATACTTGGCAATTGTTGTGCTCATGTTTAAGCTCTTGCATCATATACTTTGCACCTATTAATGAAGAAATACATAGAGCTTGCTAAAATTTGGTTTGCATAATTGGTCTCTCTAAAGTCTAGATAATTTCTAGTATTGAGTTTGAACAACAAAGAAGACGGTGTAGAGTCTTATAATGTTTACAATATGTCTTTTATGTGAGTTTTGCTGCACCGGTTCATCCTTGTGTTTGTTTCAAATAACCTTGCTAGCCTAAACCTTGTATCGAGAAGGAATACTTCTCATGCATCCAAAATCCTTGAGCCAACCACTATGCCATTTGTGTCCACCATACCTACCTACTACATGGTATTTCTCCGCCATTCCAAAGTAAATTGCTTGAGTGCTACCTTTAAATTTCCATCATTCGCCTTTGCAATATATAGCTCATGGGACAAAATAGTCTTAAAAACTATTGTGGTATTGAATATGTACTTATGCACTTTATCTCTTATTAAGTTGCTTGTTGTGCGATAACCATGCTCCTGGGGACGCCATCAACTCTTTGTTGAATATAATGTGAGTTGCTATGCATGTTCGTCTTGTCTGAAGTAAGGGCGGTTTTCACAATCAAATGGTTTGAGTATGCATACTGTTAGAGAAGAACATTGGGCCGCTAACTAAAGCCATGAATCATGGTGGAAGTTTAAGTTTGGACATAAAACCTCAATCTCTTATGAGAATATTAACTGTTGTTGAATGCTTAAGCATTAAAAGAGGAGTCCATTATCTGTTGTCTATGTTGTCCCGGTATGGGTGTCTAAGTTGAAGAATGATCAAAAGCGAGAAATCCAATGCGAACTTTCTCCTTAGACCCTTGTACAGGCGGCATAGAGGTACCCCTTTGTGACACTTGGTTGAAACATATGTTACGCAATGATAATCAGTGTTAACCCAAGCTAATTAGGACAAGGTGCGGGCACTATTAGTACACTATGCATGAGGCTTGCAACTTGTAAGATATAATTTACATGATACATATGCTTTATTACTACCGTTGACAAAAATTGTTTCATGTTTTCAAAATAAAAGCTCTAGCACAAATATAGCAATCGATGCTTTCCTCTTTGAAGGACCTTTCTTTTAATTTTATGTTGAGTCAGTTCACCTATCTCTCTCCACCTCAAGAAGCAAACACTTGTGTGAACTGTGCATTGATTCCTACATACTTGCATATTGCACTTGTTATATTACTTTCCATTGACAATATCCATGAGATATACATGTTACAAGTTGAAAGCAACCGCTGAAACTTAATCTTCCTTTGTGTTGCTTCAATACCTTTACTTTGATTTATTGCTTTATGAGTTAACTCTTATGCAAGACTTATTGATGCTTGTCTTGAAGTACTATTCATGAAAAGTCTTTGCTTTATGATTCATTTGTTTACTCATGTCATTACCATTGTTTTGATCGCTGCATTCATTACATATGCTTACAATAGTATGATCAAGGTTATGATGGCATGTCACTCCAGAAATTATCTTTGTTATCGTTTACCTGCTCGGGACGAGCAGGAACTAAGCTTGGGGATGCTGATACGTCTCCGACGTATCGATAATTTCTTATGTTCCATGCCACATTATTGATGATATCTACATGTTTTATGTATACTTTATGTCATATTTATGCATTTTCCGGCACTAACCTATTAACGAGATGCCGAAGAGCCAGTTGCTGTTTTCTGCTGTTTTTGGTTTCAGAAATTCTAGTAAAGAAATATTCTCGGAATTGGACGAAATCAACGCCCAGGGTCCTATTTTGCCACGAAGCTTCCAGAAGACCGAAAGGGAAATGAAGTGAGGCGACGAGGCGGCGACACGCCAGGGCGGCGCGGCCCACCTCCTGGCCGCGCGGCCCTGTTGTGTGGGCCCCTCACGTCGCCTCTTGACCTGCCCTTCCGCCTACTTAAAGCCTTCGTCGCGAAACCCCCAGTACCGAGAGCCACGATACGGAAAACCTTACTGAGACGCCGCCGCCGCCAATCCCATCTCGGGGGATTCTGGAGATCGCCTCCGGCACCCTGCCGGAGAGGGGAATCATCTCCCGGAGGACTCTTCACCGCCATGGTCGCCTCCGGAGTGATGAGTGAGTAGTTCACCCCTGGACTATGGGTCCATAGCAGTAGCTAGATGGTCGTCTTCTCCTCATGTGCTTCATTGTTGGATCTTGTGAGCTGCCTAACATGATCAAGATCATCTATCTGTAATTCTATATGTTGTGTTTGTCGGGATCCGATGGATAGAGAATACTATGTTATGTTGATTATCAATCTATTACCTATGTGTTGTTTATGATCTTGCATGCTCTCCGTTATTAGTAGAGGCTCTGGCCAAGTTTTTACTCTTAACTCCAAGAGGGAGTATTTATGCTCGATAGTGGGTTCATGCCTCCATTAAATCTGGGATAGTGACAGAAAGTTCTAAGGTTGTGGATGTGCTGTTGCCACTAGGGATAAAACATTGATGCTATGTCCGAGGATGTAGTTATTGATTACATTACGCACCATACTTAATGCAATTGTCTGTTGTTTGCAACTTAATACTGGAAGGGGTTCGGATGATAACCTGAAGGTGGACTTTTTAGGCATAGATGCATGCTGGATAGCGGTCTATGTACTTTGTCGTAATGCCCAATTAAATCTCACAATACTCATCGTATCATGTATGTGCATTGTCATGCCCTCTCTATTTGTCAATTGCCCGACTGTAATTTGTTCACCCAACATGCTATTTATCTTATGGGAGAGACACCTCTAGTGAACTGTGGACCCCGGTCCATTATTTTACATCGAATACAATCTACTGCAATACTTGCTTTGCTGTTTTCTGCAAACAATCATCATCCACACTATACATCTAATCCTTTGTTACAGCAAGCCGGTGAGATTGACAACCTCACTGTTTCGTTGGGGCAAAGTACTTTGGTTGTGTTGTGCAGGTTCCACGTTGGCGCCGGAATCCCTGGTGTTGCGCCGCACTACATCCCGCCACCAACAACCTTCAACGTGCTTCTTGGCTCCTCCTGGTTCGATAAACCTTGGTTTCTTTCTGAGGGAAAACTTGCTACTGTCTGCATCACACCTTCCTCTTGGGGTTCCCAACGGACGTGTGCTGTACACGCCATCAGAGTATCATAGTGATGATGGAGTATCCGAGAGATGTATCCAAACCTTGTTGGGTCAATGATGAGATAAAATATTGATGCTATTATATTTTTGTGGATTATGCTTTAGTGACTACCGCTTTTACACTAAATAGAGCATCATCATGATCCATTGAAATGACACCATACGAGTTATGGCATGGGTATGAACCTTAATAGTCCTTTCTTAAATTTTGGATTGCATAGCATAAAGTAAGTAAGTTTTCAACCAAAATCGGATGAATGTCTTTGTTGGTTATCCCACAGAATTGATTGGGAATTCTTTCCACTATGGAGACAAAGACAAAAGTGTTTGTCGATGTTTCTTACTTATTTCCAAGAAATTGTTTTTAGCGAAGTATTTGAGTGGGAGGACAATAAAACTTGATAAGGTTTATGAACCCGAGCATAATGATCAGAGTAGCGCAGCATCGGAATTGGTTCCGGAAGCGGCCACGACGATCATGGCTCCCATGTCTAGAAAATGTTATAGTCATGGAGATCGAAGTACTTATTGAACCTTGTAGATATGGTTTACTTTGTGATCAAATAAATGATTTGTGAACAAAGGATTGTTTTTGAACAATGATAAACCAACTACATACAAAGAAGTTATGATGGGCCCTGACTCCGTTAAAATGGCTATACGCCATGAAATCCAAGATAGATGAATATTTTTTGAAAGTAAACGGATCTATAAAATTGATGGACTTGGATGGAATATCCTTGAATAAGCTCGACTTGTCGAAAAGTAGTTTACGACAAAGTTCAAAGAGTTGACTACGATAAGATTAGATCTTCCGTAGCAATGCTTATAGTCTATGTGGATTATTCTAGTAATCGCTACATATTTCTTTCATGAGATATGATAGTAGGATGGCAAAATACATTACTTAACAGAAGTGTGTATTAAAGGTGTATACAAGATACAACCAATTGTTTTGCTAGTCCGTGGAATACTAGATAGGTAAACAAACTTCAATTGGATGAAGTGAGTATCGCGGAGTTGGAATCTTCACCGGATGAAATAGTCAAAGAGTTTTTTGATTTCATCAGAAACGATGAAGAGGCTTGCATTTGCAAGAAATTAAGTGGGAGCGCTGAGACATATTTATAATACTTTATGTAGATACATATAGTTGGTTATAAATGATGTAATTATATACTTGATTATGAAAGGTTTCATTGAGAATTAACTTCAATGAAAGGATATGGACTGAAACATATTTAGTGTCAAGATCTATGAAGATAGATTGAGACACATAATAAAGTTTAAAGTCAAAGTACATAGAATGGATATTGAAGTAGTTCAATATAGAAATATTAAGAAAATGTTCTTTTCATGTGAAGGTTTAACAAGGCTTGAGTGTATCTGACACTCAATAAAGTAAAAACACATGAGTGATTATAGATCATGAATAATATGTACACAATCAGATGTCCTTTGTTCTAAAAAGTTAGGAGCATATACCAGAAGGATACATGTGATGATCAATGGACAAACAGTAAGAATATCCCTGTGTGCTTTAGAAGAACCAAGGATATATATATAGTTTTAATTATATGGGGTAATGACAAACAAATCGATGTAAGGTGTTGCACCGATATTTGTTTTGTCACATATAAAAATAAAAATTTCAATCTCAAAATTAGACTAAGTGTTGTTTAAAAGGTAGCACATGAGCTAGAAGTTGTCTATGCTAGATTTAGAAGAGTTCTAAATATTGTGACGGATTCTACAAACGAAGGCAGATTATGTCATTGTTTTGACAATGACTGAGGATGTTAAGTCAAGAGGTTATTTGAGAACTTGGTGTAGTTCCGACAGTGTCAGAATTTTGAAGCTATATTGTGTATGACAATATTGGTGACATATTTCAGACTGCGGAATTAAGGTTCCACCAGAAGACCAAACATATTTAATGCCGACTCATTTGGAAAATGAGTGATGTCAGAATTGTTGACTAAAACCTCTCCCGTGAGCAAAACATGATAAAGCACCAGAAGGCCAAGGTGTTATATCTTTACAAATGTAAACTAGATTATTGACTCTAGTGCAAGTGGGAGACTGTTGGAGATATGCCCAAGAGGCAATAATAAAATGGTTATTATAATATATCTTTATGTTTATGATAAAAGTTTATATACCATGCTATAATTGTATTAACCGAAACATTGATACATGTGTGTTATGTAAACAACAATGAGTCCCTAGTAAGCCTCTTAACTAGCTTGTTGATTAATAGATGATTAGTTTCATAATAATGAACATTGGATGTTATTAATAACAAGGTTATATCATTATATGAATGATGTAATAGACACACCCAATTAAGCGTAGCATAAGATCACGTCATTAAGTTATTTGCTATAAGCTTTCGATACATAGTTACCTAGTCCTTTTGACCATGAGATCATGTATATCACTTATACCGGAAAGATACTTTGATTACATCAAACGCCACTGCGTAAATGGGTGGTTATAAAGGTGGGATTAAGTATCTGGAAAGTATGAGTTGAGGCATATGGATCAACAGTGGGATTTGTCCATCCCGATGACGGATAGATATACTCTGGACCCTCTCGGTGGAATGTCGTCTAAATAGCTTGCAAGCATATGAATGGTTCATAAGAGACCACATACCATGGTACGAGTGAAGAGTACTTGTCAGGAGATGAGGTTGAACAAGGTATAGAGATACCGATGATCAAACCTCGGACAAGTAAAATATCGCGTGACAAAGGGAATCGGTATCATATGTGAATGGTTCATTCGATCACTAAGTCATCGTTGAATATGTGGGAGCCATTATGGATCTCCAGATCCCGCTATTGGTTATTTGTCGGAGAGAGGTCTCAACCATGTCTACATAGTTCACGAACCGTAGGGTGACACACTTAAGGTTTGATGTCGTTTAAGTAGATATGGAATAAGGAATGGAGTTCGAAGTTTTGTTCGGAGTCTCGGATGGGATCCAGGACATCACGAGGAGGTCCGGAATGGTCCGGAGAATAAGATTCATATATAGGAAGTCATATTCCAAGTTTGGAATTGATCCGGTGCATTTATGGCAGGTTCTAGAAGGTTCTAGAAAAGTCCGGAAGAAATCACCATGGAAAGTGGAGTCCCGGAGGGACTCCACCTTGCATGGCCAGCCAACCCTAAAGGGGAGGAGTCCAAGGTGGACTCCCCAAGGGTGGCCGGCCAACCCCCCAAGGAAGGGGTGGGAGTCCCACCTTGAGTGGGATTCCCCCCCCTTGGGTAGGTTTTGTCCCTATGGAAGGTTTTGGTTTCGGGTCTTATTCGAAGATTTGGATATCAACACTTGGGGATTTCCACCTATATAATGAGGAGGAGAGGGAGGGGGCTGCCCACTCTTGGCCGCACCACCTAGGGCTGCCCATGGCCGGCGCCCTAGCCACCCCCTCTCCCAAACCCTAGCCTCTCCTCCTCCACCACTTCTCCCGCATACGCTTAGGCGAAGCCCTGCCGGAGTTCTCCACCACCACCGCCACCACGCCGTCATGCTGTCGGGATTCCGAGGAGGTTCTACTACTTCCGCTGCCCGCTGGAACGGGGAGAAGGACGTCGTCTAAATCAACACCGAACGTGTGACCGAGTACGGAGGTGCTGCCCGATTGTGGCACCGTCAAGATCTTCTACGCGCTTTTGAAAGCGGCAAGTGATCGTCTACCGCAGCAACGAGAGCCTCCTCTTGTAGGCTTTGGAAATCTTCAAGGGTTAGTCTCGTTCATCCCCTCGTTGCTCCCATCTTCTAGATTGCATCTTGGCTTGGATTGCGTTCTCACGGTAGGAATTTTTTTGTTTTCTATGCTACGAATCCCTACAAAGTTTGATGGTGTCAACCACATGCCGGGCACCTCACAGTGCAGCCGCCGTGCCGTACCTGATGCCCATGGAGCGCGTGACCCGAATAACTACTATACTAAGAGCGATCAACTTCGATTTTTGCTAGAATTTTGAATTTTTTCCTGGGTTTACTGCGTTCTGACACGTCTACTCTTTTGTAGTTGACTAGTTGAATGTTCGTGCGATGCCACAAGATATCAAATTTCATTTCGTACCGCACATGTAAACATGCTGCATGTAAAAAGTAAAAAAAAGAGGAAAGAACATACAATTTAGTTTACTCAAACTTGATCTTTCCATCCCTTCTCCTTTCCAACCATTGCGCATGGCCCCTGATGTCTACGAGTGCTTCTATTCTTGTAGACAGTGTTGGGCCTCCAAGAGCAGAGGTTTGTAGAACAGCAGCAAGTTTCCCTTAAGTGGATCACCCAAGGTTTATCGAACTCAGGGAGGAAGAGGTCAAAGATATCCCTCTCATGCAACCCTGCAACCACAAAGCAAGAAGTCTCTTGTGTCCCCAACACACCTAATAGGTGCACAAGTTCGGCGAAGAGATAGTGAAATACAAGTGGTATGAATGAATATGAGCAGTAGTAACGGCGCCAGAAAAGTGCTTGCTGGCGTGCAGTTGATGGTCGTAATATTGCAGGAAGTAAAGATGCAGTAAAACAGTAAACAAGCAGCGATAGCAGTATTTAGGAACAAGGCCTAGGGATCATACTTTCACTAGTGGACACTCTCAACATTGATCACATACACATAATAGATAGATGCTAGACTCTACACCCTCTTGTTGGATGATGAACACCACTAACTGTGTAGGATTACACGAACCCTCAATGCCGGAGTTAACAAGCTCCACAATATTCAATGTTCATATTTAAATAACCTTAGAGTGCATAACAGATCAACATAACCAAACCAAGTACTAACATAGCATGCACACTGTCACCTTCACACTACGAAAGGAGGAATAGATCACATCAATACTATCATAGCAATAGTTAACTTCATAATCTACAAGAGATCACAATCATAGCCTACGCCAAGTACTACACGATGCACACACTGTCACCATTACACCATGCAGGAGGAATAAACTACTTTAATAACATCACTAGAGTAGCACACAGATAAATTGTGATACAAAACACATTGCAATCATAAAGAGATATAAATAAGCACTTCACTATGCCATTCATAACAGTGAATAAGTATTCTGTGAAATATAGCCTAAGAGACCCACACGGTGCACACACTGTCACCTTTACACACGTGGGACAAGGAGTCTCCGGAGATCACATAAGTAAAATCCACTTGACTAGCATAATGACATCTAGATTACAAGCATCATCATATGAATCTCAATCATGTAAGGCAGCTCATGAGATTATTGTATTGAAGTACATAGGAGAGAGATGAACCACATAGCTACCGGTACAGCCCCGAGCCTCGATGGAAAACTACTCCCTCCTCATGGGAGACAGCAGCGTTGATGAAGATGGCGGTGGTGTCGATGGAGAAGCCTTCCGGGGGCACTTCCCCGTCCCGGCGGCATGCCGGAACAGAGACTCCTGTCCCCCAGATCTTGGCTTCGCGATGGCGGCGGCTCTGGAAGGTTTTCTCTGGTTTCGTCGAACGTCGTAGGGTTTTCGCGACGGAGACTTTAAGTAGGCGGAAGGGCAAGGTCGGTGGAGTCCTGGTGGGGCCACACACTAGGCCGGCGCGGCCAGGGCTTGGGCCACGCCGGCCTACTGTGTCCCCACCTCGTGGCCCCACTTCGTTTCCCCTTCGGACTTCTGGAAGCTTCGTGGAAAAATAGGACCCTGGGCGTTGATTTCGTCCGATTCCGAGAATATTTCCTTACTAGGATTTCTGAAACCAAAAACAGCAGAAAACAAAGAAGCGGCCCTTCGGCATCTCGTCAATAGGTTAGTTCCGGAAAACGCATAATAATGACATAAAGTATGCATAAAACATGTAGATATCATCAATAATGTGGCATGGAACATAAGAAATTATCGATACGTCGGAGACGTATCAGCATCCCCAAGCTTAGTTCCTGCTCGTCCCGAGCAGGTAAACGATAACAAAGATAATTTCTGGAGTGACATGCCATCATAACCTTGATCATACTATTGTAAGCATATGTAATGAATGCAGCGATCAAAACAATGGTAATGACATGAGTAAACAACTAAATCATAAAACAAAGACTTTCATTGAATAGTACTTTCAAGACAAGCATCAATAAGTCTTGCATAAGAGTTAACTCATAAAGCAATAAATCAAAGTAAAGGTATTGAAGCAACACAAAGGAAGATTAAGTTTCAGCGGTTGCTTTCAACTTATAACATGTATATCTCATGGATAGTGTCAATGTAAAGTAATATAACAAGTGCAATATGCAAGTACGTAGGAATCAATGCACAGTTCACACAAGTGTTTGCTTCTCGAGGTGGAGATAAATAGGTGAACTGACTCAACATAAAAGTAAAAGAAAGGTCCTTCAAAGAGGAAAGCATCGATTGCTATATTTGTGCTAGAGCTTTTATTTTGAAAACATGAAACAATTTTGTCAACGGTAGTAATAAAGCATATGTGTTATGTAAATTATATCTTACAAGTTGCAAGCCTCATGCATAGTATACTAGTAGTGCCCGCACCTTGTCCTAATTAGCTTGGATTAACACGGATTATCATTGCATGACATATGTTTCAACCAAGTGTCACAAAGGGGTACCTCTATGCCGCCTGTACAAGGGTCTAAGGAGAAAGTTCGCATTGGATTTCTCGCTTTTGATCATTCTTCAACTTAGACACCCATACCGGGACAACATAGACAACAGATAATGGACTCCTCTTTTAATGCTTAAGCATTCAACAGTTAATATTCTCATAAGAGATTGAGGTTTTATGTCCAAACTGAAACTTCCACCATGATTCATGGCTTTAGTTAGCGGCCCAATGTTCTTCTCTAACAGTATGCATACTCAAACCATTTGATTGTGAAAACCGCCCTTACTTCAGACAAGACGAACATGCATAGCAACTCACATGATATTCAACAAAGAGCTGATGGCGTCCCCAGGAGCATGGTTATCGCACAACAAGCAACTTAATAAGAGATAAAGTGCATAAGTACATATTCAATACCACAATAGTTTTTAAGGCTATTTTGTCCCATGAGATATATATTGCAAAGGCGAATGATGGAAATTTAAAGGTAGCACTCAAGCAATTTACTTTGGAATGACGGAGAAATACCATGTAGTAGGTAGGTATGGTGGACACAAATGGCATAGTGGTTGGCTCAAGGATTTTGGATGCATGAGAAGTATTCCCTCTCGATACAAGGGTTAGGCTAGCAAGGTTATGAAACAAACACAAGGATGAACCGGTGCAGCAAAACTCACATAAAAGACATATTGTAAACATTATAAGACTCTACACCGTCTTCCTTGTTGTTCAAAACTCAATACTAGAAATTATCTACACTTTAGAGAGACCAAATATGCAAACCAAATTTTAGCAAGCTCTATGTATTTCTTCATTAATAGGTGCAAAGTATATGATGCAAGAGCTTAAACATGAGCACAACAATTGCCAAGTATCAAATTATCCAAGACATTTTAGAATTACTACATGTAGCATTTCCCGATTCCAACCATATAACAATTTAACGAAGAAGATTCAACCTTCGCCATGAATACTATGAGTAAAGCCTAAGGACATATTTGTCCATATGCAACAGCGGAGCGTGTCTCTCTCCCACACAATGAATGCTAGGATACATTTTATTCAAACAAAAACAAAAACAAAAACAAACCGACGCTCCAAGCAAAGCACATAAGATGTGATGGAATAAAAATGTAGTTTCAGGGGAGGAACCTGATAATGTTGTCGATGAAGAAGGGGATGCCTTGGGCATCCCCAAGCTTAGACGCTTGAGTCTTCTTAAAATATGCAGGGGTGAACCACCGGGGCATGCCCAAGCTTAAACTCTTCAATCTTCTTGATCATAGTATATCATCCTCCTCTCTTGACCCTTGAAAACTTCCTCCACACCAAACTCGAAACAAACTCATTAGAGGGTTAGTGCATAATCAAAATTTCACATGTTCAGAGGTGACACAATCATTCTTAACACTTCTGGATGTTGCACAAAGCTACTGGAAGTCAATGGAACAAAGAAATCCATCCAACAAAGCAAAAGAGGCAATGCGAAATAAAAGGCAGAATCTGTCAAAACAGAACAGTCCGTAAAGACGAATTTTAAAGTGGCACCAGACTTGCTCAGATGAAAATGCTCAAATTTAATGAAAGTTGCGTACATATCTTAGGATCACGCACGTAAATTGGCAGATTTTTCTGAGTTACCTACAGAGAATTCTGCCCAGATTCGTGATAGACAGAAATCTGTTTCTGCGCAGTAATCCAAATCTAGTATGAACCTTACTATCAAAGACTTTACTTGGCACAACAATGCAACAAAATTAAGATAAGGAGAGGTTGCTACAGTAGTAACAACTTCCAAGACAAAAATACAAAATAAAAGTACTGTAACAAAATAAACACATGGGTTATCTCCCAAGAAGTTCTTTCTTTATAGCCATTAAGATGGGCTCAGCAATTTTAATGATGCACTCGCAAGAAATAAGAGTTGAAGCAAAAGAGAGCATCAAGAAGCAAATTCAAAACACATTTAAGCCTAACATGCTTCCTATGCATAGGAATCTTGTAAATAAACAAGTTCATGAAGAGCAAAGTAACAAGCATAGGAAGATAAAACAAGTGTAACTTCAAAAATTTCAGCATATAGAGAGGTGTTTTAGTAACATGAAAATTTCTACAACCATATTTTCCTCTCTCATAATAAATTTCAGAGGCATCATGAACAAACTCAACAATATAAGTATCACATAAAGCATTCTTATTCACATGCATAAAAGTATCATTACTCTCCACATAAGCATAATCAATTTTATTAGTTGTAGTGGGAGCAAATTCAACAAAGTAACTATCATTATTATTCTCATCAAGTGTAGGAGGCATAGTATCATCATAATAAAACTTATCCTCCATAGTAGGCGGCACCAAAAGACCACTATCATTATAATCATCATATATGGGAGGCATATCATAATCAACATAAACTTTCTCCTCAATACCCGGAGGGCTAAAGAGATCATTTTCATCAAAACCGACCTCCCAAGCTTAAATTCTTCCATAGCATTAGCAACAATGGTGTTCAAAGCATTCATACTAATAACATTCCCATTAGCATGCATAAGTTCCATGGGTTTTTTAATTTTCTCTTCAAACACATCATGTCCTAATTCAAGATAAAGTTCATAAAGATCTCTCATTTTGTTGTTGTCTTCCATTAAGCCTTACTAGTGTAAAACAAGAGACAAAAATATGCAATTGCAGGATCTAAAGGAAATAGCTTCGAGCACACACACAACGGCAACAGAAAAGTACTTAGTTACCTGGGACCGGAGTATGAGTGCCTTTTACCTTTCCTCCCCGGCAACGGCGCCAGAAAATAGCTTGATGTCTACGGGTGCTTCTATTCTTGTAGACAGTGTTGGGCCTCCAAGAGTAGAGGTTTGTAGAACAGCAGCAAGTTTCCCTTAAGTGGATCACCCAAGGTTTATCGAACTCAGGGAGGAAGAGGTCAAAGATATCCCTCTCATGCAACCCTGCAACCACAAAGCAAGAAGTCTCTTGTGTCCCCAACACACCTAATAGGTGCACTAGTTCGGCGAAGAGATAGTGAAATACAAGTGGTATGAATGAATATGAGCAGTAGTAACGGCGCCAGAAAAGTGCTTGCTGGCGTGCAGTTGATGGTCGTAATATTGCAGGAAGTAAAGATGCAGTAAAACAGTAAACAAGCAGCGATAGCAGTATTTAGGAACAAGGCCTAGGGATCATACTTTCACTAGTGGACATTCTCAACATTGATCACATACACATAATAGATAGATGCTAGACTCTACACCCTCTTGTTGGATGATGAACACCACTAACTGTGTAGGATTACACGAACCCTCAATGCCGGAGTTAACAAGCTCCACAATATTCAATGTTCATATTTAAATAACCTTAGAGTGCATAACAGATCAACATAACCAAACCAAGTACTAACATAGCATGCACACTGTCACCTTCACACTACGAAAGGAGGAATAGATCACATCAATACTATCATAGCAATAGTTAACTTCATAATCTACAAGAGATCACAATCATAGCCTACGCCAAGTACTACACGATGCACACACTGTCACCATTACACCGTGCAGGAGGAATAAACTACTTTAATAACATCACTAGAGTAGCACACAGATAAATTGTGATACAAAACACATTGCAATCATAAAGAGATATAAATAAGCACTTCACTATGCCATTCATAACAGTGAATAAGTATTCTATGAAATATAGCCTAAGAGACCCACACGGTGCACACACTGTCACCTTTACACACGTGGGACAAGGAGTCTCCGGAGATCACATAAGTAAAATCCACTTGACTAGCATAATGACATCTAGATTACAAGCATCATCATATGAATCTCAATCATGTAAGGCAGCTCATGAGATTATTGTATTGAAGTACATAGGAGAGAGATGAACCACATAGCTACCGGTACAGCCCCGAGCCTCGATGGAGAACTACTCCCTCCTCATGGGAGACAGCAGCGTTGATGAAGATGGCGGTGGTGTCGATGGAGAAGCCTTCCGGGGGCACTTCCCCGTCCCGGCGGCGTGCCGGAACAGAGACTCCTGTCCCCCAGATCTTGGCTTCGCGATGGCGGCGGCTCTGGAAGGTTTTCTCTGGTTTCGTTGAACGTCGTAGGGTTTTCACGACGGAGACTTTAAGTAGGCGGAAGGGCAAGGTCGGTGGAGTCCTGGTGGGGCCACACACTAGGCCGGCGCGGCCAGGGCTTGGGCCGCGCCGCCCTACTGTGTCCCCACCTCGTGGCCCCACTTCGTTTCCCCTTCGGACTTCTGGAAGCTTCGTGGAAAAATAGGACCCTAGGCGTTGATTTCGTCCGATTCCGAGAATATTTCCTTACTAGGATTTCTGAAACCAAAAACAGCAGAAAACAGCAACTGGCCCTTCGGCATCTCGTCAATAGGTTAGTTCCGGAAAACGCATAATAATGACATAAAGTATGCATAAAACATGTAGATATCATCAATAATGTGGCATGGAACATAAGAAATTATCGATACGTCGGAGACGTATCAGCCCCCGTCTTTTTCATTGATGAACTTTTATAGGCCATCTTTTTCATTTATGAATGTTTTAGAACAACCAAATAGTCTTAAACATAACATTTAGATTTTGGGGCGCTGCTTGCTACTTTCCGGTTGGTAAAATGCCGACATTATATGATGTCTTGCAATACAAACTGATGAAAATGAAAGTCAGTAAACAAAAGATGTTAGATTGATATGTGGTTACCTGCAATGCAGATTATAGTGAAATATACTACACATGGTAATAACTACGGAGGTCAAATTTCTCCTACATACTATGTTTACATACATGAGGGCCAATCAATAGCAAAACGTGGGTAGCTCCAGAAAAGCATTGCGTGATGCTGCTCTTCTTCAACCTGAGATCATGGATTGGAAGTTAGTCATCTCTGTCATGCATGCAGTCCATGTACCTAACGGAGCCAAAGTAGTAACTATTTGTCGATCAGGTAGAATATCGCAAGGGCATGTGACTGCTCGATGGTTGTGGACTACCAAATGTAAGCGTCTCCTTTGGCGATAATTCTACATCCGAGGTATTGGGTTTTAGCAAGGTTGTGGTTGCACACAACGTTACTCTTGTGGATGTCATGCTTGTAAAAACCCTTGGTTACAATCTACTTTCTGTTTCCGCCATTGGCAAGATGGGTTTCGCCGTCTTTATTGATAATGATATTGTGGTCCTCTTGTGTGGAGCAAGACTCTAAAAGTCGCTTTTGTTGGATATCGCGAACATAACTTGTATGTGGTGGACTTCTCGGGGGCCACCACCTCAAGTGAGATGTGCCTATTCGGAAAGGCGGATGTGGGTTGGTTGTGGCATCGCCGCTTGGCCCATGTCAACATGAGAACTTTGCGAAGTCTTCACAAGGGGAACCATATTGTGAGACTAATGGAAAATGTTTCTTTTGCCAAAGATCATGTTTGTAGGGCTTGTGTTGAAGGAAAAATGCATGACTCTTCGCACCCAAGCAAAACTATCATCTCTTCCAAGAGGATCTTGGAGCTCCTTCATGTGGATCTCTTTGGTCCTACCACTCATGCAAGTCTTGGTGCGAAGAAATATTGCTTGGTAATTGTTGATGACTATTCAAGATACACTTGTGGATCTTCATTGACTTTGCTACCGAGGTGCAACGCCAACACAATCTCCTCATTATGGCAATAAGAAGTGACAACGACTCCGAATTCAAGAACTACACACTCAATGATTTTCTTAGTGATGAGGGGATAAGACATCAATATTCCGCTGCATACACCCCTCAACAAAATGGTGTTGCGGAGAGGAAGAACCGGACTCTCCTGGATATGGCAAGGTCTATGATGGCGGAATACAAATCCCGTTATGACTTTTGGGCCGAAGCTATCTCCACCGCTTGCCATTCTTCTAACCGGCTCTATCTCCGTAAGGGCTTGAACAAGACTCCATATGAAATACTCACCGGCAACAAGCCTAATATCTCATACTTCAAGGTGTTCGGGTGTAAGTGTTTCTATAAAATCAAAGGAGTTCGTTTATCTAAATTTGCTCCTAAAGCTTTGGAGGGTATATTTGTTGGTTACGGTGCCGAATCTCACACTTATAGAGTCTTTGATATATCTTCCAAGATTATCATCGAATCTTGTAGTGTGAAGTTCGAAGAAAATGATGGCTCCCAAGTGGGGCAAGTTGATGTATGTGCAGGTGATGAAATACCTCAAGATGCCATAGTAAGAATGGGTGTGGGATTTTTCCGCCCCATTGAGGGACACGGTGTGGCGTCTCGGGAAGGACTATGCTCTACCACGGTGGAGCCCTCATCTTCTCAACATCAACAAACTCCATCTCTTGAAGCTAATGATGCACCAACCCAAGAACAAGAAGAAAACCCTCCCTCTTATGTACAAGATCAAGGAAAAGATCAATCAAGGATTCATGATGGATCCTATGAATATCCATTCAATATTCTCCTCTCACTGTATAATGTCCAAGATCAAGCACATGATATTGAGCAACCTCAAGAAATTGAGGAAGCTCAAGTTGAAGGTCAAGACGGGGACCCAAATGATCGAGTTGATCAAGTGATACCTCCAAGGCCAAGAAGAACCAAGGAGGAGATCGAGGCCCATCGTCTAGCAAGAAGAGAAAGGAACCTTGAAATCCGTGAACACACACATGACAAGGTCCTTGGTGATTTAAGGGCAAGTGTTACCACAAGAAGGCAATTGGCTAACTTTAGCAATCATCATGCTTATATATCCTAGTGGAACCCAAGAAAGTGTTTGAATCCCTTGAAGATTCGGATTGGTTGGAAGCTATGCACGATGAACTCAACAACTTCAAGCGCAATAAAGTATGGACTTTAGTAGAGAAGCCAAAGGGGTGCCACAATGTTATAGGCACTAAATGGATTTTCAAGAACAAGCAAGATGAGTTTGAAAATGTTGTGAGGAACAAGGCAAGATTGGTGGCTCAAGGTTTCTCTCAAGTTGAAGGAATTGACTTTGGAGAAACTTATGCTCCCGTGGCTCGCCTTGAGTCCATCCGTATCCTTCTTGCTTATGCATCGCATCATAACTTTAAGTTACAACAAATGGATGTGAAAAGTGCATTTCTTAATGGTCCTTTGCATGAAGAGGTTTATGTTAAGCAACTCCCGGGGTTTGAGGATCTCAACTTTCCTAACCATGTCTATAAGCTTGATAAAGCACTTTATGGTCTCAAACAAGCTTCTAGAGCTTGGTACGAGCACCTTAAAGAATTGTTTATAGACCGTGGGTTTGATGTTGGGCTAATCGATCTCACTCTTTTTACTAAGAGGGTCAATGGGGAGGTTTTCGTTTGCCAATTATATGTTGATGATATTATCTTTGGCTCTACTAACAAAGCTTTCAATGATGAATTTTCAAAGCTTATGACTGATAGGTTTGAGATGTCTATGATGGGAGAGATGAAGTTCTTCCTTGGTTTTGAGATCAAGCAATTCAGAGAAGTGATACGTCCCAAACGTATCTATAATTTCTTATGTTCCATGCTACTTTTATGATGATACTCACATGTTTTATACACATTATATGTCATTATTATGCATTTTCCGGCACTAACCTATTGACGAGATGCCGAAGAGCCAGTTGCTGTTTTCTGCTGTTTTTGGTTTCAGAAATCCTAGTAAGGAAATATTCTCGGAATTGGACGAAATCAACGCACAGGGGCCTATTTTTCCACGAAGCTTCCAGAAGTCCGAAGAGGAAACGAAGTGGGGCCACGAGGCGATGCCACACTTGGGCGGCGCGGCCTGGCCCTTGGCCGCGCCGGCCTGTTGTGTGGGGCCCTCGTGTGGCCCCCTGACCTGCCCTTCCGCCTACTTAAAGCCTCCGTCGCGAAACCCCCAGTACCGAGAGCCACGATACGGAAAACCTTCCAGAGACGCCGCCGCCGCCAATCCCATCTCGGGGGATTAGGAGATCGCCTCCAGCACCCTGCCGGAGAGGGGAATCATCTCCCGGAGGTCTCTTCATCGCCATGATCGCCTCCGGATCGATGTGTGAGTAGTTCACCCCTGGACTATGGGTCCATAGCAGTAGCTAGATGGTCGTCTTCTCCTCATTGTGCTATCATGTTCGATCTTGTGAGCTGCCTATCATGATCAAGATCGTCTATTTGTAATCCTTCATGTTGTGTTTGTTGGGATCCGATGAATATTGAATACTATGTCAAGTTGATTATCAATCTATCATATATGTTATTTATGTTCTTGCATGCTCTCCGTTGCTAGTAGAGGCTCTGGCCAAGTTGATACTTGTAACTCCAAGAGGGAGTATTTATGCTCGATAGTGGGTTCATGCCTCCATTAAATCTGGGACAGTGACAGAAAGTTCTAAGGTTGTGGATGTGCTGTTGCCACTTGGGATAAAACATCGATGCTTTGTCTAAGGATATTTGTGTTGATTACATTACGCACCATACTTAATGCAATTGTCTGTTGTTTACAACTTAACACCGGAAGGGGTTCGGATGATAACCTGAAAGTGGACTTTTTAGGCATAGATGCATGCTGGATGGCGGTCTATGTACTTTGTCGTAATGCCCTGATTAAATCTCATAGTACTCATCATGATATTTGTATGTGCATTGTTATGCCTTCTTTATTTGTCACTTGCCCAACTGTAATTTGTTCACCCAACATCTGCTATCTTATGGGAGAGACACCACTAGTGAACTGTGGACCCCGGTCCTATTCTTTACATCTGAAATACAATCTACTGCAATTGTTCTTTACTGTTCTTCGCAAACAAACATCATCATCCACACTATACATCTAATCCTTTGTTTACAGTAAGCCGGTGAGATTGACAACCTTGCTGTTACGTTGGGGCAAAGTTCTGTGATTGTGTTGTGCAGGTTCCACGTTGGCGCCGGAATCCCTGGTGTTGCGCCGCACTACACTCCTCCACCATCAACCTTCAACGTGCTTCTTGACTCCTACTGGTTCGATTAAACCTTGGTTTCTTACTGAGGGAAACTTGCTACTGTGCGCATCACACCTTCCTCTTGGGGTTCCCAACGGACGTGTCAACTACACGCATCAAGCAAATTTATGGCGCCATTGCCTGGGAGATCAAGACACGCTGCAAGGGGAGTCTCCACTTCCAATCTCTTTACTTTGTTTTTGTCTTGCTTTATTTTATTTACTACTTTGTTTGCTGCACTAAAACAAAACACAAAAAAATTAGTCGCTAGTTTTACTTTATTTACTGTCTTGTTCTCCATATCAAAAACACAAAAAAATTAGTTACTTGCATTTACTTTATCTAGTTTGCTTTATTTACTACTGCTAAAATGAATACTCCTGAAAACACTAAGTTGTGTGACTTCACAAACACTAATAATAATGATTTCCTATGCACACCTATTGCTCCACCTGCTACTACAGCAGAATTCTTTGAAATTAAACCTGCTTTACTGAATCTTGTTATGAGAGAGCAATTTTCTGGTGTTAGTTCGATGATCTTTGCTGCCCATCTTAATAATTTTGTTGAACTATGTGAAATGCAAAAGTATAAGGATGTAGATGGTGATATTATAAAATTAAAATTGTTTTCTTTCTCCTTAAGAGGAAGAGCTAAAGATTGGTTGCTATCTCTGCCTAGAAATAGTATTGATTCTTGGACTAAATGTAAGGATGCTTTTATTGGTAGGTATTATCCTCCCGCTAAAATTATATCTTTGAGAAGTAGCATAATGAATTTTAAGCAATTAGATAATGAACATGTTGCTCAAGCATGGGAAAGAATGAAATCTTTGGTAAAGAATTGCCCAACCCATGGACTAACTACTTGGATGATCATCCAAACCTTCTATGCAGGATTGAATTTTTCTTCGCGGAACCTATTGGATTCAGCTACTGGAGGTACCTTTATGTCCATCACTTTGGGGGCGGCTAAAAAGCTTCTTGATGACATGATGACAAATTACTCTGAATGGCACATGGAAAGAGCTCCACAAGGTAAGAAGGTAAACTCTGTCGAAGAAACCTCCTCCTTGAGTGATAAGATTGATGTGATTATGTCTATGCCTGTGAATGGTAGATCTAATGTTGATCCAAATAATGTTCATTTAGCTTCATTGGTTTCTCAAGAAGAAAATGTTGACGTGAACTTCATTAAAAATAATAATGTCAACAACAACGCTTATAGGAATAATTCTGGTAACAACTATAGGCCATATCCTTCTGCTAATGGTAATGGTTATGGTAATTCTTATGGTAATTCTTACAAAAATAATAGGAGTGTACCCCCTGGTCTTGAAGCCATGCTTAAAGAATTTATTAGTACACAAACTGCTTTTAACAAATCTGTTGAGGAAAAGCTTGATAAAATTGATATTCTTGCTTCTAAGGTTGATAGACTTGCCTCTGATGTTGATCTTTTAAAATTGAAAGTTATGCCTAATAAGGATAATGAAAATAAGATTGTTACTACAGCAAATGCCATCCAAGTTAGAATTAATGAGAATATAAGATTAATGGCTGAATTGCGTGCTAGGTGGGATAGAGAAGAAAATGAAAAACTAGCTAAAGAAAATAATGTAGCTAAAGTTTGGACTATTACCACCACTAGTAATGTTAATGATTCACATGTTGCTACACCTTCTACTATTAATGGTAAAATAATTGGTGTTGGCAATGTTTCTACTCCTAGTGCAAAGCGTGCACAATTACCTGAAACTGCTAAAACTGCTGAAACTGCTTGTGATAAAACTGCTGAATTTTTTTCCAACATTGGGGACAATGATCCCATTGCTGTAGATCATAATGGTTTAGACTTTGATGATTGTCACATCTCTGAAGTTATAAAGTTTTTACAAAAGCTTGCTAAAAGTCCCAATGCTAGTGCTATAAATTTGGTCTTTACAAAACATATTACAAATGCTCTCATAAAAGCTAGAGAAGATAAACTAAAACTTGAAACTTCTATTCCTAGGAAGTTAGAAGATGGTTGGGAGCCCATCATTAAGATGAGGGTCAATGATTTTGATTGTAATGCTTTATGTGATCTTGGTGCAAGTATTTCTGTTATGTCTAGGAAAATTTATGATATGCTTGACTTGCCACCAATGAAAAATTGTTATTTGGATGTTAATCTCGCTGATAATGTTATAAAGAAACCTTTGGGGAGGATTGATAATGTTCGTATTATGGTTAACAATAACCTTGTCCCCGTTGATTTTGTTGTCTTGGATATTGAATGCAATGCATCTTGTCCCATTATATTGGGAAGACCTTTTCTTCGAACTGTTGGTGCCACCATTGATATGAAGGAAGGTAATATTAAATATCAATTTCCTCTCAAGAAAGGTATGGAACACTTCCCTAGAAAGAGAATGAAGTTACCTTATGATTCTATTATTAGAACAAATTATGATGTCGATGCTTCTTCTCTTGATAATACTTGATTCACACTTTCTGCGCCTAGCTGAAAGGCGTTAAAGAAAAGCGCTTATGGGAGACAACCCATTATTTTACTTCTGCACTTTATTTTATATTTGAGTCTTGGAAGTTGTTTACTACTGTAGCAACCTCTCCTTATATTTATTTTGTTGTGCCAAGTAAAGTCTTTGATAGTAAAACCAATACTAGATTTGGATTACTGCACAAAAACAGATTTCTTGCTGTCACGAATCTGGGCAGATTTCTCTGTAGGTAACTCAGAAAAATCTGCAAATTTACGTGCGTGATCCTCAGATGTGTACGCAACTTTTATTCAATTTGGGCATTTTCATCTGAGCAAGTCTGGTGCCACTTTAAAATTTGTCTTTACGGACTGTTCTGTTTTGACAGATTCTGCCTTTTATTTCGCATTGCCTGTTTTGCTATGTTTGATGGATTTATTTGTTCCATTAACTTTCAGTAGATTTGTGCAATGTCCATAAGTATTAAGAATGATTATGTCACCTCTGAATATATGAATTATGCACTGACCCTTTAATGAGTTTGTTTCGAGTTTGGTGTGGAGGAAGTTTTCAAGGGTCAAGAGAGGAGGATGATACAATATGATCAAGAAGAGTGAAAAGTCAAAACTTGGGGATGCCCCCATGGTTCATCCCTGCATATTTTAAGAAGACCCAAGCGTCTAAGCTTGGGGATGCCCAAGGCATCCCCTTCTTCATCGACAACATTATCAGGTTCCTCTAGTGAAATATATTTTTATTCCGTCACATCTTATGTGCTTTACTTGGAGCGTCTGTTTGTTTTTGTTTTTGTTTTGTTTGAATAAAATTGGATCCCACAATCCTTTATATTGGAGATATTACGCTCCTGTTGAGTACATAATTTGGCTACTAGATATTTTGCAGGCCAAATTAGTTTGGATAATTGTGGTTGGAATATTTGTTGACATATTTATTTGGTGTTGCCATTTAGATCAAAATGCAGGCTTAGCTGTGGCTAGTACTGATGCAACGAGGACGATCTCAGGAAGAGAATTATTTATGGAGCAAAGTGCAAGTTTGAAGTATGAAGTATCTGCTCGTTACTTGCTACATAACGAGTCATGGCAATGACTGGATTGGATGCAAACCTGAAGGTACAAGTCGTATAAGGTGAGGTGCATGGAGAATTCTTACGTGCATGGTTCTTTCGTCCAAGGATATTCTTACGCGAACTGGTTTAGGCTTCGGAGTTGTTACATGTTAGCTGTTACGGGATATCTAGTTTATTTGGTAGGCTTTGATCTGTACCAGATGACCGAATCAAAGGACGAGTCCTGATCGGTTTCAATGCTGGAGTTTTATTTCAACACGCCAAGTCCTGCGTGCCTTTATAAGGCCACGGCCGATTGGAGAAAAACAACACAATCGATATATTCAACAAAAACGAATCTACTTTTCTTACGTACTGTTTTACGTTCGTTCTCCTCCGCTGAGCTCTAGCAACCCTAGGGCTTAGCAAAATCTTTGCCGCTTTGCGCTGAAAAGCGGTCGTCCTCCTCTCCGAAATTGAGGCATCTTTGTTGATTTGCTCGAAAATCATCCGGTTCGTCGTCACGAAAGTACGACGGTTATCGTGTTGTTGCGCTGCAGTTTTGCGTGGCAACACAATTGGCGACTCCGCTGGGGAAGAATAAGAAGAAGAAGCACACAATGGACGGGGACACAAGCAATCTCAGCTCGGATAACATCATCTCCGTCACGCTTGATGACCTGTCCGAAGCTGAGCGACAGGAGCTCGAGCGGGAGCTCGAGGAACAGAAGGCTGAGGCGTTGAAGTTGAGGCTGAGTGGATTCTTGAAGACAAGGAACGGCGTCGTCGTCAAGAAGGTAACGGCGCCAAGTCCATCACCTGCGCTCGACAGTAAGGTAAACGAATAAATTGCCCATCATGTTGACGTATCTGTAGCTAGCAAATACGGTTCTCATATAGCAGATGCACAACGTATGCTTGCTCAGTCAGTAGCTAATTCGCTTGCAGATTTTAAGGATCAGTTTAATAGAGATTTTGAAACTAGTTTACCTCGTCATGTTCGCTCAATAGTGCTGCAAATTAATGATGAACAACGTAATAAACAGCCGATGCCTCCGGAAAATAATGGTATTAATAATTTAATAAGTCATACTCATACTACCAGTGCATCGGCTAATGTTTTACAGCCTTTCAGTGCTACAAATAGTAATATGGGTGGCCGAAATTATGCTAGCAGTTCGGCTAATAATTTTGTATCTAGTGTTGCTACTCCTATTGTTACAACTTCGGTTCAACAAAATTGCAGCAGCGATAACCGAAGTGTGGGCTTTAATTCAAATTTACAGCAACCTAGTTATCAGACAGTGGCATACAATACATCACCATTGCCACCCATTGGTACCGGGATTCCTTACGGGCCGGTACCAGAACCATACTTTGGGTCTCCGCAGCAAACTACACATGGTAGAGCTCCATTGCCGGAGATACCACAACACACATATGTTCCACCTATTCCACAAATCGGTTCCTCGCATACCACTGATAATCTTAAAGATCAACTTGCTAGTATACTTAGAGAATTTGGTTTGGAGCCTAAGGGTAGAGCACGTGCATATCAAAAACCATACCCTGAATATTTCGACTTGACACCATATCCTCGTGGTTTTAGAATCCTAGACTTTGTTAAATTTACCGGGGAAGATGGTAGATCCACCTTTGAGCATATAGGACAGTTTTTAGCACAATGTAGTGAGGTAGGTACATCGGATGTTTTTAGGGTAAAATTATTCCCTTTATCTTTGTCCGGTACTGCATTTACTTGGTTTACTTCACTTGCTCCTAATTCTATTTCAACATGGTTACAATTGGAACAAAAATTTCATGAGTATTTTTACAGTGGTGAAACTGAACTTAGACTTTCAGATTTGACAATGGTTAAGCAAAAATATAATGAACCTGCTCAGGATTATATAAGGAGGTTTAGAGATGTTAAAAACCGTTGTTTCAGTTTGAACATAGCCGAAAAAGATTTAGCTGATCTTGCTTTTTCGGGATTACTCGCTCATATTAAGGATAAACTAGAAGGTCAACACTTTTCAGATGTTAGTCAAGTTTTGCAAAAGGCTTTGGCACAGGAAAATCGAGCTAAGGAAGTTAAGCATTTTAGCCGATTTAAAGAGAATAGAAATAAGGAGAAGGAAAACCATACGGTTAATGCCTTAGATTATGATGATGATTCGGCTAGTGAGGATGACGTTGACATATGTGTAGCCGAATGGGTTCAAACATCTAAGTCCAAACCTTTTGCATGTCCTGCCTTAAAACCTACACCTGCTAGAAGGGAGGAAATTAAATATACTTTTGATGTTAGCAAGTGTGATAAAATATTTGATATGTTGTTGCAAGGAAATCAAATTAGAGTGAGAGAAGGTCATGTAATACCATCTGCAGAAAAATTGGGTAGAAAGGCATATTGCAAGTGGCATAATTCTTTTTCACATGCTACTAATGATTGTAATGTGTTTCGGCGACAGGTGCAATCGGCCATTGATGACGGACGATTGATATTTACAGAAAGTTCTAAGATGAAGCTCGATACTGACCCGTTTCCTATAAATATCATTGATTTTCAGAACAAGAAGGTGCTTATTCGGTCAGATCAGACCGAGTCGGCAAGAGGAAAAAATGTCGTGGTTGATGATAATGCTCCTCCAAGGATGATCAAGCCAAAAAATCCAGTAGTAGGAGTGTGGAAAGTCAATGGAACAAAGAGACAACCTCCAAGGCCAAAGCCGACAGTCAGCATGTTATTGGAGAAATACACTTCACGCAAGGCTGATAATGTGTTTAATCGGCTCGGAGGTAACAAGCGCCCTAGGTCTCCTACTCGACCCGGGGGGCATGAGCGTTGGCAAGGAAATCATTATAACCATCAGGCTTATTTTCCAGTGGTGCCGACATATTGGGGCTGCCCACCTCCTGTGTATCCTCAATGTCCTCCTTGGGGCTTTAATTCATGGGCGTCATATCCTACAGGGCCAGCAACTTATTTTCAACCGGGATGGATTCCATCGAGGCCTTCATTCAGACCATATATGCATGAGAAAAGAGCCCGATACAATCAGGAGGTCAGGTCACATGATGCAATTGATATTCAAGGAAATTCATCGCCGAGTCGCGGTGCAGGTGGCAAGAACTGTAATGGTGACGGCAAGCGTGTGTGGGTGAAGCGTGTTGAATCTAAGCCAATGCAAAATTTAGATGGTTCGATTGCAGCTAATGCCCTGAAAGTTGATGAGCATCAGGGTGCCGAAGGTACTGTCCAAAATACAGAGACAAATAGCGTTGATGAGAAACAGCTGCAGCAAACAAGGTCTGATGCTGGTGATGATTTGAAGCTTGGGGAAACGAATGTGGCTCACCATGGTACCGGTATGCATCAGCGTCAAGAATCTGATCAGTTCAAGAAAGATGCAACGATTGAGTCTAACTTGCAAAACAGCAAAGAGAGTAGTAGTTATGCAGATGTGGTTTCACGTGATGGACCTGGAGCTGTTGCACGTACTGGATTTAAGCATGGACGTTTCAATACTATTGCATCCAAATGTAAAAGCGTGCGTGCTGATTTGGGGCCTGATATGCATGCACGTTCAGAAAGACATGGTGTACGTCCTAGTACTAGGTCAGCTGATGTATACGCAAGGAGCTGCAGGAAATTTGAGATTGGCGGTCCATCCGAGCAGCGCAGTATTTTTTCGGCCAAGGGCACTACATTTGCTCCAAGAACAGCCGCACGTCAGTATAGGCCGGAAAATTTTAGGGGCAGCCGAATCATGTCAGTTGTACCGGGTACTAAACCAGGACCTCGGTGGTGTCCCGGAGGTCTCACACATACACAAAAACGACGGGTGCAGCGACTGCGAACATTAGAGATCAGAGAAGAGATAGCTGAGAAGAAGCGCGATGAAATGTTCAACCGTGAAAGACCAATGGTGTTTCCGAAGATGACTTGGAGGGAGAAGCGCCTCGCGGCGGAGGAAAATAAAAATATGGATGATACCGTTGATGATACAAATTCAGAAAGTAAAAATGACATGGTTGTTGACAAAAATTCTGAAAGCACAAATGAGGAACCTACTGATGTGGGTGACATTGTTGCTGATATGGGCGTAACAGAGATGTCATGGCAAGAGCGCATGATAAATGACATGATGCAAAACGGAGGCGACACAAGTGATAGCGAGAGCTCAGAAAATGATGAAGAAACACCTACTGATATGGAGGTTAATATGGTGTTTGCGTTGCCCGCTGAATTTCGTGCGCCCGAAGCTGAGGTTGCAGAACTTATTCTCGGTCCTAAGAATGCTACATTTGAGAAGCCCGAGAGACCCGAGCAGCACCTAAAGCCATTATTCATCAGGGGTCATATTGATGGTAAACCAATTGGTCGTATGCTTGTTGATGGTGGTGCCAGTGTTAATATTATGCCTTTTTCGGTGTTTTGTAAACTGGACCGAAAAGAGAGCGAGTTAATGAAGACCAACATGGGACTTAGCGGGTTCTCCGGAGAATTATCAGAGGCTAAGGGTGTTATTTCTATGGAGCTCACAGTCGGAAGCAAATCATTGCCGACTGCGTTTTTTGTTGTTGATGTCAAAGGCCGGTATAATATTCTTTTGGGACGCGATTGGATTCATGCAAATTGCTGCATCCCCTCTACTTTACATCAGTGCTTAATTCAGTGGGTTAATGATGATGTGGAGGTGATCCAGGCAGACCACTCAGCGTGCATTGCTTTGACAGAGGCGCCGGTTGATTGGCAACACGGTGAGATGCGTTGTTTGACTGGTAGAGATTTATCGGACTATGACTATATTAATGTTGGTAAGGAGGGTTTTGTACCTATAAATGCACAGCCGGCTAGCATAGCTCGGCTTAATGATTTATCTATATAAATGATGAGTAAAGATGATAATATTAAGTGGCTGCAAAAACGCACCGAGGAGTATCGTTCCGGAAAGAGCGATATGCATGAGACTATTGAAGATTTTGATGACATGGAGAAGCTTGGACAAGGATTCTCATCGGCTGATCCACTTGAAGAAATAGATATTGGTGATGGAGGAATTGCAAGGCCGACATTTATCAATGCTAATATGGAAGCCGATCAGAAAAGCAAGGTATGTGCATTACTTAAAGAGTTTGTTGATTGCTTTGCTTGGAATTATACCGAGATGCCTGGTTTGAGTAGGGATTTAGTTGAGCATAGATTACCTATTAAATCTGGTTTTAGGCCGCATAAGCAACCTCGAAGAAACTTTAATTCTGATATATATGACCGCATCAAAGAGGAAATTGATCGGTTAATAAAAGCTGGGTTTATGTCTAAGATTGGATTTCTAACATTGTTCCTGTTGAAAAGAAAAATACCGGTAAAATTAGAATTTGCATAGATTTTAGAGATTTGAATAAAGCTACTCCTAAAGATGAATATCCTATGCCTATTGCTGATATGCTTATTAATGATGCGTCGGGACATAAGGTAATTAGCTTTTTAGATGGTAACGCTGGTTATAATCAAATCTTTATGGCCGAACAAGATATGTCTAAGACAGCTTTTCGTTGCCCGGGTTTTGTTGGCTTATTTGAGTGGGTCGTTATGACATTTGGGTTAAAAAATGCCGGCGCTACATACCAACGTGCTATGAATTTAATCTTTCATGATCTGTCGTGGATGTAACCACGGCAGATGCTACAGGGGGTAGCACTTCGTTGATGCGAGGGGAAGGGAACATCGCCATCTACGGGTCGAGGTGCAAGAGACGCAAGGGTTTTACCCAGGTTCAGCCCCTCCGGAGAGTAAAAGGCCTACGTCCTGCTAGATCTTTATTGCTCAGTGGAGAATTACAATGGGGGGGCTCAGTCGGCGGCTACGCCGAGAGCTTACAGGGGGAGATTGGATCTCAGGTAAGGTGTCCTCTAGGGTTTAAGCCCGGGGGTTTATATAGACACCCCCGTTCTAGGGTTACATGGTGATAACTCCGAATCATATCAGTTGCTACTAATCCGGGATTCGTTAACCCTCTTGTAAGTAATCTTCTAATCCGGCTGCACAGATCTTCTCCTTAGAATCGTGGCCCAGTCGCCTTTGGGCCCAGTCGCTTGGGCGACTGGCAGTCCACCTGGGCCTTCATCTTCATGGCGAGTGGGACTGGCGACCCACCCCCTATGGGCATATCCCCATCAGTAGTCCCCGAGCGCGGCGGTGATGAAGCGCGGACCTGAAGCAAGTCTTGGAGAGGCGTGGTGATGGATCGAGGTGAATCGCCGCCGGGCTCCCGAAGATAAAGTCACGGGTTCGGCGCCAGTCTCCAGTCGCCATAACTTGATCAGTCAGTCGGCGTATGACAATCGCCGTTTGCTAGTCGGCGTTTTGCCAGTCGGCGCACATTTACCACAGAGACACGTGGAGAAGCCAACGGCTAGATTTCACGTTGACCGAGGCATGGCCCGTTTGCATGTTGTTGACCGTTGGGCCTGACGTGACCGCTAACGGCTAGTTTAACGGCCACTCAGCCGGAGAGAGCGCAGATCTTGACCGTTGATTACGGGGCGGCGATTCCGGGACGGATCAACGAGCAGATTTCACCCTTGATCTGGGCGAGTGCGGACGGTATAAAGGGCTGCCCCTGGGATTAGGGTTCACCACTCCTCCGCATTCTTCTCCCATCTCATCTTCATTCCAAGCCTCACGCGCATCCATGGCGACGAAAGGCTGGGGCAAGTCAAAGGTCACACGGGAGTCTCTCCTCCCGTACGTCGCTTCTGGGGTCATCCCGGAGTTCAAGCAAGAGCGATGGCGAGTTCCGCCGGCGAACGAGGTGGAGCCTCTCCCGCGGCCCGGGGAGTTCGTGATCTTCCTGAGCTTCCTCGACCGCGGGTTTGCTCTCCCCACCTCCGACTTCCTCCGCCAATTGCTGGCCTTCTACAGCATCAAGGTCTCCGACCTTGGGCCGCACAGCGTCCAACAGATTTCTCTGTTCGTGGCGTTGTGTGAATGCTACCTGGGCTGCCCACCCTACTTCCCGCTGTGGGTGTCCATCTTCCATGGGCGGGCGACTCGGGCCAGCAAGAACAGCGAAGCGCTCATCCCGAACGGAGGGATCACCTTCCAGGTGAAGTCCGGGGAGAACTTCATCGACATGGCGCTCCCCAAGAAGGCGCAGTCGCTGTGGCGCCGCTTCTGGTTTTATGCCAAGGAGTACACTCCTCCCGGCGAGGTCTGCATTCCCCAGTACAGCCCCGAGCCGAGCGTCCCGCGGCGTCTCAATGTCCGGTCGCTGCCGCGCGAGCAGGAGGAGGTGGTGAAGGGGATGCGCCAAGCGATCCAGGCGCTAAAGGATAGCGGCCTGACGGCGGTCGATATGTACAACTGCTGGCTCGGCCGGCGGCTGATCCCCCTCCGATGTCGAGCTCACCCCATGTGGGAGTACCGGGGTCAAAACGACTGCACCCGGTCGACTGCGACCGAGTGGGACGAGGGCGAGTACCGGAAGGCGCTTGCCAGGATCACCACCGCCACCTTCACCTCCTTCGGGGACGGCGTGCGGTCCTACTCCGAAGATACTCCGGCGCCTCAGGTAATGCTTCGTACGGCGACTCCACACGGCTTGGCCGCGTTTCTTCCTTTCTAACTTGTTCCTCTGACTTGATTGCAGCGTTGGCAGAAGATCGCCGACCACCTCCCCCCTCTCGCCGGGAAGGAGCCTCCGGAGATGACCGAGGGCGAGGAGGAAGAGGTCGACGAGGAGGAGGAGCGCACCGAGTCGGACTCCGAGGCGCGGGATTTCATCAGACTTCCGCGCGGGTCGAAGAGGGGTGCCGAGTCCTCGTCCCAGGGCGCGGCTGAAGAGGAGGCGACCTCTCGCCCGGAGGACGAGGCGGAGGCCTCTAAGGAGGAGGCCGAGCCGCCGTCGAAGCGACTGCGCCCCACCCTCCTGGAAGGGTCCATGAGGCTTCAGCGTCCCTTGAAAGACGCGATCGACGCGGGGGCTCGGGCCGGTCCGGGCGTGAAGGCGATCCCCACAGTGAAGTAAGTGCTCCTTGCTAAAGTTGTTCTCCTTGCGGCTGGATTGGATGCCGGTTCACCTCGTCTCCTTGTAGGTCCAAGAAGAAGACCTTGGTGAAGCCGCCCGCGGCTGGAGTGGAGGCCACGAGGGCGGCCGAGGCAAAGAAGAAGGCCGCGGAGAAGAAGGCGGCGCCGTCCGACCTTGGGGGCGCGGGATCGGCTCCGGAAGAACCCACCACCGTGGGCCGAGCTGAGAAGGCGGGCGCCAGCCGCGCCAGGCCCACCGCCGAGGTCTTTCCGCTACCCAGCATGGTTCGCGGGGGAACAGCGAGCGCAACGGCGGGGCCGGATGTTGCTCCGCCCGCGGTAGAGGAGGAGTCGACTGGCGTCGGATCGACCGAGGGGCAAAAGGCACCCGAGGTTGAAGGGGACATCGTCGAGGAGGGCGGCCTGTCGGAGCCGCTGAAAGAGCGCCGGTCCAAGGCCGCTAGGGACCGAGCCCCGCCCAGTGACGCCGACACGCGGACGGGTGAAGTTCCGTCGACTGAGGCGGTGATGCGAGCGGATGGGGCGGCCGAGTCACGTCATCCGCCGCCGTCTTCCTTGACCTTTACCGAGCTCCACACGGCGCTTGGCGAAGCGCACGTGGTAAGTGTCGCTGAACTCGTAGCCTAGTCACCCCCAGTCCCCGAGGGTCGACTTGGTCTGGAAGGGCGAGTCGAGTCTCTTCTGTTTTTCGTTTGTTGACCTTAGTATTTTTTTTTTTACAGGCGGAGATTAAGCGACTGACCGCGCTCGTGGAGGAGGCGGCACAGAAGAACCGGAAGCTGATTGCTCTGGGCAGTAAGTCATGCCCGCTCGCGGTCCTCTCTCAGTGTCACTGGCCCTGGCGTTCGTTCTCACCGTTTCCTTTTCTTGTAGCAGAGGCGCAGGCAAAGGCTCTTGCCGAGGCTCGGGAAGGATTCGTCAAGGAGTCCTTCTACCGTGAAGCCGAGTTCCGGGCGCAGCAGGCCGAAGAGGCCCGGAAAAAGGCAAAAGCGGAGGTGGCGGAATTGACGAAGGTCCTGGAGCAGAAGGGCCGGGAGCTGGAGGACGTCATCGCCGAATACAAGGTAAAGCTGGAGGCCGCGACTGATGCGCGGGACTCTGCGCGTGGGGCTGCCGCGTCTCTGCGGGAGGAGGTGGCGGCCTTAAAGCAGCAGCACGCCAAAGAACTTGCTGCGGAGAAGGAGGCGTCCGAGGGCATCGTCCTGGCGGTGCAGGCCGAGAAGACCAACTTCGAGGCTTTCGTCAGAGAGATGTCGCGGCAGATTCTTGGTAAGTTCCTGTCTTCGCACTTTCTGTTTATTTGCCGGTGGTTCGAGTATCTGACCACTGCGAGTCGGCCTCGGGGGTCAGTCCCCGAGTGTGGCGAATCGGCCTCGGGGGTCAGTCCCCGGGCATGGCGAGTTGGCTCCGGGGGCCAGTCCCCGAGCGTAGCGAGTCGGCCTCGGGGGTCAGTCCCCGGGCATGGCGAGTTGGCTCCGGGGGCCAGTCCCCGAGCGTAGCGAGTCGGCGTTGGGGGTCAGTCCCCGGGCATGGCGAGTTGGCTCCGGGGGCCAGTCCCCGAGCGTGGCGAGTCGGTGTTGAAGGCGAAGTTCTCACTTTGTCCTTTTCCTTGTGTTGTTTACTGCAGGTACGTGTGACTTCGTGGAGACGGCAACTCCGCGGGAATGCCTGTCGACCGCGACCGCGCGTATCATCGCCTGTGCGGGGGAGATACTTGCCGCGCTCCAGTACCTAAGTCCGCGGGAGGTGATTCCGCGGGACACGCCATCCGTCTTCAAGGCCGTGTCCAACATTCCGGCTGTTGTTGACTGGCTTCGCCGCTCTTCCTGCCGCGTTGGTATTACCATGGCTCTGAGCATGGTGCTGGCGCATTACTCTGAAGGGTTCGACGTGGAGGAGGTCACCGCTGGCTTCCCCTCGGAGACTGGCGAGTTCGATGTTGCCGAAGTGCTGCGGCTGATGGATGCGGTGCGCCCCTTCGCCGACCGAGTACTGGCGACCGCGGACTTGGAGACTCATATCCCCTGCCAAGCGGCGCCTGGTGACGCGGAGAAGGAGCCAGGCCCGGTGGACTACCCCGCGGAGCGCCTCTTCCATGCCGCGGCCGCCGGCTCGTTGTCTACATATCCGGTCGTGGTGTACACGCCGAAGTTTCGTCACGGCGATGACGGCGTCGAGCCTGTCGTAGAGGGGGCTCCGGGGTCGTGCTCGTAGTTTTCTGAGTACCTGTAAGAAGTGGCTGGATTTCCCGCGAGCGGGTGTTAGTTGTAAATATAATGATGACTTTTGCTGAAATGTGATTCGGTGGTTGCTTTTGCGTTAATTGTGGCGGTGATGCGTTGGAGTTGGTTCCGACTATCCATGGCCCTCAGGCCAGTCGCCTTGCGACCCCGATGAAGGCTATCGACTTGACTGTTTTCCTTTTCGAGCTGGGCGTCCCCAGTTGCAGTACGTAGTCATTGTAGTACGAATAGCAGCCTCATGGGTGGAGTAGTGGTAAGTTGTAGTTTGCGCTGTTCGGGTGTAGCGCGCCACTCGTCGTGGCTCGGTGAGCCAGTCGCTAGGCGACTCCAAAGGGGGTCATTGCGGGCGTATTTTCCTTGGCGAGCCGCGGGTCCGTTTTGCGGGGTCCCTAGTCGAAGTACTTAGCCACGCAATTCGCCAGCCTAAGGTAGAGGAGGGCATTGGTGTGCTTTATATCGTAGCACAAGGCGGTCGCCGTGGCCCGAGGGGCTGGCCGAGCATGCGGCCCTGCTGTGGGTTCCAGTCGCCGTTTTCACCTGACGGCGTAAGGGGTGGTGGGTGGCCGGACCTGGTGTTGCGCCTGGTCACGCCATCATGCCCTTGTTAGCCCGGCTACTTGGCCGATCGTGGACTTCGCTCTCCCAGCAGCGGCGACCGGAGGTCTCTCAGTACCTAGTTGCTTATTGCGGCGACTGGGCCGGTATGTGCCGGGATGAGAGATGGAGATATCTGACAGGTGAAGGAGAGGTAGTCGGAGCTGGAGATCAAAAAAGGTCGGCGATTTTTATTAACCTCTGAATTTTCGGGCTACATTTTGATCCTTAGGTATAAAACCGTCGGAGGAGGTTGATGTTCCAGGGGCGCTCCACCTCTTTGGTGAGTGGCTCGCCTTTGTCGTCCTTGCGGACGTCGATGAGGTAGTAGGAGTCGTTGCCGAGTACGCGGCTGACGGCGAACGGTCCTTCCCAGGGCGGGGACAGCTTGTGCATCCCTTTCTTGTCCTGGATTAGCCGGAGGACCAGGTCGCCGACTTGGAAGGAGCGACTCCGTATACGGCGACTGTGGTAGCGACGGAGGTCCTGCTGGTAGATGGCGGTTCTGGAGAGTGCGAGGTCTCTGGCCTCGTCGAGGAGGTCGACGTCATCTTGGCGAGCCCGCTCGTTGTCCTCGTCGGCGTAATTGGCGACCCGAGGCGAGTCGTAGGCGATGTCCGTGGGCATAACGGCTTCGGCGCCGTACACCAGGAAGAAAGGCGTGAAGCCGGTTGACCTGTTAGGCGTTGTGCGGATGCCCCATAGTACTGAAGAGAGCTCTTCTGCCCAGCAACCGGCTGCGCGCTCTAGGGGCACGACCAGGCGCGGTTTGAGTCCGTGAAGGATGCTCTGGTTTGCCCTTTCTGCTTGGCCGTTCGACTCGGGGTGGGCGACTGAGGCGAGATCGAGTCGGATGCCCTTTTCTTCGCAGAAATCAGCCATTTCCCCTTTGGCGAAATTGGTGCCATTGTCGGTTATGATACTGTGAGGGTAGCCATACCGATAAATAAGCTCGCGTAGGAACTTTGTGGCTGTTTTCCCGTCGCACTTCTTTATGGGCTTTGCTTCTACCCATTTGGTGAACTTGTCCACTGCCACCAGGAGGTGAGTATATCCGCCGGGGGCCGTTTTGAATTTTCCCACCATGTCCATGCCCCAGACGGCGAAGGGCCAGGTGAGGGGGATGGTCTTCAATGCCGATCCTGGCATGTGCGACTGGCTTGCATACTTTTGGCACCCGACGCACGAACGGACGAGGTTGATTGCATCTTCGTGGGCCGTTGGCCAGTAGAAGCCGTGACGAAAAGCCTTGGCGACGATTGAACGCGCGCCTGCATGGTGGCCGCAGTCCCCTGCGTGGATGTCGCGCAGAATGTTGCGCCCTTCCGCAGTAGCGACGCATCGCTGGAACACTCCCGAGACACTGCGCTTGTATAGCTCATTGTTGATAATGTTGAAGGACTTGCATCTGCGCACGATGGCCCGTGCTTTGGCTTCATCCATTGGCAGTGCCTGGCGCTCGAGGTAGCTTATGTATGGCTCGGTCCAATCTACGCTGTCGGCGGTCAGTGCGACTAAAGTGGAGTCGGGAGCGGGTGGCTCGGCAATGTCCAGCTCGCGTGGTGCACGCACCGAGGGGTGGCTGAGGATGTCCAGGACGACGCCCGGAGGAGGTTGGAGTCGCTTGGACCCGATCCTGGCTAACGCATCAGCTTCCTCGTTCTTGCGCCTGTCGACCCATTCGACGACGTGACCGGCGAAGCCGGCGCCGGTTTGGTCGACGGCGCGCTTGTATGCGATCATGTTGGCGTCTGTGGCGTCGCAGGTGCCGGAAGTCTGGCTGGCGACTAGGTCGGAATCGCCGAGGCAGCGTAGCCGTGTCGCGCCCATCTCTTTTGCGACTCGCATGCCGTGTAGGAGCGCCTCGTACTCGGCCATGTTGTTGGTGCAGGGCTCGAATCTGAGTTGCAGGACGTACTTCACTGAGTCGCCCTTTGGTGATGTGAGGACGACTCCCGCGCCTGCCCCTTCGAGGTTTTTAGAACCGTCGAAATGCAGTGTCCAGTGTTTGAGGTCTGCGGGGGAGCTTGGCTGCTGGGCCTCTTCCCAATCGGCGAGGAAGTCGGCGAGTGCTTGAGATTTGATGGCATGGCGCGACTCGTAGGTGATGTTGTGGACACCGAGCTCGACTGCCCACTTGGCGATCCGGCCGGTTGCGTCGCGGTTGCGGATGATGTCGGCAAGTGGTGTTGAGGCGACTACCTTGATGGGATGCTCGTGGAAGTAAGGGGCCAGTCGCCTCTGGGCCCTGAGGACTGCGTACACCAGCTTTTGGTAGTGTGGGTACCGCTGCTTGGATTCGATTAAAGCTTCGCTGATGTAGTAGACCGGGCGTTGCACCAGTTGCTCCCTTCCTTCTTCCTTCCGTTCGACGACCATGACCGCGCTTATAGCGCGGTTCGACGCGGCGACGTATAGGAGCATTGTTTCTTTTGGCAGCGGGGCCGCGAGGATAGGGGCGTTCGAGAGAGCGTGCTGGAGTTCTTCCAGAGCCCGCTGCGCCTCGTCTGTCCACCTGAATGATTCCGACTTCTTGAGCAAGCGGTAGAGTGGCATGGCCTTGTCTCCGAGCCGGGGTATGAAGCGACTGAGGGCGGCGACTCGACCTGCGAGTTTCTGCGCATCGACTAGGCAGGTCGGCTGCTTGGTGCGCATGACCGCTAGTGTCTTCTCCGGGTTGGGCTCGATGCCTCGCTTGGAGACGACGTAGCCTAGCAGTTGTCCTGATGAGACTCCGAAGGTGCACTTCAAAGGGTTTAGCTTGATCTTGTACCGCCGTAGGTTGGCGAAAGTTTCGGCGAGGTCGCTGACGAGATCGGTCTGGCGAGTTGATTTGACCACCACGTCGTCGATGTAGACGTGCACATTGCGGCCGATCTGGCTTTCCAGGCAGCTGTTCATGCACCGCTGGTATGTTGCTCCGGCGTTCTTGAGGCCGAAGGTCATGGACGTGTAGCAGTAGGCGCCTAGGGGCGTGATGAATGATGTCTTCTCTTGGTCTTCCTTGGCCATCTTTATTTGATTGTACCCGGAGTACGCATCAAGGAAGCAGAGCGACTCGGACCCGGCGACCGCGTCGATAATCTGGTCAATTCGCGGTAGGACGAATGGGTCCTTAGGGCACGCGATGTTGAGGCTTGTGTAGTCGATACACATTCGCCACGTCTTGTTTTTCTTTAGCACTAGGACTGGGTTTGCCAGCCATTTTGGGTGCTTGATTTCCATGATGAAGCCGGCAGCGAGTAACCGGTTTACTTCTTCGGCGATTGCGCGTCGCCGTTCTTCTCCCACAGGGCGCATTGCCTGCCTAACGGGTCGCGCGGTGGGATCGACATGTAATTTGTGCTCAGCAAGTTCTCTCGGGACACCTGGCATGTCAGATGGTTTCCATGCAAAGATATCTCGATTCTCACGGAGGAACTTGATGAGCGCGCTTTCCTATTGGGCGGACAGGCCCGTCCCAATGGTAACTTGCCTACTTGGATCGTTTTCTACAAGATCTACTTGGCGAGTGCCTGCTGCAGCCTTGAAGGTTGCTGCGGACGAGTCGAGCTCGGTTGGCTTCTCCAGGATGGCGGGGTCGTTACGGTCGACTGGGTACTTGGCGAGCTCGGCGGAGTTGTCTTGTTCGTCGGCGATGACGGCGTCGGCGAGCTTGGCGCTGTCGTCCTCGCATTCCAACGCCATCTCCGGATCGCCGTGGACGGTGATGACGCCTCGAGGCCCTGGCATCTTCATCATGTTGTACGCGTAGTGTGGGGTCGCCATGAAGCGGGCGAACGCCTGTCGGCCGAGTACGCAGTGGTAGGAGCTTCGGAAGTTCACCACCTCGAACGTTATCCGCTCGGTACGGTAGTTCACGGGCGTGCCGAAGGTGACTGGCAACGTCACCTTGCCGATTGGGAAGGCCTTCCGCCCGGGGACGATGCCGTGGAACGTAACCTTGGTGCTCTCAAGGCGTGAGTCTGGTAGACCAAGCCGCTGGAAGGTGTCGTAGTACATGATGTTGATGGAGCTTCCCCCGTCCATCAAGGTTTTTGGTAGCCAGTAGTCGGCGACCTTGGGCCTGACGACTAGCGCCACTCGCCCGGGGTACTCGATGCGGGGGGCGTGATCTTCGCGGCTCCAGGTGATGCTTGCGTTAAGCCACCGGGGCACGTCGGAGAGTATGACTGCGTGTACCGCCACTGCCCTTGCGAGGACCTTCCTGTCCCGCCGGTCGCCGACCCCAGTGAAGGTATGGAGCGAGCCGGCGCTGCGACCGAAGCCCTCTCCCTTGTGCTGGTCTTGGTCTTTGGCGCGGTCTTTGTGCTGGTTACCGCCGTCGTTTTCCTTGGCGCGGCGGGCTCTTTCTATCTGCTTTAGGGAGTAACAATTTCCCGTCGTGTGATTGGCGGGCTTGCCCTCCTTGCTGTGATAGATGCATGGTGCGTCTAGGAGGCTGCGGGCGTCGAAGCGCTTGGGCTGAGGTCGATCCTCCCGAGGTGCACGAGTGTCGCGCCGAAATGATTTTGGCTCGCGCTGCTCGTAATCGGTGGTGGCGACGAGCTCGTTGTGTCCTCCCTCTCCGCGGCGCTTGCCGTTGTTAGACCGGCCGGCGAACCGGTAGTCGCCGCGCCGAGGCTCCGTGTGTGCAGGGCGGCGATTGCGTCGTTGACCGTACTCGTCGTCCGAGTCGACCGTAGGGTCTTCATCGGCGTAACGGGTGGCGATGTCGAAGAGCTCGGAGATTGAGATATTGTCCCTGCTGACGCGACGGAGCTTGGCGCTTAGTGGTTCATACCGGCAGCAACGTCGGAAGCAGTAGATTGCCGTGTCCGTGCTGATGCCGCTGGAGGTCGTCCACATGTCCTGCCAGCGCTGCCCCCACCGACGGGTCGACTCGCGCGGGCCTTGGACGCAGCGATCCAGGTCTTCTATGGTTGTGGCACGGGTGTACGCACTGGCGAAGTGCTGGATGAACGCGGCGCGGGCTTCTTCCCAGGAGTCGATGCTGTTGACAGTGAGGGTGTTGAACCAGTGGCGATTGACGCCATCCATCATGAGGGGCAGGTATCGCGCTGCGAGTAACTCGGAGTGGCCCTGGATCCCCATTGCCATGGCGTACGAGTCGATCCAGACAGTGGGGTCGATATGTGTGTCGTACTTCTCGATGTCGCGGGGTCCTTTGAACCCCACAGGGTACGGCTCGCCTCTGATCATCGGCCCGAAGCAAGCGGGGCCGATTCGGGTGAACGCGCTCTGGCGCGGGGCTTCATCGGCGTGGCGGTCGTTCAATCGATTGCGCGCCCGCCATTCTTGGTCGTTGACGATGTGGGTTCGGGCGTCGACTGGCTGCCCGTTGGCGGCGACCATCACCCGCGCGGGGCGCGGCTCGACGCGGTTGTTAGACGAGTGGGCTGCGCGCGGTGCTGGCGGCGGGCCGTTGTTGGCGTTGACGATTGCGCGGTTTGCCGCGTCTGACGACGCCGCGCGACTGGCGGATGTGCGCGAATAGAGTCGCCCTTGCGAGTCGGCTGCGGCGTGCTGCTGCTCCAGTGCCTTGGCTACCAAAGCCTTAGCGTGCTGGACGAGGATCGCACCGTCTCCCGTTTCGGGGATTCTTGCAAGGACGGCTTGCGCAGCTGCAACGTTGTCGGCTGGAGACGAGTGTAGTGGTAGGCCGTTGGCGTCGACCTCTGCCCGGGGAACTTCGGGTGGTGGTGGTGGGGGTGGCGGAGGTGCTCCGCGCGCCGCTCTATCTGCAGCAGCCCGACTACCTTCCGGGATGTCAGGGTTTTGGATTCGGGCGACCCGGATTTCTCCGTCTGGGTCGTCGAAGTTAAGGCGTGCGCTGGGAAAGTCGTTCGCGCGGGCGCGCTCCATGCGCCGACGGTTTCGCTGCTGACGATAGTGGGACACGGCCCTCACTTCATCTTGCTCGAGGCGGAACTTCTGCCTTTCGGCGAGCTCCTTTTTCCTCTGCTCCTCGAGGGCTGCCCGGTGCGCCTCGATCTCGGTTGCGGTGGCGGTTGCAGGGAGGGGAGTGGTGAAGGCGTCGACTGGGAGCTCTTCTTCACCCCCTGCCATGAAGACTGCGGTCGGGTAGCGGTAGCGCGGGGCCTCGACGGAGTCCGAGTCGTAGTCACTGCCGAAGAGGGAGAGGATGGAGTCGTCCTCGAAGCCACCTTCGAAGTCGCTCGGGTGGGAGACCAGGGAGATAGAGTCCTTGGTTGATGCTGTGGCGACGGAGCGGGCAGTCGGGGATGCAACGGTGGATTCTGCAACCGACGTTATAGCGATGATGTCGGTGAAGTCGGCGTCGATCGCGGCGATGACGGAGTCGATGGCCGGAATGGTGTCGGCGGAGTCGGCGGCTGGAGCGGTGTCGGCGGAGTCGGCGGCTGAAACGGCGTCGGCGGAGTCGGCGGCTGCCGAGGCAACGGTGGAGTTGGCGGTCGGCGCCACGATCGCCGACTCGGCATCGTCTTCCAGGGCCGTCTCAGCCTCCGCGTATACCTCACCGGTGACCGGGAGAGTAGCAGTGAGGAGCTGCCCTGGCGCGAAGGGGTCGTGCGAGCGACTGGGGCGAGGCTCAGAGGGGTCGCTGACGCCGGCGAGCCCAACGAAGAGGTTGATGGAGCCAATCGGCACCATCCAGGCGTGCTTGAGAGGCGACGAGGCGGGCCGGTAGGTGCTTGGCTGGATGTGGAAGAAATTGCCGGTAGCGATCATCCTGCCGGAAGCAACCGGCCGCCGTACTGGCGAGTAGGGCCTCGCCGTAGCTCGAAGGCTTGATGTCCCATGCCCCACGGTGGGCGCTACTGTCGTGGATGTAACCACGGCAGATGCTACAGGGGGTAGCACTTCGTTGATGCGAGGGGAAGGGAACATCGCCATCTACGGGTCGAGGTGCAAGAGACGCAAGGGTTTTACCCAGGTTCAGCCCCTCCGGAGAGTAAAAGGCCTACGTCCTGCTAGATCTTTATTGCTCAGTGGAGAATTACAATGGGGGGGCTCAGTCGGCGGCTACGCTGAGAGCTTACAGGGGGAGATTGGATCTCAGGTAAGGTGTCCTCTAGGGTTTAAGCCCAGGGGTTTATATAGACACCCCCGTTCTAGGGTTACATGGTGATAACTCCGAATCATATCAGTTGCTACTAATCCGGGATTCGTTAACCCTCTTGTAAGTAATCTTCTAATCCGGCTGCACAGATCTTCTCCTTAGAATCGTGGCCCAGTCGCCTTTGGGCCCAGTCGCTTGGGCGACTGGCAGTCCACCTGGGCCTTCATCTTCATGGCGAGTGGGACTGGCGACCCACCCCCTATGGGCATATCCCCATCATGATCTTTTAGGCATTGTTTTAGAAGTATATATTGATGATATAGTCGTTAAATCGGATGGGTTTGATCATCATTTAGCCGATTTACGTTTAGCTTTTGAAAGGATGCGCCGGTATGGATTAAAGATGAACCCACTCAAATGTGCTTTTGGCGTGTCGGCTGGAAAGTTTTTAGGTTTTATTATTCATGAACAAGGCATAGAGATTGACCCTACAAAGGTAGAGTCAATTAAAAAATTGGTGGAGCCGACATGTAAAAAGGATGTGCAAAAGTTGTTAGGAAAAATTAACTACTTGAGACGATTCATATCTAACCTTGCAGGAAAAATTGAATCGTTTGTTCTTTACTTCGGCTAAAGCATGAAGCCGAATTTTCTTGGGGGGCAGAACAGCGGGAGGCTTTTAATAATATAAAGAGATACTTGTCGAGTCCTCCAGTTTTGCGAGCACCCAAGTCTGGTGTGCCATTCAGATTGTATATTGCTGCACAAGATACAGTGATCGGCGCGGTGTTGGCGCAAGAAGATGGCGGGAAGGAGTACATTATTGCATATCTAAGTCGCCGTTTGCTGGATGCCGAGACTCGGTACGTGTTCATTGAAAAGTTATGCTTGTCTTTATATTATGCATGTACCAAGTTTCGGCCTTATCTACTTTCTAGTTCATGTGTGGTAGCTTGCCAAGCCGATGTGATTAAATATATGTTAGGAAAACCGATTCTTAGTGGTAGGATTGGAAAGTGGGCTTATGCACTAATAGAGTATGATTTAGCATATGAATCGCTGCGTGCCATGAGAGGTCAAGTTATCGCTGATTTTATTGTTGATCATAGGATTAAGGATGAAGAAGATATTAATTATGTTAGTGTTTGCCCTTGGAAACTTTATTTTGATGGATCGGTTTGTAGAGAAGGGCAAGGCATCGGTAATGTATTAGTTTCACCTAACAATGTTATTTATGAAACATCGGTCCGTCTAGAATATTTTTGTACTAATAACCAAACTGAATATGAGGCTTTTTTGTTTGGTTTGCAAAATCTAGTAGATATGGGTGTAAAAGATATAGATGCTTACGGAGATTCACTTTTGGTAGTACAGCAAATTAATGGTGAATATCAATGTTTTGATGGATTATTGATCGAATAGTTATTTGGACCGATGTTTAGATGTAATTAAATCTCTAGATACATTTACTATTCATCATATACGTAGGGAAGAGAATTCTAGAGCCAATTATTTAGCACAGCAAGCCTCTGGTTATCTTATTAGCAGTGGGAAATTTTTCATACTAGAGAAACCACTACTAGGCGTTGTTGGAAGTAAGACCGATCTGTTAGCTAGTGATTCAGTACATGGTGCTGCATGTCCAGATTCGGTCCAGAAGCTAGTAGTAGTGCATGATGTTAATTCGGTAAATGAGCTGCAAACAGCCGAGTTAGAAAATGGCCTGGAACTTGAAGATTGGAGGATACCACTAGTAAGTTATTTGAAAGATCCTAGTCACACACGAGACAGAAAAATTCGGCGGCAGGCTTTAAAATATACTTTGTTAAATGATGAATTATATCGCCGAACAATAGATGGGTTGTTTTTGAAATGTTTGAATTCTGATGAATCTAAAATAGCTATGGGTGAAGTGCATGAAGGAATATGCGGTACACATCAGTCGGCTCATAAGATGCGATGGTTATTAAAAAGAGCGGGTTTTTATTGGCCGACTTTGTTAGAAGATTGTTTCCGGTATTATAAGGGGTGCGAAGCATGTCAAAAATTTGGGAATATACAGTTAGCGCCTGCAGCTATGCTGAATCCTATTATTAAGCCGTGGCCATTTAGAGGATGGGGTTTAGATTTTATTGGTAAAATACATCCTGCTTCTTCTAAAAAGCATTGCTTCGTCCTAGTAGCTACAGACTATTTTACTAAATGGACAGAAGCGGTTCCCTTAAGAAATATGACTCATAGAGAGGTTATAAGTTTTGTCTTAGAGCATATTATTCATAGATTCGGTGTTCCTCAAACTTTAACTACTGATCAAGGTTCTTCTTTTATGTCTCATCAATTCCGTGAGTTTGCCGAATCATTTAGAATTAAGTTGTTGAATTCGTCGCCTTATTATGCCCAAGCTAATGGACAGGCCGAATCTAGCAATAAAACTTTGATTAAACTTATAAAGAAAAAGATTGAGGAGCATCCCAAAAAATGGCATGAAGTGCTTTCGGAAGCTTTATGGGCTCATCGGATATCTAAGCATGGAGCAACTCAGGTGACACCGTATGAGCTAGTATATGGCCAGGAGGCAGTTTTGCCTGTGGAGGTTAATTTACAAGCTCTTAGAGTAGCCAGACAAAATGATTTGTCGGCTGTAGACTATAATAGTTTGATGATGGATAGAATAGATGATGTTTCTGAAGAAAGACTACGAGCCTTACGAGAAATTGAGAAAGAAAAATTAAGAGTAGCTAAGGCTTATAATAAAAAGGTGAAAGAAAAATCGTTTCAAATAGGAGACTTGGTATGGAAAACGATTTTACCTATTGGAACTAAAGATAGAAAATTCGGCAAATGGTCGCCGAGTTGGGAAGGTCCATATAGAATTGTGTAGATTGTTCCTGGAAATTCATATTTTGTACAATCTTTGCAGGGAGAGAAATTGCCAAAAGCTCTCAATGGAAGATATTTGAAAAAGTATTACCCTAGCATGTGGCAAGAGGCTTGAAGAGATTATGGCCGATACATTATTATAAGTATCGCCCTAAGAAAAATTGGCCGATATGTTACTTGAAGTATCGCCCTAAGAGAATTCGGCCGATGTGTTCTTTGAACATCGCCCTGAGCAAATATGTGGCCGGTGTGAAGTGGTTTACATCGCGCTAAGGTACTGCTGTTATAATGTTTTTGACAAATATAATTGTACCAAAAACAGAGGGGCATGTGTTGAGTACATAATTTGGCTACTAGATATTTTGCAGGCCAAATTAGTTTGGATAATTGTGGTTGGAATATTTGTTGACATATTTATTTGGTGTTGCCATTTAGATCAAAATGCAGGCTTAGCTGTGGCTAGTACTGATGCAACGAGGACGATCTCAGGAAGAGAATTATTTATGGAGCAAAGTGCAAGTTTGAAGTATGAAGTATCTGCTCGTTACTTGCTACATAACGAGTCATGGCAATGACTGGATTGGATGCAAACCTGAAGGTACAAGTCGTATAAGGTGAGGTGCATGGAGAATTCTTACGTGCATGGTTCTTTCGTCCAAGGATATTCTTACGCGAACTGGTTTAGGCTTCGGAGTTGTTACATGTTAGCTGTTACGGGATATCTAGTTTATTTGGTAGGCTTTGATCTGTACCAGATGACCGAATCAAAGGACGAGTCCTGATCGGTTTCAATGCTGGAGTTTTATTTCAACACGCCAAGTCCTGCGTGCCTTTATAAGGCCACGGCCGATTGGAGAAAAACAACACAATCGATATATTCAACAAAAACGAATCTACTTTTCTTACGTACTGTTTTACGTTCGTTCTCCTCCGCTGAGCTCTAGCAATCCTAGGGCTTAGCAAAATCTTTGCCGCTTTGCGCTGAAAAGCGGTCGTTCTCCTCTCCGAAATTGAGGCATCTTTGTTGATTTGCTCGAAAATCATCCGGTTCGTCGTCACGAAAGTACGACGGTTATCGTGTTGTTGCGCTGCAGTTTTGCGTGGCAACAGCTCCGCTGTTTCGTATGAACACATGTGTTCTTAGCTTCATTCTTAAATGTTCATTGCGAAAGTTGAACTACCTCATTCATTGATATATGGTTGGAAACGGAAAATGCCGCATGTGGTAAATGGTATAATGTCTTGAATAATGTGATACTTGGCAATTGTTGTGCTCATATAGATCTTGTTTAAGCTCTTGCATCATGTACCTTGTACCCATTAATGAATAACTACATAGAGCATGTTAAAATTTGGTTTGCATGATTGTTCTCTCTAAGTCTAGATATTTTCTGGTTGAGGTGTTTGAACAACAAGGAGACGATGTAAAGTCTTATAATGCTTACAAATGTTTATATGTGAGTCTTGCTGCACCATTTCATACTTGAGTTTGCTTCAAACAACCTTGCTAGCCTAGTCTTGTATTGAGAGGGATTCTTCTCGTGCATCCAAATCCTTGAGCCAATAACCATGCCATTTGTGTCCACCATACCTACCTACCACATGGTATTTCTCCGCCATTCCAAAGTACATTACTTGAGTGCTACCTTTAAAATTTCTATTCTTTACCTTTACAATATATAGCTCATGGGACAAAATAGCTTAAAAACTATCGTGGTGAAGAATATGTACTTATGTGTCTTATTTCTTAGTAAGTTGCTTGTTGAGCGGTAACCATGTTTTCTGGGGACGCCATCAACTCTTTTACCTTTGTTGAATATCATGTGAGTTGCTATGCATGTTCGTCTTGTCTGAAGTAAGGGCGGTTTTCACAATCAAATGGTTTGAGTATGCATACTGTTAGAGAAGAACATTGGGCCGCTAACTAAAGCCATGATTCATGGTGGAAGTTTCAGTTTGGACATAAAACCTCAATCTCTTATGAGAATATTACCTGTTGTTGAATGCTTAAGCATTAAAAGAGGAGTCCATTATCTGTTGTCTATGTTGTTCCGGTATGGATGTCTAAGTTGAGAATAATCAAAAGCGAGAAATCCAATGCGAGCTTTCTCCTTAGACCTTTGTACAAGCGGCATAGAGGTACCCCTTTGTGACACTTGGTTGAAGCATATGTTATGCAATGATAATCCGTGTTAACCCAAGCTAATTAGGACAAGGTGCGAGCACTATTAGTATACTATGCATGAGGCTTGCAACTTATAAGATCTCTTATACATAACTCATATGCTTTATTACTACCGTTGACAAATTGTTTCTTGTTTTCAAAATGAAAAGCTCTAGCACAAATATAGTAATCAATGCTTCCCTCTGCGAAGGGCCTATCTTTTACTTTATTGTTGAGTCAGTTTACCTATTCTTTCTATCTTAGAAGCAAACACTTGTATCAACTGTGTGCATTGATTCTTACATGTTTACCTATTGCACTTGTTATATTACTTTGTGTTGACAATTATCCATGAGATATACATGTTGAAGTTGAAAGCAACCGCTGAAACTTATATCGTCCTTTGTGTTGTTTCAAAGCTTTCTACTAAGAATTTATTGCTTATGAGTTAACTCTTATGCAAGACTTATTGATGCTTGTCTTGAAAGTATTATTCATGAAAAGTCTTTGCTATATGATTCATTTGTTTACTCATTATCTTCATCATTGCTTCGAATCGCTGCATTCATCTCATGTGCTTTACAATAGTATTGATCAACATTATGATAGCATGTCACTTCAGAAATTATCTTTGTTATCGTTTACCTACTCGAAGGCGAGTAGGAACTAAGCTTGGGGATGCTTGATACGTCCCAAACGTATCTATAATTTCTTATGTTCCATGCTACTTTTATGATGAAACTCACATGTTTTATACACATTATATGTCATTATTATGCATTTTCCGGCACTAACCTATTGACGAGATGCCGAAGAGCCAGTTGCTGTTTTCTGCTGTTTTTGGTTTCAGAAATCCTAGTTAGGAAATATTCTCGGAATTGGACGAAATCAACGCCCAGGGGCCTATTTTTCCACGAAGCTTCCAGAAGTCCGAAGAGGAAACGAAGTGGGGCTACGAGGCGATGCCACACTAGGGCGGCGCGGCCTGGCCCTTGGCCGCGCCGGCCTGTTGTGTGGGGCCCTCGTGTGGCCTGATGTCTACGCTCCCCTCCTTTTCCTGTAGACAGTGTTGGGCCTCCAAGAGCAGAGGTTTGTAGAACAGCAGCAAGTTTTCCCTTAACTGGATCACCCAAGGTTTATCGAACTCAGGGAGGAAGAGGTCAAAGATATCCCTCTCATGCAACCCTGCAACCACAAAGCAAGAAGTCTCTTGTGTCCCCAACACACCTAATAGGTGCACTAGTTCGGCGAAGAGATAGTGAAATACAGGTGGTATGAATAAGTATGAGCAGTAGCAACGGTGCCAGAAAATAGCTTGCGGGCGTGTAGTTGATGGTGGTGGTATTGCAGCAAGAGGTAATGCGCAAGAAACAAGAAACAAGCAGCGATAGCAGTATTTAGGAACAAGGCCTAGGGATTACACTTTCACTAGTGGACACTCTGAACATTGATCACATAACAGAATAGATAAATGCATACTCTACACTTTTGTTGGATGATGAACGCATTGCGTAGGATTACACGAACCCTCAATGCCGGAGTTAACAAGCTCCACAATTTGTTCATATTTAAGTAACCTTATAGTGTAAGATAGATCAAAAGACTAAACCAAGTACTAACATAGCATGCACACTGTCACCTTCATGCATATGTAGGAGGAATAGATCACATCAATATTATCATAGCAATAGTTAACTTCGCAATCTACAAGAGATCATGATCATAGCATAAACCAAGTACTAACACGGATGCACACACTGTCACCATTACATCGTGTAGGAGGAATAGAACTACTTTAATAACTTTGCTAGAGTAGCACATAGATAAATTGTGATACAAACTCATATGAATCTCAATCATGTAAAGCAGCTCATGAGATTATTGTATTGAGGTACATGGGAGAGAGATGAACCACATAGCTAGAGCGGAGCCCTCAACCTCGGGGGTGGATTACTCCCTCCTCATCATGGAGGCAGCGATGGCGGTGAAGATGGCGGTGAAGACGGCGGTGGAGATGGCTCCGGGGGCAATTCCCCGTCCCGGCAGGGTGCCGAAACAGAGTTATGTCCCCCGAATTGGAGTTTCGCGATGGCGGCGGCGCCCCTGGAGTCTTTCTGGAGTTTCGTCTATTGGTGTCGAAGTTTTAGGTCACGACGGCTTAAATAGGCGAAGAGTCGGAGTCGGAGGGGCCACGGGCTGCCCAAACCATAGGGGGGCGCGCCCCCCTGGCCGCGCCGGGGTGTGGTTTGGTGGCCCTGTCCCCCTTCTCTGGCGGTTCTCGTGTGTTCTGGATGCTTCCGGTGAAAATAGGAACCTGGGCGTTGATTTCGTCCGATTCCGAGAATATTTCGTTACTAGGATTTCTGAAACCAAAAACAGCAGAAAACAGGAACTGGCACTTCGGCATCTTGTTAATAGGTTAGTTCCAGAAAATGCACGAATATGACATAAAGTGTGCATAAAACATGTAGATAATATCAATAATGTGGCATGGAACAAAAGAAATTATCGATACGTTGGAGACGTATCAGCATCCCCAAGCTTAGTTCTGCTCGTCCCGAGCAGGTAAAACGATAACAAAGATAATTTCTGGAGTGACATGCCATCATAACGTTGATCAAACTATTTGTAAAGCATATGTAATGAATGCAGCGATCAAAACAATGTATATGACATGAGTAAACAAATGAATCATATAGCAAAGACTTTTCATGAATAGTACTTCAAGACAAGCGTCAATAAGTCTTGCATAAGAGTTAACTCATAAAGCAATAATTCAAAGTAAAGGCATTGAAGCAACACAAAAGAAGATTAAGTTTCAGCGGTTGCTTTCAACTCATAACATGTATATCTCATGGATATTGTCAACATAGAGTAATATAATAAGTGCAATAAGCAAGTATGTAGGAATCAATGCACAGTTCACACAAGTGTTTGCTTCTTGAGGTGGAGAGAAATAGGTGAACTGACTCAACATGAAAGTAAAAGAATGGTCCTCCATAGAGGAAAAGCATCGATTGCTATATTTGTGCTAGAGCTTTGATTTTGAAAACATGAAACAATTTTGTCAACGGTAGTAATAAAGCATATGTATCATGTAAATTATATCTTATAAGTTGCAAGCCTCATGCATAGTATACTAATAGTGCCCGCACCTTGTCCTAATTAGCTTGGACTACCGGATCATCACAATGCACATGTTTTTACCAAGTGTCACAAAGGGGTACCTCTATGCCGCCTGTACAAAGGTCTAAGGAGAAAGCTCGCATTGGATTTCTCGCTATTGATTATTCTCAACTTAGACATCCATACCGGGACAACATAGATAACAGATAATGGACTCCTCTTTTATGCATAAGCATGTAACAACAATTAATAATTTTCTCATTTGAGATTGAGGATATATGTCCAAAACTGAAACTTCCACCATGGATCATGGCTTTAGTTAGCGGCCCAATGTTCTTCTCTAACAATATGCATGCTTAACCATAAGGTGGTAGATCTCTCTTACTTCAGACAAGACGGACATGCATAGCAACTCACATGAAATTCAACAAAGAGTAGTTGATGGCGTCCCCAGTGAACATGGTTATCGCACAACAAGCAACTTAATAAGAGATAAAGTGCACAATTACATATTCAATACCACAATAGTTTTTAAGCTATTTGTCCCATGAGCTATATATTGCAAAGGTGAATGATGGAATTTTAAAGGTAGCACTCAAGCAATTTACTTTGGAATGGCGGAAAATACCATGTAGTAGGTAGGTATGGTGGACACAAATGGCATAGTGGTTGGCTTAAGGATTTGGATGCATGAGAAGTATTCCCTCTCGATACAAGGTTTAGGCTAGCAAGGTTGTTTGAAGCAAACACAAGCACGAACTAGTACAGCAAAACTCACATAAAAGACATATTACAAGCATTATAAGGCTATACATCGTCTTCCTTGTTGTTCAAACACCTCACTAGAAAATATCTAGACTCTAGAGAAACCACTCATGCAAACCAAATTTTAACAAGCTCTATGTATTTCTTCACTAATAGGTGCAAGGTATATGATGCAGGAGCTTAAACAAGAGCACAACAATTGCCAAATGTCAAGTTATTCAAGACATCATACCAATTACTACATGTAGCATTTTCCGTTTCCAACCATATAATAATTAACGAAGAAGTTTCAACCTTCGCCATGAAAATTAAAAGCTAAGAACACATGTGTTCATACGAACCAGCGGAGCGTGTCTCTCTCCCACACAAGCATTTATTCAACAAAAACAAAAACAAGAAACATACTGACGCTCCAAGGAAAGCACATAAGATGTGACCCAATAAAAATATAGTTTCAAGAGAAGGAACCTGATAATTTGTCGATGAAGAAGGGGATGCCTTGGGCATCCCCAAGCTTAGACGCTTGAGTCTTCTTGATATATGCAGGGGTGAACCACCGGGGCATCCCCAAGCTTAGAGCTTTCACTCTTCTTGATCATAGTATATCATCCTCCTCTCTTGACCCTTGAAAACTTCCTTCACACCAAACTTCTCATAAACTTCATTAGAGGGGTTAGTACATAATCAAAAACTCACATGTTCAGAGGTGACACAATCATTCTTAACACTTCTGGACATTGCTCAAAGCTACTGGAAGGTAATGGAACAAAGAAATCCACCCAACACAGCGAAAGAAGCAATGCGAAATAAAAGGTAGAATCTGTCAAAACAGAACAGTCCGTAAAGACGAATTTCTAATAAATACTTCCGTTGCTCAAATCAGAAAACTCAAAACTAATGAAAGTTGCGTACATATCTGAGGAACACGCACGTAAATTGGCATATTTTTCTGATTTTTCTACAGAGAAAACAGCCCAGATTCGTGACAGATAGAAATCTGTTTCTGCGCAGAAATTCAAATCTAGTATCAACCTTCGATTAGAGGCTTCACTTGGCACAACAAAACACAAAACTAAGATAAGGAGAGGTTGCTACAGTAGTAAACAACTTCCAAGACACAAAATAAAAACAAAGTACTGTAGCAAAATAACACATGGGTTATCTCCCAAGAAGTTCTTTCTTTATAGCCATTAAGATGGGCTCAGCAGTTTTAATGATGCACTCGCAAGAAATAGTATTTGAAGCAAAAGAGAGCTTCAAGAGGCAAATTCAAAACAAATTTAAGTCTAACATGCTTCCTATGAAGAGGAATCTTGTACACAAATGAATTCATGAAGAACAAAGTGACAAGCATAAGAGGATAAAACACGAGTAACTTCAAGATTCTCAACATAAAGAGGGGAAACTTAATATTATTAAGATGCATATAACCACATTTCCCTCTCTCATAATAACTTTCAGTAGCATCATGGATGAAATCCACAATGTACCCATCACTTGAAACATTCTTATCATGGTTTCATATGCATAGAAGTATCATTAAATTTGGCATAAGAAGAGTTCTTCTCATTAATAGTAATTGGAGCAGGATTATTATCAAGAATTTGAACATGGTAAACAAGTTGCATATTAAGGGAATCGTTTTTGGTAACCCAATCATGACTATGACAAGTTTCATAAGGGTAGTTATAACCTATATCATAGCATTCTTTATAATAATCATCAAAGATCGGAGGCACAGTGTCATCATAAGAAATAGAATAGTTATCTTTCATAGTCGGTTTATCTATGACCATACCATCATTGTTATTAGAAGGAGATGCATCAAGAACATAATGACCAGTAGCAAAAGGATTTTCAAACACCTCTTCCCCAAGCTTAGAGCTTTCTATATCATTATGGGAGGAAGCATGGATAGCACTGACACTATGGCAATTATTATCATCATCATTTTCAGAATTAATTTCCCAGAGATTTGCAATATCAAAAGTAGTGTGATAATTCAAATCATGATTGCTAATGTATGTAAAGGGCATAGGAAGATCATCGTATTCAGATTCATTATCACAATAATCATCAGGAGCAACATATTTACGGTTACCTATCGTTATCTCATATACGCGGGGATACGCTGTTACCTCTTTCTTTTTATTCTCCTTCTTCTTCTTCTTCGTCCCCTTTTTCTTCTTCTTCTTCTCTTCCTTCTCCTCGTTCCCTTCTCTAGGAGGAAGAGGCTTGAAGGGTGGCTTGTCCGCATAACCTGATTTACTTTCAGAAACAATAGAAGAAACTTGGGAGGATCCCTCCTTTTCATTAATTAGTTGAAAACACACAGCGGTCCTATCATATTTTGGCAAGGTGTCATCTTCTAAAATATTTTGTATGTAAGTATTTGTATGGATATTATCAACGCAATAAGAAAAACACCCATGCAGGACATCATCAATATCAAGATCACTCATATGTAACAAAGAGATTTTTCTCGACAGTTCTTCACACCCCAAAAATAAAGTAAGTTCATCATGCTGATTAGGAGTAATTTCACCATCACAATACAAATTTGCAGCACTCATTGGGTTCAAATTATCATTGGAGGAGCATTGAAAATTAAAATGACCCACTTCATGGCAAACTTCACAAATAAAAGGATAGAGGGCACAAACTTTTTTACCAAGATCATCTAGAGCCCTAAACCACTTTCTAGTTTTTTCATTAATATGATGGATGCAATATTCATCTTCGATTTGATTAATTCCACAAGGTCTATGCATTCCACAAAAATTAACATGCTTATAAGAAATGGCATTCTTAGGAGTTTGAGCATGCTCATTGCAATAATTAACAACAATTTCATTCTTCATGCAAGCCTCTTTAAAAGGTTCATGATACTTATCAAAATTCTTTTTAGGCAATTCAAAATGGGAAGCAAAGGCTTTATAAAGATTTGCAGCAATTTGAGAGTCAAGACCATAAGTAGCACTCATATTTCGAAATTCATCGGTATCCATAAAGGCTTCAATGCATTCATAATCATAATTTATACCTGACTCTTTACCTTCATTGTTCTCCCATCCTTCAGCGTTCTCCTTAATCCGATCAAGAAGATCCCACCTAGCTTCAACCTCTTTGCTTGTGAAAGATCCTTCCGAACAGGCATCCAGATAGTCCTTATGTTGTCCTGAAAGCCTCGCATAAAAATTGTTAACAATAACATTACGGGGGAGCTCATGAATGGGACATTTGAGCATTAGTGATTTCAATCTCCCCCATGCTTGAGAAATACTCTCTCCATCACGAGGATAAAAGTTATAAATATAATTCCTATCAATATGCACTTCATGAGGAGGATAAAATTTAGAATAAAAGAGAGATGCAATTTCCTCCCAACCAAGAGATTGACTATTCTCCAACAATTTATACCAATGCGCCGCTTTACCAGACAGCGAAACAGAGAATAGCTTCTTCCTCACTTCATCCATAGAGATACCTGCACACTTGAATAACCCACATAATTCATGCAAAAACAGTAAATGATCTCTAGGGTGGACAGTTCCATCCCCTTTATAGTGGTTATCCATAACACGTTCAATAATTTTCATAGGTATTTTATACGGAATACTTTCAGCAGGTGGATTTAAAATATCACAAGCATCATTAGAGTTATTGCATATGGGAGATAAAGTATTATCAGAGCAAATTTTCTCCCCTAAAGATGGGAAGCTAAAAAGATCACAAAAACTAGCTTCCCCAAGCTTAGACTTCTCCATAGCATTAGCATTAATTGCATTCATACTAATAACATCGCTACTAGCATGCAAATAAGATTCCATAGGTTTTTTAATTTTCGCATCAAACAATTCTAAATCAGGAAAAAGATTAAAAAGCTCACCAATTTTTTTGTTGTTTTCCATTATGCCTAACTAGTGTAAACAAGAAACAAAAAGATGCAATTGCAGGATCTAAAGGAAATAGCTTCGAGTACTTACGGCGCCGGGAAATAGCTTAGCAGCCGAGATCCGGAGTGTGAGTACCTTTTACCTTTCCTCCCCGGCAACGGCGCCAGAAAATAGCTTGATGTCTACGCCCCCCTCCTTTTCTCAGAGATGTGTTGGGCCTCCAAGAGCAGAGGTTTGTAGAACAGCAGCAAGTTTTCCCTTAAGTGGATCACCCAAGGTTTATCGAACTCAGGGAGGAAGAGGTCAAATATATCCCTCTCATGCAACCCTGCAACCACAAAGCAAGAAGTCTCTTGTGTCCCCAACACACCTAATAGGTGCACTAGTTCGGCGAAGAGATAGTGAAATACAGGTGGTATGAATAAGTATGAGCAGTAGCAATGGTGTCAGAAAATAGCTTGCGGGCGTGTAGTTGATGGTGGTGGTATTGCAGCAGTAGTAACGCAGTAAAACAGTAAACAAGCAGCGATAGCAGTATTTAGGAACAAGGCCTAGGGATTACACTTTCACTAGTGGACACTCTCAACATTGATCACGTAACAGAATAGATAAATGCATACTCTACACTTTTGTTGGATGATGAACGCATTGCGTAGGATTACACGAACCCTCAATGCCGGAGTTAACAAGCTCCACAATTTGTTCATATTTAAGTAACCTTATAGTGTAAGATAGATCAAAAGACTAAACCAAGTACTAACATAGCATGCACACTGTCACCTTCATGCATATGTAGGAGGAATAGATCACATCAATATTATCATAGCAATAGTTAACTTCGCAATCTACAAGAGATCATGATCATAGCATAAACCAAGTACTAACACGGATGCACACACTGTCACCATTACATCGTGCAGGAGGAATAGAACTACTTTAATAACTTTGCTAGAGTAGCACATAGATAAATTGTGATACAAACTCATATGAATCTCAATCATGTAAAGCAGCTCATGAGATTATTGTATTGAGGTACATGGGAGAGAGATGAACCATATAGCTACAGCGGAGCCCTCAGCCTCGGGGGTGGATTACTCCCTCCTCATCATGGAGGCAGCGATGGCGGTGAAGATGGCGGTGAAGACGGCGATGGAGATGGCTACGGGGGCAATTCCCCGTCCCGGCAGGGTTTCGAAACAGAGTTCTGTCCCCCGAATTGGAGTTTCGCGATGGCGGCGGCGCCCCTGGAGTCTTTCTGGAGTTTCGTCAATTGGTGTCGAAGTTTTAGGTCACGACGGCTTAAATAGGCGAAGAGTCGGAGTCGGAGGGGCCACGGGCTGCCCAAACCATAGGGGGGCGCCCCCCCTGGCCGCGCCGGGGTGTGGTTTGGTGGCCCTGTCCCCCTTCTCTGGCGGTTCTCGTGTGTTCTGGATGCTTCCGGTGAAAATAGGAACTTGGGCGTTGATTTCGTCCGATTCCGAGAATATTTCGTTACTAGGATTTCTGAAACCAAAAACAGCAGAAAACAGGAACTGGCACTTCGGCATCTTGTTAATAGGTTAGTTCCAGAAAATGCACGAATATGACATAAAGTGTGCATAAAACATGTAGATAATATCAATAATGTGGCATGGAACATAAGAAATTATCGATACGTTGGAGACGTATCATGGCCCCCTGACCTGCCCTTCTGCCTACTTAAAGCCTCCGTCGCGAAACCCCCAGTACCGAGAGCCACGATACGGAAAACCTTCCAGAGACGCCGCCGCCGCCAATCCCATCTCGGGGGATTCAAGAGATCGCCTCCGGCACCCTGCCGGAGAGGGGAATCATCTCCCGGATGTCTCTTCATCGCCATGATCGCCTCCGGATCGATGTGTGAGTAGTTCACCCCTGGACTATGGGTCCATAGCAGTAGCTAGATGGTCGTCTTCTCCTCATTGTGCTATCATGTTCGATCTTGTGAGCTGCCTATCATGATCAAGATCGTCTATTTGTAATCCTTCATGTTGTGTTTGTTGGGATCCGATGAATATTGAATACTATGTCAAGTTGATTATCAATCTATCATATATGTTATTTATGTTCTTGCATGCTCTCCGTTGCTAGTAGAGGCTCTGGCCAAGTTGATACTTGTAACTCCAAGTGGGAGTATCTATGCTCGATAGTGGGTTCATGCCTCCATTAAATCTGGGATACTGACAGAAAGTTCTAAGGTTGTGGATGTGCTGTTGCCACTAGGGATAAAACATCGATGCTTTGTCTAAGGATATTTGTGTTGATTACATTACGCACCATACTTAATGCAATTGTCTGATGTTTACAACTTAATACCGGAAGGGGTTCGGATGATAACCTGAAAGTGGACTTTTTAGGCATAGATGCATGCTGGATGGCGGTCTATGTACTTTGTCGTAATGCCCTGATTAAATCTCATAGTACTCATCATGGTATTTGTATGTGCATTGTTATGCCTTCTTTATTTGTCAATTGCCCAACTGTAATTTGTTCACCCAACATCTGCTATCTTATGGGAGAGACACCACTAGTGAACTGTGGACCCCGGTCCTATTCTTTACATCTGAAATACAATCTACTGCAATTGTTCTTTACTGTTCTTCGCAAACAAACATCATCATCCACACTATACATCTAATCCTTTGTTTACAGCAAGCCGATGAGATTGACAACCTCGCTGTTACGTTGGGGCAAAGTTCTGTGATTGTGTTGTGCAGGTTCCACGTTGGCGCCGGAATCCCTGGTGTTGCGCCGCACTACACTCCTCCGCCATCAACCTTCAACGTGCTTCTTGACTCCTACTGGTTCGATTAAACCTTGGTTTCTTACTGAGGGAAACTTGCTACTGTGCGCATCACACCTTCCTCTTGGGGTTCCCAACGGACGTGTCAACTACACGCATCAAGAAGGAACTTTCATCAATCAAGCAAAATATCTCCAAGACATGCTCAAGAGGTTCAAGATGACCGAGATGAAGGGTGTAGCCACTCCTATGGTTACTAAATGGCATCTTGCACTTGATCCCAATGATAAAGAGGTGGATCAAAAGGTATATCGCTCCATGATTGGATCCTTGCTTTACCTTTGTGCATCTAGACCGGACATAGTGTTGAGTGTTGGTGTGTGTGCAAGGTATCAAGCTTCTCCTAAGGAGAGTCACATGATGGCTCTCAAAAGAATCTTTCGATATTTAGTTGATACCCCAAGATATGGTATTTGGTATCCTAAAGCTCAAGTTTTATTCTCAATGGATACACCGATGCGGATTGGACGGGAGACAAGGATGATAGGAAATCAACCTCCAGGGCTTGCCAATTCCTTGGTAGGTCCTTGGTGTGTTGGTCTTCTAAGAAGCAAAATTGTATATCTCTCTCCACCGCCGAAGCCGAATATGTTACCACCGCAAGTGGATGCACTCAATTGTTATGGATGAGGCAAACTTTAAAGGAATACAGTGTCATTTGTGACAAAGTGCCTCTATTATGTGACAATGAAAGTGTTATCAAGATTGCCTATAATGAAGGTAGTCAGAATCCCGATCCTACTACCGGAATCCTACGATTTGACGATCTTACATCACCGTATCGATCCAAATCCCACTATGAATCCCAATCGGGTAGAATCCATGTTGAGTCCCGATCCAAATCATAGAATCCTTTACAATAATATAGAATCTCGATCCTTTTTATGGATTTTTCGATTCTACCAACTCACTATTTCTCCCATCCGCTAAACTTACAAGGATACTACTTACACATCCCAAGCCCTTTTCACTTGCTTCACTACTCTTTATTTACCTACCAAATCTCAACTGATCTATCGCTAGAACATTATTGCTAGAAACTTTATGGATTATTATTTTTATCTCCATTATACTATTAAACAAACTTTGTGCTTGATAAAAATATCTTCTCCGAGTAAGTATGGTAGGATCCTAGATTCTACGATTCGATACTACGACTCGATTTTGCCCGACGAAAATCGACCCGAGTCCGAATCCCGACTTTGACTACCTTGCCTATAATCCGGTGCAACATTCAAGAACGAAGCATATTGTGATCCGGAATCATTTTATTAGGGATCATGTTGCCCATGGTGATATTGAGCTTATCTATGTTCCTACCAAAGATCAACTTGCCGATATATTCACGAAGCCTCTTGATGAAGCAAGGTTTTGCTATTTGAGGAATGAGCTAAATATCATTGATTCAAGGAGTATAGCTTTACCATCTTGCAAACACACCTTTGTCTCAAAACTTTATTTGGTTTAGATGTGGGCATGGAAATAGGGGGAGTGTGGTTTAAATTATTGAGCTATCCCTCCCCCCATAATGCCAGCATTAAGAAATCATTCTCTTTATATCATATGTTGATATGTGAGCTTCAATGATGAGTAGTGGTTTGGGCCCAAGATATATCTTCGCGGTGCCATGCCATAACACTCATATATTGTGGCCTAGGCCACCACACTCTTCTTTGTGAAGAGTTGGAGTTATTTGGATCTAAATTGGATTTTATTTGACATCTCCTTGTTCTTATGGGAAATCGCTCATTTTTTGCCTTCATTTGCATTCTTGCAAAAATGAGTGATCATGTACCATCCTACAGTTTGGCGCATCTGTCCTAAGCCTATCGCATCTAAGCCCTATCTTTTCTCCGATTCCGAGGTGCACACAATCCTCATCAAAATTCATTTTCTGGCCCAGTTTTCTGTTGGACCGGAAGTTCCGGTCATCTCGGACGGTACTTCCGGCATGATTCCCCTGGCTAGATCTGGTTCCAGCATCGCTGCGCTGTCGGTGGGCTCGTTCTGCTGGGACCGGAAGTTCCGGCCCCAGCGAGCGGAAGTTCCGCTGATACCTTTTTCCACTCATGTGGTCGGGAACGGGGGGAGCGGTTCACTTTCCCCCATTCTTCCCCAAATCATCTGTTCGTGGGCTGCTATCCCCTCCAGCGCCAGCAGTTCCCTCCGGCCAGATCTCCCTCCTCCGGCGACCTCCGCCGGATCGGCTCCGTGGATTGGCATCCTCTCCCTCTCCTCCACCATGGCTCCTCCCGGTTTGTGCTCTTTCCCTCTCTATGTGTGGGTTGACCTCACTAGATGAATTTTAGGGCATACTCTAGGTCAAGCTTTGGTAGACTCTCCCTAGATGCCTATTCCCTGCTAGTTCTTGTCTAGAATGTTGAAGTAGTGTGGTTCACCTCGCCATTGCCGCAAATCCGAAGGGAAATCTCGCTGTGTTCGCGCAGCCGGAAGTTCCGGCCGCTTGCGCCGGAAGTTCCGCCCGGGCGAAACTTCCGCCGGTTCCCACCGGAACTTTCGGCATGGCCTGTTTACTGTTCTGTACTCAATATTCTGCTCAGGATCTATTTTTGGCCTCCTTTGTCTTGTGCACTCATTTATCATCTACCATCCTCATGTTTGTATCCCAGGTGGTTCCAAGAAGAGAGGCAAGGGGCATGTTGACGAAGTTGATGAAGAAGTTGAGCTCACTCGACCATCCAAGCTCATGGCTCGCCAACTTGCGGCTCAAAAGAATATCAAGTCACCCGCAGTTCGTGGCAAGCAAGTTCACGTGTCAGTTAAGAACATGCCATATCTTGAGTACAAAGAGCTACGGCAAGGGAACCCTTATCTCATCCCTCGGAACAATAGGGTTGCGGATAAGCGCTTCCACAACAAGGCCCAAGAAGAGATCTTTTATGAGATATATGTGACTTTCAAGAAGGGGATTGTCACTCAACACTCCATTGACACCGCCAAGATGGCCGCCACAAGGTATTTTGATGAAGCATATGCTATGTGTGGAGAGTTTGGGCTCTATCCCATTATGGAGCTCAAGAAGGACTTTGATATCGGGTTGATTCAATAATTCTAAGCCACCGTTCACTTTCAACAAGATGAAGCTAGAACTTTCCGGTGGATGACTCATGACACTCTTCTTGAGGCCAATTTGGCAAGCTTTGGTGCGGCTCTTGGATACCCTCGGTCTCCGGTTGTGGATGAAAATGGTTGGTGGTCTCATGATAGCTCGTTTGCTCAAACCAAGGATGCTTTGGAACCTCTCTATATCAAAGGATGGGGTATTCCGAGCAAGAGTGCGGATCTTATCCATACTTGGGACATCATGCTTCGTGTCTACCGGGAAACAATTGGACCCAAGGGTGGCAACGTTGATGAATTGCATACCTATGAATTGGATCTTATGGCAAACTCTCATGCTAAGAAGGGCACCGGTGAGAAGCTTGATGTGATGGACTACATCTACAATGAGATGTGGTCATGTGTTATGGAGAAGAAGCTTCCTCTTTATGCTCCTTTCATCATGAAGCTCATTGAAGACACATGGATTGCTACCCGCCAGGCTCCTCTTGTTCACTCCATTCCTCTCAACATCACAGCTCATGAAGTGAAGAGCCTCCGGGTCAAGCGTCACAATTCACCTATAGAAGATGTTCAGCCAGTTCATGAGAAGCCACCAAGTTGGGCCTCCAAGCTTGCCCGCCGCATGCGACATATCTTTTGTCTCACCTCAGCGGTCAATCACCGTCAGTATCAGCAACATGTTGACGCCAAGAAGTCCCGGGTTCGTCAGAAGAGCATTATGAGGGCTCTCAATGTGGACGTGTCTCTTCCCGGATCCGAGGAGAACATCACTCCGGGGGTTGAGTGGGTTTCTCAGCATGGCGCTCCTCTCCCTCCAGATGGTCTTGAGATCGAGTCTCCTCCTCATACTCCACCTTTCCCGGCGCTCCATCTGATCTCCCTCCCGGCTGGGCTAACGCCGACCCTTGGGACGCGTAGTTACTCCTGTCCCTTTTTGGTGCCTTGGTGCCAAAGGGGGAGAGTGAGCCCTTATTAGGATGCTCTTTGTTGGGTACTTGCATGGGGGAGTCACAAGCTCGTGTGTTTTTCTTTGATTTCTATCGCTTGTGACTCATTTTATTCTCTATATTGTGTCGAACTATGTTTCTAGATATTATGTGTCGTGTGAACATTATCTATGTGTATGGTAAACTCCGTATGTGAGTATTCTATGGATATCTATGTGTGTGTGGTCTATCTATCTATATGCTTATCACTATGTTGATTGCTAACCCATGGAAGATGGTTGCAAGATATAGGGGAGCTTTGTTGCTCAGGTGTTCATGCCAATATCTAGGGGGAGCTCCTCTTTATCTCTCACATACTTGTTGTTTACTTTGATTATTCCTTGCAAATACTTGTGTTGTCATCAAACACCAAAAAGGGGGAGATTGAAAGAACATTTCCCGCCCTTTTTGGTTTTGTGTGTTTGATGTCAACAATAGGTATATATTTATGTGTGTTGATGTAGACAGGTACATGATCTCATTATATATACATGGCTGGTGGAATGGAATGTCAGTTCTGAAGACTCTGCTAGTTTTTCACTTCAGCCGGAAGTTCCGGCCTCAGCTGGCGGAACTTCCGACCAGAGCAGGAAGTTCCGGCCTCAGCTGGCGGAACTTCTGCCCAGATGCTCAAAGCAGAGGAATCTCAGCGCGGCTCACGTTGGAGCTCGGTGGAAGTAGGCCGGAAGTTCCGGTCAGCGGAACTTCCGCCCTACTTCCGGTCAAGTTCCGAAAACTGCGTATTTGTGCCACAGTATGTCCAATATGCTTTTTCTCGTCATTTCGGAGGTAGGCCGGAACTTCCGGTCACCGGAAGTTCCACCCTAGTTCCGCCCCCTCTCAGTTCTTCAGCTAGTCTGATGCGAAAGCATCCAGCCGGAACTTCCGGCCCTCCTGGCCGGAACTTCCGGTGTTACACGAAAACTTCCACAACGGTCAGATCTGAAGCCCCACTCATATAAATAGCTTTCTTCTCCATTGGGACAAGTTGCTCAATCATTGCACAAAATCTGCCAAGCTTCACCACCATTAGAGCCACCTCAAGAACACAAGAATTGCAAGATCTTCTCCTCCACCCAACCAAAGCTCTTGATCTTTGGAGATCCGAAGGAGAAGACCCCGATCTACATCCTCACCGAAGCGATTCTCATTTCCCCCTCATATGCTTGAGGGCCGCCTTGCTAGTGTTCCTCTTTGGATCCCTAGTTGTTGCTGTTGATGTATTCTTGTTGATTTATTGTGTTGTTACAGATTTGGGAGCCTCCAATTTGGTTGTGGATGTGTGCCCCAAGAACCTTGTAAAGGCCCGGTTTCCGTCTCGAGGAAATCCCTTAGTGGAAGTGGGCTAGGCCTTCGTGGCGTTGCTCACAGGAGACCTGAGTGAAACCTTCGTGGCTGTTGGTCTGGCTTTCATAGCGACCACACTCCTCCGAACGTAGACGTACCTTCTTGCAAAGGAAGGGAACTACGGGAATCAACTCCGTGTCTCCGTTGGCTCCACTCTCGGTTACCTCTTGATACGTCTCCAACATATCTATAATTTCTTATGTTCCATGCTTGTTTTACGACAATACCTACATGTTTTATTCACACTTTATAATGTTTTTATGCATTTTCCGGGACTAACCTATTAACAAGATGCCGAAGCGCCAATTCCTGTTTTCTGCTGTTTTTGGTTTCAGAAATTCTACACAGGAAATATTCTCGGAATTGGACGAAACAAAAGCCCACGGCCCTATTTTCCACGGAGTGTTCCAGAAGTCCGAAGGAGAGACGAAGAGGAGCCACGAGGCGGCCACACCATAGGGGGGCGCGGCCCCACCTCTGGCCGCGCCGCCATATGGGGTGGGCCCCTCGCGACTCCACCGACGCTGCCCTTTCGCCTATATATTCTCCCAGATGCGAAAACCCTAAAGGCATCAGTCATATTCCACGAAAAGTTACGTAGCCGCCGCCATCGCGAAGCCAAGTTCGGGGGACAGAAGTCTCTGTTCCGGCACGCCGCCGGGACGGGGAAGTGCCCCCGGAATCCATCTCCATCGACTCCATCGCCATCTTCATCGCTGTTGCTGTATCCCATGATGAGGAGGGAGTAGTTCTCCCCCGAGGCTGAGGGCTCTACCGGTAGCTATGTGGTTCATCTCTCTCTCCCATGGTGTGATCTTTATGTGATCATGAGCTTTGTGATCTAGTTGTATATGTAGATGTTACTCTTGTCTATTATGCACTCTAGAGGTTACTTTAATATGAACTCCGGAGTTACTCTCCACGGTGTAATGGTGACAGTGTGCGCATCGTGTGTGATTCCTTTATGACGTTGTGGAGCTTGTTTACTCCGGCTTGAGGTGTGCTTTTGCAGCCCTACACAATGAATGGTGTTTGTTATCCAACAAGAGAGTGTTTGAGAGTAGCATTTATTTATTCAATTATGTGATCATTGTTGAGAGTGTCCACTAGTGAAAGTATGATCCCTAGGCCTTGTTTCTAAGTATTGAAACACCGTTTCCAACAAGTTCTGCTACATGTTTGCTTGCTGCCATTTTTATTTCAGATTGCAATTACTACTTATAATCATCCATATTACTTGTATTTCACTATCTCTTCGCCGAACTAGTGCACCTATACATCTGAAAAGTGTATTAGGTGTGTTGGCGACACAAGAGACTTCTTGTATCTTAATTGCAGGGTTGCTTGAGAGGGATATCTTTGACCTCTACCTCCCTGAGTTCGATAAACCTTGGGTGATTCACTTAAGGGAAACTTGCTGCTATTCTACAAACCTCTGCTCTTGGAGGCCCAACACTGTCTACAGAAATAGAAGCGTGCGTAGACATCAAGGTATTTTCTGGCGCCGTTGCCGGGGAGGTAAGGTAAAAGGTATTCACATCCTTGGGTGTGGGTGCTCGAAGTTATTTCCTTTAGATTCTGCAATTGCATCTTTTTGTTTCTTGTTTTTATTTTTCACTAGTTAGGCATAATGGAAAACAACAAAAATTTAGTGAGCTTTTTAATCTTTTTCCTGAGTTAAGACATGAATTGTTTGATGCGAAAATTAAAAAACCTATGGAACCTTATTTGCATGCTAGTAGCAATGTTATTAGTATGAACGCAATTACTGCTAATGCTATGGAAAAATCTAAGCTTGGGGAAGCTAGTTTTTATGATATTTTTAGCTTCCCAGCTTTAGGGGAGAAAATTTGCTCTGATAATACTTTATCTCCCATATGCGATAACTCTAATGATGCTTGTGATATTTTAAATCCACCTACTGAAAGTATTCCTTTCAAGATACCTACGAAAATTGTTGAACTTGCTATGAACAATTGCTATTTTGGAGATGGGACTGTCCATCCTAGTGATCATTTACTCTTTATACATGAATTATGCGAGTTGTTCGAGAGTGCAGGTATTTCAAAGGACCAAGTTAAGAGGAAACTATTCTCTATATCTCTGAAGGGCAGAGCTGCGGAATGGTATAAGATGCTGAAGAATGGTCGATCTATTGATTGGGAGGAAATTGTACCTCTCTTTTATTCTAAATTTTATCCTCCTCATGAAGTGCATGTTGATAGGACTTACATTTATAACTTTTATCCTCGTGATGGAGAGAGTATTTCCCAAGCATGGGGGAGATTGAAGTCACTAATGCTCAAATGTCCCATTCATGAGCTCCCCCGTAATGTTATTATTAATAATTTTTATGCAAGGCTTTCAGGACATCACAAGGACTATCTAGATGCCTGTTTGGAGGGATCTTTCACAAGCAAGGAGGTTGAAGCTAGATGGGATCTTCTTGAAAGAGTTCAAAGCAATACTGAAGATTGGGAGAACAACAAAGGTAAAGAATCAGGTATAAACTACGAGTATGATTGCATTAAGTCTTTCGCTCAAACTGCTGATTTTCAAGAGCTTAGTGCTAAATATGGTCTTGATCCTCAAATTATGGTCGATTGCTATAGAGACCTTTTAAAGACACTTGCATGGAAAATCAAATTGTTGTTAATGATTGCAATAAACATGCCCAAACTTCTGAAAATACTATTTATTATAAGCATGTTAATTTTTGTTGAATGCATAGACCTTGTGGAATTGTTGCGGTCAGAAACCCACCGGCGAGCAGCGACGGGCAACACAGTAGAGCCGGGAGGCTCCCAGGACTGCGGCTGGCCCTGGTCCCTCCGAGCGACGGCCCGCAAAGACTCGGCACGCACGTCCGATGCTGGTGCAAGGGCGTGCCACCTGACCTATACCTGGTCAGGAAGGTGATGGATGTGCCTCGCTTAGTTTCCTGCATGGCATACACGTAAACATTAAATACGAGCCTCGATCGGCTCTCAGGTTGTCCTGTGAATCGGCTCAAAGAGCCGATCCACCCATGATTCGCACGAGGTGTACGAATATATGGTGGTCCTGCTTGATCAGAATAAAGCTAAAACGACCTACTACGATTTAGGGTTTTCACCACATAATCGGAACATCCTACTCGTGATTGAGCCTGGCGGCCACGCACGGTGATCGTAAACCAATCCTAGGCAAGGCCTAAAAACCAACACGAAGTTGGTCCTCGGAACATCCTGTCTAGGGCTAGCAAACTACACCCTACGCGCCACTGGATCCTTCAACCCGTTTGTAAGGCCTAACTATGCAGATATTAAACTAATCCTTGAAGAACAAGGAGCAACCATAACAGATCGGATCTACTAAATAATGATCAAGCGGGGTGCCACCCTTACACCTAAGATAGGTGTAAAGGCGGCTAGATGTCTAAGGGTTGCACGACTACAGCATATGATACGAAGAACAATGCTAACCCTAACACATCTACGATAACCACGTTGCTCGCCATCAAAAAGACTTCAGTACGAGCAACGCATGAACAACGAATAAACTTATACTGCCTAGATCGCAAGATGCGATCTAGGCAGCATGATGCTTACCCGGAAGAAACCCTCGAGACAAGGGAGTTGGCGATGCGCCTAGATTGGTTTGTGGTGAACGTGATTGTTGTTTATTTCATAAACCCTAGATACATATTTATAGTCCGTAGACTTTCTAACGTGGGAATAATCCCAACCGGGCACGAGCCAAACTCTAACTAATCGATACGTATCCTACTATATTACAGATACACGGGCAAACTAGCCCAAACTTTGCATATAAGGCCGATTCACGTATATTCTTCCATGTATATTCTTCAAGCCCATCTTGATCGCGGCCCACCTCTGACTCGGTCAAATTCTGGTGATAACACATGCCCCCCTGGTTTTGGAATTGACAATTCGAAAATCACTCTGCCTTTTCTTCGTCGGGTCATGTCGTGGCAGAACCGTCGCAGTATCCTTCATCATGATGCCTTGCCTTCTCAACTTCTCCGCGTGACTTGGCAGTTTTTCTTTTTCTTTGGGCACCACCTCCTCGGAAACTGTTGTGGCATTGAATCTCTACTATATCCCCTTTTATTTAACCGCTCCAAACAGTCTGCTTTTTTATCCCCTTCGCATTAGCACTCCAAAAGCCCTCCTGCGCCACCATGTCTTCTTCCTCCTCTGCCTCATCGGGTCTTTCCACCCAATCCTCCTCCTCCCGCGAGCCGACGCCAGAGTGGAACCCGGAGGAGGCCCATGTGGCCAACATCCGCCGCGCCATCGAAGTCGGGGAGGAGTCCAGTCACGACTTCTCCGTCTGGTCTGAGGATGACAAGTCCTCAACCGACGGGGAAAGTGACCTCCGCTTCCTCGCCGACGGGGAAACGGAGGAGGAGAGCGATGACAATCGCTTCTCCTGTGATGACTTCACCTCCCCCGAGGAGGAGGAGGAGGAGAAGGAGGAGGAGGACGACACCTCCTCCGACGAACCGCCGGCCAAGCGCTTCTGTCCCTGGCCGGGCAACCTCAGCGACTTTGACAGCGACGACTACGACGCTGACGAGGAGGATGAGGACAACGAGGGCCCCGCCGGCGGCCGCTACAGCAGCGACGACGAGCCCGCCGGGAGTAGCGCCGACAGCGGCGACGACGGCGACGACGAGGGCAGCGACGGCCCGTAGATAGGACCTTTAGCATAGGATCAGTAGTAGTAGATGGGGCAATGTATCCCCTAGTACTTCCTTTTGAGAGCCATCAGCTCTTTATGTAAGAAATCCTGCTTATCAATGAAGAATTTCCCCCAATTTGATTTTGCCGATTTCCTTTGAGCTAATTTAGCCGATTTCCCCTCATACTGATTTTGCCGATTTGTTCACTTAGCCAATGCTTAATGAGCCGATGGCAACGCATCGGTCCTTCACAATCTACCCTTCAACTCTTCGTCTGATGACTTCAAGCTCTGGTGGATAATGTGGAAGGCCCTTGCTTTCAAGAGAGCCTTTAAGTTCCTCCCACCAGCTCCAGTGATCTCTTCTGAAGAACTCACCATTTTTAAAGAGGGTTGCGACGAAGGCCCAGCCGATGACACCCCAATCGGCTCCTAAAAATAGAGCATCTACCAGGCCAGCTGCCCCCCGAGCCTCAGCCCAGGCGAGAATAGCGGTGAAGACGCACCAATCAGACAAAGGGCTTTGAACTCAGGTAATCCTGAGACAGCCACCGTGCAGAGCCAGCCACACTTGCCCCCATTGATCACCTTTCTTCCGCTGAAAGCCGATATTGTAGACGAAACACCAACGGCTTAATGAGAAAGAGGCTGCCTTGCATGCCAAAATTGATGCTTCTCACAGTACTGCTGAACTGGTGCAAAGGGTTGGAAGTCCTCGAAGAAAAGGTCCGGGCACCAAAATCGGCTCATTGCAGCTGAGGAAGCTCTCATTGTTCATTCCCTCAAGGAAACAGAAGGCTTCGAAGCTGAACTGAAGACCGACTTGGTCGAAATCCGTGTCTTGAACACGCAGCGGGTAGATCCTGGGTAATTGTACTAGAGTCGATGGCTGTACATCGGCTTTGTTTCTTAGCTCTAAAGTCGATGCCCGTGCATCGGCTGTATACCATGAGAAATTTTTTTTACTGGCCGATTTTCTATCGGCCCCCAATATTTCACTGCACATGTATCGCACATGTTCATCTGATTAGGTGCCCCCCGAGCCGAATTTGTCAGGTAACTGCAGATATCGGCTCTGTAATTAGCCAAGGCATTGTATTTGAACGTCGGCTCTGTTAGGACTAATGTTGACTCTCATCAGCCGACGTAAAACCGCTGCCCATTAGATCGATGTTGAACACAGGCAGAACGTATGGCGAGGATAATTTTGGCCGATTGCTGGAATCGGCTTCCATGTTGATTGAATCGCTCAATGAAGGTTTTGCAATGTTCCTCCATAGATCTTTGGGGCCGATCCCAAGGATCGGCCTCGCCATGTTTGTCCATAGGTCTGTTCTTGCTACATGGTCAGGCCGGTGGATAAGACCAGCCTAACCTCATCCTTTGTCACGTCGATGCGCTCGCAGTCGTCCAAATTGATGCCTGAGAGTGGCTCTTGACCTGCTGTCTCCCAAGCGTTCATGCCAGCCGTTGAAATTTCGGCTGAGTCATCTGCATGGACGACCTCTACCTCATCTCCATCCCACTGTATTACGCATTGGTGCATCGTGGATGGAATGCAACAGTTGGCGTGGATCCAATCTCTTCCTAGCAGGATAGCATAGGTGCTCTTGCTATCGACAATAAAGAACGTCGTAGGAATGGTTTTCCTTCCTACGGTCAGATCCACGTTCAGAACACCTTGTGCGTCAGACGCTTGGCCATTGAAATCGCTCAATGTCACGTTGGTCTTGATCAGATCCGAGCTAGAGCGTCCCAACCGACGTAGCATGGAGTATGGCATAATGTTGACTGCCGCTCCGGTGTCCACCAACATCTTGTTGACAGGCCTCCCATCGATATAACCTCGCAAGTACAGGGCCTTCAGATGTGTCTAGCTTCTTTCTCGTGGCTTCTCAAAGATAACTGGCCGTGGGCCGCAGTCAAGTTGTGCCACAGGTGCTTCGTCTAATCCTGGAGCGCTAAACTCCGTCGGAAGGATGAACACCATGTTTGTGCCAGCCGATGTTTCATCATCGGCTTTCCTTTGCTTGGAGCGCCACTCCATTTTTTGTGGTCGACCCTCTTCATCCAGGGTTCGTTGAATTTTCGCGGCCAGATCAGGCCGCGCCTTCCTTAGCGTGTGCAGGTATAACCTTTCGGCTTCCTCCAAGCCACGCAGTCGCTGAACCCTACGCTTTTGGGAACGGCTGAGTCCATCAGGGCACCACCTTGGACGGCGGTACCTGTCTTCTTCTTCTTCATCATCGTCTTCCAAATCCTCGAGATCTTCCACCCGAGGGGACTCAGCATGCTTGTTCCGAGGCGGGAGAGGCCCTAGACGTTGGAACACGGACACGTTAGCTGCATCCTTCTTCTTCAGTCTACATTCTGGGCAGTTGCCGATTGTGGGCAATCGGCTCATTCCTGAATCCCAGCAGTGTCTGAAGAAGGGACAGTCCCAGTGCTTATCCTCATCGTCTTGCTCTCTTGACTTTCCCTTGGCGTGGCGCTCATATCTCTCCTCGTCGCTATCATGCCGACGATGTCTCCTGGCATCCGTAGCCAGGCGATCTCTTTCATCATCGTCGTTGGATCGTCGGCGTTGGTCATATTGACTCACGTACTTGTTGAGGAGGTGATCAGAGAGAGGTCGCTGATATCTCACATTCCTCACTTCTCCCTCTGTAATGTAGCGCTTGCCATCGTGACGGAGCCGATCGCGTGGAACGGCTTCCTCTGTGTCCTTGCTACGAGAGCAGCTGCCCTCGTCTCCATCCTTACCAGAGTGGTGTCCAGGTCCTACCATGTTGATGTTGAACGAGAATCCTGGCTGGCACCCTCCAGGGTAAGTGCACTCCACCATGTTAGCGGCGGGGAAAGGGTGAGTGTCGACTTTCATGGCGTACTGGTTGAAAATTAGCCGTCCTTGTTCTATCGCCATTTGGATCTGCTGACGCCACACCCTGCAGTCGTTGGTGGTATGGGAGAACGAGTTATGCCATTTGCAGTATGGCTTCCCGTTCAGCTCCTGTACCGTGGGGATTTTGAGGCCTTAGGGTAACTTCAGCTGCTTCTCCTTAAGTAAGAGATCAAAAATTTGCTCAGTTTTAGTTACGTCAAAATCAAACCCTCTGGCGGACCTGGTGGCTTAACCCATTTGCAGGATATGGGGGTTGCCCCCCGAGTCCATTCAGCCACTGCTACCTCTTGATCTCCCGCAGACCCTTCATCTTCTTCTGTCTCGACCAGGACTACTGCACGCTTGAATTTGTCCTGGTACAAGTCTGGGTGGCGCTATTCATATAACGACAGTTTCTGAACCATGTGCGCCAGTGAAGGGTAGTATGCTTGGGAAGCCATATCCTTGATCGGTGATGCGAGACCCACCACCGCCAACTCGACTGCTTCCTTCTCGGTCAAACGAGCCGAATAACATCGGTTCCTAACGGTCCCGAAGCGCTGGATGTACTCTGACACTGTTTCTCCGCGCTTCTGACGTACTTGTGCTAAATCGGCAATGCCAGACTCGGAAGCCTCTGAGTGATACTGCATGTGGAACTGTTCTTCCAACTGCTTCCAAGTCCGGATCGAGTCTGGTGGCAACGAAGTGTACCACCCGAAAGCCGATCCTGTGAGGGACTGTGCGAAGAACCTCACGCGTAGTGGATCTGATGCTGAGATCGTGCCCAGCTGTGCCAAATATCGGCTCACATGCTCGATGGAGGTGGAACCATCTGATCCATTAAATTTGGAGAAATCAGGGAGCCGATATTTGGGTGGTAGCGGGATCAACTCGTACTCGTTGGGGTACGGCTTGGAATAGCCGATCGTCCTCCTTTTCGGCACCATGCCGAACTGGTCTCTCAAGATTGTACTGATCTGATCCGCGGTGCTGGTTGTAGGAGTCGAACTCTGAAGATTCGCCGGAGTGGCATACTTAGCCAGCCATGCTTGTTTTTCCAGCTCTGAGCCAACTGCAGGAGCTGAGCTCTGGAGGTTTGTCGGAGTGGCATACTTAGCTAGCCACGTCTGCTTCTCAAGATCTGTTCCCGAAGTCCCTCTTGTTGTTCCAGAAGTCCCTGCTGTTGCAGCCTGGTTTGTGAGTGCCCAGTTACCGCAGTCCGGCACGTAAGTGCACGTGTATCCGTGAGGGATCTCCTTAGGCGCCTCATGCAATAACTGGTAGTCGCTAGGGTCACCACTGATCTTGTAGACGACGTATGCCGGTGAATTCGGCACTTCTGGTGCTGCCAACGCGAATGGCAGCGGTGGACGGGACTGGAGTGGCATCTCTCCTTGGTAAGTCCCGAGAGCTGGTCCTGACGGAGAGTACTGATGCCTCATGATTTCCTGGATCACCCAAAGAGCGACACGCTCCAAAGTGTTCACCAGGCTCTCAGAATGGCGGTGCAGCGAGTGAGCTACCATGAAGTTAATCTCCTGACGCAGGGATCATAGCCGGCGTACTCTGAATGCGGTCTTGTGTATATCCTCTGGAGCCATGAAGATTTGGTTATAGCCGGCGTTGCCATCCATGAAGCTCAACACCTTGTGGCCAGCAGCTGCATTGATCAACGTTTATGCCACAGGCATCGGATACTCATCTTTTGGAGTGGCTCTGTTGAGATCTCGGAAATCGATGGCCACACGCCATCGGCCGTCCTTCTTCTCTACAGGAACGATACTGGAGATCCATTCAGCGTACCTGCATGGCCTGATGAACCCGGCGGCCAACATCTTCTCGATCTCTTTCTTGACCTCTTCCAGAATTTCGGCCTTCATCTGACGTGCTCGTTGTTGGAACGGCCGAAATCCTTTCTTAAGGGGGAGCCGATGTTCAATGATGCTCCTGTCTAACCCAGGCATCTCTGTGTAATCCCACGCAAAGCAATCTGGGTATTCTTTTAACAGAGCTATCATCTGACCCCTGAGATGTGGATCTAACTTCTTGCTGATAAAAGTTGGTCGCGGCTTATCCCCAGGACCGATGTCGACTTCCTCTAGCTCATCAGCCGATGTAAACCCATACCCTAGCTTTCCGTCACCTGTGAGGTCGACACCAAAAACAGGGAGAGCGTGTGGTACGGATAATACGGGCCGATTGCTGGAATCGGCCTTCATCTTGATTGTCACCAGGATTTTTTGGAAGTGTCGGGGCCGATCGCGTGGAACGGCTTCCTCATTGTCCTCGCTATGAGAGCAGCTGCCCTCATCCCTGTCCTTACCAGGGTGGCGCCCAAGTCCTACCATGTTGATGTTGAACGAGAATCTTGGCTGGCACCTCCCAGGGTACGTGCATTCCACCATGTCAACAGCGTATGCCGATGACTTCGGCACTCCTGGTGTTGCCAACGCGAATGGCAGCGGTGGACGGGACTGGAGTGCCCTCCGCCATCTCGGATGTAGATGGCGATGCGGTTGATGTCGAAGATGGTCCCACCGGGCGTGCCAGAATGTGTTGCGGTCATAAACCCACCGGCGAGCAGCGACGGGCAACACAGTAGAGCCGGGAGGCTCCCAGGACTGCGGCTGGCCCTGGTCCCTCCGAGCGACGGCCCGCAAAGACTCGGCACGCACGTCCGATGCTGGTGCAAGGGTGTGCCACCTGACCTATACCTGGTCAGGAAGGTGATGGATGTGCCTCGCTTAGTTTCCTGCATGGCATACACGTAAACATTAAATACGAGCCTCGATCGGCTCTCAGGTTGTCCTGTGAATCGGCTCAAAGAGCCGATCCACCCATGATTCGCACGAGGTGTACGAATATATGGTGGTCCTGCTTGATCAGAATAAAGCTAAAACGACCTACTACGATTTAGGGTTTTCACCACATAATCGGAACATCCTACTCGTGATTGAGCCTGGCGGCCACGCACGGTGATCGTAAACCAATCCTAGGCAAGGCCTAAAAACCAACACGAAGTTGGTCCTCGAAACATCCTGTCTAGGGCTAGCAAACTACACCCTACGCGCCACTGGATCCTTCAACCCGTTTGTAAGGCCTAACTATGCAGATATTAAACTAATCCTTGAAGAATAAGGAGCAACCATAACGGATCGGACCTACTAAATAATGATCAAGCGGGGTGCCACCCTTACACCTAAGATAGGTGTAAAGGCGGCTAGATGTCTAAGGGTTGCACGACTACAGCATATGATACGAAGAACAATGCTAACCCTAACACATCTAAGATAACCACGTTGCTCGCCATCAAAAAGGCTTCAGTACGAGCAACGCATGAACAACGAATAAACTTATACTGCCTAGATCGCAAGATGCGATCTAGGCAGCATGATGCTTACCCGGAAGAAACCCTCGAGACAAGGGAGTTGGCGATGCGCCTAGATTGGTTTATGGTGAACGTGATTGTTGTTTATTTCATAAACCCTAGATACATATTTATAGTCCGTAGACTTTCTAACGTGGGAATAATCCCAACCGGGCACGAGCCAAACTCTAACTAATCGATACGTATCCTACTATATTACAGATACACGGGCAAACTAGCCCAAACTTTGCATATAAGGCCGATTCACGTATATTCTTCCATGTATATTCTTCAAGCCCATCTTGATCGCGGCCCACCTCTGACTCGGTCAAATTCTGGTGATAACAGGAATTAATCAAATCGAAGATGAATATTGTATCCATCATAGGAATGAAAAAACTAGAATGTGGTACAAGGCTCTAAAAGATCTTGGTGAAAAATTTTGTGACCTCCATCCTTTTATTTGTGAACTTTGCTATGAAGTGGGTCATTTTAATTTTCAATGTTCTGGTCATGATGATAGTATTTCGAATTTAATGGGTACTTCAAGTCTATATTGTGATAACATGATCACTCATAATCAGCATGATGAACTTACTTTATTTTTGGGGTGTGAAGAGTTATCAAGAAAAATTTCTTTGTTAGATATGAGTGATCTTGATATGAATAGTGTGTTGCATGGATGTTATCTCTATTGTGTTAATAATTGCCATGCCAACACCTACATACAAAGTGTTATAAAGGATGGGACTTTACCAAAATATGACAGGACTAATATGTGTTTTGTTCTTATTAATGAAAGAGAGGTATCCTCCCAAGTTTGTTCTATTATTTCTAATAATAAACCAGATCATGTGGAGAAGCTTCCTTTCAAGCCTCTTCCTCCTAAAGAGGAAAAGAAGAAGAAGAAGGGAACGAAGAAGAAGAAGAAGGGGAGTAAAAAGAAAGAGGTAACGACATATCCCCGCGTGTATGAGATAACGATAGGTAACCGTAAGTATGATGCTCCTAATGATTATTATGATAACTAGCACAGTGGCCCGCGCACATGCGCGGGCGGTATCTTGATGGTACATAAAAAAATATCTAATTCTAGGATGGTGTGTTTAAATTGCTAAAAAAAATCGCTTATTTACATTTTTTGAATTAGTTGTAATTCTTTGGTATTTTTTTGACAGAAATTCTTTGGTATTAAGATAAGGTCTAACCTCATAGTATTTTTGAATTAGTTGTAATCTTTTCAATATATCTAACCTTATGTTTACGTGTAATTAGTACTCAGTTGTTCTTGTACTATATTTTTTAATTTGATACATATACATTTGTCCTAAATTTCATGAATGATTTTTTTCATATATCTTTTTAGATGGTTTGAATTGGCTCACTTACAATTTTACAAGGTGTTCATGGGTTTGTGTGACTCATACGTGCAGATATTTATTGGGCATCGTCTTACTTTGTGATTATCTGTCTTGTAAGAAAAATAAACAATAGTACTCTCACCGAATCATATTAATTGGCTCCACTTTATCTAGATTCATATGTATCTAGTTACGTTTCTGAACTACATGCATGTATATAGATAAAGTGAAGTCAATTAGTTTGAATCTGAAGGAGTATATTATTTTATTGAACTCCCTTCCATGAGACATCTCAATTTATCCCCATCGTCCACACTTTTCACCCCTTTCTTTTTCCCACCGTTTTTCTGTAAAATCTGGTTGCATCTGGCAACATCCTCAATGTCTACTATTCCTTGAGGCTGACTTCAGCCAGAATATTAGTACTTTACCAGGAAAAGAAACGCTGTGAATAACGTCTGTGATTTTGTTTGAGAATCATTATGTTCTAGCATGGTAGATGCATATAGTCGCCTTAAAGTATCTCCTCTACTTCGCTAAATATCAAAAATACTAATGTTGCCAACACTGTCCTTCAGTTTTGGTGGTAACAAATTATGACAATGTTAGTGCACAAATGTACTACAAAGTGTAAACAATTAAGACAAGTGACCGAGCATTCCCAACGTAAATCCACATTTCGAATTGCTATTTTTTATCATCTTGTTTCTTTCTACAGTAAAATGCACGCTATGTACCTACCAATATTACATTATTTAATCTTGCAACAATCTCGTGGATGATTGAAACCTGCTCCATCCTCATCGGCATAGAGTTGTATCTGCAATAGATTTACAAAATAAATCGGTTTATCTAACATAATCAACAAATATATTTTACTAATGCATGAATGTGGTGCCCCATGTTTTAATAGTCTTATCTTAATAGACAATTCGGTCAATGAGAATCTAATTTTAATTTCTATTGTGTTACTGGAATTTGCAAACAAAGGAAATGTACTGTTGATCAAATAATAGTCAAACACACATAATTACGTTTTTTTTACCAAACATACTCTATTTGATGTTGGTGTTTTCAGAGCATCTGACCAAGAACACTCTACAAACATTGTAGGATATATTTCAGCAGTATTTCAACTACTCGGCAGCCAAATGTTTGCCTGCATGCAGTGATCCTGAGATGTCCACAACCTACCCATGATGCAAATATCTTGATTGATATATACATTGATTAGTGCGCTGAACTTTACATCTTGTTCGATGTATATTTAGTGCGCTCAACTCCATCAGTCCCAAAATTGTTAAAGTTCTAGGTTTGCCTTAAGTCAAAAGCTCTAATGTACGATCAAATTTATAGGAAAATAATACGTAAATATATTGTTTGAAGGAAATAAAATTACATTGGTGTCGTAGAAGTTGATATAATTTTATACAAACTTGGTCAACCTGAAATTATTTTTGACTTAGGACAAAGTTACAACTTCAAAAAAATTAAATAGAGGGTGTAGTAATTAATATGTGTATACCATTTGCTACATGTGGCATCTATACATTCTTCAAACATATCATGCCTATATGCTGCCATGGTTGGTAAGCGCATTGTTGAGTTATTGCCTTATTGATATCTTTTATGTGATTACTTTGTACGCAAAGGAAGCGTGAATAAGGCAATTATAAATTGGTAGACTATATTCGGTAGTGTCTCTAAAAGAAGATACATGAGTCCAATAGAAAAGTACATGTTACCAGTAACTACCGCTGACGCGCAGTGCAGGACCCAAGTTTTTGCCCGTGTGTGCATGGAGAACTGGAGAATGTGCACAACTCCCGATGGACATTGATCTATGACTTGATAATTTTTTGCTGTAGTCGCTAGATGATCAATATTCAGTAAGGCGCTGGTTGTGGAGAAATTGCAAGAGTATATGCATGTACGTTTCATAACAGATTTGAGAGAAAAATAACATGTATAATTGGCTAAACCTGGTCCTTGTAAATTAGATGAGCCAGCAATCACCCGGAAGGTGTCCATGCCATGAAGATTACCAACACGATTTCAAGGCGCCTGCTGATCTAGCTACGTTTTAGAGAAGCCCAAATCTTCATATCTCTGATATTGGCGCTTATGATCTGTAGGTGTAGGCAGACCTCATGATTAGTAGGCAAAAAGGTAGATGCGAGGCACTTCCCGTGAACAGCGTTGCATGTGCTTCTCTCGCCATGCAGACCACGGTGGAGAAGATAAGCATCGGGATATCGATCGGCTGCGAAAGTTCTGCCCACCACGAACCATATATCTCAATTTGCATGATAACCAGCATGTCTTGCGACCCAACAAACGGAACCTCTAGCTAGGCAGCTGTACGTCAGTTGCACGGAAAATAGATCAGGCTTTCCTGCCGCTTTATGGCATTTTAATCTTTTGCATCGTCTTGATCAATCCTAGACTCCTGGCTCTTGATTTCTCTTCGCAAAGTGGTGGACAGAAACTTTAGAAGCAGGCCAGGGAGTAGCTGTGAACTTGCAATTAAGAAAACGACCAGTTCTGCAGATTGGTGTCAGACTGGCGGAGGAGATGACCATGTGAGAAGAATCAATGTTGTGGACGTGTCGCTGACTACGGTGCCGGACGCCGGGGCTGATTTTAGGGGGCCACTGCACCGGCGAGGAATTCGCATGATTGCCGCAAACCTTGCGGTGTGATGGAGTTGAATAGCGACAGAAGAAAATTCTTGAGGCCTGACTCTTGAGCAAATCTGCAGATGGTGCGTGCTTGCATGCTTCTAATATACAATCAATAGATCTTACAACTACAGCAAGGAAACCATCAAATAAACAGTTTGATTATCCCTGAACTGAAAAAGCCTACCTGGAAACTTAGGAGATGGAGCTGGTACTAACTTCCAGGCCATCTCTATGAGTAAATCGTCGGACCAATCATGCCAATCAACAGATCTTACAACTACACCAAGCAAACCATCAAATAAATAATTTTATTAAAAGGCCTACCTGGAAACTTAGGAGATGGAGCTCGTACTAACTTCCAGGCTATCTCTATGAGAAAATCAGTTGACCAATCAATGACATGCTGCATGGCACTGCTGGTCTGGTGCATGCATCGTCGCAAGATCAGAACTTTAGTAAATAATCCATGATCAATGGCATGCACTTCGGCCGGCAAACGGCAAACGCGGCGGCGCGCGTGAGGATGCTCTGGGAGAACCTTAGAGCTGATGGAGGATTCCCTGACCTATCTATTTTTCTCAGAGCGTAACCTATCTAATTAGGAGTAAAAAAACTACACGGTGGCATTGGTGGGTAATTTTTTTAACTTTTTTTTTCTTCTAATATCCATCGGCTGTCATAATCTATTTACTCAAATTAACGGTCAGATGTTTCTAATTATTGTGGGATTTTCTAGAGTAATTCTCTATTTTATGGTGACCCCGTAATTTACTTTTAATATATAATAGATGAATCTGAGTACAACGATCTTTCTATGCCCTTTACCTATATTAATGATCATGATTTAGAAGAGCACACTACTTTTGATACTGAAAATCTCTTTGGTACCGATTATGAAAGTAATGATGTTAGCACTATCCATATTCCCTCAAACGATGATATTGAAAGCTCTAAGCTTGGGGATGTTGTGCTTGAAGATCCTATATTTGAGACCTTTACTTTTAGTGAAAATGATGATATTATATCTTCGGGTTTAGATAATCGTTATAGAGATGGCTATGACACAAGTTATAATTATCCTTATGAAACTTGTCATAGTTATGATGGGATTTCCAAAAACCATTCCCTTAGTATGCAACTTGTTTACCATGTTCAAATTCTTGATAATGATCCTGCTCCAATTACTATTAATGAGAAGAGTTTTTCTTATGCCAAGAATAATGGTAGTTTTATGCATATGAATCATGATAAGAATGTTTTATGTGATGGTTATATTGTGGATTTCATCAATGATGCTACTGAAAGTTATTATGAGAGAGGGAAACATGGTTATATGCATGTTAATAATATTAAATTTCCCCTCTTTATGTTGAGAATCTTGAAGTTGCACTTGTGTTGCCTTTCTATGCTTGTTGCTTTGTGCTTTCAGTACTTGTTCCCTTACAAGATTCCTTTTCATAGGAAGTGGGTTAGACTTAAAAGTGTTTCTTATTTGCTTTTGATGCTCTCTCTTTTGCTTCAACTCTTATTTCTTGCGTGAGCATCATTAAAATTACTGAGCCCATCTTAATGGCTATAAAGAAAGCACTTCTTGGGAGATAACCCATGTTTTTATTTTGCTATTGTTTTGTTGTGTCTTGGAAGTTGTTACTACTGTAGCAACCTCTCATTATCATGTTTATTTCGTTTTTGTGCCAAGTAAAGTCTTTGATAGAAAGTTGATACTCGATTTGGATTTATGCGCAGGAACAGATTTTTAGCTGTCACGAATTTGAGTTCTTCTCTCTGTAGAAGGATCTAAAAATTCTGAAAAAATTCATGAGTAATCCTCAGATATGTACGCAACTTTCATTAAACTGGAGCTTTTCCATCTGAGCATGTTAAGTGCCTCGAAAAAATTCATCTTTACGGACTGTTCTGCTTTGACAGATTCTGCCTTTTATTTCGCATTGCCTCTTTTACTGTGTTGAGTGGATTTCTTTGCTCCATTAAATTTCAGTAGCCTTGGGTAATGTCCAGAAGTATTGGGAATGATTGTGTCCTTGCTGAACTTGTGAATTTTTGACTATGCACTAACCCTCTAATGAGATTGCTCTGAGTTTGGTGTGAAGGAAGTTTTCAAGGATCAAGAGAGGAGGATGATATGATATGATCAAGAAGAGTGAAAAGTCTAAGCTTGGGGATGACCCCGTGGTTCATCCCTGCATATTTCAAGAAGACTCAAGCGTCTAAGCTTGGGGATGCTGACAAGGTATTAACTTGTCAATGCCTACAGATTGTAGACTAGGGTTTAGTTGGATGTAGAGGGCAAGTAGATCTCGAAGGTTTCAGCCGAAAAGTACTCGACGAATATGAAACTAGGGTTGTGTTGACAGTAATTTCGATCCTTTCTTTGTCCCTCAACTCCCCCTTATATAGGAGGTGGAGCCGGGGGTTTCGTAATACACAAGTTTACAGAGTCCGGGAGGGTTTCTGACCCACCCCGCAAGATTACAAGTATCGTTTCCTAATACAACTCTAGCTTTCCTTAATAGCATCTTGGGTTTCCGAATCTTCTTATTCTTCGGGTCGTGGGCCTTTAGTAAACCCCGGGTACCATCTTCGGCAGGCCCATTGGGGATGCCTATGTCAGTAGCCCCCGAGATTTTCCTTGAATCGCAGAGTCATGGAAAATCTCCAACTTTAATCATTCAACATATCTGCTGATTTCATCACATATCTTTAAATACGTAATTCTATATTGTACAGGGATAATGGTAATTTGGGCTAGTTCATCTGACGGATCAGGTACTAGTTAACTGCTCTAGTGGCAATCCGCAAAAACCTACTTCAAGACCACGTCCCTGGACATGATCTCGGGATACTGGTGTAATCTTCGACAGGCGCCGCTTAAGGTCTTACCATTCTGTCGAGTCCCAGTCATATTTTATCGGGTACCTAACGCGTCCGTTAGGATTTTTCTTCGTATCTGTTGATACGGAAAAAAGTAGCAAACCGACGTCAGAGACGGCGCCACGCCGCACAGAACGGATCTGGGGTCTTACCTTCGCAATATTTTGCGGCATTCAGAGATTATTCGCTACTTTGGCGCTCTGAGAATATATTGTCGAGTGCTCTTTCGGCTGCTGGAATAGCACATTTTATCGAGTCAATGTATGACTTATTTTGCTTTCCTGATGGGAGTATATGTAGTGTTATTTGTATAACTCGAAATATGCTCACTTCTTCTTTTTCTTTTTTCTCTTTTTTTTTATAATTTCATCGGGCACGCGAACAGCGTTCCCGATTGGAGTAGCCCCCGAGGCTACAGCCAAGAACTTGTGCTTGGTTGTAGGCTCAAGACTTTATTGCCTCATGTCAATGTATTTTTATTCTTTCTCGAACTTTTTATATTTATCGGGTGCGCGACCAGCGCTCCCGATGGGAGTAGCCCCCGAGGCTATGAACAAATGCTTGCATTTGATCATAGGCTCTCGACATTTTTATTTTGTCATGCTCGAATTTTTCTCTTTTTTTTGAAGTAGCCCCCGAGCATTTGGGCAAAAACTTGTATTTGTTCAAAAGCTCTCGAAACAATCTTCTGCTGCCGCCATTCTTACAAACCTTCGTATCCGAGATTTTCTCTTGCCCAGGTGACATCATTGCTGACGATAGCCACGATTACTATATCGGGAAAATGCGAGAACTTCTCTCCCGCTGTCTTGTGGGCCCAAATTTCGTACCAGTTTGACACGTCGCGCAAGTGGGGGACACACGTCCTCCGCTTTTCCTGGCGCACGTACTGTAACTGCTGTGTTTTCTCGTCTATATGAAATTACGTTTCACCCCTTGTCCACGTGTACACCATCTGTCCCGCAATCTTTCGATCCAACGGCGTGACGGTTCACCGCACCTCTATATAAGGGTATCGTCTTCCTCCTCTAATCCTTTCGCTCTCGCCGCACCTCTGCTTCTCCGTTGCAAAATCCTCCATTGCTCTCCTTGCTTCAAACTCTCAGCCACACTCACACCCTTCGCCACCAAGCTCATTGATGCCGCCTCGCCTCCGTTTGACTAGACACAACACTCCGGAGTCAAAGATGGCCGCCGAAGATCTGGAGTGGGAGAGATCCAAGATCTCCAATCAAGATATGAACCTGCTGAAGAAGCTGGGGTTCACCAAGAAGGAGAACATGCTGCGCTTCCCCTCCGAAGAAAGCTACCCATCACCTCCAATGGAGTATCGGGTCAGTTTTGTCGACCATCTCATCCGCGGTCTTTCTCCCCCCATCCACGAGTTTCTCCGTGGTCTTCTTTTTGTTTATGGGCTTCAGCTGCATCAGCTGACGCCCAATTCTATTCTCCACGTGTCGATTTTTATCACACTGTGTGAGTGCTTCCTCGGAGTCCATCCTAATTGGGCTTTGTGGAAGCGCATTTTCTGCATCCGCCGTAATGGCGCCCACGGCGTCGCCTATAACATCGGCAGCGTCGTTATCTGTGTTCAACCTGACGTCGAATACTTCGACGTCAAATTCCCCGATTCTGGCCAAGGGTGGCGCAAGAGATGGCTCTATATACATGAAGAAAGCTCTGACTCAGTGGAGTACAACATTGCTCCCTTTGACGGAAATACCAAAATTCTTCGCCGCCGTTCCTGGGACGTTGAAGCTACCGAAGAAGAGAAATCAGCGATAGAGGCGCTGATGACTCGCATCCGTGAGCTCCAGAACACCCACGGCAAGGAATTGTCGGGTATCCAAATCACAACGTATTTCCTTAGGATTAGAGTGCAGCCTCTACAAGCTCGCAAAAATCCTCTTTGGATGTATGCTGGTGATGAAGATGTCGAGAGAATTTCCAAGGACCTTCCTGTGAAGGACTTGGAAAAATTGATCCGAAGGATGTCAAAGGTTAGCAAGAAGGACAGCATTCCTACTTCTTGCCGCGTTGCGCCATATAGTGGCGCCAATCCCCTTCCCGAGGTATTTTTCCTTTTGGTTGCTATACTGTCTCCTCGCGTTTTATTATTTGTCGACTACTATCTTGCTGGCTTTGTTGCATAACTTCCCTCTCCTTTTTTTTATCGACACTCTTTCGTTTTCTCAGAACCATCCCTCTCTCACTTCTCTTCCGCCTCTTCCTGAGGGTGGGGAAGTTGAAGATCGTACCGTTGTCGACGATGACAACCAAGGCACCTCGCGCCCTGACAGTGAAGTCGCAGGTTCTCACAGATCCGCGGCTTCTTCTGAAAAAGATGCTGAGTCTGAAGCCACTGCTTCGACACACTCCCCTCCTCCTGCTTCTCCCAAGAACAAGAGGAAAAGGAATGAAAGCAAAGATTCTGGCAACTCCAAAGCCGAAGAAACTGATCCTTCAGATGGGAAGGCAGCTTTCAATCCATACACCGATGCCCTCGTCAGCTCGTAAGTTACTCCTTACTCCTTAATTTTTTGCTCTTCGATGTTTTTCATCTTTTTTGCTTCTTATACTGTCGCCATTTTTATTGTAGTGATGACGAAGAAGAAGAACAACCTATTGACGCGGCTGCTCGAATGAGTACGTCGCGTACTTTAGTTGTGTCCGAAACTCAGCGTGATGGGGAGGAAACTTCGCCTCCTCAACAAAACGTCGAGCATTTGACTCCACCTGCAAGCCCCCGTGCCTCTTCGCCAAAGAGGGCAAGGGTCGAGCCATCCAAGGAACCCATCCTATTCCCTGGTAGCTCTTCGACACCTTCATTAGATGACGTAAGTGTTTCAGTCTTCTCTTGTTTGTTCATGTTCCGAGCCTTTCAGTACTTTCATCTTTCCTTTGTTTCTTGCGATATGTTGTCGAATCTAGACTAGCTATATTGACTTCTTTTTCTTTTGGTTCTCTCTTCAGCCTTTAATGAAGGAATTTATCCGTCTCGGTACCCAATTTGTCGGGTATCATGATCATACCAAGAAGCTGGAAGGTACTATCTTCATCCGCCTCCTTTGTTGTATGCACTCCACTATTTTTGTCATAATATTTGATTGTCGCTTATTTTGCCAGGAGAGTTTGCGGAAGCCAATAAGCGTGCTAACGCTCTTGCTACCAAGTTGGAGCAGAGCGAAAAGGCCCGTAAGAAAGCTGAAGCCGATGCTGCCGCTGTAGAAGATCTTCGAAAAAGACTTCATGACGCGGAAAACTTTTGAGCGAGAATATAGAACAACAATCTGCTCGAGAGACAGAAATCCTCACTCGCCTGGAGTCGCAGAGTCGACGTTTTGTTAGTAAGTGTTTTGATCCCTACTATTTTTCTCGGGTTACTTCATATTTTCCGAGCACGTTATTTACGAGCTACCCTTTGTTTGTCTTCAGGGAGAACTCATCAAGACTATGAAGTGGATGGTCCTGAAGGCGACGAGCTGCTCGACGCGCTGACTCTTCTTGAAATTCATGGGGACGAAGCACACGAAGGCCTTGCTGACGCTGAGGCAGGTCTGTCGAAGCTTTTACCCTACTTCTTCCCGAAGAAAGAGGAGCCCAATACGTTCGTTGCTCTTGCCAAAGCCTTCAATGTGCCGGAAGATCTTGGGCTCAAACTTCGCCAAGAGGGCCTGAAGATTGGCGTTGAAGGCACCATCGCGCTGATTGCTAATAGCCAGAAAAACGTCGACTGGACCAAGGTTGGCGATATAGGGGAGATGGAAACGAAGAAATGGCAATCTTTAATTAGAACTGCCAAGCCTCCCTCAAAGTCAATCCTTTCCTTCCTTGGTGTTAAACCAACTCCTGCTCCAAGCGCATCCAAGCCGGAGGTCAAGTAGATCACCCTTTCTTTTTGTTCTTTTGATGTTGTCGCCAAAGTATCTTTGGCGACGCCTACCCCACTAGTTTGTTAGGGCTTTCTCCATTGTAATGTCTTGTAAATATTCTGGAAATTAATGGAATTCTACCTTGCTTGATGATTGATGCCGAGCCTTTTCTTTCAGTTGACGTTTGATAACTATACTCCAACTCCTGCCCCTTCCGACGTTTTGCCTACTTTTTCTCGCCCGAAGAAAGCTCTTGTTAATATTGAACTTGGTGAAGATTCCTCGAGTAAGAATTTATCGCAAGATTTGGAAGAACTCCGTCAGCAGCTTCAGTATGCGAAGAAGCAAACACTTGTAATGATGGAGCAATCTCGCAAGGCGTCCGAGAAAGAGAAAATTGCACTTCAAGAAGCTCGAGAAGCCATAGCTGCTAAGGAAGCCGCCATTTCTGAAGCTGAAAAGGCAACCACCCGAGAGAATTTTATGCTCGATTTGATGAATGAAGCCAGTGCCGTCGCCAAATAGGTTCCTTCCTCGACACTGCTGCCGAAGACGAAAGGGTAAACACAAGGACCAATCTCCTTGTTAACCTTTCTCTTGACCATGGTTCTCTTTTCTGGGCCACCCCAGAACGTACCCGACAGATTGTTAGGTTTCAAGACCGCGCCTGTCAAGTTCGCGAGTTCCTTGATTTTTGCACCAGGACCTTGTCCCTGGTTTACAAGACAATGTTTCCTCGGAACGAGGCACCCGATACTCTTCTTGGTTTGATGGAAAAATTTCGGGATGCTCCTCGTATTCATAACTTTGTGCGAGCTCAGCTGTCAGCTGGAGCAAGGTTCGCCATGATTATGATACAGATCTGCTACCGAAAATTAGACCTGACGACGATTGTCTCCAAGTGCCTGGCCAAGCAGTCGAAAAGAAAAAGGAACATCGACAAGATCAATGATATTGTAACTCCTGTAGCCGAGGAAATGATGGATGAGCTTCTTCGGATGGACTCTGAATTCTTTGTCAAAGGAAGCTATGCCGAACATACGACAACTGCTGCCAATAACAAAGGGCTGTCCATAGATAGTATATTAGGCAGGAATTGATATTTCTTCTTGTAACTTGTCGAACTTTCTTAGGAATTGCATCTTGTATGTTGTAAACATATTCTATATTGTAAAGCCAACAAATGTATTTATCAAGCCCCCGAGTGTTTCGATGGTGGATCTCTTTATTGTGTATGCGAGGTTTTAAACCAAGGCAACCAAAATCTTACCGAATATACTATATTTGCGGGTACGAGCCCCCAAGTGTTTTTGTTCTGTTTTGATTTCTATTTTGTATCTTCTTTTTATCTGGCGAGGTATTTGGTACCAAGGCGAAATATTTTTATCAGTTAGATTCATCTATATTGTATATATATTGTAACTTCAAGGCGTAAGCCCCCGAGCATGTCGAAGGAAAAGATATATATCTCCACTATCTTTATTATATTGCAGCACCGCGAGTCCGCCTCGTTAAAAACCTTCTCCGGCCCCACTCGGTGTTCCGAAAAAGGAAAAGAGTGCGTCTGAAAACTCGCGGGTGTTTCAGTACATTGTAGCTTTACAAAGGAGGGCTATATTTCGGCACTAAGCGTAGAAACGCCTTAGCTGTGCTACGTTCCAGGGTTTTTTCTCGGGAGTCCCTGTATTCTTATCCTTGATCCTGTATGCTCCTCCTTCGATTACTTCTGTGACGACGTAAGGGCCAAGCCATGGGGACTCGAGTTTTTCAGTACGATCTTGATTGAGTCGCAGAACTAAGTCTCCAACCTGAAAGGATCTTGGTCGCAAACGTCGACTGCGGTAGTTTTTCAGATCTTGCTGATATTTAGTGACCCTTTACAATACTTCGTCTCGAGCTTCGTCGAGTGCGTCGATGTCGTCTTCCAATGCTCTCCTGGAAACTTCTTCATTGTATTCCGTGACTCTCGGAGAGTCGTGCTCTATTTCTATCGGCAGTACTGCCTCTGCTCCATGGACCAAGAAAAACGGAGTCTCTTGTGTCGCTGTATTTGGTGTTGTTCGGATGCTCCATAACACACTTGGCAGCTCTTCTGGCCAAGTATGTCGAGCTTTTTCTAGTGGCCCTAACAAACGCTTCTTAATGCCATTGCAGATGATACCATTGGCTTTCTCGACTTGGCCATTGGTTTGAGGATGCGCGACTGACGCGAAGTGCAATTTGATGCCTACCTCTGCACAATATGCCTTGAATTCTTTGGATGTGAAGTTACTGCCATTGTCCGTGATGATGCTATGAGGTACTCCAAACCGAAAAACAATGCTCTTCACGAATTTTATTGCTGACGCTGCATCTGGTGAATTTATCGACTTTGCTTCTATCCATTTAGTGAATTTGTCGACAGCAACGAGCATATACTCGTATCCTCCTGGCGAGGCTTTATGTAACTTTCCCACCATATCGAGACCCCACTGAGCAAAGGGCCAAGATAAGGGTATTGGCATCAATTCTGCTGCCGGAGAATGAGGCTTTGCGGCGAATCTCTGGCACGCGTCGCAAGTTCGCACTATCTCCTTTGCGTCCTCAATTGCTGTCAACCAGTAAAATCCAGCTCGAAAAACCTTGGCTGCAATAGCTCGACTGCTCGCGTGATGACCACATATTCCTTCGTGCACGTCCTTCAGTATTGTCCTTCCTTCTTCGGGTGTAACGCACCTTTGTAACACCCCCGAAATACTTCGCTTGTACAACTCCCCTTTTACCACCGTGAAGGCTTTGGATCGTCTAATAACTCGCCTTGCTTCAACTGGATCATCGGGTATTGTTTTCCTTAGGATGTATGATATGTACGCCTGCATCCATCGAATTTGCACCATCAGTACTAGATCATGTTCCTCTTCTTCTTCCAGTGTTTCTATCGCAGCCCCCGAGGATTTTTCATCCTTCTCCTTCTTTTTTGATTTCTTCGGCTTTGTGGATCTCTCTGTTATCTCCTCCCAGAACACGCCTGGAGGGATCGCTAGGCACTGCGACCCGATGTTTGCAAGAACATCGGTTTCATCATTGCTTAGCCTGCTGATGTGGTTCACCTCGCATCCATCAAACAGTTTCTCCAGCTCGTTATACATTTCCTTGTACGCCACCATGCTATCATTGACTGCATCACATTGATTCATGACTTGTTGGGCCACCAATTGTGAGTCGTGATACGTCCCAAACGTATCTATAATTTCTTATGTTCCATGCTACTTTAATGATGATACTCACATGTTTTATACATATTATATGTCATTATTATGCATTTTCCGGCACTAACCTATTGACGAGATGCCGAAGAGCCAGTTGCTGTTTTCTGCTATTTTTGGTTTCAGAAATCCTAGTAAGGAAATATTCTCGGAATTGGACGAAATCAACGCCCAGGGGCCTATTTTTCCACGAAGCTTCCAGAAGAACGGAGGCGAGACGAAGTGGGGCCAAGGGGCGCCGCCACACTAGGGCGACGCGGCCTAGAGGGGGCCCGCGCGGCCCTAGCGTGTGGGCCCCCCGTGACTCTCCCGACTCCGCCCTTCCGCCCACTTAAAGCCTCCGTCGCAAAACCCCCAGTACCGAGAGCCACGATACGGAAAACCTTCCAGAGACGCCGCCGCCGCCAATCCCATCTCGGGGGATTCAGGAGATCGCCTCCGACACCCTGCCGGAGAGGGGAATCATCTCCCGGAGGTCTCTTCATCGCCATGATCGCCTCCGGATCGATGTGTGAGTAGTTCACCCCTGGACTATAGGTCCATAGCAGTAGCTAGATGGTCGTCTTCTCCTCATTGTGCTATCATGTTCGATCTTGTGAGCTGCCTATCATGATCAAGATCGTTTATTTGTAATCCTTCATGTTGTGTTTGTTGGGATCCGATGGATATTGAATACTATGTCAAGTTGATTATCAATCTATCATATATGTTATTTATGTTCTTGCATGCTCTCCGTTGCTAGTAGAGGCTCTGGCCAAGTTGATACTTGTGACTCCAAGAGGGAGTATTTATGCTCGATAGTGGGTTCATGCCTCCATTAAATCTGGGACAGTGACAGAAAGTTCTAAGGTTGTGGATGTGTTGTTGCCACTAGGGATAAAACATCGATGCTTTGTCTAAGGATATTTGTGTTGATTACATTACGCACCATACTTAATGCAATTGTCTGTTGTTTACAACTTAATACCGGAAGGGGTTCGGATGATAACCTAAAAGGGGTCTTTTTAGGCATAGATGCATGCTGGATGGCGGTCTATGTACTTTGTCGTAGTGCCCTGATTAAATCTCATAGTACTCATCATGATATTTGTATGTGCATTGTTATGCCTTCTTTATTTGTCAATTGCCCAACTGTAATTTGTTCACCCAACATCTGTTATTTTATGGGAGAGACACCACTAGTGTACTGTGGACCCCGGTCCTATTCTTTACATCTGAAATACAATCTACTGCAGTTGTTCTTTACTGTTCTTCGCAAACAAACATCATCATCCAGACTATACATCTAATCCTTTGTTTACAGCAAGCCGGTGAGATTGACAACCTCACTGTTACGTTGGGGCAAAGTTCTGTGATTGTGTTGTGCAGGTTCCACGTTGGCGCCGGAATCCCTGGTGTTGCGCCGCACTACACTCCTCCGCCATCAACCTTTAACGTGCTTCTTGACTCCTACTGGTTCGATTAAACCTTGGTTTCTTACTGAGGGAAACTTGCTACTGTGCGCATCACACCTTCCTCTTGGGGTTCCCAACGGACGTGTCAACTACACGCATCAAGCAAATTTCTGGCGCCGTTGCCGGGGAGATCAAGACACGCTGCAAGGGGAGTCTCCCACTTCCAATCTCTTTACTTTGTTTTTGTCTTGCTTTATTTTATTTACTACTTTGTTTGCTGCACTTAAACAAAACAAAAAAAAATAGTTGCTAGTTTTACTTTATTTATTATCTTGTTTGCGTTCTCTATATTAAAAACACAAAAAAATTAGTCACTTGCATTTACTTTGTTTTGTTATCATGTCTAGCTCTGTACCTGTTACTTCCTCACCTGAGGAATTAGTCTTTACTTTCAAACAAGGGGATGAGGAGAGTTTTAAAGATGATTGGTCTAGAATTTTTGATTCCTATCGTAAAGTTGAACCTCAAATGACTCTAAGTCTGCTCCTCAGTAATTTTTATTTTGGGCTTATGATTCGCTATAGATATGCCTTGGATGCTGTAGTAGGAGGAGATTCATTACAATGGGGATCAAGCTTTTAATGCCATAAAGAAATTGGTTGCATCACATAGTTTAGCTAATAACTTTGATTCAGCTCTTATTAGCATTTATAATAGATTAAACACTCTTGAGACAAGTGCATCTTACTTGAAAGAAAATTATAGTTATGTTCGTAACCGTCTTGATCAAGTTTTAGCGAACTCTGAACCTTCAAAATGGGACCCTACTATTAAAGTTGTTATTGGTGGTGAAACTTTTCATGCCCGTTGTGATATTATGTTTGAATTTTGCCTTATGCCTAAGAGTATTTATGAATCTTTGACACTTTGGGGAGTCGTTGAAGGAGGAGAAGGAATAACTCTTATTGATAACTCTGTTATAATTCCTGATACGTCTCCAACGTATCTATAATTTCTGATGTTCCATGCTTGTTTTATGACAATACCGACATGTTTTGTTCACACTTTATGTCATTATTATGGGGGAACTAACCTATTGACGAGATGACGAAAGGCCAGTTGCTGTTTTCTGCTGTTTTTGGTTCCAGAAAGGCTGTTCGGGCAATATTCTCGGAATTGGACGAAATCAACGCCAAACCTCCTATTTTTCCCGGAAGGCTCCAGAACAGCGAAGAAGAGTCGGAGAGGAGCCAGGGGGCCCCACACCATAGGGCCGCGCGGGCCAGACCCTGGCCGCGCCGGCCTAGGGTGAGGCCACCCTGTCAGCCCTCCTGCGCCGCCTCTTCGCCTATAAAACCCCTTTCGACCTAAAAACGCAGTACCAATTGACGAAACTCCAGAAAGACTCCAGGGGCGCCGCCACATCGCGAAACTCCAATTCGGGGGACAGAAGTCTCTGTTCCGGCACCCTGCCGGGACGGGGAATTGCCCCCGGAGTCATCTCCACCGCCGTCTCCACCGCCATCTTCACCGCCATCGCTTCCTCCATGATGAGGAGGGAGTAATTCACCCCCGAGGCTGCGGGCTCCGCTGTAGCTATGTGGTTAATCTCTCTCCCATGTACTTCAATACAATAATCTCATGAGCTACTTTACATGATTGAGATTCATATGAGTTTTGTATCACTATTCCTCTATGTGCTACTCTAGTGATGTTATTAAAGTAGTATATTCCTCCTGTACGGTGTAATGTGGACAGTGTGTGCACCGTGTAGTACTTGGCGTATGCTATGATTGTGATCTCTTGTAGATTGTGAAGTTAACTATTACTATGATGGTATTGATGTGATCTATTTGGTTATGTTGATCTATCTTGTACTCTAAGGTTATTTAAATATGAACATTGAATATTGTGGAGCTTGTTAACTCCGGCATTGAGGGTTCGTGTAATCCTACGCAATGGTGTTCATCATCCAACGAGAGAGTGTAGAGTATGCATCTATTTATTCTGTTATGTGATCAATGTTGAGAGTGTCCACTAGTGAAAGTAGGATCCCTAGGCCTTGTTTCCTAAATACTGCTATCGCTGCTTGTTTACTGTTTTACTACTGCCTGCAATATTATCACCATCAACTATACACCAGTCCTGGACAGCAAAGCACTTTTCTGGTGTTGTTGCTACTGCTCATACTTATTCATACCACCTGTATTTCACTATCTCTTCGCCGAACTAGTGCACCTATTAGGTGTGTTGGGGACACAAGAGACTTCTTGCCTTGTGGTTGCAGGGTTGCATGAGAGGGATATCTTTGACCTCTTCCTCCCTGAGATCGATAAACCTTGGGTGATCCACTTAAGGGAAACTTGCTGCTGTTCTACAAACCTCTGCTCTTGGAGGCCCAACACTGTCTACAAGAATAGAAGCTCCCGTAGACATCAATTCCTAAGGGAATAGCCGAGGGTGTGCATACAACCATTCTTGGAAAAACGGTATCCATTGATTATCTTGTTATTGAATGTGTAGGAACAGGACAAATCACACTTGGAAGATCCCTGCTGAAACTATTGGGAGCAATCATAGATGTGGGAGGAGGCACCCTAAAATTTACCTCTACACAGGGAGGTAGACATGTATTCCCTAAACCAAAGAGTAAGAAAAAGAATAAGAAGGGTATGCATAAAGCCCAAGGTAATGTCAATGCTTCTTCTCTTGATAATACTTGATTCACACTTTCTGCGCCTAGCTGAAAGGCGTCAAAGAAAAGCGCTTATGGGAGACAACCCATGATTTTACTACAGTACTTTGTTTTATATTTGAGTCTTGGAAGTTGTTACTACTGTAGCAACCTCTCCTTATCTTTATTTTATTGCATTGTTGTGCCAAGTAAAGTCTTTGATAGTAAAGTCAATACTAGATTTGGATTACTGCGCAGAAACAGATTTCTTACTGTCACGAATCTGGGCAGAATTCTCTGTAGGTAACTCAGAAAAATCTGCAAATTTACGTGTGTGATGCTCAGATCTGAGCAAGTCTGGTGCCACTTTAAAATTCGTCTTTACGGACTGTTCTGTTTTGACAGATTCTGCCTTTTATTTCGCATTGCCTGTTTTGCTATGTTTGATGGATTTCTTTGTTCCATTAACTTTCAGTAGCTTTGTGCAATGTCCAGAAGTATTAAGAATGATTATGTCACCTCTGAATATATGAATTATGCACTGACCCTCTAATGAGTTTGTTTCGAGTTTGGTGTGGAGGAAGTTTTCAAGGGTCAAGAGAGGAGGATGATACAATATGATCAAGAAGAGTGAAAAGTCAAAGCTTGGGGATGCCCCCGTGGTTCATCCCTGCATATTTTAAGAAGACCCAAGCGTCTAAGCTTGGGGATGCCCAAGGCATCCCCTTCTTCATCGACAACATTATCACGTTCCTCTAGTGAAACTATATTTTTATTCCGTCACATCTTATGTGCTTTACTTGGAGCGTCTGTTTGTTTTTGTTTTTGTTTTGTTTGAATAAAATTGGATCCCCAATCCTTTATATTGGAGATATTACGCTCCGCTGTTTCGTATGAACACATGTGTTCTTAGCTTCATTCTTAAATGTTCATTGCGAAAGTTGAACTACCTCATTCATTGATATATGGTTGGAAACGGAAAATGCCGCATGTGGTAAATGGTATAATGTCTTGAATAATGTGATACTTGGCAATTGTTGTGATCATATAGATCTTGTTTAAGCTCTTGCATCATGTACCTTGTACCCATTAATGAATAACTACATAGAGCATGTTAAAATTTGGTTTGCATGATTGTTCTCTCTAAGTCTAGATATTTTCTGGTTGAGGTGTTTGAACAACAAGGAGACGATGTAAAGTCTTATAATGCTTACAATATGTTTATATGTGAGTCTTGCTGCACCATTTCATACTTGAGTTTGCTTCAAACAACCTTGCTAGCCTAGCCTTGTATTGAGAGGGATTCTTCTCGTGCATCCAAATCCTTGAGCCAATAACCATGCCATTTGTGTCCACCATACCTACCTACCACATGGTATTTCTCCGCCATTCCAAAGTACATTACTTGAGTGCTACCTTTAAAACTTCTATTCTTTGTCTTTACAATATATAGCTCATGCGACAAAATAGCTTAAAAACTATCGTGGTGAAGAATATGTACTTATGTGTCTTATTTCTTAGTAAGTTGCTTGTTGAGCGGTAACCATGTTTTCTGGGGACGCCATCAACTCTTTTACCTTTGTTGAATATCATGTGATTTGCTATGCATGTTCGTCTTTTCTGAAGTAAGGGCGGTTTTCACAATCAAATGGTTTGAGTATGCATACTGTTAGAGAAGAACATTGGGCCGCTAACTAAAGCCATGATTCATGGTGGAAGTTTCAGTTTGGACATAAAACCTCAATCTCTTATGAGAATATTACCTGTTGTTGAATGCTTAAGCATTAAAAGAGGAGTCCATTATCTGTTGTCTATGTTGTCCCGGTATGGATGTCTAAGTTGAGAATAATCAAAAGCGAGAAATCCAATGCGAGCTTTCTCCTTAGACCTTTGTACAGGCGGCATAGAGGTACCCCTTTGTGACACTTGGTTGAAACATATGCTATGCAATGATAATCCGTGTTAACCCAAGCTAATTAGGACAAGGTGCGGGCACTATTAGTATACTATGCATGAGGCTTGCAACTTATAAGATGTCTTATACATAACTCATATGCTTTATATTACTACCGTTGACAAAATTGTTTCTTGTTTTCAAAATGAAAGCTCTAGCACAAATATAGTAATCAATGCTTCGCTCTGCGAAGGGCCTATCTTTTACTTTATTGTTGAGTCAGTTTACCTATTATTTCTATCTTAGAAGCAAGCACTTGTATCAACTGTGTGCATTGATTCTTACATGTTTACCTATTGCACTTGTTATATTACTTTGTGTTGACAATTATCCATGAGATATACATGTTGAAGTTGAAAGCAACCGCTGAAACTTATATCTTCATTTGTGTTGTTTCAAAGCTTTCTACTAAGAATTTATTGCTTATGTGTTAACTCTTATGCAAGACTTATTGATGCTTGTCTTGAAAGTATTATTCATGAAAAGTCTTTGCTATATGATTCATTTGTTTACTCATTATCTTCATCATTGCTTCGAATCGCTGCATTCATCTCATGTGCTTTACAATAGTAATGATCAAGATTATGATAGCATGTCACTTCAGAAATTATCTTTGTTATCGTTTACCTACTCGAGGGCGAGTAGGAACTAAGCTTGGGGATGCTTGATACGTCCCAAACGTATCTATAATTTCTTATGTTCCATGCTACTTTAATGATGATACTCACATGTTTTATACACATTATATGTCATTATTATGCATTTTCCGGCACTAACCTATTGATGAGATGCCGAAGAGCCAGTTGCTGTTTTCTACTGTTTTTGGTTTCAGAAATCCTAGTAAGGAAATATTCTCGGAATTGGACGAAATCAACGCCCAGGGGCCTATTTTTCCACGAAGCTTCCAGAAGACCGGAGGGGAGACGAAGTGGGGCCACGGGGCGCCGCCACACTAGGGTGGCGCGGCCTAGAGGGGGCCCGCGCGGCCCTAGCGTGTGGGGCCCCCGTGACTCTCCCGACTCCGCCCTTCCGCCTACTTAAAGCCTCCGTCGCGAAACCCCCAGTACCGAGAGACACGATACGGAAAACCTTCCAGAGACGCCGCCGCCGCCAATCCCACCTCGGGGGATTCAGGAGATCGCCTCCGGCACCCTGCCGGAGAGGGGAATCATCTCCCGGAGGTCTCTTCATCGCCATGATCGCCTCCAGATCGATGTGTGAGTAGTTCACCCCTGGACTATGGGTCCATAGCAGTAGCTAGATGGTCGTCTTCTCCTCATTGTGCTATCATGTTCGATCTTGTGAGCTGCCTATCATGATCAAGATCGTTTATTTGTAATCCTTCATGTTGTGTTTGTTGGATTCCGATGGATATTGAATACTATGTCAAGTTGATTATCAATCTATCATATATGTTATTTATGTTCTTGTGTGCTCTCCGTTGCTAGTAGAGGCTCTGGCTAAGTTGATACTTGTGACTCCAAGAGGGAGTATTTATGCTCGATAGTGGGTTCATGCCTCCATTAAATCTGGGACAGTGACAGAAAGTTCTAAGGTTGTGGATGTGCTGTTGCCATTAGGGATAAAACATCGATGCTTTGTCTAATGATATTTGTGTTGATTACATTACGCACCATACTTAATGCAATTGTCTGTTGTTTACAACTTAATACCGGAAGGGGTTCGGATGATAACCTGAAAGTGGACTTTTTAGGCATAGATGCATGCTGGATGGCGGTCTATGTACTTTGTCGTAATGCCCTGATTAAATCTCATAGTACTCATCATGATATTTGTATGTGCATTGTTATGCCTTCTTTATTTGTCAATTGCCCAACTGTAATTTGTTCACCCAACATCTGTTATTTTATGGGAGAGACACCACTAGTGTACTGTGGACCCCGGTCCTATTCTTTACATCTGAAATACAATCTACTGCAATTGTTCTTTACTGTTCTTCGCAAACAAACATCATCATCCACACTATACATCTAATCCTTTGTTTACAGCAAGCCGGTGAGATTGACAACCTCGCTGTTACGTTGGGGCAAAGTTCTGTGATTGTGTTGTGCAGGTTCCACGTTGGCGCCGGAATCCCTGGTGTTGCGCTGCACTACACTCCTCCGCCATCAACCTTCAACGTGCTTCTTGACTCCTACTGGTTCGATTAAACCTTGGTTTCTTACTGAGGGAAACTTGCTACTGTGCGCATCACACCTTCCTCTTGGGGTTCCCAATGGACGTGTCAACTACACGCATCAAGTCGCCAAAGATTTTCAGTCGAGTTGCACCACAAGCCTTCTCCATCTTCATTCCATGAATAAGAGCTTCGTATTCTGCCTCGTTGTTAGATGCGTTTGGGAACGTCATCCGTAAGACATATTTTAACTTATCGCCTTCCGGTGATATGAGTATCACGCCTGCTCCAGCTCCCTCTAACCTCTTGGACCCGTCAAAGTTCATAGTCCAGGTTCTCGATAAATCCGGGGGTCCCGTATTTTGCAACTCCATCCACTCTACGATGAAATCTGGCAGAATTTGCGATTTTATTGCTTTTCTTTTTTCGTACGTGATGTCCCGAGAAGAAAGTTCTATTCCCCAAAGGGAGACACGACCTGTAGCTTCTGGATTGTTTAGTATATTGGATAGAGGCGTGATGTCTACGGGTGCTTCTATTCTTGTAGAAAGTGTTGGGCCTCCAAGAGCAGAGGTTTGTAGAACAGCAGCAAGTTTCCCTTAAGTGGATCACCCAAGGTTTATCGAACTCAGGGAGGAAGAGGTCAAAGATATCCCTCTCAAGCAACCCTGCAATCACGATACAAGAAGTCTCTTGTGTCCCCAACACACCTAATACACTTGTCAGATGTATAGGTGCACTAGTTCGGCGAAGAGATAGTGAAATACAAGTGGTATGAATGAATATGAGCAGTAGTAACGGCGCCAGAAAAGTGCTTGCTGGCGTGCAGTTGATGGTAGTAATATTGCAGGAAGTAAAGATGCAGTAAAACAGTAAACAAGCGATGATTGCAATATTTGGAAACAAGGCCTAGGGATCATACTTTCACTAGTGGACACTCTCAACATTGATCACATAATAAATAAGTTCTCTTCCTTTGTGCTACATATACTCTTGTTTGATAATGAACACCATTCGTTGTGTAGGGCTACAAGAGCTCCCTCAAGCCGGAGTTAACAAGCGCCACAACATTCGACATTCATATTTAAGTAACCTTTAGAGCATAATAGATCTTTGCAATTTAAACCGAGTACTAACATAGCATACACACTGCCACCTTTACACTATGAAGGGGGAATAAATCACATCAATACTATCATAGTAATAATTAACTCCATAACCTACAAGGGATTATGATCATAACCTACGCCAAGTACTACACGATGCACACACTGTCACCATTACACCATGAAGGAGGAATAGAATACTTTAATAACATCACAAGAGTAACACATAGATGAATAGTGATACAAAACTCATATGAATCTCAATCATGTAAGGCAGCTCATGAGATCATTGTATTGAAGTACATAGGAGAGAGATTAACCACATAGCTACCGGTACAGCCCTTAGCCTCGATGGAGAACTACTCCCTCCTCATGGGAGACAGCAGCGTTGATGAAGATGGCGGTGGTGTCGATGGAGGAGCCTTCCGGGGGCACTTCCCCGTCCCGGCGGCGTGCCGGAACAGAGACTCCTGTCCCCCAGATCTTGGCTTCGCGATGGCGGCGGCTCTGGAAGGTTTCTCGTACCGTGGCTTTTCCGTATCGAAGATTTAGGTCAGGGGGCTTCTTATAGGCGAAGAGGCGGAGTCGGAGGGGTTACGGAGCCGCCACACAATAGGGGGGCGCGGGCCCTAGCCTGGCCGCGCCGCCACCATGTGTGGGGCCCACCTGGCTCTCCTCTAGTGGCTCTCGGGTGTTCTGGAAACTTCGTGGAATTCTAAGATGCTGGGCGTTGATTTCGTCCGATTCCGAGAATATTTCCTTACTAGGATTTCTGAAACCAAAAACAGCAACTGGCACTTCGGCATCTCGTTAGTAGGTTAGTTCCGCAAAATGCATCAAAACGATATAAAGTGTGAACAAAACATGTAGGTATTGTCATAAAACAATCATGGAACATAAGAAATTATAGATACGTTTGAGACGTATCAAGCATCCCCAAGCTTAGTTCCTACTCGCCCTCGAGTAGGTAAACGATAACAATGATAATTTCTTAAGTGACATGCTACCAACGTAATCTTGATCAACATTATTGTAAAGCATATGAAGTGAATGAAGTGATAGTAAATATAATGACTAAACAACTGAATCATATAGCAAAGACTTTTCATGAATAGTACTTTCAAGACAAGCATCAATAAGTCTTGCATAAGAGTTAACTCATAAAGCAATAGATTCTAAGTAGAAGGTATTGAAGCAACACAAAGGATGATTAAGTTTCAGCAAATGCTTTCAACTTGTAACATGTATATCTCATGGATAGTTGTCAACATAAAGCAATATAACAAGTGCAATAGGTAAACATGTAAGAATCAATGCACACAGTTGACACAAGTGTTTGCTTCTAAGATAGAAAGAAGTGGGTAAACTGACTCAACATAAAGTAAAAGAATGGCCCTTCATAGAGGGAAGCAGGGATTAAATCATGTGCTAGAGCTTTTTAAGTTTTGAAATCATATAGAGAGTATAAAAGTAAAGTTTTGAGAGGTGTTTGTTGTTATCAACGAATGGTAGTGGGCACTCTAACTACCTCATCAACAAGACTTTCAAGAGCGGCTCCCATGAAGGACGTTATCTCTACCAGCAAGGTAGATCATCCCTATTCTCTTTTGTTTACACATGTACTTTAGTTTAGTTTTTTATTTTATTTATGGATGACACTCCTTCCAACCTTTTGCTTTCACAAACCATGGCTAACCGAATCCTCGGGTGCCTTCCAACAATCACATACCATGAAGGAGTGTCTATTTGCAAAATTAAGTTGCTTACTGATGAATCAGAGCAAAACATGTGAAGAGAATTATTAATGAAAGTTGTAATTAATTGGGGCTGGGCACCCCATTGCCAGCTCTTTTTGCAAAATTATTGGATAAGCGGATATGCCACTAGTCCATTGGGAAAGTCTGTCAGAAGTAAATAACAAGATCGAAAGATAAAACACCACATACTTCCTCATGAGCTATAAAACATTGACACAAATAAGAGATAATAGCTTTCGAATTGTTTAAAGGTAGCACATGAAGTATTTGCTTGGAATGGCAGAGAAATACCATGTAGTAGGTAGGTATGGTGGACACAAATGGCATAGTTTTTGGCTCAAGGATTTGGATGCACGAGAAGTAATCCCTCTCAATACAAGGCTAGGCTAGCAAGGTTGTTTGAAGCAAACTCAAGTATAAAATGGTGCAGCAAGACTCACATATGAACATATTGTAAGCATTATAAGACTTTACATCGTCTTCCTTGTTGTTCAAACACCTTAACCAGAAAATATCTAGACTCTAGAGAACAATCATGCAAACCAAATTTTAACAAGCTCTATGTGGTTCTTCATTAATGGGTACAAAGTACATGATGCAAGAGCTTAAACATGATCTATATGAGCACAACAATTTCCAAGTATCAAATTATTCAAGACATTATACCAATTACCACATGAAGCATTTTATGTTTCCAACCATATAACAATTAACGAAGCGGTTTTCAACTCCGCCATGAACATTAAAGATAGAACTAAGAACACATGTGTTCATACACAACAGCGGAGCGTGTCTCTCTCCCACACAAGCATGAATTTATTCAAACAAAACAAAAAAAAACTGACGCTCCAAGTAAAGCACATAAGATGTGACCTAATAAAAATATAGTTTCAAGAAAAGAAACCTGATAAATTGTTGATGAAGAAGGGGATGCCTTGGGCATCCCCAAGCTTAGACTTTTCACTCTTCTTGATCATAGTATATCATCCTCCTCTCTTGACCCTTGAAAACTTCCTCCACACCAAACTCGAAATAAACTCATTAGAGGGTTAGTGCATAATCAAAAATTCACAAGTTCAGAGGTAACACAATCATTCTTAACACTTCTGGACATTGCCCAAAGCTACTGAAAGTTAATGGAACAAAGAAATCCATCAAACACATCAAAAGAGGCAATGCGAAATAAAATGCAGAATCTGTCAAAACAGAACAGTCCGTAAAGACGAATTTTTTAGAGGCACTGGACTTGCTCAGATGAAAATGCTCAAATTGAATGAAAGTTGCGTACATATCTGAGGATCACGCACGTAAATTGGCAGATTTTTCTGAGTTACCTACAGAGAACCCTGCCCAAATTCGTGATAGAAAGAAATCTGTTTCTGCGCAGTAATCCAAATCTAGTATCAACCTTGCTATCAAAGACTTTACTTGGCACAATGATACGTCTCCGACGTATCGATAATTTCTTATGTTCTATGCCACATTATTGATGTTATCTACATGTTTTATGCACACTTTATGTCATATTCGTGCATTTTCTGGAACTAACCTATTAACAAGATGCCGAAGTGCCAGTTGCTGTTTTCTGCTGTTTTTGGTTTCAGAAATCCTAGTAACGAAATATTCTCGGAATCGGACGAAATCAACGCCCAAGTTCCTATTTTCACCGGAAGCATCCAGAACACCCGGGAAGGACCAGAGGGGGGGCACTGGGCCCCCAGACCATAGGCCGGCACGGCCCAGGCCCTGGCCGCGCCGCCCTATGGTGTCGTCGCCCCTTCGACCCTCCTGCGCCGCCTCTTCGCCTATTTAAAGCCCCTGGATCGAAAACCCTGATGCGTTGGACGAAACCCACAGAAACCTTCCAGAGCCGCCGCCATCGCGAAGCCAAGATCTGGGGGACAGGAGTCTCTGTTCCGGCACGCTGCCGGGACGGGGAAGTGCCCCCGGAAGGCTTCTCCATCGACACCACCGCCATCTTCATCAACGCAGCTGTCTCCCATGAGGAGGGAGTAGTTCTCCATCGAGGCTCGGGGCTGTACCGGTAGCTATGTGGTTAATCTCTCTCCTATGTACTTCAATACAATGATCTCATGAGCTGCCTTACATGATTGAGATTCATATGAGTTTTGTATCACAATTCATCTATGTGCTACTCTAGTGATGTTATTAAAGTATTCTATTCCTCCTGCATGGTGTAAAGGTGACTAGTGTGTGCACCATGTGGTTCTTGTCGTAGGCTATGATCATGATCTCTTGTAGATTGTGGAGTTAATTATCATTATGATGGTATTGATGTGATCTATTTGGTTATGTTGATCTATCTTACACTATAAGGTTACTAAAATATGAACATTAATTGTGGAGCTTGTTAACTCCGGCATTGAGGGTTCGTGTAATCCTACGCAATGTGTTCATCATCCAACAAGAGTGTAGAGTATGCATTTATCTATTCTGTTATGTGATCAATGTTGAGAGTGTCCACTAGTGAAAGTGAAATCCCTAGGCCTTGTTCCTAAATACTGCTACCGCTGCTTGTTTACTGTTTTACTGCGTTACTACTGCTGCAATACTACCACCATCAACTACACGCCAGCAAGCTATTTTCTGGCACCGTTGCTACTGCTCATATATATTCATACCACCTGTATTTCACTATCTCTTCGCCGAACTAGTGCACCTATTTGGTGTATTGGGGACACAAGAGACTTCTTGCTTTGTGGTTGCCGGGTTGCATGAGAGGGATATCTTTGACCTCTTCCTCCCTGAGTTCGATAAACCTTGGGTGATCCACTTAAGGGAAAACTTGCTGCTGTTCTACAAACCTCTGCTCTTGGAGGCCCAACACTGTCTACAGGAAAGGAGGGGGAACGTAGACATCAAGCTATTTTCTGGCGCCGTTGCCGGGGAGGAAAGGTAAAAGGTACTCACACTCCGTACCTCGGCTACTAAGCTATTTTCCGGCGTTGTAAGTACTCGAAGCTATTTCCTTTAGATCCTGCAATTGCATCTTTTTGTTTCTTGTTTACACTAGTAAGGCATAATGGAAAACATCTGTGAGCTTTTTATTCTATTTCCTGAGTCAAGACATGAATGGTTTAATGCGAAAATTAAAAAACCCATGGAATCTTATTTGCATGCTAGTAGCAATGATATTAGTATGAACGCTTTGAACACCATTGTTGCTAATGATATGGAAAATTCTAAGCTTGGGGAAGCTGGCTTTGATGAGCATGATATTTTTAGTCCCCCAAGCATTGAGGAGAAAATTTTCTTTGATGATACTTTGCCTCCTATTTATGATGATTATAATGATATTGGTCTTTTAGTGCCGCCTACTATGGAGAGTAATTTTTATGATGATAATACTATGCCTCCTACACTTGATGAGAATAATAATGATAGCTACTTTGTTGAATTTGCTCCTACTACAATTAATAAGAATAACTATGCTTATGTTGGGAGTAGTAATAACTTTATGCATGAGACTCATGATAAGAATGCTTTATGTGATAGTTATATTGTTGAGTTTGCTCATGACACTACTGAAAGTTATTATGAGAGAGGAAAATATGGTTGTAGAAATTTTCATGTTACTAAAACACCTCTCTATGTGCTGAAATTTTTGAAGCTACACTTGTTTTATCTTCCTATGCTTGTTACTTTGCTTTTCATGAACTTGTTTATTTACAAGATTCCTATGCATAGGAAGCATGTTAGACTTAAATGTGTTTTGAATTTGCCTCTTGATGCTCTCTTTTGCTTCAAATACTATTTCTCGCGAGTGCATCATTAAAACTGCTGAGCCCATCTTAATGGCTATAAAGAAAGAACTTCTTGGGAGATAACCCATGTGTTATTTTGCTACAGTACTTTGTTTTATATTTGTGTCTTGGAAGTTGTTTACTACTGTAGCAACCTCTCCTTATCTTAGTTTTGTGTTTTGTTGTGCCAAGTAAAGTCGTTGATAGAAAAGTTCATACTAGATTTGGATTACTGCGCAGAAACAGATTTCTTTGCTGTCACGAATCTGGGCTAAATTCTCTGTAGGTAACTCAGCAAATTATGCCAATTTACGTGAGTGATCATCAGATATGTACGCAACTTTCATTCAATTTGGGCATTTTCACCTGAGCAAGTCTGGTGCCATTTTAAAATTCGTCTTTACGGACTGTTCTGTTTTGACAGATTCTGCCTTTTATTTCGCATTGCCAGTTTTATTATGTTCGATGGATATTTCGATTCCATTGACTTTCAGTAGCTTTGTGCAATGTCCAGAAGTGTTAAGAATGATTGTGTCACCTCTGAACATGTGAGTTTTTGATTATGCACTAACCCTCTAATGAGTTTGTTTCGAGTTTGGTGTGGAGGAAGTTTTCAAGGGTCAAGAGAGGAGGATGATATACTATGATCAAGAAGAGTGAAAAGTCTAAGCTTGGGGATGCCCCGGTGGTTCATCCCTGCATATTTCAAGAAGACTCAAGCATCTAAGCTTGGGGATGCCCAAGGTATCCCCTTCTTCATCGACAAATTATCAGGTTCCTTCTCTTGAAACTATATTTTTATTCGGTCACATCTTATGTACTTTACTTGGAGCGTCTGTTTGTTTTTGTTTTTGTTTGAATAAATGCTTGTGTGGGAGAGAGACACGCTCCGCTGGTTCGTATGAACACATGTGTTCTTAGCTTTTAATTTTCATGGCGAAGGTTGAAACTGCTTCGTTAATTGTTATATGGTTGGAAACGAAAAATGCTACATGTAGTGATTGGTATGATGTCTTGAATAACTTGATATTTGGCAATTGTTGTGCTCTTGTTTAAGCTCTTGCATCATATACTTTGCACCTATTAGTGAAGAAATACATAGATCTTGTTAAAATTTGGTTTTCATGAGTGGTTTCTCTAGAGTCTAGATACTTTCTAGTAAGGTGTTTGAACAACAAGGAAGACGATGTATAGTCTTATAATGCTTGTAATATGTCTTTTATGTGACTTTTGCTGTACTAGTTCGTGCTTGTGTTTGCTTCAAACAACCTTGCTAGCCTAAACCTTGTATCGAGAGGGAATACTTCTCATGCATCCAAATCCTTGAGCCAAACAACACTATGCCATTTGTGTCCACCATACCTACCTACTACATGGTATTTCCTGCCATTCCAAAGTAAATTGCTTGAGTGCTACCTTTAAACAATTCAAAATTTATCACCTCTGATTTGTGTCAATGTTTTATAGCTCATGAGGAAGTATGTGGTGTTTATCTTTCAATCTTGTTGGGCAACTTTCACCAATGGACTAGTGGCTTCATCCGCTTATCCAATAATTTTGCAAAAAGAGCTGGCAATGGGATTCCCAGTCCCAAATTAATTAACAAAAATAGACACTCCTCCATGGTATGTGATTGTTGGACGGCACCCGAAGGATTCGGTTAGCCATGGCTTGTGTAAGCAAAGGTTGGGAGGAGTGTCATCATAATAAAACTAAAATAAAAAGGCACTCCTTCATGGTATGAGATTGTTGGCAGGCACCCGAGGATTCGGTTAGCCATGGTTTGTGAAAGAAAGGTTGGAAGGAGTGCCATCCAAAAATAAAATAAAATGGGAGCCGCTCTTTGAAGGTTTGTCTGGCAAGGGGGTTAGAGTACCCGCTACCATTCGTTGACAACAAGATACACCTCTCAAAACTTTATTTTTATGCTCTCTTTATGTTTTCAAAATAAAAGCTCTAGCACAAATATAGCAATCGATGCTTTCCTCTTTGAAGGACCATTCTTTTTACTTTTATGTTGAGTCAGTTCACCTATTTCTCTCTATCTTAGAAGCAAACACTTGTGTTAACTGTGCATTGATTCTTACATACTTGCTTATTGCACTTGTTATATTGCTTTGCATTGACAACTATCCATGAGATATACATGTTACAAGTTGAAAGCAACCGCTGAAACTTAATCTTCTTTTATGTTGCTTCAATACCTTTACTTTGAATTATTGCTTTATGAGTTAACTCTTATGCAAGACTTATTGATGCTTGTCTTGAAGTGCTATTCATGAAAAGTCTTTGCTATATGATTCACTTGTTTACTCATGTCATATACATTGTTTTGATCGCTGCATTCACTACATATGCTTTACAAATAGTATGATCAAGGTTATGATGGCATGTCACTCCAGAAATTATCTTTGTTTATCGTTTACCTGCTCGGGACGAGCAGAACTAAGCTTGGGGATGCTGATACGTCTCCGACGTATCGATAATTTCTTATGTTCTATGCCACATTATTGATGTTATCTACATGTTTTATGCACACTTTATGTCATATTCGTGCATTTTCTGGAACTAACCTATTAACAAGATGCCGAAGTGCCGATTCTTGTTTTTTCGCTGTTTTTGGTTTCAGAAATCCTAGTAACGAAATATTCTCGGAATCGGACGAAATCAACGCCCAAGTTCCTATTTTCACCGGAAGCATCCAGAACACCCGGGAAGGACCGTAGGGGGCACTTTGGGCCCCCAGACCATAGGCCGGCGCGGCCCAGGCCCTGGCCGCGCCGCCCTATGGTGTCGTCGCCCCTTCGACCCTCCTGCGCCGCCTCTTCGCCTATTTAAAGCCCCTGGATCGAAAACCCTGATGCGTTGGACGAAACCCACAGAAACCTTCCAGAGCCGCCGCCATCGCGAAGCCAAGATCTGGGGGACAGGAGTCTCTGTTCCGGCACGCTGCCGGGACGGGGAAGTGCCCCCGGAAGACTTCTCCATCGACACCACCGCCATCTTCATCAACGCTGCTGTCTCCCATGAGGAGGGAGTAGTTCTCCATCGAGGCTCGGGGTTGTACCGGTAGCTATGTGGTTAATCTCTCTCCTATGTACTTCAATACAATGATCTCATGAGCTGCCTTACATGATTGAGATTCATATGAGTTTTGTATCACAATTCATCTATGTGCTACTCTAGTGATGTTATTAAAGTATTCTATTCCTCCTGCATGGTGTAAAGGTGACTAGTGTGTGCACCATGTGGTTCTTGTCGTAGGCTATGATCATGATCTCTTGTAGATTGTGGAGTTAATTATCATTATGATGGTATTGATGTGATCTATTTGGTTATGTTGATCTATCTTACACTATAAGTTTACTAAAATATGAACATTAATTGTGGAGCTTGTTAACTCCGGCATTGAGGGTTCGTGTAATCCTACGAAATGTGTTCATCATCCAACAAGAGTGTAGAGTATGCATTTATCTATTCTGTTATGTGATCAATGTTGAGAGTGTCCACTAGTGAAAGTGAAATCCCTAGGCCTTGTTCCTAAATACTGCTATCGCTGCTTGTTTACTGTTTTACTGCGTTACTACTGCTGCAATACTACCACCATCATCTACACGCCAGCAAGCTATTTTCTGGCACCGTTGCTACTGCTCATATATATTCATACCACCTGTATTTCACTATCTCTTCGCCGAACTAGTGCACCTATTTGGTGTGTTGGGGACACAAGAGACTTCTTGCTTTGTGGTTGCAGGGTTGCATGAGAGGGATATCTTTGACCTCTTCCTCCCTGAGTTCGATAAACCTTGGGTGATCCACTTAAGGGAAAACTTGCTGCTGTTCTACAAACCTCTGCTCTTGGAGGCCCAACACTGTCTACAGGAAAGGAGGGGGAACGTAGACATCACACAACAATGCAATAAAATAAAGATAAGGAGAGGTTGCTACAGTAGTAACAACTTCCAAGACTCAAATATAAAACAAAAGTACTGTAGTAAAATAAACACATGGGTTATCTCCCAAGAAGTGCTTTCTTTATAGCCATTAAGATGGGCTCAGTAATTTAAATGATGCTCGCATAAGGATGAGAGTTGAAGCAAAAAGAGAGCATCAAAAAGCAAGTATGAAACAAATTTAAGCCTAACCCACTTCCTATGAAAAGTAATCTTGTACACAAATAAATTCATGAAGCATAATGCAACAAGCATAGAAAGATAAAACAAGTGTAACTTCAAGATTTTCAGCAAAAAGAGAGGTGTTTTAGTACCATGAAAATTTCTACAACCATATTTTCCTCTCTCATAAAGATTTTCAGTAGCATCATGAACAAACTCAACAATATATCCATCACTTAAAACATTCTTATCATGGTTCATGTGCTTAAAAGTATTACTCTCCACATAAGCATAATCAATTTTATTAGTTGTAGTGGGAGCAAATTCAACAAAGTAGCTATCATTATTATTCTCATCAAGTGTAGGAGGCATAGTATAATCATAATAAAATTTACTCTCCATAGTATGCGGCACCAAAAGACCACTATCATTATAATCATCATATATGGGAGGCATATCATAATCAACATAAACTTTCTCCTCAATACCAAGAGGGCTAAAGAGATCATTTTCATCAAAACCGACCTCCCCAAGCTTAGAATTTTCTATATCATTATCAACAATGGTGTTCAAAGCGTTCATACTAATATCCTTGCTACTAGCATGCAAATAAGATTCCATAGGTTTTTTAATTTTCGCATTAAACCATTCATGTCTTGACTCAGGAAATAGTTTAAAAAGCTCACAGATGTTTTCCATTATGCCTTACTAGTGTTTAACAAGAAACAAAAAGATGCAATTGCAGGATCTAAAGGAAATAGCTTCGAGCACACACACAACGGCAACAGAAAAGTACTTAGTTACCTGGGACCGGAGTATGAGTGCCTTTCACCTTTCCTCCCCGGCAACGGCGCCAGAAAAGTGCTTGATGTCTACGGGTGCTTCTATTCTTGTAGACAGTGTTGGGCCTCCAAGAGCAGAGGTTTGTAGAACAGCAGCAAGTTTCCCTTAACTGGATCACCCAAGGTTTATCGAACTCAGGGAGGAAGAGGTCAAAGATATCCCTCTCAAGCAACCCTGCAATCACGATACAAGAAGTCTCTTGTGTCCCCAACACACCTAATACACTTGTCAGATGTATAGGTGCACTAGTTCGGCGAAGAGATAGTGAAATACAAGTGGTATGAATGAATATGAGCAGTAGTAATGGCGCCAGAAAAGTGCTTGCTGGCGTGCAGTTGATGGTAGTAATATTGCAGGAAGTAAAGATGCAGTAAAATAGTAAACAAGCGATGATTGCAGTATTTGGAAACAAGGCCTAGGGATCATACTTTCACTAGTGGACACTCTCAACATCGATCACATAATAAATAAGTTCTCTTCCTTTGTGCTACATATACTCTTGTTTGATAATGAACACCATTCGTTGTGTAGGGCTACAAAAGCTCCCTCAAGCCGGAGTTAACAAGCGCCACAACATTCGACATTCATATTTAAGTAACCTTTAGAGCATAATAGATCTTTGCAATTTAAACCGAGTACTAACATAGCATACACACTGTCACCTTTACACTATGAAGGGGGAATAAATCACATCAATACTATCATAGTAATAATTAACTCCATAACCTACAAGAGATTATGATCATAACCTACGCCAAGTACTACACGATGCAAACACTGTCACCATTACACCGTGAAGGAGGAATAGACTACTTTAATAACATCACAAGAGTAACACATAGATGAATAGTGATACAAAACTCATATGAATCTCAATCATGTAAGGCAGCTCATGAGATCATTGTATTGAAGTACATAGGAGAGAGATTAACCACATAGCTACCGGTACAACCCTTAGCCTCGATGGAGAACTACTCCCTCCTCATGGGAGACAACAACATTGATGAAGATGGCGGTGGTGTCGATGGAGGAGCCTTCCGGGGGCACTTCCCCATCCCGGCGGCGTGCCGAAACAGAGACTCCTGTCCCCCAGATCTTGGCTTCGCGATGGCGGCGGCTCTGGAAGGTTTCTCGTACCGTGGCTTTTCCGTATCGAAGATTTAGGTCAGGGGGCTTCTTATAGGCGAAGAGGCGGAGTCGGAGGGGTTACAGAGCCGCCACACAATAGGGGGGCGCGGGCCCTAGCCTGGCCGTGCCGCCACCATGTGTGGGGCCCACCTGGCTCTCCTCTGGTGGCTCTCGGGTGTTCTGGAAGCTTCGTGGAATTCTAAGATGCTGGGCATTGATTTCGTCCGATTCCGAGAATATTTCCTTACTAGGATTTCTGAAACCAAAAACAGCAGAAAACAGCAACTGGCACTTCGGCATCTCGTTAGTAGGTTAGTTCCGGAAAACGCGTCAAAACGATATAAAGTGTGAACAAAACATGTAGGTATTGTCATAAAACAAGCATGGAACATAAGAAATTATAGATACGTTTGAGACGTATCAAGGCGCCTCGTTGACCACTATTATCGGATGCGCCAAAAAATAGTGCCGCAATTTTCTTTCGGTTGTAAACACTCCGTATGCTAGCTTCTGGTACTGCGGGTACAGGTGTTTTGAAGGCGATAAAACTTCACTGATGAAGTATACCGGTCTCTGCACTGCATGGAGTTTTCCATCTTCTTCTCTTTCGACAACTAGCACCGTGATGACCACTTGGGGTGTAGCCGCAATGTATAACAAGAGGGGTTCCTTCTCTTTTGGCGCCACCAAGATTGGTGGTGTCGAAATTGCGCGTTTAAGATCCTCGAAAGCTCTATCTGCCTCTTCGTTCCACTGGAACTTATCTCCTTGTTTGATTAAGGCGTAGAATGGTAACGCCTTTTCTCCCAGCCTGGCGACGAACCTGCTTAAAGCTGCGACTCGCCAAGTCAATTGATGTATTTCTTTCAACTTTGTTGGCTTCCTCATTGTTACGATAGCTTGGATTTTTTCGGGATTAGCTTCAATCCCTCTTGCTGAGACCAGGAAACCAAGAAGTTCTCCCGCAGGGACGCCGAAAGAACACTTCGTCGGATTCAGTTTGAGACAAAATTTGTCGAGGTTCTCGAAGGTTTCCTTCAAGTCCTCGATTAATGTTGCCCCCTTCTTTGATGTTATGACGACATCATCGATGTATACTTGTACGTTTTTCCCGATCTGTGTTGCTAAGCACTTCTGCATCATCCGCTGATATGTTGCTCCCGCGTTTTTCAAACCAAAAGGCATTGTTCTATAGCAGAATACGCCGTAAGGTGTGATGAACGCTGTTTTGACCTCATCTTCTTCTTTTAATCTGATCTGGTTATAACCAGAGTATGTATCCAAGAAGGAAAGACGTTCACATCCTGCCGTGGAATCGATGATTTGATCGATCCTTGGGAGGGGAAAGTGATCCTTTGGACAATGTTTGTTGAGACACGTAAAGTCGACACACATGCGAAGGACTTTAGTGTTTTTCTTCGGGACCAACACTGGGTTTGCTACCCATGTGGCCTCTGTATGCAGCTCCTTGATGAAACCAGCTTCTCTTAGTTGATCGATTTCTGATAGCATTGCTTTGCGGTTAGGTTCCGAAAAACGCCGGAAAGGTTGTTTGATTGGTCTCACTATTGGATCCAAGTTTAGGTGGTGCTTGGCAAGTTCCCTGGGTACTCCTGGCATGTCAGCTGGACACCATGCGAAGATTTTCCAGTGCTCACGGAGGAACTCGACGAGCGCGCTTTCCTATGCGAGGTCCATGTTTGTCGCGATGGACGTCATTTTCTTCGGATCTGTCGGGTGGATCTGCACTTCCTTAGAATCTTTGGCGGTGTTGAAGGTTGATTCCTTGTTGGGCCTCCCTACATCTGGCAGCACATCATAATCAGTCATCAGCCTTGACGCTGCGTACTCTGCTTGCATCCCAAAAGTTTCTGATAGTCGATGAAAATCTTTGTCACATTTATCGGCTAGCGCGAAGCTTCCTTTGACTGTGATTGGTCCCTTGGGCCCAGGCAACCTCCAAAGCAGGTATGTGTAATGTGGTACCGCCATAAACCTGGCATATGCTGGTCGTCCCAACAAAGCGTGATACTGCGACGGGAAATCCACAACTTCGAATTCCAACCTTTCTATCCTGTAGTTTTCTCGGGTCCCAAACTGAACGTCGAGATTGATCCTCCCCAATGGGTAGCTTGGCTTTTCTGGTGTGATGCCATGAAAACGTGTGTCGGTTGGTTTCAAATTTGTTAGGGAGATATTCATCTTCCTTAGCGTATCTGCGTACATAAGGTTTAAGCTACTGCCGCCATCTATAAACACTCGAGATACATCGAATCCTGCGAATACTGCCGGTAGGATAAGTGCTGACTGCCCTGGTCGAGGAACTTGCTGCGGGTGATCCGCAATTGTGAAGCCGATGTCCTGCCCCGACCAATTTAGGTACTCTATTGTTGGTGGAGGCATCTTCTCTGCCATGAACACTTGTCGCGAGATTACCTTCTGAGCCCTGTTAGATGGCCTGGCTTTCTGAATCATCGAGACCGCGCCATTGGAGTTAGGATCAACATATGGAGGTGGGTGTGGTGCTGTCGCTATTCTGAGCTGGTGTCGATTTTCGTCCGTGATCGCGGGAGGAGGTGGTAGGTGGATCTCACTCCTAGGCCCTTGAAGGTTTCTATTTGCTGCTTGAGCATTGGCTATCCCTGCTACTCGCAGCATTGCTTGAAAATTACGGCAGTCCTTCTGCAGATGTCCTGACTGCCTTCTGCCATTGTTGTCGAGATAAAAATGCATCTGGCACGGCCCGTTCATCATATCTTCGGGAGTTACGAAAGGTCTTTGAAACCTTGACTCGCTATTTTGCCTGTTATTTCGTGAATCATCTCTGTTGTCGCCTCGCTGCTCATTACTTCTTTGATAGTCGTCTCTATTGTTTTCTCCGTTGTTTCCCCGAAAGCCAGCTGATATTTGGCCAGGAGCATCGTAACTCGAGAACTGCCGAGAAAATCGCCTTCTATTTTGAAAGTTTCGGCTACGGTCCTCCTCTGGTGACCTGTGTCGCTTATTGTGAACAACATCTTCTCCGTCTGCCCATCTGTTTGCTATCTCCATCAATGCTGACACTGTCCTTGGGTTAGTTCTGCCCAAGTCCTCGACGAAATCTCCTCGCCGAATTCCTGCCACAAATGCATCTATTGCTCTCTCGTCAGATATGTTTTCTACCGAGTTTTTGATGATGTTCCACCTTTGGATGTACTTTCTCATTGATTCATCATGTTTTTGTCGACACGACCTCAGATCTTCAAGTGATGCTGGTTTTTTGCAAGTTGATCGGAAGTTCTTGACGAACACATCCTCAAAACTGTCCCAGTTGTCGATGGATCCCGGAGGGAGTTTCTTTATCCAGGATCTTGCGGCTCCACTCAGGTGTATCTGAATACTCTGCATTGCTGCTGCCCTGGTGCCACCTATCAGTTTCACCGTCTCTAGATAGTCGACTAGCCAATCCTCAGGATCTTGCAGGCCATCGAATTTCTTGAAACTATCGGGTAACTTGAATCCTGACGGGACTCGAGTTTTTTGAACTCGTCTCGTAAAACACGGGAGTCCACACATATCTTCCTCATCAACTTCTGGTGAGTGCCGATGGTCCCTTCTTTCTTGTCGCGCTCTATCCACTCTGGCATGTGTCGTTGTGTCTCTAACTCCACTTGCTCTCGGTGGATCTTGCACTGTTGCGGTAGGTCTCGGACTATTTTGCCTTGTAGTTCCTTCAGGAGGTGTGGCTGCGAACGCTGCTCCCATGGCCCCACATCCTGCCATGGCCATGTTATACAATGCTTCTCTTGGATCTCCGGGAGGTGGCCTTGACGCTAGGATGAAAGCTTGCGTTGCCATGTATCCTGCTTCCGGTGTTTTTGGAATAATATTCCCCCTCGTGTCGATTGACATGAAAGACATATCGAGGTTTTGGATCAAAGTCTCTCTTTCTTCTTCGGGTATATTTTGCAGCCGAGATCTTGCTCTCCTTCGAGCTTCTCTGTGGCTATCTCCCGAAGTTCTTGAGTGTTGGCTTAGTTCAGCTCTTCGCTTGCTTGACGTGGAAGCTGCTTCCTGCCTCCTGTCCAACTCGATTTTCTGCTTCTCGAGCTCTCTTCTGGTACGTGCGAGCTTATATTGATATGCTTGTAACTCCTCAGGTGTCGCCGTAATGGTCATTGGTTCTGTACCATCGATAGCTCTGGCGACTCGATCCCACACTTCCTGCGGAAATCGTATCATCTCTCGTGTTCCTGGTCCGATATATTTTGTTCCCAAACCTCGCGTGAGATCTGCGGGATCGACATACAGATTTCCCGCATCGTCGAAAGCCTCTGACGTCGCTGGTTCTGACCGGCTTGGTTCTCCAATTGCGTAGATCTGATGATATTTTGGATTCTGAACTTTGTTGGGTTTGGTGACACCACCATATAGATTAGTGAAGACCTTGCCCACAGATGTGGATTTGTCGATGAAGTTGAAACTGTCGATATCGCTCGAGTCATTGCTTATATCGGAGTCCGCAGATGACCCGAAGGATATGTTGCTGAAGATCTTGGCAAGCTTTTCACTTACCCGAGTGCTGATGAAGCGTGGCAACGAAATTTCTCCATCGCTTGACTCTGTTGACGATGCCGAGTCCGAAATATCGGGATCGACCGACGATAATCCCGACGAGATCGGAATTTCGAGACGATATGGTCCTTCCTTCTCGACGAAGAAGTGGAACTCTCCAAACGTCATCTCCATGGTCTCCTCCAGATACGCATATGCATCCAAACGGGAGGGCGGGTGAGGAACAAAATTAACGAGACCAGTTTCGATCTGTTTACCTCTGTCCATGATGTTGCTTGCTATTGACGAAGTCGACGATCTTGAACTTGCCATCGAGATCAACTCCTTGTCGCCTCTAAATCCCACAGACGGCGCCAATTGACAAGGTATTAACTTGTCAATGCCTACAGATTGTAGACTAGGGTTTAGTTGGATGTAGAGGGCAAGCAGATCTCGAAGGTTTTCAGCCGAAAAGTACTCGGTGAATATGAAACTAGGGTTGTGTTGACAGTAATTTCGATCCTTTCTTTGTCCCTCGACTCCCCCTTATATAGGAGGTGTAGCCGAGGGTTTCGTAATACACAAGTTTACAGAGTCCGGGAGGGTTTCTGATCCACCCCGCAAGATTACAAGTATCGTTTCCTAATACAACTCTAGCTTTCCTTAATAGCATCTTGGGCTTCCGAATCTTCTTATTCTTCGGGTCGTGGGCCTTTAGTAAACCCCGGGTACCATCTTCGGCAGGCCCATTGGGGATGCCTATGTCAGATGCCCAAGGCATCCCCTTCTTCATCAACAACTTATCAGGTCACCTCTAGTGAAACTATATTTTAATTCCGTCACATCTTATGTGTTTTACTTAGAGCGTCTGTGTGCTTTTATTTTCGTTTTGTTATCTTAGTTCTATGAATAAATTGGATCCTATCTATCTTGTTTGGGAGAGAGACACGCTCCGCTTTTTCATTTGAATACTCCTATACTTCACTTATATTTGTTGAGTATTCAATTTTCACACTGTGTAGCTTCTAGCTCTTGGTTTTCATTTATCTCTTGTTCAGAGCTATTAGTTATTTTATAGAAAGTACTCTCTTACTTCACTTATATTTGTTTTGAGAGTTTCTTGCTGTCGTCGTGGTGAACAGACAGATGCCATAGGATGGCTTAGATTGGGGCCGAATGGACGCAAGAGGATTCGGGGGAGGGTTTGCAATCAGGTGGGATGAACTTCCGGATGGTTTCCTCAAGAACTTGGCCAAGGCCAGAGGTTGAAGAAGAAAGACACAAGGAAGAACTTCCTCTAGATCACCAAGTTTATTAATCTCAACACGGTTACAGGTTTGTGAGTCCTTGTGTTCCGCCTCTCTCTATACCATACATCCCTTCATGCGTGCCCGTGAGAAGGGCTACCCCCTCTCCTTATATAGGGGAGAGGGTGGCTTACAGTGCAAGAAACCCTAATGGCATCTTTGACTGGACAAACTACTTTACAAAGCTACTTTACAAAGCTACTTTAATCACAGACGACACCGGGGTCTTCTTTAATCAGGGAGGCTGACGTCCTCCGGCTTCTTTCTTCGTCATCCTCCTCTTTGTCGTCAGCCCTTCGTTTAAAGCTGCTCTGCTTAGCTCATCTTTGTCTTCTAGCTCCGGAGAGAATCTTTGACCAGTCCTGCCGACAGGCACTCCTTTCCGGTATCTTTCATACCGGGTTCCGGCATACCCCTTTGGGGATACTGGCTCAGCCTTGCTCTTCCGGATTCCTGCTAGGCTTCCGGTAAGAACATTAAACCGGTATCTTGATGGTTCAAACCATCCGGTTTGGCATGCCTTTGGCATACCGGGGGTCATCCCCCCAACATTAGTCCCCGAAGCTGGTATAGTCTGGCGGATTCTATCCAACAGGCCATGCCAGGTTCTCAAGTCCCTTGATACCGGTTTGATTCACCCGGCCTCACGCTCGGATCCGGCATCTTTACCCGGATCCTCCTTTTCTTTTCTTTACAAGTCTTTATCCGGTATCTTGTCTTCCGGTACCTTAACCATTAAACACTTCCTCGGCGAAGTCGAGAATATCTCGGGCCCCGCGCCTGACAGAGACATGCGCACTGTGACTGACGCGCCAGTGTCAGTTGTCACTTCGCTTCGACTCCCGCGCGCCCGTTTAATGCAGCATCGCCGATCCCACTAGCCGTTCGGGATTCCCTGTGTGCCTCCGTGTGGCCTCCTGTTCTTCGCGTGTATCTCCTCGACACGTGGCGGCCCATGGTGCGAACCGCCGCGGCCCAGCGGTTTTCAGCCCACTTCCTCTCTTCCTTATAAGCGCAACCGCCGCTCCTTCTTTCTCTTCTTCGCATTCTCCACTTCCCTGCGCACAGAGCTCTTCGCGTCCGTGCCTTCGCCGTTCTCCGTCCGCCGCCGCTCGTTCGAGCCCGTCGCCCGGCGAACTCACGCCTCCGTTCCGCCGAACCTCGCCGTGCAAGAATCTTCTGCAGCGCGCTGACCGCGTCCGCTGCATTAGTGCTGCTTCAAGAACTTCTTCGCCTCGCCGTCGACGGACTCCCTCGCCGGCCGCAGGTTCACCGTATCTGCGGTGAACTTCTTCCCTTGCGACTCCGCTGCCTCAGGTTAGGCCCAATGCGCCTCTGCCTCTTTCCTTTTTGCATTCCAGATCTCGGGGGCGGTAGAGTATTTATCCCTTCTTTATTTTGCTTTTTCTCTTACTCGTAGATCTTCGCGCGAGGGTCTGTTTGGGGAAAATTGTTTTTCGGTAGCCTCCGGCGTCGCCTAGATCCATATGTCTAGCGAAGGGTCTCTCCCAGCCACCACTTCTAGCCATCAGGGCAGTAGCACTTCCGACGGTCTAACCGAAGACCTTGCCCGGATGGATCTGGCCTCCAGCCGGAAACAAGAGGCCGGCACATCTAGCCGGGCCTCCGGGAAGGACAAGACACGGGGAGCCTGGAGAGGTTCCGACGTGACCCAATACGAGATCGACTGGCTCTACCGGTCTAGGAGGATTCCGGAAGGAGTCATCTGCCGGCGTCCAGGCAAGGAGATCCAACCGGTGCTCGAACCCGGGGAAACCGTAGTTTTCCTTGCTCACTTTGAGCGCGGCTTCGGCCTCCCTGCCTCCGATTTCTTTCGCCAATTTCTTGATTTCTACAAACTCCAACCTCACCACCTTCCCGGCAACGCCGTTTTTTATCTTTCTTGCTTTGTGGCCTTCATGGAGGGCTACATTGGCATCCGTCCCGCTCGCGAGACGTTTGCCCGCTTTTTCGCCCTTCGGATCAATTCGGTCCAGGGCAAGGACATTCCGGAGCCCAAACCTCCCGTTCAATGCGGGTCTTGCATCATCGGCTCCCGCCAAGGGAGCCCCTTTTTTAAGCTCAAAGGCCTCGAGTCCTGCCGTTTGTGGCAGACTACATTCTTTTATGTGAAGAACAAGGATGCCACCGACCTCATCAACTTGCCGGCGTTCAACCCGGCGCCGCCCGCTAGGACCAACTGGCAGTATAACCCCGGTACGGATCACAACGAGACGAACCGGGTGGTGCGCTTTATGCTGAAGTTGATGAAGGACACCGAGATCTGTTCCAACGATATCATCCGCGCTTTCATCAGCCGCCGGGTGCTTCCCCTTCAGCAGCGCGCTCACAAGATTAGTGAGATGTACGGCCCCGGCGATCCCACCAAGATCACCGGCCTGCCCCTGAGCAAGGAAGACGTAGTCCGGAAGGCTAACCAGATCTGCCAAACGGACATGCAGGATGACTGGGAGTGGGGCCTTTGCCCTCTCAGCTCCAGAAATCCTCCGTCCCAGGAAGTAAGAAATTGCGCGGCCTGGGTCGTAATACCGGTAACCTTTATTCTCGCAACTAATCCTCGTTTTTTCCTTTTGTTTTCAGGCTAAGGCCCGCTTCCCCCGGATTGACTCCGACCGGCGAGGCCCTTGCCGGAAGAGGCCTCTGGATAAGTACGACCCTGATCCTGTCATCCATTGGCGGGATTTGAGGATGGGCCGGACTCCAGCCTCACGCCTTGGCAAATCTACGCCAGAGCCTACCGGTTCGTCTGACGACTTGACCTTGCTTGAGGTAGCTCTTCTGTTCGTTTTCTTATGTTCTTTTTGTTATTGTTGTCCTGTAGACACTCCCTCAGCCAGCAGCAACCCACAGGTCCACGAGCACGAGGTCCCCCTGCAGGCCGAGATTGGTGACGAGTTTCTGGACAAGCTCATGGCCGAGGGCCAGAAGAGCAATCCTCCTGCCGCCGGCGCCGGCTCCAGCCATGTTTCCTCCAGCAAACGCCCTCGGACTGAGGTCGTTGGAGGGAAACAGGTTAGCACCAAACGCTACAAACAGAGGCGGATGCCTACGTCGACCGGGTAAGTTTTATCTCTTTTTATGCTATCTTTGTTTCCACCGAGTCCTTTCCCGGTTGCTTTTTTCCAACTTGCTTTCTTTTTCCTTTCTTTCAGCCCTGCGCTTGAGCTTGGCTCCGCCGGCTCCGCGAGGACCTCAACTCCTCCTCCTCATTCAAGCCCGGCACCATCTGGTGCCGGCAACAGCTCTGCCTCCCTCTCGGGAGGCACTACAAATTCGGGGCGCGCGGCCCCAACACCTCCAGATCACCGCGCGGAGGAGGACTTTACTTCCCCTCCAGAGACCCAAGACACCGGCGCCAACAACACCGGCGCCGGCCTGACTGATGCCGGGGAGGCGGAACCTCTGGTTCCTCCTCCCTCGAAGAAGAAGAAGAAACCAACAAGCTCTTCCCCTACCGCGCTGGATGCTTCCGCGCCGGTATCTTCTCCTCCCAAGGCCATGCCGACACCGCCGCTCGGCCAAGGACTTCCCGCGGCCAAGCAACCGGCGCCATCGGGGACTCCCAAGATCACCAGCTTCCTCATGCCCGAAGCTTCCCGCGGCAAGGCTGTGGAGGGCGCCGCCTCAAGCGGCTCAGGGGATCTGGTGCTGCACGCCGGCCCCGCTGCCGTCGCCGCCCAGGACAAGCCTACCGGCCTCCTTGGCCGGATTGTCGAGCTGAAGCGCGCCGGTAAGGACCTAGGGCACCTCCTCCCATACGCCCAGAAATGGAATGAGGCGGATATCTCCGCTTCTACCCGCGGCTTGGGGAAGGATCGCCTTCCGGCACCAGATCCCGCTGGGGCCCGGTGCACCGAAGAGCACTTCTCGCGGCTTAAACGCGCCGTGAAAGAGTTCGACAGTGCCTGGTACGATGCTACCAACAATGTGGTGGTAAGTTTTACTAAACCTTTTGTATTTTTGTTGATGCCGGTTTCTTTTCTTTCCGGATCTTATCTATTCTCCCAGTCCCCGAGTTTCGTGGTGGAAACGCAGATTTCAGCGCGGAACTTCAACTAGAGACCTGTGAAACCGGCACAGCCAGTCCCCGAGTTTCGTGGTGAAAGCCTTGTTTCTTTCTTTCTCACATTCATTGTTTCTTGAACAGAGCACTGCCGATGCCCGGAAGCAACTCTTCGAGGAGCTTTTGTGGGAGCACCGGGACCTTGCTGAGGCCCACAGCCACTGCCAAGGTTGGTTTCTCTTCCCTCCGGCATCTTTTTACCGGAATGTTTTCCTTCTTTGACACTTTCACATTCTTTTGCTTGACAGTTGTCCCGGAAGCTACCATGGAGGCCCTGAAGGCCCAGGTCGCCAAGCTTCAAGGTACCATCCGTTCTCTTTCTGCCAATCTTTCCACTTTCACTCATTGCTGCCTGCTAAGGCTTTTCCTTCCGGATCTCAGGCGAGAAGGAGCAGCTCCTCAAGGAGCACCACGAGGCACTGGAGGCCCAGAAGACCGCCCTTGGTGAGGTGAAGGAGCAGGCTATGCAGGCCGCGCTCCGGCACGACCAAGCCTTGAAGGACGCCCTGGTCGCAGCTGAGGCCAGGCTGGCGGAGGTCGTGGAGGATTCCACGAACTCCAATACCGTCTTGACGGCAGAGCTAGAGGAGGAGAGGAAGGCGCGGAAGTCAGTGGAGCGCCTCATGGATACCATGACCACTGATCATAAACAATATGATCTGTTGGTTATGAAGATCGACGCGCTGGCTCTCCGTAAGTTCCTGCTTTGCCCCTTCTTTCGCTTGCAAGCTTTCTCTCTCTGAGAATGCACTTTCGTTCTTTGTTCTTCCGACACGCTTTTTTCTGGTGTTTGATGCTTATGCTTTTTTCTTCTTCCTTCAGAGCATTTCCCTGAATCCCAGGTCTATGCCGTGAAAAAGGTGAGGGAGGACCGGATTGCGCGGGAATTTCCCAACTTGGACGCGCATTGGGATGGGTACGACTATCTTGTCGCCCTCTCTGCGCGTGTCCAGCACATGCGCTCCGTCGACCGGCTTCTTGCCGACCTGCCAGCCGCCGCCATCAAGGTCTTCAAGGTCCTGTGGCCTGAGGAGGAGATACCGGAGAACATTACGCTCACCGCCGCGCGGCTAAATGATGCCGGGCACCGGATCCGGGAGTGGCAATGCTCCGCGGCCCGTGCCGGGGCTGACATGGCGCTGCGCTCCGCGTGTTCGTGGTATCCTGGTCTTGATCTGGATGCCCTTCAAGGCTTGCGCGCAGATGCTCCTACGGACACGGATCCGGCGCTTACCGCCAAGCGGCAGGACCGCGCATACCGGCTTGCTGAGTATGCCGAGGTTCGCACCTTCATCCCTCCTCCTCCTGGCGTCGAGGACTTCCTCAGCGATGAGGAAGAAGAAGACGAGGGAGATGAAGATGAAGCCGCCGAGGATGCGCCGCCGGAAGCTTCCGAAGCCGGCGCTGCCCCCCTAGAAGACGCTGGAGCCGGTGCCACTCCTCCTGATGCTCCCGCTGCCTGATGATCTTTTACTGAGTACCTGCCTGTGATTTGTCTGTTGGCCCTGTGTGCCTTAAAACAATGTTCGTTAAATTCTACCCCGGTATGCCGGGGTTTATGATGTAAAACTTAAGTCTGCCTTTTGGTTGCGGTACAACATTTTATGCCGGTAAGTTATACCGGTAGCTAAGTACTTCTAAGTTTGCCTTAACATATTTGCTTTTGGTTCTGCTTTTATCCTGCACTGCAAAGATTTCCAAATCGTTTCCGCATCCAATTTGATGCACACTTGGTTCTTTTGCCTTGGCTCTGCCTGCCTTCTCTGGGCGTTCTTTGGCGTATGAGCACAAGGTTCTTTCACCAAACAAGCATCTTCTTGAACTTAGAAATAACTTTGAAATTTTGCAAAAAACCGGTTTAACCGGGGTTAGTTAAATTTTCCGGATTGTTCTTTCCTGCTCCCCCTCTTCGCAGTTCATGTGCTTATCTCCTACCGGTTTATCTTGCTTGCCATGAAGCCGGTTTGCGGACAGCAGCAAAGTCGAAGACTCCGGTAGGATTTAGCACACTACTAAACCGGAAAGAGAAAACTTTCAATAAGCAACCGGTAAACTGAAAAAATAAACAAGTTACATGCAACTTAAGTTGGGGTAGTCCCCGAGATTCATCCAAGGTTCCGGCATCTTTTATTCATAACATATAAGGTACAAAAAGGAACTTCTTACACAACCACTTCAAGAGTAGAAAGGACGCAACAGAGCTACATTCCATGGACGCTTGCTCTCCTCTCCGGACTTGTCCGCCTTTCCTTTCTTCCATTCCTGTGCATCGATCAAGTAGTACGCGTCATTGTGAAGCACCTTGCTTACAATGAAGGGACCTTCCCATGGTGGCAGAAGCTTATGCCGGCCTTCAGTGCGCTGCACTAGGCGAAGTACAAGATCTCCTTCCCGGAAAACTCTCGGGTGAACTTTCCGGTCATGATAGCGTCTTAGGTTTTGCTGGTAAACAGCTGTTCTTGCCAAAGCCAGCTCTCTTGCTTCTTCTAGCAAGTCCACATCGTTTTCTCTGGCCTCTTTGACCTCTTGCTCAGTATAGAGCTGTACCCTTGGTGAATCATGAATGATATCAGTTGGTATCACCGCTTCTGCTCCATAAACCATGAAGAAGGGAGTGTATCCGGTAGACCGGTTTGGGGTTGTTCTTATACTCCACAGTACTGATGGTAGCTCATCGAGCCAACATCCCGGTGACTTTTCCACCGCATCAATGAGTCTAGGCTTGATACCGGAAAGTACCAAAGCATTCATTCTTTCTACCTGGCCATTGCCTTGTGGGTGTGCCACTGAGCACAAATCCAACCGGATGTTCTTGTCCTCACAAAACCTTTTGAACTCACCTTGAGCAAAGTTGGTTCCATTGTCAGTGATGATGCTGTGCGGGTATCCATACCGCAAAATTACATCTTTCAAGAATTTCACAGCTGTATGCCCATCACACTTTGCGATAGGTTTTACCTCTAGCCATTTGGTGAACTTATCCACCATGACCAAGATGTGGGTCATGCTGCTTCTTGCAGTTTTGAATGGTCCAACCATGTCAAGGCACCAAACCGCAAATGGCCATGTTAGCGGTATTGTTTTTAAGCCGGACGCTGGGGTATGGTTTTGCTTGGCGTACCTCTGGCAGCCGTTGCATCTTCTTACCAAATCCTCCGCGTCCTCCAAGGCAGTGGGCCAATAGAACCCATGCCGGAATACTTTTGCTACCAGCGCCCTTGATGAAGCATGATGCCCACATTCTCCTTGGTGAATCTCCTCAAGCATTTCCTTCCCTTCTTCCGGTTCCACACATCTTTGAAGGACACCGGTAACGCTTCGCTTGTACACTTCACCATTGATGAACGTGTAAGCCTTGGACCTTCTCTGGATTCTTCTTGATTCATTTTCGTCAGCCGGCAAGGTGCCGCTGATCAGGAATTCCTTAATAGGTTTAACCCACGACGGTATCTCTCGAACCAGAAACACCGGTGCATCTATCTCCATGTTATCTACCAGCATCATTTCTTCCGGTATGGGTACAGCAGTCCCCGAGCTTACCGGAGCAGTCCCCGAGCTTGCCGGAGCAGTCCCCGAGCTTGCCGGAGCAGTCCCCGGGTTTCCTTCGTCGATATCCATAGGTACTACGCGTGATTCCGGCACAAAAATTGACTCTGATTCCGGGCTTGGTTTGATCGATGGCACTCTTAGGTGAGCCAAAGCTATTCCGGGAGGAATTTCTTGCCTAGATGAGCCCAACTTGGACAAGGCATCCGCGGCTTCATTTTCTGCTCGTGGCACATGGTGGAACTCACACCCTTCAAAGAATCCGGCAATCTTCTGCACATGAAACCGGTATGAGGCCATGTTGGCATCTTTTGCATCCCAATCCCCGGAACACTGCTGCACCACAAGGTCTGAATCTCCATAGCAAATGATCCGGTGTGCACCGATTTCTTTTGCGACCTTAAGCCCATGGATCAAAGCCTCATATTCAGCGACATTGTTTGATGCCCTGAAATGCACTTGCAAAACATACCGGAGGTGGTCTCCTCTTGGTGAAGTAAGCACTACACCGGCGCCTAAGCCCTCCTTGAGCTTGGATCCATCAAAGTGCATCTTCCAGTACTCCATCCTTTGATCTGGCGGCTTGTATTGCATCTCCGCCCAATCAACAAGGAAATCAGCTAAGGCCTGTGATTTTATGGCATCTCTTCTTTCGTATACCGGCACGTACGGTGATATTTGGATCGCCCATTTTGCAATCCGGCCACTGGCGTCTTTGTTGCACATGATGTCGGAAATTGGTGCTTCGCTCACCACCTTCATGGGGTGCTCCTCAAAGTAGTGCTTGAGCTTAGTGGCGGCCATGTACACGCCATAGGTCATCTTTTGGAAGTGAGGGTAATTTTGTTTTGAGAGAGAGAGCACCTCGCTTAAGTAGTATACCGGCCTCTGGACGGTTTTTTCTTCCTCTTCTCTTTCAACCACAACTACTACACTCACAACCCGGTTTGTTGCTGCTATGTATAACAGCATAGGCTCCCTTTCTAGAGGTGAAGCCAGTATGGGTGCTGTGGCTAGCATTGTTTTTAGCTCTTTAAACGCTGCGTCTGCCTGAGGGGTCCAGACGAACGTGTCAGATTTTTTCATGAGAGCATAGAGTGGCAGAGCTTTTTCTCCCAACCTGCTTACAAACCGGCTTAGCGATGCCAAGCTTCCGGTAAACTTTTGCACATCCTTTAATTCTCGAGGGATAGCCATTCTTTCTATTGCCCGGATCTTTACCGGATTAACTTCTATGCCCCGGCTTGATACCAGGAAACCGAGCAACTTGCCGGCAGGGACACCAAAGGTGCATTTTGCCGGATTGAGTTTCATCCGGAACCGTCTTAGGTTATCGAATGTTTGCCGGATGTCATCGATTAAGGTGTTCTTTACCTTAGTTTTTATCACGATGTCATCCACATAGACTTGCACATTTTTTCCAATTTGATCAGACAAGCATTTTTGCATACAGCGCTGGTACGTTGCACCAGCGTTGCGCAAACCAAAAGGCATAGTGACATAGCAATAAGCCCCGTGAGGGGTAATGAACGCAGTTTTTATTTGATCCTCCTTTTTCAAGGGAATTTGGTGGAAACCGGAATAGGCATCCAGGAAGGACAACAACTCACACCCAGCAGTTGAATCAATCACTTGATCGATTCGCGGCAAAGGGAAAGGATCTCTTGGGCAGGCCTTGTTAAGGTTGGTGTAGTCGATGCACATGCGCCACACCTTCGGAGCTTTCGCCTCCAGGTTCTCATCTTTTTTCTTTTCAACCATTACCGGATTCGCCAGCCACTCTGTGTGCGTGACCTCCACAATGAATCCGGCAACAAGCAGCTTGGTTACCTCCTCTCCTATAATTTTTCTCCTGTCTTCAGCGAACCGGCGCAGTGGTTGCCTCACCGGCTTGGCATCTTTCCGGACGTTTAGAGAGTGCTCAGCCAGCTCCCTCGGAACACCTACCAAATCATCAGTTGACCAGGCAAAGATATTCCGATTCTCACGGAGGAAGCTGACGAGCGCGCTTTCCTATGCTTGGTCAAGGCCGGCACCAATACGAACGGTGCGCTCTGGGTAAGCCGGATCTAGCACGATGTCTTTTGTTTCATTGGTTGGCTTGAATGCCGGTGTGCCCATGTTTTCACTCATTGCCGCTAAGCTCATTTGCGAGGACTGAGCCAGCGCAACAGCTGTCTGCATCCTTTTCTTTTCCTCTGCGATCACCAGCGATTCCGCTAGGTTCGATCCGGCAGACGCAGTTTCCAGTGAGATCTTATAGTTTCCCACAACAGTCAGTGGCCCACGAGGTGCCGGCATCTTCATCTTGAGGTAAGCCGTATGAGTTGTGGCCATAAAGGCTGCCAATGCCGGTCTCCCCAGCAATGCATGGTAGGGACTGTCTAGATCCACCACTTCAAACTCAACATTCTCAACGCGGCAATTGTCACGTCCTCCAAATGCCACGTCCACCCGAACTTTTCCTATCGGGGCACAAGACAAGCCAGGAACAATCCCGTGGAATGTGGTGCGCGTTGGCTGAAGCATGTTTTCGGTTATGCCCAACGTACGCATGGTGTGCTTGTACATTATGTTGATGCTGCTGCCGTTATCTATCAGCACCTTGCTGAACTTCACTCGAGTCTGTGTCCCTTTCATGATTGGGTCCACAACAAGAGCATATCCACCCGGATTCGGCATGATCTTAGGGTGATCCTTGAATGACCAGGTAATTTCCTGCTCTGACCACAGCATGTACTTGGGGACTGCCGGCATCACGGCATTGACCTCCATGGAGCGGCGGTGTATACTTTGCCTGTCCGTCGGCTCAGTGACAAAGACAACGCAGCACATATCCGGACCCTCGTAAATATTCCGGCCTAAAGGTGCCGGCGGAGGTGGTCGTTCATTATTTTGCTCCACCTGGTTAACTTGCTGGTATTGCTGCCGGTTTGGCTGCACCGGTACGGCGTTTGGCCCGTTAAGCGGTGGTGGTGGCGGTAGCTGTTGCTGCCACGGCATGTCTTGTGGTGGCCGTGCGTCTTTTACCGTTCCCTTTTCCATCAAGTACTTTGTCCAGGTACAATCCTTCGTCAGATGGTTTGACGGGTGTGCCGGATTCGGTGTGTGCCACCGGCAAGGTTGATCCATGGCAGCTTCCATGGTGTACTTTGCGGGTTCTTGCCAGTTTCTTTTCTGGGCCCAGGGTTTCTTTTCTACCCACTGTTTCTTAGGACCTTCCCATGGCTGCGATCCGGTTCTTTGTCTCTGACTGCCGCTGGCCTCAGGATTTTCCTGTACCGCAGCAACTTGCTGCGGTCCATACCGGCGATCCGGAAAGTCTTCTCTTCTTTTGTTATTCCGGTTGTCCCGGTGTTGTTCGTGGCGCAGCTGTTCCGGCTCCAGTTGCACTGCCGGCTGCGTTGGGTCTCCCAGCGCATAGCTATCCGCCACACGTATCATTTCTGCCAACGTTGTCGGCATGTTTCGCTGCAGCTTTTGCCACAGCGGCGAACCTCTTTTGCATCCACTGCTAAACCAAGCGATGGCTTGCGCCTCGATTACCCCTTCACAGGAGTTCCTTGTAGTGTTCCACCGGGCCAGATAATCCCGGTCTGTTTCGTTTGGGCGCTGCACACACAGAGCAAGCTGCTGCGGCCTGTTTGGCCTCTGATAAGTGCTGCTGAAGTTGCTCACGAAAGCTTCCTCAAAATCCAACCAGCCATTTATGCTTCCCGCCGGCAAGTTGTTTAGCCAGATTCTTGCCGGTCCAACCAAAAATGATGGTATGATCCTCACAGCCCAACGCCGGTTTCCTCCTCCTGCTACAGTTCCTCCACCGCCTGCGACGTATACCGCGGTCACGTAATCCGCGAGCCAATCTTCCGGCTTCGTAGTGCCATCGTATGTTTTTGTGTCACGGGGCAACGTAAAGTTGCGAACCGGTGGTTTTTCTCTCATGATCCTTGGGCCAAAACACTTTGGACCTGGAGGACCTTCCTCCTCGATCATTTCTGACAAGTACACTCTATCCAGACGGTGCCTCGCATCCCGTTCCGGTAAGTACCTCTCTCCCAGGCGTTCTCCCAACGGGCTCCGGTATGCTGCCGGTCTTGTAGAATCAGCTTCATCATAACATTCCGGTACCGCGACCCTTGCCTGCCGGTACCTCGGGGGACCTATTTCCTCCTCATCGTGCGCTGCCCTTGCAGCCCGATAATTCTGCCCGGTCTCATATTTACCGGCATGATTGTTTCCGGCATAGCCTCTGGCGTAGCCTCGCTCTGCCCCTTGGCTTTTTCTACCGGCATCATGTTGCCCGGCTTGTTGCTTTCCGGCGAGGACCGGATCATACACAGTCATCTGCTGCGCATTCCCTTCTTTTTCTCTTCTTCTGTCCGGATGGGGGGACGAAGCCTGCCCATGGGACTTGCTACCGGCATTCTTTGTTGAACGCGCGGATTTCGAGGCCGCTGCCTTGTTCAGCTTAGCCAGCTGCTCAGCGTTCTGCTGCTCAATCGTTTCCAGCAGCTCTCTAACACGTTCTTGCTGTTTTGCCAAAGCATCACCGGAAAGCGACTCGCATAGCTCTACGGCAGCCTTAGCAGCTTTTATAGTCTTATCCGGGCTACTGTATTTAGGTTTTTCCACGATACTAATAGATGCGGAGGCGCTCTTGCCGGTAAGAATCTCTTTGCGCAAATCCTGATCTAGGTTGCGAGCTTTTAGCCGGTTTTCCGGCACCCTAGCAGCATGCGCGCTAACAGAAGCAAAGCCATGGGCAGCGTTGTACTCACGTAGGGTTAGGTTCAGCTCGCGCTGCGCCCTGATGATGTCTTTGCCGCTCTCAAGCACCTTCTGGCGCTGCGCCTCCAGCTCCGCCTGAGCCGCTGCAGGATCGATGTTCTGCGCGATGGGGGTGGCGAGGACGTTCATCGCCGCTTGGAGGGGTGTCTCCGGTGGCGCGGACGATGCTCCCGCTGCGCCTGCTCCGCGCTCCAGCGGTGGCTTAGCCGCACGGGTCGAAACCGCGCGACCAGCACCTTCGGCCTCAACCTCCTTTCCTGCACCAGCCACACCGGTCATCATTACCTCGACGCTGCCGGCGGCGCGGCCAGCACAGAGCCATCTTGGCGGGTCCGGTGCCACCAGCACCGGCGAGAGGCGCTGGCGCACGGGGACGGTGCCGAAGTAGACGCGGTGGCTGCCGAACTCGATGATGCGGCCGTTCTTGGGGAAAACGCCGCCGTTGGCGAAGCAGCCCGCGTTGTCCTTGATGAAGTCCAGGGCGTAGATGCGCTGCACTAGCGCGGACACCGTACGCTCGCCGGAGCTCTCGAGGACGCCCGCCCGAATGTGAACTCCATCATGCGCCACTTCATGCCCCACGGTGGGCGCCAACTGTCGTCGTGGTGAACAGACAGATGCCATAGGATGGCTTAGATTGGGGCCGAATGGACGCAAGAGGATTCGGGGGAGGGTTTGCAATCAGGTGGGATGAACTTCCGGATGGTTTCCTCAAGAACTTGGCCAAGGCCAGAGGTTGAAGAAGAAAGACACAAGGAAGAACTTCCTCTAGATCACCAAGTTTATTAATCTCAACACGGTTACAGGTTTGTGAGTCCTTGTGTTCCGCCTCTCTCTATACCATACATCCCTTCATGCGTGCCCGTGAGAAGGGCTACCCCCTCTCCTTATATAGGGGAGAGGGTGGCTTACAGTGCAAGAAACCCTAATGGCATCTTTGACTGGACAAACTACTTTACAAAGCTACTTTACAAAGCTACTTTAATCACAGACGACACCGGGGTCTTCTTTAATCAGGGAGGCTGACGTCCTCCGGCTTCTTTCTTCGTCATCCTCCTCTTTGTCGTCAGCCCTTCGTTTAAAGCTGCTCTGCTTAGCTCATCTTTGTCTTCTAGCTCCGGAGAGAATCTTTGACCAGTCCTGCCGACAGGCACTCCTTTCCGGTATCTTTCATACCGGGTTCCGGCATACCCCTTTGGGGATACTGGCTCAGCCTTGCTCTTCCGGATTCCTGCTAGGCTTCCGGTAAGAACATTAAACCGGTATCTTGATGGTTCAAACCATCCGGTTTGGCATGCCTTTGGCATACCGGGGGTCATCCCCCCAACACTTGCTATTTGGTTGGAAACAGAAAATGCTTCATGTGGTAGTTGGTATATTGTCTTGAATAATTTGATACTTGGCAATTGTTTTGAGCTCTCAAGTAGATCATGTTTAAGCTCTTGCATCATGTAGTTTAAACCTATTAGTGCAGAACTACCGTAGAGCTTGTTGAAATTTGGTTTGCATGATTGGTCTCTCTATGGTCTAGATATTTTCTGGTAAAAGTGTTTGAGCAACAAGGAAGACAGTGTAGAGTCTTATAATGCTTGCAATATGTTCTTATGTAAGTTTTGTTGTACCGGTTTATACTTGTGTTTGCTGCAAACAACCTTGCTAGCCAAAGCCTTGTACTGAGAGGGAATGCTTCTCGTGCATCCAAAACCTTGAGCCAAAACCTATGCCATATGTGTCCACCATAACTACCTACTATGTGGTATTTTTCTGCCATTCCAAGTAAATTGCTTGTGTGCTACCTTTAAAACCTTTCAAAAATTCATTCCTTGTTTTTACAATACATAGCTCATGGGAAAGTAGCCTAAAAAGCTCTTGTGGTAAAGAATATGTCGCTTATGTATCTTAGTTCTTATAAGTTGCTTGTTGAGCGGTAACCATGTTATCTGGGGACGCCATCAACCTGTCACACCTTTGTTGAATATCATGTGAGTTGCTATGCATGTTCGTCTTGTCTGAAGTAAGGGAGATTTTCCATGAGTTGAAATGGTTTGAGTATGCATGTTGTTAGAGAAGAACATTGGGCCGCCAACCAAAGCCATGTATCATGGTGGAAGTTTCAGCTTGGACATTAATCCTCAAATCTCTTATGAGAATATTATCTGTTGTTGAATGCTTAAAGCATAAAAGATGAGTCCATTATTTGTTTTCTATGTTGTCCCGGTATGGATGTCCTCAAGTTGAGATCTATCAAAATCGAGAAATCAAATGCGATTTATCTCCTTGGACCTTTGTACAGGTGGCATAGAGGTACCCCTTTGTGACACTTGGTTGAAACATATGTAATGCGATGATAATCCATGGAAATCCGAGCTAACTAGGACAAGGTGCGGGCACTATTAGTATTCGATGCATAAGGCTTGCAACTTATAGGAAGTTTTATACATAACTCATATGAATTATTACTACCATTGACACAATTGTTTCCATGTTTTCAAAATAAAAAGCTCTAGCACATGAGTAATCCCTGCTTCCCTCTACGAAGGGCCTTTCTTTTACTTTATGTTGAGTCAGTTTACCTACTTCCTTCTATCTTAGAAGCAAACACTTGTGTCAACTATGTGCACTGATTCTTACATGCTTACTTATTGCACTTATTATATTACTTTGTGTTGACAATTATCCATGAGGTATACATGTTGAAAGTTGGAAGCAATTGCTGAAACTTAAATCTTCCTTTGTGTTGCTTCAAAACCTCTTATTAAGAATCTATTGCTTTATGAGTTAACTCTTATGCAAGACTTTTTGATGCTTGTCTTGAAAGTACTATTCATGAAAAGTTTTTGCTGTATGATTCAGTTGTTTAGTCATTATTTGTTTGTTAGCAAACTATAGACCATTGCTTTGAGTCACTTCATTCACCTCATATGCTTACAATAGTGTTGATCAAGATTATGTATGTAGCATGTCACTTCAGAAATTATTCTTTTTATCGTTTACCTACTCGAGGGAGAGTAGGAACTAAGCTTGGGGATGCTTGATACGTCTCCAACGTATCTATAATTTCTTATGTTCCATGCTTGTTTTATGACAATACGTACATGTTTTATTCACACTTTATAATGTTTTTATGCATTTTCCGGGACTAACCTATTAACAAGATGCCGAAGCGCCAGTTCCTGTTTTCTGCTGTTTTTGGTTTCAGAAATTCTACACAGGAAATATTCTCGGAATTGGACGAAACAAAAGCCCATGGCCCTATTTTCCACGGAGTGTTCCAGAAGTCTGAAGGAGAGACGAAGAGGAGCCACGAGGCGGCCACACCATAGGGGGGCGCGGCCCCACCTCTGGCCGCACCGCCATATGGGGTGGGCCCCTCGCGACTCCACCGACGCTGCCCTTCCGCCTATATATACTCCCAGATGCGAAAACCCTAAAGGCATCAGTCATATTCCACAAAAAGTTACGTAGCCTCCGCCATCGCGAAGCCAAGTTCAGGGGACAGAAGTCTCTGTTCCGGTACGCCGCCGGGACGGGGAAGTGCCCCCGGAATCCATCTCCATCGACTCCATCGCCATCTTCATCGCCGTTGCTGTCTCCCATGATGAGGAGGGAGTAGTTCTCCCCCGAGGCTGAGGGCTCTACCGGTAGCTATGTGGTTCTTCTCTCTCTCCCATGGTGTGATCTTTATGTGATCATGAGCTTTGTGATCTAGTTGAATATGTAGATGTTACTCTTGTCTATTATGCACTCTAGAGGTTACTTTAATATGAACTCCGGAGTTACTCTCCACGGTGTGATGGTGACAGTGTGCGCATCGTGTGTGATTCCTTTATGACGTTGTGGAGTTTGTTTACTCCGGCTTGAGGTGTGCTTTTGCAGCCCTACACAATGAATGGTGTTTGTTATCCAACAAGAGAGTGTTTGAGAGTAGCATTTATTTATTCAATTATGTGATCATTGTTGAGAGTGTCCACTAGTGAAAGTATGATCCCTAGGCATTGTTTCTAAGTATTGAAACACCGTTTCCAACAAGTTCTGCTACATGTTTGCTTGCTGCCATTTTTATTTCAGATTGCAATTACTACTTATAATAATCCATATTACTTGTATTTCACTATCTCTTCGCCGAACTAGTGCACCTATACATCTGACAAGTGTATTAGGTGTGTTGGCGACACAAGAGACTTCTTGTATCTTAATTGCAGGGTTGCTTGAGAGGGATATCTTTGACCTCTACCTCCCTGAGTTCGATAAACCTTGGGTGATTCACTTAAGGGAAACTTGCTGCTGTTCTACAAACCTCTGCTCTTGGAGGCCCAACACTGTCTACAGAAATAGAAGCGTGCGTAGACATCACCTCTATCCTTTATCTCCTCTATATATTGCGTAGCCATATCTTGCTTAGTCGTTGACCTTGTCATGTAGGTAAATTCACATAGTTGCATATCTAGAGAATTTACCTTTGTGTCAAGCCTAAATTGAAAAAGAACTAAAAATTGGTTAGCAACTATTCACTCCCCCTCTAGGTGCGGCATACGATCCTTTCAATGCTGCCGCACCGCCTTCCGGGGCCGCCGCCCCGGGTCACAACCACCTACCCGAGGCCACCGTCTCGGCATCCTCCAACGCAGACGGTAAGGCAACGTAGCCCGGCAAACACCACCCTCGCCGAGTGAAGCTCATGCCCTCCAAAGACGACGCCTCCAAGAAGGGAAGCAACGAGACCGCCGCCGTCGCCCGCTCCGGCCGAGGCCAGAGCTTGGGTTTTCACCCGGAGGGCACGAATCTCGAAGGCAGGAGAAGTAGGAGCTCCACGACTATGCCTCCAAGAAGGGGAACGACGCCCTGAGGCATCGCCATCGCCGGCACTGACCAAGTCGGGCAGAGCTTTCACCCGGAGCAAGCACCCTCCCGCCGAGTCTTCCTTCACCGGCAGGGAAGCCGGAGCACACCATCTTGCACGCCAGCACCGTTGACCACCTCGCTCACCATGACGCTGTCGCTGCCCGGGGTCTCCGCCCCGGCACACCACCACCACCCAGCAGCCGCTGCAAACCTGCAGCACCTCCACGGCCAGGGGCCCCGCGCTGGCCTGCTGCAGCGCCATCGCGATGCCCAGACCACCCGTGCCCCGAGCCGGCCCGCCAGGCCCAGATCCGGCCCGGCCGCGCCCGACCGCCGCAGCCGCGCCTCAAGACACCGCCGCGCCCGCCGCACTCCGCCACGCCCGCAGCACACTGCCGCACCCGCCGCCCGAGCGAGCTCCTTCTCGCTAGAGGATGCGGGAGGGGAAGAAGCGCCCCGCCGCCACCTTCCTCAGTGCGCGCATAAGGTGTGTGCACCTTTGGTTGATTTGTGCTGTGATTTTAAGTGAAGGTATTTGTTATGGATCAGCTCCTACCACACTGTTTAAAAGGCCATTTTCTTAATAAACATTGGTTTTTAACCACTAAAATCTCTATGCAAAACCTACCTTGATCTTTCAGCCTAGAAATGATATTCCTATTTAGTTAGTGTATATTTTTGTTTGTGGCCCTCAGCTTTGCCAAAAAAAGGGCAATCTATTATAGTCTAATTTTTTAACTTCATTTGGAGGAATTTCAAAAAAGGACAACATAAACATTGGTAGACTTGTGAGAACGAAATTTACTAACACTAACCTATCACCATATGAAGTAACTATCCTATCTAATAAGTAAGTTTCCGTTCGAACCGATCCTCCGCAGACTTCTATTCACTATTCTTGAAATGCGATAATAATTGAAATACCCAAATACCTAAAAGGAAAAGCCCAGATAACAATAATGTTCTTGAACATCATTCGTTTAACAAAAGGAACAAGAAAATCGCTCCTGCGAAAATTGATTTTTAGGCCAAAAGGCTGTTCAAAAATAATAAGAATAAGTTTCATGTTTAACATGGTCGTGCATTGAACCAACCAAGCGAATCCTATGGAAGTGGGTGAAATAATAATGGTTAGAATCATGAGCTAGGGTACTACACATACCTGTTAACAATCCGTATATATATACTCCCCCCAAGTGTGTTGCAGACCAGCATAACATATACTCCAGTAAAGATCAAACTTCCTGCCACAACTACAAAATCATGTAATGTATGTGTCAGAGGATGAGGATGAAAACATCGAGTGACGTGCGCTGCACGGAGGTGTGAACACTTGTAGAAATGGGAGGCATCGGGAGGTCGTATTCTCGTCTGTTGATTCTGAGTTGCGATGCGCACAGAAGGGCCTAGCCTTGGGGAAGTCATGGCCCGTAGAAGGGCCTTGCCAGGGTGAAAGCATTGTATGTTGGCCTTGTTCAAGTTTTCCCCTCTGCTCGTAGGCTTTGGCACAAACATACAAAGCACCGTCCCGATTCAGATCTCAAAGCTGAACTTGATCGTAGGCTTGGCAACCACGAGACACCAGTACGCCATTACTGTCTTCCATCAATGTTCAATCGTCAAGAAAGTGAAATCGTGCCACCAACCAGCCGCTGGCTGGCGCTTCCATCACTTTTGACGCTTCCATCCAATCTCCCATCCATTGATGTTGACGATTTCAAAAAGAGTAAGAAAAGTTCGCTGGTGTCAACCACATGCCGGGCACCTCGCCGCGCAGCCGCCGAAACACGCCGCACCTGACGCCCACGAGCGCGTGACCCGATTTCACTGTCCTCGCAACGCCTGACGCCCCGCCCGGCAGGCCGACCATCACTAAATCTATTTGAACACGGTCGTCGCCATAGGGACAAGAAACAGTAATGCAAAATGACCATTTTAACCTCACTTAAATCAATGGTGAATACTAATTAATTAGTAGTAGTACTCTCTAATTTGAATGAATATAGATATATTTTTATGTATAGATACATCCAATTACTTCCTCCATCCTCAAATAAATGGACATCTAGCTCTAAATTAACTTTGTTCACAAAAATGTGTAATCCTATTTTCTCAATGTATTTTAATTGCTTCTCTCTCATCGTACGAAATCAAACTCAATAATATTGAGCATATGTTCTCCCTGTTTTCTACATGCACTTAGCTTATTGGGATGAAATAATTAAAGATGAGAGATGCATTTTTCTAATGCATTTTTTACTCCACTTCATAACTCGTCTCGAAAACCCGCGTGTATATTTATTTGTGGACGGATGGAGTACGGGACATCTAATATGCAACCAAGGTCCAAGGAGCACCTATTTTGTGCCGGGAGTTATCGGTAGCTTGTGGTCCCTAACAAGCACCGTAGAAACTATCGTGAAGTACATCTCCACAGGGTCACTCTTCTTGAGTAGTGCTCAGAGTGAAGACGCCGGGTAGATCAAATTTGGATTTCTGTCAGCTCACAGGAACGTATGCTCCTGATTTTTAAAATGACTTCTAAACGTATTTTAAAACGTTAATTTTTTTTGATAAAATATGTCTCGCCTACAGCTCAATGTTTTATATGCTCGCAAAGTTGTAAAAAAAAGTTCATGTATAAAATAGATAAGTTCCGGTGGTAAAAAAAAGCTCCTCAGGAGGATGTTTCTCATCTTTTTTGCACAGAACATACAAAATATCAATTTTCCATGATACTTGGCAATGCACATATAGAAAAATGTCGACATGTTAACTGTTAAGAGTAGATATTTTATTCAATATATTTTTGATATTTTAAAATGTTTTTTCAATAGAAGGAGCATACGAACCGTAGAGCACAAATATTTCTTTAACGCATGTCCACAATTAAGCCAATGCTACGCCCTGCATTAGCGGCTGGCATATCTGGGCAAACAATTGAAGCTCTCAGTTTATTTCAGAAAGATAATGGCTTTGAGCCATTGACATACGAACCCCATTCAACATAGTTCACATGTCAGTGAATTCAAAGTCAGCCAAAATTAGCCACGAACATGTCAGCTAGTTCTAGCGGGAAAATTAAATGCTCTTGTATCCTTCTGCTTTCACAGATGTACAAGTATACATACACAAGAATTGTTGCAGGCCTTTTTTACTACTCCCTCCATATCGGTGTATAAGTCTTATGCGTAGCACTAGGTTGTTAATTCGATCAACATAATATGAAGTATATACTAAAAAACATATATATCACTAGAAACTTCACATGTTTTATTTTGAGCTATATACATTGTAAGTCCCACAACTTGTCATTAACGTGCAAATTAGTCCCACAACTTGAAAAATGTGAATCAGTAGTACCACAACTTGTATTGAAGGAGCAAATAGGTCCCAAATCAATCGAAAGCTGACATGTGGCATTGTATCTTTTGCAAAATAACCCCTCCATAATTTTCTCTTGCTCAAGCTGCCTCAACATACAGGTCCCACATGTCAGTTAAAGGAAGAAACTATTATTAAAAATGAATTGTGCAGGCTGGGATTCGAACCCTCCAGAGATGACTATGATTCTGCCCAAAACTCCCCAGCCATTAGAGCCAACAATGTTTTGTGACAAGTATGAGGTCATAATATATTACAAACAGAGGACAGTTGGTTCTGAACTCGCCGGCCTCTTTTTTCTAGGAACGTGGCTGGCTTCTTCATGCAGATGTGTGCCCTAGCTCCATCACTCCCTGCGCGAGGTGGCCGAAGAATGGGCACCCGGTGGCGTTGGGTCGCTTCGCTTTCGAGCGGATGATGTTTGTGTGTATGCGCGCCAGTACCCTATCGCTGAGCTGCTCTTCATGTTGTGGTATGCTGTCGCACATAACATGTGCCCAAGCCGTGGTTTGTTGTCGAGGCAATAACCCTGACCTCTACTACGGCGTGTGTTTTTCTCGAGAGAGAGCAAGGATAGAGGGAAAGTATGCACAACACAGTGTGCGAGGACTAGCATCCATGGCGTACCGTACCCAGCCTACGACGCAACAGAGGAGCCACCGCAAGGGCGGCGCTAGCCGCCGCCATCTCCGCCCACTCCTTCGCCAGCTCCTCCCTAGCCTCGGCGAACTCGGCCCGGAGTTTCGCCCTGGCGTCGGCGATTTCCGTCTTGCCCACCAACAGGCGCTGACGCTCTAGCGTGCGCCCTGCCGCCTCCGCCACCTCCCAGTCCAGCTGCTCAACTCGAAATGCGTCAGCGGCTAGCTACTCCTCCTCCGGGTGGACTTGGCAGCACATATGTACAACTTGATCACAGCTAAGGTTATGCTCGGCCATTGATGGATGCTAAGGTTTAGGTTGAGGTGTGCCCGTCACCCCGCCGGTGTCCACCATATATAGCCACGGCGGGGCGGGAAACGGCGTTGGTGCGCAGGTCGTTTCCCGCGCGCGCAAAACGCCGGCGAAATGTGACAATCTGTTGGGCACGCGTGGGAACGACTGTCGTCGCGCGGGAACCGGTAATCGCCGGCGGCAGACCTCGACGGGACGTTAAACCGCTGTTAACAACCTTGACGGTTTTTATGCTAAAAAAATGCGTCCGCACCGTTGGGATACCCTGACGGAAACGGTCGTCCCGGCCCGTATGGCGACCGCGAGTCGACGGAAATGAACGCGTGCGGATAATTTGGGTGCTCCAAATACATCGACCTGTTAGAGAAGCCCTTAGTCATCAAAGGCGAGACAGCTCATGGCAGAGTCCAGAGCATGCCATCGTCCGTGATGGTCTTGTGTTGGTCACGTTTAAAGTTTAACTGTATATTAAAATGTCTTCTACTTCGAATTTCAACAAAGAAATCTGTATTGTAGTGGTATAGTGGTGCGTGTTGTATCAGGTGGTCACAAGTTCGAATCCCGCCTTTGGTTTTTGTTTCAACTAGTACAAATGCCCGTGCGTTGCTACGGATTTTCAAATTTCATTTCTCAATACATATAGACAAATCATAACTGACCGGCAAGAAGGAAAAGTAATAAAATAAAATGCAAAGCAAGAAAAGAAAAAGAAAAAGAAAAAGAAAAAAAAGGAAATGGCATGGGATGGATGCGTATGGACGGTTAAGATTTAATTTGCTTTTTTTAAAGTACTGGAGATAAGTTTAGTTACTTAACTGTCAACACTACTGCCGCACAGCCTCTGGCATCGCCTTTCCGCGCCGCGGCCATCAGGCCATCATCCGCCGCTCCATCACCACACCGCCTCCCGATGCGCGCGACAACACCCCTCCGCGCGAAGGGATTTCGTAGGGGTGCGCCACACAGCCCACCGCCAAGGCGGTTGGGCGCCACCGCCTGCGCCGGCTAGGTAGGGTCGCGACACGCTCTTTTAGGGTTTCGTGGTCTTCTCTGGAGTCGCCCGCGCGAGCGACACGGGAGGCAGAGGAAACTCGTAACCAATCAAAGGGTTTCAATAAAGGAGATTGTTATCATTTCACCTTTAACAAATATGAATGGACATATGCTTTTTTCAATGTCTCAAGTGTGCTTATTTCAACAATGAAGCGGCGTGCTTTACAAAAGTATTCACACCAGGTCTAAATACAGACTGGTATGATTAATTGGCGAAGTATAGTTGGGACACACCCAAAGTGTTTGTCTAGTAAAAAAAAATTCCAAGTAAATGATACCACCACAAAAGACTGTGGATGTAATATCATTCGTTTGTTCCATATCCCATTCTTTAAAGCAGTATACATTCAGCTGCACGAGTCTCACACCCCATATGACATGGACAAGATAATAAAGCTGATAAGCTAGTCATAGATGACCTCACGAGGCTTTCATAACTCTAAGCATTCTCATAGAGAGAAAAAAAATCCTAAACCAACAGCAGCATCACCATAAGATTCACGCTTGTTTTCTAAAATACAAGACCAGAAGAACTTGTTAAAGACATATGAGATCATGGTAAAGAAGTTCCAGTCCTTGATCCAGAATTGAGATACCTAGATTACTCATTTACGGAAGCAAATTGATGAGGCCAAACATCGAAAATCTGAGATGGAGAAGAAATTGAAACAAAGGGGCATGTGACAAAGCCGAGACCTCATTGCAGTAAGGCCCCCTGTATTTGGTCAGAAGGAAAATCCAAGGACCCCGACCCCGCGTCGCTCCCGCACGGGGTGACACGGGGAAACCCTAGCCGCCGCCTGCGGGCTACCCTTTCTGGCCACATCCCACCGTCGTTGCCGCCTCCTCCCTCTCCTTACGAAGCGGTGGCGGTGGCGCCCTTGCCGTCGAAGGCTGTGGGGGCGAGCTGCCATGGAGGCATAGATGCGTGGTAGACGTATTCGTGCCGGGCTCGTCGAAGGCGCTGGTCGCCGGTGCAACGTTAGGGCGAGCTGGGCGCCAGGGCGGCGGTCCCAGGATCTCGCAGTGGCAGAGGCGACCGTTGTGGCTACGCAGGCAGCACGATCGTCGGATCTCGGGTCCGTGCCTGCCATGGTGTGGGTCGGCCGGGGTGACCCTGTAGGCCGTCGGATTGCTCTCCTCGCCCATGACCCTGGCTCCTCGAATCGCTCAGATATCTCCGAGATTCAAATTGTAAAGTTGGATCGATTTGATGCAGATCATTCCCATATTGATGGTGATCTTCTGGAATCGATGCGGTTCCCCAGACTGCTCCAGAGGGTCCGCATACGCGATGAGGATAATGGGTACTGGGCGTGGGTTGTGAAACTGGTTGAATCGCCAGGCCTCAAGCCCTCAGAGTAGAGCGGCGCTATGGTGGCTGGCGGCGCCCCGGACATTGCTCGGGAATCGGGATGGAGAAGGAGATGCTGACGGCCGTCCACTGCAGGATGCATTCAGGCCGTTGCCATGGCGGGGGTGCAGCGCGACATGAGGTGGATGGCGCGGGGGAGGGACGTTGGAGGCTGAGAGGTGGATGAGGGAGCCGGAGCTGCGGGCGGCGTGCCGATTGGAGAGGAGCTGTATGGCGTGGTTGGGGGCTGATTGCGGGGAAAGTTTGACAATGCATTTCTTTCGCGAGGCGTGATTTGCGGGACGGACGAAGCTACTTGCCAAGGTTCGACGGACGACGAAAGACGTTCGACGTAGTGTGATCTAGTCAGAATAGGGACGACGAAAGTAGGGGAGAAGGGGGAACAAGTTCCTTCTTTTTAAGTAGTAGAGATTGTTTCTTATTGCACCGACAGGTGGGACTCCCATGGTCAGGCAGCACCAATGTCAATTGCGCCATAGAAAAAGTTGTGAAGGGTCTTTGTGCAAAAGTTACAACACCATGTGTCAGCTTCCGATTGGTTTGGGACCTGTTTGCTCCTCCAATACAAGTTGTGGTACTACGGATTCACATATTTCAAGCTGTGGGACTAATTTGCACGTTTAGGACAAGTTGTGGGACTTCGAGTGTATATAGCTCTTTTATTTTTTAACGGTATATTTTATGTAATATAGTTTATTTTATATAGATCAAATTCACGATCTACGTTTACGTGAAAGACTTATAAACATATGGAGGGAGTACCTACTTGGAACCAGATCCTCTGACCTACTAGGACAATAGTGCAGATGTACGTTGATGTATATAGTCAGTCCGTTTGCATCCGACGGCAGTTGGTCAAATCCTCCAAAAACTCAGCAACTTGGTTGGGCTAAGAGCAAGTTTAACTGAGCCCGTAAGGGCATGTACAATGGTAGAGAAGGCACGCCTTCTCTTATACCGCCACATCATCTAGAGACGACAATAGATATACCTCATACAATGTGTTATCTCTTATAGCATTTCCAAGCAATTAATGGTAATCAATTAAAATTGGTAGAAAATTATGTTGCTAAGGGAAGACATGTCGTACAATGGAGAAAATGTCTTCTCTTATTTTGTAAGAGATGATCTCTTAGCTAAGGGAAGACAACCTTCTCTCCCTTCATTCTCTCTCCTCCAATAAGCAAAAATCTGACGTGGCACCTCTAAGGAAAGGCTGACGTCACCCCATTGTACGTGCCCTAAACCGCCTAAAACTGTATAATAACCACTGGAATACGGATTTCGGCGCTTCCGCGGCGTTTATCAGGCCCCGTAAACCGCTCGGCCCGTATTAAATTTTCCCAGTTCCGCCTCGGGTCCGCTCGGAACCCGTAGGTGTGAGGGTTGGCGGCCGAAACTGAACATGACCCTCACTCCTCGCACGAAGGAGATTTCAGCCCGCCCAACTACCGCCCCCGCGCCGCCGCCCGATCTCCACGCCCCCGCCCTCTCCGGCCACTACGCGGCTGGATCTCGCCGCCATGGACCACTCGCAAGTCCCGCCGGCCGCGGAAGGCGTACTGGAGAAGCGGATGGTGGTGGACGTCCCCGTCACTATCGCGGGAGGCCAACCGACTCCCGGCGAGGTAGCGACCATGGTGTCCGCCACCATGCCGGGGAAGAGGAAGCGGGCGGTCTATCAGCCCCAGGCGGAGGTCGGAGTTGCGCCGGTCGTTGCTCCTGCAGCGGTGACCCCCCGCGCCGCCGAAGACAGGTCGCTCCAAGACCAAATCCGCGGGGCCGAGGGAAAACCCGCCGTCCAAGGGAGGATCGTTGGGCGAGGCGTTAAGGACTCCAAGGATCATAGAGTATTTTTACCTTTATCAGAGTCTTTTTCGCAATTCTTCATGACACTTATCTATCAAGATGTCTCCATGGTTTCCACGTTTGTAATTGTTGTAACCTTGTTGTTTAATGAAATGTGGTTATTTCAAAAAAAAAACTTTATTGTCAGTGGAGAAAAACATGGTCTCTTATTCAGCGCTAGATGCCTCAAGAGAATCCCGGACGAAGGGGAAAACCGAAGTAACGGGACAAAAGGGGTACGCGTTGACTCGCTTCCATTCGCCTAATGCGTCAAATAGGATTTGTCGACGAAAACCTCTTCATGGCCCAGCGCGGGCGCTATCTTGAGAGCTGACTATAGCGGGCGCTATCTGGGCCTGGCCCATTAGACGGTCGTTGGTTTGTTTGCTTCCCTTTTGGTGGGTTTCTTTGGTCGGAATTCCTATATGCGCGCGGTGTGGGCCGGCCCGGTTAGGCGTTTTTTCCTGTTTCTTTCTTTTTTTTCCTTTTTCTTTTCTGTTTTCTGTTTTCTTTTTTCTTTTCTGTTTTCTTTTTCACTGTTTTTTTTCTCGCGTTTTATTTTATGTTTAAAAATAAATTTTTAAAATGTTCAAATTTATGTTAAAAAAAATGTTCAAATTTGAACGGTTTTCGCGTTTTACTTTATGAAAAAAATGTTAAATTTGAAAATCGTTCAAATCCGAAAACCGTTCAAATTTGAAAACCGTTCAAATTCGAAAACCGTTCAAATATGAAATTTGTTTAAATTCGAAAATTGTTCTAATATGAAAATTGTTCAGATTCGAAAATTGTTCAAATATAAAATTTGTTCAAATTCAGAAATTATTCATAGAGAAAAATACATTTTTGTTCAAATTTTAAAATGTTCAGATTTTTAAAAAGTGATTTCTTTTTAATTTGAATTTTTTAAATTTTGACAAATATTCAGATTTTAAAAAATTCTTTTAAAAAAGAAAACAAACAACAGAAAACAAAAAGAAACGAAAAAGAAAAAACGGCCTACCTGATGTTGGGCTGCGGCCCAGTTAGTACCCAGGGGGGCGCGCGGGGTGTGCGGCAGCCCCATCGGCACCGACCAGATCGGCACATAGCAGCGCCCTTCTTTGGTCCGGATTTCCTATACACCGATCAGGTCGGCGCGTACCGCGCGCCGCACACCCCCGCGCGTGGTACGGGCCGGCCCAGTTCGGGTGTTGGGTCACTTGGCCGTTTTCTTTTTTTGAGATATTTTTTCTGTTCTTTTCTTTTTCATTTATGTTTTCTTTTTCATTCCTGTTTTTCTTTTTCTTTTTTGTTTCTTTTTATTTTATGTTTCTTTTTATTTTCTGTTTTTTTCGTTCTTAAGATTTAATTTTTTAATTTTAAATATATATTTAAATGTAAAATGTATTATCTCAAATATTTGAGAAAATTCAAATTCGAAAATTGTTCAAGTCGAAAAATTGTTCAAATATGAAAAATTTTCAAATAAAAAAATTGTTCAAATTCGAAAATTGTTCATATATAAAATTCAAATTCGAAAATTCCTGTCCCAGTTCTTCAGCAGCTCTGATCAGCACTGTCGTCAGCAGCAAGGCACAACAAACAGGCCGACTTTCCAGAAAGAAATACAACATGTCAATTACTTCATCGTGAGCACGTGGATGGATGCCGAGAAATCTCGCGGAAACCCAAAAGCAGTGGAAAAATTGTCGAGACTAGGTAGTGTGTGAGAAAGAGAAGCAATGGCGAAATATGAAAGGATCAGAGGCCGTGAGTCATCCTTGCTAGAACAAACGGAACATAAATTTTCCATATGCAACTATGCGATAATTGTCTCTGTTCCATATGAGTTGCCACTGTTTTTTATGTATGTAGACACATTTGTAACAGCTAATATGGAACGAAGGGAGTAGGTGATTGGTTAAGCTTATTTCTAACTTTTTTTTTTGTTTTTTGCTTTATAGGTCGATAAAAAGTGCTTTTGGTTTTGGCTTTTGACTTTATCGAAATGCAAGTCAAAAGCTAATACCAGAGCACGTACTTGGATATTTTTGTGCTTTATAAGAAAAAATCAAAAGCGAGAAATAAGCCCACCAAATAAACATTGCACTTGCACGGGAGGAGATGCGGGCTGGTATTGATCATGCATGCTCTGATAGGCAGGGGCATTTCTCGGTGTTGACTTTTTTTAGGGCTGTTCTTCATGGTATGCAGCCCCCGGCCCGTCCCATGCCGCCGATCGATGACACCGCCGGCGATGGAGCGGCCATGCATGCAAGCACGCGGCGAAAGCATCGTGCCTTTGCTGAGGAGAAACCCCTGCAGCCATGCATACACATTTCAAGCAAAGCAAGACGCAGCAGGGAGAGAGAAACGATGGGCTAATGGCGATTCACGACAGTGTAAAGAATCTGAAATGGGGTCGTCGGATATGCATGGTGATATGGCGCTAGCTAGCTCTGTCTCTCTTTATTCTTGACGCGCAGATCAGCAGTGAAGCGGCAGCGCGGCACGCAGGCGCAGGGCGAGAGCTCGGAGAGGAAGCGCATGCGAGTCAGGGACACGCGTGCAGGCGCAGGGGGGAGTAGAAGACTGAAGAAGCAATGGCCAGGGGAAGGACGTGCGTGCATGGGCGGCTGCGTGTGGTCGCCGTCGTGGTCATATCATGCACGCATGCCGATCGATTCAAGAATCAAGCATGGTTGGATGAGCAGCAGAGACATTGCTCTTTGCGTGTCTCCTTCCTCTCTGGGACTCTGACGCGCGTTTTTGGTCCCCCGAACTACGAGGAAGGGAATATGCTGGTTCTGTTAGCTTTTTTTTTGAAGGGTTGTAATGTTTTGAGCTAATTACACTCCGGGTACCACAACTTACATTTGATGTGCAAATTAGTACACTAAGTTGCAAAATGGGAAAACGGGGTCCTACATCTTGTAATGCCGAATCAGATCAGTGCAATTAGTCTGAAACAGTGACACGGTGGACGTGATGATGGCTGGGCATTACAAGTTATGGAACGCCGGTTCCCCATTTTGTAACTTAGTGTACTAATTTGCACATCAAGTGCAAATTGTACCACCCCGGATACAATTAGGAGTGGATATGGAACCAGTTCGACTCAACTTGACTTGACTCACGAATACTCGTTAATTAACGAGTTAGCATGACTCGATTCATGAAATTAACGAGTTTAAAACACTAGCTTGGCTCGACTTGGTAGTTAAATGCTTGAGTTGGATACACTAGTGGAAAACGGGGCAATAGGCCCGGTCCATTTGGGCCTTTAGACCCGGTTCCCGAACCGGGACCAACTAGGCGGGACTAGGTGGATTCTTTAAAGTCCCGGTTCAAAGATAAACCGGCCTAAAGGCCTCAACACGTGGTGCGACCAGGAGCTCGCGCTGGAAGGGCTTTGGTCCCGGTTCGTGGTACGAACCGGGCCTACGTTTCTCTGCCGCGGCAGAGAATTGCTATTTCTCTCGCGCGCACAGATTTAGGCTGTACCAGCGTTTCTCTGCGGCAGAGTTTCAAAGAATGCATATATATCATTCAAGAAACCACAAAAAATCGTCATGAATATATATAGACATCGTCAACAGTACATGACATAGTCAACACAGTACACGTAATGCATGCATATTTACAATACAACTTTTCCTGAACGAATATCCTCCGCCGTCACGATCTTCCGATAGTGCTCTCCACCTGGGGTAAGGACCTCGGTAATAAAGAATCCCGCGATTTCCTCTTGAATTGCTTTTATTTGATCCGCTGTTATGAGAGTGTCCCGCAGGCGTGTCATCTATATTTAAAAAAGGAGATCAATATATGAATGGAACTCAATACAATAGATGGTACTAATTAAGATTAATTGTGAAAATTTGTTATCGTACACGAGTGTGGTGTATTTGGGGATCCCCACCCTTGGGACAGGACATGTCACGCATGAAGGTGCAGACGTAGTATCCACATAAGTTATTCCCTTTTTCCTGCCTCATACACTTTACGAAAAAATAGTTCGATCAAACTAATAATCAAGCATCGTATTGAAAGTAAATATCATATATAAAATTTCACGGACATAGCTATATATATAGTACTATTTACAGGGTAATCTCTAAATGTAAGCTCCGGTTTCCATTCACCCGGAACAGTATTGATGAACCGTTTCCAAGCCCTGCCCGGCAAAAAATAATGAGTAAATGAGTAATTGATTAGTTGATGATATCTTCGAATTAGAGCAGATGAAGATGCCAATACGAAATTGATTGAAACTACCTCTGGAGGATGGCAGCCATGTCCGCCCATTCCGCATATTCTTTACGTTTCGAGTCCATGACGTTTACGACTCCAAGGTGAAGATCAATGATTAGGAGAATAAAATGGAAACTGCACAAGCATAGCTCAATGATTACGAGAATAAAGTGGAAGGTGCACAAGCATAATGTATGTTATATATAACACTCACTTGAAGTTGTAGGGAAAGAATATATCCTCTTTGTCTGCTTGCTTCTCTAAAAACATTACGATGTTGTCCTCTGTGTCCTTGGCGAACTCTTGAACCGTAACTTCATGAACTGTGTTTGGGTCTATGAACCCCAGCGGTAGGAGCTTGCCTCTTTTGTATTCCAGCTTCTTCATTCTGCATAATTAAATGTATAGCGTACACAAAGAATATAATGAGGATAATTGTTAGTGCAAATGAATGAGCTACAAACTTAATTACACAAATAAATCACTTACAGGCAGTAGCAACTGATGACAGCTTTGTCGGGGGCGTCTTGATTGAATAACTGAAACAGTTCTTCTACGTCAATGTTTATCTCCTCCCGCCCCCGGAAGTAGTGCTCATCTCTAAGATACACCGTGAGGTAGCGATCACCTCTTCGACAGGCTTTCAGGTACCAGTCATGCAACCTTCGCATCTGAGTCCCTAGACGCGCGAGCTCGCCAGGTTTGACGAGATCAGATCCGTATCTATACTTGTTTACCACTTGAGCCGTTGGATAGTAATCTTCGTACTCAACTGATGCTCCCTGAGCTCTAGCCGCCCGTTCGATCATCGATGCCGTCTCTGGATCATGATATGGCTCCACGATGAAGTGGGGTGCGGCCTGAATGTCCTGCTGTCCAAGCTGGGCGACTTTTTTTGCTTCTTTCATCGCTTTAGAGGACTGTCCAAGAGAGCGGTCATAATCAGCTCTCAGCTCAGGTCTCTTCATTCTCGTCTCGGCAAAGGGCTTCACTGTCTGCGGTCGAATGAACATCTTCTTCGGCGCAGTTGCAAGAAACGCCTTTTGCTCTTCAGTCTGCTCATGTGGCAACAACTCTGGAGTCTGTTCCCTCATTGGAGTTGATGATCTCTTCGGAGCTGTAGGAGGTGCCGCGGGCCGCTTCCTCTTTTGCTTAGGTGGAAGCGGCGGAGTCTCCTGACGAGGAGGAGGAGGCGGCGGAGTATTTTCACGCGGAGGAGACTGGTCATGGATAGGGGAATCATCATCGCGCGAGAGGAGAATCATCACGCGGAGGAGACTGCACAGGTGGCGGAGGAGGCGGAGGTGGCACCTTGTTGGCTTCTCACCTGGAAACACAATGTTCTCCTTCCGCCATTGCACGGTGGTTCTACGGGCTTCTCCCAGTACTTTGATTTCCCCATCTTCACCTGCAGGTTGCTCAAGCACCAACCCCTCATACTCTCTCAACACTTCATCCACCATCACAACAGCAAAGTCGTCTTGGACCGGACGGCAATGGTAAGACCTTGTAGGTAAGAGGATGCCGACCGCCGCCTTGAAGGATAGGTTGAAAACTTTAACATGCAGCTCACAAGGACGGCTCTCAGTGAGATCATCCACGGGGGGGTAGCGAGGAGGCTCGACCACCTGGTCATCATCATCATCATTATCCACCTGCTGAGAGGAAGCCACGCTGCTTTTCCGGTGTGGTTGAGATTGCAGCGGGGCGATGGCATTGAGCGGTCAGATCTACAGCCTGCCCCCGAGCCATCTGAGATGTAAGTACTTGGGTTACCATGGTTAATTGGGCTTGCATGGTGCTCATACCCTCCTCTAAGTTAGCCAGGCGGTCTGTTTCCCTTGCCTTCCTCCTCTCATGGCTTTTATCAGGAAATCTCTTCCTTTCCGCAGGAAAGCCATACTTCCACGGAACGGAGCCTTTTGTGCCTCGTGTTCGTCCGCCATGTTCTTTGTTCCCAAGGGCGCGTGTCAGCTCATCGTTCTCTCTTTCGGGCTGGAACAACCCCGCCTCCACGTCCCTATGTGCCTTTTCCAGGGCATCAATGGGAACCTTCAGATGAGCTTTCTTATAGATGCACTTCCCTGTTTCTGGATCCAACGTTCCCCCAATCCCGTAGAACCACTCCTTGCACCATTCGATCCAACCGTGTGTCCCTAATCTAATCCCTTTACTGGTCAGCTCCGCCTCAGCTGCCTGCCACTTAGGACGGTTAGCCCTGTATCCACCTGGACCCAGAATTTGGTGATATAGCTTCAACGCAGCATTTGCCTTATTTATTTCCGACCTTCTCTTAAAATCTTCTGACTCCGTGCTGTACTTCACGAATTCGTCCCAGTGATTTTTTACCTTCTCACTGTCCGGAGTCTTCTTTAACTTGATAAGGCGGCGCAATCTTTTCTTGTGGCTCTTGAATAGTTCGGCCATCTTCTTCTTGCCAAACTCGCGGAGGGCCTTCTCCATCTTGGCCTTCTCAGCGTCACCCCCCTCTTCGGGTACTATGTTGAAATGTGACATGAGCTTGTTCATAATGCTGTTTTTGGCTACATCATCGATATAAAGACCTTGAGCTTCTTCCTCTGCAGACAGCACTAGTCCCTTCGGCTTGTGCCATTCTCGAACGGTGATCGGGACGTGGTCCCTAACAAGCACTCCGCATTGAGCTATAAATGCCTTTGCACCTTTCTCTGGAGCAATCGGTTTACCATCCTTCTCGATGTGGGTGATGTCGTGCCTAACACCGTCATCCAACTTTTTGGCCGGGCCTCGCTTCCTCGACTTTACAGAAGAAGTGCTCGATCCGGAGGGCTAAAAAAGAAATAGTTCATAGTTAGTACAATTTAATTAGTTAATGCATCTAGTCGATCAACAGCTGCTTAGTTAATTTATATACCTCGGTGATAACTACAGTTCGGGAGCCATTATGATGATCTTGTTCCTCACCGGTGCCATTAGGATCTTCTTCCTCAATATTCTCCGCTCCCTCACCGGAGTCATTCAAATAAGTTGCGGTGACATCGTCGTCACGATCATCCAGAGTACCGTTTGCTATGAGGTTCTCCATGAAATTTTCTTGAATTTCATCTCTGTCCATGTTTTCTACAACGACCTGCAAGCTATACATAGGAACCATCATATGATCAAATTAAGGATAATGCAGAAAACTGAAAATGGAGTTACATATGTAGTTCTTAACTAAGGATCGATAAATAGTGCTGAAAGCAGATACTGTAGTTACATGCATACATAGATCGGGTTCATGTTTATTTAACCCTAATACATATCAATCACTACTACAACCACTCAACGGCGCAGACCGGGTCCTAGAGGGCGTCGACCGGGTCCTGAGCCGCGCTCGGTGTACCCCCAAAGCCACGGAACAACAACGGGAGCATAGCTAACATGAGATCCCCGCATAACGCTCCATCCGGTCCTATACATGTTGTCTAACGCATACATGTAACGGCGAACGTGCTGGTCCTCCGCTTCAATGCGCTGAGCTACCTCCTCCGGCGGGGCCGGCTCCCTCTAAAACGACCGTGGCCCATAAGACCTCCACCAAAGAATATCCGGGTCGACGACGGGACCCGGATTCCGCACCAAGGTGCGCGAACCGGAAGCTAAGACCTCCCAGTGCCACCCCGGCGGAGCCCAGTCCCGGACCTCCCCCATCTGCTCCATCTCCTCGGTGAGAGTCAGACCACGGCCCGCCGTCAAGCCATTTGTCGCGGCATCGTAGCTACGAAAACAAATCATATATATATGTACCAACGTTAACATAAATTAAAAAATAACTTCACTACTTTTATGTTAGTCGGCGCCGGCACTACCATTTGGGGGGCGCCGACACTACATACTCTATTTTGGGCGTGCCGGCAGGGGCGTCGGCACTACCGTATTTGGGGGGCACCATCGCGAGCGTAGCGGTTACCGGCGCGGCGGCACTACATACTCTATTTTGGGGGCACCGGCAGGGGCGTCGGCACTACCGTATTTGGGGGGCGCCATCGCGAGCGTAGCGGTTACCGGCGCGCCGGCACTACATACTCTATTTTGGGGGCGCCGGCAGGGGCGTCGGCACTACCGTATTTGGGGGGCGCCATCGCGAGCGTAGCGGTTACCGGCGCGGCGGCCCTCATAACTATTTTTGTAACAGTAACACTAACTAAATTTCTAACTATTTTAACTAAATTTTACTAACTTTTTTTCTAAATTTCTAACTATTTTAACTAAATTTCTAACTATTGTTTTAACTAAATTTCTAACTATTTTACTAACTAATTTTACTAACTTTTTTTCTAACTATTGTTTTAACTAATTTTCTAACTAAATTTCTAACTAATTTTACTAACTTTTTTTCTAACTAAATTTCTAACTAATTGTACTAACTTTTTTTATAACTACTGTTTCTATATAATTAACCTAACAAATTAACTAATCTAACAAATAAAAAAATAAAAAAAAGAGAAGATGGCGGCGCTTACCGCGGCGGAGGTGGGCGTGGCCGGCAGCCGGCAGGTGGCGGGGGCGCGGCGGACGGCGAGGAGGCGGCCGCGGGCGGTGGGCGGGCGCGGGCGACGCGGTGGCGGACGGCGCGGTGGCGGACGGCGCGGGCGACGCGGTGGCGGGCGGTGGGCGCGCGGGCTCGGGCGGCGCGCGGTCGGCGGGCGCGGTGGCGGAGGCGGTGGCGCCCGGCAGCGGCGGAGACGGCGGCGGAGGCGGTGGCGCGAGGCGACGGCGACGGCGCGCAGGAGGGCGGCGGCGATGACGAAGCGGCGGCCGGCGGCGATTTCGGCAGCCTGGCGGCACAACTGCTTCGTCTCCGCGGGATTGATCTCCGCGGAGACGAAGTGTTTTCTTTTATACTGCGCCCCCCTTTGGACCCGGTTCGTGTTACAAACCGGGACCAAAGGCCCCCCTTTGGACCCGGTTTGTAATACAAACCGGGACTAAAGGCCATTTTTGTTGCGTTTTTTTGCGCGCGCAAAAAGGTTTTAGTCCCGGTTTGTAATACAAACCGGGTCCAAAGGCCAAATTTTTTTAAAAAATTTCATTCCCGCCTTATTTCAAATGAAAAAAAGCCACCGCCGTGTACTGCCCACCACCGCCACCGCCATGTACTGGCCACCACCGCCACCGCCACACGTGTCCCTTCCCCGTGCCACGTGTCGCCGCCGCTTCCACGTGCCTCGCCCCACCGCCACCGCCACACGTGTCCCTTCCCCGTGCCACGTGTCGCCGCCGCTTCCACGTGCCTCGCCCCGCCGTCACCGCCATGTACATGCCACCGCCGTGTACTGCCCACCACCGCCACCGCCGTGTACTGGCCACCGTCGGCACCGCCGTGTACTGCCCACCACCGCCACCGCCACCGCCTGGCCACCACCATCACCGCCATGTACGGGCCACCGCCGTGTACTGCCCTTCCCCGTGCCACGTGTCGCCGCCGCTTCCACGTGCCTCGCCCCGCCGTCACCGCCATGTACGGGCCACCGCCGTGTACTGCCCACCACCGCCACCGCCGTGTACTGGCCACCGTCGGCACCGCCGTGTACTGCCCACCACCGCCACCGCCACCGCCACCGCCTGGCCACCACCGTCACCGCCATGTACGGCCACCGCCGTGTACTGCCCACCACCGCCACCGCCACAAGTGTCCCTTCCCCGTGCCACGTGTCGCCGCCGCTTCCACGTGCCTCGCCCCGCCGCCACCGCCGTGCGGCGACGTAGATCCCGCTTCCACGTGCCACGCCCAGCCGCGACACCGCGCCACCTGTCGCCGCCGCTTCCACGTGCCACGCCCCGCCGCTTCCCCGCGCCACCTGTCGCCAAACTTGCCGCGTCGCTGTGCTATAAAGCGCCGCGTGCGCGCGGAACCACACGTCGCCGTCGCCTCCGTTCATTCGTCGCCGGGATGCCGCCGCGCCGTCGCGGCTCGTCCGGTTTCCGTGGCGTCCGAGCGCGGCCGAACGGTAGGTTCTACGCCGAGATGCGTGCCGGTGGCTTCCGGCTCACCCTCGGCACGTACAACACCCCGGAGCTGGCGGCGCGCGCTTACGACGCGGCCGCATGGCGATTTCGGCGGCCACGGTGCGACATGAACTTCCCAGACGTCGAATCGCTAGAGGAGGCGGAGTTCCTCGCGTCGACGCCGTGCCTCGTCGACGACGAGGACCGTCGCCGCCACCGCCAGGTGCAGCGCCGGATCGCAATCGCCGAGCACGACGAGGAGTTGATGCGCCAGTGGAGGGCGCAGTTCCCCAACGACGTCGACAACACCGCCGCGTTCTTCGCTGACCTCCGGGCACAACGCAGGTCCAACAGGCGCCATCGTCGGGCCGTTGCCGTGTTCGAGCTCGATAACCCGAATACAACTTGGGCCGACAACGACCCTCGGTGGGACGACATTTGGACCGAGACAACCTCCGACGACGAGTAGATCGACTAGACTAGTTGTTTATCTATTTTATTGTATTTTCAATAAAGTCGTTGTGGCAGACGCTGATGATGAGAAAAGTTTCCCGCCAGATTACATGTGGAATTAAAGTACAGAACTCAACTGAAAATTAATTAAGATACATGGCCAGATAGTACTCGTGCCTAGCCCTATTGGCGCCGTCTGTGGGAATTAGAGGCGTAAGGAGCTGATCTCGATGGCACGCTCAAGATCTTCGACATCGTCAACCGCAAGCAACACAATGGATCGAGGTAAACAGATCGCTGCTGATCTTGTCGATTTTGTTCCTCACCCACCCTCCCGTTTGGATGCATATGCGTATCTGGCGGAGCCCATGGAGATGACGTTCGGAAGATTCCACTTTCGCGTCGAGAAGGAAGGATCGTATCGTGTCGAGATTCCGGTCTCGTCGGGATCGTCGGTGGTCGATTCCGATTTTTCAAACTATGCATCGTCAACCGAGTCAGGAGAAGAAGAAACCTCGGCGACACGATACGTCAGCATCAGAGCAAGAGAGAAACTTGCCAAGATCTTCAACGACATATCGTTTGAGTCGTCTGCGGACTCATATATAAGCGATGGCTGAAGCGATGTCGACAGTTACGACTTCATCGAGAAATCTCTCACGGTGGGCAAGGTCTTCATCAATCTCAACGATGATGTCACCAAACCCAACGTAGATCTGAGTACAAAGTATCATCAGATTTACGCCATTGAAGAACAAGAGGAGACATCTGAGGCTTTTGACAGTCTGGGAAATCCATACGTCGATCCCTCCAATCTGCGACAAGGCCTGGGAAACAAATACGTCGGGCCAGAACCGCGAGATAGAGTTCAACTTTCACAAGCCGCGTGGGACAGAGCCACGAGAGCTATGAACGGTACAGAACCAATGGCTACCACAGCTACACCAGAGGAATTACAAGCATATCAATATAGGCTCGCACGAGCTGCCAGGGAATTAGAAAAACAGACAGCTGAGTTGAACAGGAGAAAGGAGGCGGCTTCTGCATCAAGCAGGAGAAGGGCAGATCTAAGTCGACAATCCAGAACTTCGGGTGATAGCCACAGGGAAGCTCGGAACAGAGGAAGATCAAGGTTACAACACATACCCGAAGCAGAAAAAGAGCACTTGGTTCAAAACCTCGACATGTCTTTTATGTCAATAGACACAAGAGGAAACATCATCCCCAAGACACCAGAAGCTGGGTATATGGCGACACAAGCTTTTATCCTCGCGTCTAAACCACCTCCAGGTGATCCAAGGGAAACATTATACAATATGGCGATAGCAGGAGTTGGAGCTATGGGGACAGCGTTCGTATCAACGCCTCCCGAAGGAGCGGCAAGGCAAAATAGTCCACGACCCGCAGTAGCAACAGCGGCAGCACCTGAAGGACCAAGTGGAGCAAGAGACACAGCAGCACAAGCAAGAGTCGACAGAGCGCGGCAGAGCAGAAGGGATCATCGGCAATCCCCAGAACTTAACGACGAAGATATGTGCGGCTTGCCATGCTTCACGAGGAGAGTCCGAAAAACTCGAGTCCCCTCAGGATTCAAGTTACCCGACAATTTCAAAAAATTCGACGGCCTTCAAGATCCAGAGGATTGGCTAGTCGACTATCTAGAAACGGTAAAGCTCACAGGAGGAACCAGGGCAACAGCTATGCAAAGCATTCAGGTGCATCTGAGTGGAGCTGCACGTTCCTGGATAAAGAAGCTCACTCCAGGATCTATCGACAGCTGGGAAAGTTTCGAGGATGTATTCGTCAAGAACTTCAGATCGACGTGCAAAAAACCTGCGTCATTAGAGGAGTTGAGAGCATGTCGACAAAAGCCAGATGAGTCAATGAGAAAATACATCCAAAGATGGAATATCATCAAAAACTCGGCAGAAAATATATCTGACGAGAGAGCAATAGATGCGTTTGTTGCAGGAATCAGGCGTGGAGATTTTGTAGAGGACTTGGGGAGGACCAACCCAAGAACAGTATCCGCGTTAATGGAGATAGAAAACAAATGGGCAGATGGAGAAGATGCTGTTTATAACAAACGACACAGGTCGCCAGAAGAGGACCGGGGGCGAAATTATCAACCAAGGCGACGGTTTCCTCGGCAGTACCAGAATTATGACGCTCCAGGACAAATTTCGGCAGGATTTCGAACAAATACAGGAGGAAACAACAGAGATGATTATCAGAGGAGCAGTGAGCAGCGAGGCGACAACAGGGACGATTCTCGCAACAACAGACAAAATAGCGGGCCAAGGTTCCCAAGGCCTTTCATGTCCCCTGAGGAGATGATGAACGGGCCGTGTCAGATGCACTTTTTCATTGACAACAACGGTAAAAGGCAGTCAGGGCACTTGCAGAAAGACTGTCGCAATTTTCAGGCAATGCTAAGGCACGCAGAAAACGCTAATGCTCGAGCAGCACAGAGAAATCCCCGAGAACCCAGGAGCGAAGTTCACCTGCCACCACCTCCCGCAATTACAGACGATAATCGACACCAGCTTAGAATAGCGGCAGCACCACCACCACCACCTTATGTTGATCCCAACTCTCACGGGGCGGTGTCGATGATTCAGAAAGCAAGGCCGTCAAATAGAGCTCAGAAAGTAATTTCACGACAAGTGTTCATGGCAGAGAAAATGCCTCCACCAACTGTCGAATACCTTAATTGGTCAGGGCAAGATATCGGGTTCACCATAGCAGATCATCCGCAACAAGTTCCTCGACCAGGGCAGTCAGCACTTATCCTGCCAGCAGTCATTGCAGGATTCGATGTCTCTCGAGTGTTCATAGACGGCGGCAGCAGCTTAAACCTCATGTATGCAGATACATTGAGGAAGATGAACATATCCTTAGCAAACTTGAAACCAACAGACACAAGGTTCCACGGCATCACACCAGAGAAGCCAAATTATCCACTGGGAAAAATCAACCTCGACGTTCAGTTTGGAACCCGAGAGAATTATAGAATCGAAAGGCTGGAATTTGAAGTCGTGGATTTTCCGTCGCAGTACCACGCGTTGTTAGGACGACCAGCATATGCTAGATTTATGGCAGTACCACATTACACATACTTGTTGTGGAGATTACCTGGACCGAAGGGACCAATCACAGTCAAAGGAAGTTTCGCCCTAGCCGATAAGTGCGACAAGGATTTTCATCGATTGTCAGAAACTTTCGGGATGCAAGCTGAGTACTTGGCGTCAAAAAGTATGACCGACTACGACGTACTGCCAGACGTTGGAAGGCCAAATAAAGAGTCAACTTTCAACACCGAGAAAAATTCTAAGGAGGTGCAGATCCACCCGACAGACCCGAAAAAGACGACATCCATTGCAACAAATATGGATATCGCATAGGAAAGCGCGCTCGTCAAGTTCCTCCGTGAGAACTGGAAAATCTTCGCATGGTGTCCAGCTGACATGCCAGGAGTACCCAGGGAACTTGCCGAGCACCACCTAAACTTGGATCCAGTAGCGAGACCAATCAAACAACCTTTGCGGCGTTTCTCGGAACTAAACCGCAAAGCCATGCTATCAGAAATAAATCGACTCGAGGAGGCCGGCTTTATCAGAGAGATATTTACAGAAGCCACATGGGTAGCTAACCCAGTGATGGTGCCGAAGAAACACACGACAGTCCTTCGCATGTGCGTCGACTTTACGTGCCTCAATAAACATTGTCCTAAGGATCACTTTCCCCTCCCAAGGATCGATCAAATCATCGACTCCACGGCAGGCTGTGAACGTCTTTCCTTTTTGGACGCATACTCTGGTTACAACCAGATCAGATTAAAAGAAGATGATGAAGCCAAAACAGCATTTATTACACCTTACGGCGTGTTCTGCTATAAGACAATGCCATTTGGTCTAAAAAATGCGGGAGCAACATATCAGAGGATGATGCAGAAGTGTTTAGCAACACAGATCGGGAAAAACGTGCAAGTATACATTGATGATGTCGTCATAACGACTAAAAAGGGGGCAACGCTGATCGAGGATCTCAAAGAAACTTTCGAAAACCTCGACAAATTCTGCCTGAAGTTGAACCCGACGAAGTGTTCTTTTGGCGTCCCAGCAGGAGAACTTCTGGGGTTCTTAGTTTCAGCAAGAGGGATTGAAGCAAATCCCGACAAAATACAAGCTATAGTAACAATGAGAAAGCCAACAAAGTTGAGAGAGATACAGCAGCTAACTGGGCGAGTCGCAGCATTGAGCAGATTCGTCGCCAGGCTAGGAGAAAAAGTGCTACCATTTTACGCCTTGATAAAGCAAGGAGACAAATTCCAATGGAACGAAGAGGCCGATAGAGCTTTCGAGGATTTGAAACACAAAATTTCGACACCACCAATTTTGGTGGCGCCAAAGGAAAAGGAACCTCTCCTGCTGTATATTGCAGCCACACCTCAAGTGGTCAGCACGGTGCTAGTAGTCGAAAGAGAAGAAGAAGGAAAAATCCATGGAGTACAGAGGCCAGTATACTTCGTGAGCGAAGTTTTGTCGCCATCAAAACAGAGGTACCCTCAGTACCAAAAGCTAGCATATGGAGTGTTCACAACAGCACGAAAACTACGCCACTATTTTTCGGCACATCCGATCATAGTGGTCAATGAAGCTCCCTTGTCAAATATACTAAACAATCCAGAAGCTACAGGTCGTGTCTCCCTTTGGGGAATAGAACTTTCCCCTCGGGACATCACGTATGAAAAAAGAAAAGCAATCAAGTCGCAAGTTTTGCCAGATTTCATCGCAGAGTGGATGGAGTTGCAAAACACAGGACCTCCAGATTTGTCGAGAACCTGGACCATGAACTTTGATGGGTCCAAAAGACTAGAAGGGGCTGGCGCAGGAGTCGTACTCATATCACCTGAAGGCGACAAGTTGAAGTATATCCTTCGGATGACGTTCCCTAACGCATCTAACAATGAAGAAGAATATGAGGCTCTCATACACGGGATGAAGATGGCGAAAGCCTGTGGTGCAACTAGATTAAAAATCTTTGGCGACTCACAATTGGTGGCACAGCAAGTTATGAACCAATGTGACGCAGTCAATGACAGCATGATGGCGTACAAGGAGGTGTACAACGAGCTCGAGAAATTGTTCGATGGATGCGAAGTAAATCATATTAGTAGATTGAGCAACGACGAAGCCGACGTTCTTGCAAACATCGGGTCGCAGTGCCTTGCGGTCCCGCCAGGTGTATTTTGGGAAGAGATAACAGAGAGGTCCACCAAATCGATAAAATCAAAAAAGAAGGAGAAGAAACCCTCGGGGGCTACCAAGGAAGAGCAAGAGGAAGAAGAGGAAGAACAGGACCTGGTCATGATGATACAAATACCATGGATGCAGACGTTCATATCATACATCCTCAGGAAAGAAATACCCGATGATCCAGTTGAGGCAAGGCGAGTAATTCGACGCTCCAAAGCTTTCACGGTAGTCAAAGGGGAATTATACAAGCGGAGTATTTCAGGCGTCCTGCAAAGGTGTGTCACACCCGAAGAAGGAAGAATAATTCTGAAAGATGTACACGAAGGAATCTGTGGCCACCACGCAAGTAGTCGAGCTATCGCAGCCAAGGTTTTTCGGGCAGGATTCTACTGGTTAACAGCAATCGAGGACGCCAAGGACATAGTGAGAACTTGCGACGCGTGTCAAAGGTTTGCCGCAAAACCTCACTCTCCAGCAGCAGAGCTAGCACCAATACCATTGTCATGGCCCTTTGCTCAATGGGGACTTGATATGGTGGGCAAGTTACATAAATCCTGGCCAGGAGGAAAGGAGTACATGCTAGTAGCTGTCGACAAATTTACAAAATGGATAGAAGCGAAGCCGATAAATTCACCAGACGGAGCATCTGCAGTACAATTCGTAAAAAGCCTTGTCTTCAGATTTGGAGTGCCCCACAGCATCGTCACAGACAACGGTAGTAACTTCACATCCCAGGAATTCAAAGACTATTGCAAAGAGGTGGGCATCAAGTTGAACTTTGCGTCAGTTGCACATCCTCAAACCAATGGGCAAGTCGAGAAAGCCAATGGCATCATCTGCAATGGCATCAAGAAGCGCTTGTTAGGACCACTGGAAAAAGCACGTCATACCTGGCCAGAAGAACTACCAAGCGTATTGTGGAGCATCCGAACAACACCAAACACAGCAACACAGGAAACTCCGTTTTTCCTGGTTCATGGAGCAGAGGCAGTACTACCAATCGAGATAGAGCACAACTCTCCACGTGTCGTCGAATATGATGAAGAAACGTCGAGAAGAGCGCTAGAGGACGACGTCGACGTACTTGATGAAGCTCGAGATGAAGTATTATCTCGGGTAACCAAATATCAACAGGACTTGAAGAATTACCACAGTCGACGTTTGCGGCCTAGATCTTTTCAGGTGGGAGACCTAGTTCTTCGGCTCACGCAAAAAAGTCATGAAAAACTTGAGTCACCATGGCTTGGCCCTTACATCGTCACAGAAGTAATCGGAGGAGGAGCATACAGAATAAAGGACAAGAAGACAGGGGTGGAGGAGCAAAACCCCTGGAACGTGGCGCAACTCAGGCGTTTCTATGCCTAGAGCCGAAATATAGTCCTTGTAAAACTTCAATGTACTGAAACGCCCGCGAGTTTTCAGACGCACTCTTTTCCTTTTTCGGGGCACCGAGTGGGGCCGGAGAAGGTTTTTAATGAGGCGGGCTCGCGGTGCTGCAATATAATAAAGATAGTGGAATTATATATTTCTTTTTCTCGACAGGGTCAGGGGTTTTCCCCTAAATGATACAATATAGATATAAACACAGTGTCGACAAACGCAAAAGAAACATTTTGCCTTGGTAAAAATACCTCGCCAAAATAAAAAGAGATATAGACAAAATAGTGATCAACAAAAGGCTCGGGGGCTTGCACCCACCAAAAATAGTACACAATGTATATTATCTTGCCTTGGGACAACCTCGCATTATAATATCGCAATCAAAACGCCCGGGGGCTTGGCGACAAAAATAACAATATAATGACTTTACAATATAGATCGTATACACGGGATATAAACTTTGGAACAAGTTCATCTTCAAGGATTTCCCAATATATTGTCTATGGTCAAGTGCTCATTATTTACAGCGCGAGTGCTATGCTCAGCATAGCTACCCTTCACGAAGAATTCGGAATCCAATCGAAGAAGTTCATCCATCATAGCTTCAGCAACAGGAGTGACAACGTCATCATATTTGCCGAAGTTTCTTCTCCGCTTCGACATCTTCTCCAAACACTTCGGAACAATCTGCTCCACGTCTAACTTCGGGTGGCAGATTTTTATCATGATCATCGCAAACCTTGCGCCAGCTGCCAGTTGGGCTCGTACAAAGCCATGAATACGAGGAGCATCTCGAAATTTGTCCATCAACGCAGGAAGGGTCTCTGGCATTTTATTGCGAGGAAACATAGTACCATAAACTAGGGACAAAGTCCTTGTACAGAAGTCAAGATACTCGCGAACCTGAAGCGCGCGATCTTGAAACCTCACGATTTGGCGAGTCCGCTCAGGCGTGCCCCAAAAAGTCGACCTATGTTCACGAGCAAGCCGAAGAAGAACATTGGAACGAGCCTCGACACGTTCATCTTCAGTAGCAGTATCCAAAAAAGCACCTATTGTTTCTTACAACAGGTCAGTACGTAATAAGGAGGCAAGCAGCAAAGGAAAAGAAGCACGACAATGATAAATGAAACATACCTGCCATATCCAAGCTAGCATCTATTAGCAGCTGGAGCATGGAATTTTCCCGAGACGCAGCTGTAGCAGCTTCAGCAACAGCAAAGTCCTTTTCAGCAATGGCAGTTTGAGCTTGTTGGAGTGCAATTTTTTCTCTTTCAGAAGATTCTCGGGATTGTTCCATGAGCTTAAGTGATTGTCTCCTCGTGGACTGAAGCTGCTGTCGGAGTTCATCCAGTTCTTGCGACAAGGTATCGTCGACAGGTGCAGTATCAACAAAAGCTCTCCTCGCACGAGAAGAAGACGGCGACACATTGGAAGGAGCGGAAGTTGGAGTATAGTTATCAAATATCAACTGAAATTTAAATAAGACAACGTCAAACAAAAAGCAAAGATAGAGTTTTTCATTGATCTCTTGGAATAATTACAAGGGCATTACAGTGGATATAAGGAAATACGTGTCGCCAAATGACTATTTTGGTGACAAAAGCAAAAGAAACAGAAAGAAAAACAGAGACATGCAACTAGACCTCCGGCCTTGACGAGCTAGGAGTCGACGATGGCTTAAACCCGAGATAGGCCAAGATCTTCTTCGAGTTGGGCTTGGCTGCCTTGATCAGTGATCTCCATCTTGATTGCTCTATTTGCTCGGTGTCGCCAACTTTCGTCCAATCAACAGCTTGCTGACTGTCAATGACCAAATCGATAGTGCTTTCCACAGCAATCTTCATATTTTCTTGACGCATCTTCAGCCCAAGGTCTTCTGGTGGATCAAAGCACTTGGCCAAGTTAAGGAAAGTTGCAGGTTCCTCTTTCTTCGGGAAGAAATAAGGAAAGAGCCGCGACAGCCCTGATTTGGCATGATCAATGCCTTCACGTGCCTCTGACCCATGAAATTCCAGGACGGAAAGGGCGTCAAGAAGGACATCATTGTCGGGGTCTTCAAGTTCAAATTCTTGAGATGTCCTATCTGGCAAAACAGAAACTTCTTGAGCAACAAATGAATAAAAAAAAATATAATACAAAAAATATAGGGTTTTCTAGTTTCGTGCCCCTGGTTCGTTAGTTGTACTCAGTTTTCCCCAGCCCCTTAGTTTTTCCTCAGTTTTCCCCTCCCTCTAGTTTGAAACCCGACGCAGACGCTCAGACGGGAGGGTTGCCGTCTGGTCAGAGGCCTTCACCGTTACCGGTGACGGCTAGGGAGCCGCGTTGGTGTTGAATTGACCGTTTCTTTCGAACTGTGTTGACTGTTGACTGGAGGAGCTCACCCAAAGCTTTCCACTCCGCCCGATACTGGAGGAGCTCACACACCGCCCCTCCGCCGCCACGCCGTCCTGCCCTCCTACCTTATGGCGTCGTCCGCCGCCGAGCCGCCCCCGCCCCCACCACCACCACCGGGAGGCGGAGAGGGCTCCGCCTCCACCAGATCTAGATCTACCCCTTTCGCGGAGTTTGTATGTCCATCTGGTGTGCCAAATGTTCGCGTCAGCCGCGGAGAAGATTGGGAATCGGAGGGATCTAACGCATGGATTCCATCTGGGTAAGCATCGTCTGCCTATGTGAATTAACAGTAGGCAGTTTTTGAGCGCCAATCGTTGTTGCTCAACTAACTGCGTTGCTTTTCGAATAGGATTGATCCAGCGCTGGCTTTTCGGCTGGTGGTTAGGCTGGATTCTAGCTTTACGCGTGATTCTAAACGCTATAAGAATGGGTTTTTCTTCCCTGCGGTGGTTGCAACCACCATCTCGTTGAGGAATTTGAAAGCTAACATCTGCGCTCAGTACAGCTGGAGCTCTGACGACGCAGTTCATTTCGAATATTTGCACAACAAGGAGGGAAGATTTGTTCCACTAATTTCCGACGACGATCTGGGAATTCTTTTTGCTTTGAATGCTTCTTGCCGGTTCGGTAAAATTCGTATCCATGTGGACAGGGGCCGGGCATCATCTCTCTCTGGTGCTGGGGCATCATCAGGTGGTCGGGCATCATGTCTCTCTACTGCTGCTGCCTCTTCTAACAGTGTGCGCCGCGGCGCTCCTTGTAGGTCCACAGCAGCACCATCTGTCCCCAGTGCTAGTGGTAGCCAGATCGTTCGTACGGTCGATGTGGAGGACGATGCAGACATTGAGGATCAGCCTCCTCAAGATGATGAGGATGAGTTGATGTTTCCTGAATTGGTAGATCGATGCGCATGGCAGGCAATGGAGGATCAATACATGGAAGATATTGCTTTTGGTGCCAGATTTGATGACACTGATGATGAAGAGAAGAATGAGAATGATGACAGCCTCGTTTTAGCCGATTACGAAGGTGAAGACTTGCCTACAATTGAGTGGAACAGGGAGAATCCCCAAACTTGTAGAAGGCACCGTGTTTCACACGAGGCTGGACTGCCGTACTGCACTTACTACATATCACATTCTCACTAAGAATAATTTTGAGGTTGTTAAAAGTGAGCCAGGTAGGTTCACAATTAAATGCCCATACCCAAGGTGTAGGTTTAGGCTGCATGCATCCACAATGCGTAGAAGCAGCTTGGTTCAGGTACTACGCCAACCAGTTGTGTATTTAGATCACAGTGTAAAATTTGTTATCTATTACTGACATCCCTTATCATTATGTTTCAGGTAAAGAATAATGGGGAGATCCATAGGTGTCCACCTCTAGGGGGAGAGCCAGAGCTGAAAACAAAGCTAGCGAAGACTAGGTGGTTGGCAGATATAATCCTAGATTGGCTGAGAGAAGATCCTTCACTTGGTCCAACAGCACTCGTAAAAAAGGTGGTTGAGAAGTATAAAATGAAAGTACCTTACATGAGGATGTTCTATGCAAAGGAAATGGCTCTTGACAAGATCAATGGTCCATGGAATGAAAGCTTTCAGTTGCTTTACACTTTCAAAGCTGAAGTGGAGATGGCTAGTCCAGGCAGTGTTGTAGCGATAGACAAGCATACGGTTCCCTACAAATTGAAAAGCGGGAAGGTAATGCACAAGGAATGTTTCAGAAGGGCTTTTGTTTGTTTCAAAGCTTGCTGGAAAGGCTTTTTGGACGGTTGCAGGCCTTATTTGGCCGTGGATGCATCAGCTCTTCATGGCAGGTTTAAAGGACAGCTAGTTGCTGCTACTGCAGTTGATGGACATAATTGGATGTTCCCTGTTGCTTATGGGGTTTTGGAGGTTGAGTCACAGGAAAGTTGGACTTGGTTTCTGCAGAATTTGCGCGATCTTATAGGTCATCCACCAGGACTTGTTATCCACACAGACGCTTGCAAAGGTTTGGAGACTGCGGTAGAAGCAGTATTCCCTGGAGTGGAGCATAGGGAATGTATGCGACACTTGGTACAGAATTTTACAAAGAAATTCAAGGGTAAAGTTTTTACTGACAACCTATGGCCAGCTTCATACACATGCAGCTCTAGGAAGCATCTGTTTCATTTGGATGTGTTGTATAAACAAAAACCTGGGGTGAAGGAGTACTTGGATGAACATCATGGTAGGGTGTGGTCAAGAAGCCAATTCAATGAAATTTGCAAGGTAGACTATGTAACAAGTAACCTTGCGGAGAGTTTCAATTCAAAGGTCAAGTCATTGAAAGGGCTTATCTTTGTGGCAAATATTTGATAAGATTAGGCAGATGATCATGATAAAGATCGATCTGCGTCAAAGAATTGCATCCACAAATTATGTTGGCCATCTCATGCTCCCATCTTTGATTAAGTCTTTGCATGAGAGGGCAAAACAATTGAGGATGCAATGCGTCGTAAAAGGAATGGAGGTCGAGGTAACCTACACCGACAACAAACAGGCGGTGGAGGTATCCAAAGTGAGTTTGGTTGATAGGACATGCCATTGTAGGGGATGGCAGATCCGTGGGATACCACCGCATACACGCATTGTTTTTCATGAGTGTTATAGGGGGTGAAGATGGTGAAGTTGATCAGTATGTGTCAGAGTATTTCTCTGTTGCCAAATTTAGGGCTGCATATGCTATGAATGTTCCTACCTTGTTGGGAAAAGACCAATGGATGAAAGTCGATCCAGGCTTCAAACTGTACTCTCCAGCATTGACTAGACCGGCAGGTAGGCCGAGGAAGAATAGGATCAGAGCTAGTGCAGAGGGTGGTGCACCGATTCGAAAACGTAAGTGCAAACGTTGTGGAATCCCTGGACACATTGCTAGGATTTGTAAAAATGGAGTTGACCCAGCTTTTGGAATGGAAGATCAAAGGAGCAGAAAATGCAGAGGAGAATGAAGCAGCAATTCAACTTGAGATTGAAGCAACAATTCAACATGAGGTGATTGAAGCAGCAAATGCAGAGGAGATAGAAGCAGCAGTTCAACATGAGGAGATAGAAGCAGCAGTTCAACAGAGGGAACAGATGGATGTAGAATGGCTTCAACCGATGAGTCTAGAGGAGAGGGAACAGTATAGACAAGAATGCCTCGAAAGTAGTAAGGCCATGATAGATGCTAACTTCGAAGAGTACATGGCAGAAGAAAAAGCACAAGCTTTGCAGAAGAAGAAGAACAAGAAAGAGGGCAAAAGGAAGGTAGACACCGGTAATATCCCTGGTAGGGTTACCCGGAGTAAGGTGGTGGCCCCGGCGAGTCACACCAGGAGCAAGAGAAAGATTTTATTCTGAACAACTAATTTGAATTTGTATGAACAATTTGTATTGTGGTTCCCTTTGTATTGGGGATCCCTTTGTGTTGAACAATTTGTATTGGGGATGCCTTTGTGTTGAACAATTTGAATTTGTATGAACAATTTGTATTGTGGTTCCCTTTGTATTGGGGATCCCTTTGTGTTGAACAATTTGAATTTGTATGAACAATTTGTATGCCACATTTAAGCCACATTTATCATTTTAGGGTTTTAGGGTTTTAGGGTTTTAGGGTTTTAGGGTTTTAGGGTTCAATTCAAAATAATTCAAAACATGGTGGAACCTTCCCATGGAGCCTTGTTATGTTACCTACAACCTAGAGAAATAATAATGGAAAAGGAAATATAGAGATATGAAGTTTTTATGCCAAAAGCTTCAAAACCACTTCCTAGTCCATGAGCTACTAGATATGAAGATGCATGGCTTTCTGCTCAATACACCTCCCAAATACCCACTATGCTTACAAACTTTGTCCAAATGAGTCCAAATTCGTCACACTTGTGTATCTTTGAGTTGCAAACAATATCTAGTCGGCCAAAATGTAATATATTGTTCAAATAACACAATTTTACAATTTTTTTGCCAAAAGCTTCAATTTCCCTTAGTCCGTTTATTATTTGGGTGCCCCTGTTTTACCTAGTATTACTCAGTTTTCCCCCTCCGGGCCCACTTGTTTTACTCAGTCATACTCGCTTGCCCTTCCGATAAACATTTCCTCACTTTTCCCCCTCTTAGTTCTACTCAGTTTTCCTAACTTGTACTCACCGGCTGATCTCTCGATTGGTCGAGATGTATGTCACACGGATCTTGGTTAGTTGAAAGCTCAACGAACGCTTGCACCGTTCGATCATTTATGATCGGACGGCCTGTATCTCTCTCTCTACCACGATGGACGCATACGGAGACAAGAGCAGAGCACATACCTACCAACCCTGGCAGTCGCATATTCCAGTCGCATCCTCCTCTCTCGTATTTCCTCTCTTACTACGGCGGTCGCGGCGGCGCGGATCTAACCGTGCGTGCGGCAGCGTGCGGCGGCGCAGATCTAACCGTGCGTGCGGCGGCGTGCGGCGGCGCGGATCTAACCGTGCGTGCGGCGGCGCGGATCTAACCGTGCGTGCGGCGGCGCGGATCTAACCGTGCGTGCGTCGGCGTGCGGCGGCGCGGATCTAACCGTGCGTGCGGCGGCGTGCATCTAACCGTGCGTGCGCCGTGGATCTAAGAGTGCCGGTGAGGATCTAACCGTCAGAAATAGTTGAAATGTTTCTCTCTGTCTCACTTTCGATTCTATTCTCAGATCTGTTGAATGATGAAGAACACCAAGACGGCGGCCGTGCGGCGCGGTGGTCATCGATGCCACGAACATTGAAGCCATCGCCTACAACATCGCTTCGACGGCGCAGACCCAGCCTTCAATGTCGGAGCCTGTTGATGTCTCACTTCCGGTGCCGAGAGTGCGAATCGATGCCAAGACGATTGAAGCCATCGTCTACAACCGCGCTGCAAAGCCGCCGATCCAGCCATCCGCAGATCCGTCGCTGATGAAGAACACCAAGACAGCGGCGGTTCCGACACTGGTCATCGATGCCACGAACATTGAAGCCATCGCCGATAACATCGCTTCAACGTTTGATGGCGCAGATGACCACCCCTCAGCCGCCCGTCGTCCCGGCCTTTCTTGCCCATCGCTGCGCGACCGTGTTCGACGCCGCAAATTGGGATAAATTATTATAAATTTGTATTTTTCAATTTCCAAATGGGATAAAATTGTTCGAACTACTACCTCCGTCTCAAAAAAAGCTTCTTCACGTTCTTGATGTGTCCATGTACATCCGTATGTATGATTTGAATTCTATCCCAACTTGATTGGGAAGATATTGATATGTATTTGATCCGGAGGCTGGTACATGCTTTCACTTTTGGGATCCCTTGCTAAAATTATCGTGCACATTACTTAGCACAAGTAGGAAATTGTACACCGAAATACAGTGCTTAGAGCCACAACAAAATACAAGTGGTTAGAGCCATCTACCGAATAACAATTCTATACTAAATCGTCTACCAGAACCACATAACTGCTAGGACAGGGATGACACCTAATAAAACTGCACAGATGAATCTACTTTTCTCCTCTCCCATCACTTTTAGTTCATGTTCTAGATTTTCTACCACTTGATCAAATACGGCAAGATCTGTCTCAACTCTCAACTTCTCCTTGCGAATAAGCTCTGAATTCTTCTTTTCTTCATCCACAATACGCTTCAGCTCGAATATCATCAGGTTTTTACGGGCCAATTCATCACCTAAATTGGCCACCTTCTCCTCCAAATCCATCCTCTGCTACACCACCGGGTTGATTCATCTTGGTATGCAATGTACCATGGATCATCGGCTTGCCCGGCTAATCGTAACAATAATGGAAAAAAGAACAACTGAAATCACCCCAACAGGCCATGGCGGAACTTCAAATTCAACGGTAGTACAGAGAGCTGAAGCTATATACCTGCACTTCCGACGAGGTAGGAGAAGTAGAACGTGGCCACGACATGATCGAATCCCCACCCTCGCCGGTGTACCCGCTACGACGAGACATTGAGGACTATTTCGTACCTGCAAACTCCAATAAATTACGGGAACCGAATCGATTAGGGGCGGGGAGGCAGAAGCGGAGGTCTACCAATTGGTGCGCGGAACAAATCCCGGTCGTCGTGGGCGGCGGATCTGCTTGCGGCGGACTTTCCTGCGGTGGGTACAATGCGTGCGGACGAAACAAGTGCTGGAGCCGTGGTTGACGTGCAGCGCCGCAGTTCGTCCGACGCCGCCGAGGGACAGAGCCGGCGGCGCGACGAGGCGCCGGCGCGCCGCCGGCGATGGCTGCTCCGTCCGACGGTGGGGAACGAGCTGCCAGCGGTTCTCCGGTCTAGCTTAAGAATAATTAATTAGCGAACTTGTTGCTTCTCTCTATGATATTCTCTAAAGACATATATCAGAGCGGCAAGATATGATTTTTTCTCTCTAAATAAATAGACGACCTCACTGGTCATTGGCTGCGGCAGCCCCACAGAGCGGCAATATATGAGTTTCTCTAAATAAATAGACGACCCCACTGGTCATTGGCTGCGGCAGCCCCACAGAGCGGCAATATATGTCTTCTCCTGAAAAATAGACTACCCCACTGGTCATTGGCTGCGGAGGCCCCACAGAGCGGCAATATATGAGTTTCTCTAAATAAATAGACGACCCCACTGGTCATTGGCTGCGGCAGCCCCACAGAGCGGCAATATATGTCTTTTCCTGAAAAATAGACGACCCCACTGGTCATTGGCTTCGGAGGCCCCACAGAGCGGCAATATATGAGTTTCCCTAAATAAATAGACGACCCCACTGGTCATTGGCTGCGGCAGCCCCACAGAGCGGCAATATATGTCTTTTACTGAAAAATATACGACCCCACTGGTCATTGGCTGCGGCAGCCCTATAGAGCGGCCCCATTTGTCATTGGCAGCACCGCGTATAAAATCATGAAATAAAACGGCCCACACGTCAGCGATAGATGGATGGCTGCTCCGACGTGTCTCCTGACCCTACCCGTCAGCACGAGACGGTCAGGGAGGAGCTGCCCCTGTGCGGCCCCACCCGGTCAGACTAACGGTCAAGGCCTCTGACCTGACGGCTACCGGCCGTTCCAGCACTTGTGCGTGTTTCAAACTAGAGGAGGGGAAAACTGAGGAAAAACTAAGGGACTGGGGAAAACTGAGTACAACTAACGAACCAGGGGCACGAAACTAGAAAACCCAAAAATATAAAAGCGGTTCAGATATTTACTGAGGAAGCGGCGACTTTGCGTCCTTATACGCTTAAGGATCGTTTCCTCGCGAGCAGCTTGTGCAGCTATGTGCTCACTCAGCGAATTTTCGGCGGCGTGAAGTCTTTTTCTCAGATCTTCGACACCAGCAGCTTCAGACTTGGCCTTGACAGCCTCTGCTTTAGCATTAGCAGCGTCCAATTCGGCCTTTTTACGAGCTTCCTCACTTTGCTCTAGTCTTTGAGCTAGTGCATTGGAGCGCTCGCTCATAGCCGCCATTTTTTCTATCGGGAAAGATAGAATTTTGTTAAAATATCGACAACAAAGGAGTAACAGAGTAATGGTACAAAAGACAGCGGCAAGGCATCACCTTCAGCTTGTTGAGCATATTCACGATATCCAACGAATTGGACACCGATACGAAGAAGATCTTTGATCATAGGCTGTTAAAAAAAAAAGAAGGGAGACAAAGCAAGAAAATTTCGGTATGAGGAAAGTATAACGGCACTTAGAAGTAAACAGAAGAAAGACAAACAAGAATATGGGGGACATACATCGTCCAAAAGAGGGTTCGAAGAACTACTCAATTGAAGACTTGGGTCTGGAATTACTTCAGTCCTTGCCCTTTTTGGCGAAGGGACAAGGGGGCTCGAAGGAGGAGTAGATGTGCCAACATTTTGTTGAGGAGGCAACGATTCCTCCCCTTCAACTGGTTTTTCTGAAATAACTAAAGTATGTGACGTGCTCGTTCGAGCAGCCACATCTAAAGTTGGTATTTCTTCATCATCACTGTGACAAAATAGTGGCAGCATAAAAAGCAAGGCAAATAAAATTCTTCGAATAGAAAAGAAAAAGGAACTTACGAGCTGATGATACTCTCGATATATGGATCATAAGCTGCCTTTCGGGTTGCAGGAGCAGTTTCTTCGGGTTTCGAGGTCCCGGAATCTTCGGCATTGCTCCTTTTCCTCTTGTTCTTTGGAGAAACAGCAGGAGGAGGAGATTGTGCTGATGTTGTACCTTCAGAGGCAGCATCCTTTTCAATAGATCCCGCAGATTTTCGAGAATCTGTGGGTTCATTCACAAAAGAGAGGGTCTCCTGGTTATCATCGTCGACAACGGTTCTTTCTTCGACTTCTCCATCCTCAGGAAGAGGAGGAAGGGAAGCCATAGTAAGATGGTTCTACAAGAAAATAGTGACAAAATAGAATAAGTGAGATACCAATACAATAAGATACAAAGAAAAGTTTAGAACAAGATAGAAACTCGAGAAGACAAAATACCTCGGGAAGAGGATTGGAAGCACTATATGGTTCCACTCGACAGGAGGAGGGAATAGGATCCTTCTTGCCTAGTCGAGAAATTCTTCGAACCAATTTTTCCAGATCCTTTACAGAAAGATCACTAGAGAGTCTGTTGGCGTCATTTTCACCAGAATACGTCCAAAGGGGATTTTTGCGAGCCTGAAGAGGCTGCACTCTAATCCTAAGGAAATAGGCAGTGATTTGAACACCAGACAGCTCTTTGCCTCGAGTGTTTTGAAGCTGATGGATGCGAGTCATGAGTGCTTCTGTCGCCTTTTTCTCTTCCTCAGAAGCTTCGACATCCCAGGAACGGCGACGCTGAATCCTGGCACTTCCGTCGAAAGGAACTATGTTGTGTTCCACAGAGTTGGCGCTTTCCTCGTGTATATAGAGCCACTTTTTTCGCCACCCTTGAACAGAATCAGGAAACTTGACGTCGAAATAATCAACGTCAGTTCGAACACAGATAACAACACCACCTATGTTATAAGTGGTGTTGTGGGAGCCATTGCGGCGGAGGCAGAAAATGCGTTTCCAAAGAATCCAATTAGGAGTGATTCCAAGGAAGCATTCGCAAAGCGTGATGAAAATAGAAATGTGAAGGATGGAATTGGGGGTCAACTGGTGTAGTTGAATCCCATAAATGAAAAGAAGGCCGCGAAGGAAATCATGGATTGGGGTCGAAAGGCCGCGGATTAGATGATCAACAAAACTAACCCGGTACTCTATTGGAGGCTTGGGGTAGCTTTCTTCACTGGGAAAGCGGATGGCGTCCTCCTTCTTCATGAGGCCAAGCCTCTTCAGCATGTTGGTGTCTTGGTTGGAGATTTTGGATCTCTCCCACTCAAGATCCTCGGCAGCCATCTTGGATTCCGGAGTGCTGTGGCGAGTGAGTCGCGTGCGCGGTGGCATCAACGGCAATGGGCAAAGTAAGGTCTGTGAGTGCAGAAGCTTGGAGAGAATCGGGCGCAGGAGAAGTTTTGCGAAGGGGAACAGATGAGCGGCGCAAGCGAGGGGATGAACGGAGGTTGAAGAAAGGTTTATATAAGAATCGGGTGAAGCAGCGTACCGTTGGATGGAGGAATCGTGTGGTGAGAATCGATCTTCTAGATACAAGGGTAAAAAGGTATTTTTCCTGAGATAGGCGTTACCGTACGTGCGCCAGAAAAAGCGGAGGACGTGTGTCCCCCACTTGCACGACGTGTCAACGTGATGGAAGCAATAGACCCACAGGGCAGAAAAATCACGACTATTTGAGAAGGATGAAGTAAATTTGATTAAGGGAAGTATGTCGACAAGAATAATAAAAGAAGACTGGCGACAGCAAGAATTATTCAATACTTCGTGAGCTTTTGATCAAAAACAAGTTTTTCCCCAAATGCTCGGGGGCTACTTCGGAAAAAAGTAAAATTTCGACTATGGCAATATAGAAATTGCGGGAGCCTACAACCAAGCACAAGTTCTTGGCTGAAGCCTCGGGGGCTACTCCCATCGGGAGCGCTGTTCGCGCACCCGAGAGATAAAAAATAAAAAGAAGAAGAAGAAAGAGATCATATTGGGAAATAATGATAATATAGGGACAAGGTGGACTAAAATGTTGAGCCTACAACCAAGCACAAGTTCTTGGTTGTAGCCTCGGGGGCTACTCCCATCGGGAACGCTGTTCGCGTGCCCGATGAAATTAACAAAGGAAAAATAGCAAAGCAGGAGAGTATATTTCGAGTTATAGTTAACTCTACATATACTCCCATCGGGAGAACAATATAAGTCATATTTGACTCGATAAAATGTGCCATTCCAACAGCCGGAAAAGCACTCGACAATATATTCTCAGAACGCCGAAGTTGCGATCAATTTCTGAATGCCGCAAATTTGCGAAGATAAGACCCCAGATCCGTTCTGCCGGGCGTGGCATCGCCAAAGACTGCGCTCTGCTACCTTTTATCCGTATCAACAGATACGAAGAAAAATCCTAACGGACGCGTTAGGTACCCGATAAATTTGACTGGGACTCGACAGAATGGTAAGACCTTAAGCGGCACCTGTCGAAGTTTACACCAGTATCCCGAGATAATGTCCAGGGACGTGATTTTGAAGTAGGTTTTTGCGGATTGCCACTAGAGCAGTTAACTAGTACCTGATCCGTCAGATGAACTAGCCCCAATTACCAGTATCCCTGTACAAAATATAGAATTTTATGTGAAGAAATATGAAAAAGTTAAGGCTTTCGAGTAAAAATAAACAGTGGAGATTTTCCCTGACTCTACGATTCAAGCAAAATCTCGGGGGCTACTGACATAGGCATCCCAAATGGGCCTGCCAAATATAGTACCCGGAGTTTACTGAAGGCCCACTACCCGAAGAATAAGAAGATTCGAGAGCCCAAGATGTATTTAAGGAAAAGATAGAGTTGTAATAGGAAGTGTTATTTGTAATCTGGTGGGATGAGTTAGAAACCGTCCCGGACTCTGTAAACTTGTATAGCACGAATCCCTCGGCTCCACCTCCTATATAAAGGGGGAGTCGAGGGACGAAGAATCAATCGAATCATTGTCTGCAAACCCTAATTTTCATAATCGTCGAGTACTTTTCGGCTGAAACCTTCGAGATCTACTTGCCCTCTACTTCTAACTAAACCCTAGCCTATAATCCATAGGCATTGACAAGTCGATACCTTGTCACCTATAGTACTCGTGCCTAGCTCAACTGAAAATTAATTAAGATACATGGCCAGATTCGAATCTTGGAGTCATTCAGTCATAGTCGTGTCTAGCCCTATAAACATCGCCACTGTAGTCGTCGTAGTCGCCGTCATCATCGTCGCTGGCATCGGGGTCACGGTAGTCAAACCTCGGCGGGTGAGCACGCGTGGGCTGGGACTGAGGGTAGCGCAGGCAGGGGCCACGGTAGGCCATGACGCCCTGGAGAGTCCGGCCGCGCCACCACAGCCGACGGCCGGCCTCGTTGAAGTTCGGAGGAGGCGGGCCGCCCTCCTCGTGCCTGGCAAGCGCCCTCTCACGCCGATTGATGAAGAAGCTTTCCCAAGTCGGGCTGTAGTCGGGATGCCACTGGGGATTCCTCCGTTGCTCTGGCGTGAGCTCGAAGTAGTAGTGGTTCGTGATGGCCATCTCGCGCGCCACACCTAGAGGGACAGGAGGGACCGGTACCCCTCCGACGCTCAGCAACCAGCCGGTAGGGACGCGGTAGCCCGGCGGGCAGGGGTAGTTCGACGCGCAAAGCGCCTCCGCCTCCCGGAGGGTTAGAGATACGATGGAAGCCATGTGACCTGGTGATGAGGTTTGCAGATATGAGTCTAGATGTGAGATGTAAATGGAGGCCAAGCCAACATATATATAGTGAAAAAATGGCGGGAGGACGGAGGCGGGAAGCAGTGGAAAGCGCGGGAAGAAAAATAGGCGGGAACGCAGTGGCGCCAAAAACTGTCGGTGGGATAAGGACGTGTGGGTAACCTTCAGTCCCGGCTGGTGGGTACAACCGGGACTAAAGATCCTTTTTTGTGTCATCTAACAAAACTGTCGGTGGGATAAGGACGTGTGGGTAACCTTTAGTCCCGGCTGGTGGGTACAACCGGGACTAAAGATCCTTTTTTGTGTCATCTAACAAAACTGTCGGTGGGATAAGGACGTGTGTGTAACCTTTAGTCCCGGCTGGTGGGTACAACCGGGACTAAAGATGTCGGCAGGATAAGAACGCATGGGTGGACGCACTGCTCGATGAGATAAAGCATGTAGCGCACGACGCCCTGTCGAAGGAACAAGACAAAGTAGAAGAGGTGTCGTGCCTATAAAAGGAGCATCGATACGCCTTGCCAAACAGATCAACAAGCCAAGCAGAGTTTCATTCCCATGGATGAAGGGAAGGGTTGGGAAATCTCCCGTGGCGCAGCTTCTCGAAGATGTCGTTGGTGCACACGCCCTACGACATCTTCGGAAGCTGCTCCTCGGAATTTTTCCCTGCAAGCCCCTAAACGACTACATCTCATCTAACAGTGTTGGGGAAAGGGTTGGGAAATCTCCCGTGGCGCAGCTTCTCGAAGATGTCGTTGGTGCACACGCCCTACGACATCTTCGGAAGCTGCTCCTCGGAATTTTTCCCTGCAAGCCCCTAAACGACTACATCTCATCTAACAGTGTTGGGGAAAGGGTTGGGAAATCTCCCGTGGCGCATCTCCACTTTTAATATCTTACATACAGTTACATGATTACACAAAAATAAATGGGAAATTGATTGCCATGTTGAGATACTCATTTGTGCCATGAACATTCTTCAATTAACTTGATGATGGAGCATATTCATCATTTAATTAATCTTCTTCGGCCGTAACCATGGAGCATCTTCATCATTTAACTTGATGCTTGGATCAATGTTCACTCTGAAGGGTGGAATTTCATCAAACTGATTATAATCTTCTGACATGTCTGTCTTGTCCTCCACTCCCACGATGTTTCTTTTTCCGTAAAGAACTATGTGGCGCTTTGGCTCATCGTTTGATGTATTTGTTTCCTTATGTTTCCTTTTTCTTGGTTTGGTAGACATATCCTTCACATAGAAAACCTGGGCCACATCCTTGGCTAGGACGAATGGTTCGTCTCTATACCCAAGATTGTTGAGATCCACCGTTGTCATTCCATACAACTTGTCTACCGAACCCCGCCTCCTGTTTTGTTGACCCATTTGCACCTAAACAAAGGGACCTTAAAAGAAGGTCCATACTCAAGTTCCCATATATCCTCTATGTAACCATAATATGTGTCATTTGGGCCTTCATTCATTATTGCATCAAAGCGGACACCACTGTTTTGGTTGGTGCTCTTTTTATCTTGGGCGATCGTGTAAAATGTATTCCCATTTATCTCGTACCCTTGGAAAGTCACTACAGTCGAAGATGGTGTCTGGGCCAGCAAGTACAACTGATCTTCAATATGTTTGTTATTCAGGAGATGTTTTTGCAACCAACCGCCGAAAGTCGACATGTGCTCACGTCTAATCCAATCGTTCGACTGCGCCGGGTTACGGGAGCGTAGAAAGTTCTTGTGGTCACCGATATACGGAGCCACCAAGGTGGAACTTTGTAGGACCGTGTAGTGTGCTTGAGTCAAAGAAATCCCGTCCCTACATATCATTGATTTCCTTCCTAGCGTGCCTTTTCCACTTAGTCTCCCTTCATGCCGCGATTCAGGAACACCAATCGGCTTAAGGTCAGGAATAAAGTCAACACGTAATTCAATGACCTCCTCTGTTCCATAGCCCTTGGAGATGCTTCCTTCTGGCCTAGCACGGTTATGAACATATTTCTTCAAGACTCCCATGAACCTCTCGAAGGGGAACATATTGCGTAGAAACACAGGACCGAGAATGGAAATCTCATCGACCAGGTGAACGAGGAGATGTGTCATAATATTGAAGAAGGATGGTGGGAACACCAGCTCAAAACTAACGAGACATTGGACCACATCATTACGCAACCTCGGTAGAATTTCTGGATTTATTACCTTCGAGAAATTGCATTGAGGAATGCACATAGCTTCACAATGGGCAGTCGAACATTTTCCGGTAGAAGCCCCCTCAATGCAATCGGAAGCAACCGTGTCATTATCACGTGACAGTCATGAGACTTCAGGTTGGAATGTTTTCTTCTCCATATTTATTATTCCCTTTATATTGGAGGAGAAGCCAGACGGGACCTTGATACTGCTAAGACATTCAAAAAATATTTCCTTCTCTGCTTTTGTAAGAGCGTAGCTGGATAAATGACGTCCTTTAACTCTCTCATGCAGCTTTTCGGGGTCTTTCCAACGTTGCTGGTCCTCCCGTGCTTCGGTGTATCTTTTGTCTTCCCGTACACACCCGTAAAGCCTAGCAGGTTCACGCAAAGATTCTTCGTCACGTGCATCACATCGATTGAAGAGCGGACCTCTAAGACTTCCCAATAGGGTAGATCCCAAAATATAGATTTCTTCTTCCACATGCGCGTGTCCGGCATCGTCATTCGGAACAGACCGTCCGCCAGACCCTTTCCAAATATTACATCTAGATCCTTGACCATACCAAATATATCAACACCATCACGATGGGGAGGCTTCCTCCGGTGATCAGCCTCACCGTTGTAATGCTTGCCTTTCTTTCTTACGGGATGGGTAAGCCTAAGAAATCGACGATGCCCCAGGTACACGACCTTCTGACCTTTTTCCAAATAATCACCTTCGAGCTCATGTAAACAGTGTGTGCATGCATTGTATCCCTTGTTTGACTGTCCCGAAATGTTACCAAGAGCAGGCCAGTCATTGATGGTTACTGAAAGCATCGCTCTTAGGTCAAATTCCTCCCTGCTTGTGCTCGTCCCACACACGTACACCTGCTAGGGACCACAGCTGTAGAAGTTCTTCGACTAATGGCTTCAGGTACACATCAATGTCGTTCCCGGGTTGCTTCGGGCCTTGTATGAGCACCGGCATCATAATGAACTTTCGCTTCATGCACAACCAAGGAGGAAGGTTATATATACAAAGAGTCACGGGCCAGGTGCTATGGCTGCAGCTCTGCTCTCCAAAAGGATTCATGCCATCCGTACCGAGACCAAACCGTAAGTTCCTTGCATCCTGTGCAAAGTTTGGGAACTCTCTATCGATTTTTCTCCATTGGGAGCCATCAGCAGGGTGCCTCAACATCACGTCTTTCTTACGGTCTTCTTTGTGCCATCGCAACAACCTAGCATGCTCTTTATTTCTCGAACAAGCGTTTCAGCCGTGGTATTATAGGAGCATACCACATAACCTTGGCAGAACCCTCTTCTGGGCGCTCGCCTCAACATCACCAGGGTCATCTCGTCTGATCTTATACCGCAATGCAAGTGCACACCGGACATGCATCCAAATTCTCGTACTCATCGCGGTAGAGGATGCAGTCATTAATGCATGCATGTATCTTTTGCACATCTAATCCTAGAGGGCAGACAATCTTCTTCGCTTCGTACGCATCGGCGGGCAATTCGTTACCCCTTGGAAGCTTCCTCTTAATTATTGTCAAGAACTTTCCAAATCCTGAGTCGGTGACACCGTTCTCGCCTTCCATTGCAACAATTCCAGTGTCTGCCTAGCTTTTTATGGCCATCTTCGCAAGTTGGGTATAACAATTTGTTGTGATCTTCTATCATCTTGTCGAAGGCCAACCTTTCCTTTTCAGTTTCACATTCTCTCCTTGCATCAAGAATGGCCCGGCCAAGATCATCATCGCAGGCTCATCTCGGTGCCTCTTGATCTTCTACTTCATTGTCTTCATTGCCTTCTGCGGTATCATCGTATTCGTGGAAATTGGGATAACCGTCATCATCCTCTTCCTCTTCGTCATTGTCTTCCATCATAACCCCTCTTTCTCCGTGCTTGGTCCAACAATAGTAACTGGGCATGAAACCGGATCGCAGAAGGTGGCTGTGAATGAGACTCGAGCGAGCGTAATTTACGGTATTCTTGCAGTCCACACATGGACAATACATGAAGCCACCATGTTTGTTTGCCTCCGCCACGGCCATAAAATTATCCAGGCCCGCAGTGAACTCGTCAAACCGTCGGTCAATGTACATCCATTGCCGATTCATCTGCATGATATAATTAAGCTGATCAAAACCATTACAGAACATCACGATGTATATATACACATGCATTTTATCAATTGCAGATGAAAATGATAAAGTTGTTAACCTCGATGAAGAAGAAAAAAGCAAGTTAAGTGTGGCTTGATTTGTGTAAACTCAAGTGGCAAATCCTCTTAAGCATTTCATCAAACACCTCTTGTGCATGTGAAGAAGAGAGGAGAGCAATACACCCTCTTGTGAAGATAGTGAAAAAATGGCTAAGTGTGGCTCACACTTGGGCAGGGGCAAGGTTATATAGCCAGAGGGGGGCCTTTGGACCCGGTTTGTCATACAAACCGGGACTAAAGGGTTCCCCAGGCTGACACGGCCTGCCGCGCCCTGCGGGTGGACCCTTTGGTCCCGGTTTGTATGACAAACCGGGTCCAAAGCCCGCTACAGGACACGCGCCAGCGGGTGGGGTCGTCCTGGGCAGAAACGAACCGGGTCCAATGGGGGCATTGGACCCGGTTTGGTTCAGCAGTGGGTCATTTGCTTGGGTCCAAAGGCCTCTTCTCCACTAGTGATAGATAAGCTTGATAAACTCATTTTAACAAACTTAGCAATGTAATCAATTCTTCATGAAACAAGAGTTCAAGAAGGATATTTGGTTCATCGAGATGCTTTATCTTTGTAGACTTTGGTTCGAGTGTTCATGTGATTTAGACCTAACGGACCTGGGTTTTATTTATTTTTCACTAATTTATGAGCCATCACTACAACGTGTAGGTATGAGTAGCTCATCCAGTGCTCTCACCTTGACTCGTTAAGCACTTTTATTAATAAGCTAAAAATGCCAACTCCGCTGGACTTACTAGTGTCCGAGTTCGTGTCAAGTAATGCCAAATTTTCATGTACTTATTTAGCTCGGGAAGTTTCGAGTTTTATTTTCACCCTAGGTGTAATTACCAAAAAAAAAAGTGGTCGCCGCAGTGCCAAAGCGGGCATGGGCTCTCTAGTCCGTACTGTCTTTTTTTAATCTATACCTAATAATAAAGGAGCTAACGTTTCCCTGGTTTGGTCCGTATGGGTTTCTGCCAAAAAGTTTCGTCAACGCTTTTTTTGGACGGTTTTGTCCTCCCACCAAATCTTATAATACAGCAGGTTGCCATTGTACCGGTTCGTTTGTTTTGTTTCCTCCGGACTCTTCTCCCCAAGCGATCCCCTCCTCCACCAGAAGAAATCGATCATTGCCAGTGGCGGCTCCACGCGCCGCTGCTCTCCGCGTCGTGCCCGCAACCGCGAAATCCATCTTCGCAGTTTCTCCCGGACGCGCGTGGGCGAGGCCAGGTAGTATGGGCCTAGATTGGATCCCTTCGGTTCTGCGCGCCGCCGATCCGATCGGATCCCGTCGAGGAGCCGCGAGCGAGCTCGATCCCAACACCGTGTCACTAGATCGGGACGAAGCCGAGGGAGCCCAGCATGGACGGGTCATCGCATGAGGGTGCAGTGGACAAATCTTCTCCGCTCTACCAGTCCCAAACTCCACCTAAATCCGCGCATCCGGCCGTCGAGTTGCCGTATGCGCCTTAGTACTCCGGCCCGGAAAGTCTCATGACGTTGCTGCCCTGATCTGGTCAACCGTCGTTGACTCGGCCGATGGAAAATTCCCCATCTTCACTTAACGCCTGTGTATATGTGGAGATTAGGGAGTGAACGGCCGGCGGATGACCGGCGGCAACAACCAATCGCAGAGACCTGGGGACTTCGGCTGCTCAAGCACAAAATCCTCGAGCTACATGAGATCACCAGCTCTAGGCAGTAGTGCCATTCTCTCACGGCGCCCCCCAGGCAGCGGAGATTACGAGCTCCGGCCAGCCTTCTCCACTCACGGTGTCCATGCTTCTTTCCAGTTGTTACTGCTTATATGTCCCAAATCTTCAAAACAAGATTGGCATGCGATGCTGCCCATGCTCATGCTCTCCAAATTCGGTTTTAGACAAGCTGGATTTATTGGTTCAGATGGAAGAAACAAGAAAAGAAAGCAAAGACCAAGAAAAAAATGAAGAGAGGTGGAAATTTAGAGGTTGAGCCGGAGCTGCAGGCCCCAATCCAAATGGAGCTGTTCGGCTGTGTCTTCAGGTGCTTCTCTGCCGACTAACACATCGAGCTGCTGGTGTGCCAATAATAGGTGGGCACGGTGCTTGCCTTGACCAAGTGGCAAGGAGTGACTTTCATCTAAATGCAGAGGCCGGATCTTTCTTGCTTGCTATAAGCTCCAATTGATTCATAGATCTCCAATGGTACACGGGTTGATGCATAATTCTTTTATAAGCTTGACACCTATTTAAGCCTGATGTTGTGAGGCGGTGTTAACGATTTTTGAAAATTGCTTCTTACAATCTTGTGTCTATAATATAATCTATCTATTTTGACCAAGATAAGCTATCTACTAGCAATTTGTATCCTCACGTCGGCTCCTGTATTACAACTCCGCTTCTTTTATCTCGGTGTCACTGTATATACTTTCAATGCAGGTTACAACTTACAAGTAATGGTGCACCGTAGGCCATTTCATTTTTTTAATGTACTAAGAATTGCTAGGAAATTTTGATATGTTGGCAGTGCAGAAGTTAGGGCTGATTTTTTCATGATAGACAGTTCCGTAGAATACTTGACTGGATTTTATTGTATGAAGACGTTGTTTTTTTCTTTTGTGAAATATAGGTGCAGGTTGCAGTGGAATATCAGTCAAAACATAAATGGAATTAACACTATGGATTACTGAATCGGATATGAATCAACTTAGATGTTTCTGAAACAGCTCCAAGCACCGGAGAGGGAGAGAATAGAGGGGGACAATCTCTCTGTTTTGACTCTACACAACCGCATTGCAGCTGCATCCTCCGGTACATCTCAGCAATACGAACCGACAAAGTGCAAAGAAAAAGAGACCCGGAAGCGAGCGCGAGGTTGGCCCCTAAATTTTGTTGCATCTTTCTGTTCTCTTTTTAGTTATTTTGGTCTCCCTAAAAAGTCAGCTTCACTTCCTAACTTGATCCAGCATATGAATGAAAATCTAAATTCTTTTTGCGTTGCTAATTGCCTCCATTATGTTACTGTTATTCTGTATTGAATTCATAAACATTACAAAACAGTCGAGGATATGGTCGTGTGGGGATTGAAAAGAATAGACGAGAATAAACAGGAAGAGAGAGGGAAATAGGTCAATTACGTACTCACTAAACTAAATAAAAATAAACTCTCTTCGGTTCATAATAAGACCGAGGACGTAGTATATTTTAAAAAAAACTAATTTAAAATAGTTGATTAAGAAACAAAATAACAATGAAGTATGGATTAAATTAAAAAATTATGAAGTAAGATTTGTTTAGGCGGGTCAATCAACTTTGAGCCTATGGTGAAAAAAAGATGAAATATCAACAAAAAATATTTGCTGAAGTGTTTAAGTATTTGTTCCTTCCGGTGCAACGCACGGGCACTTTTTCTAGTCTTTCTCTAAGCAAATCAGATGCTGGCCCCACACACATGACAAACCCTTCTCTCTCTCTCTCAATCATACCGTTCATCATAAACTCAGCATTTAAGCTTGTGTCCGAAGAGCCCAGAAAGGAGATCCATGGATGAAAAGTTGGGGCAAGAGGAAAGCCAGCTTTTCAAGAGTCATGGCCTCATGTGTGCATGTTCCTTGCTTTTACATATGGTCTTTTTCTAGCTGACTGCTCGGGTAGAGCCTAAATTATTTAACCCCGATTGCCTGATTCACCACAAAACTGGATGGAAAGTCATGAAAAAAAAGAGAGAGCACAAAGGTGACTCGCGAAATAAAAAGCCACTTAATCTGAAGTTTCAGTTGCGGACAGCGCAATAGCAACCAGATAAGTATACACCTTCATGAATTCGCAAAAAGAAGTATACACGTTCATGAAAACGGGGCAATGTGGCCAAACCTTTTCCCCAAAACCTCAATCCCTTTTTTCAGTCTATGGTTATTCTTAAAAGCTTCTTTGCTTAAATACATCAGAGAGATATGCTTGTTGTTTTCCGTATTAGTAGAATGCAGGCCTTACTAGGTGTATATGTTTACAATCCACCGACCTCTGAGATCCTTGTCTACTACTAATTAATCTTCTCTTTCTTAATAGATGGCCCCATTTTCCTGGTCTCCCAGCGAGCCACATAGCCTTATTAACCCACGCGCTGCATTTGCTAGCCGTCGCTGGTCGCTCTCTACCTCCCCTCGATTTTCTCCACATGGGCTGGCATCGCTTCTTCGTACATGTCTGGCGTGCCGCCCACTTGGGCTAGAGAAGAAAAGCCTGTACATAAATCACTTCGGTCGCTTGCCCTTCTGACGTTCATGTTCTTGGTCGTGCTCTCAGCCGCCCGAGCATTATTTCCAAAGATTGAACGCTCTCATGCCTTTTCCCCTTCTCCACCAAACTAGAACGCTCACAGCTTTCTCCTTCCCACCATTTTTCTCAGCTTTAATTAGTTACAACCCTCCAATGTTCACCTTCCCTTTCTCAACCCTTCTCATCCCGTCCTCGCCTTCAAGCCTGCAGAGCGTGCCTTGCCATCATCGTTACTTGCAAGGCCAAGAAGAGGTAGGTCCTCTTCCAATCAGTCTTGGATTCGTGAGGTGTTGAAACCCATGCGCAATGGACACATATACAGAATCTACGCCCTGCCCCCATGATCTCTGGGCAACCGAGGGACTGCTATTGCGTGTCTGTGTCTGATCTTCTAATCTCCCCAATGGAACTGCTATGGAATCATCCGACGGCCTTTATCGACAAATCATCTCACGACCTGAAGAAAGTCTACCCTGAAAACTGAGGTATAGCTGCTCAGCCTGATCTTTTAATCTCGACACCGATCTTCTCTACTGTCATCTCACATCGGTCTTCATGCAACTGTCCGCTTCAGTTTCCTGGATTAGGAGATTTTGCCGTAAGCATTTGGCTTCTTAGTGCTCTGCTTTATTCTGCTGCAAAATATTGCACTCGATAATAAAATTCAGAGGACTACAATGGGCTATGGATCTCTTATGCACCTGGTAGCACCAAAAGAGCATCAACGAGGCATTCACTGAACCTCAAGTCAACTAAGGCCCCCCATCTTCTTGGTATTATTGATCGTCTCATCCATAAAACAATTGTTTACGTCAGAGTATATTGAAGGAGACCAACAATGGAAATATATTTCTGATTGGGTAGCAGCTCTTTGTATCCTGAAATGTGCTTGCGACAACCAATCAACAGGGACTATGTACTGAAGCTTGCAACCATTTTTCAACTTGCAACCTTTCAGCGTCATTGCAAAAGAATATATGGTGTCAGGTGAGTACCTGCATTACTACTTTCTATGGATTATGTGATATTTCGTTCAGATTTTGGTTTACAACTGTTGTATGCTGATGGGATATAACTTCACACAGGTCTATTGTAATACTTAAATATTATATCGAATTGCTTCTATTATTTGTACTTCAGGGCTTTATGGGTAACTGCTAATGATGCTTGGTAGCACACCTTATTTCTCCAGGGCTTAAGAGACCCACCGTCTTGCTGTTTTTCTTCTTCTCCTTTGCAAAAGCTTTTTGTTTGACCTTTCATTTTTTTCTAGGCATGTAACTATAAAAGTGTTTCCCTTTTTTTCCACTATTCTATTAGTAACTTCTCCTGCTCCTGAATCTTTCAACAATTTGTTAGAGATGATACATGGAGCAGCACGAGGAGACTATTCATGGTCGTCACTATCAAATATTTTGATTATTTGATTATACAATAGCACAACTATGATTCATATGGATGTATGAAGTGTTTATAAGTTTCTTCCATTTAGGCTCCATGAAATTGCATAATTGTCCACAAGTAAGAGACGGTTGATCATTAAGTTGCCCTTTGACGTTAGGAAAAGTAGATGATAATTACTATAAACAATGATAGTCATGACCAAATAGTAATGTCGATTTTAGAACTGATAGTTTCTCATTTTTATTATTTGCTTATAACCAATTAACTGGGCCACCCTTTGGTCGGTACAAACTTCAGGAAGTCTTTTTTCAAAGCCTCACGTTGACACTTAATCACAAAACTATCTCTCATTTTCATTGTTATTTTTTCATTTGTATGGTGACCACTATATAACATCTAATGTTGAGAAAATTCTCCGCCGCAACGCGCGGGGCATCATCTAGTTATGTTAGATAAAATGACGACAGCGACACAACTTCATTTGTAGATTCTTTCACATTGCTAACCTGTGAAAATGGATATGTTGTTCGATTCCGGTATGATACCAACAATGTCCGAGTTATGATGGGAACCTGGAATACAGTGGAGGTTGAAACTCTATGTTTGCCAATGTCCATCGGGCAAGACATGCCTCCAATCAACTCTTCCGATTTCATGGAGTTAAAAAATTATTCAACGGGAAAATCAGATGCTCTGCCCAAAGCACTTGGAAGCGGGACAGGAGGAACTCGAAAGTTAACTGTGCTAGTGTTGGAGCAGTGTGAGGATGGGTGACCGAGCGGGATGTTTGAAGACGAGTAACTAATTGGACTAGAGATTAAGTGTAGTTAGAGGCTATAAACTTGTCAAATAACTCAAATAGTAGAACTTCTGAAAAAATAGAAAAAAGAGGGAGTGGAAAAAGTTAGAAAAAATGGATAAAAAAAACTAGACGTAATGGCCTTTAGTCCTGGTTGGTGTTACAAACCGGGACTAAAGGTTCTTCGCCCCGACGTGCACCTGCAGCCCACGTGAAGCGCCCTTAGTCCCCGTTTGTAACACAATCAGGACTAAAAAGTGGGGCTTTAGTCCCGATTTCGTAGTCCTGGTTGGGAAACCGGGAGTAAAGACCCTTGCCAACCGGGACGATAGGCTCGTTTTCTACTAGTGGGATATCCTAAAAGAGCGGCAAAATACATTTTCTAAAGCTAATTACAGCATTACATTGTCACATCAAAATTCATCGCAAGAGGTGTAACTTTAAAAGTTTTGCATGGCTATGATTGTGAATTATTAAGGTGTAGAGTTTCAACCTAATTGTGCAATGTGCTGCTCTTTTTTTACTTGCTTTCTATCTTCATTTTCCCGACCCTACTCTATGATTGTAATTTTTTTGTAATAGGTTCTAATGTAAGCATTATGCACATAGAAAGTCAAGAAGGATCTTTTATGGATTAAGGTAGAGGAAATTTCTGAAATGGATCCAATTATATCTTTCTAGTATGTCAAGCATTCACCACACAATATGTGTAAGGTGAATAGACATACAACTTTTCTGAGTAAACAACACGAGTTTCGTAAAAGAAATTATAAAGTATTGATATATAAATGCCTAAATTTAAAAGTGAAAAAGAATGTAATTTTATGGCGTTTTCTATTGTAATTTGTTGGTTGAATGAAAATGTCATGAGAACCAAATAAAATTATTATCAGAAGAAAACATTCCAAATAGAAATAGTGTTGATTAAGTTTACATTTAATATAAATCAAAATGTCTTCTATAAAGATTTCATCATGATGAGCAAGTTATTAGTGCAAAATGAATCACAAATATATGAATTGATTTGTAAAAAATGTACAGAAATATAAATTAATAAATAAAATTAATTAGCATCATTTTAGCCTTCCTTATGTACCATTGTGTTTTATGGCAATATTAACTACTCTCACACTGCCAAGTATTCACTCCGTCCTAATTTAGTAAACTTCCATGTTTCTCCGAGATTTAACTTTGATACAAATTCTAATAAAATGGGTTATGTGCCACCAAACTTCTAGCACTTTAAACTTCAGACGAATGTAAATATAAGGATACCATTTTTTCGTAACATAAACCACACATTGTTGGACTAAGTCTTGGTCAAAATTAAATCCCGATAAATGTGCATGCCTACTAGGATGAAGTAGATATGTGTGGTCGTCCGAGTCTTCGGATGATCCAAAATAGACGACTCATATCTACCTAGCATTGTCTTATGTGTGTTTACCACGCCGTCGATGAAACCATCAAATTTCTACATGCTTAAACTCTTTGTTCCAATAAAACCAACATCACAGAAAATCATTTGTACTTGCAATGATATGAATTTGCATCATGTTTGGCACATCAAATTGACACCATTTTGTTGTCTAGAAGACAAGAAGAGTATATCATGGTAGCTAGGCAGAGGTCGGTAGGTGAAGCTAAGCTAGTCATTCTTGTGGGCAGAGGTCCATCTTAACTCCCCTTCCCCCCAATTAAAAGCGGATGCATCTAGCGGGCGGTCGCGTGTCCATTGGTCAATCTGAGCGGTCACCTTAAAATGGAAAGTGCATGTTGGAAGCGCGTCTGATAAAAGGATCTGGCACAATTAATCATTGGCACAATTAATCATTAGGAAATTTTCTGTCTACACCTCACAAAAACGGAAAGACGTGTCCAGCTGTCAAAGAAACGTAGGCTAGCTGATATCATGTGTTGTTTTTAAAAAAAAACTATAACTTTTAAACCGTGCGGCTAAATTATAATCCGTTTTCACTTCTAGAATCTCCACGACGAGAGCTTCGAAACTAGACAACATTTTCATATGTTTCGATAGATTTTTTTAACAAGCAATTTTAATGCGCGACAGAGCAACTTTGTTGTGCAACAAAACAACTTTGGTGTGCGGCAAAGCAACTTTTGGAGCGCCACTATCTTTGCAGCAAGTTGCCTACCGTTGTATCGAAGTTGCCTACCGTTGTAGAGAAGTTGCCTACGTCGCAATGAAGTTTCCTACCGTGGTAGCAAAGTTGCATATCATTTGCAGTGAAGTCGTCTACTGTTTCAACGAACTTGCCTACTCGTTGTTGCAAAGTTGCCTACACTACCGAAAAGCATTATAGGCAACTTAGCAACGACGAAAAGCAACTATTGCAACAAAGTTGCGAGGATGACTCGGCCGGCATGAGCGGGGGAACGACTGACTCGATCGACGTGGGGGTGTTTCGGAAAGCAACGCTAGCTATGCCAGAGTCACCAAATGTGGGGCGATGATACTTACAACTGTGCTCGTTAGTGGCGAGGGCCGGGATGGCTTGATCGGCAACATTGTTGCTACGAGCGAGCAGGGCTAAACCTTGTGAAGTACATCATGGGTGCGGCCAACGACCTAGAGTTGCTCGTATCATTTTTTCTGGTGCATTAGAAGTTGTTGCTGCAGCTGTTGCGAAGCCTACCATCGTTGTGAATCAATTGTTTTTGTTGCACATGAAAGTTGCTTTTCCAAACACCAAAGTTGTTTTGTTGCAAAACAAAGTTGCTCTGTCGCGCATCAAAGTTACTTGTTAAAAAAATTCATCGAAACATATGCAAATGTGGTCTAGTTTCGAAGCTCTCGTCGTGAGGATTCTAGAAGTGAAAACGGATTGTAATTTCGTCACACGGTTTAAAAGTTACAGTTTTTTCAAAAAAGACACATGTTATCAGCTAGCCTACTTTTTTTTACTGGACGCACGGTTCAACAGCTGTCGTGTAGTGAGTCCGCCTGGGGCTTCGGTTTGGCACGCACCCGCTTGGAAGAATTCAGGATTAAAAGCTCTCTTTCTCCCCTCTCTTCCCCCAGGCCCCCACCCAAAGTCACACGCCTCCTTCAGACAGCTGATCTCCCTCGAAACCAGCCGTGGCTCATGGGGGGCCTCTCCCCTCTTCATTCTAGCCCTTCTCCTTTGGGAGCTACTCCGCCATATATACCCTCTCCCCTCCCCTGCTCTTTTCCCCTGCCCCCCTTCCATCCACACCCACGCTCCAAAAGGCGAGAAAAAAGTAAGGGAAAAGAAAGGATGATGAGAGAGAGGCAGGTACTAGTAGGATCAGGAGGATGAGAGAAAAGTTGGCTAGAGAGGGAGCCTTTTTGGTTTTGAGGGGAATGTTGTCTGGCTCGGGGTTCTCTTTCTTTCTTCCTCTCTATCTTCCACTCCCCGATCTCTCTCTCTCTTTTGGTTAGATCAAGCGGAAGATCGATCCAAGAAGAAGATTGATGGGGTTGGGGAAGAAGAGAGTAGACGTGTGTAGATCTCGGACCAGGCTTCATTCCCCCCAAATACAAGGGCTCCCGGCCGCCATGATCTCTGCGCGTATCAGGATTCAGGTTAATTTACTTCTCCCAAATCTGAGGTGGAGGGAGCCGATTAATTTTTGTTCTTGTTCTTATATTCCTCCATCTATCTCTCTCTTTTTTTCTGTTTGTTTGGGTGGTGGATGGATCTCTTGTGGAGGGCATGCGTATGAACTGCATGAGATGCAGATTGGTGTAATGATGAGGCCGCATGACTGCATGGTTGCGCATGCAGTTGCACACTTCTCACAGCTCATCCTCATTGGGGATCTCTTTCTCTCCCCTCTCTTTCCCTTGCAATTATTAGCCCCTGATGAGAGGGAAAGGTTGCCATCATTATTGTTTCTTGGGTTATTTCTTTCATCGCCCTTTTCCTTGGTTTCCATGCATGTCTGAACTTCTAACTCTTTCCGTGTTTGATGTTTCCATGTTCTTAACTTCATCATGCATGTTCAGGTAAGAAAAATCTTCTCTATGCATGTTTGTATTTCTTTGTTCCTTAATGTGCTGCTCAAATTTACACATGTATATGCGCTGATCTCTGTTGTATTAGGCCCACGATTTTCTCAGCACAAAACCATTAGACTCAATCACCACACGCATAAAAGGGATGAATATGCACATATATCCACTTATGTGAAGTGGATCTGGAGTAACCTCACTGATTTGATCAGACACTCTCTCTCCATTATATTATATTTTATTTTATTTTTGCAAGTCATTTAGTATAGACCTTGGCACCTAGCATCGATTAGAGGGAATTTCTTTGCTTGTTTTATTCTTATGCAAGCAAGTTATTTTGGAAACTCCTTCAAATCCAGCACAGAAAAGAATTAAACTGGTTCAATTCCAGAAAAATAAAGTATTTAGACAAATAAACTGGTAGTACAAGCATGTACAGACTAATCCATTAAGTAATACAATTCCAGCAACAAACAATTCATGAGACTAAATAGACTTCACTCAGTTATGCAACATATGTATCCTTGATGTTCCCTGCAATTCTTTTAAGAATAATCCTAGATGAGCTACCAGCTGCACTGGTATAGAACTGGTCCAGTTACTCACTGGAGCATGAAATGCAGTACTAGCACTACTCCAGGAAAGGTACTCTGATTGATTTCTTTGGAAACATGTATTGATTGGAGCATATGCATGTCAGAACTCACCCAGAAGTGTACCCCTACTACTGGAATAGTTAAAAGTATTGAAGTCTTCTGTTTTGGCACACCAATGCATGCATTGATGTTGGTGCAGGTTTGTTGTTATGTACTCCTAGCTCTGAGTAACCAGCTAGTAGCTCTGAGTTTATTTGCTGTTTCAAGCCTTGAACTCTAGCTGGTAGGTTGGGAAGTGTACTATACGTACTATTTTTTGTGTGGAGATGCTCATACCTTGATCAGCTGGTGCATATGTGCTACACAGAATGTTGTTTCCAATGTGCCCCAGGTTCCAAAATATTCTCCTGTACGTAGCACATTGGTTTAGTTACGCTTAGTTAATTACCAGCTAATCTCTTCCTGGTTCTCTCTTGGTCAGTTGACTTCAGGGGAAGTAGCAAAAGCTTCACAGCATCGTCTCTTAGTTTCTTCCTGTTTATTTCTGTCTCGCTGTGCTGCCATGTAATTAGCTCAAACCAATGTGTACTGTGTGTATGATGTTCTGCAGTAGAAAGGTGGCACCACTCGATCTTGTGCTTCTTGGAAGACACAGTCTGAACCTAAGAGCAATGCTTAGGAGGCTTTTTAGTTCAAATAAATTCCGTAGAAACTTCAGATTATTCCGTTTCTTAGATTTTTTTTATAAGGTCTGCTAATTTGAATTGCGGATTGCATTGTGCATGCAATTCTAAAGAAAGAACTCTTGTTTTCCCATGATAAATATAGCATACACTTAAACCTTTACTAAAGTTACTGTGCTCGTCTGATACATGCAAACAAACACATTCTATTGCAGATTCCTGTGTGTTTCTCGTGTAGGATTCACATGTCAAAAAACCAATGCGTGCTTCTTGGAAGACACAATCTGAACCTAGGAGCATTTATTAGGGGGATATTCACTTCGGCTCACGGGTGCATATGAATCCATTGGCCTTTTTCTAGTTCAAAGAAATTTCATAGAAACTTTGGGTTATCTACGTCTTATGATCTTAGATCTGTTATTTTGGCTTGTGGATTGCATTTCTATCGTACTACGAAGAAATCTTATTTTTCCCATGATAAACATAACGTTCACCTAAACCTTTACTTAAGCTATTGTGTTTGACTGATGCAACCAAACACATTCTGTTGCACATTCATGTGTTTTCACTTGTAGAATTCACATGTAAAAAAAACTTTTCTTGCAGAACTCACATAGTATGACATCTGAATCATATGTGTTTTCTATTTCTACATTTTTAGAAACTTGGGAACCAAAGAGGGCCCTGCAATGCTAGACTAGCGGACCGAGCATGTAAGTAAAATGCAACGAGAAGGAGTGAATTACCAGCAGCTAGCAGCTTAATTACAAGAGCCGGCTCTAAATATGCCATGGCTGAGTGGCGACAAGGTAGGAAACATTTGGTTTCGAGAGGACACAGACCATTGATTAGTGAGATCTCGTTGCTTTCATCCTACGAGTGCATTGACTGGTCAAATCAGACACATGTATCTCTAAGTGGGCCAGCAGTTGTGGCCCATATCCAGTGACTAGACAGCTCGACCTCAATATTTCAGTTTTCTGTTCGACATACGTCAGCTGCTGCGTACTGTGTTTTCTTCCTTCTTTCTCCAGTTCTCCACACGCCACTCCCAAACCGGCCGTGCACGTACGTACGTGCCAGGGTGCGGCAGTGCGAGCAGCGGCGGCCCATGAGTCCGTAACCGTATACTAGCCCTAGCCTGTACCCCGTAGGATCGTTTGGAGAATCTAGGTAGCTCGGCCACCGAGCTAGGGAGCAGTGCCGTCCGTATCTTGACGTGAGTGCTCATGCAGGCGCAGGGGTGCCAGACAGGAGAACGCCATGGCAGCTTCCATATCCATGCATCGCCATGCCGGGGGATCTGGGCCTTTCACGTCGTTCAACAGTGTACAGTGTGTGGCTGCTTGGCTGGAGTTCGCGTCTGCGTTTTCCCTGAATTTTCATTTCCTGCGCCGGGCTGGCTCTGTTTGCAGTGGATCAGTGTGTTCTTTGTCCTAAACGATCTCTTTTTTTTCCTTCAAAATTTAGATTATTTTTGGCCTTTCCAAAAACATCAAAACTGTAAGTCATTTTAATCTAGCAATATCAAATAACGTGATCTACCTGTTTTGTTACCCAGAGGGTCGAAAAATATTCGCAGAGGGTCCAAGATATTCGCAAATTAGTAAACCTAAATGGTGTGACCTAACTATTTTGGGACAAAACACGGCTAAGGCATTTTGGTCTAGCCAGCCGAACTGGCGTGTCATATACTCCAGTTAAGCCATCCAGCATGGCATGGTCAAGAAGGACCGTATAAGTTTTAGGAGGAACCAAAAGTAATCTAAAATTCAAGAAGTGGATGCAGGATTGCAGGGTGGCGAGGGAGCTTAATAAATCAATATAAGTATAGTATTGGGGAATGCAACGTTTTAGGTCAGGGCTCGTTTTTTGAACATCTAAAAAAAAACATTTTAAAGTTTCCAAAAAGATCGAAGGAAAAATATTTATATGTAGACAATAATATACTCTACCAGCATGAAACAAAAAAATCAACTCAAAATATCCCTGTATTTTTGTGCTGCACAAAAATAACAAAATGTGACATGAGCCGTGCAAAATTTTGATCCACCAAATACTATCTGATTTTGGTATTTTTATTAATCCCAGAATATAAGGCAATTCTAGTTGGTAGTTACTATGTTGGTAGACTTTATTATTATTATTAAAATGTTTTTTTCAGATTTGAAAAAAAATCAATCTCATGTAGCTCGAGCTCTAAACGAATTTCCGCTGATAAGGGTGTCTTTGATTCACAGAAATTTAATAGAATAAAAATATTTAGGATTTTGTACGTGAACAAAAAACTGTTCGATTTATAGGATTGAATTACATGTTACTTTATTTTGATTTTTTTCTTAGATTTTTTTTCCATTGCACCATAATTTAAATGAACTTTTCAACCCGTTTGAGGCTCCTAAATCAATCCCCTTTATCTTTCATATCGCATTGCACATTGTTGTTCTGCGCTTTCTAGAACTCGGCTAATCGCATGGTTTAGCATGGTTATGTAGGGGTGTTAAGTGGTGCATCGCCCTCACTTGTGGCAACACTCGTCGACATCGGTTGATGTATAAACACTAGCAAATTATCCATGAGTTTCTACGTAGTGCAAACCCTATTTCTGTTTTTGAAAAAATAATATCGAGATTTTATGAAACCGTCTTATCATTCTCCTGCTCTTTTAAATACATATAAAATATTTCCAAGTTTCTTTAAAAATTTGGTTCAAGCCTCCCAAAAATTCATCCAAAATATTTAAAAATTGATGCTCTTTTCATTTTGGCAAAAACCTTCTTTCTATTCCTCTATTCTAATTCTAAAAATAAGGGAGAAAAGGGAAAATTCAATTTAATAGACAGAATAAGTGCTGGGCCGGCTAAGTTCAAGACCGAGCATGCATGCAACCCGTTGATTCCAAAGTTCCCAACCCTAGTCCTTGCATCCTCGCTTCCTTCCCCATGTGCGCTATCTCTCTCAAGCTTTTATATCTGCGTGCTAGCGATCGTCCCTCCTCAGTCATCTCCTCCCCCGCTCACACATTGACTGCTTTATTTGATGGTCAATAGAGATCATTGTTTTCATATGCCCCTCCCCCCACCCCCAGCCCCACCACCACCAATTCCTTGAAAGGAAAATGCAGAAGAAATGTAAGTGTATGTAAAGAAGTACAAAACCTTCGCACGTATTATTGCATAGTTTTTATTGTACAAGTATGGGCAAAGTGTTATAACGATTTCTACGTGTATGTTACATAGAGACCGCTCCAATGTTACATGCGTGTTCTCGTAATGTTGGATGAGTTAGGAAATTTTTTTTGATGTGTTGGTTATCTTTGTTGAAGACTGTAACATGATTTTTATATTTTTTCCCCAAACAAATAGGGATTTGCTACATACTCCATCGGTTCCAAGATAAGTGTTGCAACCTTTCTAGACAGGGATGTATCTATGCACCAAATTACTCCTACATACGGTCATATCTAGATAAAGTTGTGACATCTATCTATTATATACTAAAAGCAAAATAAGGGTGTTTTTAGAGGCACCGGGTTAATCCACATATGCTAATAAAATATAAACCATTGATTTTAATATAACCGTCTAAGATTAAAGGATAATAAGTGTTACGTATAACAATATATATGTACAAAAGTAACCCATGTCACGTCTAATATTTAATGACTAATATATAAAACCGACAGCATTAAAATAACAACCAACTATAAAGACATGGTGCGTGGCTAGACATGGTTCCTAGCACTGAAGCGTACGCCAACAGGACTCAAAGATGTATAGATTTGAAGAAAAAAAATGCTCTATCCCCTTAACAAAAGATATTTAATCTTTTCTATTTGTGCGTGATAGTCGTGGAAGACCCAAAGATCTTGTACAAGCTTCACGATCATCTGGGTGTCAGCAGGAAAAATATATTTGAAATCTCTCCAATGATTTGTTTGACCAGATATTCTCACTGTCCGAAAAAATATATCTTAACTTTTTCTGGATTTACATGTAGCTACACACTAAAATATGTCTAGATAAAAACGTATCTTCAAAAACCTTAAAACATATTTTTATGGAAAAGTGAGTATTTCCGATGCAGCGCACTAATAAAATTTCCGGTGTTGTTAATATATCGTATACGTGTCAAGAAAAAGAAAACCTTACGTGTAAAAGAATATTTGAAATCTCTCCAATGATTTGTTTGACCAGATATTCTCACTGTCCGAAAAAAAATGTCTTAACTTTTTCTAGATTTACATATAGCTACACACTAAAATATATCTAGATTCAAACGTATCTATAAAAACTTAAAACATATTTTTATGGAAAAGTGAGTATTTCCGATGCAGCGCACTAATAAAATTTCCGCTGTCGTTAATATATCTTATACGTGTCAAGAAAAAGAAAACCTTACGTGTAAATCTGTTCGATGTTAATATTTCATTCATGTACCGTTTTGAAGAAAGAAATATCTAAAAGAAGGTTATTAATTTGGACTCTGTCTCTCTCTCTCTCTCTCTCTCTCTCTCCCTTGCGTAGTTACACGTGCGTGATCAGACAAACTCAAATACATCAGCGTGTCAAAAAAAAGTCTCCTGATATGTAGAAATAGTAGCGCCAATGATCAGTTGACTTCAGCTTTTTGTGTAATGTGATTTAGTGGCAATAAATATCTAAATAAACTTTGAGTACCAACGAGTATAATGGATGATCCAAAATATAACCCGTAAAACTCATAGCCTTGAAGTGTTGAAAAACTCATGTGGCAAGAGTAGGACCTAAGATTCCCGGAGGTACGGTGTCTAAGGGCATATTGCTCGCAAGATATGCCATCAAATTTATCGAATTCGTTGAACTACAAAGGAATGAACCAAGAAAAATACTAAAAGATTATAAAAATAAATTCATTTATCCGTACAAATATATACAAGTATAAACTAATATATCAAATAATCATAAAATACCAGATATGAAATTTAAACTAAGCTCGCAAGTTATGAAAAAACATATTAGACTTCACTTCACATATATAGTAGAATCATATGATCGCCAGATACACGGTGGCCACAGATACACTACACCAAGCCCGGACAAGGCTCTAAATTTATAATGATTCCAATGTACATATGAATATCAATGAATATGTAAAATGTTAAAAACAATGACTTGCAAAATTTTGAAATCTACCTCAAAATTTGGAATAATCATATGCGACATGGAAATTAAAATGTTGGACCCTAAAATTTTTGGAGGTGCGGTTGCCGGGGATACATGGCTTGCAATTCCTACTACCAATTTTGTCAAACCCTCGAATCTAATGACAACAAGGTCAGAAAATTACTAATAGGCTCTAAAAAATTATTTGTATGCAATACAAACATATATGAATATCTCCAAAAGTTAAATTAAGCTCAAAGGTTAAAATACATATGATAGATTGACTTCAGAAGGTAGGACCATATGATTATTGTATGTACGGTGGCAAGAGATATGGTGCTTGAAATATAGAATAGAAAATTCAAAGAATTGTCAAACTATTGATAAACAAAGGCGAGCCATGGAAGTCGGTGTCTCCATCGATTACCGAGTGACAAAAGTTGATCCATAGGAGAAAATGAAAACATCAGTGGAGGCAATTGGCCTTGATTCCATATGAAACCATCTCAACCATTAGGATATTCATATGATTAAAATACTAATTAACCTAACATAACTATGCTACACGCAAGGAGATAGATGTGTGCCTCCCTAGACTTGCATAATCTTATAAGTTGTTGAAGTTGAAGGGGACCATACGTTTATTGGGATATGTTCATCACCAGAAAAGGGAAATGACACATAGGAGGTTCGAGGAGGAATTCTAGATTCAAAGGCGCATCTAGGATACTTCATAGATGATTCATTTGGACATAGGAAAACTAAAAGGATCGAGAGTAACATAATAAAATTAACATTCTTACAAACCCTTGAAATTATTTATGCTTATACCAAATATCAACTCAAGATTGATTATATTGACTAGAAATACAAAATATCATCATGTTAATGCACCAGAATTTCTAATTCACTCATATAAAAGACACAATTGAAAGATGAGATGTACTAGAATGAGATGATCAACGTTCAAAAAACAAGAGGATGCCCTCGCATTTGCGAGGGCCACTGTGCTAGTTTATTTTAGAACAGAGATAGTAATGTATTTTCTTTTTCTACATAGACATGTTCAAAGTGCTACAATAATTTTTTTGCATACGTCGTTAGGTCGTAAAATTTCCAGGAAAAAATATTCCACTTGAATGATACATACACAGTAAAAATTGCTATATACAAAACGTTTTGTTACATTATGGGACGCGTGTGATTTCACAACTTTATCTAGATATGACTCACTCGCATTGTACGACTCCGAAGACGGCTTCTTTTTTTACGGCTGATGTTTTGTAATTTTAGAACTGGCAGATGCCTAGCATTTGCCTCAAAATCCCAATTACATAATAATTGTATAAACCCACTTCGCGAAACAGGAAAGAACACAACTGTATCAGTCTATCAGCCCATTTCACGAAGCGGAAAACAAACATAACTGTATCAGTGTATCAGCCCATTCTCGCCTAACAGAAATTAGGCCATTCGGCCGTCCGCAAAACGGTTGGTTCCTCCTTAACTAACTGAGCAACGTGGGTCGACGGCCCAACTGCCTCCCTGATGCAATGCACTGACACGACGCCTTCACTCCACTCCGGCCCGACGGTATCTGCACGCCCTCCGGCGGCGCTTCCTCGATACCATTCGCCGGCTCACCAGCGAGATAGATTAACTAGCCGAGGAGAGTTCCAGATATGCATTGGGCCGATCGAATTCATTACTGGTTTCAATGCGTAAAGTTCAGAATTCTCTGCTGCACTTATTCTTTGAATCACAAAATACAGTCTCTGAATTAACCACATTTCAGCACGCCGTCTCCGAATCACAAAATATAGAGATATAATCACAGGCTTCACTAAAACCTGTTCATCAATCCGCTTTGCAGCATCCCAGTTCAGAAAAATAATTATTTCATAGTTCAGGCTACTCGGCAGCGTATTATCTTGTAAAATCTATCACCCAAAGTTCATTATCAGACGGTGCTACGCATACTGTCCCTGTAAAACCTATCGCCCAAAGCGCTTGCAATCATTCGCCTTTAGCAACAAACGATCTTCCCCAGATGAACCGAACCAGACATCGAAGAAAGGTGCAAGCTTCAATCGACATGGTTGCCGCACCTTTTTGCTACCAAGGATTATGGGCTAAGGATCGGTGGAGTAAAGGGTTGTCGTTGTTGTTGAGAGCTGAGTGTTAGCTTAGGCAGCCAGCCATGATGCAGCTGCAGTTGCTCTGTCTACGACTACAACTACAACTAGCACAGTATCACCGGCCAGATGGATGGCTGGGACTGGGAGCTTTTGCTTTCCCAGCTGCAATTATTCTCAAAGTGGCAAATTAAAGGCAGAAATGGACGGCCGGGTCTCGTTCCATGCTTAGTCTGTATCATTAGAGCAAGTACAATAAGGTACAGTCAGCTGGCTATAAAAGATAAAATATTATATGTTTGCTTAGTTGGAGGAGAGAGATTAGGAGAGAGAAGAGAAGTGGGCTACTATCTAATAATAATTTCTAGCACGCGTCTTTCTAAGCACTATGTGAGACTAAAAGGTGGGCCATGTATTGTTAAAGTACTACAATTTTATAGCTTACTATTGTACATGTTAGCTATAAGTTGACTATAGATGATGTGGCAAATTGTTATAGCTGACTGCCGGCTACACTATTGTTCTTGCTCTTATGAGCTCGATCTTCTATCTTCATTTGATATCTGACTGCAGCCTGGCTCTCTTCCTGCTATCTTTTTTCAAATTAAGCCCAGGGACATTTCCCCCTTTTAGCATGGATATTGCAGTAGGTAGCACACGAATACAGCTATAGAAGTTTTTGCATCTTCAGCGAAACTCCATCATCTGTTCTAAAATACACGATATCATTTTAAAATATACGATGCTGTTTCTGCCTTTCTTTTGAAGATTAAGGTAAAGCCACCAAGTTTAGCGCGTGGGTATTGCAGTTACTAGAATAGCTAGAGCCTAGAGGACGCATCAATAATTTTTTTGAATCTTTGACAGTACTCCATCCGTTCTAAAATAGTTGACGCTGTTAGCTTAATCTTGATTGAAGTTTGTCCAAATAAAATAGGTTACCACGTGTGAGTACTAGTGTAGGTCCAAGCTAGCTATGTGCACGGTCGTTTCCTGCCATAGTTGGTTTAGGCCAAGTTAAGTGTCCTAGTCGTGTTAGGAGTCAGTTAGGGAAAGTATTGTTGGAATTTGCCCACGGATCAATCACATGAAACTAGATGAACTTGTGTTCATCTAGTTTCATGTGATTGATCCGTGGGCAAATTCCAACAATTGGTATCAGAGCGAGGTCGAAGATTTGAAGCTACGCTTGCCCCGGGGAGGCGACCCTACTAGCGCCTCGGGGCGGGCGACCGTCGCTCGGTGGAGCGGCCGGATGCAGACGCCGAGCAAGCTGTCGCCAGCGAGGCAGCAGGCGATCGTTGCTAGGTTGAGCGACAAGAAGGTGAAGATAGGGTGTTGTCGTTGGCGAGGCGAGGTGGTTGATGATCGTTGATGGGAGAGGTGGTGCCGAGGTGTGGTACCGGGAGTCTCGTCAAGATCGTCTTCGGAGGAGTCCGATGAGTCAAGGAGTCGTGGTCGTGCAAGTTAGCACCTCGAGTCGTCGTCGAGTATGTGAGTCGTCGTTGTGTCCAAGTGCTTGTCTCTGTGAGGATCCGTTGCAGTTGAAGCGTGTCACGTCGAAGTGCTGTCCGGTGCGGGGTGTCACCGAGGGCTGGTGCGTGCACGGAGAAGTGTGTCTTAACGCAGAGTGCTCAAGCGTATAGTGGGACGAGGACCAGTGAAGGGGAGTCTCTTTAATGAGGACCTGTCTCTACATGAGGCGGTGTGATCCGTCGGCGTGTATTGCGCTAGGGGTGGCCGAAGGTGTCCGCCTGTCAGCGTGACTGGGAGTCTGGATCATACGTTGAGTTTAAGTCGTTGAGCCGCGAACGTGCGAGGAGTCAAGATCGGAGGAAGCACGGAAGACAAAGAGTCGTCGATCAAGATTAGGAGGAGATTGTTAGCTTAATCTTGATTGAAGTTTGTCCAAATAAAATAGGTTACCACGTGTGAGTACTAGTGTAGGTCCAAGCTAGCTATGTGCACGGTCGTTTCCTGCCATAGTTGGTTTAGGCCAAGTTAAGTGTCCTAGTCGTGTTAGGAGTCAGTTAGGGAAAGTATTGATTGGCAGCTTGCCGTGTTGAGTCCTAGTATTATAGTACCAGTACGTGTTAATGTCCAATACGGTTCAGGTTAGGACTTGTGTCCGGTTAGTAGTTGTGTTGGTTTAGGGTCTGGTTGTGCGTGTATAAAACCACAGCCAAAGCTGTCTAAAGATTGTACCGGGAAAATCAGAAAATAAAAAAGGAGGGAATTTGAGGGTGCGACACGCACCCTTGGCGATAAACTTTGTGTTTGCGTGTGTTCATCTAGTTTCATGTGATTGATCCGTGGGCAAATTCCAACAGACGCCGCCTTAACATAGACGATGGTTTTTCCTATTTCTAGTATGCAACTTTAACCACTACTATTGGTATGAAACTATGATTATATAAGCGAAGACATGTCAAATATAATGCTACCGATAAGGGAGAAAAACTCCAACATCACTTCTCCTCATACTCTTCTTACCCATAGGCCATAGCTATCAGCAAAACCACAATTTACTTTCTGCCTTGTTATGATAGATGGAAGAGAAAACTAACTTCCCCGTTCTCTGTATGGTTATATATACTTTCTGTACGTTGACAAATTTAGCAAAGGAACGAGGTGCCCGTTGACAAATGACGAATCGAACCTGCAAGTTATTGTAACTGTAGTTACTGCGCAGTTCCAAGGTCTCTATCCGAGAGAGAATATCTCTTTTGTTAGTGATCATTTTCCTTCGTAATAATAGCGGAACCTGCATGAAGAGGAGGAGTTGGATGCTTGACTTGCACAGCGACCACCAACGAAAACCTGAGCCGCTGCTTTGTTTCTTTCTGCAGCTTACTTTGGTTGAATTATTGGAACCAAAGGAAAGCAAAGTGATCGTGGAGTGAGTGACCCCAGGCCATACTTGATGGTTTTGGTGTGATTTTCTTGCAGTACGATCCAGGATTCTTGTTGTCCTTCCTGGTACTGTACCCTCCTTTAATAATTCAGTGAGGCCGGCCAGTCCCGGAGACAATTCAGTTTAGCCGACCTGTATTAGTTATAGCTTAAGCTCATGAAAGAACTATCAAGCTTTTTTGTGCGAGATAGTTCGTGGGTATCAAAGAGTTTTGCCCCAAATAGTTTATTTTAATGCCAATGTTTTGAAACTTTTGTTGTTTGTTTTTGCAAGAAAAAAACTCCTATTGTTTGAGATTGCTCAATATGACTCTACCGAGGCTTTGCGCAAGGGCAACGATCTGGTCTTTCCAAATAATAAAACATTTTCTTAGAAGTTTAAAGATTATGCTTTATTCTATACATAATTTAGATGTTTTCGACATACTTGCATAGTTGTATTCAGAATAGAAAGCTGTGCAAAGAAAAATAGCCCTAAAAAACGTATTAGCAAGATTTTACATGTAGATAATTACATCTCCATGTAGTAATATGTCAGTACATGTGAATTTATTTTCAGAAATTTTGAGATGCTAAATTATTGTTTAGCCATAATTTTGTAGGAGCCTGGGGCCTACTTCTTCTATCCATAATTACCATGCATTTTGGACTTCCAGTTACATAAATCAATACTTTAAACCCCACACAAAGGCAGGGCCTTTCCGATAGATATAGAAATTTTTATACCAGAAGCAATAGTATTGTCAAGATTAATAAGCCCTCGAGGGTGTTTAATATATCTATTTTGTCCATCTTCATAGTGTAGGACACAAATATATGTATTTCGATTAGGGTCATATTCTATGGTTATGAGTCTACCAGCGGCAGCAAAACCTTGGGACATTAATATTCTACCTCAATAATAGGCAGAAGATGATCTTTGATGTTTGTATTCTAACTCAATAATTGACATGATTTTGACATTCTTATAGGTCATATTATTAAAAAACAGAGGGAGTTGGCCAAGTAGGATAACGATCGGATCATATTTTTGTGCTGCACACACGAGCTCATGCATGTCTTGATGCATAGATATCTCCATGCAATAATTGGCGAAAGGTGAGGCACTGAGGCTGCGTCCAAAAGGGGGCAGTGCTAGCTCTCCAGCTCTAGGCTCTATCTGCAGCGCTATGGTAATATTTCCAGAGCTCTAGAGTACTAGTAGAGGTGGTTGAAGTGCGCGGAAAGAATCGATCAAAGCGGTGGGCTAAAACGCGAGCATCGTCTTGCTTGTGTCGGGACATAACAAGCGTGTCTTGCTTCTCCCTTCCGTCCTTCTTTGTCCTGTGTTCCTGCCAGATTCTTCTTCGGCTCCAAAAGAAACCAGTACAGGAAACATGTTATATATATGCCGGGCCACAAGCACGTTGGCATAGGCTGTTTCGGCATACAACTATGCCGACGGTGGCCCTCAACATATCGCGGTCGGCATCTGCTCCATCGGCACACGTACGTCGTGTGGCTACCGGCATAGATATTTGACCATCGGCATATCCTCGTATGTAAGCATCTATCGTGCTTATTGGCAACGAGTATCCGTCGGTAGAAAAAGTGTTGTATCGTCTGTTTGGCAGCGTATAAAGACTCTATGCTGACGGCCAAGCCGTCGACTTACCTTTATGCCGAGGGTATAGCCTCTGGCTTACCTTGGGGGCTATTTCGTTGGTTTTGTCATCCGCATAGGTCTAAGTTGTGCGCTACCTGTCGCCGCCACGTACGTGGGCTTGTAAGCCGAGGGTACTTAGGCTTGTATGTTAAGGGTATAAGTGTTGGCATACCTAGGGAGGGCCGAGGGGGAGGCGGTGTGCGGTATGCCAAGGGCTATGCCCTCAACATACAAGCCCATGTGGCGGCTGCTGGTACTTTCCTAGGTGTGCTGACAACCCTTTATGCCGAGGGCAATACATGATTTGTTGTTTGTCTTTCGTCATTCCTCCAAATTAAAATTCTCGCATATGCATATATATTCCATAATTCATGTTACACTTACATATACCATCAAATCCATCACGAGCGGCACTACAAGTTCACATAGTCATAGATACATACCAGAAGAGGCACTACAAGGTCGCATACATGTAACGTCGTGAGACGCTCGTCAGCGCCACACGACTAGGGTTTTTCGCCCACGGTGGCCCTCGGCATCCGAGGCTATTTTCCGACGGCTCTGTTTATGCCGACGGCTCAAGACCACCACACGCCCCCTTTATGCTTGACAATAAATTTTAATATCTGAGCCTTGTTCTGTAGTAGACACATAAACAATGCCCCACCATGTAGGTACGGGGCATCACCGCCTCGTCTTGTGCCTCTCACAGAGCGCACGTGCAGTCTAGCAAACTCTCGGCAAGCATTGCACGCACCTGCTTTAGAAGCCGCCACCGCTATCTTCAGAGCAAGGATCCTCAAGATTCTTGCTAGACCTGCCATTGACGCCGCCACATCACCAAACACGGATCCGCCAGCGAGGCATGCTGCGCTGTTTCTTCTTCTTCTTTCTATGCCTCAATCGATGAACGTAGCTGCGGTAAGAGAGGTACACTACCTCCGTTCTGAAATGTAACACCTTTTACTAGAAAGCTCTAATAGAAAGCTAGACTAGCACTCTAAAAACCCTTACGTTCTAGAACGGCGGTGATAGTAGTAGGTAAGCCTACACAAACATGCTTAAGATTGACACATGCATGACGTGGGTCGTGTTTATTTCGTGCACGCAGCGCAGTGTTACGTACGTATATACCGACTTGTTGCATGCAAGCGACGCAGCCTTGCTTCTCTGAACGTAAAAAAGGACCGCAGGTCCGCAGTCATACAAGGCCGGCCGGCCGACTGAATTTGGCAGGAGCTAGCCGGGCGCGCCACGCAGGGAGTACGTGTGACGTAGGTACGTACGCTGGCCATGTTCATCCTCCACCTACCCACTCCTTGACCGCCGGAAGCGTACAAATCTCCGCACGATTTCCGGTGCGGCGGCAACGGACGGGCGGTCGATCAAGGCTACCTGAGGCGCCGGTCTAAGAGCAAGTACAATAGAGTCCAATCAGCTGACTATAAGACATTAAATAATATATTTTAGATGAGTTGGAGGAGAGAGAAAAGGAGAGAGAAGGGAGGTGGGCTACTATGCAATAGCCAGCTCTTGCAGGTGCTCCTAGGTACTTTGTGAGAGTGAAAGGTGGGTCATATGTTAATAAAGTGCTTCATTCTTATAGCCAACTATTATACATGTTAGCTATAAGATGACTACAAATGATATATCATCTTGTTATAGCCAGCAGTTGGCTATACTATTGGAATTGCTCTAATTAAGCACGTGACGTGGTTCCGTGGTCGTTCCAGGACGCGACCGAGCCGCACGCGAAGGTCCGAGGTGACGGGCTAGACGCCTGTACACCTGTCCACTGTCCAGCCATGCTCCGCTACCTGGGTCACCTCCTCCTCCGCTCCTCCGGCGGTGACGTGCACCTAGCCCCGCCGCTGCCGCGCACGCCGTTTAGTCTCTACTCTCTCCAGCTAGCTTGGCTTGCGAGGGCGCATATGCATGCATGCATGCACACGTGGACGTTGCCCTAGAGGTCACGCCTGCTAACCTACATATGCTCACGCTAAGCAGCTTAACGCGCAGGCAGCTAACTTTTTTGCAGTTAACTTGCCAAAGCAACGAAACAAACAAACAAAAACATGGCCAAGCAACCGGAGTTGTTGTGCATTTCTCGGCAGATCGACAACTGGACTATAAGAGGATTTAAGCGAACTAAGGGATTTTTTCGATAGCCGCACACAGAAAAAAAAATGGCTCCAAATTTTCTTCCGCCCTCCCTAAAGCGATAAAAAGCCTACCAGAAAAAATAATACTAGAATACCAACGGATCGTGAACGTAGAAATCCGTGAAGCAACGCGCAGATAGTTCAAAACATGGAAAGAATTCTTACATGCACTAGCAGAGGTTGAACCAAGTCAGGGGGGCCACCCCCCCCCCCCCCCCCCGCCCATGAACAATTTGTGAAGAAATTGTACGGATTTGGCCCATTTGCCTCCCAAAATTGGCCAAAAATCGTATAATTTTGCCCTTCTCAGCCCTTTTGCCCCCCCAAATAATGGGCCCAAGCTCCGCCGTTTCTTACATGCATGATGAACCGTATGAGGCAAAATAAAAAAAAAAGTACTACAATTTCTTCGCTCTACACTCCCGCATTCTCTTGCATCAAATTCCGACTAAGTCATCTTTCAGGAACACCTCTCGCTCGAGAACTGTCACTAATCAAAAGCTCATGCATCGCCCACACTGTTTCTCAACTTATTTTTAGCTAGACTCAATTCAAAATATAATCTTCTTTCAACATTCGCGGTCACAACCGGTAAGAGCAGTATCAATTTGAGAAGCATGTAAAACGAATCGTAAAACAACATGGAGTCTCGTTACCTTTTGTGCATCATATATAAGAAGCAAGTGAATTCAAGGGATTCAAAGCAGACATGCAAATAATCAACTCCATGTTAGCCTCATCAAACAGAGGGCAAAGCTCTTGAATCATTTCATCAACAACACCAAGATAAACTTTTCTTTCTATAATGACCATAGTTTGTTTGTTTTTCATAACACCCACATGATCTTACATGCGGGGGAGAGAGAGAGAGGGAGGGAGAGAGGGAGAGGGAGAGAGGGAGAGAGGGAGAGGGGGAGGGAGAGAGAGGGAGAGGGAGAGGGAGAGGGGGAGGGAGAGAGAGACGACATAGAAAAAGCGAGCGAGCCTACAATTATATGAAACAGTACAACTAGGCCCAATTCTTCACAGCAGAACATGTGTAGTACTTAAAAATTTAAAATACCCGTTGATCCACCGTGCCCACCCTCTATTTAAGCCCATGATTGTAGGGATGAAAGTGGGATCGCTTATGAGTTATGACTCACTCCAAGGTTATCTTTAAATTCACAAGTCAATTTCCGAGAAAAAGTAAGTGGCCAGACACAACAACACCATCTAGGATGCACTGGAGGATTGATATCAAACGTGTTGGAAGGTTGTTGGAGTAGATTTCCACATATGTCTTTGACATGCGAAAAAGAAGGGTGACATGGATACAAGTACTAATGATTGAATATATTACTAGCAGGAATTTACGATTGAATGATAGCGTGTTAGTCGATCTTGTATACATTGTTTCGGTGTTTTGCTTCCCACTTCCATCATGTAGATGGAGGAAATGTTTACCGGCATGTGTCCTCGACCTAGTGTTAAACCCTTCTAATTTGCTCATTTACATTAATAGAAATCAGAGTGAAATCTTTCCTCCACCTTAGACAAGGACTATATCAAATGCTTATTACATGTTTTTCTAGGAGGCCCTGCACTTCTCAGAAAATGTAATGATAGCATCTCCGTGCCTTCCTATCATCTAATTTGTATTTTGTGTGTGGAGATTGCACGCTTCTCATTCTGACAATTCAAGTCAGAATTACACGAGGAAATCTATGTGGAGATTTCTATGGTTGTGGTGGTCAAGGGTGGGGTGGGTAGGTGCAGGACGAGCATGGCCAACGTATATACGCCACAGTCCGCGTGTGGCGTACCCAGCTCTATCTTACGAAATTCATTCGGTTGTATAGTACGAGTTCAGATACTGCAGATAGCACTATCTTTTGTCGTTTGCAGAGTGGCGTGAACTTCTCGCTTTGACCGTGGAAAGTGCAATCCACAGCTCGGTTGAACGGGCGTGTGCCTTGGCCCGCTATACTACATCACATTTTAGATACGCTATTTCTTCTTGTTTGCAGAATGGCATGAACTTCTCATTCGACCATTGTAAGAAACGCGACAATAGCATCATCCTATCCTCCGTACCATCGGCTGTCATTTTGTTGAAGACTGCATGCATGGTTTTCACATTGATAAATTTGGTTGACATGTGTGAGGACAACATACAATGGAGATGTCCCTCCTGCCACTCGCAGAAGGTTGCACGTGTCCTATATATGTGTATATGTTGTACATCGGTACCATGACCCTCTGCACATCGCCATAGTGGGCTGCATATTTTTGTGCTGAATGTCGGTGCAATGATAATTATATGGTGTGTGTACATTGTTGGCAGTTCTTCTCCTATTTTAATCCTATAAGAAGGAAACATATTTGGCAACTGCATCTATAACTGGAGCTAATGCACATCGGAGCAATGAATGTCTCGAGAAAAGAATTGCACGAGTAAGAATATCCGCTATATGTAGTTGGCAAAGCTAGAAACAAAATTGTCTTTGGCACATGAGCACCAATGCTCCCGGTTTCGAAAAACATATTTCTGAGATTCCAAAAAATCTGAGCTTAAACACTCACATACATAAAAATATTCTGAAGGTACGGTAGAAATTTCGGAGCAAAATATGTTGTATTATTATCTATATAAAAAAGACAAATTCCTGATAAAAACCATCCCTACACACAACCATAAATTTGTTTTCAGATGGTTTTGACTACATAGTTGTTGCCACACACACACTTCGTCAATATTCGTATTGTGATGGTTAAGAAAATGATTTGACCAACTATTAATCTGTTATTATGATGCAAAAGACTATATATGATCGTACAAAATTACAACACAACTAAATATTTTTCCAATAGCATCGATCAATTCTATATCAGGGTATTTGTTACTCCAACATCTGTAGCTTTTTGTAGAGTGCATAGTCTGTTAGCAACCAAGTCTTTCATGCCCGTACTAAACATATTAAAATTGATTTCCATTTCGTGCGCGAACAAGTCACAAGCAAATTACTTGAGATAAAATTCATCTCCAGCAAAGATCAATTGTCAGATGATTTTACAAAGACGCTACTTGTGAAAGCTTTTGACTCCATCACTTCAACGGTTTAGATTAAGGTAGGGTGCTAGACAATACCATTATAATATTCTGGTATGGACCAAGGGAGGCTCATATGGTGTACTACACCAATGGGATTCACCCAACGGTCACATACCAGATTTGCTCTTTTCTTTCTCTCCCTTACCGAATGTAATAACCTTTCCATGTATGCGTCATAGATGGGGCTTTTCCATCTCTATTCAACACGTAGCACGATCTCCTAACTGGACAGTCTCGTTTTCCCTCAAATGCTCACATCGCCGCATGATCAAAGAGAAAAGTCAGCATCGCCAAAGAGGAGGTGGTGACTGGTGAGGGGAGGCGCTGAGGCAGGGTTTAGGGCTGTCGCCCCCTGTGGTGGGAGCAACACGGAGTGTTTTTCCTCTGGCGTCTCTCGAACACACACATCACCAGAACATAGTTCTATAATCCGGCGGCACGAGTAGCTAGTATATATGGATCGATATATCCATGCTACTAGTCATCCTTGAGACAATGCTATATTCTATCTTATATTTACTAATTGGAGGCACCATACAAGACACCACGTTAATCCACATCATCAGAATAATTAAGACAATTAGATCTAAAATTTACGGCTAAGATTAGTCAAGAGAACGGTGAATTTTAATGTAACGTAAAAATCACTTGACACGTTAAATATGTTTTATGTTGGTTGAAAGTCACCTTAACGCGTTACATTTATCTTGCGTTGGTTATGATGCGGGACATATTAGATGCATGTCCACGTAAACTGCTGCGATATTGCATCAGCCGGCCCTAAAAGTCCGAATTGCTTACGCCTCCAACGAGCCAGTTTCACAATTTTTTGAACGGGTGGTGCCATACTAATCGTACATGTCCAGGTAAATAGCCTATAGGAATCCGATTGGTTTACTACTCATAAGGATCATCCTTGGAAAAACTTGGTCAGATATGTGTGCTGCTATCAAAAGAAAGGTCTAGGAAGATAACTAATCGTAGGAGCAAGCTCAGGAAGACAGCTTCAATACCGCATCGGCAGGCCATAAAAATACAAAATTCTAACTAGGTGTCTCATGCTAAATTTTTACTGAATTTGTGTGCTCCTATTAAAAAATAAACGTGCTAACAAAAATTGCAAAAATAATTCAACGCTCAGTGTATGACGGGATGTCGATTGTTGCGCCGCAAACAGATAACATGGAGGGCGATCGAGTTGCCTTGACAATCTCCTCCTACTCACCGGATGTTGTTATCATCTGCATCAGATTTATGCAGATGAAAGGTACTACTTTTCTCCATAAAAATATATTACAAGTTTATGTAAATTTGTATGTATCTATACACTAAACAATATCTATATACCCAAATTTAGACAAGCATTCGACATTGTTTTATGGACAGAGTAAGTAATAGTTATATTGTATAGTTTTCTACTCCGTATTAATTAACTACTTCTGCATGATGCATTACATGATGAATGAATTACGTATTATTTCTTCAGAGAGTGGAGATTGCAATTTTTTGCATATGAGATAATCAAATATATATAGTGATTTGTGCTTTCTGGAATGTGATAAATTTATTAATACAAGATACATGATGTAGAGGCGATGAGTAATGAAAAGCTTAGACTTTATAAAAAAGGTGCCTAAGAACCAATATGTCAATTTTTTTTGTAATTTTAGGTGCGACTGTAAAATTCTACATAATAAATCATGAACATTATATTAGTGATCAAATCTGTAAAATTTGTACTGAATCCGAATCAATTAAAAGGGATCGGAGGAAGTAGATAAATTGAGGATTGATGACTTTACAATAACATAGTTTTGATAAGTAATTTTAAGAAATTATATTAATTTTCTACAAGAAACACACATAGAAAAAGGGGTTAAATACCTATGTTCTACTCCATGAAGAATATAAAGTATTGAATCAATTTTCTCTCTATCAAATAATATGAAGAAAAGTTATCATATTTTTACATAGTTCCTACAAAAGATATTGCTTGAGACTATATAATATATACCACTGTGAACCAATTCAAGGTTGAAAATGAGTAATTATAATTCATACAATGTGATAAAAAAAATTACATAGAAATATTATAGATCCAAAGGCTACATGTAAAAAAGCAATAAAAATGATTAGATGCATGTATATTAGTAATCCACAAAATTATTAAATTTAGTATTTGTATGAATTTTTGCATGTAATAAGTAATAAAAGTGCTAGCCCGTGCAGGTGCGTGGGGTTAATGACTAGTAGCAATAATTGAATTGGCATAAGTTTGACTTTTTGATAGGTCATATATTATAGAAGAGTAGCTCTGGCTCTGGTTGGATAACGATCGGAACATATTTCTCCCTGCACACACGAGTTCATGGGCATGCGTGCGGTAAATGTTTTTTTTTTTTTTGTCTCTTGAGACTAGAAAACCAAGCATAGCCGGCCTTGGGAGATCGGACTGATATTCTACCACAATAATTGGAAAAAAAATGTCCACGAGCCTGCGTCCAGAAGGTACTAGCCCTGTTGCTTAACTCCTATTGACGGACGGTCGCAGCGCTATGGAAATATTTGCAGCAAACTAGATAGAGCAGTAGAGGTGGTTGAAGTGCGCGGAAGAATCGATCAAGCTAGCGGTGTGCTAAAACGCGAGCATCGTCTTGCTTGTGTCGTGACATAAGAGCATCTCGACCGGTCGTTCCTGATAGCGGCCCCGATAACGATTTGGAGGCTGGAAGCGAAAATGGACTCGCACCGGCGCGTCCCAAACTGCGCCGGTGATTTTTCGAGCTCAATAGAAGCGTCGGCAACCCCGTGCCGCCCCCTTAGCCAAGGACGCGAATCGGGCGCGCCGGCGCCTCGCGAGGCTGAAAATTTTGGCGTGGGAGCCGTCTGTCAGCCACACATCGACAAAATATACATATTCTCCCCCAAAACTCCGTCCCCTCCACCGCTCATTTCTCCCGCCCATCGCTCCATCTCCCATCCAGCCTCCAACCGGAAAAACCCTCGCCGCCGTGCCATGCCACCGAAGAGAAAGGCTCCGGCAAAGCCAACGAAGCCGCCGAAGACGCGCACCGTCACGCCGAAGGAGAAGCCGGCGACCATGTCGCAGGAGAAGTGGGACAAGGAGATGGAACGCCGCTCCTTCATCACGGCCGACCGCAGAAGGCGCCGCATCGTCGCCATCGATGCAGCGAAAGCGGCGGCCACTGCGGAAGCGTGCCTCAGCTTGGGCGTCGGCCTCAGCACCATCTCGAGCTCACCGTCGTCGCCGGGTTACTACGCGGGGTACAACACGGACGGGCCATCGATCTCGCAGATGCGGCTGTCGCAGATGGACGGTCGCGCCCTCTACTCCCCCGAGTACAGGGACTTCGACATGACCGTCGACATCAACGCGCCGTTCTCGCCGGATTCAGCGGCGCGGGGCAGCGGCGCCTTTCGCTTCCCCGACCTGAACTCGTCGCCTGACCTGCACCGCACCGAGGGCCACGTGACAGACGGCACCGACCTTCCCCGCGACCTCTTCCCCGACGACGGTAGGCACACCCAACAGGTGTTCGGCAGCGCGTCCGGCGTGTCCATCGGCGAGGACGAGGTGTGTTTCCTTACTTTTTATGTGTTATGTGCATCGTAGACACCGGTGGCGACTGAAAGTAGGTAACTTGATGCGTAGATTGCCGCCGGGGAGGAGATCCTCACCGGCATCATACGCGGCCATGTCTACGAACCCCCCGTCGACGACTATGAAGAAGAGGCCGGGGAGGACGAAGGTGAGGAGGAGATCCATGAGGAGCTGATCGACGCCGACACCGGCGTGACCACGACAATGATGCGCAGGCATTCCGCCGGCACTCGTGGTCCGAGGTAGAGGTCTTTGGAGGATGAATGTCTCATCGAGGCGTGGAAGCAAGTGAGCTTTTGCCCCATCACCGGCGCCAACTGATGACCCACAAGTATAGGGGGTGTATCGCAGTATCTTCGATAAGTAAGAATGTCGATCCCAACGAGGAGCAGAAGGTGTTGACAAGCAGTTTCGATGAAGGATTCACTGTAAATGCTCACAGACAAGTATTCAGGGGGTTTTGATGTAACAGATGAATAAAGTACGAGTAAGTAAAGTGCGAGAGTAATAATTGCAGCGAGTGGCCAATCCTTTTTAGCACAAAGGACAAGCCGGTTTGTTTACTTATATTAACCAAACGTTCTCGAGGACACACGGGATTTTAGTCTAGTGCTTTCGCTACATACGGCTAATTAATCTTCATTGTTTTGATAAGTGTTGTGTGGGTGAACCTATGCTAATGTACCGCCCTTCCTAGGACTAATACATACTTGTGATTATACCCCTTGCAAGCATCCGCAACTACAAGAAAGTAATTAAGATAAATCTAACCACAGCCTTAAACTCTGAGATCCTGCTATCCCTCCTGCATCGATATACCAACGGGGGCTCAGGTTTCTGTCACTCCGGCAACCCCGCAATTGGCAAACGAGTACAAGATGCATTCCCCTAGGCCCATAAAGGTGAAGTATCGTGTAGTCGACGTTCACACGACACCACTAGAAGAATAACACCACAACATAAATATTATAACATTGAATATTACTCAACCATAATTCACTACTAACATTTAAACTTCACCCATGTCCTCAAGAACTAAACGAACTACTCACGAGACATCATATGGAACATGATCAGAGGTGATATGATGATGAATAACAATCTGAACATAAACCTTGGTTCAACGGTTTCACTCAATAGCATCAATAACAAGTAGAAATCAACACCGGGAGAGCTTCCCCTATCAAACAATCAAGATCAAACCCAAATTGTTACAGCGGTGACGGTGTGCAGCGGTGGAGACGGCGGTGATGATGATGAAGATGAAGATGATGATGATGGTGATGGAGATGATGTCCAGCTCGATGACGGTGACGATGGCGTCGATTTCCCCCGCCGGGAGGGAATTTCCCGGCGGATTCCTGCCCGCCGGAGAGCTCTTTTCTCTCTGGTGATCTCCGCCCCGCAGAGGCGGCTGTGGCTCTTTTTGACGTACCCCTCTGGCTTAGGTTTTCGGGACGAAGGCGTACGCGAAGAAAAGGAGGCGAGAGGGGGCTGTGGCCCCCCTCCTCACAGGGCGGCGCGGCCAGGGCAGGGCCCGCGCCGGCCTATGAGGGGGGCCCATGGCGGCCCTCCTCGGCTCCCCCTTTTGGCTCCCTTCGTCATCTGGAAAAATAGGATTTTTCATATAATTTCCGTCAACTGTTGATCTTCCGAAATATTGCATTCTGATGGTGCTTTTTCCAGCAGAATCCTGGCTCCGGTGCGCGATCCTCCAATAATCATGAAACATGCAAAATAGATGAAATAACATAAGTATTGATGACCCACAAGTATAGGGGATCGCAACAGTCTTCGAGGGAAGTAAAACCCAATTTATTGATTCGACACAAGGGGAGGTAAAGAATACTGATAAGCCTTAACAACTGAGTTGTCAATTCAGCTGCACCTGGAAAAGCACTAGCAACAGGGGTGATGTGAAAGTAGCAGTAATATGAGAGCAATAGTAACAGTAACACAGCAGCAGTAATAGCAATATGAGAGCAATGGCACCGGAAAATAGTTGATACTACTTCCAATGACATGTAGAACAAGTATATAATGATGAGAGATGGACCGGGGTTCCCAGCGATCTACACTAGTGGTAACTCTCCAATAAGTGACAAGTGTTGGGTGAACAAATTACAGTTGGGCAATTGATAGGATTCAAAGCATTAAGATAGAACATCAAGATTATTAATTATGTAGGCATGTTTTCCGTATATAGTCGTACGTGCTCGCAATGAGAAACTTGCACAACATCTTTTGTCCTACCAGCCGGTGGCAGCCGGGCCTCAAGGGAAACTACTGGATATTAAGGTACTCCTTTTAATAGAGCACCGGAGCAAAGCATTAACACTCCGTGAAAACATGTGATCCTCACATCACTACCATCCCCTCCGGTTGTCCCGATTTCTGTCACTTCGGGGCCTTTGGTTCCGGATAGTGACATGTGCATACACCTTGTAGATACAATCTAAGCAATAAGTATAGAGCTCAAATCTAAGATCATGCCACTCGGGCCCTAGTGACAAGCATTAAGAATAACAAGATTGCAGCAATAATAACTTCACAAACTTTATAGATAGACTAATCATAATGTATCATCCATCGGATCCCAACAAACACAACACCGATTACATCAGATGGATCTCAATCATGTAAGGCAGCTCATGAGATCATTGTATTGAAGTACATGGGGGAGAGAATACCAACTAGCTACAGCTAGAACCCGTAGTCCATGGGGGAATTACTCACGGAGCATGGCGGAGGCGGTGGCGTTGATGGAGATGGCTTCCGGGGGCACTTCCCCGTCCCGGCAGGGTGCCGGGACAGAGACTTCTGTCCCCCGAATTGGAGTTTCGCGATGGCGGCGGCGCCACAGTAACTTTTCTAGAGTTTCGTCAATTGGTCCTGTGTTTTTAGGTCGAAAGGGGTTATATAGGCGAAGAGGCGGCGCAGGAGGGTCGACAGGGTGGCCTCACCCTAGGCCGGCGCGGCCAGGGTCTGGCCCGCGCGCGCCCTATGGTGTGGGGCCCCCTGGCTCTCCTCCGACTCTTCTTCGGTGTTCTGGAGCCTTCCGGGAAAAATAGGAGGTTTGGCGTTGATTTCGTCGAATTCCGAGAATATTACCCGAACAGCCTTTCTGGAACCAAAAACAGCAGAAAACAGGAACTGGCACTGTGGCATCTCGTTAATAGGTTAGTTCCGGAAAATGCATAAAAACATTATAAAGTGCAAGCAAAACATGTAAGTATTGTCATAAAACAAGCATGGAACATCAGAAATTATGGATACGTTGGAGACGTATCAGCATCCCCAAGCTTAGTTCCTGCTCGTCCCGAGCAGGTAAACGATAAAAAGAATAATTTCTGTAGTGACATGCTACTTACATAACCTTGATCATACTATTACAAAGCATATGAAATGAATGAAGTGACTCAAGGCAATGATCTATAGTTGCTAACAAATATATAACATATAGCAAAACTTTTCATGAAGAGTACTTTCAAGACAAGCATCAAAAGTCTTGCACGAGAGTTAACTCATAAAGCAATAAATTCAAAGTAAAGGCATCGAAGCAACACAAAGGAAGATATAAGTTTCAGCGGTTGCTTTCAACTTTCAACATGCATATCTCATTTATAATTGTCAACATAAAGTAATATGATGAATGCAAATATGCAAGTATGTAAGAATCAATGCACAGTTGACACAAGTGTTTGCTTCTAAGATGGAAGGAAGTAGGTAAACTGACTCAACATAAAGTAAAAGAAAGGCCCTTCGCAGAGGGAAGCAGGGATTAAATCATGTGCTAGAGCTTTTTAAGTTTTTGAAATCATATAGAGAGCATAAAAAGTAAAATTTTGAGAGGTGTTTGTTGTTGTCAACGAATGGTAGTGGGCACTCTAACCCCCTTGCTAAACAGACTTTCAAAGAGCGGCTCCCATGAAGGACGTTATCTCTACCAGCAAGGTAGATCATCCCTCTTCTCTTTTGTTTACACATGTACTTTAGTTTTATTTATGGTTGACACTCCTCCCAACCTTTGCTTACACAAGCCATGGCTAACCGAATCCTCAGGTGCCTTCCAACAATCTCATACCATGGAGGAGTGTCTATTTGCAAAATTAAGTTGCTTACTGATGAATCAGAGCAAAACATGTGAAGAGAATTATTAATGAAGTTAATTAATTGGGGGCTGGGAACCCCACGCCAGCTCTTTTTGCAAAATTATTGGATAAGCGGATGAAGCCACTAGTCCATTGGTGAAAGCTGCCCAACAAGATTGAAAGATAAAACACCACATACTTCCTCATGAGCTATAAAACATTGACACAAATAAGAGATAGTAAATTTTTAATTGTTTAAAGGTAGCACATGAAGTATTTACTTGGAATGGCAGGAAATACCACATAGTAGGTAGGTATGGTGGACACAAATGGCATAGTGGTTGGCTCAAGGATTTTGGATGCATGAGAAGTATTCCCTCTCAGTACAAGGCTTAGGCTAGCAAGGTTGTTTGAAGCAAACACAAGTATGAACCGATACAGCAAAACTTACATAAGAACATATCGCAAGCATTATAATACTCTACACTGTCTTCCTTGTTGCTCAAACACTTTTACCAGAAAATATCTAGACCTTAAGAGAGATCAATTATGCAAACCAAGTTCAACAAGCTCTATGGTAGTTCTCCACTAATAGGTTTAAACTACATGAAAAAAAACTTAATCTACTTGAGAGCTCAAAACAATTGCCAAGTGTCAAATTATCCAAAACATATGAGGCATTTTCTGTTTCCAACCAGACAATAAGTATTGTAGCTTCCAACTTTTATCATTGAACATTAAAAGTAAAACGAAGAACAAGTGTTCATATGAAAAAGCGGAGCGTGTCTCTCTCCCAAACAAGGATTGCTAGGATCCGAATTTATTCAAACATAAACAAAACGAAAATGAAAACATAGACGCTCCAAGTAAAGCACATATGGTGTGACCAAATAAAAGTATAGTTTCAGGGGAGGATAAAAAGTTACTCTCATTAGAAGGTTGGCATGGGTAGCTAATCCATTCTTCCTCCTTTTGTTCGTCACTCTCCTCTTCTTTTTCATCCAATGAGCTTTCAGGTTCATCAATTTCCTCCTCTTTTTCATCCAATGAGCTTTCAGGTTCATCAATTTCTTCTTCCACCGGTTCCTGCAAATTGTGAGTGCATTCTTGTGCATTAATGTGTCTCTCTTTATAATCAAGGATATAAGGATTCCTACTGTAGCATTCTATGCAAGAATTAAGGATAGTAGAGACATAATCTTTAAGGTCCTTACAAAGAGCACAAGTTTCATAATTCTCAACCATGAAGGATTCTATCTCGGAGGCTCCCATAAATAAGACAAATTGTTCTACCTCTTCGAACCCATAATGAATATAGCAATTCCGATTATAGCTCTTAATAAAATATTCCTCACTAAAGCCACATTGAAATTTAAGATGTTTAGTATCCTGTTGAGAGCAACAGTTTATATCATGGCATCTAAGCAAGATTCTAGCAATTGTATTCAATTTTTCTATCATAGCACTCATTATTTTACCAGTTCTTGATTCTCTATAACGATTATAACATTCCATAAGCTCCAAGTAGGTTGTTGGTTCTCCCATAACAGCAGTTTTTAATTTTTTGGTTTTTCAAATTTTTATGGATTTTTGGGTATATGAGACAAATAAAACAAGACAAAAATAAACTAAGCAAAAGTAAACTACGCAAACTAATACTAGACAGAAATAAACTAAGCACAAATAAACTAGGCAAAAGTAAACTAAGCAAAGCAAAATAAAACAAATAAAAAACAGAGAGAGAGGTAGAGTGTACTCCCCAGGTGAGCTTGTGAGTAGAGCTATGCCTCCCCGGCAACGGCGCCAGAAAATAGTCTTGATGACCCACAAGTATAGGGGATCGCAACAGTCTTCGAGGGAAGTAAAACCAAATTTATTGATTCGACACAAGGGGAGGTAAAGAATACTGATAAGCCTTAACAACTGAGTTGTCAATTCAGCTGCACCTGGAAAAGCACTAGCAACAGGGGTGATGTGAAAGTAGCAGTAATATGAGAGCAATAGTAACAAAGAACACAGCAAAGAATAGCAATATGAGAGCAATGGCACCGGAAAATAGTTGATACTACTTCCAATGACATGTAGAACAAGTATATGATGATGAGAGATGGACCGGGGTTCCCAGCGATCTACACTAGTGGTAACTCTCCAATAAGTGACAAGTGTTGGGTGAACAAATTACAGTTGGGCAATTGATAGGATTCAAAGCATTAAGATAGAACATCAAGATTATTAATTATGTAGGCATGTTTTCCGTATATAGTCGTACGTGCTCGCAATGAGAAACTTGCACAACATCTTTTGTCCTACCAGCCGATGGCAGCCGGGCCTCAAGGGAAACTACTGGATATTAAGGTACTCCTTTTAATAGAGCACCGGAGCAAAGCATTAACACTCCGTGAAAACATGTAATCCTCACATCACTACCATCCCCTCCGGTTGTCCCGATTTCTGTCACTTCGGGGCCTTTGGTTCCGGATAGTGACATGTGCATACAACTTGTAGATACAATCTAAGCAATAAGTATAGAGCTCAAATCTAAGATCATGCCACTCGGGCCCTAGTGACAAGCATTAAGAATAACAAGATTGCAGCAACAATAACTTCACAAACTTTATAGATAGACTAATCATAATGTATCATCCATCGGATCCCAACAAACACAACACCGATTACATCAGATGGATCTCAATCATGTAAGGCAGCTCATGAGATCATTGTATTGAAGTACATGGGGGAGAGAATACCAACTAGCTACAGCTAGAACCCGTAGTCCATGGGGGAACTACTCACGGAGCATGGCGGAGGCGGTGGCGTTGATGGAGATGGCTTCCGGGGGCACTTCCCCGTCCCGGCAGGGTGCCGGGACAGAGACTTCTGTCCCCCGAATTGGAGTTTCGCGATGGCGGCGGCGCCACAGTAACTTTTCTGGAGTTTCGTCAATTGGTCCTGTGTTTTTAGGTCGAAAGGGGTTATATAGGCGAAGAGGCGGCGCAGGAGGGTCGACAGGGTGGCCTCACCCTAGGCCGGCGCGGCCAGGGTCTGGCCCGCGCGGCCCTATGGTGTGGGGCCCCTGGCTCTCCTCCGACTCTTCTTCGGTGTTCTGGAGCCTTCCGGGAAAAATAGGAGGTTTGGCGTTGATTTCGTCCAATTCCGAGAATATTGCCCGAACAGCCTTTCTGGAACCAAAAACAGCAGAAAACAGGAACTGGCACTGTGGCATCTCGTTAATAGGTTAGTTCCGGAAAATGCATAAAAACATTATAAAGTGCAAGCAAAACATGTAAGTATTGTCATAAAACAAGCATGGAACATCAGAAATTATGGATACGTTGGAGACGTATCAAGTATCATCTCCAAATATGAAATATATCAATGAATAACAGCAAATTATGATATAAAATAATGATGCAAATTGGACGTATCAACTCCCCCCAAGCTTAGACTTCGCTTGTCCCCAAGCGAAACTGAACTCGGTAAACAGGACCACATGTTTATGGAGTGAAGAGTCGATAAATCAAATACGGACAAGAAGCATCATATTCATTCACACAAGACATTCTAGTAAACAACTTCCTCATATAATTCAACTTGAAGCAAGTATAAGGTAATCACAATTAAAGGTGCATAAGAAATCATAATTGGTGATGGCAAACTTTGTTCTTGGTCAGAGAACAGTTAACAGATTATACTTATCTATTGAGCAGCGCTTTCATATTAAAGCTTATGTGGCTCATCCTGCATACTCAATCATAATGATCATTGATAAGTTTCAAAGCTATATTCATTCAGATAAAACTTGTACTAAACAAGGAAGAGTAAAAGACATGATGAAGCAAATCACAATATAATGGTTTGATCACAACAACTCAAATGCTTGCTTGAGATGGAGGGAAATAGGTTTACTGACTCAACATAAAGTAAAAGACAGGCCCTTCGCAGAGGGAAGCAGGGATTAAATCATGTGCTAGAGCTTTTTCAGTTTTGAAATCATATAAAGAGAATAAAAGTAAAGTTTTGAGAGGTGTTTGTTGTTGTCAACGACTGGTAGCGGGTACTCTAACCCCCTTGCCAAACAGACCTCCAAAGAGCGGCTCCCATGAAGGACGTTATCTCTACCAGCAAGGTAGATCATCCCTCTTCTCTTTTGTTTACACATGTACTTTAGTTTATTTAAGGATGACACTCCCCCCAACCTTTGCTTACACAAGCCATGGCTAACCGAATCCTCGGGTGCCTTCCAACAATCTCATACCATGGAGGAGTGTCTATTGCAAAATTAAGTTGCTTACTGATGAATCAGGGCAAAACATGTAAAGAGAATTATTAATGAGAGTTGATTAATTGGGGCTGGGAACCCCGTTGCCAGCTATTTTCGCAAAATTATAGGATAAGTGGATGAAGCCACTAGTCCATTAGTGGAAGCTGCCTAACAAGACTGAAAGATAAAACACCACATACTTCCTCATGAGCTATAAAACATTGACACAAATAAGAAGTAATAAATTTTGAATTGTTTAAAGGTAGCACATGAAGTATTTACTTGGAATGGCAGAAAATACCAAGCAGTAGGTAGACATGGTGGACACAAATGGCATAGGTTTGGGTTCAGGTTTGGATGTACGAGAAGCATTCCCTCTCAGTACAGGTCTTTGGCTAGCAAGGCTAATTAGCAAGCATAAGAGTTGAGGGAAACAAACAAATATACATGTGATAGACATAATCATGCATCTTTCTTGCAAGCACAAACAATTTTAACTTCAGAATAATAAGCTATGAGCTAGCAAGAAAGGAAGACAATGAAACAACTATATGTATATTTCTCTTTTCTACTTAAACCTCAAGGTGTTGTTGCTATTGACCAATGCTAAGTTTGCGAAAACCAAATAGATTTACTCAATGCTCCCAAAGTGGTACCAAATACTAAAATCAAGATCAATCATATAATAGAAATTGCAAACTAAAATAAGGTGTGCAATATGTAAATGATAAGACTTCTCATTAATATTTCATAACGATAACTCACACCAAGGGATACATAGACAACCAACTAAAGGAGAGATACTTCCATACTGCAACCCATCTTATATGATAACTTCCCTACTCATGATATGACATTACTTGATAGTAAAAAGTAAAAAGGTAGTGATGATGTGATACCGCGGCACTCCCCCAAGCTTGGAACAAACCAAGGGGATGCCAATACCGATGATGAATTACTCCTTTGGCGATGGTGGTGATGAATTCCTCACAAGCTTCTCCACAAGCTCCTGAAGCTCATCAATTTTGTACATGAGGTTGCGGATCATCTCCGAATTGTGCTCGACGCGATTAAGAAGTATGTCCGACGGCGAGTCCCAATTCTTGGAGTTATTTCCCCACCCTTCAGCTTCAGGCTTCGTTCTTCCTGCAGTGTTAGAACGATCTATATCCCAATTGCTAGGCAATGCTGCCTTGGGAGTCCTTTCAATTTGATTATTGTAGATCAGATTGCGGAAGGGATGGTAAGTGCCTGAAAAAGATGTCTTTGGAGCTAGGTGATGACGTGGAACTCTTCCTCCGGTGCTAATCCGTGCACTCTTCTTGGCGTTGAACGGGTTTGACACCACTCCGATGCTTGCAATGGTGGTGCGCGGGCGTACTTGCGGAACTTGTTCGACTTCCTCTTCATCCTCCTTGACTTCTTCCTTCAACTCGGGGTCTTGAATACCTTCCTCCGAAGGCTCCTTGTCCTTGTTGTTGGAGACCATGGTGCTTCTAGATCAAAGACAGATCCTGGCAGAAACAGCTCGAAACAAAACACGTCGAGAAAACAATATACGGACCTCCAGGGGTCCGGGGGATTATATAGCAAATTTTTTTACAACAAACGGAAAGTACCAGGTCGAACCAGAGTCGGAGAGGGGCGACGAGGCGGTGTCCTCATAGGGCGGCGCGGCCAGGCTGGGGCCCGCGCCGGCCTATGGGGGCACGCCCTCGTGCGTCTCCTCCACTCCGTTTCGATCTCGTAATTTTTCATATTTTCCAAAAACAGCAAAAACATTGTTCGGAAAGTAAATTGCGGACTTTTTATTACCAGTACTGTTACCTATTCAAAGTCGAGTTCTGGCGGACTGTCAATTTGACCTTTGATGAAAGCCTCCGGTGTTTCCACTCGAATAACATCAACATCTACATTTTAAGAATCACCTGAGATATAATGCTTGAGTCTTTGTCCATTCACCACTTGCGTGGCATTGCCTTGGAGGGAACTAATTTTAATTACTCCTGAACGATACACCTCCTCAACAAGATATGGTCCTTCCCATTTAGAGAGTAATTTCCCTGCAAAGAATCTGAGACGAGACCGATACAATAGGACTTTATCCCCAATATTAAACTCTCTTTTGATAATCCTTCTATCGTGCCATTTCTTAACTTTCTCTTTAAAGAGTTTAGCATTTTCATAAGCTTCACTTCTCCATTCATCTAGAGAACTTAATTGCAACAACCTCTTATCACCGGCTAGTTTAGGATCTTTGTTTAGTTCTCTAACAGCCCAATAAGCTTTGTGCTCTAGTTCTAAAGGTAAATGACAAGCTTTTCCATAAACCATTTTATAAGGTGACATTCCCATGGGGTTTTTATAAGCAGTTCTATAAGCCCATAGTGCTTCCTTCAATTTACTAGCCCAATTCTTCCTAGTTTTATTAACAGTCTTTTGCAAGATAAATTTAATTTCTCTATTTGATAGTTCTACTTGCCCACTAGTTTGAGGATGATAAGCGGAAGAAATTCTATGATTAATACCATATTTATTAAGAGTTTTTCTAAAACCACCATGAATAAAATGAGAACCTCCATCTGTCATAATATATCTAGGAACTCCAAATCTAGGAAAAATAATGTCTAAAAGCATTCTTAAAGAGGTCTCACCATCAGCACTTTTTGTAGGTATGGCTTCCACCCATTTAGTAACATACTCAACAGCAACAAGTATATGAGTGTTACCTTCTGAAGAGGGAAAAGGTCCCATGAAGTCAAATCCCCAACAGTCAAACGGTTCAATAACAAGAGTATAATTTATTGGCATTTCATTGCGTCTGGAGATATTACCAACCCTTTGACATTCATCACAAGATAAAATAAACTTCCTTGCATCTTTGAAGAGAGTTGGCCAATAAAAACCTGATTGTAGAACCTTTTGCGCGGTTCTATCTCCGGCGTGATGTCCTCCATAAGCACTCCCATGACATTTACTCAATATCTCTTGTTGCTCATATTCGGGAACACATCTTCGCAGAATACCATCCACTCCTTCTTTATATAAGTGTGGGTCATCCCAAAAATAATGCCTCAAGTCATAAAAGAATTTCCTCCTTTGCTGAGCTGAAAAGGTTGGAGGCAAGTACTTGGAAACAATAAAGTTAGCATAATCAGCATACCAAGGACTGTCTCGCGAGCTCACCTTTATTACAGCCAATTGTTCATTTGGAAAACTATCATTAACAGGAACATGATCATAAGCAATATTTTCCAATCTAGACAAATTATCAGCAACAGGATTATCAGCACCTTTCCTATCTACAATATGTAAATCAAATTCTTCCAAAGAAGTATCCACCTAATAAGCCTTGGCTTAGCATCTTTCTTTGTCATAAGGTATCTAATTGCAGCATGATCAGTATGAATAGTAACTTTTGAATCAACGATATAAGATCTAAACTTATCACAAGCAAAGACTACAGCTAACAATTCCTTTTCAGTAGTAGCATAATTTCTTTGAGCAGCATCAAGAGTTTTACTAGCATAATGAATAACATTCAGTTTTTTATCTACTCGCTGTCCAAGAACAGCGCCTACAGCAAAATCACTAGCATCACACATAATTTCAAATGGTAAATTCCAATCAAAAGGTTCAACTATAGGAGCAGTTGTTAAGGCTTTCTTTAGAGTTTCAAAAGCTTCCTTACAATCATCATCAAAAACAAAAGGTACATCTTTTTGAAGAAGATTAGTAAGAGGCTTTGAAATCTTGGAGAAGTCTTTAATAAATCTCCTATAAAACCCAGCATGACCAAGAACACTACGAATACCTTTAACATCCCTAGGATAGGGCATCTTCTCAATTGCTTCAACTTTAGCTCTATCAACTTCAATACCTCTCTCGGAAATTTTATGTCCCAATACAATTCCTTCATTAACCATAAAGTAACATTTCTCCCAATTAAGAACAAGGTTAGTTTCTTCACATCTCTGCAAAACTTTATCAAGATTCCGCAAGCAATTATCAAAAGAATTTCCATAGACGGAAAAATCGTCCATGAATACCTCTACAATACTCTCACAAAAGCCATTAAAAATAGGAGACATGCATCTTTGAAAAGTAGCAGGAGCATTACATAAACAAAAAGGCCTACGCCTATAAGCATAAGTTCCATAGGGACAAGTGAAAGTGGTTTTCTCTTGATCTTTAGTTTTAACAGCAATTTGTGAAAATCCAGAATAACCATCAAGAAAGCAAAAATGAGTATTTTTAGATAATCTTTCTAACATTTGATCAATAAATGGTAAAGGGTAATGATCTTTCTTAGTAACCTTATTAACTTTTCGATAATCAATGCACATTCTATAACCTACAACTACTCTTTGAGGGATGAGCTCATCATTATCATTAGGCACAACAGTCATTCCTCCTTTCTTAGGAACACAATGCACAGGACTAACCCATCTACTATCAGCAATAGGATATATAATACCAGCTTCAAGGATTCTTAATACCTCATTTCTTACCACATCCTTCATCTTAGGAATTAGACGACGCTGAGGTTCAACAACAGGCTTCGCATCATCTTCCATATTAATGGCGTGTTGGCAAATAGAGGGAGAAATCCCCTTCAAGTCATCAAGAGTGTAGCCAATAGCACCTCGGTGTTTCTTCAATATTTCCAATAACCTTTCTTCTTCAAACTCTGAAAGCTTAGAACTAATAATAACAGGATATATTTTCTTATCATCAATATGAGCATATTTAAGATTATCAGGCAATGGTTTTAAATCAAAGACAGGATCTTCCTTTGGTGGTGGTGTTGTACCCAGATCTTCCACCGGTAAATCATGCTTAAGAATAGGTTGACGAAGGAAAATTTCATCAAGTTCATCTCTTTCTTCCCTGAAAACTTCACTCTCACTATTCTCCAGATGTTGCTGCAAAGGATTACTAGGAGCAAGAGCAATAGATGCACACTGTTCAACTTTAAAATCACTATTAGCCGAGTCAATTTTATAAAGAGTTTTGGTAAATTTAGAGAAGTTAAACTCATAAGATTCACCAGCAAATTTAGTCAAAATTTTCTCTTTCTTGCAATCTATAATAGCTCCACAAGTATTTAGAAAAGGTCTACCAAAAATGATAGGACAATATTTACTAGCAGCAGAACCAAGTACCAAAAAGTCAGCAGGATATTTAATCTTACCACATAGAACTTCCACATCTCGAATAATACCAATTGGAGAGATAGTTTCTCTATTAGCCAGCCGAATAACCACATCAATATCTTCAAGTTCACAAGAACCAATTTCGTGCATAATCTCCGTGTAAAGCTCATAAGGAATAGCACTGATACTTGCACCAATATCACATAAACCATAATAACAATGATCACCAATTCTAACAGTTAGCATAGGAACACTAGCTTTCCTAGACTTATTAGGATGCGAAACAATATTAGAGGCATCTTCACAGAAAATAATATGACCATCCTCTACATGTTCAGTCACAAGATCTTTAATAATTGCAACAGCAGGTTCAACTTTTATTTGTTCTTCAGGTTCTACAGGTTTCTTTTCACTTTTATGAACCGCACTATTTATAACAGAGTACTCCTTCATTTTAGCAGGGAAAGGAGTTTTTTCAATATAAGCTTCAGGAATAACATGATCAACAGTTTCAACTACAACACATTTATTTATAGATGAATCAATTTTATCTTTATACGGTTCATGATACTTATCAAAGTTCTTCTTAGGCAATTCATAATGAGAAGCAAAAGCCTTATAAAGATTTGCAGCAACTTGAGAATCAAGACCATAAGTAGCACTCATATTACGAAATTTATCAGTATCCATAAAAGCTTCAATGCATTTATAATCATAATTTATACTTGATTCTCTATCCTTGTCGTTCTCCCATCCTTCAGTATTTTCTTGGATCCGATTAAGAAGGTCCCTTTTAAACTCTTCCTTGTTGCGTGTAAATGATCCAGAACAAGAAGTATCCAGCAAGGTCTTGTCTTGAAAAGAAAGTCTTGCATAGAAATTATCAATAATAATATTACCAGGAAGCTCATGAATGGGGCATTTGAGCATTAAAGACTTCAATCTCCCCCATGCTTGGGCAATACTCTCTCCTTCATGATGCCAAAAATTATATATGCGATTCTGATCTTTGTGAATCTCACTGGGAGGATAGAACTTAGAATAAAACCGGGGCACAATATCATTCCATTCAAGAGAATCCCCATTATCCAGTAATTTATACCAATGCGCCGCTTTACCAGACAACGATACAGAGAATAGTTTCTTCCTCACTTCATCCATAGCAATACCTGCACACTTGAATAAACCACATAATTCATGTAACAACAGTAAATGATCTCCAGGGTGGACAGTTCCATCCCTTGTATAACGGTTACCCACTACACGTTCAATAATTTTCATAGGTATTTTGTATGGTATTTCTTCCTTACCTGGCGCCTCATCCACTACCTTTGCAGTAGTAGTAGATTTCCCAAATAAACACTCAAGAGAGGACCTCTCCATAATGAATTATAGCAGCAGGCAGAAATAAAATCACCACAAACAGTAGAAATTTCCCTTACCAATTCCACTTACCAATAGCGCTTCACTCCCCGGCAACGGCCCCAGAAAATTGTAGGATAACGTAGCATAGAAAACAAAAATTTTCCTACCGCGAACACGAAATCCAAGCCAAGATGCAATCTAGAAGACGGTAGCAACGAGGGGATTATCGAGTCTCACCCTTGTAGAGATTCCAAAGCCTACAAGAGGAGGCTCTTGTTGCTGCGGTAGACGTTCACTTGCCGCTTGCAAAAGCGCGTAGAAGATCTTGATCACGATCGGTTCCGGCGCCACGAACGGGCAGCACCTCCGTACTCGGTCACACGTTCGGTTGTTGATGAAGACGACGTCCACCTCCCCGTTCCAGCGGGCAGCGGAAGTAGTAGCTCCTCTTGAATCCGACAGCACGACGGCGTGGTGTCGGTGGCGATGGAGAAGTCCGGCGGAGCTTCGCTAAGCTACGCGGGAGATATGGAGGAGAGGGGGCGGCTAGGGTTTGGGAGGGGGTGGCCGGCCACTTCAATGGGGCGGCCAGCTTGTGGTCTTTGGGTGGCCGGCCCCCTCCCCTTGGCCCCTCATTATATAGGTGGATTCCCAAGAGTTGGTCTCCAAGTCTTCGAATAAGACCCGAACCAAAAACTTCCCATAAGAAAGGGGAAACCTAGCCCAACTAGGACTCCCACCAAAGGTGGGATTTCCACCTCCCATATGGGGGTGTGGCCGGCCCCCTAAGGGGGAGTCCACTTGGAACTCCTCCCCCACTAGGGTTGGCCGGCCATGGAGGTGGAGTCCCATGTGGACTCCACCTTCCTTGGTGGTTTCTTCTGGACTTTTCTAGAACCTTCTAGAACCTTCCATAGAACCTTCCGCGACATTTTAATTCACATAAAATGACATCCTATATATGAATCTTATTCTCCGGACCATTCCGGAACTCCTCGTGATGTCCGGGATCTCATCCGGGACTCCGAACAAATATTCGAACTCCATTCCATATTCAATTTCTACCATTTCAACATCCAACTTTAAGTGTGTCACCCTACGGTTCGTGAACTATGCGGACATGGTTGAGTACTTACTCCGACCAATAACCAATAGCGGGATCTGGAGATCCATAATGGCTCCCACATATTCAACGATGACTTTAGTGATCGAATGAACCATTCACATACGATACCAATTCCCTTTGTCATGCGATATTTTACTTGTCCGAGGTTTGATCTTCGGTATCACTCTATACCTTGTTCAACCTCGTCTCCTGACAAGTACTCTTTACTCGTACCGTGGTATGTGGTCTCTTATGAACTTATTCATATGCTTGCAAGACATTAGACGACATTCCACCGAGAGGGCCCAGAGTATATCTATCCGTCATCGGGATGGACAAATCCCACTGTTGATCCATATGCCTCAACTCATACTTTACAGATACTTAATCCCACCTTTATAACCACCCATTTACGCAGTGGCGTTTGGTGTAATCAAAGTACCTTTCCGGTATAAGTGATTTATATGATCTCATGGTCATAAGGACTAGGTAACTATGTATCGAAAGCTTATAGCAAATAACTTAATGACGAGATCTTATGCTATGCTTAATTGGGTGTGTCCATTACATCATTCATATAATGATATAACCTTGTTATTAATAACATCCAATGTTCATGATTATGAAACTAATCATCTATTAATCAACAAGCTAGTTAAGAGGCATACTAGGGACTTCTTTGTTGTCTACATATCACACATGTACTAATGTTTCGGTTAATACAATTATAGCATGATATATAAACATTTATCATAAACATAAAGATATCTTATAATAACCATTTTATTATTGCCTCTTGGGCATATCTCCAACAGTCTCCCACTTGCACTAGAGTCAATAATCTAGTTTACATTTGTAAAGATATAACACCTTGGCCTTCTGGTGCTTTATCATGTTTTTGCTCACGGGAGAGGTTTCAGTCAACGGATCTGACACGCTCAGAAACGTATGTATTTTGTAATTCATTTGCGTCTCAACGCATCACTCATTTCCAAATGAGTCGGCATTAAATATGTTTGGTCTTCTGGTGGAACCTTAATTCCGCGGTCTGAAATATGTCACTAATATTGTCACACAATATAGCTTCAAAGTTCTGACACTATCGGAACTACACCAAGTTCTCAAAGAACTTCTTGACTTAACATCCTTTGTCATTGTCAAAACAATGACATACTCTGCCTTCTTTTGTAGAATCCGTCACAATATTTAGAACTCTTCTAAATCTAGCATAGACAACTTCTAGCTCATTGTGCTACCTTTTAAACAACACTTAGTCTAATTTGAGATTTGAAATTTTATTTTCATATGTGACAAAATTAGTATCGGTGCAACACCTTACAGCGATTTGTTTTGTCATTTCTCCATATAAAACTATATATATATACTTGGTTCTTCTTAAGTACTCAAGAATATTCTTACTGTTTTTCAGTGATCATCACATGAATCATGCTCATAACACTCTTAGAGCATAGGATATCTGATTGTGTACATATTATTTGTGATCTATAATCACTCATGTGTTTTTACTCATTGAGTGTCAGATATACTCAAGTCTTGTTAAAACTTCACATGACAAGAACATCTTCTTAATATTTCTATATTGAACTATTTCAATATCCATTCTATGTACTTTGACTTAAACTTATTTTGTGTTTCAATCTATCTTCATAGATCTTGACACTAAATTTGTTTCAGTCCATATCTTTTCATTGAAGTTAATTTCTCAATGAAACCTTTTTAATCAAGTATATAATTACATTATTTATAACCAACTATATGTCACCTACATAAAGTATTATAAATATGTCTTAGCGCTCCCACTTAATTTCTTGCAAATGCAAGCCTCTTCATCGTCTCTGATGAAATCAAAAACTCTTTGACTATTTCATCTGGTGAAGATTCAAACTCCGCGATACTCACTTCATCAAATTGAAGTTTGTATACTTATCTAATATTCCACGGACCAGCAAAACTCTTGCTGGTATCTTGTATACACCTTTAGTACATACTTCTGATAAGTAATGTATTTTGCCATCCTACTAGAATAATCCATATAGACTATAAGCATTTCTACGGAAGATCTAATCTTATCGTAGTCAACTCTTTGAACTTTGTCGTAAACAATTTTTCGACAAGTCGAGCTTTTTCAAGGATATTTCATCCAAGTCTATAGATCCATTTACTTTCAAAAAGTATTCATCTATTATGGATTTCATGGCGCATGGCCATTTTAACGGAGTCAGGGCCCATCATAACTTCTTTGTTTGTAGTTGGTTTATCATTGTTCAAAATCAATCCTTTGTCCACAAATCATTTATTTGATCACAAAGTAAACCATACCTACAAGGTTCAATATGTACTTCGATCTCCATGGCTAAAACACTTTGTAGTCATGGGAGCCATGATCGTTGTGGCCGCTTCCGAAACCAATTCCGATGCTGCGCTACTCTGATCATTATGCTCAGGTTCATAAACTTTATCAAATTATATTGTCCTCCCACTCAAATACTTCACTAGAAACAATTTCTCGGAAATAAGAAACATTGACAAACACTTTTGTCTTTGTCTCGTGGGAAGAATTCCCAATCAAATCTCTGGGATAACCAACAAAGACATTCATCCGATTTTGGTTGTAAACTTATTTACTTATGCTATGCATACCAAACTTTAAGAAAAGACTATCAGGTTTCTTACCTATGCCATAACTCGTATGGTGTCATTTCAACGGATCATGATGATGCTCTATTTAGTGTAAAAGCGGTAGTCACTAAAGCATAATCCACAAAAATATGATGGCTTTATTTTATTTTATCTCATCATTAATCCAACAAAGTTTGGATACATCTCTTGGATACTTCATCATCACTGTGTTACTCCAAGAAACGTGAGTTGTAGAACAATTTCATAACTCTCTTAGATGTTCGCTAAAACTCGTAATTCAAATATTTCCACCATGATCCAATCATAGATATTTGACTTTTCTATTACGATGATTTCCACTTCATGCTGAAATTTATTTGAATCCATTCAAATGTTTCAAACTTCTTCCTTATTGAATATATCCACATATATACTCAATTCATTGTTTGAAAGTTTTCATGAAGTAGAAGAATCTCCCGCACACAACTATGCCCAGTGAACCACATACATCATCATGTATTTTTCCACTAAGTTAGTTGCCCGTTCAACTTTTGGCCTATGAACGGTATTTTAATCATTCTCTTTAGAAAAGATTTGCAAGCGCCAAATGATTCAAAAATCAAATGACTCCAAAAATCCATTTGCATGGAGTTCCTTCATGCGATCCTTTCTAACATGACCTAAATTGCGGTTCCACAAATAAGTGGAATTCAAATCATTTGCCTTATGGCATTTTTAGCGTCAGTGTTATGTATGTATGTTTCACCATTAAGATTTATAATAACTTATCCATCGTACATGGAGTAATGTCATAATTTGAACAACTCATTGTTTTTATTTGACCAGAGCAAAATAACAATTATTAAGTTCTTTATTATAAATTCTAAGGGCTAGATAGAATGCCAACGACGAACATAATAACACTTTATTTTGTTCCAGACGTGCATTCCTATCATATTCCTTGTCAGTCACTTAGGCCATTGTATTCTTGTATTGCGTTGTTTTGTATGACACTTCATACCAACCAATATGGTACAAATACCCAAGAATTTCATTGTGTGACCAAACGAGGAATACAACCATAACATGTATATCATTGATATACACCTGAGCTAGACTTTCTAGTCTTTTCTTTTCTTTCTGCCAGAATATCTTTTGCAGTTTCTCTTTTAGCTTTCCTCATTATTCAGAAAAACACTTCAACATCAATAACTTCTAGGTTTGTTGGTCAATTACCAATAACCTTGAGGTTCTTACTTTGAAGTTGATCATCATATGACAAATGTTCTAGATTTCACTTATTAGTAACTATGATGAACAATTTCACTCATAATTTTATCCATCAATTCATGACAACTTTTTGAGACCATGTCTGTACATGCTAGGCTCATAAAGTTTAACCTTAGTATTCGCATGTACAAATCTAGCTTGCACCCGTTGTATGCACACGTAGAATCTATCACACCCGATCTTCACGTGATGCTTCGAAACGACGAGTCTTAGCAACGGTGCATACTAAGGATGATAACTTCATGGATATGCGAATATTATTAGTGCCCCAATAGTTGGAGGATTGTGACGCTTTGGCGTCTTCAACCTTCATACATTCCCATAAAACTTATGAGTTTATGTAGTCTCACCAAATTTATATTCTATCATCTTGCAATAAGGTCTTAGATATCACATATATCTCATACCTTGATTATTTCTGAAAACTAAATTTTCAGCTCCTTACTTTTCAAACAGATTTGAACTTCAAGTTTCACGGAGACAAGATAACTTTGGGTACTAATTGAAACCATAGCTCTTTGAATCAACAATGTGAGGTTTACTAAAAGTTTGCAATAGGACTTAATCAATTCTTGATTCTTTAACAATACGGTACTAATCCGTAAAGTTTCTTATCAGATTTAACAGTATTTCTATCTCAATAACAAGACTAGCGCATAGTAGTAAACGGATGCCAATACTACAAAATTAATACAAAATACTACTCAGACTATGTTTATGATAATTAGTTCATGTTTTAATCTAATTACTAATGAACTCCCACTTAATACAACATCCCTCATAGTTGTTAAGTGGTACACGATCCAAATCCACTACACCAAAACCGATCATCACGTGAGATGATGTAGCTTCAATGGTGAACATCAACATGTTGATCATATCATCCATATGACCCGTGTTCAACCTTTCGGTTTCCGTTGTCCCGAGGCCATGTCTGTACATGCTAGGCTCGTCAAGCAAACCCAAGTATTCCGCGTGTGCAACATTGCTTACACCCGTTGTATGTGAGCGTTGAGTCTATCACATCCGATCATCACGAGATGCTTCGAAACGACGAACTGTACAACGGTGCATATGAGGGGAGAACACTTTATTATCTTGATATTAATGTGAGGGATCATCTTATAATGCTACCGTCGCGATCTAAGCAAAATAAGATGCATAAAGGATTAACATCACATGCAATTCATATGTGATATGATATGGCCCTTTAGTCTTTGCGCCTTCGATCTTCATCTCCAAAGCACGGACATGATCTCCATCATAAATGGGCATGATCTCCATCATCGTCGGCGTAGCGTCAAGGTCCATGGCGCCGTCTTCATGATTGTTCACCTCATGTAGCAACTATTACAACTACTTTGAAATACTACTCAACATGAAATTTAAAGACAACCATAAGGCTCCTGCCGGTTGCCACAATACAATAATGATCATCTCATACATAGTCATCATCACATTATGGCCATATCACATCACCAAACCCTGCAAAAACAAGTTAGACGTTCTCTAATTTGGTTTGCATATTTTACGTGGTTTAGGGTTTTCGAGTAAGATCCAATCTACCTACGAACATGAACCACAACGGTGATACTAGTGTTGTCAATAGAAGAGTAAATTGAATCTTCACTATAGTAGGAGAGACAGACACCCGCAAAGCCACTTATGCAATACAAGTTGCATGTCGAGCGTGGAGCAAATCTCATGAACGCGGTCATGTAAAGTTAGCCCGAGCCGCTTCATCCCACTATGCCACAAAGATGCAAAGTACTCAAACTAAAGATAACAAGAGCATCAATGCCCACAAAACCATTGTGTTCTACTCGTGAAACCATCTATGCATAGACACGGCTCTGATACCACTGTAGGATAACGTAGCATAGAAAACAAAAAATTTCCTACCGCGAACACGAAATCCAAGCCAAGATGCAATCTAGAAGACGGTAGCAACGAGGGGATTATCGAGTCTCACCCTTGTAGAGATTCCAAAGCCTACAAGAGGAGGCTCTTGTTGCTGCGGTAGACGTTCACTTGCCGCTTGCAAAAGCGCGTAGAAGATCTTGATCACGATCGGTTCCGGCGCCATGAACGGGCAGCACCTCCGTACTCGGTCACACGTTCGGTTGTTGATGAAGACGACGTCCACCTCCCCGTTCCAGCGGGCAGCGGAAGTAGTAGCTCCTCTTGAATCCGACAGCACGACGGCGTGGTGTCGGTGGCGGTGGAGAAGTCCGGCGGAGCTTCGCTAAGCTACGCGGGAGATATGGAGGAGAGGGGGGCGGCTAGGGTTTGGGAGGGGTTGGCCGGCCACTTCAATGGGGCGGCCAGCTTGTGGTCTTTGGGTGGCCGGCCCCCTCCCCTTGGCCCCTCATTATATAGGTGGATTCCCAAGAGTTGGTCTCCAAGTCTTCGAATAAGACCCGAACCAAAAACTTCCCATAAGAAAGGGGAAACCTAGCCCAACTAGGACTCCCACCAAAGGTGGGATTTCCACCTCCCATATGGGGGTGTGGCCGGCCCCCTAAGGGGGAGTCCACTTGGGACTCCTCCCCCACTAGGGTTGGCCGGCCATGGAGGTGGAGTCCCATGTGGACTCCACCTTCCTTGGTGGTTTCTTTCGGACTTTTCTAGAACCTTCTAGAACCTTCCATAGAACCTTCCGCGACATTTTAATTCACATAAAATGACATCCTATATATGAAACTTATTCTCCGGACCATTCCGGAACTCCTCGTGATGTCCGGGATCTCATCCGGGACTCCGAACAAATATTCGAACTCCATTCCATATTCAATTTCTACCATTTCAACATCCAACTTTAAGTGTGTCACCCTACGGTTCGTGAACTATGCGGACATGGTTGAGTACTTACTCCGACCAATAACCAATAGCGGGATCTGGAGATCCATAATGGCTCCCACATATTCAACGATGACTTTAGTGATCGAATGAACCATTCACATACGATAACAATTCCCTTTGTCATGCGATATTTTACTTGTCCGAGGTTTGATCTTCGGTATCACTCTATACCTTGTTCAACCTCGTCTCCTGACAAGTACTCTTTACTCGTACCGTGGTATGTGGTCTCTTATGAACTTATTCATATGCTTGCAAGACATTAGACGACATTCCACCGAGAGGGCCCGGAGTATATCTATCCGTCATCGGGATGGACAAATCCCACTGTTGATCCATATGCCTCAACTCATACTTTACAGATACTTAATCCCACCTTTATAACCACCCATTTACGCAGTGGCGTTTGGTGTAATCAAAGTACCTTTCCGGTATAAGTGATTTATATGATCTCATGGTCATAAGGACTAGGTAACTATGTATCGAAAGTTTATAGCAAATAACTTAATGACGAGATCTTATGCTATGCTTAATTGGGTGTGTCCATTACATCATTCATATAATGATATAACCTTGTTATTAATAACATCCAATGTTCATGATTATGAAACTAATCATCTATTAATCAACAAGCTAGTTAAGAGGCATACTAGGGACTTCTTTGTTGTCTACATATCACACATGTACTAATGTTTCGGTTAATACAATTATAGCATGATATATAAACATTTATCATAAACATAAAGATATCTTATAATAACCATTTTATTATTGCCTCTTGGGCATATCTCCAACAAAAATAGTCTTGATGACCCACAAGTATAGGGGGTGTATCGCAGTATCTTCGATAAGTAAGAATGTCGATCCCAACGAGGAGCAGAAGGTGTTGACAAGCAGTTTCGATGAAGGATTCACTGTAAATGCTCACAGACAAGTATTCAGGGGGTTTTGATGTAACAGATGAATAAAGTACGAGTAAGTAAAGTGCGAGAGTAATAATTGCAGCGAGTGGCCCAATCCTTTTTAGCACAAAGGACAAGCCGGTTTGTTTACTTATATTAACCAAACGTTCTCGAGGACACACGGGATTTTAGTCTAGTGCTTTCGCTACATACGGCTAATTAATCTTCATTGTTTTGATAAGTGTTGTGTGGGTGAACCTATGCTAATGTACCGCCCTTCCTAGGACTAATACATACTTGTGATTATACCCCTTGCAAGCATCCGCAACTACAAGAAAGTAATTAAGATAAATCTAACCACAGCCTTAAACTCTGAGATCCTGCTATCCCTCCTGCATCGATATACCAACGGGGGCTCAGGTTTCTGTCACTCCGGCAACCCCGCAATTGGCAAACGAGTACAAGATGCATTCCCCTAGGCCCATAAAGGTGAAGTGTCGTGTAGTCGACGTTCACACGACACCACTAGAAGAATAACACCACAACTTAAATATCATAACATTGAATATTACTCAACCATAATTCACTACTAACATTTAGACTTCACCCATGTCCTCAAGAACTAAACGAACTACTCACGAGACATCATATGGAACATGATCAGAGGTGATATGATGATGAATAACAATCTGAACATAAACCTTGGTTCAACGGTTTCACTCAATAGCATCAATAACAAGTAGAAATCAACACCGGGAGAGTTTCCCCTATCAAACAATCAAGATCAAACCCAAATTGTTACAGCGGTGACGGTGTGCAGCGGTGGAGACGGCGGTGATGATGATGAAGATGATGATGATGGTGATGGAGATGATGTCCAACTCGATGACGGTGACGATGGCGTCGATTTCCCCCTTCCGGGAGGGAATTTCCCCGGCGGATTCCTGCCCGCCGGAGAGCTCTTTTCTCTCTGGTGATCTCCGCCCCGCAGAGGCGGCTGTGGCTCTTTTCGACGTACCCCTCTAGCTTAGGTTTTCGGGACGAAGGCGTACGCGAAGAAAAGGAGGCGAGAGGGGGCTGTGGGCCCCCTCCTCACAGGGCGGCGCGGCCAGGGCAGGGCCCGCGCCGGCCTATGAGGGGGGCCCATGGCGGCCCTCCTCGGCTCCCCCTTTTGGCTCCCTTCGTCATCTGGAAAAATAGGATTTTTCATATAATTTCCGTCAACTGTTGATCTTCCGAAATATTGCATTCTGACGGTGCTTTTTCCAGCAGAATCCTGGCTCCGGTGCGCGATCCTCCAATAATCATGAAATATGCAAAATAGATGAAATAACATAAGTATCATCTCCAAATATGAAATATATCAATGAATAACAGCAAATTATGATATAAAATAGTGATGCAAATTGGACGTATCACCAACCAAACCGGAGGCAAGTACTACAAGCGCATCCTCGATTGCTTCAACAAGAAGAAGAACTATGGTGAGTACGCCAACATGGAGATGAACCGGAACAAGGGCGCCCTCTCGGAACTTGATCAAGGCGGCGTGTAGTAAGTTCCATGGCTACTATGAGAAGATTAATGCACGGAAGGAGAGCGGCAAGACGATGGTGGATTCTGTATGATCTACGCCCATCTTATTTGATGATCCATCTTGTTACATATCTATTTGATGATCCATCTCGTTCGAATCTATTTGGTGATCCATCTTGTTACGTATCTATTTGATGATCCATCTATTTCAATATCTATTTGATAATCCATCTTGTTACATATCTATTTGATGATCCAACTTGTTCCATATCTTGTTTTGCATCATGTATTGTTGGATGCTCCAAACCCTCGAATGTACAAGCACCAACACGAGGACAAATACTTCCCCTTAATGCATTGCTACAACAAACTACAAGGTTGCAAGAAATGGGACGACCTCCTCCACACTCTATTGAAGGACGGGGAAGATGGACCGGTCGATCTAGCCGACGCCTCCACAGGGCGTCCCATTGGCAACAAGAAGGCCAAGGCCGAGAGGAATGTGGCGCCGGTATTGGCAGCCATGGACGCCTCCATCGAGAAGATGATCACCTCATTCTCGGTGGAGAACAAAGAACTGGCGGATAGGGCCACCGTCGTGTGGAAGGCAATTCTCGATAAGCAAGACATGAAGATCGAGTTGGGGAGGGAGAGGGTGGAGGCGGCGAAGATGGAAGCTCACACCGCTGCCATGAAGGCCACCAATGAAGCGACGCAGCTATCGTTGGCCAAGATGTCTCAAGAATCCAAGATCTTGATGGCCGACATGGAGAAGATGGACCGGTTGGCGCGGGCGTGGCACGAGATGTACCGCGAGCGCATCGGCCAAGAGGTGATGGCGGCGCGAGCTGCGTCAGCGTCTCCCCCGGCACCCTCCACGTTCATGTCTCCCCAAGCACCGTCGACGTTCATGTCTCCTCCGGCACCATCGAAGTTCATGCCTCCCCAAGCGACCGTGGATCCTGTTGCAGCGACGGAGCTGCCGCCGATGAGGAAGTCGTCGAGGTTGCGCCACCCGTGACCCCGTTGATCTGATCATCTGGCTTGGAAGCCTTTTTTGCGCCGGAGACGGTGATCTGGTGGTCGTGTGTTGGCCCAAATATCATATTCGAAAACCTATTCGAATTTGGTGGCCGTGTGTTGGCTCAAACTTTAAATTTGTAAACTTATTCGAATTTCTATGCTTTTGTTTGAGTTTTCAAATTCAAATTATCTATTGGGGCTGTCGTATGAGGCGCGCCGGTGTGGGAGCAGCTCCCCCGAATGAAGGATGTTGTGCCGGAGTCCCCATACGACAGTGTCAGCGCCCCTGCCGGTGACTATTTGGGGGACGCTTGTCGAGATGCTCTAACAAATGTGTCATGTGAAAGCCGACCCGGACTTCGGTCATGGCGGATGATGGCGGCGTGTTTCGTCGTTACCTTGTTGAAGGCATTGTCTCTGCAGTCTGCGTTCTTCGCCTGAGCTGCTCCAGGGGAAACCCTAGACCCGGGTCTCCCGGATCGGACGATGGCGGCGCGCAACGCCGTTCTCCCTGTTGGGGGCATCGTTTTTGGAGCAGACAACAGATGGCGGTGGTGATGAGGTGGAGCGGTGTGCTTTTGCTGTGTCGGTGTCGTCGTGTTGCCGCGGCTTGGTGTAGTGGTGTCTCGGGACGGATGCTGTGTAATGGACTCGCGCAGGATGGTGGAGTCGTCTGGCGCCGTGACGGCATCGATGGCAGGCCTGACATGGTCAATGCGATGATCTCTCTTGAAGATGGAGTTGGGGAAGACGACAGTAGCAACTTCTACGGCGTGTGCGTTGGCATATGCCGAGAGTCTGCTTGACTAGATGTGCTTCTCATCTGCTATTGGGCAGTCTGGGAGGGCATTTGGTTTTTGGTTGATGTGAGTTGGTGAATTGTCACCCCCTTCATCCCTCTGTAGGTTTAGCGAGGTGGTTTCGAATTTGATCTTTTGTATTGCTCTTGTAAGGTGTTGTGAATAATCTAATAAATAAAAACCGTGTGCAACCCTTGGATGCAGAAGCTGTGGCGATATTTTCCCGTTTCGAAAAAAAAAACAAATGTGTCATGTTTCTCCCTTGTTCTTTTTGTTGGTCGCCAGATTCTTCTTCAGCTCTAAAAGAATCTAGCACCTGTGCTCTCGCATCCTATTGTACCATACTGTACAAACGAGTTCTTTTCTTTGCAAGCGTCAGGCTACACCTGGCTGTAAATAACGAACCATCAGCCGCCCGCGGTTAAGCGAATGAATCCCACGTGTTCGATCATGTAAGAAAAACAGTTCGTTTGTATCATTTTTTTTTAGATTATGTAACATTGATCCCTAATTTTTTTTCTATAGCATGTCGAAGTTGAGAAATTACGGTGAAGGAAATATCGCCAATGGTGCAAAAAATCCCGAATTAAACGTTTTTCTCTACGTATGTAATATTTCAGAAAAATGGGACACCATTTTGCACTGCATTACATCTAACATTATATCCTAATTTATCCAACATTAAAGAAACGCGTATGTAACATTGGTGTGTTCTCTCTGTAGCATACATATGAGAATTATTTTAGCACTTTGGCCATACTTATACAGCAAAAAGTTATGCACAGTTAACATCAACAAAAATTTCCCAAAACTTGAGCTATTCAAACGTCCATGGAGTCGCTGACATGTCCGATTTTAGTTTGTCGGTGAACAATCCATCACGCTGGAGTAGCCGACGGGGCTCTTGCATGTTGGGAGCCGCCGCGCTTCCTCCTTCCCACCGCCGGCCTAGTGGGTGCCAAGTACGCCCTCCTCCTTCATGCTCTCCATGAGCGTCGAAGGCGGCGGCTCCTTGGGACAAGGCTGCGCAGCCAGGGATCATGCAGCCATGGACGGAGGGGCCATGCTTGCATTGGTTACTTGAACCGTGGCACCGTGCATCCTCTCCCTAGGAGCCACCATTGTGGATGTCGCCGGCTGGTGGAGCCGATCGAGCATAAGAGAGACAGAGCAGCCGGTTTCCAAATATACCTTTCCTTTTTTGTGTGTGTGTGTGTGTGTGACTGTGTGTACACCATACGCTTCTCTACTTTCTCAACTAACAAGGCCGAAAAATGTTAGACGTGAAGATAGATATAAATAGGTGAGGCAAGCATCCTTAAAATTGACATGACATGACGTACGCCGTGTTTATTTCGTGCACGCAGTGTTACTTACGTACGTACGGAGCGTGACGACGATACGGCCGACTGAATTTCGCACTAGCCGGGGCCGGGCGGGCGCGCCACGCACGCACGGAGCGTGGCGTACGTACGCTGGCCATGTTCGTCCTCCACCTACCCTTGACCGCCAGAAGCGTACAAACATCCGCACGATTTCCGGTGCGGCAACGGACGGACAGGCTTCGGCCTTCCGGCGGCCTCAGGCGGCGGTCGAAGCAAGCACGTGACGTTTTTCCGTGGTCCTTCAAGACGTGGCTCCAAGACGCGATCAGGCCGCGCGCGCCCAGCTTGGCAAATCTCTCGTGCAACCTGGAAGGTCCGAGGTGAGCTAGGCAGTAGGCAGTAGGCACCCGTACACCTGTCCAGTACGTCCAGCCGTGCTCCGGTGGGTCTGGTCCGCTCCTCCGGCGGTACCGCGCACCTAGCCCCGCCGCTGCCGCGCGCGCCGTTTCGTCCCTACTCAGGTTGGTTGGCTTGCGAGGCAATGCATGCATGCATGCACACGTGTACGTGCTGCCAGCGCTAGCGGTCGTAATTTCTATCTTCCTAAGCCATGGTCATGCTAAGGTTAACGTGCGTACGTTGTCAACAAATGCTGTGTCCAGACTGTTTTTGGAGGCCCCTACATCACGCACCTACCTTTTTGCAAACTAACTTGGCCTAGCAACGAAACAAACAAACAAAAAACCTGGCCAAGCGATCGAAGTGATTGTGCATTTCTCAGGCAAATAAACAGCTGGACTCTAGGCAGTGGCGGACACTGGAAAATTCCGTGGGCGGGAATATATCCAAAATTTCTTTTACGCTTCCTAATTACGATAAAATCTTGCCAAATAAATAATGTGTAAAGCCAACCGGCTGTAAATATTGAAATTCACCAAGCAATGTGCATGGCTACGACGCAGATAGTTCAAAACATGGAAACAATTCTTACGTGCATGATGGAATATACTAGTAGCATAAATGGAATAAAAATACTAGGATTTTTTCGGTCTACGCTCCCGCATTCCAATGAAAGCCTCTCCAAGTCGTCTTCCAACAACACTCTCTGCTTGCTAACTGTCACGAAGCAATGGTTCAGGAGCTCATCACATGTACCGTTTGTGAGCTTATTTTCACTATACTCATTGCAGAAAATACTCTCTCAACATTCCCGTCACCAATATCAGTTTGAGAAGCATGCCAACCAAATGGTAAACACCATGTTTTTTTATGTTTGTTTCAGCAAGCAAAATACAGAGCTCACCAATATGATTTGCACAATTGAACCTACACTACAACAAAAACTAGTTGTAGAGGCTCTTCGCTAGAGACACTTTTTGATCTGCCTCGATTAAATTGTTAAACAATCATGTAGATGCACTTCCCTTGATGCGGAGACACTTCTTTTAGACACCATTTGAAGTGTTTTACGTGTAGAGACACTAGTTGAGACATTTCTGCCATGAGTATCAGATGCGTGTTTAAAGGCGTTCTATGAGAACTCTTAATAAAATGACGAAAAATTTAATATAGAGGCATTTTGAAGACACTTCCTAAAGTGACCTTACATTATAGCTAGAGACAGTGTTTGAGACGCTAGCTCTTTACATTCTGTAGAGGCATTTTACATACTTTTGCGGCATTCAATATGGTAATGAGAAGACTTTCTTTAGGAGTATTAGCAATAGGTGGGTATAGGCGTTCCTCGAGATCGTAAGTTCGAGGTTTGCTTCCAACGTTTTATAATTTAGTTTATCTATGCTAGAAAATAATGACATTAGAAATGTCCTTACAATTGTCTCATGGAATCTGTAGACAACATGTAGTGCCACTACAAAATGTCTTACAATATGTAAAGATATTCTACAAGTGTTTCTAGTGATAGACACACTGCATGTAGTGGCATTTATGTGACATTTAACAACTGTCTCTACTCTAACGTAGATGCAGAGATAATATCTCTAGAAGACCAAAATAATGTCTCTACGGGTTATTTTCTTGTAGTGTTATCATCTTTTCTCATATCATCAATAAAGATTTCAAGTTTGAGGTCAAGTCTTAACAAAACCGGGACTGATATGTCATGGGGTAGAATATAGAGGGCAAGTGTCATTAACTTTTCCGCATCATAAGAAGCAAATGAATTCAAGAGATCATAGTTTGTTTTCTTCTATAATTTTATCAACAACACCAAGATACTATTCTCTTCTATAATGATCATCGTTTGTTTGTTTTGCATAACACCAGCATGATCTTCCATGAAGAGGGGGAAGTCGAGGAGGAGGTAATCAGGAAAGGGGATTCGGTGAGGGGTCGAACCACCGATGAGGATTAGGTCTCATGCACCATGTGCGGGCTCTCTTAGTTGTTCCTTTCCCATTTCCGTCCAGCAGACACACACACAGAGGGGAGAGAGAGACAACAGAGAACGAGCGAGTGGGCCTAGAATGATATGAACAAAGTACAACTAAGCCCAATTCACAATAGCAGAACCGGGGAAATACTTAAAAATCTCAAATCCTGAGTGATCCACCCAGCCCACCCTCTAAGTCAGCCCATGATTGTAGGGATGAAAGTGGGATCGCTTATGAGTTATGACTCACTCCAAGGTTATCTTTAAATTCACAAGTAAAATTTCGATCAAAAGTTCGAACCAAAATATGACTCATTTACATATCTTAAATGTACAGACACAACAACGCCATCTAGGATGCACTGGAGGATTTATATCAAATGTGTTGGAAGGTTGTTGGAGTAGATTGCCACATATGTGTTTGACAAGCAAAGAAGATTTTTGCCTTGGATAGCATGAATTCAAGATTGATAGCGTGTTAATCGATCTTTTATACAGTCTTTCGGTGTTGTTCTCCCCACTTCTTTCATGGAGATAGAGGAAATGTTTACCGGCATGTCTCCTCGACCTAGTTTTTTTGGAGATGACCTTGCATAAACCCTTCTAGTTTGCTCTTTTCCTTAAAAGAATTTAGAGTGAGATCTTTCCTCCACCTTAGAAAAGGACTATGTCAAATGTTTATTACATGTTTTTTCTAGAAGGCCCTATACTTCTCACAAAATACAAAGATAGAATTCTCCGAGCCTTCCTATCATCTAGACTTTATATTCTTTTTGTGTGGAGATTGCGTGCTCCTCATTCTAACAATTCAAGTTAGAATGACACGACGAAACCTATACAGAGATATATATGACTGTGGCGGTCAAGGGTGGGGTGGGTTGGTGGAGGACAAACATGGCCAATGTACGTACGTCACGGTCCGTGCGTGGCACACCCGGCTCAATCTTACGAAACTCAATCGGTCATATAGTACATGTTCAGATGGTGCAGATAGCACTACCTTTTGTCGCTTGTAGAGTGGCGTGAACTTCTCGCTTTGACCATTCTATGTATCCACAACTAGGTTGGACCGACGTGTGCCTTGGCCCTCTATACAACATCACATTTTAGATACCGCTATTTTATCGTTTGCAGAATGGCGTGAACTTCTCGCTTTGACCATTGTAAGCAACGCGACAATAGCATCATCCTATCCTCCGTACTATCAGTTGTTGTTTTGTAGAAGGCTGCATGGTTTTCACATTGATAAATTTGGTTGACATGTGAGACGACAACATACAATGGACCTATACCTCCCGCCGCTCGTAGAAAATTGCACTGTATCGGTATGACACATTGGTACATGTGACCCTCTGCACATCGCCATAGTGAGCTGCATATTTTCGTGTTGAATGTCGGTGCAACGATAATTATATGGTGTGTGTACATTGGGTAGTTCTTCTCCTATTTTAATCCCTGCAAGAAGAAAACACATTTGGCAAGTGCGTCTATAATTGGAGCTAATGCCCATCGGAACAATGAATGCCTCGCGGAAAGAATTGCACCAGTGAGAATATATCCGCTATATGTAGTTGGCAAAGTCATAGTGTATTTTCTACACATGCATATTTTATATTGATTTTTCAGATGATTTTGGCCGTCCTACATAGTTAATGCCACATACGTCGGCAATATTAGTATTGTGATGGTTAAGAAAAATATCTGACCAACTGTTAGTCTGTTATTACGGTACAAAAGACTATATATGGTATAAATTTACAATCACAACTAAATAATTTTTCTTTCAATAGCATCAGTGTCATATCACAATATTTTTTAGGAAAACAGCAGGACTCTACTGCGGCCGTTGAACATCCGTAGCTTTTGTTTTTGTAGAGGGCATAGTCTGTTAGCATTGTCGCCCACAACCGGCCGGGCTAGAACGACCTGCCCCCCGGGGTTTAGTGCCCACCGATCAAAGCTCTACTCTACTCTCTATAGCTAGCATCACCAACTGAAATGTGAAGAGACTATGCGACACACGGCGCACATCTTCCTCAATCCTCACACGCACAGAAAAAAGACTACACGGCATTACACCAGCTGCGACTCTACTCTACAGTCGTCTATACCAAGAGGGATCAGATGCCCACACTCTGTACCCAAAAGATCGACACGCATATGCACTACTATTGCAGAGACATGTAGCAAATGAAAGGAAAATAAACATCTCGGTCGTCGGTGGAGATCGCAAATTAAGCAAGAAAATAAACAGATTCTACAAAGATTAGGAAATCGGCACGAAACAGGAAATAAAAACATGGCAGAATAAACGTACGGAATTGATTGCTTGATACTACCCGGGATTATTTTCTTCCAGATACTTTGCTGTGCCCCATTTATGGCTAAAGATTTAGTAGATATACACGAAAAATAAATAGAAAGGAGAATCGCAGATGGCAACAAACGGCAGCAGGCCAGCAGCCCGCTCCTCCGGCCTCATATACACGCGCGCCTCGCCCCCCCTCTGCCAGTCGCAGACAGAGCAGCACAGGCGCCGTAGCCGAGCGAGAGAGAAGAAGAACCCCAGGCAGCAGACCACCAACCCTAGCCACCCATCTCCTCTCCACCATGCAGCGCCCGCCGTGTCGCCGCCGCTCGCTGTGACGCCGTACGTCGTCGCCGTCGAACGAACGTTAGCCTAGCGTTTTCTTGGACAGGAAAGATCATACATGGGCGTGCACCGGCTGAGGAAGCAGCACTCGTCCGCAGCGGCATCGGGGGGCGGCTCGACCGGGAGCGGCACGATGCCGCCCAAGGGGTGCATGGCGGTGCGCGTGGTGGGGCCGGTGGGCGGCGGCGCCGGCGCGGAGGAGGAGGAGCGGTTCGTGGTGCCGGTCGGGTACCTGAAGCACCCGCTCTTCGTGGGCCTGCTCAAGGAGGCCGAGGAGGAGTACGGCTTCCAGCAGCAGGGCGCCATCACCATCCCCTGCGGCGTCGAAAACTTCCGCCGCGTCCAGAGCCTCATCGACCACCGCCAGAAGACTGGCGGCGGCGGCAGCAGCCGCGGCCTCGTCTCCGGTGGACACCACCACCACAACCATGGCTCCTCCTCGGGCCACCTCCCCTTCCACATCGCCGCCTGCTTCAGGGCGTGAGCGTGTGATCAATCGATCGATGTGGATTTAGATCTTGGTTCTTGCATCCAAGTTAGCTTTGTCGCCTCTTCTTCTTGTTCGTTGTTTCAGGTCTTTGTTATTAGAGTATAGACATGGTGAGAAATGATCGAAGGATCATCAAGGCCTGGTTGGGTTGTAGCGTTTGGATCTGCATGCTGCAAAGAATTGAAGCATCTTTAGGATTTGTTCTTGTCTTGTGTTCATGATGATGATGATGAAAATTGAAGATATTTCAGCGCTTAGATCAATTAACAAGCAGATGATGCTCTCTTTCTTCCTCTTTTTGGTGAATTCCTCGTTCCTTTCCTTTTGCGAATTGCTTTTCCTTTCCAGATTGTGTGGTTGGTAGTATTCTCTTTCAAGCAAAGAATCGTTCTTTTGGGGTGCTGTTCATCAGGGATCCATACGCACACGTAGGGATGAAGATTTAACAAAGAAACTTAATCTTAAAAATATCATATTAAGTGGTTTACAAGCGAGTGCTCCAAGTTTTGACACAACTAACACGGAAGACAAGCAAAGTTGAAAGCTAGCAAAGGCTCTCTTCTCTTTCTTTCTTTAATTTGGGAGTATTTGTTTTGTCCCGTCTACTGTCTGTCTCCTACCTTAAGTTCCCCCAATCAAGCAAGGGATTAGTGCGGGCTGTTAGTGCTAGTATATGTACATATATACTGGCATAATCATCATTATTCTGTAGAACCTACTACTGCTCCACTGACCAACAAAGTGTAGGCCACCCATTTGTGCATGTACGTCCATCTTTAAACGAACTATTAAGATGCAAGGTTGATTTCATCTTTTCGGGAATTGGGACACCTGTGCAAGCCTGCAACCGTTCAGGCCTTCAGGGCGGCGCCGTTGTTGAAAGGATGGACGGAATGAGACAAAACTTCTTAGGACACAAGGACAGCAGGCAGTACGAGAAAGCAAGGTCTGACTGACCACGCATGCAGATAGACTGGCTTAGCTACTTATGTTTTCTTAGTGTTTTTCTTTGAAGCCTGTCATTGTTGGTGTAACCCCCTTGATGGATAAAAACGATGCCCCAAGACTGGTAGTCACCGAAGCAAAAAGAAATATTAAAAAATCTAACAGGTGAATGTTTGTTTTCTTGTACTAGGAGTTAAGTGAACCCTCGCTCTTAGATCAGTCCAAAGATTGATGAAGGGGAGGGGGCAATCCAGAAGGACGAGCAAGGCGAAGGAAGCAACACAAGCAAGACCAGCAATCAAGGGGAGGTTCAGAGCGGGGAAGGAAGCCCTAAGAATGAGTACACCCTCGAATGTTCATTCAGTGACCGGAAGGCAATACCGACGTTCCCCTTGCCTCGACGTACGGCGCTATGGATGGCATGACGTAGAGACGCTGGTGATAGATCTGACAATGAAGCAGGGGTGGGGGTGGTTCGTGGGTGGATCCAATGATAGATGCATACCTGTCGGCGGCATGACCGGTCAAGGTGAAGGGTACGAGGAAACAAAACAACAAAAGATTTAAAGAGGAGGAAGCGGGTCAGGTTTGGTGTGCCCGACATTTATGAGAGTCCGTACTATATGTATTTACATGTTTGACAGAAAGTTGGACATAAGTCAGAAAACGCGACACGCATAGCATGTGCCACACCCAACAAATACTTGATTGACTATTTTTGGCAACTATAAGCGAGAAATCCAAAGTAGAAGAAACTAGTAATGTACAGCAAAGACAGTTGAGTCTTGCCTGTCCGTCACTAATCAATATTCAAACCATTTTTTTGCAACGTGTTTCTGGTAAAGGAACTGCTTAGGGCTCGGGTGGCCAAGAATCAACTATCTCGCTATCGACGACGCCACACCACATGCCCACACTTTCTTCTCCCCTTCCTTCGGCAAGCCCCCGCATACACCGACAGCCTAACCACCGCCCTCCCCACCCGTGGTAGGCATTGCACACTTTCGTGGCGTCTCACACATCGTCCTGCCCCAAGCTCTGCCTCCGCTGGTCTACCGCCGTCCCCGTCCTTCCCTCTGTGTCCGGCGAGATTCCTCGTCTTTTCCAGCGTAACATATCCCCACCCCCTAGCTAAGTTGAGTGCTCACCTCTGGCTCGCCCAATTTCTTGTCGCCAACTAGGGGCTCTAGCAAAATCGAGTAAATTATTTTGCAACATAGAGTACCACAGAAATAAATGCCCGGTAAATATCTAAGCCGTGTGCCCATCTCTGCCACCAATCATTGGCACTTTGGCAGAACACTGTTGTCGAACATTCGCAAAGAAGAATACTCATAAGAAATTATACTATATACCAGGAGGAGGAAGAAGCCGCACGGAAGGGTGATACGGAGCATCCTTTTCTGTACGGGCGGAACTCACGCTCACAGATGGACAAAGAGGAGACCACAACGTACTCCTCCAGTGACGAATAGAGACTGTGGCAGTCAGGCCGGACTATTGTATTGGAGTATTATTCCCATTCTCGATCAAGCAGTATAGTGGTAGCGGTGCCGCTCCAACGTCGGATGTGGACGTGCACCACCGAGCACAGCGGTATCTCCTTGTCCGTGGAGTGGAGATTGACGTATCTTTGAGGTGGGGGCGAAGAGAATCTGTGGTGTACGGGCAGGACTCGATCGATGGGGACAAGAAGAATTTGGAGGTGGGAGGAATGCCCCGCTTGTTACGGCGGCGGCGACGTCGCCCGCGTGCGCAGCCGGGAAAAACTATGCCGGCGTCGTCCCGGAGCGTGACATGTGTATTGGCAGTTCTGTTTGTAGGTAGAATCGTAGACTGCAATTTCTAATACTCCCTCCATCGATCATACGTTTAGTGTTACCGCTGACCTGGATGCATCTAAACACAGTTTATGTATAGATGCATTTGAATATATCAAACTGATATGGAACGGAGGGTGTGGTTTCTGAGGTATATGTGCTACTCCTAAGAGATCGTAACACGTTGCATTTTCCGTATTATCTCGATCTATCCTTCCATGTCTAGGCGTCTCTGTAATTACATGATTGATGGCTAAAACGATGTCACTCCTATGACAAGACATGAATCGTCTCTTCGTTACACATAATTTTTTTTTACTTCCAGTTCTCTCTTCCAAAGCGGCAACCACCCTCACAAGGCATTGCCAAGAGAAGATGGATGTCGCCTTCTCACCCCCTCTCCGAACATTCTGCATATATGTATTGTGATTCGTTGTCTAATGATTTTTCTCGACTTCATTGTTTGTTCATTATAAAAGCAACACATTCGCTAAAGGAAACAACCATATGGGGGTTGGTTGGGTGCCCCCCCCCCCCCCCCCCCCTCACCAAAACTTAAAGGGGTAATTTTTTCCGGTGCTTTTCATTTTTAGCCCCCAAAAACTCATGTAATGCCCTATATACCCTCATATAGATATACTAGGTGTACTTAATGTTCTTACCAGCCGATGTGCCCGACGGAATATTTTACCCACGGATGTTTCGGTTTTCAGCGTACACCAGTGTCTACGTGTCTGACTACTGTATACTATAGAGTTAAATGGACTATACGGGCTACTCTAGGGCTTGTTTGTGTTGCCTGCCAAAACCCACCGGCGAGCAGCGACGAGCAACACGAAGAGCCGGGAGGCTCCCAGAACTGCTGGTGGGCCCTGGTCCCTCGGGCAACGGCCCGCAAAACTCCGGCACACGTCCTGGCTGTTGCGAGGGCGTGCCACCTGACCTATACCTGGTCAGGAAGGTGATGGATTGCTTCGATTAATTTCCTGCATGGCAGACACGTAAACATTAAATCCGAGCCTCGATCGGCTCTCAGGTTACCCTGTGAATCGGCTCAAGGAGCCGATCGACGCATGATTCGTATTGGATCTACGATAACATGGGGGTCCTACTTTATCAATATCAAATTAAATCAATCTACGACAGTCTAGGGTTTTCACCGCATAACTGGAACGTCCTACACGTAGTTGAGCCTGGCAGATACGAAAGATAACAGAAAACTAACCCTAGAAAAGGCCTAAAAATCAACATAGAGTTGATTCCCGGAACAACTCCTCTAGGATCGGCAAACCATACCTTACGCACTACTGGATCATTCAACCCGTTTGCAAGGCCTAACCATGCGGATATCAAACTAATCCTTGGAGAACAAGGAACAACCATAACAGATTGAATCTACTAAATAAAGACTAAGCAAGATGCTGCCCTTACACCTAAGATAGGTGCAAAGGTAGCTAGATATCTAGGGGCAGCATAACTAAGCATATATATATCAGAAAAGTAGCAATATTAGCCCCAAAACATCCATGATAACAGTATTACTCGCCATCAAAAAGGCTTCAGCACGAGCAATACAAAACAACGAATAAACTGATACTGCCTAGATCGCGAGATGCGATCTGGGCAGCATGGCGCTTACCCGGAAGAAACCCTCGAAACAAGGGGTGGCGATGCGCCTAGATTGTGTTTGTTGTGAACGTGATCGTCCTCCTTTCTCAATAACCCTAGGTACATATTTATAGTCCGTAGCTATTTTTGGAATAAACCTAGCTGCGTACGAACTAAACTCTATTTCTTAATTCTAAACTTAAACGTGATCTACCATAATGTACAGATACACGGGCAATCCAGCCCAAATTCCCGCACGAGGCCGATTTAGAAACACTTTATGTGCATATCCTCTAAGCCCATCTCACTCACGGCCCATCTCCTGATTTGGTTAAAATCCGGCGATAACACATGCCCCCCTGGTTTTGGCAATAATAATTCCAAAACCACTCTGTTTTCCTTCATCGGGTCACGCGTGGCAGAGCAGAACCGCTACAGTGCTCTTCCATCATGATGTGTTGCCTTCTCAACTTCTCTGTACTGCACGATTTGATAGTTTTGGCACCACATCCTCGGAAACCGCCGCAGCATTGAATCATCTCCACTATATCCCCTTTATTTAACTGCATCGAGCAGTTCGCCTCCTCATCCTCTTGCTCCACACTAGCAATCGAAACCCCTTCCTCTGCAACCATGGCCTCATCCTCCTCTGCCTCTTCGGGTCTCTCCTTCCAATCCTCCTCCTCCCGTGAGCCGACGCTGGAGTACGACCCAATAGCGGCGTACGAGGCCCTCGCTCCTGAGCATTGGGACGAGGCGGATTGGGATTTCACCGTCGGGTCAGGGGATGATGAACCCTTGACCGCCGTCGGGTCAGAGGATGACGAACCCCTGACCGACGGGGAGGACAACCTCCAGTTCCTCGTTGACGGGGAGTTGGACGGAGAGAGCGACGACGACGCCTTCTCCTGGGGCGATGACACCTCCTCCGACGAAGGGGAGGAAGCGGAGGACGACACCTCCTCCGACGAGTACCCGCCGGCGAAGCGCTTCCGCACCGGGTCGGAGGACGACGACGACGACGAGGAGGAAGAAGAAGCCCCTGCCGACGGCTTCGGCAGCAGCGATGAGGACTTCGCCGGCAGCAGCGATGAGGACTTCGCCGGCAGCAGCGCCAATGGCAGCGAAGATGGCGACGACGAGGGCAGCGACGCGACGACGGCGCCGGCCCCTAGACTAGGGACTACTAGAATAGGGCTAGTAGTAGTACATTAGGTAGCAGATCTTCCTTTTGTGAGCAATCGGCTCTTCTTGTAAAAAAACCCTCTTCAATCAATGAAAAATGCTTCCATGTCGATTTTGTCGATTGTCAAAGTAAGTCAACGCGCAAAGAGCCGATGGCAACGCATCGGTCTCTTACCATAAAACGCCAGCAAGGCCAGACTTCAAACGGTAACTGCGACCCTCATCCAAAGGACCAAAATCAGATCCCCAATTTCCCATTGAATCAGATTCAAGTCGCGGCAGCGCGAATCCCAGACTCCCAACCGCGCAGATTCATCTCCGCCAGCAAATCCGATGGCGGAATCGTCCAACGCCAACGCAACGGTCTCTGGCCTGAAGGTAATCCTTAGCTGCTCCTCGCCATCCGAGCATAGTGTTAGAATTAATAGCAAACATCTGAATTAATGTCTTATTTCACCATTAATTTTAGGTATCAGACATTCTGTTGCCGCATCCTTCTCTTCCAAATTCTCTTTGTCTTGGCCCCCGTTCTGTCGAGAGTCCTGCCCATCTGATTTCTTGTGAGGCCAATAGGATCCCCTTCGTGAGCCAAAATTTAGATCTATCTTCTTGGACCGACTGCTTACGAGCCTGGCCTAACCCTCCTGAAGATTGGGTTTCCTGGTACAATAGAGTATCCAAAACTCACCAATCCAAATGGGAAACCACAGGAATAGCCGATGCTCTGTACTTATCCTTGTCTCCCCTTGAGAAGCATGAAAACCTTCTAAAAACCATCGGCTACTTCTGGTCTGATGCACTAAACTGTTTCATGTTTGGCCGTGGCCCCATGACACCAACTCTGCTAGATGTGGCAATGATCACCGGCCTAGACATTTATATCCCCCAGCCCCTCTGCTTTTATGCTGCCAAGGGTCCCTTTCAAGCTCTCTTCCAAAACAGAGTGCACAAACTGGGGTGCTTATCTTTGACGCCACGTGAAAAACAAAGGCCCTGTAACAGAGAAAGAACACACGGCCTTCCTAAACTTCTGGTTGGAACACTTCATATTCTGTGGCCCTTCACTTGCTCCAACCAAGAATTATCTTCCCTTGGCCTATGAACTTGCCAAAGGCACCAAGCTTGTTATTGGCAAACTGTTCCTTGGAGAGGTCTATCGATATCTCCAACTAATGTCTGTCAGATTATCTTCCCAACAAACAGTCAAAACAGGAGGTCCCTGGTGGTTTATTCAGCTATGGGCTCAGCTGTATTTCCAGAACCATATCCCACACTTCCCACCTTTGGCCACCTGCACCTTTCCAGATGCTAACGGGAAGCAGATCCGATGCACTAGCTATGGCCAAGCCTTGTATAGCCTTCCAGGTAGTAAACTGATCCCCAAGGAAACATCAAAGTGGTTCAGCATCTTCTTCCAAGGGCTGGACAATCCTGTGTTCTTTCCTTACACTGAATCTGAAAATTTTGAAAATCCAATCTCCTTCAGGCTAGACAGCTTTGCCGATGACCCCAGCACCCGGCACTTGTATTCCATCATGATCCGTCCCTGCTTTCTTCCAGTTGGCATGAGCACATCAAACAGAATAATAAAACCTGGTTATGAGTCTTATCAGCCGGTCATAGCAGCCCGGCAATTTGGTCTTGGGCAGGTGTCTCCCCACTTTTTCCTCCACCACTTAACAGAGAGCAGAGCTGACTTGCCCGATGTTCTCACCGGTCAGAGGTGTTACTCTTTCTTTGATGCTCTAGCCATCCCAGTTCCTAACAACCTCTCTTTCACCTCGTCAACCGATGGTTTTGAGACCTGGTGGTCAATGTGGAGAACTCATGCCTTCAGGAGAGCTCTGGGACCGTTGCTGAAACAACTCGATGCTGAATATGATATCCCTGCAGAACAGGTACTACCACTCACAAATTTCCTTTGAAGTGGCTTACAATGATTTTTATAACCTTGCTCTGTCTCCTTGCAGCAACAAGATGGTCCAGAACCTACACATGATGACGGCTCCACCTTTGAATTCCTCCCGCCGGCTCATGTGGTCCTCTTCTGCAAAAACTCGCCACCCTTGAAAAAGGTCGTGATGCAGAGCCAGCCGATTTCAGCAAAATCGGCTTCCAAGAGCAAAACATCTCCCGGGCTAGCTGCCCCCCGAGCCCCAACCAAGGCGAGAACGGTGGTGAGGAAAGTAGCTGCCAGGAACACTTTGAAGCGCCAGAGCCCTTCTCCAGATCAAGAGAGCTTGCACGTATGTTGATCCATGCCTTGATTGTTTTCATCTATCCTTATGGGCTTCTGCAGACATGCTTGTGCTTACTAACTCTTCTTTTAAAGGCCTCCACCGAAGACAACTCCAGCGAGGAGACACAATCCAGTCAAAGGGACTCGAGCTCGGGCAACTATGGGAAAATCACCACGCAGAGCCAGCCAGACTTGCCACCATCGGCTTCCAGGAAAAGGCCAGTTCCTGAACCTGTTGCCCCCAAGCTCCAATCAAAGCAGGGTAGGGCGGTCAACGCACAAAGAGCCGATGCACCAAGAGGATTCGAAAGGCACCGCGAGCCCCTTCATCAAACCAAGAGGCTTCAAATGTAATTACCCTCCATACTCTCCCCGGCTCATCTTTCATGCTAATCCATTGCTGCTCGCATCGGCTAACCACCTCCTTTGCAGACTGATGACACTTCTAGTGGGGAAGTCGAGGAAGTACTGATGCCCTCCGCAAACTTGGATTCAGTAATCCCTGAAGGTGCTGTTGACAAGGTCGCCACTTTGGCCAAGCCCTCAGCAAAAACACAAAAGCCGATTACCTCGTCATCGGCTACCCCTGGTCTCAGGAGAGGTAAACTCCCTTCGTTTGGCTTGCCCTTCCTTTCTGCTGCATACTGACGCTGTTTCTGTTTGTCAGGGTTGTGGTCTCTTTGGCTTGCTAACGTTCGACCCTGAATCCATCGAGCCAGCTCCTTCTACGGCATGCGATGAACCACGACCCAACACTGTCCTTGGTCAATTCCAGCGTCTCAAAGCCTTGCTTTCCTCCCCGATCGAGACGTTGGTCGAAGACCCCGAGGAAGTGAAGAGCGTTCTTGAAGAAATCCAGCACCACCTCCCGGTAGCGTTGCAGGTGAAACTCTGGCCAGTCGTGACCCTGTCTGCCTATAGGTCAAGGGTGAAGTTAGCTCGTCAGAGAATCGATCTACGCCATGCCCAACTTCCGTTGAAAACCGATATTGCAGACAAATGTCAGCGGCTCAATGAGAAAAAGGCGGCCTTAGATGCCAAAACTGACACCTCTGTCAGCATCGCCGAACTTGAGACCTTGCGAAAGGAATTGGAGGACCTTGAAGAGAGGGTCCGGGCAACCAAACAGCTTATTTGCGATAAGGAAGCTCTCATTGCCCGCTCTCAAGAGGAAGCAGAAGGCCTCAAAGCTCAACTGAAGACTGATCTGGCAGAAATACGTGACCTGAACAAACAGCTAGTGACGGACAAGGACGAAGATGATGAGGCCGAGATCGCCGAGGTGGATCGTGTCCGTGCTGACGCTCTCCGTGCCTTCGAGGCATTCCTACAGTAGAGCCCTTCTATGTAACAGTTTGTACCTCTAGAGTCGATGGCTGCGCATCGGCTTTTTTTAGTCTAAAGTCGATGTCTGTGCATCGGCTGTACTTTGTGTCCTGTTGCTTTGCATAAATTTTTTTTACTGGACGATTTCATGCATCGGTCCCCATATTTCACTGTCCATCATCCCACATACTTGGGAAATATTTCTTGAGATGCTGGCCATTGACAGCCACTGGGAACTTCACACCGCTCAGCTCCTCGAGCATGTATGCGTTACCCTTCAAAACCTGGTCGACCATGTATGGCCCGTGCCAATTCGGAGACCATTTACCATACGCTGCATCCTTAGTCCCCAATGGCATTTTTTTACTGGCCGATTTCATGCATCGGCCCCCATACCAGATCACCAACTTGGAACTCCTTTGGTCTCACCTTCTTATTATATGCACGAGCTACCTTGGCTTTGTTCTCTTTAATTTTCTCAAGCGACCAAAGTCTAAGTTCCGTTAGATCCTCAATGCTATCACTCATCAGGGCTGCGTATTCTTCAGCTGTTAAATCATTCTGAAACGTAATACGTCTCGACCCAGCCGTAATTTCCCAGGGCAGAACGGCTTCTTGTCCATAGACCAGATGGTATGGCGAGGTTTTTATCGCTCCATGACATGACATGCGATAAGCCCACAAAGCCTCTGACAAAACCTCGTGCCAACGTCTAGGGTGCTCCCTCTTAATCAGCTTGATAAGGCTCTGGTTGGACGCTTCAGCTTGTCCATTTGCTTGAGCATAGTATGGAGACGATCGGATCAACTTAATTCCCATGTCCTCGCAGAACTTTCTAAACTCTTTAGAAACGAAGACCGAACCTCCATCGGTCGTGATAGTCTAGGGAATCCCGAATCTATGAATGAAATGTTCTTTCACGAAATTGATAACATCTTCCGATTTTACTAACTTCATAGGGACGGCTTCCACCCATTTAGTGAAATAATCTGTAATGGCCAAAATCCACACATGGCCTTTGCTCGATGGAGGATTGATTTTGCCGATCATATCCATGCCCCAACCTCGAAATGGCCAAGTCTTGATGATGGGGTTCATTGCTGATGCGGGTACCGTCTGAATTTTCCCAAACCTCGGACATGCTTGACACCCTTTATAGTACTTAAAACAGTCCTCAAGCATGGTAGGCCAATAAAACCCCGATCGCCTGATCAACCATTTCATCTTATGAGCCGATTGGTGAGTTCCACAGGCGCCTTCGTGTACCTCATGTAAGAGCCGATTTGACTCGGTTGGTCCCAGACATTTGAGAAGTAACCCTTCCAAAGTCCTGTAGAACATGTCATCCCCGATAAGGACATACTTCATGGCCTTGTATCTTATCCGTTTAGGTGCCCCCCGAGCCGAATCTTTCAAGTAATTGAAGATATCGGCTCTCCAGTCATCCGGTTCCAGGAACTGTACCTGAACATCGGCTCCTTCTGCTACGTCCTTGTAGCCTGACGCCATCTGTGCGAGATCGTTTGCCTCGGTATTTTGCGACCTCGGGATCCAGTTGAAGTTTATGTACCTAAATTGTGCCATCAACTCACGGCATTGCATCCATAATGGGAAGAGCAACTCGCTCTCACATTTGTATTCCTCCGTGAGTTGGGAAATCACCAATTTTGAGTCTCCAAAAAGTTCCACTGCTTCTGCCCCGGCTTCCAATAGCAACTCCATTCCCTTGCGTATTGCTTCATACTCAGCAACATTGTTGGTGCAAGGGGTAGGTAGCCTGATGGAGAAGGAATATGTTGCCCCCCGGGGTGACACGAGTAGAATGCCGATGCCGCAACCATCGTCACAAGCCGATCCATCGAAAAACATGGCCCATGCACGCACAAACAGTGCTGCTATATCAGTGTTGATTCGTTCAGCAATAAGATCGGCCAACGCCTGTCTGCTTTCGCAGGCTGATATCGGAGATCAAATTCCGATAATGCAAACATCCACTTACCGAGTCGGCCTTTCAACATAGGAGTCGACAACATATGTTTGATGACATCTGATTTGCATATGATGACAATTTCCGCTGACAACAAGACGTGACGAAGCTTGGTGCAGGTAAAAAACAGGCATAGGCACAACTTTCCAATCTCAGGGTACCTAGTCTCTGCATCCAACATCCTTCTGCTAAGGTAGAAAGCGACTCTCTCCAAACCATCATAAACTTGCACCACCACTGAGGCGATGGAAGTGTCAGGTACTGACAAGTAAATATAGAATGGTCTGTCTTGCTGGGGCGGAACCAACACAGGTGGCTTCGTTAGATACTCTTTAATCTCGTCAAACGCTTGCTGTTGCTCTGCCCCCCCAGCGAAACTCCTCATCAGATTTAATTTTTACCAATCCCATGAACGGCTCGATTCGCCCTGACAGGTTGGAGATGAACCTTCTGACGAAGTTGATTTTGCCGATGAGAGACTGGAGTTCTTTCTTCGTGGTGGGTGGCTGCATTGTTCGCACTGCCTCCTGACTTTTCAAGCCGATCTCAATTCCACGTTCATGAACCAAGAAACCCAAGAATTGACCGGCCGTTACACCAAAAGCACAGTTCTTTGGATTCATTCTTAGCCCGAATTTTCTAGTTCGGTCCAGGATGCGTCGCAAATCCTCCAAGTGTCCTTCTAGACAGATTTGACTACCACGTCATCAATGTAAATCTCCACCAACTTGCCGATCAGATCATGAAAGATGTAATTCATGGCTCTTTGGTATGTTGCGCCGGCATTTTTCAGTCCAAATGTCATGACTACATATTCAAACAGACCCACCGAACCTGGTACTCTGAATGCAGTCTTGTGTATATCTTCTGGAGCCATAAAAATTTGGTTGTAGCCGGCATTGCCATCCATGAAACTTAGAACCTTATGACCAGCAGCTGCATTGATCAATGTCTCTGCTACCGGCATGGGATATTCATCCTTTGGAGTGGCTCTATTGAGATCCCGAAAATCTATGGCGACGCGCCATCGGCCATCCTTTTTCTGTACAGGTACGATACTAGAAATCCACTCAGCATACCTGCATGGCCTGATGAACCCGGCGCTCAACATTTTCTCGATCTCTTTCTTGACTTCTTCTAAAATTTCGGCCTTCATCTGTCGTGCTCGCTGCTGGAACGGCCGAAATCCTTTCTTGAGAGGGAGCCGATGCTCAATGATGCTCCTGTCTAACCCGGGCATCTCTGTGTAATCCCAGGCAAAACAATCCGGGTATTCTTTCAACAAAGCTATCATCAGGCCCCTCAAATGCGGATCTAACTTTTTGCTGATAAAAGTTGGTCGTGGCTTATCCCCAGGACCAATGTCGATCTCTTCTAGCTCATCAGCCGATGTAAACCCATATCCTAGCTTTCCGTCGCCTGCTAGGTCGATGCTGAACACAGGCAAAACGTATAGTGAGGATAATTTGGGCCGATTGCTAGAATCGGCCCCCTTTTTGATTGCATTGCTTAATGAAGGTTTACAACTTATTTGTGCTCTTCTGCGGGAGGGAGTCTCCCTACTACGACTACGTGACATGCTTGAGGCGAGATCATTGCTTTTTATTTTTGGGGCCGATCGCAGGGATCGGCCTTGCCACGTACGTCCATTGACTTTTCTCTTGCTACTCTGTCAGGCCGGTGGATAAGACCAGCCTCACCCCGTTTTTTGTAGCTTCGATGCGCTCACAGCCGTCCAAACTGACTCCAGAGAGCGGCTCTTGGTCTTCCACGTCCCAAATATTCATGCCAGCTATTGAGATCTCAACCGAGTCATCTGCATGAACGACCTCCACTTCATCTCCATCCCACTATATCAGGCATTGGTGCATTGTGGATGGAATGCAGCAGTTGGCGTTAATCCAATCCCTCCCTAGCAGGACAGCGTAGGTGCTTTTGCTGTCGACGATGAAGAATGATGTAGGGATGGTTTTTCGGCCCACGGTTAGATCCACGTTCAGAACGCCTTGCGTTTCTGATGCTTGGCCGTTGAAGTCGCTTATTGTGACGTTGGTTTTGATCAGATCTTCCTTAGAGCGTCCCAAACGCCGTAGCATGGAGTATGGCATTATATTGACTGCCGCTCCCGTGTCAACCAACATCTTGCTGACAGGCTGCCCATTGATATAACCTTTTAGGTACAGGGCCTTCAAATGTTTGTAGCTCTTCTCTCGTGGCTTTTCAAAGATAACTGGCCGTGGGCCGCAGTCAAACTGTGCTATCGGCACTTCTTCGGCTCTTGGAGCACAAAACTCCGACGGAAGTATGAACACCATATTCGTGCCAGCCGATGCCTTTGGATCGGCTTTTACCTGTTTGGGGCGCCATTCTTTCTTCTGTGGACGAGTTTCTGCGTCCAAAGTTTGCTGAATTTTCACGGCCAGATCGGGCCGCGCTTTACTCAACGTGTGCAGGTATTGCGCCTCGGCTTCCTCCAAGCTACGTAGCCACTGAACCCTACGCTTTTGGGAGTGACTGAGTCCATCAGGGCACCACCTTGGGCGGTGGTATCTATCTTCTTCTTCATCTTCTGACTCCTCGAAATCTTCCTCTCGAGATGACTCAGGTCGTCTGTTCTGAGATGGGAGAGGCCCTAGACGTTTGAACACTGAAACCTCACCTGCGTCCTCCTTCTGCTGTCTACATTCTGGGCAGTTGTCGATTGTAGGCAATCGGCTCATTCCTGAATCCCAGCAGTGCTTAAAGAAAGGACAATCCCAGTGTCTGTCCATATCTTCCTGCTTCCTTGACTTCCCCTTAGCGCGGCGTTCATATCCTTCATCGTCTCTATCATACCGACGATATTTTCTGTTGTCCATGTCAGACCGACGATATCTCTCGTCATCTATGTCGTACCGCCGGCGTCGGTCGTACTGACGCTCATATTTGTTAAGGAGATGCGCGGAGAGTGGTCGTTGATACCGCACGTTTCTCACTTGTTCCTCGGTGACGTACCGTCTGTCATCATATCGGGGTCGGTCGCGTGAGCCGGCCTCCTCTTTTTCCTTGCCACGGGAGTGACCGGTTTCTTCCTTACCCCTGCCATGGTGGTATACAGGCCCTGCCATGTTAACACCGAATGAGAAATCTAGCTGACGCCTCGCGGAGTGGTTGTATTCCACCATGTTGACGCCAGGAAACGGTTGCGTGTCCACTTTCATGGCAAACTGACCAAAGATCAAACGGCCTTGTTCTATCGCCATTTGGATCGGCCGACGCAACTCTTTGCAGTCATTGGTGACATGGGTGAACGAGTGATGCCACTTGCAGTATGGTGTCCCGTTCATTTCTTGCCCCGTAGGGATTTTATGGCCTTCGGGTAACTTCAGCTGTTTTTCCTTAAGCAACAAATTGAATATCTGCTCAGCTTTGCTTACATCGAAGTCAAACCCTTTTGCAGGCCCTTGTTGTTTCACCCATTTGCAGGACACGGGATCTGCCCCCCGAGCCCATTCAGCCACGGCTACCTCCTAGTCTCCTGCAGAGTCCCCAACTTCTTCTGTCTCAACCAGGCCGATCGTGCATTTGAACTTGTCTTGGTACAATTCTGGGTGGCGCTGCTCATACAATGTTAATTTCTGAGCCATGTGCGCTAGTGAATTGTATTCCACTTGGAAAGCCAGATCCTTGATCGGCGCCGCGAGGCCCAACACTGCAAGATCGATCGCTTCTTTCTCAGTCAAACGATCCGAATAGCATCGGTTCTTGACAGTCCTGAAACGCTGAATGTATTCCGACACCGTTTCGCCCCGCTTCTGCCGCACCTACGCCAGATCGGCAATGCCAACCTCGTTAGCTTCTGAGTGATATTGCATGTGAAACTGCTCTTCCAGTTGCTTCCACGTCCGGACTGAATCTGGTGGCAACGAGGTGTACCACCCAAAAGCTGGTCCTGTGAGAGATTGTGCGAAAAACCTCACACGCAACGGGTCTGATGCTGAAATCATGCCCAACTGTGCCAAATACCGACTCACATGCTCAATTGAGCTAGACCCTTCTGATCCATTGAACTTTGAGAACTCAGGGAGCCGATACTTGGGCGGCAGTGGAATCAGATCATATTCGTTGGGGTACGGCTTGGAATAGCCGATTGTTCTCCTCTTTGGCACGATGCCGAACTGGTCTGTCAAGATTGTACTGATTTGTTCCACAGTTTGAGCTGCAGGGGCTGAGCTCTCATGACTTGTTTCAGTGGCATATTTAGCTAGCCACGCCTGTTTATCGGCGTCCGCTCCAGAAATCCCTCCGGCTGCAATCTGGTTCGTGCGCGCCAAGTTATTGCAGTCCGGCACGTATGTGCACACGTATCCATGTGGGATTTCTTTAGGCGGCTCATGCAGGAATTGGTAGTCGCCAGGATCGCCTCCAATCTTGTAGACGACGTATGCTGGTGAACCCGGTGGCTCTGGAGCTGCAAGCGCGAATGGCAGCTGCGGCTTGGTCTGGAACGGTAGTTCTCCCTGGTGAGTCCCTAGGGCAGGCCCTGACGGAGAGTACTGATGCTTCATGATTTCCTGAACCACACGAACAGCAATGCGCTCGAAAGCGTTCACCAGACTCTCAGAATGACGGTGTAGCGAATGATCCACCATGTAATTAACTTCCTGGCGCAGAGCTCTGGTGCGTTCCTCTGAAGGGATAGACAGGTCTACTTCATTGAGAGCGCCTTCGGGTGAGAACCCTTTCCACCTAATGCCATGTTTACGGGTCCTCTCGAAAGAGCCGATGAGATCGGCTTCGAAGAGAGCTTTAAGCTCATCATACTTCTTCTTGTGCTCCTCAGGCAGCTCTTCGTATGTGATTGGTGCTTCCGCCATCTCAGCCGCAGATGTTGAGGCAGTTACTGTAGATGTTGATGCAGTTGTTGTAGAATGTCCCACCGGGCGTGCCAGAATGTGTTGCCTGCCAAAACCCACCGGCGAGCAGCGACGAGCAACACGAAGAGCCGGGAGGCTCCCAGAACTGCTGGTGGGCCCTGGTCCCTCGGGCAACGGCCCGCAAAACTCCGGCACTCGTCCTGGCTGTTGCGAGGGCGTGCCACCTGACCTATACCTGGTCAGGAAGGTGATGGATTGCTTCGATTAATTTCCTGCAGGGCAGACACATAAACATTAAATCCGAGCCTCGATCGGCTCTCAGGTTACCCTGTGAATCGGCTCAAGGAGCCGATCGACCCATGATTCATATTGGATCTACGATAACATGGGGGTCCTGCTTTATCAATATCAAATTAAATCAATCTACGACAGTATAGGGTTTTTCACCGCATAACTGGAACGTCCTACACGTAGTTGAGCCTGGCAGATACGAAAGATAACAGAAAACTAACCCTAGAAAAGGCCTAAAAAACAACATAGAGTTGATTCCCGGAACAACTCCTCTAGGATCGGCAAACCATACCTTACGCACTACTGGATCATTCAACCCATTTGCAAGGCCTAACCATGCGGATATCAAACTAATCCTTGGAGAACAAGGAACAACCATAACAGATCGAATCTACTAAATAAAGACTAAGCAAGATGCTGCCCTTACACCTAAGATAGGTGCAAAGGCAGCTAGATATCTAGGGGCAGCATAACTAAGCATATATATCAGAAAAGTAGCAATATTAGCCCCAAAACATCCATGATAACAGTATTACTCGCCATCAAAAAGACTTCAACACGAGCAATACAAAACAACGAATAAACTGATACTGCCTAGATTGCGAGATGCGATCTGGGCAGCATGGCGCTTACCCGGAAGAAACCCTCGAAACAAGGGGTGGCGATGCGCCTAGATTGTGTTTGTTGTGAACGTGATCGTCCTCCTTTCTCAATAACCCTAGGTACATATTTATAGTCCGTAGACTTTCTATTTTTGGAATAAACCTAGCTGCGTACGAACTAAACTCTATCTCTTAATTCTAAACTTAAACGTGATCTACCATAATGTACAGATACACGGGCAATCCAGCCCAAATTCCCGCACGAGGACGATTTAGAAACACTTTATGTGCATATCCTCTAAGCCCATCTCACTCACGGCCCATCTCCTGATTTGGTTAAAATCCAGCGATAACAGTTTGCAAGTCTTTTTATTCACTTTTAATCACTGCGTCCCTGGTTACAAAGAGGTATGAAGAGATCTTGGCTATTCATGTGTTTTAGTTCATCAAAGTTTGAAAGATGGGGGGGGGGCACCGAAGCAAAAGTGTATGCACAGAAGTAAAACAAGACATTCCCTAAATTAACCAAACTCACACTATAGTAAACAAGACATTCCCTATTGCGCTGACACGCTACAAATTCTTTATGTGGCTGGTGGTGAATCAACGTTACCACTGACAATCTGGAACGGAGGGGATTGCCAAAAATGGTACATGTCAATTTGGCCTTGTATCTTCAGAGACCTGCAGCCACCTCTTCGTGCATTGCAGGTTCACCATGCGTGTCTCGCAGCTCATGAAATCCTGGACAGCTGGGGATATTCAGATCCCAAACCCGAGCTTCAGAAGCACAGAGGAGTGGTGGGTTCACGTCAGGAAGAGGGCACCAAAGAATTTGAGTAGAGACTTTGATATGTTGACTATTCTGGTGCATTGGAAGCTTTGGAAAGAGAGGAACTCCAGGGTGTTCGAGAATCTACAGCATGGCGAAAAAGAAGTTTTTGAAGGCATCAGAGAGGAGATCTTGACTCGGCAATCAGCTTTTTTCGATAAAGGATGCTTTCATTACTTTTATAAGCAATTACATCCAGCCTCTGCATAACCAGGATGCACACAGCCGTTTATGTTGTCTCAGGTTCAAAAAGATAAAAAATAAAAACTAGGCGAGATACATATCGGAACGATGAATCATATAACGCCTAAGGAGTAGGTGGGGCATCTATCCGTAGACTATGCTGCCACCCATGTTGGGAAAAAGTATCCCTCGCCGTAGCCTCCAACCGTGTACAGACCTTCGTAAACAGGTCTCGGTTCTCCACTCGCTGAAGAGGTAACCACGAACGGAGAATACCTGTACATCTGTAGATGACCTGCAACAAAGAGCAATTTATATCATTAAAAATCTTGTCATTTCTACATAGCCAAAGCGCCCAGATAACTGCTAGCGCCCCCACCCTAAGAAGCAACCTAAACCTTGAATCGACACCATGGAGCCAATTGCCAAAGACATTGGCAACACTAGTCGGAGGATACATGGTAGACGCTACTTGGATGACTGACCATATAGATCTCGCGAACTGGCACTGGAAGAATAAGTGTTTGATTGTTTCGTCCTGATGACAGAAAACACATCGAGTACTCCCATGCCAATTACGCTTAACAAGATTGTCTTTGGTGAGAATTACCCCTCGACGAAGATACCATCCAAAAATTTTAATTTTTAATGGTATCTTCATCTTCCAAATCTTCTTGTTATTATCAACTGGTAAATCAGAAAGAAGGATCGCGTTGTAGAAAGATTTTACAGAGAAAGCACCATTGGCATGAAGGTTCCATCTAAATTCGTCTGGTTCGTCCGATAATTGAATATCTCCGAGCCGTTGAATTAAGGTATTCCATGCCACAAGCCTTTGTCCAAGTAAAACCCGTCTGAACGTCACATTCGGAGGTGAGGTAGCCATTACAGTAGCAATGGTAACACCTTGACGGCGAGCAATCCTATAAAGAGCTGGATATTGTTCACTTAAGGGTGCATTGTCAAGCCAAGCATCTTCCCAGAACCGTATTTGTGCTCCATTCCTGATTGAGAAAGTGCCATGGCGAAAAAAATCATTTTTTGTCGCCATTAGCCCGACCCAGAAGTGAGAATCCCCTGGTTTCCAAACCATTTGGGATAATGTCTTCGAACCGATATACTTTCTCCGAAGAATAGTCTGCCAAGTCCCATCCTCAGTGAGGAGCTTAAACAGCCATTTACCTAGTAGAGCTGAATTCTTGACTTCCAAGTCATGAACTCCAAGCCCTCCTTGGTCTTTGGGACTACAAACTATACTCCACTTAACCAGTCGATATTTCTTTTTCTCGCTGTCCCCTTGCCAAAAGAATCTGGATCGATAGTAATCGAGTTTATGCAGAATTCCTTTCGGTAGGATGAAGAATGATAACATATACAATACCATATTTGTGAGTACCGAATTAATGAGTACCAATCTTCCACCTAGGGACAGCAACTTGCCTTTCCAACTACTAAGGCGTTTTTGTAGTCTTTCTTCCACTAATTTCCATTCCGCGATTGTAAGTCTCTGATAATGAATCGGAATACCCAAATAACGAATCGGAAATTGGCCTTGCCCGCAACCAAACAACTCTGTATACAGAGTCATATCATTTTGGGCATCACCGAAACAGAACAATTCACTTTTATGGAAATTGATTTTCAATCCTGACAAATGCTCAAAAGCCGCCAAAATTAATTTCAGATTTTGAGCTTTTTCAAGATCATGATCCATAAACAGAATTGTATCATCGGCATATTGAAGTATAGATAAGCCACCATCAACTAGATGTGGAATCACTCCTTCAATCTGGCCATCAGCCTTAGCCCGCTCTATGAGTATAGCCAGAATATCCGCTACAATGTTAAACAACATCGGTGATAACGGATCCCCTTGGCGTAACCCTTTTCGTGTTTGGAAATAGTGACCGGTGTCATCATTAACCCGGATTGCGACACTACCTCCATACACAAAATCATTTATCAGAGCGCGCCACTCTGGAGAAAAACCTTTCATCCTGAGTGTTTGCTGTAGAAAAGACCACTTAACTTTATCATACGCCTTTTCAAAATCTAGTTTTAAAATAACCCCATTTAATTTCTTAGAATGCATCTCATGTACCGTCTCATGCAAGACCGCCACTCCATCAAGGATGTTCCTTCCTTGCATAAAGGCCGTCTGTGATGGCTGGACAACATGATCCGCAACCGTATTAAGTCTAATGGTGGTCACTTTCGTGAAAATCTTGAAACTTACATTTAAGAGGCAGATAGGTCTATATTGTTGAATCCTTTCTGCCTCATTAACTTTCGGTAACAAGATTACTTCACCAAAATTTAGACGAAATAATTCTAGTTGTCCAGAGTGTAGGTCACTGAACAAATCTAGAAGGTCCAATTTAATCGTGTCCCGGAAAGTTTGATAAAACTCAGCTGGGAAACCATCAGGACCCAGTGCTTTGTTGCATTCCATTTGGAAAACTTCCTTCTGAACCTCTTCCTCGGTATAAGGTGCGGTTAGTAGACCATTTTCCTCAACGGAAACTTGGGGTATATCGTCCGTTAAGTCCTCATTAAGAGAGAAGGTACTTTCCTCCGGAGGACCAAACAAACCTTTATAATAATTAGTAATGTAAGATTTGAGTTGCTCATGGCCTTCAATCACCCCTTCATCTTGAGTAAGAGAATGAATACGTTGTTTCCGATGTCTCCCATTGGCTAAAGCATGGAAATATCGCGTATTTGAATCTCCTTCCAATATGAACTGGGCTTTGGATCGCTGATACCATTTGAGTTCCTCCTCACGAAGAAGACTCGCCATCTGCGCATTTGATTGATTTTTAAGTTCAATCTCCTGCGTCGACAACGGTCTAACCTCCGCAAAAGCCTCATGATCATCAATAACATTTGATAAGCGAGCCTTTTCTTTTTTAAGGACACCAGCCGTGTGGGCAGCCCAACCAGAGAGATGTTTGCGCATTGACCGCATCTTATTATTCCATCTCAGAATTGGAGAGCTGCCCCCGACCGGTCTCTCCCAAACCTTCTTAACCATATCATGAAAACCCTCTCGATGTAGCCAACCAAGTTCAAATTTGAACGGCCGTTTACACACAGGACGGGGATTCCCAGTGGTTAGGAAGATGGGGGCATGGTCAGACAGATTTACAATACGTTCTAGTGCATGGACAGACACCATAGGGTATTTATTTTCCCATTCGGTGTCCATCAACACGCGATCTAGTTTCTCGTAAGTGGGTTCAGGCAAGCTGTTGGCCCAAGTAAACTGTCGACCAGACATGAAACCTCCCTTAAATCAAGGCTATCAATGACAGCGTTGAACAGGAAAGGCCAATGTCCATCAAAATGGCCTTTACTTTTCTCGTGAGGAAATCTCAACAAATTAAAATCACCTCCGATTAAAATCGGATAAGGATTATCTTTTGTAAGATTTACCAATTCACGTAAAAAGTCAGCCTTAAAAGCATCCTGGGCGGCACCATACACAGCGACCAGACTCCACTTGAACCCGTCTGCTTTGTTCTGACTGTCGAGTTTAATATGATACTCTCCATCAGAACTAGCTAAGACAGTCATGGTATCTATACGGACGCCAAGTAAAATGCCACCGGATCTACCACGAGGTGGGCGAGAAAACCACTGAAAGTTAATTCCGCCTGACAATCGGTCGAGAAAACTTTGTGTGAAATTTCGCCTACCCGTCTCCGATATAGCAATGAAATCTAAATCATAATCTCTACAACCATCGGCAATGTGAGAATGCTTAGCCAAGTCACCAAGACCTCTGCTATTCCGAAACATGCCGTTCATCGAGAAACTATTTTGGATTTAGAATTTTTGCCATATCTACGAGATTTCTTTCCAGCCGATGATCTAGAACCACGTTCAGAGGCAGTTAGATCATAAACTGAACTAAGCTCTGAGTGGTCTAAATCAACTTCTGTCACACTTCCAACTATAGCCGAGAGAAGATGACCATCTAGGATGCCATCATCTTCATCATCGTCAACAATGGAAGTAGCCGACTCAGTGGATCCATTTGGAGCAACCGTTAAACGGTCAAGCTCCGTCTGTCTCAACACATGAGCTGAAGCTAAAATCTCATCCGAACCTCTATCCAAAGAGATACCTACACTACTCAAATTCGAAGAAATTCTAGTATCAGAAAAAGAAATGAAAGACTTGGATGAATTTCTAGTACCTGCCGTGTCGAGGTTCTTTTCCGCCTTGCGCCGCATAGCCCTCTGCATCACGTCTTCATCCGTAGCCTCCACGCCGTCCTCCGTCGTAGCAAACCTCCCACTCCTCCCCACCGTCGGCTGAGCAACTGGTGGAGGAATAGTGGGGCGAGGTTGCAAGACGGCGACAGCTGGCGGAGGCGGAGACAAGCGCGATGAAGATGGCATTGACCCTGGTACCATAGTAGACGGCGGACCAGACGCTGGTGAAGAAGATTTCGATGCAGGGGTAGATGGAGAAGAAGCCCCCTGCACCGAGCCCGACCGCGACGCTGAAGCCCCCCTAGGCGAAGAGGGCACATGGGACCGGCTGGGGCGCCTCCCCAACCTATCCCGCTCCTCCGCCTGAGGCGCCCGGGCCGAAGGCTACACCACCCCAGACCACCCGCACGGCGGCGAAACAACCTGGCTAGAGGCCGGCTGCTGCACAGTCGCGCTAGGAGCTGGGTGCTGTCCCTCCTTGCCGGGGGCCGGCTGCTGCAACTCCATGGCGAAGTCCTGCTGCGTACTCGCCGTGTCCTGGGATGGCTGCTGCATCGCCGAGACAACGGCAAAGTGCTGCTGCGCCATCAAGACAGAGGGCGGTGGCTGCTGCCCCTCCGTGCCGATGACCTGCTGCTGCGCCGGCGATCAGCTAGCCGGGTTGTGGCCATCTGAGCTTGTTTTGCTTTTTTCTTGTACTGGTGGCAACTCGACAGTGCCTGTAACATGGGCATGTCCAGGACATCGTCTCGTTTTTCTAGTTTTGCTCCACCTCGGAGCTGTCAGCCTACTTGCTGTAAACTTTCTCCTTTCTTAATAAAGATCGGCCGCTGGCCTTTGGACATTTTTTACTTTCAATTATCTCTTCCAAAGCAGCAACTATCCTCGATCGATCGCCAGACATCACTAAGAGAAGATGGATGCCACCTTCTCACCCATATAGGACTATTTCTGAATATAGGTAGCGTGATTCATGGCCTATTAATTGATGTTTATGAACTTCATTATTTTCTAATTACATAATAAACTTATTCACATTAGGTAACAACCAAATGCACAGAAGTAAAACACTCCCTAATAGATGAAAAACTTTCCCTAAATTTACCAAACTCGCACTATAGATCCATTAGATCAGCCCAAGGCCCATCCGGAACAGATCAGTTCCAAACTTTGTGATGGACAGAAACATCACAAATTCACATGACGTCGTAGCCAACGTGGACATGGTGTGGCAAGCAACTTAGATATGATATGGCATCTCAAAAAGTTAGTGTATGCCAAACCCACGATGTATTACTTGAGCCGCGGGTTTATTGTTGATTACAATTTGATGCATTCTCTCGTAGGCAGCCAGTACACATAAGCAAGGACCACCCTGGTAGTGCCCACTCTTGGTGTATCGTGCTCTCGTTCACTTCTGATAGTTGGCTTCTGTTGGTACGGTCAGCTAACCCAAAATTCATTTTAGATCCATCCATTATTTTCTTTTAGTGCCTTGGTCAGGTGTAAGTGCGTGAAAGTAACTTCTTTCTTTCCTAGAGATATTTATGCTACCTGGCCATGAAATATGCATTATAGATCATCATCTATGACAGAGGTATGTCAGTTCAGGAGGGGGTGGGCGGGGGGAGGGGGCGATCACCCCAGGTCATTAGATTCCCCCTCTTACTGATAGAACACCATCCATGGTTGAGTTTTAGCCGGTGGATATGATTTTTTCTACGCCTTGCCTTGAACCTGATGTGAAAAAAACTTAGTGTTGGCGTCCCCTCCTTGATGTTGGCAATGCAGGCATAGTGCCTCTTTCGCGATCTCTCAACAACCGCCAAGGCGACGACTTTCCCATTCAATCTAGCCCTAAGGTCCAACTCGCCCAAGGAGAGTTGACGAAACTCTTGACCTTTGTCAAAACGAAGGATGGCCAAGAGGGCCGTATGCATCATTATCTTGTTGTTGGAGAACAAGCGGCAACCCCATGTTGGCAAAAAAATCCTGGTGTTCTTTAGGTTGTGGAAATGCCTTTGGTATGGTTCAACATGCGGGGAAGGAGCGTTCCAAGCTTGGTGGACAACCTCATCGAACTGAGAAACCGTAGCTGAAAATTCTCGAACTTGAAGCTCCTAGGCCTTCTAGGGCCACTATCGTTGGTGAGGAGCAAAGGACAATTATCTGAGAGGGAAGATGAGAGCGCATGGAGGGCATGTGAGTCGAAGCGAATGTCCCTCGGAGTTCCAGAAGAAAACATCAAGCTTACAAAGCGTGGGGTTTGCCCACCCATTTAACCAAGCGAAACACTAGTTTTGCAAATGAATCTCATTTAGCTCGCAAGCCTTTAGGGCGGCACAAAATATAGTAAACCTACGGATCCATCAGATGGACTGATACGCGTACAGCACGCGACCGTTGGGAACCCCAAGAGGAAGGTGTGATGCGTACAGCGGCAAGTTTTCCCTCAGTAAGAAACCAAGGTTTATCGAACCAGTAGGAGCCAAGAAGCACGTTGAAGGTTGATGGCGGTGAGATGTAGTGCGGCGCAACACCAGGGATTCCGGCGCCAACGTGAAACCTGCACAACACAACCAAAGTACTTTGCCCCAACGAAACAGTGAGGTTGTCATTCTCACCGGTTTGCTGTAACAAAGGATTAGATGTATAGTGTCGATGATGATTGTTTGCAGAGAACAGTAGAACAAGTATTGCAGTAGATTGTATCGATGTAAAAGAATGGACCGGGGTCCACAGTTCACTAGTGGTGTCTCTCCCATAAGATAAATAGCATGTTGGGTGAACAAATTACAGTTGGGCAATTGATAAATAGGGAGGGCATGACAATGCACATACATGATATGATGAGTATTGTGAGATTTAATTGGGCATTACGACAAAGTACATAGACCGCTATCCAGCATGCATCTATGCCTAAAAAGTCCACCTTCAGGTTATCATCCGAACCCCTTCCAGTATTAAGTTGCAAACAACAGACAATTGCATTAAGTATGGTGCGTAATGTAATCAATAACTACATCCTCGGACATAGCATCGATGTTTTATACCTAGTGGCAACAACACATCCACAACCTTAGAACTTTCTGTCACTGTCCCAGATTTAATGGAGGCATGAACCCACTATCGAGCATAAATACTCCCTCTTGGAGTTAAGAGTAAAAACTTGGCCAGAGCCTCTACTCATAACGGAGAGCATGCAAGATCATAAACAACACATATATAATAGATTGATAATCAACATAACATAGTATTCTATATCCATCGGATCCCAACAAACACAACATATAGCATTACAGATAGATGATCTCGATCATGTTAGGCAGCTCACAAGACCCGACAATGAAGCACAATTAGGAGAAGACGACCATCTAGCTACTGCTATGGACCCATAGTCCAGGGGTGAACTACTCACTCATCACTCCGGAGGCGACCATGGCGGTGAAGAGTCCTCCGGGAGATGATTCCCCTCTCCGACAGGGTGCCGGAGGCGATCTCCTGAATACCCCGAGATGGGATTGGCGGCGGCGGCGTCTCTGGAAGGTTTTCCGTATCGTGGCTCTCGGTACTGGGGGTTTCGCGACGAAGACCTTAAGTAGGCGGAAGGGCGGAGTCGGAGGGCTGACGGGGGGCCCACACGCTAGGGCCGCGCCGTCCTAGTGTGGCGGTGCCCCGTGGCCCCACTTCGTCTCTCCCTCGGACTTCTGGAAGCTTCGTGTGAAAATAGGCCCCTGGGCGTTGATTTCGTCCAATTCCGAGAATATTTCCTTACTAGGATTTCTGAAACCAAAAACAACAAAAAACAGCAACTGGCTCTTCGGCATCTCGTTAATAGGTTAGTGCCGGAAAATGCATAAATATGACATAAAGTATGCATAAAACATGTAGATATCATCAATAATGTGGCATGGAACATAAGAAATTATCGATACGTCGGAGACGTATCAGCATTCCCAAGCTTAGTTTCTGCTCGTCCCGAGCAGGTAAACGATAACAAAGATAATTTCTGGAGTGACATGCCATCATAACCTTGATCATACTATTGTAAGCATATGTAATGAATGCAGCGATCCAAACAATGTAAATGACATGAGTAAACAAATGAATCATATAGCAAAGACTTTTCATGAATAGTACTTCAAGACAAGCATCAATAAGTCTTGCATAAGAGTTAACTCATAAAGCAATAATTCAAAGTAAAGGTATCGAAGCAACACAAAAGAAGATTAAGTTTCAGCGGTTGCTTTCAACTTGTAACATGTATATCTCATGGATATTGTCAATGTAAAGTAATATAACAAGTACAATATGCAAGTACGTAGGAATCAATACACAGTTCACACAAGTGTTTGCTTCTTGAGGTGGAGAGAAATAGGTGAACTGACTCAACATAAAAGTAAAAGAAAGGCCCTTCGCAGAGGGAAGCATTGATTGCTATATTTGTGCTAGAGCTTTGATTTTGAAAACAAGAAACAATTTTGTCAACGGTAGTAATAAAGCATATGTGTTACGTAAATTATATCCTACAAGTTGCAAGCCTCATGCATAGTATACTAATAGTGCCCGCATCTTGTCCTAATTAGCTCGGATTACCTGGATTATCATCGCAATACATATGTTTTAACCAAGTGTCACAAAGGGGTACCTCTATGCCGCCTGTACAAAGGTCTAAGGAGAAAGCTCGCATTGGATTTCTCGCTATTGATTATTCTCAACTTAGACATCCATACCGGGACAACATAGACAACAGATAATGGACTCCTCTTTTATGCATAAGCATTCAACAACAGTTAATTTTCTCATATGAGATTGAGGATATTTGTCCAAAACTGAAACTTCCACCATGGATCATGGCTTTAGTTAGCGGCCCAATGTTCTTCTCTAACATTATGCATGCTCTAACCTTTCTAGCGGTAAATCTCCCTTACTTCAGACAAGACGGACATGCATAGCAACTCACATGATATTCAACAAAGAGTAGTTGATGGCGTCCCCAGGAACATGGTTATCGCTCAACAAGCAACTTAATAAGAGATAAAGTGCATAAGTACATATTCAATACCACAATAGTTTTTAGGCTATTTGTCCCATGAGCTATATATTGCAAAGATGAAGGATAGAAATTTAAAGGTAGCACTCAAGCAATTTACTTTGGAATGGCGGAGAAATACCATGTAGTAGGTAGGTATGGTGGACACAAATGGCATAGTGGTTGGCTCAAGGATTTTGGATGCATGAGAAGTATTCCCTCTCAATACAAGGCTTAGGCTAGCAAGGTTATTTGAAACAAACACAAGGATGAACCGGTGCAGCAAAACTCACATAAAAGACATATTGTAAACATTATAAGACTCTACACCGTCTTCCTTGTTGTTCAAACTCTTTACTAGAAATTATCTAGACCTTAGAGAGACCAATTATGCAAACCAAATTTTAGCAAGCTCTATGTATTTCTTCATTAATAGGTGCAAAGTATATGATGCAAGAGCTTAATCATGAGCACAACAATTACCAAGTATCACATTATCCAAGACATTTTAGCAATTACTACATGTATCATTTTCCGTTTCCAACCATATAACAAATTAACGAAGAAGATTCAACCTTCGCCATGAACATTATGAGTAAAGCCTAAGGACATATTTGTCCATATGCAACAGCGGAGCGTGTCTCTCTCCCACACAATGAATGCTAGGATCCATTTTATTCAAACAAAACAAAAACAAAAACAAACCAACGCTCCAAGCAAAGTACATAAGATGTGATGGAATAAAAATATAGTTTCACTAGAGGAACCTGATAATGTTGTCGATGAAGAAGGGGATGCCTTGGGCATCCCCAAGCTTAGACGCTTGAGTCTTCTTGATATATGCAGGGGTGAACCACCGGAGCATCTCCAAGCTTAGAGCTTTCACTCTCCTTGATCATATTGTATCATCTCCCTCTCTTGATCCTTGAAAACTTCCTCCACACCAAACTCAAAACAACTCATTAGAGGGTTAGTGCACAATCAAAATTCACATGTTCGGAGGTGACACAATCATTCTTAACACTTCTGGACATTTCCCAAAGCTACTGAAAGTTAATGGAATCGAAAAATCCATCAAGCATAGCAAAACAGGCAATGCGAAATAAAAGGCAGAATCTGTCAAAACAGAACAGTTCGTAAAGACGAATTTTATTGAGGCACCATACTTGCTCAAATGAAAATTCTCAAATTTAATGAAAGTTGCGTACATATCTGAGGATCACTCACGTAAATTGGCATAATTTTCTGAGTTACCTACAGAGAATTAGACCCAGATTCGTGACAGCAAAGAAATCCGTTTCTGCGCAGTAATCCAAATCTAGTATGAACCTTACTATCAACGACTTTACTTGGCACAACAATACACAAAACTAAGATAAGGAGAGGTTGCTACAGTAGTAACAACTTCCAAGACTCAAATATAAAATAAAAGTACTGTAGTAAAAACATGGGTTGTCTCCTATAAGCGCTTTTCTTTAACGCCTTTCAGCTAGGCGCAGAAAGTGTGTATCAAGTGTTATCAAGAGACGAAGCATCAACATCATAATTTGTTCTAATGATAGAATCAAAAGGTAACTTCATTCTCTTTCTAGGGAAGTGTTCCATACCTTTCTTGAGAGGAAATTGATATCTAATATTACCTTCCTTCATATCAATAATAGCACCAACAGTTCGAAGAAAAGGTCTTCCCAATATAATGGGACAAGATGCATTGCATTCAATATCCAAGACAACAAAATCAACGGGGACAAGGTTATTGTTAACGGTAATGCGAACATTATCAACTCTCCCCAAAGGTTTCTTTGTAGAATTATCAGCAAGATTAACATCCAAATAACAATTTTTCAATGGTGGCAAGTCAAGCATATTATAGATTTTCTTAGGCATAACGGAAATACTTGCACCAAGATCACATAAAGCATTACAATCAAAGTCATTGACCTTCATCTTAATGATGGGCTCCCAACCATCCTCTTGCTTCCTAGGAATAGAAGTTTCGCGTTCTAGTTTCTCTTCTCTAGCTTTTATGAGAGCATTTGTAATATGTTTCGTGAAAGCCAAATTTATAGCACTAGCATTAGGACTTTTAGCAATTTTTTGTAAGAACTTTATAACTTCAGAGATGTGGCAATCATCAAAATCCAAACCATTATAATCTAAAGCAATGGGATCATTATCCCCAATGCTGGAAAAAAATTCAGCAGTTTTATCACAGGCTTTAGCTTTAGCAGTTTCAGGCAGTTTTTCGCGCTTTGCATTAGAAGTGGAAACATTGCCAACACCAATTCTTTTACCATTATTAGTAGGAGGTGCAGCAACATGTGGAACATTAGCATTACTACTGGTGGTAATAGTCCAAACTTTAGCTATTTTATCTTCTTTTTCATTTTCTTCTCTTTCCCACCTAGCACGCAATTCGGCCATCAATCTTATATTCTCATTAATTCTAACTTGGATGGCATTTGCTGTAGTAACAATTTTATTATTATGATTTTCATTAGGCATAACTTTCGATTTCAAAAGATCAACATCAGCAGCAAGGCTATCGACTTTAGAAGCAAGTATATCAATTTTCCCAAGCTTTTCTTCAACAGATTTGTTAAAAGCAGTTTGTGTACTAATAAATTCTTTAAGCATAGCTTCAAGTCCAGGGAGTGTGTTCCTATTATTGTTGTAAGAATTCCCATAAGAATTACCATAGCCGTTGCCATTATTATAAGGATATGGCCTATAGTTGTTACTAGAATTGTTCCGATAAGCATTGTTGTTGAAATTATTATTTTTTAATGTAGTTTACATCAACATGTTCTTCTTGAGCAACCAATGAAGCTAACGGAACATTATTAGGATCAACATTAGTCCTATCATTCACAAGCATAGACATAATAGCATCAATCTTATCACTCAAGGAAGAGGTTTCTTCGACAGAATTTACCTTCTTACCTTGTGGAGCTCTTTCCGTGTGCCATTCAGAGTAATTAATCATCATATTATCAAGAAGCTTTGTTGCTTCGCCAAGAGTGATGGACATAAAGGTACCTCCAGCAGCTGAATCCAATAGGTTCCGCGAAGAAAAATTCAGTCCTGCATAAAAGGTTTGGATGATCATCCAAGTAGTCAATCCATGGGTTGGGCAATTTTTAACCAAAGATTTCATTCTTTCCCAAGCTTGTGCAACATGCTCAGTATCCAATTGTTTAAAATTCATTATGCTACTCCTCAAAGATATAATTTTAGCAGGGGGATAATATCTACCAATAAAAGCATCCTTGCATTTAGTCCATGAATCAATACTATTCTTAGGCAGAGATAGCAACCAATCTTTAGCTCTTCCTCTTAATGAGAAAGGGAACAATTTTAATTTTATAATGTCACCATCTACATCCTTATACTTTTGCATTTCACATAGTTCAACAAAATTATTAAGATGGGCAACAGCATCATCAGAACGAACACCAGAAAATTGCTCTCGCATAACAAGATTCAAGAAAGGTGTTTAATTTCAAAGAATTCTGCTGTAGTAGCAGGTGGAGCAATAGGTGTGCATAGGAAATCATTATTATTTGTGGTTGTGAAGTCACACAACTTAGTATTTTCAGGAGTACCCATTTTAGCAATAGTAGATAAAGAAAACTAGATAAAGTAAATGCAAGTAACTAATTTTTTTGTTTTTTAATATGGAGATTGCAAACAAGGCAGTAAATAAAGTAAAGCTAGCAACTAATTTTTTTGTATTTTGTTTTAGTGCAACAAACAAAGTAAAAATAAAAGTAAAGCAAGACAAAAACAAAGTAAAGAGATTGGATTGTGGAGACTCCCCTTGCAGCGTGTCTTGATCTCCCCGGCAACGGCGCCAGAAAACAGTCTTGATACGCGTACAACACGCGACCGTTGGGAACCCCAAGAGGAAGGTGTGATGCGTACAGCGGCAAGTTTTCCCTCAGTAAGAAACCAAGGTTTATCGAACCAGTAGGAGCCAAGACGCACGTTGAAGGTTGATGGCGGCGAGATGTAGTGCGGCGCAACACCAGGGATTCCGGCGCCAACGTGGAACTTGCACAACACAACCAAAGTACTTTGCCCCAACGAAACAGTGAGGTTGTCAATCTCACCGGCTTGCTGTAACAAAGGATTAGATGTATAGTGTGGATGATGATTGTTTGCAGAGAACAGTAGAACAAGTATTGCAGTAGATTGTATCGATGTAAAAGAATTGACCGGGGTCCACAGTTCACTAGTGGTGTCTCTCCCATAAGATAAATAGCATGTTGGGTGACCAAATTACAGTTGGGCAATTGACAAATAGAGAGGGCATGACAATGCACATACATGATATGATGAGTATTGTGAGATTTAATTGGGCATTACGACAAAGTACATAGACCGCTATCCAGCATGCATCTATACCTAAAAAGTCCACCTTCAGGTTATCATCCGAACCCCTTCCAGTATTAAGTTGCAAACAACAGACAATTGCATTAAGTATGGTGCATAATGTAATCAATAAATACATCCTCGGACATAGCATCGATGTTTTATCCCTAGTGGCAACAGCACATCCACAACCTTAGAACTTTCTGTCACTATCCCAGATTTAATGGAGGCATGAACCCACTATCGAGTATAAATACTCTCTCTTGGAGTTAAGAGTAAAAACTTGGCTAGAGCCTCTACTAATAACGGAGAGCATGCAAGATCATAAACAACACATAGGTAATAGATTGATAATCAACATAACATAGTATTCTCTATCCATCGGATCCCAACAAATACAACATATAGCATTACAGATAGATGATCTTGATCATGTTAGGCAGCTCACAAGACCCGACAATGAAGCACAATTAGGAGAAGACGACCATCTAGCTACTGCTATGGACCCATAGTCCAGGGGTGAACTACTCACTCATCACTCCGGAGGCGACCATGGCGGTGAAGAGTCCTCCGGGAGATGATTCCCCTCTCCGGCAGGGTGCCGGAGGCGATCTCCTGAATCCCCCGAGATGGGATTGGCGGCGGCATCTCTGGAAGGTTTTCCGTATCGTGGCTCTCGGTACTGGGGGTTTCGCGACGAAGGCCTTAAGTAGGCGGAAGGGCGGAGTCGGAGGGCTGACGGGGGCCCCACACGCTAGGGCCGTGCGGCCCCCCCTGGGCCGCGCTGCCCTAGTGTGGCGGCGCCCCGTGGCCCCACTTCGTCTCTCCCTCGGACTTCTGGAAGCTTCGTGTGAAAATAGGCCCCTGGGCATTGATTTCGTCCAATTCCGAGAATATTTCCTTACTAGGATTTCTGAAACCAAAAACAGCAACTGGCTCTTCGGCATCTCGTTAATAGGTTAGTGCCGGAAAATGCATAAATATGACATAAAGTATGCATAAAACATGTAGATATCATCAATAATGTGGCATGGAACATAAGAAATTATCGATACGTCGGAGACATATCATGGACCCAAGTCCCAAATGGCACAGATCTGCCCCGGCCTTTGTGACGGACCGAACCATCACAAATTCACATGGCGTTGTAGCCAAGATGGACATGACGTTGTAAGAAACTTAGATATGGGTGGCATACCAACACATTAGTCCATTTTCATTTTTTGGACCAAATCTATGATTTATTACTTGGGCCACATGTTATTTTTGGATAGAGGACATAACTGACCGACTTTAAATTAATAAAGCCTGGAGAAATTTAACCTAATCTTACAACCGTTGCGGCATGCAGCTTAGCCAACACACACTAGGTCCAACTAGCACAACACCCACACGGCACGAGACACACTGAAGCTACCAACAGGAATTGCCCAAGAGAGGATGACGCACGGGCAGAACGAGCAGGTGCTTGACGAAGATGGCATCAGGAAGGAGAACTTGCCCGCGAGGAGGTGTATAACTCGCGCAATGCATTGATCATCCAACAGATGCCCTCCTTATCCCTACTCTTGGAGTTGATACTCCACAGCTGCAAGATCACCATAGATTTAAAAATCATATCAAAAGGGTGGTTAATGACTTTCTTTTCGATAGCAAGCTTATTGCGGACTTGCCACAGAACCCATGACTATGCAAGAAACAACAATCAAAGTAATCTACGTGAACGCCCAGCCAGGCTAGAGAAGATGTGGCGAAATTGCGCAAAGTTCGCAGGTCGTCAATTACACCCAAGCACTGGTGAAGGACACTCCAAGCAAACACGGCTAACGAACAAGTGAAAAAAAAATTCGCTGCATCCACCGGCGTGCCACACAGGGCACACGCACCATTGGAAGGGCCATGTCTAACCGCAATCTATAGAGCGAAATGGAGCTTGTCAAGCGCCATTTTCCAAGCGAAAATCTTGATCTTGAGGGGAAGCGCCGCCTTCCAGATATTGCTAAAATGAGCCACCGTCACCCCTGCGACAGTTTAGCATACATGGACTTCACCAAGTATCTCCCAGACTCCTCTAAGTGCCAGACAACATGGTCCTGGCCCTCGCTCATGAGACACCTAGTCGTAGAGTTGGCGCCAGTGAACCACACCGTCCTGATCTAGCGAGCGCCTAAGCCTAATCGAACCCCCCCCCCCCCCTCAGGCAGGGCCTGCGCCACAGACACCGCCGGCAATTCACAAACCGAGAACAAAAAAGGGAAGCGGTCTTTGAGTGGTGCATCGCCACACCACCAATCCAGCCAGAACCTTGTCCGATTACCATTCTTCACCACAAATTTTGCTACCAAAGCGAAGTATTGTTTGATATTGTTCAAGTTCTTCCAAAATTGGGACCCCCTTGTCCCGAGTCCTCCCAGAGATTATTGGCATTCCTATACTTGGCGCCCATGATTTTGGCCCACATGGTATGCTCATCTTGATTCAATCTCCAGACCCATTTAAGGAGCTGAGCAATGTTCATCTTCTTCGTGTTAATCAACCCAAGGCCCCCCATGTCCTTGGGCCTCTTGGGCCACATGTTTACTATTGATTACAATCTAACGTTTTCTCTCGGGGGCAGCCGGCATACATAAGTAGGCTAGGGTCCACCAGTGTAGCACTCACTCCTTCCATGTCGTGCTCTCGTTCACTTGTGACAATTGGCTTTTCTTGGCAATCTAGTGCTTTTCGCGAATCTTGTATGTGGGATTCCTTCATCGTTTCTTTTTCACCACCTTGGTCAGGTGCAAGTGCGTGAGAGTAACTTCTTTGTTTCCTAGAGATATTTATGCTAGGTGACCATGAAATACGAATTACAGATCATCATCTCCGCCAGTGATCATCATTGTATTGATTCACCGAAAGGAATTGGAAGTAATCAAATGCCTGGTTTCTCAATGTAACAAAATGCATTGTTAATTTTTTGGGACCTGAAATATTCATTACATGTCACAGTTGAATACTTTTGTACACCAAAAGGAAGGGAATATGTATGTGTGTGCACACGGCCGAGATGGCCTTATGTTCTCCTTTGACTATATAGGTGCCCGTCACACATACAAAATCGCATCAGGATGTTTCTTGTCCCCGTTTGCATGCTAGCTAGATTGTAAGAGCTGGGAAAGACTTGGGTAGGATCAGGTCTTAGATAGGATCTATGAGATCATTTTTTTTTGCAAAGACAAAACATGTTGAAAAAATCTGAAAAAAAATCACAACACACATCTATGTTATATATGCAACGCCAAAAATTTGCAACTTCAAATTCGACATACATTTGGAGAGACAAAAAAGATAAATCTGAGTGTGAATAGTGTGAAATACTACTCAACCAGATCTGACACTATTCACAGTAGAATTTGTCTTTTTTGTTTCTCCAAGTGTAGATCAGATTTTAGGCTGAAATTTCTTGGAGTTGTAGATACAACCTATATGCATGCTGTTTATTATTTTCAGATTTTTTCGCCTGAGCGGTGTTTTGGAACATGAGTCCATATGCTCTCTATATTTCGAAATGCATCTTACATACATTTTAAATTTGAAAAAAATTTAAATTAAAAGTTTGCACGTACATCTTCACGTGCTACGTGCTCACAAAGTCGTTTCATAAAAAATCGACTTATCATGTGACGTGTGTAAAAAAGAAAAAATTCAGTGCTAAAAATAATGCTTTTTACAAGATAAACTTTCTCTTTTTTATATAGACCACACAAAATATTGGTTTTTCGTGAAACTTGACGAACGCACGTATATTATGAAGATGTACATGTAGAATTTTTTATCCAAATTTTTGGACATTCCGAAATATAATTTTTTAGTAGAGGGAGCATACGCACCCGGGAGCCGAATTGAATTTCCGTAACATGTAGTCCTATTAAAAAAAGAGTATCGTTGTAAGTGGCGGGGTTCCCATCCTTAGTCACCACATGGCATCTTCTTTTCCGTCTTGTGTAAGCCGTTTGATTTCGATATCTTCAACGTCATTTGAATTTGATTTACATATTGCCATTGCAAGATGCGGAAACGGGTAAGATAATTATCCTGTTGTCTAAAATGGGTGTCCTTAATTTAGTGTGTACTAGCACATTTGCCCGTGCGTTGCGACGGGTATGGGTTGACACAAATTGTTTTCCAGTTAAACAATTTTTTGACCTGTATTAAAAAATCTCAGCAACAAATACGAGAGTGAATTTGTACTTACACGTATGCGTGTGGATATTTCCGTCACCGTCTATCTATTTCTCGAGATTCGTGCTTATCATGGTAGATGAAAAGATTTCTTAATTTGTCTCTCCTTTTGTATCCGAATCTCACATTACAATGGACAGTGATGGAACATCCACACCTATGTGTTCAAGTACAAAAGTATTATCTCAACAAAAACAAAGTCAAACTATTCTTTGCAGGGGTATGGAATTAAATCTCGAATCAGCACTAATCATTGGACAATTCTCATAGTTCAATCCATAGTCGGGAGAGGATAATAATTAAATATAGAACCAGTATAGAGAATCATAATGGTATTATGGAGTCGGTTTCAATCATTGCAATGCCACAACTATCTCCTACCCATCGAAGGCTCACACTCTCCCTGACAGAAGTTCCCGTTCAGGATTGGCACGTCGGCGAAGGAGTCCGCTGTTGATCCTAGCAACCAGGGCCTGGCCATTGGCTTAGCCAGGCACGCGCTAGCTAGGAGCCAGGCATCACTCTGAAGCCTCACTTTCCTAACTCCTCTTTCTAGATTCCTTCGTCCACCAGGGCACCAGGCCGAGCGCTGCGCGAGCTGCTTCCTCTGCGCAACCAAGTTCAGTTCGGCAGCTCGCGGGTTTGCGCCATGCGATTCGCTGCCGACTCCACTCAAATATCCTTTTTTCCCGGAGATCCTTCACAGAGTGCCGGTCAACGGCCTTCCTCCCGCCTGCTTCCGCCACAGCCACGCTCCCCAACTCGTCTCGACGCGCATGACATTTTCCCGTGCGCTCTGGTCAATTGGGCTGGAGCAAGACTCTAATGGGCCTGCAACCGGACAGATCAAAGGTTAGCCCGGGATTGTGCGCGTCTGAACCTACGGATGGAACGAGCACGCACGCACGCACGGGACGACGTAACACAACATAATGAAACGTTTTCTTAACTAAACGGTGGCAGTGTTTGTAATTTTCATTGAAATGCAAGGGCAAATCTAAAACGGACGAAAAATAAGGAGAGAAACCTTACTTCCTTTATTAGTAGGTATAGATATAGATATAGATATAGATATAGATATAGATATAGATTATTAGGAGTATCGTAAGGCCTCCTGATCATGACCCGATTAAGTCCTTTGTTCTTAGGTTGCCACGTCGGCCTGATTAAGATGTTTTTATCGCTGATAGGCTCGTATCCCTCTTGCTTGAACCCTCATCCGACTTGACAGGTCACTCTCGGACGTTTTTCTTTACAATCACAGGTTTTCGCGCGTAGTAATATTTTTTGTGGAGGTAGGTCGTGGTCATGACAGGACCCACACTAGAAGGACAATCTAGTTGCACGGACCATATAAATATGTTGTCATGATACATACTACGTGCGTGTAGGATATATGAAAGGATAATCTCCACAACTTTTCTTGCGTTTGAATTATTGGTGTGCAAGGGAGTGTTTTATATTGGTAAATTTTCGCTTTCAGGTTTGACCTTGGACAGGTCGGCCTCACCACTCTCGTCTCATTCCGCTGTCGTTTCACTTGTGCTGGGGTATATATAGATGGGAGAGGAGGGAGACTACAAAATGTTCTCTTCTCTTGTCTCTGAAACTGTTTTCCAAGCAAGTGCCCAAGTGGTACATGTGCAAGATCGAAGCCAAGACCGAGACGCAATAAAGCTGTCGAAAAATAGCGATGTTTGCAGGATCTCTCGCTCTCTCTTGAAATACTACCTTTGGAGTCCTAGAGTAGTGGCTCACTGGATATGCCATTTTCGCCGAGACTTGTTCTCTGGGAGTGTAGTAATTGGCAAAGACACGCAAGTTCTTTTGGGTGCTCTGTACTGTACGACAAGATGTGATTTATGTGGCTGGTCTATGCAGTTCGTGCCTGTCATCTTCTCTCGATCAGTATTGGGTCCATGGAAACAAAGTTTTCTCGGCGCCATGGGATCTTAGAATATGCTTAATTAGTGCAAAGTTAGTAGAAGTACGTATCTACTTGCTCTAGCACCGGAATCAGCTGGCGCCTCCATCGTGTTCGGAGCTAAGAGCATCTCTAACAGTAACCAAAAAAGTTAGAACCAAAAAAGCGGAATTCACTCTCTTCAAAACGTCGTTTAGGAAGAGTTTGCCACTCGCGCAGAATAGAAACCGTAAAACACGAACTGAAAACTTGTGCCACCCCTAGCAGAGCTACCGCGGCTAGCCATTGGGGCGCGTATCTCGGGCGAAGCGGCGCTAGAGCGAGGTGGATTCGTCGTCAGAGAAGGTGGAGCGAGGCGGCGGCGGGGGAGTAGTGTTTGGAAACCGAACTCCCCTCCGCGGCCCATTTTAATACGGGGCGGACGTCGCGTTTCTCGGGGCCCCGAACTAAGTTTACGGGCCAGGCCGTGAGTTCGGTCTCTGTTCTGGACCACTTTCGACCCAAACTCGGAAACTCAACGAAAAAATACGGTTCCAGCTAGTTTTTCGGTTAGTGTTAGAGTTGCTCTAACACTGGTAGAATAACAAGCTATAGATAGTGTATGCATACTTTTTTTCCTCTAGGGCGATAATGTGGACTCTATACAGCTAGATTGATGCAAACAACCATACATTATTCATTATGCGATAATATCAAGAAAAGTCATTTGTTCATGCCGAACAAATCGATAAACATAACATAAAATAAAAGGACTCATTCCAAAAGTTATAGTCTCATCATAGCATCTTCATAGCTATTAGGAACTATACGACACAAGATTTGCTTGCATGCTACATACAACCCTTTCCCTCCGAAAATATTCTTCCGATTTCGGTGTTTCTTGCATAGCTCGGAGTTGCAAGACGCAGACGCGTGTCGAAGCCTGACGGCGGAAAGCTGTGGTGATGGTGACCGTCGACGTACCTAGAGCTATGTCGATGGTGAAGTGGTGCCGACGGTGACCGTCGGTGTATCTGGAGCTATGCCGACGGTGAAGTTGTGCCGACGGTGTTCTTGCAGCCCTCGGCGTCCGTGAACTACCGCTCCGACCTTTGGTCGTCGGCATAACTCCACACCGTCGGCACCACACAGTTTTCCTGTAGTGACTGGTGTAACATTTCCCTTCCAGAAATTAATGTAAGAAACAAGTGCAATCAGCATTTTATCTCAGCAGTGGGCAAATCTTCGAAAAAAATCCATATTCTCTCCATTAATTAATTTAATCTGTCCCTGTGATGGCCAGGCCCGATAACAGCGATGACGTACATTCGACACTGCCATCGTTGTCCAACCAAAGATTATACATTGCTGATGATTACTATGCCATGGTAGAATTATCGATCCTCCAAGATGCTCCGGTCACTTATCAGACCAGTGCTTTCATGATGAGTGTTTGGCACCAAATGAAACGCATCAGTCGTACCACTGTTACTTGTATCCGTTGATTGGAGTAATCCAGCGTGTTTGCACTTTGTATGAATGTATACTTAAATACGTGTATTAATACTGTCCTACTGACAGATGGAATAGCTCATGCCAAATGGTCCATATTCTAGCTCTTCATTAATTCACTGGCTTAATCAGTCTACGTCATGGCCTCATGGGCAGGCCCGATAGCAACGACGATGTGTAGTCGACACCGCCATCCTTGTCCTGCCGAAGATTCAAATACAACGTAGTATTATTGATCCGTTGAGATGCTCGGTCACTTAGTTGTTAATTAATTACTCAGGCAAAAATCATTACTCATTTACTCTATCCAGAGGAGCAGAAAGTGCTTCTATGATACTCCGTAAGTGTTTTGAAGAGCTATCAAAACTTAAGATTAATTTTCATAAAAGTGAGATTTAATGTTTTGAAAGACCAAGGATGAGGAGGACCAGTACAAGCAGTTCTTTGGATGTGACGCTGGATCACTTCCCTTTAGATGCTTGGGTAATCCTATCAATTATAGAAATTTCAGGAATTCTGATTGGTATTCGGTAAAGATCCAATTTGAGAGTAAATTGGGATGATGTAAAGGGAAATTACTATCCTATGGTGATAGGTTAGTCCTTATCAATTCAGTGTTAACTAGTTTACCTATGTTTATGTTGTCCTTCCTACAAATACCTGTTGGGGTAAGGAAACGCTTGGACTTCTATAGATCTAGGTTTTGGCAGTCTGATGAAAATAAAAGAAAATATCGACTCACAAAATATAACATTGTTTGCCGATCCAAAGATCAAAGGAGCTTAGGTATTGAGGTTCTCGAAATCAAAACAAATATTTATTGAGTAAATGGCTCTTTAAACTTCTTAATGAAGATGGGGTGTGGCAAGATCTGCTACATAATAAATACCTAAGACATAAGACCTTATTTAAGGTGCAGGCTAAGCCTACCGATTCTTCTTTCTGGAAGGGACTGATGGGGGACAAGGGGGAGTTTTTTCTAGAGGTTTTTTCAAAGTGGAAATGGTATGAGTACCCGTTTCTGGGAAGATACCTGGTTAGGAAAATCTTCGTTAGCTCATCAGTATCCATCTTTGTATAATATTGTACATCACAAGAATATAACAGTAGCTCATGTGTTGGCTCAAACCCCACTAAATATTAATTTTCGTAGGGTGTTGAGTGGTAACAAGTGAAGCTCATGGTTACAATTATGTCGAAAATTGATGAGGGTAAACTTGAATGAAGATAATGATCGTTTTACATGGGATCTGACATCCAATGGTTTGTTTACGGTCAAGTCTATATATGAGAATTTTATGAGTGGTCATACCCCTTTTTTAAGAAAGTATCTATGGAAGGTTAAAGTTCCCCTTAAAATAAAGATTTTCATGTGGTTTTTGAGTAACAAGATTCTGTTAGACTATTCAACATCTTTTTATTGAGTGTCCTTTAGCTAAGATTTTTTGACGTACTGTCAATTTCACTTATGATCTTCCGTCTCCATCCAATAGTACTAATATGTTTAGTAACTGGTTGAATGGAGTAGATAGAAAATCTAAGACTTTTATCTGGATTGGGGTTTCTGCTTTATGTTGGTCTATATGAAGCGTCGAAAATGATATTATCTTTAACAAAAAAATTGTTTTCACTTCTTACAGGTTATCCATGTTGAGTAACATATTGTATAGGTATAGGTCCCCGTGTTTTCTCAGGGTTGTACCTGTAATTGTACATGTGTCCGCCTATATATACATGAGCAGCCGGCCCTATTGGAGCTGTGCAATCTCCCATAACCTTTCTACATGGTATCAGAGACCCTTCGGGTCCTGACCTAGCCGCCGCCCTCCTCTCCCTTGGGGCGCCGCCGGCCACTCCTCCCAACCCTAGCCGCCGCCTCCTCCTCTCCCTAGGGCGCCGCCGGCCACCTCCTCCACCAACCCTAGCCGCCGCCCTTCCCATCTAGGGCGCCGCCGGCCCTCACCACCACCACCACCCCTTCCGCCTACCACCACCACTTCCGCCATGGATCACTTCGACTCCTCCGCCTCTAGCTTCTCCTCCGGCTCCGGCAGCAGCAACCCCTTCGCCGGCCCCTCCGTCGCCGTCATCCGCGACATCCCCATCGCCGAGCGCGTGCCGGTGAAGCTCTCCACCACCGCTGCCAACTTCTTCCCGTGGAAGACGTACTTAGGGCTACTCTTCCGCGAGTATGATCTCCTCGATCACGTCGACGGCACCATCGACCTCCTCGCCATGCCACACGACCCCGAGTGGCTCGCCATCGACGCCACCATCATCCGCTGGTTCTACCAGACCGTCTCCAACGACATCTTCCGCACCGTCGTCCGCGACGGCGACTCCGCCCACACGGTCTGGGCCAAGATCACCGGCCTCTTCACCGACAACAAAATCCAGCGGGTCACCTTCTTCCAGCAGGAGTTCTTTGGCACCCACCAGAACGACATGTCTCTCGACGACTACGCCCTCAAGCTGAAGAGCCTCTCCGATGAGCTCCGTGACTTGGAGTTCCCGATCGATGACAAGATCATGCTCTCCACCCTGTCGGCGGGTCTCGGCGAGGATCTCAGCAACGCCGCCTCCAACCTCACGCTCCTCACCACGCCTACCTTCGAGCAGGCTGTGGCCTACCTATGCCTCGAGGAGCGCCGTCTCAAGCACCTTCGGGCTCGGGCGGCCCACACTGCCTTCTTCGCTGGCTTCTACCGCGGTGCCCAGGCCCCCGCGCCCCGCGCCCCTGCACCTCATCCCACGGGACCACCGCCGGGCTTCCACGCCGCCGGTCAGCCGCCCGGTCCGACCGGACCGTGGACCGGCCAGCCCTGTCACCCGGCCGGTCCGACCGGATCATGGACCGGCCACGCCGGCGCATCGACCGGCCAGACCGGGCCCTGGACCGGCCAGACGGCGACTTCTGGCAATGGTCGCCGCGGCCGTCGTCACTGTGGCGGTGGTGGCAACGGCGGCGGCAATGCTGGTGCCAACACCTCTGCGCCTCGTCCACCTCAGCATACCGCCCCTCCGCCATGGACCGCCGGTCACAATCCGTGGACCGGGGTCGTTCACGCTTACTCCATGCCAGTGCCGCGCACCCCCTACCCGGGCATCATGGGGCCGCGCCCCGCCACTCACCAGGCATTCTACGCGGCGCCCCAGCCCGCCCCGGCCTACGCCGCCCCACCGGGCGCGACCCCGTGGGATCCCGCGCTCTTGATCGCCCTCAAGAGCGCCCCCTCCGCCGGGGCGTACGGTGGCGGTGGCGACTGGTTCATGGACACTGGTGCTTCCGCGCATATGGCTGCGCACCCCGGTAACCTCTCATCTTCTACACCCGCTTCCACTTCCTCTCGCATCATCGTTGGCAACGGTCATGCTCTTCCCATTACTCACACTGGTTCTGTCTCTTTTCCTTCTACTTCCACTCCTCTCTCTCTTCATAATGTCCTTGTTTCTCCTGACTTGATTAAAAATCTTGTTTCCGTTAAGTCTTTCTGTCGTGAAAACCCTGTGACTGTGGAATTTGACGATTTTGGTTTCTCTGTCAAGGATGGTCGTACCCGGATGCTCCTCCACCGATGTGATAGCCCCGGCGATCTCTACCCCGTTGGCGCGGCCTCCACCACAACCGGCCGTCCACTCGCCCTCTCCGCCGGTGTCGACCTTTGGTACGCCCGTCTTGGCCATCCTAGCTCCGCCACTCTGCGTCAAATAATGCAAGGCTTCTCCTTCACTTGTAATAAAACGGATGCCCACTCTTGTGAAGCATGTCGTCTAGGCAAACATGTTCGCCTTCCTTTTAGTTCCTCCTCCACAGTCGCGTCTTTTCCTTTTCAACTTATTCATAGTGATTTTTGGACCTCGCCAGTTCCGAGTAATTCTGGTTATAACTATTATCTTGTGATTCTTGATGATTACTCGCATTTTGTATGGACTTTTCCACTTCGCCGTAAATCAGATGTTGCCGCCACCCTCATCGCCTTCTTCGCCTTTGTCTCCACTCAGTTCGGTCGCCCTATCCACGCCTTACAAACCGACAATGGCAAGGAGTTCGACAACATCACCATTCGCTCACTTCTCGCCACCCACGGTGTCGTCTTCCGCCTCACATGTTCATATACTTCCTCACAGAACGGCCGTGCCGAACGGATGCTTCGTACCCTCAACGACTGCGTCCGCACCCTTCTGTTCCATGCCTCCATGCCCCGCGATTCTGGCTGGATGCTCTTGCCACGGCGACTCTCCTCGTCAACATCCGCCCGTGTCGTGTGCGTTGGTCCTACACGCCGCATCATCTCCTCTACGGTGCGCCGCCCGCCTATGATGACCTTCACATCTTCGGATGCCGGTGTTATCCTAACACTGCTGCCACCGCCGCGCATAAGCTTGCGCCGCGCTCTCTCCCTTGTGTGTTTCTCGGCTACCCCGCCAACACCAAGGGCTACCGCTGTTACGACCCGGTCTCCCATCGTGTCCTCACCTCCCGGCACGTGTACTTTGACGAGTTGGTTTTTCCGTTTCAGCAGGGACTCATGGCGACACCTCCGACGACGCCCCCGGCGCCCGCTGGCCCTCCTGCGGCCGCGCGCCGACGACTGACCGCGGTGGCCCCCTCTGTGCCGGCCCCGCCTGGTCCCTCGGCGTCTCCGTCACCCGTGGCACCCCCGGCGCCCCGTCGCTCGCACCCGCGACGCCCGAGACGCCCCCGTCGCCCGCGACGCCCGAGGCGCCATCGCCCACGGCATCTCCTTCGGCCGCCTCTTCGTTGTCTGCCTCGTCGCCCGCCTCGCCACCCGTCGCTGCGGCTCCTACGCCCATGCTCACCCGCGCCTGTGCCGGTGTGCGGCGGCCGTCTACATGCTACCCCGCCGACCAGTACGTCTGCGCGGCGTCTCCGTCTACCGCGTCTGCCTTCTGGGCCAGCGGCAACAGCATCTTGCCGCACGACGGCGGCGTACCCTTCACCAGTCGACCCGGCCCAGCACCCGGTCCGACCGGCCCCATGACTGGCCGACCCGGCGCGCGCCGTCCGGCTGGCCGCCCGGTTCAACGCCCGGCCTGCCGCCCGGCCCGCCGCCGGTCAGACCGGCCCACCGGCCGGCCGGCCCGGCCCGCCGCCGCTGCCGCCCGGTTCGCCGCCCGGTCAGATCGGCCCACCGGCCGGCCGGCCCGGCCCGCCGCCCGGTCTGCCGCCCGGCCTCCCGCCCGGTCAGACCGGCTCCGCAACCGGTCCGGCGACTGCTCCTTCGCCGGTGCCCACCTCGGCTCGCGCTGCCTTGCGCGACCCGCATTGGTGTGCAGCCATGTAGGAGGAGTACGACGCACTGCTGCGCAATGGGACTTGGGAGCTCGTTCCCCGGCCCCCTCGCGCCAACGTCATCACCGGCAAATGGGTCTTCAAGCACAAGCTTGGCTCCGACGGTACTCTTGAGCGCTACAAGGCGCGATGGGTTGTGCGCGGTTTTCGGCAGCGCGCTGGCGTCGACTTCACGGATACGTTTGCCCCGGTTGTCAAACCGGACACGATCCGCACGGTGCTGCACCTCGCCGCGTCTCGCGCGTGGCCGGTGCATCAGATGGACGTCTCCAACGCCTTCCTTCATGGGCATCTGCAGGAGCAGGTGTACTGTCAGCAGCCCATCGGCTTCGTCGACACCGAGCGCCCCGATGACGTGTGCTTGCTTTCTCGGTCCTTCTATGGACTGAAGTAGGCGCCCCGCGCCTGGTACCAGCGCATCGCCGGCTTCCTGCATCAGCTTGGATTCCGCTCCACGCGCTCTGATGCGTCGCTGTTCGTCTACCGGACCGGCAACGATATGGCTTACCTGCTGCTGTACGTCGACGACATCATCCTGACGGCCTCCACCGCTGGTCTTCTTCGACAGCTCACCGACAGTCTTCGCGCTGAGTTTGCGTTGAAGGATCTTGGCCCGCTCCACTACTTCCTCGGCATCGAGGTTGTCCGGCGTGCGGACGGGTTCTTCCTCCATCAGCGGAAGTATGCCCACGAGCTTCTCGAGCGCGCAGGGATGCTTAACTGCAATCCTGCGCCTACTCCTGTCGACACGAAGGCTAAACTCTCCGCCAGTGATGGGTGATACGTCTCAAACGTATCTATAATTTCTTATGTTCCATGCTACATTTATGATGATACTCACATGTTTTATACACATTATATGTCATTATTATGCATTTTCCGGCACTAACCTATTAACGAGATGCCGAAGAGCCAGTTGTTGTTTTCTGCTGTTTTTGGTTTCAGAAATTCTAGTAAGGAAATATTCTCGGAATTGGACGAAATCAACGCCCAGGGTCCTATTTTTCCACGAAGCTTCCAGAAGTCCGAGGGAGAGACGAAGTGGGGCCACGAGGTGGCCACACCACCAGGCGGCGCGGCCCAGGCCCTGGCCGCGCCGGCCTGTGGTGTGGGCCCCTCGGGCGGCCCCCTGACCTATCTCCTCCGCCTACTTATAGCCCTCGTCGAGAAACCCCCAGTACCGAGAGCCACGATACGAGAAAACATACTGAGACGCCGCCGCCGCCAATCCCATCTCGGGGGATTCTAGAGATCACCTCCGGCACCCTGCCGGAGAGGGGAATCATCTCCCGGAGGACTCTACACCGCCATGGTCGCCTCCGGATTGATGTGTGAGTAGTTCACCCCTGGACTATGGGTCCATAGCAGTAGCTAGATGGTTGTCTTCTCCCCATTGTGCTTCATTGTCTGATCTTGTGAGCTGCCTATCATGATCAAGATCATCTATCTGTAATGCTACATGTGTGTTTGTTGGGATCCTATGAATAGAGAATACTATGTTATGTTGATTATCAATCTATCTATGTGTTTTTTATGATCTTGCATGCTCTCCGTTGCTAGTAGAGGCTCTGGCCAAGTCATTGCTTGTAACTCCAAGAGGGAGTATTTATGCTCGATAGTGGGTTCATGTCTCCGTGAATCTGGGGGAGTGACAGCAACCTCTAAGATTATGGATGTGTTGTTGCCACTAGGGATAAAACATTGATGCTATGTTCGAGGATATAGTTATTGATTACATTACGCACCATACTTAATGCAATTGTCTGTTGTTTACAACTTAATACCGGAAGGGGTTCGGATGATAACCTGAAAGTGGACTTTTTAGGCATAGATGCATGCTGCATAGCGGTCTATGTACTTTGTCGTAATGCCCAATTAAATCTCACAATACTCATCATGTCATGTATGTGCATTGTCATGCCCTCTCTATTTTTCAATTGCCCAACTGTAATTTGTTTACCCAATATGCTATTTCTTATGGTAGAGACACCTCTAGTGAACTGTGGACCCCGGTCCATTCTTTTACATCAAATACAATCTACTGCAATCCTGTTTCTACTGTTCTCTGCAATCAATCATCATCCACACTATACATCTAATCCTTTGTTACAGCAAGCCGGTGAGATTGACAACCTCACTGTTTCGTTGGGGCAAAGTACTTTGGTTGTGTTGTGCAGGTTCCACGTTGGCGCCGGAATCCCTGGTGTTGCGCCGCACTACATCTCGCCGCCATCAACCTTCAACGTGCTTCTTGGCTCCTACTGGTTCGATAAACCTTGGTTTCTTTCTGAGGGAAAACTTGCTGCTGTGCGCATCATACCTTCCTCTTGGGGTTCCCAACGAACGTGTGAGTTACACGCCATCAAGCTCTTTTTCTGGTGCCGTTGCCGGGGAACTGAAGAAAAGTTACACCACAGAGATCTCTAACTCCCACGTCAACTTTGCGCCAGCAACATCTTTTTCTGGCGCCGTTGCCGGGGAGATCAAGACACACTGCAAGGGGAGTCTCCACAATCCAATCTCTTTACTTTGTTTTTGTCTTGCTTTATTTTATTTACTACTTTGTTTGCTGCATTATATCAAAATACAAAAAAATTTAGTTGCTAGTTTTACTTTATTTACTATCTTGTTTGCTATATCAAAAACACAAAAAAAATAGTTACTTGCACTTACTTTACTTATTTCATCATGTTTCCTTTTAATTTTACCGTTAAAGACATGCCGGTAGGGTGCGGGTCTATAATTGGGAGAAATAATATAGAAGAATTTTTCACTCATGTTAGTATGTGTTGTGGGTATACTTTATGGGTATATCAACGGCGTGGCCGAGATCCGGCAAGCCCGGGTGGCCCATAGTTGGTGGTGAGGCATGTGGCCCATCGGGCGGCCCAGTTGCTGTAGATCGTGAAGGATGACGTCCAGCCCAGGAACGAGGAGCCGGATCCTAACCGACCTACGAAGGAGGCCGGATCCGTGAAGGCCCATGAAGTATCCGGATCCAGCGTGACCTAGAAGGAAGGCGGATCCTTGACGTACACGGCAAGACTTTGTACCGTAGTTAGGCAACTTGTATTCCGGCTAGGACTCTCCATGTAAACCCTAGATCCGAGCGCCTATATAAGCCGGATCTCGGGAGCCCTAGAGGCACAACCACAACTCATTGTAACAACGCGAAAGCGCCCAGATAATTCCAGACAAGCAGCAGTAGGCCCTGTCATCGAGCAGGTGTTCCGAAGCTGGGTAAATCGCGTACCACCGTCCCGTGTGCTCTCCGCCCTATGGCCCCTACTTCTTCTCCCCCTCGTGAGGATCCCTCCTTCGAGGTATTGTCGAATAGGCAACGACAGTTGGCGCCCACCGTGGAGCCTGTGGCGTCTGGAGGCCGGAACCGGGAGGGTTCCGCCATGGGAAGCTACGACGACACCATCGCTGTGGGGCGCGTCCTCTACGCCGGAAACCTTCCGATCGTCCCTCCGGATGAGTGCTGGATTCCGGCTAAGACAAACCCCGTCAAGCTCTCTATCGTCCCTGCCGGCGGCATACACATCTTCATCGGCGAAACCGTCGATTCCGACGGAAACGCTCTGGTAAGTAACGCTGACGCGACCGCAGCTGAGCGGCACGCAGTCGCAAAGATCCGATCTGAGACGCAGGAACTTCCCAGGGAAGATTCCGCCTTAGATCTGGAAAAATCAGCGCCCACCCAATCCGCCCCTGAGCAGGAAACAAAGGTGGAAGACCAATGCAGATCCGCCTGGGTTTCCCAGGTGTTAGAGAAGCAAAGGTGTCACTTCGTACACTTCTTGGCCCATACCGTCGGAACCGCCCCTCAAGTCGGAGATGGTCCCGAGCAGGTTGAGGCACCGGAAAACAGCATCGCTCCGGATCAGCAGGAGGCTGTCGGAGAAAGCGACGCTCCGGGTGAAGAGTCAATTCTGGGTAACCTGAGCCCAATCTCCGGGGATGCCCCCTCCATGAACACTGAAGAGTTTGATCGCAAGGTGTCGGAACTCGGGTATGGTGAACAGTCTGAAGTTGAATCCGCCCAGCCTAAACAGGTTCTCGCAACCTTGGCGGCGCTGGATCAAGGACACTCTGAGGACAATACCTATTCCGACCCGCAGCCATCCCGTGCTGGATCTCCGCTCTCGCGGGTACGTCCGCACAAGGAAGTGCTATCTCCAGAAGAGATGATTGAGCAAGCAGGCATGGAGGCCATCGCACATTCAGATGTTCTCAACAAGCCAATAACTCCCGACGATGCCGCAGATCTAGAGGCTCTTGAAGCCAAAAGACAGGAGATGCTGGCAACAGCCCAGAAGTTCGCCCGAACCGCAGCAGTAATGCTGGACGAGAGAAAAGAAGCCACGCACTTTGTGGAAAATTTTCGCCAGCGTGAATTGGAGGTCGACGAACAGATGGTGAAAGTCAGGGAGCTCCAACAACACTGGAAAGATAAGGTCACCGAGCTTCAGGAGGAGGCCGACAAAATCAGGCGGGAAGCTATACCTCCCCGCAAGATAACATTTGCGACCCCCACTGAGCAACAGCCACTCGCAACTCCAAAGGATAACATGAAGAAGGCTGCGGAGATCTTAAAAAAGAAGGACGAGGAGATCGACATCGACTACGTCCGAACGCTGGTTGCCTCAGCAATGAAGCAGCAAAGCAAGGCAGATACTTCACGCAAGCTGGAGTCCAATCCGGATCACTGCATATCCACCGCGCAGAAGGACGCCCACGACAATCGCCATCGGGATGACGAGTCGCGCACCGGATCCTCGGAGTGCAGGAGGAGAACCAGAGAGCACCCAAATCCAATCCCTGTACCATCAAAGACACCTCCGTCAGATCCAAACAAGGGAAAGGATGCGATGTACTCTGGTAAAAACAAGTACCGGAATCCGTCACCTCCGCCTAGGGGATACCCGCGTCCTCCGCCCCCTCGTCGTCGTAGTCCAGCCGGAAACACCAGGCCTCACGGGCCAGGTGGAATCAACATCCGCGACAACGTGGCACCCTAGAGGAACAGGAGCAGGGAGCGCACGCCGGAGCCTCGTCGGAGCCGGAACAACGACCGCGAGCCGGAGCCAAGAAGGAGCCGGAACGACGACCGCGAGCCGGAGCCTCACCGAAGCCGGAACGACGGCGGCAGCCAGTACCACAGGGAAGGCAGCCACCGAAGCCGGAGTCAACACCGGGAAGGGCGCGGAGAATCAGAGGGCGGAAGCAAAAAGTCAAACAGACCCCCTCGCAGGTCTCCCTCACCACCACCTAGCGGTGGAGGAGGAGGTGGAGGCGGCGGCGGTCGGAAATCACGCTCTCGCTCAAAGTCTCCCCGCAACGGCCCGCGCGACGCCCGGGAACGCCTCAACGAATACAGATCTGACTACATTGGCCCAAAGTGCTTCGGCAGGATGATTCGAGAGGAACCAATGCCAAGGATGAACCTCAAGCTACCCGGAAACCTGAAGACATATGATGGCACTGAAAGGCCGGATACCTGGATTGAGGATTACTACAATGCTGTAACCTTCGCCGGAGGAACCCCTAATATTGCATGCCGCATGCTTCAGTTGTACCTTGTAGGTCCAGCACGCATCTGGCTCAGCGACCTCGACAAGAACTCTATCTTTTGCTGGTTTGACCTGAAGAACGCCTTCGAAAAGCACTTCAGGGGCACCTACAAAAGGCCTGCCACGATAAGCGACTTACAGGCATGTATCCAGAAGAAGGGAGAAACATCAAGAAACTTCCTCACCCGATGGCTGGCATGCAGGAACGAGTGTGAGAACATCAATCACACCACGGCTATGCACGCCTTTATAGGAGGGCTGCAGCGAGGAGGATTACTGCGGCACAAACTCACATGCTTGGCTAACGCAAATAAACTGACCTTGGATGATATGATATCCATTGCCAGTGATCATACTGCCGCCGATGACGACGCTGGCGGAGACCTAGCAGCCACAGCAGTCCCCCTCCACCAGCAGAAGAAGAACCGTGACAACGGTAACAGCAGCGGCAACAAGCGGAAAAATCCCCCTGATGACCAGAAGAGTGGTGGATCCGAGATGATCGCCATGGCGTTTCAACGCGGAGGTCAGGGAGGCGGAAGAGGACGCGGCCGCGGAGGCGAAGCCGGCAGGGGCCAGCAGCGTGACGAGGTCACTGCTGCCGGAACCCGCGCCCCCCAAACCTATGAAGAGTACAGAGACATGCCCTGCCTGGCCCACTTGGATCCGGCTACAGGGAAGTCCACTCACACCAACCGCAACTGCAAGTGGGTCAACGATCTCAAATCTGACCCGGAAGCAGGATACAAGCGAGCCCGGAAGCACCGCCCACGCGGCAAAGGAGGCAAGGGCAAGAACAAGGACAAGGAGGAAGACAGCTCCGAGGCAATGGATGAAGATGAAGGCTCGCCGGATCCCAAGGAAGGAACCGCAGCTAAATCTAATCCATTTAGCAAAAAGAGTGTGGGCGCGTACCACACCTTCCTCGGAACCCCAACAGTCCGTCACAGCAAATCAGCTCTCCGGATCCTGAACGCCACAGTTCCGGCTGTGCCGCAGTATGTCAGGTGGTCGGAGACTCCGTGTACGTTCGACAGAACTGACCATCCTACTGTCGTTCCGAAGGAGTGTTATGCATTGGTTGTAAGTCCCCGCATAGACGGCTATGACTTCTCCAAGTGCCTCATGGATGGCGGAGCCAGCTTGAACATCATGTACCTGGAGACTCTGGAGCGGATGAACCTTACCAAGGAACAGCTCAAGCACAGCACCACTGAGTTCCATGGTGTGGTTCCGGGTAAAAAGGCAAATTCCCTCGGCAGCATCAGACTTCCCGTGGCCTTCGGCGATGTTAAAAATTTCCGCGAAGAAATGATCACGTTCGAGGTCGTGCCCTTCAAGAGCTCCTACCACGTCATCTTTGGCAGGCCCACCTACCACAAGTTCCACGCAAGAGCGTGCTACATCTACAACAAGCTCAAGATTCCGGGTCCTAATGGTATGATCACCATATCCGGAGACTACAAGAAAGCGCACGAGTGCGAGCTAGGCGAAGCCGCCTTCGCCGAGTCTGTGATTTCCGGAGAAGAGCTGAAAGGCTACAGAGCCGCGGTAGATCCGACGGAGATGCAGACCACGAAGAGGCAAATCTCCGAGCAGAAAAACTCGTTCAAGGCCGCGATTGAGACCAAAAACATCGACCTCAAGAAGGGAGATGCGTCTAAGCAGGTCTCGATCGGAGCCAACATGGACCCCAAATAGGAAGACGCGCTCGTCGAGTTCCTCCGAGCTAACATGGATATCTTCGCATGGCAGCCTTCTGACATGTCCGGAGTACCTAGGGAACTCGCCGAGCACTACCTCAACATAAATCCGGGGGCTAAACCGGTGAAGCAAGCTATGCGACGCTTTGGAGATAAGAAGCGCCGCGCCATAGGGATGGAACTAGCAAAGTTACTAGAGGCAGGATTTGTAATAGAAGTTATCCATACAGATTGGGTCGCAAACCCCGTCCTTGTACCCAAAAAGAACACTGAAATACTAAGAATGTGCATCGATTACTCTGGCTTGAACAAACATTGCCCGAAGGATCCGTTTCCCCTGCCGCGCATTGACCAGGTCATTGATTCGACGGCGGGAGCGGAACTTCTGTGTTTTCTTGACGCATATTCCGGGTATCATCAGATCCGGATGAAGGAGTCGGACCAAAAGGCGACTTCCTTCATCACCCCGTTTGGCACTTACTGCTATGTTACTATGCCTTTTGGCTTGAAAAACGCAGGCGCCACCTACCAACGTACGATGCAGCGGTGCTTAAAGGACCAAATTGGCCGGAATGTGCACGCCTACGTCGACGACATCGCGGTCATGACCAGGAAAGGATCCGACTTGATCAGCGATCTCACAGAAACCTTTGAAAACCTCCGCCGGTACAAGATGATGTTGAATCCGCTCAAGTGCGTCTTTGGCGTACCAGCTGGAAAACTCCTTGGCTTCATTGTCTCAAACAGAGGCATTGAGGTGAACCCGGAGAAAATCAAGGCAATCATGTGCATCAAAAGGCCAACTTGTCTCAAAGACGTGCAGCGACTAACTGGTTGTGTTGCAGCAATCAGCAGGTTTGTCAGTCGTCTTGGCGAGAAGGCATTACCCCTGTACAAGCTATTGAAGAAAGCAGACAAATTTGTCTGGGACGAGGCAGCAGACGCAGCGCTTCAAGGGTTGAAGGAAATACTCACCTCCCCACCTATCCTAGCAGCTCCAGCAGAGTCAGAGCCTATGCTCCTCTACTTGGCAGCTACCAACAGAGTCGTCAGCCTCGTCATCGTTGTGGAGCGACAGGAAGAAGGACACGAGTATGGAGTCCAAAGACCAGTCTACTACATCAGCGAAGTGCTTACGGAATCCAAACAGAGATACCCTCACTTTCAAAAGCTAGCCTATGGAGTATTCCTAGGTAGCAGGAAGCTGAGACACTACTTCCAGGAGCACCCAGTAACAGTCGTGAGCAAAGCTCCGCTGGCAAAAATTCTGAATAACGCTGACGCAACAGGACGCACAGCAAAATGGGGCATCGACCTATCAGCCTTCGACATCAACTACAAAGCCAGGACTGCGATCAAATCTCAGGTCTTGGCGGATTTTGTCGCAGATTGGACAGAAGCTCCGGACATAAGCTTGGAGCCGGAACCAGAGACATGGGTTATGCACTTCGACGGATCCAAGCAGCATCAAGGCTCAGGAGCCGGAGTCACCCTAAAATCCCCAACCGGAGAAGAACTGCAGTACGTTCTGCAGATCCACTTCCAAGCTACAAACAACATGGTGGAATACGAGGCTCTACTACACGGACTGCGCATCTCTAAGGAGATAGGAATCAAGCACATCATCTGCTGCGGCGATTCCGACTTGGTGGCACAGCAGGTAGCCGGAACTTGGAACGCCAGAAACTCCGTCATGGCAGCTTACAGAGACGAAGTTGACGAGATCGCCAAGAGCTTCCTCGGATACGAAGTCAAGTACGTCAGAAGAGACGACAACACAGCGGCAGACATGCTATGTAAGCTCGGATCCGGCAGGAAACCAATTCCGCCTGGCATTTTCCTTGAGCATCTACGGATACCCTCGGTGAAGGGCGCTAACCTGGAAAACCCAGAAGTGGCAGTTTCTCCGGCTAGAGAAGTGATGGCTATCATTCCGGCTTGGACACAGCCTTTCCTGGACTACCTCATCGATCAGAAGTTGCCAGAGGACGAGGTCCTCGCGCGACAGATCATTAGACGAGCAAGATCCTACACAATTGTCGATGGACAGCTCTACAAACGAAGCGCAACAGGGGTATTTCTCAAATGCGTCTCAAATCAAGATGGCATTGAAATCCTCAGAGAGATCCATGCAGGGGACTGCGGGCATCATGCCGCTCCTAGGTCACTCGTTGCCAAAGCCTTTCGGCTAGGATTCTACTGGCTCACAGCTAAAGAAGATGCTGACAAGCTAGTCAAGACCTGCCGAGGTTGCCAGTACTACGCTACTCAACCAAACGCTCCAGCCCAAGAGCTGAAGACCATACCTATCACCTGGCCATTTGCGGTCTGGGGGCTCGATATGGTTGGTAAACTCAAGAAATCATCTCCTGGCGGTTTTGAGTACCTCCTGGTCGCTGTTGACAAGTTCAGTAAGTGGATCGAAGCAAAGCCAGTGAGAAAGGCCGACGGTGCTACAGCACTAAAATTCGTCTGCAGCCTCGTGATGAGATTCGGCATCCCACACAGCATAATCACAGATAATGGCACTAACTTCGCACAGGGAGAATTGCGGGATTATTGCGATACTGTAGGGATACGATTGGACATCGCCTCGGTGGCTCATCCACAGTCCAACGGACAAGTTGAAAGGGCCAATGGCCTCATATTGTCAGGAATTAAACCACGCCTTGAAGAACCGCTGCGCCGCGCAGCCGGAGCTTGGGCCGATGAGTTAGATCCCGTCCTGTGGAGTTTACGAACTACCCCTAACAGGTCAACTGGATTCACACCTTTCTTCCTGGTATACGGATCCGAGGCTGTCATCCCCTCCGACATCATCCACGATTCACCGCGAGTTTCCGCCTACGATGAAGAAACTGCTGACGAGGCCAGACAGCTATCTGTGGACCTAATCGAAGAAGCTCGGAATTTGGCTGACCAGCGTTCCACCATATACCAGCAGAAGCTCCGACGCTACCATAGCCGTCGAGTCCGGAATCGCTCGTTTATGGTCGGAGACCTGGTCCTCCGCCTTCGACAGGTGAAAGACCATAAGCTACAGTCTCCATGGGAAGGACCTTTTGTCGTTAGCAAAGTGCTACACAACGGATCGTACTACCTTGTGGATTTCCGGGAGTTAAGAGACAGACCTGCAAACTGGCACCGGAAACGCAAACGAGAGGATCCGGGTGACATATACGACGAAACAGATCGACCCTGGAACATTTCACAGCTACGTCCTTTCCACACCTAGCATAATTTTCCGAGTATTATACTCTGTAATAGTTATACATGATCAATGAAATAAAGCTTATGGTTCACTCCTCGAGTCTTTTACCTCCTTTACTTGTTCATTTTAGATCGTGTATGTTTTTTCCGACTAAAACCGCAGAGCTGGATGTTTCCGCCTAGGCGTGTATGAAAATTGTGATTTTTCAAAATCGTCCTTTAGGACGTCAGCTTAAGTTTTCTGGTGGAAAAATCTTTCGTTGCGAACTCGTGGATTCCTGGTAACGATTTCCGGCACCTAGGCTGGGAGCTTGTTTCCGCGGTTATGGACGGACGCCATTGGGCTTCGTCGCCGCAGGTGAGCGTTTCCGGCCTAAGGTTTTCCGGCTCGTGGAAGGTCAAATGAGTAAGCCGGAAAATTAACAAACCAGCACTTGCTTTTAACAAACGAAACATGCAAATAATTCAAACGGATAGCAGGATAAGTTTTCCGCCCATGCATAATCGTTTCGTTCCCTAGCTACTTAAGAATTTAAGCTATATTACAAACCCTCGCTGGAGCCAAAATGATGCATTGTCTTTCCCGCAGGAATAAAAGTTTTTCACTCCCCCTTGGCCGGAGATGACACGTCTTCGTCGCTCTCTTTTTCTTCATCGGAAGTTGTAGTGCTGGTCTTGGGTTCTTCTTGGGGCGCGTCCTTGGAGCTGGTCCAGGTATATTGGGTTCCGGATTCCGCAGGTCGCGCCTTCGCGGCGAGCTCCTTCTGAAGTTCCTCTTCCAAGGGTTCGTCTGCCGGAAGAACGACCTTGTCGTAGAATTCCTCATGCCGGATCCTGCGCGTGATACGGGTGTCGTAGCCGCTTACTGCATCCAGGAGCGCGTTAACATCCGCATCCGGAGGAACGCCCGTGGTTACCTGATCAAGATCAAGATCCGCATTATGTGCTAAGCACATGGTCAAGGCCATCGCAGCTGCGCCTCGGGCTGATGATGCTTGCAGATCCGTCACCAGATCCGGAAGAACGTCCATCTTTCCAACAAGTTTGCGAACGTTGCAAGTGCGACTCCTCTTGATGGATAAGTTGTAGCATATCTTGCGGGAGGCGGAGATGAGATCTTTGCAATCGTCGCCTGCGAGTTGAAGAAGGTCATCCCGGGGGAACAAATTCCGGCGCTGTTCCGAATAACCAAGCGGCTCTGCACAAGGTAATCAGGATATAAGCATGCAATTTGAGCACAAAGTAAAGGGTCGGAGCAAACATCTGGACAAGGTTTCAGTATAAGCACCCATGATGTTCTCGTTGAGCAAGTCCCAGTGATGCTCCGCGGTCTCCATATATTTCCGGAGTCCATTGAGCTCTTTTTGCTGCCTCTTGATGGTCTCGCTGTCAGCATTTTTCTTCAGTATCAGCTCGCCTTTTTCCCTGATGTGTTCAGAGTTTTTCTCCGCCAGCTGCTTCTCGGCCTGCTCCTTCTTTAATTCCGCCTCCTTTAATTTAGTTTCCAAATCTTGGTACGAGGAGCGCAGGTTTTCAAGTTCAGATGAGGCTGTAGCAAGGGAAGAGGATGCGCCTATAATAACAAAAGTTAACAGCAAGTTCAAAGTCGGAATATGGCTAATGACGAAGAAGGCGGAAACCGACCTTGGGCGTCCGCCAGTTGTTTGGTCAGCTCCGCATTCTCATCCTTCAGAGTCCGGATATTTTCCGCCTGGCTCAGAGTAACGCGGCGCTGCAGGGCAATGTTCTTGTGCAGCTCGTAGTGCAGCGCCTGCTGTTCCTGTAAAATTTAAACAGAGCAGGAGTAAAAATTCCGCCTGTAACAGTGGTTTCTTTCAAAGCATCATTGCCGGAACCTTTCCGCCATAATGCTTGGGGGCTACTGATCCAATTTAAAAATCTTCCCGGAAGTAATCTTTCTCTAAGCATATAAGCGCTAACTATTTTTTGAGTTTCCGCTTACATGCTTGGGGGCTACTGGGGAGTACCTTTTGCTTGCAGACAAGTTTGTCGAGGAACTGGCCAACGTTCTTCTTGAAGTCCTGGATTTCCGATGTCGCGGAATCAGGTTTCCCCCAGGCGTTGTTCAGCATGGCGTTGAGCAAATCTTGTTCAAGTTCCCATTTCTCCGCCTCAGATAGCTTGTTGAAAAACTTGGTAGCATACGCCTTGGGGGTGGAAGTGGTGTCAGCCGGATCTCCAAAGTTCTTCGGAAAAATGACGATGTCGCCAGCGCCGTCTCCAGCCTTCTCAGAAGAAGTGACTTCAGCCTCTCCTTGGCCTTGTACTTCCGCGTCTTCTTGGGCAGGGCCTTTGGCCTTAGGATCTTCTCCGCCCACATTCTCGCTGCTAACCGGAATTATTTCCGGTGGAGTGTTTGCGGCAGGAGGGGGAGATGGATCAGCCTGAGGGGGAGACGGTTGAGGAGTTGGGTGGGAGGCACTTGGTGGAACTGGGGTAGAGGGACCAACAGCTGGAGATTTCTTCATATATTTCGTGATGGGCTCCTGGCTGGTGGTCCGCGTGGCAGTGACATTCGGATTCCTGCAAACAAGTGAAAGGGTTCAGACAAGAGATAATTTCGCCAAGTTAAAATTGCACCATATTCGGAAACTTACGGGGCGCCGGGGATGATGGGGCGCGTGCGCTGGCCAGCTGTTGAAAGCATCCTCAGGCGCGCACGCTCCGCTTTCCTCGAGTCTAGCGGAGGTGGCTTTGTGGTCTTGGGCTTCTTGGCGGAGGCCTCGCCGCTAGCTCCGGCATCAGCGCCGGAAGCCTTGGCGTGGGGACGCTTTGCAGGTCGAGGGGCCGCCTTGTGGGGTGCTTGCTCCTCTTCCTGCTCGTCGTCTTCCGGAGCCTCCTCCGCCGCGTCGCCGCTAGCGGGAATACGAAGAATGGTGCGGAAGCTTTCCTCCGCCAAAGTGTTGAGCTGGAAGAAATAAACAAAAATTAGAGATAACATCAAAAAACTTGCGAAGTTTGAATCAACGAAAAGAACAAAGCTTACCGGAGGACATTGGTCGTTCGTGTATATATCCTTCGTCAGTTCCGGGACCTGTTGGCCCCTCGGAATCTTCACCAGCGTCTTGAGTCTCCTCTTCAGAGAGTCGGCCGGAAGATCGTGGCGGGTAACCCGGAGAAGATCATCCGCCCCGGTATAAGCGCACATCAGGCGCGCGTTGTAGCGTAGAGGCTGGATTCTCCGGGAGAACCAGCTAAGTGTGAGCTGGGCTCCGGTCAGCCCGTCGTGGACTAACCAGGAGATTCTCCGCGCAGCCTTTTCCAAGATCGGGGTCTGGGCGAGCGAAGGGACGAAGCTCCAGCTTGCAAGCTCTTCCGGAGGTTCGTTGGCAAATTGGGGTAGGCCTTGGTGGACACCCGGAACTGAGGCGTTTTTCTCATAGAACCATCCGGCGTTCCAGTACCGGACGGATTCGTGCGAGTCATGGGGAGGATACATGCGACTAGGGCGGAGCATAAATGTCATGCTTCCGCAGTTCACCATTGCTTTGTCCTTGGTTTCTTTCTTCACCCGGAAAAAGAACTGCCATAACTTGACGTCTGGCCGGATCCCAAGGTGTCCTTCGCAGAGAGTCACGAAGTTGGACAGGAGAAGGTAAGAGTTTGGGCAGATGTTGTGGGGCTGGAGCCCATATGTGTTGAGGACGGAGAGGAAGAACTCTGAACAGGGAAGTGAAAGTCCGCGTTCCACCCAAGCTTTGGTCATGACAATTTCTCCGGATTCAGGCTTGGGGACGTCGGAGTCGCGCGTGAAAGTCCAATGTGTGGAGATCATGCCCTCGTTCTGGAGCTCTCTAAGCTCCACATCGGTAGTTGCGCAAGGCCACCACTGACCCCGCTCTCCTTCGCGGATCCGGGCTTTGGACGCCCTCTTGTTTTCCGCCTCCTGCACCTTTGCTGCCATCCGAGCTTGTCCCTCAAGTTCTTCTTGGAGCTCTTGAAGGGAAGGGATTCGGCTTGGAGCGGTGCTGGAAGATGCGGAAAAAGGTTGAGCTAGTCTGATGTCGGAAACGTATGGTGGTAGGAATGATATGGGATCCGGGCATATGGGTTCTATTTGATTGGGATCAGGGCTACTCGGAGAGCTACCAGTACAATGCGACGATTCGAGTGGCATGCTTCCGGCTGCGCCCATATAAAGTATTTAAGTACCCGGATCACTAAGTCTATCTTCTACGCTAGGTTATCTTCTACAAGACCGGCGCACTTACCGCTAATGGCGCGGTGGCTCGACGGAGCTCCGGCGAAGATGAGGTCGCCGGACTTGAAGAGAATCGTCTCGCGTGACCACGAATCGGCGGCGGAGAGAAAATCCCGTTCAACCGCAGGAATCTTGGCGCGAGGGGAGTCCTGGTTCGGCGGCGCGCGAAGTTCACCGTGGCGAAGCTCGCCGGAATCGAGATCCGTCGGGCGGCGCGGCGCGTGGAGGAAGACGAAGTGGTGAGGAGAGGTGAAAGAATGAGGATTCACCGAGCTGCGGGGTATTTATAGGCCGCGCGCGGAGATTCAGGATCCAGATCCGACGGTGGAAACGGAACGGTTGCACCGTTGGATGGATGACACGTGTTTTAGGTCAAGTGCGGTAAAATGACGTGGAGGTAACTTAACCATGCACTCCCGAAAATTCCGGCTAAAGATTTGCATCTGCGAAAATTTAGCGCGGGAAATGAGGAAGTTGTGCGCGGGAAGAGTAGACTTTCCGTTGTTGCGCATGATCTGAAGATGAAGGATTTCCGGAGGAGCGAACCCGGAATCAAGTAATAAGTTTTGAAGCTCTTCAAGATTCTCTTCGTTTCCGAGCTGAATGAAGTCGGAGGAATGATGAATCTCGGAGAACTTCGGGGGCTACTGTTGTGGGTATACTTTATGGGTATATCAACGGCGTGGCCGAGATCCGGCAAGCCCGGGTGGCCCATAGTTGGTGGTGAGGCATGTGGCCCATCGGGCGGCTGATACGTCTCCGACGTATCGATAATTTCTTATGTTCCATGCCACATTATTGATGTTATCTACATGTTTTATGCACACTTTATGTCATATTCATGCATTTTCTGGAACTAACCTATTAACAAGATGCCGAAGTGCCAGTTCGTTTTCTCGCTGTTTTTGGTTTCAGAAATCCTAGTAACGAAATATTCTCGGAATCGGACGAAATCAACGCCCAAGTTCCTATTTTCACCGGAAGCATCCGTAACACCCGGGAAGGACCGGAGGGGGCACTGGCCCCTGCACCATAGGCCGGCGCGGCCCAGGCCCTGGCCGCGCCGCCCTATGGTGTCGTCGCCCCTTCGACCCTCCTGCGCCGCCTCTTCGCCTATATAAAGCCCCTGGATCGAAAACCCTGATACGTTCGGCGAAAACCACAGAAACCTTCCAGAGCCGCCGCCATCGCGAGGCCAAGATCTGGGGGACAGGAGTCTCTGTTCCGGCACGCTGCCGGAACGGGGAAGTGCCCCCGGAAGGCTTCTCCATCGACACCGCTGCCATCTCCACCGCCATCTTCATCACCGCTGCTGCTCCCATGAGGAGGGAGTAGTTCTCCATCGAGGCTCGGGGCTGTACCGGTAGCTATGTGGTTCATCTCTCCCATGTACCTCAATACAATAATCTCATGAGCTGCTTTACATGATTGAGATTCATATGAGTTTTGTATCACTACTATCTATGTGCTACTCTAGCAAAGTTACAAAAGTAGTTTTATTCCTCCTGCACATGTGTAAAGGTGACAGTGTGTGCACCGTGTTAGTACTTGGTTTATGCTATGATCATGATCTCTTGTAGATTGCGAAGTTAACTATTGCTATGATAATATTGATGTGATCTATTCCTCCTACATATGCATGAAGGTGACAGTGTGCATGCTATGTTAGTACTTGGTTTAATCTGTTGATCTATCTTACACTATAAGGTTACTTAAATATGAACAAATTGTGGAGCTTGTTAACTCCGGCATTGAGGGTTCGTGTAATCCTACGCAATGCGTTCATCATCCAACAAAAGTGTAGAGTATGCATTTATCTATTCTGTTATGTGATCAATGTTGAGAGTGTCCACTAGTGAAAGTCTAATCCCTAGGCCTTGTTCCTAAATACTGCTGCGTTACTACTGCTTGTTTACTGTTTTACTGTGTTACTACTGCTGCAATACTACCACCATCAACTACACGCCAGCAAGCTATTTTCTGGCACCGTTGCTACTGCTCATACTTATTCATACCACCTGTATTTCACTATCTCTTCGCCGAACTAGTGCACCTATTAGGTGTGTTGGGGACACAAGAGACTTCTTGCTTTGTGGTTGCAGGGTTGCATGAGAGGGATATCTTTGACCTCTTCCTCCCTGAGTTCGATAAACCTTGGGTATCCACTTAAGGGAAAACTTGCTGCTGTTCTACAAACCTCTGCTCTTGGAGGCCCAACACTGTCTACAGGAAAGGATGGGAACGTAGACATCAAGCTACTTTTCTGGCGCCGTTGCCGGGGAGGAAAGGTAAAAGGTACTCACACTCCGGACCTTGGCTACTAAGCTATTTTCCGGCGCCGTTGTAAGTACTCGAAGCTATTTCCTTTAGATCCTGCAATTGCAACTTTTTGTTTCTTGTTTACACTAGTTTGGCATAATGGACAACAATGAGCTTCTTGTTCTATTTCCTGATTTAAGACATGGATGGTTTGATCCGAAAATTTAAAAACCCATGGAACATGTTAGCATGAATACTTTGAACACCATTGTTGCTAATGATATGGAAAATTCTAAGCTTGGGGAAGCTGGTTTTGATGAGCATGATCTTTTTAGTCCCGCAAGCATTGAGGAGAAAATTTACTTTGATGATACTCTACCTCCTATTTATGATGATTATAATGATAGTAGTCTTTTGGTACCACCTGTTATGGAGGATAAATTTGATTATGATTACAATATACCTCCTATATATGATAGCTACTTTGTTGAATTTGCTCCCACTACAACTAATAAAATTGATTATGCTTATGTTGGGAGTAGTAATAATTTTATGCATGAGACTCATGATAAGAATGCTTTATGTGATGGTTATATTGTTGAGTTTGCTCATGATACTACTGAAAGTTATTATGAGAGAGGAAAATATGGTTGTAGAAATTTTCATGTTACTAAAACACCTCTCTATGTGCTGAAATTTGTGAAGCTATACTTGTTTTATCTTCCTATGCTTGTTACTTTGCTTTTCATGAACTTGTTTATTTACAAGATTCCTATGCATAGGAAGCATGTTAGACTTAAATGTGTTTTGAATTTGCCTCTTGATGCTCTCTTTTGCTTCAACTACTATTTCTTGCGAGTGCATCATTAAAACTGCTGAGCCCATCTTAATGGCTATAAAGAAAAGAACTTCTTGGGAGATAACCCATGCGTTATTTTGCTACAGTACTTTGTTTTATATTTGTGTCTTGGAAGTTGTTTACTACTGTAGCAACCTCTCCTTATCTTAGTTTTGTGTTTTGTTGTGCCAAGTAAAGTCTTTGATAGTAAAGTCAATACTAGATTTGGATTACTGCGCAGAAACTGTTTTCTTTGCTGTCACGAATCTGGGAAAAATTCTCTGTAGGTAACTCAGAAAATTATGCCAATTTACGTGAGTGATCCTCAGATATGTACGCAACTTTCATTCAATTTGAGCATTTTCATCTGAGCAAGTTTGGTGCCCCTTTAAAATTCGTCTTTACGGACTGTTCTGTTTTGACAGATTCTGCCTTTTATTTCGCATTGCTTCTTTTGCTATGTGGGATGGATTTCTTTGTTCCATTGACTTCCAGTAGCTTTGGGCAATGTCCAGAAGTGTTAAGAATGATTGTGTCACCTCTGAACATGTGGATTTTTGATTATGCACTAACCCTCTAATGAGTTTGTTTCGAGTTTGATGTGGAGGAAGTTTTCAAGGGTCAAGAAAGGAGGATGATATACTATGATCAAGAAGAGTGAAAGCTCTAAGCTTGGGGATGCCCCGGTGGTTCATCCCTGCATATTTCAAGAAGACTCAAGCGTCTAAGCTTGGGGATGCCCAAGGCATCCCCTTCTTCATCGACAAATTATCAGGTTCCTTCTCTTGAAACTATATTTTTATTCGGTCACATCTTATGTGCTTTACTTGGAGCGTCTGTATGCTTTTGTTTTTGTTTGTGTTTGAATAAATGCTTGTGTGGGAGAGAGACACGCTCCGCTGGTTCGTATGAACACATGTGTTCTTAGCTCATAATATTCATGGCGAAGGTTGAAACTGCTTCGTTAAATTATTATATGGTTGGAATTGGAAAATGCTACATGTAGAAATTGGTGTGATGTCTTGAATAATGTGATACTTGGCAATTGTTGTGCTCTTGTTTAAGCTCTTGCATCATATACCTTGCACCCATTAGTGAAGAAATACATAGAGCTTGTTAAAATTTGGTTTGCATGAGTGGTTTCTCTAGAGTCTAGATATTTTCTAGTAAGATGTTTGAACAACAAGGAAGACGATGTATAGTTTTATAATGCTTGTAATATGTCTTTTATGTGAGTTTTGCTGTACTAGTTCGTGCTTGTGTTTGCTTCAAACAACCTTGCTAGCCTAAACCTTGTATCGAGAGGGAATACTTCTCATGCATCCAAATCCTTGAGCCAAACAACACTATGCCATTTGTGTCCACCATACCTACCTACTACATGGTATTTTCCGCCATTCCAAAGTAAATTGCTTGAGTGCTACCTTTAAAATTCCATCATTCACCTTTGCAATATATAGCTCATGGGACATATAGCTTAAAAACTATTGTGGTATTGAATATGTAATTATGCACTTTATCTCTTATTAAGTTGCTTGTTGTGCGATAACCATGTTCACTGGGGACGCCATCAACTATTCTTTGTTGAATATCATGCGAGTTGCTATGCATGTCCGTCTTGTTTGAAGTAAGAGCGATCTACCACCTTATGGTTAAGCATGCATATTGTTAGAGAAGAACATTGGGCCGCAAACTAAAGCCATGATCCATGGTGGAAGTTTCAGTTTTGGACATATATCCTCAATCTCAAATGAGAAAATTATTAATTGTTATTACATGCTTATGCATAAAAGAGGAGTCCATTATCTGTTGTCTATGTTGTCCTGGTATGGATGTCTAAGTTGAGAATAATCAATAGCGAGAAATCCAATGCGAGCTTTCTCCTTAGACCTTTGTACAGGCGGCATAGAGGTACCCCTTTGTGACACTTGGTTAAAACATGTGCATTGTGATGATCCGGTAGTCCAAGCTAATTAGGACAAGGTGCGGGCACTATTAGTACACTATGCATGAGGCTTGCAACTTATAAGATATAACTTACATAACTCATATGCTTTATTACTACCGTTGACAAAATTGTTTCATGTTTTCAAAATCAAAGCTCTAGCACAAATATAGCAATCGATGCTTTTCCTCTATGGAGGACCATTCTTTTACTTTCAATGTTGAGTCAGTTCACCTATTTCTCTCCACCTCAAGAAGCAAACACTTGTGTGAACTGTGCATTGATTCCTACATACTTGCATATTGCACTTGTTATATTACTTTGCATTGACAACTATCCATGAGATATACATGTTACAAGTTGAAAGCAACCGCTGAAACTTCATCTTCCTTTGTGTTTCTTCAATACCTTTACTTTGAATTATTGCTTTGTGAGTTAACTCTTATGCAGGACTTATTGATGCTTGTCTTGAAGTGCTATTCATGAAAAGTCTTTGCTTTATGATTCAGTTGTTTACTCATGTCATATACATTGTTTTGATTGCTGCATTCACTACATATGCTTTACAAATAGTATGATCAAGTTTATGATGGCATGTCACTTCAGAAATTATCTTTGTTATCGTTTTACCTGCTCGGGACGAGCAGAACTAAGCTTGGGGATGCTGATACGTCTCCGACGTATCGATAATTTCTTATGTTCCATGCCACATTATTGATGTTATCTACATGTTTTATGCACACTTTATGTCATATTCATGCATTTTCTGGAACTAACCTATTAACAAGATGCCGAAGTGCCGCTTCTGTTTCTGCTGTTTTTGGTTTCAGAAATCCTAGTAACGAAATATTCTCGGAATCGGACGAAATCAACGCCCAAGTTCCTATTTTCACCGGAAGCATCCAGAACACCCGGGAAGGACCAGAGGGGGGGCACTGGGCCCCCAGACCATAGGCCGGCGCGGCCCAGGCCCTGGCCGCGCCGCCCTATGGTGTCGTTGCCCCTTCGACCCTCCTGCGCCGCCTCTTCGCCTATATAAAGCCCCTGGATCGAAAACCCTGATACGTTCGGCGAAAACCACAGAAACCTTCCAGAGCCGCCGCCATCGCGAGGCCAAGATCTGGGGGACAGGAGTCTCTGTTCCGGCACGCTGCCGGAACGGGGAAGTGCCCCCGGAAGGCTTCTCCATCGACACCGCTGCCATCTCCACCGCCATCTTCATCACCGCTGCTGCTCCCATGAGGAGGGAGTAGTTCTCCATCGAGGCTCGGGGCTGTACCGGTAGCTATGTGGTTCATCTCTCCCATGTACCTCAATACAATAATCTCATGAGCTGCTTTACATGATTGAGATTCATATGAGTTTTGTATCACTACTATCTATGTGCTACTCTAGCAAAGTTACTAAAGTAGTTTTATTCCTCCTGCACGTGTGTAAAGGTGACAGTGTGTGCACCGTGTTAGTACTTGGTTTATGCTATGATCATGATCTCTTGTAGATTGCGAAGTTAACTATTGCTATGATAATATTGATGTGATCTATTCCTCCTACATATGCATGAAGGTGACAGTGTGCATGCTATGTTAGTACTTGGTTTAATCTGTTGATCTATCTTACACTATAAGGTTACTTAAATATGAACAAATTGTGGAGATTGTTAACTCCGGCATTGAGGGTTCGTGTAATCCTACGCAATGCGTTCATCATCCAACAAAAGTGTAGAGTATGCATTTATCTATTCTGTTATGTGATCAATGTTGAGAGTGTCCACTAGTGAAAGTCTAATCCCTAGGCCTTGTTCCTAAATACTGCTGCGTTACTACTGCTTGTTTACTGTTTTACTGTGTTACTACTGCTGCAATACTACCACCATCAACTACACGCCAGCAAGCTATTTTCTGGCACCGTTGCTACTGCTCATACTTATTCATACCACCTGTATTTCACTATCTCTTCGCCGAACTAGTGCACCTATTAGGTGTGTTGGGGACACAAGAGACTTCTTGCTTTGTGGTTGCAGGGTTGCATGAGAGGGATATCTTTGACCTCTTCCTCCCTGAGTTCGATAAACCTTGGGTATCCACTTAAGGGAAAACTTGCTGCTGTTCTACAAACCTCTGCTCTTGGAGGCCCAACACTGTCTACAGGAAAGGAGGGGGAACGTAGACATCAGCGGCCCAGTTGTTGTAGATCGTGAAGGATGACGTCCAGCCCAGGAACGAGGAGCCGGATCCTAACCGACCTACGAAGGAGGCCGGATCCGTGAAGGCCCATGAAGTATCCGGATCCAGCGTGACCTAGAAGGAAGGCGGATCCTTGACGTACACGGCAAGACTTTGTACCGTAGTTAGGCAACTTGTATTCCGGCTAGGACTCTCCATGTAAACCCTAGATCCGAGCGCCTATATAAGCCGGATCTCGGGAGCCCTAGAGGCACAACCACAACTCATTGTAACAACGCGAAAGCGCCCAGATAATTCCAGACAAGCAGCAGTAGGCCCTGTCATCGAGCAGGTGTTCCGAAGCTGGGTAAATCGCGTACCACCGTCCCGTGTGCTCTCCGCCCTATGGCCCCTACTTCTTCTCCCCCTCGTGAGGATCCCTCCTTCGAGGTATTGTCGAATAGGCAACGACAGTATGGCTGATGATTTTGAAGATAGACACTTGGTAGACCTTGCTCCTACTTATGAAATTGCCACTGCTGTTTTAGTTTGTATGATGGAAACTAAATTTGTTAATCTCAATCCTATAATCCAACACATGTTCCTTACACTCGGTGATATGGAAGAAGGGTAAAAGAAAGATTTTGTTTTAGATACCCTTCTTAGAGAATTTGGTGGTATAGCAAGAGAGGCTAGAAAGGTCTTTGCTAAATATAATATGCTTGGTTCTTGCACCAATTTTGTTAGTCTCCTTGAAAAGATGGACTTGGAGAGAATAAGGTACACTAATAATATTGATGATGGTGGGGAGATCAAAGCACCAATACCATGTAAACTCTTAGCTATTAATGATGCACTAGAAAATAACTATGCTTGGCTTGTTCCCGAAAATTTGTTTGATGAGAGTAGCAAGCCCAAGACTAATGAAAAGGGGGACGCTAAAACTTATGTATCCAATATACTATGCATAGTTGAGAAAACCCCAAACACTGCTGTTGATGCACCACCCTCCGATAATACTTGATACACACTTTCTGCGCCTAGCTGAAAGGCGTTAAAGAAAAGCGCTTATGGGAGACAACCCATATTTTTACTACAGTATTTTTATTTTATTTGAGTCTTGGAAGTTGTTTACTACAGTAGCTACCTCTCCTTATCTTAGTTTTATTGCATTGTTGTGCCAAGTAAAGTCTCTAATAAAAGTATGATACTAGATTTGGATTACTGCGCAGAAACAGTTTTCTTTGCTGTCACGAATCTGGGGCTAATTCTCTGTAGGAAACTCAAAAAATTATGCCAATTTACGTGAGTGATCCTCAGATATGTACGCAACTTTCATTAGTTTTAAGTTTTTTCATTTGAGCAAGTCTGGTGCCTGTTAGAAATTCGTCTTTACGAACTGTTCTGTTTTTGATAGATTCTGCCTTTTATTTTGCATTGCCTGTTTTGCCATGCTTGATGGATTTCTTTATTCCATTGACTTTCAGTAGCTTTGTGCAATGTCCAGAAGTATAAAGAATGATTGTGTCACCTCTGAATATGTGAATTTTAATTGTGCACTAACCCTCTAATGAGTTGCTTTGAGTTTGGTGTGGAGGAAGTTTTCAAGGATCAAGAGAGGAGGATGATATACACCATGATCAAGGAGAGTGAAAGCTCTAAGCTTGGGGATGCCCCGGTGGTTAACCCCAGCATATATCAAGAAGACTCAAGCGTCTAAGCTTGGGGATGCCCAAGGCATCCCCTTCTTCATCGACAACATTATCAGGTTCCTCCCTTGAAACTATATTTTTATTCCGTCACATCTTATGTACTTTGCTTGGAGCGTCTGCTTGTTTTTGTTTTTATTTTGTTTGAATAAAATGGATCCTAGCATTCATTGTGTGGGAGAGAGACACGCTCCGCTATTGCATATGGACAAATATGTCCTTAGCTTTACTCATAGTATTCATGGCGAAAGTTTCTTCTTCGTTAAATTGTTATATGGTTGGAATTGGAAAATGATATATGTGGCAATTGGTATAACATCTTGAATAATGTGATACTTGGCAATTGTTGTGCTCATGTTTAAGCTCTTGCATCATATACTTTGCACCTATTAATGAAGAAATACATAGAGCATGCTAAAATCTGATTTGCATGTTTGGTTTCTCTAAGGTTTAGATAATTTCTAGTATTGAGTTTGAACAACAAGGAAGACGGTATAGAGTCTTATAATGTTTACAATATGTCTTTTATGTGAGTTTTGCTGTACCGGTTCATCCTTGTGTTTGTTTCAAATAACCTTGCTAGCCTAAACCTTGTATCGAGAGGGAATACTTCTCATGCATCCAAAATCCTTGAGCCAACCACTATGCCATTTGTGTCCACCATACCTACCTACCACATGGTATTTCTCCGCCATTCCAAAGTATATTGCTTGAGTGCTACCTTTAAAATTTCCATTCTTTACTTTTACAATATATAGCTCATGGGACAAATAGCTTAAAAACTATTGTGGTATTGAATATGTACTTATGCACTTTATCTCTTATTAAGTTGCTTGTTGTGCGATAACCATGTTCCTGGGGACGCCATCGACTATATCTTTGTTGAATATCATGTGAGTTGCTATGCATGTCCGTCTTGTCTGAAGTAAGAGAGATCTACCACTTTTATGGTTAGAGCATGCATATTGTTAGAGAAGAACATTGGGCCGCTAACTAAAGCCATGAATCATGGTGGAAGTTTCAGTTTTGGACATATATCCTCAATCTCATATGAGAACATTAATCGTTGCTACATGCTTATGCATTAAAGAGGAGTCCATTATCTGTTGTCTATGTTGTCCCGGTATGGATGTCTAAGTTGAGAATAACCAAAAGCGAGAAATCCAATGCGAGCTTTCTCCTTAGACCTTTGTACAGGCGGCATAGAGGTACCCCATTGTGACACTTGGTTAAAACATGTGTATTGCAATGATCCGGTAGTCCAAGCTAATTAGGACAAGGTGCGGGCACTATTAGTATACTATGCATGAGGCTTGCAACTTGTAAGATATAATTTACATAACTCATATGCTTTATTACTACCGTTGACAAAAATGTTTCTTGTTTTCAAAATAAAAGCTCTAGCACAAATATAGCAATCGATGCTTTCCTCTTTGAAGGACCTTTCTTTTACTTTTATTGTTGAGTCAGTTCACCTATCTCTCTCCACCTCAAGAAGCAAACACTTGTGTGAACTGTGCATTGATTCTTACATACTTGCATATTGCACTTGTTATATTACTTTACATTGACAATATCCATGAGATATACATGTTACAAGTTGAAAGCAACCGCTGAAACTTCATCTTCCTTTGTGTTGCTTCAATACCTTTACTATGAAACTATTGCTTTATGAGTTAACTCTTATGCAAGACTTATTGATGCTTGTCTTTAAGTACTATTCATGAAAAGTCTTTGCTTTATGATTCAGTTGTTTACTCATGACATTTACCATTGTTTTGATCGCTGCATTCATTACATGTGCTTACAATAGTATGATCAAGATTATGTTGGTAGCATTGTCACTTAAGAAATTATCTTTGTTATCGTTTACCTACTCGGGACGAGTAGGAACTAAGCTTGGGGATGCTTGATACGTCTCAAACGTATCTATAATTTCTTATGTTCCATGCTACATTTATGATGATACTCACATGTTTTATACACATTATATGTCATTATTATGCATTTTCCGACACTAACCTATTAACGAGATGCCGAAGAGCCAGTTGCTGTTTTCTGCTGTTTTTGGTTTTAGAAATCCTAGTAAGGAAATATTCTCGGAATTGGACGAAATCAACGCCCAGGGTCCTATTTTTCCACGAAGCTTCCAGAAGTCCGAGGGAGAGACGAAGTGGGGCCACGAGGTGGCCACACCACCAGGCGGCGCGGCCCAGGCCCTGGCCGCGCTGGCCTGTGGTGTGGGCCCCTCGGGTGGCCCCCTGACCTATCTCCTCCGCCTACTTATAGCCCTCGTCGAGAAACCCCCAGTACCGAGAGCCACGATACGAGAAAACATACTGAGACGCCGCCGCCGCCAATCCCATCTCGGGGGATTCTGGAGATCACCTCCGGCACCCTGCCGGAGAGGGGAATCATCTCCCGGAGGACTCTACACCGCCATGGTCGCCTCCGGATTGATGTGTGAGTAGTTCACCCCTGGACTATGGGTCCATAGCAGTAGCTAGATAGTTGTCTTCTCCCCATTGTGCTTCATTGTCTGATCTTGTGAGCTGCCTATCATGATCAAGATCATCTATTTGTAATGCTACATGTGTGTTTGTTGGGATCCGATGAATAGAGAATACTATGTTATGTTGATTATCAATCCATCTATGTGTTGTTTATGATCTTGCATGCTCTCCGTTGCTAGTAGAGGCTCTGGCCAAGTCATTGCTTGTGACTCCAAGAGGGAGTATTTATGCTCGATAGTGGGTTCATGTCTCCGTGAATCTGGGGGAGTGACAGCAACCTCTAAGATTATGGATGTGATGTTGCCACTAGGGATAAAACATTGATGCTATGTTCGAGGATATAGTTATTGATTACATTACGCACCATACTTAATGCAATTGTCTGTTGTTTACAACTTAATACCGGAAGGGGTTCGGATGATAACCTGAAAGTGGACTTTTTAGGCATACATGCATGCTGGATAGCGGTCTATGTACTTTGTCGTAATGCCCAATTAAATCTCACAATACTCATCATGTCATGTATGTGCATTGTCATGCCCTCTCTATTTGTCAATTGCCCAACTGTAATTTGTTTACCCAATATGCTATTTCTTATGGGAGAGACACCTCTAGTGAACTGTGGACCCCGGTCCATTCTTTTACATCGAATACAATCTACTGCAATCCTGTTTCTACTGTTCTCTGCAAACAATCATCATCCACACTATACATCTAATCCTTTGTTACAGCAAGCCGGCCGTGAGATTGACAACCTCACTGTTTCGTTGGGGCAAAGTATTTTGGTTGTGTTGTGCAGGTTCCACGTTGGCGCCGGAATCCCTGATGTTGCGCCGCACTACATCTCGCCGCCATCAACCTTCAACGTGCTTCTTGGCTCCTACTGGTTCGATAAACCTTGGTTTCTTTCTGAGGGAAAACTTGCTGCTGTGCGCATCATACCTTCCTCTTGGGGTTCCCAACGAACGTGTGAGTTACACGCCATCAATGGGTCGCTAGCGTCTGACGCGCCGTTCTATCGCTCTATCGTCGGTGCTCTTCAGTACTTGACGTTGACGCGACCGGAGCTCCAGTACGCCGTGCAGCAGGTGTGCTTGCACATGCATGCTCCTCGGGATGCTCATTGGGCCGCGGTGAAGCGGATTCTCCGCTACGTCTGTGGTACCATGGGCTACGGCCTGTCGTTGCATGCTTCGCCCTCGACGTCGACTGACCTTGTCGCCTACTCGGACGCGGACTGGGCGGGCTGCCCGGATACGCGCCGCTCCACCAGCGGCTACTGCGTCTACCTCGGCTCGTCGCTCATCTCTTGGTCCTCCAAGAGGCAGCCCACCGTGTCTCGCTCCAGTGCTGAGGCTGAGTACCGCGCCGTGGCTAACGCTGTGGCTGAGTGCACATGGCTTCGTCAGCTTCTGTCCGAGCTCTCTTGTCTTGTTGACAAGGCTACGGTGGTCTTCTGGGACAACGTGTCGGCTGTCTACCTCTCCGCCAACCCCGTTCATCATCGGCGCACCAAGCACATCGAGCTGGACATCCACTTTGTTCGTGAGCAAGTTGCCCTCGGTCGCGTTCGAGTTCTTCACATACCGACGTCTCAGCAGTTTGCCGATATCATGACGAAGGGATTGCCATCCACAACTTTTCCTGAGTTTCGCTCCAGTCTATGTGTCGGTGCCGACCCTTCGACTGCGGGGGGTGTTGAGTAACATATTGTATAGGTATAGGTCCCCGTGTTTTCTCAGGGTTGTACCTGTAATTGTACATGTGTCCTCCTATATATACATGAGCTGCCGGCCCTATTGGAGCTGTGCAATCTCCCATAACCTTTCTACAATCCATATAGTGGCACATTGGATCTAGCTTTGAACCTTCCTTTCGCTGGAGGGACAGTGGGATGCCATGATTTCTGGATGCACACGGCTTCAGATGGTCGCTCAGGATATCTTGTGCTAGGCTGGCTAGCGACATACTAGGAGCTGGCTATGTTGATGTGTAGTTATAGTATATCATATTTTTTTCGCTAGTTCATTTTTGTATCAAATCTTGGCGATGCAGAGTTGTAAACAATACCTAATTTGAACCGTTTTTTAATAAAGGCCGTTTGCATCATCATAATGTAGAAGTCGGGGTATATCCCTGTTTCGAAAAAAAATGATAAGTGTTTAGACGCATCAGTGTCATACCACTGTTAACTCGACCTGTACTTTTGGAGGAACCATGATGTGTCTTACTTTGAGCACGTACTAGTATTTTCTTCATCCTATGAAGTTTGTTTAAGATTTGTTAAAACTTAGCTGTATTTAGATAACCCTTGTGGAACGGAGGAAGTACCTTGGTTGCATGCAGCGGCAGGAAGACGTACCGCACCGATTCTGTACATTCTTCTATTCTCCCTGAATCGATGTGCTTGCTCTCACTAAAGCTAGCGCTTCGTGTGTCAGTGTGAGCCTAGCTCTATCTGCCTCTCCATCACGCCAGTGCAAAGGAAGAGAAGAGGTTTCATGGCGTGCAGGTCCTTTTTCTACGAGATCCCACGAACCACCCAATGAGTCCAAACAATCTTCTTGCCTGTTCACGTTGCCGCCACATCGGACTTGAGTTCTATGTACTAAATCTTTTATACTTCCTCTGTTTTCTTTAATTGACTTGGATTTAGCACAACTTTATGCTAAATCTGAGTCAATTAAATAGGATCGGAGGTAGTAGTTATATATATAGGATATAGCGAAAAAAAAATATCAAGGTGCGCCGGATCGTCGCGCATCCAGAAGATGGACTAGACAGGATTTGTATAAAACAAGCTGGCTGTTTAGCTATCCGCCAGAAAAATGTCTTCGAGTGATACGGGCGGTTGTCTTTGCCTGACGCAAGGTGTTCTGGTGATCTATGAAGGTATTTGGTCTAGAAACTGTACTGTAAACGTAAATGGAATCGGATTACAGCATGTAAACGAAATGGTGAAAAACAGAAATTTATTCAGACTGTAACTTAATCAGTTCTTGTACTAAAACACATACGGGAGAGTTGATTATTAGACACACTTTAAAGTGCCTCTATAAACAGAAAAAAAATGCCTCTAATTATATTTAGAGACACTAAAAAAAGTGCCTAATTAAAACGTGTTGCTAAAAATTATAGCCGCACTTTGAAAAAATGCCTCTAAATTTTTTTAGAGGCACTTCTATGAATGCTCCAAAATATTTTTAGGGGCACGTCTATGAATGACTTCATATATTTTTAGAGGCACTTATATAAATGGCTCTATATATTTTTAGAAACACTCCAATAAATGCCTCTAAATATATTTAGACGCACTTTGCCATAGTGAATCTAAATATATTTAGACGCACTGTGCTATAGTGACTCTAAATATGGTATATTTAGACCCACTTTGCCGTAGTGTCTAAATATATAGAAATTATAGAAAAAGTGATGCAAACATTGTAGAGTAAAAGTGTTGCTTATGTGCAATAACTGGTAGCATAAGGGCATCTCCAGCGGCGCGACGCAAACGGACGCTGAGCGACCGTTTTCGTCCGCCGTGACTGAAAATGCGTCTGGAGCCTGCTCCAGCGGCGCGACGCAAAGTGATCGGGTCGACCGCGGAGACGCAAACCTGGCCCAAATATGCGTCAGGTTTGCGTCTCCACGGACGCTCGGCGGTCGTTTGGAGCGTCCTCCATTTCTTACCCGGTCCCGCATGTCAGGGACAGCGAAATCGACCGCTTCGATTTGCTTCTTGTTCCCCTTCTTTCCTGCCCTAGTGACGCCCCACCCCTAGCGCCGCCGTCCGGCCGTAGCGTCGCAGTAATCGCCGTCGGCTCCGTTCTTGCCGCGCGGGAGAGCAGGAGCGTGCTCCGCCGCGTACCTGCCGGTTGTTTTCGGGCGAAACGCTCCCGGTTGCGCCGCCCTTCCGCACCGCCCACGACCTGTTCGGTCAATTGCGTCGGTAGATTTCTTACTCGTGTTTTCGGCGCTATCGTGCGCGGCCATTGATCCGCAGTTTGTACCCACGCAGATGGACATGTGGCAGATGTTGGACAAGTTTCGCGCGGAGGTCGTCGACTCCTCTTCCGACGAGGAGTCCGATGAGTCGACGCAGACTTTGGCAACAACTGCGGCCTCCATGATCCACGAGTTCACCTCTAACCCGGGGCCGCAGCACCGGGGCTCTGTGGAGGGCCGCGCCAAATACCTGCCGCGCAACAGAGTGGAAGGGCAGGCCCGCCTCCATAAGGACTACTTCCACCTCACTGATCTGATCTTCCCGGAAAAAAATGTTCCGGCGCCGATACATGATATCAAGGTACCTGTTCTTGGTCATTCTACGGGGCGTCAGAAACTACGACCCCTACTTCCAATGCAGGCGCGATGCAACAGGTGCGTTAGGCTTCACCTCCTACCAAAAATGCTCCGCGGCTATTCGCATGCTCTCATATGGAATGGCTGCGGATATATTCGATGAGTATCTTCGAATGGGTGAGAGCACCTGTCTTGAGGCCATGTACAGATTTTGCCGAGCCGTGATTGCCGTGTTCGGAGAGTATTACTGTAGGGAGCCAACTGTTGAGGATACAAGGCGCCTCCTGTCTATCAACGAGTCTAGAGGCTTCGCAAGAATGATTGGCAGCATAGATTGCATGCACTGGCAGTGGAAAAACTATCAATTTGGATGGCAAGGTGCGTACAGCGGGCATGAGGAGGGAAGAACTGTCATTCTTGAAGCTGTCATATCTCAAGATTTATGGATTTGGCATTCATTTTTTAGCATGGCCGGTTCCAACAATGACATCAATGTGTTGTACCGATCACCGGTTTTCAACCGGCTCATGCCAGGCAAAGCTCCCCGGGTGAGCTATGAGATCAATGGAAATGCATATGACAAGCCATATTATCTTGCTTATGGCATCTACCCTGACTGGGCCACATTGGTGAAGACTGTCCGTAATCCAAACTCCGAGAAGACGAGGAGGTTTGCCAAGATGCAAGAGGCTTGCAGGAAAGATGTGGAGCGCGGATTAGGTGTGCTCCGAGCTCGGTGGGCAATTGTCCGTCACCCGGCAAGAACATGGTCGCTGAAGACCATGCATGAGGTGATGACATGCTGCGTGATCATGCACAATATGATCGTTGAGAACGAGCGTCCTGATGGCCGCAATGAGAACCAATGGGATTTCCAAGGTGAGCTGGTTGCGCCACTTCCTGGAGCTTCATGTTGGCAGGACTATCTACATAGGAATGTAGAAGTCACTGACGAGAACATCTCCAAACAGCCGCAAACGAATCTGACTGAGCATCAGTGGACATTGGCTGGCCATGAAAATCATGCCTAGAGAAATACTATCTTATTTTCATGTCGACTTTTAAATGTAATAACTATGACTTTGTTGATTTCCTTATTTTGTTGTTTGGAAACTTCATAAATTGACGCAAACGCGAAAATGCGTCAGCCCGCTGGAGCCACCCCTAGACGCAAACGGATGCGCGGACAAAAACGGTCTGTCGAGCGTCCGCCGTGCGACGCAAACGGATATTTCGTACGTCCGAAATGTGTCACGCCGCTGGAGGTGCCCAAATCAGAAAGTTGGTACCAAGAAGACACAATACGTGACACTACATAGTTGATATAACATACTCCCTCCGTCACGATTTATGTGTCAGACGTGCAGTTCAAATTAATTTTTTCATTTACATCCTTGTATTTCGGAAGCCCCACTATCGCATCCCCAATCGATCGATCGCAGCGTCACGCTCGCAGTCGCAGCTTCCAACCGACGCGCCGGCGGATTCCCGCGCTCGCAGCTTCTCACCGGCGAACTCGAGCTCTCCTCGCAGCCTCGCGCCGGCGGCCCTACTAGTGGATCTCGCATCCTCGCGCCAGCGGGCAGCTGGCCTCCCGCCCTTGGCCCTGGCGACCTCTCACTCCACGCGCTGGCGGGCTGGCGTCCTCCCGCGTTCCGCCGCCGCTGCTGGAGCTCGCTTGTCGCCGCCGCTGCTGAATTTCCGTCGCTTCTGGAACCCACGCTCTCCCGCTGCTGGAACACGCGCTCCACCACTGCTCGAGCTAGCCGCCGCTGGAGCTCGCTTCCTCCTACGCCCATGCATCCTGTTCAAGGAGGCCCGGCGACCAGCTTTTCCTCCCACCCTGGAGGCCCCGACTGCACCCTGCTCCCGGCCGGCATCCCTCTCGACGTGAAGCCCATGGAGGCGAGGCCGACTGCCTATCGCTGCCGGAGCCCCTGCAATATGTTGAGCTGGTAGGCCTACAGCACATGTTTAGATCACCTGTTATTTCACAATTAACTGCAGCACATGTTGATTTCTTCGAATCACTATATCAGTATCTGAAATTTTCAATTTCTATTTGAAATTTTCAATCTACAACAGTATCTGAAATTTTCAGTGTACAGCAGACTATTTCAATTGTTCATAATATACATCAGTAATGTAAACATTGTTGTGGCTATTGTAAGAACTTGTGATCCAGATGATAGCAGATATGCTTGTTCATAATGTACAGTATCTAAACAAGTGTTCTGGATATTGCAAAAGCTGTTATGCTTGTTCATGTAGTCTGAAAAGCTGCTACTTGCAGCGCTTTATTAGGAAACATAGCATAGCACTTTAATCTGGGTTTCCGAATCAGGAACGGAGAATGATTAAGCATGTGTTGAACGAACCGTATATTTGAATGAAAGTTAGTGCACTCAGATATCGACAGAAAGTGGGCGCACTTGAGAACTGAGATTGACAGCTTACCAGCAAAAGAAATGGTTCTCTAAACTCCCACGAGGCATGAACTCGTAGACGAGAAGCCGTTGTTCATCTTCGCCCACAGTACCGGACGAGCTTCACAAGATTTGGGTGTGATAGTTGTCCAAGGTACTCCAGCCTGCGCCCCAAACAAAGAGCATGTTATACACAAGTGCAAAACTGAAATAAAGAGGAAATTCCATTGTGAACAGACAAAATTGTCACTAACCATCCATTCTCTATGGCCCTGATTAAGCTTCTGGACAGCAATGACCATCCCGGTGCCTGGCTTAGTCGGTGTGAGGGTCTTCTCATCGATCCACCCTTTGAAGACTGATCCAAACCCTCCCTCGCCTAGCTCACTGTGCGGCCGGAAGTTTCTCGTGGCTGTCCTCAGCTCACTGAAGGTAAAGGCCTTGACATTTGCTGACTCCAGAATCTCGCCCTCGAAGCAAGGCCTTAGCGGCAGTGTATTGCAGGACATCAACCATGTCAAGTCAAAATAACCATGAATATCAAACAATTAGCTGAGTCCACTAACTAAATGTGCAGCAAGGTACGGAGTACTTGTGAATAGGTCACTTCAGCTCCTAAATAAGCAGAAGAGCTTGGTGAATGGCGCCAAGGCTGTACTACTCGTTGACAATCACCACATTTCTCATATAAACAGCAAGCGGAAAAGCAAATTATGTGCGGCCACAAAGGTTTTTCTGAAACAATCTCATTCCACCCTGCACAGATATTCGGGAACACGTAGACAGTATCGTCAACTACAATCTACACCTTTTACTGAAAGAGAAACATGGCACAATGGGCTGGTGGGGGGAATTACACTGTGCGTGTGATGAAAACAGGTAGGCTTCAAGCATAGTTACGAAACATATGCCTTATGCAGCATGTAAGATCATACTGTTTGATGTGCAGATATTCTGAACGATCTTAAATTCAATCATCAGAATGGAGTACAACTAACAAGTCAACTATGCAATGACACAGACGCGACGATCTTAGCATAATGCAGAATGGCACAGCGAGTTTATAAGATGCCAAGCCCACCAAGTCCATATTGTGATGACACAGATGCAACATAAAGAAAGAGCTTGGTACAGAATGTCAAACCTTCTGAAATTCTTCCACTGCAAGAGCGCACTCTTCCTTCTCGAGCAGGGCACACCCTAGCAGATAATGTCCCTGCATCACACGAACACATGTAATGGAGAAAAAGGCCTAAAATTCAGCTAGCATCAAAGCTTCAGTAGTATCCATGACTTCTTTCTTCTTATATAGCGATGTGATGTCAAGACAGGAACTCTTTCTTCAAATACTACTCACTTAATACAGTGAACCAATGAGAATTCAGAGATAACCAGAACATAGAAATCACACACAAAAATAAACCATTACTGGATTTTCTTGTTTGACTAATTCCAAAATGAGCACTCCCTCCGGTTCATATTAATTGACTGTAATATGGATGTATCTAGACACATTTCAATTCTAGATACATCCATATTGGAGTCAATTAATATGAATCGGAGTAGTAGCATTTTTTCTAATTTATTTACAACATGCGATTTTCTAATATATCACTGTAACTATATCAAACAACCCAGATTATTCTTCGACCAAGCCAAGTAGATTAAGTAATCTTTGGTCCTGCCGCTAAAGGTAAGGAACAAAATAGCAGAGAATATATGCTTGACTAGATCACTTCATGATACATGGGCAGGCTAGACAAATTTGAGAAGAGTTTTGATACCGCCAGGTCTGCAGCAAAATAGGTATGGTGCAAAATGAACTGAAAATCTAATCAGAATGATAGAGCAACATGTGTATGCTCCAAAAATATATATTCCTTTCCGTGTATTGGTTTGATGGTTATTGCTTCTGTTCTATGATACCCTAGAAGCAAATAGCCTGTTCGCAATGAGGATGCAATTGAACAAGCAGAATAACACCCATTAGCTTACAGACATACCACAATAGCTGCAACCAATTGTTTGTTTTACCGAGCAGAGTTTCAAAAACTTTTGAGATGCACCATGAGAGTGAATTTACGATTTAAGACAGAAAAATCTTGGGAAGTGCTTTCAAAAAGTTCGAATACTAGTTACAGCATATCCCCCCCCCCCAACCCCCCCCCCCCCCCCCCCCCAGACTCCTAAATAATGCTCTCAGAGAAGCGTAAGCATGAGCATAGTACTTGTGCAACACAAAATCTTATGTACAACGCAGCCAAACAAACAGACAACATGGTACAACAGGAGCCAAATATATGCTTCAAATCTCCTGAGATAAGAAGATCATTCATGCATACCTGGGAGTACTTACACATCCAAATCCTACAGTCTACAAGCATGTGCCAAAACCAAACGCTCTGCCGAAAACTTGCCCCCCCCCCCCCCCCCCCGGGGCCGGAGGAAGAGGAGGACGGGGAGGAGGCGCAGAGGAAACGGAGCGCGGGCGTGGGGCTGCAGGCGGCGGCGCTGAGGGAGGGCCTGCGGAGGAGGGCCATCGCGGGAGGAGGAGGAGGGCGCCGCGGCGGGGAGGCTGCAGCATTGGGGGCGGAGATGACGGGGGGGAATGGCGGATGCGGAGGGACATGATGGGGAGGGAGAAAAATTATATGGTAGAGGGCCGCACACTCTCCATCGTGAGGCCCCTTCTGAGATTTTGCCACCTCACCCGCCCTGCAAATCTCAAAGCAGCTCTGATACGACCAATCTATACCTAATCTATACCTAATAATAAAGAAAATAAGGTTTCTTGTTGGTCCGTCTTTTACTACCCTAAATTTTCGTCCAAATTACACTACCTGCCACCGGTAAGTCAAAAAACATTTCGCGTTAGCGGTTCATCTATTTCCCGACCTGCACGCCGGTATCCTCTCGCCCGTACCTGCCTCACCTCCCATCGTGTAGTCTCCGGCTCCCGCAGAGCCCCGGCCTGCCCTGCTTGCCGCCTACGTCCTTTACAGATCCTGGATTGCGCCACCTACCTCTAAGCCTTCGTCCAGGACAAGATCCCCTCACCACGCCTGCTCGGATCTGGGAGTCGTTAATTCCAATGAAAACTGTCGTGGATTCTGCCGATTCTTCAGCCCCGAGCAGTCATGGTCACTCCCAAACTGTCCGTCCCCAATCTGCTGGCCAGCCACAACAACGTGGTCCCTGCTCGGAGGAAGGCGCCGGCGATGTGCGGCCGTGGCGCTTGATACCCGTGTGCCCCCACTTGACATGCGCGCACGACATGAGGTCCGTGGCGAAATTCTTCCGGCCCACTCCTCCGTACCTTCTTATCAGTTCCTGGTCGACCCTAATTTCCTGGACAAATTACGCTATAGGTTACCTCAGCCCGTGGCCAATCTCCGATGCTGCCTGTTGTCACCAACGTTTAGCTGGTCTTTTTTTCTTTGAACCGGTTTGTTCTTAGGATGAAGAAAAGAAGCAAAGGAAGGATAGATAGAAACGTGTGTGGTGACAGGATTACAAACAGGTGGTGCTGAACTGAATGAATAAGAAACCACCCAGGCTCATGTTAGTGCTATTTTTTTCTGATAAGCAATGTGTCGCTGAGAAAAAAAAAGTTTCATCAAGTGATCGATGAATTAGCTTTTAAAATTGTGCTTAGAGTCTGCTTTCAAAGTAGTTCATGTGTATGCGAAATAATTAATAAAAAATATTAAATAGAGATCTCACCACCCTTAATGCGTGAAGGGGGACACAGTCCTGAGTTGAACGGCATGAGGTCAAGGGCAATCGAGGGCCCGAATTGTGGCAACACACAGAAGAAGGTTGACGGTGTTCCAAGCCTAGGCAGTATGTGTTGTAGGCCGATGGCATGCCATAGGGAGGACGAAAACCTTCTAATGCGCGATGGGGGACACAGTCCCGAGTTGAACGGCGTGAGGTCAAGGGCAATGACGAGTGACAACCTCAATCGAGGGCCTGAGTTGTGGCAACGCACAGAAGAACGTTGACGGTGTTCCAAGCCCAGACAATATGTGTTGTAGGCCAACGGCATGCCATAGGGAGGACGAACATATTTAATGAAAATTAACTGATAGATAATAAATCCTTTAACTCTCCACTACATGTTAATTGAAAGACACTAGATCCTTTAACTCTCCACTGGGATGGGCTGGACAAAAATATTTAATAAATATTAATCCGTATGAACGGGTTATATTGTAAAATGTCTAATAAGATGGACATCAAGATTTATGCTTATTTAAAAATGCTTCATGAACTTACTCAGCATGCAACTACATTTATCCAACATTTGATTCTTCTCAAGGAATGTAATATTGAGATCTGTCAAACATAAATTGCATTGTTGGATTCATATTTTTAATGAAACTTAAGAGCAGTGTCAACCATCATTGCAAGTTTGAGGTACTACCGGAGTTTCTCGCAATCTAATATTCATAAGATTAATTATGTTTGACAAAGAAACGTGACCACCATTGTCAATTATGACAAAGAGGAGAAGTGTCAAGATAGTGTTTGAGTATTATTTTTTCCGGTGCAACGCACGGGCATTTTTACTAGTAATAATAAAGAAAATAAGGCTTCTTGTTGGTCCGTTTTTTGTTGCCCCTATAGTTTGTCGAAATTACATGAGATGCCACCCCCAAGTCAAGAAAACGATTCGTTCAAATGTCTGTACGTCTTAGTCAGTTTCCCGTGTTTTCTCCGCTACCAGATCGTTGTTCGGCCCAGCTAATGACTCTTCTTAACAATGTGGGCTGGCCCATCCAAGAGCCATAGCGCCAACGAAGTACGAACCAAAAACAAGTCTGTACATTGGAATATTGGATGCACTACCACGTTTACTTCGTCTTGGCCCCAAACGTGTATAAAGATCAGGACGACCATCTAAAAAAGAAATATCAGGATGACATCACCGCCTCGATCGCACGCAGATTCAGTTTCCTTCGTCCGTCCTCCTATATCCTGGTTCTATACGTCTGTGCTATGTTGCGGTTTTGTATGTCGCGGGGAATGTTTCCTTCCTGGCAAAGTATCCCGAAATTGCAGACTGAACCGACTTATCCTCTTCTTTCCTTCCAGAGCCTTTAAATATGAGATCGATTGGAGCTTGATCAAAATCGAGCGTCCCAAGACGTCAAGTACGTACGCGAGCTACCGATTTGACGAGATATCAACAAACAAATATGTGGTGACAAGGGCTGACGAAAGTGATGTCGACGAGGCTGTAGGCGAGAAGAGCGCTCCGGAGGCGAGGGCTTTGAGATCATGGCTGTGTCGCAGACCATCCAACACATGATGGAGGTTGATTGCATCGACAACGGCGTCCCACTCTGGCAGTACCGGCAGTACCCAATGTCAAATACCCGATCCTCGACAAACTCATCGAGTGCTGCAACATGCACGCCGTCGCCGGAGAAACCATCTCCGCCGATAGCACCAAGTCTGGCGAGCAGGACCTGAAGAGATTTGTAGCTTCATCAAAGTGGCCAACGAGCCATGATATAGGATCGAGGTTGGTCATGGCCGGCAGTGGCCACACGCGAGCAGGCAATCACATCTTTGCTGGCGAGGGCGATCACATCTGCTTGTAAGACAGCGGCGGAAAAGACGGGGCCGACGCACATGACACTGGTCGTCCGCGGCAGGCACTAGCTCGACATCCCCAGCTACACCACACGGCGGGAGCTCGGCGATGGCAACACCGTCAGATCGTGCAACTTCGATGATGGCGGTTTCATGTGCTGCCTGCCGCTTCGACACGAGCCCAACAACAGCAGGAGACTTAACCGATGTCAGTCTCATTACTCATTAGAGCCTTGCTCCCGCATCATGCGCCCAAGACAGACCTGGTGGCGGCGGTGGGTTGTGAGAAGGATGGCAGTGGTGCCGATCACCGAGGGTCTAGCAGCCGCTCGTGGGGTGCACAACTGCACATAGAGCGGGGCGAGCTGGGCTATTACAAGGGGAGCGGTTTCAGAGAACCAGCGATGAACGTATTCAGGAAATCAGGCCATGGGAGGTTGAGTCAGCGTAACCCGGGATTCCGCATATTCAGTTTAATATACATTCCCGGTCGATTCCGTTGTTGATGCATCTCGGATGGCACTGAACGTATACAAAGCAATTTTCAGGATTTGAGTTATAGTGTCTGGTTTACACAGCGCTTTGGGCGTTTTGTCTCCATGGTAATTGTCCGATTCTGTATTAGGATGTTTCCTTGTAAATTTTGTTCAGACCTTCTCTATTCCACAATGATTAATTGCTATATGCTGGATGTATTGATGGTTGCCGATATAGCACATCCTGAATTCAGAGGTTTTCATAATATTAGTGGCAATGCTAGATTACATGTCAGTTCCAAAAATTACCTGCTTCCACTTCTGATTTAATGACTGGTTATTTTATTTTATTTTGCCTTTTGCACGACTAAATTTTGGCTATAAGTAATTTCATCACGGATTATCAACCTTGTGGTTCAATGAATTGCTATGCAGCTTGATCATCGCACAAATTATATGTTCTTACCACTCCATCATCGGTGTGATTAGCACAATATGTTCTACAAAACGTGCCTTACTATGAGCTATGACTTTATGAAAAAGATGATATATCCTAAAAAATGGCCAAGTGACTCAAATCTATATTATTGCTTGTTGTCCACATTTTGAGGGTTTAGCCACTATACAAATTTATGTGGACTTCATTTTTACCTTACACGGGATAAACTTATTTTAGACCTTTTAAACTAAAATTCTAAGGGGGTCTGAAGGGAATATCGGGACAAGTATACCAACGAGAACTAGCTTTTTGTGTCTCCTTTTGCTATCCCGCTGCAACGCACGGGCATGTTTACTAGTCTATACCTAATAATAAAAGTAAAAGGGCTTTTTGTTGGTCCGTTTTTTGTTACCCCCAAAGTTAGCCGAAATTACCCCTTGCTGCCACTGCCTAAATCAAGAAAAACGGTTCGCTTCCTTCATCGCAGGCTTGCCGTCGTGCGTGAATCACCCAATCGCCTGGTTGACCGGGATCCACCAGCCCAAACGTCTTTTCCCTCCCGGTCCCGGACGATACAAAGGCCAGGCCCAGATCCATCTGCGAAGTCCCGCACAAGAGGATGAGGAGATCGTTACGAACTCAGATCTATACGATGCTTATAAATCGTCCCATCTAGCTGCTACCACGGTTCCATCAATTGTTTTTTTTGAAACGAGGCAAAAGCTTTGCCTTTTATTGATATAGGAGAAAAGAGTTGGCCCGTTTATGAGGAAAACAGGCCGAAAACCGTACAACGCGACACCACACGCCAGCCCCGAGGCTGCGCTCCACACGGGTCGACGACCAACCAGGTCGACACCACACCTCAACGCAACAGGCGGAGGTGAAAAACCGGAGCCACCGCTCCAACTACCACACCGGCCCCGAGGCCGCGCCCCGCCTGGCCGAAGACGAACCAGCCTCCGCCGAAAAACCACCAAAACACTCCACAAGTCCCATTGTCCGGTGGACATCCAAAGCGAGGCCTCAAGAGGCAAAACGACGCAAGAGCGCCGCCCACGCCTGATCCCGCGAGGGATCTAGGGTTTCCCCCGGAGAACCCGAGCGGAGAACAAGGAACACCCGCTTCGACGACGCCTTCAAGAAGTATGCGGCGCCCACAGGCGTCACCGTCGTCGGTCCTGGCCGACCGCCAAGACAGAGCTTTCGCCCAGTGAAGAATTCCAAGACCTCGCGCCCGCCCGCCAACAAGGACCGGCACAAAACCACCATCTCCAACCGCTAAGCCGTAGACGCCGACGCGCAGAGGGCAGCACAGCCCGAAGCCAACGGAGAACCGCCGAAGATCACCGTGGGCGCCGCCGGAACGCCACATAGAGGGGACGCCGACAACACCGACACGGGGCTCGAGGACGACCGCCGAAGTCCGCAGACGTGAACACCCCGCACCAACCGAAGCCGCCACCGCACAGCCAAACTGGCCCGACAGGCCCAGATCGGGCCCGCCCAACGCCGTAGCCACCAGAACCAGCACCGCCGCCAAGGCCTCCGGCTCCCACGCTGCCTGCCCAGTCGTCGCACAGCCTAGCACCACGCCGCCGCGCCGCCCATCGCTGCCAAGAACGGCCCCGGATGGCCAGCGATTCCGCACGGCCACCAAGCGCCGCCGCAGCCAGCCACGCCGGCGCCCTTCACCGCCGCGCCCGCCGCCGTCGCCGCGCCCGCAGACCGCCGCCGCGCCCGCCGTCGTCGCCGCGCCCGATGAGCTCCCTCTCACCAGGGACGCGGGAGGGAAGAAAACCGCCCCGCCGCCACCTTCCCCGGGGAGCGCGCGGCTTTGCCGGCCCCCCTCCGGCGGCGGCTAGGCAGGGGAGCGAGGGGGAGGGGACCTAGGGGCGGCGGCGGCTAGGGTTCCCCCCTGGTCGCCAGAGGAGGGCGACCGTTCCATCAATTGTGAAGATAAGATTGTTTCCGGTCGATAATTACGATCGAGCGAGCGATTTTGCAAGACGAGATTATAAGTTGTTTGCAAGGCGAGTTATGGCCAGCGCAAGGCCAAGACCAACACCTTGTCCATTGACGGTCCCTCAATTTATGCCGATTCTGTAGGAACGAAAAGTGTAGTCAAAATGAAAACAAATCCTAGCATGTTGGTCAGTTGGTCTACAGAGTGCATGGCTAAAATAGATAGTCCTACTCACCAACCAATGGAGACAGGTAATCTGATCTAGGAAGGTTTCAACGGCCTGAGATCGCCAGGAAGGTCACGAGGTCGCTCGGGAGCGTTGTGCTGCTTACAAGAGGAGATGCGCAAATTGCAGTGCTGCAACGAATCGACACCGCCGGCGCTCGTAGGGCTGCCGAGGGCTCCAAATCCAGCAAACTCGAGATGTTGATGCAGTTTCTCAGTGAGATTTAGGGCTTTGGCAAAGCAATTTGGAACTTCTTTTCCGAGAAGCAAAATCGCGAAGTGGAAGATTGGAGCCGTAGAGGGCAGGAAGATGATAGGCGTTTTTACTCAATGTGGTGGAAGATTGAATCGGTGGGACATTTGTATGCTGTTGCTGTGTATTCTTAAGCCTACCGCCTTATCATCAATGTGCAGATGGATGCATTGTTGTAGGCAGGCCACATGAATAAAGCGAAGAACAGGATCGTCGCATCCAGTCAAGAGGATGTTCCTGTTTGTGGTTCAGTATATTCGTGAGGACATCAAGCAGATTGCAGTCATCGAATGGGTCTCTCAGGACGGAGTCTACAGGATTTAGCATGTATATCTACTGGTGTCTTACCCGCAGGATGTGTTTATAAAATACACAAATCAGTCGTTAAAAGTAGTGAACGATTTCACACGGATTTTTCTACTACTTGGGCTTCCGAACTAGAGAATCATCTGTGTTGCAAGTCTACACAGTGTTCATGGTGGCTTTTAGAATGGTCTTTCAAAAAGTTATAAATCTTTTCCGTGCAGCTGGATTTATTAATCTTAGATGATATATGGGACATTATTAAGTAGTGATCTCCAAAATTAGGGGTTTGGACACTGCACCATAGAGTGTCGTGTGTCTTGAATCGCCGCCGCCACAATGTCCACATTGCCGAAGGTCCTCGGTCGGGAGGGGCGGCAATGGTCATGGTGGCTTTTAGAACGGTCTTCCGAAAAGTTATAAATCTTTTTAGGAAGTCGGTGCAGCTGGATTTATTAACCTTAGACGTCAGGGGCGGCAATGGTCATCCTAGAAGTTGGACTTTTAAGTTCACTATGCCCCATAGAAACTGTCTACCTGAGACTGTCCCTTCGTCCGCAGGTCTGACACAAGGTTAGAATCCGAGCTCTTCCAGAGTGGTATCTCATTAACAATATTTTCTGTGAAGTAGAAAACTTTTTTAGTGGACCTATTTATACTTTCTTGGTAAAATATTTTCTCTCCCGTTGCAACGTAAGGGCATGTTTCCTAGTCCCTTCATACGTAATTCTATCACGAAACAGCCATACGCCCCGGCCGTGATTTCCATTTCCAACAGATCTTCCGTTTCATTTCCATCAGATCTGTTAACTGATTCCGGTCTAAAAAGAATGGTTGAGCGACCATTTTCGTCCGCCGTGATCGGAAATGCGTCTGGGCCTCCTACAGCGGCGCGACGTAAAGTGAGTGGACCGTCCGCGGAGACGCAAACCTGGTCCAAATATGCGCCAGGTTTGCGTCTCCGCGGACGCTCGGCGGTCGCTTGGAGCGTCCTCCATTTCTTACCCGGTCCCGCATGTCAGGGACAGCGAAATCGACCGCTTCGATTTGCTTCTTGTTCCCCTTCTTTCCTGCCCAAGTGCTGCCCCCACCCCTAGCGCCGCCGTCCGGCCGTAGCGCCGCAGTAGTCGCCGTCGGCTCCGTTCTTGCCGCGCGGGAGAGCAGGAGTGTGCTCCACCGTGTACCTGCCGGCTGTTTGCGGGCGAAACGCTCCCGGTTGCGCCGCCCTTCCGCGCCGCCCACGACCTGTTCGGTCAATTGCGTCGGTAGGTTTCTTACTCGTGTTTTCAGCGCTATCGTGCGCGGCCATTGATTCGCAGTTTGTACCCACGCAGATGGACATGTGCCAGATGTTGGACAAGTGATAACCCACAAGTATAGGGGATCGCGATAGTCTTCGAGGGTAGTATAACCCAAATTTATTGATTCGACACAAGGGGAGGTAAAGAATACTTATAAGCCTTAACAACTGAGTTGTCAATTCAGCTGCACCTGGAAAAGCACTAGTAACAGGGGTGATGTGAAAGTAGCAGTAATATGAGAGCAGTAACAAAGAATACAAAGAGCAGTAATAGCAATATGAGAGCAATGGCACGAGAGAATAGTGGATACTACTTCCAATGACATGTAGAACAAGTATATTATGATGAGAGATGGACCGGGGTTCCCAGCGATCTACACTAGTGGTAACTCTCCAATAACAAATGTTGGGTGAACAAATTACAGTTGGGCAATTGACAGGAATCAAAGCATTAAGATAGAACATCAGGCTTATTAATTATGTAGGCATGTTTTCCGTATATAGTCGTACGTGCTCGCAATGAGAAACTTGCACAACATCTTTTGTCCTACCAGCCGGTGGCAGCCGGGCCTCAAGGGAAACTACTGGATATTAAGGTACTCCTTTTAATAGAGCACCGGAGCAAAGCATTAACACTCCGTGAAAACATGTGATCCTCACATCACTACCATCCCCTCCGGTTGTCCCGATTTCTGTCACTTCGGGGCCATTGGTTCCGGACAGTGACATGTGCATACAACTTGTAGATACAATCTAAGCAATAAGTATAGAGCTCAAATCTAAGATCATGCCACTCGGGCCCTAGTGACAAGCATTAAGAATAACAAGATTGCAGCAACAATAACTTCACAAACTTTATAGATAGACTAATCATAATGTATCATCCATCGGATCCCAACAAACACAACACCGATTACATCAGATGAATCTCAATCATGTAAGGCAGCTCATGAGATCATTGTATTGCAGTACATGGAGGAGAGAATACCAACTAGCTACAGCTAGAACCCGTAGTCCATGGGGGAACTACTCACGGAGCATGATGGAGGCGATGGCGTTGATGGAGATGGCTTCCGGGGGCACTTCCCCGTCCCGGCAGGGTGCCGGGACAGAGTTCTGTCCCCCGAATTGGAGTTTCGCGACGGTGGCGGCGCCCGGAGTCTTTCTGGAGTTTCGTCAATTGGTGATGCGTTTTTAGGTCGAAAGGGATTATATAGGCGAAGAGGCGGCGCAGGGGGGCACCTGGGGGCGCCACACCCTAGGCCGGCGCGGCCTAGGCCTGGCCCGCGCCGCCATGTGGTGTGGTGGCCCCCTGGCCCCTCTCCGACTCTTCTTCGGTGTTCTGGAGCCTTCCGAAGAAAATAGGAGGTTTTGCGTTGATTTCGTCCAATTCCGAGAATATTGCCCGAACAGCCTTTCTGGAACCAAAAACAGCAGAAAACAGGAACTGGCGCTGTGGCATCTTGTTAATAGGTTAGTTCCGGAAAACGCATAAAAACATCATAAAGTGCAAGCAAAACATGTAAGTATTGTCATAAAACAAGCATGGAACGACAGAAATTATGGATACGTCGGAGGCGTATCAGCATCCCCAAGCTTAGTTCCTGCTCGTCCCGAGCAGGTAAACGATAAAAAGAATAATTTCTGTAGTGACATGCTACTTACATAACCTTGATCATACTATTACAAAGCATATGAAATGAATGAAGTGACTCAAGGCAATGATCTATAGTTGCTAAAAAGTAGATAACATATAGCAAAACTTTTCATGGAGAGTACTTTCAAAACAAGCATCAATAGTCTTGTACAAGAGTTAACTCATAAAGCAATAAATTCAAAGTAAAGGCATCGAAGCAACACAAAGGAAGATATAAGTTTCAGCGGATGCTTTCAACTTTCAACATGCATATCTCATGGATATTGTCAACACAAAGTAATATGATGAATGCAAATATGCAAGTATGTAAGAATCAATGCACAATTAACACAAGTGTTTGCTTCTAAGATGGAAGGAAGTAGGTAAACTGACTCAACATAAAGTAAAAGAATGGTCCTTCAAAGAGGAAAGCATCGATTGCTATATTTGTGCTAGAGCTTTGGTTTTGAAAACATATAGAGAGCATAAAAGTAGAGTTTTGAGAGGTGTTTGTTGTTGTCAACGAATGGTAATGGGTACACTAACTACCTCGCCAACCGGACTTTCAAGAGCGGCTCCCATGAATTATTATTTTTGTGTGGCACTCCTTCCAACCTTTCTTTCACAAACCATGGCTAACCGAATCCTCGGGTGCCTGCCAACAATCTCATACCATGAAGGAGTGCCTTTTTATTTTAGTTTTATTATGATGACACTCCTCCCAACCTTTGCTTACACAAGCCATGGCTAACCGAATCCTTCGGGTGCCTTCCAACAATCACATACCATGGAGGAGTGTCTATTTGAGTTAATTAATCCGGGACTGGGAATCCCATTGCCAGCTCTTTTTGCAAAATTATTGGATAAGCGGATGTGCCACTAGTCCATATGAGAGTCCGTCAAAAGTAAATGACAAGGTTGAAAGCTAAACACCACATACTTCCTCATGAGCTATAAAACATTAACACAAATTGAGAAGCATTTTGAATTATTTAAAGGTAGCACTCAAGCAATTTACTTTGGAATGGCAGGAAATACCACATAGTAGGTAGGTATGGTGGACACAATTGGCATAGTGGTTGGCTCAAGGATTTTGGATGCATGAGAAGTATTCCCTCTCGATACAAGGATTAGGCTAGCAAGGTTGTTTGAAGCAAACACAAGTATGAACCGGTACAGCAAAACTTACATAAGAACATATCGCAAGCATTATAATACTCTACACTGTCTTCCTTGTTGCTCAAACACTTTTACCAGAAAATATCTAGACCTTAAGAGAGATCAATTATGCAAACCAATTTTAACAAGCTTTACGGTAGTTCTCCACTAATAGGTTTAAACTACATGCAAAAACTTATGATCTACTTGAGAGCTCAAAACAATTTCCAAGTGTCAAATTATCCACAACATATGAGGCATTTTCTTTTCCCAACCAAATAACCAATAAGTATTGTAGCTTCCAACTTTTATCATTGAACATTAAAAGTAAAACGAAGAACAAGTGTTCATATGAAAAAGCGGAGCGTGTCTCTCTCCCAATCAAGGATTGCTAGGATCCGATCTTATTCAAACACAACAAAAATAAAACATACAGACGCTCCAAGTGAAACACATATGATGTGACTGAATAAAAATATAGTTTCAGGGGAGGAACCTTATAAGTTGATGAAGAAGGGGATGCCTTGGGCATCCCCAAGCTTAGACGCTTGAGTCTTCTTGAAATATGCAGGGATGAACCACGGGGGCATCCCCAAGCTTAGACTTTTCACTCTTCTTGATCATATATCATCCTCCTCTCTTGACCCTTGAAAACTTCCTTCACAACAAACTTCTCATAAACTTCATTAGAGGGGTTAGTACTAAAAAAAAACTTGAATCCACCTTGGTCCTGTAGTGACATATTGCAAGAACTCAATAAAACATTAGCTACAGCTCTCTACGTCTAGAAAACCTCGCTTAAAGTCCACAAGAGACAATGCAAAAAAACAGAGACAGAATCTGCCAAAACAGAACAGCCAGTAAAGACGAATTTTAATAAAATACTTCCGTTGCTCAAATCAGAAAACTCAAAACTAATGAAAGTTGCGTACATATCTGAGGATCACTCACGTAAATTGGCATAATTTTCTGAGTTACCTACAGACAATTTTGCCCAGATTCGTGACAGCAAAGAAATCTGTTTCTGCGCAGAAATCCAAATCTAGTATCGACCTTCGATTAGAGGCTTCACTTGGCACAACAAAACACAAAACTAAGATAAGGAGAGGTTGCTACAGTATTAAACAACTTCCAAGACACAAATATAAAATAAAGTACTGTAGCAAAATAACACATGGGTTATCTCCCAAGAAGTTGCTTTCTTTATAGCCATTAAGATGGGCTCAGCAGTTTTAATGATGCACTCGCAAGAAATAGTATTTGAAGCAAAAGAGAGCATCAAGAGGCAAATCCAAAACACATTTAAGTCTAACATGCTTCCTATGCAAAGGAATCTTGTAAATAAACAAGTTCATGAAAAGCAAAGTAACAAGCATAGGAAGATAAAACAAGTGTAATTTCAACAATTTCAGCATATAGAGAGGTGTATTAGTACCATGAAAATTTCTACTACCATATTTTCCTCTCTCATAATAATTCTCAGTAGCTTCATGAATAAACTCAACAATATAACTATCACATGCAGCATACTTTCCATGATTTCCAAACACATAATTTTTATCAAGTTCAAGAATAGTGGAATTAAAACTTTCAAACTTACTTTTATTAATAATATAACAAGGTAGTTGATCAATCTCAAGAGATATGGGACTTATAGAATAAGTCAAGAACTCTCCAATCCCATTTTCATTAGTAGTACAATTAATTTTATCAAGTAACATAGGACCATCATCTAGAGCTTTATCATAAATATTTGCTACGCAAAATTCTTTAGTACCATGCATTTCGACATCAGGCACAAACAAAGCATTATCATATGATTTATCAAAGTAGCATGGATTATCATATATAACAGTAGCATAATTATTCTCACAAGTTTTACTCGTAGGTACTATTTCAAGAGAATCCACAGGAACATAACATTCAACCTCTTTCGGTAAGCATGGAGGACAATCAAATAGTGTAGGAGATAAAGAGTTACTCTCATTAGAAGGTTGGCATGGGTAGCTAATCCATTCTTCCCCCTTTTGTTCGTCGCTCTCCTCTTCCTTTTCATCCAATGAGCTTTCAATTTCATCAATTTCCTCCTCTTTTTCATCCAATGAGCTTTGAGGTTCATCAGTTTCTTCTTCCACAGGTTCCTGCAAATTGTGAGTGCATTCTTGTGCATTAATGTGTCTCTCTTTATAATCAAGGATATAAGGATTCCTACTGTAGCATTCTATGCAAGAATTAAGGATAGTAGAGACATAATCTTTAAGGTCCTTACAAATAGCACAAGTTTCATAATTCTCAACCATGAAGGATTCTATCTCGGAGGCTCCCATAAATAAGACAAATTGTTCTACCTCTTCGAACCCATAATGAATATAGAAATTCCGATTATAGCTCTTAATAAAATATTCCTCACTAAAGCCACATTGAAATTTAAGATGTTTATCCTGTTGAGAGCAACAGTTTATATCATGGCGTCTAAGCAAGATTCTAGCAATTGTATTTAATTTTTCTATCATAGCACTCATTATTTTACCAGTTCTTGATTCTCTATAACAATTATAACATTCCATAAGCTCCAAGTAGGTTGTTGGTTCTCCCATAACAACAGTTTTTAATTTTTTGGTTTTTCAAATTTTTATGTATTTTTGGGTATATGAGACAAATAAAACAAGACAAAAATAAACTAAGCAAAAGTAAACTACGCAAACTAATACTAGACAGAAATAAACTAAGCACAAATAAACTAGACAAAAGTAAACTAAGCAAAACAAAATAAAATAAAACAGAGAGAGAGGTAGAGTGTACTCCCCAGGTGAACTTATGAGTAGAGCTATGCCTCCCCGGCAACGGCGCCAGAAAACAGTCTTGATAACCCACAAGTATAGGGGATCGCGATAGTCTTCGAGGGTAGTATAACCCAAATTTATTGATTCGACACAAGGGGAGGTAAAGAATACTTATAAGCCTTAACAACTGAGTTGTCAATTCAGCTGCACACTGAAAAGCACTAGTAACAGGGGTGATGTGAAAGTAGCAGTAATATGAGAGCAGTAGTAACAGAATACAGCAGTAATAGCAATATGAGAGCAATGGCACGAGAGAATAGTGGATACTACTTCCAATGACATGTAGAACAAGTATATTATGATGAGAGATGGACCGGGGTTCCCAGCGATCTACACTAGTGGTAACTCTCCAATAACAAGTGTTGGGTGAACAAATTACAGTTGGGCAATTGACAGGAATCAAAGCTTTAAGATAGAACATCAGGCTTATTAATTATGTAGGCATGTTTTCCGTATATAGTCGTACGTGCTCGCAATGAGAAACTTGCACAACATCTTTTGTCCTACCAGCCGGTGGCAGCCGGGCCTCAAGGGAAACTACTGGATATTAAGGTACTCCTTTTAATAGAGCACCGGAGCAAAGCATTAACACTCCGTGAAAACATGTGATCCTCACATCACTACCATCCCCTCCGGTTGTCCCGATTTCTGTCACTTCGGGGCCATTGGTTCCGGACAGTGATATGTGCATACAACTTGTAGATACAATCTAAGCAATAAGTATAGAGCTCAAATCTAAGATCATGTCACTCGGGCCCTAGTGACAAGCATTAAGAATAACAAGATTGCAGCAACAATAACTTCACAAACTTTATAGATAGACTAATCATAATGTATCATCCATCGGATCCCAACAAACACAACACCGATTACATCAGATGAATCTCAATCATGTAAGGCAGCTCATGAGATCATTGTATTGCAGTACATGGAGGAGAGAATACCAACTAGCTACAGCTAGAACCCGTAGTCCATGGGGGAACTACTCACGGAGCATGATGGAGGCGATGGCGTTGATGGAGATGGCTTCCGGGGGCACTTCCCCGTCCCGGCAGGGTGCCGGGACAGAGTTCTGTCCCCCGAATTGGAGTTTCGCGACGGTGGCGGCGCCCCTGGAGTCTTTCTGGAGTTTCATCAATTGGTGATGCGTTTTTAGGTCGAAAGGGATTATATAGGCGAAGAGGCGGCGCAGGGGGGCACCTGGGGGCGCCACACCCTAGGCCGGCGCGGCCTAGGCCTGGCCCGCGCCGCCATGTGGTGTGGTGGCCCCCTGGCCCCTCTCCGACTCTTCTTCGGTGTTCTGGAGCCTTCCGGAGAAAATAGGAGGTTTTGCGTTGATTTCGTCCAATTCCGAGAATATTGCCCGAACAGCCTTTCTGGAACCAAAAACAGCAGAAAACAGGAACTGGCACTGTGGCATCTTGTTAATAGGTTAGTTCCGGAAAACGCATAAAAACATCATAAAGTGCAAGCAAAACATGTAAGTATTGTCATAAAACAAGCATGGAACGACAGAAATTATGGATACGTCGGAGGCGTATCACAAGTTCCGCGCGGAGGTCGTCGACTCCTCTTCCGACGAGGAGTCCGATGAGTCGATGCAGACTTTGGCAACAACTGCGGCCTCCATGATCCACGAGTTCACCTCTAACCCGGGGCTGCAGCACCGGGGCTCTGTGAAGGGCCGCGCCAAAAACCTGCCGCGCAACAGAGTGGAAGGGCACGCCCGCCTCCACAAGGACTACTTCCACCTCACTGATCCGATCTTCCCGGAAAAAATGTTCCGGCGCCGATACAGGATGTCAAGGGACCTGTTCTTGGTCATTCTACGGGGCGTCAGAAACTACGACCCCTACTTCCAATGCAGGAGCGATGCAACAGGTGCGTTAGGCTTCACCTCCTACCAAAAATGCTCCGCGGCTATTCACATGCTCTCATATGGAATGGCTGCGGATATATTCGATGAGTATCTTCGAATGGGTGAGAGCACCTGTCTTGAGGCCATGTACAGGTTTTGCCGAGCCGTGATTGCCGTGTTCGGAGAGTATTACTGTAGGGAGCCAACTGTTGAGGATACAAGGCGCCTCCTGTCTATCAACGAGTCTAGAGGCTTCGTAGGAATGATTGGCAGCATAGATTGCATGCACTGGCAGTGGAAAAACTGTCCATTTGGATGGCAGGGTGCGTACAGTGGGCATGAGGAGGGAAGAACTGTCATTCTTGAAGCTGTCATATCTCAAGATTTATGGATTTGGCATTCATTTTTTGGCATGGCCGGTTCCAACAATGACATCAATGTGTTGCACCGATCATCGATTTTCAACCGGCTCATGCAAGGCAAAGCTCCCCGGGTGAGCTATGAGATCAATGGAAATGCATATGACAAGCCATATTATCTTGCTGATGGCATCTACCCTGACTGGGCCACATTGGTGAAGATTGCCCGTAATCCAAACTCCGAGAAGACGAGAAGGTTTGCCAAGATGCAAGAGTCTTGAAGGAAAGATGTGGAGCGCGGATTTGGTGTGCTCCAAGCTCGGTGGACAATTGTCCATCACCCGGCAAGAACATGGTCGCTGAAGACCATGCATGAGGTGATGACATGCTGCGTGATCATGCACAACATGATCGTTGAGAACGAGCGTCCTGATGGCCACAATGAGAACCAATGGGATTTCCAAGGTGAGCTGGTTGCGCCATTTCCTAGAGCTTCATCTTGGCAGGACTATCTACATAGGAATGTAGAAGTCACTGACGAGAACGTCTCCAAACAGCTGCAAACGGATCTGATTGAGCATCAGTGGACATTGGCTGGCTATGAAGATCATGCCTAGAGAAATACTATCTTATTTTCATGTCGACTTTTAAATGTAATAACTATGACTTTGTTGATTTCCTTATTTTGTTGTTTGGAAACTTCATAAATTGATGCAAACGCGAAAAAGCGTCTGCCCGCTGGAGCCACCCCTAGGTGCAAACGGACGCGCGGACAAAAACGGTCTGTCGAGCGTCCGCCGCGCGACGCAAACGGATATTTCGGACGTCCGAAATGCGTCGCGCCGCTGGAGATGCCCTTATGTAAATAGTATTTGTAGAATCAATTCAATTAAAATGCCTCAACTATTTGTAGAATGAATTCAATTGAGATATATCTATTTTTAGAGGCACTTTCATTAAATGCCACTAAATATTGTATCTTTAGATCAAGTACAATCAATAACTCCTAGTTAGCCGGCTATAAAGATTAAAATAGTATATTATTGCTTAGTTGGAGGAGAGAGAAGAGGAGAGAGAAGGGAGGTGGACTCTTATGCAATAGTCAGCTCTTCCACGTGCTCCTAGGCACTTTGTGAGAGTGAAATGTGGACCATATGTTAGTAAAGTACTTCATTCTTATAGCTAACTATTTTACATGTTAGCTATATGGTGACTACAAATGACATGACATCTTGTTATAGCCAGCAGTTGGCTATATTATTGGAATGGAAAACGCTGCTGATCAGCCGACCGATCAGGAGCAGATAATCGGTCGTTGCTCCAACCCGCACGTGATGGGTCCCACTGTTCCTCTCCAAGTCACGCCTCTCCCACCTCGCTGGCACCGGCCGCCCCCCGCCGCTACCGCCATGAGCGCCCTGCAGGCCTCCCTCCTCCTCCGCCCCCTCCCCTCGCCCCTTCCCCAACGCCGCCGTCTTCCACTCCCCCAACTCCCTCTCCTTCCCGCACCACCGCCGCCTCCCGCTCTCCCTCCGCGCATTGGCCTCCGACGGGCCCTCCCAGTCCCCCGAGCCTCCCGCCGCGGCCGCCGCGGCGGCGGAGGTCCCCGCTCCCGAGGGCGGCAAGGAGGAGCTGGAGGACTTGGTGGACAGAGCTAGGGTTTGGGCCGTCGCCTTCGCGGCCGCCATCGTCAACGCCGCCAGGAGGTTCTTCGACTGGGTCGTGTCTGGCGACTGGATGAGCTGGTGGCCCTTCTGGCGACCCGACCGCCGCCTGCAGCGCCTGATCGACGACACCGACGCTGACCCCAAGGACGCCGCCAAGCAGAGCGCGCTGCTCCACGAGCTCAACAAACATTAATTATTGTTGTAAATATATTAGTAATTTGTTGTAATTATATTTTTGTAACCGGAAGTGTTTTTTGTTAAATTTGTTCTGCTATTGTTGTAAACACTCAAATTAGTTGTTGTTTTTGTTATTAATTAATGTTGTAAATATATTATTAATTTGTTGTAAATATATTTTTAGCATGGAGATTGATGTTTTTTTGTTAAAGTTGTTGTTGGCTATTATTGTAAACACCCAAATTAGTTGTTGTTTTTGTTGTTAATTAATGTTGTAAATATATTGAGGATTTGTTGTAAATATATTTTTGGCATGGAAACTTATGTGAACACCCAAATGAAAAATGTAGATTTTGTTGTTAATTTATTGTTGTAAATATTTTACTGGTTTGTTCTAAAGATATTTCTGAAATGAAAGCAGACTTTTATTGTAAACATCCAAATAAAATAATGTTGGTTTTTGTTATTAATTATTGTTGTAAGTATGTTTTCCGATTTGTTGTAAAGATATTATTGCATGGAAACTGACTATTATTGTAAACACCCAAATAAAAAATATTGTTTTTGTTGTTAATTATTATTGTAAATATATTGATAATTTGTTGTACATATATGTGAAGATTTACTGTGAAAATTTTGTTGTAATACTTTTTATTTTTTGTACACAAAGCGGCGGGTTTTTGTTGCTATACTAAACAGCGGGTTTTGTTGTAAATATCTAAAAGTTTGGGGGCAAAGGGAAACACGTGTTCGGTTTAAACTGATAGGTTTAGGACCGCGGGTTGATTTTCCAAAAACCAGGGGGCAAAATGCAAAAACGTTTGCTGCTGCTATTTTTGGCCGGTAGATCGCGATCCAACGGCCGGGACAGCAACCGATTTCAGCAGGGCACGTCGGCCGACCGACGCTGAGCGCTGCCCTATTGGAATTGCTCTTAGAGGCGCTTCACTTAAGGTGCCCCCAAAGATAGTATTAATAGAGGCACATTCGTCTATATACCTCTAAAGATGATTTTTAGAGGCAGTTTGGTAAAGTGCCTCAACGGAAAATGCCCCAAAAATTAACCTCTCCCATAGTGTACGTGCAGTATACGGAGCTGACCTCCTCCAGTTTTTTCGAAAATGACCTCCTCCAGTTATTGATGTAATGCAAGGTAATAGACCTTCGCAGAGAGAAAATCAAGGTTCAGAAGCTTCTGGATAATGCAGCAGAACAGAGAGGGAGTGGGAGCACGCATAATAGTACATTGATGAGCCTATGCGCTGGTTCAGAAATAAACGGTCACATTCAGACATATATTCAGAGTAAACACCAGGGTATTATCGGATTTCAGAATTTAGAGGGTTGATTAGCTATGGTTTCGTGGTTTACGAAGGCGGGTGAACGGAGGCTACAGGCTAGGGTTACAGCCCAAGGAAAAAGGGCTAGGGTTACAATCCAAGGAGAAAGATAAAGAGATTAAGAGCTAAATATCCATAGCGAATGACTCACAAGGAAGTGACAGGTGAAGAGAAAGTGAGCTTGTCAAATCTCAACCAGTGATCGTTGATCGACAGCTGACCATCCAGTTGTCCGATCGAAGATCTGCGCTTCTAGGGAGTTATCCTCTAACACGAACCATTAAATTATTCTGCGACACATTGGATCACAGTTAAACCCTACCGATGGAGCCAAGGGAAACGGAAAGTGAGTTAACTGAGTCTTATTCTGTGACGCATTGAATCACAGGTGAACGCTACGGATGGAGCCGAGGAAAACGGAAAGTGAGCTAACTGAATCTTCATAAGATAGTTCATCAGGTAGACAGTCCTGACACATAGCCCGAAACAATTCTCGCCTCACATCCTTCTCAGCGGCTGGAGATGCTTTTAATTAGCCTTTGGCAACAGCAGCCCATCAGCAATTTGTTTTTGCTTAAATCCATGTAGCACATCGCTCCGCACGTTGAGCCAGCCCAGCCTGCGTGGAGTCATGGACACGTCGAGACCGTGGCCTATTCGACCTGTCCCGACTACCGAACCACGGAACGAGAGGCCCAACGAGCGAGGTCGTCCTGAAGCCCGATTGATCACATCAAGCCAGCAAAGTGTTTCTCCATTTTTAAAAAGAAAGGCTAGCAGGATTTTTCCTCACGCTTTTATTTTATCATTATGTTAGAATCATCTGTGTCTGCTACTAGCTAGGTGCCTAGGTCTACTCACCCAAGAAAACATCAGCTAGGACTTATCGTAGGTACCTTCATTGTTGTAGGGTTGAAAATGAAAGAGAAATTTTTCTTCTGTTTCCGAAGAAAAAGGAAATAGAGGACCAAATACGGAGAGGAAACGACATTTGAAGGAAAAGAAACGGAAACGGCAAAATCATAAATGAAAACGGAAAAGAAAACGAGGGAGCCCTTTCCGACGGAAAGAGAAACGGCAGAGGAAATTCCGGATAAATAAATACGAAAAGTTTCCGAAAATATAACCTAGAGAGGCCTGTGTATTTAGTAGGCCTACATTTACACATGAGATTGGGCTTGGCCACGTCTCAAGTCCACTAACTACTCTAACCCTAATCACTTTGTATAGTTATGCGTGCATGCAGCCGTTAAACTATGTGTGTTACTTTATGTTGAATTGCCGTTTGTCAAAGTAAAGTGATATATCTTATCTTATTATTTTTATTTATGTGTGTCTTTCTGTCTACAAATCAATGTATTATATCGCATTGTGTTGTGGTAAATATCCGTTTTCTACAAATCAAGGTATTATACCGCATTGTGTTGTGGTAAATATCCGTTTTCGTAACATATCCGCTACGTATTCGTTCTGTATTCATATCCGATGATTTCCATTTTTTATTCATTTCCGGAGTTTTCGATTCCGACAAAATAGAGGGAAACAAAAACGATAAAGCATGTTTCCGTCCGTTTCCGTTTCATTTTCAACCCTACATTGTTGACATGATATTACTAAACTCTTCTACCAAATAGTTATTTATTTTTCTGTCTGTTGATTTTGTTTTATTTTTCTTTTACTCTCCTCTTTCCTTATTCAAGGAAATACATTAATAATATAATAATATCAATTCGTAATTGCTTATGAACACCTGAATGATTTTTTGAACTCAACTGAACCTTTTTTTTAAATCTATAAAGTTTACTCTGCCAGCAACCCAGATTGCTTTCCATGCACGTACTCCTAAGCCTTTTTCCACTCTTTGTTTCTAATCATTTTACTGTCTAAGAGAATTCATAGATATTTGAAAGGGAGATCGTCCACAGCAGAAGTAAAGATCAGACTATATTATTCCTTTCTATTAGAAGCTTCGCCAAAATAGCACAAGTTGCTCTTATCGAAATTATTCATCGATCCTGACATTTGTTTAAACATGCATAACAAAACAAACTTCAGATTTTTTGCACTCTCAACATCATCTTCAATGAAAAAAAAAACCGTATCGTCCACATATTTTTAGATGACTAAGGGTGACTTCTTTTGGGCTTCCTGGCCGGCTTCTAGGTGGCACACCGCTGAAGCCCAAAAGAAGTCTCTAGCTTCAGCCCGACTTATTTCCACCGAGAAGCCCAATTTACATGTATAGGCAGAAACTGCTCGTGAGGTGTTTCTCCGCCGTTTCCCGAGCTTCTGCGATAGAGAGCGAACAAGTACGCATGCTTACCCTTGACTTTCGTTCTTTTCACAGCAAGAATGCCACTCCACCGAAATATTTGCTCAGCCCAAGTCACACCCGGGGATTCAATCAAGAAAAAAAAAAGATCGACACATCGCTCACATCTCCTTTTCCTCTTACCTCGCTCGCCGCCGCTCACCACGCCGCCGCCCCAGCCTTTGCCCCCGCCGCTCCTCCAGCCGCTGACCCCGCTGCCTCCGCTCACCCCAACGCTGACCCGCCGCCGCAGCTCTCCCGTCCCCAACCGGCATCACCGACCTCGTCCTCTAGCAGTTACCCGTCCCCAACCTGCTACCTCTGCCTCGTCCTGCCAACCGGCGACGTCAACCTCATCCTCTCCGTAGCAGCCACGTCGAGCTCGTCCTCCCTATAGCGGCGATATCCAGCTCTTCTTCCCAACCAACTCGGCTCCGATCTGTGATATCAATTGTTCTCTGGATATTTTCTGGTATTGCATTGTCGTTGTACTGCTGCTCCATCTCCGCGTTCGCTAGCATCTTCTTGATGCTGCTCAGTTGCCGTTGCTGATACTTGTACTTGCTACTGTTATTGTTTGCTACTTCAGTTATTTTTGTGGCCTTCGTCAAACAAAATTCACCACTGTCAAACTTCAGATTCAGATCTGGTGCAGTTTTCACGATGTGCTTGATTCAGCCCAACAAATTATGTACAGCAACAATATCTATCTATTAAACAACAGAAAGTTTAGGGGTATTACAAACTTTGTACAACTCAAGACAGAAATTAAGCTGATATTTCAGAAGCTCAAAAGAAGTGCAACAACAGTTTCTGAGAGCTTCTCTCCACCGAAGTTTTTTCCCACCGAAATCTATAAGCCGGCTTCTCCATAAGCTTAAGCCCAAAAGAAGTGTCCCTAAGCCATCAGCAATCATATCCAGCATCAAACCTTTGATAAGGCCACCACGTTTTTTTTCTTTCTAGAATAATAGCTAGTGCATCTACAACTAAGTTTAAAAGTTTAGGAGATAAGGGTTCCTCCTGTCTCAAACCTTCATGTAGAAAAATAGGAGCCAATCAAGTTATTAACTTTAAATCCCCAGTTTGTCTCCCCTTACTATGCTCATAATCATATCACATAACTTGTGAGGACATCCTTTGAGTCTTAGAATTTCTAACAAAAAGGCCACTTAATTTTGTCTTAGCATTTTTTTAAAATCAATCTTGAACGTCAGCCCAGGTTTTTTTGTCACTTGCAAGGCCTCAAGGTGTCATTTAGAATATTAACACCTTCCAAGATATTCCTATTTTTAAGAGAGGCGGTTTGGTTTTATGAATCAGGGGACACACCATGGATGAGAGCGTGTTCATCAAAAGCTTTGTAATAATTTTAAAACCCACGTTGAGTAGACAAATAGGCTAAAATTTCCTAAAACAGATTTAATAAGAAAATAGAACGAAAGCAAATGAAATAGATTTAATAAGACAGTAGGTCAATTATGTATAAAATGTTATCATTAATAAAGTAGATTTAATAACATATTAAACTACAAACGCATCAACAAATAAACAAATAAATAGATTTGAAGCAAATGAATAAAACACAAAAGAAATCCGATATCAATATGCACAGAAAACAAAAAATCTAGCCGCGCACCGCCCCCACTAGTTCCTCTCCAAAGAAACAAACTAGCTACAGAGAACCGTCCACTCTTTGCTCTGTGACTCTGTTAGCTTCTTCCTCCCCTCATTTTCCGCTCCACAGATTCCTGTCTCAAACCATGTCCACCGAAGCTCGCTCCAAGTCGAGTTGCCGAGCCTTGGATGATGAGGTGGTCGTCCCGCTGCTGGCCCGGCTCACCACCCTCAAGACTATCCTCGCCAGCACCCCGGAGTCAACATCTAGCGGTGCTGGGGCTATGAGGTCCGAGGCCCGAGCCCTGCTGGAGAAGATCGAGCGGCAGATGGCTCAACTGAAGGATGTCGTCGGCCGGATCGACAAGACCGAGAAGGAAATCAGGTACAGCTTTGACCCCGTAGAGCGGCACGTCGACGATGCAATCCGGGCTGCGGATAAAATGGAAGGGATATGCTCCAAGCTCCGCGAGGTTGACGCGGAGATGGCAAGTATCCAGGCCAAGGTGCACAAAGCCTACAACCTTGCAAAAGACTGCGGGCAAGGAGAGGGAGATAGAGGAGCTCCATCACGGCGAGCTGTGGCGTTCAGTAATGGCCGATCCTCGGTGATAAACGAGAGGACGGAGGAGATCTGGCGTAGCCCGCAGATGCAGCACATCAGACTCGTCGTCCGCGGGCTGGACGAGCAACTGCGGGGCTGTCTTATCTGCCTCGCCGCATTCCCCGAGGGGGACGCCATCATCAAGAAGCGAGTTCTCATCCATTGGTGGATAGGTGAGGGATTCGTAGCCTCCTCAAAAGAGGGAAGCCGCCGATTCAAAGACCTTGTTGACAAGGGATTCATCATCCCTCTAGGGAAGGATCACTGCGACAAGATCCATCGGTGCAGGCTAATGCCATGGTTGCGGGAATCGCTGGCCGGCTTAGCCAACCGCAGGAACTTTCTTGATGCGGAAGAATCGACAGATTTCACCGGGAGAAGCCGCGCGTTTCTGCGCAGCAGGAGGACGTCGTCGCCCATAAATTTCAATACGGCGGTGACAACTGTCTACAACATGGGCCGGAAGCACGTCCAGCTTGACAAGGGCTGTTTCGCCGGAAAGAAGAATCTGAGCAGTCTGCAGCTTGGGCAGTGGCGAGAGTTTGCCCCCCTCGAGCAAGTTACCAACCCTGACCGAAGTCACATTGAGGTCAGCGGCACGGAGCGATTGGCGGAGTTGGGCCAGTGCAACAATTTAAGGTATGTCAGCTTCCGTGGAATCTCAAGGATCGAAACTCTTCCTGATTCCATAGGCAAACTGCGTCATCTTGTCGTGCTCGACCTGCACGCTTGCCATAATCTGCAGGAATTGGGGCAGGAGGTCACTAAACTCGATCACCTCCAGTACCTGGACTTGTCCGAGTGCCACCTGCTGACCGGCATGCCCAAAGGGATAGGACGCCTCACACGGCTGGAGGTGCTTAAAGGGTTTGTGATAGCCAACTTCAAAAGTAAAGACCTTTGTCATCTGAATGAGCTCTCAAAACTCCCTCAACTTAGAAAGCTCAGCGTTATCATTGGCAAAACGGCAGTGCCGGCGGTGGGCGAGTTCAAGAAGCTTGGCGAGTTCCAAAGTATCAAAGCATTGACAATAGCATGGGGTGTGCAGTTCTCCACAGCTGGGGATAAATCAACCAACACTTCCGCAATCGCCAACATGGAGTTCGTCCTTCCTCCCCATCTCGAGAAACTTGACCTTCGTGGTTTCCCACTACCCGATTTCCAAAAGTGGGCTCATCCGAAGCATGTCAAGAAGCTATATATCAGGGGAGGCAATCTGAGGACACTAGGTGAAGACCAAGATTGGGAAGTAGAGGTTCTGCGTCTGAGATTCCTCAAGGATTTCAACTACGATCATGACAGGCTTCAGCATTCATTCAAGAAACTCACATCTGATCTCACTCTGATTCATGAGTGCCCCAATTTCAATACCTAACATTCAAAATGTTGTTATTGTTTTTGATGATATTTTATCGAGGAGTGCTCATGTGCTTTCCAAGACTTTTTTTGCACGCTTCCCAAAGCAGCTGGATGGCTGTGATCACCGCAGGGTGCAACTGCCCACATCCCACGACGCACTCCTCCTAATCACAGCCTTTGATCTTGCTTTGAAAGTTGTGCAAATCAAACTTTCAGAAAGCACCGGAGCACAAGTCTATTTTATCTCACAGTTGTAATTGTCAATTGGCACAAATTATTTGTTCCAGGGAAAGTTTGGATTGAAAAAAAGGTGTGCTTTTCTTGCTTGACGTATGGTGCATTTAATTTTAGGTTTTTTGTTTTAATCCCCCTTAATACAAATCTCTGAATTTTGGGGAAAGTATTTTTCATTCGGCGAAACATTGAGCCTCACCAATGTGAGAAAATCAATACGAGTAACCAATCAGACCCTGACAATTGCTATAGCTGCAGTCTTCAGCGAGGAGGACATGGGCGATGCGACAAATTCCATTCCTAGCGTTGGACACCACGATGGCCTTGGGGTCCTTGCAGCCACAGCCGAGCACGAAGCGCCAAACAATTTCCTCATCGCCATATCGGGGTTCATCCGCTCCCTCGTGCGCTCGGCATGTAGGCAGGGCGGCGGTGGTGGTGTGGAGCTCGGCATGTAGGCCAAGATGGGAGGGAAGAAGGGCAACACGCCAGTGGGTAGCAACAATACGACCGGCTTGCGGATGGAGGCCGGTGTGTTGGTGGTTTGGAGCTCGGCATCGAGCTTGCGGGCCATAGATTAGGTGTGTGGTAGCTAGGTAGGAAGTGATAGAGGAGAGAGGAGAGTGATTTGAGCCTTTTTGACGGATTAGTGGGACACGTAACATACACATGTGTGAATCATTGTGTACGGCGCCCTCGTTTCATATATCGGGGCTTGTGTTGGGAACGCGGAACACAATTTAGACAATGACGGAATAAAAAGGACCATTTAAGGTGACTACGAGTGTCCTCCAAATGCCTTTGAGACGTGGTTTGGAGAGCGATGATTAGAGGTACTAGATTTAAATGTGCGCCTTGGCGCACGATCTCGTGGAACTCGTGTCAATGTAAACTCTATATAACGGACAGAGTATAGAACCAGGAAATATCTTATAGTAGCAAACACTCAATGACTATGTCAAAAGCAACAGAAATAAAAAAGGAATAACAAAAGCATTATCTACAAATGGTCTTCGGAGGCCACGTCGGAGGAAAACTCTGATTGTTTTAGTTGGATTAATACATTATCTCTCTATATAACCTTGGATTTTCCAAACTGTTCGGCCATGCCTCAAATGCTCTTCTGATAAGTCATCATTAGATTGCTATAGAAATGAAATACTCGCACTTTGCTTTTCTACCTCTGTCTCAAGGTTCCTGGTGGAAGCGTGAGACTGTTGTAAGTCTGACAGAGCTGTGTCCTTCTCTTCACGTAGTGTTACAATTTTCTCAAGCAATCTGCTCCTTGATTACTCCCATCTCTTATTCAAGCTAGCATTGCAATTCTTCTTGTCTTCATCAGCAAGTTGCTCCTCAATTCTAAGATTCTCAATTGAAACCACATACTGCTGCAACTCTAAGAGGGTTTTATCTTGTCTTGAAATGCTACAATTTCAGCATGTAAACTAACCATGGCCTCTTCAGATCGTTTCTTCAGGTCAGAGTTACTCTTCTGCAGATCTTCATTGGTAGGCTGTAGAATATAGTTGCTTTCTCTTTGCTGCTCTAACTCACATTCAAGGCTCTTGACTGAAGCATTTGACTTTTGTAAATAATAAAGGGCGTGTCCCTTCTATTCTTGTTACAGAATGATCTTTTGCATATTAGTCTTAGCATCTTCCAGCTGCCTATCCAAGCTAGAATTTTTCTCCTGTAGAATACTCTTAGAATGAAAATGAAAAATGGAAATTAGACATGGAAAGACAGAAATGATCAATTATGTTTTTATTTCCAGCGCACCATGATGATGACATAAAAACCGGTGCCTCACATCTTCTCTTGTTTTAGATTTGCTTCTATTGAAGGGTCGTGATTTTGTACAGTAGTAAAAACAGTTGCAGGATATTCTGAATGAGGTCAAGGAAAAAGAAAATACTACTAAATGATGATTGTATGGTTAGTGTCAAGTACAGAGAATGCATCAAAACATTGCATGGATGATGTCCAGCAGGACACGGGTGAGCTTTTAAAAGAAAAAGGTCAGCCAAGAATAATGCATATGCCCGTATAGTATTATAATGTGTTATCTTTTTAGACTTCAGATTTTATGCATAATCTAAAAAACATGCATCTGAATGAACAAGTCGATGGCAGAAATATTTAAATAAATATAAGCAAAGACTCAAACTTGGAAAAGAGCAACACAATGTCCATATAGTTATCGAAAATTCAATTCGGCTCCCGGGTGCGTATGCTCCCTCTACCAACAAAACATATTTTGAAGTGTGGAATTTTTTTGATAAAAAGTTCTACATGTACATCTCCATAATATATGTATATGCGTCAAGTTTCATGAAAAAATAATAATTTTTGTGGCCTATGTAAAAAAGAGAAAACTTATCCAATGAAAAGCATTGTTTTCAGCACTGAATTTTGTCTTTTTTACACACGTCACATGATAAGTTCATTTTTTATGAAACGACTTTGTGAGCGCGTAGCACGTGAAGATGTACGTGCGAATTTTTTGTTTCAATTTTTTTGATATTTAAAATATGTGTAAGATGCATTTCAAAATATAGGGAGCATATGCTTCCATGTTCCAAAACACCACTCCTGTTAGTTATGGGTTTTACTGATATCCAAGAAAGTTTATATGGTGGTATCTATTGAAGGTAACTTCATTTGAAATCTCACTTATTCCCACAAATCTGATATCCCTAGATGATGATGTAAGTTCCTTTTAACATTAACAATAACAGAACCAGAAAGTAAGAAAAGCTCGACGTATTCCCAAACATTAAATATTTGAGAAAAAAGATGCATCTTACACAAACTATTGTACCTTGTTCAGATCAACCAGCAGAAGACAACAACGCATTATTTTTCTCCAGAAACATAACTATAGCTAACCCCAAATAAATAATAGTGGGGAAATTAAAAACACATTGATACCTTTTGATCCTCGTCATCTCAGTGTTTGATAGGATGTAAGAACAACTTGCAGAAAGATAAATCCTATGCTTATGATATCCTGACAGGCTATTTCAGTCTAATACTAAAATATGTACATCATAAACTGATCTACACTGTAAGTCTGATAGAGTGAGGCTTAGACTGTTCTGGGTCACCTGAATCTCGGATGCATAGAGAGTATGCATGAGTTCAAATCTTAATCCTTGGCGCACGATCCCGTGGCTCTCGCACCAGTTTCTATTGTGTGGATAATTCATTTGGATCGAGGAGATTCTTTCTCATCATAATCTGATTGTGTGAGTTGTATGAGACAACATAATACATATATAAATAAACACAAAAAGGAAGAGCAATTCAATGGCATTGTGCAATGGCAGTATGAAAAACTGCAGGCTATATTTAGGTAATATTGCTGCAAAGCTCATCTGCAACATTATTATAGTGAATCAATTGTTGTCAATGGAGCACGCCACCTATGGCTATTTGTAAGATATAATATATCATAATGACACATGTTACACCATAAAACAATTTAAAATGTATTAGGGAACTAATGATGCATGGTCCGTTCCTTTCCCTGCTGCAAGATCTGCAAAATAAAAGCAATGAACATATAAACTTCAGTTACAGCTTGCATTTTTTTTTTAGATAATAGGGTGCGGATCCCCGGCCTCTGCATCAAAGTGATGCACACAGCCACCGAAATTATTAAAGAATAGTATCTCAAAGTTTACAAATTAAGGGTCACTCAAAGTGAATACAAAAATCAGCCACCTAAAAAAAGATCTATCCATCGATTCGCTTATGCTGTCGCCACCCACCCCGGCAGAAGATAGCCCGTACGACCATCGTCATTCGAGTACAGGCGGAATCCATGAGTCCACGGCGTTCCACAGGGAGAAGAAATGACCACATATGGATCCAGTAAGTCGTCTTGTTGATAACCTGCAAATAATGGGATGGTGTTGTCTTGTTAAAAATTATGTCATTTCTACAATTCCAAATAGCCCATAGCACAGCCGCAGTGCCTACAGCTTGCATGCACGTTATAGAAATTGTCCTAACTTGCTTATATCTTGTCCTAGAAGAAAGAACACTCCTTGCAACAGAAAAGAATATGAAGATTTATCTATTTAGACCATCTGTGAAAGTAAAACTAATTATATGACTTGATCATGAATCAGAATAGCTAGCAAAGACGTCACAGGCATAGCTAAGCGCTAACAAAGGACAAAAATGACAACGGTCAAGTTATACTCAACACTGTAGAACCAGAAACCTTACTCCATGACAGATAAAGGTTTCAATAAGTTTGGTCCAATGAAATTCTTCCTTTTTTGGCAATACATTTTTAGTGAGTAACTATTAAATTCAATAATTTTTGCCAATACCTCATGGCACACCGTTCGAATATGGGTCTTATATGTGTGAACAGAGAGTAAAATTTATCAATAGGATTAATTTAATTGCCTTGATTGACAGTTACCTAACACATGGAGGTAGAACATCTATTGGTGAACGCAGTACCGGTCCTCCTTAAAACAAAAAATTCACCAGCTGTTGGGCAGTAACGGAGGGGCATAGATCCAAATGAGGCATTTTCATACTCCAAGTGTGCCACTGAAGGTATCAATTATCTTCCTTAAAAAAATTAGTTTCTACCTCCTGTAAATAGACATGGACGAAATGTCATGAAGAGCAAGTATTTGCACTTGACAAAGAAAGCATTCAAAAAAAAACGACTTGATTATGTCTTAGTGCACACAATCTGAACCTCTTCTAACCTGCAGGTGGTAACAAAGTGCATACAGCCATAAGCCTTTGCCTTGAGTTGTTGAGATGAAGTGCTCAACCCGGAATACAAACCTTCGGACTAACACATGCATCAAGTAACTCATTTCCTAGCTGCAAGTACTGGGTCTAGTTTGTATAGAGTGGAGATGCAGATAATTTCAACAAACTAATTTTCTAATTACATCTCATTGCATCGTAAATCCTAAAAACAACGGTAAATCACTATGGATCTGGGAACTTCAATCACTGTGAAATTGTGCATATGCATAACAAAATGGAAAGAAGCATTCAAAGTATAACTTAAATCCAATAGTTTCATCGAGCTTATGGTTCAGTCTTTGTATCTCCACATCTACAGCTAGCTTATCTCCTTATCTAAGGCAAAGAGAGGGGAAAACGCTCAAATAAAATACACTGATGTACAAGAAGGGAGAGGACTATGGGACTAAGTAGGGGTGTTGAAAAAGAGAAAATTAGTTATATCCATTAGTAATCAACAAAACACGTACTTGTCAGGGACATAAGAAGCAAACACAATTGTACTATATACTAAGGAGAGTTGCCGCTATCTGAAGACTAAATAAAGAGGCAGTCCAATATAAAGTTGTGATCCCACAAGATTAGAATTTAAGGCTAGATTAGGTAAAATTAAACAGTAAATGTGGAAATCATATATCTAAAGGAGAGAAATATTGATACGACTGCATGCCAAAAGTACATAAATACATTATTTCTAATTCTTTCTACACGAAGGCAACTGCTATGATATATTTTAGAGTGGATATGTTGGAGAGCTTGCAATTAGTCACAACAACGAGCTGATTTCCTACCTGGGACACACTTCACAAAGGAGGACATTCTTGTCACTGACAATGTCCCAAATGTCAAATCAGGTCTAATATAGAACTTAGAACTGACAGAGGTGTCTCACTTTCATGGGAAAGCGAGGTGAAGCCATGACATGGGCTAATTTGAAACAACTCAATTCTGATATTTTCTTATCTCTGCTCAACCATAGATTGCTCAACCACAGATTAAAAACACTGCAGAAAATCAAATAGATGGATAATAAGCTATATTTAAGAGGAAACCTTATTCTAACACATCTTCGAACAAGCAAAGTTGGCTTCATGTAATTAATTAAAATATCTAGGCAACTACTAAGAGAGATAGCTACTTCACTATTGACAGTCGTAGCTTGTCATATTACAGAAGCAAGGTTAAAGACTGTGATCAACGGGGGATGATTCATCTATGCTATAGTATACGGATTAGCAAACCAGGTCCTATTTCAGCATAGACATTGTTTTGACAAATCCCCTTGATCGAGGCAACCTTTGCACTAAAAAATGTTTCTAAAAAATGGGGAGCAGGTAATGTGCTTTCTTTCATAGATCAAATAGCTATGTGCTTCTTTTTGCGGGAAGGACACACACCTGATAGACTGTAGCGCCTCCCACACACCGTAAAGGAACAACTGCATTAGTGTAATACGTCAACAACCTGCAAAATAGATGTGTTGCAAGCTGTAGCCAAGCCAGAGTAAGTAGGAGAAAGAATGGTGCCCAGCACCAACAAACCTACCCGAGAAAGGCAAATGAGATTTGTGTAACTGATGTCGAAACCTTACCATTCTCTTTTAATCATGGATGTTGGACTGTATCCATGGATCAACAATAACCCTCTATGATATCCAGATCTCTCTTAGACTGATAATTGAGTGCACTTCATCAGGAAACAAAACCTTGTAAATAATCTTTTAGATTGCATCAACAAAAGGAATTATAGGGCATGGCAATTAGAAGAGAGGTCCTACACTGACTTATAGCTGTTATCAGGTTCTAGAGAATGCAAAGCGCTGCGAGACAGGCAGACCAACCATCACACGCCTTTATATGGAAGAACTAGGAGGATCCATGTCAACACCCGAATTTTTAAGTCCGAATGCCTACTATGTCATTCATCGCAATCCCAGGAATATTGTTGTTGCGAGGCATAATAGTTAAGTATCATAGTCATCATTCATTACAACCCATATTGTCTTACAACTTGAATCACATGATCCATATTACACGAATAGTTGATCTATTGATCACCGAACAAACACCAGTTCATAGCGGAAGCGTAAAGATAAATGGACTCTCTAGTCCACAGGCCAACGCTTGACGTTGGAAGACTCCTAGTTGTCGTAGGCGTCCTGTTGATCATCACCTTGGTAGTTCTGTTCGTCTTCATACTCTGGCCATTTGGATAGCCAGGGACAAAGCCGTGAGTACTTCAAATACTCGCAAACTAATACTAGTGTAAGTGCTAGACAATTGTAGTAAGGGTGCTAAGCTCTAGTTTTATTTGCATAAAGCCAAGTTTAGTTCACAAGGATTTGATCAAAGACTTATTCAAGTGCTAACTAGCTCAAGTGGGAACATTAGTGTCATTCCCACAATTCAAGTGGTGATTTCAATTCAATTCACCACTTCATCAACATTTTCAGAAATCTGATACCGGAAACTGTATGGCCTTTCCAACCGTCCGTAACCGTGGACGCGACTATTCGAATAGATTTACACTCTGCAGAGGTTGCACACTTCTGCCACAACATTTGATTTCATCCGTCGGGATAACCCCGAATCATCGTAACACAGTACGCGGATCATCAACCATAACCTTTCACTTACAAACCCTAGTATGAGCACCTCTCCCCATGAGCTTGGCCTCCCAGTGAAGACCAACTGTCAACCTGGGAACTGCACAGGGCTTGGCCGTACAATTCACCTCAATTCACATCATTTCTCAACAACGGAGGCAGCCTCGGCATAACCCATATGATGTGTGTTCAGAGGGAACCCATACTAAGATACATAAATTTCCAGTTAAGCCCTACCCATAATCAGGAATTGTGGGGGTACTCAAAATTGGAAAGGTATCGCATTCAAATCAATATTAGTTTTATCAAAAATCACCATCTTCTCTTGGTCATATTCACCTTCAAAAATCATTCAATGGAATGACTCATCATTCCAAGGTTTCAAATTTCTTTCAAAGTCACAAGTTCCCATCTAGAGTAGTAAAGTTTTAATATTTAGCACTAGCACTAATCATGAGGGGTGCTATCTTGCTTGGCTAGCTTGAGACTAACTTTGCTACTCTAGTAACCATCTTTAACTTAGACCAAAGTTAACTATAAAAGTAACTCTTTGAGAAAACAAGTAAAAACTTGTAAGGTAGAAACTTGGGGTAGGCTCATGGTAAGAAAGGTAAGACTATGGTGTCTTGCCCCAAAGGGCTTTGCACTTTGCAAGAATATTAGCTTGCCTTGGTATTGATCAAGGTGCTCCTCTTCCTCCTCTTGGTAGAAGCCTTCTTCTTCCGGGTATTCTCCGGTGCTAGCGTCTAAATTTGAATACGAGTATAATCACTCAACTAATTTAAGGGCTATTCCAAACATCACATATATTCACACAAACTATTCTAAGCACACAATTAATACCATTAGGGTGCATTGGTTGTGTGGTTTGAGGAAAAAATAATTTCCTCTCATTACATATGTAAATGATAGTTTCCATATAGTTTTTGAGAAATAATTTCCTCTCATTGGATCTTCTTTAAGATTTAATTTCTCAATTGATCACCCATGAAATCATGTTGACCCAAGTCAACCATTCATCATCATCATTTGAGAAAATGATTTAAATGAGGTAGACCACCTCATACTATTAAATAATTCTACCAATGACTTAAGTCTCCAAGTATTTCATATAAGAGTGTTTGACCAGGGGTTCAAACATCACATGAATTCATTTGGGACAATATTTAAATGAAGTAAAATACTCCATAAGGTTTGCATAATAGTTTTGGACAATATCACTTAAATAAACTAGCCATATTGTCCATTAATTAAACTAGGGCATGATCATGCAAAGTGACCACACCATTTTCTTGCAGAAACAATTAGTGTAAGTCAAAAGTGAGCTATTGGAGTTGGAATTAACTTAATATCTATTTTGGTTGATTTTTAATAATTGTTTGAATAGGAAAAAGTCCCTGCCTTCATCTTTTTATCATTTTATTTCTACAACAGATCTTGAGGTGGGAACAGTGGCATGTTGTAGAACTTTTCCATAGCTTTCCAACAATATGGAATTTGTTAAATTTGGCCAAGCCAAACAGATTCTATGGATTTTCAAAGTGGGAGCCAGTATTGAAATTTGAATTGAATTGATTAAACAAGATATGAATTAATAGGCCGGCGGGAAAACGAAGTGGGCCGTAACGATTCAAAAAGAGAGAAAACGGCCCAGCAGCGCAGCTCGTGCGAGTGGGCCGCCTGATAGAGTGGGGGCCACTCGTCAACGACTATTCAAAGCCGAATCAGTATGGATTAAAGAGGGGCGTTGGATTAGAAAGCAGATCGACGGCTCAGAGCCATCGTCTTCTCCGGCGAGATGCTGAGCGTCTGGCGGCGAGCCTAGGGGGTCGTGGGGCTAACCGTAGGTCCGGCGAGTGGCGGCAGTGGTTGAGGCGAGGTTGTCGATGAAGGGGAAGAAGCTGGTAGCAGTGGCGTCGCTCGAGGAGGCTGCAGTCGACGACGATTGCACCAGGGCTTCCGCGGCTTCGATTGCTCGATTGAGCTTGCTCCGGCGACGATTGGGTGAGTGGAGTAGCGGTGGAGAGTCAAGGATGGGAGGAGAGGGTGATGGTGTGCCTGGATTGTTCAGGGGAACTCGGTATTTATAGAGAAGCTTGGGTGCTGCGGGGCAGGGTTGAAGTCGACAAGCGCGCGGCGATTCCGGCGAGCGGTTGGCTAGGCGAGGGTGCAACGATGTTCTCCTCGTCCAGGCGAAGCTAGAGGTGGCGACCGCATGGTCGGGCGGCGTCTGGAGCTCTCGCATTTCTTCCGTGTCTGCGGGCGGTGTTCGCGGGATCTGCTTCGTCGTCTCCGGCGGCGGCGGTCCAGGGGCTGGTCGTGAGCGTGTCTGGCGCGTCTGAGGTGTCACGGCGGTGCTCGACGAAGTGCTGGAGGGGCCAGGGGTTGCGCGTGCTGGGGGAACGGCGCGTGGCCAGGGCGTGTCTGCGGCGTGTCCACGCGCGACGCGAGTGGCATCACTGCGCGTTCTAGGCGCGCGTTCTCCGGCGTGGCTAGGGCATCTACCTTGCTTCTGTTGGTGCTAGACGACGTAGATGAGCGAGGTGGCGAGCTAGGGCAAGGTGGCCAGGGTGGTGAGTGAAGGGAGAGAGGGTAGGCTCGGCAAGGTGGCGCCATGGCCGGCATGGGTGTGCATGCATGCTATGCATTGCCTCCCTAGGGTTGCTGTGGTGGATTGAGGGAGAGAGGGGACAAGGGGACCAGGTAGAGAGGTTTAGGGCAGGTTAGGGGGAGTAGATCACTATTTAGAATAGTGTGGCATTTATTCCCTATTTGGAAATTGCAAATTTTGTTCAAATTTGAAAGAGTTCACAAGGTTGCAGAATTTGAAAAGTGTGTGTTTGGTTGAGTTGTAAATGACCAGAGAGAATAAGGTGTGGTGGTGGAATTTCCAAATTCAAAGAAATGAAAATTTGCTAAGTTGGAGATTGTTCCACTTAATAAAAAGTTGCAACTTTACATGAGCATAGCATCTGATCCAAAATGAATTTGGCATAGTGATATTTACAAAATTTATTCACCTTGATGTGCTCTTGGATGAGGTGCAAAGAGTTGACAAAATTTAGTTTGAAAAATTTGAATTGCAAGGGCTCAAAGTAGGGATCAGATTATAAATGGCAGATTTGACCATCATCACATGTGATCCCATTTTGAGTTTGAAATTCATTTGATTTGTGTTTCTTTGATTCCAAAAGTTGTAACAAGTGTTTAGTAACATTATTTAACTAATGGTGAAGACCAAAATGGTCTAGGGTAAAATTTTATAAAAATGGTATAAGCCATATGTGAGGGTTTTAGGGTTTTTCTTTTATTTGATTTCTTTCCCTTTTTGATTTATTTGGTTTGTGATCTTCACATGATCACCTTGGGGTTTTAGGGTTTAGCACATACATGTAATAACAATCATCATGGCATATCACTCAAATGCACAAGTCCTATGCATGGCACTATATGCTATTTAAAAGTTTTTGTTGGTTTGAAATTTGCTCTCTGGAATTCTTCTTCTCTCTTTTATTGAAATTTGGGATGTTACAATCCATCACTTTACATGTGTGAATTCCACCACTTGAATGCAGGGCCTAACAAAGTAACAATTTGAAGCCAAAACTTACACTCGTCAGGCCAACTATTGACCATACGCGATGAAACTCTAACTATGCAGCAGATTAATATCTTAAAATAATATTAATAAATCTCCAGGTATATTTCAATTTTCATGTCAGCATGTACATTAGCAGATCTAAACTCGCTTGACAACGTGTAGGAAACCCCAGCCTTCATTTCCTGAAAACATCAACATACATTTTTTTTTTTGCACAACATCAACATACATTGTAATATTACATTGATGATATGCACATGGATAGTAAGCATTGTATTAATACCTTGTCGTTTCCAAATCCAAGGCGTGTAAGCTTCTGCTTTAGTTGTTGGAGGGCATTAAGTGATGTTGTCTCGCCTATATGCCGTGAGATGTAATTTCTAAAATATTCATTAGAAAATAAGCCCATCAGATTCATAAGAGACACAAATGCCTCAGCTCCATAAACTCAAAAAAGTGCTCAATTTTAATTATTCGCCATAGCTGAAAATAACCAGATACATCCTATTCTTACCTAAGGATAATATGCGCGCAGATGTTCTAAATACACTGCTGGCCCTGCTCTTAACCAGCACAAAAGGTATTTGGAGTACCTGCTGCCACCATAATAAAATTGACTATAATTGCATATAAAGCCCCATAACCAAGCGAAAGCACAAAAATGGTGTCGTAAAGAAAGGGAGGCTATATGCCAACTATTGGTTGAAAGAAGCATACAAACAACCTTCTCCAAAAAAAATGACGCACTGGTGGAGAAGAGGCCTTTGGTCCCAAGCAAATGTCCCAGTGCAGAACCAAACCGGGACCAATGGGGGCATTGGTCCCGGTTAGTTTTGCCCAGGGCGACCCCACTAGCTGGAGCTTGTCCGGTAGTGGCCTTTGGTTCCGGTTTGTACTAAAAACCGGGACCAAAGGGTCGGCCGCAGGACGCGGCAGCCCGTGTCAGGCGTGGGAAACCTTTAGTCCCGGTTTGTAATACAAACCGGGTCCAAAGGCCCCCCCTCTGGACCCGGTTTGTCTTACAAACCGGGACAAGGTCCCCAATCTGGCTATATTACCTTGCCCTGCCCAAGTGTGAGCTACACTTGACCATTTTTTCACTTTCTTCACAAGAGGTGTGTATTGCTCTCCTCTCTTCTTCACATGCACAAGAGGTGTTCGATGAAATGCTTAAGAGGATTTGCCACTTGAGTTTACACAAATCAAGCCACACTTAACTTGCTTTTTTCTTCTTCAGCGAGGTTAACAACTTTATCCTTTTCATCTGTAATTGATAAAATGTATGTGTATATATACATCGTGATGTTCTGTAATGGTTTTGATCAGCTAAATTATATCATGCAGATGAATCGGCAATGGATGTACATTGACCGACGGTTTGACGAGTTCACTTCGGGCCTGGATAATTTTATGGCCGTGGCGGAGGCAAACAAACATGGTGGCTTCATGTATTGTCCATGTGTCAACTGCAAAAATACCGTAAATTACGCTCACTCGAGTCTCATTCACAGCCACCTTCTGCGATCCGGTTTCATGCCCAGTTACTATTGTTGGACCAAGCACGGAGAAAGAGGGGTTATGATGGAAGACAATGAAGAAGAGGAAGAGGATGATGACGGTTATCCCAATTTCCCTGAATACGATGATACTGCAGAAGGCAATGAAGACAATGAAGTAGAAGATCAAGAGGCACCAGATGAGCCTGCTGATGATGATCTTGGTCGGGCCATTGCTGATGCAAGGAGAGAATGTGAAACTGAAAAGGAAAGGTTGGTCTTTGACAAGATGATAGAAGATCACAACAAATTGTTATACCCAACTTGCGAAGATGGCCATAAAAAGCTAGGCAGCACACTGGAATTGTTGCAATGGAAGGCAGAGAACGGTGTCACTGACTCAGAATTTGGAAAGTTGCTGACAATAATTAAGAGGAAGCTTCCAAGGGGTAACGAATTGCCCGCCAAAGACGCATTTAAGCGAAGAAGATTGTCTGCCCTCTAGGATTAGATGTGCAAAAGATACATGCATGCATTAATGACTGCATCCTCTACCGCGGTGAGTACGAGAATTTGGATGCATGTCCGGTGTGCACTGCATTGCGGTATAAGATCAGACGAGATGACCCTAGTGATGTTGAGGGCGAGCGCCCCAGGAAGAGGGTTCCTGCCAAGGTTATGTGGTATGCTCCTATAATACCACGGCTGAAACGCTTGTTCAGAAATAAAGAGCACGCTAGGTTGTTGCGATGGCACAAAGAAGACCGTAAGAAAGACGTGATGTTGAGGCACCCTGCTGATGGATCCCAATGGAGAAAAATCGATAGAGAGTTCCCAAACTTTGCACAGGATGCAAGGAACTTAAGATTTGGTCTAAGTATAGATGGCATGAATCCTTTTGGAGAGCAGAGTTGCAGCCATATCACCTGGCCTGTGATTCTTTGTATATATAACCTTCCTCCTTGGTTGTGCATGAAGCGGAAGTTCATTATGATGCCAGTGCTCATACAAGGCCCGAAGCAACCCGGGAACGACATTGATGTGTACCTGAAGCCATTAGTCGAAGAACTTCTACAACTATGGTCAGCAGTGTACGTGTGTGGGACGAGCACAAGCAGGAGGAATTTGACCTAAGAGCGCTGCTTTTCGTAACCATCAATGACTGGCCTGCTCTTGGTAACATTTCAGGACAGTCAAACAAGGGATATAATGCATGCTCGCACTGTTTACATGAGCTCGAAGGTGATTATTTGGAAAAATGTAAGAAGGTCGTGTACCTGGGGCATCGTCGATTTCTTAGGACTACCCATCCCGTAAGAAAGAAAGGCAAGCATTACAACGGTGAGGCTGATCACCGGAGGAAGCCTCCCCATCGTGATGGTGTTGATATATTTGGTATGGTCAAGGATCTAGATGTAATATTTGGAAAGGGTCCTGGCGGACGGTCTGTTCCGAATGACGCTGTCGGACACGCGCCCATGTGGAAGAAGAAATCTTTATTTTGGGATCTACCCTATTGGGAAGTCTTAGAGGTCCGCTCTTCAATCGATGTGATGCACGTGACGAAGAATCTTTGCGTGAACCTGCTAGGCTTTCTGGGCGTGTACGGGAAGACAAAAGATACACCAGAAGCACAGGAGGACCAGCAACGTAGGAAAGACCCCAAAAAACTGCATGAGAGAGTTAAAGGACTTCATTACTCTAGCTACGCTCTTAGAAAAGCAGAGAAGGAAATATTTTTTGAATGTCTGAGAAGTATCAAGGTCCCGTCTGGCTTCTCCTCCAATATAAAGGAATAATAAATATGGAGAAGAAAACATTCCAGAACCTGAAGTCTCATGATTGTCACGTGATAATGACACAGTTGCTTCCGATTGCATTGAGGGGGCTTCTACCGGAAAATGTTCGACTGCCCATTGTGAAGCTATGTGCATTCCTCAATGCAATTTCTCAGAAGGTAATCAATCCAGAAATTCTACCGAGGTTGCATAATGATGTGGTCCAATGTCTCGTTAGTTTTGAGCTGGTGTTCCCACCATCCTTCTTCAATATTATGACACATCTCCTCGTTCACCTGGTCGATGAGATTTCCATTCTCGGTCCTGTGTTTCTACACAATATGTTCCCCTTCGAGAGGTTCATGGGAGTCTTAAAGAAATATGTTCATAACCGTGCTAGGCCAGAAGGAAGCATCTCCAAGGGCTATGGAACAGAGGAGGTCATTGAATTCTGTGTTGACTTTATTCCTGACCTTAAGTCGATTGGTGTTCCTGAATCGCGGCATGAAGCGAGACTAAGTGGAAAAGGCACGCTAGGAAGGAAATCAATGATATGTAGGGACGGGATTTCTTTGACTCAAGCACACTACACAGTTCTACAAAGTTCCACCTTGGTGGCTCCGTATATCGGTGACCACAAGAACTTTCTACGCTCCCACAACCCGGGGAAGTCGAACGATTGGATTAGACGTGAACACATGTCGACTTTCGGAGGTTGGTTGCAAAAACATCTCATGAATAACAAAGATATTGAAGATCAGCTGTACTTGCTGGCCCAGACACCATCTTCGACAGTAGTGACTTTCCAAGGGTACGAGATAAATGGGAATACATTTTACACGATCGCCCAAGATAAAAAGAGCACCAATCAAAACAGTGGTGTCCGATTTGATGCAATAATGAATGAAGGCCCAAATGACACATATTATGGTTACATAGAGGATATATGGGAACTTGACTATGGACCTTCTTTTAAGGTCCCTTTGTTTAGGTGCAAATGGGTCAACAAAACAGGAGGCGGGGTTCAGGTAGACAAGTTGTATGGAATGACAACAGTGGATCTCAACAATCTTGGGTATAGAGACGAACCATTCGTCCTAGCCAAGGATGTGGCCCAGGTTTTCTATGTGAAGGATATGTCTACCAAACGAAGAAAAAGGAAACATAAGGAAACAAATACATCAAACGATGAGCAAAAGCGCCACATAGTTCTTTCTGGAAAAAGAAACATTGTGGGAGTGGAGGACAAGACAGACATGTCAGAAGATTATAATAAGTTTGATGAAATTCCACCCTTCAGAGTGAACATTGATCCAAGCATCAAGTTAAATGATGAAGATGCTCCATGGTTACGGCCGAAGAAGATTAAATGATGAAGATATGAAAAGTGGCAATCAAATTCCCATTTATTTTTGTGTAATCATTTAACTGTATGTAAGATATTAAAAGTGAAGATGCGCCACGGGAGATTGCCCAACACTGTTAGAGGAGATGTAGTCGTTCAGGGGCTTGCAGGAAAAAATTCCAAGGCGCAGTTTCTGAAGATGCCGTAGGGCGTGTGCACCAACGACATCTTCGAGAAACTGCGCCACGGGAGATTTCCCAACCCTTTCCCCAAAACTGTTAGAGGAGATGTAGTCGTTCAGGGGCTTGCAGGAAAAAATTCCAAGGCGCAGTTTCTGAAGATGCCGTAGGGCGTGTGCACCAACGACATCTTCGAGAAACTGCGCCACGGGAGATTTCCCAACCCTTTCCCCAACACTGTTAGAGGAGATGTAGTCGTTCAGGGGCTTGTAGGAAAAAATTCCAAGGCGCAGTTTCTGAAAATGCCGTAGGGCGTGTGCACCAACGACATCTTCGAGAAACTGCGCCACGGGAGATTTCCCAACCCTTTCCCCAACACTGTTAGAGGAGATGCAGTCGTTCAGGGGCTTGCAGGAAAAAATTCCAAGGCGCAGTTTCTGAAGATGCCGTAGGGCGTGTGCACCAACGACATCTTTGAGAAACTGCGCCACGGGAGATTTCCCAACCCTTTCCCCAACACTGTTAGAGGAGATGGAGTCGTTCAGGGGCTTGCAGGAAAAAATTCCGAGGAGCAGCTTCCGAAGATGTCGTAGGGCGTGTGCACCAACGACATCTTCGAGAAGCTGCGCCACGGGAGATTTCCCAACCCTTCTCTTCATCCGTGGGAATGAAACTCTGGTTGGCTTGTTGATCTGCTTGGCAAGGTGTATCGATGCTCCTTTTATAGGCACGACATCTCTTCTACTTTGTCTTGTTCCTTCGATAGGGCGTCGTGCGCTACATGCTTTATCTCATCGAGCAGTGCGTCCACCCATGCGTTCTTATCCTGCCGACATCTTTAGTCCCGGTTGTACCCACCAGCCGGGACTAAAGGTTACCCACACGTCCTTATCCCACCGACAGTTTTGTTAGATGACAAAAAAAAGATCTTTAAACCCGGTTGTACCCACCAGCCGGGACTAAAGGTTACCGTCCTTATCCCACCGACAGTTTTGTTAGATGACTAAAAAAATGATCTTTAGTCCCGGTTGTACCCACCAGCCGGGACTAAAGGTTACCGTCCTTATCCCACCGACAGTTTTGTTAGATGACAAAAAAAAAGATCTTTCGTCCCGGTTGTACCCACCAGCCGGGACTAAAGGTTACCCACACGTCCTTATCCCACCGACAGTTTTGTTAGATGACCAAAAAAATGATCTTTAGTCCCGGTTGTACCCACCAGCCGGGACTAATGTTTTCGGCGCCACTGCGTTCCCGCCTATTTTTCTTCCCGCGCTTTCCACTGCTTCCCGCCTCCGTCCTCCCGCCATTTTTTCACTATATATATGTAGGCTTGGCCTCCATTTACATATCACATCTAGACTCATATATATCTGCAAACCTCAAGAACTCTGTCCCATGGCTTCCATCGTATCTCTAACCCTCCGGGAGGCGGAGGCGCTTTGCGCGTCGAACTACCCCTGCCCGCCGGGCTACCGCATCCCGACCGGCTGGTTGCTGAGCGTTGGAGGCGTACCAGTCCCTCCTGTCCCTCTAGGTGTGGCGCGCGAGATGGCCATCACGAACCACTACTACTTCGAGCTCACGCCAGAGCAGCGGAGGAATCCCCAGTGGCATCTGAAGGAGATATGCCCTAGAGGCAATAATAAAGTGGTTATTATTTATATCTTTATGTTTATGATAAATGTTTATATATCATGCTATAATTGTATTAACCGAAACATTAGTACATGTGTGATATGTAGACAACAAGAAGTCCCTAGTATGCTTCTTAAACTAGCTTGTTGATTAATGGATGATTAGTTTCATAATCATGAACATTGGATGTTGTTAATAACAAGGTTATATCATTATATGAATGATGTAATGGACACACCCAATTAAGCGTAGCATAAGATCTCGTCATTAAGTTATTTGCTATAAGCTTTCGATACATAGTTACCTAGTCCTTATGACCATGAGATCATGTAAATCACTTATACCGGAAAGGTACTTTGATTACACCAAACGCCACTGCGTAAATGGGTGACTATAAAGGTGGGATTAAGTATCCGGAAAGTATGAGTTGAGGCATATGGATCAACAGTGGGATTTGTCCATCCCGATGACGGATAGATATACTCTGGGCCCTCTCGGTGAAATGTCGTCTAATGTCTTGCAAGCATATGAATGAGTTCATAAGAGACCACATACCACGGTACGAGTAAAGAGTACTTGTCAGGAGACGAGGTTGAACAAGGTATAGAGTGATACCGAAGATCAAACCTCGGACAAGTAAAATATCGCGAGACAAAGGGAATTGGTAATGTATGTGAATGGTTCATTCGATCACTAAAGTCATCGTTGAATATGTGGGAGCCATTATGGATCTCCAGATCCCGCTATTGGTTATTGGTCGGAGTGAGTACTCAACCATGTCCGCATAGTTCTCGAACCGTAGGGTGACACACTTAAAGTTGGATGTTGAAATGGTAGTACTTGAATATGGAATGGAGTTCGAATATTTGTTCGGAGTCCCGGATGAGATCCCGGACATCACGAGGAGTTCCGGAATGGTCCGGAGAATAAGATTCATATATAGGATGTCATTTTATGTGAAATAAAATGTCGCGGAAGGTTCTATGGAAGGTTCTAGAAGGTTCTAGAAAAGTCCGGAAGAAACCACCAAGGAAGGTGGAGTCCACATGGGACTCCACCTCCATGGCCGGCCAGCCCTAGATGGGGTGGAGTCCCAAGTGGACTCCACCATAGGGGGCCGGCCAACCCCCCACATGGGAGGTGGAAATCCCACCTTTGGGTGGGAGTCCTAGTTGGGCTAGGTTTCCCCTCTTATGGAAGTTTTTGGGTTCGGGTCTTATTCGAAGACTTGGACACCAACACTTGGGATCCACCTATATAATGAGGGGCCAAGGGAGGGGGCCGGCCACCCCAAGACCACAAGCTGGCCGCCCCCCATAGAGTGGCCGGCCACCCCTCCCAAACCCTAGCCGCCCCCCTCTCCTCCATATTGCCCGCGTAGCTTACCGAAGCTCCGCCGGACTTCTTCACCGCCACCGACACCACGCCGTCGTGCTGTCGGATTCAAGAGGAGCTACTACTTCCGCTGCCCGCTGGAACGGGGAGGTGGACGTCGTCTTCATCAACAACCGAACGTGTGACCGAGTACGGAGGTGCTGCCCGTTCGTGGCGCTGGAACCGATCGTGTTCAAGATCTTCTACGCGCTTTTGCAAGCGGCAAGTGATCGTCTACCGCAGCAACAAGAGCCTCCTCTTGTAGGCTTTGGAATCTCTTCAAGGGTGAGACTCGATACCCCCTCGTTGCTACCGTCTTCTAGATTGCATCTTGGCTTGGATTGCGTGTTCGCAGTAGGAAAATTTTTGTTTTCTATGCAACGTTATCCTAGAGCATCCCGACTACAGCCCGACTTGGGAAAGCTTCTTCATCAATCGGCGTGAGAGGGCGCTTGCCAGGCACGAGGAGGGCGGCCCGCCTCCTTCGAACTTCAACGAGGCCGGCCGTCGGCTGTGGTGGCGCGGCCGGACTCTCCAGGGCGTCATGGCCTACCGTGGCCCCCGCCTGCGCTACCCTCAGTCCCAGCCCACGCGTTCTCTCCCGCCGAGGTTCGACTACCGCGACCCCGATGCCAGCGACGATGATGACGGCGAGTACGACGACTACAGTGGCGAGTACTATAGGGCTAGGCACGAGTATGACTAAATGACTCGAACAGTCGAATCTGGCCATGTATCTTAATTAATTTCAGTTGAGCTCTGTACTTTCATTCCATGTATCTGGCGGGAACTTTTCTCATCATCAGCGTCTGCCACAACGACTTTATTGAAAATACAATTAAAAAAGATAAACAACTAGTCTAGTCGATCTACTCGTCGTCGGAGGTTGTCTCGGTCCAAATGTCGTCCCACCGAGGGTCGTTGTCAGCCCAAGTTGTATTCGGGTTGTCGAGCTCGAACACGGCGACGACCCGACGGTGGCGCCTGTTGGACCTGCGATGTTCCCGGAGGTCAGCGAAGAACGCGTCGGTGTTGTCGACGTCGTTGGGGAACTGCGCCCTCCACTGGCGCATCAACTACTCGTCGTGCTCGGCGATGGCGATCCGGCGCTGCACCTGGCGGTGGCGGCGACGGTCCTCGTCGTCGACGACGCACGGCGTCGGCGCGAGGAACTCCGCCTCCTCTAGCGATTCGACGTCTGGGAAGTTCATGTCGCGCCGTGGCCGCCGAAATCGCCATGCGGCCGCGTCGTAAGCGCGCGCCGCCAGCTCCGGGGTGTTGTACGTGCCGAGGGTGAGCCGGAAGCCACCGGCGCGCATCTCGGCGTAGAACCTACCGTTCGGACGCGCTCGGACGCCACGGAAGCCGGACGAGCCGCGACGGCGTGGCGGCATCCCGGCGACGGATGAACGGAGGCGACGGCGATGTGTGGTTCCGCGCGCACGCGGCGCTTTATAGCACAGCGACGCGGCAAGTTTGGCGACAGGTGGCGCGGGGAAGCGGCGGGGCGTGGCACGTGGAAGCGGCATCTACACGTCGCACGGCGGTGGCGGCGGGGCGAGGCACGTGGAAGCGGCGGCGACACGTGGCACGGGGAAGGGACACGTGGCACGGGGAAGGGACACGTGTGGCACGGCGGCGGCGGTGGCTAGTACACGGCGGTGGCGATGGCGGCGGTGGCCAGTACACGGCGGTGGTGGTGGCGGCGGTGGCCAGTACACGGCGGTGGCGGTGGCGACGGTGGCCTGTACATGGCGGTGGTGGCCAGTACATGGCGGTGGCGGTGGTGGCCAGTACATGGCGGTGGCGACGGTGGCCTGTACATGGCGGTGGCGGTGGCCAGTGCACGGCGGTGGCGACGGTGGCCTGTACATGGCGGTGATGGTGGTGGCCATGGTCAGTACACGGCGGTGGCGACGGTGGCCTGTACATGCATGGCGGTGGCGGCGGTGGACACGTGTGGTAGTGCGGCGGCTTTTTTTCATTTGAAATAAGGCGGGAATGAAACTTTTTTTAAAAAATTGCCTTTGGACCCGGTTTGTATTACAAAATCGCAGCAAAAAAGACCTTTAGTCCCGGTTTGTATTACAAACCGGGACCAAAGGGGGGCCTTTGGTCCCGGTTTGTAATACGAACCGGGACCAAAGGTGAGGCCAGTATAAAAGAAAACACTTCGTCTCCGCGGGATTGATCTCCGTCAGGCTGCCCAACTGCCGCGCGCCATCGCCGCCGCCGCCCACCGCTCGCCGTCGCGCGCCCGCCTCCGTTCGCCGTCGCGCGCCCGCGCCCGCCTCCGCCGCCGTCCGCGCGCCACGCCCGCGCCCGCCGCCGTCCGCGCGCCGTCCGCCCGCCGCCATCTGCGCGCCCGCCGACGTCCGCCACCGTCCGCCGCGCCACGCCCGCGCCGTGTCGCCGTGCACCGCGCCGCCCTCTCCTCCGCCCGCGTCGCCGTCCACCGCGCCGCCGTCGCCGTCCGCCGCGCGCCTCCTCTCCGCCGGCGCCAAGGTGAGCCCCCGGCCACACCTTTTTTTTAATTTTTTTAATTTTTTAGATTTTTAGATTATTGTTTGTATTAGAAATTGTTAGATTTTTAGATTTTTAGAAATTTTGGATTATTGTTAGTATTAGAAATTGTTAGAAATTGTTAGATTTTTAGAAATTGTTAGATTATTGTTAGTATTAGAAATAGTTAGTATTAGAAATTGTTAGTATTAGAAATTGTTAGATTTTTAGAAATTGCTAGAAATTTTAGATTTTTAGAAATTGTTAGATTTTTAGATTATTTTTTAGATTTTTAGATTATTGTTAGTATTAGATCCTTTTAGATTGTTAGTATTAGATTTTTAGATTGTTAGTATTAGATTTTTAGAAATAGTTAGTAAACTATTTTTTAGAAATAGTTAGTAAAGTATTTTTTAGAAATAGTTAGTAAAAAGTTACAATAATCCGTGGCGGTGCCCCTACCGGCGCCCGTGGTTGTGCCGCCGCGACATAGTGCCGACGCCCCTGCCGGTGCCGAGTCCGTGGTGGTGCCCCTACCGGCGCCCGTGGCTGTGCCGCCGCGACATAGTGCCGACGCCCCTTTCGGGTTAAAAGTAGTGAATTTATTTTTTAATTTATGTTAATGTTGGTACATATATATATATGATTTGTTTTCGTAGCTACGATGCCGCGACAGCGACAGCCGGCGCGCCGTGGTCTGACTCTCACCGAGCAGATGGAGCAGATGGGGGAGGTCCGGGACTGGGCTCCGCCGGGGTGGCACTGGGAGGTCTTAGCTTCCGGGTCGCGCACCTTGGTGCGGAATCCGGGTCCCGTCGTCGACCCGGATATTCTTTGGTGGAGGTCTTATGGGCCACGGTCGTTTCAGAGGGAGCCGGCCCCGCTGGAGGTGGTAGCTCAGCGCATTGAAGCGGAGGACACGCACGTTCGCCGTTACATGTATGCGTTAGACAACATGTATAGGACCGGATGGAGCGTTATGCGGGGATCTCATGTTAGCTATGCTCCCGTTGTTGTTCCGTGGCTTTGGGGGTACACCCAGCGCGGCTCAGGACCCGGTCGGCCCCCTCTAGGACCCGATCGGCGCGGTTGAGTGGTTGTAGTAGTGCTTGATGTATTAGGGTTAAATAAACATGAACCCGATCTATGCATGCATGTAACTGCACTATCTGCTTTCAGCACTATATTATCAATCCTTAGTTAAGAACTACATATGTAACTCCATTTTCAGTTTTCTGCATTATCCTTAATTTGATCATATGATGGTTCCTATATATAGCTTGCAGCTCGTTGTAGAAAACATGGACAGAGATGAAATTCAAGAAAATTTCATGGAGAACCTCATAGCCCACGGTACTCTGGATGATCGTGACGACGACATCACCGCAACTTATTTGAATGACTCCGGTGAGGGAGCGGAGAATATTGAGGAAGAAGATCCTAATGGCGCCGGTGAGGAACAAGATCATCATAATGGCTCCCGAACTGTAGTTATCACCGAGGTATATAAATTAATTAAGCCGCTGTTGATCGACTAGATGCATTAACTAATTAAATTGTACTGACTATGAATTATTTCTTTTTTAGCCCTCCGGATCGAGCACTTCTTCTGTAAAGTCGAGGAAGCGAGGCCCGGCCAAAAAGTTGGACGCCGGTGTTAGGCACGACATCACCCATATCCGTAATGATGGTAAACCGATTGCTCCAGAGAAAGGTGCAAAGGCATTTATAGCTCAATACGGAGTGCTTGTTAGGGACCACGTCCCTATCACCGTTCGAGAATGGAACAAGCCGAAGGGACTAGTGCTGTCTGCAGAGGAAGAAGCTCAAGGTCTTTATATCGATGATGTAGCCAAAGACAGCATTCTGACCAAGCTCATGGCACATTTCAACATAGTACCTCCAGAGGGGGATGCCGCTGAAAAGGCAAAGATGGATAAGGCCCTCTGCGACTTTGCCAAGAAGAAGATGGCTGAACTATTCAAGAACCACAAGAAAAGATTGCACGGCTTTATCAAGAAAGACAAGACTCCGGACAGTGAGAAGGTAAAAGGTCACTGGGACGAATTCGTGAAGTACATCACGGAGTCAGAAGAATTTAAGAAAAGGTCGGAAACAAATAAGGCAAATGCTGCGTTGAAGCTATATCACCAAATTCTGGGTCCAGGTGGATACAGGGCTAACCGTCCTAAGTGGGAGGCAGCTGAGACGGAACTGACCAGGAAAGGGATCAGATTAGGGACACACGGTTGGATCGAACGGTGCAAGGAGTGGTTCTACGGGATTGGGGGAACGTTGCATCCAGAAACAGGGAAGTGCATCTATAAGAAAGCTCATCTGAAGGTTCCCATTGAAGCCCTGGAACAAGCACATAGGGACGTGGAGGAGGGGAGGTTCCAGCCCGACAGAGAGAACGATGAGCTGACACGCGCCCTTCGGAACAAAGAACACGGCGGACGAACACGAGGCACAGAAGGCTCCGTTCCGTGGAAGTATGGCTTTCCTGCGGAAAGAAAGAGATTTCCTGATAAAAGCCATGAGAGGAGAAAGGCAAGGGAAACAGACCGCATAGCGTCCTTAGAGGAGGGTTTTAGCACCATGAAAGCCCAATTAACCATGGTAACCCAAGTACTTACATCCCAGATGGCTCAGGGGCAGGTTGTAGATCCTGCATTGCTCGATGCTATCGTCCCGCTGCAATCTCAACAACACCGGAAAAGCAGCGTGGCTTCCACTCAGCAGGTGGATAATGATGATGATGACCAGGTGGTCGAGTCTCCTAGCTACCCCCCCATGGATGATCTCACTGAGAGCCGTCCTTGTGAGCTGCATGTTAAAGTTTTCAACCTATCCTTCAAGGCGGCGGTCGGCATCCTCTTACCTACAAGGTCTTACCATCGTCCGGTCCAAGATGACTTTGCTGTTGTGATGGTGGATGAAGTGGTGAGAGAATATGAGGGGTTGGTGCTTGAGCACCCTGCAGGTGAAGATGGGGAAATCAAAGAACTGGGAGAAGCCCGTAGAACCACCGTGCAATGGCGGAAGGAGAACATTGTGTTTCCAGGTGAGAAGCCACCAAGTAGGCCACCTCGTCCGCCTCCTCCGCCACCTGCGCAGTCTCCTCCGCGTGATGATTCTCCTCTGCGCGATGATGATTCCCCTGTGCATGAGCAGTCTCCTCCGTGTGAGAATACTCCGCCGCCTCCTCCTCCTCATCTTCAGGAGACTCCGCCGCCTCCACCTAAGCAAAAGAGGAAGCTAACCGCGGCACCTCCTACAGCTCCGAAGAGATCATCAAATCCGATGAGGGCACAGACTCCAGAGTTGTTACCACATGAGCAGACTGAAGAGCAAAAGGCATTTCTTGCGCCGAAGAAGATGTTTATTCCACCGCATACAGTGAAGCACTTTGCCGAGACGAGAATGAAGAGACCTGAGCTGAGAGCTGATTATGACCGCTCTCTTGGACAGTCCTCTAGAGCGAGCAAAGAAGCGAAAAAAGTCGCCCAACTTGGACAGCAGGACAAACAGTCCATACCCCACTTCGTCGTGCAGTCCTATGATGATCCAGAGACGGCATCGATGATCGAACGGGAGGCTAGAGCTCAGGGAGCATCAGTTGAGTACGAAGATTACTATCCAACGGCTGAAGTCGTAAACAAGTATAGATACGGATATGATCTCGTCAAACCTGGCGAGCTCGGCGTCTAGGGACTCGGATGCGAAGGTTGCATGAATGGTACCTAAGAGCCTGTCGAATAAGTGATCGCTACCTCACGGTGTATCTTAGAGATGAGCATTACTTCCGGGGGCGGGAGGAGATAAACCTTGAGTTCGAAGAACTGTTTCAGTTATTCAATCAAGACGCCCTCGACAAAGCTGTCATCAGTTGCTACTGCCTGTAAGTGATTTATTTATGTAATTAAGTCTGTAGCTCAGCGCTCATTCATTTGCACTAACAATTATCCTCACCACATTCTTTGTGTACGCTATACATTTAATTATGCATAATGAAGAAGCTCGAATGCAAAAGAGGCAAGCTCCTACCGCTGGGGTTCATTGACCCAGACACAGTTCATGAAGTTACGGTTCGAGACTTCGCCAAGGACACAGAGGACAACATGGTAATGTTTTTAGTGAAGCAAGCAAACAAAGAGGATATATTCTTTCCCTACAACTTCAAGTGAGTGTTATATATAACATACATTATGCTTGTGCAGCTTCCACTTTATTCTCGTAATCATTGAGCTATGCTTGTGCAGATTCCACTTTATTCTCCTAATCATTGATCTTCACAAAGGAGTCGTAAATGTCATGGACTCGAAACGTAAAGAACATGCGGAATGGGCGGACATGGCTGCCATCCTCTAGAGGTAATTTCAATCAATTTCGTATTGGCATCTTCATCTGTTCTGATTCGACGATATCATCAACTAATCAATAACTCATTTACTCATTATTGCCGGGCAGGGCTTGAAAACGGTTCATCAATACTGTTCCGGGTAAATGGAAACCGGAGCTTACATTTCAAGATTACCCTGTAAGTAGTACTATATATAGCTATGTCCATGAAACTCTATATATGATATTGACTTTCAATACGATGCTTGATTGAAACTCTATATTAGTTTGATCGAACTATTTTTTCGTAAAGTGTATGAGGCAGGAACCCGGGAATAACTTATGTGGATACGTCTGCACCTTCATTCGTGACATGGCCTGTCCCAAGGGTGGGGATGCCCGTATACACCAAACTCGTGTACGATAAGAAATTTTCACTTAATTAGTACCATCTATTGTATTGAGTTCTATTCATATATATATATATACTGATCTCCTTTTTTAAATATATAGATGATACGCCTGCGGGACACGCTCATAACTGAGGATCAAATACGAGCAATTCAAGAGGAAATCGCGGGATTCTTTCTTACCGAGGTCATTACCCCAGGTGGAGAGCACTATGCGAAGCTCGTATCAATATGTTGAGAAACTTCGTAGAAGCTAATAGATTTAGTAAAGAGATCCGACTCTATATTGTAAATATGCATGCATTGCGTGTACTCTTGACGATGTCTATATATATTCACGACGATATTTTTCTGGTTTCTTGAATGATATATATGCATTGCTGAAACTCTGCCGCGGCAGAGAAACGCCCTGTTTCTCTGCCGCGGCAGAGAAACGCTGCTACAACCTAAACATGTGCCGCGGTAGAGAAATAGCAATTCTCTGCCGCGGCAGAGAACCTCCAGGCCCGGTTCTTACCACGAACCGGGACCAAAGGCCATCCACCGCGAGCGCCCTGGCCGCACCACGTGGCGCGGCCTTTAGGCCCGGTGCAACTTTGAACCGGGACTAAAGGGGGGACCCTTTAGTCCCGCCTAATTGGTCCCGATTTGGAAACCGGGACTAAAGGCCAAAAATGGACCGGGCCTATAGCCCCGTTTTCCACTAGTGATGGGCAACCATCTCAGAAAAGAGTGGAGTACCAATTATGTGCACACAAGCAAATCAAAGGAAGTAGTCAAATAAATGGAGCAGAAGTAAGATGAGTTCCACAAAAATGCAGACCTAATAGTTCACTGAAGCACCTTCCTATCATAATAATAACTACTATATTAAAGCTTAACAAGTTTGATTTTTCTCAAAATTTTGGAGCTTCCTCTAAATTAATTTTGTGGTGACACGTCTGTGCTTGGATGTTTTCATTTCTGCAAGGATTTCTCTGTGTACATTTTCGGTGCTCTGTGAAAATTTTAAAGAGGGTCAGAGTTCACATTCTGCCAACACATAAGCAGTTCTAATTATTTTTCTTCTCAATGTTTCGCCGGTGAGCATTTATGGATACATTGATGGTGTGTTCATAGCGATAGCCTGGTCTAGAACATTGTGCCAGTCAAAGCGGCGCTGCCTTCTTTCTGTCCCGTCTCAACTCTCTCCGCGGGCCATCCCATGCTTCTCTCCCAATTTCTCTCCGCACCAGATCGTTCCACCTACCGGAGCTCCTCCTCCTCCTGCCCCGATCTTCTCCATGGAGCTCTCCACCCCATGGGCGAGCGCTGCGCTGGCGATCTCTTCTTACCGTCAACCACCGACGCTCCCATGGGGATCTCGCCGGCTAGGTTCGAGGCGAGAGCAGGCGCTCGAAGCGGTGAATCTCGAGGTCCTCAGGGCTGGCTGGCTGGCGAGCGGCTCGCAGGCAAGCACCTGGCAGTGGCGGGTTGGCCTGCGAGCGGCCGGCGGCTACGCCTGTAGAGGAGAGAGGGGCGGGTGCTCGCCGGAGATGGGGCCGCCGTGTCCTGCTCCACTACCTATTGTCACTATTGTCACCGTCTTGCTCCGCGTCCACGGCGGCCACGTGCTGTAACAGACATGTGACGCCGAAGACCAGCCGGCGCTCCGGGCCTTCGACCGAGGCATGGAGGGAAAAGGCGCCGGTCCGCTCGGGAGGAGGGCCGACGGCGGCGGGCCGTGGTGCGCCTGGACATCGCCGATTCGCCGCTGATGGCTGGCGCGCTCGGGGCACGCCGGTGTTCAAGGCCCCCGAGGAGGCCCGCGGGGATGAGCAGGGCGACCCCCATCGAGATTTTGATTTGACGGCCCGACGTACAACGAGAAGGTGCCTCGCATCGGCGGAGTAGAGTTCAATACGGGGAGGTAAGGGGGCTCCTCCATGTAAATTTCCGAGGGGGGTCCGCACTCCTCTCCTCGCACAGGGAGATTTCATCAGCCATGGGTCGTGCGGCCCTTCTCCAATGAGTGTGTGCGGACTCTCTGAGATGTGCGTAGTTTCTTTTTTTTTTGTTCTTTTTTTCTTATTAGATTTATTCTTTGTTCAATCGGTGTTTACCTACTCCGTCTGAGCATCGAGGGCGTCGTAGGTATCGAGGTGGAATGTGTCGAGGGCGTGGAACTCTCCTCTGCCTCGCCTCCTTCGTCTGCGCATCGGCGCTGCATCCTTCCAGATGGAGACTTGCCGTTTCAAGTTCATAGGCTCCTGCTTGGTACGTTCGTTGCGGGCGATTGATACTGGCTTGATATGTTCATTTCCTTTTTTGTTCCTTCTGTGATCCATTCTCAAGCCTTCCTATGTGAACTACTTTTTTGTAGGCCATTATCCATCAGTTGATTGTAGCGTGTGTTTCTGCAGATCTTTGGGATTACGAATGATCGTCGTTCCAATTGCTGCCGCTGTGCCATTGCCTCCGCCTTCTGGACACGGATTGGTAGGCACAGTCATCCTCCAAAATGCGTGCCGAATCATGTGTTTGTATATCCTGTGCCTTCGAGTCACCAGATGGCGTCTATCCTGGTAGCGGTAAGCGTGGCAGGGCACCGGGCCTTTGGTGTGGCGTGGCATATCCGTTGATGTCTGCCAACATGCGGCTTCCACTCCAATGCGTGTTCCCAGTCGCCGTCCTCGCTCTCTTCCCCATCAGTCCTGCTCGCCGTCTCTGTTCTTACAATTGTATTAAGAATTGAAACGATTAGAGCGGTTTTCGAACCACTGAAACTTGTGACCTTACCTATTTTCTGCTATTTCTATTTTTTTGCTAATCTTTATCTCCTTTTTTATGCAAGATATACATAAGCAGGTTAGCTAATCCAATTAACTTTATCTGAGCTTAATGTAGTAGCTGGGTTTTCAGGAGGTCTACTATTGCTCAGTTACTAATTAGTTGCATCCACCTTTAGTCTTTGGAAACTATTGCTCAAATACTAATTAACTGTGCAGTTTTTTTCTTGCTACATCATGGCCTGGAGACACGATCTTCTTTTTTCAGCTGATCTCTTTGATGAGGGCAACAAAGAATTGATAAGGTTTTCTTGGAGTTTCGTTGTACTTAAATTTGTTCAATGCATGTGGATTTTTCTCAATTCTACAACCAAGGAAAACTCTGAAACATCAACCTAGCTATCCAGGCTGTGGGTTGGGTTCAAGTAGGCCACTGTGTTCAGCCGGCACTGCCCATCTTCTCCAGCTACTTTTTCCAAGGTTTTGCTTTCACTGAGCAGGAGTGCAGAGCAGGTGTTCTCTTGAAAGCTTCAAATATTCATTAAATCTAGAATCTCTAGATCTTTGTCTCCTCGAGAGTGAAATATAAAGAGAACGTGGTTTATTTTGTTCGAGGTACAGAGCTGTTTTGTAGGTTCAGTTGCCTATTGTAGATCACTCTCCCCTGCAAATTTTGTTGTTGTTGGTTGTTCCATTAGTTTCATAAGCTCATGTTTGCCACTACGAATCAATTTTTTTCCAAGGTTTATCAATTGGGATTATGTAGTTCCAGTAGTGAGTAAAGGGAAACATTCAGATGGTCAGAACGTGTTTAGTGTAGCACATATATATTTCCATGCCGGATTTACCTGTGTAGCATGAATTTTCCGTGACTTCTTGAAGCAACAAATGGCAATAGTGTATGTAGTACCGAATTGGGGGTCGATTGTCACATTACTACTTTGTTATTGCAATCTAATTCATTTACCATGCGGTCTTCCCATGCTTAATTTTTTTGGAGTATATAAGGGTGGACAAGTTACCTCATTATTTGTTTGACAGTTTGTTATTGATGACTTCGACGGAAGGTAGTTTTCTTCTTGGTCTGATAGTTTCCTAATGTTTATTTTATTTGTGTTGGATTGGTCAGTTAGTGTTGCCATGAAGTAACATATTTTTTATTGTTACTTTTGCTCTGCCATTTGCTCGAGTGTGAGAAACACCAGTTAGTCACTTCTATGCGAGTTCAAGTTGCTGAGCCATGGGACAATTATGTCTTCCACTTTGGAAGATCATTGCTTGGTTTTGTTTACCTCTTATCATTTTTATTGGCACTTCCATATCTCTCAAGTTGTTGGGTACCATTAGGTACAGATAATATATCTTATAGTGAATAGACATGCTTTCTACTACTTCTTCCTGCCAGTTGAGTGTATCGAGTATGTTACTTTGTGGCTTTTTCGTGTTCGTTGTTCCCATATATCTGCACCTTCTTATTGTCCGTCATTTAGTTACTTCCAAAGTTTCTGTTGCTTCCAAGTTAATAGGCTGTTATGTGATGTATGCCTCCATAAGATCACGTTAACTGTAAACTCTTTATTTTGATGAGATGTGTATATATAGGCTAATTATGAGCATCATGATGCATGTTTCAAACTGGAGGTTTCATGCCAATTATTCTTGTATACATAAAACTTCATCCAAGCTTTGAACTGTTATTGAAGATCTGTAAACAAACATTCCTGTTATGTGTCTCCACCATGTTATGGTCTATAAGTTCTGAAAACATTGTAGAAATTTAGAGAATATAAGAAAGAGGATGGATACCTTGCGTGCAAAAAACATTTCCACAATAGTCGAAGGGGGGAAATCTCTAGAAAACAGAAGCTGCGCATCAAAGAAAATAATTCGAATTAAAGAGAGGGCATAACTGCTTTGTCAGACCATCTTTACACAAAAACTCAGATAATTTCTCGCCTTTGGTCATTACATGGACATGCTTCTTTGCTCAATCATTCATGTGCTCCATGCCTAGCAGAACCAAACAACAAAGAACAATACGTTGATCGGTCAGTGAAATCGGATAGAAGTAACCAACTTAAGCGCATATAAATCTCTCTCCTTAACATCATGGTACCTTAACTACAAAACTGCAACCAGCTAGATGCATCTAAGGTATTACCAACATTAGTCTTAGCTAGGATTTTCGTCAAACACTTTGCACGCGCACATAAAAATAGATCTGGACAAACCAAGATGATATGTTCTAGGGGCTATGTCTCCACTTTTAGCTCAGCCTCGAGGATAGAGAGATCTAGGAGAGAAGAGAAATAACCTGTAGGTCTCCGAAAAAATGAAAAGGCAGAGGAGGGCCGGCCGTTGTGTTGTTGGCCGGCGTCTTTCCGGCCAAACCGAAGCCACACACTGCTGAGTTACGTCTCACCCGCGAGCTGCTGTGGCGGCACGATCTCGGCGGCAAGGGGGAGGAGGGCGGCGGTGGAGGCAGAGCCCCCATCGGTATTTATCTTTCCTGCTAGCTTCCACACGTCGTGCTCCATCTGCTCCAGCCAAATTGCCTTGCTGCTCGTAGCATCTCTTTCTTCGAGCCATGGAGTATCAGTAGCTGGGCGTGAGCGGCAGCGATGGCGGCGGCGGCCAAGCAGGATGGGCATGGGGAGGACGCGAAGGGGAGGGGATTGGACGCTCGGGGCTGGGTATCGATTGGGTGCACAGGGTGGATGGAGATAGGGTTTGGTGCGGGGAGATATTTTTGGGTCGTCCAACTTCCGTTATGACGCGTGTACCCAATCACTACAACGAAAGCGAGCATCGCCCAACCCTCACGCGCCTGGTGGCATGGCATGGATAGCCTCTCCATGCCCCATGGGCATGCGACAATTATACTTTTAGATTTTTAGCACATTTAGAATATCCACAATGGAAGTATCATAGGTAATATCATGCATGCAGTGCAATTAAAGATAAGAGAGAGGATTATAGTACTATCATAGGTAGATACCGTATCATAGCACATATTACTAGAAAAATTAATGAAAATACATCTTGTACATAGATCTGCATTGAGATTCTACAAATTAATTAATATAAGAAGATTATGATACTAGTATATGATACCATACATTGTAAATATAGAAATATGTAGTAGTATCATACACATGATACTTTTATATGATACTATGCATTGTAACTAGTCTTAACCATTGGCCTAATTGCTCTGGCTAGATATTTGGTTGATTAGCCTAGCCGACAGCTAGATATAATTGGGACCTACTATCATGCCACATGCAAGTTCAAGGAGGTTTGTTCGTGCTATGTGGACGGTTGATATTTTTGTGCAACTTGGCCGTGTAGGCGAGCCGATTTGGCACTGCCAGCTTGGCAAGATTTTATGGCCCATGGGAGGAAGTGTTGAATGTAGATGGGCTGCAGCCCAGTAAGGCAGCCCATGTAGTCTACAATTCCTGAAATCTCAAGGCCCATCACGTTGGCAGCTTGGGACAGCCTTGGGGGACAAAGTTTAGTCCCACATTGCTAGTTGGGAGAGAGTTGGAGTGGTATATAAGGGCTGCTGTTCTAGTCATTCCAAGTGAGTGAGAATAGAAAGAGCCCTCGCGCACTCCTCCTCCTCCGCCCGCCCGTCACGCACGTCGCGTTTCGTGACTCGAGTTCGAGTTCGAGACACACTCAAGGAAGCCTAAATTTTTGCTTGGTGCACCAACTGTGTTGGGTACGTGTCGGCCTGCATGTGCATGCTCGCCGCGTGTCCCTGGCTTCCTACGCGTGTCAACGCGGTCGGGTCGGCTTCCTCCCAGGCTATACAAGGAGACGATCAGATCTGGAAACAGTGCTCTTAGATCTCTCTCTCTCTCGTGAAGTTCCTTTTGCTGCGCTACTCTCTAGTCTTCCCCATCCCGGCGTTTGCGTGCACAGCCGTCCGGGAGAGCAGGCCTCCGAAACTCCGTCCGTTGAGATCCTGCACCGGGAGACGGGCGATAAGGTTTTTGGGGAGCGTGTCGGCGCGACTGCTCGCTACTGTTCGTCCTCTTCTTCAACGACCCGGCTGCTTCATCGACAGATCCGACTACACCATGGGCGACATCAACAATACCCATGGTGGTGGTGGTGCTGCTGCTGGTGCGACCTTCCCGGTCGCGATGTACGTGCTTTTCCTCTCATACCTTGCACTGCTACTTGTTCCATGTTCAGATCTGATGCATGTGCTTAGTCTGATGAGTATGGTTAAGTATGCTCGTGCATCTGTAATGTTGCTTTCGGTAATTAAACTCACACGGAAATTGCCTAATATTCTAACAATCCAAAAACCTTATATGCTTAGGCAATTTTCACCGTCTGGTTTTGCTGCTGCGCTTAAACCGAGCCCGTTTACGGGTTCTCATTTCAAGAGATGGCAGAGTAAGACCCTCTTGTGGCTCACTTCTATGGGCGTGCATCGAGTTGCGGAAGGTACTCCCAGAGGTCCGCTTACTCCTGAAGAGGATAAAGCGTTCGGGGATGCCACCGTAATCTTTGTGGGTGCCGTCCTAAGTGTGCTTGGAGACAAGTTGGTTGATGCTTATCTGCACATACGAAATGGGAAGGAACTGTGGGATGCACTGGACGCTAAGTTTGGTGCTGCCGATGCCGGAGGTGAACTGTATGCTATGGAGCAGTTCAATGACTACAGAATGGTTGAGAACCGATCTGTAGTAGAAAAGGCTCATGAGATACAGATCATGGCAAAGGAACTCGAGCTTCTCAAGTGTGTGCTACCGGACAAGTTTGTCGCGGGATGCATTGTCGCTAAGCTTCCCCCTTCATGGAGGAACTTTGCCACTTCCCTGAAACATCAGAGGCATGAGTTTTCTGTTGAGAATATCATGGGCTCTCTGGATGTTGAGGAGAAGGCGAGGGCAAAAGACAAACACACTGGAGGAACCGAGGGACGTTCTGCTGCCAATATGGTGCAGAAAAATGCCCACAAGTCCAAGGGAGAGAACAAGGGAGTCTCCCAGACTACCAACTTCAAGAAGAAGGGGAAATCGGAGAAGAAAGATCCTTGCTGGGTGTGTGGCGAGACTGGCCATTGGGCCAATCGTTGTCCACAACGCAAAGGAAAGAAATGTCAGGCTGGACAGAACTCAAATTCTGTCAGCATGGTCATTGGCAACACAGAGGAAGGAACTACAGGGTATGGTAATATGTTACCTACTGTTCTTTCGGTGTTTCAGCCCACGGAATGGTGGGTTGATACAGGTGCTAATGTTCATGTGTGTGCTGACATCTCCATGTTTACCTCTTATCAGGCCCAAGGTTCCTCAGTAATGATGGGGAATGGGTTACATGCTACTATTCGTGGTGTTGGCACGGTAGATCTGAAGTTTACTTCGGGAAAGATCGTGCAACTGAAGAACGTGCTGCATGTCCCTTCTATCAAGAAGAATCTCGTTAGTGGCTCCCGTCTTATGAAAGATGGGTTTAAGTTGGTGTTTGAGTCCAATAAAGTTGTACTGTCTAAGTATGGAACTTTTGTTGGAAAGGGATATGAGTGTGAGGGAATGTTGCGCTTCTCTCTAGAAGACTTCTGTGATAATGTTGTGAACCATGTAAGCACTAGTGTTAATGAAACTAATGTTTGGCATTCGCGACTTTTTCATGTTAATTTCGGCTGTATGATGCGGCTTGCTGATATGAGTTTAATTCCGAAATTCACCTTTGTCAAAGGCTCTAAGTGCCATGCTTGTGTGCAAGCAAAGCAGCCTCGCAAGCCTCACAAACCTGCGAAGGAAAGAAACTTGGCACCACTAGAGCTCATACATTCAGATCTATGTGAGATGAATGGTGAGTTGACAAAAGGTGGAAAGAAATTTTTCATGACTTTGATTGATGATTCCACTAGGTACTGTTATGTGTATCTCCTCAAAACTAAAGATGAGGCTCTTGATTTCTTTAAAATCTATAAGGCTGAAGTTGAGAATCAACTTGAAAGAAAGATAAAAAGGGTTCGGTCCGATCGTGGTGGAGAGTACTTTTCTAATGAGTTCAATTTATTCTGTGCGGAACATGGTATAATCCATGAGAGGACGCCTCCCAATTCCCCACAATCCAATGGGATTGCGGAAAGGAAAAACCGTACTCTAACAGATTTGGTTAACGCCATGTTAGATGTTTCGGGTTTATCCAAGGAATGGTGGGGGAGGCTATATTGACTTCGTGTCATGTCCTAAATCGTGTTCCAACCAAGAATAAAGAGATTACCCCTTATGAGGAATGGGAAAAGAAAAGACCAACACTCTCCTACCTACGAACTTGGGGCTGTTTGGCTAAAGTGAATTTGCCAATCACCAAAAAGCGAAAGCTTGGACCAAAAACCGTGGACTGTGTCTTTCTTGGCTATGCTGCCCATAGCATTGCTTATAGATTTCTTGTGGTGAAATCTGGAGTGGACGACATGAATGTTGGCACCATCTTTGAATCAAGAGATGCTACATTCTTTGAGGATATATTTCCTATGAGAGATATGCATGGCATGTCTAGTTGGGAATCTGATCCAATACATGGAACTCCTATGGAGTCTGATGAGGAATCTGATGATGAGAGTTCAGATTCTGATGAAGATAACAATGAAGCTCCCACAAGGAGTAAGAGACAAAGGACTGCAAAGTCTTTTGGTAATGATTTCATTGTGTATCTTGTGGATGATACTCCCACTACCATTTCAGAAGCTCTCGCATCTCCTGATGCAGACTACTGGAAGGAAGCGGTTCAAAGCGAGATGGATTCCATCTTGGCTAATGGAACGTGGGAGTTAACTGAGCGTCCTTATGGGTGCAAACCTGTAGGATGTAAATGGGTATTTAAGAAGAAGCTTCGAGCTGATGGTACTATTGAGAAGTACAAGGCTCGGTTTGTAGCCAAAGGCTATACCCAAAAGGAAGGCGAAGATTTCTTCGATACCTACTCACCTGTGGCGAGATTGACCACCATCCGAGTACTACTGTCATTGGCTGCCTCACACGGTCTTCTCGTTCATCAAATGGACGTTAAGACGGCTTTCCTAAATGGAGAGTTGGACGAGGAAATTTACATGGAACAGCCTGATGGTTTTGTACTACAAGGTCAAGAAAGAAAGGTGTGTAAATTAAAGAAATCTTTGTATGGTCTTAAACAAGCACCCAAACAATGGCATGAGAAGTTCGAAAGAACTTTGACATCTGTGGGCTTTGTTGTCAATGAAGCCGACAAATGTGTGTATTACCGCCATGGTGGGGGTGAGGGAGTTGTCCTATGCTTGTATGTGGATGACATACTAATTTTTGGGACAAGTCTCAAAGTGATTGAGGAGGTAAAAACCTTCCTATCTCAGTGTTTCGAGATGAAAGATCTTGGAGAAGCTGATGTTATATTGAACATCAAGTTATTGAGAGATGAGAATAATGGGATTACACTTGTGCAATCTCATTATGTTGAGAAGGTGTTGAGCAGATTTGGCTATGCTGATTGCAAATCTTCTCTCACACCTTATGATCCTAGTGTCTTGCTTCGAAAGAATGAAAAGGCAACTAGAGATCAATTGAGATACTCTCAAATCATTGGTTCACTCATGTATTTAGCTTGCGCTACGAGGCCTGATATCTCGTTTGCTGTGTGCAAACTTAGCCGGTTTGTGGCCAACCCGGGAGATGATCATTGGCATGCTCTTGAGAGAGTGATGCGCTATCTAAAGGGAACCATGAGTTATGGAATTCATTATACCGGGTATCCAAGAGGACTTGAAGGGTATAGTGACTCCAATTGGATTTCTGATGCTAAAATGAAGGCCACAAGTGGATATGTTTTCACTCTTGGTGGTGGCGCTGTTTCCTGGAAGTCTTGCAAGCAGACCATCTTAACGAGGTCAACTATGGAAGCAGAACTCACAGCATTAGATACAGCTACTGTCGAAGCGGAATGGCTTCGTGAGCTCTTGATGGACTTGCCTATGGTTGAAAAACCAATACCGGCCATCCTCATGAACTGTGATAATCAAACTGTGATTGTCAAAGTGAAAAGTTCTAAGGATAATATGAAAAGTTCCAAACATATCAAGAGGAGATTGAAGTCTGTCAGAAAACTGAAGAACTCCGGAGTGATAGCATTGGATTATGTCCAAAGTGCTAAAAATCTGGCAGATCCTTTCACAAAAGGACTATCAAGAAATATGATAGACCTTGCATCGATGGAGATGGGTTTGAGACCCACTTGAGTTGCCGAGGGGGTAACCCAACCTATGTGATCGGAAATTCCGTGAACTAGGACCTGGGAAAACAAACCGGAGTAACTGAGTTGAGAGAAAATTTAATACTCCCACTCCGCTGCAGATGCAATTCTCTCATAGCTACTGTAAGGCAGGTTGACAATGTCTTAATGTGTTCTGAGCGGCTCTTAATGAGCAAAGACGCTGTCCTACAGGGCGATCTTTTGAAGAACACACCTATATGAGTGACACTACTGGTCATAGTGTGGGAGATTTGGGTGAATCTCTAGTAAGCTCATGAAAGGCCGAGGAGTATGACTTATAAGCTCCACCCGAGGGGAAGGCTATGGCAGCCTAGTACCGTGCCGGCATTGAGCGAAACTTGCTGCACAAAGACTGACAATTCAAGGCATAGTCCATTGTTCAGTTGTAGTCAAGCGTAGCACCTTGCCTAAGTGGAAGTTCAACTTAACAGTCTCCACCGAAGTGCAGGTATATTAAACAGTGAACGGAACTAATGTGTCATCTGATGTGCATATGAGATCTGGTGGGGGATTGTTGAATGTAGATGGGCTGCAGCCCAGTAAGGCAGCCCATGTAGTCTACAATTCCTGAAATCTCAAGGCCCATCACGTTGGCAGCTTGGGACAGCCTTGGGGGACAAAGTTTAGTCCCACATTGCTAGTTGGGAGAGAGTTGGAGTGGTATATAAGGGCTGCTGTTCTAGTCATTCCAAGTGAGTGAGAATAGAAAGAGCCCTCGCTCACTCCTCCTCCTCCGCCCGCCCGTCTCGGCTCGGCACGTCACGCACGCACGTCGCGTTTCGTGACTCGAGTTCGAGTTCGAGACACACTCAAGGAAGCCTAAATATTTGCTTGGTGCACCAACTGTGTTGGGTACGTGTCGGCCTGCATGTGCATGCTCGCCGCGTGTCCCTGGCTTCCTACGCGTGTCAACGCGGTCGGGTCGGCTTCCTCCCAGGCTATACAAGGAGACGATCAGATCTGGAAACAGTGCTCTTAGATCTCTCTCTCTCTCTCGTGAAGTTCCTTTTGCTGCGCTACTCTCTAGTCTTCCCCATCCCGGCGTTTGCGTGCACAGCCGTCCGGGAGAGCAGGCCTCCGAAACTCCGTCCGTTGAGATCCTGCACCGGGAGACGGGCGATAAGGTTTTTGGGGAGCGTCTCGGCGCGACTGCTCGCTACTGTTCGTCCTCTTCTTCAACGACCCGGCTGCTTCATCGACAGATCCGACTACACCATGGGCGACATCAACAATACCCATGGTGGTGGTGGTGCTGCTGCTGGTGCGACCTTCCCGGTCGCGATGTACGTGCTTTTCCTCTCATACCTTGCACTGCTACTTGTTCCATGTTCAGATCTGATGCATGTGCTTAGTCTGATGAGTATGGTTAAGTATGCTTGTGCATCTGTAATGTTGTTTTCGGTAATTAAACTCACACGGAAATTGCCTAATATTCTAACAGGAAGCTGACCCCCCAAAAGCTAGAAATTTTGTACGGTACCAAATTTGTAGCCTGGCCCAAATTATATTTACCTTTTAATGAATTTTATTATTTTAAAGGAATTAAAAAATTGTATGAAAATACATGCAAGAGCAACACCTTAATCATTCGAGCCAAGTGTACGAAGAAAATTCTAAATATGCAGTGAGGACAAAGAGACATGTCTACCTATAATTTTTATTTGTTCAGTAAAGCTTTGTCAATGGAAATACAATGGTATTAAAATAAATTAGATAGAAAAGGCAAATAAAATAGGGGCTTATGTTGAATCAGTATGACAAAAATCCAAATAGAACCAAAAAGAAGTTAAATGATGAACACACATATATATTGTGAAAAATCAAATTTTTTCTACAATTCAAATTACGATTTCTTGGTAGAGGTAGCATATGCACCAGGGAGTCGAATTGAATTTCCATATATGTTCATGCTACCGTATCTGCCATTAACATGTTGATGTACAGTTGTGTTTTATATGCTACATTGAGTATAATATCATCAACAAGCCAGAGTCACTAGTAGAAAACCTCTCATCCATCTAAGCCATTGGTACCGGTTCCCTTACGAACCGGTACCAATGGGGTCATCTGCACCGGTTCAAGGGCTCTGGAGGGCGAGGAGATTTGGTACCGGTTCGTGAGGAGCTTTCGTACCGGTTCGTGTTAGGAACCGGTACGAAAGGTCTTCGGCCAAAATTCAGACGCGTGGTGGGGCCCGGGCTAGACCTTTGGTACCGGTTCGTAACACGAACCGGTACCAAAGGGTACCCAGCTATATCAAATCGCCCAGATCCCTTCCCGAGCCCCCTGGCTCTCATTTTTCTCTTCTTCCTCACACTCTAAATTTTTCTCCACCTCTCACACTCCAACAAATTTTCATTCTTTCTCCACCATTTTAACAAGATTAACGACCTCCATCTATCCAAGGGTTAGCAATATCATCCTTCGTTCCGGCGTTCCTAATTTAGCTCAGTTCTTTGGTAGTTTTAACTCGTACTATTTTTGTAGTGCAAGCAAGGTGTTCGATGAAATGCCTAAGTTAGTGATTTTATATTTTTATATGCAATTTGAGCTGAAATTATGGTATGTTTTGTAGGTTTTAATTAGTATCATCCCCGTCCTTACCGTTGTCGATCGCCAGCGTCGTCCCCTAGCCGGCACGGTACCACCTCAGTGAGCCCCTCTTCTTTTTTATAAAAAACAATTAGTTTTATGTGATGAACTTGAATATTAATTAAGTTGGTCACTCATATATCCATGATGTTGTGTATTTAATGATTTTTGATATACATATAAAATGCAGATGAGTCGACAATGGATGTACGGTGACCGGTGCCATCCCGAGTTCATTACTGGCATGCATTATTTTCTCAACGTCATTTTGAGGCAAACAGGCGGTCGAATGGTTTCATGTATTGTCCATGTAGTTCCTGTAAGAATATGAAGGATTACTCTACCTCGAAGACCCTTCACGTCCACCTACTGGAGAACGGTTTCATGCCCAGCTATAATTGTTGGACCAAGCACGGAGAAAGAGGGGTTATATTGGAAGACAACGAAGAAGAAGAGGATAGTGACAACTATCCCTTATTCACTGAAGACGGTGGTAGTAGAATGGGGGAAGACGAACCTGAAGAAGAGCCCATTTTCGATGAGCCGATTTTTGATGACCCGGATGACGATTTGGGTCGGGCCATTCTTGATGCGAAGATGAACTGCGGAAATGAAAAGGAGAGGTTGAAGTTGGAGAAAATGGTAGAGGATCACAACAAACTGTTGTACCCAAATTGCGAAAATGGTCAGAAAAAGCTGGGTACCACGCTGGAATTGCTGCAGTGGAAGGCAGAGAATGGTACTTCTGACAAGGGATTTGAAAAGTTGCTGAAAATAATAAAGAAGATGCTTCCAGGGGAGAACGTGTTGCCCTCTAGCACGTACGAAGCAAAGAAGGTTGTCTGTCCTCTAGGATTAGAGGTGCAGAAGATACATGCATGCATCAATGACTGCATCCTCTACCGCGGGGAGTACGAGAATTTGAATGCATGCCCGGTATGAAGTGCATTGAGGTATAAGATCAGGCGAGATGACCACGGCGATGTTGAGGGTGAGTCCACCCCAGAAGAGGGTTCCTGCGAAGGTGATGTGGTATGCTCCTATAATACCACGGTTGAAACATTTGTTCCAGAACAAAGAGCATGCCAAGTTGTTGCGATGGCACAAAGAGGACCGTAAGAAAGATGTGATGCTGAGACACCCCGCTGACGGGTCGCAGTGGAGAAAAATCGACAGAGAGTTCAAGTCATTTTCAGATGATGCAAGGAACTTAAGATTTGGTCTAAGTACAGATGGCTTTAATCCTTTCGGGGAGCAGAGCTCCAGTCCATAGCACTGCCGGTGACTCTATGTATCTATAACCTTCCTCCTTGGTAGTGCATGAAGCGGAAGTTCATTATGATGCCAGTGCTCATCCAGGGCCCGAAGCAACCCGGCAACGACATTGATGTGTACCTGAGGCCATTGGTTGAAGAACTTTTAGAGTTGTGGCGTGACGAAGGTGTACCTGTGTGGGATGAGCACGAACAAAAGGAATTTAACCTACGAGCGTTGTTATTTGTAACCATCAATGATTGGCCTGCTCTTGGTAACATTTCAGGGCAGTCAAACAAGGGATACAATGCATGCACACACTGTTTAGGTGAGACTGACAGTAATTATTTGGGAAACAAGAATGTGTACAGGGCATCGTCGATTTCTTCCAAAACAACATCACGGAAGAAAGAGAGGAAAGCCTGTCGGAGGTGAGGCCGATAACCGAACGACGCCTACCCGCCCGACGGGGGAAGTTCTAGATGATAGGGTCAAGGATTTAAAAGGGATCTGTGGAAAGGGTCGGCGGACAATCTGTTCCGCATGATGTTGACGGACACGTACCCATGTGGAAGAAGAAGTCGATATTTTGGGAGCTACCCTACTGGAAATTCTTAGAGGTTCACTCTGCAATCGACGTGATGCACGTGACGAAAAATCTTTGCGTGAACCTGCTAAACTTCTTGGGCGTGTATGGGAAGACAAAAGATACACCGGATGCACGGCAGGACCAGCAAAATATCCACGAAGGAAACAACCTGAATCCAGAGAAGTATCAAGGTCCTGCCAGCTACGCTCTTACCAAAGATGAGAAGGAGATCTTTTTTGAAGTCCTGAGTAGCATCAAGGTCCCGTCTGGCTTCTCGTGGAATATAAAGGGAATAATAAACATGTCGGAGAAAAAGTTTCAAAACCTAAAGTATCATGACTGCCACGTGATTATGACACAATTACTTCCGGTTGCATTGAGGGGGCTTCTGCCGGAAAATGTTCGAGTACCCATTGTGAAGCTATGTGCGTTCCTCAATGCAATTTCTCAGAAGGTGATCAATCCACTTACTCTACAAAATTTACAGAAGGATGTGGTCCAATGTCTAGTCAGCTTCGAGTTGGTGTTCCCACCATCCTTCTTCAATATTATGACACATCTCCTAGTTCACCTGGTCGAAGAGATTGGCGTTCTCGGTCCTGTATTTCTACACAACATGTTCCCCTTTGAGAGATTCATGGGAGTCTTAAAGAAGTACGTTCATAACCGTGCTAGGCCAGAAGGAAGCATCTCCAAGGGCTATGGAACAGAGGAGGTCATTGAGTTTTGTGTTGACTTTATTCCTGACCTTAAGCCGATCGGTGTTCCTGAATCGCGCTATGAGGGGAGACTGCGTGGAAAAGGCACGCTAGGAAAGAAATCAACAACGTGTATGGACGGACATTCTTTCACTCAAGCACACTACACAGTTCTACATAATTCCATCTTGGTGGCTCCGTACAAAGAGGAACACAAGGAGATCTTACGCTCTAAATACCCGGAGCAACGTGAAGATTGGATTGATGGAGAACACATGAAGACTTTCGGCGGTTGGTTGCAAACACGTCTCATGAATGTCACCGATGACGAGCAGCTATACTTGTTGGCCAAGCAACCATCTTCTACTATATTGAATTTTCAAGGGTACGAGATTAATGGGAACACATTTTACACTTTCGCCCAAGACAAAAAGAGCACCAACCAAAACAGTGGTGTCCGCTTTGATGCAGAAGATGGCAATGGGAACAAGGTCACATATTATGGGTACATAGAGGAGATATGGGAACTTGACTATGGACCTAATTTCAAGGTCCCTTTGTTCCGGTGCAAATGGTTCAACCTGAAAGACGGGGTACAGGTAGACCCGCAGTACGGAATGACTACAGTGGATTTCAAGAATCTAGGGTACGACACCGAACCATTCGTCCTAGCCAGTGAAGTGGCTCGGGTTTTTTATGTGAAGGACATGTCTAGCAAACCGAAAAAAAGAAAAGAAAGGCAAGAGGACACATCATACAATGAGCCAAAGCGGCACATAGTTCTTTCAGGAAAAAGAAACATCGTGGGAGTAGAGGACAAGACAGACATGTTAGAAGATTATAATAAGTTTGACGATATTCCACCCTTCAAGGTAAAAATTGACCCAAGCATCATCTTAAACAATGAAGATTGTCCATGGTTGCGTCGCAGTAAGAAGAAAGGGAACGAACGAAGAAAACTCAGAAGACTAGCTAGCTACATATAGGGATCATAACTTGTGTATCTCAATATGGAAATCACTTTTGTGTAATGATGTTACTGTATGTAAGATATTAACAATGGAGATGGTTGGCTTGTTTTACTATTTAAGTAGCTTTCCGAGGCTTCCGAGCGGGACTTGCGGGAAGAGTCACTACTAGCACCGTCCCGATGAAAGTGGTCTTCATCCGGTTCCTCCTCCGCTCCGTCCTCTCTCCCGCCAGATAGCGTGCGTATCTGTCTTCGGCCTCCGCTCTAGTGGTGTACCCTTTGTAGCTGTTACCGCTAAAACGGTGAACCTGTCTCCGACACTCCTCCCAGTCGTTGTAGACTCCGGGAACCTTGCCCTTGTACACGACATACCACGTCATATCTGCACATATATGAACAAGCCAAAGAAACATTAGTGCATGCTCATAGATGTTTGCAACGAATAAGAGCAAACTCAAAAACGATCCAAGTAGTATGAACTAAATGGAATGCCTCATACATTGTTGGTCCAAACAAATATGAACATCCCGGGATGGTGTCAGCGAGGCCAGGTAGGATGCACAAGAGATTGATATTTGTGTCATCGCACCAAAGCTCGCCAAGGCCACCCCGGAGTGTACAGTTGACCAAACATTCTAATCATCGGCACTAAAATGGAAGAAAGGCCAATGCAATTAAGAAGTGCCAACTCAAATAAGAGATAAGTAGCTATTATGAACTAAAAGGCATGCCTCATAAATTGTTGGTCGGAACAAATATTAACATTTAGGGAAGGGGTAAGTGAAACCAAGTAGGATGCACAAGAGATTGATATTTGTGTCATCGCACCAGGTTCACTAGCCCCTCCCCCAAGTGTATAGGTGACCAAACATTCTAATCATCGGCATTTTGAGATACCAAAGCAAATGGAATGACAAGGGCCTCATACATTGTTGGTCGGAACAAATATTAACATTTAGAGGCGGTGTCAGTGAAACCAAGTAGGATGCACAAGAGATTGATATTTGTGTCATCGCACCAGGTTCACTGGCCCCTCCCCCAAGTGTATAGGGGTGACCAAACATTCTAATCATCGGCACTAAAATGGAAGAAAGAGCCAAGTGGTATGAACTAAATAGCATATGCCTCATACATTGTTGGTCGAAACAAATATTAACATTCCGTGAAGGAGTCAGCGAGGCCAGGTAGGATGCACAAGAGATTGATATTTGTGCCATCACACCAGGCTCGCTGATGCCTTCACGGAGTGTACAGGTGACCAACCATTCTAATCATCGGCATTCTGAAAAACCAAAGCAAATGGAATGACGAGGGCCTCATACATTGTTGGTCGAAACAAATATTAACATTCCGTGAAGGAGTCAGCGAGGCCAGGTAGGATGCACAAGAGATTGATATTTGTGCCATCACACCAGGCTCGCTGATGCCTTCACGGAGTGTACAGGTGACCAACCATTCTAATCATCGGCATTCTAAAAAACCAAAGCAAATGGAATGACGAGGGCCTCATACATTGTTGGTCAAAACAAATTTTAACATTCAGGGATGGAGTAAGCGAGGCCAGGTAGGATGCAAAAGACATGGATATTTGTGCCATCACACCAGGCTCGCTTGCTCCACCCCGAGTGTACAAGTGACCAACCATTCTAATCATCGGCATATGCAAACAAAATTAACGACCAAATCAAGTGCGGAAAACGACAGAGCCCTGGAAGCTCTCTATGCTCTCCCCTAGCTCCTTACCATGAGCTACTGTTTGTTGGGTGTATACTAGTAGCTTGCGAGCGGGACTCCTAGCTTGCTTGCGGGAAGAGTTCTCGGGCGAAGCTTCCGAAGATGTCTAAGACGGCCGGCCATCTAAGACATCTTCGAGAAACTTCGCCGGAGAGGCTCTTTCCTTCTTGGTCGTTGCATCTTCTCTCTTTGTTCTCTCTACTCTCGCCGGAGGGGCTATATATAGCGGTGTGTGCCTCCAGATAATCCCCTCCCCCCAGATGAAACCACCCCAGATAAGGCAAACACCAGATAAGCCTCCCCCAGATTTAGCCCCCCCCATCTTTAGCACCGGTTCAAGCAGGGCGTCCTTATCCTGCCGACAACTTTAGTACCGGTTGCACCCACCAGCCGGTACTAAATGTTTCCCACGCGTCCTTATCCCACCGACAGGGCGTCGTGCGCTACACACTTTAGCTCATCGAGCAGGGCGTCATTATCCTGCCGACAGCTTTAGTACCGGTTGCACCCACCAACCGGTACTAGAGGTTACCCACGCGTCCTTATCCCACCGACAGGGCATCGTGCGCTACATACTTTATCTCATCGAGCAGGGCGTCCTTATCCTGCCGACAGCTTTAGTACCGGTTGCACCCACCAACCGGTACTAAAGGTTTGCTTCTCTCTTCCCGCCTATTTTCTTCCCGCGCTTTCCACCGGTTCCCGCCTCTGTCTTCCCGCCATTTTTTCACTATATATATGTAGACTTGGCCACCATTTACATATCACATCTAGACTCATATCTGCAAACCTCATCATTCTCTCCCATGGCTTCCATCGTATCTCTAACCCCCCGGGAGGCGGAGGCGCTTTGCGCCTCGAACTACCCCTGCCCGCCGGGCTACCGCGTCCCTACCGGCTGGTTGCTAAGCGTCGGAGGCGTACCGGTCCCTCCAGTCCCTCTAGGTGTGGCGCGCGAGATGGCCATCACGAACCACTACTACTTCGAGCTCACGCCAGAGCAGCGGAGGAATCCCCAGTGGCATCCCGACTACAGCCCGACTTGGGAAAGCTTCTTCATCAATCGGCGTGAGAGGGCGCTTTCCAGGCACGAGGAGGGCGGCCCGCCTCCTCCGAACTTCAACGAGGCCGGCCGTCGGCTGTGGTGGCGCGGCCGGACTCTCCAGGGCGTCATGGCCTACCGTGGCCCCCGCCTGCGCTACCCTCAGTCCCAGCCCACGCGTGCTCACCCGCCGAGGTTTGACTACCGCGACCCCGATGCCAGCGACGATGACATCGACGACTACGACGACTACAGTGGCGACGTTTATAGGGCTAGACACGACTATGACTGAATGACTCCAAGATTCGAATCTAGCCATGTATCTTAATTTTCAGTTGATCTATGTACTTTTAATTCGAGTTCAATCGTAATAAAATTTTATTGCCGCCCTTTCTTTCCCTCCTTTTTTCTCCCGCGCGGCATCGTGGCGGACGGCGTCGTGGCAGGAGTAAAGAAAAGAAATAGAAAAAATAAATAGAAAAAAGAAAAAGAAAAGAAAAGGAACATAAAAGAAAAAGAAAAAGAAAAGAAAAAGAAACAGACAAGAAAAAAGGGAGAAAAAGAAAAAAAGAAAAGAGAGGGGGGAAGTGCCCCCTCTCTTGTCTCTCATCCAGAGACAAAGAGAGAAAAAGAGAGAGAAAGGACAAGGGGCAGGGGCGAAAAAAAGAGGGGGCCATGCCATTAGTGCATGTGCCAATATTTTGAAAAAAAATGCATGTGCACAAGTGTTGGACAAAAAGAAATACAAAAGAAATAGAAAAGAAACATAAAAAAGAACTAGAAAAGCAAAAGAAAAAGAAACAAAAAATAAATAGAAATAGAAAAGAAACAGAAAAGAAAAGAAACAGGAAAGAAAAGAGACAGAAAAGAAAAGAAAGAGAAAAGAAAAAAGACAGAAAAGAAAAAGCAAAAGAGAAAAACAGAAAAAGAAAAAAATACCCTTTGGTACCGGTTGGTGGGTGCAACCGGTACCAAAGGCCTTTGGTACCGGTTGGTGCCCCAAACCGGTACGAAAGGTCCCCCACAGGGGGTTTCATAGCGCGTCCACGCGCTCTGCCCCCTCCACCCAAAACCAAACCCTCGAATCCCTCCCTCCCTGCTCCGCCGTGCCGCCGCCGCCGCGGACCTAGCCCCGCCGACGTCGCTCCCTCCCATCTCCGCCGACGTCCGCCCGGAGCCTCTCTGCCGGCTTCCTCCAGGGCCCCCTCCGCAAGGTACGCCGTTCGCAGCCTCGCCGTTCGCAGCCTCGCCGTTCGCAGCCTCGCCGTCGCAGCCGCCATCGCAGCCGCCGTCGCCATTTCCCACCAGTCTTCCTACCCACTCCTCACCTCACGCGCTCCCCTCGCCTCGCCTCCGCGTCTCCCGCCCCTAACCCTAGCCCCCCGCCAACGGCGACGGCGTCGCGAGATCTGGCCCGGGACTCCGCCGGGGTCCGCGTCGGTGAAGCTGCGGCCGCGATTTTGTGCCCGCTCCAGATTCCGATTGGGGTTGAATTCTCGCCTAGGTTCCAGGTAATTTCTGGAAAATTCAGATTCGATTGTGGCTGCTGGGTGGAAATTGGTGAATTCGATTGTGGCTGCTGGGTGGAAATTTGCTATGATTCGATGATTCCTGTTGGTTGTGTGGTAATTACATACTGGTATTTGATAAGAACAGCTACATACATGCTTGTCCAGATTGTTGGGTGATGCTTTTCTAAGGCTGGTCACTGTTGTGGTGTTCCAGTAAATTACTTGGTTGGCCTAGGAATGATTCCTGGACCCTAAGTAGCTTCATGTATCAAGTTGATTAACCACTGGCTGCTCTATCAATTACTATCTACTTGTGATGCCCCTGTTTGGATGAGTTATTCATCCATGCATATGCACTGATTGTTTTGCTTTTACTGAAAGGATGCATTATCTATTTACTTGATACTTAATTTGGCAATTCACTTGATGGCTTGCTGAGTTAGCTTGTATGCTTATAGCCTCTGATTACTGCTATGGTGCTACTTGGTTGGCCTAGGATTATTTCCTGGACCCCAAGTAGACCCCTGTAGATTATGAGTTTATTGCTGAAAGCTGGGTTATGTAAAAATTTATAAGAACAGAGATTTCACTTGATATCTTGGCCCAGCCTATGATGCAAAGGCTGAGGCACAAACTTGTGATAAGAACAGATGCTTTGATGTGGCTTTTTAATTCTCTAGGATGATTGTGAGCAGCACCTCTGTTCATGACTGAGAGAAATCTATTTCTCTATCCTCCTAGATGATACTCTACTAGAAGGGTAGTTAAATGGAATGACTATATATACTTGCTTTATTTACCCAGATATGTTTATGGAAGAATATATAATGTATGATATATTGAAGCTACTGATTGGTTTCTACCTGTAGCTCTTGATAGCTTGGCCTCTTGACTTGGAAAGAAACCTCCTTCTGATGAACAGCACATTCCTCCTAGCTGTTTGTGCTTGTTCCAGGCCATATGGTTGTGTTCTTGCTGTTCTAAGAATTTTTGGATATATTGTTGAAAGCTGGGTTATGTAAAAATTTACAAGAACAGAGATTTCACTTCATATCTTGGCCCAGCCTATGATGCAAAGGCTGAGGCACAAACTTGTGATAAGAACAGATGCTTTGATGTGGCTTTTTAATTCTCTAGGATGATTGTGAGCAGCACCTCTGTTCATGACTGAGAGAAATCTATTTCTCTATCCTCCTAGATGATACTCTACTAGAAGGGTAGTTAAATGGAATGACTATATATACTTGCTTTATTTACCCAGATATGTTTATGGAAGAATATATAATGTATGATATATTGAAGCTACTGATTGGTTTCTACCTGTAGCTCTTGATAGCTTGGCCTCTTGACTTGGAAAGAAACCTCCTTCTGATGAACAGCATATTCCTCCTAGCTGTTTGTGCTTGTTCCAGGCCATATGGTTGTGTTCTTGCTGTTCTAAGAATTTTTGGATATATTGTTGAAAGCTGGGTTATGTAAAAATTTACAAGAACAGAGATTTCACTTCATATCTTGGCCCAGCCTATGATGCAAAGGCTGAGGCACAAACTTGTGATAAGAACAGATGCTTTGATGTGGCTTTTTAATTCTCTAGGATGATTGTGAGCAGCACCTCTATTCATGACTGAGAGAAATCTATTTCTCTATCCTCCTAGATGATACTCTAGTAGAAGGGTAGTTAAATGGAATGACTATATATACTTGCTTTATTTACCCAGATATGTTTATGGAAGAATATATAATGTATGATATATTGAAGCTACTGATTGGTTTCTACCTGTAGCTCTTGATAGCTTGGCCTCTTGACTTGGAAAGAAACCTCCTTCTGATGAACAGCCTATTCCTCCTAGCTGTTTGTGCTTGTTCCAGGCCATATGGTTGTGTTCTTGCTGTTCTAAGAATCATCTGTGGTGTTTGTGCTTATAGATATGGGTGTGCTCTTGCTGATGTTCTAATGGATAGGTGGTTTAGCTAGTAGATCATGTAGCTAGCTGCTAAAGGATTTGCTTGTATTGTTCTTGAAATTATTGTGGTTCTAACTAGTGCAAAAGATGGAATGCTGCCGTGAGCAAGAGGTGATGCGGCTGGGTTGGTTATGTATGGAAAAAATGACAGTGGGATGCATACCTACACCTCTATAATCTGAGTGTAGAACAATTGTTGGGAATTGTAATTCTCTGGTTATGTAATTTGAGATGGGAATTGTAATTCTCTGGTTATGCAAAAAATGTACTGTTTTTATTTTAAATTCATTCTCTGGTTATGTAATTTGGGATGGGAATTGTTCATTTAAAACAATTGTTGCTGCTACTATTGTCTCTGGTTATATAACTTGAGTCATGTAATTTGAGATGGGAGGTTGGACAAAATTCCTAGATGTATCAGGAAATCAGTATGATTGATGGTTGTGGTTACAGGTTGATTTTTTTTAGCAAATATATGATGTGTTTTTGCAAATATATGATGTGCTGTTGCAAATATATGATATTTGTCTCTGGTTATAAGTGCTGGTTATAGTTGCAGGGATTGAGTAGCGAGAGGAGGAGGGGGAACGCCGAGTAGTGTTAGGGTCGAGAAGAGCGAGAGGAGGAGGGGGAACGCCGAGTAGTGTTAGCGTCGAGAAGAGCGAGAGGAGGAGGGGGAACGCCGAGTAGTGTTAGGGTCGAGAAGAGCGAGAGGAGGAGGGGGAACGCCGAGTCCGTGACCGTGGCGCCGCGACATCGAGTCAATTGTTTTCCATCTAGCAATCTGTTATATGATCATGACATGATGAATGAAATACAATTGCTTTCTTAATTTTGCAGTGACATTGAGGTATGGAGGACGGCACCTTCGTCCGAGATGAGGAGGGGGAAGAAGCGGTGCAGAAATTGATCTATGAGAGTGCCCGTGGTCCGGAACTCGACGATGGAGATGACAACGAGGTCCAAGACTTTCTGAATGATTTTGGCGAGGGACTTGAGTCTGAACAAGTTAGAAAAGACAATGAAGTGTCCATCACAAACTCCGGCGAGGTGTATATCTATGTATCAATTAGTTTGTGTTCATCCCTAGATGCATTCATTTATTTGTATTGCACTTATTAACGAATAATTTTTTCTTTTAGCCTTCTGGATCATCGAGCAAGTCTGTTAGAACAAAACGAGGCCCGACGCGGGTGCTAACGAGCGAGGGCAGGTTAGCCCTCACGGCATTCAAGGATAATGGTGAACCAGTTCATCCCAAGGAGTTTTGCCGCAAATTTACAAGTCAATCCGGAGTTCTTGTTAGGGACCATGTACCGATCAGCATCCAAGAGTGGCATAAGCCGAAGAACCCGGAGAGTGGTGCTAGTTATGTCAACGAGACGATGAAAAGTTTTCTTTGGGACACACTACTGACAAAGTTCAGCCTACCGGAAGACATGACGGAAGGCCAGAAGAAAAAAGTCAAGGAATGGACATTGAAGAAGATGGCCATACAATTCCAGACCTGGAAGAAAAATCTATGGGACAAATATAAGAATGAAGATCCACTATTCGATGATAATCTAGTTAAGATAAAAGATCACTGGGCCGCATTTAAGGAGTATAAGAAATCATCTACTTTTGTGTCCCGATCGAAGAAAAATACGGAAAATGCTTCAAAGAAGAAACTTCCGCATCATTTGGGGTCAGGTGGCTACAAGAGTGCCATTCCGAAGTGGACAGCGTTTGAGGATAAACTGATGGATCAGGGAATCACTCCACAGACATGGGACTGGCCCGAACGGTCCAAGTTCTGGTCGTTCGCTCATGGGGCAGGGTTGGACCCAAAGACAGGGCTGATCGTTGCGAAGGGAAAATGGAAGGAAAAAATTGAGGCAATTGTACCGAAGCTTGTAGATGCAATTGAAAAGGTCAGAAAGGGAGAGTACATTCCCGATCGAGAGAATGACGAGCTGACACTCGCTCTGGGGAACCCTGAACATGTTGGACGGGTACGAGCTCGCCCAGGTCTCACCATGAAGGAAGCGTGGCCGGACAGCGCTGACACTTATAGAAGCCGTTCGCGAAAGAAGAAGAAGGACGCCGACATTGTAACGGAATTGTTAACTAGGGTGGAGGCTCTTGAGAGAAATCAGAGGGCACCTGATCAGCCGCTGTTTCTACAGGATCCACAAGCCGATGCTGCCCCATCTCAGCGAAGAAGCAGTGTCGGTTCCTCGCATATTGACGGATGTGGAGGAAGCAACCCCGTGGATTATGTCACGGAGAAGACAGATTGCGAGCTACATATGTTATTCAAGACTGCGCCCGTTAAGGTGGCGGTCGGCTATGTGTACCCAAGTGAAGATGGAGCAATGCACCATCATATGCCCATTCCACCTGGCTGTGTTCGTGTCGGGGTGGATGAAGTTGTTCCGGGTTTAGAAACAGTGGAGCTTGATATTCCTAGAGGTGAAGATGAGAGGACACTGGCCGATGTCAAGCACGGTTTCGCCCTATGGCCGAAGAAGTACGTCGTCCTTTTGCAAAGGCCACCGACTCCTACACATGAGCAGCAAATGCCATCGACTCCTCCTGGTGGCAGTCCTGGTGAGCAGCCAAGTCCACACCTACCTGAGAGGGACCCCAGCGTGAGTCCACCATCTCGAGATCCTCCGCGACGTCGGACAGCGTCCGTTAAGCGGAACGGTACGCCGCCTAGGAAGAAAGCTAGAAAGGAGAAACAACTGCCGCCTACTGAGAAGTTACCTTGGGAAAAAACTCCAGAGGAAAACGCGGAGGCTGTTCAGGCTGAGTTGAAGAAATGGTTTGCACCGAAAGTGCCAGAGATACCTTTCGAGAAGACACTAGATCCGGTGAAAGTTGTGCGTACCGTTGACAATCTATATGACCCTGTACCATCGCCGCCATCTGACTATGCGCGTTCTATTGAAAGGTCGTATGACAAGATGATTGAGAAGACAAAACCCGTTCAATCGGGTATCAGGGAGATAAAAGGGATACACAGTGTCTACCAGCTCGGACAACAACCCGTTCAATCGGTCGCCCCTCTCAAGGTGTTTGACGGGAAGACCGTTCAAAGTTCTCGACAAGACGCAACTGATTACGCCTTCGCTGAACGAGCATATCAGTTTGTTCAAGGGAAAGATTTGGTCGAGAATCTCAGGAAGGTACCAACATGTATGCGTAACTTGCATTCGTGGTACCTTAAGGCCTCAAAGGAAGGGATCCAGACTATCATGGTGCAAGTTAGGGAAGAGCACTACTTCCAGGAGTACTGTGTGAACATTGACTTCGCCGAACTCTTTCAGTTATACAATCTCCGGGCCCTCGACAAATCAATCATCAGTTGCTATTGTCTGTAAGTGATTTATTTATTTAATTTGAGAAGTCTTTAGCTCAGCTCGTTCATTCTCTGCAGATTATAATCTTTTGTGCGCTATATTATGCAGATCGAAGATGCTCGAATGCAAAAGGGACGATATCACAGACATTGGGTTCATTGACCCGCACACAATGCATGTTAAAACCATAGTAGATCCCCTTTATAACAAGGATACACCGGAGACTTTGCTAAGGTTTTTGAAGCGACAACGTGACAAAAAGCTAATAATTTGGCCTTACAACTTCGAGTGAGTCTTACTGTCTTATAACACATTATATTTTGCTCACCGTATGCCAAAATTTTAACTAATGACTTATATATATGACACTACATATTGAAACGTGCGTAGGTTTCACTTTATTCTTCTCGTCATCAATTTGGAAATTGGAGAAGTTGAAGTCTATGACTCACTAAGCAAAAAATCGGAACTATACTTGTCTTGTTATTTAATGCTCAGAAGGTAATTTTAATTCTTATCGGTTTGTTTCGTTAATTTCCTGCTATGAACTAATTGATGACTCTTTTATGCATTTTCTTTTGTCGAGCAGCGTATGGGAAACTTTCATCAAGGAAGATACATCCCGTGAATGGACACCGAAGCTGCGATGGAAGGCGAAAGTAAGTAGTACTACCTAGGTCCACACACCTTTAATTATCATACTTGACTATTGTTTGATTGAATTATATTCTTGTAAAGAAATGCCCGCAACAACCACAAGGGACCGATCTCTGTGGATTCTTCGTTTGCGAGTACATCCGCAGAATTGTCAGCAAGAGAACGAATAATGAAAGAAATAAAGAGGTACAAAAACAATCTTCACAAATTTGTTTTCTTATCATAAGTTGTGCTGAGTTTCGGTAATAGTTGTTTCATGTATTCATTTGTATCTTATTCTTTTATAGTTGGCAAGAAAGCGGAACAAGCTCTCAATCGATGACCGCTTCATAGCAATAGGCGAGGAATTGGCGGGATTTTTCCTTCGAGACGTCATACCACCATTCGCAGAGTACCACTATGAATGAAGATGTACATGTTACATATATAGTTGACTCGAAGAGTACCACTATGCTACATGTAATAGACATATATAGAGTACGCCTCGGAGAGTACCACTATGCATGAAGATCGATCTTCATGCATATATAGTGCTACTTAATTTGCGATCTTATGCAATTACATGTGTGTTATATTATATGCACCAACTTGCTATGCATCATCTTGATCTTCATTTACTACCTAAACCCAAACGCGTTTCTGGTGCATCGACGCGATATGAAACAAACCGATATCCCTAAACCCCTCCAAAAACCCTAAAAATCCAATTCTCTGCCGCGGCAGAGATTTGGGCAATTTCCCTGCCGCGGGTGGGAACCTTTGGTACCGGTTCGTATTACCAACCGGTACCAAAGCTCCTTGGCCCTGAGCTCTCCTGGTGGCCCACGTGGAGGGACCTTTTATACCGGTTCGTAAGCAACCGGTACGAAAGGGGGGGGGGCCTTTAGTGCCGGATAATTTGTACCGGTTGCCCAACCGGTACGAATGCCCCTCTAGAACCGGTACTGATGAGAGATTTTCTACTAGTGAGTGTTGTTATGGCTCTAGGGTGCATATGCTTCTGTTATTTTGAAATACATCTTTGGTACATTTTTAAATGTTTAAAAACTTTAAACGATAAATTCAAGTGTACATCTTCACATGCTACGTACACACAAAGTTTTTCATAAAAATCGACTTGTCGTTTCAGCTATGTAAAAAAGACAAAATTTGGTGCTAAAAATAAACCTTTCTTTAAGACATGTTTTGTCTTTTTTACATCAACCACAAAAAATATCATTTTTTTGCGAAACTGTATGAACACATAGATTATAAGATGTACGTGTCAAAAATTTTGTTAGAATTTTTTAACAATTACAAAAAAAAATTTTATGAAGGGAGCATATGCACTTGGGAGCCAAATTAAATTTCGGTGGCCAAGCAGGTAAGCACCATAAATTTGTAGACAAATGATCATTGTGTCATTTATTAACTCAGCATATATATTAATGAATATTGAATGGTCATTAGCACATGGTATTAATAACTAAAGAGAAATAAAAAAAAGGCTTGAATCTCCTGAGTTAGCTAGCCTATAAGTGGCATTATATCTATACGCAGAGATAAAATTGGAACTGAGTTTGACAGAATATCTATATGGTGTACTGAAGTAAAATGTTCACCTGGGAAATTACGTGATATTTGTATGTACAACTATATGAAGATCGATCAGCTCTGGTCAACAAAATGTAAGGTTGCCAGGTCTCGTAGATTAATGTATATTGTTTGTTTTACAACTGAATTTGCTAGCCTCATTTTTCTTCATTGTTTAATATAGAGTACGCGTCATGTGTTATGAACATATATGTGGATCAAAGCTCAGATCAAAATACGTACCGTGAAACTTTGCAAATATTTATCGGATGTCTATTAAATAATTAATTTTAGAACGGCGTTTAGCTCACTTTGTGACATAGGGAATCAATTACCCGACCACTTAAGTTCATGTCTTCATGGTCGCTAATTTCAGTTCTGATTGTTTGAAAAATAAAAAAATATAGGGACCCCTACCCATATATTTTTGTTCTTTTTGAAAAGTCTGTAAGTTCGGCAACGTGTTGAAGTTTAGTGTAGACCATTTTCCCGGCAACGTGTTGGATTTGTGTACATCAAATTTTGCTGTCGTTAAAAAAAGTGTGTACAAGAAACTTAGTTGAAAAGATTGTAAATTGTAGGCATATATTTTAGATCTAACTATTAAAATAATTAAGATGATGAAGATCAAAGCAACAACTCTATTAAGAATCTGTCTATTGCTTTTATATAACTAGCATAGTGGCCCTCGCAAAAACGAAGGCGTCACTTTGAAAATGTTTGAGATATAAATTTATAATTCCATAGACATACATGTCATTAGTCTGGAAGCTAATAGCTCTATTTTAGAATATCGTAAGCAAATATACACGTTTAATTTGTGTCATAATTACTGATATGCCATCTATGAAGAGTAATATTTCAATGATTTATAGTATGATCATTTGCACATACAATTATATATAATTAAAATAATGTTCTAGTAATTTAATTCTTCTATATGAGACATCTCAGTGATTCGAAAAATAGTGGAAGTCCACTATTAGATATCTTGACCAGATTCGAAATGGCAGTCACTATTGTTTAGTTGTCAAAAAGTTATTGATATATCATGGTTTCTCAAATCTCTCTCCATGGAGTGATCTTCATTTTCTGGCCCTCAAGAATTTAAACCTCTAACATGGTGTTAACATAATCTTGAAAAATTTAAAGTTATAGGAATAGTTTAGGCTGGGCTCTGATTTGTTAGTACTTCTCTATTGAATTTGTTAAGTAGTACATTGTCATCTGCATGAAAACATATTAATTTATAAGTCCAATCCAGTGATCATCATTTTGCATATATGAATGCTTTTCTTACGTAATAAACTCTTGACCTTACTTTATGTTTCTCTCAAAGGTATCTTTATTATATAAGGTTTCAAATAATATTTCAGAATATCAAATATTTGGTGCGCCTATCGTCAAATAATAATTTTTCAATTCAACCTATGGTCTACACCAGTAGTACCTTGCCCGAGCCGAAACTCCTAAACCATGATCATACCTAAAATTCGGTGTAGGTAAAAATAAATACCTTACCTTTTTTCAATAAAGGGAATATATTAATATCGAAGGATACCAATTACATCCAGCCTCTGCAACAACGCAATGCCCTAAAACATTACGGATGCACACATCCAAAAAAAGAAAGAGAAAACTAAGAAATAAAAGTCCCGCTACAGCATCACAACCCTAGCAACAGTAATACAACCACCACCAAGACAACACCTGAAAATCAGACTCTTCAAAAGCGACGCCTCCAAGGAGGGAACAGTGCACCAGCACCGTTGTCGCCCGATCAAAGATCTTAGGTTTTCACCCTGAAGATAATCTTCGCTCCCAAAACAAAGCCATGCTTTTAACTACCGATTGGTTCTGATAATGCATATAAACTTGAGCTTCCTGCATAATTGGGTCCGGTTAGTCCTATATTTAACATTGCAGATTTGAAACCTTACTTTGGTGAAGAAGATGAGCTTTCGTCGAGGACGACTTCAATTCAAGAAGGGGGGCATGATGAGGACATCCCATCTATTGATACAACCGCTGTACCTACAGCTACATAAATACAAGGACCAATCGCTCGAGCTCGTGCCAAACAACTTAACTATCAGGTACTTTCGTTTCTTGGAACTATTCCTCACATACATGAGAATATGATGCTGCCTAAATCAGATATGTTCGTTACTCTTAGGAATGATGGACATAGCATGGATGAGGAGGACAAGCATTGGATCATGATCACACATGGATGAGATGGCAGTAAGCACTTGAGGATTGAAGATGACGCCACAAGTGGAGATTTCAGAACTTTGAAGCCACCATAAGAAGAGATGAAGACATGGACGAAATATAGAGTTCTCCACTTCATAATTTCGTCCATAGCATAATATGGTGCTGCGTCACCTTTAGTTTGGGGCCAGGCCCATGTCATTTTTGCAGGCAGCCACTTTTTAGAGTCCGTATTGAAGGGGGAAAGGCCTTCTAGGGTTTGGTTCGGCCACCATATGTATGGCTGGCCGAAACCCCACCTTTTCCTCTTTTAAATACCCCCATAACCGTCACGTTTAGAATCGGATTTTGATTAGATTAAAAGTTAGTCATTGCTGCAACTCTCGTGTACTTCTTCTGAGGTCAACACCCAAAACAAGACCGACTATTCGGAATTCCACCTTATTCAATAAAGCTTTCATCTTTCATCTGCAATGTTCTGATTGCATCATTAGTTCTTACTTGTTCTCGATTTCAGGTAAGAATTAAGACCCTCGCTGGTAAGGCTGATCGTGCATCCGCAAGATCAGTAACTCCCGGAGATTTTCCTAGCGATTGCATTGGCGCATGAGCTTTGCACGTGTAGTCGGATCGTCAAGCACGAACTCCACCAACAAATCGAATTATCCACGTCTCATCGAAAGATCGGCCACCTTTTCCCTATCAAGTGGTATCAGAGCTTACTCGTATATTCAAGTAAATAAGGCCAGACCTTGGGTTTTCACCCTGAAAGGTAGGACTCCGCACTTCACCTGTGTTGTCGCCCCCACTTTTATACCGCTGTTGTGAAGCCCAGAACACCAAGTAAGTCTCTCAACAGCGCGGAGACTTGAACCTCCCTTAGCTAGTCCTCCCCTCCGGCCTTCATGAAATTCTCTTCTTCCGACTTTCATCATGGATCCATAGTCACTTGATGTCAACACAGAAAAAGAGCTTCGCGCCGCTCCCTCCAGAACCAATCAGTCGGAATAAAAGCATGGGTGCGCACGACCTCTTAACTGGTTGTGCCTGGCAATGTCCTTGTTAAAGGCTTTGTTTTGGGAGCGGAGACTATCTTCAGGGTGAAAACTTAAGATCTTTGATCGGGCGACGATGGTGTTTGAGCACTGTTCCCTTCTTGGAGGCGTCGTTTTTTGGAGAGTCTGTAATTCAGGTGTTGTCTTGGCGGTGGATGTATTGCTGTTGTTAGGCCCGAGATACTGTAGCGGGACTTTTGTTTCTTAGTTTTCTTTTCCTTTTTTTGGTTGTGTGCATCCGTAGTGCCATTAGGGTGGTGCGTTGTTGCAGAGGCTAGGTGTAATTGGTATCTCTTGATATTAATATATGCCCTTTATCGGAAAAAAAAGTTAAAGCCAAACCTTGGGTTTTCACCCTGAAAGGTAAGACTCCGAACTTCACATGTGCTGCCGTGACCACTTCCATACCACTGTTGCTAAGTCCGGAACACCAAGCAAGCCCCTCAATAGCGCAAAGACTTGAACCTCCATTAGCTAGTCCTCCAATCCGGCCTTCATGATATTCTTTTCTTCTGACTTCACCATGGATCAGCTGTCACTTAGTGTAAACACAGAAAAGAGCTTCAAGCTGCTCCCTCTAGACCAATCGGTCAGAATAAAAGCATGGGTGCGCACGACCGAATACCACCGATCCAGCAAACACTAGGCAATAAAAGCACTGTTACACTTTTCGGTGTCGCCTTCTGGAACTCAACACACCGGCCAGATCGCGAGTCCATGCTTCCGAGGTCTTCCTCTTCACGCAAGAAAGACCCTAGGACCGCCGCCTTTATTTCAGGTCGGACCCCCACGTCGGCGACCACCCCGGGCTGGCCACTCCAACTCTCCACCAGCGACATCAGCCATCGCCGGCTTCCACACTTCCCCATCTCGCCGCCGGAATGCGGTGATAGATCGACAGATCTACCACCACCAACCGCAGGACGACCCTCTCCGGCGAAGAAGAGGGCCACCTCCACCGTCGAACCCAAGGCTACTGCCTCGGGCGACCTCATGTCGCGGGAGAAGCCCGAGATCGCCTCCACTCACCGACGAGAGGGGGGATTGGCGCATACCATGGGCCTGGCCGCCACCCACCACCAGCCCCTCCCAGCGTGCTGCGGGGAAGAGCCGACGGGAGGAGGGGGACCGCAGCGCAGAACGCCGATGCCGCCCATCACCATCCGCGCCTTCCGGTCCGCCATGCGTTGAGGAGGAGAGATCCGGCCGCCGTCCACCATGCATCGACGAGGAAGCACCCCTGCCGCTGCCACGCCCCGTGGGTCTTTGCCCCGGCGGCGCTACGGGCGGCGGCGGCGGCGGTTAGGGTTGGGGGGTGGGGATGGGGTGCGGGAGAGGGTTGGAGTGCGGGCAAAAATACCTTACCTAGAAGCTCTGGTAGGCTACATTCACCTAGCAACGACATCGAGTTTCAACAAGTGGGCATGCCATCTTGCCGCCCTTGAACAGCTTAGACCGAGCCTTGTGCAGCACGCTCAATGCGGCAACGGCTGCCTCCGGTCCGCTGCCGCCACTCTCGTCGTGCATGGACATCGGCAGACTGGACCACTTTGACCCGTGTCACTTTTGTTATGTGGCATTATCCGTAAGCCCAGAACCTTCCAGAACCATAAGAAGCCTCGTGAGCTTGTTCCAGCAAGCAGTTGTTGTCACGGCTGAATCTATAGCTTCAAGATAGTGGCAGGATCATGTGGAAGTATCAGATGGTAGACAATGCAAAAGAGACCCGGTAGAGAAAAATCTATCAATACTTGTATTATTTTCTCCTGACGACGCGGCTTCCATTGTCAACTTTGCCGGCTTATATCTCTGAACATGAATATGCAGTAAGCGTGCTTTTGTTACCAGCGTCTCCGAATATGCGGCCTCAGACCATCGCAACCAATCGTGGATGTATCTAATTTCTCGGCCTGCCTATGTGTCTATTCCCTTAATGATCTTAGTGGAAGGGAAACATCTGGTTGATCGTGCCTATCCCTTCTTGCTTTGTAGCGCCGTTTGAGCAGGACAGCAAGGTCACTTGCTTCGAAGTGTCGATTTACCTTTTTGTGCTCTCCGTGGGGACGGCGAACTAGGTCATCGGTCTCTAAGCCGGTGGTGCGGAGGTGGCCATACACGCTATTCGCCATGATCTTGCTCTACTCACCTCATAAATCTTGGGGCTCATTCAGCACAGAAGCACTGCTAATTACGACAACCAATGTTGTTAGCAACCTCCTCCCATTATCCCCTGACGCCAGCGTTCATCGCTCCTTTGTTTATCCCTCCTTCCACTTTTGTCGAGGGAAAAGGTTGTCGGGCAAGGAAAACGATGAAGCGTTAATGGGTGCCCTCATGTGAGCAAGCGAGGGGATCATACAAGACCCGTCCCTCAATTTCCCTTTTATTAACGTGACACCGGATTCTGTTTCCTTAACATTGAACCACTTTTTTTTTTACGTGCTTGACCTTTCTTCTGTCTTTAACGTGGGGAATCATTTTAGTTTTTTTTTTCGGGACAGTGCAGGTTCCTGTTAAACGTGACATATGAGTATATGACGTATCTCTACAGAATATACACTTTTTTTTTCATGCTTGACCTTTCCGTCCCAAACGGAAAACTGGGGTATTATTTTAATTTTGTTTTGGAGGTACCTGTTGAATGTGACATATGACATATGTCCACAAAATATGCGATCTTACATGTTACGTAAATTTATTAAATCTTGACCATTAAATTACAGATCCAAGAGCTAAAATAATTTTAATGATGTGGATTAACCGAGTCTCTATTCTAGACTTTCACATTTTACTTTTAATATATAATACTACCTCTGTCCATAAATAGATGCCAAAAGTCTGTCTAAATTTGAATGTATCTAGACATGATTTAGTGTATAGATACATTCAAATTTAAATAAATCTTTGGCATCTATTTATGGACGGAGGTGGTAGAATAGATAGATAGATTTATTTCTTCAAATATAACTCAACGTTCTTTCTTTTTCTTTAAAGAATTCCGTCTTCCTTTTTTTGCAGGGAAAGTAACTTCTATTAAGTGCTAATAGTACCGTTACAATCCTAGGCAATCCGAGATAAAAGAAAATCCGGCGCCGAACCAATCCACAAATTGGATCTATCTCCTACCATGCCAACTCTAGCAAGTTCATGACTTACACTATTACAGGATCTAGGAATTTTTGAGAAAAAAATTATACGGTCCTCAGCTAGTAGCAGCAGCTTCAGGTCTTCCACCGCCGGCCCCAGACTTAATCCATCCTTCAGTGTCTTTAGCGCCATACGCACCAGCTCCAAGCTATCAGTTTCCACAAGCAAGTTTTCATTGGAATGTTCAAGTGCCAACGCACTCCCATTAAACAGGCCTGCAATTCTGCATCAAGGGCTGAGGAGCAAAACTTCAAACTTCGGCAAGCGGCTAAGCGGACCGCCCCTTCATTGTTGCGGAGAATGATGCCGACTCATGCATCTCCTGTCTGGGCAACATACGCCCCATCCACATTCAATTTCAGCCGTCCCACCTTAAAATATCATAAACAGTTCTTCCTCCAAACGCTCCCTCGGTACCCGTACCTCGATTGAATTGCTCAAGAGTATAGTAATGTACATCGAAATTAGGTATACAAGCACAGCTTTGGAGGAAGCCACTTGTCTTATAACATGGGGTAATAGATGGACACGAAACACTCGCTGCCACAGTTAGAAAAGAAAAAAAAAGGCATATCTAATACGCACACTAGCTCACAATCACAGGAACAAGGTGACCGGCGGGCGGCGGGCGGCGGCGGCGGCGGCGGGGACAAGCGACTCTGAAGGAAAGAATCACAGCCATGGACCTCCAGTCGTTGCGGCGATTTTGGGGGGAGTGGGAGATCCGTGTGCTGCTCATCGTCAGCCTGTGGCTGCAGATCTTCCTCCTGTTGGCCGGCGGCTTGCGCAAGCGCAGTGTCACCACCTGGCTGCGCATGCTTCTGTGGCTGGCCTACCTGCTCGCGGATTCCATCGCCATCTACTCGCTGGGTAACCTGTCGCAGAACCAGAAGCGCAGCGGCTCTCTTGACCAAGAGATGCATCTGTTGGCCTTTTGGGCTCCCTTCCTCATCCTGCACCTCGGTGGCCAGGACACCATCACCGCGTTCTCCATCGAGGACAACGAGCTGTGGCTTCGTCACCTGCTGAGCCTCGTCTCTCAGGTTGCTCTCGCGGTGTATGTGTACTGGAAATCTCGGCCAACCGGCGCCGGCCTCCTGATACCGGCGATCATTATGTTCGTGTCAGGTGTCATCAAGTACGGCGAGAGGACGTGGGCGCTCAAGTCGGCGAGCATGAGCAGTTTCCGGAGCTCGTTGCTGACGCCGCCGGATGCTGGACCCAGCTACGCCAAGTTCCTCGAGATGTACCAGTCGGCCATTGATTCGGGCTTGCACGCCCATATCGTTATCGTGCCGGAAGAGCCCTGCGACGGTGGCGTGCAAGTCGAAGAAGAGCGGATCCGGTACCGGGATCTTGTTTACACGTCGTACAAGTTCTTCGAGACCTTCCGGCGACTCTTCGTGGACTTGATCCTGAGCTTCCAGGATCGCGCCGACAGCCTCGCCTTCTTCCGGAAGCTCAAGATGGATCAGGCGTTCAAGGTGGTTGAGATCGAGCTGATGCTCATGTACGAATCCTTCCATTCCAAGTGCGTGGTGATCCATGGCCCAGTTGGCCGCATCCTCCGTGTGTTCACTCTCGCGGCGCCAGCGGTGTCGCTCGTGGTCTTTGCAGCGTGGGAGGACAAGCGAGGTTACAAGAAGGTCGACATTGTCATCTCATATGTGCTCCTGGGAGGTGCTTTTTTGCTGGAGACTTACGCGATCCTCCTGATGATCGTTTCTCCGTGGAGCTATGTCTACATGCGGGACAAGCAGGGAGATGGTTGGTCAGCAAGGGCGGACAAACTGTTTGGCTGGCTGAGTTTCTTCCAGCCGGAGAGAAGGCCGAGGTGGTCAAACCAGATGGCGCAGTACAACTTGCTAACCTACTGTCTCAAGGACAAACCTCGATGGTACACAAGAGCAATGGAGGAGCTGGAGTGGAAGCACAACATCCGTCTCAAGACGATGTGGGACAGCTTCTGGTACACAAATCACACGGATGTGTCCTTGGTACTCAAAAATCTCATCTTCCAGCAGTTCAAGGAGAAGGCAAACAGCACATCAGATCCATTGAGCTACCGTCAGTTTGGCGAGCACCGTGGGCAGTGGATACTCCAGCGCAATGGCTGCTACCAGCAACTTGGGTGGAGCGTTGAGCTAGAGTTCGACGAGAGCATGCTCCTGTGGCATATAGCTACGGATTTGTGCTACTACGGCGAGCGTAGAGATAATCACGACTTCAGCGAGAGCGACAGCGCCACCTCTGGAGGCTGCTTCTGGTCCTACGAGGATTTCGATGGCCTGTGGAGCTTCATCGAGGTGGAGTATCGTCCATTGCAATCACTGAGCAAGCAGATCTCGAATTACATGCTCTTCCTTCTTGTGATGCGCCCTTTCATGATGACGGCCACCATCGGGCAGATCCGCTTTGGTGACACCTGCGCCGAAGCCAAAACCTTTTTCCACCGAGGCGCGGACGACGACCTCACTGAGGTACAGGGAGCGGAGATGCTTTCCGCTGTGCAGACCAACAACATCAGGCCGCGGGACGTAAAAGGAGACAGGAGCAAGTCAGTGTTGTTCGACGCATGCCGGCTGGCGGAGGTGCTGCGGACCCTGCATCCCCAGGCGAAGCGATGGAGGGTCATTTCTGGCGTTTGGGTGGAGATGCTGTGCTATGCCGCCGGCAAGTGCCGGGGCAACTTCCACGCCAAGCAGCTAAGCCAGGGAGGAGAGTTGCTTACCGTTGTGTGGTTGCTCATGGCGCACTTCGGTATTGGGGAGCAGTACAGAGTAGAGTCTGGCCATGCTAGGACCAAGATCGTCATTGAAACCTGAGGATGTTAGAGATAGATTTGGAGTCGGTTGTATTAGACGTATGCGTCATGTACTCTCTCCTCTCCCCCTTATGTACTTCTCCTACCATCTATATAAACAGAAATACAAACGAATCTTGGACCATCCGAGTAGACAACAAACTACCTGATCGTCTTATATGGTATCAGGCCGGCCTCTTCACCGATAAAACTGATCGCAACCGAGTTCATCCTCGTCGCAGCCATCTGCTCCAACCCTTGTCGTCGACGCCATGGCCTCGACGTCCTCCGCCCAGATCATGAACCTGGGCTCGCCACCGTCGGAAAAGCTGACGCGGGCGAATTACTCTGGATGGCGTGCTCAAGTTCTTCCCCCGATCCGCGGCGCTAGGCTCTTTGGCCTTCTTGACGGCAGTGATGCCGCACCTCCCGAAACCCTGGAGGCTCCACCGGCCGACAAAGCAGATGCCGATCAAGCGCCCAAGAAGACTAACAATCCTTCCTACGATGCCTGGACCTCCCGGGACCAGCTCGTATTAGGCTACCTCCTTCAGTCGATTGGACCCGAGATCCTTCCTCATGTTCAGCGAATCGAGACTGTCGTCGGTGTCTGGCAGGCAGTTGAGGAGATGTTCGCATCGTCATGCCAGACCAAGGTCACGATCGCGCTGGCGAATACTAAGAAGCTGCAGATGAGTACCAATGCCTTCCTCACCAAGATGCAGAGCATCGTCAACGAGCTTGCAGCCGCCGGCGAGCCCGTCCGCACCACTGAACACGTCTCGTTCATCCTTGCGGGTCTTCGGGCGCAGTACAACTCCCTGGTCGCAGCTCTGGGCGCGGTCACCACGCCCCTGACATTGCCGTCCCTCTATGCCCAGCTTCAGGCGTACGACCAGCGCCAAGACATGCTCAATGGCACATCTGATGCCGACTTCGAGACGTCCACAAACGCCGCCCAACGCCAAGGCCGTGGGCGCTACACCAATCTCTCCCGCTGTGACTACGGTGACCATGGCAACTACGACCGCCGTGACTCGCGCCGGGTGATGTGGGCATTACCCTTCGGGTAACTAATATTGTACTACCTCTTACAGCCCAGCTAAGGGCCCATGAAGGCACTCGACGACCAGGTGGGCCGTTACATCGATTCCGAAGAAGGATTCTTGAAGGACAAGGCAAGAAGATGAAAAATACAAGGAAAGTTTAGATCTAGTACTCTCTGTAACCCAGTCGTACCCGGACAGTACTCTTGAGACCTGGCTCCCAATATAAGGGCCAGGAGAGAGGCTGCCAAGGACACACACAATCTTAGTAATCATAGCCACCGCAAGACCAGAGCTAGGTCATCGCAGAACTTAGCCTCTCGACGAGATCACAACCGAAACCTTCAGCACCCCCTTGTAACCCAATATTTTCATAATCAAGATCAGACAAGCATGACGTAAGGGTTTTACCTCATCGAGGGCCCCGAACCTGGGTAAATCGCTCTCCCCGCTTGTTTGATAACCGATGCATCGTGTCAGCCTACAGGATTCCATCTACCCTAAGCCCCAAACGGGGGCATTGCCGGGGAATATCCCCGACAATTGGCACCGTCTGTGGGAAACCTGTTGGCACAAGACCCAGCATCGGCAAGTTCGATCATGTCATCGGCAGCTTCATCAACACCGCCGACATCTCCGCCAGCTTCTTCATCGCCAAGTTCGGGGAACTCAATTCGATTCGGGTCCTTCGAGTTTAATCCGCATAACGAATTGTCTCGCCCGACCTTTTCGGATCTGCAAGGAGGCTTAGGCTTGACGTTCGGAAGTGTCCACTACAACGTGAACACGGAAGGGATCCTTCGATTGCCTGAGTCGTTTGTCTCCAAATCAGCAAGGAAGTCATCTTCGCGAAGCGCAGAATCGACCACGTTGTCATCAATTGATCTGTCAGCCGGTTTGACAGCGTCGGCAAACTCTTACCCGTCACCCGCCGCTCGGTCGTTATCGTCTATGTCAGTTGGATCCGATGACTTCGAGTCATCCGGTATGACCTCATATTACTGCTTAAACTGTGATACCAGGCACGGATTGGGATCAAGCAACACCCCGTTTGTCTGCAATGCCGGATATTCGTCAGGAGAAGGGAGCATCGACAGCGTTGTTAGGACACCCACTTGGAATATGGCGCACCACCAGATCTATGCTATCCTCAATGCAGAAAGCGTGGCGAACGGAGGAGGAGAAGAAGGAGATCGCACCCCTCATGCCAACAGACGACGCAACTCCGAGAATAGCGCCAGTAATAACGATAGTGACTACACTATCACGGAGGAAGAATGGGAAGCAGCTCGAGACGCTATAACTGATAATACGCCACTTCCAGCCGGAACTTCGGTTGGGACTCTCAATGCGTATCGGAAAATCTTGGAGAGGAATCGAGTACGGTTATCGAATGAACAAGCCAATCTCAATCGTCGCATATTCGCAGCAGAACAATCTAGTGAGCATCGGAGGGCCTCGCGTGGAAGCGCCTCTCGAAGCAGTCACGATGTGGGGAAGCATCGTTCAAGGCTATATAGGCTCTCAGAGGATGACGCAAGGGAAATAACGTCAAACCTATCCAAGTCCTTCATGACCACAGACACTGCGGGTATGCTGAGGCCAAAACCCGTCGAAGGAGCAACCGCCAACCTCGCTTCATATTTAATCTACCAACAACCAGCAGCCGAAGATCCTATGGCCCAGGCCCATCGGGGTGCCCTAGAAAGCCTCGCCATCCTTGGAGACGAACTAGTTCCACGTAAAGAAAAATCTACACTCCAAGCTAGTGGTTCAAAGCACCATCCAAGAGACGCTCGAGATGAAATTACTCAGAGCAGGATCGACAGAGCCAGGCGACAGCGAGCGGCAAGGGAAGAATACGACAACGATGTTTCCGAGGAAAGCCAGGAGTACAACGGCGAAATGGGAGGAGCTGATTGTTTAACTTACAAGATCCGCAAAACAATGCCGCCCAAATGGTTCAAACCTACTCCCACTGATGTCGCTAAATATGATGGGCAACAGGAGCCGAGGTCTTGGATAGATGATTATTGATAACGCGTAAAGCACACGTCCGTTGGGAACCCCAAGAGGAAGGTGTGATGCGTACAGCAGCAAGTTTTCTCTTAGTAAGAAACCAAGGTTATCGAACCAGTAGGAGATGAAGGCCACGTGAAGGTTGTTGGTGGAGGAGTGTAGTGCGGCGCAACACCAGGGATTCCGGCGCCAACGTGGAACCTGCACAACACAATCAAAATACTTTGCCCCAACTTAACAGTGAGGTTGTCAATCTCACCGGCTTGCTGTAACAAAGGATTAAACGTATGGTGTGGAGAATGATGTTTGTTTGCAAAGAACAATAGAGAACAATGATTGCAGTAGATTGTATTCATATGTAAAAGAATGGACCGGGGTCCACAGTTCACTAGTGGTGTCTCTCCAATAAGAAATAGCATGTTGGGTGAACAAATTACATTTGGGCAATTGACAAATAGAGAGGGAATAACAATGCACATACTTATCATGATGACTAATATGAGATTTACTTAGGGCATTACGACAAATAACATAGACCGCCATCCAGCATGCATCTATGCCTAAAAAGTCCACCTTCGGGTTAGCATCCGCACCCCTCCCAGTATTAAGTTGCAAACAACAGACAATTGCATTCAGTATGGTGCGTAATGTAATCAACACAAATATCCTTAGACAAAGCATTGATGTTTTATCCCTAGTGGCAACAACACATCCACAACCTTAGAACTTTCATCACTTTGTCCTGCATTCAATGGAGGCATCAACCCACTATCGAGCATAAATACTCCCTCTTGGAGTCACAAGTATCAACTTGGCCATAGCCTCTACTAGCAACGGAGAACATGCAAGATCATAAACAACACATATATGATAGATTGATAATCAACTTGACATAGTATTCCATATTCATCGGATCCCAACAAACACAACATGTAGCATTACAAATAGATGATCTTGATCATGATAGGCAGCTCACAAGATCTAACATGATAGCACAAGAGGAGAAGACAACCATCTAGCTACTGCTATGGACCCATAGTCCAAGGATAAACTACTCACACATCAGTCCGGAGGCGATCATGGTGATGTAGAGTCCTCCGGGTGATGATTCCCCTCTCCGGCAGGGTGCCGGAGGTGATCTCATGAATCCCCCGAGATGGGATTGGCGGAGGCAGCGTCTCTGGAACTTTTCTCGCATCGTGGCTCTCGGTAATAGGGTTTTCGCGACGGGGAGTATAAGTAGGCGGAAGGGCAGAGTCGGGGGCGCTCGAGGGGCCCACACCATAGGGCCGCGCGGGCCCCTCCTTGGCCGCACCGCCTTGTGGTGTCGCCACCTCGTGGCCCCACTTCGTATCTCCTTCGGTCTTCTGTAAAGCTCCGTGGAAAATAAGACTCTGGGATTTTGTTTCGTCCAATTCCGAGAATATTTCCTGTGTAGGATTTCTGAAACCAAAAACAACAGAAAACAGGAACTGGCGCTTCGGCATCTTGTTAATAGGTTAGTGCCGGAAAATGCATCAAAATGATATAAAGTGTATGAATGGATCGTAGCGAACAAGAGGGGGGTGAATGGCGCTACGGCAAGTTTTAAGCTTTTTCAATTTTAGCGCAACGGAAGGTAAAGGTGTGAACTTTAGCAATAGGGGTGATCCTACAATGAAGCTAGGACATGTGCAACAAGTAAAGGAATCAACAAGATAACGAGAGTAAGGAGCGAGACAACCGGGGGGACACGAGGCGAGTCGAGGTTTGTTTCCCGCAGTTCCTTCCACTAAAGGAAGTACGTCTGCGTTGAGGAGGTGCTAGTCTCACACAAGAGACTAGGCGGCCACACCACGAAGGAAGGCCTCACCTTCTTCCTCGAGAGAGCTCCACGAAGGTGCCCTCCCTCTTCCACTAAGGCACCGGTCGAGGCGGTGATTCCTTCACAAGGTTGGGGCGAGCTCCACACACAAGGATGCTCCCAACACCCTATGGATCTAGTACATCACCAAGCTAGACTCCATAGCTGCACATCTCCAATGCTCCACCATAGGAACCCATCACCAATGCTCCACCAAAGGAACTCTTCCAATGCTCCACCAAAGGAACTCTTCTCCAAGATCCACCAAAGGAACCCTACCACCAAGATCCACTAAGGAATAGCTAGTATTGGTGAAATCTCTCTTGGTAGAACTATAGATCGGGGTCTCCTCCACCTATCCTCAAAGTTTGGGCATGATTGGTTGGATGGGGGTGGAGATCCTCAAGGATTAAGCTCAGCAACAATGGAGGAGAGAGAAGGGGAAGAGATAAAATCGTGGTGGGGAAGAAGGGGCCCTTAAATAGGCTCCTTCAAATCCAACCGTTATGTCCATATTTGGCTTAAGCGGTACTACCGCTTTGGGGTAAGCGGTACTACCGCTCTGAGTTCGAAATCCTCCCAGATCTGGTCAAAGGACGCAGAGCGGTACTACCGCACGAGGTACCGCTTGAGGTACCGCGATAGGGTCCAGACCTTACTGGATCCAAAGCGGTACCAGAGCGGTACCAGGGCGGTACGACCGTAACGCATTACGGTACCTAAGCGGTACCGTGAGCGGTACTACCGCTCGTGAGCGGTACTACCGCTCCAGGTACTGCAGGGGTACCGCGACGTGTTTCTGGGGACGAAATCAGCACAGACTCAGAGCGGTACCGAGGGCGGTACCTATAGGGGTAGCGGTACTACCTCTACATGTGCCGGTAGTACCGGCCTGGCTAAATCTGGTTTTTCTTCCCTTTTTCTCTCCAACCAAGTTACCTCGCTAAACACACACAAAACCGGAAAACCTATCATCTACACTTCAGTCTTCCGATCTTGACGGGTCCGGCGAGGTCACCGTGTACTTGCAAATCTAACAATGATACTCAAGGCACACGGTGAGATAACTCAAGTGTTGTCATCAAACACACAAAACTTGGGGTATGAATTTTGCTCTTACAATCTCCCCCTTTTTGGTGTTTGATGACAACACAAGAATTGACAATAACATATGATATTATGATGAGATCACTAGATTTGCAAAAACTCGACGGAGCTCCCCCTACACATGTGCATATCATGAATATGTATTTGAATACAAATACACATGTTATAGAGACATCACTCCCCCTAGTTTTTACAAACCAAGCACATATGCAACATAGATAGACATCACTCCCCCTAGATTTTACAAACCAAGCACATATGCAACATAGATAGACGACATGTTCAAGTAGCATATGCACAATATGGAGGCAACATAAGATCATGCATGGAGATTTGGGTGAAGTTATCATACCATAGCCTTGAGAATACCCAAACTCACAATAAGATGCCTCCATAGGGTTGTTGATGTAGCCATAAGACAAGATAAGCAACTAGAACCAAACGGCTACAAACAACAAAGGTCCCCATCCACCTAGGAACTTCTCCCCCTTTGGCATCGGAAAACCAAAAAGGAGGGAAACGGAACTAGAGAGATGGAGAAAAAGAACATACAACCAAGCTTGCAAAAATCAAGAGAAAACAAGCTTGAAGGAGCTTCTCAAACAAGAATAAGAAAGCAAAGAAGAAAGACAAAACAAGGTCACGAAGAACCGAAAAACCTCAAAGAGGGGTTGTTGGTGGCCGAAGCCACCGTGTAAGAGTATAGTAGTTGTGAGGTCGCGTAGATGTATCTAGGACTCACGGACTACAACTCAACATGAAGCTCATAAGTCACTTAGTTGACAAATATCAAATGTTTTGGATTTCTTTATGCATTATGGGGGGAGTGATAGCTCAATGGATTTAAACCGCACTCCCCCTATGTCCATGCGTGCCTTTCATCTAGATACGATGGTAAGATTGGTATGTGCGCACGACGGTCAAGCAAAGTTCGATGGATCAATGATATTTAGCTCATGCCTCAACTCAATAAAGCGCTTCTCATCCAAGGGCTTCGTGAAGATGTCCGCCAATTGCTCCTTGGTGCCAATATAGGATAGTACAATATCTCCGCGAGCAATGTGGTCCCGGATGAAGTGGTTCCGTATCTCAATGTGCTTCGTCTTGCCATGAAGAACCGGATTGTAGGCGATCTTGATTGCGCTCTCATTGTCACACAAAAGAGGTACCTTGCTATACTCGAGTCCATAATCCCGCAAGGTTTGCCTCATCCATAAGATTTGAGCACAACTACTCGCCGCGGCAATATACTCGGCTTCCGCGATGGAGACGGAGACACAATTTTGCTTCTTCGAGGACCAACATACCAAAGATCTTCCAAGAAAGTGACATGCTCCGGAGGTAGACTTCCTATCAATCTTGTCGCCCGCCCAATCGGAGTCGGTGAAACCAACCAAAGCAAAGTCCGTGTCCCTTGGGTACCATAGTCCGAAGTGTGGGGTATCAACTAAATATCGAAGGATCCTTTTGACCGCCACAAGGTGGCTTTCTTTCGGACTTGCTTGAAACCGTGCACACATACCAACGCTCAACATTATATCCGGGCGAGAGGCACAAAGGTAAATAAGCGAACCTATCATCGAACGGTAGAGCTTGGTATCCACCGCCTTGCCGGCCTCATCAAGAGTGAGTTGACACTTGAGTTGCATTCGAGTTCCAATCCCCTTGGCATCCTTCATATCAAAGCGCTTGAGCATGTCTTGGAGGTACTTCGCTTGATTGATGAAGGTGCCTTGTCGCATTTGCTTGATCTCAAACCCAAGAAAGTACTTGAGTTCACCCATCATTGACATCTCAAACCTATTTGTCATCAACATAGCAAACTCATCATTGAATTTTGTGTTAGTAGAGCCAAATATGATGTCATCTACATAGAGTTGGCATACGAAAAGCTCCCCATTGACCTTCTTAGTAAAAAGAGTGGGATCGATTTTCCCCACTTCGAAGCCACGGTCTTCAAGCAACTCCTTTAGATGCTCATACCAAGCTCTAGGAGCTTGTTTGAGTCCATATAGGGCCTTTTTGAGCTTGAAGACATGGTCCGGGAAATGGGGGTCCTCGAACCCCGGGGGTTGATTCACATATACTTCCTCAAGTAGAGGACCATTAAGAAAAGCGCTCTTAACATCCATTTGTTGCAACTTAAAGCCATGATGAGAGGCAAAGGCCAAAAGGATACGGATGGACTCAAGCCTTGCAACGGGTGGAAAAGTTTCACCAAAGTCCACGCCTTCAATTTGATAATAGCCTTGTGCCACCAATCTTGCTTTGTTGCGGATGACCGTGCCACTTTCATCTTGCTTGTTCTTGAAGATCCACTTGGTGCCGATAACATTGCGGCAATGATCGGGTCGCTTCATGAGAGTCCATACATCATTCCTCTTGAAGTTATTGAGTTCCTCTTGCATTGCATTCAACCAATCGGGATCGTTGAGAGCATCATCAACTTTGAGTGGTTGTAACATCCCAAGTTTTCAATAAGAAGAACAAGAGAGAGAATTCAAGAATCCAAAAATGAGGGTCAACAAAAACTTTTTATTATCATATAGTTCTATGCATATAGTTTCACTTTTTAATGTTGAGTGTGCTCTTGCCATAATACTTGCTAAATTGATCTCCCTTACCCTAAAACCCTAACCTTGATCTCTTGATCATCCAAAGGCAAAGACAAAGAAATGGGAAAAAGAAATAATAAAAATCACCTCCACACTCACATATGGCCATGCCATTTTTGCAAATCTCTAACCTAGACCAATTTGGGTTGCACCATTGGTTGTAAATGGTTACTAAACACTTATTAACACTTTTGGAATCAAACAAACTCAATTCAAATCAAATTTGAATCAAAATTGAGCTCACATGTGATTATGGTCATATGTGACAATTTCAGCATGATACCCACTTTGAGCCCCTGGTTTTCAATTTTCTCTTACTACACTTGGCCAACTCTTTGCACCTCTTCCAAGATCTCATCAAGGACTACAACTTTGCTCAAGGGACCCACCTCTAACTCTGTCTCAAATTCAAATGGCAAGCAAGCAAAGTCATGACTTTGAAACATATGTAAGATCATGTGCCAAATGTGATTTTGCATCTCAACACCATTGTGACCACCACTACCTCCATTCTACTTCTCTAATTATATGATTACACTCCACCAAAAATTTTCTCAAAATTCGAAATTTATTTTCTTGCGGGCATTACATCAAACACCTTGCTGACAGCAGTAAAAATGCAGCCCATACTGAGTTTTCACCTTGGACTTGGTCCAACTCTGGCCCTCTCTGCAGCTCTGGAGTCTCCTCTCACCTCACTGCATCAATGCCACCACTTGCAAGCACCTCCGTTTGACCAAAGTGACACGGGCATGACCATGCCGTGGCTTGGCATGGCCACCCCATGCCATTCATCTTCCCTCTCACCTCAACGACGTGCCATCATGTCCTGGACGCTCCTCGTGCTCTCCTGGACCAGCCCTTGCCCTCCCTTGGTCAAGCCGACGCGTGCACACGCCAGCAGCCACGCGCCCAGAACGCTCCAGCAACACCATGCCGCGCATGGCCGCGACGCCAGAGCGCGCCAGAACGCCGCGTCACCCCATCAGCAGCGACCCCGCCTCGCCATCAGCGCCCTCGCGTGGACTCACCTCATCGCCAGGACGCCGTCAGACACCACCACGAGCTCGCCCGCGCCTGGTCACCGTCGAGGAGGACGACGACGTCCGCCATAGTAGCCCTGGACGCGTGACGAGCGCCACTGTTCTTGACCACCGAACACTGCTCCGAGTACACCGTGACGCTCCCTGAGCCCGCCTAAACACTACCATGCCCTCGCCCACGCCGTTGATCGCCTGCAGCACCACCTCGCCATCGTCACCGTGACCTCCCTCCGCTGCTCGAGGCCACTATAAAAGGAGCCCTCCGCTCCCCAAACTGAGCACGCCATCCGCTTTCTCTCCTCACCACAGCTCTCCTCGCCACTCCAATTGCATCGATTTGCCCCTCCATCGCCCCAATTGCAAGCTCGCCGCCGCCGCCAGTACACGGAGTTCACCGGAGCAGGAGGCCACCCCAGGGCACGCCGCTGCTACCAGGGAGGTCCTCGTCTTCGACAACAACACCGCGCACCACTCCGACGCTCGCCGGAGCTCCGACGCGCCCTCCGACCCCCTACCTCCGCCGAGCCTGCCGCTGCTTCTCGCCATCGACGACGACAACTCTCCACCGTCAGATCATCGCCTGATCCAACGCTCCACACGCCGCGTACCGATTCGGTAAGTAAATCCCACTGACGCGTGGCCCCCGCGCTGTCAGTCGGCCCGTTGCGTGGACGTGCTACTGGGCCGGCCCATCTCCCTCTCTCTCTGCCTGGCCCGTTAGATCTCCCGCCAAGCCCATCGTTTGAATTCGAATTTGGAAAATAGCAAAATACCCCCAATCAGATGCAAACTTTGAAATTCAATAGGGAAAATTCTACTGGGCCAAATTTTGCAAATTTTATATTTCTGGAAACCTTATGAAATTATCTACACTTTGCCACTGGATAGAACCCTAGATCTATTGTGGAATTAAAGTGACAAAATAAACAAGGCAGGGACTTTTCTGCCTTATAATAATTCTTAAAAATCAACCATAAATGCTTTTCTGTTAATTCCACCTCCAATAATTCACTTTTCACTTATAGCAATTGTTTCTACAAAAATATGCCATGCTTACTTTGAATGATCATGGCTTAGTTGATTTAAATGATTTTATGGCTATTTCTAGTCAAAGATATTGTCCAAAATTATTAAGAAATCTTATGAGAGAGTTTCTCTCATTTAAATGTTGTCACCACCATTTCCAAATGAAGTGGAGACTCTGGTCAATTAGGTCTCATAAGAATTGTTGGTGATATTAAATCCTTGTTATGCAAAAACTAAATAGTATGAGGTGCTCACCTCATTTAAATCATTTTCTCAAAATGATAAGTGTGAAGAGGTTGACTTGGGTCAACCTAGGTCACATATTATGCATAAGAGAAATTAAATCTTAATAAGATAATAAGAGGGATTTATTTCTCTAAGTAACTAGAAGTAACACTTAATTTTGTATGAGAGGAAATTATTTTTCTTAAATACTAAGAAGAACCCCTCCACCCATTTATTTAGTAATGTGTGATGCTAGATTAAGTTGTGTTCATCATGAGTGTGCATAGTTTAGTACATAAGTTTGGTATGATGATTGTGTACCCCGTATTCGTATTTTAGACGCTAGTACCGAGGAGTACCCAGAAGAGGAGGAGGTCTACTTCCAAGGAGAAGAAGACCACTTTGACCAATTCCCCAACCAAGGCAAGATAATACTCTTGCAAAGTGCAAAGCTCACCATGAGCAAAGCATTACCCCATTTACTTTATGTTCATGATCCTATCTCCCAGTTTTACTTTCCAAAGCTTTACTTACTTTTGTTTTATCAATGTATTTTTGATTCATGATTTACTTGGTTAGTATTGGATTAGTACAAGAGTATCAAAGTTAGCCTAGAAGCAAAGCAAAATACTTAGCACCCCTCACACCTAGATGCTAGTGCTAAATTAAAAATGACTACTCTAGATGGGAACTTGTGATTGTGAATAAAGTTGTTGAAACCTTGGAATGATGATTCATTTCCATTGAAAGTTTTTGAAGGTGAATATGACTAAGAGAAGATGGTGATTTTTGATAAAACTGATAGTGGTTTGAATGCGATACCTTTTCCAATATTTGAGTACCCCCACAATACCTGATTATGGGTAAGGCTTAACTGGAAATTTATGTGTCCTAGTATGGGTTCCCTCTGAACAAACGTCATAGGGGTTATGCCGAGGCTGCCTCCGTTGAAAGTGAAATGACGTGAATTGTACGGCCAAGCCCTGTGCAGTTCCCGGGTTAACAGTTGGTTATCACCGGGAGGCCAAGCTCATGGGGAGAGGTGCCTATACTAGGGTGTGTAAGTGAAAGGTTATGGTTGATGATCCGCGTACTGAGTTGCGATAATTCAGGGTTTATCCCTGACGGATGAAATCAAATGTTGTGGCACAAGTGTGCAACCTCTGCAGAGTGTAAACCTATTCGAATAGCCGTGTCCACGGTTACGGACGGTTGGAAAGGCCATACAGCTACCGGTATCATGATTTCTGAAAAATTGATGTTTTAAATGGTGAAGTGGTGAATTGAATTGAAATCACCACTGGAATGGTGGGAATGACACTAATGTTCCCACTTGAGTTAGTTAGCACTAAATGAGTTGCGTACTAAATTTGTTTCTCAACTAAAATTGGCTTTACGCAAATAAACTTAGAGCTTAGAACACTCTCTAGAGTAATGTTAGTACTTGTGTTAGTATTCGATTGCGAGTACTTAAAGTACTCACGGCTTTGTCCCTGGCTATTCAAATGGCCAGACTATGAAGCCGAGCAGCAGTACGAGGATGACGACCAGCAGGACGTCTACCACAACTAGGAGCTTCTAACGTCAAGCGTTGGCCTGTGGACTAGAGAGTCCTTGTATCTTACGCTTCCGCTATGAATGTATGTTGTTCGTTGATCAATAGATCAACTATTTGTGTAATATGGATCATGTGATTCCAAGTTGTAAGACTTTATGGTTTGTAATGAATGATGACTGTGATACTCAACTATTATGCCTCGCAACAACAATATTCCTGGGATTGCGATGAATGACATAATAGGCATTCGGACTTAAAAATCCGGGTGTTGACAGTGGTTCCACCCTAGAGACAAAGGCATGGTGTGCACAAAAGTTTGCAAGTTGCCTCCGAGTGGTGACATTTCTCTTTAGATCACCAATGATGTTTTGCAAGGAATGAGACTTGAGACGCAAATGTCTTGTAGTGGGGTCTACACGGCGAGCGTCGGCTAAAGGAGATGATTCTTGTGAGTCCTCTTGGCCTTCATCATGGTTTAGGTCCTCGCCTTGACCTCCATTTTCGTTGAAAGAGGCAACTTTGTCATGAGATCCGAACGGCTCGGGAGTATAGGGAATATCATTGTCCATGAGGATTGTCCTCGAACCACTCGGAGAAGAACTTGAAGCTTGACCTTGGTCACTTGATGTCGAGTGTTGTGGTAGACGAGTTTGCGGTGTATGTTGTTCTTGAGCTTGTTGAGGTGAACTTGGACTTGATTGTTGTTGTAGATGTCGAGGTTGATCTTGAGGTTGGGGTTGAACTTGAGGTTGTTGTAGAGGTTGACTTGCATTTGTTAGATCAACGGAGGAATCTTGGCCTTGTGGTGTAGATGGCTCCACTTGGGTGGAACTTGGTCCTTCCCCGGTACACATAGAAGGTAGCTTTTGAGGTAGGCGAATGCCAACACCCATCCTTCCTATGGTATCCGGGGGAATTGCATCTCCTTTCTCACAAGAAGCACTTCGCTCCTCCAAAGATCTATCATCTTCATCGAACGTCACATCACAAGACTCTACAACCCGTCCACTTGACTTGTTGAAGACCCTATAGGCGTGAGAGTCCGTAGCATAGCCAACGAAAATTCCTTCTTGAGCTCTTGAATCAAACTTGGATAGGCGGGTGTCCTTGACAAGTATATAGCATTTGCATCCGAAGACCTTGAAGTATGACACATTAGGCTTGTTGCCGGTGAGGATTTCATATGGTGTCTTCTCAAGACCTTTGCAAAAGTAGAGGCGATTAGTAGCATGACATGCGGTAGAGATAGCTTCCACCCAAAAATTGTAGTTGGACTTGTATTCCATCATCATGGTTCGAGCGGCTTCGATCAAGGTTCGATTCTTCCTTTCGGCGACCCCATTTTGTTGGGGAGTATATGGCGTGGAGTATTGGTGTTGGATTCCTTCTTCGCCGAGGAAGTCATCCAAAGTGTAGTTCTTGAACTCCGTTCCATTGTCGCTCCTTATTGCGAGGATCTTGTTGTCGTACTTGCGTTGAGCTTGGTTGGCAAACTCCATCATGGTCCGTTGAGTCTCACTCTTGTACTTGAAGAAGAATACCCAACAATATCGTGAATAGTCATCAACGATGACGAGGCAATACTTCTTTCCTCCAAGACTTTCATGAGATGGTGGACCAAAGAGATCAACATGTAGGAGCTCCAAGCATCTGTGGTGGAGATGATAGTCTTGGCCTTGTGAGGAGCTCCATGCATTTTTCCTTGTACGCAAGCCCTACAAACACGATCCTTGCAAAAAGAGACATCTTCTTTTAGTCCGAGAATGTGGCCACCCTTGTGAAGACTTTGCAAAGTCCTCATGTTGACATGGGCTAGTCGGCGATGCCATAACCAACCCTTGTCACCTTTGGCGAATAGGCAAAGAGCGGAAGACGTTGTCTTTCCGGAGAAATCGACAACATACAAACCGTTCTCTACATATCCAACAAAAGCTACATTGAGTGTCTTGCTCCACAAGAGGACCACCATATGTTCATCAAAGAATGTGCATAAACCCATACGAGCAATTTGATGAACGGAGAGTAAGTTATAACCAAGGGTCTCGACAAGGAGGACATTCACAAGTGAGATGTCGGGTGTTACCACCACCTTGCCAAGACCCAATACCTTAGAGCACGTGTTGTCGCCATATGAAACGGTAGATAGAGAAGGCACGAGGTCGACAACAATATCCTTGCTTCCGGTCATATGACTTGTGGCTCCACTATCAACCACCCATTTAGCGCCACCGGAAGCATAGTCCTACAAGGAATCAAGTCTTGGATTTAGGTACCCATTTTTCAATGGGTCCTAGCATGTTAGTAACAAGGGGTTTGGGAACCCAAATATTCCAATCAACATTGTCCTTTTGAGGACCAATAAAGCGAGCACGAATATGTCCATAGTAATCAACAAAAAGAACATGAGAAGGGTTGTTAGAGCCGGCGAAACCCGTCGAGGCGGAGTTGGGTACTCCATCCCTTCTTGAGCTAGCATTGCTCCCTTGAAGGTTGATTTCCATGTTCTCCTTGTCCTTCTTCTTCTTGGTCCTCCTCTTCCTCTTTCTCTTTGGCTTGGTAGCCACTCCTCCTTCATTGCACGAGCCCTCTTTGGCTCCATCTTTAGCTTCAATGATTCCTTCCAAGTACTTGGCTTGAACTTGGAGTCTATCAACCTTGGCCTTCAAGCGATTGACTTCATCTTCATGCTCCGGGTGTGGATGGCAAATATCAAACACTTGGACCTCCTTTGCCTTGTTCACCCGGAAGTGTTCCATCAAAGCTTCTTCTTGGAGAGCATTCAACTTCATGAGCAAGCGCTTGTCATTCTCCATCTTGGCAATGTCGCTTTCATGAGTGCAACATGCACGGTCCTTGCTCAAAGGAAAGTACTCCTTCAAGGTTTCTTCTTGCATGGAGTTGACCTCCATGAGCTTGGCTTCCCTTCTCTTCAAGGCGGCTAATTCCTCCTCATGATCGCAACACGTATCCTTCTCCTTGCTCATGCGGAGACACTCCACCAACGACTCTTCTTGCTGGCTACTCAAACTCAATAGCTTGGCCTTGGTGATCTCAAGAGCGGCAATTTCTTCTTCATGGGTGCAACATGAGGTCTTCTCTTTGAACAAGCGGTAATATTCATCCAAGGCTTCTTCTTGAAGAGCATTGACTTCCAAGAGAAGAGCATTGTGCCTTCTCGAGGAAGTGACTTGATGCACAAGCTCATCATGGCAAGAATTGGGGTCTTTATCATCTTTCTCTTTGTTGGCTTCCTCGAGTGAGAGCATCTTCTTCTTGAGGTCACCCACCAACTCAAGAGCATGGTCTCGATCCTTGGTGAGTCGTGAAACAATAGCTTCATTCTTGTCTTCAAGAACGATGACACTAGCTTCAAGAGACATGCGAAGATTCCGTTCATCATCAAGCTCCTCCTTGAGATCGGCAAGCTCAAAGGCCGCTTCCCTTTCCAACTTCTCCCTCTTCTCGATAAGATCTTGTGCCGCACCAAGTTGGGCTAAGAGAGCCCCAACATGAATCTTGGTATCCCTCTTCATGTTAGTGAGAAAAGAATCTAAGGAATCCAAACCCATAATCTCACGTTTGACGGTGAGACTAGTGGCATCATCAATATATAAGGCATTAGTAGAAGATGATGGTTTGGAAGGGGATTTTACCTCCGTGGATACCTTTGCCATAAGGCACCGAGCATTGTTGGTGACGTGGTTCTCATTAGGAGAGTCGAAGAGAGAGTTGGAGGGAGTGGAAATGGCGATGGCGGCCACTCCCTCTCCTTCCTTGTTGGAGCGCTTGTCCTCATGCTCCCCATCTTCATCAGAGGTGTACTCTTCACGAATGATGAAGGCTCTAGGATTCTTGTTGGAGGAGACCTTGTCGTCATCGGACCTTGGGGAGAACTTGGAGAATCCCTTGGAGAGTGGCTTGTACCTATCCTTTGGGATAAGCTTTCCACCATAATCTTCTCTTCTCTCAAACATACAATCCGCGACAAAATGATTCTTGTCACCGCAATTGTAGCATGTTCTTCCCTTTGTCCCTTCTCTTGGGTTCTTGGAGAGTCTTCTTGGAGAATCACGTGATCTTCTTGGTCTTGTGTTTCGGGACATGTTTCCATCCCAAAACTTCTTGGCGGCGAGAGCCATGTGCTCATGGTAGTTGACCTTGAGATCATCCGATCCCCACTCAACGGGATTCTCATCGCTTTCACTAGCTTCATGCACCTTCATCTTCAATGCAAGGTTGGGCTTGCGGGAGTTGTGGGCGCGGGCAACAAGATCCTCCACATTCTTCTTGGAGATGTCCAAAGCGATGACTTCGCTAAGGACTTCATCGGATGTCATAGCACGGAAGGAGGCGTTTTGGCGGATGGCCGTCAAATTCACTTCCTCATAAGGGAGGAGAGCGTTGTAGAACTTGCGCTTGATCCAATGATCATCCACGAACGTTGCTCCAAGATCTTGCATTTGCACGGCAAGAGCAATGAGGCGTCGATACATTTCTTCGGGGGTCTCTCCTTCAACCATGACGAAGTTGTCGGCCATGTTGTTCACTTCATCAAAGCGGGAGCTTTGGATGCTTGCATTGCTGAGGAAGAGCTTCTCAAGTTTGTCCCATGCTTCCTTGGCGGTCTTGAGCGAGTGGATATGAGCGCGGTCCTTGGGGGTGATGGCCATATGAATCATGTTGATGGCGGTGGCGTTGAGTTGGTCATCCACCACATCTCTCCTTGTCAATTTCTTAGGATCTCGTGGTGAATAGCCCTCCTCAATGATACGCCAAAGCTCGGTAGAAGCGTTGCGCACATGTGAACGCATTAGGAATTGCCAATTCTCAAAGTTGTTTGACTCAAGAGACGGTGGTGAACCATGCGACAAGATATGCGGCATCGGTATCGGAACGTTGATGGTGTAATCATTTGGTGGTGGCACCGCATGATAACTCCCTTGACGTTCCGATACCGGTGTGTCATCATCCTTCCCTTTTGTTGAAGTGCCGGTATCCCCAAGCCCTTCCTTTTGTGGATCTTTTGTCGCTTCCACGACAAAATCAACAAGAGGAAGGGTGTTAGCTTTTGGTGGCGGATCCTCGGCACTTGCTTTAGGTGGAGGGTTTGGTTTTTGTGCAACCAACTCCATCATCATTGCCTTCATTTGGGCAACGATGGATGACTCCAATTTCTTGAGGTCATCCAACGTAGCCGTCGTGGAATCGATGGGCGATGATGGAGCGGGTGGTACAAGGGAAGGTGACCCATTCTTATCCGCCTCTTGTTCGGCCATTTCTTAGGCGGTAAAGCCCGAGCAAGAAAACCTTGCTCTGATACCACTTGAATGGATCGTAGCGAACAAGAGGGGGGGGGGTGAATGGCGCTACGACAAGTTTTAAGCTTTTTCAATTTTAGCGCAACGGAAGGTAAAGGTGTGAACTTTAGCAATAGGGGTGATCCTACAATGAAGCTAGGACATGTGCAACAAGTAAAGGAATCAACAAGATAACGAGAGTAAGGAGCGAGACAACCGGGGTGACGCGAGGCGAGTCGAGGTTTGTCTCCCGCAGTTCCTTCCACTAAAGGAAGTACGTCTGCGTTGAGGAGGTGCTAGTCTCACACAAGAGACTAGGCGGCCACACCAGGAAGGAAGGCCTCACCTTCTTCCTCGAGAGAGCTCCCCGAAGGTGACCTCCCTCTTCCACTAAGGCACCGGTCGGGGCAGTGATTCCTTCACAAGGTTGGGGCGAGCTCCACACACAAGGATGCTCCCAACACCCTATGGATCTAGTACATCACCAAGCTAGACTCCATAGCTGCACATCTCCAATGCTCCACCATAGGAACCCATCACCAATGCTCCACCAAAGGAACTCTTCCAATGCTCCACCAAAGGAACTCTTCTCCAATGCCCCACCAAGGAACTCTTCCAATGCTCCACCAAAGGAACTCTTCTCCAAGATCCACCAAAGGAACCCTACCACCAAGATCCACTAAGGAATAGCTAGTATTGGTGAAATCTCTCTTGGTAGAACTATAGATCGGGGTCTCCTCCACCTATCCTCAAAGTTTGGGCATGATTGGTTGGATGGGGGTGGAGATCCTCAAGGATTAAGCTCAGCAACAATGGAGGAGAGAGAAGGGGAAGAGATAAAATCGTGTTGGGGAAGAAGGGGCCCTTAAATAGGCTCCTTCAAATCCAACCGTTATGTCCAGATTTGGCCTAAGCGGTACTACCGCTTTGGGGTAAGCGGTACTACCGCTCTGAGTTCGAAATCCTCCCAGATCTGGTCAAAGGACGCAGAGCGGTACTACCGCACGAGGTACCGCTTGAGGTACCACGATAGGGTACAGACCTTACTGGATCCAAAGCGGTACCAGAGCGGTACCAGGGCGGTACGACCGTAACGCATTACGGTACCTAAGCGGTACCGTGAGCGGTACTACCGCTCGTGAGCGGTACTACCGCTCCAGGTACTGCAGGGGTACCGCGACGTGTTTCTGGGGACGAAATCAGCACAGACTCAGAGCGGTACCGAGGGCGGTACCTATAGGGGTAGCGGTACTACCGCTACAGGTACCGGTAGTACCGGCCTAGCTAAATCTCTTTTTTCTTCCCTTTTTCTCTCCAACCAAGTTACCTCGCTAAACACACACAAAACCGGAAAACCTATCATCTACACTTCAGTCTTCCGATCTTGACGCGTCCGGCGAGGTCACCGTGTACTTGCAAATCTAACAATGATACTCAAGGCACACGGTGAGATAACTCAAGTGTTGTCATCAAACACACAAAACTTGGGGTATGAATTTTGCTCTTACAGTGTATATAAAACATGTGAGTATTGTCATAAAACTAGCATGGAACATAAGAAATTATAGATACGTTTGAGACGTATCAATTATCAGCAGACTGTAATCTTACACAAAGGAAACCAAATAGCGGTGATGCAGTGCTTGCAGCTTTACCTAAAGGATTCGGCACGAGCCTGGTTGAGAGGCCTGCCGAAGGGATCCATCAAATCTTGAAACGATCTGGTAGATGCTTTTGTTAAAAATTTCCAGGCAACATATAAAAGGCCACTTGGAATCGAAGAATTACATCATTGTCAGCAGAAGTAAAAGGAGTCAATGCGTGCGTACATCGGGAGGTTCACCAAACTTTTGAATGATGCCGAAGACGTCTCTGTCGACAGAGCAATCGACGCCTTCAGCGATGGTATTCGACGTGAAACTTATATAGAGGAACTCAGGCGAAAGAAGCCGAAGACCATAACCAAGTTAATGGAAATCGCCGATAGTTGGGCTGATGGCGAGGATAACGTACGAAAGCCTCGTCCACGCAGTGACAACGGAGACGACGACCAACCAAGGCATGACTCGGGTAGTCGAAGAGATCGCCGAAAGAAAAGAAAAGAGCGCGGATACGATGATACCAACATGGTAGCAGCAGAATATTCCGATCGCCGAGATGATCGCTACGATGACAGGCGAGATGATCGACAGGACGGCAATCGCGGGAACCGTGGCAACTACAAGTCACGACCATCAAGGATTCCAGAGCTCCCTTTTGCTGAGCAGTTGAATGCTCCCTGTTACCTGCACGCATACATTGATTCTAAAGATGACAAGAAGAAGTCGAGTCACTTGCTCAGAGACTGTCGACAGTTTATCGAGATGAAGAAGTTTATTCAATAGCAGCCGAGTCATCCACTGCCGCCACCACCGTCACCTCAGCACCAAGTTCAGCAAGTACAACCTCGTAAACCTAACGAGTCTTTCCCTCCACCACGGGGACATATGAGCATGATCCACAAAACTGGTGTTTCGAGAAGGGAGATGAAGAAGCTGACTCAAGAAATCAACCTGGCGGAAAGTACTATGGCAAATGTTCCTAAATATATCGATTGGTCATCTCAGAGTATCCTGTTCAGCAGAGCGGATCACCCAATGACAATCCCAAAGCCAGGACATGCTGCCTTGGTAGTTGAGGCGCAAATAGGAGGATACAATATGAGCAAATTCTTCATGGATGGCGGCAGCGGATTAAATCTGATAATCGCAAACACAGTCAAGAATATGGGAATTACAATGAGGATGTTGGAAGAGTCTGACACATGTTTTCATGGCATCCTCCCCACTTTACCAGCATACTCTCTTGGCAGAGTTTACTTAAATGTTGTCTTTGGAAAGCCTAACAATTTCAGGAAGGAAAAGATAGAGTTCGATGTAGTAAACTGGGAATCTCAGTACCATGCTATACTCGGAAGACCAGCTTATGCCAAGTTCATGGCTGTGCCACATTATGCGTATCTCAAACTCAAGATGCCAGACAATAATGGAACCAACATCACAGTCTGTGGAAGTTTCTCACGTTCAGATAACTGTGACCACGAGTTTTAGAGGATTACAGCCAAGTTCGGAATAAAGCAAGAAGTTGTAGACTTCCCTCCTATACGATTGGAACATAAAGATAAAGAGGATGAGAGCATCAAGAAATTGAAAAAGAAACCGGATGACCCCACCCTGAAAGTCTCAGCAGTCGGGCCTTCGGCAGCTGATAGCAAAGCATCTATCTATGACAGTAAAACTCTTGCGCTTGCTGCAAGCACTTCTAGGGAATCACCGACACCACTAAAGCCACCGGCTCTCTAGACAAGATCGAAGATAAGAAAAACCATCCTCTTGGTTAAAGAAGACGGGCAACATTATGCATATTTATTTTTTCTTTCTTTCAATAAAGGCTTTTTCGATCCACTTCGTTTTTAGCTTATCTTATTAATAAGGACTCAAGTTTTGTGTATCTGAAGTATTGTAGTAATTCAGGGCACTCGAACAAAGTTTATCGGAAACCTTTTTCGTATACTACAGCGAACACTGGTTTACTCGAAATTTTACCCGAGATTGTCATCTAAAAGCCTCTGAAATTACGAGTGCTACGAGGCAAAATCAACGGGACTCTCACCCTTTGCTAGAAAAGCCCCTGAAATTACGAGTGCTGCAGATAGCAAGGGTAGAACATACACACTTACAATAAGACCCATGACCAGTACTTTAAACTACAGAAGTACTTAAGAGCGACGGAGTCATCGGCAGGCTTAGTTCCATCGACTCGCTCGGTGGCTGCCGCCAAAACACACATCGTCGGTTGAAAGCAAAGTTCCACTCACATAGGGTTTCGCACACTCGCAACATGAGCTGATCCCTCAAGAAATTTTCTGCCGACAAACAAACATATACATCATGCATAATACAGATGTAAAACGAGTAATTAAGATTTACTCTATTTCATACTAGCCCTTGACGACGACATTAGATATAATTACAAAAGGGGGGTACATATATACACCTTCCAATGAATCAGTTTAAATCCAAGCATCCGAACAATCGGATGCAGCAAGCATTGAAGTATTTACTTTACAACAGAAGCTTAAACGTTTTTCAGGACTATTCTTCTGGAGCTTCCGCTTCTTCGACTGTCTTGGAGCTATCTTCAAGTCTTTCAATTACGATGGTGGCAGGAACCTCCGCTTTAGGAAATAGAGGTCCTACATCACCATCGGCGTTGGCAATGGCCATCAAGTCCGCAGAAGGATGTCTCACAAGAACGAGGGCAAAGGCAACTTTAGCTCCAGGAATAAGCTGTGCACGAATCAAGCTTCGGATCTTCTTGGTATTACAGAACTTTGACATCAAAGTCAGCAAAGTAGGGGGGGACCTCGTTCAGAGGAAACATTGTCTTCCAGATTACCCTCAGCCCAGTATAGCACTTGTTAGAAAATCAGTGCACCTGTTGCACCCGATCTTGAAACTTTGCGACAATGGCAGCCTTCGATTGGTTTCTCCAAAAAACTTCATCAAACAATGACAGATGAGTCAAGGCATTTACGCGTTCGTGCACACGTTGGTTTTCCTCCGACAAGTTCAAAGTTATGACTACAAGAATTAATGAAAGAGGTGGCATCAGAAGAAAATAGTTGGTTATGACTCAAGAAATCAAGGAGTAGGAAGATACTTACAGTTTAAACTTTCTGTTGCTTTTTGCAACTCAGTAAGGGCATATCGTTCTGCGTCGGTGGCTAGTTCGCCTTTCTTCTTTATAATGGCGGCCATAGCATGAATACCATGCATATCCTTTTGCATCTAGGCAATTCGAGACTTCATGCGTTGGAGGCGATCATTTTCAGAATAGCCATCCGAATGACCTTCGGTGAAGGAGGGCACAGGAACCACCTGGAAAGATATATCATTAAAAATGATGGAATGTATGAATTTATCAGCTGGAATTACTCCCATCGGGAGCGTGCAATAGAAATATTGAAAATATTACAACAAGAAGGTATTGGCAACAATGCCAATACGGGATTCATCACAATAACAAGGTCTTATGAAAGGAAATTGTTTTAAACGAGCAAGGTTACAATCTAACGAAAACAAATCAAGGAGCCTGAGTCTGAGTTGATAAGCTTGGGCCAGTGGCTGATTTGTTTTGCTGAAACCAACTCAAGAAGTTGACGAGCGCACTTGAGCGCTGAAGCTTTATGAATGCCCAAGTTGATAAGTTGCCCATCTTGTTCCCTGGTAGCTCCTTGGACATTTGTTCCATGTCGACTTTGAAGCCATGACCCATCATAAGCTGAAAAGCTAGAAGAGCGCCATAGGTGCGTGAAGTACGTTTGAATACCTCGATAACTTCCTTTGTATCGATAGCAAAAACATCTGCCAACTGCTCCAGAGTTTTGTCTTGGTCGGCCTTGGGGAAAATCATCGAGTGCATGTTCGACATGAATCCCTTATTCTTCTGGAGAAGAGCTTGCTGGATTCAAGAGTTAATGACAAGGCATTGACATGGGAGTTGTCTGAAAGCTTGTCTAAAGCGTCAGAGGGAATATCAGCGGCTTCTGCAAAGAGAAAAAAAGAAAAATCTATTTGTTACGATTAAGTCAAGAGAGAAGAAATTAAAAAATGAGCCGACGAGAATAGCCAAGCAAGGCCAAAATAGATTGGCGAAGAAGATTGTCCTTTTCGCTCTTCCGAGCTTCGGCAGCAGCCTTCAAAGCATCTTCGTCCTTCAACTTCTTCCTCAGTTGCTCAAGCTCTCCCTTCAGGGAATCAACATTCTGGCGAGCTTCGGCAGCCATCTTATTTGCATTATCAAGCTTTGAGGAGGTAGATTCAACTTCTTGTTGAAGCTGAACCTTCTCAGCCTCGAGCGAGGTAAATTGAGAAGCAAAGGCTTCCAAAGCAGAAATAACTGTTCGTAGATCCTAAAGTAGTAAAGAAAAGGAAAACAAAGTAATTATCAACCGCTGAAGAATCCTTGCCAAGAAAGACTCAGGGGCTGTTAAAAGCAGAGGTATTATCAAAACAGAAAAAGCTTACAGGTTTTCCAGGAGGAGGAGAAGCTGTGATAGCCGCAGTCGAAGGAATTTCCTTCCCTTCAGAGAGGGAAGAAGCTGCTGAAACTTGAGGTGCTGGGGCTGTAGCTGGAGCCGAAGCTTCCGAAGCTGCTGGAGCAGGGTTGCTAAAACTTATCTTGGCCTTCTTTGGAGGGGGCTCTATGAAGCCCTCATCGCTGAAAGCATGTAAACCAAGAAAAATAGGAGCTAGATGCAAAAGAAAATCTTGAAGCAGTAGAAAAGACTTACAGATCAAACAGATCATCTTCGTCGGCAAAACCGCCTGACGATCTCTTTGGGCGCTGCACGTTGGCCTTCTCCACAACTGCATCGACAAAAGCAGCACGATCAGCATTATCCCATGGTTTGACTCCGCCGTATCACTCGTGTCATCAGTGAGAGATCTAGGATCTATAGGGAAAGCTTTGGGATTCATAGGGTCATTGATGGCGTGTAACACACACGTTCGTTGGGAACCCCAAGAGGAAGGTGTGATGCGCACAGCAGCAAGTTTTCCCTCAGAAAGAAACCAAGGTTATCGAACCAGTAGGAGCCAAGAAGCACGTTGAAGGTTGATGGCGGCGAGATGTAGTGCGGCGCAACACCAGGGATTCCGGCGCCAACGTGGAACCTGCACAACACAACCAAAGTACTTTGCCCCAACGAAACAATGAGGTTGTCAATCTCACCGGCTTGCTGTAACAAAGGATTAGATGTATAGTGTGGATGATGATTGTTTGCAGAGAACAGTAGAAACAGTATTGCAGTAGATTGTATTCGATGTAAAAGAATGGACCGGGGTCCATAGTTCACTAGAGGTGTCTCTCCCATAAGAAATAGCATATTGGGTAAACAAATTACAGTTGGGCAATTGACAAATAGAGAGGGCATGACAATGCACATACATGACATGATGAGTATTGTGAGATTTAATTGGGCATTACGACAAAGTACATAGACCGCTATCCAGCATGCATCTATGCCTAAAAAGTCCACTTTCAGGTTATCATCCGAACCCCTTCCGGTATTAAGTTGTAAACAATAGACAATTGCATTAAGTATGGCGCGTAATGTAATCAATAACTATATCCTCGAACATAGCATCAATGTTTTATCCCTAGTGGCAACAGCACATCCATAATCTTAGAGGTTTCTGTCACTCCCCCAGATTCACGGAGACATGAACCCACTATCGAGCATAAATACTCCCTCTTGGAGTTACAAGCATCAACTTGGACAAAGCATCTACTAGTAACGGAGAGCATGCAAGATCATAAACAAACACATAGATTGATAATCAACATAACATAGTATTCTCTATTCATCGGATCCCAACAAACACACATGTAGCATTACAGATAGATGATCTTGATCATAATAGGCAGCTCACAAGATCAGACAATGAAGCACAATGGGGAGAAGACAACCATCTAGCTACTGCTATGGACCCATAGTCCAGGGGTGAACTACTCACTCATCAATCCGGAGGCGACCATGGCGGTATAGAGTCCTCCGGGAGATGATTCCCCTCTCCGACAGGGTGCCGGAGGTGTTCTCCAGAATCCCCCGAGATGGGATTGGCGGCGGCGGCGTCTCAGTATGTTTTCTCGTATCGTGGCTCTCGGTACTGGGGGTTTCGCGACGAAGGCTTTAAGTAGGCGGAAGAATTAGGTCAGGGGGGCTCACGAGGGGGCCACACAACAGGGCGGCGCGGGCCCCCCTTGGCCGCGCCGCCTTAGTGTGGCGCCACCTCGTGGCCCCACTTCGTCTCTCCCTCGGACTTCTGGAAGCTTCGTGGAAAAATAGGAACCTGGGCTTTGATTTCGTCCAATTCCGAGAATATTTCCTTACTAGGATTTCTGAAACCAAAAACAGCAGAAAACAGCAACTGGCTCTTCGGCATCTCGTTAATAGGTTAGTGCCGGAAAATGCATAATAATGACATATAATGTGTATAAAACATGTGAGTATCATCATAAAAGTAGCATGGAACATAAGAAATTATAGATACGTTTGAGACGTATCAGTCATTGTCTTCATCTTCTGGATCTACATTCTCCTCAGCAAGGATTTCTGCGGGAATAGAAGAACTTCTCTCTTCAAGATAGTCATCCGAAGTATCTTGGAAATGTTCAGGAGTACTCCCATCGGGAGCTAGCAGGACCTGTCAAAGGAATTGAAAGAATTAATGCAAAGAGTAATTTGAGTGCGACAGGCAGTGCAAATATAAGGAAGAAATTACCTCGTTCGGTGGATGCTCGGTATCGAAAGGTGGTTGAGGAGATAGAAGTGTAATCGAGTCTTCTTGACTAAAATGAGTCAAGCGCCTGACTTCATCAAGCAATTCTTTTTCGGATAATTGAACAATGTTTACTCTGGTCTAGTCCTTAGGGCCTGAATATAAGCACATCGGGTGGGCTCTGGACATAACTGGCTGAATTCGACGTTCCAGAAAAATAGCAGCTATCTCAGTACCCATCATAGTTTGGCTGTCAGTTTCTTTGATTCGAAGAACTCTATCAAATAACCTATCGACTGCTGGTTTCTCTTCGGGTGACAGAATGTTCTTCCAAGATCTCTTAGGCACAGCATCGAGGACATCGGCAAATCGTGGCAGCTACATGTTGACTACTGATGAATCTTTGATATAGAACAACTTCAACCTCCAGCCTTGAACGGATTCTCTCGTTAGAAAATTGAAATAGTTAACTTCCTTGCGTACAACAAATCCAACTCCGCCGATGACAAAGGACCCACTACTGCAGTTGTAGCGTTTCACGAAGAAAATCTTTTTCCGTAAACCAAAGTGAGGCTTCATGCCCAGGAAAGCCTCGCATAAGGTGATAAAAATAGCAAGATGAAGGATCGAGTTGGGTTTCAACTGCCACAATTGGATCTCATACACACGAAGGAGACGCCGGAGGAATTCATGAGCAGGAAGAGAAAGTCCCTGGTATAGGAAAGACAAGAACATCACAGTAAAACCCGCAGGAGGATTGGGGCGTGAAGCCGCACCTGGGAGAATGACGTTACCTTCATCAACTGAGATTATGCCAAGGCTCCGAGCTTTCTTCTCGTCGCGCTTGGTTATTGTAGAGGCTGGCCAATTGCCAGGCTCGGATCCAGCCGCGGAAACCTCCGGCGCGGGTGGCGCAGGAGCTGGAGCAGAAATCCCTGATGCGCCCTTCTTCGGTGCGCTCGAAGTGGCTTTAGCAGAGGAGTCGCTGGCCCCGGCGCTGGTGGCAAGGGTGAGGTTCCTCTTCTTTACCATTGTTGGAGAAATCGGAAAAAGATATTTGAAAACAGCGGCGGCGGCGCAAAGGTTTTTGCGGAAGAAGAAGGAGAACCAAGCAAGAGGAATCGTGAAAAGGGAGAATGGAAGGGATAAAAATATTGTCCTTTGCAGTTATAAATAAAGGAGACTCGGAATTAGGGCACCACGTGTCATTTTCTTTGTCTTGCCTAGGAATCTTTTTCACCACTCTGCGTGAAAATCGAGGAGGCGTCTTGGGTAGTGCGCAACACTGGTCATTTTCATAACTGACCGCGCAGAGGTAAGGTGGGCCCGTCAGGTCGTGTCGAGTCAGTCAGACCGCGGCAGTGGTTACGTCATCAATGATGTCATGAAAAGCATCGACTCCACATGAAGCATCCGAAGGAAATCGAAAAACATTCGAGCGGCACGGTCTGAGTCTACGCACGATTGCAAGCATCCGTGCTTAGACTCGGGGGCTACTCCCATCGGGAGCGCTGAACACGCACCCGATAACAGTTGTGAACTCAAAGATTTTGTGCGGCCCAGAATCATGCCCGGGGACTTGATTCTGAGTAGGATAACGTTGTTTTGCCATCGGTAGTTAACCAGCATCGATTCATCGAGTGAAGCTGGGCACGTTATCCGATATCCTTTACGTTCTACAAGCAAGCATAACCCTATTTGAAGAAGTTGAAGACTCGATGCAGGAGGATGTGTCGGATGACTATGACGGTTTGCGGAAAATATCAGCAGAAGAAAAACATTCGAGTGGTATAACTTGAGTCTATGCACGGTTTCAAGCATCTGTGCCTAGACTCGGGGGCTACTCTCATCGGGAACGCTGAACGCGCACCCGATATAGAAGACGTTGCTGTTACAAGGAAATCAATATTTTTTCGGATATTGAAGACATTCGACAGAAGACAGTTTTTAGTCCCTGCACGAAGTTTCTTCGGCCAGTCACTCGGGGGCTACTGATATGGGTATTACCCTTCGGGTAACTAATATTATACTACCTCTTACAGCCTAGCTAAGGGCCCATGAAGGCACTCGACGATCAGGTGGGCCATTACGTCGGTTCCGAAGAAGGATTCTTGAAGGACAAGGCAAGAAGACGAAGAATACAAGGAAAGTTTAGATCTAGGACTCTCTGTAACCTAGTCGTACTCGGAAAGTACTCTTGAGACCTGCCTCCCAATATAAGGGCCAGGAGAGAGGCTGCCGAGGACACACGCAAACTTAGTAATCATAGCCACCGCAAGACTAGAGCTAGGTCATCGCAGAACTTAGCCTCTCAATGAGATCACAGCCGAAACTTTCGGCACTTCATTGTAACCCAATATTTTCATAATCAAGATCAGACAAGCAGGACGTAAGGGTTTTACCTCATCGAGGGCCCCGAACCTGGGTAAATCGCTGTCCCCGCTTGTTTGATAACCGATGCCTCGTGTCAGCCTATAGGATTCCATCTATCCTAAGCCCCAAACGGAGGGCATTGCCGGGGAATACCCTCGACACCGGGACGACAGGCGTGATGGCCACCGTGACGATCGCTAGCCTTGCCAGGGACGAGGGTGAGCACCGCCTGGAGGGGGCCGTGGCCGTGGTTGACGCCGCACCACGCCATGGGTTGACGTGACATGCCAGATTTGCGGCAAAGAAGGTCACGCTGCCAAGGACTATTGGTGGCGCTTCTAGGAGGATGATGATGACTCTAATGAAAAGGAGGCCCATGTCGCCTCATACAGAGTCGATACGAATTGGTACCAGGATACTGGTGCTACTCATCACATCACCGGGGAACTCAACAACATGACGGTTCGTGACAAGTATAGCGGCAATGACAGGGTCAACATTGCATGTGGTCAGGGTATGTCTATTTCTCATGTTGGTAAATCAATTGTTCGTACCCCTGCACAATTTTTTTGTCTTAACAATGTTCTCCATGTTCTGCATGCATCTAAGAATTTACTATATGTTCACCAATTCACCTATGACAACCGCGTGTTTATTGAATTTCACCCATTCTTCTTGTTGATCAAGGATCAAGCCACGCGGAAAATCATTCATGGAGGGCGTTGTGTGGGTGGGCTTTACCCACTCATATCTTCATTGGTGCCATCCCAATCCTCCAAGCATGCATGTGTCTCCGCCAAGCCCTCACAAGCAAGGTGGCATAGTCGTCTAGGTCATCCTTCGTCAGCCATTGTTAGAAAAATTGTTAGCAAGAATAAACTTCATTTTGTTAAGGATTCTAGTTTCGAGTTAGTGTGTGATTCCTGTCAACAAGCTAAGAGTCATCAGCTTCCATATCCCATACCCACAAGTGTATCTACTGCCCCTTTTCAGTTAATTTTTTTCTGATGTTTGGGGTCCTGCACCTACCTCTGTGGGTCGACATGATTACTATGTAAGATTTATTGATTATTATAGCAAGTTTACATGGATATATCTGCTTAAAAAGAAGTCTGATGCTTACTCCGCATTTGTGAATTTTCAACAACTTGTTGAACGCAAACCTGATGCCAAAATTCTTACTGTTCAGTCAGATTGGGGAGGAGAGTATGAAAAGTTGAACTCCCTATTCCAATCCCAAGGAATTTATCACCATGTGTCTTGCTCTCATGCTCACCAACAAAATGGCTCTGCCGAACGAAAGCATCGCCATATTGTGGAAGTTGGTCTAGCTCTCCTTGCTCATGCACATATGCCACTCAAATTCTGGGATGAAGCCTTTCTTACCGCCACATATCTCATTAACATGCTTCCTAGCAAAGTCATCAACAATGATACACATGTTCATCGTCTTCTAGGAAAACGACCTAATTATAATTCTCTTTGAGTTTTTGGTTGTGCCTGTTGACCTAATTTGCGTCCATACAACAAACGTAAACTCGCCTTCCGGTCTAAACAATGTGTTTTTCTTGGCTATAGTCCTCGCCACAAAGGGGTCAAATGCCTTGACGCTCTAGAGATGTCGTCTTTGAATAAAGAGTGTTTCCCTTTCAGCACCTTCATCCAAATGCTGGTGCTTTACTTTGCAAGGAAATCTTGTTACTTGATCCTTCTTTACACAATTTTGAGCATGGGAACGAATATTCTGATGACCCACATGATGATAATATACATGGTACTAACCCTGCCTCAAGTGTCCCTCTTATTGTTCCTCAGGATGCTGCAGGTCGAACCAGGTTTGCACAAGAAAATTTGGAGCAAAATGATGCACAAAACACCCAAAACAGTTCACATGAAATATCAGAGGAAGAAGACAGCAGCGCTGGACATGAGGCAGATTTGGTCAGTCAATCCACCTCAGGATCGCCGCGATCTCCATTGGATCTGCTGTCGTCGGATGGCGTGTCCCGCCGATTCTCTGCTAGCCCTGACGTGCCGCACGAGCGCGCATCTGCCGCGTCTGACACGGGCACCCACCAGCTCGGATCCTCTGCGGCGCCTTCCCCGCGTGTGTCTACCTCGCTGCCCGACACACGCATGACTATACGGACTCCTGGATCAGCTGTGTCATCTGACGGGACCACGCCCAATCAGCAACCAGATCCTGATGCTGCTGGTCCATCCGGATCTTCTGTGCCTGGCCAATCTGTGCCCCCGGCTGCAGCTACTCTGCGTCCTGCTACACGTGCTTCGCAGGGCATTCGTCGACCGAAGCAATATTCCGATGGCACCGTCCGCTGGCTTCTATCTACCACTAAGACTGAACCGACAGATTTGCAATCTGCGTTGGCTGATCCAAGATGGAAACAAGCTATGGATGAAGAATTTTAGGCGTTGCAAACAAATCAAACATGGAGACTTGTACCTCCCAAACATGGTACTAATGTTATTGACTGTAGGTGGATCTACAAGGTTAAACACAAAGCTGATGGGTCTGTTGATCGCTACAAGGCTCGTCTGGTTGCTAAAGGATTCAAATAACACTATGGTATTAACTATGAAGAAACTTTCAGTCTGGTTGCTAAAGGATTCAAACAACTGTCTCAAGATTGCTACAGTTCGACTTGTCCTTGCTATTTCTATCTCTAGAGGATGGAGTTTGCGACAGTTGGATGTCAAGAATGCGTTTCTTCATGGTGTTCTCGAAGAGGAAGTTTATATGCGACAACCACCTGGTTATGAAGACATGGGGAATATTTACTATGTGTGCAAATTGGACAAGGCATTGTATGGACTGAAACAAGCACCAAGAGCGTGGTATTCTCGGCTCAGCTCCCAACTCATTCAATATGGGTTTATTGTGTCTAAATCTGATACATATTTGTTCATATATCATAAGTCCAATGTCACCATATACATGTTGATCTATGTTGGTGACATCATAGTTGCCAGTTCTTCTTCTGCTGCCACAGATGCTCTACTCAAGGCTCTCAGTGGTGAATTTGCTCTAAAGGATCTAGGTGATCTTCAATATTTCTTGGGCATTGAAGTTCACAAAGTGGATGATGGTATATTACTTAATCAGGAAAAATATGCTCAGGATATCCTTGCTAGAGTGGGTATGACGCATTGTTCAGGTTCACCCACACCGTTGTCTTCTTCAGAAAAGATAACAGTAAGGGAGGGAGACTTATTGGGCTCTGAAGATAGCACCAATTATCGCAGTATGGTAGATGATTGGGCTCTGAAGATAGCACCAATTATCGCAGTATGGTAGATGCACTTCAGTATTTGACCCTTACACGTCCTGATATTTCATATGCTGTTAACAAGGTGTGTCAGTATCTGCATGCTCCCACTACTGTACATTGGACTGCTGCAAAGCGTATATTGAGATATGTGAAGCATACACTTAGCATGGGACTTATTTTCATGATGTCTAGCTCCACATTGGTCAGTACCTTCTCAGATGCTGACTGGGTTGGTTGTCCAGATGATCGCAGGTCAACTGGAGGTTTTGTTGTGTTCTTTGGACCAAATTTGATTTCCTAGAGTGCTAAGAAGCAGGCTACTGTTTCCAGGTCTAGTACAGAGGCAGAGTATAAATCAGTGGCTAATGCAACATCTCAAATAATATGGGTATAGTCTCTTCTTAAAGAACTTGGAGTTAAGTTGAGGCAGCCACCATGCTTATGGTGTGATAATTTTGGAGCTACATATTTGTCAGTCAATCATGTGTTTCATGCAAGAGCTAAACACCTTGAAATAGATTTTCAGTTTGTCAGAGAGAGTATTAAGGAGACAGCTTGAGATACGGTTTATTCCATCAAGAGATCAAGTGGCTGATGGATTTACAAAACCACGAAGCTTTGAGGAGTTTAGGTTAAATCTCAACTTGAGAAAGTTGTGATTAAGGGAGGGTGTTAGAGATAGATGTGGAGTCGGTTGTATTAGACGTCTGCGTCATGTACTCTCTCCTCTCCCACCTCTATGTACTCCTCCTACCATCTATATAAACAGAAATACAAACGAATCTCGGATCATCCGAGTAGACAACAAACTACCTGATCATCTTATAGAGGATGCGTCCATATATATATGGATTTTAATGATTTGTTTCTACAATAGTTTCCATTAGCATACTAGCAGGGTGTGACCCTTACTCCCATTAGTGGATATTGTTGCTTTATGTGAAATTTCCTTATCAACTAGTAGGCTGTGTGTATGCCGGCCTTATAATGAAGGTCGCCATGCACTATTCGATAGTTGACGTAACGATATTTTTTAGTAAGTTGGTCGCCTCGATGAGCGCGACTTAATACTACATTAGGAGAGCATCGAAGGGGTTGAGTATGGACCCGGGTCCAAAAAGCTTCCTGGGGGCGAAGTCAAGGTCCCATAGAGCGTCAGTCCGAGTGGAACAAAGCTCCTCGAATTCGAGACTAGAGTCCAAGTGGAGCTCTAGCACTCTCCCCTTTTTGTATTTATGTATGAGGTGAACGAGAGAATGAGCTTCCACCTCCCTCTTGGGGTGTTTTTCTTTTGGGATTTCTATTTTCGTGCCCCTGGTTCGTTAGTTGTACTCAGTTTTCCCCAGCCCCTTAGTTTTTCCTCAGTTTTCCCCTCCCTCTAGTTTGAAACCCGTCGCAGACGCTCAGACGGGAGGGTTGCCGTCTGGTCAGAGGCCTTCACCGTTACCGGTGACGGCTAGGGAGCCGCGTTGGTGTTGAATTGACCGTTTCTTTCGAACTGTGTTGACTGTTGACTGGAGGAGCTCACCCAAAGCTTTCCACTCCGCCCGATACTGGAGGAGCTCACACACCGCCCCTCCGCCGCCACGCCGTCCTGCCCTCCTACCTTATGGCGTCGTCCGCCGCCGAGCCGCCCCCGTCCCCACCACCACCACCGGGAGGCGGAGAGGGCTCCGCCTCCACCAGATCTAGATCTACCCCTTTCGTGGAGTTTGTATGTCCATCTGGTGTGCCAAATGTTCGCGTCAACCGCGGAGAAGATTGGGAATCGGAGGGATCTAACGCATGGATTCCATCTGGGTAAGCATCGTCTGCCTATGTGAATTAACAGTAGGCAGTTTTTGAGCGCCAATCGTTGTTGCTCAACTAACTGCGCTGCTTTTCGAATAGGATTGATCCAGCGCTGGCTTTTCGGCTGGTGGTTAGGCTGGATTCTAGCTATATGCGTGATTCTAAACGCTATAGGAATGGGTTTTTCTTCCCTGCGGTGGTTGCAACCACCATCTCGTTGAGGAATTTGCAAGCTAACATCTGCGCTCGCAAATGGAGCTCTTACGACGCAGCTTCATTTCGAATATTTCAACAAGGAGGGAAGATTTGTTCCACTAATTTCCGACGGCGATCTCGGGAATTCTTTTTGCTTTGAATGCTTCTCGCCGGTTCGGTAAAATTCGTATCCATGTGGACAGGGGCCGGGCATCATCTCTCTCTCTGTGCTGGGGCATCATCGTGGTCGGGCATCATGTCTCTCTCTGCTCTTGCCTCTTCTAACAGTGTGCGCGCGGCCTCCTTGTAGGTCCACAGCAGCACCATCTCGTCCCCGGTGCTAGTGGTAGCCGGATCGTTCGTACGGTCGATGTGGAGGACGATGCAGACATTGAGGACCAGCCTCCTCAAGATGATGAGGATGAGTTGATGTTTCCTGAATTGGTAGATCGATGCAGTAAGCAGGCAATGGAGGATCAATACAGGGACGTTATTGCTTTTGGTGCCAGATTTGATGACACTGTTGTTGAAGAGTAGAATGAGAATGATGTCAGCCTCGTTTTAGCCGTTTACGAAGGTGAAGACTTGCCTACAATTGAGTGGAACAGGAGAATCCCCGGCTTGTAGAAGGCACCGTGTTTCAAACGATGATGGACTGCCGTAATGCAATTACTACATATCACATTCTCACTAAGAATAATTTTGAGGTTGTTAAAAGTGAGCCGGGTAGGTTCACAATTAAATGCCCATACCCAAGGTGTAGGTTTAGGCTGCATGCATCCACAATGCGCGACTTGGTTCGGGTACTACGCCAACCGGTTGTGTATTTAGATCACGGTGTAAAATTTGTTATCTATTACCGACATCCCTTATCATTATGTTTCAGGTAAAGAAGAATAAGGAGATCCATAGGTGTCCACCTCTAGGGGAGAGCCGTAGCTGAAAACAAAGCTAGCGAAGACTAGGTGGTTGGCGATATAATCCTAGATTGGCTGAGAGAAGATCCTTCACTTGGTCCAACAAAGACTCGTAAAAAAGGTGGTTGAGAAGTATAAAATGGAAGTACCTTACATGAGGATGTTCTATGCAAAGGAAATGGCTCTTGACAAGATCAATGGTCCATGGAATGAAAGCTTTCGGTTGCTTTACACTTTCAAAGCTGAAGTGGAGATGGCTAGTCCAGCGAGTGTTGTAGCGATAGACAAGCATACGGTTCCTACAAATTGAAAAGCGGGAAGGTAATGCACAAGGAATGTTTCGTAAGGGCTTTTGTTTGTTTCAAAGCTTGCTTTGGAAAGGCTTTTTGGACGGTTGCAGGCCTTATTTGGCCGTGGATGCATCAGCTCTTCATGGCAGGTTTAAAGGACAGCTAGTTGCTGCCATCTGCAGTTGATGGACATAATTGGATGTTCCCTGTTACTTATGGGGTTTTGGAGGTTGAGTCACGGGAAAGTTGGACTTGGTTTCTGCAGAATTTGCGCGATCATATAGGTCATCCACCAGGACTTGTTATCCACACGAGACGCTTGCAAAGGTTTGGAGGCTATGTAGAAGCAAGATTCCCTGGAGTGGAGCATAGGGAATGTATGCGACACTTGGTACAGAATTTTACAAAGAAATTCAAGGGTAAAGTTTTTACTGACAACCTATGGCCAGCTTCATACACATGCAGCTCTAGGAAGCATCTGTTTCATTTGGATGTGTTGTATAAACAAAAACCTGGGGTGAAGGAGTACTTGGATGAACATCATGGTAGGGTGTGGTCAAGAAGCCAATTCAATGAAATTTGCAAGGTAGACTATGTAACAAGTAACCTTGCGGAGAGTTTCAATTCAAAGGTCAAGTCATTGAAAGGGCTTATGCTGTGGCAAATATTTGATAAGATTAGGCAGATGATCATGATAAAGATCGATCTGCGTCAAAGAATTGCATCCACAAATTATGTTGGCCATCTCATGCTCCCATCTTTGATTAAGTCTTTGCATGAGAGGGCAAAACAATTGAGGATGCAATGCGTCAGAAAAGGAATGGAGGCTGAGGTAACCTACACTGACAGTCAAAAACAGCGTGGAGGTATCCAGTGAGTTTGGTTGATAGGACATGCCATTGTAGGGGATGGCAGATCCGTGGGATACCCTGCATACACGCATTGTTTTTCATGAGTGTTATAGGGGGTGAAGATGGTGAAGTTGATCAGTATGTGTCAGAGTATTTCTCTGTTGCCAAATTTAGGGCTGCATATGCTATGAATGTTCCTACCTTGTTGGGAAAAGACCAATGGATGAAAGTCGATCCGGGCTTCAAACCGTACTCTCCAAAGATTGACTAGACCGGCAGGTAGGCCGAGGAAGAATAGGATCGAGCTAGTGCGAGAGGGTGGTGCACCGATTCAAACGTAAGTGCAAACGTTGTGGAATCCCTGGACCAATTGCTTGGATTTGTAAAAATGGAGTTGACCCAGCTTTTGGAATGGAAGATCAGGCGGGAGCAGAAAATGCAGAGGAGAATGAAGCAGCAATTCAACTTGAGATTGAAGCAACAATTCAACATGAGGTGATTGAAGCAGCAAATGCAGAGGAGATAGAAGCAGCAGTTCAACATGAGGAGATAGAAGCAGCAGTTCAACAGAGGGAACAGATGGATGTAGAATGGCTTCAACCGATGAGTCTAGAGGAGAGGGAACAGTATAGACAAGAATGCCTCGAAAGTAGTAAGGCCATGATAGATGCTAACTTCGAAGAGTACATGGCAGAAGAAAAAGCACAAGCTTTGCAGAAGAAGAAGAACAAGAAAGAGGGCAAAAGGAAGGTAGACACCGGTAATATCCCTGGTAGGGTTACCCGAAGTAAGGTGGTGGCCCCGGCGAGTCACACCAGGAGCAAGAGAAAGATTTTATTCTGAACAACTAATTTGAATTTGTATGAACAATTTGTATTGTGGTTCCCTTTGTATTGGGGATCCCTTTGTGTTGAACAATTTGTATTGGGGATGCCTTTGTGTTGAACAATTTGAATTTGTATGAACAATTTGTATTGTGGTTCCCTTTGTATTGGGGATCCCTTTGTGTTGAACAATTTGAATTTGTATGAACAATTTGTATGCCACATTTAAGCCACATTTATCATTTTAGGGTTTTAGGGTTTTAGGGTTTTAGGGTTTTAGGGTTCAATTCAAAATAATTCAAAACATGGTGGAACCTTCCCATGGAGCCTTGTTATGTTACCTACAACCTAGAGAAATAATAATGGAAAAGGAAATATAGAGATATGAAGTTTTTATGCCAAAAGCTTCAAAACCACTTCCTAGTCCATGAGCTACTAGATATGAAGATGCAGGGCTTTCTGCTCAATACACCTCCCAAATACCCACTATGCTTACAAACTTTGTCCAAATGAGTCCAAATTCGTCACACTTGTGTATCTTTGAGTTGCAAACAATATCTAGTCGGCCAAAATGTAATATATTGTTCAAATAACACAATTTTACAATTTTTATGCCAAAAGCTTCAATTTCCCTTAGTCTGTTTATTATTTGGGTGCCCCTGTTTTACTTAGTATTACTCAGTTTTCCCCCTCCGGCCCACTTGTTTTACTCACCATACTCAGTTTTGCCCTTCCGATAAACATTTCCTCACTTTTCCCCCTCTTAGTTCTACTCGGTTTTCCTAACTTGTACTCACTGGCTGATCTCCGATTGGTCGAGATGTATGTCACACGGATCTTGGTTAGTTGAAAGCTCAACGAACGCTTGCACCGTTCGATCATTTATGATCGGACGGCTCGTATCTCTCTCTCTACCACGATGGACGCATACGGAGACAAGAGCAGAGCACATACCTACCAACCCTGGCGATCGCATATTCTAGTCGCATCCTCCTCTCTCGTATTTCCTCTCTTACTACGGCGGTCGCGCGGCGCGGATCTAACCGTGCGTGGCGGCGGCGTGCGGCGGCGCAGATCTAACGTGCGTGGCGGCGTGCGGCGCGCGGATCTAACCGTGCGTGCGGCGGCGCGGATCTAACCGTGCGTGCGGCGGCGTGCGGCGGCGCGGATCTAACCGTGCGTGCGTCGGCGTGCGGCGGCGCGGATCTAACCGTGCGTGCGGCGGCGTGCATCTAACCGTGCGTGCGCCGTGGATCTAAGAGTGCCGGTGAGGATCTAACCGTCAGAAATAGTTGAAATGTCTCTCTCTGTCTCACTTTCGATTCTATTCTCAGATCTGTTGAATGATGAAGATCACCAAGACGGCGGGCGTGCCGACAGTGGTCATCGATGCCACGAACATTGAAGCCATCGCCTACAACATCGCTTCGACGGCGCAGACCCAGCCTTCAATGTCGGAGCCTGTTGATGTCTCACTTCCGGTGCCGAGAGTGCGCCGCGATGCCAAGACGATTGAAGCCATCGTCTACAACCGCGCTGCAAAGCCGCCGATCCAGCCATCCGCAGATCCGTCGCTGATGAAGAACACCAAGACAGCGGCGGTTCCGGCACTGGTCATCGATGCCACGAACATTGAAGCCATCGCCGATAACATCGCTTCAACGTTTGATGGCGCAGATGACCACCCTCACCGCCCGTCGTCCCGGCCTTTCTTGCCCATCGGCTAACGCGACCGTGTTCAGCCACGCAAATTGGGATAAATTATTATAAATTTGTATTTTTCAATTTCCAAATGGGATAAAATTGTTCGAACTACTACCTCCGTCTCAAAAAAAGCTTCTTCACGTTCTTGATGTGTCCATGTACATCCGTATGTATGATTTGAATTCTATCCCAACTTGATTGGGAAGATATTGATATGTATTTGATCCGGAGGCTGGTACATGCTTTCACTTTTGGGATCCCTTGCTAAAATTATCGTGCACATTACTTAGCACAAGTAGGAAATTGTACACCGAAATACAGTGCTTAGAGCCACAACAAAATACAGTGGTTAGAGCCATCTACTGAATAACAATTCTATACTAAATCGTCTACTGTAACCACATAAGCTGCTAGGACAGGGATGACACCTAATAAAACTGCACAGATGAATCTACTTTTCTCCTCTCCCATCACTTTTAGTTCATGTTCTAGATTTTCTACCACTTGATCAAATACGGCAAGATCTGTCTCAACTCTCAACTTCTCCTTGCGAATAAGCTCTGAATTCTTCTTTTCTTCATCCACAATACGCTTCAGCTCGAATATCATCAGGTTTTACGGGCCAATTCATCACCTAAATTGGCCACCTTCTCCTCCAAATCCATCCTCCGGCTACACCACCGGGTTGATTCATCTTGGTATGCAATGTACCATGGATCATCGGCTTGCACGGCTAATCAGAACAATAATGGAAAAAGAACAACCGAAATCACCCCAACAGGCCATGGCGGAACTTCAAATTCAACGGTAGTACGAGAGCTGAAGCTATATACCCGCACTTCCGACGAGGTAGGAGAAGTAGAACGTGGCCACGACATGATCGAATCCCCACCCTCGCCGGTGTACCCGCTACGACGAGACATTGAGGACTATTTCGTACCTGCAAACTCCAATAAATTACGGGAACCGAATCGATTAGGGGGCGGGGAGGCGAAGCGGAGGTCTACCAATTGGTGCGCGGAACAAATCCCGGTCGTCGTGGGCGGCGGATGCTGCTTGCGGCGGACTTTCTGCGGTGGGTACAATGCGTGCGGACGAAACAAGTGCTGGAGCCGTGGTTGACGTGCAGCGCCGCAGCTCGTCCGACGCCGCCGAGGGACAGAGCCGGCGCGGCGCGACGAGCCGGCGCGCCGCCAGCGATGGCTGCTCCGTCCGACGGTGGGGAACGAGCTGCCAGCGGTTCTCCGGTCTAGCTTAAGAATAATTAATTAGCGAACTTGTTGCTTCTCTCTATGATATTCTCTAAAGACATATATCAGAGCGGCAAGATATGATTTTTTCTCTCTAAATAAATAGACGACCCCACTGGTCATTGGCTGCGGCAGCCCCACAGAGCGGCAATATATGAGTTTCTCTAAATAAATAGACGACCCCACTGGTCATTGGCTGCGGCAGCCCCACAGAGCGGCAATATATGTCTTTTCCTGAAAAATAGACTACCCCACTGGTCATTGGCTGCGGAGGCCCCACAGAGCGGCAATATATGAGTTTCTCTAAATAAATAGACGACCCCACTGGTCATTGGCTGCGGCAGCCTACAGCGGCAATATATGTCTTTTCCTGAAAAATAGACGACCCCACTGGTCATTGGCTTGAGGCCCCACAGAGCGGCAATATATGAGTTTCCCTAAATAAATAGACGACCCCACTGGTCATTGGCTGCGGCAGCCCACGTAGCGGCAATATATGTCTTTTACTGAAAAATATACGACCCCACTGGTCATTGGCTGCGGCAGCCCTATAGAGCGGCCCCATTTGTCATTGGCAGCACCGCGTATAAAATCATGAAATAAAACGGCCCACACGTCAGCGATAGATGGATGGCTGCTCCGACGTGTCTCCTGACCCTACCCGTGACGGTCAGGGAGGAGCTGCCCCTGTGCGGCCCCACCCGGTCAGACTAACGGTCAAGGCCTCTGACCTGACGGCTACCGGCCGTTCCAGCACTTGTGCGTGTTTCAAACTAGAGGAGGGGAAAACTGAGGAAAAACTAAGGGACTGGGGAAAACTGAGTACAACTAACGAACCAGGGGCACGAAAATAGAAATCCCTTTTCTTTTAAGAGCAACCACATCTTTCGTTAATCAAAAATCAAGTTACATGAAACAACACATATAAAAACTAAAGGACAAATTAGAAATGATTATCCTGAATCTGAAGATAAAAATCTAAAAGATCAGGATAATAGGGAGGACGAAGGGCGGTGGCGGGACAAAATATTCCAGTCGCGCACGTTTCGATTTTTTTTTGCCTAGACCTCTTTATTCATTCTCACTTTGGCACCTCCCCAAAGATTGTCTGCATCTAGGACCACTTATCTATTGACCGCACTGTACAGTCTCTAGTTAGCTGGTATGGTAGTAACAGTAGCTTGTTTCTGATACAATATATCTGCTAAAAATAGTTTAGTTTTTTTTCTGAAACCCCCACTATAGCGTTTTTGCTCACTTGATTTCCCACTGCTTTTTGCTCCCTTGATTTCCCACTACTTTGCTGGCCTGGTGCGTTTCTGCACTTTGCATTGTTCGCTGGGACATACGAGCCAGGTCAGCGGTGGTTGACCCCACCTGTCACTTTGTTGGTAGAATCCCTCTCAATAGGCATCTTCCACGTAGATCGTGGTAGAACCCTATTTTGAGCAAGCAGGTTCCATGTGGGAGGTAGAACTCACATGTTATTGGAATGTCGTTGTAGTTGGACAATGTGTGGGTCTTATCTGTCTTATGTTGATTTGAACACAATGCTATCTAAATCTGACATGTGGATCAGAAGTGGATGACATTGCTGATGTGGATGGCTAGTTGTTTTAAGAACCTTCAGAAAATAGCAGCCATGGCTGGAATTTGGGGCATTTGGCCTTTGGCCCATGGCCCATTATCAAACTAGATTTAGATGTGCGCCTTGGCGCACGACCCCGTAAGAATCGCGTAGATTTACATTTTATAAGACCGATAGAAATAATAAGGTGGGTAAAAAGATAGTCATTTTTAAGGGTTTAAAAAATGAAGTCAGTAGAATGAAACTGGGTTAAAGTACATAAAATTACAAAAACAGTAGTAAAAGGTAGTAATATAAACTTACTGGGAAGCAATCCTATTCAATTAACTTCAGAAGGAGCAGGGTTTATTATGTTTCTCCTACAGAAACATGTACACATAGGAGTTGACGCAATATCCCGATCCCGTGAGACTCGTTTCAAATGTGAAAATAACAATAAATATTTTTAGAGTTTACAATGTATAGCAAATCATACTAAATTACAAACAAAGCAACGAACATTTATATACAACCAAGAAACATGGGAAAATATCTTATAGCATGTAAAAGTTGTTGATTCTACCGAGAGAGACAAAAGCAAGGAAGGAACACTAAAATCATCGCCTACATAGGAAATGCATTCTCGCAGCATGGTCTTTAGTGCTTGCAGCATCAAGAGTTAACACCACTGCAAATAAGAAGATAAATTAACCAATAGTCATTTGGGATTCGAGACAACAAAAGCAGACGAACATATTCATGTTAACATACATTAAAGCTTCACACATGCACCATGTTGTTACAACGTAGTGATGGTTGGGCCATCTGTATTGAATAATGAAGGTACATGGAATTTACTAAGAAAATAGTGGCCATGCGATTAAGAATTGAAGTTATACTACTTACTGAACTGCTGATATCTTCTTCAAGGACGCATCATGCATAAATATTAATATGTTCTACACAATTAATACGATGAGAGACGTTTTTTTTTTATTTCTTACTTCCTTTTAGCAGAGTAGTAGTCTCGCGTAGATGGCCGTTAGAGTCATGCAGATCGCAGTTGTCGTCAAAGATGTCGGCTGCCTACTTATACCGCGAGGCAGCTCGTTATCTTCTGGCAGCTAGTTGTGCAGTCCTGACAGAAATAAAGATACTTTAGCAAATTCAAATTGAAGGAAAATACAGTACAAGCTCAGTTCCTAGTTTTACCTGGGAACCAAAATCAGACATAAACATAAACCTGGTCATTTATACATTGATTACTAAAAGTAAACCGGTGTGGATTCAATTAAAATACTATTTACATATGACCTATCATCAAAACAAATCTATTATCAACCACTATTTATGGGCGTCTAAACCTCTCAAAGATAAGAAGTAAAGCTGCTTACAAATGCTATCACCTAAACTATAGTGTGTGTTGCCAGGGACATTTCTAAGAGACTTCAAAAATCATTGATCAACATTATTTTGAATTAAAGCTAGACATACATGATAATACATACTACATGAGCAACAACCAACACTCATATGAAGGAAAAGGTTTCACGAATTTATACTATCAACTAATTATTTTAGCAGTTTGCTTCCGCTCAAAATATAAGAAAACTGTACATAGGGAAAAAATAGATATTGCATAGACAGCTGCACTTACAGCTAGCTCCCTCAAATCTCTGCCCTGCCATCACTCCACTAATTAACAATTTCTGCAGGTATATTAACCTTCACAAATTTTGTGTATCAATAAATTATGTTAGCAGTCCGCTTCCGCTTAAAAATGTCAAAAAAAACTTGAACTGAAAAGATAGATACTACATATAGGTAGCCACACTTATGTTTAGCTGTCCCAAATCCCTGCCCTGCCTGTAGCATCCTCCCTTTCCAATATTGATAACTCTACCCTTTCAAATATTGATAACTGACCATCTATTTTGTATTTCTTCGTAATTCACCAATGAGAAAAACTACCGGCAAAGGAGAGTACATCAGTGCTGGATTAGAAAGAACATAAGCATCACCAAATCAAGCAAATCACATAAGCATAGAAAGAGGGGGGAAAGCTCCAGAAGCAGTTCTTTTCCCCAGCCCTTATAATTTTTCCATGTATGTTAAAATTTCTCCTCAAATCTGAAGTTTTCTTGCAAGTTTTACAGTTTTCTCCTCTACAAATTTTTTCCCAACTCAAGGCATAGACCATGAACACCAACCAGAGAAAGCAAAGACACAAATGATTTAGCATGTAGATCCATGAATTGAGAAGTAGGAAGCTCACTGGTGCCAACACGCTCTCCGGTGTTGGGTGGCATCCTCCAGCCACGAGGGTGGAAGAGGTGGAGGAGGCAATGAACTTTATTTCATCAAAACATCCACCTACAAGTTTCAAAAGAAAATGTACCATCTTAATAGCATATCCTTGTTACAGAAGGAAATAATTTCCATCAATATATGCACATTTAAGGCAAGGATTAACTTAGAAAATATGGATTGAACACCTTTTTGAATAATATATGGGGTTACTTACACTTTCTGGTTACTTACACATGCTTTCATTCAAACTAACTGAGATTGTTCAGGACACTGTTACTATAATTATTAACAAAGGATTACGTGAAATATTAAGGAACACTTGAGATGATATATAAATTAATATATGTATCAGCATGTATAGAAAGAACAACGAAAGAGTTGTGAGTAGATGAGAACTCTCGGCCTATGATTGAAGAGTGATGACATAGTAAACTGCAAGTAGCGTGTTTAGACAGAAAGCTTTTTGAGCTGACAAAGTAAACTGGTCATCACGCCACAGCTAACCAGTATTGATATTCTCACAACCTCAAGTACACTGTGGTTAACCTACGTACACAATTCTTGAGCTGACAAAGCTATACGCTACAATAAAAATAATGTATCTCAAATCAAACATACCTTGAGGAGAAGAGCATTGCAGGACTTCTCCGCAATCGCCTTTGCAACCCCTCTGCATGAAAGAGTGAAATAAACTAATGATATCAGCAAGGAAAATGAAAATATAAAGAAAATGCATCTTAAAAAAGATAGAGCATACAATTGGGTTGGCAGAGCAGAAACATACCCACAGATTATTACTTTATTTCCATATAAACAGGGAATGAAAATGTTTAACTTTTGCTGGGGCTGCAAATTTCAGATACCGTCTGGTAGACAAATTTCAGATTTCCATATGCTAGACAGTTTTGTAATTTTGTTGATCTAATAGAAAATCTAATCCCATCAAAACAAAAATAGCGCATCCTAGTATTGATATTCATAATAACTCACCACTTTGTATTCGATCCCAGCCGCCTCTACCAAAACATCCAATGCAATTTAACCACGGAGAGAGCCCAGAAAACTCATCGATGTGCTAATCGATGATCCTGTGGTTCGACGGCCCTGTACAAAAACAAAACAAATCCATATCAGAGCAACACATGCCTATATCCTAAGCTAGCTCCAACAAAATCAAACAGAAGCCATTCGGGCACTCACCATAGGAACGGGCAGAGGCAGCGACGATGGCAGCGACACGGTAGGATGGGTGGCGGCGACGGCAGCTTCTGTTCGATACTCCACATCAGGCGCCCGCTTCCTTGTGTGTTCATCCACGCCTCCCAGGGTGGGACGGCCAAAAGGGCCTAATCCCACCTCGGCGCCTCCTCCCACAAGCTGTGGCTAGTGCTCGCCGGAGCGCAAACTGCGCAACGTCACCTCCAACCTAGATATTGGTGGATGGAGCTGCAGTTTAGATGTCCAATGGATTGGAAGCAACAGCAGTGCCACCAGAAGACAATGCTCTTGTATGATCCTCCGCATAAATCCTCCACTTCCCCACATGCTCCTCCATGGGTCAGCCATGGCACTAAGCTAGAGGAGGCAGAGCTCAAGGGGACAAAGATAGCAGCAGTGTGGAAGTTGAGGCTCGGGGAGAGGAAGGGAGATGGAAATCTAGAGAGGGGGTCGACCCTAGGTCATGGAGGCTGGGGGTTGGAGATGCTGCCTGGGAGGCGGAGAAGGCTGGCCAGCCAGGGAGGCGGAGGCGCCAGCCGCCGCTCCCGAGGAGCACGTGAGGAGGAAGAGCAAGGGAGGTGGAGGCGTGAGGGGAGGGGAGATGGGACAGGAAGATGATGGCTGCACAAGATCTGAAGCGGATCACCTACCGATGGCGATGACATGGTCTTCCCGGCAAGCAGCGCAGACGGTGGCGGCCTGAAATCGTCCCACGCAGCGCGCTCCTGCTGGCCAGCGGTCATCCATTGAGGCGGAGCAGCGGGGAGGCCGGGGGCTGGAAACGGGCATGGGAGAGGAGAACAAATATTCCAGCCAGAAATATGAATGCCAGAGAAGTCAGAAAACCAAGACCTGCAAAGTGTCCGTGAAAAGAATAAGCACTTGCTACAAACACAAACGTTGATGCTGTGATGACTGAATTCCATACAAAGCACATGGTCAAGTGTTACCAAATCATTACTGTAGTAGAGGATGAGGATCTACTTCAAAAAATGGTTATTGTTAACCCCATGGCAAAAGTATTCAAGAATGCAGTTGTCAATACTATATTACCATCAATATTAGCTTGTATCCTGTTAAACATAAAGCTGGATATTTTGATTGGTTGTCATAGGACCTCAATTTTAGAAACATGGCCGCATTTTTTATACTAAGATAGTAAGTTCATCAGTACCATAAAAGGCATGACCAAAGTACAGGTACAAGGATTACCGAATATGTTGATTCCAACTTTCGCATATAGTGGACTGAAAACCATCAACAAATTGAACGAACCACCATGTGATGAAGAAGGTGAAGGCCACAGGAAAAAGAACTACACTGTAAAACATGAAAACAGAAAAAGGTTGGTATGCATAGTATCGGCAACATGTTTATGGAACTTATTTATAGCAAAGGATGTACCATCCGGTCATAAATTTTCTCGACACCCAACTTTGAAGAACAGCGCAGCATGCCTACACATAAAATGTAGCAACCATCAGCAAATTAGTGAAACAAAAAATGACCTATATAATATAACTCTTTGTTCTGCAAATCCAGGTGTCTTTTGGATAAAACATAAAAAAACATTAGCTGTGTTAAGTTGTATATGATTCAAGTACATGCTGATAATGCATGATTCACAAATCACTTTGTGCTACATAATCAAATGAAGGACACGTAACAGAAATGTATCAAGCAGAAAAATATTCAGCTTACCAAGTTAATGAACTTGGAATTTTTTTCGTTCATAGATATCTTTCCAGGAAAAGTGTGCAGTGCAAACCCATCTTTGAGTGCAATTAGAGCACCTAAAGATGAGCCTGGCTCCAAAAACTCTCTGTTTTCTGAATGTAAGCCTAATACCTGTAGTCATCAAACTGTTACCAGGTTCCTTCCTGCACAAAAGCACGATCAATTTCTCGATTCTAGCTTCCCAATAAGAAAATTGTACTGCCGTCTTCTACCAGTTCAAGGCTCTTTTGAAGAGAAACAACAATACAGCTAAATTCATTAACCGTTCTTGTAGAAGCTCGGACGTTAAAACTGAGAGGAAGGCGTCCTAACTTGTGAGCACTATCTCACAAGTGACATCAATTGAAGCGACCAAAGCATCTGGGGCCAAACTGCAGTGTAACTAAAATTCCGGTGCCAAACCAAGTCACCGCTTGAGCATTTAACCGTGAAGCATGCAAGCCCACAAAGCAATCATCTATAAGCTTTGACACAGCTTCCTTCCTTAGAAAACTAAAACTCCATATCCCCAGTAATCTTTAGCACTAGTAAATTCAATCCTAAACTCCTACAGCTGAAGACGTGAGCGGCACAATAAGTCGAGCTCAGATCTAACTATCTGGAAGCACAACAACACAAACGCCACGAATAGCCCGTAGGGCCGTACAGTACGTAGCGGCACAGGAACATGCGGGCGATTAGGCCGGTGTGGGCGCGGCTCGCGGGGAGTGGGAGCAGGATTAGACGGATCCGGACCTTGCGGGTGGAGACGGTGGGCGAGCTGGGGCACGGCGGCGACTTGGCCAGGTCCTCGGGGTCGACGGCGTCGGCCGCCTGGCTGAGCGGGACCGACGTCGACTCCTTCTCATCCGCCATGGCGCTTCTCCCCAAGAGTCCAGCGGGGCGGTGTGCTGGCTAGCGCTGGCTGCGGCGGTAGGCGCGGCGCGTGCGCGGGGAAGGTTGGGGGTTGGAAACGGGCATGGGAGAGGAGAACTACGGGCGGCCAGGAGGCGGAGCGGCGCCGCGGGACTCGCGAGGAGAAGAACGCGAGGGATTGGGGAGCAGCTGTCTGCGGGACGATTGGGTGGGCTAGGCTTCGCACCGACCACCGAAGGAAAGGTCCAAATTACCCCTGTTATCTACCCCCGCACGGAGAAGATATTTTGCACGCCAGCACGAGGCGAGCGCATCACGGACGCGCGGACCCGCCCGGCCGTAGGATCCCAAAGTAGCCAGACGCGGGTAGACAATGGCCAGTGCTTGGCTTTCGCTAGCACGAAGGGTCGACGGAAAAAAGTTCTGCAGCCAACCAGAGCCCGCGCTGGTGGCAAAAATGAGGGGATGAGATCGAATGTGGGTCAGATACAGTAAAGATCGGACGGTCCACATTCGCTGATCGCTGTGAAGCCCCCTATGGGGGGCATCGTTTATACCTTTAGATTCTGAAACTCACATGGCTCATTCCAATAATCAGTGGCAGCACTAGTGGGAGCTAAAGTTTAGTCCCACATTGCTAGTTGGGAGAGAGTTGGAGTGATATATAAGGTGGGCTGTTCTAGTCCTAGTAAGTGAGTGAGAAGAGAGAGAGCCCTCGCGCACTCCTCCTCCGCCGCCCGCCTCGCCTCGCCACGCCTCGCCTCGCCACGACGCGCCGCGGGTTGCGGGAATCTCGCCGAGCCGAGCTTATCTTTTTGCTATTTGGGAAATTAATTGTGTAATCAAATTCGAGTCATTAACGGACGCATTACTCAGCCGTTTTGCCTTCCGGTTTTTCTGGATCGTGGCTGTGCCGACTCGGACGTGGGCTGCGTCCCACGACCTTCCCGGACCGCACTACATAAGCGCGGACTCCAACCCTGCTCTGTACGAGACGCATACGCGACTACCTGTTTCCAGTTCATTGCGCCGCCGCCTTCGTCTTCCTCATCCCGTCCGTCGGCGTGCACCGACTGCCGGGACAGTAGGCCTCCGGAACCCTGCCTCTCGTGAACCTGTACGGGTGAGGGACAATCAGGTTTTTGGGGAGCGCTCCGGCGCGACTACTGGCATCACGACGTCGTCATCGGACGACGAGTTTCTCCACACCGACAACTTCTTCCCGGACCTCAGCGACTTCTTCGACAACCTCAACATGGGCGACAACGACGCTGCTGCGAAGTATGTGATCTTGTCGTTTCTCTTTCAGTTTCTGTTAGAGTTTCTTCTTCTAGTTTGTGTGGCAGATGCGATCAGTTTATCTTGTTTAGATGTGATCTGTTCATCTACCTTACTAGTCTGCATGATTAGTTTATTTGTTAATTTCGTAGTCATGATTTATCATTTACTAGTACGGATTATTTCATATGAATATTTGCTTATATTTCCAACAATCCAAAAACCTGATTGTAGGCAAATCAATTCAAGCAGCGTTGCTGCCGCTACTCGACCTCCCCTCTTTGATGGTATGCATTACAAGAGGTGGCGCACAAAGGCAGTTCTATGGTTTACAAACCTAGGCTGTTTTAGCGCCACAGATGCTAGACCTGAGGGGCCTCTCCCTGTAGAGGAGCAGGAAAAGTTTGAGAAGGTCGACGCCATGTTTAAGGCGGCCTTGTTCAGCATTCTTGGGGACAACATTGTTGACCCGTACATGGCTTTCTACCATGGTAAAGATGCGTGGGATGCGCTCGAGGCCAAATTTGGGGTCTCGGACGCTGGCACTGAACTGTATGTCATGGAGCAATACTATGACTACAGGATGACTGATGAGCGCTCCGTGGTTGAGCAGGCTCATGAGATTCAGTCCCTTGCCAAAGAACTCGAGCAGTTTAAGTGTACCTTACCGGACAAATTTGTCGCCGGTGGCATTATTGCCAAGCTTCCTCCCTCGTGGAGGAACTTTGCTACTTCTCTGAAACATAAGAGACAAGAGTTTTCCGTTTCGGATCTCATTGGCTCGCTTCATGTGGAAGAGAAGGCGAGAGCAAAGGACACACGCGCTCGTAGTTTTGAGGGAGGTTCTAGTGCCAATGTGGTACAAAAGAAGAACTTTCAATCCCACAAGTCCAAGAATAAGAAGAATGGAAAAGGCAAGTTTGATGAAAAGAACAAAGCCTCCAACTCAACCAACTTCAAGAGGAAGACTCCTTATAAGAAGAAAGGGAACTGCCATGTTTGTGGCGCTCCTGGACATTGGGCTCCTGATTGCCCAGAACGCCATGATCGGCGTGTGAACAGCGGCAAGTCCGCAAATGTTGTTATTGGTGTTGATACTGAGATGAAGGACGTTGGGTACGGTATTTCTCCTACTGTCCTTTCAGTATGTAATTCTCCTGATTGGTGGATAGACACCGGAGCCAATACACATGTATGTTCTCATGTCTCTATGTTTTCTTCTTATCAGGTCGCAAGGACTTCCTCCGTGCTGATGGGAAACGGCTCACGTGCTTCTGTTCGTGGTGTTGGTACGGTGGATCTGAAGTTTACTTCGGGAAAGACCATCCAGCTGAAGAATGTGCAGCACGTTCCCTCCATCAATAAGAATCTCGTTAGCGGATCGCTTTTATGTCGAGATGGTTTTAAGTTGGTTTTTGAGTCTAATAAAGTTGTAATTTCCAAGTGTGGACAATTTGTTGGAAAGGGTTATGTGTGCGGAGGCTTGTTCCGCTTATCTTTGTCAGACTTATGTACTCAAATTATTAATCACATTTGCAATGATAGTGAGTCCGATATTTGGCATTCACGACTTTGTCACATTAATTTTGGGTGCATGACGCGGCTAGCGAATATGAATATAATTCCGAAATTTGCTATTGTCAAGAAATCCAAGTGCCAAGTATGTGTGCAAGCTAAGCAACCACGTAAGTCTCACAAGACTGCGGAGGCAAGAGACTTGGCACCGTTGGAGCTTATACATTCAGATCTTTGTGAAATGAATGGTGAATTGACAAAAGGAGGAAAAAGATACTTCATGACTTTAATTGATGACTCTACTCGATATTGTTATGTGTACCTCCTGAAATCTAAAGATGAAGCTCTTAATCACTTCAAAATCTTTAAAGCTGAAGCAGAAAACCAACTTGATCGAAAGATCAAGCGGCTAAGGTCTGATCGTGGTGGAGAGTATTTTTCCAACGAGTTTGATTCTTTTTGTGCGGAGCATGGTATTATCCATGAGAGGACGCCTCCCGACTCACCTCAGTCAAATGGGGTGGCCGAAAGAAAGAATCGTACTCTAACTGATTTGGTTAACGCCATGTTAGATACATCGGGTCTCTCCAAGGCATGGTGGGGGGAGGCGATATTGACTGCATGTCATGTCCTAAACCGTGTCCCCACAAAGAATAAAACCATTACCCCGTTTGAGGAATGGGAAAGGAAAAGGCTGAAACTGTCTTACCTACGAACTTGGGGCTGTATGGCGAAAGTAAATGTGCCAATACCCAAGAAGCGCAAGCTTGGACCAAAAACCGTGGATTGTGTTCTTCTGGGATATGCATTTGATAGCATTGGCTACAGATTTTTGATAGTAAAATCTGAGGTATCCGACATGCATGTTGGTACAATTATGGAGTCGAATGATGCGACTTTCTTTGAGGACATCTTTCCTATGAAAGAAACGTCTAGCTCATCAATTCAGGAGATGCCTAGTTCATCTACTCAGGAATTATTTCCTGAACCTACCATGGCTATAGAACACTTTGACAATCCTGTAGAGGATGACAATGAAGCTCCCAAAAGGAGAAAGAGACAGAGGACTGCAAAGTCCTTTGGTCATGATTTCATTGTGTACCTCGTGGATGATACTCCCACTTCTATTTCAGAAGCATATGCATCTCAGGATGCTGACTACTGGAAGGAAGCTGTCCGTAGCGAGATGGATTCCATCTTAGCTAATGGAACTTGGGAGGTTACTGATCGTCCTTATGGGTGCAAACCTGTAGGATGCAAGTGGGTGTTCAAGAAAAAGCTTAGGCCCGATGGTACTATTGAAAAGTACAAGGCACGTCTTGTGGCCAAGGGTTATACCCAGAAAGAATGTGAAGATTTCTTTGATACATACTCACCTGTTGCCAGATTGACCACCATTCGAGTGCTACTATCCTTGGCTGCCTCACATGGTCTTCTCGTTCATCAAATGGATGTTAAGACTGCTTTCCTAAATGGAGAGCTTGAAGAGGAAATTTATATGGAGCAGCCTGATGGATTTGTAGTAGATGGTCAAGAAGGAAAGGTGTGTAAACTACTGAAATCTTTATATGGGCTTAAGCAAGCGCCTAAGCAGTGGCATGAGAAGTTTGAAAGAACTTTAACCGCTGAAGGCTTTGTTGTAAACGAAGCTGACACGTGTGTATACTATCGCCATGGTGGGGGCGAGGGAGTTATTCTTTGTCTCTATGTCGATGACATACTGATATTCAGGACCAGCCTTACTGTGATTAAGGAGGTCAAGGAGTTCCTATCTCGTTGTTTTGAGATGAAGGAATTGGGAGTAGCTGATGTGATCTTAAACATTAAGCTGCGGAAGGATGACAATGGTGGGATTACTTTGCTTCAGTCCCACTATGTGGAAAAGATCCTAAGTCGCTTCGGGTATAGCGACTGCAAATCTTCTCCAACGCCCTATGATCCTAGTGTGATAATTCGTAAGAATAAAAGAATTGCTAGAGATCAATTGCGATACTCGCAAATCATTGGCTCGCTTATGTATTTAGCCAGCGCCACGAGGCCTGACATCTCCTTTGCTGTAAGTAAACTCAACCGTTTTGTGTCTAGACCTGGAGATGTTCATTGGCATGCTCTTGAGAGAGTTTTGCGCTATTTGAAAGGCACTGCGAGTTATGGCATTCACTATACTGGGTATCCAAGAGTACTTGAGGGTTATAGTGATGCAAATTGGATATCTGACGCTGATGAGACTAAGGCCACAAGTGGTTATTTGTTTACACTTGGAGGTGGCGCTGTTTCCTGGAAGTCTTGCAAGCAGACCATCATTACGAGGTCAACTATGGAAGCAGAACTCACAGCATTAGACACAGCCACTGTTGAAGCAGAGTGGCTTCGTGAGCTCTTGATGGACTTACCTGTGGTTGAGAAACCAATACCCGCTATTCCTATGAACTGTGATAATCAAACTGTGATCATCAAAGTAAACAGTTCTAAGGATAATATGAAGTCATCAAGGCATGTGAAGAGGAGACTAAAAACTGTCAGAAAAATGAGAAACTCCGGAGTTATAGCGTTGGATTATATCCATACGTCTAGAAACCTGGCAGACCCCTTCACAAAGGGACTATCACGAAATGTGATAGAAAATGCATCGAGGGAGATGGGTACGAGACCCACACTATGAGCTGCCCACGGTGGTAACCTACTCTATGTGATCGGAGATCCCGTGAATTAGAGCCGGGAGACAAGTTGTTGGTTAGCTGGGAGGAGAGTATATATCCCTATAGCAATTTTACCACTCCGTAAGATGCAATACTCTCCTAATCTGCATGGCAGGTTGATAATTATCTTAATGTGTTCTAAGTGGCTTATTTTAGCAAAGATGTTGTCCTGCAGAACATCTTTTGAAGAACACACCTATATGAGTCTGATTGTTAAACGTCGCAATCTATGAGAGTTGTGTGCTCTCTAGTAAACTCATGAAAGGCCCTGGAGTATGACGTATAAGTTCCAAACCGCGAGGAAGTCTCGCGGCAGCCTAGTATCGGTCTAGGCTTTGTATGAAGCTAGTGCGCAGAAAACTTGTAGTTCAAGGCATAGTCCACTATCCAAGTTGCAATCTAGTGTAATATGAAGCTTTAAGTGGAAGTTCAACTTAACAGTCTCCACGACATACCGGTATATAAAACAATGTTCTGGAAACTTATTGATGAGATGTGCCAATGAGAGTTTGTGGGGGATTGCTGGAATTTGGGGCATTTGGCCTTTGGCCCATGGCCCATTATCAAATTCTGAAACTCACATGGCCCATTCCAATAATCAGTGGCAGCACTAGTGGGAGCTAAAGTTTAGTCCCACATTGCTAGTTGGGAGAGAGTTGGAGTGGTATATAAGGTGGGCTGTTCTAGTCCTAGTAAGTGAGTGAGAAGAGAGAGAGCCCTCGCGCACTCCTCCTCCTCCGCCGCCCGCCTCGCTTCGCCACGCCTCGTCACGACACGCCGCGGGTTGCGGGAATCTCGCCGAGCCGAGCTTATCTTTTTGCTGTTTGGGAAATTAATTGTGTAATCAATTTCGAGTCATTAACGGACGCGTTACTCAGCCGTTTTGCCTTCCGGTTTTTCTGGATCGTGGCTGTGCCGACTCGGACGTGGGCTGCGTCCCACGACCTTCCCGGACCGCACTACATAAGCGCGGACTCCAACCCTACTCTATACGAGACGCATACGCGACTACCTGTTTCCAGTTCATTGCGCCGCCGCCTTCGTCTTCCTCATCCCGTCCGTCGGCGGGCACCGACTGCCGGGACACTAGGCCTCCGGAACCCTGCCTCTCGTGAACCTGTACGGGTGAGGGACAATCAGGTTTTTGGGGAGCGCTCCGGCGCGACTACTGGCATCACGACGTCGTCATCGGACGACGAGTTTCTCCACACCGACAACTTCTTCCCGGACCTCAGCGACTTCTTCGACAACCTCAACATGGACGACAACGACGCTGCTGCGAAGTATGTGATCTTGTCGTTTCTCTTCCAGTTTCTGTTAGCGTTTCTTCTTCTAGTTTGTGTGGCAGATGCGATCAGTTTATCTTGTTTAGATGTGATCTGTTCATCTACCTTACTAGTCCGCATGATTAGTTTATTTGTTAATTTCGTAGTCATGATTTATCATTTACTAGTACGGATTATTTCATATGAATATTTGCTCATATTTCCAACAGCCATGACCATTTAAATTGGTCGTAGTCCGCTAAAGATAAGGTTCTAAACCACATTTTCTGCTCTATGACCAACTAGTGTATGAAAATCATGTCCGATAAGGTTCTAAACCAATTTTCTCCTCTATGACCAATTAGTGTATGAAAATCATAACCTTTCACTAAAATGGTCATGAATATTTAGGGTCATAGAGTTATGACCAATTTATCCGTGGTCATCGTACGAAGGTCACTAGATAACAAATTTCTTGTATTGATTTCATTATGCATGTTATCACCATCTGAAAGTGGTTGTCCTATAAATACTTTATTTAAATATTATGTATGATTAATACATTGTTGTTTTGTTCACATGTTTGCGCAAGGACCACTTGATCCTAATAATTATTGCGCCGATAGAGCAAACAGCCTATTACTTGGATTCCATGGGAACCATAGAATCCTTGAAGAGCACTCAAATCTTGATGTTTCTTAGTGAGTCTCTGTTCAAGTTTTCAAGTTTAGGAAGGCAATCCACGAGCACAAGATCAATGAAAAGGATATTCAAATTGTCCAGTGTTGGTTATGTTCCGCAGAAGACCACTATGTCTGCTGACTACTACCTTTTGTGGCATATGGACAAATTTCTTCATTTTCAGGAGAAATTTGTTAGAGCTACAAACATCGAAAGATATTTTTCAGGCATGGTGAATACTGAGTTTGACAACTATGAACAGTTTCAATAGATCCAGTTCTCTTTCATGTGCATCATCAAGAATGAAGTCATGGCGAAAGGTGGGATTTTCTACTATGGCTACGACACATTGTAGAGCCCTTCCTCATATGGACTTTGCCTTCCAAGAGAGAGAGGTAGGCTTAGTTCACTAGCACACATGATGTATCCTTATTGCTTTGTGTGTTTTTATATACTTAAGTTTGTCATAAATCATTATAATTTCTCAATGGTTGCTTTGTTCGAAACCTACAAAAGGCATCACGCTCATGATCTCTAAGCTCAGTTTCCTTAAAACTAATGCCTTGATATCGAATTTCAACAATTTTCAATGTTATTATGTTCCATAGGACTAGTGCACACTGATGTTGTAAAAAAAACTAATGCTCAATTAAGCCCAAATGGGACACCATGGTGCATGGGCACCATGCATACTGACCGTCCGATGGGTATCTACATTGTGCCAAGCTGATCGGGTTTACATTATCGGGTTTGACCCATTAGCATACGTATGCATGGAAATATTGCATGCATGCTGTATGAGACGAGAGAGAGAGAGATTTATTTAATTGCCAAATATTTGCTTACCTTTTTTGGTGAATCGAAGGTAATTTTTTCCTTAATATTCTTGCATTTACCATACATGATTACTGGGCTTTTGTTACTCAGAACAAGGTATGCGAAAATTTTGGGCGGGATTTAAGGTATACTGCGGCCCAACCTTTTCTTTATTTAGAATCATTCATCATCCACGATCAGTGGACATTAAATCCTAAGAATTAGGAAAGTGCAGGCCTGATCCAAGGTATCTGCCGACCCAACATTCCTAAATTTGAAATTATGGATCGTCCAAGATTTATAGGCTTATTACTATTGTTTAGGATAGTGCAGATTTTAGTATCAAAATAAAATGATGGCGGCCCATCATTTTATGTACTCAGCTTCATGATGATACGTGATTAACAATCTTTAAAATTCAGATGTACATTTGAGTGGGTATGCGGAGGAACCAGGTATGCTGGTCAAACTTTGAGATGAGGACGGCTAGGTATGCTAGTTAGGCTGACTAGTATTCAGGTTCTCCAGCCACAATATTTTTTTTTGTTTTTCACTCCAAAACCTTAATATTATCACGACCAATATGTAAAAGATATTTCATAGTCAATGAACATGTGGAAAATAATTTTTGAATTATTATGAACATCGTGAAGAAGTCATTGCGTATAGTACTCGGGGTACCGATATTGCATACTCGACTAGTTTACATACCCAAGGGTATGTGTATGTTTGTCAACTGCTAGGTATGCAAGGTATGGAGGTATCACACTATTGTCAAAGGAGTATGATACGTCTTGATGGTAACTCATTGTATGGAGGTATGTTGGTAATACTGATACCTAGTATAAATTACTGGAAAATGGTTGAATAACCTGAGGTACGTGGGTATATCGGTATGTAAAGAACAGTTAGGTATGCAAGGTATCGAGCTATTGTTCGAGGAGTATGATAGGTATGATGGTAACTCTAGGTATGAAGGTATCGAGGTATCACACTATTGTCCAAGGAGTATGATAGGTCTTGATGGTAACTCATTGTATGGAGGTATGTTGGTAATACCGATACCTAGTATAAATTACTGGAAAATGGTAGAATAACCCGAGGTACGTGGGTATATGGGTATGTAAAGAATGGTTAGGTATGCAAGGTATCGAGGTATCGAGCTATTGTTCGAGGATTATGATAGGTATGATGGTAACTCTAGGTATGAAGGTATTGAGGTATCGCACTTTTGTCCAAGGAGTATTGTTCAAGGAGTATGATAGGCCTTGATGGTAACTCTAGGTATGAAGGTATAATGGTATGATAGGTATGATGGTAACTCTAAGTATGAAGGTATCGAGGTATCGCACTTTTTTCCAAGAAGTATTGTTCAAGGAGTATGATAGGCCTTGATGGTAACTCTAGGTATGAAGGTATGCTGGTAGTACCGATACCTAGTATAAATTATTGGAAAAGGGTAGAATAATCCATGTTGTCAGCATTCCAAGGAACTTAGATCCTATCATACCCGAGGTACCTAGGTATATGGGTATGTGATACCTGTGAAATGTTGGTAAAGGATTGAATATCCAAAAACAACGTTGTGACAAATGCTTACCATTTTCGGTTATCAATATTGCAAACTCATGTCGTAGGATACCTAGATGAACTTCATAATTAGCTAAAATCAACAATCGATACTTGATGGTTTGGCATACTCCGTTAAACATACCTTGGATGCAACGTTTATCGGAAGTGCTTGTCGTTGACTACTTAATTTTGCTGACCTATGGCCTTATCATACTGATTCTGAGGTACCACGGTGAGATATTCTTACAATTACGAGGCATTTTCATCGCAAGTTGTGTGTTTTTTGTTTGTATTTTTCAGTGGTCAGTATGTGATACCCGATGAATATCCACGAAAAATAGTTGTGACAGTTGCTTACGATTTCTAGGTATCGATGTCGCATACTTAGCTCACATGATACCTTCACATGGAACATATTTTCGCACTGCTTCAATTTCACCGACCTAGGTACCGTGATGAGGTATGTTCACTATTTCAGCGTATCTTCAACGCATACTAAGAATTCGTGATTCTTTTCGTGTTTTCCATTGGGTATGTGGGTATGAGATACCTTGGGTATGACACCTTGGATATGTACGACGCATGGGTGTTTTATCTTGGATGTCATACCTTGTGTATGTTCGATGGGTCTATGATATCGTGGATATCATAACTTTGGTATGTCTATGCGATAATCATAGGAATATACGGTAACTAAGAGGTTGACACGAAGGTATTATTTTGGGGTATGTTTGCCAAAGGAGGTGAGACCGGCGTCACATGTTGGGAGAAGTAAGCGATGGTTTGGGAACTTAAGTATCATACATTGGATATGTCCGATGTTTGTTTGATATCTTAGATGTCATACCTGGGGTATATTTGATGTGTGTCTGATAAATTAGGTATCATACATTCGTTACGTCTACGACAATGGGAGGAGAAGACGTTGACGTAGGATTAAGCGAACATACCAAAATAATATGCATCGGCGTGGAGGTAGTTTTTTTGTGCATTTTTCCAAAGGCGGTGAAGCCACCGTCGCGATCTACCATGCGCGTGTTGGGAAAAGGAGGTGCGGTTTAGGGTCGAGCTTCAAACTTCCATCTTGACCACATATTTGATGGTTGTATTATTCAACAAATATCTCCAATTAATCATACAGTTAAATGTCTGATACAGTTTGATGGGATTGAGTGTTCAAAAACGTTAAAAAAATTGACATTGGACAACTACAGCTCCAAGATTGTACATTATTGAGTATGACATACTCCTTCAAAATTAGAGCTCTAAAAGATGCAGGGATCAATTTAGGAAAAGTAAGATACACAATCTATCTTGCTAACTAATTAATCACTGATCCATGCTGCACCTAGCTCCAAGAAACTTAAGAAGCATCAGCGAACGCAACAAGACGCCGGCCGCGCGTCATGCTCAACTGCGAGGCCTTCCTCCGTGTGCACCAGGCAGCTTCCCTTCCGCAACATACAAAGACCAAATACCTCAATCGATTCTTAATCTTCACTTGTTTGACAAATTATCTTAAATGATACTTAGATACTAAAGAACGTACAGCTAGCTATGATTCAAATATTGGGCATGCAAATTATTGAAGGCTACACATAAATTCCTACCACGAGAAAGGAGGACATCAGGTAAGACCGTATGAAGTAGGTCATGCTGATGATAAATGAGGCCACCCATAGCCATGATGACGACGACAGTCAGAAAACAATACTCATCATGCCATACCAGGATAATGGAGGATGGCCAGAACAACATCACTAGCAGCAGAAATGACGAGGTCGGACGCGACGACAAACAGCATAGTGCCCAAGCCGCAGGTATGACACCTAGCACTTGCACACTTTTGTATGTAGTCTGGACATCTAAGATACCTGCGTCTTAAAAAAAGGCTGAAAATGGTAATGGATTTTAGAACGTCTCCTTCTACCACTAGCGTACCTCTGCAGCCTGGGCATCCAGATACCTGCGAATGAACAAAAAAAGTCTGAATTCACATGGATCTGATGGTGAAGATAAACAGGGTCCAACAATCACAACCACAATTCATACCTCGGCCAATAAGATTTAAAAAACGTGGAGAGGTTTTGGGTCATCCTTCACTCAGCCAAGTCTAGACAAGAATGAGATGCAAAAAGTGGAGCATGAATTGCGTTCCTGATTGGAACCTATTAAATAGCTAGGAGATATGAATTCAAAAATAACCAGAAAAGGCAACTAAGTCACGTAAATCATGGTTGATTGATAACCATTAAACGGGCATACGTTTTCTATGGCAAGATATCTGCATCCTTAAATTTTCATTCCGGGTATGTAAAATCTGCAGTCACGGTGCATGCATGAAAAAACGGAAAATGGAAATATTTTGGAATCATTCATTGGAGCTGCCATGCAAATCAAATATGGAAATATTTATAAATTGCCGGATCATGCTACAAAACGGGTATTATGGTGGGCTAACGGGTTTCGTCACAATATATACCCGGATTCCTTTTATCTGCCCGTGGATCAATCTAACGGTGGAAGATCTGGGAACCTGGGCACCTAGGTGCCCCAATTATTTTACCCTATATATATATATATATATGTGTGTGTGTGTGTGTGTGTGTGTGTGTGTGTGTGTGTGATGTCATACTTTTATGGGGTTCAGTTATTTCTTATCCGAATCTTAAATATTAGCACACAAATTATCGCCAATCCATCTTCTGCACAGTGATCTAATACCGTACAATTTTTTAGCTACACAATTTTGCAGCACTGCTAGTCTATTTTGTAGGTACATATTTTATCATGTCTATAGTTTCTATTCTTAACAATTTTTGAGCTTCGAGAGGTTGTTCATTTCTCTACATCATGTGGTCGCTTAATTCTCTCTAGCATGATCTTGTTTTATTTTCCTTGCACTAGTAGAGGCCGCAGTGAAGATAGTGCGTATGAGGATATCAGCCACAGGAAGACGCCGATGAGCCTATCATCCATGTGAATATACGATATGAAGCTGTCAGACACGTCAAGATGAGGACCTATTTCTGTGATATTAGTGTTCCTACGTCAAAAACCTGTTGAGTTCCAAACTTCAAAAGAGGAGATACTTGTACATCATAAAATGTAGTTATTGTATTCGGAATATGTATTCATGCTAGAAACCAATTAAGTGAATTTGAGTGTATATGTACTTTAGGCAATCCTGAATTGTATTTGTACGACAATAAATTATTGTATTCCTGTAAATCGACCAACGAACCACGCTGGATTATATTCATATGTCAAAGCTTTGACGCTTGTACCTATTGAATATGTCTTTGGGGGAAAGGAGCATCCCCAAGCTTGAGCTTTTTTCCATTATTCATCCCATCACATCATTCTTCTCTCGCTACACTTGAAAATTTCCTTCATACAAAAACTTCAAACAATTCTTCATTAGCAGCATTAGTACAATCAAAATAAACAAATCCACTTGTGTTAAGTACTAACATATATCAAATATCTATTAAAGCATATGCTACTGTAGCAACCTTTCAAAAATCTCTTTGATCAAAAGAACTCAAAAAGAAAAAAGAGATTTAAGAGGCAAATGCAAATAGTGCAGAAATCTGTCAAAACAGAACATTAGGTAAAGATCGAAATTTCCGAACATGCTCTGTTGCTTATCTCGAAAAGTGGTCACTAACTAAAGTTAGATAATAACCTAGGGCATATGCGTAAAAAATGACAGCTCAAAATTCCACTCTGGCTATTTATAAAAAAAATTATGGTAATAGCACAAAATCTGTTTTCACGACAACAACTTCCCCAAATATTACTTTCTTCCTGTTAGAGGCTACTCTTGGCACAAAAACGAAATAAAAAGATAAGGAGAGGTAATTATAGTAGTAATAACTTCCAAGACTCAACAAAAGAAAAATTACTGTAAATAAAACATGAGTTGTCTCCCATAAACGCTTTTCTTTAACGCCTTTCAGCTAGGCGTAGTAAAAATACGAGCAAGTATTATCAAGTGAAGAAGCATCAACATTATAAATGGTGGAAGCCTTCCGCATACCTCTCTTATTTTTAAGCTTTTTCATAGGGAAACAATGAGAACCACCTTGTGGGGTGGTGAAGATCATGATACCTTCTCCAACATCAATCCTGGCTCCCAGGAGTTTTAGCAGTGATCGCCCAAGCGTGATTTGTCCTTTCCCTACAAATTCAATGACAAGATAATCAGTGGATACCATTCTTCCTAAATATTTTGTATGCACTCCTTCAGCAATTCCAATGGGTAATATAACAGCAATATTGGTAAGAGATATTCCGTCTCCTCCCTCAGAAAGTCCCCAAAGATTTAAAGACCCGTAAATATCTCTAGGCATAAGGCAAAATTCAGACATAATATCGCAACGAGCATAAAAAAATTCACCACCTATATCAACTTTCACTTAAGGGAGCCAACTAGTGGATTCGAAGTTTTTTGGAACATGACCATACTTCTCCCTAAGCATATTATAACATTCTTTCAATTCAGTTGTACTTGTCTCAAGAGTATTTAATCTAGAAAAAATTGTCACAAGGGATGGATCAAAATCACTAGGTGAGCTATATGTTGCAATCAACTTTTCATGGCTTTAAAAACTTGATCTCCATCACAATGAAATAAATATCCCCCAGCTACTGTATCCAAAAAATATCTATAACGTAGAATAAGACCAAAATAAAAGCTACTAAGAAGCAAGCCTAAAATCATTTTCGGTTCAGTTTTATTATAAGAACTATTAATTCTAGACCAAGCTTCCTTGAAAATCTACTCACTTCCTTGATTGAAAGTGGAAATCATTTCCTCAGGCGACATAGTAATAGGAATAGATATTTTAGCAAAATTGAAACTAAGCAATAGAAATAACAACTATAATAGAAACTATTTTTTATGTGTTTTTGATATAATGACAACTATAAAAGTAAACCTTTTTGTTTTTGATATAATGAAAGCAAAAAAAAAAACAAAATAAAGTAAACTAAGCAAACTATAACAAAGTAAAGAGATTGGAGATGAGAGACTCCCCTTGTAGAAATCCTCTTTCTCCCCGGCAACGGCACCAGAAAACAAGCTTGATAGCGTGTACTCGGCGTATGCGGACACGCTGTTGGGGAACCCCAAGAGGAAGGTATGATGAGCACAGTAGCAAGTTTTTCCGCAGTAAGAAACCAAGATTTAATCGACTAGTAGGAGAAAGACGTGACTTCTGAAGGTGTTGCTGGTTCACTACTAGCAAGGCGCACTACCGGCGTCAGCAACAACATGGAACCTGCACACAACACAAGAAAAGTACTATGCCCCAACTTATAGTGAGGTTGTCAATCTCACCGGTTTGCTGAATATAAAGATTAGACGTATCGAATGGAAGGAGATGTTTGCAGAAAGTAAAAAAGAACATGATTTCAGTTGAATTTATCAGTAAAGAAAATAGGATCAAGGTCCACAGTTCACTAGAGCTATCTCTCCATAAAGAAATAGTATGTTTGGTGAATAGATTACAGTTGGACAATTGACAGAATATCGACCATACATGACAAGATGATTACTATGAGATTTGGTATTAGGCATTACAAGATAATACATAGACCATAATCCAATTGCGTCTATGACTAATAATCCACCTTCAGGTTAGTGTCCGCACCCCTTTCAGTATAAAGTTGCAAGCAATAGACTATCGCATTAAGCAATGTATGTAAAGTAAACAATAGAATTATCCTTGGATAAAACATTGTTGTTTTCTCCCTTGTAGCAACAACACATCTACAATCTTAGAAATTATAAAGTCACTCTCCTAGAAAACTAGAGGCATGAACCTACTATCGAGCATAAATACCCCCTCTTGGATGCACGAGAAGCATTCCCTCTCAGTACAAGGCTTGGCTAGCAAGGTTGTTTGAAGCAAACACAAGAATGAACCGGTACAACAAAACTTACATAAGAACATATTGCAAGCATTATAAGACTCTACACCGTCTTCCTTGTTGCTCAAACACTTTTACCAGAAAATATCTAGACCTTAGAGAGACCAATCATGCAATCCAAATTTCAACAAGCTCTATGGTAGTTTTCCACTAATAGGTTTAAACTACATGATGCAAGAGCTTAAACATGATCTACTTGAGAGCTCAAAACAATTGCTAAGCATCAAATTATTCAAGACAGTATACCAACTACCTCATGAAGCATTTTCTGTTTCCAACCAAATAGCAATAAGTGCAGCGGCTTTCAGCTTTTGTCATGAACATTAAAAGTAAGACGAAGAACACAAGTGTTCAAATGAAAAAGCGGAGCGTGTCTCACTCCCACACAGGCATGTTAGGATCCGATTTATTCAGAGAATGAAAATAACAAAACGAAAATAAAAGCACACGGACGCTCCAAGTAAAGCATATAAGATGTGACGGAATAAAAATATAGTTTCACTAGAGGTGACCTGATAAGTTGTTGATGAAGAAGGGGATGCCTTGGGCATCCCCAAGCATAGACGCTTGAGTCTTCTTGAAATATGCAGGGATGAACCACAGGGGCATCCCCAAGCTTAGACTTTTCACTCTTCTTGATCACATTATATCATCCTCCTCTCTTGATCCTTGAAAACTTCCTTCACACCAAACTCAAAGCAATCTCATTAGAGAGTTAGTGCATAATCGAAAATTCACATGTTCAGCAAGGACACAATCATTCCCAACACTTCTGGACATTACCCAAGGCTACTGAAATTTAATGGAGCAAAGAAATCCACTCAAACACAGTAAAAGAGGCAATGCGAAATAAAAGGCAGAATCTGTCCAAAACAGAACAGTCCGTAAAGACGAATTTTTTCGAGGCACTTAACATGCTCAGATGGAAAATCTCCTGTCGAATGAAAGTTTCGTACATATCTGAGGATTACTCATGAATATTTTCAGAATTTTTAGATTCTTCTACGGAGAGAAAAACCCAAATTCGTGACAGCTAAAAATCTGTTTCTGCGTAGAAATCCAAATCTAGTATCAACTTTTTATCAAAGACTTTACTTGGCACAACAATGCAAGAAAATAAAGATACAAAGGTATTGCTACAGTAGTAACAAACACCTTGACTCAAATATAAAACAAAAATTGCAGAAGTAAAATAATGGGTTGTCTCCCATAAGCGCTTTTCTTTAACGCCTTTCAGCTAGGCGCAGAAAGTGAAAATCAAGTAACATCAAGAGAAGAAGCATCAGCATCATAATTTGCTCTAATAATAGAATCAAAAGGCATCTTCATTCTCTTTCTAGGAAAGCGTTCCATACCTTTCTTAAGAGGGAATTGATATTTAATATTTCCTTCTTTCATATCAATAATAGCACCAACGGTTCGAAGAAAGGGTCTTCCCAAAACAATAGGAGAAGATGCATTCCATTCAATATCCAAAATAACAAAATCAACGGGGACAAGGTTATGGTTAACCGTAATGTGAACATTGTCAATTCTCCCCAAAGGTTTCTTTATAGAATTATCAGCATGATTAACATCCAAATACCAACATTTCAAAGGTGGCAAGTCAAGCATATCATAAAGTTTCTTAGACATAACAGAAATACTTGCACCAAGATCACATAAAGCATCACAATCAAAATCATCGACCTTCATTTTAATGATGGGCTCCCAACCATCTTCCAACTTCCTAGGGATAGAAGCTTCAAGTTTTAATTCCTCTTCCCTATCTTTAATGAGAGCATTTTTAATATGTTTTGTAAAGGCCAAGTTTATAGCACTAGCATTAGGACTTCTAGCAAGTTTTTGCAAGAACTTAATAACTTCAGAGATATGACAACTATCAAAATCAAAACCATTATGATCTAAAGCAATGGGACCATTGTCCCCAACACTTTGAAAAATTTCAGCACTTTTATCACAAACAGTTTCAGCAGTTTAAGACAATTTTGCACGCTTTGTAGTAGAAGTAGAAACATTGCCAACACCAATTATTTTACCATTGATAGTAGGAGGTTTAGCAACATGTGAAGCATCAACATTACTAGTGGTGGTAATACTCCAAACTCTAGCTATATTATTCTCTTTAGCAAGTTTTCTCTTTCCCACCTAGCATTCAATTCAGCCATCATTCTAATATTGTCATTAATTCGAACTTGGATAGCATTTGCTGTAGCAAGAATTTTGTTATCATTATCCTCAGGTTTAGCAGCCATTTTATTAATTAAAGAAGCTTGTGACTCAGACATGTATGAAATTCAGTTTTCAGCATTTGAAAGCTTAGTTTGCAAACCAGAAATTTCCATATTCAAATTCTCAAGTTGATTCCCTATATTTTTCAACAAGGCAGATTGTTCATTCGTAGTTTTAGTAAAAAATTGATTTTGCTCATATTGTGATTTCATATAGCTCTTAGTAGCTTTTTCAATTTCCAGCATCTTTTCCTCACTAGGCAAAACAGATCTACCATAAGAATTACCATAACCACTACCACTATTAGAAGGATATGGCCTATAGTTGTTGTTACCAAAATTATTCCTATAAACATTGTTGTTGAAATTATTATTTTTAATGAAGTTCACATCAACATGCTCTTCTTGATAAACCAATGAAGCTAAAGGAACATTATTAGGATCAACACGAGATCTACCATTAACAAGCATAGACATAATAACATCAATCTTATCACTCAAGGAGGAGGTTTCTTCAACAGAATTTACCTTCTTACCTTGAGGAGTCCTTTCAGTGTGCCATTCAGAGTATTTGATCATCATATCATCAAGAAGCTTTGTTGCAGCACCCAAAGTGATGGACATAAAAGTACCTCCAGCAGCTGAATCCAATAGGTTCCTTGAAAAAAAAATTAATCTGCATAAAAGGTTTGGATGATCATCCAAGTAGTTAGTCCATGGGTAGGGCAATTCCTTACCAAAGATTTCATTCTCTCCCATGCTTGGGCAACATGTTCATTATCCAATTGCTTACAATTCATAATGCTACTTCTCAAAGATATAATTTTAGCAGGAGGATAATATTTTCCAATGAAAGCACCTTTACATTTAGTCCATGAATCAATACTATTTTTAGTCAAAGATAGCAACCAATCTTTAGCTCTTCCTCTCAAGGAGAAAGGAAACAGTTTCAGTTTTATAATATCCCCATCTATATCCTTATTCTTTTGCATTTCACAAAGTTCAACAAAATTATTAAGATGGGCAGCAGCATCATCAGTACTAACACCAGAAAATTGCTCTCTCATAACAAGATTTAGTAAAACAGGTTTGATTTCATAAAATTCTGCTGTAGAAGTAGGTGGAGCAATAGGAGTGCATAAGAAATCATTATTATTTGGGCTAGTGAAGTCACACAACTTAGTGTTCTCAGGAGTACTCATTTTAGCAATAATAAAAAAAAATAAAGCAAAACCGAATTAAACAAAGTAAAACAAGTAACTAATTTTTTTGGGTTTTTGATATAAAGAAAGCAAACAAGACAGAAAATAAAATAAAGCAAGACAATAAACAAAGTAAAGAGATTGGGTGTGAGAGACTGCCCTTGCAGCGTGTGTTGATCTCCCCGGCAACGGCGCCAGAAAAGTAGCTGCTTGTGACGGTAAAGCACACGTCCGTTGGGAATCCCAAGAGGAAGGTATGATGAGTACAAAGAATGAAGTTTTCCTCGAAGAAACCAAGGTTATCGAACCAATAGGAGATGAAGACCACGTGAAGGTTGTTGGTGAAGGAGTGTAGTGCGGCGCAACACCAGGGATTCTGGTGCCAACGTGGAACCTGCACAACACAATCAAAATACTTTGCCCCAACTTAACAGTGAGGTTGTCAATCTCACCGGCTTGCCGTAAACAAAGGATTAAACGTATGGTGTGGAGAATGATGTTTGCTTGCAGAAAACAAAAGAGAACAATGATTGCAGTAGGTTGTATTTCAGATGTAAAGAATGGACCGGGATCCACAGTTCACTAGTGGTGTCTCTCCAATAAGATAAATAACATGTTGGGTGAACAAATTACAGTTGCGCAATTGACAATGCACATACATATCATGATGACTACTATGAGATTTACTTAGGGCATTACGACAAAGAACATAGACCGCCATCCAGCATGCATCTATGCCTAAAAAGTCCACCTTCGGGTTAGCATCTGCACCCCTTCCAGTATTAAGTTGCAAACAACAGACAATTGCATTAAGTACTGTGCGTAATGTAAACAATACAAATATCTTTAGACAAAGCATTGATGTTTTATCCCTAGTGGCAACATCACATCCACAACCTTAGGGGTTGTTGTCACTCCCCCAGATTCAATGGAGGCATGAACCCACTATCTAGTATAAATACTCTCTCTTGGAGTTACAAGTATCAACTTGTCCAGAGCCTCTACTAGCAACGGAGAGCATGCAAGATCATAAACAACACATATAAGATAGATCTATAATCAACTTGACATAGTATTCCATATTCATCGGATCCCAACAAACACAACATGTAGCATTACAATAAGATGATCTTGATCATGATAGGCAGATCACAAGATCTAAACATGATGGCACAAGAGGAGAAGACAACCATCTAGCTACTGCTATGGAACCATAGTCCAAGGATGAACTACTCACGCATCAATCCGGAGGCGGGCATGGTGATGTAGTGCCCTCCGGTGATGATTCCCCTCTCCGGCGGGGTGCCGGAGGAGATCTTCTGAACCCCCGAGTTAGGGTTGACGGCGGCGGCGTCTCTGGAACTCTTCTGGTATTTTTGGCTCTCGGTACGAGGGTTTTCTGATACGAAGGATTATATAGACGAAGGGGCAGAGTCGGGGGAGCCAGGGGGCTCCCTCCCAACATGTCGGCGCGGGGGGGGGGGGCCATGGCCGCGCCGCCCTATGGTGTGGCCCCCTTGCTAGCCTTCTTCGACTCCTCTTCGGACTTCTGGAACCTCCCGTGGAAAATAGGGCCATGGGCTTTTGTTTTGTCCAATTCCGAGAATATTTCCTGTGTAGAATTTCTGAAACCAAAAACAGCAGAAAACAGGAACTGGCGCTTCGGCATCTTGTTAATAGGTTAGTGCCAGAAAATGCATAGAAACATTATAAAGTGTGAATAAAACATGTAGGTATTGTCATAAAACTAGCATGTAACATTAGAAATTATAGATACGTTGGAGACGTATCACGGCCTTGTCAAGAAGAAAGGTATATTTGATATACATGTTATTAATGTCTATCTTACTGGTAATCGTAGTAGTGCCTGGGTATTTGATACTGGTTCGGTTGCTCACATTTGTAACTCGAAACAGGAACTACGGAATAAACGAAGCCTGGCGAGGGACGAGATGACGATGCGCGTTGGAAATGGATCCAAGGTCGATGTGATCGCCGTCGGCATGCTCCCTCTACATCTACCTTTGGGATTAATTTTAAACCTTAATAATTGTTATTGGTTCCTGCGTTGAGCATGAACATTATATATGGATCTTGTTTAATGCAAGACGGTTATTCATTTAAGTCAGAGAATAATGGTTGTTCTATTTATATGAATAATATCTTTTATGGTCATGCGCCTGAGATGAATGGTTTATTCTTGTTAAATCTCGATAGTAGTGATACACATGTTTATAGCATTGATGCTAAGCGAATTAAATTGAATGATAATTTTACTTATATGTGGCACTGTCGTCTTGGTCATATTGGAGTGAAGCGCATGAAGAAACCCCATTCCGATGGACTTCTTGAGTCACTTGACTTTGAGTCACTTGATAAATGCGAAGCATTTCTAATGGGAAAATGACTAGGACTCCATTCTCTGGTACAATGGAGCGAGCTACAGACTTGTTGGAAATCATACATACCGATGTGTGCGGACCAATGAGTGTAGCATCGCGCGGTGGTCATCGTTATGTTCTAACCTTCACGGATGATCTGAGTAGATATGGGTATATTTACTTTATGAAACATAAGTCCGAAACTTTCGAGAAGTTTAAGGAATTCCAAAGTGAAGTAGAAAATCAACGTAACAAGAAGATTAAGTTTCTGCGTTCTGATCGCGGAGGCGAATATCTGAGTTATGAGTTTGTCATGCATTTAAAGAAATGCGGAATACTTTCACAGTTGACATCGCTGGGAACACCACAGCGCAATGGTTTGTCTGAACGTCGTAATAGAACTCTCTTGGATATGGTTCGATCTATGATGTCTCTTACCGATTTGCCGTTATCGTTTTGGGGTTATGCATTAGAGACATGCGCATTCACTTTAAATAGGGCACCATCTAAATCCGTTGAAACGACACCGTATGAATTATGGTTTGGAAGGAAACCTAAGTTGTCGTTCCTTAAAGTTTGGGGTTGCGAAGCTTACGTAAAAAAGTTACAACCTGACAAGCTAGAACCCAAAGAGGAGAAATGTGTCTTCATAGGATACCCTAAAGAAACAATTGGGTACACTTTCTATCACAGATCCGATGGCAAAATATTTGTTGCCACGAACGGATCCTTTCTTGAGAAGGAGTTTCTCACTAAAGAAGTGACTGGAAGGAAAGTAGAACTCTACGAGGTTATTGAACCTTCTCTCGTAGATCAGAGTAGCGCAGTGCCGGAAGATGTTCCTGTGTAGCCAGCACCGATAGGAGAGGAAGCAAATGATGATGATCATGAAACTTTGAACGAGGAAGCTACTGAAGCTCGCAAATCGACAAGGGAGCGTACCACTCCTGATTGGTATGATCCCTGTCTAAATGTCATGATTGTGGATAACAATGATGAAGACCCTGCGATGTATGAGGAAGCAATGATGAGCCCAGATTCCAACAAATGGCAAGAAGCCATGAAATCCGAAATGGGATCCATGTATGATAACCAAGTATGGACTTTGGTAGACTTACCTGATAGCCGCAAGGCTGTCGAGAATAAATGGATCTTCAAGAGAAAAACAGATGCTGATGGTAATATTACTATCTATAAGACTTGTCGCGAAGGGTTTCCGACAAATTCAAGGAGTTGACTACGATGAGACTTTCTCACATGTAGCGAAGCTAAAGTCTGTGAGGATTTTGTTAGCAATAGCTGCATTTTTCGATTATGAGATTTGGCAGATGGATGTCAAAACGGCGTTCCTTAATGGTGACATTGAGGAAGAGTTGTATATGGTACAACCCAAAGGTTTTGTCGATCCTAAAAATGCTAACAAGGTATGCAGACTTCAGCGTTCCATTTATGGACTGAAGCAAGCATCCCGGAGTTGGAACCAAAGCTTTGATAAGGTGATCAAAGACTTTGGGTTTATACAGACTCATGGTGAGGCCTGTATTTACAAGAAAGTGAGTGAGAGCTCTGTAGCGTTCCTAATATTATATGTAGATGACATATTATTGATTGGGAATGATATAGAACTACTAAGCAGTGTTAAAGGTTATTTGAATAAATGTTTTTCAATGAAAGACCTTGGTGAAGCAACATACATTTTAGGCATAAAGATTTATAGAGATAGATCAAGACGCCTAATAGGGCTTTCACAGAGTACACACCTGGACAAGATTCTAAAGAAGTTTAGAATGGATGAAAGCAAGAAAGGGTTCTTGCCTATGTTGCCAGGTAAGGTCTTGAGTAAAACTCAAGGTCCGGCTACGGCAGAAGAAAGAGAGAGGATGAACAAGATCCCCTATGCCTCGGCAGTAGGCTCTATCATGTATGCCATGCTGTGTACTAGACTGGATATCGCACATGATGTTAGTTTGACCAGTAGATATCAGAGTGATCCAGGAATGGAACACTGGACATTGGTCAAGAATATTCTGAAGTACTTGAAAAGGACTAAGGATATGTTTCTTTGTTATGGCGGTGACCAAGAGCTCGTTGTAACCAGTTACACCAATGCAAGTTGGAACACTGATCCTGATGATTGTAAGTCTCAGTCTTGGTACGTGTTTATATTGAATGGTGTAGCAGTAAGCTGGATTAGTTCCAAGCAGTGCACGGTGGCGAAGTCTTCAACTGAATCTGAATACATAGTGGCTTCGGTGGCTTCATCGGAAGCGGTATGGATGAAGAGGTTCATTATTGAGTTTGGTGTGGTTCCTAGTGCATTGGACCCATTAGTCATCTATTGTGACAATATGGGTGCCATCGCCAATGCACAAGAACCAAGGTCACACAAGAAGCTAAAGCATATCAAGCTGCATTTTCATTCGATTCGTGAGTACATCGAAGATGGTGAAGTAAATATTTGCAAAGTACACACATATCTGAATGTGGCAGATCCATTGACTAAAGCTCTCCCTAGGGAAAAGCATGACCAACACCAGAATGTCATGGGTGTTAGGTACCTTACAATGTAGTCTGCATTATTGACTCTAGTGCAAGTGGGAGACTGATGACCCACAAGTATAGGGGATCGCAACAGTCTTCGAGGGAAGTAAAACCCAATTTATTGATTCGACACAAGGGGAGACAAAGAACACTTGGAAGCCTTAACAACGGAGTTGTCAATTCAGCTGCACCTGGAAACAGACTTGCTCGCAAGAGTTTATCGAGGTAACGAGTTTTATAACAATAGCGATAGTGAAATAACAGACAGAGTAACAAAGACAGCAGTAGTGATTTTAGTAAACAGCAGGATTAAAATACTGTAGGCACGGGGACGGATGACGGGCGTTGCATGGATGAGAGAAACTCATGTAACAATCATAGCAGGGCATTTGCAGATAATAATAAAACGGTGTCCAAGTACAAAGCAATCAATAGGCATGTGTTCCATATATAGTCGTGCGTGCTCGCAATGAGAAACTTGCACAACATCTTTTGTCCTACCAGCCGGTGGCAGCCGGGCCTCAAGGGAAACTACTGGATATTAAGGTACTCCTTTTAATAGAGTACCGGAGCAAAGCATTAACACTCCGTGAACACATGTGATCCTCACATCACTACCATTCCCTCCGGTTGTCCCGATTTCTGTCACTTCGGGGCCATTGGTTCCGGACAGCGACATGTGTATACAACTTATAGGTAAGACCATAAACAATGAATATCATGATGAAACAATAACATGTTCAGATCTGAGATCATGGCACTCGGGCCCTAGTGATAAGCATTAAGCATAACAAGTTGCAACAATATCATCAAAGTACCAATTACGGACACTAGGCACTATGCCCTAACAATCTTATGCTATTACATGACCAATCTCATCCAATCCCTACCATCCCCTTCAGCCTACAGCGGGGGAATTACTCACACATGGATGGGGGAAACATGGCTGGTTGATGTAGAGGCGTTGGCGGTGATGGCGGCGATGATCTCCTCCAATTCCCCGTCCGGCGGAGTGCCGAAACGGAGACTTCTGGCTCCCGCGACGGAGTTTCGTGATGTGGCGGCGTTCTGGAGGGTTTCTGGCGACTTCGACTTCTCTCCGTGCGTTTTTAGGTCGAGGCGAATAAGTAGTCCGAAGGAGGGCGTCGGAGGCCGGCCGAGGGGACCACACCACAGGGCCGCGCGGGCCCCCCTGGGCCGCGCCGCCCTATGGTGTGGGGCCCTCGGGCCTCCACCTCAATTGTCCTTCTGGCTCCGTTAGTTTCCTGGGAAAATAGGGCCTTCTGCATAAATTCCGAGGATTTTCCCGAAAGTTGGATTTCTGCACAAAAACGAGACACCAGAGATTCTGCTTTGAAAACAGCGTTAGTCCGTGTTAGTTGCATCCAAAATACACAAATTAGAGGCAAAACAATAGCAAAAGTGTTCGGGAAAGTAGATACGTTTTGGACGTATCAACTCCCCCCAAGCTTAGCTTATTGCTTGTCCTCAAGCAATTCAGTTAACAACTGAGCGATAAAAGAACTTTAACGAACACATTTGCTCATATGATGTATATATTCTCATGCTATGGCTAATACTTAAGCAATTCATAATGGGATACATGCAAATAAGATCATCTAACAGCCATGTCAATCATGGAGAGGTACCAACAATTAATAATAAGCATCATGAATCATGTATATAAGCAGGATTGCAATGTTCATAAGAGAGTATGATAAAGTGGTATCTCGCTTGCATGTATTTGATTGGCAAAACACAAATGCCCGGGCACCTCTGGAGTTCATAGAAAGACTAGAAGTAGTGATTGTCAAAAGATAAATGCATCAAAGTTATACCACAATCAATCATATTTTGAGACAAGCATATTATACTAAGAATGACAGTTGTGCTCTCAAGATAGTGCTCAAAGAAATAATGGAGACACAACATAAAAAAATAAAAGATTGACCCTTCACAGAGGGAAGCAGGGATTAACATGCGCTAGAGCTTTTCATTTTTATAAAGACAGGAGTAAAATTATTTTGAGAGGTGTTTGTTGTTGTCAACGAATGGTAATGGGTACACTAACTACCTCGCCAACCGGACTTTCAAGAGCGGCTCCCATGAATTATTGCATATTTTATTTGGCCCTCCTTCCAACCTTTCTTTCACAAACCATGGCTAACCGAATCCTCGGGTGTCTGCTGATACGTCTCCGACGTATCGATAATTTCTTATGTTCCATGCCACATTATTGATGTTATCTACATGTTTTATGCACACTTTATGTCATATTCGTGCATTTTCTGGAACTAACCTATTAACAAGATGCCGAAGTGCCAGTTGCTGTTTTCTGCTGTGTTTGGTTTCAGAAATCCTAGTAACGAAATATTCTCGGAATTGGACGAAATCAAATCCCAGGGGCCTATTTTTCCACGAAGCTTCCAGAAGTCCGAAGACGAAACGAAGAGGGGCCACGAGGCAGCCAGAGCATAGGGCGGCGCGGCCCCTGCCTTGGCCGCGCGGCCCTATGGTCTGGGCACCTCGTGCCGCCTCTTGACCTACCCTTCCGCCTACTTAAAGCCTCCGTGACGAAACCCCCAGTACCGAGAGCCACGATACGAGAAAACATACTGAGATGCCGCCGCCGCGAATCCCATCTCGGGGGATTCTGGAGATCGCCTCCGGCACCCTGCCGGAGAGGGGAATCATCTCCCGGAGGACTCTACACCGCCATGGTCGCCTCCGGTGTGATGTGTGAGTAGTCTACCCCTGGACTATTGATCCATAGCAGTAGCTAGATGGTTGTCTTCTCCCCATTGTGCTATCATTGTTGGATCTTGTGAGCTGCCTAACATGATCAAGATCATCTATCTGTAATTCTATATGTTGCGTTTGTTGGGATCCGATGAATAGAGAATACTTGTTATGTTGATTATCAAAGTTATGCTTATGTGTTGTTTATGATCTTGCATGCTTTCCGTTACTAGTAGATGCTCTGGCCAAGTAGATGCTTGTAACTCCAAGAGGGAGTACTTATGCTCGATAGTGGGTTCATGCCTCGCATTGACACAGGACAATGTGACGAAAGTTCTAAGGTTGTGTTGTGCTGTTGCCACTAGGGATAAAACATTGATGCTATGTCTAAGGATGTAGTTGTTGATTACATTACGCACCATACTTAATGCAATTGTCTGTTGCTTTGCAACTTAATACTGGAGGGGGTTCGGATGATAACCTGAAGGTGGACTTTTTAGGCATAGATGCAGTTGGATGGCGGTCTATGTACTTTGTCGTAATGCCCAATTAAATCTCACTATACTCATCATGATATGTATGTGCATGGTCATGCTCTCTTTATTTGTCAATTTCCCAACTGTAATTTGTTCACCCAACATGTTGTTCGTCTTATGGGAGAGACACCTCTAGTGAACTGTGGACCCCGGTCCAATTCTCTTTACTGAAATACAATCTACTGCAATACTTGTTTTACTGTTTTCTGCAAACAATCATCTTCCACACAATACGGTTAATCCTTTGTTACAGCAAGCCGGTGAGATTGACAACCTCACTGTTTCGTTGGGGCAAAGTACTTTGGTTGTGTTGTGCAGGTTCCACGTTGGCGCCGGAATCTCTGGTGTTGCGCCGCACTACATCTCGCCGCCATCAACCTTCAACGTGCTTCTTGACTCCTACTGGTTCGATTAAACCTTGGTTTCTTACTGAGGGAAACTTGCCGCTGTGCGCATCACACCTTCCTCTTGGGGTTCCCAACGGACGTGCCAACCACACGCATCAAGCAAATTTCTGGCGCCGTTGCCGGGGAGATCAAGACACGCTGCAAGGGGAGTCTCCACTTCTCAATCTCTTTACTTTGTTTTTGTCTTGCTTTATTTTATTTACTACTTTGTTTGCTGCACTATATCAAAATACAAAAAAATTAGTTGCTAGTTTTTACTTTACTTACTATCTTGTTTGCTATATCAAAAACACAAAAAAATTAGTTTACTTGCATTTACTTTATCTAGTTTGCTCTATTTACTGTTGCTAAAATGGCCAACGCTGAAAATACTAAGTTGTGTGACTTCACAACCACAAATAATAATGATTTCTTATGCACACCTATTGCTCCACCTGCTACTACAGCAGAATTCTTTGAAATTAAACCTGCTTTACTGAATCTTGTTATGCGAGAGCAATTTTCTGGTGTTAGTTCTGATGATGCTGCTGCCCATCTTAATAATTTTGTTGAACTATGTGAAATGCAAAAATATAAAGATGTAGATGGTGATATTATTAAACTAAAATTGTTCCCTTTCTCATTAAGAGGAAGAGCTAAAGATTGGTTGCTATCTCTGCCTAAGAATAGTATTGATTCATGGACTAAATGCAAGGATGCTTTTATTGGTAGATATTATCCCCCTGCTAAAATTATATCTTTGAGGAGTAGCATAATGAATTTTAAACAATTAGATACTGAACATGTTGCTCAAGCTTGGGAAAGAATGAAATCGCTGGTTAAAAATTGCCCAACTCATGGACTGACTACTTGGATGATCATCCAAACCTTCTATGCAGGACTAAATTTTTCTTCACGGAACCTATTGGATTCAGCTGCTGGAGGTACCTTTATGTCCATCACTCTTGGTGAAGCAACAAAGCTTCTTGATAATATGATGATCAACTACTCTGAATGGCACACGGAAAGAGCTCCCCAAGGTAAGAAGGTAAATTCTGTCGAAGAAACCGCTTCCTTGAGTGATAAGATTGATGCTATTATGTCTATGCTTGTGAATGATAGGACTAATATTGATCCTAATAATGTTCCATTAGCTTCATTGGTTGCACAAGAAGAACATGTTGATGTGAACTTCATTAAAAATAATAATTTCAACAACAATGCTTACCGGAACAATTCTAGTAACAACTATAGGCCATATCCTTATAATAATGGCAACGGCTATGGTAATTCTTATGGGAATTCTTACAACAATAATAGGAACACACCCCCTGGACTTGAAGCCATGCTTAAAGAATTTATTAGTACACAAACTGCTTTTAACAAATCTGTTGAAGAAAAGCTTGGGAAAATTGATATACTTGCTTCTAAAGTCGATAGTCTTGCTGCTGATGTTGATCTTTTGAAATCAAAAGTTTTGCCTAATGAGAATCATCATGATAAAATTACTACTACAGCAAATTCCATTCAAGTTAGAATTAATGAGAATATAAGATTAATGGCTAAACTGCGTGCTAGGTGGGATAGAGAAGAAAATGAAAAACTAGCTAAAGAGAAGAATATAGCTAAAGTTTGGACTATTACCACCACTAGTAATGTTAATGCTACACATGTTGCTGCACCTCCTACTAATACTAATAAAAGAATTGGTGTTAGCAATGTTTCCACTTCTAATGCAAAGCGCGAGAAACTGCCTGAAACTGCTAAAACTGCTGAATCTGCCTGTGATAAAGCTGCTGAAATTTTTTCCAACATTGGGGATGATGATCCCATTGCTTTAGATTATAATGGTTTGAATTTTGATGATTGCCACATCTCTGAAGTTATAAAGTTCTTGCAAAAACTTGCTAAAAGTCCTAATGCTAGTGCTATAAATTTGGCTTTCACGCATCATATTACAAATGCCCTCATAAAAGCTAGAGAAGAGAAATTAGAGCGTGAAGCCTCTATTCCTAAAAAGCTAGAGGATGGTTGGGAGCCCATCATTAAGATGAAGATTAAAGATTTTGATTGTAATGCTTTAGGTGATCTTGGTGCAAGTATTTCTGTTATGCCTAAGAAAATTTATGATATGCTTGACTTGCCACCGCTGAAAAATTGTTATTTGGATGTTAATCTTGCTGATCATTCTACAAAGAAACCTTTGGGTAAAGTTGATAATGTTCGTATTACCGTTAACAATAACCTTGTTCCCGTTGATTTTGTTGTCTTGGATATTGAATGCAATGCATCTTGTCCCATTATATTGGGAAGACCTTTTCTTCGAACTGTTGGTGCTATCATTGATATGAAGGAAGGTAATATAAAATATCAATTTCCTCTCAAGAAAGGTATGGAACACTTCCCTAGAAAGAGAATGAAGTTACCTTTTGATTCTATTATGAGAACAAATTATGATGTTGACACTTCGTCTCTTGATAATACTTGATACACACTTTCTGCGCCTAGCTGAAAGGCGTTAAAGAAAAGCGCTTATGGGAGACAACCCATGTTTTTACCTACAGTACTTTGTTTTTATTTTGTGTCTTGGAAGTTGTTTACTACTGTAGCAACCTCTCCTTATCTTAGTTTTGTGTTTTGTTGTGCCAAGTTAAGCCGTTGATAAGAAAGTAAGTACTAGAATTGGATTACTGCGCAGTTCCAGATTTCTTTGCTGTCACGAAGCTGGGTCCACCTCTCTGTAGGTAACTCAGAAAATTATGCCAATTTACGAGCATGATCCTCAGATATGTACGCAACTTTCATTCAATTTGAGCATTTTCATTTGAGCAAGTCTGGTGCCATTTTAAAATTCGTCAATACGAACTGTTCTGTTTTGACAGATTCTGCCTTTTATTTCGCATTGCCTCTTTTGCTATGTTGGATGAATTTCTTTGATCCACTAATGTCCAGTAGCATTATGCAATGTCCAGAAGTGTTAAGAATGATTGTGTCACCTCTGAATATGTCAATTTATATTGTGCACTAACCCTCTAATGAGTTGTTTCGAGTTTGGTGTGGAGGAAGTTTTCAAGGATCAAGAGAGGAGTATGATGCAACATGATCAAGGAGAGTGAAAGCTCTAAGCTTGGGGATGCCCCGGTGGTTCGCCCCTGCATATATCAAGAAGACTCAAGCGTCTAAGCTTGGGGATGCCCAAGGCATCCCCTTCTTCATCGACAATATTATCAGGTTCCTCCCCTGAAACTATATTTTTATTCCATCACATCTTATGTGCTTTTTCTTGGAGCGTCGGTTTGTTTTTGTTTTTGTTTTGTTTGAATAAAATGGATCCTAGCATTCACTTTATGGGAGAGAGACACGCTCCGCTGTAGCATATGGACAAGTATGTCCTTGGTTTCTACTCATAGTATTCATGGCGAAGTTTCTCCTTCGTTAAATTGTTATATGGTTGGAATTGGAAAATGATACATGTAGTAATTGCTATAAATGTCTTGGGTAATGTGATACTTGGCAATTGTTGTGCTCATGATTAAGCTCTTGCATCATATGCTTTGCACCCATTAATGAAGAAATACATAGAGCATGCTAAAATTTGGTTTGCATATTTGGTTTCTCTAAGGTCTAGATAATTTCTAGTATTGAGTTTGAACAACAAGGAAGACGATGTAGAGTCTTATAATGTTTTCAATATGTCTTTTATGTGAGTTTTGCTGCACCGGTTCATCCTTGTGTTTGTTTCAAATAAACCTTGCTAGCCTAAACCTTGTATCGAGAGGGAATACTTCTCATGCATCCAAAATACTTGAGCCAACCACTATGCCATTTGTGTCCACCATATCTACCTACTACATGGTATTTTTCCGCCATTCCAAAGTAAATTGCTTGAGTGCTACCTTTAAAATTCCATTCTTCACCTTTGCAATATATAGCTCATGGGACAAATAGCTTAAAAACTATTGTGGTATTGAATATGTAATTATGCACTTTATCTCTTATTAAGTTGCTTGTTGTGCGATAACCATGTTTACTGGGGAACGCCATCAACTATTCATTGTTGAATTTCATGTGAGTTGCTATGCATGTTCGTCTTGTCTGAAGTAAGGGCGATCTACACTGAGTTGAATGGTTTGAGCATGCATATTGTGAGAGAAGAACATTGGGCCGCTAACTAAAGCCATGATTCATGGTGGAAGTTTCAGTTTTGGACAAATATCCTCAAGTCTCTAATGAGAAAAGAATTAATTGTTGTTGAATGCTTAAGCATTAAAAGAGGAGTCCATTATCTGTTGTCTATGTTGTCCCGGTATGGATGTCTAAGTTGAGAATAATCAAAAGCGAGAAATCCAAATGCGAGCTTTCTCCTTAGACCTTTGTACGAGTGACATAGAGGTACCCCTTTGTGAAACTTGGTTAAAGCATATGTATTGCGGTGATAATCCAGGTAGTCCAAGCTAATTAGGACAAGGTGCGGGCACTATTGGTACACTATGCATGAGGCTTGCAACTTATAAGATATAATTTACATGATGCATATGCTTTATTACTACCGTTGACAAAATTGTTTCATGTTTTCAAAATCAAAGCTCTAGCACAAATATAGCAATCGATGCTTTTCCTCTATGAGGACCATTCTTTTACTTTCAATGTTGAGTCAGTTCACCTATTTCTCTCCACCTCAAGAAGCAAACACTTGTGTGAACTATGCATTGATTCCTACATACTTGCTTATTGCACTTATTATATTACTCTATGTTGACAATATCCATGAGATATACATGTTACAAGTTGAAAGCAACCGCTGAAACTTAATCTTCTTTTGTGTTGCTTCAATGCCTTTACTTTGAATTATTGCTTTATGAGTTAACTCTTATGCAAGACTTATTTATGCTTGTCTTTAAGTACTATTCATGAAAAGTCTTTGCTTTATGATTCACCTGTTTACTCATGTCATACACATTGTTTTGATCGCTGCATTCACTACATATGCTTTACAAATAGTATGATCAAGATTATGATGGCATGTCACTCCAGAAATTATCTGTGTTATCGTTTTACCTGCTCGGGACGAGCAGAACTAAGCTTGGGGATGCTGATACGTCTCCGACGTATCGATAATTTCTTATGTTCCATGCCACATTATTGATGTTATCTACATGTTTTATGCACACTTTATGTCATATTCGTGCATTTTCTGGAACTAACCTATTAACAAGATGCCGAAGTGCCGATTCTTTGTTTTCTGCTATTTTTGGTTTCAGAAATCCTAGTAACGAAATATTCTCGGAATTGGACGAAATCAAAGCCCAGGGGCCTATTTTTCCACGAAGCTTCCAGAAGTCCGAAGACGAAACGAAGAGGGGCCACGAGGCAGCCAGAGCATAGGGCGGCGCGGCCCCTGCCCTGGCCGCGCGGCCCTATGGTCTGGGCACCTCGTGCCGCCTCTTGACCTACCCTTCCGCCTACTTAAAGCCTCCATGACGAAACCCCCAGTACCGAGAGCCACGATACGAGAAAACATACTGAGACGCCGCCGCCGCGAATCCCATCTCGGGGGATTCTGGAGATCGCCTCCGGCACCCTGCCGGAGAGGGGAATCATCTCCCGGAGGACTCTACACCGCCATGGTCGCCTCCGGTGTGATGTGTGAGTAGTCTACCCCTGGACTATGGGTCCATAGCAGTAGCTAGATGGTTGTCTTCTCCCCATTGTGCTATCATTGTTGGATCTTGTGAGCTGCCTAACATGATCAAGATCATCTATCTGTAATTCTATATGTTGCGTTTGTTGGGATCCGATGAATAGAGAATACTTGTTATGTTGATTATCAAAGTTATGCTTATGTGTTGTTTATGATCTTGCATGCTTTCCGTTACTAGTAGATGCTCTGGCCAAGTAGATGCTTGTAACTCCAAGAGGGAGTACTTATGCTCGATAGTGGGTTCATGCCTGCATTGACACACAGGACGATGTGACAGAAAGTTCTAAGGTTGTGTTGTGCTGTTGCCACTAGGGATAAAACATTGATGCTATGTCTAAGGATGTAGTTGTTGATTACATTACGCACCATACTTAATGCAATTGTCTGTTGCTTTGCAACTTAATACTGGAGGGGGTTCGGATGATAACCTGAAGGTGGACTTTTTAGGCATAGATGCAGTTGGATGGCGGTCTATGTACTTTGTCGTAATGCCCAATTAAATCTCACTATACTCATCATGATATGTATGTGCATGGTCATGCTCTCTTTATTTGTCAATTGCCCAACTGTAATTTGTTCACCCAACATGCTGTTCGTCTTATGGGAGAGACACCTCTAGTGAACTGTGGACCCCGGTCCAATTCTCTTTACTGAAATACAATCTACTGCAATACTTGTTTTACTGTTTTCTGCAAACAATCATCTTCCACACAATACGGTTAATCCTTTGTTACAGCAAGCCGGTGAGATTGACAACCTCACTGTTTCGTTGGGGCAAAGTACTTTGGTTGTGTTGTGCAGGTTCCACGTTGGCGCCGGAATCTCTGGTGTTGCGCCGCACTACATCTCGCCGCCATCAACATTCAACGTGCTTCTTGACTCCTACTGGTTCGATTAAACCTTGGTTTCTTACTGAGGGAAACTTGCCGCTGTGCGCATCACACCTTCCTCTTGGGGTTCCCAACGGACGTGCCAACCACACGCATCACCTGCCAACAATCTCATACCATGAAGGAGTGCCTTTTTATTTTAGTTTTATTATGATGATGACACTCCCCCCAACCTTTGCTTACACAAGCCATGGCTAACCGAATCCTCGGGTGCCGTCCATCAATCACAAACCATGGAGGAGTGTCTATTTAAGTTAATTAATTCGGGACTGGGAATCCCATTGCCAGCTCTTTTTGCAAAATTATTGGATAAGCGGATGTGCCACTAGTCCATATGAGAGTCCGTCAAAAGTAAATGACAAGGTTGAAAGCTAAACACCACATACTTCCTCATGAGCTATGAAACATAAACACAAATTGAGAAGCATTTTGAAGGTTTTAAAGGTAGCGCATGAGAATTTACTTGGAATGGTTTGAAATGCCATGCATAGGTAATTATGGTGGACACTTTTGGAAAAACTGGGTTTTCAGGTGTTTGGAAGCACGAGCAGCGTTCCCGCTCAATACAAGTGAAGGCTAGCAATGGACTAGGGAGCGACAAATCAAGAGAGCAGTAACTGTCATAATCATGCTTGCGGCAAAATAAATTAACGGAGGCATAAAAGTGATACAAGAACTCTGAAGCAATATAGATCATCGAGGCTTAATTGACTTTTTGTTCAGTCATATGCATGCGTGAGCATGTGCCAAGTCGATATGAATGAATTATCCAGAGGAGGATACCATAATGCCATACTTACTTATGAATAAAACAATGCAAGCAAACATCCATGACATGCTACTCATATTAATAAATTGGTGCTAAACATGAGAGATCATGAACTACTAGACTTTCTCAAATAACATATACCTCACATGAACCAACTAAGCATGCTCACATGGATGAGTATATGTACAAAAATGAAAACAAATAGAGTTCATACCAGCCTCTCACCACAATCCAATTGTCGTAGATCGTCATTATTGCCCTTTCACTTGTGTAGCTTGGATAATATGAAATGAAAACCACGCTCCAGCCACCGAAGACCATTGAACTCATAAAGAACTTTACAAACCAAAGAAGAACAGCAAATATTTTTGGTGTTTTCGAATTTGAGAACAAGCACAAAAGGAAACAAACAAACAAAGCAAAATCTTTTTGGGTTTTCTTATAGCAAACTAACAATAGCAAATAAAGTGAAACAAATGCAAGAAACCAAAGCAAACAAATGGTGAAGAGAAACAACAGAAATATTTTTGGTCTTTTTGTGTTTTGGGAAGGAAACAAAGCAAAAACAAGAAATAGCAAACTAAAAGAAACACATAACAGCAGGATGACAGAAATCTGCCAAAACCTGACAGCAGTACAGAAATCGATTTTTACAAAAATCTTACTTTGCTCAGATCGAAAAGTGTTCAACTAATGAAAGTTAGATAACAACCTGGGGAACCTGCACAAAAATTGGCAGCTCAAAATAACGCTCTGGCTGTGCGCACGAATTTTTCTAGTAACAGTCCAGAATCTGTTTTCAGGCAGCACTTCCCAAAATATCATCTTCCTCTCATTAGAAAACCACTCAAACGAACAAAACAAGTATATAAAAGTATCCAGCAACCATAATATGCAAAGAATGAGTGATGCCGGTATACCTCCCCCCAAGCTTAGGCTTTTGGCCTAAGTGGAGATCAAGTTTTTCTATGGGGAATGGAATATCAAAATGATGAGGTTCTACATTATGAAAAGCTAGTAAACGAGAGGCGATGAGACCTCCACAAATTCCTCCTTTCTCACGGTTAGTAGCAAGTCTATAAGCTATCAATGCCCCCAAATTATAAGTCTTACTACCTTGAAGTGCCGCAGCTAGAAAAGCCAAATCCGGGATAGAAAGTTTACCACCAATCTTTTTAGCAAGAACGCATTTGGTAATAAAATAGGCAAAGTAGCGGATAGCCGGGAGCTGAATACTAGTGATTTTACCACTGTCACCTGAGAAACTCCTTCCATCGCAAATCATCTTGTATAGATCCGAGAGTTCTTGCGGTGATCCCCTTATCTTCTCGCATGACCCCCATTGCGGTACTCTAATTGCTGCACAAAAAGCACTAAATGGCAAGTTGACAGCTTTATTGTAAATTTTATACTGGACCGTGGGGTTAGATCGCGACCAGTTGAACTTGAAGTCCTGCACAAAAGACATAGTTAATTTTACATATTGTCTTGGCTCTCCTTCAACAAAGTCACTCAGCCCTGCACGAGAAATTAGAGTTTGAACATCTTCAAATATCCCCGCGCTTCTCATGAAATCCGCGCACGGGTAGTAAGAGGGGTATACTCCCTCTTCACGATTGACTATCATAACTTGTTGGACTTCCAATTCTTGCTGGTTCAAGTGATATCTATTCCACTCCATTTTCTGAAATTTCAACAAATAATATAAATTTTTTGATTTGGTGACATATAAACAAGGGAAACTACCATAGGAACTTGCTAGAGTACTAATCATGCATCAAAACTAATTTCTACAACTTAGAACAAGCATGCAAGCTCACCATACATGTTACCTACAGCATCAAAATATTCAAGATATACTCAACCAAACAAAATTCCACTTGGATGGGTGGAGGAGTCACATACCAAGGAGCAAATGTGCCAAATTTCAGCAGGAAATCTGGGCTGAGCAAAGAGATCGAGAAATCCGGAGCTCTGGAGCAAAAACGCGAGTGAGAGGAACTTGGTACGAGTTTTTTCGGGAGAGAGAAGGTGCTGGAAGAAAGAGATGACAAAGTGGGGCAAAGGGGGGCCCACACCACATGGTGGCGCGGCCACCTCCTTGGCCGCGCCGGCCTGTGGTCAGGCGCCCTCTGGTGCCCCACAGGTCATCCTCTGGTGCTCCCAGGTTCCTCGTCGAAAAATAGGACCAACGGTATAATTTTTGTGAATTTTTGAAAACTTTGAAAAATGAACATTTCTGGGTATTTAGTTTATTATCACTGGCCAGGAAAAAATTTGAAATCTTCAAATAACTAAGGAACCTTGCAAATTAAAAAGTGCTACAGCAACTAAAACAAGTGGAGGAAGAAAGAGATGTTGTTTACCTCCTTTATGCATATAAAAGGTATTTGTTAACAAGGTTGATCAAGTCTTGCCACCAAATAAATTTTACATAGCATAAGAAGAAATAAACCTCAAATCAATCATGTTACCTTGAATTGTATTGATATGGATCCAATCACGAGAGTTTGATATTCTTCTTTAGGCTCATATATAGGACAATCAATAGTTCCCACTTTAATACTTCTCACATTAGTAATAGTATTGACTCCACATACTTTATCAATCTTCTTGGGGAAATAGACGGTATGCTCCTTATCATCAACATTAAAAGTAACCTTTCCTTTATTGCAATCAATAACAGCCCCTGCGGTGTTAAGAAAAGGTCTCCCAAGAATAATAGACATATTATCATCTTCAGGCATTTCCAACACAACAAAATCAGTTAATATCAAGCAATTAGTAGTAACTTGAACAGGAACATTCTCACATATACCAACAGGAATAGCAGTAGATTTATCAGCCATTTGCAAAGATATATCAGTAGGTATCAACTTATCTAAGTAAAGTCTCTTATAAAGAGAAAAAGGCATAACACTAACACCGGCTCCCAAGTCACATAGAGCAGTTTTAACATAATTATTCTTAATAGAACAAGGAATAGTAGGTATACCTGGGTCGCCCAACTTCTTTGGTATTTTGCCATTGAAAGAGTAATTAGCAAGCATAGTGGAAATTTCCTCATTGGGTATTTTCCTTTTGTTAGTAACAATATCTTTCATATACTTTGAATAAGGAGGCAATTTAATAGCATCAGTTGACATAGGCATCCCAAATGGGCCTGCCGAATATAGTACCCGGGGTTTACTGAAGGCCCACTACCCGAAGAATAAGAAGATTCGAGAGCCCAAGATGTATTTAAGGAAAAGATAGAGTTGTAATAGGAAATGTTATTTGTAATCTGGCGGGATGAGTTAGAAACCGTCCCGGACTCTGTAAACTTGTATAGCACGAATCCCTCGGCTCCACCTCCTATATAAAGGGGGGGTCGAGGGACGAAGAATCAATCGAATCATTGTCTGCAAACCCTAGTTGTCATAATCGTCGAGTACTTTTCGGCTGAAACCTTCGAGATCTACTTGCCCTCTACTTCTAACTAAACCCTAGCCTACAATCCATAGGCATTGACAAGTCGATACCTTGTCAATTGGCGCCGTCCGTGGGAATTAGAGGCGTAAGGAGCTGATCTCGATGGCACGCTCAAGATCTTCGACATCGTCAACCGCAAGCAACACAATGGATCGAGGTAAACAGATCGCTGCTGGTCTTGTCGATTTTGTTCCTCACCCACCCTCTCGTTTGGATGCATATGCGTATCTGGCGGAGCCCATGGAGATGACGTTCGGAAGGTTTCACTTTCGCGTCGAGAAGGAAGGATCGTATCGTGTCGAGATTCCGATTTCGTCGGGATCGTCGGCGGTCGATTCCGATTTTTCAAAATATGCATCGTCAACCGAGTCAGGAGAAGAAGAAAACTCGGCGACACGCTACGTCAGCACCAGAGCAAGAGAGAAACTCGCCAAGATCTTCAACGACATGTTGTTTGAGTCATGTGCGGACTCATATATAAGCGATGGCTCAAGCGATGTCGACAGTTACGACTTCATCGACAAATCTCTCATAGTGGGCAAGGTCTTCATCAATCTCAACGATGATATCACCAAACCCAACATAGATCTGAGTACAAAGTATCATCAGATTTACGCCATTGAAGATCAAGAGGAGACATCTGAGGCTTTCGACAGTCTGGGAAATCCATACGTCGATCCCTCCAATCTGCGACAAGGCCTGGGAAACAAATACGTCGGGCCAGAGCCGCGAGATAGAGTTCAACTTTCACAAGCAGCGTGGGACAGAGCCGCGAGAGCTATGAACGGCACAGAACCAATGGCTACCACAGCCACACCAGAGGAATTGCAAGCATATCAATATAGGCTCGCACGAGCTGCCAGGGAATTGGAAAAACAGACAGCTGAGTTGAACAGGAGAAAGGAGGCAGCTTCTGCATCCAGCAGGAGAAGGGCAGATCTAAGTCGACAATCTAGAACTACAGGTGATAGCCACAGGGAGGCGCGGAACAGAGCAAGATCAAGGCTGCAACACATACCCGAAGCAGAAAGAGAGCACTTGGTCCAAAATCTCGACATGTCCTTTATGTCGATAGATACAAGAGGAAACATCATCCCTAAGACACCAGAGGCTGGGTATATGGCGACACATGCTTTTATCCTTGCATCTAAACCACCTCCAGGTGACCCAAGGGAAACACTGTACAATATGGCGGTAGCGGGAGTTGGAGCTATGGGGACAGCGTTTGTATCAACGCCTCCCGAAGGAGCGGCAAGGCAAAATAGTCCACGACCCGCAGCAGCAACAGCGGCAGCACCTGAAGGACCAAGTGGAGCAAGAGACACAGCAGCACAAGCAAGAGTCGACAGAGCACGGCAGAGCAGAAGGGATCATCGGCAATCCCCAGAACTTAACGACGAAGATATGTGCGGCTTGCCATGCTTCACGAGGAGAGTCCGAAAAACTCGAGTCCCCTCAGGATTCAAGTTACCCGACAATTTCAAAAAATTCGACGGCCTTCAAGATCCAGAGGATTGGCTAGTCGACTATCTGGAGACGGTAAAGCTAACAGGAGGAACCAGGGCAACAGCTATGCAAAGCATTCAGGTGCATCTGAGTGGAGCTGCACGTTCCTGGATAAAGAAGCTCACTCCAGGATCTATCGACAGCTGGGAAAGTTTCGAGGATGTGTTCGTCAAGAACTTCAGATCGACGTGCAAAAAACCTGCGTCATTAGAGGAGTTGAGAGCATGTCGACAAAAGCCAGATGAGTCAATGAGAAAATACATCCAAAGATGGAATATCATCAAAAACTCGGCAGAAAATATATCTGACGAGAGAGCAATAGATGTGTTTGTCGCAGGAATCAGGCGTGGAGATTTTGTCGAGGACTTGGGGAGGACCAACCCAAGAACAGTATCCGCGTTAATGGAGATAGCAAACAAATGGGCAGATGGAGAAGATGATGTCTATAACAAACGACACAGGTCGCCAGAAGAGGACCGGGGGCGAAATTATCAACCAAGGCGACGGTTTCCTCGGCAGTACCAGAATTATGATGCTCCAGGACAAATTTCGGCAGGTTTTCGAACAAATACAGGAGGAAACAACAGAGATGATTATCAGAGAAGCAGTGAGCAGCGAGGCGACAACAGGGACGATTCTCGTAACAACAGACAAAATAGCGGGCCAAGGTTCCCAAGACCTTTCATGTCCCCTGAGGAGATGATGAACGGGCCGTGTCAGATGCACTTTTTCATTGACAACAACGGTAAAAGACAGTCAGGGCACTTGCAGAAAGACTGTCGAAATTTTCAGGCAATGCTAAGGCACGCAGAAAACGCTAATGCTCGAGCAGCACAGAGAAATCCCCGGGAACCCAGGAGCGAGGTCCACCTACCACCACCTCCCGCAATTACAGACGACAATCGACATCAGCTCAGAATAGCAGCAGCACCACCACCACCACCATACGTTGATCCCAATTCTCATGGAGCGGTGTCGATGATTCAGAAAGCAAGGCCGTCAAATAGAGCTCAGAAAGTAATTTCACGACAAGTGTTTATGGCAGAAAAAATGCCTCCACCAACTGTCGAATACCTTAATTGGTCAGGGCAAGATATTGGGTTCACCATAGCAGATCATCCGCAACAAGTTCCTCGACCAGGGCAGTCAGCACTTATTCTGCCAGCAGTCATTGCAGGGTTTGATGTCTCTCGAGTGTTCATAGACGGCGGCAGCAGCTTAAACCTCATGTATGCAGACACACTGAGGAAGATGAACATATCCTTGGCAAATTTGAAACCAACAGACACAAGGTTCCACGGCATCACACCGGAGAAGCCAAATTACCCATTGGGAAAAATCAACCTCGACGTTCAGTTTGGAACCCGAGAGAATTATAGAATCGAGAGGCTGGAATTTGAAGTCGTAGATTTTCCGTCGCAGTACCACGCGTTGTTAGGACGACCAGCATATGCTAGATTTATGGCAGTGCCACATTACACATACTTGCTGTGGCGATTGCCTGGACCAAAGGGACCAATCACAGTCAAAGGAAGCTTCGCCCTAGCCGATAAGTGCGACAAGGATTTCCATCGACTATCAGAAACTTTCGGGATGCAAGCTGAGTATTTGGCATCAAAAAGTATGACTGACTATGACGTGCTGCCAGACGTTGGAAGGCCAAATAAAGAGTCTACTTTCAATACCGAGAAAAATTCTAAGGAGGTGCAGATCCACCCGACAGACCCGAAAAAGACGACATCCATTGCAACAAATATGGATATCGCATAGGAAAGCGCGCTCGTCAAGTTCCTCCGTGAGAACTGGAAAATCTTCGCATGGTGTCCAGCTGACATGCCAGGAGTACCCAGGGAACTTGCCGAGCACCACTTAAACTTGGATCCAGTAGCGAGACCAATCAAACAACCTTTGCGGCGTTTCTCGGAACTAAACCGCAAAGCCATGCTATCAGAAATAAATCGACTAGAGGAGGCTGGTTTTATCAGGGAAATATCTACAGAAGCCACATGGGTAGCTAACCCAGTGATGGTGCCGAAGAAACACACGATAGTCCTTCGCATGTGCGTCGACTTTACGTGTCTCAATAAACATTGTCCTAAGGATCACTTTCCCCTCCCAAGGATCGATCAAATCATCGACTCCACGGCAGGCTGTGAACGTCTTTCCTTTTTGGATGCATACTCTGGTTACAACCAGATCAGATTAAAATAAGATGATGAAGCCAAAACAGCGTTTATTACACCCTACGGCGTGTTCTGCTACAAGACAATGCCTTTTGGTCTAAAAAATGCGGGAGCAACATATCAGAGGATGATGCAGAAGTGTTTAGCAACACAGATCGGGAAAAACGTGCAAGTATACATCGATGATGTCGTCATAACGTCAAAAAAGGGGACAACACTGATCGAGGACCTCAAAGAAACTTTTGACAACCTCGACAAATTCTGCCTGAAGCTGAACCCGACGAAGTGTTCTTTTGGCGTCCCAGCAGGAGAACTTCTAGGATTCCTAGTTTCAGCAAGAGGGATTGAAGCAAATCCCGACAAAATACAAGCTATAGTAACAATGAGGAAGCCAACAAAGTTGAAAGAGATACAGCAGCTAACTGGGCGAGTCGCAGCATTGAGCAGATTCGTCGCCAGGCTAGGAGAAAAAGCGTTACCATTTTACGCTTTGATAAAGCAAGGAGATAAATTCCAATGGAACGAAGAGGCCGATAGAGCTTTCGAGGATTTGAAACGCAAAATTTCGACACCACCAATTTTGGTGGCGCCAAAGGAAAAGGAACCTCTCCTGCTGTATATTGCAGCCACACCTCAAGTGGTTAGCACAGTCTTAGTAGTCGAAAGAGAAGAAGAAGAAGGCAAAATCCATGGAGTACAGAGGCCAGTATACTTCGTAAGCGAAGTTCTGTCGCCCTCAAAACAAAGGTACCCTCAGTACCAGAAGCTAGCATATGGAGTGTTCACAACAGCACGAAAATTGCGCCACTATTTTTCGGCACACCCGATCATAGTGGTCAACGAAGCTCCCTTATCAAATATACTGAACAATCCAGAAGCCACAGGTCGTGTCTCCCTTTGGGGAATAGAACTTTCCCCTCGGGACATCACTTATGAAAAAAGAAAGGCAATTAAGTCACAAATCCTGCCAGATTTCATCGCAGAGTGGATGGAGTTGCAAAACACAGGACCTCCAGATCTGTCGAGAACCTGGACAATGAACTTTGATGGGTCCAAGAGACTAGAAGGAGCTGGTGCAGGAGTAGTACTCATATCACCTGAAGGCGACAAGTTGAAGTATATCCTTCGGATGACGTTTCCTAACGCATCTAACAATGAAGCAGAATATGAGGCTCTCTTACACGGGATGAAAATGGCGAAAGCTTGCGGTGCAACTCGACTAAAAATCTTTGGCGACTCACAATTGGTGGCTCAGCAAGTTATGAACCAATGTGACGCAGTCAATGATAGCATGATGGCATACAAGGAGGTGTACAACGAGCTCGAGAAGTTGTTCGATGGATGCGAAGTAAATCATATTAGCAGATTGAGCAACGACGAAGTCGACGTTCTTGCAAACATCGGGTCGCAATGCCTGGCAGTCCCGCCAGGTGTATTCTGGGAAGAGATAACAGAGAGATCCACTAAGTCGACAAAATCAAAAAAGAAGGAGAAGAAACCCTCGGGGGCTACCAAGGAAAAGCAAGAAGACGAAGAAGAAGATCAGGACCTGGTCATGGTGATACAGATACCGTGGATGCAGCCTTACATATCATACATCCTCAGGAAAGAAATACCTGACGATCCAGTTGAGGCAAGGCGAGTAATTCGACGTTCCAAAGCTTTTACGGTAGTCAAGGGAGAATTGTATAAGCGAAGTATTTCGGGCGTCTTGCAAAGGTGCGTCACACCCGAAGAAGGAAGAATAATTCTAAAGGATGTACACGAAGGAATATGTGGCCACCACGCAAGTAGTCGAGCTATCGCAGCCAAGGTTTTTCGGGCAGGATTCTACTGGTTAACAGCAATCGAGGACGCCAAGGACATAGTAAGAACTTGTGACGCGTGTCAAAGGTTTGCCACAAAACCTCACTCTCCAGCAGCAGAGCTAGCACCAATACCATTGTCATGGCCCTTTGCTCAATGGGGACTTGATATGGTGGGTAAGTTACACAAATCCTGGCCAGGAGGAAAGGAGTACATGCTCGTAGCTGTCGATAAGTTTACAAAGTGGATAGAAGCAAAGCCGATAAATTCACCAGACGGAGCATCCGCAGTAAAATTCGTAAAAGGCCTCGTCTTCAGATTTGGAGTGCCCCACAACATCGTTACAGACAATGGCAGTAACTTCACATCCCATGAATTCAAAGATTATTGCGAAGAGGTGGGTATCAAGCTGAACTTTGCGTCAGTTGCACATCCTCAAACCAACGGGCAAGTCGAGAAAGCCAATGGCATCATCTGCAGTGGCATCAAGAAGCGCTTGTTAGGACCACTGGAAAAAGCCCGACATACCTGGCCAGAAGAACTACCAAGCGTGTTGTGGAGCATCCGAACAACACCAAACACAGCAACGCAGGAAACTCCGTTTTTTCTGGTTCATGGAGCAGAGGCAGTACTACCAATCGAGATAGAGCACAACTCTCCACGTATCGCTGAATATGATGAAGAAACGTCGAGAAGAGCGCTAGAGGACGACGTCGACGCACTTGATGAAGCTCGAGATGAAGTATTATCTCGGGTAACCAAATATCAACAGGACTTGAAGAATTACCACAGTCGACGTTTGAGGCCAAGATCTTTTCAGGTGGGAGACCTAGTTCTTCGGCTCACGCAAAAAAGTCATGAAAAACTCGAGTCACCATGGCTTGGCCCTTACATTATCACGGAAGTAATCGGAGGAGGAGCATACATGATAAGGGACAAGAAGACAGGGGTGGAGGAGCCAAACCCCTGGAACGTGGCGCAACTCAGGCGGTTCTACGCCTAGAGTCAAAATATAGTCCTTGTAAAACTTCAATGTACTGAAACGCCCGCGAGTTTTCAGACGCACTCTTTTCCTTTTTCGGGGCACCGAGTGGGGCCGGAGAAGGTTTTTAATGAGGCGGGCTCGCGGTGCTGCAATATAATAAAGATAGCGCTCATACACTTTTTCGACATACTCGCAGTTTCCAACTCGACGAATTTCAATATAGTTCACTGAAAAAGAAAAACCTCGCCTTGGTATTAAAATACCTCGTGAGCTAATCAAAATATAAAATAGTACTCAACAAAGAGGCTCGGGGGCTGATACCCGCCATAAATACATATGAAGTAAATGCCTTGGTTCAAAAACCTCGCAATATACAAATACAGTACATAGCCACCGAAACACTCGGGGGCTAGTCAAATATAGAAATATGGCGATCGCTTTACAATATATAATTAAAGTCATGGGTTGCAAAACAGAGTTATTTACAAAAGGAAAATAACTACTCTTGATTCAGTATATCATCAAGAGAAATTCTGTTTTCTTCGGGAGCAGCGCCAAGAAAATCAGCATAATGACCGTCAGTGAAAAAGTCGGCATCCATCCGAAGAAGGTCTTCAATCATTTCTCCGGCTACAGGAGAAACCTTCGTATTAATTCGGTCGACACCAACTCTTCGGCGCTTTACCTTCTCATGAACCTTTGCAACAACCTCGGTAAGGTCAAGCTTCGAGTGGCAAACCTGAAGCATGATAAGGGCAAACCTGGCACCAGCTACAAGTTGAGCTTTGACAAAACCATGGATCCTATGGGCATCGTTGAAATTTTCCATTAACTCGGGAAGAGTTTTTGGTTGAACGTTCCGAGGAAACATGGAGTTGTAAACCATAAATAGGGTCTTGGTACAAAAGTCAAGAAAGTCGCGAGTTTGAGAAACGCGATCCTGAAACCTGACAATCTGGCGAGTTCGCTCTGGGGTAGCCCAAAACAGAGAACCATGGTCAAGGGACAGGTTAACAAGGAAGTTCGTCCTAGTGTTTACTCTCTCTTCTTCGGCAACAGCATCAGCAAAGGAACCTATTCAAGTAAAGAAACAGGAAAAACTTCAAGAAACATAGCACGAAGATAGAAGGCAATGGAGGATGAAACAAGCATACCTGACATATCTGCACTAGCTTCGTTCATCAAGTCAAGCATGAAATTTCTCGCGTAGTCGCCTTTTCAGCCTCGGAAGCAGTAATTTCCTTCGCAGCCACGGCCTCGCGAGCTTGTTGAAGTGCAATTTTTTCGGCTTCAGATGACTTACGAGATTGCTCCATCATCACAAGTGTTTGCTTCTTCGCATACTGAAGTTGCTGTCGAAGTTCGTCCAGTTCTTGCGACAAGGTATCGTCGACAGGTGCAGTATCAGCAAAAGCTCTCCTCGCGCGAGAAGAACAAGGCGACACGTTGGAAGGAGCGGAAGTTGGAGTATAGTTATCAAATATCAACTGAAATTTAAACAGGGAAACATCAAATGGCAAGCACAGATAGAGTTTTCCATTAATCTCTTGGAATAAATTACAAGGGCATTACAGTGGAGCTAAGGAAATACGTGTCGCCAAATGACTACTTTGGCGACAAGAGTAAAAGAAACAGAGAAAAGCAGAGGCATGCAACTAGACCTCCGGCCTTGACGAGCTAGGAGTCGACGCTGGCTTAATCCCGAGATAGGCCAAGATCTTCTTCGTGTTGGGCTTGGCTGCCTTAATCAGTGACCTCCATCTTGGTTGCTCTATCTGCTCGGTGTCGCCAACTTTCGTCCAATCAACAGCCTGTTGACTGTCAGCAACCAAAGCGACAGTGCTTTCGACGGCAATCTTCATATTTTCGTGGCGCATCTTCAGTCCAAGGTCTTCTGGTGGATTGAACATCTTGGCAAGATTAAGGAAAGTCGAGGGCTCCTCTTTCTTCGGGAAGAAGTAGGGGAACAACGCCGACAATCCTGCATTGGCACTGGCCACGCCTTCACGAATTTCGGACCCATGCAGTTCCAGATAGGAAAGTGCATCAATGAGAGGGTCGTCGACAGGATTCGCCAAGTCAAAATCTTGGTTTGTTTGGGCTGCCAAGGAAATGAAACGTTGGTCAAACAACAAGAAACAGCGGTTCTCATAAAAATAGAAGAGGTCAATAATATTACTGAAAGTGCGTCGACTTTGGGATTTCAGGCGCTTGAGGATTCCTTGTTCGCGAGAAGCTTGTGCAGCTTTGTGCTCATCTAAGGCAGCTGTAGCATCCTCAAGTTTTTTCTGCAGTTCCTCGACACCAGCAGCTTTCGCCTTGGCTTCATCAGCTTCGGTCTTGGCTTTGCTAGCAGCAAGTTCGGCTTTCTTGCGAGCCGCCTCACTTTGCTCAAGTTTTCGAGCAAGTGCGTCCGCGCGTTCGTTGGCCTCTGCAAGTTTCTCTGTCGAGATATGGCAAAGAGAGAGAAGAAAGATCAAAAATCGCGACAAGCAACAGGAATAAAAAATCAAGGAAAAACAGCAAGTATAAAAGTCGTTACCTTCGACTCTATTAGCATATTCACGGTACCCAATAAATTGGGAACCGAGCGGAGAAGATCCTTGATCATAGGCTGTTCAACGTGAACAGAGCAAGAGAAACATCGGCATGAAAAAGAGAAAAGGTGTGGAAAAACAAAATAAGGAAAGTATAAATGTCGACAAGCTTACATCATCTAGGAGCAGAGTCGACGAACTGCCCAATTGAGGGGCAGGTTCAACAATTTTTTCCACCCTTGTCCTTTTTGGTGAAGGAGCAAGGGGGCTTGATGGTGGAGTAGTGGTGACGACGTTTTGTTGAGGAGGCGACGTTTCTTCTCCTTCAACTAGCGTGTCTGAGGCAAGTACAGTACGTGACGTGCTTGTCCGAGGAGCCACGTCAGTAACTGGTACTTCTTTTTCCTCATCACTATTGATCAAAAAATCGGGTGTATAAAAAGCAAGACAAGATAAATATTTCGAGAACAAGAATAGGGAGAGATAAAAACGACTTACGAGCTGACGAGGGATTCAACATAAGGATCGTAAGCTGCCTTCGGATAAGAAGGAACAACTTCTTCAGCCTTAGAGGTGCCAGAATCCTCGGCATCCGTTCTTTTCCTTTTGTTCCTTGGAGAAACAGCAGGCGGAAGGGATTGCGTCGACTCACTGGCTTCAGACTCAACTTCTTCTTCATGAGAAGCCGCAGATTTGTGAGAACCCGCGACTTCACTTTCAGGAATAGAAGAACCTTGAGTATCTTCGGCAACGGGGGCCTGTTCTTCGACTTCTCCATCCTCAGGAAGAGGAGGAAGGGAAGCCATAGTAGGATGGTTCTGCAAGAAAATAGCGACAAAAGAAAATTAGCGAAATAACAATACAGTAAGATGCAAGGAAAAGTTCAGAACAAGACAGAAATTCGAGAAGACAAAAATACCTTGGGGAGAGGATTGGTAGCACTGTATGGTTCCACTCGACAAGAGGAGGGAATAGGATCCTTCTTGGCTAGTCGAGAAACTCTTCGAATTAACTTTTCCAAATCCTTTGCAGAAAGATCACTGGAGATTCTGTTGGCGTCGTTTTTACCAGAATACGTCCAAAGAGGATTTTTGCGAGCCTGAAGAGGCTGCACTCTAATCCTAAGGAAGTAGGCAGTGATTTGAACACCAGACAGCTCCTTGCCTCGAGTGTTTTGAAGTTGGCGAATGCGAGACATGAGTGCCTCTGTCGCCTTTTTCTCTTCCTCAGAAGCTTCGGCATCCCAGGAGCGGCGGCGTTGAATTCTGGCATTTCCGTCGAAGGGTATTATGTTGTGCTCAACGGAGTTGGCGCTTTCTTCGTGAATGTAGAGCCACTTTTTGCGCCATCCTTGGACAGAATCAGGAAACTTGACGTCGAAATAATCGACATCAGTACGAACACAGATAACAACGCCACCTATATTATAAGTGACATTGTGGGAGCCATTGCGGCGGAGGCAGAAAATGCGTTTCCACAGAGCCCAATTGGGAGGGATTCCGAGGAAACATTCGCAAAGCGTGATGAAAATAGAAATATGAAGGATGGAATTGGGGGTCAACTGGTGCCGTTGAATTCCATAAATGAAAAGAAGGCCGCGGAGGAAATCATGGATTGGGGTCGAGAGGCCGCGGATGAGATGATCAACAAAACTAACCCGATACTCCATTGGAGGCTTGGGGTAGCTTTCTTCGCTAGGAAAGCGGATGGCGTCTTCCTTCTTCATGAGGCCAAGCCTCTTCAGCATGTTGGTGTCTTGGTTGGAGATTTTGGATCTCTCCCACTCAAGATCCTCGGCGGCCATCTTGGATTCCGGAGTGCTGTGGCGAGTCAGACGCGCGCGCGGTGGCATCAACGGCAATGGGCGGAGCAATGTATGTGCGTGCGGAAAATCGGAGAGAGTTGGGCGCAGGGGAAGCTTTTTGCAAAGAGAGACAGATGTGCGGCGCAAGCGAGGGGATGAACGGAGGTTGAAGAAAGGTTTATATAAGAATCGGGTGAAGCAATGAACCGTTGGATGAAGAAATCGTGTGGTGACAGCAAATCTTCTAGATAAAAGGGTAAAAGGGTATTTTTACTGAGATAAGCGTTACCGTACGTGCGCCAGGAAAAGCGGAGGACGTGTGTCCCCCACTTGCACGACGTGTCAACGTGGAAGAAGCAATGGACCCACAGGACAGAAAAATCACGACTATTAAACAGAGATGAAGGGAAGCATGCCGACAAAAATTCGAGAAGATTGGCGACAGGTGGAGTTATTTGAATACTTCGGGAGCCTTTGATCAAATACAAGTTTTTGCCCAAATGCTCGGGGGCTACTTCGACAAAAAAGTAAAGTTTCGAGTATGAAAATATAGAAAATGTTGAGCCTACAACCAAGCACAAGTCCTTGGCTGTAGCCTCGGGGGCTACTCCCATCGGGAGCGCTGTTCGCGCACCCGAGAGATAAAGAGAAGATCATATTGGGACATAATAACAATATAGTAAAAAGATGGATTAAAATGTTGAGCCTACAACCAAGCACAAGTTCTTGGCTGTAGCCTCGGGGGCTACTCCCATCGGGAACGCTGTTCGCGTACCCGATGAAGTTCAAAAATAAAAGACAGAAAAGCAAGAGAGTATATTTCGAGTTATAATTAACTCTACATATACTCCCATCGGGAGAGCAATATAAAGTCAAAATTGACTCAATAAAATGTGCCATTCCAACAGCCGGAAAAGCACTCGACAATATATTCTCAGAACGCCGAAGTTGCGATCAATTTCTGAATGCCGCAATTTTGCGAAGGTAAGACCCCAGATCCGTTCTGCTGGGCGTGGCATCGCCAAAGACTGCGCTCTGCTACCTTTATCCGTATCAACAGATACGAAGAAAAATCCTAACGGACGCGTTAGGTACCCGATAAATTTATCTGGGACTCGACAGAATGGTAAGACCTTAAGCGGCACCTGTCGAAGTTTACACCAGTATCCCGAGATCATGTCCGGGGACGTGATCTTGAAGTAGGTTTTTGCGGATTGCCACTAGAGCAGTTAACTAGTACCTGATCCGTCAGATGAACTAGCCCCAACTACCGGTATCCCTGTACAATATAGAATTTTATGTGAAGAAATATAAAAGTAAGTTAAAGCTTTCGAGTAAAAATAAACAGTTGAGATTTTCCCTGATTCTACGATTCAAGCAAAATCTCGGGGGCTACTGACATAGGCATCCCAAATGGGCCTGCCGAATATAGTACCCGGGGTTTACTGAAGGCCCACTACCCGAAGAATAAGAAGATTCGAGAGCCCAAGATGTATTTAAGGAAAAGATAGAGTTGTAATAGGAAGTGTTATTTGTAATCTGGCGGGATGAGTTAGAAACCGTCCCGGACTCTGTAAACTTGTATAGCACGAATCCCTCGGCTCCACCTCCTATATAAAGGGGGGGTCGAGGGACGAAGAATCAATCGAATCATTGTCTGCAAACCCTAGTTGTCATAATCGTCGAGTACTTTTCGGCTGAAACCTTCGAGATCTACTTGCCCTCTACTTCTAACTAAACCCTAGCCTACAATCCATAGGCATTGACAAGTCGATACCTTGTCATCAGTCAAAGGGATTTGCAAGAATAAAGGTTTCATCCAATCGCAAAATTTATTATAGTGTTCTTCTTCCTTTGATTTTAGTTTCTTAGCAGGAAAAGGCATTTGCTTTTGCACCCAAGGTTCTCTTTCATTACCATGTTTCTCAGCAATAAAATCTTCTTTAGTATACTTTTTGTTTTTAGCATGCTTTTCAGGTTCTTCTTCTACCTCTTCTTTATCAGGAGTATCATTCTTATCATTATCTTTATCATGTTCATTACCACTTTCAGTTTCAGCATCAGAAATAGAAATACTATTAGGATCATTATCAGGTTCAGAGGATTCTACAACATTTTTATGTTTCTTCTTCTTTTTCTTCCTAGAATGAGCACTAGGTTCAATGCGTTGAGAATCTTGTTCAATTCTTTTGGGATGCCCTTCAGGATATAGAGGATCCTGGGTAGAGACACCACCTCTAGTTGTTACTTCATAAGCATGTTTCTCTTTAGAATTATTCCCTAACAAGTCATTTTGCACTTTAGTGAGTTGATCAATTTGAGTTTGAATCATATGAAAATGTTTAACAAGCATCTTAACATCATTGGAGGTTCTCTCTAATATACCATGCAATTCACTAATAGCTCGAGAATTTTCCATTAAATGATTCTCTACTCTCATATTAAAATTTTCTTGCTTAACAATATAATTATCAAACTCATCTAAGCATTGTGCAGGAGGCTTCGAATACGGAATATCTTCCCTAGTAAAGCGTTGAAGGGAGTTTACCTCAATCATGGATGAAGGGGGAATTATCTCACATACATCTTCTATGGGAGGTAGATTCTTCACATCTTCAGATTTAATACCTTTCTCCTTGAGAGACTTCTTGGCTTCCCTCATATCTTCATCATTCAATTTAATTAAACCCCTCTTCTTCAATATTGGTGTTGGAGTTGGTTCAGGCGTAGTCCAATCATCATGATTCCGGCTTATTTTAGCCAATAATTCTTCAGCGTCATCCGGAGTTCTTTTCCTAAAAACACAACCAGCACAACTATCCAGGTATGCCCTAGACTCAATGGTTAGTCCACTATAAAATATATCAAGTAAATCATGCTTTTCCAAATCATGGTCAGGCCGAGCTCTAATAAGAGAGCAAAATCTCGACCAAGCCTCAGGCAATTTCTCTTCATCTCCCTGGTCAAAATTATAGATTCTCTGCAAAGCAATATGTTGAGCACTAGCAGGAAAGTATTTGCGGAAGAAAGTATCAAGCAATTCTTTTGGACTTTTAATAGAATTGGTGGCAAATTATTATACCAAGTTTTAGCGTCATCCTTTAATGAGAATGGAAAGATTTTAGCAACAAAGTAAGTACGCATCTTGACATCATCAGAAAATAAGCTACTAAGAGTAGATAACTCAGTCATGTGTTCAACAGCACTCTCTTTTTCGGTACCACAAAAAGGTGTTTTCTCAACAATAGCTATATGAGATAGATCAAGAGAAAAATCATAATCTTTATCCCTAATGTTTATAGGAGATGTGGCAAATTTAGGATCAGGAGATAGTTTATATTTAACAGCATGTTCTGCAAGCAACTTTTTAATTTTTCTTGCATCAGTAGTAGCATTACATTTTTCAATAAAATCATCATTAAGCTCCACATAATCTTCCTCAGGATCATCACTAAAATAATCAAGTTCAGGTGAACTAACAGGCGTAGTAGCATTAGGAGTTTCAGTATTTTCAATTTGTCTAGACCTAGCAATTGTAGCATCTAGAAAGGATCACAATGAACCACTATCATCAAGCACAGCAGAAACATTATCAATATTATGAGAGTTTTCAGATTCAGCAGAAGTACCCGCATGTGAAGCATGCGGCGGTGAAACAAGTTTATCAATCACAGATGGTGAATCAAGAGCAGCAGAGGTATTCAGAATTGTACCTTTTCTTGTAGTGGATGGTAATATGGCGATCTTAGTATCGCGAGGTTTACCCATGATGGAGAATTTGCAGCGAACAATATTAATCCAAGTGAACTTCCAAATAAAGCTATGCTCCCCGGCAACGGCGCCAGAAAATAGTCTTGATGACCCACAAGTATAGGGGATCGCAACAGTCTTCGAGGGAAGTAAAACCCAATTTATTGATTCGACACAAGGGGAGACAAAGAACACTTGGAAGCCTTAACAGCGGAGTTGTCAATTCAGCTGCACCTGGAAACGGACTTGCTCGCAAGAGTTTATCAGTAGTAACAGTTTTATAACAGTAGCAGTAGTGAAATAACAGCAGCAGAGTAACAAAGACAGCGAGTAGTGATTTTAGTAAACAAGAGGATTAAAATACTGTAGGCACGGGGACGGATGACGGGCGTTGCATGGATGAGAGAAACTCATGTAACAATCATAGCAGGGCATTTGCAGATAATAATAAAACGGTGTCCAAGTACAAAGCAATCAATAGGCATGTGTTCCATATATAGTCGTGCGTGCTCGCAATGAGAAACTTGCACAACATCTTTTGTCCTACCAGCCGGTGGCAGCCGGGCCTCAAGGGAAACTATCGATATTAAGGTACTCCTTTTAATAGAGTACCAGAGCAAAGCATTAACACTCCGTGAACACATGTGATCCTCACATCACTACCATTCCCTCCGGTTGTCCCGATTTCTGTCACTTCGGGGCCATTGGTTCCGGACAGTGACATGTGTATACAACTTATAGGTAAGACCATAAACAATGAATATCATGATGAAACAATAACATGTTCAGATCTGAGATCATGGCACTCGGGCCCTAGTGACAAGCATTAAGCATAACAAGTTGCAACAATATCATCAAAGTACCAATTACGGACACTAGGCACTATGCCCTAACAATCTTATGCTATTACATGACCAATCTCATCCAATCCCTACCATCCCCTTCAGCCTACAGCGGGGGAATTACTCACACATGGATGGGGGAAACATGGCTGGTTGATGTAGAGGCGTTGGCGGTGATGGCGGCGATGATCTCCTCCAATTCCCCGTCCCGGCGGAGTGCCAGAACGGAGACTTCTGGCTCCCGCGACGGAGTTTCGCGATGTGGCGGCGTTCTGGAGGGTTTCTGGCGACTTCGACTTCTCTCCGTGCGTTTTTAGGTCGAGGCGAATAAGTAGTCCGAAGGAGGGCGTCGGAGGCCGGCCGAGGGGACCACACCACAGGGCCGCGCGGGCCCCCCTGGGCCACGCCGCCCTATGGTGTGGGGCCCTCGGGCCTCCACCTCAATTGACCTTCTGGCTCCGTTAGTTTCCTGGGAAAATAGGGCCTGCTGCATAAATTCCGAGGATTTTCCCGAAAGTTGGATTTCTGCACAAAAACGAGACACCAGAGCAGTTCTGCTGAAAACAGCGTTAGTCCGTGTTAGTTGCATCCAAAATACACAAATTAGAGGCAAAACAATAGCAAAAGTGTTCGGGAAAGTAGATACGTTTTGGACGTATCAGAGACTGTTGGAGATATGCCCAAGAGGGAATAATAAAGTGGTTATTATAATATGTCTTTATGTTTATGATATATGTTTGCATACCATGCTATAATTGTATTAACCGAAACATTGATACATGTGTATTATGTAAACAACAAGAAGTCCCTAGTAAGCCTCTTGTATAACTAGCTTGCTGATTAATAGATGATCATGGTTTCGTGATCATGAACATTCGATGTTATTAATAACAAGGTTACGTTATTGGATGAATGATATAATGGACACACACCCATATGAGCGTAGCATAAGATCAAGTCATTAAGTTTAACTTGCTATAAGCTTTAGATACATAGTTACCTAGTCCTTCGACCATGAGATCATGTAAATCACTTACACCGGAAGGATGCTTTGATTACATCAAATGTCATTGCGTAAATGGGTGGTTATAAAGATGGGATTAAGTATTCGGAAAGTGTGAGTTGAGGCATATGGATCAAGATTGGGATTTGTCCATCCCGATGACGGATAGATATACTCTGGGCCCTCTTGGTGGAATGTCGTCTGATTAGCTTGTAAGCATGTGACTAGTTCACAAGAGATGACATACCACGGTATGAGTAAAGAGTACTTATCGGTAACGAGGTTGAACTAGGTATGGAGATACCGATGATCGAACCTCGAACAAGTAAAGTATCGCGTGACAAAGGGAATCAGTATCGTATGTAAATATTTCAATCGATCACTAACTTATTGTTGAATGTGTGGAAGCCATTATGGATCTCCAGATCCCGCTATTGTTTATTGGTCGGAGAAGAGTCTCGACCATGTATGCATAGTTCACGAACCGTAGGGTGACACACTTAAGGTTTGATGTCGTTTTAGTAGATATGGAATATGGAATGGAGTTTGAATGTTGTTCGGAGTCTTGAAAGGGATCCAGGATATCACGAGAAGGTCCGGAATGGTCCGGAGAATAAGATTCATATATAGGAAGTAATTTTCCAAGTTCGAAAATGATCCGGTGTATTTATGGAAGGTTCTAGAATGTTCTAGAAATTTCCTGAAGAAATCACCATGGAAGGTGGAGTCCCGGATGGACTCCACCAACCCTAGCCGGCCAGCCTAAGGGAGGTGGAGTCCATGGTGGACTCCACCACCATGGCCGGCCATGAGGGAAGGAAGGGAAGGAGTCCCACTCCCCCTAGGTTTCACCCCTTTGGCAAGTTATTGAGTTGCAATCTTATTCGAATCTTTGGGCTAACCCTTGGGGTTCCACCTATATAATGAGGGAGAGAGGGAGGGGGCCGGCCACCACTTGAGCCGCACCACCCAAGGGCACCCAAGGCCGGCGCCCCAAGTGCCCCCTCTCCTCAAACCCTAGCCGCCCCCTCCTCCCGCTTCTCCCGTAGCGCTTAGGCGAAGCCCTGCCGGAGATCTCCACCACCACCACCACCACGCCATCGTGCTGTCGGGATTCCGAGGAGGATCTAGTACTTCCGATGCCCGCTGAAACAGGGAGAAGGACGTCGTCATCAACACCGAACGTGTGACCGAGTACGGAGGTGCTGCCCGATTGTGGCACCGTCAAGATCTTCTACGCGCTTTTGCAAGCGGCAAGTGATCGACTACATCCACCACGAGATCTAATGTCGTTAACGCTTAGCGATCTTCAATGGTATGATGATCTTCACCTCGTTGTTACTATCTACTAGATTAGATCTTGGCTTGTTATTCGTTCTTGCGGTAGGAATTATTTTATTTTCTATGCTACGGATCCCATCAGTGCATTGTTCCCTTCTTGGAGGGGTCGCTTTTGAAGAGTCTGATTTCCAGGCGTTGTCTTGGTGGTGGTTGTATTACTGTTGCAAGGGTTGTGATGCTGTAGCGGGACTTTTATTCCTTAGTTTTCTCTTTCTTTTTTTGGTTGTGTGCACCCGTAATGTTTTATGGCATTGCGTTGTTGCAGACGCTGTACGTAATTGGTATCTTTCGATATTAATATATTCCCTTCATCGAAAAGAAGGTAAGGTATTTCTTTTTACCTACACCGAATTTTAGGTATGATCATGGTTCATGAGTTTCAGCTCGGGTGAGGTACTACCGGTGCAGACCATAGGTTGAATTGACAAATTATTATTTGACGATAGGCGCACCAAATGTTTGATATTTTGAAATAATATTTCAAACCTTATATAATAAAGATACCTTTGAGAGAAACATAAAGTAAGGTCAAGAGTTTATTACGTAAACAAAGCATTCATACATGCAGAATGATGATCACTGGATTGGACTTATAAATTAATATGTTTTCATGCAGATGACAATGTACTACTTAACAAATTCAATAGAGAAGTACTAATAGCTCAGAGCCGAACCTAAACTATTCCAATAATTTTAAATTCTTCAAGATTACTTTGACGCCATGTTAGAGATTTAAATTCTTGAGGGCCAGAAAATCAAGATCACTCCATCGAGAGAGATTTGAGAAACCATGATATATCAATAAATTTTTGACAACTAAACTATAGTGACTGCCATTTCGAATCTGGTCAAGATATATAATAGTGGACTTCCACTATTTTTCGAATCACTGAGATGTCTCATATAAAAGAATTAAATTACTAGAACATTATTTTAATTATATATAATTGTATGTGCAAATGATCATACTATAAATCATTGAAATATTACTCTTCATAGATGACATATCAGTAATTATGACACAAATTAAACGTGCATGTTTGCTTAGTATATTCTAAAATAGAGCTATTAGCTTCCAGATTAATGACATGTATGTCTATGGAACTATAAATTTATAACTCAAACATTTTCAAAGTGACTTTTTTCGCTTTTGCGAGGGCCACTATACTAGTTAAAATAAAGAAATGCTTCTAGCGATTGGTCGTCCCGTCCATGGCACGCGCACTTTCCAGCCTAGTCGCTAGTCTTCCCACGAGACGCGCACTTTCCAGCCTAGTCGCTAGTCTTCCCACGACTGCAGCCTTTTGCGGCTTTCAGCACTAGAGTCCAGGAAAAGTGCATCCGGAACAGCAATGAGATAGGACCACTGCATGCATGCAATGCAACATCAACTAAGACAACGATGATAGCCACTTCTTAATCATGCATGCACCACTGGCAAGTTGATTATTTGCTATGTGCACACATACCAACTTCCTAAAATAGTATTTTTTGAGATATTTTATTGTGACACTACCTAGCTATCGACAATACTCTTTTATTGGGCCACTACAAAATGTCAGGGATTAACTTAAATTTTAGTGGTAGAACTTAATTACTTTTTTCAATGCTATATAAGTATATTATTTTTGACAAACGGGTGTCTCGACTATCTTTTCTGCAAACACACGACCGACCAGCGAGAATGGGCCCAAGAGCATCTATGGCCACGGCCCTCAGAAAACGTCCGACACGATTTAGCATTTAGGGATAACGCCGAATAAAAAGAGCCCAAAAATCAATACAAAAAAGAGGCCCTTCACAGCCATGTCCCTCAAACAGCGTTCGTATGCATACATTTTAATAGAGAAGACCACCTAATATGAGAAAATTAGGTGAGAGAAAGTGTGGGAAAAGAGAATAACATGTGGGGACTAAGGTTTGCATGCATACACCCGGACGTTGTTTTTATGTTCGGGGTCCCCGGTTGAGACTCTATACACATAGTATCTACCAGAGACGTCGGACACAAAATGAGGTGTTATTTAGCTTTGGAGGACTCGACTGAAAATCGCTTTTCTCCATTTTTTTGTCCGCGGTTTGGTGACGCAACTGGAGATGCTCCAACATCACCAAATCTAGAGCCGTCGGCCCTCCGGCGAGCCAAATTCGTGGTTGTCGTGCCAAATTGGTGAGTACATGGTTGCGGTGGACGATATTGTTCGCCATGAATTTGTTTGAAAACAACTTTCGAATCTATTTGCAAATGACATCGCATGGGATTTTTCGCTACTATTGGATTAGTTAATTGAATTAGTTAAGATAGTTATGCAATATTGTTGTAAATCACTATATGATTTGTTGTGATTATTTACCACGGAAAATTGTTAATGTAGTTGGCTATTGTTGTAAACACCCAAATATTTTTGTTGGTTTAGTTGTTAATTGTTATTGTAAAAATATTGTTGATTTGTTGTAAAGATATTTTTTGGCATGGCATTTTTTAGTGTTGGAATAAATATTATTTGAGAAAATCGTTGTCGACTACTATTGTAAACACCCAAATCTTTTTGTTGGTTTGGTGGTTAGTTATTGTTGTAAATATATTTTTGGCTTGGTAGTTTTCAGAGGTACAATTCCTGCTATTATAATCATATTAAGAACCCAGTTTTTTTTGTTGGTTTTGTTGTTAGTTATTGCTGTAAATAAATTGGTGATTTATTGTAAAGATATTTTGGCTAGGAAATTTTTAGTGTTTCAATTCATGAGTACTATTATAAACACCAAAATAATTTGTTAGTTTGTTGTTAATTATTGATGTAAATATATAGGTGATTTGTTGTAGAGATATTATTGTCTTGGGAAATTTTAGTGTTAGAATTCTTATATGTCATTAAAATCGTTGTTGACTATTGTTGTAAACAATAAATTTATTGGTTGCAATTGTTTTTAATTTTTATTGTATTCTGTGTTTCTTTTTGTAAATCATTTTTTCCAAAAATTATATTATTTGACCATTTTTTGTAGCTTTACATTTTTAAAATTAGTTACAACAATTTGCTGAGACAGTATGTTTTTTTAATACTGGGTGAGGTGATTGTGTTGCAATATTTGAGATGGCTCGGATAGGCCTTAGACTAGCCACAATGGGAGTATCATAAGTAGTATCATGCATGCCATGTTGGCAAAAATCTGATGTGGCACAACAATTAATGATGTGAGAGATGAGAGTTGTCATAATATGATACGTTATCATAGCACGTAAAACTAGAAAAACTTAATGGCAAACACATCATGTACACACATTTACATTGAAATTCTACAAAACATTAAATATGATGATACTATCTTATAATACTATGCATTATGGGGTTAGTATCATAAACTAGTATCATGTGCATGATACTAGTGTATGATACTTCCCATTATGACTAGTCTTAGGATGGTACTTGTTATGACTTTTTGTTGTAATGCTATAAGTGGGTTTGAAGTACATAATTATGCTAGATGCGAGTGGGTTTGTTTGTGAGTTTTTCCTATATCTCTACTTTTTTTTCTTGATATTTGTTTGCTCACCACATACACCACGTGGTTTTTCCTATAACTCTACATATACGTGACACAAATATAATATTTTTTTTGTATAATTCGAAGGCAGCTATTATGTACATGTAGTTATTTAGTGGGCTCCACGTCCATGTGACAAGTTCACACTCCATGGCATAGACTACGTGCATTCGCCGCCTCCCCAACTTGCAGTGCGGCTCGCCTCCCCATGACAAAGCCCAATGCATCACATGCGACAGCGACGTGACCTTCCGTTTAAAAAAAAGACAGCGATGTGACATCCCGCGTGACTCAGCGCAGCAGCTGCAGGGAGTGATTTGTCTAATTTCTAACAGTACGATGTTGATCCAACGGTGCAACGAATTTTTGCCTACCGGATCCGACGATCAACTTCTAGTACAATCTATATCTATATCTATACCTAATAATAAAGGAGCTAACGTTTCCGCGGTTTGGTCCGTCAATGTGCGCTTTCGTCCATCACAAAATACGCCTTTGTACGTCACCGCCGTGCCGCCCGTGTTTGCTCACGATCCGTTCTCAGTTTTAAGGAAACCGATCGCTGCTAAAAAGAAAAAAAAACGCAACCAACCGTTTGGGATGGAGTCCCAGACCACCACGGACACGGCCATGGGGCTTGACATGGACTCTGTTGACCGTTCATCAAGCCAAAGCCACCCATAAAAACAGTAGACGTCGTCTGGTACAACGCGTTCGATCGGTGCGTTTGACATCGATGATCCGATCGAAGGCTGTTCGTTTCCCCCTCGCCTTCGCCTTGGGGAGGTAGCCAGGAAGATGTATGGGGCGGAAAACTCCTCTGCGCGATTGGCATGGACGTGGGTGATGCGGAGGCCGACCTATTCGCCGCTGCCATGTTCACCGCCCGATGTTACGGTGTTCTCCCCACGGTCAAGAGATCCCTAGCAGGTCTGCTGCTGCTGCTGCCATCAATGGATCCCTAGCAAAGATACTACTGCCATGGTCGGAGCAGTCTCTGTTTACTCCGTACGTAGTCCGCCGTCAGCGCAGCCCGCACCTTGACACGTACGAGCACTCGAGCAGAGTCCAACGACGACATGGAGTCAAAACCGCAGCCAGGGCTCCCTTGTACGCACGGCCAAAGGCCGATCAAAATAAAACTCCTAGCTAGACAAGGCTCCTTGAAGCGTATGCGTCAGATGGTGCGTATGTGATCTGGGTGCAACATCTACCTATGCTTTCGTTACCAACTCAAAGACGAAGATCGTCGGGTCAATCTTGGAGATTGTGGGCGACCAGAACCATACTGCTGGCGGACGGCGAGGAGGTCCGTGACTCGCCTGGAGTATCATACAAATTGTTCAGTTTGTGCATACCTTCAATCTCTTTGCTGGTATAATCCGTCCTTGGAGTGCGCCGGTTCATGTTTTTCCTATTTCAATCTGTCTTCAGTACTAATAATAATTGTTTCGACACCTGCAAATCCGGGTCGTCGGAGGGATCGGAGAGTATTCAGTAACTTATTTTTGTCATGGATTTGGATCTTTTTTACATGGATTTTAGATCGTTTTCTACAGTATATTCTTTTGATAGTTTCTGTTTTAATTTAACATATCATGTATCTGAATAACCGAGGTTTAGAATTCAACATAAAATAGTGAAAATTCTGGACGGGCGTTCTGGTATAATGCCACATCACAATAATATATTCTAAATTATTCCTAGCAATTTTTAGTACTCCCTCCGGTCTCTTTTAAATGACTCGGATTTAGTACACTTTGTACTAAATTTGAGTCAATTAAAAAAGACCGGAGGGAGTATAGATTTTCTTCTCCAAAACTAACATCAAACGGGCGCCATGCATATGTACCTTGACTCCAACTCTAATGATATCTTTGTCTTCCTCTAAAAACAACCCTTTATAGAAAAGAAGAATGTTTATTTTAAGAATTTTTGGTTTTAGGCCATCATAAATTCTTGATGAGTGGTGCAATGGGGACAATAAAAGAGCGATGAAAGAAAGAGGCATGCGAGGTATGCGTCTACGACATAGCTATGTAACCTTGCCCATGGGTGGTGGGTGCTAGGATGATGCTTATGTCCTGGACGACACCAGCCGAAATAGATTTGTAATTTGCTCCGTAGCGAAGCACGGGCTTTGTCCTAGTACAACCCTTAAAATAATTAAGATAATGCGGATCAACCCAACGGCTCTATTAAGTATCCGTATATTGCTTTTTGCATATACTACTTCTATCTCAAAGTTTAAACCTTATATTATTTTTAAAAATCAGACTGTTAAATTTAACTAAGCGTTTATCAAAAGTTATTAACATGCAAAATATAAAATTAATATCATTAAACTTTTAATAAAAAAATATATATATTTACAAAATATTATATTTGTTATTAGATTTTTTTAAAATTTTGATCAAATTTTATTTGGTTTGACTTTTTTTAAAAAATATAAGTCTTGAACTTTGGGATAGAGATAGTAATAGGTAGATAGATTTTTTTTTCAAATATAATTAACTCAGAGTTTTTTCCTTTTCTTTATATTTAAAAATTCTGTCTTCTTTAAAATATCATAAACAGTTCTTCCTCCAAACACTCCCTCGGTACCCATACCTCGATTGAATTGCTCAAGAGTATAGTAAGGCCGGCCACAGTGCAGATATGGTGAAATCGTATCTAAGAGTATCCCAGTCGTGTCCCGATGAGACCCCCAGGACGCCTTTTTTTTTATCTGGATGGACGAAAACAACCCAATCGCGTCCCCGGTTCCTCGTTTTCGTCCGGATTAGGCGTTTCATCCGTTCGGAGAGCTCAGGCCATCCCCGGATTCTTGAGGCCCGGTCGGGGACTCCGGACGAAACAAAAACGCGCGAAACGTCGAGCGGGCTCGCGTTGTCGGCGACACAACCGGCAGTTCCCTCCATTAATTTCGTTTTCCCTCCGAATTGCGCCGCATATAAGCATTTTCCCCGCCGAAATTCTGAGCTACCGCCATTCGTCGCCCACAGTAGCAGCTCCTCTTCCCTTTCACCACCATACCACCGAAGAAGCTCGCACCGACGGCGAGGAAGCCGCGGGCGCCTAAATAGAGGCCGCCGGGCATGACTAACGCGGAGTGGGCGGCGGACCAGGAGTGGCGGCGGGCCGAAACTCGCGGTAGGGCGGAGAGGGAGAAGAAGTGCAACGCCAAGAGGGTGGCGGCGGCGGCGGAGGAACATGTGAGGCTGATCTCCATCAACTTCGGCCGCCCGCACATCGCCCAATTCCCCGGGGCATGGCCTACCCAAGGTATGGTCGGATCTCCTTCCTTCTCGCTAGCGTCGCCAGCCACAGCCATGTTCCATGACACCTACGCCGCCGCCGGCATGGCCAGGTTTACGCCGTCGCCGACGGCGTACGACGGTGCGATGTACGAGGGCGTCTCGCCTGCCCTGAGACGTGGGCCGCTCCCCTTCTCCAACCCCGGGATGCCGCCGCCAAATGAGCTGGTGATGCACGAGATGATCATGTTGGGCTCCATGGCCGCCACATCGAGCCTGAGCTTCACACAAGAGGAGGCAAGGGCGGCGGAAGTCGTCGCATCACGGGGCGGCTTCAACTCCAACCTCGACTACGGTGATCACCACGGTGGTGATTACCACCACCACAGTGGTGATCACCCCGCCGATTACGTCGACGGTACCCAATACACCAACGGAGAAGATGAGGAGGCGTACGTCGACGTGGACGTCTACGAAGAGGAAGCGCCCAAGGGGAAGAAGAAGAGAAGAAAGAAGAGCTCGCCGCCAGCTGAGCCACGGGTCAAATGGATGGTCAAGGAAGAAGAGTGCCTCGCCGAAGCCTGGAAGACGGTGTCTATGAACGGCATCACCGGCGCGAATCAGAACTACGGCACCTACTGGTAGCGGGTCAAGGTGGCGTTCGACGAGCGAAAACTTGTCGACCCGTACTTCAGCACGACGTTGATGCATCGCGGCGAGAAGGCGATGAGCACCCATTGGGGGATCGTCCAGGCGGCGTGCAGCAAGTGGCACGGCGTACAGGAGGAGATCGACAACCATGTTGTGAGCGGCGAGGATTTTGAAGCAAAGGTACACTCACTCATCGTGGCTCCTCCGTCGACCCTACATCGCCGATGCGGCGGGCGCTCGACATGTACGCGGCAGACAACGACGGCCAGATGTTCAAGTACCTCAACATGTTCGCCCGCATCTTAGATTGCGACAAGTGGAAGGCAGTGCACAAGAATCTCGCCAACAACAAGGGCGAGCAGTACAACCCCGACGCTCCAGCCCCCGCCGCGTCGGCGGGCCGCCCCGAGCTCGGCCAGAAGAAGCTCAAAGAGCAGAAGAAGGCTGGCCATCCAGCCGACAGGTTGCAGGCGTCCTTCGACAAGTGCTAGGCCGACGCCAGGGCACACGCCGCCGGGAGGGAGGAACAGCACGCCATGCGGTGGAAGGCGATGCTCGCCAACCAGGGCGTGCAGATTGCCTTGCCCAAGGAAACAGCGGGGGCGAAGAAGAGGAACACCGACCTGGCGCTCCTGGTCGGCGGCAACGACGTCAACATGGATGAGGAGACGCGGGCTTGGTACGACGCCCATCGCCAACAAATCCTCCGGCCACCGTCGGCTCCTTCGTCCTCCACTTAGACGCCCATCGCCAACAAATCCTCCGAAGAGGCGCCAGACGACGTTGCTGAGGACGGCACCGCCGATGAGCCTGTAGTCGTGTAGTTTTGATCGCCGGAATCTGGCTGATCCGATCGCCGGATATTGGCGACTCTTTTGTATAGCGGGAAGACGATTTTTTGAATCTACCGCCACTTATTAATGGGCGAAATCCGGGGGTGCGGCTGGGAAAATGTTGCCCCTAGACCCTTTTTACATCCAATCCAGCGTTTGTTAAATCCGGATTTTCGTCCGGGGCATCGAACGGCGGGATGCTCTAAGAGCATCTCCACTCGTTTGGCCTCCCCACGCCGAAATCCGGCGTTATTTCCGTCCGGATTGGATGAAAATTAGGCCTGGGGAGGCCCATTTTCCCAGCCGTGAGTCCAGGATGGATGCAAGTTCAAACATAAGCTGGAGGTAGTCGCCGCCGTCATCGTCGTCGCTCGAGCCGGCTTTGTCCTGGGGCGGCGGCGCCTCGTACCAGTGGCTCGTACCCTAGCCAGCGTCGCCGGCGCGTGGCGGCAACGGCTGGTAGATGTCGTCGTCGCTGCTCTCCTCGAGCTTGATCACCTCCCTGGGCGCGGCGTTCCTACCGGCGGTTGGTGCGGCGGCGCGGGCGGCGAGTTGACGCGCGGCGGCCAGATCCAGCAACCGCCGCTGTTGCTCCGCCTCCTGGCGCTCCCAGTCGCGCCTCGACCACTCCAGTGCGGCGTCCTCGGGGAGGGTGTTGTCGGCGGGCACCAGGTCCTTGAGCGACATGGCAATCGCCTCTGCCACGGCGGCATCCTCCGCGCGCTTCGCCTTCTCCTCGGCGAGCTTGTTTGCGACGTTGTCGATGGCGGCGGCCTCCTTCTTCGATGACTTCCTCTTCCGCCCGCGCTGCAGAGAGGAAGGCTGGTCGTGGATGACGAGGGCACCGCTGCTGCGCCCTCTGGTCGGCGGTGGCGACGCCGGTTCCTTCTTGACGGTCGAAGGAGACGCCCACTCCTTGACGGTGGCCGGCGTCGACCCGCCAGACGGACGCCGACCGCGAGCCAGACGAGGAGGAGGATGGGTCCATCCTCCTCGGCATCCAGGAACTACCGTGCCGGCGCGACACGATAGCCGCCACCGGCGCCGGCATCCCCAGGATGGGTGAGTTCCCGCCCTCGATGTGCGCGAGCACATTTTCCGAGGTTGCGGCCAGGTGGAAGCTACGCGGCCGGCGAATGCTGACTGGCGGCAGCCTTTTACAGCGTGCGGAAGACAATGCGATGAGGACAACGATCGGTGTCTCTCGCTGACAATTTGGGGCCACCAGACGCGCGGGAAGTTTCCTCGACGTTTCGCGCGCTTTCGTTTCGTCCGGAGTCTCCGAGCACTCCCCGTGGGGCCGGGGATGGCGTGGGCTCGCCGGATGAATTTAGGCCCAAATCCGGACGAAATCGAGGAACCGGGGGCGCGACTGGACCGAATAACGCCGTCCGGATTGGAAAAACGTCGCTCGGGGACCTAGTCAGGGAGACGAGTGGGGATGCTCTAAGGCTGTCCAGCTCAGTGCATGCTAAATTAGATCCGCACTAGCAATGGGTTGTATCTACATGTGGGTCCAGGTATTAACTATACCTGTTTTGGTTATGGTCAGTGATTGGGGGATGGCAATCGCATGGAGAAAAAGCCGATTTTTGTCCGGCGCGCCCCGATACGGTGTCCGGCACCCCGAGCCCGTCCCCGCCCCACAGGGGACGCACCGGAAATGCCGGACGCACCGAAAAGCGAGGCGAAGCGACGCGGGCCCGACCTGTTAGCGGCTCAGAAGCCTAAAACCCGGTCGCCTACCTTTGGTCAAGCGACGTTAATGACGTCCTAGTTTTCCCAGACGACGCAGGGACGGGTCTCGTCGTGCATGGCCGCGTGACCGTCCGCGCCGGCGTTATTGCGTGCAACCACCCGCTGCCGCCGATGTACATTAAGAGGCCCTGCGGTTCGTCCCAATCTCTCACCGCTCCCAAACCTTCTCCTCACCGCCCCCCAGATCTTCTCCTCGCCGCTCCAAGCAATGTCGTCCTCGTCCTCCCATAAGATCGCCGCGGCGAACGGCTTCGGCCACGATAGTCTAACCGTGAAGGAGGCATGGGTTCTGTACCACGCGGGATATCTTGTGAGCTGCCCTACATTATCAAGATCATCGTTGTGTAATCCTACATGTTGTGTTTGTTGGGATCCGATGAATATTGAATACTATGTTGAGATCGATTATATATTCTTGTCATATGTTATTTGTGATCTTGCATGCTCTCTGTTGCTAGTAGATACTCTGGCCAAGTACATGCTTGTGACTCCAAGAGGGAGTATTTATGCTCCATAATAGGTTCATGTCTCAATTTTTCTAGAAGAGTGACAACAACTTCTAAGATTGTAGATGCGTTGTTGCTACTAGGGAGAAAACAACAATGTTTTATCCAAGGGTAATTCTATTGTTTACTTTACACACATTTTCTTAATGCGATAATTTGTTGCTTGCAACTTAATACTGGAAGGGGTTCGGACGATAACTGGAAGGTGGATTATTAGTTATAGACGCAGTTGTATTACGGTCTATGTATTATGTTGTAATGCCCAAATAATCATCTTGTCATGTATGGTCGGTATTCTGTCAATTGTCCAGCTGTAATTTGTTCACACAGCATGTTATTTATCTTTATGCAGAGACACCTCTAGTGAACTGTGGACTCCGGTCCTTTCTTTCACACTGATAAACTCATCCACTGCAATCATGTTCTGTTTACTTTCTGCAAGCATTGTTCTCTTTAATTCCACTGCAAACATCTATTTCCACTCGATACGTTTAATCCTTTACGTTCAGCAAGACCGGTGAGATTGACAAACTCACTGTGAGTTGGGGCAAAGTATTTTGGTTGCATTGTGTGTAGGTTCCACGATGTTGCTGACGCCGGTAGTGCGCCCTGGCAATAGTCAGCTAGCAACACCTTCGGAAGTCACGCCTTTCTCCTACTGGTCGATTAAACCTTGGTTTCTTATTGAGAAAAAACTTGCTGATGTGTTCATCATACCTTCCTCTTGGGGTTCCCCAATGGTGTGCAATCTGCGCTCATCATCTTTGTGTCGGTGGTTTATCAAACTAAAGATTTGTTGTCTTTGTTTTATCAGTCGTTGTCTATTCAAGCTTTTAATGAGTTCGAGGATCTTAAGGAGGTTATGCAGGACAATCCTTTGCTTGACCAAAATGATGAATGGAACTATTGCTGGGGTAAAAAGCTTCTATGATTATATTCATGCGCATATCCAAGTGCCCAATGTGTTTAGTGGTTGCGGAAGTCCTGTTGTATGATGAAGTCAAAGATGTTTGCTTGGTTGTTGTTGTCAGATAGGTTGAATACTAGAGACCTTTTACAACGTCGGCATTGGAATATCACTAAGGATATCCATTGTGTGATTTGTCCGTTAAGGTCTTATGAGGATAGAATTCATCTGTTTTTTAAGTGCAATTTTAGTGCTCGAATATGGAGTTTCATGACGTTCGAATGGCGCAAAAATGATGATATCCAACTTGTAATGGAGCATGCTAAGAGAAGTTTTGGTCACCCTTCTTCATGGAAGTTCTCATCATGGCCTCTTGGAATATTTTATTGGTCTGAAATGGTAAAAAATTAGACAGGAAATATGTTCTTTCATTAGGTGGAAGAAAAAATTTGTTCATGATATGCCTCTTATGCAATATCGTATCAAGGCCAAGAGCAGGGATAGTCTCTTGAGATAGTTTAGGTCTCTGCTTTAGTGCCCTGTTTCATCTCTTGTTGTACATATTTTCTTGTTTTCTTTCTTTTTTAGATCTATAAATAGTTTGGTCTGAGTTAAGCTTAATACATTTTGTTGTGGGGCTTTTTCCTCCCAGTCACGGGTTTCAAAAAAAATCGTCACCGAATAAATAGAATTGACGGTAATATTGTTCCAATCCACCCCAGATCTGGCTGTTGCTTGTTGCTGACTATCATGTTGTTATTGAGTTATCACTAGTACTTCACTGTGAATCCCCGCCTCGTCAATTGGAGGCCTACCGATGATGCTCATTTCTGCAATTGGTAGTCACGAATACAGCGTTCCAGCGACTCGTCCAGTGCCCGTCACTGGTACACATTACCAGTGTTTGTATACTCATGACGTTGGCCTGTACCGTTAGCAGTGCGGAAAACATGTCCATCATCGGTAAACCTTTTTGGTGTAGTGTTTGTAATCACCCTCATATGGGAGATGTTTGATTCATTCAAAGTATATCTGGTGGTGGGCATTCACTTGATACCCTCCTAGTCGAAGGACTTGTCTGTTTGATAAACAAATAATTATAAATAATTATTATTATTATATTAACAACCAATGACTTACATATCTCATATAAAACAATTGATATGACCTTTGCACGAGGATGGCCCTCTCCCTAGCCACCTTCCCCTCCGGCGTCCCTTATGTTCTCGGGTGATCTATTGACGCTGCTCCGATCAACTTCTGCGGCGTCAGCTCCTCTCCAAGGTGATCCCTCTCATGGCTCCCCCTCCTCCTCCTCTTGGTCGTTGGAAAGTTTCCTTTGAAACTCTCATTGCCAACGGTAAAAGCAACCTTGCCTCTGGGTTTCTCCTTCTTTGGCCGAACAATTGTTTGGCTTTAGTCAATCACAAGGACTCCCCTTTGGTTGGAAAATCTCTTCGAGATGGGGAAGTCTTCTACCATGGATCTTCAATAAGGTTTCCATCTCACCTGGTTTTTGTGCAAGATTGCCTTGTTTCTCCACCAGGTTTTTCCTCCTTTTCGGAACCCCCACCTCTTAGATGGAGGGTGACTTTTTCTTCTTTGGGTCAAATGGATTCAAAAATCCATATGGGCAAGTCTCCATTCCTTCTTTTGAAGCCCAATGCAAAAAGGCTTATTCTGGTTGATCCGAAAGAGTAGGTGATTGATACGTCTCAAACGTATCTATAATTTCTTATGTTCCATGCTACTTTTATGACGATACTCACATGTTTTATACACACTTTATGTCATTATTATGCATTTTCCGGCACTAACCTATTGACGAGATGCCGAAGAGCCAGTTGCTGTTTTTAGCTGTTTTTGGTTTCAGAAATCCTACAAAGGAAATATTCTCGGAATTGGACGAAATCAACGCCCAGGGTCTTATTTTTCCACGAAGCTTCCAGAAGACCTAAGGGGATACGGAGTGGGGCCACGAGGGCCCGTACCCATAGGGCGGCGCGGCCAGCATGGGCCCCGCACCGGCCTATGGTGTGGGGCCCCTGCGCCGCCTCCAACCCTGCTCTTCCGCCTACTTAAAGCCTTCGTCGCGAAAACTCATGTACCGAGAGCCATGATACGGAAAACCTTCCAGAGACGCCGCCGCCGCCAATCCCATCTCGGGGGATTCAGGAGATTGATACGTCTCCGACGTATCGATAATTTCTTATGTTCCATGCCACATTATTGATGATATCTACATGTTTTATGCATACTTTATGTCATATTTATGCATTTTCCGGCACTAACCTATTAACGAGATGCCGAAGAGCCAGTTGCTGTTTTCTGCTGTTTTGGGTTTCAGAAATCCTAGTAAGGAAATATTCTCGGAATTGGACGAAATCAACGCCCAGGGGCCTATTTTGCCACGAAGCTTCCAGAAGACCTAGGGGGAGATGAAGTGGGGCCATGGGGCGCCGCCACACTAGGGCGGCGCGGCCCTGCTGTGTGGGGCCCCCGTGAGCCCCCCGACTCTACCCTTCCGCCTACTTAAAGCCTTCGTCGCGAAACCCCCCAGTACCGAGAGCCACGATACGGAAAACCTTACTGAGACGCCGCCGCCGCCAATCCCATCTCGGGGGATTCAGGAGATCGCCTCCGGCACCCTGCCGGAGAGGGGAATCATTTCCCGGAGGACTCTTCACCGCCATGGTTGCCTCCGGAGTGATGAGTGAGTAGTTCACCCCTGGACTATGGGTCCATAGCAGTAGCTAGATGGTTGTCTTCTCCTTATGTGCTTCATTGTCGGATCTTGTGAGCTGCCTAACATGATCAAGATCATCTATCTGTAATGCTATATGTTGTGTTTGTTGGGATCCGATGGATGGAGAATACTATGTTATGTTGATTATCAATCTATTACCTATGTGTTGTTTATGATCTTGCATGCTCTCCGTTATTAGTAGAGGCTCTGGCCAAGTTTTTACTCTTAACTCCAAGAGGGAGTATTTATGCTCGATAGTGGGTTCATGCCTCCATTAAATGCAGGACAAAGTGACGAGAAAGTTCTAAGGTTGTGGATGTGCTGTTGCCACTAGGGATAAAACATTGATGCTATGTCCGAGGATGTAGTTATTGATTACATTACGCACCATACTTAATGCAATTGTCTGTTGTTTGCAACTTAATACTGGAAGGGGTTCGGATGATAACCTGAAAGTGGACTTTTTAGGCATAGATGCATGCTGGATAGCGGTCTATGTACTTTGTCGTAATGCCCAATTAAATCTCACAATACTCATCATGTCATGTATGTGCATTGTCATGTCCTCTCTATTTGTCAATTGCCCAACTGTAATTTGTTCACCCAACATGCTATTTATCTTATGGGAGAGACACCTCTAGTGAATTGTGGACCCCGGTCCATTCTTTTAATCGAATACAATCTACTGCAATACTTGTTCTACTGTTCTCTGCAAAGAATCATCATCCACACTATACATCTAATCCTTTGTTACAGCAAGCCAGTGAGATTGACAACCTCACTGTTTCGTTGGGGCAAAGTACTTTGGTTGTGTTGTGCAGGTTCCACGTTGGCGCCGGAATCCCTGGTGTTGCGCCGCACTATATCTCGCCGCCATCAACCTTCAACGTGCTTCTTGGCTCCTACTGGTTCGATAAACCTTGGTTTCTTACTGAGGGAAAACTTGCTGCTGTACACATCATACCTTCCTCTTGGGGTTCCCAACGGACGAGTGCTTTACCGTCACAAGGAAGCTGCTACACACCATCAGCTCTTTTTCTGGCGCCGTTGCCGGGGAACGAAGAAAAGTTACACCACAAAGATTTTCAACTCCCACGTCAACAGCCCTTTTTCTGGCGCCGTTGCCGGGGAGATCAAGACACGCTGCAAGGGGAGTCTTCACAATCCAATCTCTTTACTTTGTTTTTGTCTTGCTTTATTTATTTACTACTTTGTTTGCTGCACTAAATCAAAACACAAAAAAATTATTTGCTATTTTTACTTTATTTACTATCTTGTTTGCCATATTAAAAACACAAAAAAATTAGTTACTTGCATTTTATTTTTGTTACCATGTCTAGTTCCGCACTTGTTACTTCTTCACCTGAAGAATTAGTCTTCACTTTTAAACAAGGGGATGAGGAGAGTTTTAAAGATGCTTGGTCAGAAATTTTTACTTCTTATCGTAAAACTGAACCACAAATGACTCTAAGTTTACTCCTTAGTAACTTTTATTTTGGGCTTATGATTCGCTATAGATATGCCTTGGATGCTTTAGTGGGAGGAGATTTCCTTCATTGCAATGGGGATCAAGCTTTAATGCCATAAAGAAGTTGGTTGCATCACATGATTCAGCTAATAACTTTGATTCAACCCTTATTAGCATTTATAATAGATTAAACACTCTTGAGATAAGTGCATCTCGCTTGAACGAAAATTATAGCTATGTTCGTAACCGTCTTGATCAAGTTTTAGTGAACTCTGAACCTTCATTATGGGATCCTACTGTTAAAATTGCTATCGGTGATCAAACTCTTCATGCCAATTATGATATTATGTCTGAATTTTGCCTTATGCCTAAGAGTATTCATGAATCTTTGAAACTTTGGGGATTCGTCGAAGGGGAAGAAGGAATAACTCTTATTGATAACTCTGTTATAAACCCTAAGGGAATAGCCGCAGGTGTGCATACAACCATTCTTGGAAGAACAATATCCATTGATTATCTTGTTATTGAATGTGTAGGAACAGGACAAATCACACATGGAAGATCCCTGCTGAAACTATTGGGAGCAGTCATAGATATGGGAGAAGGCACCCTGAAATTCACCTCTACACCAGGGGGAAGAAATATATTCCCTAAAGCAAAGGGTAAGAAAAAGAAAAAGAAAGGTAAGGGAAAAGCCCAAGGTAAGGTTGATACACCATCTCTTGATAATACTTGATACACACTTTCTGCGCCTAGCTGAAAGGCGTTAAAGAAAAGCGCTTATGGGAGACAACCCATGTTTTTACTACAGTACTTTTATTTTATATTTGAGTCTTGGAAGTTGTTACTACTGTAGAAACCTCTCCTTATCTTAGTTTTATTGCATTGTTGTGCCAAGTAAAGTCTCTAATAGAAGGATGATACTAGATTTGGATTACTGCGCAGAAATAGATTTCTTTGCTGTCACGAATCTGGGTCTAATTCTCTGTAGGTAACTCAGAAAATTATGCCAATTTACGTGAGTGATCCTCAGATATGTAAGCAACTTTCATTAGTTTTAAGTTTTCTCATCTGAGCAAGTCTGGTGCCTCTTAAAAATACGTCTTTACGAACTGTTCTGTTTTGACAGATTCTGCCTTTTATTTCGCATTGCCTGTTTTGCCATGCTTGATGGATTTTTCGATTCCATTGACTTTCAGTAGCTTTGTGTAATGTCCAGAAGTGTAAAGAATGATTGTGTCACCCCTGAATATGTAAATTTTGATTGTGCACTAACCCTCTAATGAGTTGTTTCGAGTTTGGTGTGGAGGAAGTTTTCAAGGATCAAGAGAGGAGGATGATACAACATGATCAAGGAGAGTGAAAGCTCTAAGCTTGGGGATGCCCCGGTGGTTCACCCCTGCATATATCAAGAAGACTCAAGCGTCTAAGCTTGGGGATGCCTGATACGTCCAATTTGCATCACTATTTTATATCATAATTTGCTGTTATTCATTGATATATTTCATATTTGGAGATGATACTTATGTTATTTCATCTATTTTGCATGATTCATGATTATTGGAGGATCGCGCACCGGAGTCAGGATTCTGCTGGAAAAAGCACCGTCAGAATGCAATATTTCGGAAGATCAACAGTCGACGGAAATTATATGAAAAATCCTATTTTTCCAGAAGACGAAGGGAGCCAGAAGGGGGAGCCGAGGGGACCCGAGGTGGGCCCACCTCATAGGCTGGCGCGGCCCAAGGCCTGGCCGCGCCGCCCTGTGAGGAGGGGGCCCACAGCCCCCTCTTGCCTTTTTTTCTTCACGTACGCCTTCGTCCCGAAAACCAAAGCTCTAGGGGATAGGTCGCGAAGAGTCACAGCCGCCTCTGCGAGGCGGAGAACACCAGAGAGAAAAGAGCTCTCCGGCAGGCTGAGATCCGCCGGGGAAATTCCCTCCTGGAGGGGGAAATCGACGCCATCGTCACCGTCATCGAGCTGGACATCATCTCCATCACCATCATCATCATCTTCATCATCATCACCGCCGTCTCCACCGCTGCACATCATCACCGCTGTAGCAATTTGGGTTTGATCTTGATTGTTTGATAGGGGAAACTCTTCCGGTGTTGATTTCTACTTGTTATTGATGCTATTGAGTGAAACCGTTGAACCAAGGTTTATGTTCAGATTGTTATTCATCATCATTTCACCTCTGATCATGTTCCATATGATGTCTCGTGAGTAGTTCGTTTAGTTCTTGAGGACATGGGTGAAGTCTAAATGTTAGTACTGAAGTATGGTTGAGTAATATTCAATGTTATGATATTTAAGTTGTGGTGTTATTCTTCTAGTGGTGTCGTGTGAACGTCGACTACACGATACTTCACCTTTATGGGCCTAGGGGAATGCATCTTGTACTCGTTTGCCAATTGCGGGGTTGCCGGAGTGACAGAAACCTGAGCCCCCGTTGGTATATCGATGCAGGAGGGATAGCAGGATCTCAGAGTTTAAGGCTGTGGTTAGATTTATCTTAATTTTTTTTTGAACCAAAACTAGTAGGAGAGGCTCCTACTATGATATTATATTAGAACCACAAGTTTACATTATCTCGGGTGCATACACCCAATTACATAAGTTCACCAAAAGAATCAAAGTCTATCAAAGTCTATCTATAAATAAAGAGATTGTGGCTTCCAGGTTTTGGCTAACCCTGAACCTTAAGAGATTAAAATCTGCTACTACCCTTGCCTTCCAGGATGCTATCGAGGGTGTGATTCCTTTAAAAATGAAGTCATTCCTTTCTTTCCAAATCCCCCAGGCAGCTATAGTGAAAATCTCAAAGAAAAGGCTCCGCTGGAAAGCTGATTTAGCTTGTGTTAACATGTGAAATCTGCTCACATCATTATTCCAGTAGATATTGAACCTTGGCCAACACATGAGATGCTAAAGGAGCAAGTGAAGAACAGATGCTCTACAGTTTCTTCATCACCAGAATTGCAAAGTACACAGGAATAATTGTTGCCAATATTGAAGTGTCTTCTTTTGAGCATATTTCTAGTGTTAAGGCGATCCACCAGCAGCAACCAGGAAAAAACCTTGAGCTTCGGCCATAGTTTAGAATTCCAAATCCATGAAAGCGGAGTAGGAGGGTTCACTAATCTGAACATAAATTTGTAATACTTTCTAGATGTGTATGAATCTCCCCATTTAAATGTCCATGTATCATTATTACTTTGTGAGAGATTCAAATTCTGAGTGATTTCCTGAATTTCATTGTATTCCTGAAAAGACTCAGGGGAGAGTGGCAAATGGAATATATCACCAATATTATCCAGAGAGCAGAAATCCTTGACCGAGGTATCCTCATTCAGCACATAAGAAAATAAACATTGGTATTGATCTTGCATAATACAATTATTCCATTCATCCTTCCAAAATAGTGCTGTATCTCCTTGACCAATCCGGCAAGCCGCAATGCCTCTAAATATAGGGGATAATTTCATGATAGCTTTCCACCAAAAGGAACCACAAGTATTAGAGGCATGCGGGACTGCATTTTGATAATAAGTTGACCAGATCAGCTTCACCCAAGGGATGTCTTTCTTGTTGTAAAACTTGTCTAAAAATTTCAGAAGTAGTCCCTGATTTTGAATTCTCATATTGAGGACGCCTAGACCCCCTTTATTTTTTGGTTTGCATACCATATCCCAGGCAGCCAAAGAAAGACACTTCTCACCATCATCTGTCTTCTTACTCCATATCACTCTTCTCCTTATCTTTTCAATATGATTTAGAATCTTTGGATTTATTTCAATAGTACACATAGTGAAATTGGCAATGGACGTAAGAATTGCATTAACATATGTCAATTTACCAGCATGAGACATCAGGAGAGTTGTACTTGACACTCTTCTTTCAATTCTATCAACCAAAGGCAGCATTTCAGTCACTGTGGGTTTAGTATTACCCATAGGTAGACCCAGGTATGTGAAAGGCATAGATGCAACTGTACAACCAAAAATATTAGCAAGTTCCAATGCTCTCTGATCTGAAATATTCAGTGGCACAAGATTTGATTTCTGAAAATTTATTTTTAAGCCTGTAGACATGGCATAATCAATGAGCACATTATTTAGATGGGTCACCTCAACTGGATTCGCTTGCATTACCATAATTGTGTCGTCAGCGTACTGTATAACCGGAAAACTGTCTCCATAAGGCATTGGCAATGACAACCTGCCTTCTCTTAGTTCCTTATTAATAACCTCTTGCAACAATTCAGCAGCAGCTACAAATAAAAGAGGTGATAGTGGGTCACCTTGTCTCACTTAATTACTCTCTTGTAGTTGCGGATGCTTGCAAGGGGTATAATCACAAGTATGTATTAGTCCTAGGAAGGGTGATACATTATCATAGGTTCACCCACACAACACTTATCAAAATAATGAAGATTAATTAGCCGTATGTAGCGAAAGCACTAGACTAAAATCCCGTGTGTCCTCAGGAACGTTTGGTTATTATAAGTAAACAAACCGGCTTGTCCTTTGTGCTAAAAAGGATTGGGCCACTCGCTACAATTGTTACTCTCGCACTTTACTTACTTGTACTTTATTCATCTGTTACATCAAAACCCCCTGAATACTTGTCTGTGAGCATTTACAGTGAATCCTTCATCGAAACTGCTTGTCAACACCTTCTGCTCCTCGTTGGGATCGACATTCTTACTTATCGAAGATACTACGATACACCCCCTATACTTGTGGGTCATCAAGACTATTTTCTGGCGCCGTTGCCGGGGAGTGAAGCGCTATTGGTAAGTGGAATTGGTAAGGGAAATTTCTACTGTTTGTGCTGATTTTATTTCTGTCTGCTGCCATAATTCATTATGGAGAGATCCTCTCTTGAGTGTTTATTTGGGAAATCTACTACTACTGCAAAGGTAGTGGATGAGGCGCCAGGTGAGGAAGAGATACCATACAAAATACCTATGAAAAGTATTGAACGTGTAGTGGATAACCGTTATACAGGAGATGGAACTGTCCACCCTGGAGATCATTTACTGTTCTTACATGAATTATGCGGTTTATTCAAGTGTGCAGGTATTGCTATGGATGAAGTGAGGAAGAAACTATTCTCTATATTACGCTGTCTGGTAAAGCGGCGCATTGGTATAAATTACTGGATAATGGGGATTCTCTTGAATGGAATGATATTGTGCCCCGGTTTTATTCTAAGTTCTATCCTCCAAGTGAAATTCATAAGGATCGGAGCCACATATATAATTTTTGGCCTCATGATGGAGAGAGTATTGCCCAAGCGTGGGGGAGATTGAAGTCTTTAATGCTCAAATGCCCCATTCATGAGCTTCCTGGTAATGTTATTATTGATAATTTCTATGCAAGACTTTCTTTTGAAGACAAGACCTTGCTGGATACTTCTTGTTCTGGATCATTTACGCGCAACAAAGAAGAGTTTAAAAGGGACCTTCTTAATCGGATCCAGGAAAATACTGAAGGATGGGAGAACGACAAAGATAGAGAATCAGGTATAAATTATGATTACAAATGCATTGAAGCTTTTATGGATACTGATAAATTTCGTAATATGAGTGCTACTTATGGTCTTGATTCTCAAGTTGCTGCAAATCTTTATAAAGCTTTTGCCTCTCATTATGAATTACCTAGGAAGAAATTTGATAAGTATCATGAACCGTATAAAGATAAAATTGATTCATCTATAAATAAATGTGCTGTAGTTGAAACTGTTGATCATGTTATTCCTGAAGCTTATATTGAAAAAACTCCTTTCCCTGCTAAAATGAAGGAGTACTCTGTTATAAATAGTGCGGTTCATAAAAGTGAAAAGAAACCTATAGAACCTGAAGAACAAATAAAAGTTGAACCTGCTGTTGCAATAGTTAAAGATCTTGTGACTGAAAATGTGGAGGATGGTCATATTATTTTTTGTGAAGATGCTTCTAATATTGTTTCACATCCTAATAAGTCTAAGAAAGCTAGTGTTCCTATGCTATCTGTTAGAATTGGAGATCATTGTTATTATGGTTTATGTGATACTGTTGCAAGCATTAGTGCTATTCCTTATGAGCTTTACACGGAGATTATGCACGAAATTGTTTCTTGTGAACTTGAAGATATTGATGTGGTAATTCGGCTGGCTAATAGAGATACTATCTCTCCAATTGGTATTGTTCGAGATGTGGAAGTTCTATGCGGTAAGATTAAATATCCTGCTGACTTTTTGGTACTTGGTTCTGCTGCTAGTAAATATTGTCCTATCATTTTTGGTAGACCTTTTCTAAATACTTGTGGAGCTATTATAGATTGCAAGAAAGAGAAAATTTTGACTAAATTTGCTGGTGAATCTTATGAGTTTAACTTCTCTAAATTTACCAAAACTCCTTATAAAGCTGATTTGCCTAATAACGATTTTAGAGTTGAACAGTGTGCATCTATTGCTCTTGCTCCTAATAACCCTTTGCAGCAACATTTGGAGAATAGTGAGAGTGAAGTTTTTAGGGAAGAAAGAAATGAGCTTGATGAAATTTTTCTCCGTCAACCTATTCTTAAGCATGATTTACCGGTAGAAGATTTGGGTACAACACCGCCACCAAAGGAAGATCATGTCTTTGATTTAAAACCATTACCTGATAATCTTAAATATGCTCATATTGATGATAAGAAAATATATCCTGTTATTATTAGTTCTAATCTTACAGAGTTTGAAGAAGAAAGGTTATTGGAAATATTGAAGAAACACCGAGGTGCTATTGGCTACACTCTTGATGACTTGAAGGGGATTTCTCCCTCTATTTGCCAACACGCCATTAATATGGAAGATGATGCAAAGCCTATTGTTGAACCTCAGTGTCGTTTAATTCCTAAGATGAAGGATGTGGTAAGAAATGAGGTATTAAGACTTCTTGAAGCTGGTATTATATATCCTATTTCTGATAGTAGATGGGTTAGTCATGTGCATTGTGTTCCTAAGAAAGGAGGAATGACTGTTGTGCCTAATGATAATGATGAGCTCATACCTCAAAGAGTAGTTGTAGGGTATAGAATGTGCATTGATTATCGTAAAGTTAATAAAGTTACTAAGAAAGATCATTATCCTTTGCCTTTTATTGATCAAATGTTAGAAAGGTTATCCAAAAATACTCATTTTTGCTTTCTTGATGGTTATTCTGGGTTTTCACAAATTGTTGTTAAAACTAAGGATCAAGAGAAAACCACTTTCACTTTCCCCTATGGAACTTATGCTTATAGACGTATGCCTTTTGGTTTATGTAATGCGCCTGCTACTTTTCAAAGATGCATGTCTGCTATTTTTCATGGCTTTTGCGAGAGTATTGTAGAGGTATTCATGGATGATTTTTCTGTCTATGGGAATTCTTTTGATAATTGCTTGCGGAACCTTGATAAAGTTTTGCAGAGATGTGAAGAAACTAACCTTGTTCTTAATTGGGAGAAATGCCACTTTATGGTTAATGAAGGAATTGTATTGGGACATAAAATTTCCGAGAGAGGTATTGAAGTTGATAGAGCTAAAGTTGAAGCAATTGAGAAGATGCCCTATCCTAGGGATGTTAAAGGTATTCGTAGTGTTCTTGGTCATGCTGGGTTTTATAGGAGGTTTATTAAAGACTTCTCCAAGATTTCAAAGCCTCTTACTAATCTTCTTCAAAAAGATGTACCTTTTGTTTTTGATGGTGATTGTAAGGAAGCTTTTGAAACTCTAAAGAAAGCCTTAACAACTACTCCTATAGTTGAACCTCCTGATTGGAACTTACCATTTGAAATTATGTGTGATGCTAGTGATTTTGCTGTAGGCGCTGTTCTTGGACAGCGAGTAAATAAAAAATTGAATGTTATTCATTATGCTAGTAAAACTCTTGATGCTGCTCAAAGAAATTATGCTAATACTGAAAAAGAATTGTTAGTTGTAGTCTTTGCTTGTGATAAGTTTAGATCTTATATTGTTGATTCAAAAGTCACTATACATACTGATCATGCTGCAATCAGATACCTTATGCAAAAGAAAGATGCTAAGCCAAGGCTTATTAGATGGGTACTTCTGTTGCAAGAATTTGATTTACATATTGTAGATAGGAAAGGTGCTGATAATCCTGTTGCTGATAATTTGTCTAGATTGGAAAATGTTGCTTATGATCCTGTTCCTGTCAATGATAGTTTTCCAAATGAACAATTGGCTGTAATAAAGGTGAGCTCGCGAGAAAGTCCTTGGTATGCTGATTATGCTAACTTTATTGTTTCCAAGTACTTGCCTCCGACCTTTTCAGCTCAGCAAAGGAGGAAATTCTTTTATGACTTGAGGCTTTATTTCTGGGATGACCCACACTTATATAAAGAAGGAGTGGATGGTATTCTGCGAAGATGTGTTCCCGAATATGAACAGTAGGAGATATTGATTAAATGTCATGGGAGTGCTTATGGAGGACATCACGCCGGAGATAGAACCGCGCAAAAAGGTTCTACAATCAGGTTTTTATTGGCCAACTCTCTTCAAAGATACAAGGAAGTTTATTTTATCTTGTGATGAATGCCAAAGGGTTGGTAATATCTCCAGACACAATGAAATGCCTATGAATTATACTCTTGTTATTGAACCGTTCGACTGTTGGGGATTTGACTTCATGGGACCTTTCCCTACTTCAGAAGGTAACACTCATATACTTGTTGCTGTTGATTATGTTACTAAATGGGTGGAAGCCATACCTACAAAAAGTGCTGATGGTGAGACCTCTTTAAGAATGCTTTTAGATATTATTTTTCCTCGATTTGGAGTTCCTAGATATATTATGACTGATGGAGGTTCTCATTTTATTCATGGTGGTTTTAGAAAAACTCTTGCTAAATATGGTATTAATCATAGAATTGCTTCCGCTTATCATCCCCAAACTAGTGGGCAAGTGGAACTATCAAATAGAGAGATTAAATCTATCTTGCAAAAGACTGTTAATAAAACTAGGAAGAATTGGGCTAGTAAATTGAAGGAAGCACTATGGGCTTATAGAACTGCTTATAAAAATCCCATGGGAATGTCACCTTATAAAATGGTTTATGGAAAAGCTTGTCATTTACCTTTAGAACTAGAGCACAAAGCTTATTGGGCTGTTAGAGAATTAAATAAAGATCTTAAACTAGCTGGTAATAAGAGGTTGCTGCAATTGAGTTCTCTAGATGAATGGAGAAGTGAAGCTTATGAAAATGCTAAACTCTTTAAAGAGAAAGTTAAAAAATGGCATGATAGAAGGATTATCAAAAGAGAATTTAATATTGGGGATAAAGTCCTATTGTATCGGTCTCGTCTCAGATTCTTTGCAGGGAAATTGCTCTCAAAGTGGGAAGGACCATATGTTATTGAAGAGGTGTATCGATCAGGAGCAATTAAAATTAGCTCTCTCCAAGGCAATGCCACACAAGTGGTGAATGGACAAAGACTCAAGCATTATATCTCAGGTGATTCTTACAATGTAGATGTTGATGTTATTCGAGTGGAAACACCAGAGGCTTTCATCAAAGGACAAATTGACAGTCCACCAGAACTCGACTTTGAATAGGTAACAGTACTGGTAATAAAAAGTTCACAATTTACTTTCCGAACAATGTTTTTGCTGTTGAGGAACGGAGTGGAGGAGCCGCACGAGGGCGTGCCCCCATAGGCCGGCGCGGGCCCCATCTTGGCCGCGCCGCCCTATGAGGAGGCCGCCTCGTCGTCCCTCTCCAACTCTGGTTCGACCTGGTACTTTCCGTTTGTCGTAAAAAATATTCTATATAATCCCCCAGACCCCTGGAGGTCCGTATATCGTTTTCTTGACGTGTTTTGTTTCGAGCTGTTTCTGCCAGGTTCTGCTCCGGATCTAGATCCATCATGTCTACGTCGGGAACTCCTAAGGACAGTTTCTTTGAGGACGTCGTCAACCCGTACATGAACGAGTTGAAGATGCACCCCAAGGAATTGCTGCTCGTAGATGGGGAGTTGCAGATCAAAGATGTTCAGGGGCCTAAAGGAGAAGGAAGCTTGGAAGACAGGATGGAGAAGCTAGAACAAGAGGTCTTCAACTACAAGAAGATGGCTGAGCGTGAGGTGGATATCTTCCACAAGATTGTGTCTGAACTTATTGATAGATACAAGAAGGAGACTGCAAAGCTGTGGGATGACATCCTCTCGCTTCATGAAACCACCAACCAACTCCAAGCTCAACTCTATGACATTCGGAATCAAAACTGTGAGTATGAAAACAGGTTTAAACGCATAAGCTATGCTGCTAGTTTCAGGATTCCCGAGACCAAGATGTCGTTTGTTGATGGAGAGCCTCTTCCTTGGAAGTCTGATGATGGGAATTCATCACCACCATCACCGAAGGAGTAATTCATCATCGGTATTGGCATCCCCTTGGTTTGTTCCAAGCTTGGGGGAGTGCCGCGGTATTACATCATCATTACCTTTTACTTTTTACTGTCAAGTAGTGTCATATCATGAGTAGGGAAGTTATCATATAAGATAGGTTGCAGTGTGGAAGTATCTCTCCTTTAGTTGGTTGTCTATGTATCCCTTGGTGTGAGTTATCGTTATGGAATATTAATGAGAAGTCTTATCATTTACATGTTGCACATCTTATTTTAGTTTGCAATCCTTATTATATGATTGATCTTGTTATTAGTATTGGTATCACTTTGGGAGCACTGAATAAATCTATTTGGTTTTGGCAAACTTAGCATTGGTCAATAGCAACAAAACTTTGAAGTTTAAGTAAAAAAGAGAAATACATGTAGTTGTTTCATTATCTTTCTTTCTTGTTAGCTCATAGCTTATTATTCTGAAGTTAAAATTGTTTGTGCTTACAAGGAAGATGCATGATTGTTTCTATCACATGTATACTTGTTTGTTTCCCACAACTCTTATGCTTGCTAATTAACCTTGCTAGCCAAAGACCTGTACTGAGAGGGAATACTTCTCGTGCATCCAAACCTTAACCCAAAACCTATGCCATTTGTGTCCACCATAACTACCTACTACATGGTATTTCCTGCCATTCCAAGTAAATACTTCGTGTGCTACCTTTAAAACAATTCAAAATTTATTACCTCTTATTTGTGTCAATGTTTTATAGCTCATGAGGAAGTATGTTGTGTTTTATCTTTCAATCTTGTTGGGCAACTTTCACCAATGGACTAGTGGCTTCATCCACTTATCCAATAATTTTGCAAAAAGAGCTGGCAATGGGATTCCCAGTCCCAAATTAATTAACCTAAATAGACACTCCTCCATGGTATGTGATTGTTGGCAGGCACCCGAAGGATTCAGTTAGCCATGGCTTGTGTAAGCAAAGGTTGGGGGAGTGTCATCATAATAAAACTAAAATAAAAAGGCACTCCTTCATGGTATGAGATTGTTGGCAGGCACCCGAGAATTCGGTTAGCCATGGTTTGTGAAAGAAAGGTTGGAAGGAGTGCCACATAAAAATAAAAATAAAATGGGAGCCGCTCTTTGAAGGTTTGTCTGGCAAGGGAGTTAGAGTACCCGCTACCAGTCGTTGACAACATCAAAAACCTCTCAAAATGTTACTTTCATTCTCTTTATATGATTTCAAAACTGAAAAAGCTCTAGCACATGATTTAATCCCTGCTTCCCTCTGCGAAGGGCCTGTCTTTTACTTTATGTTGAGTCAGTAAACCTATTTCCCTCCATCTTAAGCAAGCATTTGAGTTGTTGTGATCAAACCTATATATTGTGATTTATCTCATCATGTCTTTTATTCTTCCTTGTTTAGTACAAGTTTTATCTGAGTGAATATAGCTTTGCCAGTTATCAATGATCAGGAGGAGGTTATTATGACTGAGTATGCAAGTTGTGCCATATAAACTTTAACATAAGAGCGCTGCTCGATAGATAAGTATAACCTGTTAACTGTTCTTTACCAAGAACGAAGTTTGCCATCACCAACTATGATTTCTTATGCACCTTTATTTGTGATTACCTTATACTTGTTTCAAGTTGAATTATATGAGGAAGTTGTTTACTAAAATGTCTTGTGTGAATGAATATGAAGCTTCTTGTCCGTATTTTATTTATCGACTCTTCACTCCATAAACATGCGGTCCTGTTTACCGAGTTCAGTTTCGCTTGGGGACAAGCGAAGTCTAAGCTTGGGAGGAGTTGATACGTCCAATTTGCATCACTATTTTATATCATAATTTGCTGTTATTCATTGATATATTTCATATTTGGAGATGATACTTATGTTATTTCATCTATTTTGCATGATTCATGATTATTGGAGGATCGCGCACCTGAGTCGTGGATTCTGCTGGAAAAAGCGCCGTCAGAATGCAATATTTCGGAAGATCAACAGTCGACGGAAATTATATGAAAAATCCTATTTTTCCAGAAGACGAAGGGAGCCAGAAGGGGGAGCCGAGGGGACCCGAGGTGGGCCCACCTCATAGGCCAGCGCGGCCCAAGGCCTGGCCGCGCCGCCCTATGAGGAGGGGGCCCACAGCCCCCTCTCGCCTCTTTTTCTTCACGTACGCCTTCGTCCCGAAAACCAAAGCTCCAGGGGATAGGTCGCGAAGAGTCACAGCCGCCTCTGCGAGGCGGAGAACACCGGAGAGAAAAGAGCTCTCCGGCAGGCTGAGATCCGCCGGGGAAATTCCCACCCGGAGGGGGAAATCGACGCCATCGTCACCGTCATCGAGCTGGATATCATCTCCATCACCATCATCATCACCATCATCACCATCACCGCCGTCTCCACCGCTGCACATCGTCACCGCTTTAGCAATTTGGGTTTGATCTTGATTGTTTGATAGGGGAAACTCTCCCGGTGTTGATTTCTACTTGTTATTGATGCTATTGAGTAAAACCGTTGAACCAAGGTTTATGTTCAGATTGTTATTCATCATCATATCACCTCTGATCATGTTCCATATGATGTCTCGTGAGTAGTTCGTTTAGTTCTTGAGGACATGGGTGAAGTCTAAATGTTAGTAGTGAAGTATGGTTGAGTAATATTCAATGTTATGATATTTAAGTTGTGGTGTTATTCTTCTAGTGGTGTCGTGTGAATGTCGACTACACGATACTTCACCTTTATGGGCCTAGGGGAATGCATCTTGTACTCGTTTGCCAATTGCGGGGTTGCCGGAGTGACAGAAACCTGAGCCCCCGTTGGTATATCGATGCAGGAGGGATAGCAGGATCTCAGAGTTTAAGGCTGTGGTTAGATTTATCTTAATTACTCTCTTGTAGTTGCGGATGCTTGCAAGGGGTATAATCACAAGTATGTATTAGTCCTAGGAAGGGCGGTACATTAGCATAGGTTCACCCACACAACACTTATCAAAACAATGAAGATTAATTAGCCGTATGTAGCGAAAGCACTAGACTAAAATCCCGTGTGTCCTCAGGAACGTTTGGTTATTATAAGTAAACAAACCGGCTTGTCCTTTGTGCTAAAAAGGATTGGGCCACTCGCTGCTATTGTGTTGATCGCCAAAACCCACCGGCGGGCAGCGGCTTGTCAACACCGTAGAGCCGGGAAGAGCCTAGAGCTGCGGCTGGCTGAGACCCCTCCGAGCGACGGCCCGCAATGCTCTTCTGGTCACACGCGGCGATGCGAAGTGCAAGGGCGTGCCACCTGACCTATACCTGGTCAGGAAGGTGATGGGGATGCCTCGCTTAGTTCCTGCATGGCATACACGTAAACATTAAATAGAGCCTCGATCGGCTCTCAGGTTATCCTGTGAATCGGCTCAAAGAGCCGATCCACCCATGATCCGTGCGGGGTGCACGAATACTTGGTGATCCTGCTTGATCAAGATAAAGCTAATGAGATCTACGACGATTTAGGGTTTTCACCGCATAATCGGAACATCCCACTCACGATTGGGCCTCGCGGCCACGCACGGTGATCGTAAGCCGATCCTAGACAAGGCCTAAAAACCAACAACGAAGTTGATTCTCGGAACATCCTGTCTAGGGCTTGCGAACGCCACCCTACGTGCCGCTGGATCCTCCAACCCTTTGTAGGGCCTAACTATTGCAGATATTAAACTAATCCTTGCAGAGCAAGGAGCAATCGTAACGGATCAGATCTACTAAACGATGAACAAGCAGGGTGCCGCCCCCACGCCTGAGATAGGCGTGAGGGCGGCTAGATATGCAAGGGTTGCACTACGTAAGCATGCTTATACGAAGAACAATGCTAACCCTAACACATCTATGATAACTACGTTGCCCGCCATCAAAGACGCTTCAGTACGGGCAACGCATGAACAACGTGGGGCTTGTGCTGCCTAGATCGCAAGATGCGATCTAGGCAGCATGTCGCTTACCTGATTGAAACCCTCGAGACGAAGGAGTTGGCGATGCGCCGAGATTGGTTTGTTTTGGGGGTGAACGTTGTGTTGTTGTTTATTCCATAAACCCTAGATACATATTTATAGTCCAGCGGACTTTCTAATGCGGGGCGTGCACTAAACCGTGCACGAGATAAACTCTAACTTTTAATCTAGATACAATCTACTATAATTAAAGATACACGGGCAATCTAGCCCAAATTCTCCGCGCAAGGCCGCTTCAGAGATCTTCCACGTGTAGTCTTCCAAACCCATCTCTCTTACGGCCCACCTCTGGATTTGTCCAAAATCTGGTGATAACACATGCCCCCCTGGTTTTGGAAATAATTTTTCCAAAATCATTATGCTTTCCTTCGTCGGGTCATGTCGTGGTAGAGCAGAACCGTCGCAGTATCTTTCATCATGGCACCTTGCCTTCTCAACTTCTCTGCACGATTCGACAGTTTTGGCACCACCTCCTCGAGAACTGCTCGGAAATTAAATCCCATCTCCTTTTATTTGACCGCATCGACCAGTTCTCCTTTTCACCCCTCCCGCATTAGCACTCCAAAAAACCCTCCTCTGCAACCATGTCTTCTTCCTCTTCCTCTTCTTCTTCATCGGATCTTTCCTACGTGTCATCTCCCATCCGAGAGTCGACGCCCTCGTGGGGCACGCAGGCGGCGTACGATATCCTCGCCCCAACGGCGTGGGACAAAGAAGACCATGACTCCTCCGTCCGGTCCGAGGATGACAAATCCTTGACCGACGGGGAGAGCGACCTCCGCTTCCTTGCTGACGGGGAATCGGAGGAGGAGAGCGATGAAGATCGTTTCTCCTGGGCAGACTTCGCCACCTCCGAGGAGGTGGAGGAGGAGGAAGAGGAGGAGGACGACGACGACAGCCTCCCCGACGAGCCGCCGGCCAAGCGCCATTGCCCCTGGCCGGGGAATCTGAGTGACTTTGACAGCGACGGCGACGATGACGAGGAGGAGGATGAAGACAACGAAGGTCCTGCCGGCGGCCGCTGGAGCAGCGACGACGAGCCGGCCGGGAGCAGCGCCGACAGTGGTGATGACGGCGATGACGAGGGCCACAACAGCCCGTAGACAAGACCCCTAGCTAGGATCAGTAGCAGTAGCAGGGGCAATGTATCCCCTTAGTACTCCCTTTTGAGGTCAATCAGCTTTTGTGTAAGAAATCTGGTTTATCAATGAAGAAATTCCCCAAATTTGATTTTGCCGATTTCCTTTAGGATAATTTAGCCGATTGCCCCTCGTACTGATTCTGCCGATTGTCAATTTGGCCAAAGCCTAGTGAGCCGATGGCAGCGCATCGGTTCCTCGTAATAAATTTCGAGATAGATCCACTCGGACCCAAACTCTCGGTCAAACAAGGCCAAGCCATAATCGTGCAAACCTTAGGACTTGTAACCGTAGATCCCACCGGATGGCATATTAAACTTAGCGGCAAAACCCCTGAAATAACATCCAGCCTCCTTATCATCTTTAGATTTCAGACATTCTTCTGCCGCATTATCCTCTCCAAATTCCGCTCACTCAGCTCCGGCAGTTTCCTTCTGCAATAATTCACCATCTTTCAAACGGAGAGCGAGCCGATTTCGACAAAATCGGCAAAACCTTGAGGGCGAGCTGCCCCCCAAGCCTCAACCAAGGTGAGGATAAAAAATGGTCCAGCCCCAATGGATCATCACCAGCTTCTCGACTGCTGTGCCGCATCAGCCGACTCCACCAAATTGGTTCCCCAGATCATCGACATTTCAGGGCAGGCCCGATCACATCCAAGAGAGCTATCCTGCAGGACCAACTAGCTGATCGCCTTTCCTCCGTTGACAGCCGGTACTGTAGCCGCCAATCCAGCAAGCTGGTAACCTGGTTGCGGGCAGGTGTCTCCGATAGAGCTCTGAGCCTGTCGCTGAATCGTCTTGCGCTTTGGAACTGATAATATTGCAGCATTAGCACCATTCCTCAGACAAGTCGTGACACCGAGCCAGTCGAATCCGACAAGAATCGGCTTCCTACAGCAAAGGATCGTTCAGGGCAAACTGCCCCCCGAGCCTCGATCAGGGTGAGGACCATAGCGGTCCAGCCAGATGGGCTTCCATCGGCCTCCAAGTTGTAGGGAAGAATCAGCCGATCTAACCCAATCGGTTCTTCAGAGCGAGAGAAATTTCAGGGCGCGCTGCCCCCCGCGCTTTTCCCAGCTCAGTTCTCGCGCCTTGCTAATCAGATCGGCTCATCCTCTTGGGAGGCTAACGCCACTGCTAGTGGGGGTGTTTGATGAAGCCCTGACGTCCTTCCCAACTCCGGTCGCAACATCCTCTGAAGGTAATGTCCACCAAGTTGCCACCTTGACCAAGTCCTCAGGCAGAAATGCTACAGCCGATTGCTTCATCATCGGCCGTCCTCACGGTCCTAGAGGAAGTATGTTCCCTTCGTCGGGCCCATCCTTAACCTGACTTGCAAGTTTATGCTGCTCTTGTTGTTAGTCAGGGTTGCAATCCTCAATCTGATGGCTCGCCACGGAGGTTGGAGGCCCTTGCAGAGAGGACCCAAGTCATCGAATCATTCCAATGAGGAGTTCCTCCATGTAATTTGATAACTACTCCATTGGGCTCCTTGAGTCGATGACCACGCACCGGCTTCTTATCCTTGAGTCGATGTCTGCGCATCGGCTGCTTTTTTTTTTTGAAATTGTTTGAAATTTTCTACGGCCGATTTACCCATGTAACGGCCCCCACTTTGTCAGAGAATACATCCTGAATTAATTCAAACTCCGTATCCTCGTGTTCTATCCTTCTATGTGCCCCCCGAGCCGATTCTGTCAGGTATTTGATGGTATCGGCTCTTCAGGCATCTGTTGGATCAACATTGAACACAGACAAAACGCATGTTGATGATAATTTTGGCCATTTGCCGGAATCGGCCTCCCCCTTCATTGCAATGCTTGACGATGGTTTGCAACTTCTCGGGTTTCCACTGTAGCTTCGTGGCATGCTGGAGATAAGATCCTTTGCTTTTCATTTTTGAGGGCTGATTCCAGAGATCGGCCTTGCCACGTACGTCCAATGTCCTGAACCTGCTACTCTGTTAGGCCAGTGGATAAAACCAGCCTTACCCCATTTTTCGAAGCTTCGATGCGCTCACAACCCTCTAAACTGATTCCAGAGAGCGGCTCTTGGTTATCTGCTTCCCACACGCTCATGGCAGCTAAAGATATCTCGATTGAGTCATCCGCCTGAACGACTTCTGCTTCATCTCCATCCCTCTGTATGATGCATTGGTGCATTGTAGACGGAATGCAACAGTTAGCATGAATCCCATCCCTTCCTAATAGGACGGCGTAATTTCTTTTGCTGTCGATGATGAAGAATGCGGTAGGTATGGTTTTCCGGCCTTCAGTAAGCTCTACATTCAGAACACCTTTCGCTTCTGACGCCTGGCCGTTGAAGTCGCTTAATGTGATGTTGGTCTTGATCAGATCATCGCTGGAATGCCCCAAACATCGTAGCACGGAATACGGCATTAAGTTGACTGCCGCTCCGGTGTCAACCAACATCTTGCTGACAGGCTGCCCGTTGATGTAACCTATAGCTTCTATCTTGTGGCTTCTCACAGATAACTGGTCGTGGACCGCAGTCGAAATGAGCCACTGATACCTCCTCGTCGTTCGGAGCGCGAAACTCCGGCGGGAGTATGAACACCATGCTTGTGTCAGCCGATGTTTCTACATCGGCATCAGCCGATGTCTGTGCATCGGCTTTCGTCTGTTTAAGGCGCCATACTTTCTTTGGCGGGCGCGCCTTTGTCTCCATTGTTTGCTGAATTTTCGCGGCCAGATCGGGCCGTGCTTTTCGCAACGTGTACGGGTACTGTGCCTCGGCTTCTTCCAGGTTGCGCAGCCGCTGCACCCTACGCTTCCGAGAATGGCTGAGCCCATCAGGGCACCACCTTGGTCGGTGATACCCGTCTTCTTCTCCATCTGACTCCTCAAAGTCTCCTCCTTGAGATGACTCAGCTTGTTTATTATGAGGTGGGAGAGGCCCTAGACGCTCGAACACTGAAACTTCATTCGCCTTCCTCCTTTGCTGCTTGCATTCTGGGCAGTTCTCGATTGTTGGCAATCGGCTCATTCCTGAGTCCCAGCAATGTTTGAAGAAAGGACAGTCCCAGTGCTTATCCACGTCATCTTGCCCCCTTGACCTCCCCCTAGCGTGAAGCTCATACCCGTCGTTGTTTCTGTCGTGCTGACGATACCTCCTGTCCGCTGCATCTGGCCGACGATATCTTCCGTAGTCTTCGTTGTGGCGCCGACGTCGGTCGTACTGCTATTCGTATTGGTTGAGCAGATGCACTGAGAGTGGGCGTTGCTACCGTATGCTTCTCACCTCTTCCTTGGTTAGGTATCGTCTTTGTCCTGGGGCCGGTCGCGTGGAACGGCCTCCTCTTTGTCCTTGCCACGAGAGTGGTCGCTTTCTGCTTTGCCTTTGTCATGGCCGCTTGCCAGCCCTGCCATGTTGACACCAAAGGAGAACTCTGGCTTCCTCATGTGGTAGCTAAGATCCGCCAGGTTGACATCGAGTCCCGGACGCATGCCTCCGTTGAGCTCGATGCCGTGCGAACAGGTCTTCTCAGGGGAGCCGATGAGTTCGGCTTCGAGGGTTGCCTTGATCTTGTTATGTTTCCTCTTGAACTCGTCAGGCAGCTCCTCGTAGGTGACTGGCGTGCCGTCCGTCGCCATCTCAAATGTAGATGGCGATGTGGTTGATGTAGATGATGGTCCCACCGGGCGTGCCAGAATGTGTTGATCGCCAAAACCCACCGGCGGGCAGCGGCTTGTCAACACCGTAGAGCCGGGAAGAGCCTAGAGCTGCGGCTGGCTGAGACCCCTCCGAGCGACGGCCCGCAATGCTCTTCTGGTCACACGCGGCGATGCGAAGTGCAAGGGCGTGCCACCTGACCTATACCTGGTCAGGAAGGTGATGGGGATGCCTCGCTTAGTTCCTGCATGGCATACACGTAAACATTAAATAGAGCCTCGATCGGCTCTCAGGTTATCCTGTGAATCGGCTCAAAGAGCCGATCCACCCATGATCCGTGCGGGGTGCACGAATACTTGGTGATCCTGCTTGATCAAGATAAAGCTAATGAGATCTACGACGATTTAGGGTTTTCACCGCATAATCGGAACATCCCACTCACGATTGGGCCTCGCGGCCACGCACGGTGATCGTAAGCCGATCCTAGACAAGGCCTAAAAACCAACAACGAAGTTGATTCTCGGAACATCCTGTCTAGGGCTTGCGAACGCCACCCTACGTGCCGCTGGATCCTCCAACCCTTTGTAGGGCCTAACTATTGCAGATATTAAACTAATCCTTGCAGAGCAAGGAGCAATCGTAACGGATCAGATCTACTAAACGATGAACAAGCAGGGTGCCGCCCCCACGCCTGAGATAGGCGTGAGGGCGGCTAGATATGCAAGGGTTGCACTACGTAAGCATGCTTATACGAAGAACAATGCTAACCCTAACACATCTATGATAACTACGTTGCCCGCCATCAAAGACGCTTCAGTACGGGCAACGCATGAACAACGTGGGGCTTGTGCTGCCTAGATCGCAAGATGCGATCTAGGCAGGATGTCGCTTACCTGATTGAAACCCTCGAGACGAAGGAGTTGGCGATGCGCCGAGATTGGTTTGTTTTGGGGGTGAACGTTGTGTTGTTGTTTATTCCATAAACCCTAGATACATATTTATAGTCCAGCGGACTTTCTAATGCGGGGCGTGCACTAAACCGTGCACGAGATAAACTCTAACTTTTAATCTAGATACAATCTACTATAATTAAAGATACACGGGCAATCTAGCCCAAATTCTCCGCGCAAGGCCGCTTCAGAGATCTTCCACGTGTAGTCTTCCAAACCCATCTCTCTTACGGCCCACCTCTGGATTTGTCCAAAATCTGGTGATAACACATTGTTACTCTCGCACTTTACTTACTTGTACTTTATTCATCTGTTACATCAAAACCCCCTGAATACTTGTCTGTGAGCATTTACAGTGAATCCTTCATCGAAACTGCTTGTCAACACCTTCTGCTCCTCGTTGGGATCGACATTCTTACTTATCGAAGATACTACGATACACCCCCTATACTTGTGGGTCATCAATGCCCAAGGCATCCCCTTCTTCATCGACAACATTATCAGGTTCCTCCCCTGAAACTATATTTTTATTTCGTCACATCTTATGTACTTTGCTTGGAGCGTCTGTTTGTTTTTGTTTTGTTTGAATAAAATGGATCCTAGAATTCATTGTGTGGGAGAGAGACACGCTCCGCTGTTGCATATGGACAAATATGTCCTTAGGCTTTACTCATAGTATTCATGGCGAAAGTTTCTTCTTCGTTAAATTGTTATATGGTTGGAATTGGAAAATGATACATGTAGTAATTGCTAAAATGTCTTGGATAATGTAATACTTGGCAACTGTTGTGCTCATGTTTAAGCTCTTGCATCATATACTTTGCACCTATTAATGAAGAAATACATAGAGCATGCTAAAATTTGGTTTGCATAATTGATCTCTCTAAGGTCTAGATAATTTCTAGTATTGAGTTTGAACAACAAGGAAGACGGTGTAGAGTCTAATAATGTTTACAATATGTCTTTTATGTGAGTTTTGCTGCACCGCTTCATCCTTGTGTTTGTTTCAAATAAACCTTGCTAGCCTAAGCCTTGTATCGAGAGGGAATACTTCTCATACATCCAAAATCCTTGAGCCAACCACTATGCCATTTGTGTCCACCATACCTACCTACTACATGGTATTTCTCCGCCATTCCAAAGTAAATTGCTTGAGTGCTACCTTTAAAATTTCCATTCTTCACCTTTACAATATATAGCTCATGGGACAAATAGCTTTAAAAACTATCATGGTATTGAATATGTACTTATGCGTCTTATCTCTTATAAGTTGCTTGTTGAGCGATAACCATGTTCCTGGGGACGCCATCAACTATTTCTTTGTTGAATATCATGTGAGTTGCTATGCATGTTCGTCTTGTCTGAAGTAAGAGTGATTTATCATGATCAAATGGTTTGAGTATGCATATTGTTAGAGAAGAACATTGGGCCGCTAACTAAAGCCATGATCCATGGTGGAAGTTTCAGTTTGGACAACAAACCTCAATCTCTTATGAGAATATTATCTGTTGTTGAATGCTTATGCATTAAAGAGGAGTCCATTATCTGTTGTCTATGTTGTCCCGGTTGAAGGAGATATGCCCTAGAGGCAATAATAAAGTGGTTATTATTTATATCTTTATGTTTATGATAAATGCTTATATATCATGCTATAATTGTATTAACCGAAACATTAGTACATGTGTGATATGTAGACAACAAAGAAGTCCCTAGTATGCCTCTTAACTAGCTTGTTGATTAATAGATGATTAGTTTCATAATCATGAACATTGGATGTTATTAATAACAAGGTTATATCATTATATGAATGATGTAATGGACACACCCAATTAAGCATAGCATAAGATCTCGTCATTAAGTTATTTGCTATAAGCTTTCGATACATAGTTACCTAGTCCTTATGACCATGAGATCATGTAAATCACTTATACCGGAAAGGTACTTTGTTTACACCAAACGCCACTGCGTAAATGGGTGGTTATAAAGGTGGGATTAAGTATCCGGAAAGTATGAGTTGAGGCATATGGATCAACAGTGGGATTTGTCCATCCCGATGACGGATAGATATACTCTGGGCCCTCTCGGTGGAATGTCGTCTAATGTCTTGCAAGCATATGAATAAGTTCATAAGAGACCACATACCACGGTACGAGTAAAGAGTACTTGTCAGGAGACGAGGTTGAACAAGGTATAGAGTGATACCAAAGATCAAACCTCGGACAAGTAAATATCATGTGACAAAGGGAATTGGTATCGTATGTGAATGGTTCATTCGATCACTAAAGTCATCGTTGAATATGTGGGAGCCATTATGGATCTCCAGATCCCGCTATTGGTTATTGGTCGGAGTGAGTACTCAACCATGTCCACATAGTTCACGAACCGTAGGGTGACACACTTAAAGTTGGATGTTGAAATGGTAGTACTTGAATATGGAATGGAGTTCGAATATTTGTTCGGAGTCCCGGATGAGATCCCGGACATCACGAGGAGTTCCGGAATGGTCCGGAGAATAAGATTCATATATAGGAAGTCATATTCCAAGTTTGGAAATGATCCGGTGCATTTATGGCAGGTTCTAGAAGGTTCTAGAAAAGTCCGGAAGAATGGCACTTTGGAAAGTGGAGTCCCGAAGAGACTCCACTTGCATGACCAGCCAACCCTAAAGGGGAGGAGTCCAAGGTGGACTCCCCTAGGGTGGCCGGCCAACCCACCTCAAGGAAAGGTGGGAGTCCCACCTTGGGTAGGACTCCCTCCTTGAGTAGGTTTCCCACATATGGGAGGTTTTAGTGTTGGGGTCTTATTCGAAGTCTTGGACTAGAACTCTTGGGGCTTCCACCTATATAATGAGGGGCATAGAGAGGGGGCTGACCACTTCAAGCCTCAGCCTTGGCCGCACCCCTTAGAGGGCCGGCGCCCAACCCCCCTCTCTCCCCAAACCCTAGCGGTCTCTCTCCTCCACCACATCCCGCACGCTTAAGCGAAGCTCCGCCGGATTTCTCCACCACCACCGACACCACGCCGTCGTGCTGTCGGATTCAAAAGGAGCTACTACTTCCGCTGCCCGCTGGAATGGGGAGGTGGACGTCGTCTTCATCAACAACCGAACGTGTGACCGAGTACGGAGGTGCTGCCCGTTCGTGGCGCCGGAAGCGATCGTGATCAAGATCTTCTACGCGCTTTTGCAAGCGGCAAGTGAATGTCTACCGCAGCAACTAGAGCCTACTCTTGTAGGCTTTGGAATCTCTTCAAGGGTGAGACTCGATAAACCCCTCGTTGCTACCGTCTTCTAGATTGCATCTTGGATTGCGTGTTCGCGGTAGGAAAATTTTTGTTTTCTATGCAACGTTATCCTAAAGTGGTATCAGAGCCGTGTCTATGCATAGATGGTTGCACGAGTAGAACACAATGGTTTTGTGGGCATTGATGCTCTTGTTATCTTTAGTTTGAGTACTTTGCATCTTTGTGGCATAGTGGGATGAAGCGGCCCGGACTAACTTTACATGACCGCGTTCATGAGACTTGTTCCTCGTTCGACATGCAACTTGTATTGCATAAGAGGCTTTGCGGGTGTTTGTCTCTCCTACTATAGTGAAGATTCAACTCACTCTTCTATTGACAACAGTAGTATCACCGTTGTGGTTCATGTTCTCAGGTAGATTAGATCTTTCTCGAAAACCCTAAACCACGTAAAATATGCAAACCAAATTAGAGACGTCTAACTTGTTTTTGCAGGGTTTGGTGATGTGATATGGCCATAATATGATGATGAATATGTATGAGATGATCATTATTGTATTGTGGCAACCGGCAGGAGCCTTATGGTTGTCTTTAATTTTCATGTTGAGTAGTATTTCAAAGTAGTTGTAATAGTTGCTACATGAGGTGAACAACCATGAAGACGGCGCCATGAATCTTGACGCTACGCCGACGATGATGGAGATCATGCCCGTTGATGATGGAGATCATGTCCGTGCTTTGGAGATGAAGATCGAAAGCGCAAAGACAAAAGGGCCATATCATATCACATATGAACTGCATGTGATGTTAATCCTTTATGCATCTTATTTTGCTTAGATCGCGACGGTAGCATTATAAGATGATCCCTCACATTAATATCAAGATAATAAAGTGTTCTCCCCTCGTATGCACCGTTGCCAAGGTTTGTCGTTTCGAAGCATCTCGTGATGATCGGATGTGATAGACTCAACGTTCATATACAACGGGTGTAAGCCATGTTGCACACGCGGAATACTTGGGTTTGCTTGACGAGCCTAGCATGTACAGACATGGCCTCGGGACAACGGAAACCGAAAGGTTGAACACGAGTCATATGGATGATATGATCAACATGTTGATGTTCACCATTGAAGCTACATCATCTCACGTGATGATCGGTTTTGGTGTAGTGGATTTGGATCGTGTACCACTTAATAACTATGAGGGATGTTGTATTAAGTGAGAGTTCATTAGTAATTAGATTAAAACATGAACTAATTATCATAAACTTAGTCTGAGTAGTATTTTGAATTAATTTTGTAGTTTTGGCATCCGTTTACTACTATGCGCTAGTCTTGTAATTGAGATAGAAATACTGTTAAAATCTGACAAGAAACTTTACGGATTGGTACCGTATTGTTAAGAATCAAGAATTGATTAAGTCCTATTGCAAACTTTTAGTAAACCTCACATTGTTGATTCAAAAAGCTATAGTTTCAATTAGTACCTAAAGTTATCTTGTCTCCGTCAAACTTGAAGTTCAAATTTGTTTGAAAAGTAAGGAGCTGAAAATTTAGTTTTCAGAAATAATCAAGGTATGAGATATATGTGATATCTAAGACCTTATTGCAAGATGATAGAATATAATTTGGTGAGACTACATAAACTCAAAAGTTTTATGGGAATGTATGAAGGTTGAAGACGCCAGGCGTCACAATCCTCCAACTATTGGGGCACTAACGATATTCGCATATCCATGAAGTTATCATCCTTAGTATGCACCGTTGCTAAGACTCGTCGTATCGAAGCATCACGTGATGATCGGGTGTGATAGATTCTACGTGTGCATACAACGGGTGCAAGCCAGATTTGCACATGCGAATACTAAGGTTAAACTTTATGAGCCTAGCATGTACAGACATGGTCTCAGAAAGTTGTCATGAATTGATGGATAAAATTATGAGTGAAATTGTTCATCGTATTAAAAAGTTACTAATAGTGAAATCTAGAACACTTGTCATATGATGATCAACTTCAAAATAAGTACTTCAAGGTTATTGGTATTAGACCAACAAATCTAGAAGTTATTGATGTTGAAGTGTTTTTCTGAATAATGAGGAAAGCTAAAAGAGAAACTGCAAAAGATATTTTGGCAAAAAGAAAGAAAAGACTAGAAAGTCTAGCTCAGGTGTATATAAATGATATACATGTTATGGTTGTATTCCTAGTTAGGTCACACAATGAAATTCTTGGGTATTTGTACCATATTGGTTGGTATGAAGTGTCATACAAAACAACGCAATACAAGAATACAATGGCCTAAGTGACTGACAAGGAATATGATAGGAATGCATGACTAGAACAAAATAAAGTGTTATTATGTTCGTCGTTTGCATTCTATCTAGCCCTTAGAATTTATAATAAAGAACTTAATAATTGTTATTTTTCTCTGGTCAAATGAAAACAATGAGTTGTTCAAATTATGACATTACTCCATATACGATGGATAAGTTATTATAAATCTTAATGGTGAGACACACACACATAATACTGATGCTAAAATGCCATAAGGCAAATGATTTGAATTCCACTTATTTGTGGAACCGCCATTTAGGTCATATTGGAAAGGAACGCATGAAGAAACTCCATGCAAATGGATTATTGGAGTCATTTGATTTTTGAATCATTTGGCGCTTGCAAATCTTTTCAAAAGAGAATGACTAAAATACCGTTCATAGGCCAAGAGTTGAACGGGCAACTAACTTAGTGAAAAACATACATGATGATGTATGTGGTTCACTGGGCATAGTTGTGTGCGGGAGATTCTTCTACTTCATGAAAACTTTCAAACAATGAATTGAGTATATGTGGATATATTTGATAAGGAAGAAATTTGAAACATTTGAATGGATTCAAATAATTTTTAGCATGAAGTGGAAATCACCGTAATAGAAAAGTCAAATATCTATGATTGGATCATGGTGGAAATATTTGAATTACAAATTTTAGCGAACATCTAAGAGAGTTATGAAATTGTTCTACAACTCACGTTTCTTGGAGTATCATAGTGATGATGAAGTATCCAAGAGATGTATCCAAACTTTGTTGGATTAATGATGAGATAAAATAAATAAAGCCATTATATTTTTGTGGATTATGCTTTAGTGACTACCGCTTTTACACTAAATAGAGCATCATCATGATCCGTTGAAATGACACCATACGAGTTATGGCATAGGTAAGAAACCTGATAGTCTTTTCTTAAAATTTTGGTATGCATAGCATAAGTAAATAAGTTTACAACCAAAATCGGATGAATGTCTTTGTTGGTTATCCCAGAGATTTGATTGGGAATTCTTCCCACGAGACAAAGACAAAAGTGTTTGTCAATGTTTCTTATTTCCGAGAAATTGTTTCTAGTGAAGTATTTGAGTGGGAGGACAATATAATTTGATAAGGTTTATGAACCTGAGCATAATGATCAGAGTAGCGCAGCATCGGAATTGGTTTCGGAAGCGGCCACAACGATCATGGCTCCCATGACTACAAAGTGTTTTAGTCATGGAGATCGAAGTACATATTGAACCTTGTAGGTATGGTTTACTTTGTGATCAAATAAATGATTTGTTGACAAAGGATTGATTTTGAACAATGATAAACCAACTACAAACAAAGAAGTTATGATGGGCCCTGACTCCGTTAAAATGGCCATGCGCCATGAAATCCATAATAGATGAATACTTTTTGAAAGTAAATGGATCTATAGACTTGGATGAAATATCCTTGAAGAAGCTCGACTTGTCGAAAAATTGTTTACGACAAAGTTCAAAGAGTTGACTACGATAAGATTAGATCTTCCGTAGAAATGCTTATAGTCTATATGGATTATTCTAGTAGGATGGCAAAATACATTACTTATCAGAAGTATGTATTAAAGGTGTATACAAGATACAACCAAGAGTTTTGCTGGTCCGTGGAATATTAGATAGGTATACAAACTTCAATTTGATGAAGTGAGTATCGCGGAGTTTGAATCTTCACCAGATGAAATAGTCAAAGAGTTTTTGATTTCATCAGAGACGATGAAGAGGCTTGCATTTGCAAGAAATTAAGTGGGAGCGCTAAGACACATTTATTACACTTTATGTAGGTGACATATAGTTGGTTATAAATGATGTAATTATATACTTGATTAAAAGGTTTCATTGAGAAATTAATTTCAATGAAAGGATATGGACTGAAACATATCTAGTGTCAAGATCTATGAAGATAGATTGAAACACAAAATAAGTTTAAGTCAAAGTACATAGAATGGATATTGAAATAGTTCGATATAGAAATATTAAGAAGATGTTCTTGTCATGTGAAGTTTTAACAAGACTTGAGTGTATCTGACACTCAATGAGTAAAAACACATGAGTGATTATAGATCACGAATAATATGTACACAATCAGATATCCTATGCTCTAAGAGTGTTATGAGCATGATTCATGTGATAATCACTGAAAAACAGTAAGAATATTCTTGAGTACTTAAGAAGAACCAAGTATATATATATAGTTTTATATGGAGAAATGACAAAACAAATCGCTGTAAGGTGTTGCACCGATACTAATTTTGTCACATATGAAAATAAAATTTCAAATCTCAAATTAGACTAAGTGTTGTTTAAAAGGTAGCACAATAAGCTAGAAGTTGTCTATGCTAGATTTAGAAGAGTTCTAAATATTGTGACGGATTCTACAAAAGAAGGCAGAATATGTCATTGTTTTGACAATGACAAAGGATGTTAAGTCAAGAAATTCTTTGAGAACTTGGTGTAGTTCCGATAGTGTCAGAACTTTGAAGCTATATTGTGTGTGACAATATTAGTGACATATTTCAGACCGCGGAATTAAGGTTCCACCAGAAGACCAAACATATTTAATGCCGACTCATTTGGAAATGAGTGATGCGTTGAGACGCAAATGAATTACAAAATACATACGTTTCTGAACGTGTCAGATCCGTTGACTAAAACCTCTCCCGTGAGCAAAACATGATAAAGCACCGGAATGCCAAGATGTTATATCTTTACAAATGTTAACTAGATTATTGACTCTAGTGCAAGTGGGAGACTGAAGGAGATATGTCCTAGAGGCAATAATAAAGTGGTTATTATTTATATCTTTATGTTTATGATAAATGTTTATATATCATGCTATACTTGTATTAACCAAAACATTAGTACATGTGTGATATGTAGACAACAAAGAAGTCCCTAGTATGCCTCTTAACTAGCTTGTTGATTAATAGATGATTAGTCTCATAATCATGAACATTGGATGTTATTAATAACAAGGTTATATCATTATATGAAAGATGTAATGGACACACCCAATTAAGCATAGCATAAGATCTCGTCATTAAGTTATTTGCTATAAGCTTTCGATACATAGTTACCTAGTCCTTATGACCATGAGATCATGTAAATCACTTATACCGGAAAGGTACTTTGATTACACCAAACGCCACTGCGTAAATGGGTGGTTATAAAGGTGGGATTAAGTATCCGGAAAGTATGAGTTGAGGCATATGGATCAACAAAGGATTTGTCCATCCCGATGACGGATAGATATACTCTGGGCCCTCTCGGTGGAATGTCGTCTAATGTCTTGCAAGCATATGAATAAGTTCATAAGAGACCACATACCACGGTACGAGTAAAGAGTACTTGTCAGGAGACGAGGTTGAACAAGGTATAGAGTGATACCAAAGATCAAACCTCGGACAAGTAAATATCATGTGACAAAGGGAATTGGTATCGTATGTGAATGGTTCATTCGATCACTAAAGTCATCGTTGAATATGTGGGAGCCATTATGGATCTCCAGATCCCGCTATTGGTTATTGGTCGGAGTGAGTACTCAACCATGTCCACATAGTTCACGAACCGTAGGGTGACACACTTAAAGTTGTATGTTGAAAAGGTAGTACTTGAATATGGAATGGAGTTCGAATATTTGTTCGGAGTCCCGGATGAGATCCCGGACATCACGAGGAGTTCCGGAATGGTCCGGAGAATAAGATTCATATATAGGAAGTCATATTCCAAGTTTGGAAATGATCCGGTGCATTTATGGCAGGTTCTAGAAGGTTCTAGAAAAGTCCGGAAGAATGGCACTTTGGAAAGTGGAGTCCCGAAGAGACTCCACTTGCATGACCAGCCAACCCTAAAGGGGAGGAGTCCAAGGTGGACTCCCCTAGGGTGGCCGGCCAACCCACCTCAAGGAAAGGTGGGAGTCCCACCTTGGGTAGGACTCCCTCCTTGAGTAGGTTTCCCACATATGGGAGGTTTTAGTGTTGGGGTCTTATTCGAAGTCTTGGACTAGAACTCTTGGGGCTTCCACCTATATAATGAGGGGCATAGAGAGGGGGCTGACCACTTCAAGCCTCAGCCTTGGCCGCACCCCTTAGAGGGCCGGCGCCCAACCCCCCTCTCTCCCCAAACCCTAGCGGTCTCTCTCCTCCACCACATCCCGCACGCTTAAGCGAAGCTCCGCCGGATTTCTCCACCACCACCGACACCACGCCGTCGTGCTGTCGGATTCAAAAGGAGCTACTACTTCCGCTGCCCGCTGGAACGGGGAGGTGGACGTCGTCTTCATCAACAACCGAACGTGTGACCGAGTACGGAGGTGCTGCCCGTTCGTGGCGCCGGAAGCGATCGTGATCAAGATCTTCTACGCGCTTTTGCAAGCGGCAAGTGAACGTCTACCGCAGCAACTAGAGCCTACTCTTGTAGGCTTTGGAATCTCTTCAAGGGTGAGACTCGATAAACCCCTCGTTGCTACCGTCTTCTAGATTGCATCTTGGCTTGGATTGCGTGTTCGCGGTAGGAAATTTTTTGTTTTCTATGCAACGTTATCCTACACCGTTATGGATGTCTAAGTTGAGAATATTCAAAAGCGAGAAATCCAATGCGAGCTTTCTCCTTAGACCTTTGTACAGGCGGCATAGAGGTACCCCTTTGCGACACTTGGTTGAAACATGTGCTATGCTATGATAATCCATGTAAATCGAAGCTAATTAGGACAAGGTGCGGGAACTATTGGTATACTATGCATGAGGCTTGCAATTTGTAGGATATAATTTACATAACTCATATGCTTTATTACTACCGTTGACAAAATTGTTTCTTGTTTTCAAAACCAAAGCTCTAGCACAAATATAGCAATCGATGCTTTCCTCTTTGAAGGACCTTTCTTTTACTTTTATGTTGAGTTAGTTCACCTATCTCTCTCCACCTCAAGAAGCAAACACTTGTGTGAACTGTGCATTGATTCCTACATACTTGCATATTGCACTTGTTATATTACTTTACATTGACAATATCCATGAGATATACATGTTACAAGTTGAAAGCAACCGTTGAAACTTCATCTTCCTTTGTGTTGCTTCAATACCTTTACTTTGAATTATTGCTTTATGAGTTAACTCTTATGCAAGACTTATTGATGCTTGTCTTGAAGTACTATTCATGAAAAGTCTTTGCTTTATGATTCAATTGTTTACTCATGTCATTTAAATTGTTTTGATCGCTGCATCCATTACATATGCTTACAATAGTATGATCAAGGTTATGATGGCATGTCATTCCAGAAATTATCTTTGTTATTGTTTACCTGCTCGGGACGAGCAGGAACTAAGCTTGGGGATGCTGATACGTCTCCGACGTATCGATAATTTCTTATGTTCCATGCCACATTATTGATGATATCTACATGTTTTATGCATACTTTATGCATTTTCCGGCACTAACCTATTAACGAGATGCCGAAGAGCCAGTTGCTGTTTTCTGCTGATTTTGGTTTCAGAAATCCTAGTAAGGAAATATTCTCGGAATCGGACGAAATCAACGCCCAGGGGCCTATTTTGCCACGAAGCTTCCAGAAGACCTAGGGGGAGATGAAGTGGGGCCACGGGGCGGCGCCACACTAGGGCGGCGCGGCCCAGGTGGGGCCCGCGCGGCCCTGCTGTGTGGGGCCCCCGTGAGCCCCCCGACTCTGCCCTTCCGCCTACTTAAAGCCTTCGTCGCGAAACCCCCAGTACCGAGAGCCAAGATACGGAAAACCTTACTGAGACGCCGCCGCCGCCAATCCCATCTCGGGGGATTCAGGAGATCGCCTCCGGCACCCTGCCGGAGAGGGGAATCATTTCCCGGAGGACTCTTCACCGCCATGGTCGCCTCCGGAGTGATAAGTGAGTAGTTCACCCCTGGACTATGGGTCCATAGCAGTAGCTAGATGGTTGTCTTCTCCTTATGTGCTTCATTGTCGGATCTTGTGAGCTGCCTAACATGATCAAGATCATCTATCTGTAATGCTATATGTTGTGTTTGTTGGGATCCGATGGATAGAGAATACTATGTTATGTTGATTATCAATCTATTACCTATGTGTTGTTTATGATCTTGCATGCTCTCCGTTATTAGTAGAGGCTCTGGCCAAGTTTTTACTCTTAACTCCAAGAGGGAGTATTTATGCTCGATAGTGGGTTCATGCCTCCATTAAATCTGGGACAGTGACAGAAAGTTCTAAGGTTGTGGATGTGCTGTTGCCACTAGGGATAAAACATTGATGCTATGTCCGAGGATGTAGTTATTGATTACATTACGCACCATACTTAATGCAATTGTCTGTTGTTTGCAACTTAATACTGGAAGGGGTTCGGATGATAACCTGAAAGTGGACTTTTTAGGCATAGATGCATGCTGGATAGCGGTCTATGTACTTTGTCGTAATGCCCAATTAAATCTCACAATACTCATCATGTCATGTATGTGCATTGTCATGCCCTCTCTATTTGTCAATTGCCCAACTGTAATTTGTTCACCCAACATGCTATTTATCTTATGGGAGAGACACCTCTAGTGAACTGTGGACCCCGGTCCATTCTTTTAATCGAATAAATCTACTGCAATACTTGTTCTACTGTTCTCTGCAAACAATCATCATCCACACTATACCTCTAATCCTTTGTTACAGCAAGCCGGTGAGATTGACAACCTCACTATTTCGTTGGGGCAAAGTACTTTGGTTGTGTTGTGCAGGTTCCATGTTGGCGCTGGAATCCCTGGTGTTGCGCCGCACTACATCTCGCCGCCATCAATCTTCAACGTGCTTCTTGGCTCCTACTGGTTCGATAAACCTTGGTTTCTTACTGAGGGAAAACTTGCTGCTGTACACATCATACCTTCCTCTTGGTGTTCCCAACGGACGAGTGCTTTACCGTCACAAGGAAGCTGCTACACGCCATCAGAGATCGCCTCCGGCACCCTGCCGGAGAGGGGAATCATCTCCCGGAGGACTCTTCATCGTCATGATCGCCTCCGGATTGATGTGTGAGTAGTTCACCCCTGGACTATGGGTCCATAGCAGTAGCTAGATGGTTGTCTTCTCCTCATGTGCTATCATTGTTAGATCTTGTGAGCTGCCTATCATGATCAAGATCATCTATTTGTAATGCTACATGTTGTGTTTGTTGGGATCCGATGAATATGGAATACTATGTCAAGTTGATTATCAATCTATCATATATGTGTTGTTTATGATCTTGCATGCTCTCCGTTGCTAGTAGAGGCTCTGGCCAAGTTGATACTTGTAACTCCAAGAGGGAGTATTTATGCTCGATATTGGGTCCATGCCTCCATTAAATCTGGGACAGTGACAGAAAGTTCTAAGGTTGTGGATGTGTTGTTGCCACTAGGGATAAAACATCAATGCTTTGTCTAAGGATATTTGTGTTGATTACATTACGCACCATACTTAATGCAATTGTCTGTTGTTTGCAACTTAATACTGGAAGGGGTGCGGATGCTAACCCGAAGGTGGACTTTTTAGGCATAGATGCATGCTGGATAGCGGTCTATGTACTTTGTCGTAATGCCCAATTGAATCTCACTCTACTCATCATGATATGTATGTGCATTGTTATGCCCTCTTTATTTGTCAATTGCCCAACTGTAATTTGTTCACCCAACATGCTATTTCTTATTGGAGAGACACCACTAGTGAACTGTGGACCCCGGTCCATTCTTTTACATCTGAATTACAATCTACTGCAAACATTGTTCTTTACTGTTCTTCGCATACAAACATCATTTTCCACACCATACATTTAATCCTTTGTTTACAGCAAGCCGGTGAGATTGACAACCTCACTGTTAAGTTGGGGCAAAGTATTTTGATTGTGTTGTGCAGGTTCCACGTTGGCGCCGGAATCCCTGGTGTTGCGCCGCACTACAATCCGTCACCAACAACCTTCACGTGCTCCTTGACTCCTACTGGTTCGATAAACCTTGGTTTCTTACTGAGGGAAAACTTGCTGATGTACACATCATACCTTCCTCTTGGGGTTCCCAACGGACGAGTGCTTTACCGTCACAAGGAAGCTACTTTCTGGTGCCGTTGCAATCCAACAACCACGTCAGCAGCCACTTTTCTGGCGCCGTTGCCGGGGAGATCAAGACACGCTGCAAGGGGAGTCTCCCACTTCCAATCTCTTTACTTTGTTTTTGTCTTGCTTTACTTTATTTTATTTACTGCTTTGTTTGCTTTCTTATTATCAAAAATACAAAAAAATTAGTTAATTGCTTACTTTATTTACTGTCTTGTTTGCGTTCTCTATATCAAAAACACAAAAAAAATTAGTTACTTGCATTTACTTTATTTACCTTTTGTTTATTTCATCATGTTTCCTCCTAAGTTCACTCTGAAAGAAATAACGGTAGGACAAGGGTCTATCATTGGAAGAGATAACATAGAAGAATTCTTCACTCATGTTAGTATGGTTGAAGATTTTGAAGATAGACACTTGGTAGAACTTGCTCCTACTTATGAAATTGCTGCTGCCTCTTTGGTACACATGTTGGAAGCTAGATTTGTTAATCTCAATCCTATAATGCAACATATGTTTCTTGCACTAGGTGATATGGATGAAGGAGAAAATAAAGATTTTGTTTTAGAAACCCTTCTTAAAGAATTTGGTGATGTAGCTAGAGAAGCTAGAAAAGTCTTTATTAAACATAAGATGCTTGGCTTTTATACCAATTTTGCTAATGCCCTTGAAAAGATGGAAAAAAATAGATTAAAGTACACTAATAAAGTTAATTGTGAGGGGGATATTAAAACATCAATACCTTGCAAGCTCTTAGGAATGTGCAAGGCACTAGAAAATAAATTTTGATTGGATTGTTCCTGAAAATTTGTTTGATGAGAATAGCAAGCCTAAGAGTAATGAAAAAGGAGCCTCTGAAACTTACATAGATAAGATACAATGCATAGTTGAGAAAACTCCAAACCTCGATGTTGATGCTTCACCTCTTGATAATACTTGATTCACACTTTCTGCGCCTAGCTGAAAGGCGTTAAAGAAAAGCGCTTATGGGAGACAACCCATTATTTTACTTCTGCACTTTTGTTTTATATTCGAGTCTTGGAAGTTGTTACTACTGTAGCAACCTCTCCTTATCTTTATTTTATTGCATTGTTGTGCCAAGTAAAGTCTTTGATAGTAAAGACGATACTAGATTTGGATTACTGCGCAGAAACAGAATTCTTACTGTCACGAAATTGAGCCGCCCCATCTGTAGGTAACTCAGAAAAATCTGCCAATTTACGTGAGTGATCCTCAGATATGCACGCAACTTTCATTCAATTTGAGAATTTTCATCTGAGCAAGTTAAGTGCTCCAGAAAAATTCGTCTTTACGGACTGTTCTGTTTTGACAGATTCTGCCTTTTATTTCGCATTGCTTGTTTTGCTATGTTTGATGGATTTCTTTGTTCCATTAACTTTCAGTAGCTTTGTGCAATGTCCAGAAATTTTAAGAATGATTATGTCACCTCTGAACATGTGAATTTTTGATTATGCACTAACCCTCTAATGAGTTTGTTTTGAGTTTGGTGTGGAGGAAGTTTTCAAGAATCAAGAGAGGAGGATGATATAATATGATCAAGGAGAGTGAAAACTCTAAGCTTGGGGATGCTCCCGTTGTTCATCCCTGCACATTTCAAGAAGACTCAAGCATCTAAGCTTGGGGATGCCCAAGGCATCCCCTTCTTCATCGACAACTTATCAGGTCACCTCTAGTGAAACTATATTTTTATTCCGTCACATCTTATGTGCTTTACTTGGAGCGTCTTTATGTTTTATTTTCGTTTTGTTTGAATAAAATCGGATCCTAGCATTCTTTGTGTGGGGGAGAGACACGCTCCGCTGTTGCATATGAACACATGTGTTCTTAGCTTTACTCTTAATGTTCACGGTGAAGGTTGAAACTGCTTCATTCATTGTTATATGGTTGGAAACAGAAAATGCTTCATGTGGTAATTGGTATAGCGTCTTGAATAATTTGATACTTGGCAATTGTTGTGCTCAAATAGATCATGTTTAAGCTCTTGCATCATGTACTTTGCACCTATTAATGAAGAACTACCATAGAGCTTGTTGACATTTGGTTTGCATGATTGGACTCTCTAAAGTCTAGATATTTTCTGGTGAGGATTTGAACAACAAGGAAGACAGTGTAGAGTCTTATAATGCTTGCAATATGTTCTCATGTAAGTTTTGCTGTACTGGTTCATGCTTGTGTTTGCTTCAAACAACCTTGCTAGCCTAAGCCTTGTATTGAGAGGGATTACTTCTCGTGCATCCAAATCCTTGAGCCAAATACTATGCCATTTGTGTCCACCATACCTACCTACTACATGGTATTTCTCTGCCATTCCAAAGTAAATTGCTTGAGTGCTACCTTTAAAATTCCATTCTTTGTCTTTGCAATATATAGCTCATGGGAAAAATAGCTTAAAAAACTATTGTGGTATTGAATATGTACTTATGTATCTTATTTCTTATAAGTTGCTTGTTGAGCGGTAACCATGTTCCTGGGGACGCCATCAACTATTTCACCTTTGTTGAATATCGTGTGAGTTGCTATGCATGTTCGTCTTGTCTGAAGTAAGGGTGATTTATCATGAACAAATGTTTTGAGTATGCATATTGTTAGAGAAGAACATTGGGCCGCTAACTAAAGCCATGATCCATGGTGGAAGTTTCAGTTTGGACAACAATCCTCAATTTCTTATGAGAATATTATCTGTTGTTTAATGCTTATTGATGTCTACGCACGCTTCTATTCCTGTAGATAGTGTTGGGCCTCCAAGAGCAGAGGTTTGTAGAACAACAGCATGTTTCCCTTAAGTGAATCACCCAAGGTTTATCGAACTCAGGGAGGTAGAGGTCAAAGATATCCCTCTCAAGCAACCCTGCAATTACGATACAAGAAGTCTCTTGTGTCCCCAACACACCTAATACACTTGTCAGATGTATAGGTTCACTAGTTCGGCGAAGAGATAGTGAAATACAAGTAATATGGATGATTGTAAGTAGTAATTGCAATCTGAAATAAAAATGGCAGCAAGCGAACATGTAACAGAACTTGTTGGAAACGGTGTTTCAATGCTTAGAAACAAGGCCTAGGGATCATACTTTCACTAGTGGACACTCTCAACAATGATATCATTAAGGAATATAAATATAAGCACTTCACTATGCTATTCTGAACTACTATCTGGCGGGATAACGAACACTAATTCACCGTGTAGGGTTGCAAAAGCAAACCTTAAAGATGTATTCCCAAGTACTAATAAACACCCCACGCTGTCACTATGAGCATTCATAGGAGGTACTAACACACCACAATTTCATAGAGACATCCAACTCAAATCATAACTCATTGAACAAGTATTCTGTGAAATATAGTCTAAGAGACCCACACGGTGCACACACTGTCACCTTTACACACGTGGGACGAGGAGTCTCCGGAGATCACATAAGTAAAACCCACTTGAATAGCATAACGACATCTAGATTACAAATCTCATCATATGGATCTCAATCATGCAAGGCAGCTCATGAGATCATTGTATTGAAGTACATGGGAGAGAGAGATGAACCACATAGCTACCGGTAGAGCCCTTAGCCTCGAGGGAGAACTACTCCCTCCTCATCATAGGAGACAACAGCGGCGTTGAAGATGGCGGTGGTGTCGATGGAGATGCCTTCCGGGGGCACTTCCCCGTCCCGGCGGCGTGCCGGAACAGAGACTTATGTCCCCCGAATCTTGGCTTCGCGATGGCGGTGGCTGCGTAACTTTTCTCATCTCGTGGCTTATGTTTTTAGGGTTTTCGAGTCGGAGAGAATATATAGGCGGAAGGGCAGCCTCGGAGGGGTCCTGGGGGACCCACACCATAGGTGGGCGCGCCCCCCCTTGGCCGCGCCGCCATGTGGGGTGGGGCCCCCTTGGCTCCCCTCTGGACCCTCTTCGGTGCTCTAGAACCTTCTGAGAAATATAAGATCGTGGGCGTTGATTTCGTCCAATTCCGAGAATATTTCCTTTGTAGGATTTCTGAAACCAAAAACAGCAGAAAACAGGAACTAGCACTTCGGCATCTTGTTAATAGGTTAGTGCCGGAAAATGCATCAAAACGATATAAAGTATGAATAAAACATGTAGGTATTGTCATAAAACTAGCATGAAACATAAGAAATTATAGATACGTTTGAGACGTATCAAGCATCCCCAAGCTTAGTTCCTACTCGCCTTCGAGTTGGTAAACGATAACAAGGATAATTTCTGAAGTGACATGCTACTTACATAATCTTGATCATACTATTGTAAAGCATATGAGATGAATTGAAGTGATTCAAAGCAATGGTAAAGATAATGACTAAACAACTGAATCATATAGCAAAGACTTTTCATTAATAGTACTTTCAAGGCAAGCATCAATAAGTCTTGCATAAGAGTTAACTCATAAAGCAATAAATTCTTAATAGAAGGTTTTGAAGCAACACAAAGGAAGATTTAAGTTTCAGCAATTGCTTTCAACTTTCAACATGTATATCTCAGGGATAATTGTCAACACGAAGTAATATGATGAGTGCAAATAAGCAAGTATGTAGGAATCAATGCACACAGTTGACACAAGTGTTTGCTTCTAAGATAGAAAGAAGTAGGTAAACTGACTGAACATAAAGTAAAAGAATGGCCCTTCGCAGAGGGAAACATGGATTGCTATATTTGTGCTAGAGCTTTTATTTTGAAAACATAGAAACAATTTTGTCAACGGTAGTAATAATTCATATGTGTTATGCATAAGATGTCTTATAAGTTGCAAGCCTCATGCATAGATTACCAATAGTGCCCGCACCTTGTCGTAATTAGCTTGAATTTACATGGATTATCATTGCATAGCATATGTTTCAACCAAGTGTCACAAAGGGCTACCTCTATGCCGCCTGTACAAAGGTCTAAGGAGAAAGTTTGCATTGGATTTCTCGGTTTTGATTATTCTCAACTTAGACATCCATACCGGGACAACATAGAAAACAGATAATGGACTCCTCTTTAATGCATAAGCATTCAGCAACAAATAATATTCTCATGAGAGATTGAGGATTGTTGTCCAAACTGAAACTTCCACCATGGATCATGGCTTTAGTTAGCGGCCCAATGTTCTTCTCTAACAATATGCATACTCAAACCATTTGATCATGATAAATCACCCTTACTTCAGACAAGACGAACATGCATAGAAACTCACACGATATTCAACAAAGGGGAAATAGTTGATGGCGTCCCCAGGAACATGGTTACCGCTCAACAAGCAACTTATAAGAAATAAGATACATAAGTACATATTCAATACCACAATAGTTTTAAGCTATTTTTCCCATGAGCTATATATTGCAAAGACAAAGAATGGAATTTTAAAGGTAGAACTCAAGCAATTTACTTTGGAATGGCAGAGAAATACCATGTAGTAGGTAGGTATGGTGGACACAAATGGCATAGTTTTTGGCTCAAGGATTTTGGATGCACGAGAAGTAATCCCTCTCAATACAAGGCTTAGGCTAGCAACGTTGTTTGAAGCAAACACAAGTATGAACCGGTACAGCAAAACTTACATAAGAACATATTGCAAGCATTATAAGACTCTACACCGTCTTCCTTGTTGTTCAAACACTTTTACCAGAAAATATCTAGACTTTAGAGAGACCAATCATGCAAACCAAATTTCAACAAGCTCTACAGTAATTCTCCACTAATAGTTTCAAACTACATGATGCAAGAGCTTAAACATGATCTATTTGAGCACAACAATTGCCAAGTATCAAATTATTCAAGACGTTATACCAATTACCACATGAAGTATTTTCTGTTTCCAACCATATAACAATGAACAAAGCAGTTTCAACCTTCGCCATGAACATTAAAAGTAAATCTAAGAACACCAGTGTTCATATGAACGAGCAGAGCGTGTCTCTCTCCCACATAAGCATGAATCTATTCAGAGAACTAGGATAACAAAACGAAAATAAAATCACACAGACGCTCCAAGTAAAGCACATAAGATGTGACGGAATTAAAATATAGTTTCACTAGAGGTGACCTGATAAGTTGTTGATGAAGAAGGGGATGCCTTGGGCATCCCCAAGCTTAGATGCTTGAGTATTCTTGAAATATGCAGGGATGAACCACGGGGGCATCCCCAAGCTTAGAGTTTTCACTCTCCTTGATCATATTGTATCATCCTCCTCTCTTGATCCTTGAAAACTTCCTCCACACCAAACTCAAAACAAACTCAGTAGAGGGTTAGTGCATAATCAAAAGTTCACATATTCAGAGGTGACATAATCATTCTTAACACTTCTGGACATTGCACAAAGCTACTGAAAGTTAATGGAACAAAGAAATCCATCAAACATAGCAAAATAGGCAATGCGAAATAAAAGGCAGAATCTGTCAAAACAGAACTACGTAAAGACGGATTTTTCTGGGGCACTTAAGTTGCTCAGATGAAAATGCCCAAATTGAATGAAAGTTGCGTACATATTTGAGGATCACGCACGTAAATTGGCAGATTTTTCTGAGTTACCTACAGACGGGGCTACTCAATTTCGTGACAGCAAGAAATCTGTTTCTGCGCAGTAATCCAAATCTAGTATCATCTTTACTATCAAAGACTTTACTTGGCAAAACAATGCAATAAAGTAAAGATAAGGAGAGGTTGCTACAGTAGTAACAACTTCCAAGACACAACAAAACAGTAGCAAAATGAAAACATGGGTTATCTCCCAAGAAGTGCTTTCTTTATAGCCATTAAGATGGGCTCAGTAATTTTAATGATGCTCGCACAAGAAATAAGAGTTGAAGCAAAAGAGAGCATCAAAAGCAAATAAGAAACACTTTTAAGTCTAACCCACTTCCTATGAAAAGGAGTCTTGTACACAAATAAATTCATGTAGAACAAAGTGACAAGCATAGGAAGATAAAACACAAGTAACTTCAAAATTTTCAGCATGTAGAGAGGTGTTTTAGTAACATGAAAATTTCTACAACCATATTTTCCTCTCTCACAATAATTTCCAGTAGCATCATGAACAAACTCAACAATATAACTATCACATAAAGCATTCTTATCATGAGTCTCATGCATAAAATAATTACTACTCCCAACATAAGCATAGTCATTCTTATTAATTGTAGTGGGAGCAAATTCAACAAAGTAGCTATCATTATTATTCTCATCATGAAATATAGGAGGCATAGTATAATCATAATAAACTTCATCCTCCATAGTAGGTGGCACCAAAATACCACGATCATTATAATCATCATAAATGGGAGGCAAAGTATCATCAAAGTAAATTTACTCCTCCTTGCTTGGGGGACTAAAAATATCATGCTCATCAAAACCAGCTTCCCCAAGCTTAGAATTTTCCATAGCATTAGCAACAATGGTGTTCAAAGCATTCATACTAATAACATTGCCATTAGCATGCATATAAAGTTCCATAGGTTTTTTAATTTTCTCTTCAAACACCTCATGTCCTAACTCAAGATAAATACTATAAAGATCTGTAATTTTTTTGTTGTTTTCCATTAAGCCTAACTAGTGAAATAAAAACAAGAAACAAAAAGATATAATTGCAGAATCTAAAGAAAATAGCTTCGAGCAATCACACACCAGCAACAGTGCTAGGAAATAGCTTAGTAGTCGAAGGATGTGAATACCTTTTACCTTACCTCCCCGGCAACGGCGCCAGAAAATAGCTTGATGTCTACACACGCTTCTATTACTGTAGACAGTGTTGGGCCTCCAAGAGCAGAGGTTTGTAGAACAGCAGCAAGTTTCCCTTAAGTGAATCACCCAAGGTTTATCGAACTCAGGCAGGTAGAGGTCAAAGATATCCATCTCAAGCAGCCCTGCAATTACGATACAAGAAGTCTCTTGTGTCCCCAACACACCTAATACACTTGTCAGATGTATAGGTGCACTAGTTCGGCGAAGAGATAGTGAAATACAAGTAATATGGATGATTGTAAGTAGTAATTGCAATCTGAAATAAAAATGGCAGCAAGCGAACATGTAACAGAACTTGTTGGAAACGGTGTTTCAATGCTTAGAAACAAGGCCTAGGGATCATACTTTCACTAGTGGACACTCTCAACAATGATATCATAAAGGAATATAAATATAAGCACTTCACTATGCTATTCTGAACTACTCTCTGGCGGGATAACGAACACTAATTCACCGTGTAGGGTTGCAAAAGCAAACCTTAAAGATGTATTCCCAAGTACTAATAAACACCCCACGCTGTCACTGTGAGCATTCATAGGAGGTACTAACACACCACAATTTCATAGAGACATCCAAATCAAATCATAACTTAGTGAACAAGTATTTTGTGAAATATAGCCTAAGAGACCCACACGGTGCACACACTGTCACCTTTACACACATGGGACGAGGAGTCTCCGGAGATAAACATAAGTAAAACCCACTTGAATAGCATAACGACATCTGGATTACAAAGCTCATCATATGGATCTCAATCATGCAAGGCAGCTCATGAGATCATTGTATTGAAGTACATGGGAGAGAGAGATGAACCACATAGCTACCGGTAGAGCCCTTAGCCTCGAGGGAGAACTACTCCCTCCTCATCATAGGAGACATCAGCGGCGATGAAGATGGCGGTGGTGTCGATGGAGATGCCTTCCGGGGCACTTCCCCGTCCCGGCAGCGTGCCGGAACAGAGACTTCTGTCCCCCGAATCTTGGCTTCGCGATGGCGGCGGCTGCGTAAGTTTTCTCATCTCGTGGCTTATGTTTTTAGGGTTTTCGAGTCGGAGAGAATATATAGGCGGAAGGGCAGCCTCGGAGGGGTCCTGGGGGACCCACACCATAGGGGGCGCCCCCCCTGGCCGCGCCGCCATGTGGGGTGGTGCCCCCTTGGATCCCCTCTAGTCCCTCTTCGGTGCTCTGGAACTTTCCGAGAAATATAAGATCGTGGGCGTTGATTTCGTCCAATTCCGAGAATATTTCCTTTGTAGGACTTCTGAAACCAAAAACAACAGAAAACAGGAACTGGCACTTCGGCATCTCGTTAATAGGTTAGTGCCGGAAAATGCATCAAAACGATATAAAGTATGAATAAAACATGTAGGTATTGTCATAAAACTAGCATGGAACATAAGAAATTATAGATACGTTTGAGACGTATCACTTATGCATTAAAGAGGAGTCCATTATCTATTGTCTATGTTGTCCCGGTATGGATGTCTAAGTTGAGAATAATCAAATGCGACAAATCCAATGCGAGCTTTCTCCTTAGACCTTTGTACAGACGGCATAGAGGTACCCCTGTGTGACACCAGGTTGAAACATATGCTATGCAATGATAATCCATGTAAATCCAAGCTAATTAGGACAAGGTGCGGGCACTATTGGTAATCTATGCATGAGGCTTGCAACTTATAGGATGTCTTATACATAACACATATGAATTATTACTACCGTTGACAAAATTGTTTCTATGTTTTCAAAATAAAAGGTCTAGCACAAATATAGCAATCCATGCTTCCCTCTGTGAAGGGCCATGTTGACGCGTAAACTACACGCCCGTTGGGAACCCCAAGTGGAAGGTGTGATGCATACAGCAGCAAGTTTCCCTCAGTAAGAAACCAAGGTTTATCAAACCAGTAGGAGCCAAGAAGCACGTTGATGGTTGTTGGTGACGGAGTGTAGTGCGGCGCAACACCAGGGATTCCGGCGCCAACGTGGAACCTGCATAACACAATCCAAGTACTTTGCCCCAACTTAACAGTGAGGTTTTCAATCTCACCGGCTTTCTGTAACAAAGGATTAGATGTATAGTGTGGAAGATGATGTTTGCAGAAAACAGTAGAACAAGTATTGCAGTAGATTGTATTCGATGTAAAAGAATGGACCGGGGTCCACAGTTCACTAGTGGTGTCTCTCCCATAAGATAAATAGCATGTTGGGTGAAAAATTACAGTTGGGCAATTGACAAATAAAGAGAGCATAACAATGCACATACATGTTATGATGAGTAGTGTGAGATTTAATTGGGCATTACGACAAAGTACATAGACCGCTATCCAGCATGCATCTATGCCTAAAAAGTCCACCTTCAGGTTATCATCCGAACCCCCTCCAGTATTAAGTTGCAAACAACAGACAATTGCATTAAGTATGGTGCGTAATGTAATCAATAAATACATCCTTAGATATAGCATTGATGTTTTATCCCTAGTGGCAACAGCACATCCACAACCTTAGAGGTTGCTGTCACTCCCCCAGATTTAATGGAGGCATGAACTGTGGTGACCCGGCATACCACTGCATGGTGTAGTATGCAAGTCTGATATAACACCAATGAAACACTGTTCCACTCGTATTATATCGCTCAGAGTTGTAAAACAGAAACATATGCGGGTCCAAGGCATGTCTATAGAATTACAACACAGACTCTTTACAAAAGATCCACACAGCCTCCTACTTTACAATGAGGTAAAACTGCAAATAAACTCCAGAAGAACGACTCGTGATCTAATCTTATCACCGACTCTATTTAAAGAGTATTTGACTAGCTAAAGAGGCTATGACTAGATTCTAGTTAAATAGGAGCTATGTTTAGGAAGCTGGTTCCCTTCTACTACTTTATTTAGGTTTTCTCCATGGTAGTTGTGGTGTTTGACTCTTCCGGCAGGTTCCTGTCCCCTTGAAGTATTTGTAGACTCCTCGATCTTCGAGTTGCACGGTAGATCCTCCTTCGATGCCTCCATATCTAAGCAGGGGATTTAAGAGTGGGATGAGGACGAGCGTACTCAACAAGTTCATTATAGGGAAGAGGTGTTTAATGCACTAGCTACAGCATTAGACCAGAAAGTCTAATACCAATGCAGGTTTTCATAACCATTTCTTCAAAAGGTTGCTTTTATTCAAAAGAACTATGTCCGCCAGCCTTCACCGGTTTACTAGAACTTCATGGAGCTCCTTTCCGGCCGCGTTCGCAGTTCCATATCCTGGAACAGGGAGTGACAGGTCACGATTCATTACACTCTGCAGAGGTGTGTTGCTTTACCCATAAGAGATCTTAACCTTGGTGCCAACCGGGCGTACACCCCGTCCACACTTCCTTTGGTGTGAGGGCCGGTATAAGGTCATAGCCAATCATATTTCTCCGCTACCTCATACACCCACCCTTTGCTGCAAACTCCGACCCTGGGTCCTCGCCGGTCCCATTATTCCCACTGACGGGTGGACCCCGACCACGACAACAGTTCAGGTCTCTACCATGAACTCCTTCGCCGGCAGCTGCAACCCATCATAGACCGCAATTACCGTGGGGACTTCATCGGGACCCCCACCCTACCACTTGTCCTCTCTTGGATCAAGGGTACCACTTGTCCTCTCTTGGATCAAGGGTCTACGGTAAAGCGCATCCGTTGATGTACAAGAGGTGGAAATACAATTGACTATTCCGTCCCACTCCAGATCTTATGGTTAACACGGGTATTACGGCACAAGAATCACTGGCGACATTTGTTTTTTAATCCTAGATGGATATAAACCCTTGCAATGGAACCTCCACCATATCAACACAATCCATGGTTCCATTGCCCACCACATAGTCATATTCATAGTTATGAAAATAGTGGTTTTGGTTTTTTATGCAATAGTGATAATCATAGTACTTTGCAAGTAATTTGATAAAGATACTCAAATGACATGAGCAAGTGATGAACTTGCCTTTCTTGACTGCAATATTATGCAGGCAAGGTCTTCGATACGTGATAACTCCAAATTCTGAAATACCATCATCGTCCGGTAAGGACAATGTTTAAAGAACTGGCAAAGATGCTATAATGCATAGTATGAGATGCAATCGTCCCGAGCGTAACCTAACCCCGATGATTTAGGATGTATAAGTTGTAAAGATTTCTTTAGGGTGTGTTGCACTTTTAGAATGGTTCTCAAACAAGGTTCTTATTAGGGTTTGGTTATATTAGCATCATAACCAAGTGATTTAAGACATCATAACAATCATACACATACAGAATAGTGATGGAATAATATGTAAAGAACATTTGTTAATTTTAGGGTTTACAGATCATGGTTGATGGTTACTTATACCATACTTCAAAGGAATAACTTTTGAAGAACATGTTGTTTAAGGAATAATGAGTATTGCAAAGAAGGATTAGGCTTCTAAGGTTTGATTGACATTTGTACTTCAAAAGAATAACTTTTGAAGAACAGGTTAAATAAGAACAAGAACTACTATAATTAGGAGCTATGGCTTCTTGGGTTTACTGATTAGATTCATTTAGTTTTCTAATAGGAACTAGTTGGGTTCTTAAACAGAATTGGTCTATATGTAGCAAGTATTAGATGGTTTATTACTATGGTTGATTATGGGTAACATATTAAAGGATGATGGTCAAAGTGTTGCTATAAGTTAGGGTTACGATGGCTTCACATTTACTTCACTAAGTAATGATTAATGGCTTCTAAACTAGAGGGTTTATCACTTCCTGAATAGGGTTCAGTGGAATAGGAGCATGTGATGTGTATTACTACCAAGATTGGTACTAGGGTTCATCATTATGGTTTCACTAGGGTTTGATGGTTGAGATTGATCCTAATGGTGTGGTATTTAGGATTGATGATCAATGGTGCTAACATATTATCAAGCTAGGGTTTGCTCCTAAGTGACACTAGTGGATCATATAGGTTTAATTAGAAAGCAGAGACATGAAATAATGATCACATGCGAATCGGTTTTATTTTAGTAGCTCACAAACATGGATTCATTTGTTGTTAAGTAGGGTTCTATGAGTATAGGTGAAATTCATATGATTATATGAGATAAACAACTAAGGTTTTAGAGTTGGTTCTTAATATGGAATGATCCCATAAAATAATGGGACCAAAGTTCTTACTTATATAAAAACTAGGTTTCTAATCTGTGATACAATTCTTAAATAAGAATTGGTAATAGGTTTGAAATCATTAATAACTTTGAAATAGAAATAATAATGAGTTTAACATTATATTATTTTTAAAAGAATAAAATATGATAAATACTATTAGGGTTTAGCATTTTAATTAATATTTGAAGTATTGATCAATTAGAATTTTCATATGGTGAAACATAATCATCAAGAAGTATTTGTTGTTTTATATGGCATCTTAAGGTGAAGTTATATTTAATATTTTCTTCATGTGAAGAATTGAAACAAGAATTTATCTATTTAGTTTTTAGGTTTTAATAATTTAAGATTTAAAAATTGGTCTACTAAAATTTTAGAGGCAATTCATATTGTTGTTCTTTTAAACTTTAAATATTTGTTTTCTATTTTATTTATTTATAAAGGTCATTTTCTGATACTTAATCCTATTTATTGTTTTTCTTTATATCTTCTTAAATGTTTAAAAGGTTTTTCTTTTCTAAAAAAAATTGACCCAATGATTTATTGGGTTGGCCCAATGGCCTGACCAACCAGGCCTGGCCCAAAGGCCCGAGTCGGTTGGGTCTAACCCAACCCGACCCCCACTCTCTCGCTCACCTCTCTCTCACACACGCACGCACACGGTCACCGCTTACCTCTTCTCCTTCGCGACCACCACGCTCCCGCGGCGGCGCCGCTCGCCCCCGGCCGCTCCTGGCCAACCCCGGCACTGGCGTGATGGGGCTTTTGCTCTCCTCGACGAACTCTACCACCTCCCCTAGGTTGATTTGGCCACTGTGGTCTCTAGCGGTCGCCTCGACCCCGAAACCCTAGCTCCGCCTCATGCCTACCTGGTCATCGCCGGCCGCTCCTGGCGTTGCCGTCTGTCGGCGCCGCCCCGACAAGATATTCGCCGCCGGCCCCCCACCACCTGGATGTTCTCTGCTCCTGCGCGTGGCTCCGCCATAGGAGTTGCTGCTGCCACCCACCGCCTCCTTGCTGCCTCCCCGTCGCTGGCCTCGAGCCCCAGCTCGACTACCCCGACGCCATTGACCTCCTCCTAGTTCCCCTGCTTTATTGCTGCTATGAGATGAACTGGTGGTGGCTCCTGATGGATGAATCGACGCCGGCAGGACGGCTTCGCTGACGCAACCCCGGCATCAACGAACTGGTGGTGCTGTCGCTGTCCTCACTGCATCCTCGACCTCGACGCCGGTGGGACGGTGCAGCGGACGCAACCCCGGCGTCAACGACTCTGGCTACTCTCTACTGCACTGTGAGCTACCCCACTCCCTTCTCTGTCTAAGATTACCATGTGGTGTGCATCAAGAACTTCTGCATATGTGTAATTGTGTCCCAAATATTGCATATTCTCTGTGTTGATATATGTTGTGGGAGTGATCTTGCTTGGATGATGTAATAATCAAGCATTTGTGTTGGACTTGGCTTTGTGACAGTTGGCTTGTCTCTGTAGATGCAAATTTTATTACTGTCCAGAGAGTATTGAGGTGTCTCAGTTCGGATGATTAGCTCATCCATGGCTTGCTGCTATCTTAAACTGTAAAATGTAACTATTGTTGCCTACAGGTTGGTGCATGGCTGGGTAGCTTGATTGTGAGCTTGTATGCTTATTTTGGGTGGCCTTACTACTGGCTATTTATATGATCCATTGATCATCTGATCGTATTATATTATGGCTATACCATTGATGTGTTACATTGGGATGCCTTGGTCTCTAGGAATTAATCCAGAGACAAGTTTATGTTACTGGTTGCTATATCTTTATATTTTTGATTGATTAAACTGATAAGAACAGATCTAGCTTGCTTCTTGTTTGATACACTGTTGGTGAATATGAACAGATGCTTGTGCTTGATCCTGTAGCCTTGCCAATGATGCAAAGGCTAAGGCTTTAATTAATACTAAGAATAGATACTGCTTGTGCCTTTTTATTTCTCAGTGATGAGACTAGCATAGCACTTCTATGCCATTCTGAGAGAAATCCATCTGTCTATCCTCCTAGGTGAAAACCTGGTAGAAGGGTAGTGAGATTGAACTGATTTATATTATTCCCCCGATTTACTTGATATGACTATGCAAAAGATAGGAATAGATACTGCAAGATCGGGTCTTTGAATTGCTACCTCCTGTACTTGGTAGCCTGTCTTCTGGATGCTGACTGCTTCTTGTGGTTAGCCTGCACCTGCTCTCTGCTTCTTCTTCTTCTTCCTAATGATCTAGCTACTGGTGGGCTGTTACCTGTGTTGTTCTATTGGATCATGAGGTGTTCTTGCTGTTCTAGCTACTGTACTGTAGCTGCTATGGTTGTTCTTGATATCCTGGCTCTGCTGAGGTGTGGGTGAGATACGACCAGCACAGCTGCTGGTGTTTGGCTTTTATACTGATGTTGTATGGTTGACAGCACATGACATGCATGTGTGGTGTAAGCTACTTGTGTGTGTGCTCCTTCCATCTAGTGTATGCTACAAAGTTGATCTTCTCTTCCTTGTGTAAGCAACGTCATGTTGCTCTTATCTCAAAATTTGGCTTTACTTTTGGGTACTGCCAAGTGGATTAATTGATTGGATGTGAAGTTACATGTATTTAAATTGATGGCTGAGACTTATTAATCAATATTTCTGGCTATGGATTCATCTTGACTAACTATTGTCAATGGTGGATTACTTAATTAAAACATGTGGGTTAGTTATAAATAGGAACTTGACTAGGTTAGAGGGATCAATTAGTTATCTTTTTTGCCTAAGATAAATTGATAAATGTTGCCTCCTGTCCCTTTGTTAAGATGGATCATAAAATGTTGCCTTGTCCCTTTTATTGTATGGATAAAATGTTGCCTTAAATCCTTGTTGCCTACTTGTCAGGAATGATCTAAAGTGATCCAAGTTTGATCCATGATATAAGTCTTGTTGCCAACAGATTGAGGTTGATCCCTCTAGCCACTATTTGGATACTAGGATAAATTCCTACTGTCTAATAGTTGAGTTCCAAAATTAAAATGCCTCATTTCATATGATGGCAACATTATAACCATAACCCAATATTTTCCCTTTTTCTTTGTTTTGTTTCTCTTATTGCAGGAAAAGAAGAAGATTGAAAGATTGGGAAGATCAAGATTTAGTATAGGAATTCTTTTTTATTCATTTGTAATCTTTCTATATTTCTATTTATGTGACTTGTAAATAGTTGGGTAATGATATTTGTAATAAAGTTTAAATCATTTATTCATTTGAATTATCAAATGTGTGTACTTTTATCTATAATAATTATATACTTGTTTAAATTTCAAATTCCAATTCAAATTCTTATTTGAATTTCTGTTTTCCATATTTGAATTTGAATTCAAATTGTTTCCCCCAAAACACATGAGTTAAGAAAGGTCATATCGAGATTTATCGCACCCACATCGAAGACTAACTCAATTCCACCGATGTAAGAGAAACCTCGATCCCTTTGGAGGTTTTAAACAAAAGCGCGAAAATTCCCCGGATTTTCTATGCATGAATGCAATGCACACATCTGTTTCCTCTCTTTTTGTAACCCCCAATTCTGGGATATTACAGTCTCTCCCCCTTAAACTAAACTTCATCCTCGAAGTTTGAACTCTCTCATGTTTCCAGAGTGTGGATCTGACTTATGCAGACTACGACTTCTCTCGAACTCCGTGGTGATCTCACTAGATATAATTGAATATATCCCTTGTCCAGATTCTTCCTGGAATCCATTAGGTTTTGTCTTACTTGAGCTTTCATACTTTTGAGTAAATATTATTCACTTTCTCAGGTTACAGTCCACTTCTTACTTCCTCGAGGTATAAACCTCGGCTTCTGGTCTGACATCCTTCTGAAAATAGTGTTCATAATCTTATGAAAATAAGATCGAACTTTCTCTCAGTTCAGACCTTCACCAACTATCTTGCTCAAAGTATTGATTCATATTGGATCCAACTGATCCCTCGCTCTCCCCCTTAAGGATGTCCTAATGGTTGCTAAGCTCATCTTCCCCAACCAACTAGCTCCTTGGTTAGGCTATATGTCTTTTCCTTGGCTTTCTATTGTACTTTTCTAGGATATCCTATTTGGATTGGTGGTGTACCCACATGGCTGTGAATACCAGTACGATATGTTAGTTGGTTATGCAACTATGGTTATTCCAACTTTACACAGGACAAGTATGTTGCCCACGAAAGCTTGAGCAATTTAAAGATATTATTCCTCAACTAATATTGTACTAAATGAAGAAGTTGGTTCAACATACTGATTGAGTCAGAACAAGTATGGTCAAAGTCCTATGCATCCGTCCTTGTGCTCCATCCACTTCCTTGTTCGAACTTCTTAGATGATGAGCTCCCCCGGTGGTTTGAAAATTGGTTCATTGCTTCATTAGATCTTCGTACCAGATATGGATCCGGGCATTCTGATTTCATATGACCTAGTTGTCCACATCCAAAACAGGTAATATCCTGTTGCGTGCAATCCTTGGCATAGTGACCTTTTCTTGCACAGTTATGGCATCGAACTTGACTATAAAACGGTGTGATTATCTCATCTCTAGTTTGGAAATTCATCTCTGACTGAGTTTGTTTTATCTGAATTGGTTGTGGTTCCAACCTGGCCTTCCGTTTTCTTTCATTCTTCACTTCTTCATAATCTTTCTCCAAAGTAATTGCAGTATCCACTAGCTCGTGGAACCTTGTGCATTTGGTTAGATTCAACTGCATTTTCAGGAATGGATTCATCCCTTTTAAGAACCTTTTTATCCTTTTCTCCTCTGTGTTCACATCCTCTGCTGCATAACGTGATAAACGATCAAACTCTACTAGATATTTCCATACCGACAAGTCATTCTGCTTCAAGGTCTCAAACTCTCTTCTCTTTAGTTCCATGATACTTTCAGGAACCTGGGCTTCTCGGAACTTCTTAAACTCGTCCCACGTGAAAACATGTCCCGAAGTTTGAATTAGAATCATGTTGTCCCACCATAACGCTGCTAGTCCTGATAGTAGATAGGTGGCATATCTAACCTTCTCTTCATCATTACACCGAACTGTATTTAATTTCCGCTCAGTGTCCCTCAACCAATCATCCGCATCCATAGGTTCTGGTGCGGTAGCAAAAGTCAGTGGATTGGTTTGTAGGAATTCTGTAAGACTCACTCCTTTTGGCCCTTCATTTCTGATACCTCCATTATTCTCACGTATCAGACGACTGAAAAACTCATTTTGTTGTGCTAAGTTTGCTGCTCTATCCTCAGCCATCCTTTCCATGTGCTCAAAGAATTCTTGCCCAAGCAGAACAGGGTTTGATGTTGACGATCTAGTGGCAGAGAATGCCTCTTCCATCCGCTTAGCTTCTCTTTCCTGACCTTCTTTTGCCTCCCTCTCTTCATGAGTCGTTACTATTTCCTCAGTTGATTGGTAACTCGTCTCCCCCTCACGCGATCCCATTTACCCTCTAGACCTGTAACATCAAGAAAGAACTCAATGATGCAACATGCATTTGCACACCAAGGTCAAACTTCATGCACAGATCTAGTCAATCAATGAAAATCCAATAAAATCCAAGAAGATTCAGCTTTGTGCTCATAATACACATCATTATATGCCTGAATGTAGTAGTTGGGTAGGACATCCCTAAACATCAGGATCAGATGTGTAGTATATAACACCACATAAGATAGGTTGTATCGTGATACTTAGCACGAATATATGGAAGTCTACTATTTGTCTCAACATTTACCTTAATTTCACAATTGCAATAAGATAAACTTGAAACAAGGTGGTCTAGGATAGTTAAGGTTAACCTAATCTTCTTTGGAATTACTAACTTAGCTTTCATTATGTTGAGGACTACTTCATATGGTATATCTTCTAGCATAGTTATTCTAAACACATAACTATTGGAATATAGCCCTATACTTCCAAGTGTTTCTATTGTAGAACTATGGTCATGATGTGCTTGGCACACTTCTTATTGTTTTGGAACACAATTCTTGCACTATTTGTTTAGCACTTGGCTTCTTATTGTACTCCTACTCAATACTTTAGATGTTCCACTTCATCACATAATGACTCTCAAGCGAATCATATATGATTAGCAACTCTACCATGTAGGTAGATATATATTAGTCCTATCACTCTTCCTTATCTCCCATGATTGACTCATCATGGTCTATACTACCTCATATCCGTTGTTTTTATCACTTACTATCAGTGGTTTCACATGTCTAGATAATTTTACTTACTCATTGCTTATCTGGTCTACATCTTCTATTAGGATATCTTAATTAACTTCATCACTTGATATAACTCCTATTACAGTTCTGGATAACTCTTACTTAACCATAACCTGTGTTGGTACACATCTTCCAATAGGATATCTTCCTTATGGTTGTATCCTCTCTTTGGACTACCATGTATTGTATACCAACTGTGATCTACTCATATATTGTTTTAGGGACTTAATGGTGTGCTCTATGTTTAGCTAACTAACTTAAGGAAGAAACATTGACTTAAGTGTGTCAGGATTATTCTCAAGTGAATATCCATCTCAAGTCATAAGAACTATTTAGTTTAGCTAAGACAACTACCTATAGACACTACCAAACCTATGGGTCTCCTTTAAAGGGTTTTAATCCTAGGTCAAAGCATTTGCTCTGATACCAACTGTGGTGACCCGGCATACCACTGCATGGTGTAGTATGCAAGTCTGATATAACACCAATGAAACACTGTTCCACTCGTATTATATCGCTCAGAGTGGTACAACAGAAACATATGCGGGTCAAAGGCATGTCTATAGAATTACAACACAGACTCTTTACAAAAGATCCACACAGCCTCCTACTTTACAATGAGGTAAAACTGCAAATAAACTCCAGAAGAACGACTCGTGATCTAATCTTATCACAGACTCTATTTAAAGAGTATTTGACTAGCTAAAGAGGCTATGACTAGATTCTAGTTAAATAGGAGCTAGGTTTAGGAAGCTGGTTCCCTTCTACTACTTAATTTAGGTTTTCTCCATGGTAGTTGTGGTGTTTGACTCTTTCGGCAGGTTCCTGTCCCCTTGAAGTATTTGTAGACTCCTCGATCTTCGAGTTGCACGGTAGATCCTCCTTCGATGCCTCCATATCTAAGCAGGGGATTTAAGAGTGGGATGAGTACGAGCGTACTCAACAAGTTCATTATAGGGAAGAGGTGTTTAATGCACTAGCTACAGCATTAGACCAGAAAGTCTAATACCAATGCAGGTTTTCATAACCATTTCTTCAAAAGGTTGCTTTTATTCAGAAGAACTATGTCCGTCAGCCTTCACCGGTTTACTAGAACTTCATAGAGCTCCTTTCCGGCCGCGTTCGCAGTTCCATATCATGGAACAGGGAGTGACAGGCCACGATTCATTACACTCTGCAGAGGTGTGTTGCTTTACCCATAAGAGATCTTAACCTTGGTGCCAACCGGGCGTACACCCCGTCCACACTTCCTTTGGTGTGAGGCCCGGTATAAGGTCATAGCCAATCATATTCCTCCGCTACCTCATACACCCACCCTTTGCTGCAAACTCCGACCCTGGGTCCTCGCCGGTCCCATTATTCCCACTTACGGGTGGACCCCGACCACGACAACAGTTCAGGTCTCTACCATGAACTATTTCGCCGGCAGCTGCAACCCATCATAGACCGCAATTACCGTGGGGACTTCATCGGGACCCCCACCCTACCACTTGTCCTCTCTTGGATCAAGGGTACCACTTGTCCTCTCTTGGATCAAGGGTCTACGGTAAAGCGCATCCGTTGATGTACAAGAGGTGGAAATACAATTGACTATTCCGTCCCACTCCAGATCTTATGGTTAACACGGGTATTACGGCACAAGAATCACAGGCGACATTTGTTGTTTAATCGTAGATGGATATAAACCCTTGCAATGGAACCTCCACCATATCAACACAATCCATGGTTCCATTGCCCACCACATAGTCATATTCATAGTTATGAAAATAGTGGTTTTGGTTTTTTATGCAATAGTGATAATCATAGTACTTTGCAAGTAATTTGATAAAGATACTCAAATGACATGAGCAAGTGATGAACTTGCCTTTCTTGACTGCAAGATTATGCAGGCAAGGTCTTCGATACGTGATAACTCCAAATTCTGAAATACCATCATCGTCCGGTAAGGACAATGTTTAAAGAACTGGCAAAGATGCTATAATGCATAGTATGAGATGCAACCGTCCCGAGCGTAACCTAACCCCGATGATTTAGGATGTATAAGTTGTAAAGATTTCTTTAGGGTGTGTTGCACTTTTAGAATGGTTCTCAAACAAGGTTCTTATTAGGGTTTGGTTATATTAGCATCATAACCAAGTGATTTAAGACATCATAACAATCATACACATACAGAATAGTGATGGAATAATATGTAAAGAACATTTGTTAATTTTAGGTTTTACAGATCATGGTTGATGGTTACTTATACCATACTTCAAAGGAATAACTTTTGAAGAACATGTTGTTTAAGAAATAATGAGTATTGCAAAGAAGGATTAGGCTTCTAAGGTTTGATTGACATTTGTACTTCAAAAGAATAACTTTTGAAGAACAGGTTAAATAAGAACAAGAACTACTATAATTAGGAGCTATGGCTTCTAGGGTTTACTGATTAGATTCATTTAGTTTTCTAATAGGAACTAGTTGGGTTCTTAAACAGAATTGGTCTATATGTAGCAAGTATTAGCAGGTTTATTACTATGGTTGATTATGGGTAACATATTAAAGGATGGTGGTCAAAGTGTTGCTATAAGTTAGGGTTACGATGGCTTCACATTTACTTCACTAAGTAATGATTAATGGCTTCTAAACTAGAGGGTTTATCACTTCCTCAATAGGGTTCAGTGGAATAGGAGCATGTGATGTGTATTACTACCAAGATTGGTACTAGGGTTCATCCTTATGGTTTCACTAGGGTTTGATGGTTGAGATTGATCCTAATGGTGTGGTATTTAGGATTGATGATCAATGGTGCTAACATATTATCAAGCTAGGGTTTGCTCCTAAGTGACACTAGTGGATCATATAGGTTTAATTAGAAAGCAGAGACATGAAATATTGATCACATGTGAATCGGTTTTATTTTAGTAGCTCACAAACATGGATTCATTTGTTGTTAAGTAGGGTTCTATGAGTATAGGTGAAATTCATATGATTATATGAGATAAACAACTAGGGTTTTAGAGTTGGTTCTTAATATGGAATGATCCCATAAAATAATGGGACCAAAGTTCTTACTTATATAAAAACTAGGTTTCTAATTTGTGATACAATTCTTAAATAAGAATTGGTAATAGGTTTGAAATCATTAATAACTTTGAAATAGAAATAATAATGAGTTTAACATTATATTATTTTTAAAAGAATAAAATATGAGAAAATACTATTAGGGTTTAGGATTTTAATTAATATTTGAAGTATTGATCAATTAGAATTTTCATATGGTGAAACATAATCATCAAGAAGTATTTGTTGTTTTATATGGCATCTTAAGGTGAAGTTATATTTAATATTTTCTTCATGTGAAGAATTGAAACAAGAATTTATCTATTTAGTTTTTAGGTTTTAATAATTTAAGATTTAAAAATTGGTCTACTAAAATTTTAGAGGCAATTCATATTGTTGTTCTTTTAAACTTTAAATATTTGTTTTCTATTTTATTTATTTATAAAGTCATTTTCTGATACTTAATCCTATTTATTGTTTTTCTTTATATCTTCTTAAATGTTTAAAAGGTTTTTCTTTTCTAAAAAAAAATTGACCCAATGATTTATTGGGTTGGCCCAATGGCCTGACCAACCAGGCCTTGCCCAAAGGCCCGAGTCGGTTGGGTCTAACCCAACCCGACCCCCACTCTCTCGTTCACCTCTCTCTCACACACGCACGCACACGGTCACCGCTTACCTCTTCTCCTTCGCGACCACCACGCTCCCGCGGCGGCGCCGCTCGCCCCCGGCCGCTCCTGGCCAACCCCGGCACTGGCGTGATGGGGCTTTTGCTCTCCTCGACGAACTCTACCACCTCCCCTAGGTTGATTTGGCCACTGTGGTCTCTAGCGGTCGCCTCGACCCCGAAACCCTAGCTCCACCTCATGCCTATCTGGTCATCGCCGGCCGCTCCTGGCGTTGCCGTCTGTCGGCGCCGCCCCGACAAGATATTCGCCGCCGGCCCCCCACCACCTGGATGTTCTCTGCTCCTGCGCGTGGCTCCGCCATAGGAGTTGCTGCTGCCACCCACCGCCTCCTTGCTGCCTCCCCGTCGGTGGCCTCGAGCCCCAGCTCGACTGCCCCGACGCCATTGACCTCCTCCTAGTTCCCCTGCTTTATTGCTGCTATGAGATGAACTGGTGGTGGCTCCTGATGGATGAATCGACGCCGGCAGGACGGCGTCGCCGACGCAACCCCGGCGTCAACGAACTGGTGGTGCTGTCGTTGTCCTCACTGCATCCTCGACCTCGACGCCGGTGGGATGTTGCCGCGGACGCAACCCCGGCGTCAACGACTCTGGCTACTCTCTACTGCACTGTGAGCTATCCCACTCCCTTCTCTGTCTAAGATTACCATGTGGTGTGCATCAAGAACTTCTGCATATGTGTAATTGTGTCCCAAATATTGCATATTCTCTGTGTTGATATATGTTGTGGGAGTGATCTTGTTTGGATGATGTAATAATCAAGCATTTGTGTTGGACTTGGCTTTGTGACAATTGGCTTGTCTCTGTAGATGCAAATTTTATTACTGTCCAGAGAGTATTGAGGTGTCTCAGTTCGGATGATTAGCTCATCCATGGCTTGCTGCTATCTTAAACTGTAAAATGTAAATATTGTTGCCTACAGGTTGGTGCATGGCTGGGTAGCTTGATTGTGAGCTTGTATGCTTATTTTGGGTGGCCTTACTACTGGCTATTTATATGATCCATTGATCATCTGATCGTATTATATTATGGCTATACCATTGATGTGTTACATTGGGATGCCTTGGTCTCTAGGAATTAATCCAGAGACAAGTTTATGTTACTGGTTGCTATATCTTTATATTTTTGATTGATTAAACTGATAAGAACAGATCTAGCTTGCTTCTTGGTTGATACACTATCGGTGAATATGAACAGATGCTTGTGCTTGATCCTGTAGCCTTGCCAATGATGCAAAGGCCGAGGCTTTAATTAATACTAAGAATAGATACTGCTTGTGCCTTTTTATTTCTCAGTGATGAGACTGGCATAGCACTTCTATGCCATTCTGAGAGAAATCCATCTCTCTATCCTCCTAGGTGAAAACCTGGTAGAAGGGTAGTGAGATTGAACTGATTTATATTATTCCCCCGATTTACTTGATATGACTATGCAAAAGATAGGAATAGATACTGCAAGATCGGGTCTCTGAATTGCTACCTCCTGTACTTGGTAGCCTGTCTTCTGGATGCTGACAGCTTCTTGTGGTTAGCCTGCACCTGCTCTCTGCTTCTTCTTATTCTTCCTAATGATCTAGCTGCTGGTGGGCTGTTACCTGTGTTGTTCTATTGGATCATGAGGTGTTCTTGCTGTTCTTGCTACTGTACTGTAGCTGCTACGGTTGTTCTTGATATCCTGGCTCTGCTGAGGTGTGGGTGAGATACGACCAGCACAGCTGCTGGTGTTTGGCTTTTATACTGATGTTGTATGGTTGACAGCACATGACATGCATGTGTGGTGTAAGCTACTTGTGTGTGTGCTCCTTCCATCTAGTGTATGCTACAAAGTTGATCTTCTCTTCCTTGTGTAAGCAACGTCATGTTGCTCTTATCTCACAATTTGGCTTTACTTTTGGGTACTGCCAAGTGGATTAATTTGATTGGATGTGAAGTTACATGTATTTAAATTGATGGCTGAGACTTATTAATCAATATTTCTGGCTATGGATTCATCTTGACTAACTATTGTCAATGGTGGATTACTTAATTAAAACATGTGGGTTAGTTATAAATAGGAACTTGACTAGGTTAGAGGGATCAATTAGTTATCTTTTTTGCCTAAGATAAATTGATAAATGTTGCCTCCTGTCCCTTTGTTAAGATGGATCATTCAATGTTGCCTTGTCCCTTTTATTGTATGGATAAAATGTTGCCTTAAATCCTTGTTGTCTACTTATCAGGAATGATCTAAAGTGATCCAAGTTTGATCCATGATATAAGTCTTGTTGCCAACAGATTGAGGTTGATCCCTCTAGCCACTATTTGGATACTAGGATAAATTCCTACTGTCTAATAGTTGAGTTCCAAAATTAAAATGCCTCATTTCATATGATGGCAACATTATAACCATAACCCAATATTTTCCCTTTTTCTTTGTTTTGTTTCTCTTATTGCAGGAAAAGAAGAAGATTGAAAGATTGGGAAGATCAAGATTTAGTATAGGAATTCTTTTTTATTCATTTGTAATCTTTCTATATTTCTATTTATGTGACTTGTAAATAGTTGGGTAATGATATTTGTAATAAAGTTTAAATCATTTATTCATTTGAATTATCAAATGTGTGTACTTTTACCTATAATAATTATATACTTGTTTAAATTTCAAATTCCAATTCAAATTCTTATTTGAATTTCTGTTTTCCATATTTGAATTTGAATTCAAATTGTTTCCCCCAAAACACATGAGTTAAGAAAGGTCATATCGAGATTTATCGCACCCACATCGAAGACTAACTCAATTCCACCGATGTAAGAGAAATCTCGATCCCTTTGGAGGTTTTAAACAAAAGCGCGAAAATTCCCCGGATTTTCTATGCATGAATGCAATGCACACATCTGTTTCCTCTCTTTTTGTAACCCCCAATTCTGGGATATTACATGAACCCACTATCGAGCATAATTACCCCCTCTTGGAGTTACAAGTAACGACTTGGCCAGAGCCTCTACTAACAACGGAGAGCATGCAAGATCATAAACAACACATAGATAGATTGATAATCAACATAGCATAGTATTCCATATTCATCGGATCCCAACAAACGCAACATGTAGCATTACAGATAGATGATCTTGATCATGTTAGGCAGCTCACAAGATCCAACAATGATAGCACAATGAGGAGAAGACAACCATCTAGCTACTGCTATGGACCCATAGTCCTGGGGTGAACTACTCACTCATCAATCCGGAGGCGACCATGGCGGTGAAGAGTCCTCCGGGAGATGATTCCCCTCTCCGGCAGGGTGCCGGAGGCGATCTCCTGAATCCCCCGAGATGGGATTGGCGGTGGTGGCGTCTCTGGAAGGTTTTCCGTATCGTGGCTCTCGGTCCTGGAACTATCATCGACGAAGACTTAAGTAGGCGATGAGGTAGGTCAAGGGGCGTCACGGCGGGGCCACACCACAGGGCCGCGCGGCCAGGGCCCAGGCCGCGCAGCCCTGGTGTCTAGCCACCTCGTGGCCCCACTTCGTGACTCCTTCGGTGTTCTGGAAGCTTCATGGAAAAAATAGGACCCTGGGCGTTGATTTCGTCCAATTCCGAGAATATTTCCTTACTAGGATTTCTGAAACCAAAAACAGCAGAAAACAGCAACTGGCTCTTCGGCATCTCGTTAATAGGTTAGTGCCGGAAAATGAATAATAATGACATATAATGTGTATAAAACATGTGAGTATCATCATAAAAGTAGCATGGAACATAAGAAATTATAGATACGTTTGAGACGTATCAAGCATCCCCAAGCTTAGTTCCTACTCGTCCCGAGTAGGTAAACGATAACAAAGATAATTTCTTAAGTGACAATGCTATCATAATCTTGATCAATACTATTGTAAGCACATGTAATGAATGCAGCGATTCGAAGCAATGGTAAATACAATGAGTAAACAATTGAATCATAAAGCAAAGACTTTTCATGAATAGTACTTTCAAGACAAGCATCAATAAGTCTTGCATAAGAGTTAACTCATAAAGCAATAAATTCATAGTAAAGGCATTGAAGCAACACAAAGGAAGATTAAGTTTCAGCGTTTGCTTTCAACTTGTAACATGTATATCTCATGAATATTGTCAACATAAAGTAATATAACAAGTGCAATATGGAAGTATGTAAGAATCAATGCACAATTAACACAAGTGTTTGCTTCTTGAGATAGAAGGAAATGGGTAAACTGACTCAACAATAAAACTAGAAGAAAGGCCCTTCACAGAGGGAAGCATGGATTGCTATATTTGTGCTAGAGCTTTTATTTTGAAAACAAGAAACAAATTTGTCAACGGTAGTAATAAAGCATATGTGTTATGTAAATTATATCCTACAAGTTGCAAGTCTCATGCATAGTATACCAATAGTGCCCGCACCTCGTCCTAATTAGCTTGGATTTACATGGATTATCAAAGCATAGCATATGTTTCAACCAAGTGTCACAAAGGGGTACCTCTATGCCGCCTGTACAAAGGTCTAAGGAGAAAGCTCGCATTGGATTTCTCGCTTTTGATTATTCTCAACTTAGACATCCATATCGGGACAACATAGACAACAGATAATGGACTCCTCTTTACATAAGCATTCAACAACAGATAATATTCTCATAAAAGATTGAGGTTTGTTGTCCAAACTGAAACTTTCACCATGGATCATGGCTTTAGTTAGTGGCCCAATGTTCTTCTCTAACAATATGCATACTCAAACCATTTGATCATGATAAATCACCCTTACTTCAGACAAGACGAACATGCATAGCAACTCACATGATATTCAACAAAGAAATAGTTGATGGCGTCCCTAGGAACATGGTTATCGCTCAACAAGCAACTTATAAGAGATAAGACGCATAAGTACATATTCAATACCACAATAGTTTTTAGGCTATTTGTCCCATGAGCTATATATTGCAAAGATAAAGAATAGAAATTTTAAAGGTAGCACTCAAGAAATTTACTTTGGAATGGCGGAGAAATACCATGTAGTAGGTAGGTATGGTGGACACAAGTGGCATAGTGTTTGGCTCAAGGATTTTGGATGCATGAGAAGTATTCCCTCTCGATACAAGGTTTAGGCTAGCAAGGTTGTTTAAAGCAAACACAAGTATGAACCGGTACAGCAAAACTCACATAAAAGAAATATTGAAAGCATTATAAGACTCTATACCGTCTTCCTTGTTATTCGACCCTTACTAGAAAATATCTAGACCTTAGAGAGACTAATTATGCAAACCAAATTTTAGCAAGCTCTATGTATTTCTTCACTAATAGGTGCAAAGTACATGATGCAAGAGCTTAAACATGAGCACAACAATTGCCAAGTATCACATTATTCAAGATATTATACCAATTACCACATGTAGCATTTCCTGTTTCCCACCATATAACAATTTAACGAAGCAGTTCAACCTTCGCCATGAATATTATGAGTAAAGCCTAAGGACATATTTGTCCATATGCAACAGAGGAGCGTGTCTCTCTCCCACACAATGAATGCTAGGATCCAATTTTATTCAAACAAAACAAAAACAAGAACAAACAGACGCTCCAAGTAAAGCACATAAGATGTGATGGAATAAAAATATAGTTTCACTAGAGGAACCTGATAATGTTGTCGATGAAGAAGGGGATGCCTTGGGCATCCCCAAGCTTAGACGCTTGAGTCTTCTTGAAATATGCAGGGATGAACCACCGGGGCATCCTCAAGCTTAGAGCTTTCACTCTTCTTGATCATATTGTATCATCCTCCTCTCTTGATCCTTGAAAACTTCCTCCACACCAAACTCGAAACAAACTCATTAGAGGGTTAGTGCATAATAAAAAATTCACATGTTCAGAGGTGACATATTCATTCTTAACACTTCTGGACATTGCACAAAGCTACTGAAAGTTAATGGAACAAAGAAATCCATCAAACATAGCAAAATAGGCAATGCGAAATAAAAGGCAGAATCTGTCAAAACAGAACAGTCCGTAAATACGAATTTTTTAGAGGCACCAGACTTGCTCAGATGAGAAAACTCAAAACTAATGAAAGTTGCGTACATATCTGAGGATCACGCACGTAAATTGGCATATTTTTCTGAGTTACCTACAGACTTAGTGACTCAATTTCGTGACAGCAAGAAAATTGTTTCTGCGCAGTAATCCAAATCTAGTATCAACCTTCTATTAGAGACTTCACTTGGCACAACAATGCAATAAAACTAAGATAAGGAGAGGTTGCTACAGTAGTAACAACTTCCAAGACTCAAATATAAAATAAAAGTATTGTAGTAAAATAATGGGTTGTCTCCCATAAGCGCTTTTCTTTAACGCCTTTCAGCTAGGCGCAGGAAGTGTGTATCAAGTGTTATCAAGAGATGAAGCATCAATGCATTGTATCTTATCTATGTAAGTTTCAGAGGCTCCTTTTACATTACTCTTAGGCTTACTATTCTCATCAAACAAATTTTCAGGAACAATCCAATCAAAATTCTTTTCTAGTGCTTCATGCATTCCTAAGAGCTTAATAGGTATCGGTACTTTAATCTCCCCGCCATTATTAACATTATTAGTGTACCTTACTCTATCCATATCCATCTTTTCAAGTGTTTTTGCGAAGTCGGTGAAAAACCCAAGCCTCTTATACTTAATAAAGACTTTTCTAGCCTCTCTAGCTACACCACCAAATTCTTTGAGAAGGGTTTCTAAGACAAAATCTTTCTTTTGTCCTTCTTCCATATCACCTAATGTAAGAAACATATGTTGCATTATAGGATTGAGATTGAAAAATCTAGCTTCTAACATGTGTACTAAAGAAGCAGCGCCAATTTCATAAGTAGGAGCAAGTTCTACCAAGTGTCTATCTTCAAAATCTTCAACCATACTAACATGAGTGAAATATTCTTCTATATTATCTCTTCCAATGATAGACCCTTGTCCTACCGGTATGTCTTTCAGAGTGAACTTAGGAGGAAACATGATGAAATAAGTAAAGTAAATGCAAGTAACTAATTTTTTTTTGTGTTTTTAATATGGCAAACAAGATAGTAAATAAAGTAAAACTAGCAACTAATTTTTTTGTGTTTTGTTTTAGTGCAGCAAACAACGTAGTAAATAAAAGTAAAGCAAGACAAAAACAAAGTAAAGAGATTGGAGGTGGAAGACTCCCCTTGCAGCGTGTCTTGATCTCCCCGGCAACGGCGCCAGAAATTAGCTTGTTGACGCGTAAAGCACACGCCCGTTGGGAACCCCAAGTGGAAGGTGTGATGCGTACAGCAGCAAGTTTCCCTCAGTAAGAAACCAAGGTTTATCGAACCAGTAGGAGGCAAGAAGCACGTTGAAGGTTGTTGGTGACGGAGTGTAGTGCGGCGCAACACCAGGGATTCCGACGTCAACGTGGAACCTGCACAACACAATCCAAGTACTTTGCCCCAACTTAACAGTGAGGTTGTCAATCTCACGGGCTTGCTGTAACAAAGCATTAGATGTATAGTGTGGAAGATGATGTTTGCAGAAAACAGTAGAACACGTATTGCAGTAGATTGTATTCGATGTAAAAGAATGGACCGGGGTCCACAGTTCACTAGTGGTGTCTCTCCCATAAGATAAATAGCATGTTGGGTGAACAAATTACAGTTGGGCAATTGACAAATAAAGAGAGCATAACAATGCACATACATGTTATGATGAGTAGTGTGAGATTTAATTGGGCATTACGACAAAGTACATAGACCGCTATCCAGCATGCATCTATGCCTAAAAAGTCCACCTTCAGGTTATCATCCGAACCCCCTCCAGTATTAAGTTGCAAACAACATACAATTGCATTAAGTATGGTGCGTAATGTAATCAATAAATACATCCTTAGATATAGCATTGATGTTTTATCCCTAGTGGCAACATCACATCCACAACCTTAGAGGTTGCTGTCACTCCCCCAGATTTAATGGAGGCATGAACCCACTATCGAGCATAATTACCCCCTCTTGGAGTTACAAGTAACGACTTGGCTAGAGCCTCTACTAGCAATGGAGAGCATGCAAGATCATAAACAACACATAGATAGATTGATAATCAACATAGCATAGTATTCCATATTCATCGGATCCCAACAAACGCAACATGTAGCATTACAGATAGATGATCTTCATCATGTTAGGCAGCTCACAAGATCCAACAATGATAGCACAATAAGGAGAAGACAACCATCTAGCTACTGCTATGGACCCATAGTCTAGGGGTGAACTACTCACTCATCAATCCGAGGCGACCATGGCGGTGAAGAGTCCTCCGGGAGATGATTCCCCTCTCCGGCAGGGTGCCCGAGGCGATCTCCTGAATCCCCCGAGATGGGATTGGCGGCGGCAGCGTCTCTGGAAGGTTTTCCGTATCGTGGCTCTCGGTCCTGGAACTATCATCGACGAAGGCTTAAGTAGGCGAAGAGGTAGGTCAAGGGGCGTCACGGGGGGCCCACACCACAGGGCCGCATGGCCAGGGCCCAGGCCGCACCGCCCTGGTGTCTGGCCACCTCGTGGCCCCACTTCATGACACCTTCGGTGTTCTGGAAGCTTCGTGGAAAATAGGACCCTGGGCGTTGATTTCATCCAATTCTGAGAATATTTCTTTACTAGGATTTCTGAAACCAAAAACAGCAGAAAACAGAAACTGGCTCTTCGGCATCTCGTTAATAGGTTAGTGCCGGAAAATGCATAATAATGACATATAATGTGTATAAAACATGTGAGTATCATCATAAAAGTAGCATGGAACATAAGAAATTATAGATACGATTGAGACGTATCATGCCATTCTTTTACTTTTATGTTGAGTCAGTTTACCTACTTCTTTCTATCTTAGAAGCAAACACTTGTGTCAACTGTGTGCACTGATTCCTACATACTTGCTTATTTTCATTCATCATATTACTTTGTGTTGACAATTATCCATGAGATAAACATGTTGAAGTTGAAAGCAACCGCTGAAACTTATATCTTCCTTTCTGTTGCTTCAAAACTTTCTACTAAGAATCTATTGCTTTATGAGTTAACTCCTATGCAAATCTTATTGATGCTTGTCTTGAAAGTACTATTCATGAAAAGTCTTTGTCATATGATTCAGTTGTTTATTCATTGTCTTAACCATTGCCTCGAATCACTTCATTCATCTCATATGCTTTACAATAGTATTGATCAAGATTATGATAGCATGTCACTTCAGAAATTATCCTTGTTATCGTTTACCTACTCGAGGGCGAGTAGGAACTAAGCTTGGGGATGCTTGATACGTCTCAAACGTATCTATAATTTCTTATGTTCCATGCTACCATTATGATGATACTCACATGTTTTATACACACTTTATGTCATTATTATGCATTTTACGGCACTAACCTATTGACGAGATGCCGAAGAGCCAGTTGCTGTTTTCTGCTGTTTTTGGTTTCAGAAATCCTACAAAGGAAATATTCTCGGAATTGGACGAAATCAACGCCCAGGGTCTTATTTTTCCACGAAGCTTCCATAAGACCGAAGGGGATACGGAGTGGGGCCACGAGGGCCCGTATCCATAGGGAGGCGCGGCCAGCATGGGGCCCACGCCTGCCTATGGTGTGGGGCCCCTGCGCCGCCTCCAACCATGCCCTTCCGCCTACTTAAAGCCTTCGTCGCGAAAACCCCTGTACCGAGAGCCACGATAAGGAAAACCTTCCAGAGACGCCGCCGCCGCCAATCCCATCTCGGGGGATTCAGGAGATCGCCTCCGGCACCCTGCCGGAGAGGGGAATCATCTCCCGGAGGACTCTTCATTGCCATGATCGCCTCCGGATTGATGTGTGAGTAGTTCACCCCTGGACTATGGGTCCATAGCAGTAGCTAGATGGTTGTCTTCTCCTCATTGTGCTATCATGTTAGATCTTGTGAGCTGCCTATCATGATCAAGATCATCTATTTGTAATGCTACATGTTGTGTTTGTTGGGATCCGATGAATATGGAATACTATGTCAAGTTGATTATCAATCTATCATATATGTGTTGTTTATGATCTTGCATGCTCTCTGTTGCTAGTAGAGGCTCTGGCCAAGTTGATACTTGTAACTCCAAGAGGGAGTATTTATGCTCGATAGTGGGTTCATGCCTCCATTAAATCTGGGACAGTGACAGAAAGTTCTAAGGTTGTGGATGTGCTGTTGCCACTAGGGATAAAACATCAATGCTTTGTCTAAGGATATTTGTGTTGATTACATTACGTACCATACTTAATGCAATTGTCTGTTGTTTGCAACTTAATACTGGAAGGGGTGCGGATGCTAACCCGAAGATGGACTTTTTAGGCATAGATGCTAGTAGAGGCTCTGGCCAAGTTGATACTTGTAACTCCAAGAGGGAGTATTTATGCTCGATAGTGGGTTCATGCCTCCATTAAATCTGGGACAGTGACAGAAAGTTCTAAGGTTGTGGATGTGCTGTTGCCACTAGGGATAAAACATCAATGCTTTGTCTAAGGATATTTGTGTTGATTACATTACGTACCATACTTAATGCAATTGTCTGTTGTTTGCAACTTAATACTGGAAGGGGTGCGGATGCTAACCCGAAGATGGACTTTTTAGGCATAGATGCATGCTGGATAGCGGTCTATGTACTTTGTCGTAATGCCCAATTGAATCTCACTCTACTCATCATGATATGTATGTGCATTGTTATGCCCTCTTTTTTTGTCAATTGCCCAATTGTAATTTGTTCACCCAACATGCTATTTCTTATTGGAGAGACACCACTAGTGAACTGTGGACCCCGGTCCATTCTTTTACATCTGAATTACAATCTACTGCAAACATTGTTCTTTACTGTTCTTCGCATACAAACATCATTTTCCACACCATACATTTAATCCTTTGTTTACAGCAAGCCGGTGAGATTGACAACCTCATTGTTAAGTTGGGGCAAAGTATTTTGATTGTGTTGTGCAGGTTCCACGTTGGCGCCGGAATCCCTGGTGTTGCGCCGCACTACACTCCATCACCAATAACCTTCACGTGCTCCTTGACTCCTACTGTTTCGATAAACCTTGGTTTCTTACTGGGGGAAAACTTGCTGCTGTACACATCATACCTTCCTCTTGGGGTTCCCAACGGACGAGTGCTTTACCGTCACAAGGAAGCTACTTTCTGGTGCCGTTGCAATCCAACAACCACGTCAGCAGTGATCTCTGCTAGATTTTTTTACTTCAAGGTGAAAATGTCTTGGCTGGACATATTATGGAATTAAAAGATCATTCTATTTTAGTGGGTGAATGTGTTGGTCCCCTCTTCTCGGAGCAAAGTGCTGGTTCCTCCAACATAGCTCTGGTGGATGATATCTCTGCCCATGGATCTGATTTATCCAACAACCCAAGAAGTTTTGTGAAAGTGGTGAAATCTTCGAGACCTTTGAATGTCTCCTCTCTACCAGAATATCCTCCTGTTCGATGGAAGGCTACTTGTTCTTCTTTTCATAATGGCTCTTGTTCTATTCAAGCTTTTCTTCTGTTGAGGCCTCAAGCCAAAAGATTGGTTCTCCTAGATATACATGAAGAAGTTTTGGATGCTAGATTTCTTTTGGAAAATGAAAGGGTTCATTCTGGACTAATGTTGGACCTCAAATCTCATACTGTTGTTGTGGGAGAACGCATTATTTCAGATTCCTTGGATTTAGGGGTGCAATTGTTAATGTCGACAATCTCCAAGTTGGACAATTCTCAAAAGAGCAATATTTCAGAAATCACCAATAAAGATCTTGCATTAGATTTCTCAAGAGGAGTTTCCTTCGAAGCAGCTTGCAAAAATAAGTTTGGCCATCTTGTTACCTTTACCAATACTTCTCACAGAAGAAAATTCCTTCTAGTTGTCTCCTTTGGAAGAGCTTGTTTCAAACTTGATATTCATACTGTGGCTATTACTCTTCAATCATGTTTTGGGGGCAATGCTTCTTCCTTCAAAGTTAGGCACCTAAGGGATAGAAGTTTTCAATTCTCTATGGCCTCAACAACAGTTGGGTTTCAAATCTACAATCAATCCAAAGTTTGCACCCCTATGTTTGAATTTTTTAAATCTATGGGGTCAGGGTGGTCCAAACTGGTTGATAGAAGAAAATAAATATTACAAGGAAATTGATTCAGAATGGCAGGTGGTGCAAAGGAAAAAAGCATTCTTTATCTGCTTTCAAAAGGCTATCTGGTAATGGCAATCTCAGGCTCAAACTCATTGAAACGTACGCCGGTTTTTGATCACATGCAATTCCCTCCCCTCAACCCTGATTTGGCGCCCATCGTTAACTCCACTTTCCAAATGGCTACTCCCACTGATCACGCTTCTAGTCTTCAAAGCTTTCCTTCAAAAATAAATTTATTTCGTGCAAATTTGTCGGGCCTGATTCCCTATTTCAAATTCCCCCTCCTTCCCTGTGGTTCAATGGCCAGACGACAGTTACCTTACCTCGTTTAAGGCCCATGGGCCGACGCCTTTAATTCAAGAGGTTTCCTCTTTTAGTGATTTTCGGGTTTCCTTTCTGGGCATAAAAAATTCCTTGCCTTTGTCTCCTCGCATTCGCTAACCCCGTCTACTCCGCAACCGCCTATGCCACCGCCCACCATCGCCGAGCAGTCGGAGGCTCAAACTCCGACAATGGCCAACATTCCTATCGACCCCAGGCCGTTCGTCCCCCATGGCTTCCAAATTCAGCACATCACCGGGCGGGTTGGATTCAAGCGGGTCGTGGTGCCGCGCCACCCAAGGGAGCACGAACAGTACGCCATCGCCACCTTCGACCCCTTCCCTAAAGGTTTGGTTCCTTTCGATAATATCAGAGATGTTCTTGGGGAGTACCTGACAGAGGAGGCTAGAGTTGGTTTTGTTAGTCGGCAAGCTTGCCCATTTGGAGCAGCGTATGTGTAGTTCAGAAATATCAGTGATAGGGACACACTCAATTCTTCTAGTCCTAATCAATTTGGAGATGTTATTGTTTCATTTGTAAAGCATGATGAGGGCTCAAATTGGAGGGGGTTTATTTCAATAGAGATGTTTGGCAGCTGCTTGTTGGTCCTCCCTTAGATCATATGAAAACTGAAGACCTGAATGCATGCTTCTCTGACTTTGGCTCTCTGTTACTTTGGGAAAGAGATCCTATCAGAAAAGGAAGATTTTTGGTCAAAGTGAGGGTCACTAATCTTGTGGATATTCCTAGAACTATTAGGTTGACTGAAAGTTCCAGGCCAGATGCAGAATCTTGGACTTTTCTTGTGGAGGTTCTACAACAGAACCTTCTTGGAGGTGGTCCACTTGATGAAGATCCTTTGCGTGATGAGGGAGTGGACCCCCATCCAATGCCTGGACATGCTTTGCCTGCTCATTTTATTAACCCAGGTCTAGCACAACCCAATGTGCAAGATAATGGAGAGGATGGGAATGGATGGGGACACTAGGCTATGGGGGCAGAGCAAGAACAGGCACAACCTATGGAACTGGAGGAGCAACCAAATAACTTTATGCATGTACAACAAGAGGAAGTTGACATGGCTGATGAAGAATAGGGCCCACCTTTGCTTGATGCAACTAGCTTTGTTAATGTTTCTTCCTCCAGCTCTGAAGATACTGCCACTCATTTACCTGTTCCTTCTGATGTGCACTCTTCTGGCCCTCTTACTAAAGCTCAAGATGCAGAAATAGATTAACAGATAGTCCAATAGCCTGTCATGCCTTTGGGAGAAGGACTACTCAATATTATGCAAGATTACTCTGCTGAAGATGATTCCTTGGGAGACTTTTCAGAGAATATCACTCATGTTCCCTCTCTGAATGTTGCTGCTACACATGATAATGACTATATGGATGACAACTTGTTTTTACCTGATAATGTCAGCTTGGTTCCACCAAATGAAGCCCACCTATAGCTGATCCTTAGAAGGGTCCAAACCCATTACTTTGCAGTTCCTGAGGAGCATGATTTGACCCGAAGATTCTATACAGAAGGTCTGCTTCTTTGGGAGAAATACTTTGCACCACATATGCATGGATGTTCTGATCACAACAACACTTCAGTGGTTGACATACCTGTGAGGTGGTTCAAGTTCATAACTCTTATGCTCTTAACACCTGAAAAGTTTTATTGGGCAAAAGGTTTTCTTTCATCACAGCTCTGGGATATCCTTAAGGAACCTATGAATGCAGAAGATACTATGAAATTTGCTATCCCAGACAAATGTGCTACCACAAAGGCACCTATCTGTATTGCTTTATCTGATGTGGAAGATTTGCATAACATTACCACCTCTAAAGAGTGCCCTCATCACTCCAAAAAGGAAGAGAAGAGAAGGAAAATGTGCTCTTGTTGAATCTGAGGTAAGAAGAAGTCCAAGGCTTGTTCTGTTAAATGATGGGTACAAAAACCATGTTAATTGTTCAGATAAACACTTCCTCACTTGTAATGCTGCTACCCCAATAATAAGCTCTAAGGTGGTTAAGAATCTGGCAATGTCTTTTTGTAAGGTGCTAGAAGAAACTTTAGAGAAAATAATTCTGAAGAAAAGCAATATCCCTGGGGGAGAGAACAAACCTGCAGAGCCACCAGGAGTTATTGGCAGCAAAAAGACCAAGAGTACTTTTAGAAGCTCCCAAAGAAAGGCAATTGAGAAAGGGCAAGATAAGGCTGCTGGCATGGCACAACGGGCCAAGAAAAAAGGCTCCCAAGTAGTTATCAATGCAAAACATCCTTTATAATTTTTCTTTTGATGGACCTGTATTCTTCTAAACCACTTTCTGAACTTGTTAAACAGTGGTACTGTCAGCTTTCTTTTGTGCTATGTGTACTCAATGGTTATCTCTATTCCTTGTGATGTAATGAGATCAATATTAACCCTTTGGTATCTAGAGTACAATTTACTCTTGGCCATTACTAGTACATCAATAATGTTTTTATGGATAATTGCAAACCTTGAAAAATTATGAATTGGAACCTGCGAGGTATCAATTTAGAGAAGAAATGGTTGACTCTCTCTAATAAGATTGAAGAAACTGGATGTGACATTATTTTCCTGCAAGAAACCAAGAGAGAATCCTTTGACCTAGCTTACATCAAAAAATTCTGCCCAAATAAATTTAATAAATTTGAATTTGTGCCTTCTGCGGGGGCTTCTGGTGGATTGATTATTATTTGGAATGGATCCCTTTTCACTGGTGAATTGGCTATTCACAATGAGTTCTCATTATCAGTGAATTTCAAGTATAATATCTCTAATGATTCCTGGATTTTAACCAATATTTATGGACCATGCCAAGCTGATAGAAAAGATCTTTTCATTGACTGGTTTGCCAATATTGATATGCATCAAGATACTGACTGGCTTGTTATGGGTGATTTTAACTTCACAAGGAATCCTTCAGATAGAAACAAGCCTGGAGGGGATTTAAATGATATGATGCTTTTTAATGAGGCAATCAGTAATCTTGGAATTGTGGAATTACCTCTGAAAGGAAGAAAATTTACCTGGAGTAACATGCAGAAAGACCCATTGTTGGAAAAGTTGGATTGGTTCTTCACCTCTCCATCCTGGACTGTTTCTTACCCAGATACTTTTGCTTATCCTCTTGTGAAACCCACTTCAGATCAATTTCCTTGTGTTGTTGTCTTCAACACAAAAATACCAAAAGCAAAAGTTTTCAGAATAGAGAATCACTAGATGCAACACAGTGAGTTCAAGCAAATTGTTCAATCTTCTTGGAATATACAAGTGGGTCATTTGGATAGTGCCAAGAATATAAATGTGAAGTTCAAGAACCTGAGAAGAAGTCTAAAAATCTGGGCAAAAACCTTCCTTGTTTAAAAAATCTTATTACCAAAGTGAATGAAGTGATTGCCTTGTTTGATCATATGGAAGAATTCAGGACTTTGACTATCACTGAATGGGATCTAAGAGACACTCTCAAAGCACACCTTATCACTCTGTTACAGAATCAAAAATCTTACTGGCAGCAAACAGGGGAAATTAAATGGGTGAAGCTAGGAGATAAAAACACCAGATAACTCGATAGAAAAAGATCGAGAGAAGCTTGCAATGATTATACCCGAAATTATCATCTAAAGCCTCAGGAAAAATATGAGTGCTGCAATAGATGGTAATCGACGGGACTTACAACAATATACAATTATCCTTTGCTGAAGCCTCAGGGAACAACTGAGTGCTGCTGATGGCAAGGAGAAAACTAATTACAAAAAGACCCATGCTGGTACATCGAACAAATAGGTACTAAAGAGCAACAGAGTCAATGGCATGCATAGTTCCCTCGATTCGCTCGGGGGCTAACGCCAAAACATACATCATTAGTTGGGGCGAAGTTGCGATTACTACGGGTTCATCGAACCCACAACATGATCTGATCACTCAAAGAATTCGCCACCGGTAACTTTCGTACAATAGCATCACAATACCGATGCCTAAAAAATGTTGAGAGCATAAAGATTTGCTTCTTAAGACAACAAATATTTGCCACCGGCATCTGAAGATAAAGAGGAAATGATATTTAGCCAAAAGTAGCAAATATAACATCTCCAGTGTATTAAGTAAAGTTACATCATAAACATGGATAAACTTGCACCTAAAGCACCCGAATATTCGCTGCAACAAATATCGGATACATAAAGTTATCATTAGGAGTACAAAAATTATCAAAGTTATTCTTAAGGAATTTCTACATGGACATCTACTTTTGAGCTATCTTCCAGCCTCTCAATTACAATGGAAGTGGGGACCTTCACTGCAGGATAAAATCGGCTTACATCGCTATCAGCATTTGCAATTGCAATCAAGTCCAAGGAAGGATGTTTCGATAGCACAAAGGCAAAATCTGATTCGACTCCTGCGAGAAGTTGGAACGAACTAGCTTACGGACTTTCTTGGCATTACTAAACTTCGACATCAAAGTTAGCAATGTTGGAGGAACTTCATTCAACGGAAACATCGTCTTCCATATCATCTTCAAGCCAGTATAGCACTTGTCAAAGAATCTGTGTACTTGTTGCACCCGATCTTGAAACTTTGCTACAGTAGCAGCCTTGGATTGATTCTTCCAGAAGACTTCATCAAAATGTGCCAGACTGGTCAAAGTATCTACACGTTTGTGCACACGCTTCTTCTCTTCTGATAAATTCAGAGCTATGACTATGAAAAGCAAATGGCAAAAATGAAATCAGAAAGAAGTTGTTGACAACATCAAAGAAACAAAGGAAAAGACAAGCACTTACAGTTCAAGCTTTTTGTTGCTTTGTCCAACTCATTCAGTGCATATCATTCTCCATCAATTGCTAGCTTGCCTTTCTTCTTTATAATAGCAGCCATGGCATGGAGACCACGCATATCTTATTCCATCTGGAGAATGCGGGTCTTCATGTGTTGAAGTCGCCCACGATCGGAAACATTAGCCAATGAACCTTCGGGAAAAGAAGGTGCAGGAGCCACCTGCAAAATACATCGTCAAGTGCGTCTAGGAATATATGTAATTGATGTTACTCCCATTGGGAGCATACATTCAAAAGCCAGGAATATTGCAATTGAAACAAGGAAATACTGGCAAAACTGCCAGCATGGAATTCATTACAATCAAAAGTCCTTTTGAAAAGTGATAAGGGGTGGCCCGATCTTCTCAGTAAGAAACAATAGTGTAGATGATCATGGGATGAACACACCGGAGGAACTCGACGATGTAGTGGATGATAACTTGTATGACGCAACGAGATCTCTCGATTGGTCCCTGTCGCCAATGCAACAGCTCTCAACCCTGCAATATATTCGCAACTCCACACATTTGCGCACGTAGCCACCGACCACGAAGCGGTAAGTTGCAACCTTCTAATTCCCAATGGAACAGCAGATAACACAAGACTTTCAGATCGACACAATATCAAGCAATATAGTGTAGGGATTCAATAGTTTTGCAAAGTAAACAACTAAGAAATAGGGTTTATCTTAAACGTGGTCTAAAGCAGCTAGGGGCGTCCTAAGGACTTATATAGGCGTCCAGGACAACCTCAGGTCGAAAAAGTACGAAAATAACCGACCCAGAATAGATCTGGTCGAGACAGACTCGGACAAATCCAGTCTGGAATCCGGTCAACCGGGTCTGGGACTGGTTCATCCGGTTGAAACCGGGCCTGGGGACGGATGGTGACCGGATGGGGGTTCTAGGGCCCTTGGTCAGCGTCCGGTTGACCCCGGTCGTCCGCCCGATTGCGTCCGGATGGATCCGGCGCAGGATCCGGTCGGACCGGGTCCTGGACCGGGCGCGTCGGCGTGTCGGCCGGTCGGGCCGGGTCCTGGACCGGCCTGGACTTTGTCTTCTCCTTCCGCGCATGCCTCCCGCTCCTCCCTCGCGCGTCCATGAGATGTCTTCATGTCCAGCTCCATGTCCAGCTTCACGTCCTTCTTGACGTCCATATTCATGTCAAGCTGCTCCTCTCCTCCTCGTGCGACGCTTGCTCCCTCCTCATACCTGATCATACACAAGTAATAGGACTTAGGCAGTATAAAGTTCTCATTAATCAAAGTATCGTTTAGGAACAAGTTCACCTGTTGCTTAAGTAGCTTCGCACGAGCCCTTGTCATAGGTCCAATCCTAACTTCATTGGACTTGAGCTTCACAGCAGGTTCATCTTCAGTTTGTAATGACGGATGTAGTAGTGAGGTAGGGATGTCCTCATCATCTCCCCCCCTTCAAAAGGCGTCGACCACGACGCTCCAAGGTCTTCTCCGTCATATGGTGTCAAATCAGCAACATTGAAAGAATTACTGACACCAAACTCATCAGTTGGAAGATCTATCGAGTATGCATTATCATTGATCTTGGCAAGCACTTTGTAAGGACCAGCACCACGAGGAAGCAACTTGGACTTCCGTAGCTTCGGGAACCTGTCCTTGCGAAAATGTACCCAGACCATATCACCAGGCTTGAACAAAATCTCCTTGCGCTTCTTATTCATCCTTGCAGCATTGCTCTTGCCTTTCTTCTCTATCAACTCTTTAGTCTTCACATGAATTTTTCTCACAAAATCTGCCCTCTTGGATGCCTCCATATTAACTCTCTCATGTATGGGCAAAGGTAACAAGTCAAGTGGAGTAATGGGTTTGAAACCATACACCACCTCAAAGGGACACAGTTTTGTGGTAGAATGCACCGCCCTGTTGTAAGCAAACTCCACATGCGGCAAACACTCTTCCCACTCCTTTAAGTTCTTCTTGATCATGGATCTCAACAATTGTGACAAGGTTCTATTCACCACCTTAGTTTGACCATAAGTTTGGGGATGACAAGTAGTACTGAAAAGTAGCTTTGTCCCCAGCTTTCTCCACAGCGTCTTCCAGAAGTAGCTCATAAACTTCACGTCACGATCATAAACAATAGTCTTTGGGACTCCATGTAGACGTACAATCTCCCTAAAAATTAGGTTAGCAATATGCGATGCATCGTCACTCTTGTGGTTTAGAAAATCTGTCCACTACCACAAATATAGAATCATGGCCTCTCTTAGTACGCGGCAAACCCAACACAAAATCCATACTAATGTCCTCCCAAGGTCTAGTAGGTGCCAGTAAAGGAGTATACAAACCGTGAGGCTTCAACTTGGACTTGGACTTGTTGCAAGTAATGCATCTCTTCACATACCTGTCCACATCCCGCCTCATCTTTGGCCAATAAAAGTGGTCAGCGAGCATGAGTAGCGTCTTCTCACGCCCAAAGTGACCCATCAAACCTCCAACATGTGATTCCTGCAATAAGAGCAAACGCACAGACGATTCTGGAACACATAGTTTGTTAGCTCTAAACAAGAACCCATCATGTATGTGATATTTATCCCATGCTTTCCCAAGAGCACATAAGCGATATGGTTCAGCCAAATCATGATCAGTAGCATACAAATCACATAGTATCTTTAAACCAGGAATTTTAACATCAAGTTGAGTTAATAGCATATTCTTCCTAGACAGAGCATCAGCAACAATATTATCTTTTCCCTTCTTATGCTTAATAATGTATGGAAAAGACTCAATGAACTCAACCCACTTAGCTAGACGCTTATGAAAACTAGATTGGGCTTTCAGATATTTTAAAGCTTCATGATCAGAATGTATGATAAATTCTTTTGGCCACAAGTAATGTTGCCAAACCTCAAGAACTCTAATTAAAGCATACAATTCTTTATCATATATAGGATAGTTCAACTTAGCACCAGAAAGTTTCTCATAAAAATATGCAATTGGGCGACCCTCTTGCATCAACACACCACCAATTCCAATACCACTAGCATCACATTCAATCTCAAATTGCTTATTGAAATCAGGAAGTGCAAGCAGCGGTGCAGAAGTTAACAATCGTTTCATTTCATCAAATGCATGATCTTGGGCTGCGCCCCACTCAAAAACAACACCCTTTTTAGTTAAGTCATTCAAAGGTGTAGCAATAGTACTCAAGTTGGGCACAAATCTTCTATAAAACCCAGCTAGACCATGAAAACTTCTTACTTGACTCACATTCATGGGAGTAGGACAATTTTGAATTGCTTCAATTTTAGACGCATCTACTTCTACTCCATGCTTAGAGACAACATAACCCAGAAATATGACCTTATCTTTGAAAAATGTGCACTTCTCAAGATTACCATAGAGTTTATTATCACGCAACACTTGCAAAACATGTCGAATATGGATAGTATGATCAGATTCATTGCGGCTGTAGATTAATATGTCATCAAAGTACACAACCACAAATTTGCCAATAAATTCACGCAAAACATGGTTCACCAGTCTCATGAAAGTACTAGGTGCATTAGTCAAACCAAAAGGCATTACTAACCACTCATATAAACCAAATTTTGTTTTAAAGGCTGTTTTCCATTCATCCCCTTCTTTCATCCTAATTTGACGATAACCACTATGCAAATCAATTTTAGAGAACACAACAGCACCACTCAGTTCATCTAACATCTTTCTTAGGAACTAGAATAACAGGAACAGCACAAGGACTAAGGCTTATGCGGATATAACCTTTGTCGAGGAGCGCTTGTACTTGCTTCTGTATTTCTTTTGTCTCTTCGGGATTTGTTCTATATGGCGCCCTATTGGGCAGCGAAGCTCCGGGAATCAAGTCAATTTGATGCTCAATACCTCGCAATGGTGGTAGTCCTGCGAGTACCTCCTCCGGAAACACGTCGCCGAATTCCTGCAAAACATTAGAAACACCAAGAGGAAGAGGGGTCATGTCGTTAGAAACCAAAACCGTACCCCTGTACAAAAGCACAAGAGGCATGGCCGAAGGATCCTCACTAAATTCTCTCATGTCTTCATTGGTGGCTAAAGAAACTAAGGAATTCACTCGCTCACTTTTCGTTATATCACTCACATAATTACAATTCTCTTGCCTATCTAGAGGTGCATCCTCCAAGTTGACTTCAATTTTCTCACGAGATTCATTAACAATCTGTTATGGTGACATAGGTTGTAAGTTAATTTTCTTGCCCTTGTACTCCAAGTGATATATATTGGCACGGCCATTGTGTTGCACAGAACGGTCATAGAGCCAAGGCCGATCCAATAGTAGGTGACACACCGTCATAGGAACCACATCAAAATCAATGCAATCCTTATACGGTCCAATCGCAAACTCAACACGCACCACGTGGTTTACCTTCATCTCACTGATGGCGTGTAGACACACGTTCGTTGGGAACCCCAAGAGGAAGGTGTGATGCGCACAGCAGCAAGTTTTCCCTCAGAAAGAAACCAAGGTTATCGAACCAGTAGGAGCCAAGAAGCACGTTGAAGGTTGATGGCGGCGAGATGTAGTGCAGCGCAACACCAGGGATTCCGGCGCCAACGCGGAACCTGCACAACACAACCAAAGTACTTTGCCCCAACGAAACAGTGAGGTTGTCAATCTCACCGGCTTGCTGTAACAAAGGATTAGATGTATAGTGTGGATGATGATTGTTTGCAAAGAACAGTAGAAACAGTATTGCAGTAGATTGTATTCGATGTAAAAGAATGGACCGGGGTCCACAGTTCACAAGAGGTGTCTCTCCCATAAGAAATAGCATATTGGGTAAACAAATTACAGTTGGGCAATTGACAAATAGAGAGGGCATGACAATGCACATACATGACATGATGAGTATTGTGAGATTTAATTGGGCATTACGACAAAGTACATAGACCGCTATCCAGCATGCATCTATGCCTAAAAAGTCCACTTTCAGGTTATCATCCGAACCCCTTCCGGTATTAAGTTGCAAGCAACAGACAATTGCATTAAGTATGGTGCGTAATGTAATCAATAACTATATCCTCTAACATAGCATCAATGTTTTATCCCTAGTGGCAACAGCACATCCATAATCTTAGAGGTTCTTGTCACTCCTCCAGATTCACGGAGACATGAACCCACTATCGAGCATAAATACTCCCTCTTGGAGTTACAAGCATCAACTTGGCCAAAGCATCTACTAGTAACGGAGAGCATGCAAGATCATAAACAACACATAGATTGATAATCAACATAACATAGTATTCTCTATTCATCGGATCCCAACAAACACACATGTAGCATTACAGATAGATGATCTTGATCATGATAGGCAGCTCACAAGATCAGACAATGATAGCACAATGGGGAGAAGACAACCATCTAGCTACTACTATGGACCCATAGTCCAGGGGTGAACTACTCACACATCAATCCGGAGGCGACCATGGCGGTGTAGAGTCCTCCGGGAGATGATTCCCCTCTCCGGCAGGGTGCCGGAGGCGATCTCCAGAATCCCCCGAGATGGGATTGGCGGCGGCGGCGTCTCAGTATGTTTTCTCGTATCGTGGCTCTCGGTACTGGGGGTTTCTCGACGAAGGCTATTTGTAGGCGGAAGGGTAGGTCAGGGGGCCACACGAGGGCCCCACACAACAGGTTGGCGCGGCCAAGGGGCAGGCCGCGCCGCCTCAGTGTGTCGGCGCCCCGTGGCCCCACTTCATTTCCCCCTCGGTCTTCTGGAAGCTTCGTGCAAAAATAGGACCCTGGGCGTTGATTTCGTCCAATTCCGAGAATATTTCCTTACTAGGATTTCTGAAACCAAAAACAGCAACTGGCTCTTCGGCATCTCGTTAATAGGTTAGTGCCGGAAAATGCATAATAATGACATATAATGTGTATAAAACATGTGAGTATCATCATAAAAGTAGCATGGAACATAAGAAATTATAGATACGTTTGAGACGTATCAAGCATCCCCAAGCTTAGTTCCTACTCGTCCCGAGTAGGTAAACGATAACAAAGATAATTTCTTAAGTGACAATGCTACCAACATAATCTTGATCATACTATTGTAAGCACATGTAATGAATGCAGCGATCAAAACAATGGTAAATGACATGAGTAAACAACTGAATCATAAAGCAAAGACTTTTCATGAATAGTACTTAAAGACAAGCATCAATAAGTCTTGCATAAGAGTTAACTCATAAAGCAATAATTCAAAGTAGAAAGCATTGAAACAACACAAAGGAAGATTAAGTTTCAGCGGTTGCTTTCAACTTGTAACATGTATATCTCATGGATATTGTCAACATAGAGTAATATAACAAGTGCAATATGCAAGTATGTAGGAATCAATGCACAGTTCACACAAGTGTTTGCTTCTTGAGGTAGAGAGAAATAGTTGAACTGACTCAACAATAAAAGTAAAAGAATGGTCCTTCAAAGAGGAAAGCATCGATTGCTATATTTGTGCTAGAGCTTTTATTTTGAAAACAAGAAACAATTTTATCAACGGTAGTAATAAAGCACATGTGTTGTGTAAATTATATCTTACAAGTTGCAAGCCTCATGCATAGTATACTAATAGTGCCCGCACCTTGTCCTAATTAGCTTGGACTACCGGATCATTGCAATACACATGTTTTAACCAAGTGTCACAATGGGGTACCTCTATGCCGCCTGTACAAAGGTCTAAGGAGAAAGCTCGCATTGGATTTCTCGCTTTTGGTTATTCTCAACTTAGACATCCATACCGGGACAACATAGACAACAGATAATGGACTCCTCTTTAATGCATAAGCATGTAGCAACAATTAATGTTCTCATATGAGATTGAGGATATATGTCCAAAACTGAAACTTCCACCATGGATCATGGCTTTAGTTAGCGGCCCAATGTTCTTCTCTAACAATATGCATTCTCTAACCATAAAAGTGGTAGATCTCTCTTACTTCAGACAAGACGGACATGCATAGCAACTCACATGATATTCAACAAAGAAATAGTTGATGGCGTCCCCAGAAACATGGTTATCGCACAACAAGCAACTTAATAAGAGATAAAGTGCATAAGTACATATTCAATACCACAATAGTTTTTTAAGCTATTTGTCCCATGAGCTATATATTGTAAAGGTAAAGAATGGAAATTTTAAAGGTAGCACTCAAGCAATTTACTTTGGAATGGCGGAGAAATACCATGTGGTAGGTAGGTATGGTGGACACAAATGGCATAGTGGTTGGCTCAAGGATTTTGGATGCATGAGAAGTATTCCCTCTCGATACAAGGTTTAGGCTAGCAAGGTTATTTGAAACAAACACAAGGATGAAGCGGTACAGCAAAACTCACATAAAAGACATATTGTAAACATTATAAGACTCTATACTGTCTTCCTTGTTGTTCAAACTCAATACTAGAAATTATCTAGACCTTAGAGAAACCAAACATGCAAATCAGATTTTAGCATGCTCTATGTATTTCTTCATTAATAGGTGCAAAGTATATGATGCAAGAGCTTACACATGAGCACAACAATTTCCAAGTATCACATTATTCAAGATGTTATACCAATTACCACATATATATCATTTTCCAATTCCAACCATATAACAATTTAACGAAGAAGAAACTTTCGCCATGAATACTATGAGTAAAGCTAAGGACATATTTGTCCATATGCAACAGCGGAGCGTGTCTCTCTCCCATACAATGAATGCTAGGAGCCAACTTTATTCAAACTAAACGAAAAAAAAAACAAACAGACGCTCCAAGTAAAGTACATAAGATGTGACGGAATAAAAATATAGTTTCAGGGGAGGAACCTGATAATATTGTCGATGAAGAAGGGGATGCCTTGGGCATCCCCAAGCTTAGACGCTTGAGTCTTCTTGATATATGCAGGGGTGAACCACCGGGGCATCCCCAAGCTTAGAGCTTTCACTCTCCTTGATCATATTGTATCATCCTCCTCTCCTGATCCTTGAAAACTTCCTCCACACCAAACTCAAAGCAACTCATTAGAGGGTTAGTGCACAATTAAAATTCACATATTCAGAGGTGACACAATCATTCTTTATACTTCTGCACATTGAACAAAGCTACTGAAAGTCAATGGAACAAAGAAATCCATCTAACATAGCAAAACAGGCAATGCAGAATAAAAGGCAGAATCTGTCAAAACAGAACAGTTCGTAAAGACGAATTTTTAACAGGCACCAGACTTGCTCAGATGAAAAAACGTAAAACTAATGAAAGTTGCGTACATATCTGAGGATCACTCACGTAAATTGGAATAATTTTCTGAGTTACCTACAGAGAATTAGACCCACATTCGTGACAGCAAAGAAAACTGTTTCTGCGCAGTAATCCAAATCTAGTATCATACTTCTATTAGAGACTTTACTTGGCACAACAATGCAATAAAACTAAGATAAGGAGAGGTTGCTACAGTAGTAAACAACTTCCAAGACTCAAATATAAAACAAAAATACTGTAGTAAAAACATGGGTTGTCTCCCATAAGCGCTTTTCTTTAATGCCTTTCAGCTAGGCGCAGAAAGTGTGTATCAAGTATTATCGAGAGATGAAGCATTGACATTCTTACCAAGGGTGTTGCTCTTACCCTTCTTACTCTTGTTCCTACTCTTTGGTTTAGGGAATACATGACCGCATCCGGGTGTAGAGGTAAAATTTAGAGTGCCTTTCCCCACATCTATGACTGCTCCCATGAGTTTCAGCAGGGATCTTCCAAGCGTGATTTGTCCTGTTCCTACACATTCAATAACAAGATAATCAGTGGATACCGTCCTTCCAAAAAAGGTTGTGAAAACACCTTCAGCTATACCCTTAGGAATTATAACAGAGTTATCAGTGAGAGTTATCTCTTCTCCCCCTTCAGTAAGTTCCCAAAGTGTCAAAGATTCATAAATACTTTTAGGCATAAGGCAAAACTCAGACATAATATCACAACGAGCAGGAAAGGTTTCACCATCGATAGTAGCTTTAACGGTAGGCACCCACATTGAAGGTTCAAAACTTAATGGAACATAATCATAAAATTCGCGAATTTGGTTATACACCTCTTTTAAGTAGGATATATTTGTTTCAATAGTGTTTAATCTATTATGCATGCTAGCATGAGATGGATCAAAATTATTATCGGAGCTAAATGATGTAATCAATTTCCTTATAGCATTAAAAGCTTGATCCCCATCACAATGAAGGAAATCTCCTCCCACTACAGCATCTAAGGCATATCTATAGCGAAGAATAAGCCCAAAATAAAAGTTACTAAGAAGCAAACTTAAGGTCATCTTAGGTTCAGTTTTACTATAAGAATCAAAAATTCTAGACCAAGCTTCTTTAAAATTCTCTTCACCTCCTTGTTTAAAAGTGAAGATTGATTCCTCAGGTCAAAGAGTAACAACTACGGGACTAGTCATGATAATAGAAATAAAGTGAATGCGAGTAACTAATTTTTTTGTGTTTTTGATATAGAGTGCAAGACAGTAAATAAAGTAAAACTAGCAACTAATTTTTTTGTGTTTTGTTTTGGTGCAGCAAACAAAGTAGTAAATAAAATAAAGCAAGACAAAAACAAAGTAAAGAGATTGGATTGTGAAGACTCCCCTTGCAGCGTGTCTTGATCTCCCCGGCAACGGCGCCAGAAAAAGAGCTTGATGGCGTGTAGACACACGTTCGTTGGGAACCCCAAGAGGAAGGTGTGATGCGCACAACAGCAAGTTTTCCCTCAGAAAGAAACCAAGGTTATCGAACCAGTAGGAGCCAAGAAGCACGTTGAAGGTTGATGGCGGCGAGATGTAGTGCGGCGCAACACCAGGGATTCCGGCGCCAACGCGGAACCTGCACAACACAACCAAAGTACTTTGCCCCAACGAAACAGTGAGGTTGTCAATCTCACCGGCTTGCTGTAACAAAGGATTAGTTGTATAGTGTGGATGATGATTGTTTGCAGAGAACAGTAGAAACAGTATTGCAGTAGATTGTATTCGATGTAAAAGAATGGACCGGGGTCCACAGTTCACTAGAGGTGTCTCTCCCATAAGAAATAGCATATTGGGTAAACAAATTACAGTTGGGCAATTGACAAATAGAGAGGGCATGACAATGCACATACATGACATGATGAGTATTGTGAGATTTAATTGGGCATTACGACAAAGTACATAGACCGCTATCCAGCATGCATCTATGCCTAAAAAGTCCACTTTCAGGTTATCATCCGAACCCCTTCCGGTATTAAGTTGCAAGCAACAGACAATTGCATTAAGTATGGTGCGTAATGTAATCAATAACTATATCCTCTAACATAGCATCAATGTTTTATCCCTAGTGGCAACATCACATCCATAACCTTAGAGGTTCTTGTCACTCCTCCAGATTCACGGAGACATGAACCCACTATCGAGCATAAATACTCCCTCTTGGAGTTACAAGCATCAACTTGGCCAAAGCATCTACTAGTAACGGAGAGCATGCAAGATCATAAACAACACATAGATTGATAATCAACATAACATAGTATTCTCTATTCATCGGATCCCAACAAACACACATGTAGCATTACAGATAGATGATCTTGATCATGATAGGCAGCTCACAAGATCAGACAATGATAGCACAATGGGGAGAAGACAACCATCTAGCTACTGCTATGGACCCATAGTCCAGTGGTGAACTACTCACACATCAATCCGGAGGCGACCATGGCGGTGTAGAGTCCTCCGGGAGATGATTCCCCTCTCCGGCAGGGTGCCGGAGGCGATCTCCAGAATCCCCCGAGATGGGATTGGCGGCGGCGGCGTCTCAGTATGTTTTCTCGTATCGTGGCTCTCGGTACTGGGGGTTTCACGACGAAGGCTATTTGTAGGCGGAAGGGTAGGTCAGGGGGCCACACGAGGGCCCTACACAACAGGTCGGCGCGGCCAAGGGGCAGGCCACGCCGCCTTAGTGTGTCGGCGCCCCGTGGCCCCACTTCCTTTCCCCCTCGGTCTTCTGGAAGCTTCGTGCAAAAATAGGACCGTGGGCGTTGATTTCGTCCAATTCCGAGAATATTTCCTTACTAGGATTTCTGAAACCAAAAACAGCAGAAAACAGCAACTGGCTCTTCGGCATCTCGTTAATAGGTTAGTGCCGGAAAATGCATAATAATGACATATAATGTGTATAAAACATGTGAGTATCATCATAAAAGTAGCATGGAACATAAGAAATTATAGATACGTTTGAGACGTATCACTCACCATTGTCGCTCAACCACTGAATATAGTATGGATGCGGGTGCGGTAGATACTTCAACTTCAGCTTGGTACACAACTCCTTGCTAGCTAAATTGCGACAACTCCCGCCATCAATAATGACCTTGCAAGCCTTGTCAGGACCAACTAAATCCTTTGTTTGGAACAAATTGCAGCGCTGAGTAGATGCACTAGGCAACACATTAAGAGCACGCTACAACACAACAATGGTGCGAGCATCAGACGGATATGCATCTTCACCATCAGTGTCATAGTCATCATCTTCTGGAGCATTAGGATCAACATCATCTCCAGTCTCATACTCATTGTCCTCATTGATAATCATGACTTTACGGTTAGGACAATCCCTCTTGAAGTGACCCTTGCCACCACATGTATGACAAGCCATATCATGGTTGCGCGCAGTAGACATGTTAGAACCACTCGTACTTGCAGAAGATTCGGACTTCTTTGCGTTAGACACATTGGAGACCGGCTTGCTAGGCGGAGTAGAGTAAGAGGCAGAGCGCGTTGATGGCGCCGGCGCCGTAGATGGGGGCGCGCGAGGCGTGAAGCGCCCAGCTCCCGTAGCACGACCTTTGACCTTCGCTTCTTCAGCTATTTGTGATTCAGCTTCTCTTGCATAATATAACAATTGATTCATATTGGTGTAACTGTAGTGACGAACAATGCCTTTTATATCATACTTCAAGCCATGTAGAAAACGTTGCATTGTTATCTCAAGAGATTCACGGACACGGCCATGCTGTATAAGCGACTCCATCTCCATGTAGTATTCATCAATAGTCTTCACACCTTGTCTCAATAGGGTCAACTTATCATATGTTGTACGCAAATAATTAGTGGGCACAAAACGAGAATTCATTGCCTCCTTCATAGCTCGCCATGTGACAATAGGTTGCTCACCATCCTCATGTCGATTACGAACAAGTGCATCCCACCAACGCAATGCATAGCCATCAAATTCGGAAGAAGCAAGCTTGATCTTCCTATCTTCAGTGTAATTCGGATGTAAGTTCCATAACTTCTCAATCTTGAGCTCCCAAGTGAGGTAGTCTTCAACGTCAGCTCCTTCTTCAAACTTGGGTATGGAAAACTTGGGCTTACCCAAGCCATCTTCCTCATCAAGTCCACGACCATTGCGGCCAAGTGGAGCCCAACCACGAGCACGGTCACCACGACCATGTGCTTCATCAGCGTCTTCATGTTGTTGTTGTCGCTGTTGATTTGTAAGATTCTCAACAGACATTGTCAAAGTTCGAAGACTGCGCTGGATATCCGTCATTTGATCAGACATTGCAGTGACGGTCTCATTAGTAGCATCCAGTTTTTGGTTGATCTCTTGGACTTGTCCCCTAAGCACATCATCATGAGTGCGGAATTCACGTCGCATCTCATTACGAAGAGCCTCATACTCCCTCCATGTCATCAAATCCGCGGAGTTCTTGTTCTCCTGGTTAACAATTTTCTCATCACTAGCAGACATGGTTAGTAGGTTAGTGCACTAAATCAAAAATATATGGTGGTACTCTCACAACTCACTCAAAAACTGATAAGATAAAGGATATCTTACTGTTCCAAAGTAATTAGTGTTGCTTACCACTTGTAGTAACAACTAGTGCACGGATGTAGCGAAGCGAATATCAATGGTAGAAGAACAATCACACGACAAAGCAGGGTATATGTGGGGCTGTAGGTAGGCTACCTATTTGCACCAATAACAAGCTCTAGCGTTGACCGTAGACAACCAAAGATACTCACACAAGGCGATAAATGTGGCAATGCAACTATATGGATGAAAAGTTGCAATACACTAGAGATACGCTAGCAAAGCTCAACAAGACAGACACAAGATTGCTCAACTACTGGTGCGGTTAAAGAAACTTAGGCCTTCACTTGATTCTACTAGCACTTCACTTTTCTTTTTGTATTTTTCTTTTTGTATAACACGTAGCTATGTAGCTATTTTTGCTTCTTTTCTATTTCTCTTTTTTTGATTTTCTGACACAACTCCTTGATAAAACGACCAAAAGATAAACAAAGCAGCAAAACCCTAATGAGCAGCCTGTCGAGCGGTAAAACTAGTCTCTTCTGGGGAAGCTCCTAGTCACGTAGATTGAAAGGCTGTAGCTATGGTTTGGACAAACACACTGTATGCTATGTGGACTCGGAGTAAACAAAAATTGAAACTAGATGAGAACGGAAACTCAAACCCTAACAATACTAGATGGGAGAAAAAGAAACGCAAAAACAACTACGAAAAGCAACTAAAACTCGAAATTAGTGCAATCTAAGGCTATGGCAAACCCTAACCCTAACTTTTTACGGATTTTTCTGGATAGGAAACACTCACAACTCAACTATGGGGTGGATTGTGGATGACTTACCGAGGAAACCTGAGAATCTGATACCAAGATGATAAGGGGTGGCCCGATCTTCTCAGTAAGCAACGGTAGTGATGATGATCACGGGATGAACATAGCGGAGGAACTCGACGATGTAGTTGATTATAACTTGTATGTCGCAACGAGATCTCTCGATTGGTCCCTGTCGCCAATGCAACAGCTCTCAACCCTGCAAGATATTCGCTACTCCACACACTTGCGCACGTAGCCGCCGACCACGAAGCGGTAAGTTGCAACCTTCTAATTCCCAATGGAACAGCAAATCACACAAGACTTCCAGATCTACACAATATCAAGCAATATAGTGTAGGGATTCAATACTTTTCCAAAGAAAACAATTAAGAACTAGGGTTTATCTTAAACATGGTCTAAAGCAGCTAGGGGACGTCCTAGGGACTTATATAGGTGTCCAGGACGACCTTGGGTCGAAAAAGTACGAAAATAACCGACCCACAATAGATCTGGTCGAGACAGACTCGGACAAATCCGGTCTACAATCCGGTCAACCGGGTCTGGGACCGGGTCATCCGGTTGAAACCGGGCCCGGGGCCGGATGGTGACCGGATGGGGGTTCCAGGGCCCCTGGACAGCGTCCGGTTTACCCCGGTCATCCGCCCGGTTGCGTCCGGATGGATCCGGCGCAGGATCCGGTCGAACCGGGTCCTGGACCGGGCGCGCCGGCGTGGCGGCCGGTCGGGCCGGGTCCTGGACCGGCCTGGACTTTGTCTTCTCCTTCCGCACATGCCTCTCGCTCCTCCCTCGCGCGTCTATGGGATGTCTACATGTACAGCTCCATGTCCAGCTTCACGTCCAGCTTCACGTCATTCTTGACGTCCATCTTCATGTCCAGCTGCTCCTCTCCTCCTCGTGCGACGCTTGCTCCCTCCTCATACCTGATCATACACAAGTAATAGGACTTAGGCAGTATAAAGTTCTCATTAATCAAAGTATCGTTTAGGAACAAGTTCACCTGTTGCTTAAGTAGCTTCGCACGAGCCCTTGTCATAGGTCCAATCCTAACTTCATTGGACTTGAGCTTCACAGCAGGTTCATCTTCAGTTTGTAATGATGGAGGTAGTAGTGAGGTAGGGATGTCCTCATCAAAAACGCATTTTTCAAATCAAATGGTGAAGGTTACAGATTGACAAAAAGAAAATGAAAGAGCCTGGGTCTGAGTCGATAAACTTGGGCCAGCCTTTCCAGCAGTTGATTTGTTGGCTGAAACCAATTCAAGAAGCTGCAGTGCGCATTTGCGCGCTGATGCTTTGAAAAGGCTGAGGTCAATAGTCTGCCCGTCCTTATCCTTCGGCAGCTCTTTCGTCATCAGCTCCATATTGGCTTTAAAGCCATGCCCCATCATAAGCTGGAAAGCAAGGAGAGCGCCATAGGTACGCGAGGTACGTTTGAATACCTCGATGGTGCCCTCGGTGTCAACCGCGAAAGCGTTTGTCAGCTGCTCCAGCGACTTCTCTTGATCGGCTTTTCGAAATATCATGGCATGTAACTTTGACATAACTCCCTTGTTCTTCTGGAGAAGAGCTCGGACGAGGTTGCCAGATTCAATTGCCATAGATAAAACATCGGCAGGAGAATTATCTAGGAGCTTGCCCCCGGGACCAGCAGAAATGTCGGCAGCCTCTGCAGAAGATAGGCAATAGAAGTTGAAATACAATGAAGATAAGAAAAGGAGGTTCAAGGATAAGGCATTGAAAATTACCAAGCAAAGCCAAAATAGATTGGCGAAGAAGGGCCTCTTTTTTCTTTCCTTTGGGCTTCGGTTTCAACACTCTCCTGTTCCTCCTCCTTCAGCCTCTTCTTCAGCTGGTCAAGTTCCTTTTTCAAGGAATCTACGTTCTGGTGGGTAGCAGCAGCCATTTTTACTGCATTATCAAGCTTTGAAGAAGTTGATTCAACCTCCTCTTGAAGTCAAACCTTATCGGCTTCAAGTGAAGAGAATTGGGAGGCAAAACCCTTCAAAGCAGTGATGACCATTTGAACGTCCTAAAAAGGGAGAGGAAGACAAAAGTCAAAATTAGCACTTATTAAACAACAATATACCTTTTTGAAGTCCACACCCAACTGCCAACAGTCGAATGTAGACTCGGGGGCTAATAGAAGCATAATCATCATCAAGGAAAATGATATACTTACAGGTTTTCCGGTAGAAGAAGGAGAAACTACGGCAGCAGCTATCGAAGGAATTTTGTTCCCTTTAGAAAGGGAAGAAGCTGTTGAAGGTTGAGCAGTCATAGCTGCCGCTCGATCAGAAGCTGCGGGAGTTGGCTGATGTCTACGGGAGCTTCTATTCTTGTAGACAGTGTTGGGCCTCCAAGAGCAGAGGTTTGTAGAACAGCAGCAAGTTTTCCCTTAAGTGGATCACCCAAGGTTTATGGAACTCAGGGAGGAAGAGGTCAAAGATATCCCTCTCAAGCAACCCTGCGATCACAATGCAAGACGTCTCTTGTGTCCCCAACACACCAAATACACTTGTCAGATGTATAGGTGCACTAGTTCGGCGAAGAGATAGTGAAATACAAGTAGTATGGATGTATATGAGTGGTAATAGCAATCTGAATAAAATATGGCAGCAAGTAAACATGCAACAGAGCAGTAAATAAACGGAGATTCGATGTTTGGAAACAAGGCCTAGGGATCCTACTTTCACTAGTGGACACTCTCAATATTGATCACATAATAAAACCACTCTACACTCTCTTGTTGGATGGTGAACACCGCTATTTGTGTAGGGCTACAAGAGCACCTCAATGCCGGAGTTAACAAGCTCCACAACATTCTATATTCATATTTAAATAACCTTAGAGTGCATGATAGATCGACACAATTATACCGAGTACTAACATAGCATGCACACCGTCACCGACAGACTATGATAGGGGGAATAGATCACATCAATACCATCATAGTAATAGTTAACTTCATAATCTACAAGAGATCATAATCATAGCATATACCAAGTACTTCATGATGCACACACTGTCACAATTACATCATGGAGGAGGAATAGTCTACTTTAATAACATCACTAGAGTAGCACATAGATGATATTCAACTAGATCACAAAGAGAGAGAGATGAACCACATAGCTACAGCGGAGCCCTCAGCCCCGGGGGTGAATTACTCCCTCCTCATCATGGAGACAGCGATGGCGGTGAAGATGGCGGTGGAGACGGCGGTGGAGATGACTCCGGGGGCAATTCCCCGTCCCGGCAGGGTGCCGGAACAGAGACTTCTGTCCCCCGAATTGGAGTTTCGCGATGGCGGCGGCTCTGGATGGTTTTCTCTGGTTTCGTCGAACGTGACAGGGTTTTCGCGACGGAGGCTTTAAGTAGGCGGAAGGGCAGCCTCGGAGGGGGCCTGGTGGGCCCACACACTAGGGGGGCGCGGCCCCCCCTCTGGCCGCGCCAGGGTGGCGTGTGGGGCCCCCAGGGCTCCTCTCCGGTACTTCTTCGATGCTCTGGAACCTTCCGGGAAAAATAGGAAGCTGGGCGTTGATTTCGTCCGATTCCGAGAATATTTCCTTACTAGGATTTCTGGAACCAAAAACAGCAGAAAACAGCAACTGGCCCTTCGGCATCTCGTCAATAGGTTAGTTCCGGAAAACGCATAAATATGACATAAATTATGCATAAAACATGTAGATATCATCAATAATGTGGCATGGAACATAAGAAATTATCGATACGTCGGAGACGTATCAACATCCCCAAGCTTAGTTCCTGCTCGTCCCGAGTAGGTAAACGATAACAAAGATAATTTCTGGAGTGACATGCCATCATAACCTTGATCATACTGTTGTAAGCATATGTAATGAATGCAGCGATCAAAACAATAGTAATGCCATGAGTAAACAATTGAATCATTAAGCAAAGACTTTTCATGAATAGTACTTCAAGACAAGCATCAATAAGTCTTGCATAAGAGTTAACTCATAAAGCAATAATTCAAAGTAAAGGCATTGAAGCAACACAAAGGAAGATATAAGTTTCAGCAGTTGCTTTCAACTTGTAACATGTATATCTCATGGATAGTTGTCAACATAAAGTAATATAACAAGTGCAATATGCAAGTATGTAGGAATCAATGCACAGTTCACACAAGTGTTTGCTTCTAAGGTGGAAGGAAGTAGGTAAACTGACTCAACATAAAAGTAAAAGAATGGCCCTTCACAGAGGGAAGCATGGATTGCTATATTTGTGCTAGAGCTTTGGTTTTGAAAACAAGAAACAATTTTGTCAACGGTAGTAATAAAGCATATGAGTTATGTAAATTATATCCTACAAGTTGCAAGCCTCATGCATAGTATACCAATAGTGCCTGCACCTTGTCCTAATTAGCTTGGATTTACATGGATTATCATAGTATAGCACATGTTTCAACCAAGTGTCACAAAGGGGTACCTCTGTGCCGCCTGTACAAAGGTCTAAGGAGAAAGCTCGCATTGGATTTCTCGCTTTTGGTTATTCTCAACTTAGACATCCGTACCGGGACAACATAGACAACAGATAATGGACTCCTCTTTAATGCATAAGCATTCAACAACAGATAATATTCTCATAAGAGATTGAGGTTTATTGTCCAAACTGAAACTTCCACCATGGATCATGGCTTTAGTTAGCGGCCCAATGTTCTTCTCTAACAATATGTATACTCAAACCATTTGATCATGATAAATCACCCTTACTTCAGACAAGACGAACATGCATAGCAACTCACATGATATTCAACAAAGAAATAGTTGATGGCGTCCCCAGGAACATGGTTATCGCTCAACAAGCAACTTATAAGAGATAAGATGCATAAGTACATATTCAATACCACGATAGTTTTTTAAGCTATTTGTCCCATGAGCTATATATTGTAAAGGTGAAGAATGGAAATTTTAAAGGTAGCACTCAAGCAATTTACTTTGGAATGGCGGAGAAATACCATATAGTAGGTAGGTATGGTGGACACAAATGGCATAGTGGTTGGCTCAAGGATTTTGGATGCATGAGAAGTATTCCCTCTCGATACAAGGTTTAGGCTAGCAAGGTTTATTTGAAACAAACACAAGGATGAAGCGGTGCAGCAAAACTCACATAAAAGACATATTGTAAACATTATAAGACTCTACACCGTCTTCCTTGTTGTTCAAACTCAATACTAGAAATTATCTAGACCTTAGAGAGACCAATTATGCAAACCAAATTTTAGCAAGCTCTATGTATTTCTTCATTAATAGGTGCAAAGTATATGATGCAAGAGCTTAAACATGAGCACAACAATTTCCAAGTAATACATTATCCAAGACATTTTAGCAATTACTACATGTATCATTTTCCAATTCCAACCATATAACGAATTAACGAAGAAGATTCAACCTTCGCCATGAATATTATGAGTAAAGCCTAAGGACATATTTGTCCCTATGCAACAGCGGAGCGTGTCTCTCTCCCACACAATGAATGCTAGGATCCATTTTATTCAAACAAAACAAAAACAAACCGACGCTCCAAGCAAAGTACATAAGATGCGATGGAATAAAAATTTAGTTTCAAGAGAAGAACCTGATAATTTGTCGATAAAGAAGGGGATGCCTTGGGCATCCCCAAGCTTAGATGCTTGAGTCTTCTTGAAATATGCAGGGATGAACCACCGGGGCATCCCCAAGCTTAGACTTTTCACCCTTCTTGATCGTAGTATATCATCCTCCTCTCTTGACCCTTGAAAACTTCCTCCACACCAAACTCAAAACAACTCATTAGAGGGTTAGTGCATAATCAAAAACTCACATGTTCAGAGGTGACACAATCATTCTTAACACTTCTGGACATTGCCTAAAGCTACTGGAAGTCAATGGAACAAAGAAATCCATCCCGCATAGCAAAAGAGGCAATGCGAAATAAAAGACAGAATCTGTCAAAAACAGAACAGTCTGTAAAGACGAATTTCTAAGAGGCACCAGACTTGCTCAAATGAAAATGCTCAAATTGAATGAAAGTTGCGTAAATATCTGAGGATCACTCACGTAAATTGGCATAATTTTCTGAGTTAACTACAGAGAATTATACCCAGATTCATGACAGCAAGAAATCTGTTTCTGCGCAGTAATCCAAATCTAGTATGAACCTTACTATCAAAGACTTTACTTGGCACAACAATGCAATAAAATAAGATAAGAAGAGGTTGCTACAGTAGTAACAACTTCCAAGACACAAATATAAAACAAAATTACTGTAGCAAAATAAACACATGGGTTATCTCCCAAGAAGTGCTTTCTTTATAGCCATTAAGATGGGCTCAGCAGTTTTAATGATGCACTCGCAAGAAATAAGAGTTGAAGCAAAAGAGAGCATCAAAAAGAAAATTCAAACCACATTTAAGTCTAAAATGCTTCCTATGAAAAGGAATCTTGTAAATAAACAAGTTCAATAAGCATAATGCAACAAGCATAGAAAGATAAAACAAGTGCAGCTTCAAGATTTTCAGCAAAAAGAGAGGTGTTTTATTAACATGAAAATTTCTACAACCATATTTTCCTCTCTCATAATAACTTTCAGTAGCATCATTGATGAAATCCACAATATACCCATCACTTAAAACATTCTTATCATGGTTCATATGCATAGAAGTATCATTAATTTTGGCATAAGAAGAGTTCTTCTCATTAACAGTAATTGGAGCAAGATTATTATCAAGAATTTGAACATGGTAAACAAGTTGCATATTAAGGGAATTGTTTTTGGTAATCCAATCATGACTATGACAAGTTTCATAAGGATAGTTATAACCTATATCATAGCATTCTTTATAATAATCATCAAAGGTCGGAGGCACATTGTCATCATAAGAAATAGAATAGTTATCTTTCACAGTCGGTTTATCTGTGACCATACCATCATTGTCATTAGAAGGAGATGTATCAAACACATAATTATCAGTAGCAAAAGGATTTTCAAACACCTCTTCCCCAAGCTTAGAGCTTTCTATATCATTATGGGAGGAAGCATGGATAGCACTGATACTATGGCAATTATTATCATCATCATTTTCAGAATTAGTTTCCCAGAGATTTGCAATATCAAAAGTAGTGTGCTCATTCAAATCATGATCACTAATGTATGTAAAGGGCATAGGAAGATCATCGTATTCAGATTCATTATCATAATAATCATTAGGAGCAACATACTTACGGTTACCTAGCGTTATCTCATTCACGCGGGGATATGCCGTTACCTTTTTCTCTTTATTCTCCTTCTTCTTCTTCTTCTTCTTCTTCTTCTTCGTTCCCTTCTTCTTCTCTTCCCTCTCCTCGTTCCCTTCTTTAGGAGGAAGAGGCTTGAAGGGTGGCTTGTTCGCATAACCTGATTTACTTTTAGAAACAATAGAAGAAACTTGGGAGGATTCCTCCTTTTCATTAATTAGTTCAAAACACACAGCGGTCCTATCATATTTTGGCAAGGTGTCATCTTCTAAAATATTTTGTATGTAAGTATTTGTATGGCAATTATCAATGCAATAAGAAAAACACCCATGCAGGACATCATCAATATCAAGATCACTCATATGTAACAAAGAGATTTTTCTTGATAACTCTTCACACCACAAAAATAAAGTAAGTTCATCATGCTGATTAGGAGTAATTTCGTCATTACAATACAAATTTGCATCACTCATGGGGTGCGAATTATCATTGGAGGAGCATTGAAAATTAAAATGACCCACTTTATGACAAAGTTCACAAATAAAAGGATAACTAGCACAAACTTTTTTACCAAGATCATCTAGAGCCTTAGACCACTTTCTAGTTTTCTCATTTATATGGTGGATACAATATTCATATTCGATTTGATTAATTCCACAAGGTCTATGCATTCCACAAAAATTAACATGCTTATAGGAAATAACATTCTTAGGAGTTTGAGCATGCTTATTGCAATCATTAACAACAATTTCATTCTTCATGCAAGCCTCTTTAAAAGGTTCATGATACTTATCAAAATTCTTTTTAGGCAATTCAAAATGAGAAGCAAAGGCTTTATAAAGATTTACAACAACTTGAGAGTCAAGACCATAAGTAGCACTCATATTTCGAAATTTATCAGTATCCATAAAAGCTTCAATGCATTCATAATCATAATTTATACCTGACTCTTCACCTTTGTTGTTCTCCCATCCTTCAGAGTTCTCCTCAATCCGATCAAGAAGATCCCACCTAGCTTCAACCTCCTTGCTTGTGAAAGATCCCTCCGAACAGGCATCCAGATAGTCCTTGTGTTGTCCTGAAAGCCTCACATAAAAATTGTTAACAATAACATTACGGGGAAGCTCATGAATGGGACATTTGAGCATTAGTGACTTCAATCTCCCCCACGCTTGAGAAATACTCTCTCCATCACGACGATAAAAGTTATAAATGTAATTCCTATCAATATGCACTTCATGAGGAGGATAAAATTTAGAATAAAAGAGAAGTACAATTTCCTCCCAACCAAGAGAATGACTATTTTTCAACAATTTATACCAATGCGCCGCTTTACCAGACATCAAAAAAGAGAATAGCTTCTTCCTCACTTCATCCATAGAGATACCTGCACACTTGAATAACCCGCATAATTCATGCAAAAACAGTAAATGATATCCAGGATGGACAGTTCCATCCCCTTCATAGCGGTTATCAATAACACGTTCAATAATTTTCATGGGTATCTTGAAAGCAGTACTTGTAGTAGGTGGATTTAAAATATCACAAGCATCATTAGAGTTATTGCATATGGGAGATAAAGCATTATCAGAACAAATTTTCTCCCCTAAAGATGGGAAGCTAAAAAGATCACAGAAACTAGCTTCCCCAAGCTTAGACTTATCCATAGCATTAGCAGTGATTGCGTTCATACTAATAACATTGCTACTAGCATGCAATTGAGGCTCCATAGGTTCTTTAATTTTCGCATCACACAATTCATGTCTTAACTTAGGAAATAAAATAAGAAGCTCATTACTGTCCATTATGCCTAACTAGTGTAAACAAGAAACAAAAAGATGCAATTGCAGGATCTAAAGGAAATAGCTTCGAGCACACACACAATGGCGCCAGAAAAGTACTTTACCTGGGACCGGAGTATGAGAGCCTTTTACCTTTCCTCCCCGGCAACGGCGCCAGAAAATAGCTTGATGTCTACGGGAGCTTCTATTCTTGTAGACAGTGTTGGGCCTCCAAGAGCAGAGGTTTGTAGAACAGCAGCAAGTTTTCCCTTAAGTGGATCACCCAAGGTTTATGGAATTCAGGGAGGAAGAGGTCAAAGATATCCCTCTCAAGCAACCCTGCGATCACAATGCAAGACGTCTCTTGTGTCCCCAACACACCAAATACACTTGTCAGATGTATAGGTGCACTAGTTCGGCGAAGAGATAGTGAAATACAAGTAGTATGGATGTATATGAGTGGTAATAGCAATCTGAATAAAATATGGCAGCAAGTAAACATGCAACAGAGCAGTAAATAAACGGAGATTCGATGTTTGGAAACAAGGCCTAGGGATCCTACTTTCACTAGTGGACACTCTCAATATTGATCACATAATAAAACCACTCTACACTCTCTTGTTGGATGATGAACACCGCTATTTGTGTAGGGCTACAAGAGCACCTCAATGCCGGAGTTAACAAGCTCCACAACATTCGATATTCATATTTAAATAACCTTAGAGTGCATGATAGATCGACACAATTATACCGAGTACTAACATAGCATGCACACCGTCACCGACAGACTATGATAGGGGGAATAGATCACATCAATACCATCATAGTAATAGTTAACTTCATAATCTACAAGAGATCATAATCATAGCATATACCAAGTACTTCATGATGCACACACTGTCACAATTACATCATGAAGGAGGAATAGTCTACTTTAATAACATCACTAGAGTAGCACATAGATGATATTCAACTAGATCACAAAGAGAGAGAGATGAACCACATAGCTACAGCGGAGCCCTCAGCCCCGGGGGTGAATTACTCCCTCCTCATCATGGAGACAGCGATGGCGGTGAAGATGGCGGTGGAGACGGCGGTGGAGATGACTCCGGGGGCAATTCCCCGTCCCGGCAGGCTGCCGGAACAGAGACTTCTGTCCCCCGAATTGGAGTTTCGCGATGGCGGCGGCTCTGGATGGTTTTCTCTGGTTTCGTCGAACGTGATAGGGTTTTCGCGACGGAGGCTTTAAGTAGGCGGAAGGGCAGCCTCGGAGGGGGCCTGGTGGGCCCACACACTAGGGGGGCGCGGCCCCCCCTCTGGCCGCGCCAGGGTGGCGTGTGGGGCCCCCAGGGCTCCTCTCCGGTACTTCTTCGATGCTCTGGAACCTTCCGGGAAAAATAGGATGCTGGGCGTTGATTTCGTCCGATTCCGTGAATATTTCCTTACTAGGATTTCTGGAACCAAAAACAGCAGAAAACAGCAACTGGCCCTTCGGCATCTCGTCAATAGGTTAGTTCCGGAAAACGCATAAATATGACATAAAGTATGCATAAAACATGTAGATATCATCAATAATGTGGCATGGAACATAAGAAATTATCGATACGTCGGAGACGTATCATTGGCCTGCTGTGGCTCGCCTTCGGCTTCTTCGAAGGAGGCTGTATAAAGCCGTCATCGCTATAGGCATATAAATCAATCAGAATAAGCAGTCGAATACAAAGGAATTTTTGGAGTCATAGAAGAAACTTACAAGTCAAGCGTATCATCCTCGTTTGCAAAGCCGCCAGAAGTCCTCTTGAGCGGTTGAGCGTTGGCCTTCTCCGGAGCTGCATCAATAAAGGGAGCATGATCAGCATCATTGTCATGATTCGACTCCGCTGTATCACTTAAGTCATTAGCGAAGGATCTATGATCTGTAGTAAGAGCTTCAAGATTGGCAGGATCGTTGTCTTCATCTTCAAAAACTTCATTTTCTTCAGCACATGATTCTATAGGGGCAGTAGAATCACCTTCTTCAAGGTTTTCATCCGACACATTCAGAAAACATTCGGCAGTTGACATGACCTATCAGTTCAAGTGAAGGTTTAACAAAAGAAGAAGGGAACATATCGGATACAAATATTATTATGAACAAAGAAGGGGATCACCTAAGTTGGTTGATGATCAGAGTCGTAAGGCACTTCAAGGGCTAGAAGTGGAATCAAGTCCTCTTGACTAAAATGAGTCAAACGTCTAACTTCGTCCAGTAATTCCTTCTCAGACAACTATGCAACATTAACTCTAGTTTCATCCATAGGACCCAAATATAACCACATCGGGTGGGCTCTGGACATAATTAGTTGGATACGGCGTTTTAGGAAAACAGCCGCAATTTTAGTACCCATCATAGTCTGGCCATCAGATTCCTTAATCCGAAGAATTCTGTCAAACAATCTATCGACTACAGGTTTTTCTTCGGGTGTCAGTGTATTCTTCCAAGATTTCTTCGGCACGGCTTCAAGAACATCAACAAACTTCGGCAAACGCATTTTGGCTACCGATGAGTCTTTGAGGTAGAACCACTTCAGCCTCCACCCCTGAACTGACTCTCTCATTGGGAAATTGAAGTAATTCGTCTCCTTGCGGACAACGAATCCAACTCCACCAGTGACAAAGGAACCGCCAGTGCTATTATAACATTTGACAAAGAAGATCATTTTCCACAAACCCCAGTGAGGTTCAATTGTGAGAAAGGCCTCGCAGAGGGTGATGAAAATAGCAAGATGCAGGATAGAATTGGGAGTCAATTGCCATAATTGGATCCCGTACACGTGAAGAAGATGCCGGAGAAACTCGTGGGCAGGCAGAGATAAACCACGTTACAAGAACGATAAGAGCATCACGGTAAAACCAGCAGGAGGATTAGGGCGTGAGGCCAAACCTAAAAGTATGATGTTCCCCTCGTCAGAAGAAATCAGACCAAGGCTACGAGACTTCTTCTCGTCGCGCTTCATCATCGTTGAGGCAGGCCAACCACCTGGTGCCGGCACCGCGGCAGAATCCTCCGGTGTGCTCCTCTACCACTACTAGGAAAATGCTTATTGCCGGCGCACCAAAAAGGCCTATTGCCGGCGCACTAGAGCCCGCTGGTGGGAACATGCTGGTGATAATCGCTTATTGCCGGCGCACCAGTTGGTGTGCCGGTGGTAAGTCGCATTATCCCCGGTGCACCTGTCTTGTTCACCGGCAGTAAGTTGTAGAAGAAAACAAAAAAAAATCAAATCTGGATCTAGATCTAGATCTTGCTAGTCAGTGGTTGTCATCTCTGCGCCGGTGTAGGAGGTACAGAAGGTGCAGGAGGATGGCGGAAGCTCCCGAGGTCGTCGCGTCGGTGTAGGAGGAGGAGGAGTAGGCCGGAGGTGGAGGAGCCCGGAGTAGGTGGGGGAGCCCGGAGTTGATGGAGGTGGCCGGAGGTGGTGGAGGAGGCCGGAGGTGTTGGAGGAGGCCGGAGGTGGTGGAGGAGGCCGGAGGACGTCATGGCCGTCGGTGGCCATCGTGGCCGTCGGTGCAGTAAAGGTTGCCGGAGTAGCTTGCCGCAGTAGCTCGGTGTAGTAGAGGAGGAGGAGGAGAAGGAGGAGGAGGAGGAAAAGAGAAGTAAAATGTTAAAGTGAGGAGCACAGGAAGGTGTGGAGTATATATATACCATAGGTTACTGCTGGCGCACCTATTAAGGTGGTGCGCCAGGAGTAATTTTTTCTTTTTTTTCATCAAAATCTAAAAGCTGAAAAAAGTCTTGTTTCTATTTTCCAATTGACGAATCCATTTTTTATCCAAACGGCCGTAGGCCATTGAACTCGGATAGGAAATTTCGCGTAGATAGATTTTGATATAATAAAGTTTTTCATCGGAGGTCGTATGCAACCAGAAATCCTGTTTTACCGAAAGATGACGCCATTTTGCATAATACATCGAAATTCATATTTCTAAATTTTCACTAAAACTAGATGACATATTACATGGGCATTTCAAAGGATTTTATTTTTTGAATTTTCTATCATTTTCTTTTATTTTTTCGAGGAGAGGAAAAATTGCAGCCAACCTTACTGCCGGCGCACCACCTTGTAGGTGCGCCGATGGTAAGCAAATTACCACCGGCGCACCAACATGGTAGTGCGCCGGCAGTAAGGGGAGCTGCGGTTTTCAGCTCGGTCAGGACCTGGTTCAGCCTTATCCCCAGCGCACTAATTTTTTCCTGCGCCGGCGGTATAGGGTCATCACCGGCGCGGCCGAAACATGGCACGCCGGTAGTATTTAGCACCGGTGGGCATGTTTGTTGGTGCGCCAGCAACAATATTTGCAGCTATAGGCCTTTTCCTAGTAGTGTTCGATGCGTCAGATGTAATCTTGGCGGCGACATTGCTCGAAGTAGCACCGGTGGCGACGGTGGAGCCCTTCTTCCACACCATCTCAAGATGTGTTTGGAAATACGAAAAGAGGATTGAAGAACGGTGGTGCGCGATAGTTGTGAGGAGGAAGAACAAAGAAGGAGCAGGAGCGATGGAAAGAGAAGAAAAAGGGGATTCAAAAAATTCTTCTCCTTTATAAAAGGGGAGTTACAAAGAGATCTATGATTAGGTCACCACGTGTCATTGCATCCATCATAGCAAAGGAAATTTCCTCCACCACGTGCAGAAATCGAGGAGACGCCTTAGTCAAAGCACAAGGACTAGTCATTTCCTAACTGACCGTGTGGAAGTAGGGTGGGCCTGTCAGGTCACGTCCTGTCAATTGAATCGCTGCAATGGCCACGTCACTAATGATGTCATCAAAAGTATCGGATCCTCATGAAGCATCCGAAGAGGTCCATAACATTCGATTACTCGACTTGAGTCTACACACGGTTGCAAGCATCCGTGCCAAGACTCGGGGGCTACTCTCATCGGGAGCGCTGGACGTGCACCCGATAAAAATTATGGACTCGAAAAGTTTGGAAGATCCAGGATCATGCCCGGGGACTTGATTCTGAGTAGAGTAACGTTGTTTTGCCGTTGGCAGTTAACCAGTACCGATTTATCGAGTACAACTGGGGACGTTATTCAAATCCCTTACTACTATCAACTGTCACGACTTTACTCCAAGATATGGAGGACCCGATATAAAAAAAATATCGGATGATTGCGACAGCTGGCGAAAAAATATCGACAGCCAAAAACATTCGAGTAGTGTAACTTGAGTCTACACACGGTTGCAGCATCCGTGCCTAGACTCGGGGGCTACTCCCACCGGGAGCGCTGGACGCGCACCCAATAAAGATAAGCTTTTGGATTCAAGAGATCAAGACCTTCCAGCAATTATGGACGTTCAACATAATACAATTTTAGTCCCAGCCCGAAGCTTTACTTCGGCCAGTCACTCGGGGGCTACTGATGTGGGTATTACCCTTCGGGTAACCAATATTATACTACCTCCTACGGCCCAACCAGGGACCCGTGATGATCATCCACCTACCAAGGTGGGCTGATACATCGGTTCAGAAGAAGATTCTTGATGAACAAGGCAAGGAGACGAAGAACAAGAAAAGTTTAGACATAGAAACTCTTTGTAACCTAGTCGAACCAGGACAGAACTCTCAAGACCTGGCCTGCAATATAAGGGCCAGGAGAGGGCCTGCCGAGGGACACACGATCACAACAGCCAGATTCACCGCAAGTCGAGAACTATGTCATTAGAAATCTTAGCCTCGTGATGAGATCTTAGTTTTATCCTTCGTCTAAACCATTGTAACCTAATATTTTCGATAATCAAGATCAGACAAGCAGGAAGTAAGGGTTTACCTCATCGAGGGCCCCGAACCTGGGTAAATGTCTCTCCCCGTTTGTTTGGTATCCGATGTCTCGTGTTAGCCTGCAGGATTCTGTTAACCATAAGCCCCAAAAGGTGGGCATTGCCGAGGAGCACCCTCTACACCCGCGCGCCACCAGTGTGCGCAACTGGGCCTTCACCCACGTGGTATCAGCACCGGCAGACTTGTCTTTCCCCGCGCGTGGCACCCTTTCTCGAGAGGTGGCGGCTTGCGGCGGTGTCCCTAGGTCGACGACGGGTCCGACGGCGGTCCGGGTGGTGAGGTTGCATTGATGCGGCCGCTTGGCTGCGAGGTGGCACGACCAGGAGGGGGTTGGTAGAGGCTCCCTTCTATCCCACGTACGTCTGGGCCCTTTGGGGCCCATTTGTGTTAGGGCTGGCCAGTTCCGGGCTTGACTATGCCATCTCCGGCAGACGGAGGAGCGGATGGTGGTTGGGATGTTGGTGATGGCGACATGCCTACTACAGCAAGGCGACGAGTGGCTTCACGAGCCAGTTTTGGGCTCGGTTAGGCCAAGGGGTTTGGTTTGCTTCTGATGTTGTGTCCGGTCGGTTGATGCCATTGGCGTTGGAGGTTGTTCTCTCCCGCATGGTTGTTGTTCTGCTGCTCCTTATTCCGGTTGTTTCTTCTTTGTCCCGCCGGTCTCGCAATGTTGGTCTCAGTGAGATGGAGGGGGTGATTGCAATATTATGATGGCGTGTTGGTGGGCCACGAGTTTGGTTGAGCGCGTGGATGGTCCGGGGTCATGGTTTTTTTGGGGGTCGCAAGAAATCCCTATCGGTTCGGTCGACACCGACGTGGTGATGCCTGCTGGAATTTGGGGCATTTGGCCTTTGGCCCATGGCCCATTATCAAATTCTGAAACTCACATGGCCCATTCCAATAATCAGTGGCAGCACTAGTGGGAGCTAAAGTTTAGTCCCACATTGCTAGTTGGGAGAGAGTTTGGAGTGGTATATAAGGTGGGCTGTTCTAGTCCTAGTAAGTGAGTGAGAAGAGAGAGAGCCCTCGCGCACTCCTCCTCCTCCGCCGCCCGCCTCGCCTCGCCACGCCTCGCCTCGTCACGACACGTCACGACACGCCGCGGGTTGCGGGAATCTCGCCGAGCCGAGCTTATCTTTTTGCTGTTTGGGAAATTAATTGTGTAATCAATTTCGAGTCATTAACGGACGCGTTACTCAGCCGTTTTGCCTTCCGGTTTTTCTGGATCGTGGCTGTGCCGACTCGGACGTGGGCTGCGTCCCACGACCTTCCCGAACCGCACTACATAAGCGCGGACTCCAACCCTACTCTGTACGAGACGCATACGCGACTACCTGTTTCCAGTTCATTGCGTCGCCGCCTTCGTCTTCCTCATCCCGTCCGTCGGCGTGCACCGACTGCTGGGACAGTAGGCCTCCGCAACCCTGCCTCTCGTGAACCTGTACGGGTGAGGGGCAATCAGGTTTTTGGGGAGCGCTCCGGCGCGACTACTGGCATCACGACGTCGTCATCGGACGACGAGTTTCTCCACACCGACAACTTCTTCCCGGACCTCAGCGAATTCTTCGACAATCTCAACATGGGCGACAACGACGCTGCTGCGAAGTATGTGATCTTGTCGTTTCTCTTTCAGTTTCTGTTAGAGTTTCTTCTTCTAGTTTATGTGGCAGATGCGATCAGTTTATCTTGTTTAGATGTGATCTGTTCATCTACCTTACTAGTCTGCATGATTAGTTTATTTGTTAATTCTCATGATTTATTATTTACTAGTACGGATTATTTCATATGAATATTTGCTTATATTTCCAACAATCCAAAAACCTGATTATAGGCAAATCAATTCAAGCAGCGTTGCTGCCGCTACTCGACCTCCCCTCTTTGATGGTATGCATTACAAGAGGTGGCGCACAAAGGCAGTTCTATGGTTTACAAACCTAGGCTGTTTTAGCGCCACAGATGCTAGACCTGAGGGGCCTCTCCCTGTAGAGGAGCAGGAAAAGTTTGAGAAGGTCGACGCCATGTCTAAGGCGGCCTTGTTCAGCATTCTTGGGGACAACATTGTTGACCCGTACATGGCTTTCGACCATGGTAAAGATGCGTGGGATGCGCTCGAGGCCAAATTTGGGGTCTCGGACGCTGGCACTGAACTGTATGTCATGGAACAAAACTATGACTACAGGATGACTGATGAGCGCTCCGTGGTTGAGCAGGCTCATGAGATTCAGTCCCTTGCCAAAGAACTCGAGCTGTTTAAGTGTACCTTACCGGACAAATTTGTCGCCGGTGGCATTATTGCCAAGCTTCCTCCCTCGTGGAGGAACTTTGCTACTTCTCTGAAACATAAGAGACAAGAGTTTTCCGTTTCAGATCTCATTGGCTCGCTTCATGTGGAACAGAAGGCGAGAGCAAAGGACACACGCGCTCGTAGTTTTGAGGGAGGTTCTAGTGCCAATGTGGTACAAAAGAAGAACTTTCAATCCCACAAGTCCAAGAATAAGAACAATGGAAAAGGCAAGTTTGATGAAAAGAACAAAGCCTCCAACTCAACCAACTTCAAGAGGAAGACTCCTTATAAGAAGAAAGGGAACTGCCATGTTTGTGGCGCTCCTGGACATTGGGCTCCTGATTGCCCAGAACGCCATGATCAGCGTGGGAACAGCGGCAAGTCCGCAAATGTTGTCATTGGTGTTGATACTGAGATGAAGGACGTTGGGTACGGTATTTCTCCTACTGTCCTTTCAGTATGTAATTCTCCTGATTGGTGGATAGACACCGGAGCCAATACACATGTATGTTCTGTTGTCTCTATGTTTTCTTCTTATCAGGTCGCAAGGACTTCCTCCGTGCTGATGGGAAACGGCTCACGTGCTTCTGTTCGTGATGTTGGTACGGTGGATCTGAAGTTTACTTCGGGAAAGACCATCCAGCTGAAGAATGTGCAGCACGTTCCCTCCATCAATAAGAATCTCGTTAGCGGATCGCTTTTATGTCGAGATGGTTTTAAGTTGGTTTTTGAGTCCAATAAAGTTGTAATTTCCAAGTGTGGACAATTTGTTGGAAAGGGTTATGTGTGCGGAGGCTTGTTCCGCTTATCTTTGTCAAACTTATGTACTCAAATTATTAATCACGTTTGCAATGATAGTGAGTCCGATATTTGGCATTCACGACTTTGTCACATTAATTTTGGGTGCATGACGCGGCTAGCGAATATGAATATAATTCCGAAATTTGCTATTGTCAAGAAATCCAAGTGCCAAGTATGTGTGCAAGCTAAACAACCACGTAAGTCTCACAAGACTGCGGAGGCAAGAGACTTGGCACCGCTGGAGCTTATACATTCAGATCTTTGTGAAATGAATGGTGAATTGACAAAAGGAGGAAAAAGGTACTTCATGACTTTAATTGATGACTCTACTCGATATTTTTATGTGTACCTCCTGAAATCTAAAGATGAAGCTCTTAATCACTTCAAAATCTTTAAAGCTGAAGCAGAAAACCAACTTGATCGAAAGATCAAGCGGCTAAGGTCTGATCGTGGTGGAGAGTATTTTTCCAACGAGTTTGATACTTTTTGTGCGGAGCATGGTATTATCCATGAGAGGACGCCTCCCTACTCACCTCAGTCAAATGGGGTGGCCGAAAGAAAGAACCGTACTCTAACTGATTTGGTTAACGCCATGTTAGATACATCGGGTCTCTCCAAGGCATGGTGGGGGGAGGCGATATTGACTGCATGTCATGTCCTAAACCGTGTCCCCACAAAGAATAAAACCATTACCCCGTTTGAGGAATGGGAAAGGAAAAGGCTGAAACTCTCTTACCTACGAACTTGGGGCTGTATGGCGAAAGTAAATGTGCCAATACCCAAGAAGCGCAAGCTTGGACCAAAAACCGTGGATTGTGTTCTTTTGGGATATGCATTTCATAGCATTGGCTACAGATTTTTGATAGTAAAATCTGAGGTATCCGACATGCATGTTGGTACAATTATGGAGTCGAATGATGCGACTTTCTTTGAGGACATCTTTCCTATGAAAGAAACGTCTAGCTCATCAATTCAGGAGATGCCTAGTTCATCTACTCAGGAATTATTTCCTGAACCTACCATGGCTATAGAACACTTTGACAATCCTGTAGAGGATGACAATGAAGCTCCCAAAAGGAGCAAGAGATAGAGGACTGCAAAGTCCTTTGGTCATGATTTCATTGTGTACCTCGTGGATGATACTCCCACTTCTATTTCAAAAGCATATGCATCTCAGGATGCCGACTACTGGAAGGAAGCTGTCCGTAGCGAGATGGATTCCATCTTAGCTAATGGAACTTGGGAGGTTACTGATCGTCCTTATGGGTGCAAACCTGTAGGATGCAAGTGGGTGTTCAAGAAAAAGCTTAGGCCCGATGGTACTATTGAAAAGTACAAGGCACGTCTTGTGGCCAAGGGTTATACCCAGAAAGAAGGTGAAGATTTCTTTGATACATACTCACCTGTTGCCAGATTGACCACCATTCGAGTGCTACTATCCTTGGCTGCCTCACATGGTCTTCTCGTTCATCAAATGGATGTTAAGACTGCTTTCCTAAATGGAGAGCTTGAAGAGGAAATTTATATGGAGCAGCCTGATGGATTTGTAGTAGATGGTCAAGAAGGAAAGGTGTGTAAACTACTGAAATCTTTATATGGGCTTAAGCAAGCGCCTAAGCAGTGGCATGAGAAGTTTGAAAGAACTTTAACCGCTGAAGGCTTTGTTGTAAACGAAGCTGACAAGTGTGTATACTATCGCCATGGTGGGGGCGAGGGATTTATTCTTTGTCTCTATGTCGATGACATACTGATATTCGGGACCAGCCTTACTGTGATTAAGGAGGTCAAGGAGTTCCTATCTCGTTGTTTTGAGATGAAGGACTTGGGAGTAGCTGATGTGATCTTAAACATTAAGCTGCTGAAGGATGACAATGGTGGGATTACTTTGCTTCAGTCCCACTATGTGGAAAAGATCCTAAGTCGCTTCGGGTATAGCGACTGCAAATCTTCTCCAACGCCCTATGATCCTAGTGTGATAATTCGTAAGAATAAAAGAATTGCTAGAGATCAATTGCGATACTCGCAAATCATTGGCTCGCTTATGTACTTAGCCAGTGCCACGAGGCCTGACATCTCCTTTGCTGTAAGTAAACTCAGCCGTTTTGTGTCTAGACCTGGAGATGTTCATTGGCATGCTCTTGAGAGAGTTTTGCGCTATTTGAAAGGCACTGCGAGTTATGGCATTCACTATACTGGGTATCCAAGAGTACTTGAGGGTTATAGTGATGCAAATTGGATATCTGACGCTGATGAGACTAAGGCCACAAGTGGTTATTTTTTTACACTTGGAGGTGGCGCTGTTTCCTGGAAGTCTTGCAAGCAGACCATCATTACGAGGTCAACTATGGAAGCAGAACTCACAACATTAGACACAACCACTGTTGAAGCAGAGTGGCTTCGTGAGCTCTTGATGGACTTACCTGTGGTTGAGAAACCAATACCCGCTATTCCTATGAACTGTGATAATCAAACTGTGATCATCAAAGTAAACAGTTCTAAGGATAATATGAAGTCATCAAGGCATGTGAAGAGGAGACTGAAAACTGTCAGGAAAATGAGAAACTCCGGAGTTATAGCGTTGGATTATATCCATACGTCTAGAAACCTGGCAGACCCCTTCACAAAGGGACTATCACGAAATGTGATAGAAAATGCATCGAGGGAGATGGGTATGAGACCCACACTATGAGCTGCCCACGGTGGTAACCTACTCTATGTGATCGGAGATCCCGTGAATTAGAGCCGGGAGACAAGCTGTTAGTTAGCTGGGAGGAGAGTATATATCCCTATAGCAATTTTACCACTCCGTAAGATGCAATACTCTCCTAATCTGCATGGCAGGTTGATAATTATCTTAATGTGTTCTAAGTGGCTTATTTTAGCAAAGATGTTGTCCTGCAGAACATCTTTTGAAGAACACACCTATATGAGTCTGATTGTTAAACGTCGCAATATATGAGAGTTGGGTGTTCTCTAGTAAACTCATGAAAGGCCCTGGAGTATGACGTACAAGCTCCAAACCGCGAGGAAGTCTCACGGCAGCCTAGTATCGGTCTAGGCTTTGTATGAAGCTAGTGCGCAGAAAACTTGTAGTTCAAGGCATAGTCCACTATCCAAGTTGCAATCTAGTGTAATATGAAGCTTTAAGTGGAAGTTCAACTTAACAGTCTCCACGACATACCGGTATATAAAATAATGTTCTGGAAACTTATTGATGAGATGTGCCAATGAGAGTTTGTGGGGGACTGCTGGAATTTGGGGCATTTGGCCTTTGGCCCATGGCCCATTATCAAATTCTGAAACTCACATGTCCCATTCCAATAATCAGTGGCAGCACTAGTGGGAGCTAAAATTTAGTCCCACATTGCTAGTTGGGAGAGAGTTGGAGTGGTATATAAGGTGGGCTGTTCTAGTCCTAGTAATTGAGTGAGAAGAGAGAGAGCCCTCGCGCACTCCTCCTCCTCCGCCGCCCGCCTCGCCACACCTCGCCTTGTCACGACACGTCACAACACGCCGCGGGTTGCGGGAATCTCGCCGAGCCGAGCTTATCTTTTTGCTGTTTGGGAAATTAATTGTGTAATCAATTTTGAGTCATTAACGGACGTGTTACTCAGCTGTTTTGCCTTCCGGTTTTTCCGGATCGTGGCTGTGCCGACTCGGACGTGGGCTGCGTCCCACGACCTTCCCGAACCGTACTACATAAGCGTGGACTCCAACCCTACTCTGTACGAGACGCATACGCGACTACCTGTTTCCAGTTCATTGCGACGCCGCCTTCGTCTTCCTCATCCCATCCGTCGGCGTGCACCGACTGCCGGGACAGTAGGCCTCCGGAACCCTGCCTCTCGTGAACCTGTACGGGTGAGGGGCAATCAGGTTTTTGGGGAGCGCTCCGGCGCGACTACTGGCATCACGACATCGTCATCGGACGACGAGTTCCTCCACACCGACAACTTCTTCCCGGACCTCAGCGAGTTCTTCGACAACCTCAACATGGGCAACAACGACGCTGCTGCGAAGTAAGTGATCTTGTCGTTTCTCTTTCAGTTTCTGTTAGAGTTTCTTCTTCTAGTTTGTGTGGCAGATGCGATCAGTTTATCTTGTTTAGATGTGATCTGTTCATCTACCTTACTAGTCTGCATGATTAGTTTATTTGTTAATTTCGTAGTCATGATTTATTATTTACTAGTACGGATTATTTCATATGAATATTTGCTTATATTTCCACAACGCCCACAGGCGCCGCCCTTCCTTCCTAAAGGGCTCGGGTTTACCTCTTCCCCATGCCCCTCGGCGTACTGGGGAAACCCTAGGACTAGACCAGGAAGAATCATTGTTGTCATTGTCATCGCATTATTTCTTGAAGGTGTTGCTTGGTATGCGACGCTTCAGAGTGCTAAGAGCGCGGTGGGAATTTTCTGGATGGCGCATCGATTGCGGGTCATCATCGTTTCCGTCAATCCGACCGTTGTTGACATTACTTTCTATGTTGTTTCTCTTTTGTTTTGTTTGGACTTGTTTGTTCTGATGCCGTGTGGGAACATGGGTTGTACATATTTATATCTCCTGTTTGTTCTGTATTTATATCTTATTTTTTGTTTATAAATAGGAACATGTTTTGTACATATGGAAGGTACTGTAAACAGCCGAAAGTTCATGTCGGAAACGATCTTACTGTCCAAAACAATATCTTCTTTAGAACATGGTGGTTATTTTAGAATAGGGTTTTCAGTAAATACAAACACAAGAGTTTCTCTAACGCGGTTGTTTATCTATTGCACAATTTTTTTTTAGGAATTTAGGTGTAGTTACGCACAGATATAAATACAGGAGTTGAAGGAAATTCAGCTTGAGAAAGTACCTTCTCCAAGAGACAATGGAAAAAAGAATTATGAGCAAACAATATGTTTATTTTGATTTGGAATTCCATTGAAATATGTCATTGATCGCACACTAAAGGATTCAAGCAAAAAGCCGATGACCTTTTGTCATCTGCACAGAGGCGATTGCCGTCGGCTTAGGCCTACGCCGACGACACTGTTGGCTTACAGACTGTTGGCAAAGCCAGTATCGGCGTAGCTAACCTGTGCCACCAGCCTACGTCCACTGGTCTGCAACCGCTGGCCGCCGCGGCGAGATACTCACGGATGGCGGCTTCACGGCGCTGGCATTAAGCATGCGGCGATGCCGTCGGCTTAGCTTGCCATGTGGCGATGTCTGGTCGCTCGCGCTGCCGTGGTAGGGCCGGCGTTGTGCTGACGGGAATAAAATCGGCTTACCTGGCCACCTGGGAGGCCACCTGGATGTAGGTACGTTGACGACCGCGCGACGCCGACGATCATGTCGTCGCCGTTGGTCACCGCGCTTCGTCATCTGGGAGCTGCCTGGAACGAGCTATGTCGTCGACAGCGGCGGAGGACAAACTAAATTTTAGGTGTGGCAGAGCCAATAGTATGGTAACATTAGGTACGGTAAAAAATATACTCCCTCTATTCTTTATTATAAAATATTTTAGATATTTTAACGTGGACCAGGTACAGACTGATATGAGTGAACTTACATACTAAAACACGTCTATATACATGTATTTATTTTAAAAAAATCTTATAACAGTGAGCGGAGGAAGTATGTGCTAAGTACACCGCCTACTATTTGCTACTCCCTCCGATTTCATAAATCATATTGTGGTTATGGAACCGAGGAAGTAGTAGAAAAAAATCAATATGAAAGTAGGATATCAAAGAAACAATTATTTATTAAATCCATATTACACATTCTCAAATCAATTATTTTGGTCCGAGCCAAAGATTCGTTGTTAGTATATGCGTAAAGGCCGCCGTAGCAAGCAACTATTTCAGCTAAAAAATCCTACCAGTGCCCATCCATGTTTTCTGGTTGGATTTCTCCTCTATGTCAACGTACATACCCATGAGACTAGCTCTAATCAGAACACTAGGTAAGCGTACTACGATATTTACCTTGCTATGCTTAGCTCTGGCGGACGCCATAGCTCGCCAGAATGGGAGCTCCGCCACTGGTCGTCGACATAGTTGTCATTTAGACCGCCTGGAGGCCATCTAGAATCCACTATGTCGATGACATTGCCATCGACACTATTGTCCAGTAGTTATGCTGTCAGCCACCAGTTTTTTTTTTTGTTCTACCTTTCTTTGTTTTTGGATTGGTCATAGGAACATGTAATAACAATCATGAGCGAATTTTATCTTAATATCCCCTCCCCGGTTGACCCGACGCGGGAGTTTCCTCTTATACGTGCAGAACCTTCCTACGGGTTGTCAGGTCATGTACGTGAAGAAGGTCGCACCCGGGGGATAAATATTATATTTATCAACCTTCCACCACACTTGTATACATACCATAGGGAAACACGCAAGTTTATGTGTGTTTGGGGGGGGGGGGGGGGGGATCCTAACCCTCTGAAGGGTGGGATATAGCGAAACCCACTCCCGTTGATAGCGTGGTCTACACCTTTGACGGGATCCCAACGGTGTTGTCTCAATGAAATTTTACATTATTTTGTGTTTGGTTCAGTCATAGCAATATGTAGTAATACGAATGAACTCATTTTATCTCAAACTCGCTTCAGTTGACCCGATGTGGAAATTTCCCGCTATATCATTTTATGTGACCCCGTATGTGATTGTAAGAAATATCAAATCATGGAAACCATCACTAGTGGAGAATGGATCTTTTGTCGCGGGTCGTTAGGGGCTTTTGTCCCAGGTTTACGCCCGGGATAAGGGAGGCGGGACATAATGGGTGACCTTTTGTCCCTGGTGGCTTACCAGCCGAGACATAAAGTCCACCACGGGTTTGCAAGCGGCACAACTATAGATTATTTTTCAAAATTGGTTTTCAATTTTTTACTAGGGTAGGGTTTAGTGTTTTTCAATTGTTTTTCGATTTATTTTGTATTTTCTTGTCGAATCTAATTTCTTTTGTCACATTTATTTTTTCAAATTGTTTGACTCGTTAGTCTTTTACTTGGACCATTTTTAACACTAATTACACTTAATCTTTAGTGTCTTGGTCACACTTTCCGGTCAGTCATCCATCCTCACACTACTCCACCCTCAACACGTTTAACTTCTTTGTTCTTTTCTGCTGTTCCCGTGAAGCTGATTAACAAAAGGGGTGACCTTTTGTCCTGGGCGGCTTAACAGCCGGGACATAAAGTCCACCACGGGTTTGCAAGCGGCACAACTATAGATTATTTTTCAAAATTGTTTTTCAATTTTTTTCTAGGGTAGGGTTTAGTGTTTTTCAATTGTTTTTCAATTTATTTTGACTTTTCTTTTCGAATCTAATTTCCTTTGTCACATTTTTTAAATTGTTTGACTCGTTAGTCTCTTACTTGGACCATTTTTAACACTAATTACACTTAATCTTTTCACACTTCCTGGTCAGTCACACATCCTCACACTACTCCACCCTCAACACGCTTAACTTTTCTGTTCTTTTCTACTGTGTTCCCGCGAAGTTGATTGTACCTTGTTGTCAATACTACCATATGAATCTTATTAACTCTTATACCATTGTGTTACTTATCTATATTTTTTGAAAACAAACAAAAACAATTATTTAAGTAAACAATAACAAATAAGATAATAATATTAAATTCTAATAAAAGTAAAATAAATAATAAAACTATTTAATTAAAAAATATATCCAATATTCATATAATATGGCATAGTTAATATCTTTGAATCTGTAAATCGCATTTGGACAAATAATATGTCCATTATTATTAGAAAAATGTGAGAAATTTAAATATGATCGAATTTATTTTTTATTCGTTTTATTACTATTATTAAATAATATATACATTATTCATATAATATGGCATAGTTAATATATTTGAATCTGTAAATCATATTTGGACAAATAATATGTCCATTATTATTATTATAAAAATGTGAGGAATTTAAATATGAACTAATTTATTTTTTATTCATTTTTTATTACTATTATTAAATAATAATATATCCATTATTCATATAATATGGCATAGTTAATATCTTTCAATCTGTAAATCATATTTGGACAAATAATATGTCCATTATTATTAGAAAAATGTTAGAAATTTAAATAACAATATAATAGGAAGATTTAATATATTGATCGCGACGATCGATATGTTCATACATAGAAGGCACACACGACACCATACACCCCACCACCATGCATCTACTCATAAATATTATGTTCGAGGCGATCCAACTGGCTATTGTAGCCAAGTGCCCGGAAATGCCTCCTACCCAGCTCGAAGCCGAGGCGAGCGTCGAGAGCGGCATACTGCAGTTGCTTATGGCTCAAGGGAAAATCGCCCCATCCAAAAATCAGTGCCTCTTCTTCTGCTAATTCCTTGGCGGTATTCGGCGGCTTGTTCTTCTTATTAACCTTCTTCTTCTACTCGAGACCCGTCCCAATATAATGATTTTCCAAATCATACGAACTCGGAATATGCTTATTTGGGATGGGGTTTCGGAGGATCTGCTGGTGGTTGATCACAGACAGAATACCAATATTCCGTAGGTACGCACCATATTCACATCATTGTGGATTGCCGCGCCACAGAATCTGATGTTCTTGTCCGCAAGGAAATCGATGAGAAGTTTTGGCACTTCATCGACATGCACAATTTGGAAGACCAAATATCTTGCGGTACGGAGAGTTGAAGGACGACGGTGCGTTGATTAGCTCTACCCTCGCGAGGGTCGGTGAACTCGCAATACAAGCCCAAGACCTTGATTTCCGTGGCATCAAGGAAATCCCTCTTAACGGCGCGGATCCACCTCTCCACCCTCTTCGCACGCAGGGTGTACATGACCTTGAAATTCATCTTTTTGATGGCATCGTAGTAGACTTCAAATCGAGAGAAGTCAAGGGCGCATGCGAGCTTCACCATTTTTGGATCCATGAAAGAATCAAGAAAGGGCCGGCCGGGGCGCGAGAGAGAGAGAGAGGTCGGCGCCGGCCGGGCTCTTTTTTGGGAGAGAGATGTGGCTAATGGTGCAGTTTTGGTGGCTATGGAGATCTGAGGAAGAACAAGACATGTATATAGGGAACGGAGGTGAAAAGGCCAGCCAACAGGGATCAATGGCGCCGGCAGCGATGCAACTTCCTAAGTCGATCGTTCTCTGTTTTCCGTGTGCGATCAGTGATGGTGAGACGAATTGGTTTCCGCACTGGAACGAACGGTTGGACTTTATGTCCCGGCTCGTGCCTCCAGCCGGGACAAAAGGGCTGTGAGCAGGCCGAAAAAGGCCTCAGACCCTTTTGTCCGGGTTGGAGCCTCCAACCGGGACAAAAGGCCTTAAAGAACCGTGACAAAAGGCTCCGTAGCTTCTCGGTGATTTCGGGACGACGTGGCCGGTCTATTTTTTCCGGCTCCAGACTGGGCCGGGACGAAAGGCTTGGACGGAAGGTCAGTTTTCTACTAGTGCATTATATTGTTTCATTTATTTGATATGTTAGTACAAAGTAAAAGTAGCATGCAACAAAAAGAAATGCAGACATAATTAAACATTAAACCATAGAGAGGACTTGATGGGAAAAAAGGAAAAGAGTGTTCGTCTTGGGATGGGACGCCAGCGACACATGTCAATGCGTCATGTCAATGGGCGTAGGAAATCCCAGGGTCGCCATCAGCGTAGCTGCGGAAACACCGACAACCCTTTTGTGCCGACGGCGGTCATCGGCGTAGCTCCTAGTATGCTAATAACTATGTCGTGTCGATGCCTTTCACCCCGCCATAGGCATCTCTATATTGTGCCGACGGCCCCGACAAACAGCCATCGTCATAGCTTCTAGTTGTGGGCGTCTAATTGTTTTTCTGTAGTGTCATGAGATTTAATATTAATCCAAAGGGAAATCAATTTGATATAAAGTCACCGTATGTATTAAAATATTTTCACAGTGTGTATTAAAGTCACCATTATATTGTGATCTAAATTCATATGCTAAAGGGATTCTAACTTCTGACGAGCGGAGTAAGGTCCGTCGTCGGTCGTCTTGGGCCGAAGCGTACGAATCGATATCACCGCCTATATATACCTCTTATAAGCCGTCGGCTAGGGTTTATCAGATTATAAGATAATCACATGTGTTTGTAAACACTTCCCGATATTTTGAAGTATTTGCTGGTTGACGCCCGTTGTTTCTCCCCTTCTATGTTGAAAGGGGTTTTCCACGTTAAATCTTGTGTCTCCGCTGCATTTTTTATTTATCGTTATTCATTATTTGTTTGTCGCGTTTATAATATTATCCGAAATGAAAGAAGGAGAAACCAAAAGGCCTTTAAAATACAGTCACGATTTCTTTATCCACACGTGTATGAACGTGAAGAGCTGCCGAATACTATGAGACGGGAAACATGGGCCGAGTACAAAGTTTTTTAGGTAAAAAAAATTCTGTTCTGGTGCGACCGGAGGCGGGTGACGCGTGAGGAATCTATTGGGGGCAATCACGCGGGGTGGGTGACTGAGCATCCCAAGGCGGGCAGTGTAGATCAACTGTCCAACTTTCACTTTTTTATTTTTATTTTGTCCTCGATTCTGAGGGAAACGACGACCCAGTTCAGGTAGTCGTAAAAGAAGTTGTGCTCCTGCTACGAGGATAAAAAAAAGGTGAGCGTGGCTTCCTTCCAACGGCCATATCGGTGCCTTAAGTTGCATCTTTTTACTCGGCCCACATCTCAACTATTGGTTCACCTGATACGGCCCATCAACTTCTTCTTCAAGTGTCTTGCCAATGTTCCCGCGTTGCTTTCTTGAGCTTCCTCTTTCCTGGCACGGCCACACCAAACTTCATGGTAGAGGTTGTGATAGTAGTCTCCCCTTTAGAGCCAGCTTGTCCCCAAGATGGTGCCGCTGGAAATTACTGCTTCAGAGCGTTGTAGTCTTCCTAGGTCGCCAAATCATCTGATAAGGTCAACGACGAATACGTACGTAGAGCAATGTATTTCCTTTTTTCACCAACCGTCTGCCAATGATTTCCTCTTGCACCAATGGCGCCGTGTCCATCTGAAGAGGTTTAGATAAGGAGCTGTAAACATGCGTGCTACTGAAGTTTGTAGGCTGCTTGTCCAATTCTATGAAGAATCACAAAAGGACCGAACAATTTCATTGCTGGTTTAGGGAAAGGTTTGTTTACACTGTATTCCGTGCATAAGGCTGAAGCTTCACGGAGAATTCCCGGGAAATTCTATTCTTGTCTGCATCATGCTTCATTTTGGGTTGTGCTCTTGTGAGGTGTTGCTTGAGAAAGACAGAGTATTCTTCTCTTTCCTTGAGCCATCCTTGTAGTTTAATGTGTGCTTCCTTATCAGTAATAGCGAATTCTCTGACATGAGGATTATTGCCATATACTGGTACGAAAGGAGTACAACCTAGTGAGGTGTGGCGAGTGGTGTTGTAACAAAATTCTACCAAAGGAAGCCATTTCGCCCACTGCTTTGGATTATATTGTATATCACACCTGAGATACATTTTGAGGCGCTGATTGAATCTCTCATTATGGCCATATGTTTGTGGGTGGTAAGTAGTTGTGGACATCAGTAACTTGGTGCCCCATAGATTAAATAGTTCTACCCAAAATTTGCTAGTGAAAACTAGGTCTCGATCAGATATATTAGTGATATAATTTCACTACATTGTTGAGAAAGAGGTCATCCACGGATGTTGTGTATGGGTGTTTGAGTGGTATGAAGTTACTGTATTTGGTTTATCTATCAACTACTACCAATATGATTGTGTATCCATTGAACTTTGGTAATCCTCCCACAAAGTCGAGACACACTTCTTCCCAAGCTCTCTTTGGTACTTTTAGAGGACTCAACATACCAGGGTAATGATACTGCTCGTGTTTAGCATGTTGGCAAATTTGATACTGCTCTACAAAGTTTGTGTGGTGACCCTGCATACCACTGCATGTTGTAGTATGCCAGTCGTTGACATAACATTCATGAAGTACCAATCCGCAAATATTACATCCCTCAGAGTAGTACAACAGAACATAGCAGGTCCATAACTCATTCATTTATTATTACAAGCATAATATACATATCGTCTCGGAGCTCCTCTTGAGTCCTAAGAGGGATACTCCTGGGTTCGAGGCGAACCCAACTTAACTTACAATATAGAAGTCTTACTACATTATACATTTATTCCCACGAGCAGTTAAGTACTAAGAGTTCGTACTGCTCGGATATTAATACTACTTGGTAGGTCTACACGTGTTCTCCTCCGGAACCCTCCCCGGCTCCATAGACTATAAGGTAGTCTACACCTTCGACGCCTCCAGAGAGGTCTGGTTCTTCATAGCCGATGATGTCGGCTCCTTCAGGGTTGTCGTTATCCTCCTCCAGATGGTTCAGACAATCTAAGCATGGGATTTAAGAGTGGTATGAGTACGAGCGTACTCAACAAGTTCATTATAGAAACAATGTCGTCGTGGTGAACGAGCAGATGCCATGGGATGGCTTGAGTTGGGGCCAAATGTGCGCTAGAGGATTCGGGGGAGGGTTTGTGATGAGATTGGATGAACTTCCGGATGCTTTCCTCAAGAACACAACCTAGGGTAGTGAAACAGGAAGAAGAACACAAGGATGAACTCCGCTCTAGATCTTTCTCTTTATTGCTCTTAGCAGGTTACAGGTTTGTGGTTACCAGAACGTAGGTACTAGCTCGTCTATTATCATCGTGCCCGTAATGGGGCTACCCCTCTCCTTATATAGGGGAGAGTTGGCTTACAGAGCAAGAAACCCTAATGGCATCTAAACAGCATCTAATGGCATATTACAGCATCTTTGACTGGACAAACTACTTATACAAAGTCACTTTAGTCAAAAAGGGCGGCGCCGGCTTCTTTAACCACAGAGGCTGACGCCTCCGGTTGCTTTTGGCGTCATCCTCCACCTTTGACGTCAGGGCTCCGTTTAAAGTTACTTTGCTTCGCTCATCTTTTGTCTTCTTGCTCCATAGGGAATCTTTGACCATCTGTGCCGATAGGCTTTCCTTCCGGTATCTTCTTTATCCGGTTCCGGTATACCCCTCTTGGGGATTCCGGCTTAGATTCACTTAGCCAAATCCTTGGTTCTTTCCTCCGGTATCAATATTAAACTGGTATCTTGAGGGCTCAAACCATCCGGTTTGGCATGCCTTTGGCATACCAGGGGTCATCCCCCCAACATTAGTCCCCGAAGCCGGTATAGTCTGATGGATTCTATCCAACAGACCATGCCGGGTTCCCATATCTCAAGATTCCGGTTTAATCTTTCCGGAGGTTAGCTCTATTCCCGGCATCTTTGCCGCACTTGTCTCTTTTTTCTCTTTGTAAAGTGTTTTCCGATATCTCATCTTCCGGTATCCTAGCCATTAACTGCTTCCTCGGCGTGGTCGAGAATTTCTCGGGCCCCACGCTTGTCAGTGACATGCGAACCGTGACTGACAGGCCAGTGTCAGGGGTCACTTCCCTTCGACTCCCGCGCGCACATTTAATGCACCGCAGCGGATCCCCGTCGCCACTTCAGATCCGTGCGCCCCTCCGTGTGGCTCTTTACTTTCTCGCGTGTAGCATCGCGCCACGTGGCGGCCCACAATGCGAACCGTCGGGGCCCATGGTGCGAACCGCCGTGGCCCGACGGTTTCCAGCCCATCTTCTTTCTTCTTTATAAGGAGAACCGCCCCTTCTTCTTCCTCTTCTTGCATTCTTCTCCCTTCGCGCACAGTGCTCCTCGCTCTCTGCGCCTTCGCCGCTCTCCGTCCGCCGCCGTTCGCTCGAGCTTTCCTGCCCGGCGAACTCGCGCCGCTCCTCCGCCGGACCTCGCTGTGCGGAAACTCCTCGCAGCGTCTCCACTGCGACCGCTGCACTCACGCTTCCTCGCGCCTTCTTCCGCTCCACCGCCGTGGGAGCTCCTCGGCGACCGCAGGCCTACTGCTTCGCCGGTGAACTTCTTCCCTAGCGACTGCGCCGCCTCAGGTTGGTTCCAATCTCAGTTTGCCTGCCCTTTCCTTGTTTTCCAGATCTTGGGTCGACAGTGTTTTTATTTCCCCTTTTCCTTTGACTTTCCTCTTACTCGTAGATCTTCGCGCGAGGGCCAACTGTGGGATTTCTGTTTTTCTACCTTTAAACCAATGTCTAGCGAGGAATCTCCCTCTGGTTCCTCCTCTGCATCCTCTTCCGGTAGCCGGCGTACGCCTTCTTCTGATAGATCCGCTAATTCCGCTTCGATGGATACCGGATCCGGTAGCCACGCGGAATCCGGTAGCTCTAGCCAAGCTTCCGGCGCAAATCCTTCCGCTGTCACTCGTGGAGCCTGGATGGGCTCCAACGTCAGAGAGTACGAGATCGACTGGCTATACCGGTCCCGCAGGATTCCGGAAGGCGTGACTTGCCGGCTTCCTGCTGACGAGATTGAACCGGTGCTTGAGCCCGGTGAACACGTTGATTTCCTCGCTCACTTTGAGCGCGGCTTCGGCCTTCCTGCTTCCTCGTTCTTTCGGCAGTTCTTAGATTTCTATGAACTTCAACCTCATCATCTTCCCGGCAACGCCGTTTTTTATCTCTCCTGCTTTACCAGCTTCATGGAGGCATACGTTGGCATTCGTCCCATCCGTGAGACGTTTGCCCGTTTCTTCGCTCTGCGGATCAATTCCGTTCAGGGCAAGGACATCCCTGCACCCAAACCCCCCGTTCAATGCGGGTCCTGCATCGTTGGCTCCCGTCAGGGGAGCCCCTTTTTTAAGTTTGCCGGTCTCAAGTCATGCCGGGCATGGCAAGGGACCTTTTTCTATGTGAAGAACAACGGCGCCGCGGATCTCATTAATCTGCCGCCCTTCAATCCGGCGCCGCCCAGCAAGGCCAACTGGAGCTACAACCCGAGGTCGGGCCATCCGGAAACCAACCGGGTGGTTTGCTATGTGACGAATTTGATGAAGGAGACCGACATCTGCTCCGACGATATTATTCGCGCTTTTATTTCGCGCCGGTTGCTTCCTCTTCAGCGCCGGCAACATAGGATGAGCGAGATGTACGGCCCCGGTGATCCCACCAAGATTACCGGCCTCCCTCTCAGCAAAAGGGACATCGTCCGCAAGGCTAAGCAGATTTGCCAAACTACGATGCCGGATGACTGGGAATGGGGCCTTCTGCCTTTCAGTACCTCTAATCCTCCGACCCAAGAAGTAAGAGATTATGCGACTTGGGTTGGTTTTCCGGTAATATTTACGCTATTGTTAACCCTCTTTTTATTTGTTTCAGGCAGAGGACCGCTTTCCCTCCATTCGCACAGAGCGACGAGGCCCCTGTGTGAAGCGCGCCCTAGACTCCGTTGATCCGGATCCTTTTATCCGGTGGAAGGATCTGAAGATGGGCAAAACCAAAGCTTCGCGCCTCGGCCCGTCCGTGCCCAAGCCTGCCGGTTCCGCAGATGACCTGGACATCCTTGAGGTATTTTTCTTTTTCGATCCCCCATACTTTTTCATCATTGTTCCTTTGTAGCTGTTTTCTCAACTACGTCGAACCCACAGATTCACGAGCACGTGCCGCCGCTGCAAGCCGAGGTCGGCCACGAGTTCGTGGACAATCTCACGGCCCACGGCCAGAAGAACAAGGCACCGGCATCTGATGCCGGTTCCAGCGAGGATCCTCCCTCGAAGCGGTTTCGGACGGAACCCTTGGGGCACAAGGAAGTAGGCATGAGGCGCTACAAGCGGAAACAGATGCCGACCTCTTCCGGGTAAACTCCGGTTTCCTTGCTTGTTTCTTTTTTGCTAAGTTCTTTTTCCGGTTACTTTTTTCCAACTTTCTCTTTTTCTTTTAATCAGCCCTGCACTCAAGCTTGGCCCAAGGCCCGAGAGTTCCGAAGGTACCGCGAGGACCTCAACTCCTCCTCCTTACTCAGGCCCGGCACCTTCTGGTGCCGGCAACACCTATGCCTCCCCTCTGGGGGGCACTTCAAGTTCGGGGCGCGCGGCCCCTACACCGCCAGAACACCGCGCGGAGGAGGACCTTGTCTCCCCTCCTGAAACCCAAGACGCCGGCGCTAGCAACATCAGCGCCGAAGAAGAAGCTGCCGGGCGGGCGGAACCTCTGGTTCCTCCCGTCCAGAAAAAGAAGAAGAAGACTCCCGTGCCGGAAACTTCCGCGCCGGGAGGTTCCAACCCGGGTGACGCGCCCAGCGCTCCCCTTTCTCCAAGAACCTCTCCAACGCCACCGCCAGAAGCTTCCCTCACTAGGCCAACTAGCGCCGCTCTAACTCTACCGCCGCCCAAGACCTCCAAGCTCATCAAGGGCAAGGCGGCGGCCTCCAGTCCCCCCTCCGGCGGTCCGCAGCCTTTGGTGCTGCACGCCTCCCGCGCCGCCAGCGCCGCCAGCGAAAGGGCAACCGGCCTGCTTGGCCGGATCACTGAATTCAAACGCCAAGGCCGGGAGCTGGGGCATCTCTTGCCCTATGCGGAGAAGTGGAACGCCGCGGATATGTCCCTGGCGACCCGCGGCATGGGCAAGGACAGGCTGCCGCTTCCTGATCCTGCTGGAAACAGGTCCTCCGAGGAGCACTTTATGCGGCTGCGCCGGGCCGTCAAGGAGCTGGATAGTGCGTGGTATGATTCCACGAACAATCTGATGGTAAGTCCTATTAACTCTCTTTAACTTTTTTCGGTTTTCTCTTGCTTCCGGATCTTTTCTATCTTTTTCTTAACTTCATGCCGGTTTTTCTCTTAACTTTACTCAATCTTATCTATCTTCCCAGTCCCCGAGTTTTGTGTTGAGAGCGTAGCTCTTAGCACAAAACTCAACTTAGGAACGTGAAAAGCCGGCATGCCTAGTCCCCGAGTTTCGGGTTAAGATCTCTGTTCTTAGGGCAAAACTTTAACTAATCTCTTTGTCTTGAACAACACACAGCTGACGCCCGGAAGGTCCTCTTTGAGGAGCTTCTATGGGAGCGCCAGGAGCTTGCTGAGGCACACGAAAAGTGTCAAGGTAAACTTCTTGTGCCTCCGGTAACTTTTTCCGGTAAGCTTTTCCCTTATTAACTTTGACAACTCTTTGTTCAACAGTAATTCCGGAAGCTTCCATTGGAGCCCTCCAGCAGCAGGTCGCCGCGCTTCAAGGTATGGTTGCCTCTCTTCCGGTGAACTTGTCTTTTCCAACTTCGATTTCGTTTACATTTCCTTTCCGGTGTTTAGCCGAAAAGGAGCAGCTTATCCGGCAGCATCGCGCGGCTCTGGACGCCCTGGATCTCTATTCCAAAGGGCTGAAGGACCAGCTTATCCAAGTTGGGCTAAAGCACAGCGAGGCCATGAAGGCCGCCCAAGCCACCGCCGCTGCCAAGCTAAATGAGGCTCTGGAAGATGCCAACAACTCCAACGCAGTGCTCAACGCTGAGTTGGAGGAGATGGCGAAAGCGCGGAAGGCTGCTGAGGAGAAGGCCGCGCGGCTGGAGGCGGAGCAGAAGGAATACGACCTTCTGGTCATGCAAACTGATGCGCTCGCCCTCCGTAAGCTTCTTCCTTCTTCCTTTTCAGTTTCTTGCTTAAAAGCTGTTGTCGTGGCGAACGAGCAGATGCCATGGGATGGCTTGAGTTGGGGCCGAATGTGCGCTAGAGGATTCGGGGGAGGGTTTTTGATGAGATTGGATGAACTTCCGGATGCTTTCCTCAAGAACACGACCTAGGGTAATGAAACAGGAGGAAGAACACAAGGACGAACTCCGCTCTAGATCTTTCTCTTTATTGCTCTTAGCAAATTACAGGTTTATGATTGTACGTAAGATATCTCGTCTATTATTATCCTGCCCGTAATGGGGCTACCCCCTCTCCTTATATATGGGAGAGGTGTCTTACAGAGCAAGAAACCCTAATGGCATCTAAACAGCATCTAATGGCATATTACGGCATCTTACAGCATCTTTGACTGGACAAACTACTTTTACAAAGTCACTTTAGTCAAAAAGGGCGGCGCCGGCTTCTTTAACCACAGAGGCTGACGCCCCCGGTTGCTTTTGGCGTCATCCTCCACCTTTGACGTCAGGGCTTCGTTTAAAGTTACTTTGCTTCGCTCATCTTTTGTCCTCTTGCTCCAGAGGGAATCTTTGACCAGTCTTGCCGACGTGCTACAGTGACCCTGGAACCGGGTTTCCGGTACCTTTGCCTGTTTTACCGGTATCTTTGATCCAGTATCTTTGCTCCGGTATCTTTGATCCGGTATCTTTGATCCGGTATCTTCAATCCGGTATCTTATTCTTTTATCCGGTATCTTTGGTTAGAGACGACCATGTCCGGTATCAATATTAAACCGGTATCTTGATGGCTCATACCATCCGGTTTGGCATGCCTTTGGCATACCGGGGGTCATCCCCCCAACATTAGTCCCCGAAGCTGGTATAGTCCGGTGGATCCTACCCAACAGACCATGCCAGGTTCTATTTTCTCAAGGTACCGGTTTAAACCTTCCGGCGTCTAGTTGAAAACCTTCCGGCGTCTCTACTGAAACCATCTCATCACACCGAATTCAGCTTTGGTATACTTGCTTCGGTATCTTTGCTCCGGTATCTTTGCTCCGGTATCTTTGCTCCGGTATCTTTGTTGTCAAAACTTTCTCGGTGAAGTCAAGAATATGTGGGGAGCAGTGCCTGTCAGAGACATACGCACTGTTTCTGACGCGTCATGCCAGGTTCCCATTCCAAACGTACCGGATTAATCCTTCCGGTTTCCATTTAAACTCATCCGGCTCCTTGCCGAACACACTTAGCTGAACAACCATCATCGAACACCTCCGGCTTCTTTCTGTCGGTTCCTTGGTCTTTAATGCTTGTCTTGACGAAGTCCCGAATACCCCGAAACTTGTGCCTGTGAGAGACATGCGCACTGTACTTGGCGTGCCAGCGTCAGGCTTCAAATCCTTCGTCTCCCTCGCGCAGTTAATGTGGCGCACCGGATCCATGTGACCCTTCCGGAACTCGGGCCGCCGGTTCCGGCTATGATGACAACGACTGTGTTGTGCTTGAGGTATTTACATCACTTGCGTTATCTTGTGCTTTCTTTGTGGCGCCGATTTCAGCCGACCGGCAACCCTTGGTGCTATAGCACGTGACTTCCATTGGTGCCAAAGTCGGGGATCCTCCGGCTTCCATTGTGCAGAAGGCTTCGGCTTTTGATGCCAGAAGCAGCGCTGCTCCGGCTGCCAAGCGCCCTCAGGCCGAAAGAGGAAGAACCAGATTGCGGTCTCCTTCGGGTGAACCTTATCATCACAGCCTTCCGGTTTGCACCCTTGCATTTGCCCATACTGGGCGCACCGCAAGGGAAGCCGGCGAGAAGGTCTCAGCGCAGCCGGGCCGGATCACTGAGCTCAACCGCGGCGAGGTCAACCTGGGCCCGCTGCTAGAAAACGCTGAGAAGTGGAACCAGGCGGAGTTGTCTCCGGCTACCCGCGGCCCGGGCAAGGACAAGCTTCCGGTCGTTGTTACTTCCGGTTCGCGGAGCACGGCGCAGCACTTGAGCCGGCTTACGCGTGTCGTCAAGGAGTTTGACACCACTTGGCACAATGCCAGCGGCAACGTGGTGGTAAGCCGCACACCTTAAACTTCAAAGCTTCATCTTTCAAATCTATGCCGGTTTTCAACTTCCCAGCTTATATGTACATCCTCCCAGTCCCCGAGTTTCGGGTTGAGAACGCAGTTCTTAGCGCGAAACTTTGCTGGAAACAAAAAACAAACCGGCATAGCCAGTCCCCGAGTTTCGGGTTAAGCACGCAGTACTTGGAGCGAAACTTGCCAAGAAACCGGCATAGCCAGTCCCCGAGTTTCGAGTTAAGCACGCAGTACTTAGTGCGAACTTGCCAAGAAACCGGCATCTTTTTTTTATACCGGTATATAGCCTTCTTGGGCGTTTACCGGAATAGGTTTTGCCATCTTGGGCATGTTTGACATTTTGCCTTCTTGGGCTTGTCACATATCGGTATATAGCCTTCTTGGCGTATACCGGATTGAAATTTTGCCATCTTGGCATGTTTGACATTTTGCCCTCTTGGACTTCTCACATACCGGTGTGTATAGCCTTCTTGGCGTATACCGGATTGAAATTTTGCCATCTTGGCATGTTTGACATTTTGCCCTCTTGGACTTGTCACATACCGGTGTGTATAGCCTTCTTGGCGTATACCGGATTGAAATTTTGCCATCTTGGCATGTTTGACATTTTGCCCTCTTGGACTTGTCACATACCGGTGTGTATAGCCTTCTTGGCGTATACCGGATTGAAATTTTGCCATCTTGGCATGTTTGACATTTTGCCCTCTTGGGCTTGTCACATACCGGTGTGTATAGCCTTCTTGGCGTATACCGGATTGAAATTTTGCCATCTTGGCATGTTTGACATTTTGCCCTCTTGGGCTTGTCACATACCGGTGTGTATAGCCTTCTTGGCGTATACCGGATTGAAATTTTGCCATCTTGGCATGTTTGACATTTTGCCCTCTTGGACTATGTCAAGATGATATTCGACGAGCTATCGCCACTGGTCAACCCAGATATGCAGTGGTTTGACTTAGTAGTCAATGCCACGTTAGTTGTGACATGATGTAGCTGACTTTGGCGTGATACTTTGGCCAACCAGAATAAACAGCGATCTGGGGTATTAGATGGTGCCATGATAAACGGCGATCTGAGAGTTTGGATGATGCCATGATAAACGGCGATCTGAGATACTAGATGGTGCCATGATAAACGGCGATCTGAGAGTTTGGATGATGCCATGATAAACGGCGATCTGAGATACTAGATGGTGCCATGATATATTATGGGCTAAGAAAACTGATGGTAGCGATGAATTTTCATCGGAAAACAGTTCTGCCTGAAGACAGGGTTAGTCAATTCATATACATCATAAATATTTTACCTTAGTTGCAAGTCGACGCACAGGAAGGTCGGCCCGGCTTTGTCCGAGCTTCGCTGCCCCTAAACAAGCCACAAAAATACCTGCTACTTCCGCCCAAGCCCCGGAGAGCTCATCTCCATTTTACCTGTGAAAACTCTGTTCCTGTCTCATGAAAAGCAACCTCGTGAAATTTTCCCGGTATACCGGGTGGGAGTTGTATCAATGCGTTAAGCCCTCTTGGTGGTGCTGACTTTAACCGGTACACCGGTAGGCTTATAAGTTGAGCCGGTATTTACATGATTAAGACCTTGCCGGTTTGTTTTGGTTTTGCTCTGATCCTTGCATGGTGAAGATTCCAGATTTGTTTCCGAATCCAATCCGATGCACACTTGGTTCTTTTGCTTTGGCTCTGCCTACCTCTTTTGGGCGTTCAGCATATGAGACTCAAAGTTCTTTTGCCAAGAAGCACTTTCTTGAATTTAGAAATAATTCGAAATGTTTCACAAAAAACCGGTATGACCGGGGTTAGTTAAATTTTCTTCTGGATTGTTCGTTTTTGGTCCCTTTTTCGTTTTTCACGTGCTTAGGACCTTCCGGTTTATCTTGCTTGCCATGAAGCCGGGTTTCGGACAGCAGCAAAGTCGAAGACTCCGGTAGGTTTAGCACGTTACCAGACCGGAAAAGCGAACCTTAAGCAAACAAACCGGTATACGGAAAGAATAAACATATTGCATGCAATTTCGATAGAGGCAGTCCCCGAGATTCATTCGAGGTACCGGCATACTACAGACAGCAAATCAGGCAGAGAAAAGGACTCCTTACATTACCGGGGTTAATAGCGATAGGCGTGGCCAACGAGCCAATGGCGGCCTGCAGCGGGGTTGCTGCCGGTGGCGCGGTAGAGGTGCCGGGATGATCACGTCGGGCTCCGTTGGACGCTTTGCCATGTGCCCGAACTTGACGGGCCCAGCGCCCTCCTCAGCTGCCGCTTCGCCAACGCCTCCTGCGCCGGCCATCATAACCTCGACGCTGCCGGCTGCGCGGTCGGAGCGCAGCCCGCGAGTTGGTGAAGATCTTGGCGGGTCTGGCGCCTCCAGTACCGGCGAGAGGTACTGGCGCTCCGAGACGGTGCCGAGGTAGACGCGGTGGCTGCCGAACTCGATGATGCGGCCGTTCTTGGGGAAGATGCCGCCGTTGGCGAAGCAGCCCGCGTTATCGTTGATGAAGTCCGTGTCGAGGACGTGGTCGACGAGAGCGGTGACGACGCGCTCGCCGTCGACGGTGAGGAGGCCCGCCCGAATGTGTACTCCAGCAAGCGCAGCTGCTGGCCCCACGGTGGGCGCCAACTGTCGTCGTGGCGAACGAGCAGATGCCATGGGATGGCTTGAGTTGGGGCCGAATGTGCGCTAGAGGATTCGGGGGAGGGTTTGTGATGAGATTGGATGAACTTCCGGATGCTTTCCTCAAGAACACGACCTAGGGTAATGAAACAGGAGGAAGAACACAAGGACGAACTCCGCTCTAGATCTTTCTCTTTATTGCTCTTAGCAAATTACAGGTTTATGATTGTACGTAAGATATATCGTTTATTATTATCCTGCCCGTAATGGGGCTACCCCCTCTCCTTATATATGGGAGAGGTGGCTTACAGAGCAAGAAACCCTAATGGCATCTAAACAGCATCTAATGGCATATTACGGCATCTTACAGCATCTTTGACTGGACAAACTACTTTTACAAAGTCACTTTAGTCAAAAAGGGCGGCGCCGGCTTCTTTAACCACAGAGGCTGACGCACCCGGTTGCTTTTGGCGTCATCCTCCACCTTTGACGTCAGGGCTTCGTTTAAAGTTACTTTGCTTCGCTCATCTTTTGTCCTCTTGCTCCAGAGGGAATCTTTGACCAGTCTTGCCGACGTGCTACAGTGACCCTGGAACCGGGTTTCCGGTACCTTTGCCTGTTTTACCGGTATCTTTGATCCGGTATCTTTGCTCCGGTATCTTTGATCCAGTATCTTTGATCCGGTATCTTCAATCCGGTATCTTATTCTTTTATTCGGTATCTTTGGTTAGAGACGACCATGTTCGGTATCAATATTAAACCGGTATCTTGATGGCTCATACCATCCGGTTTGGCATGCCTTTGGCATACCGGGGGTCATCCCCTCAACAAAAGCTTATCTTTCCGGTAGCATTCGCTTAAGTTTTTTCTTTTGCCTTGTAGGGCTCTTCCCGGACTCCCAGGGGTTTGCTGCAAAAAGAGTTGGAGAGCGCCGGGTTGCCCAGGGCTATCAGAATCTGGGCGCGCCGTGGGACCCCTATGACCACCTTGTTGCGCTGAACGCACGGGTTTCCCATATGCGCGTCATCGACCGCAACCTCTCTGATATCCCTGAGGTAGCCACCCAGCTTTTCAGGACCCTCTGGCCCGGAGAAGTGGTGCCAGACACCTTCTCCCTCATCAGCGACCGCCTCAAGGGTGCCGGCAGAAGGATCCGGGAGTGGCAGTGCTCCGCTGCCCGCGCTGGAGCTGATGCTGCGCTGCGCGTTGCCTGCTCCTGGTACCCTGATCTGGACCTGGACGCCCTCGTCGGCGTGCGTGAGGAAGCTCCCACCGACATGGACCCGGTCCTTACCGCTAAGCGGCAGGATCGTGCCTACCATATCGCGGAGTTCGTCGACGCGCGCACCTTCATCGCTGCTCCCCCAGACGTCCAAGATTATCTGAGCGAAGGGGAGGAGGGTGAGGGTGAAGAGGAGGCCGAAGCTGATGATGAGCCTCGGGATGTTCCTGGCGCTGGCGATGCTCCCCCTGAAGCCCCTGCTGCGTAATTTCCTTGCGTGTGAAATATCTGTTGTGCCTGTTAACTTAAAACATCTGTTTGTTAAATTCTACCCCGGTATGCCGGGGTTTTATGATGTAACCTAAAACTTAGCCTTTTGGCTTTTGGTTGTGTTGCGACAATTTTATGCCGGTATGTGATACCGGTAAGTTATTAAGTTGCGTTTGCCTAACTTAGCATTTTGCTCGTGACTTTGCTTTTTTATCTTGCACTGTGAAGATTCCGGAATTGTTTCGGCATCCAATTCGATGCACACTTGGTTCTTTTGCTTTGGCTCTGCCTACCCTCTGGGTTTTTTGGCGTATGAGTCACAAAGTTCTTTTGCCAAGCAAGCACTTTCTTGAACTTAGAAATAATTCGAAATTTTTCACAAAAAACCGGTATGACCGGGGTTAGTTAATTTTTCCGGATTGTTTGTTCCCATCTCTCCTCTTCGTCGTTCACGTGCTTAGTTCCTACCGGTTTATCTTGCTTGCCATGAAGCCGGGTTTCGGACAGCAGTAGAGTCGAAGACTCCGGTAGGTTTGACATGTTACTAAGCCGGAAAGAAAAAATGTTCTGCAACCAACCGGTAACTGAAAAAATAAACATATTGCATGCAATTTCGGCGGAGGCAGTCCCCGAGATTTTATCGAGGGTGCCGGCATCTTTTATTCATTACATATAAGGTACAAAAAGGAACTTCTTACAACATAGCCTCATGCATAGAAGGGGCGCAAAAGAGCTACATTCCATGGGCGCTTGGTTTCTTCTCCGGACCTGTCCGCCTTTCCTTTCTTTGCTTCCTGTGCGTCAACCAGGTAATATGCGTCATTGTGTAGAGCCTTGCTCACAACAAAAGGTCCTTCCCATGGGGGAGAAAGCTTGTGCCGGCCTTCAGTGCGCTGCACCAGGCGTAGCACCAGATCTCCTTCCCGGAATGTTCTTGGGTTAACCTTCTGGTTATGATAGCGTCTCATGTTTTGTTGGTAAATGGCTGTTCTTGCCAAGGCTAGTTCTCTTGCTTCTTCTAGCAAGTCCACATCATTTTCTCGTGCCTCTTTCACCTCTTCTTCGGTGTACTGTTGAACTCTTGGTGAGTCATGTATGATATCTGTTGGAATTATGGCTTCAGCCCCATAGACCATGAAAAATGGAGTGTATCCGGTAGACCGGTTTGGAGTCGTTCTTATGCTCCACAATACTGAAGGTAGCTCATCGAGCCAACACCCCGGTGTCTTTTCTAGAGGTTCGATTAGCCTGGGCTTGATACCGGAAAGTACCAAGGCGTTTGTTCTCTCCACTTGGCCATTGCCTTGTGGGTGCGCGACTGAGCACAGATCCAACCGGATATTGTTATCTTCACAAAATCTTTTGAACTCACCTTGAGCAAAGTTAGTGCCATTGTCTGTGATGATGCTATGCGGGTATCCATGCCGCAAGATGACATCTTTCAGGAATTTTACTGCCGTATGCCCATCACATTTTGCGATAGGTTTCACCTCAAGCCATTTGGTGAACTTGTCCACCATGACCAAGATGTGAGTAAAGCTGCTTCTAGCGGTTTTGAACGGGCCAACCATGTCAAGGCACCACACAGCAAATGGCCAAGTTAACGGTATCGTTTTTAAACCGGATGCTGGGGTATGGTTTTGCTTGGCGTACCTCTGGCACCCGTTGCATTTTCGCACCAAATCCTCAGCATCCTCCAAAGCAGTGAGCCAATAAAACCCATGCCGGAAAGTTTTTGCAACCAACGCCCTTGATGAAGCATGGTGCCCACATTCCCCTTGGTGAATCTCCTTGAGCATTTCTTTTCCCTCTTCCGGCTCCACACACTTTTGAAGGACACCGGTAACACTTCTCTTGTATACCTCCACATTGATGATGGTGTAAGCTTTGGATCTTCTCTGGATCCGTCTTGACTCGTTTTTGTCAGCCGGCAAGGTGCCGTTGATCAGGAATTCCTTAATAGGTTCAACCCAAGATGGTGCTTCTCGAACCAAAAACACCGGTACGTCTATCTCCATGCTGTCCACCATCATTGCTTCTCCTGATGCGGATGCAGCAGTCCCCGAGTTTACTGGAGCAGTCCCCGGGTTTACCGGAGCAGTCCCCGGGTTTACTTCATCAATATCCATGGGTACAACATGTGATTCCGGTACGAAAATTGATTCCGATTCCGGGCTTGGTTTTATCGATGGTATTCTTAAGTGTGCCAAGGCTATTCCGGGAGGAATTTCTTGCCTAGATGAGCCCAGTTTGGACAAGGTATCTGCGGCTTCATTTTCTACCCGTGGCACATGGTGAAACTCGCAACCTTCGAAGAAGCCGGCAATCTTTTGCACGTGAAACTGGTATGCGGCCATGTTGGCATCTTTTGCGTCCCAATCTCCGGAACACTGCTGCACCACCAGATCTGAGTCTCCATAGCAAAGGATCCGGTGTGCGCCGATTTCCTTTGCGACCTTGAGGCCATGAACCAGAGCCTCGTACTCAGCCACATTGTTGGATGCTCTGAAGTGTATTTGCAGAACATACCGGAGATGATCTCCCTTAGGTGAGGTGAGTACCACACCAGCGCCTAGACCCTCCTTGAGCTTGGATCCGTCAAAGTGCATCTTCCAGTATTCTATCTTTTGGTCTGGTGGCTTGTATTGCATTTCCGCTCAATCAACAAGAAAGTCAGCCAAAGCTTGCGATTTTATGGCATCTCTTCTTTCGTATTCCGGTACGTATGGGGATATTTGAATCGCCCATTTGGCAATCCTGCCGCTAGCATCTTTGTTGCACATGATATCGGAAATGGGTGCCTCACTTACCACCTTCATAGGGTGTTCCTCGAAGTAATGATTAAGCTTTGTGGCTGCCATGAACACGCCATAAGCCATTTTCTGGAAATGAGGGTAGTTTTGTTTTGAGAGGGAGAGCACCTCGCTCAGGTAGTATACCGGTCGCTGCACGGTTTTTCCTTCCTCTTCTCTTTCAACGACAACCACTACACTCACAACCCGGTTTGTTGCTGCGATATACAACAAGATGGGCTCCCTTTCCAAAGGTGAAGCCAGTATAGGCGCTGTCGCTAGCATTGCTTTTAGTTCTTTAAACGCCGCGTCTGCCTGAGGGGTCCAGACGAACGTGTCGGATTTTTTCATCAAAGCATAGAGGGGCAGAGCTTTTTCTCCCAACCTGCTCACAAACCGGCTTAGCGATGCCAAGCTTCCGGTAAATTTCTGCACATCCTTTAGATCGTGCGGTATGTTCATTCTTTCGATTGCCCGGATTTTTACCGGATTTACCTCTATGCCTCGGCTTGATACAAGGAAACCAAGCAATTTACCAGCTGGAACACCGAAGGTGCATTTTGCCGGATTGAGTTTCATCCGGAACCTTCTTAGGTTATCAAATGTTTGCCGGAGATCGTCGATCAAGGTTTCTTTTTTCTTAGTTTTTATCACGACGTCGTCCACGTATACCTGCACGTTTTTACCGATTTGATCATACAAACATTTTTGCATACAGCGCTGGTACGTTGCACCAGCGTTGCGCAAACCGAAAGGCATGGTGACATAGCAATAAGCCCCGTGCCGGGTGATAAACGCAGTCTTTATTTGGTCTTCCTTTTTCAAGGGGATTTGGTGGAAACCGGAATAAGCATCCAGGAAAGACAACAGTTCACATCCAGCGGTGGAATCAATCACTTGATCGATCCGGGGCAGCGGGAAAGGATCTTTTGGGCAAGCCTTGTTCAGGTTGGTGTAGTCGATGCACATGCGCCATACCTTTGGAGCTTTTGCTTCAAGGTTCTCTTCTTTCTTCTTTTCGACCATCACCGGATTGGCTAGCCACTCAGTGTGTAGTACTTCCACGATGAAACCGGCAACTAACAACTTTGTTACCTCCTCTCCAATGATCTTTCTTCTGTCCTCGGCAAACCAGCGCAGCGGCTGCCTTACCGGCTTGGCATCTTTCCGGACATTAAGACAGTGCTCAGCCAGCTCCCTCGGAACACCTACCAAGTCAGCAGTAGACCAGGCAAAGATATTCCGATTCTCACGGAGGAAGCTGGTGAGCGCGCTTTCCTATGCTTTTACAGCTCAACTGCGAGGACTAAGCCAGCGCCACAGCAGTTTGCATCCTTCTTTTTTCCTCTGCAATCACCAGCGATTCGGCCAGATTCGATCCGGCGGAAGCGGTTTCCAGCGAGACTTTGTAATTTCCCACCACGGTTAAGGGTCCAGGTGGCCCCGGCATCTTCATCTTGAGATAGGCTGTGTGAGTTGAGGCCATAAAGGCCGCCAGTGCCGGTCTCCCCAACAGCGCATGGTAGGGACTGTCTAGGTCCACTACCTCGAACAGAAGGTTTTCCACCCGGCAATTGTCACGTCCACCGAAAGACACATCCACCCGGACTTTTCCCATGGGCGAGCAAGACAAACCCGGAACGATTCCATGGAAGGTTGTGTGTGTTGGCTGCAGCATGTTCTCAGTTATCCCAAGTGTGCGCATAGTGTGCCGGTACATGATGTTGATGCTGCTCCCATTGTCTATCAGCACCTTGCTGAATTTAACTCGAGTGCTTGGCCCATGCATGATGGGGTCAACCACAAGAGAATAACCACCCGGATTAGGGATTAGCTTGGGGTGATCCTTGAACGATCAGCTGATCTCTTGATCAGACCATAGCACGTATTTTGGGACAGCCGGCATCACTGCGTTTACCTCCATGGAGCGACGGTGCAAACTTTGCCGGTCTGTTGGCTCAGTTACGAACACAACACAGCACATGTCCGGATCGTGGTAAACATTCCGGCCTAAAGGTGCCGGTGGAGGTGGTTGGCCATTACCGTTTCCCACCTGGTTAACTTGTTGTGGCGGAGGCCGGTTTTGCGGGTGCACCGGTACGGCGTTTGGTCCGGTAAGCGGATGTGGCGGTGGTAGCCTTCCGGCATCTTTTGCCGTGCTCTGGCCCATTAACCTTTTGGTCCAGGTACAATCTTTTGTCAAATGGTTTGCCGGTCTTCCGGGGTTGGGTGTATGCCACCGGCATGGTTGATCCATAGCGGATTCCATGGTGTATCTTTCCTCATTATTTTGCCAGGGCTTCTTTTCAACCCATTGTTTCTTTGGACCCGCCCACGGCTGCGATCCGGTTTTTTGTCTTTGGCTTCCGCTGGCGCCGGAATTTTCCTGCACCGCGGCTACTTGTTGCGGACCATACCTTCGATCCGGAAACTCTTCCCTTCGTTTGTTTTGCCGGTTGTCCCGGTATTGTTCTTGTCTTTGCTGAGGCAGGTTTTGTTCCGGATCAGCTTGTACTGCTGGCTGCATTGGGTCTCCCAATGCGTAGCTATCAGCTACACGTATCATCTCAGCCAACGTTGTCGGCATGCTCCGCTGTAGCTTTTGCCACAACGGCGACCCTCTTCTGCACCCACTACTGAACCAAGCTATGGCTTGTGCCTCTATCACTCCTTCACAGGAGTTTCTTGTGGTATTCCATCGGGCCAGATAATCCCGGTCTGTTTCGTTCGCGCGTTGCACACACAAGGCGAGCTGTTGCGGCCTGTTTGGCCTTCGATAAGTGCTGCTAAAGTTGCTCACGAAAGCTTCCTCGAAGTCCAGCCAGCCGTTTATGCTTCCGGCTGGCAAGTTGTTCAGCCAAATTCTTGTCGGTCCCACCAGGTATGTGGGCACGATTCTTACTGCCCAACGGCGATTTCCTCCTCCGGCTACAGTTCCTCCGCCACCAGCAACATAGACCGCGGTAACGTAATCCGCGAGCCAGTCTTCCGGCTTAGTGGTGCCATCGTATGTTTTTGTGTCACGGGGCAACTGGAAGTTGCGAACCGGTGGTCCTTCTTTCATGATCCTTGGACCAAAGCATTTTGGGCCTGGAGGTCCTTCCGCCTCGATTATTTCAGACAAATACACCCTATCCAGACGGTGCCTTGCATCCCGATCTGGTAGGCATCTTTCGCCTAACCGGCCTCCCAACGGGTTCCGGTAGACCACAACTCTCTCAGCTCCTGAGTCCACCTCTTCATATCTTTCTGGTGCCGCGGCCCTTGCCTGCCGGTACCTTGGTGGAGGCATTTCCTCTTCCACGTATGCTGCTTTTGCAGCGCGGAAGTTTTGCCCACTTCCTTCTCTGCCGGCATACTCCTTTGCGGTGTTGCCGTTTCTGGCAAGGGCATCTGTTTCCCCTTGATTTTTTCTACCAGCCTCGTACCGCCCGGCTTGTTGTTTCCCGACACCGGCTTGCTGCTTTCCGGCAAGAACCGGGTCGTACACAGTCATTTGCTGCGCATTCGTTTTTTCCTTTCTTTTGTCCGTATGGGGGGACGATGCCTGCCCATGGGACTTGCTACCGGCTCTCCTTGCGGAACGCAGAGATTTTGATGCCACAGCCTTGTTTATCTTAGCTTGCTGCTCAGCATTTTGCACCTCAATCATATCAAGCAACTCTTTTACACGATCTTACTGCTTTGCCAACGCGTCACCGGTAAGCGACTCACACAGCTCTACTGCTGCCCTAGCAGCTTTTAAGGTTTTATCCGGGCTACTGTACTTCGGTTTCTCTACGATGCTAACAGATGCAGAGGCACTCTTGCCGGTAAGAATCTCTTTGCGCAAATCCTGCTCTAGATTGCGACCTCTAAGCCGGTTTTCCGGCTGCCTAGCCGGATGAGCGCTAACGGAAGCAAAGCCATGGGCACCGTTGTACTCACGTAGGGTTAGGTTCAGCTCGCGCTGCGCCCGGATGATGTCCTTGCCGTTCTCGAGCAGCCTCTGGCGCTGTGCCTCCAGCTCCGCCGGAGCCGCCGCCTGGTCGATGTTCTGCGCGATGGGCGTGGCGAGGACGCTCATCGCCTCTTGGAGTGGAGATTCCGGTGGCGCTGCGGAGGTACCGGCAGCCACCTTGTCGCGCTCGGTTGGCGGCTTGGCCGTGCGCGTGGATTTTGTCGTTGCAGCCGCTTCTGCTGCAGCTCCCTTGCCGGCGGCACGGCCGTTGGAGAGCGCAGATCTTGGAGGGTCCGGGGCCACCAGCACCGGCGAGAGGCGCTGGCGCTCAGGAACGGTGCCGTAGTAGACGCGGAAGCTTCCGAGCTCGACGGTGTGCCTCTTCTTGGGGTACTTACCGCCGCTGGCGAAGTAGCCGGTGTTGTCGTTGAGGTAGTCCATGCCGAGGATGCGGTCGACGAGAGCGGTGACGACAAGCTCGCCGTCGACGGTGAGGAGGCCCGCCCGAATTTGTACTCCAGCAAGCGCAGCTGCTGGCCCCATGGTGGGCGCCAACTGTCGTCGTGGTGAACGAGCAGATGCCATGGGATGGCTTGAGTTGGGGCCGAATGTGCGCTAGAGGATTCGGGGGAGGGTTTGTGATGAGATTGGATGAACTTCCGGATGCTTTCCTCAAGAACACAACCTAGGGTAGTGAAACAGGAAGAAGAACACAAGGATGAACTCCGCTCTAGATCTTTCTCTTTATTGCTCTTAGCAGGTTACAGGTTTGTGGTTACCAGAACGTAGGTACTAGCTCGTCTATTATCATCGTGCCCGTAATGGGGCTACCCCCTCTCCTTATATAGGGGAGAGGTGGCTTACAGAGCAAGAAACCCTAATGGCATCTAAACAACATCTAATGGCATATTACAGCATCTTACAGCATCTTTGACTGGACAAACTACTTTTACAAAGTCACTTTAGTCAAAAAGGGCGGCGCCGGCTTCTTTAACCACAGAGGCTGACGCCCCCGGTTGCTTTTGGCGTCATCCTCCACCTTTGACGTGAGGGCTCCGTTTAAAGTTACTTTGCTTCGCTCATCTTTTGTCTTCTTGCTCCATAGGGAATCTTTGACCAGCTGTGCCGATAGGCTTTCCTTCCGGTATCTTCTTTATCCGGTTCCGGTATACCCCTCTTGGGGATTCCGGCTTAGATTCACTTAGCCAAATCCTTGGTTCTTTCCTCCGGTATCAATATTAAACCGGTATCTTGAGGGCTCAAACCATCCGGTTTGGCATGCCTTTGGCATACCGGGGGTCATCCCCCCAACAAACAAGGTGTTTAATGCACTAGCTACGATATTAGACCAGAAAGTCTAATATCAATGCAAGTTTTGGTAAACCTTTCTTCAAGAGATTGCTTTTATTTCAAAGAACTATGTCCGTCAGCCTTCACCGGTTTACTAGAACTTCATGGAGTTCCTTTCCGGCAGCGTTCGCAGTTCCAAATCCCGGAACAGGGAGTGACAGGTCACGGTTCTTTACACTCTGCAGAGGTGTGTTGCTTTACCCATAAGAGATCTTAACCTTGGTGCCAACCAGGCAGCTTTCCCGTCCACACTTCCTTCGGTGTGAGGCCCGGTATAAGGTCATAGCCAATCATATTCCTCCGCTACCTCGCACACCCACCCTTTGCTGCATCCCCGACCCTGGGTCCTCGTCGGTCCCATTATTCCCGTATTAGGGTGGACCCCGACCACGACGACAGTCTGGGATCGAACCAAACTCCTTCGCCGGCAGATGCAACCCCTCATAGACCGTAATACCGTGGGGACTTAGATGGCTTCCCCAACCTACCGCTTGCACTTCGGCGACAAGTGTGCTACGGACAAAGCCGTGGGGACTTAATTGGCTTCCCCAGCCTACCGCTTGCCCCGACAGATGACAAGTGTGCTATGGTAATGCGCGTCCGTTGATGTACAAGAGGTGGAAATACGATTGACTATTCCGTCCCACTCCAGATCTTATGGTTAACACGGGTATTACGGCACAAGAATCACTGGACGACATTTGTTGTTTAATCCTAAATGGATATAAACCCTTGCAATGGAACCTCCACCATATCAACACAATCCATGGTTCCATTGCGGACCACTTAGTCATATTCATAGTTATGAAAATAGTGGTTTTGCCTTTTTATGCAATAGTGTTTAACATAGTACTTTGCAAGTAATTTGGTAAAAATACTCGAATGACATGAGCAAGTGATGAACTTGCCTGAACACTGCAAAGTGTTGCAGTTGGATGGTGTGGACTGACCCTTGTCCTCTGTTGCTGAAAAATAGCATCATTGTCCGGTAAGGGCAATGGTTAAAGAAGCATTGATGCATGATTCCAGTTTTAGGGTTTGTTCCCCCCTTCCGATGTCGTTATCATTTTATGTGAGAGGTTAATACTAAGAATAACTTAGGGATACTCTGTTTAGGTCAAAATACAACCTTGAAATGTTTTCAAGGTGTTTTTAAAGTCCAAAAGAATTTATGGACTTATTTTCATTATTGAAAATACAATGTGTGATTTAAATGATTATTTAAATCATCAAATTTGAACTTATTCTTGTTTATCTTCAAAAATTCTATTTCATATTTTATTATGATAGAGTATTTTATACTGAGTGGTTTTCATATTTTAATTATTTTTTTAGAGCTAAGAAACATTTACTATTGATTTTTAAAGTTTCAGCATTTTTGGTAATTTGTGAAATGGCACAAATGCCCCTGGGCCCACCTGTCGGTGTAACCCAGTGGGTTAGGTCGACCGACCCACCTGGTCCGGCTCGACCAGCCTCACTCCTCTCCTTCTGTCTCGCGCGAGCCCGAAACCTAACCCTAATCCCCTCTATGGCGATCTGCGTCGCCTCCGCCGTCGCCGCTCGATTCCGGCGAGCTCCGCCGGACTTGGCCATGAGGCGAGTCGATCTGTCCGCGTTGATCTGGAGCGAGTGCTGCTCCCGCTCGTCCTCGACCTCCTCTGCGGCGGCTAGGGTTACGGGATCGTGGCGATCCCGCAGCTCCTTGGGCTCCAGGCGCGATGGCGCCGCCGTGGGCCTCGCCGCCGTGGTGCGGGGTGCTGCGGCGCTTGTCGGAGCATGGCCTGGCCTGGCCAGGTGCTGCCGTGCACTCGGCGCGCGCCGCCGTGGCCGCCATGGCTGCGTCTGCTGTCTGCTCGCCCCGGGTACGTGCTCCACCCTTCTCTCTCTCTTTCTCATGTGCTTGTTCTTCTTCCTCCTCCTCTAGCTCTGGCCACGTCTTCTCCTCCTCATGGAGAGGCCTGCCATGCCCATGCTCTGATGTGCAAGCTCGCGTGCTGCTGTGTTGCTGTTGTTCTTGCTGCTGTGCTCCACTGGCCTTGGCCATTGTTGTCATGGCCATGCCAGTGTTTGTGTTACTGCTGTGTGCAGTCCTTGCCATGCCTCTGTGCAAGATTGTTAGTGCTGTACTGCCCTGCCATGCTATCCTTTATCCTTTGCAAGAATTCCTAGTCTAAGTGCTTGCTATGCTTGCATTTCTTGGTTAATTCTATCTCTGTGCCTCTGTTCTTGTTAATAAGCTTGCCATACACTCAAGTGTATTTATTTAAATTGCCATGGCTTGATTACAGTGTGTAATTCTTGCAATTTTGCAAGTGCCAGAGCAATTGTGGCTAATTCTTGTGCTCAATTTATGATTATGCTCAATTGAGTATCACTGTGGCTTATCTGTGTTATACAGTGATGAATTTATAAGTGCTTTGCTTGTATATTATGATTCAGTGGTTCATCAATCATTTGTTGTGCTACTGGATGCACTCATGAATTATTTATGTGATTATCTGTGAAGCAACTGTTGATGAATTGGTATTGTGTTGGTCATATGATTCATGATTGGTTGCTAGGTTGGCTCTAGCATGTACTGGCATGCTCTAACAAGCTTCTGATGATCACATGATCATCAGTTGCTTGTATATGATGCTGTTTCATAACTGTGCCTCACTATTGCTCACTCTGTGTTGTGTGTGCATCACACAGGCTTGGCCTGGTGTGTGCTGGTGCTTGATTAAGCATCAGTTGATGCTTGCAATGATCCATTGGATCATCTACAAGGCTCTGGTGCATCTATTGCTTGTGTATTTCATTTATCTGTGTTGACTTGCTTGGTTGAATGGATAAATGATGTGAACTGCTTGCAGTTATGATCATCTTTTTAATTGTGACAGGCTAGATGGATGCCAACTCTTGGTTGTGTACCCTAGTCCATTATTTGAACTCTTCTGGTGATGATAACTGTGCAAGGCTTGTGATTTGGGGCTGTTTATGTGGTTGAGGTGGCCTCAACATCAATTCTTGCTGTTCAGGATGCTCCCACCCCTGTTGGCTAGCTGTGACTTGATGAATGCATCACTGGGCAATCCCTTGTTGGATTTCTAGTGAGCTTTACTGTTGACAAACAAAAATAGGCACAAGTTGCCTATCTGTCTGATGGTATTACTAGCTATAGGTGCTAGGTGATTTGGGCTAGGCTAGCTGTGAATCCATCCTTTGCTGGATTTCTTTACTTGTGCCATTGATTTGACATAGCTAGTGTTCCCTTGGATGATTTCCTATTGGCCTCTCCCCTCTTTGCTTGCACCAAATGGCTAGTAGCCAAGTGATGATACAATTAGGGTTTCTACCCTCTTTTCTTCTGTGACATATGCACATGCTTAATTATGAGCAAAACCATTGGTTGCTCATGTTTAGCTGGTATACCTCACTCCAGCTCCTAGAAACTTGGTGTTGGTGTAGAGGTTTGCTTTTGGTTGATGTCTTAAGCTTGCCTTGCTCCTCCTGGCTAGCTTGAGCTTGCTCTATTCCATCTTGTGTTTGTTCACAGTTGACAGTTCTTTGTGAAACTGTCCCTGGATGATTTCTGGTATTGTGATGTTCTTCCTGTTCTAAGTGTTCTTGCTATCTGGTGACTTACTCTGCTGCTTGTCGATGAATGAAGCTAGGGTTTACTGTGGAAAAGGTTTTATACCTCCCTGCTTTGTTTCCCTGGTCGACAACAAGGCCTGGCCACACTTGGTGACACACTGACCTGTGTGTGTGTGTGTTGTGCTGCATGCACACTGCCTTGTGAGCAGGCTGGCTGTGTGTGTATGCTAGATGCTTGGTATCTGGGCTATGAGCAGATCAGCTCGGCAGAGTTGATCATATCTGCTCAATTCTCTATTTCTTTGCTAACCTGCCAAGTGGCTTTGCCACTTGGCATAATACTTGTCTTATTGTGTTTGTGTGAAGGTTAGAAAGATGATGAGCAAATGGAGATGAAGATCATCAAGCTCAAGCTTAAATGAAGATTAGCTTGTATGTCTTAGGATAGAATATGACATTGTACTTTTCTTTTATTTTCTTTTTTCTATTTTGCCATTTCTTGTAATGTTTGTAATATTCATTTATTTCAATTGTGAATATTGTAAAGACAATGTATATTGTGTGTTTATCAATAAAGCTCAAGGTTTTCTCTAATGAGCTTTACTTATTATTAGTATTGTTCATATTGTGGATTATTATAATTCCTTTATTGAATTTCCTCACAATTGAATTATGAGATATTTATTTAATGTTTGAATTTGAAATTCAAATTCAACTTAGGTTTGAATTCAATCATGCAACTTAAGTTTGAATTTCAATCATGCACTTAAGTTGTGATGCAATATCTCTCCTCTCTTCTCAAAACCCTAGTTTAGTTTGAATAAGGAATAAGTTTGTCGCACTCTCGAAACCCTAACCCTGTAAGGTGTCGAGAGAGAAACTTGTCCCCTTCGATGCAGTTTTGTTTTAAAAGCGCGAAATTTCCCCAGAATTTACAATGCAGTGCACATCCCTTTCTAAAATCTACCCCTCGATCGTCTCTAAACCGGGGACATTACAGCCTTTCCCCCTTAAAGAAAACTTCGTCCCGAAGTTGTGGTTGTAATACCTGAAGAGTTCGGGGTATGTTTTCCTCAGGTCTTCCTCTTTTTCCCAGGTGGCTTCCCTCTCGGGGTGATGTTTCCATTGTATCTTGCAATACTTAATAGCTCGATTCCGGAGTTTTTTCCAGTTCTATTCGAGAATCTTTGCTGGCTTCTTGATGTATGTCAAATCTGGTTGTAACTCGAGCTCATCATGTGATACTGGCTCGTCTGGGGTTTTTAAGCATTTCCTGAGTTGCGACACATGGAATACATTGTGAACTTGTGATAACCTTCCTGGTAGTTCCAATTCAAAGGCTAATCCTCGGTTTTGGCTCAGTATCTTAAAAGGTCCGATGTATCTAGGGCTTAACTTCCCTTTTACTCCAAATCTCTGAAGACCTTTCATTGGGCTCACCTTGAGATATACCATGTCTCCAACTTGTGGCTCCCATGTCCTTTTCTTTTGATCAACATAACTTTTCTGTCGACTTTGGGCTATCTTAAGCCTATCTCTTATAATGTCAAAGATTTATTGCTTTTCTTTGACATAATCAGGATTAAACTCTTTGCTTGCTCCAGCCTCATACCAACATATGGGTGATCTACACTTCCTTCCGTACAGAGCTTCGAACGGTGCCATCTTGATGCTGCTTTGATAGCTATTATTGTATGAAAACTCTGCTAGTGGAAAGTGCTCCTCCCATGATCCTCCGAAGTCTAGGGCACAAGCCCTAAGCATATCCTCTAGGATTTGGTTAGTTCTCTCTGTTTGTCCTCCTGTCTGAGGATGATAGGCGGTACTATAGTCTAATTTGGATCCTAAAGCTTCATGTAGTTGCTTCCAAAATGCTGATGTGAACACGGATCCTCGATCTGACATGATCTTCTTGGGCACTCCATGTTTACTCACGATCTCTTTGATGTAAAGATCGATGAGTTTCTCTCCTTTATCCTGCTGATTTACTGCTAAGAAGTGTGCACTTTTCGTCAACCGGTCCATGATTACCCATATCATGTCCTTCTTTTTACTAGTCATGGGTAGTCCGGTGATGAAATCCATTCCTATCTCCTCCCATTTCCATTCTGGGATTGGTAAATGTTGTAGCTTTCCTGCCGGACTTTGATGCTCAGCCTTCACTCTTTGGCAGGTATGGCATTTCGCCACGTATTGTGCTATCTCTCTCTTCATATTATTCCACCAAAACAACTCCTTAAGATCCATGTACATCTTTGTAATCCCCGGATGTATAGAGTAAGGTGTTTGATGTGCTTCTCGGAGTATCACTTCCTTGATCTCAGCAATATCCGGAACGCAAATCCTTTTCTGGAACCATAATGATCCAGACTCTCCTCCGTGAAATTCTGATGGTATTCCTTCATCAATTCTTCTCATCTCTTCCACGATGAATGGATCGTCCAATTGACCCATCATTATCTCATTCTTTAAGTTAAGATTTAGCTCATCGGCTACTTGTAAAGCCGATAGCCCTTCATGAGCCTCTTTCTCCCAAAGTTGTATTTGGGCTTGGCTTATTTCCTTCCTCAGTTCCGGTGATAACTCTTGTTCTACTCCTCCAGTGCTCTTCCTACTCAAGGCATCTGCTACAACATTAGCCTTTCCTGGAGTATAATTGATGGTCAAATCATAATCCTTGATTAGTTCAAGCCATCTTTTCTGTCTCATATTGAGTTCCTTCTGAGTGAAGAAGTACTTGAGACTCTTATGATCCATATAGAGCTCACACTTGGCTCCATAGAGAAAATGTCTCCAAGTTTTAAGTGCAAATACAACTGCTGCTAGTTCTAAGTCATGTGTTGGATAGTTCACTTCATGAGGTCTGAGTTGACTCGATCCATAAGATATTACTTTCCGATCCTGCATGAGTACGCAACCCAATCCATGTTTCGATGCGTCACAGTACATGGTGTAATCCTTTCCAACTTCTGCGACTATTAACATCGGTGCTGTGGTGAGTTTCTCTTTCAGAGTTTGGAAACTCTTCTCACACTCCTCCGACCACACGAATGATGTGTTCTTCCTTAGCAGCTTCGTCATTGGTCCTGCTATCTTGGAAAATCCTTCAATGAATCTCCGATAATATCCTGCTATTCCTAGGAATCCTCGGCTCTCCTTGACAGTCTTGGGTGTTTCCCAATCTAAAACTGCTGCTACCTTGCTCGGGTTAACAGCTATTCCATCTTTGCTAATGACATGACCAAGAAATTCTACTTGATCTAGCCAAAATTCACACTTGCTGAGTTTGGCATAGAGTTGATGTTCTCTTAGTGTTTGCAACACTAACCTCAGATGTTCAGCGTGTTCTGTTTTATCTTTGGAGTATATCAAGATATCATCGATGAATACGATGACAAACTTGTCTAGATATGGTATGAAGATCTTATTCATAAGATTCATGAAGATTGCTGGGGCATTGGTTAATCCAAAAGGCACTACAAGGTATTCATGATGTCCATACCTTGAGACAAAGGCGGTTTTCGGAACGTCTTCCTTCTTGATCTTAATCTGATGATAACCGGACCTTAGATCAATTTTGGAAAATACTCCCGCGCCTCTAACTTGATCAAATAGATCTTGTATTCTAGGAAGTGGGTACTTGTTCTTGATTGTAACATTGTTCAGATTCCTGTAGTCTCCGCACATCCTTCTACCTCCATCTCTTTTATCCACGAAGATCACAGGTGATCCCCATGGTGAAACACTTTCTTGTATGAATCCTTTCTGTTCCAAGTCATCCAATTACTCCTTAAGTTCTTTCAACTCCTTAGGCCCCATCTTATATGGTGCTTTAGCAATCGGAGCTATTCCTGGAATTAGGTCGATAGTAAATTATATCTCCCTATCTGGTGGCATTCCAGGTAATTCCTTAGGAAACACATCCTGGAATTCATTTACTACAGGTATATCCTCCAACTTCACTTCCTTCATGCTATTCAGATGTAGCTCGACTTCGATCTGTGTATGCTTATCTCCTTGGTAGATCATTCTACTTCCATCGGGGCTTTTCAAAGACACAGTCTTATTCACACAGTCGATCAATGCTCCGTTAGCTTCTAACCAGTTCATACCAAGAATGACATCAATGTCCTTCATCGGTAAAATGAACAGGTCTGCGTCAAACGCGCATTTATTGATCATAATGACTTGTCCTTGTTTGGTATGGGTTACTACTATCGTTCCCCCCGCGGAAAGTATAGTTATGGGTGTATCTAACTTAGTGCAACTAATCCCATGTTTGATGACGAATTGCTGAGAAATGAATGATGTAGTTGCACCAGTATCAAAAAGTACTTTGCCAGGATGAGTAAGTATCTGGAGCATACCTATCACTGCCTGATCGGAGTTAACCACCTCCTCCAAGCTGGTGCAGTTTAACTTACCGAAGGGTTTCTTGTTCTTCCAATTCCCTCCGGTGTTTCCTCCTCGGCTTCCTCCTCCTCCTGACTGACCTCCTCCATTATTATTCCTAGGGCAATCCTTCATCATGTTCCCCTCCTCACGACAACCAAAACAGATGATCCTTGGCTTCCTGCAATCCCTGGAAAAATGCCCTGGTTTTCCACAACTACGACAAACAATCTGACTTGCAGGCTGGAATCCCTGGCTTCTCCGGTTGTTGTTGTTGTTGTTGTTGTTGTTGTTGTTGTTGTTGTTGTTGTCATACCTTGGCTTGAAACTCAAGCTGGTATTGGGCTTGTTGCTGACAAACCTCTTAGGCTCAAATTTAGCCTTCTTCCTCTTCTCCTCCTGCAGCTGCTTGAAGTCATCTTCAAGAGTGATGGCTGCATCCACCAACTCTTGGAACTCTGTTGCTCTCATCATTCTGAGTTGTACTTTGAACTGGGGATTTAATCCCCGCATGAACCTCTTCTTCTTCTTGTCCTCAGTGTTGACCTCCTCAACACCATACCGGGATAGCTTTGAAAACTCCCTGACATAAGTCAGGATGGCCTTATCCTTCTGCTCGAGACTTTCAAATTATCGACGCTTCAACTCCACAATGCTTTCAGGGACATTGGATTCCCTGAACTTCTTCTTGAACTCCTCCCAGGTAAATACCTTCTCGGCTGGATAAACGGCTACTATATTGTCCCACCATGATGCGGCAGGTCCACACAACAAGTGTGTTGCATATCTGACCTTCTCCAGGTCATTGCATCCAACGGTGTTGAGCTTACGCTCCGTGTCCATCAGCCAATCCTCCACGTCCATAGGTTCGGGCGCGTATGCAAAGGATATGGGCTTAGTATTCTGGAAGTCTGACAAGGTGACTCCCTGGTTCTCGGGCCTCTCCACCCTGTTCTGTTGAAGCAGCTCCTGGAAGAACTTGTTTTGCTGCTCCATGGTCATACGTTGTCTTTCCTCCAACATTTGCATGTACTGGAGAAAATTATGTTGCGTCATAGGTGGTGGTGGTGGTGGAAACTGGCTTCTGGCTGCTTCATCAGCCTCTTCCTTTTGCTTGGCCTCGCGCTTGATGCGCTGCGTGTCACTTTCCTCACCCGTCGCTCCCGACATATTCCCCTAGTTCTGCAACACAAAGTGGTACTCATAGTTACTCCATGCGCAAGTTTTCTGAGCTCAACTTTGTGCACAGAACTAGTCACGCAATGGAAATCAAGAAGCAAATTCAAATCATACAAAACATATACCATGTATATACATACTTAAGTGGTTTTATTACAATACTCCATAGTAGTGTGAGTATGCAAACTCACTTATTAAAGTATATTTACAAGTTTCTACACATATTACACACTACAATACATGTGGTACAACTGTATTGTAGTTTCGCCTCACATGGCGGTCTCTATTCGTGCTTCACTCCCGGTACATTCCAGGCTTCCATCCGGTCGAACGCGTAGTCCTCCTGACAGAATCTGGAACATAGGGTCTTCCCGTTGGCTGGTAATCGGAATCAGAAGATGATCCCAGAGAAAAATCTGTGGTCATGAACTGATTATTTAATGCATCATAATCCACCCATCGGGTGTACTCTCCGATGACTCCGCAATAGGTATTTCCACCATCGGTATCTGACTCAATCAGTATAGGATACTCCTCATAGTCTCCCCTATTATACTGATTGTTCTGGAACTGGTTTGTGGCGTCCTCTTCCATCTCAGAATTACCTCTGACTGGATCGCTAGAGTTTCCTGTGTCTGACCCCCAACGCCAACCTGTTGAGTTTTCTATAGGAGTCTCGGAACGCTGATGGTTCCCAGATTCCTCTCCACCCTCATATCCTCCGTGGGAACTGCTAGGAAAGTACCTAGGTGTAATAGGCGTGGTTTGTTGTTCGGGATGGTCAATACTAATGTAATCACCAGCTGAATAAACTGGTGGGTGAACCTCATCCTCCACTGGTTCCTTCCCTTTCGCCTCCTCTTTGGGCTCAGTGAACTCTTCTAGCATTGTATCAATTGTCCCCGACAGATGTCGGTTCAACTGAAAGAACAATGACAGTAAGTTGCGGCTATTGTCCATGTACTTAGCGGCTTCTGCTGGTTTGCGTTTTGCATACTTGAAGTGATTAAGCATAGGGTCATCTTCCTCCTCTAAGTGTGGAATGTGGCTAAATTCGGAACCAATAAGCTCCTTCATCTTATGTTCCCTAATATCAGTAATGGCTTTCATGATTGCAATGTGGTAGGCTGTTTGGATAGTTCTGGCCTCCCCTGCTGGCATTACTACGCTCATTCCTAGGGATTCAGGAAGTCTTAATCCCACCCTACACTTTGCCAATACTGGACGGTCATAGAACCAGTATTTCTTTACTTGGATCTGGGGATCACACCCAAATTCAAGTAACATGGCACGCAGAATATCCGCGAGTCATCCTTCATATTCACTCAGTGTTGAATCCATCACTTTCACGTTTCGTCCCGGACGTGAACTTGCCATTGTTGGCTGTAGAATAGAAAGGATATAAGATTAGTAATAATGCATCATAATAGAGATAATAAAGAAGTATCGCACTAAAAGATATGATTGTTTTATTCTCAAGTGAATATACACCATATTTTTAGAGAATTCTTTACTAATCCTATTTGACTCCTAACGTTCTGTCCCATTTACTAGGTTCCAACCTAAGGTCAAAGCTTTTGCTCTGATACCAACTGTGGTGACCCTGCATACCACTTCATGTTGTAGTATGCCAGTCGTTGACATAACATTCACGAAGTACTAATCCGCAAATATTACATCCCTCAGAGTAGTACAACAGAACATAGCAGGTCCATAACTCATTCATTTATTATTACAATCATAATATACATATCGTCTCGGAGCTCCTCTTGAGTCCTAAGAGGGATACTCCTGGGTTCGAGGCGAACCCAACTTAACTTACAATATAGAAGTCTTACTACATTATACATTTATTCCCACGAGCAGTTAAGCACTAAGAGTTCGTACTGCTCGGATATTAATACTACTTGGTAGGTCTACACGTGTTCTCCTCCGGAACCCTCCCCGGATCCATAGACTATAAGGTAGTCTACACCTTCGACGCCTCCAGAGAGGTCTGGTTCTTCATAGCCGATGATGTCGGCTCCTTCAGGGTTGTCGTTGTCCTCCTCCAGATGGTTCAGACAATCTAAGCATGGGATTTAAGAGTGGTATGAGTACGAGCGTACTCAACAAGTTCATTATAGAAAAGAGGTGTTTAATGCACTAGCTACGATATTAGACCAGAAAGTCTAATATCAATGCAAGTTTTGGTAAACCTTTCTTCAAGAGATTGCTTTTATTTCAAAGAACTATGTCCGTCAGCCTTCACCGGTTTACTAGAACTTCATGGAGTTCCTTTCCGGCAGCGTTCGCAGTTCCAAATCCCGGAACAGGGAGTGACAGGTCACGGTTCTTTACACTCTGCAGAGGTGTGTTGCTTTACCCATAAGAGATCTTAACCTTGGTGCCAATCGGGCAGCTTTCCCGTCCACACTTCCTTCGGTGTGAGGCCCGGTATAAGGTCATAGCCAATCATATTCCTCCGCTACCTCGCACACCCACCCTTTGCTGCATCCCCGACCCTGGGTCCTCGTCGGTCCCATTATTCCCGTATTAGGGTGGACCCCGACCACGACGACAGTCTGGGATCTAACCAAAATCCTTCGCCGGCAGATGCAACCCCTCATAGACCGCAATACCGTGGGGACTTAGATGGCTTCCCCAACCTACCGCTTGCACTTCGGTGACAAGTGTGCTACGGACAAAGCCGTGGGGACTTAATTGGCTTCCCCAGCCTACCGCTTGCCCCGACAGATGACAAGTGTGCTACGGTAAAGCGCGTCTGTTGATGTACAAGAGGTGGAAATACGATTGACTATTCCGTCCCACTCCAGATCTTATGGTTAACACGGGTATTACGACACAAGAATCACTGGACGACATTTGTTGTTTAATTCTAAATGGATATAAACCCTTGCAATGGAACCTCCACCATATCAACACAATCCATGGTTCCATTGCCCACCACTAAGTCATATTTATAGTTATGAAAATAGTGGTTTTGCCTTTTTATGCAATAGTGTTTAACATAGTACTTTGCAAGTAATTTGGTAAAAATACTCGAATGACATGAGCAAGTGATGAACTTGCCTGAACACTGCAAAGTGTTGCAGTTGGATGGTGTGGACTGACCCTTGTCCTCTGTTGCTGAAAAATAGCATCATTGTCCGGTAAGGGCAATGGTTAAAGAAGCATTGATGCATGATTCCAGTTTTAGGGTTTGTTCCCCCCCTTCCGATGTCGTTATCATTTTATGTGAGAGGTTAATACTAAGAATAACTTAGGGATACTCTGTTTAGGTCAAAATACAACCTTGAAATGTTGTCAAGGTGTTTTTAAAGTCCAAAAGAATTTATGGACTTATTTTCATTATTGAAAATACAATGTGTGATTTAAATGATTATTTAAATCATCAAATTTGAACTTATTCTTGTTTATCTTCAAAAATTCTATTTCATATTTTATTATGATAGAGTATTTTATACTGAGTGGTTTTCATATTTTTAATTATTTTTTTAGAGCTAAGAAACATTTACTATTGATTTTTAAAGTTTCAGCATTTTTCGTAATTTGTGAAATGGCATAAATGCCCCTGGGCCCACCTGTCGGTGTAACCCAGTGGGTTAGGTCGACCGACCCACCTGGTCCGGCTCGACCAGCCTCACTCCTCTCCTTCTCTCTCACGCGAGCCCGAAACCTAACCCTAATCCCCTCTCTGGCGATCCGCGTCGCCTCCGCCGTCGCCGCTCGATTCCGGCGAGCTCCGCCGGACTTGGCCCTCGCTGTGGGGCACAATCGACTCGCCTCATGACAGCGCGTCGATCTGTCTGCGTCGATCTGGAGCGAGTGCTGCTCCCGCTCGTCCTCGACCTCCTCTGCGGCGGCTAGGGTTACGGGATCGTGGCGATCCCGCAGCTCCTTGGGCTCCAGGCGCGATGGCGCCGCTGTGGGCCTCGCCGGCGTGGTGCGGGGCGCTGCGGCGCTTGTCGGAGCATGGCCTGGCCTGGCCAGGTGCTGCCGTGCACTCGGCGTGCGCCGCCGTGGCCGCCATGGTTGCGTCTGCTGTCTGCTCGCCCCGGGTACGTGCGCCACCCTTCTCTCTCTTTCTCCTGTGCTTGTTCTTCTTCCTCCTCCTCTAGCTCTGGCCACGGCTTCTCCTCCTCATGGAGAGGCATGTTGTGCCCATGCTCTTCTGTGCAGGCTCGCGTGCTGCTGTGCTGCTGCTGTTCTTGCTGCTGTGCTGCCATGCCAGTGTTTGTGTTACTGCTGTGTGCAGTCCTTTCCATGCCTCTGTGCAAGATTGTTAGTGTTGTACTGCCCTGCCATGCTATCCTTTATCATTTGCAAGAATTCCTAGTCTAAGTGCTTGCTATGCTTGCATTTCTTGCTTAATTCTATCTCTGTGCCTCTGTTCTTGTTAATAAGCTTGCCAGATACTCAAGTGTATTTATTTAAATTGCCATGGCTTGATTACAGTGTGTAATTCTTGCAATTTTGCAAGTGCCAGAGCAATTGTGGCTAATTCTTGTGCTCAATTTATGATTATGCTCAATTGAGTATCACTGTGGCTTATCTGTGTTATACAGTGATGAATTTATAAGTGCTTTGCTTGTATATTATGATTCAGTGGTTCATCAATCATTTGTTGTGCTACTGGATGCACTCATGAATTATTTATGTGATTATATGTGAAGCAACTGTTGATGAATTGGTATTGTGTTGGTCATATGATTCATGATTGGTTGCTAGGTTGGCTCTAGCATGTACTGGCATGCTCTAACAAGCTTCTGATGATCACATGATCATCAGTTGCTTGTACATGATGCTGTTTCATAACTGTGCCTCACTATTGCTCACTCTGTGTTGTGTGTGCATCACACAGGCTTGGCCTGGTGTGTGCTAGTGCTTGATTAAGCATCAGTTGATGCTTGCAATGATCCATTGGATCATCTGCAAGGCTCTGGTGCATCTATTGCTTGTGTATTTCATTTATCTGTGTTGACTTGCTTGGCTGAATGGATAAATGATGTGAACTGCTTGCAGTTATGATCATCTTTTTAATTGTGACAGGCTAGATGGATGCCAACTCTTGGTTGTGTACCCTAGTCCATTATTTGAACTCTTCTGGTGATGATAACTGTGCAAGGCTTGTGATTTGGGGCTGTTTATGTGGTTGAGGTGGCCTCAACATCAATTCTTGCTGTTCAGGATGCTCCCACCCCCGTTGGCTAGCTGTGACTTGATGAATGCATCACTGGGCAATCCCTTGTTGGATTTCCAGTGAGCTTTACTGTTGACAAACAAAAATAGGCACAGGTTGCCTATCTGTCTGATGGTATTACTAGCTATAGGTGCTAGGTGATTTGGGCTAGGCTAGCTGTGAATCCATCCTTTGCTGGATTTCTTTAGTTGTGCCATTGATTTGACATAGCTAGTGTTCCCTTGGATGATTTCCTATTGGCCTCTCCCCTCTTTGCTTGCACCAAATGGCTAGTAGCCAAGTGATGATACAATTAGGGTTTCTACCCTCTTTTCTTCTGTGACATATGCACATGCTTAATTATTAGCAAAACCATTGGTTGCTCATGTTTAGCTGGTATACCTCACTCCAGCTCCTAGAAACTTGGTGTTGGTGTAGAGTTTTGCTTCTGGTTGATGTCTTAAGCTTGCCATGCTCCTCCTGGCTAGCTTGAGCTTGCTCTATTCCATCTTGTGTTTGTTCACAGTTGACAGTTCTTGGTGAAACTGTCCCTGGATGATTTCTGGTGGTGTGATGTTCTTCCTGTTCTAAGTGTTCTTGCTATCTGGTGACTTACTCTGCTGCTTGTCGATGAATGAAGCTAGGGTTTACTGTGGAAAAGGTTTTATACCTCCCTGCTTTGTTTCCCTGGTCGACAACAAGGCCTGGCCACACTTGGTGACACACTGACCTGTGTGTGTGTTGTGCTGCATGCACACTGCCTTGTGAGCAGGCTGGTTGTGTGTGTATGCTAGATGCTTGGTATCTGGGCTATGAGCAGATCAGCTCGGCAAAGTTGATCATATCTGCTCAATTCTCTATTTCTTTGCTAACCTGCCAAGTGGCTTTGCCACTTGGCATAATACTTGTCTTATTGTGTTTGTGTGCAGGTTAGAAAGATGATGAGCAAATGGAGATGAAGATCATCAAGCTCAAGCTTTAATGAAGATTAGCTTGTAGGTCTTAGGATAGAATATGACATTGTACTTTTCTTTTATTTTCTTTTTTCTATTTTGCCATTTCTTGTAATGTGTTGTAATATTCATTTATTTCAATTGTGAATATTGTAAAGACAATGTATATTGTGTGTTTATCAATAAAGCTCAAGGTTTTCTCTAATGAGCTTTACTTATTATTAGTATTGTTCATATTGTGGATTATTATAATTCCTTTATTGAATTTCCTCACAATTGAATTATGAGATATTTATTTAATGTTTGAATTTGAAATTCAAATTCAACTTAGGTTTGAATTCAATCATGCAACTTAAGTTTGAATTTCAATCATGCACTTAAGTTGTGATGCAATATCTCTCCTCTCTTCTCAAAACCCTAGTTTAGTTTGAATAAGGAATAAGTTTGTCGCACTCTCGAAACCCTAACCCTGTAAGGTGTCGAGAGAGAAACTTGTCCCCCTTCGATGCAGTTTTGTTCTAAAAGCGCGAAATTTCCCCAGAATTTACAATGCAGTGCACATCCCTTTCTAAAATCTACCCCTCGATCGTCTCTAAACCGGGGACATTACAGTTTGCTACTGCATGTTTCGTGCATGTCCAGTAAAACAATTTCTTTACCCATTGATAGCTTGCTTGCATTCCTGAATGCCCCCCAATTGGAGAAGAATTAAAGGCTTCAATCAACTTTGTTTGAAGACCTGCATTTGCACCTACCCAGATTTTTCCTTTAAATTTGATTAATCCATTATCCAAGGAATAGAGAGGTTCCGCTGAGGGATCCGCTGCCAGGTTTTGTAGGAGGAGTTGTGCTGTCACATCCAATGCATATAAGTTAAGAACCTCCTGTACCAAACGGGTTGGGAAGTTGAAATAGATTGACATGTGTCCCACTCTAGACAATGCATCGGTTGCCTTTGTTGTCAGTTCCCTTCTTTTACTGAAATTTGAATTGTAGTCCCACTAACTTAGTCACAACTTTCCTCTGCAAATGAGATGTAAGGACATGATCCTCCAAATTACACATACTTTTGTGGTCATTTTTGATAAGGAATGGTCCTCTGGATATGTATGCCCTCCATCTATCCACTGCGATCATAGTGCCCGAGAATTCATTTTTATAACTTGACAGTTTCTGATTTGTTGGTGCAAGTGCTTTGCTGTAGAAAGCTATTGGATGTCCTTATTGACTAAGGATAGCTCTAATGCTAGATGCACATGCATCTGTTTTGATGCAAAATTGCTTGGAGAAATCAGCTAGAGTAAGGACTCGTGTTGTGTGGCTTGTTTCAATTGTTCAAAATCTTTCAGTGCTTGAGTGGAGCAGAGAAAGGATTAATGTTTCGAAAAATTTGGCAGCGGTTTTGAAATTATGCCATAATTTTTCGCAAACTTCCTATAGTAACCCGTGAGAGCTAAGAAGCCTCTGAGTTCTATCATTGTGGCTGGTATTGGCAAATTTAACATAGCCTCTGTTTTTGCTAGATATGTGGCAACACCTCTCACAGAAATAATATGCCTTAGATATTCCTGTTGCTGTTGGGAAAAGCAACACTTATTGAGCTTACCAAACAACTTGTTATGTCTCAGAATTTTTAGCACATGGTCCAAATGTTTCACATGGCTATATAGATATTTTCTATAGTTCAGAATATCATCCATAAATACCAAGACTTTCCTTGTAAATAAAGCTATGGTTCAGGGGTTAACTGAGAGACCAATTCCTTGTAATGCATGTCCAAACTTTCCTGTAGTTCAATATGATAATGACACTTTGGTAATATTGAAAGTAGATGCCAGAAATCTTATTTTTCTCAAAGCTTTACTACGAACCTTTGCTGATTCTACTGGGCTGAAGGTGAATTACCACAAATCAAATATGATACCCATAAATTTGAGTGAAGACAGGCTTGATCACTTTGCAGCAACAATGAATCGCAAAAAATGAACTCTTCCCTTTACTTACATTGGATTGCCTCTATGCATCTCCAAGCCATCCATGGAGCATTTTTTACCAATTCTACAAAGAACACAAGCAAGATTGGGTGGGATTGCCGACTTTTTAAATTATGGTGGAAAATTACAACTTGTCAAGAATGTCCTTGCTTTCATGCCAATTTTCTTCATGTGCTGCTTTCGATGTACATGTTTCTATTAAGGAGCAGGTTGTCAAATATATGAGGCATTGTGTTTGGAGAAAGAAAAAACTCAGATGTGCAAGCAAATGGTTCTGCTCTAGTTGCATGGAAAAAATAGGCAGACCAAAAGATCAAGGTGGTCTTGGAGTTCTTAATTTGGAAAATAAATCACTTCTATTAAAAAATTTGCGCAAATTCTTCAATAATCTTGATATCCCCTAGGTTCATCTGATTAGAGATTCATATTACAACAATGGAAAATTAGCTTCTACCAATTTGGAAGGATCCTTATGGTGGAAATGACATCTTAAACTCTGAGATATTTACAAGTCCATGGCTAGATGCAATCTTGGAAATGGGAATACTGTGAACTTCTGATCTAATTTATGGGAACAAAAATGTATGCATAAAAGATTTCCTCATCTGATATCTTTTGCAAAACAAATAGACTGGACAGTTGAAAGAGTAGTACATACTGAATTTTTTGAGGACTTGTTCCATCTACCCTTATCTCAGCAAGCTTTTGAGGAATTTCAAATCCTAGAGGAGGTTTGACAGAATGTAGTAGGAGTGATTCAGGGAGCCAACCAAGACAGTTGGTCTTACATTTGGGGAACTGTTGATTCCTCATCTCAACAAGCATATCAAGCTATGATTCGCTTTTCTGCAACACCAAAAAAATTCTCTAGATTATGGGAATCTTGTTGTCAGGCAAAGCACAAATTCTTCTTCTGGTTGTTACTTCCAAATAGATTAAACACAAGGAACCTTCTGAAAAGAAATAACTTTCAATTACAATCATATCAATGTGCAACATTGCAGTGCAATTATGAAGAAACACTAGTTCATCTTTTCTGGGCATGTCCTTTTGCTAAACAATATTGGAATTTTGTATGCCCATAGAGAAATAGAGGACTTTCGGTTCTTCAAGATTTTGAAGACATGAGAACTAAAATAAAATTGCCTTTTGCAATGGAAATTTTGATTCTAGCAGCGTGGGGCATCTGGATTATCAGGAATAATAAATTTTTGAATGTCCAAAATGCAAATTTCAATAGTTGGAAGGCCATCTACAATCAAGATCTAAGGATGCTGGTGCATAGGATAAAGAAAAAACATGCATATACCTTCAAAGAATGGCTCCAGTCACAAGTTTAGAAGAACATAGTATAGTTTTGTTCTTTGCTTTCTGGTTTTAGTTTGGACTTGGAGAGTTTCTCACTCTCATTTGTAAATCTTATGTCTTTATATATATAATAAAAAATTGCTGTGGGTTTTTAACCCACTATTTTCCTTCAAAAAAATACCTAAATATTTTCTTATGTAAGTGGAAAATAAGGAGTTCATCAAGCATTGGAATGTTGCTAGAGCATTGGTCAAGCCAAAGGACATCACCCGGAATTGGAACTGACCATGGTGTGTTTTAAAAGTTGTCTTGTGCTCATCTTCCTCAACCATTCGAATTTTGTGATATCCAACTCCTAACTCCATTTTGGAAAACCATCTAGTGCATGTTAGTTTATCCAACAACTCATCAATCACTAGCATTGGAAATTTGCTTTTCACAGAAATGTTGTTCAGTCGTCTGTAACCAACACAAAACCTCCAGGTGCCATCCTTTTTCTTTACCAACTACACTAGAGAAGCAAAGGGAGACCACTTGGGGGTTACCAGTCCACCTACTATCATTTCGTTGACATGTCTCTCTATTTCATATCTTTTGCTGGGGAGAATACCTGTATGGCTGATACGTCTCAAACGTATCTATAATTTCTTATGTTCCATGCTAGTTTTATGACAATACTCACATGTTTTATATACACTTTATATAATTTTTATGCATTTTCCGGCACTAACCTATTAACAAGATGCCGAAGCGCCAGTTCCTGTTTTCTGCTGTTTTTGGTTTCAGAAATCCTACACATGAAATATTCTCGGAATTGGACGAAACAAAAGCCCACGGTCTTATTTTCCACAGAGCCTTCCAGAACACCGAAGAGGAGACGAAGAGGAGCCACGAGGAGGCCACACCATAGGGGGGCGCGGCCCCACCCCTGGCCGCGCCGCCATATGGGGTGGGCCCCTCGAGCATCCCCCGACTCTACCCCTTCGCCTATATATTCTCTCCGTCGCGAAAACCCTAGTACCGAGAGCCACGATACGAGAAAAGTTACTGAGACGCTGTCGCCACCAATCCCATCTCGGGGGATTCTGGAGATCGCCTCTGACACCCTGCCGGAGAGGGGAATCATCACCGGAGGGCTCTACATCACCATGCCCGCCTCCGGACTGATGCGTGAGTAGTTCATCCTTAGACTATGGGTCCATAGCAGTAGCTAGATGGTTGTCTTCTCCTATTGTGCTATCATGTTTAGATCTTGTGAGCTGCCTATCATGATCAAGATCATCTATTTGTAATGCTACATGTTGTGTTTGTTGGGATCCGATGAATATGGAATACTATGTCAAGTTGATTATCGATGTATCATATATGTGTTTTTTATGATCTTGCATGCTCTCCGTTGCTAGTAGAGGCTCTTGCCAAGTTGATACTTGTAACTCCAAGAGGGAGTATTTATGCTCGATAGTGGGTTCATGCCTCCATTGAATCTGGGACAGTGACAGAAAGTTCTAAGGTTGTGGATGTGCTGTTGCCACTAGGGATAAAACATCAATGCTTTTTCTAAGGATATTTGTATTTTTTACATTACTCACCGTACATAATGCAATTGTCTGTTGTTTGCAACTCAATACTGGAAGGGGTGCGGATGCTAACCCGAAGGTGGACTTTTTAGGAATAGATGCATGCTGGATAGCGGTCTATGTTCTTTGTCGTAATGCCCTAACTAAATCTCATAGTAGTCATCATGATATGTATGTGCATTGTTATGCCCTCTCTATTCGTCAATTGTCCAACTGTAATTTTGTCACCCAACATGCTATTTATCTTATTGGAGAGACACCACTAGTGAACTGTGGACCCCGGTCCATTCTTTTACATCTGAAATACAACCTACTGCAATCATTGTTCTCTGCTGTTCTTTGCAAACAAACATCATTCTCCACACCATACGTTTAATCCTTTGTTTACAGCAAGCCGGTGAGATTGACAACCTTACTGTTATGTTGGGGCAAACTATCTTGATTGTGTTGTGCAGGTTCCACGTTAGCGCCGGAATCCCTGGTGTTGTGTCGCACTACACTCCTTCACCAACAACCTTCACGTGGCTTTCATCTCCTACTGGTTCGATAAACCTTGGTTTCTTACTGAGGGAAATTGCTGTACGCATCACACCTTCCTCTTGGGGTTCCCAACGGGCGTGTGCTTCACGCGTCATCAAGCTAATATCTGGCGCCGTTGCCGGGGAGATCAAGACACGCTGCAAGGGGAGTCTCTCACATCCAATCTCTTTACTTTGTTTATTGTCTTGCCTTATTTTATTTTCTGTCTTGTTTGCTTTCTTTATATCAAAAACACAAAAAAATTAGTTACTTGTTTTACTTTATTTAATTCGTTTTTGCTTTACTTATTTTTTATTATTGTTAAAATGAATACTCCTGAGAACACTGTAACATCCCAAATTTCAATAAAAGGAAGAAGAAGAATTTCCAAAGTCCAAAATTTAGAACCAACAAAAACTTTTATGTGCATATAGTGCTATGCATAGGACTTGTGCATTTTTGTGTGATATGCCATGATGAGTTCTTATGTGTTTATGTGCTAAACCCTAAAATCCTATTTTGATCAAGAGAAGATCACAAATCAAATCAAATAAAAAGAGAAAGAAATCAAATAATAAAAACCCTAAAACCCTCACATGTGGCTTATACCATTTTTGCAAATCTTTACCCTAGACCAATTTGACCTTCACCATTAGTTGTAATATGTTACTAAACACTTATTACAACTTTTGGAATGAAATAAACAACAAATGAACTCAAATTCAAACTCAATTGGTGATCACATGGAATAATGGTCAAATCTGCCATTTACAATCTGGTCACCACTTTGAGCCCCTGGATTTCAAGTTTTTCAAACCAAACAAATCCAATTCTTTGCACCTCATCCAAGAGCACATAAAGGTGAACAACTTTTGTAAATACCACCATATCAAATTCATCTTGGATCAAATCTATGCTCATGTAAAGTTGAGACTTTTTAATAGATTCAACAATCTCACACTTTGCATTTTGGCATTTCTTTTATTTTTAAAATTCCACCACCACCTATGTTTGTCTCTGGTCAATTGCAACTCATCCAAACCAACCATTTTCAAATTTTGGAACCACATGACCTAAACCAAATTTGGCAAGAAATTGAATTGGGCAAATAGAATCAAATCCCAAAACACTATTTGGACTTGTGTTGGCCAACCCTATCTGCCCCACTCGACCCTACTTGGTCCCCTGGTCCCCTCTCTCTCTCTTCCCTGCATAGCAACGCTAAGGAGAAGCCCTAGCATGAAATGGACATGGCCATGCCGGCCATGATCCACCATGTCCCCTCTCCTCTCTTCTCCTTCTTCCCCAGCCACGGCCATAGTGCCACTGAGCTCCACCTCACCTCCCTACAACTGCCTATGCATGCCATTGTCGAGGGGAACGCCGACACTCGCCGGAACGCATGCGCCCAGAACGTCGCAGGCATGCCGAGGACATCGCACGTGCACGCCGTGGGCGCACACTGGACAAGCGCCGCGCCACGACCTCGTGCAGCCCCTGGTCCCTCTCTCGACGAGTTGAGCTTCACCGCACGACCACGAAGCTGCCAGACATGGACACGACCGCGACCCGTGACCGCCGCCGCCGGAGACGGAGAAGAAATCCCGCCGCAGACGCCGCCAGACCTTGCCGCGCCCCGACCGTGTTAGGCACCGCCTACGCTACCTGTCGCCACCCAGAGGACCACCGTGACGCACTGAACACCACCGCGCCCTCGCCTAGCTCGCTAGACCGCCGGAGAGCCCGCGCCCATGTCGAGTTCGCCGCAGCACCATGGTGCCCTTGCTCGCCTATAAATAGAAGCCCCCATTCGACGATCTGAGCACACCGTAACACTCCCCTCTTCTCCCTCAACCACCTGAGCCACTCCACCGTCGACATTAGCCACTGCCGCCGCTCAATCGCCACACCACTTCCGCACGCCGCCGCGGAAGCTTGCCGCCGATTGGAGCCTCCCCAGGACGTGCCGCTGCTACCAGGAGGATCGCCGTCGACCACCGCTTCACCGACAAACTGCCCACTGTCGATGTAGCCACGGTGAGCCCTCCAACCCCCTACTGCCGCCGCGCCAGTGCGAGCTTCTCGCCGGTGACGACGATGACCCACGACCGTTAGATCTGCCCCTAATCCTACGCTCCACGTTCCCCGTACCGATTCGGGATTTATGAGTCACTGACGGGTGGAGCCCACCGTCAGACAGCCCACGCGTGCGTGGACGCGTGGTGGGCTGGACTGGGGCTGTTTAATTCGTTTCGGCCCAGTAACTTTTCCCGCCAGGCCCACTTATTTAAATTCGATTTTCCAGATTTAGTTTAAATTCAATACTGGCCCTGTGTTCAAAATTCAATAGATTCAAATCGGCTTGGCCAAATTTAGCATACTTTATATTGTTGGAAAGCTAGAAAAAAGATCTACAAAACTACACTAGTCTCACTGTGAGATTCTTTGCAGAAATAATGTGACAAAAAGAACAAGTCAGGGACTTTTGCACATTCAAACAATTCTTAAAAATCAACCAAAAGTGATATTAAGTTGTTTTCAACTCTCATAGCTCACTTTTCACTTACACTAATTGTTTCTGCAAAAATATGGCATGGTTATTTTGAGTGATCATGGCCTAGTTTAAATAAAGGACTATATGGCTAGTTTAGTCAAGTGATATTGTCCAAAACTATTATGTAAATCTTATGAAGTGTTTTGCTTCATTTAAATCTTGTCCCAAGTATTTTCATATGAAGTTGTGACCCTGGTCTAAATTCTCTCACATGAAAATACTTGGTGATATTAAATCATAATTAGTATTGCTAAATAGTATGAGGTATTCTACCTCATTTAAATCATTTTCCCAAATGATGATGATGAAAGGTTGACTTAGGTCAACATGATTTCATGCATGATTGTTTGAGGAAATTAAATCTTAAGAATATTCAATGAGAGGAAATTATTTACTCCAAGAACTAAATGGAAACTATCATTTACATATGTAACGAGAGGAAATTATTTTTCTTAAAGAAAGAAAATAAATTTTAACTCATATTTTATGTGTGTTATTAGAATAGTTTGTATGAAGCCATGGTGTGCTTAGTATAGCCTTGAACCTTGTTGGGTGATCGTATCTCGTATTCGTTTATAGACGCTAGTACCGGAGAATACCAAGAGGAGGAAGGCTTCTACCAAGAAGAGGAGGAAGAGAACTGTGATCACTACCCCCACCAAGGCAAGCTAATATTCTTGCAAGTGCAAAGCCCTTGGGGCAAGGCACCATTCGTCTTATCTTACTTACCATGATCCCATCCCAAGATTTTACCTTACAAGTTTTTACTTGATTTATGAAGAAGTGACTTTTATAGTTAACTTTGGTCTAAGTTTAGAGTGATACTAGAGTAGCAAAGTTAGCTTCAAGATGGCCAAGTAAGATAGCACCCCTCATGATTAGTGCTAGTGCTAATAACTAAAAGTGACTACTCTAGATGGGAACATGTGACTTGCTTTGAATTTGAAAACTTTGGAATGATGAGTCTTTCCATTGAAAGATTTTTGAAGGTGAATATGACTTGTTTTGAGATGGTGAATTTGGACTAAAACTGATATTGGTTTGGATGCGATACCTTTCCAATTTTTGAGTACCCCCACAATACCTGATTATGGGTAGGGCTTAACTGGAAATTTATACATCTTATTATGGGTTCCCTCTAAACAAGCATCATAGGGGTTATGCCGAGTCTGCCTCCGTTGTATGAAAACTGATGTGAAATGAGGTGAATTGTACGGCCAAGCCCTGTGCAGTTCCCAGGTTGACAGTTGGTCTTCACTGGGAGGCCAAGCTCATGGGGAGAGGTGCCTATACTAGGGTTTGTAAGTGAAAGTTTATGGTTGATGATCCGCGTACTGAGTTACGATGATCCGGGGTTATCCCGACGGATGAAATCAAATGTTTTTGCAAAAGTGTGCAACCTCTGCAGAGTGTAAACCTATTCGAATAGCCCTGTCCACGGTTACGGACGGTTGGAAAGGCCATACAGTGTCCGGTGTCAGATTCTTGAAAATATTGATGAAGTGAATGGTGAATTGAACTGAATGGTTTTGAAACACAACTGAGTTGTGGGAATGACACTAATGTTCCCACTTGAGTTAGTTAGCACATGAAAGAGTCTTTATCAATTACTTGTGAACTAAAATTGGCTTTATGCAAAAGAAACTAGAGCTTAGCACCCCTTACTAGAATTGATAGCACTTACACTAGTGTTAGTTTGCGAGTACTTAAAGTACTCACGGGTGTGTCCCTGGCTATTCAAATGGCCAGAGTATGATGATGAACAGAACTACCAAGGTGATGACCAGCAGGACGCCTACGACAACTAGGAGTCTTCCGACGTCAAGCGTCGGCCTGTGGACTAGAGAGTCCCTTTTATTTACGCTTCCGCTTTGAACTATGTGTGTTGATCAATATATCAACTATTTGTGTAATATGGATCATGTGGTTTGAATTTGTAAGACATTATGGTTTGTAATGAATGATGACTATGATATTCGACTATTATGCCTCGCAACAACAATATTCCTAGGATTGCGATGAATGACATAATAGGCATCTGGACTTAAATATCCGGGTGTTGACAAGTTGGTATCAGAGCCATTGTTTGACCTTAGAAGACCCTAGTTAGAATGGACGTTCAGAAAAACTTAACTTTGAAATCAAATGAAGAAAATATTTATGAAAATTTATTCACACTCTCGTCTTTGAGATCTTTTCCAAAAATTGATGAATCATGCTCTTTCTTATTAAATCTACTTAAAATTTTGCCACACTTGTTTACTGTCTAACTTACTTATCCAATTCACTTTCAGATGGAGCCGAATGAACCCATCAACACCAAGTTCTACCAGCTTGGGAATGGAGGAAGCTGATATCTACGCACACTTCTATTCCTGTAGACAGTGTTGGGCCTCCAAGAGCAGAGGTTTGTAGAACAGCAGCAAGTTTCCCTTAAGTGAATCACCCAAGGTTTATCGAACTCAGGGAGGTAGAGGTCAAAGATATCCCTCTCAAGCAACCCTGCAATTAAGATACAAGAAGTCTCTTGTGTCCCCAACACACCTAATACACTTGTCAGATGTATATGCGCACTAGTTCGGCGAAGAGATAGTAAAATGCAAGTGATATGGATGAGTATGAGTGGTAATAAGAATCTGAAATAAATATGGCAGCAAGTAAACATGTAGTAGAACAGTAAATAAACGGTGATTCGATATTTGGAAACAAGGCCTAGGGATCATACTTTCACTAGTGGACACTCTCAACAATGATCACATAAATAAGTAACTTCTATTCACTTGTGCTACTTTCTCACACTCTCTTGTTGGATAACAAACACCATTCATTGTGTAGGGCTATAAAAGCACACCTCAAGCCAGAGTAAACAAGCTCCACAACATCCGGAGTTCATATTAAAGTAACCTCTAGAGTGCATAATAGACCGTTGCAATTTAGACCGAGTACTAACATACAATACACACTGTCAACAATAGCTATGAAAGGGGGAATAGATCACATCAATACTATCATAGTAATAGTTAACATCATAATCTATAAGAGATTACAATCATAACCTACGCCAAGTACTACATGATGCACACACTGTCAACATTACATCATGGAGGTGGAATAGAATACTTTAATAACATCACTAGAGTAGCACATAGATTAATAGTGATACAAAGCTCATCATATGGATCTCAATCATGTAAGGCAGCTCATGAGATCATTGTATTGAGGTACATGAGAGAGAGATTAACCACATAGCTACCGGTAGAGCCCTCAGCCTTGGGGGAGAACTAATCCCTCCTCATCATAGGAGACAGCAGCGGCGATGAAGATGGCGGTGGTGTCGATGGAGATGCCTTCCGGGGGCAATTCCCCATCCCGGCAGGGTGCCGGAACAGAGACTTCTGTCCCCCGAAACGGAGTTTCGCGATGGCAGCGGCGCCCCTGGAGTCTTTCTGGAGTTTCGTCAATTGGTATCGCGTTTTTAGGTCACGAGGGGTTAAATAGGCGAAGAGGCGGACTCGGAAGGGCGCCAGGGCTCCCTCAGCACGTGGCGGCGCGGCCAGGGTGGGACCCACGCCCCCGTATGGTGTGGGTCCCCCTTGGCCCCCCTCCGGCTCTCCTTCGGTGTTCTGGAACATTCCGGGGAAAATAAGGTGTTTGGTCTTTGTTTCGTCGAATTCCGAGAATATTGCCCGAACAGCCTTTCTGGAACCAAAAACAGCAGAAAACAGGAACTGGCACTGTGGCATCTTGTTAATAGGTTAGTTCCGGAAAATGCATAATAATGATGTAAAGTGTGTATAAAACATGTGAGTATTGTCATAATAGTAGCATGGAACATAAGAAATTATGGATACGTTTGAGATGTATCAAGCATCCCCAAGCTTAGTTCCTACTCGCCCTCGAGTAGGTAAACGATAACAAGGATAATTTCTGAAGTGACATGCTATCATAATCTTGATCAATACTATTGTAAATCATATGAGATGAATGAAGTGATTCGAATCAATGGTAAAGACAATGATTAAACAACTGAATCATATAACAAAGACTTTTCATGAATACTACTTTCAAGACAAGCATCAATAAGACTTGCATAAGATTTAACTCATAAAGCAATAAATTCTTAATAGAAGGTTTTGAAGCAACACAAAGGAAGATTTAAGTTTCAGCAGTTGCTTTCAACTTTCAACATGTATATCTCATGGATAATTGTCAACAGAAAGTAATATGATGAATGCAAATAAGCAAGCATGTAAGAATCAATGCACACAGTTGACACAAGTGTTTGCTTCTAAGATAGAAAGAAGTAGGTAAACAGACTCAACAGAAAAGTAAAAGAATGGCCCTTCACAGAGGGAAGCATGGATAGCTATATTTGTGCTAGAGCTTTTATTTTGAAAACATAGAAACAATTTTGTCAACGGTAGTAATAATTCATATGTGTTATGTATAAGACATCCTATAAGTTGCAAGCCTCATGCATAGATTACCAATAGTGCCCGCACCTTGTCCTAATTAGCTTGGATTTACATGGATTATCATTGCATAGCATATGTTTCAACCAAGTGTCACAAAGGGGTACCTCTATGCCGCCTGTACAAAGGGATAAGGAGAAAGCTCGCATTGGATTTCTCGCTTTTGATTATTCTCAACTTAGACATCCATACCGGGACAACATAGAAAACAGATAATGGACTCCTCTTTAATGCATAAGCATTCAACAACAGATAATATTCTCATGAGAGATTGAGGATTGTTGTCCAAACTGAAACTTCCACCATGGATCATGGCTTTAGTTAGCGGCCCAATGTTCTTCTCTAACAATATGCATACTCAAACCATTTGATCATGATAAATCACCCTTACTTCAGACAAGACGAACATGCATAGCAACTCACACGATATTCAACAAAGGTGAAATAGTTGATGGCGTCCCCAGGAACATGGTTACCGCTCAACAAGCAACTTATAAGAAATAAGATACATAAGTACATATTCAATACCACAATAGTTTTTAATCTATTTTTCCCATGAGCTACATATTGCAAAGACAAAGAATGGAATTTTAAAGGTAGCACTCAAGCAATTTACTTTGGAATGGCAGAGAAATACCAGGTAGTAGGTAGGTATGGTGGACACAAATGGCATAGTTTTTGGCTCAAGGATTTTGGATGCACGAGAAGTAATCCCTCTCAATACAAGGCTTAGGCTAGCAAGGTTGTTTGAAGCAAACACAAGTATGAACCGGTACAGCAAAACTTACATAAGAACATATTGCAAGCATTATAAGACTCTACACTGTCTTCCTTGTTGTTCAAACCCTCACCAGAAAATATCTAGACTTTAGAGAGACCAATCATGCAAACCAAATTTCAACAAGCTCTATGGTAATTCTTCATTAATAGGTGCAAAGTACATGATGCAAGAGCATAAACATGATCTATTTGAGCACAACAATTGCCAAGTATCAAATTATTCAAGACGTTATACCAATTACCACATGAAGCATTTTCTGTTTCCAACCATATAACAATGAACGAAGCAGTTTCAACCTTCGCCATGAGCATTAAAAGTAAAGCTAAGAACACCAGTGTTCATATGAAACAGCGGAGCGTGTCTTTCTCCCACACAAAGAATGCTAGGATCCGATTTTATTCAAACACAAACAAAAATAAAAAAACACAGATGCTCCAAGTAAAGCACATAAGATGTGACGGAATAAAAATATAGTTTCACTAGAGGTGACCTGATAAGTTGTCGATGAAGAAGGGGATGCCTTGTGCATCCCCAAGCTTAGATGCTTGAGTCTTCTTGAAATATGCAGGGATGAACCACGGGGGCATCCCCAAGCTTATACTTTTCACTCTTCTTGATCATATTGTATCATCCTCCTCTCTTGATCCTTGAAAACTTCCGCCACACCAAACTCAAAACAAACTCATTAGAGGGTTAGTGCATAATCAAAAATTCACATATTCAGAGGTGACATAATCATTCTTAACACTTCTGGACATTTCCCAAAGCTACTAAAGTTTAATGGAGCAAAGAAATCCACTCAAACACAGTAAAAGAGGCAATATGAAATAAAAGGCAGAATCTGTCAAAACAGAACATTCGTAAAGACGAATTTTTTCGAGGCACTTAACATGCTCAGATGAAGAAGCTCAAATTGAATGAAAGTTGCGTACATATCTGAGGATCACACACGTAAATTGGCAGATTTTTCTGAGTTACCTACAGAAGGGGCTACTCAAATTCGTGACAGCAAGAAATCTGTTTCGGCGCAGTAATCCAAATCTAGTATCAACCTTTCTATCAAAGACTTTACTTGGCACAACAATGCAATAAAGTAAAGATAAGGAGAGGTTGCTACAGTAGTAACAACTTCCAAGACACAACAAAACAGTAGCAAAAATAAAAACATGGGTTATCTCCCAAGAAGTGCTTTCTTTATAGCCATTAAGATGGGCTCAGTAATTTTAATGATGCACTCGCAAGAAATAAGAGTTGAAGCAAAGAGAGCATCAAAAGAAAATAAGAAACACTTTTAAGTCAAACCCACTTCATATGAAAAGGAATCTTGTAAATAAACAAGTCATGTAAGCATAATGCAACAAGCATAGAAAGGCAACACAAGCGCAACTTCAAGGTTCTCAACATAAAGAGGGGAAACTTAATAGTATTAAGATGCATATAAGCATGTTTCCCTCTCTCATAATAACTTTCAGTAGCATCATGAACAAACTCAACAATATAACTATCACATGAAACATTCTTATCATGAGCTACATGCAAAAAATTATTACTCTCCACATAAGCATAGTCATTACTATTAATTGTAGTGGGAGCAAATTCAATAAAATAGCTATCATTATTATTATTCTCATCACCATAATCATCATATATAGGAGGCATATTGTAATCATAATTAATTTTCTCCTCAATAGTAGGTGGACTGAAAATATGATAGTCATCATTGTAATCATCATATATAGGAGGTAAAGTATCATCAAAGTAAATTTTCTCCTCCATGCTTGGGGGACTAAAAATAGCATGCTCATCAAAACCAGCTTCCCCAAGCTTAGAATTTTCCATAGCATTAGAAACAATGGTGTTCAAAGCATTCATACTAATAACATTTCCATTACCATGCATATAAAGTTCCATAGGTTTTTAAATTTTCTCTTCAAACACCTCATGTCCTAACTCAAGATAAATACTATGAAGATCTCTAATATTTTTGTTGTTTTCCATTAAGCCTAACTAGTGAAATAAAAACAAGAAACAAAAAGATATAATTGCAGGATCTGAAGGAAATAGCTTCGAGCACTCACACACCGGCAACAGTGCTAGAAAATAGCTTAGAAGTCAGAGGATGTGAATACCTTTTACCTTACCTCCCCGGTAACGGTGCAAGAAAATAGCTTGATGTCTACGCACACTTCTATTCCTGTAGACAGTGTTGGGCCTCCAAGAGCATAGGTTTGTAGAACAGCAGCAAGTTTCCCTTAAGTGAATCACCCAAGGTTTATCGAACTCAGGGAGGTAGAGGTCAAAGATATCCCTCTCAAGCAACCATGGAATTAAGATACAAGAAGTCTCTTGTGTCCCCAACACACCTAATACACTTGTCAGATGTATAGGCGCACTAGTTCGGCGAAGAGATAGTAAAATGCAAGTGATATGGATGAGTATGAGTGGTAATAACAATCTGAAATAAATATGGCAGCAAGTAAACATGCAGTAGAACAGTAAATAAACAGTGATTCGATATTTGGAAACAAGGCCTAGGGATCATACTTTCACTAGTGGACACTCTCAACAATGATCACATAAATAAATAACTTCTCTTCACTTGTGCTACTTTCTCACACTCTCTTGTTGGATAACAAACACCATTCATTGTGTAGGGCTATAAAAGCACACCCCAAGCCGGAGTAAACAAGCTCCACAACATCCGGTGTCGTTGCCTAATCGACGGTACCTCGGAGGAGGGATCCTCACGAGGGGGAGAAGAAGTAGGGGCCATAGGGCGGAGTGCACACGGGACGGTGGTACGCGAGTTACCCAGCTTCGGAACACCTGCACGATGACAGGGCCTACTGCTGCTTGTCTGGAATTATCTGGGCGCCTTCGCGTTGTTACAATGAGTTGTGGTTGTGCCTCTAGGGCTCCCGGGATCCGGCTTATATAGGCGCTCGGATCTAGGGTTTACACGGAGAGTCCTAGCCGGAATACAAGTTGCCTAACTACGGTACAAAGTCTTGACGTGTACGTCAAGGATCCGCCTTCCTTCTAGGTCACGCTGGATCCGGATACTTCATGGGCCTTCACGGATCCGGCCTCCTTCGTAGGTCGGTTAGGATCCGGCTCCTCGTTCCTGGGCTGGACTTCATCCTTCGTGATCTACAACAACTGGGCCGCCCGATGGGCCACATGCCTCACCACCAACTATGGGCCACCCGGGCTTGCCGGATCTAGGCCACGCCGTTGATATACCCATAAAGTATACCCACAACAGTAGCCCCCGAAGTTCTCCGAGATTCATCATTCCTCCGACTTCATTCAGCTCGGAAACGAAGAGAATCTTGAAGAGCTTCAAAACTTATTACTTGATTCCGGGTTCGCTCCTCCGGAAATCCTTCATCTTTAGATCATGCGTAACAACGGAAAGTCCACTTTTCCCGCGCACAACTTCCTCATTTCCCGCGCTAAATTTTCGCAGATGCAAATCTTTAGCCGGAAATTTCGGGAGTGCACGGTTAAGTTACCTCCACGTCATTTTACCGCACTTGACCTAAAACACGTGTCATCCATCCAACGGTGTGACCGTTCCGTTTCCACCGTCGGATCCGAATCCCGAATCTCCGCGTGCAGCCTATAAATACCCCGCGGCTCGGTAATTTTTCATTCTTTCACCTCTCCTCACCACTTCGTCTTCCTCCTCGCATCGCGCCGCCCGACGGATCTCGATCCCGGCGAGCTTTGCCACGGTGAACTTCGCGCGCCGCCAGTCCAAGCCTCCCCTCGCGCCAAGATCCCTTTGGTTGAACGGGAATTCCTTCCCGCCGCCGATTCGTGGTCACGCGGGGCGGTTTACTTCAAGTCCGGCGACCTCGTCTTCACCGGAGCTCCGTCGAGCCACCGCGCCATTAGCGGTAAGTGCGCTGGCCTCGTAGAAGATAGACTTAGTGTAGAAGATAGATTAAGTGATCCGGGTACTCAAATACTTTGTATGGGCGCAGCCGGAAGCATGCCACTCGAAACGTCGCAATGTTCTGGTAGCTCTCCGAGTAGCCCTGATCCCAATCAGATAGAACCAATATGCCCGGATCCCATATCATTCCTGCCACCATATGTTTCCGACATTAGACTAGCTCAACCTTTTTCCGCGTCTTCCAGCACCACTCCAGGCCGGATCCCCTCCCTCCAAGAGCTTCAAGAAGAACTCGAGGGACAAGCTAGGATGGCAGCCAAGGTTCAGGAGGCGGAAAACAAGAGGGCGTCCAAGGCCCGGATCCGCGAAGGAGAGCGGGGTCAGTGGTGGCCCTGCGCAACTACTGATGTGGAGCTTAGAGAGCTCCAGAACGAGGGCATGATCTCCACTCATTGGAGTTTCACACGTGATTCCGACGTCCCCAAGCCCGAAGCCGGAGAAATTGTCATGACCAAGGCTTGGGTGGAACGCGGACTCTCACTTCCCTGTTCGGAGTTTTTCCTCTCCGTCCTCAACACGTACGGGCTCCAGCCCCACAACATCTGCCCAAACTCCTACCTTCTCCTGTCCAACTTCGTGACTCTCTGCGAAGGACACCTTGGGATCCGGCCAGACGTCAAGTTATGGCAGTTCTTTTTCCGGGTGAAGAAAGAAACCAAGGACAAAGCAATGGTGAACTGCGGAAGCATGACATTTATGCTCCGCCCTAGTCGCATGTATCCTCCTCATGACTCGCACGAATCCGTTCGGTACTGGAACGCCGGATGGTTCTATGAGAAAAACGCCTCAATTCCAGATGTCCACCAAGGCCTGCCCCAGTTTGTCAACGAACCTCCGGAAGAGCTTGCAAGCTGGAGCTTCGTCCCTTCGCTTGCCCAGACCCCGATCTTGGAAAAGGCTGCGCGGAGAATCTCCTGGCTAGTCCACGACGGGCTGACCGGAGCCCAGCTCACACTTAGCTGGTTCTCCCGGAGAATCCAGCCTCTACGCTACAATGCGCGCCTGATGTGCGCTTATACCGGGGCGGACGATCGTCTCCGGGTTACCCGCCACGATCTTCCGGCTGACTCTTTAAAGAGAAGGATCAAGACGCTGGTGAAGATTCCGAGGGGCCAACAGGTCCCGGAACTGATCAAGGATATATACACGAACGACCAATGTCCTCCGGTAAGCTTTGTTCTTTTCGTTGATTCAAACTTCGCAAATTTTTTTGATGTTATCTCTAACTCTTGTTCATTTCTTCTAGCTCAACACTTTGGCGGAGGAAAACTTCCGCACCATTCTTCGTATCCCCGTTAGCGGCGACGCGGCGGAGGAGGCTCCGGAAGACGATGAGGAGGAAGAGGAACAGGCACCCCGCAAGGCGGCCCCTCAACCTACGAAGCGTCCCCGCGCCAAAGCTTCCGGCTATGAAGCCGGAGCTAGCGGCGAGGCCTCCGCCAAGAAGCCCAAGACCACAAAGCCACCTCCGCTAGACTCAAGGAAAGCGGAGCGTGCGCGCCTGAGGATGCTTTCAACAGCTAGCCAACGCACGCGCCCCCCCATCCCCGGCGCCCCGTAAGTTTCCGAGTATGGTGCAATTTTAACTTAGCGAAATTATCTCTTGTCTGAACCCTTTCACTTGTTTGCAGGAATCCGACTGTCACTGCCACGCGGACCAGCGGCCAGGAGCCCATCACGAAATACATGAAGAAATCTCCAGCTGTTGGTCCCTCTACTCCAGTTCCACCAAGTGCCTCCCACCCAACTCCTCAACCGTCGCCCCCTCAAGCTGATCCATCTCCCCCTCCTGCCACAAACACTCCACCGGAAATAATTCCGGTTAGCAGCGAGAATGTGGGCGGAGAAGATCCTAAGGCCAAAGGCCCTGCCCAAGAAGACGCGGAAGTACAAGGCCAAGGAGAGGCTGAAGTCACTTCTTCCGAGAAGGCTGGAGAGGGCGCTGGCGACATGGTCGTTTTTCCGAAGAACTTTGGAGATCCGGCTGACACCACTTCCACCCCCAAGGCGTATGCTACCAAGTTTTTCAACAAGCTATCTGAGGCGGAGAAATGGGAACTTGAACAAGATTTGCTCAACGCCATGCTGAACAATGCCTGGGGGAAACCTGATTCCGCGACATTGGAAATCCAGGACTTCAAGAAGAACGTCGGCCAGTTCCTCGACAAACTTGTCTGCAAGCAAAAGGTACTCCCCAGTAGCCCCCAAGCATGTAAGCGGAAACTCAAATAATAGTTAGCGCTTAGATGCTTAGAGAAATATTACTTCCGGGAAAGTTTTTAAATTGGACCAGTAGCCCCCAAGCATTATGGCGGAAAGGTTCCGGCAATGATGCTTTGAAAGAAACCACTGTTACAGGCGGAATTTTTACTCCTGCTCTGTTTAAATTTTATAGGAACAGCAGGCACTGCACTACGAGCTGCACAAGAACATTGCCCTGCAGCGCCGCGTTACTCTGAGCCAGGCGGAAAATATCCGGTCTCTGAAGGATAAGAATGCGGAGCTATCCAAACAACTGGCGGATGCCCAAGGTTGGTTTCCGACTCTTTGGTCGTTAGTTCATATTCCGACTTTGAACTCGCTTTTGACTTATGTTATTATAGGCGCCTCCTCTTCCCTTGCTACAGCCTCGTCTGAACTTGAGAACCTGCGCTCCTCGTACCAAGATTTGGAAACGAAATTAAAGGAGGCGGAACTAAAGAAGGAACAGGCCGAGAAGCAGCTGGCGGAGAAGAACTCCGAGCACATCAGGGAGAAGGGGGAGCTGATGCTGAAGAAAAATGCTGACAGTGAAACCATCAGGAGGCAACAGAAAGAGCTCAATGCACTCCGGAAATATATGGAGACCGCGGAGCATCACTGGGACTTGCTCAACGAGAACATTTTGGGTAAGATACAGAAACCTTGCCCAGATGTTTGCTCCGACTGTTGATTTTGTGCTCCAATTGCATGCTTATATCCTGATTATCTTTTGCAGAGCCACTTGGTTATTCGGAACAGCGCCGGAATTTGTTCCCCCGGGATGACCTTCTTCAGCTCGCAGGCGACGATTGCAAAGATCTCATCTCCGCCTCCCGCAAGATATGCTACAACTTATCCATCAAGAGGAGTCGCACATGCAACGTTCGCAAGCTTGTGGAAAAGATGGATGTTCTGCCGGAGCTGGTGACGGATCTGCAAGCATCATCAGCCCGAGGCGCTGCTGCGATGACCTTAACCATGTGCTTAGCACATAATGCGGATCTTGATCTTGATCAGGTTACCACGGGCGTTCCTCCGGATGCGGATGTTAACGCGCACCTGGATGCAGTAAGCGGCTACGACACCCGTATCGCGCGGAGGATCCGGCATGAGGAATTCTACGACAAGGTCGTTCTTCCGGCAGACGAACCCTTGGAAGAGGAACTTCAGAAGGAGCTCGCCGCGAAGGCGCGACCTGCGGAATCCGGAACCCAATATACCTGGACCAGCTCCAAGGACGCGCCCCAAGAAGAACCCAAGACCAGCAGTGCAGCTTCCGATGAAGAAGAGAGCGACGAAGACGTGTCATCTCCGGCTAAGGGGAAGTGAAAAACTTTTATTCCTGCGGGAAAGACAATGCATCATTTTGGCCCCAGCGAGGGTTTGTAATATAACTTAAATTCTTAAGTAGCTAGGGAACGAAACGATTATGCATGGGGCGGAAATACTTATCCTGCTATCCTTTAATATTATGCGCATGTTTCGTTTTTATGTCGGAAAGCAAGTGCTGACCTCGTTGTTTTCCGGCTTGCCCGCTTGACCTTCCGCGAGCCGGAAAACCTTAGCCGGAAACGCTCGCCAGCGGCGACGAAGCCCAATGGCAATCCGTCAATAACCGCGGAAACAAGCCCCCAGGCGTAGGTGCCGGAAATCGCTACTTGGAATCCACGAGTTCGCGACAGATAACAACTTAATCAGAAAACTTAAGCTTACGTCCTAAAGGACGATTTTGAAAATCACAACTTTCATACACGCCTTGGCGGAAACATCCAGCTCTGCGGTTTTTAGTCGGAAAAAACATACACGATCTAAAATGAACAAGTAAAGGAGGTAAAAGACTCAAAGAGTGAACCATAAACTTTATTTCATTGATCATGTATAACTATTACAGAGTCTTGTAACTCGGAAAAAATATGCTAAGTGTAGAAAGGACGTAGCTGTGCAATGTTCCAAGGGCGATCTGTCTCGTCATAGATGTCATCTGGATCCTCACGCTTGCGTTTCCGGTGCCAATTAGGAGGTCTATCCCTCAGCTCGCGGAAATCAACAAGGTAGTACGACCCGTTATGGAGCACTTTGCTAACGACGAAGGGTCCTTCCCATGGAGTTTGCAGCTTATGGTCTTTCACCTGTCGAAGGCGGAGGACCAGGTCTCCTGCCATGAAGGAGCGGTTCCGAACTCGACGACTGTGATAACGTCGGAGCTTCTGCTGGTAGATGGCGGAGCGCTGGTCAGCTAAGTTCCGAGCTTCCTCGATCAGGTCCACAGATAGCTGTCTGGCCTCATGAGCTGTTTCTTCATTGTAGGCGGAAACTCGCGGTGAATCGTGGATGATGTCGGAGGGAAGCACGGCTTCGGATCCGTATACCAGGAAAAAAGGGGTAAACCCTGTTGATCTGTTAGGGGTAGTTCGTAAACTCCACAAAACAGCTTCCAACTCGTCAGCCCAAGCTCCAGCTGCTCGCCGCAGTGGTTCTTCAAGGCGTGGCTTAATTCCTGATAATATTAGGCCGTTAGCCCTTTCAACCTGACCGTTGGATTGTGGATGAGCCACAGATGCAAGGTCCAGTCGAATCCCCATTGTGTCACAATAATCCCTCAACTCTCCTTGGGCGAAGTTTGTGCCATTATCTGTGATTATGCTGTGTGGGATGCCGAATCTCATCACGAGGCTGCAGACGAATTTTAGTGCCGTAGCACCATCGGCTTTTCTCACTGGCTTTGCCTCGATCCACTTGCTGAATTTGTCAACAGCGACCAGAAGGTATTCAAAACCGCCAGGAGATGATCTTTTTTAACTTTCCAACCATATCGAGCCCCCAGACCGCGAATGGACAGGTGATAGGTATGGTCTTCAGCTCTTGGGCTGGAGCGTTTGGTTGAGTAGCGTAGTACTGACAACCTCGGAAGGTTTTTACCAGCTTGTCAGCATCTTCTTTAGCTGTGAGCCAGTAGAATCCTAGCCGAAAGGCTTTGGCAACGAGTGACCTAGGAGCGGCGTGATGCCCGCAGTCCCCTGCGTGGATCTCTCTGAGGATTTCAATGCCGTCTTGATTGGAGACGCATTTGAGAAACACCCCTGTTGCACTTCGTTTGTAGAGCTGTCCATCAACAATTGTGTAGGTTCTCGCTCGTCTGACGATCTGTCGCGCGAGGACCTCGTCCTCTGGCAACTTCTGATCGATGAGGTAGTCCAGGAAAGGCTGTGTCCAGGCCGGGATGATAGCCATCACCTCCCTAGCCGGAGATACTGCCACCTCTGGATTTTCCGGGTTAGCGCCCTTAACTGAGGGTATCCGGAGATGCTCCAGGAAAATGCCGGGCGGAATTGGTTTCCTGCCGGATCCGAGCTTAGATAGCATGTCTGCCGCTGTGTTGTCGTCTCTTCTGACGTACTTGACTTCGTATCCGAGGAAGCTCTTGGCGATCTCGTCAACTTCGTCTCTGTAAGCCGCCATGACGGAGTTTCTGGCGTTCCAGGTTCCGGCTACCTGCTGTGCCACCAAGTCGGAATCGCCGCAGCAGATGATGTGCTTGATTCCTATCTCCTTAGCGATGCGCAGTCCGTGTAGTAGAGCCTCGTATTCCGCCATGTTGTTTGTAGCTTGGAAGTGGATCTGCAGAACGTACTGCAGTTCTTCTCCGGTTGGGGATTTCAGGGTGACTCCGGCTCCTGAGCCTTGATGCTGCTTGGATCCGTCGAAGTGCATAACCCAAGTCTCTGGTTCCGGCTCCAAGCTTGCGTCCGGAGCTTCTGTCCAGTCTGCGACGAAATCTGCCAAGACTTGGGATTTAACCGCGGTCCTGGGCTTGTAGGCGATGTCGAAGGCGGATAATTCGATGCCCCATTTAGCCGTACGCCCTGTTGCGTCAGCGTTGTTGAGAATTGTTGACAGCGGAGCCTTGCTCACGACTGTTACTGGATGCTCTTGGAAGTAATGCCTCAGCTTCCGGCTGCCCAGGAATACTCCATAGGCTAGCTTCTGAAAGTGAGGGTATCTTTGTTTTGACTCCGTCAGCACCTCGCTAATGTAGTAGACAGGTCTTTGGACGTCATATTCATGACCTTCTTCCTTTCGCTCCACCACGATGACGAGGATGATGACTTTGTTGGTAGCTGCCAGATAAAGGAGCATTGGCTCTGACTCTGCTGGAGCTGCCAAGATAGGTGGGGAGGTGAGTATTTCCTTCAACCCTCGAAGAGCTGCGTCAGCTGCGTCGTCCTAGACGAATTTGTCTGTTTTCTTCAGCAGCTTGTACAGAGGTAATGCCTTCTCGCCAAGACGGCTAACAAACCTACTGATTGCTGCGACGCAACCAGTTAGTCGTTGCACATCTTTGAGACAAGTTGGCCTTTTGATGCACAGGATTGCCTTGATCTTTTCCGGGTTAACCTCAATGCCTCTATGAGAGACTATGAAGCCAAGGAGTTTTCCGGCTGGCACGCCAAAGACGCACTTCAGCGGATTCAACATCATCTTGTACCTGCGGAGGTTGTCGAAGGTTTCTGTGAGGTCGCTGATCAAGTCGGATCCTTTCCGGGTCATGACCGCGATGTCGTCGACGTAAGCGTGCACGTTCCGGCCAATTTGGTCCTTCAGGCACCGCTGCATCGTACGTTGGTAAGTAGCACCTGCATTTTTCAAACCAAAAGGCATAGTAACATAGCAGTAAGTACCGAACGGGGTTATGAATGAAGTCGCCTTTTGGTCGGATTCCTTCATCCGGATCTGATGATACCCGGAATACGCATCAAGAAAACACAGAAGTTCCGCCCCCGCCGTCGAATCAATGACTTGGTCAATGCGCGGCAAGGGGAACGGATCCTTCGGGCAATGTTTGTTCAAGCCAGAGTAATCGATGCACATTCTTAGTATTTCAGTGTTCTTTTTGGGTACAAGGACGGGATTCGCAACCCAATCGGTGTGGATAACTTCTATTACAAAACCTGCTTCTAGTAACTTTGCTAGTTCCATTCCTATGGCGCGGCGCTTCTTATCTCCAAAGCGTCGCATAGCTTGCTTCACTGGTTTGGCCCCCGGATTTATGTTGAGGTAGTGCTCGGCGAGTTCCCTAGGTACTCCGGACATGTCAGAAGGTTGCCATGCGAAGATATCCATGTTAGCACGGAGGAACTCGACGAGCGCGTCTTCCTATTTAGGGTCCATGTTGGCTCCGACCGAAACCTGCTTGGAAGAGTCGCCTGGGATGAGGTCGTGCTTCTTGGTTTCTATCGCGGCCTTGAAGGAGGTTTTCTGCTCGGAGATCTGCTTCTTCGTGGTCTGCATCTCAGTCGGATCCACCGCGGCTCTGTAGCCTTTCAGCTCTTCTCCAGATATCACAGACTCTGCGAAGGCGGCTTCGCCTAACTCGCACTCATGAGCCTTTTTGTAGTCTCCGGATATGGTGATCATACCATTGGAACCCGGAATCTTGAGCTTGTTGTAGATGTAGCACGCTCTTGCGTGGAACTTGTGGTAGGTGGGCCTGCCGAAGATGACGTGGTAGGAGCTCTTGAAGGGCACGACCTCAAACGTGATCATTTCTTCGCGGAAATTTTTAACATCGCCGAAGGCCACGGGAAGTCTGATGCTGCCGAGGGAGTTTGCTTTTTTACCCGGAACCACACCATGGAACTCAGTGGTGCTGTGCTTGAGCTGTTCCTTGGTAAGGTTCATCCGCTCCAGAGTCTCCAGGTACATGATGTTCAAGCTGGCTCCGCCATCCATGAGGCACTTGGAGAAGTCATAGCCGTCTATGCGGGGACTTACAACCAATGCATAGCACTCCTTCGGAACGACAGTAGGATGGTCCGTTCTGTTGAACGTACACGGAGTGTCCGACCACCTGACATACTGCGGCACAGCCGGAACTGTGGCGTTCAGGATCCGGAGAGCTGATTTGCTGTGACGGACCGTTGGGGTTCCGAGGAAGGTGTGGTACGCGCCCACACTCTTTTTGCTAAATGGATTAGGTTTAGCTGCGGTTCCTTCCTTGGGATCCGGCGAGCCTTCGTCTTCATCCATCGCCTCGGAACTGTCTTCCTCCTTGTCCTTGTTCTTGCCCTTGCCTCCTTTGCCGCGTGGGCGGTGCTTCCGGGCTCGCTTGTATCCTGCTTCCGGGTCAGATTTGAGATCGTTGACCCACTTGCAGTTGCGATTGGTGTGAGTGGACTTCCCTGTAGCCGGGTCCAAGTGGGCCAGACAGGGCATGTCTCTGTACTCTTCATAGGTTTGGGGGGCGCAGGTTCCGGCAGCAGTGACCTCGTCATGCTGCTGGCCCCTGCCGGCTCCGCCTCCGCGACCGCGTCCTCTTCCGCCTCCCTGACCTCCGCGTTGAAACGCCATGGCGATCATCTCGGATCCACCACTCTTCTGGTCATCAGGGGGATTTTTCCGCTTGTTGCCGCTGCTGTTACCGTTGTCACGGTTCTTCTTCTGCTGGTGCAGGGGGACTGCTGTGGCCGCAAGGTCTCCGCCAGCGTCGTCATCGGCGGCAGTGTGATCACTGGCAATGGATATCATATCATCCAAGGTCAGGTTATTTGCATTAGCCAAGCATGTGAGCTTGTGCCGCAATAATCCTCCTCGCTGCAGCCCTCCTATAAAGGCGTGCATAGCCGTGGTGTGATCGACGTTCTCACACTCGTTCCTGCATGCCAGCCATCGGGTGAGGAAGTTTCTTGATGTTTCTCCCTTCTTCTGGATACATGCCTGTAAATCGCTTATCGTGGCAGGCCTTTTGTAGGTGCCCCTGAAGTGCTTTTCGAAGGCGTTCTTCAGGTCAAACCAGCAAAAGATAGAATTCTTGTCGAGGTCGCTGAGCCAGATCCGTGCTGGACCTACAAGGTACAACTGAAGCATGCGGCATGCAATATTAGGGGTTCCTCCGGCGAAGGTTACAGCATTGTAGTAATCCTCAATCCAGGTATCCGGCCTTTCAGTGCCATCATATGTCTTCAGGTTTCCGGGTAGCTTGAGGTTCATCCTTGGCATTGGTTCTTCTCGAATCATCCTGCCGAAGCATTTTGGGCCGATGTAGTCAGATCTGTATTCGTTGAGGCGTTCCCGGGCGTCGCGCGAGCCGTTGCGGGGAGACTTTGAGCGAGAGCGAGACTTCCGACCTCCGCCTCCGCCTCCACCTCCGCCTCCACCGCTAGGTGGTGGGGAGGGAGACCTGCGAGGGGGTCGGTTTGACTTTTTGCTTCCGCCCTTTGATTCTCCGCGCCCTTCCCGGTGTTGACTCCGGCTTCGGTGGCTGCCTTCCCTGTGGTACTGGCTGCCGCCGTTGTTCCGGCTTCGGTGAGGCTCCGGCTCGCGGTCGTCGTTCCGGCTCCTCCTTGGCTCCGGCTCACGGTTGTCGTTCCGGCTCCGACGAGGCTCCGGCGTGCGCTCCCTGCTCCTGTTCCTCTCAGGTGCCACGTTGTCGCGGATGTTGATTCCACCTGGCCCGTGAGGCCTGGTGTTTCCGGCTGGACTACGACGGCGAGGGGGCGGAGGACGCGGGTATCCCCTAGGCGGAGGTGACGGATTCCGGTACTTGTTTTTACCAGAGTACATCGCATCCTTTCCCTTGTTTGGATCTGACGGTGGCGTCTTTGATGGTACGGGGATCGGATTTGGGTGTTCCCTGGTTTTCCTTCTGCGCTCCGAGGATCCGGTGTGTGATTCGTCATCCGGTCGCCGATCAGCGCGGGCGTCCTTCTGCGCGGTAGATATACAGTTATCCGGATTGGATTCCAACCTGCGCGAAGTATCCGCCTTGCTTTGCTGCTGCATTGCTGAAGCGACGAGTGTGCGAAGATAGTTGATATCAACCTCTTCGTCCTTCTTCTGCAGTAGTTCCGCAGCTTTTAGCATGTTGTCCTTTGGGGTTTCCAGCGGTCGGTGCTCGGCGGGCGTGGCGAAGTTGATCCTGCGAGGCGGGATTGCTTCTCTAACAATTCGATCGGCCTCCGCCTGCGCATAGGTCATCTTTACTTCCCACTCTCTCGCCATGCCCTTGACCTGCTCGAGTGTAGCAGCAATTTCGCGATCCTGTCTGTCGAAAGTTTCTGCCAGACCCGCAGCTTGCTCCTTTTCTTCCCTTAATGCGGCTTCGGTATCGGCGAGCTTCTTGGCTGTGGCCAGCATTTCCTGTCTGGTGGCCTCTAGAGCCTCCAGATCTGCGGCGTCGCCCGGAGTTATAGGCTTGTTAAGAACTGCTCGCGCCACCATCTCCTCAGCTGACAGGATTTCCTCCGAGGAAGAATCCCTCTGAGGTCGCACCCGAGACATTGGAGATCCTCGGTGGGATGGTTGAGGGTCAGATTGGCTGGTTGGTTCTTCAGATCCAGTTTGTCCCTGCGCTGCTATTGTTGCGAGAACCTGCTTAGGCTGGGCGGAGTCGACTTCAGGCTGATCACTGTATCCGCATTCCCTTATCTTGTGAACGAAGTCATCAGACTCCATGGAGGGGGTATCTCCCGAAATTGGGCTCAGATTGCCCAAAATCGACTCTTCAACCGGAGTTTCGCTTTCTCCGACAAGCTCAGCTTTATCCGGATCTGCGTTGTGTTCCGGTGCTTCTACCTGCTCAGGACCAGCTCCGTCTTCTTGAAGGGCGGTTCCGGCGGTATGGGCCAAGAAGTGTACGAAGTGGCACCTCTGCTTCTCTAACACCTGGGAGACCCAGGCGGATCTGCATTGGTCTTCCACCGTTGTTTCCTGCTCAGGGGCGGATTGGGTGGGCTTTGAAATTTCCAGATCTAAGGCGGAGTCTTCGTTGGGAAGCTCCTGCATCTCAGATCGGATCTTCGCGACAGCGTCCAGCTCTGCGGCGGTCGCGTCTGCGTTACTTACCAGTGGGTTTCCGTCGGAATCAACGGTTTCCCCGATGAAGATATGTATGCCGCCAATTGGGACGATGGAGAGCTTGACGGGGTTTGTCTTAGCCGGAATCCAGCACTCATCCGGAGGGACGATCGGAAGGTTTCCGGCGTAAAGGACGCGCCCCACGGCGATGGTGTCGTCGTAGCTTCCCATGGCGGAACCCTCCCGGTTCCGGCCTCCAGACGCCGCAGGCCCCACGGTGGGCGCCAACTGTCGTTGCCTAATCGACGGTACCTCGGAGGAGGGATCCTCACGAGGGGGAGAAGAAGTAGGGGCCATAGGGCGGAGTGCACACGGGACGGTGGTACGCGAGTTACCCAGCTTCGGAACACCTGCACGATGACAGGGCCTACTGCTGCTTGTCTGGAATTATCTGGGCGCTTTCGCGTTGTTACAATGAGTTGTGGACAGGGAGTGACTGGTCACGATTCATTACACTCTGCAGAGGTGTGTTGCTTTACCCATAAGAGATCTTAACCTTGGTGCCAACCGGGCAATTTCCCCGTCCACACTTCCTTTGGTGTGAGGCCCGGTATAAGGTCTAGCCAATCATGTTCCTCCACTACCTCGAACACCCAACCTTTGTTGCAATCTCCGACCCTGGGTCCTCGCCGGTCCTCTTACACCAATTAAGGATGGACCCCGACCACGACAATAATGCAGGGCTCTACCATACACTCCTTCGCCGGTAGTTGCAACAAATCATAGACCACATTACCATGGGGACTTCTACGGGTTCCCCCTGCATCTTGTCTCTCGAGATCAAGTGCTTACATTAATGCGCATCCGTTGATGAACGAGAGGTGGAAACACTTTTGACTACTCCGTCCCACTCCGGATCTTATGGATAACACGGGTATTACGGCACAAGAATCACTGGACGACATTTGTTGTTTAATCCTAGATGGATATAAACCCTTGCAATGGAACCTCCACCATATCAACACAATCCATGGTTCCATTGCCCACCACATAGTCATATTCATAGTTATGAAATTAGTGGTTTTGCTTTTTATGCAATAGTGTTAAACATAGTACTTTGCAAGTAATTTGGTAAAAATACTCAAATGACACGAGCAAGCGATGAACTTGCCTTTCTTGACTGCAAGATTATGCAGACAAGGTCTTCGATACGCAATAACTCCAAATTCTGAAATAGCATCATCGTCCGGTAAGGGGGGTGTTTAAAAGATTGGCAAGGATGCAACAATGCATAAGTATGAGATGCAAACGCTCTAAGCGTGACCTAACCCCGATGATTTAGGATTAGTGTGTTGTAAGGGTTTGTTTAGAGTGTGTTACACTTTTAAAGTGATTCACAAACAAGGTTCTTATTCAGGTTTGCGTTGTTTTAGAATCATAAGCAAGTGGTAAATGCATAGTAACAATCATACACACCAAGGAATAGTAGTTGTATAATAAGTAAAGAGCAGTTGTCAATTTTAAGTCCTATATTGTATGGTTGATGATTACTTGTTATATACTTCAAAAGAATAACTTTTGAAGAACATGTTCTTTAATAAAGAACAAGTATGACAATTATGGTTGTGGAGTTCTATGGTTTACTATGGTTTCCAACTTAGCTTCTTGAGTAGGTATTAGATGGATCCTACAAGGTTGGAAGTACATCTTAGGCCATTCATTAAACATGGTTGCTATCAAGGTTGGTATACCTTGTTGTTGATAGCTGGCTAGGGTTTATCAATCCTATTAAGCAGGTTTGATGGCTACTCCCTATTTTCTTCAAAAGAATAACTTTTGAAGAACATACTTCTTAAGTAATAAGAAGTATTGCAATTAGGGTTTATAGGTTTTATTAGATAGGGTTGATGAACACTCTCTATTTACTTCAAAAGAATAACTTTTGAAGAGCATACTTCTTAAGTAATAAGAAGTATATCAATTAGAGTTGAGGTTGTCTAGAGTTTTCCATTGGATCTACTAAGTAAGAAATGGTGGTTCCTAGATAGGATGGTTCATAAGCATCCAACACTAGTAGGGTTTAGTGGAGTATGATTTAGTAATGGTAGTCATCAATCATGGTTACTATTAGGGTTCATCACAATGTTGTGATTCTAAGCATAGATAATTAAAGTTTGGTGTCTCAGAAGATAGGAACTAGGGTTGGTCCTATTTGATCAGCTAAGCATGAACACATGTAATACCAATGTATTAGAGATGGGTCTCTATTATTTTATGAAGACTTGACAATTGTTTAGTTGATACTATGGAGCTAGGAAAGTATCATGATCACATGTTCTAACCTAGGTTTAGGTTTAGAAGCAATTTAGGGTTCACATGTAATAATGGAACTAGGATTCCTAATGGAGTTAGGGTTTGAGGGTTTCTCATGAAATGATAGGTTTCTAGTTTTCTCCCTTATGGAACTAGGGTTTTCTAATTACTATATAGTATTTAGGTTAATAACTTCATTATAAGATTGAAGTTATTAATAGTTTTGAAATAGAAATAATATTGAATTTGTCATATTATTATTTTTATTGAATTAATAATTAAGGTAATTATTAATTAGGGTTTAAATTCCAATATTAAGGATTAAATAAGTTACAAATAAGGAAAATTTAGTGTTAATGTTTTCTTTATTTACTTTACTGGTTTTTATTTATTTTAGATAGTTTTCCTAATTATTGAAGTTTAATTGAATTATGAATAAGAGAAAATGCTTAAATAATAAGTATTAAATACTTTAAAATTTTATTACAAAAAAAAATTTCATATTATATTTTTATTGAATAGAGTTTTCTTTTAGAAGAATTTTGATATCTTATTTTAATTTTTCTGAGTTAAATTGAATTTCCTAGATTTATTTGAAGTTGTAGTAATTTATGAATTTGAAATTAAACAAACAAAATACTAAACCTACCCGGGCTTTCTTCCCACAGAGGCACTGACCTGTGGGCCAGAGGTCCACGTCAGACGCCACATCGGCGTGGACTGGGCAAAACAGAGAACGTGGCCTGGGAGCTCACTGCCGGCGGGTTGCCGGTGACGGCGCGGCCGTTCCTGGGCTCGGGCGGACGGGATTCTCACATCACTCGAACAAGCACGCAACGACGATCCTAATGGTACTAGCGCCGCCTCCTGATGGTCATCGGAGCAAACTCGACGGCGAGGCCGAACGGCGGCGCTCGCAGGCTATGGACGCGGGCATGATTGAGGGCGTAATCGAGCGAGCTAGGAGGTGCTTGAGCACCGGTGACTCACCCTGAGCACGATGAGCATGACGGCGAGGTCGGAGCGGGCCTGAGTCGCCGGATTGAGCCATCACCGGCGTCGGAGAAGATGACCAGGCGTGGTCGATTGGAGGCGCGTCGGCTCGATTCCTTGTGTCAGAAGAGCAAGGAGAGGATGGCGATGAAGATGGCGTCCTCAGCGAGGCTCGGGGATGTCCCAGTCGACGGCGATGGTCGACGGCTGGGTTAGCTAGGGTTTCGTCTGGGGAGAAATTGAGCAGAGGAGAGGGAAACCGGAGCTAGGGTTCGTCCTCGAGCTTTTATATGGCGCCAGGACATGCCTCGTCACGACGCCGAGCGAGGAGGGCTTGCCAGCGGCGAGGAGAAGAGGAGCACGGCGTCTCGCTGGCCTCCATGCGTGAGGAAGGGGATGAGGATGACCTCCTCCTCGTTATTTTAACGAAGGGGTATTTGGGCTGCTAGGTGGGCTGGTTATGGGTTGCTGCTGGGCTCCCAAGTTGGGCTGCTATGGCCAGGTGAGGTCCAGGTATGTCCTTTTCTATTTTCTCTTTTCTGTTTTCTATTTCATTTAATTCTGTTTTATAATTCTGTTTTAATTCAAATTTAACTCATGTAATACCATGCAGGTATTCTGAGTATATGAATTTCATTAGAACCATTAAAAGGATAAATGTATTACTCCATTGTTGTTGAGCAAACATATATGTGAGCCTTGCTACAATTTTTAATTAGGCAAGAATTTAGGTATTAATTTTAATTTCCTTTCTCATTTATGATAAAACTTCCTGTTGAATAATTAGTGTTGGTTATTCCTCTTCCAGTTGTTTTGGAAGTTATTTTTAGGACTTGATTTCATATTGGAGGAATTGGTCAATTGCACATGATTTTATGTGAGCTCCAATGTATTAGGGTTTTATAGTTTCTATCATAACCCTCTTATTAAGGTTAATGCTATCATTATATATGAAAGTATCTAAGTAGGTATTGTTTCCATCATGGTTTATCTTGGTTAAAAAGTTAAATGGTTGTTAACCACACATGGGTTTAATTATAGGACTTAGCATTAGGTGGCTCTTTTGTTTTATACTTGAAGCATAGAATTTGATTAATGAACCATTAGGGTTCATATGATCTTTACCTATTAATACATGGTTTGAATCTCAATTATGGCCTGGGTTTAGATTATGATTACCATAGTGATGTATAAACTAGGGTTGAGATGTAATTCTAGGTTGTAGATATGGAATGACACCATATTGCATTTGCTAGGGTTTAATCTCCCCTAACCAAGGTAATATGGTTACTTGCTTAGTTGTTTATGTTCTCCTTTAATTACTAAGGACTTGAGAATTGGTTCTATCTTATACCAATAGATTTCTATTATATTCTTAATCTATTGTTAAAGTAACTAAAGTAGCTATAATTCTTTTTATAGTTAACTAGTAAATATGCCCGTGCTTCGCTACGGATGGAAGGATTAAAAAATTGGTACATTTACCTTCATCACTAAAAATTAACCCATCAAACATCACGATTCTCGCAAGTGCAAAAGAGGCTAAGAATCTGTTTTTAAAAAAGAGGCTAAGAAAATATTTATATGGCAACAATTAGCAGATTGCTCATGTACCTCTACCAGGCACTTAAGTATATTGTTTTATCAGAAAATATCCTAAAATATTACCTAATATACAACTTCACATAGATAAGTGGTATGCTCTGATTCATTTTGTTGTAATGCTTAACACCGCGATGGACAGTCTCAGACGTATACTCTAGAACTACGTTTAGATACATTTAATCCTTCCCAGTTGTAGAACAGAAATAGTGCTTCGGAGCCATCATATTTTAGCCTGAAAACATCATGAGCCAACACACATGTAAAATAGGAATCCAGCATGTCGACAGATCTAAACCAACACATAACTATATAGTTATTAGGCATTGCAAGCTTTGAAACTATAATACTGTTGTTCCTGACGAAGTATTTACCCATCAATGTGATTGAATATCTTCGCATATCACGATCCCTATTACTACATACTTGCACACTCTAAACAATCAGCAATATTGTGCGCTACTACCACATGTATCTAGAGGCTCTTAACCTTACTATGTGCTACTACGGTACAATCAGCTACCTTGCAAGTTCAGTTAACAAATGGAGTAGTAAATATTAAGTTCATCTGGCGAGCTTGAACCTGGCTTTATTGCATTTATTATTCCACACACAGGCCAGCAGCTAAAGCCATGAAACATTGTTACAGTCCTTTTCTACCTTTCCATGAAGAAGTTAGTCTGACCATAAATCATCATTATCCTATCATAGTTTATGAAAGCGTGGAGAACTTTCATCAATTCAAGCACTTCCAGCAGATACTGAAAGCTATGTATTGTTTCTGAATTTATTGGATGATCGTTGTGCACAGCATCTCAATGAAACAACACAAATCCTCCGAAAATTTTCTGTAATTATCTTTCAAATTAATCCTTGAACGCCAACTTTGAATGCTTACCAGAGAGAGGCAGAAAATGCTTCTTTAACTTTTATCAAATTGCTATCTTGGCAGAGTTCTGGAGTTGTAATATCGCTAAGTGGTGGTGGTGGCCGAGCATGTCGGCAAGCTGGGGGCCTCCGGCCTCGTGCTCCAGACCAACAAGCCGGCAGCCAACGAGTTTCTCCCATCCCCCATCCGCTCTGCCCTCCTCCGTTGCTGACACGAGTTCTGGGAGGAGGCTGCTGAGATGTGCACATCATGCCCGCCTGCAGCGCTGCGAGGAGAGGACCAGGGCCTTGATTTATGCTGCAACGCATGGCCCTCAAGATCTCCCGCCGTCGTGGCCCCAGCTCCAGGTCTCCACCGCGCGAGCCCCGCTATTTGGACTGCGGCCGCCGTCCAGATCCACGAGGCGGATGCCGCCGGGGAGAACAGGCAAGAGAGAGGAGGAAGCATGGTGACGCAGTCGTCCGTCCTGTCTCCCGGGCGCCATGTCTCTGAGCAGAGCTGGATTTCTCCGAGGAGAGGTGGGTGCGGCCTTGCGGGGAAGAAGAGACTCACCCACTACTCAGATCCACTTTACTGAAGGGGCTAATTCTACCGGAGTGGTGGTGTCGCTGCCGTCCAGTCGTATGTTGGGGGAGGGCGGCCAGCGGCGGAAGAATTATGGGGGCGGCCGATGGCTGACCAAACCCGAAGGAAAGAAAACGAACCGCGACTAAGCGGTGGCAGTGCAGGTAATTTTGATAAAATAATAGGGGCAAGAAAAAATGGACCAACAAGAAACCTTATTTTCTTTATTATTAGGTATAGACTTTGGTTATAATGATGAATGGTTTCTCACCATATATATTATAGGCTTTAACTCTAAGCTTTACTTATGAGCTTATATCTTCTACTTCAAGTTCTTAGGGTTTATGATCACTACACCATTTATAATGATCAAGGTTTTGTTTCCTAAGTTATTACTAGAAATATTTAGATATGGTTGTACCAATTACCCCTCTCACTTCACAAGGACTTGGACTATAATCTAGGTTTCTACTCAAGGAATGATGATGTGATTAACTAAATATGTGGTTTGCCTAAGAATTCTACCTTGCTATCTTCTCTAGCTTGTTCTTCAGGAAATCTGATAAACCTGCATCTTGTGGCATGCCTCCACCTCCTAGCTGCTTCATCTTGATCCTAACTATTTTATGGAGTGGCTTTATGTGTTGGTTTTCTTGCATCATGGTGCAAGATGATGAAACGGATGAAGTGTGAGGCTCCTTTTATAGCTTGGGAATGCTCTAGTATCATGACACATAGGTGGATGACTCTTGCTTTGATTTGATGAGTAAGGTGCTTGGTTGTCATGCTCTCATTCATAGCAATCCTTTAAGCATGAGGTGGCATAGCTTAGGATTCAAGCTATGTAGATATTTTCATCCTATGTGGCATGGGTATTATCCTCTCATGTGATTTATTTTTGGATAGCCAAGTGGCTTTTCTTACTAAATATCTTGTGGATGATTTTATACTTATGGGTGAGTCACTATATCATTTGTGATTGTATTTTTATTATAATTAGGATCAAAATGTCAAGGATAAGGATTATACTCCAATTTTGAATGGTGATTGTTGATTTCAACAAGGCATGATCTTATGAGTTTCAAAGTACCCATATGTTATTTTATTCAAATAGTTTGAACTATAATTCGTAATGTAAACGAATTTAGTTTTGTGATATTTCACATATTTAATAAGTTATTATTGAAATAAGAATGTGTGGCTTTTATGCACTTAGGTCCTTGTGTTTTGCTATATTTGGTAATTAGTTTTAAAGTGAATTCAATTGTACCTCAAGGTAGTTTCTTAACTTTTAAGTGTTTATAATTTAGAGTTTGCTTCTTATCTCTTTGATGGTTATATACCTCTCCCATCTCTAGGGTTTAATGATAAGCTTTTGTTGGTGTTAAGTTCAAAGGTTTGGTTCAAGAAACACCATGTTATGATCCTTAATAAGATCAAGTAGTTGATCCTTAATTAATATTTTCTTGTGTTGGTTTTAATTCCATTTGATCTAACCCCTTAGATCAAATCATCTTTTCCCAAAACAAGTTTTTAACAAAGTCACATTGAGGTTTATAGAACTTGACTTGATGATCTACTTCAATTGCATCAAGGTCAAGTGAAACTTCAGTTACTGTGACAGTTTTAATTTAAAGCGCGAAAGTTCCCCAGATTTTCTATGCATGAATGCAATGCACACATCTGTTTCCTCTATTTTTGTAACCCCAATACCTGGGATATTACAATCTCTACCCCTTGAACTAAACTTCGTCCTCGAAGTTTGAACTCTCTCATGTTTCGGAGTGTGGATCTGACTTGTGCAGACTACAACTTCTCTCGAACTCCGTGGTGATCTCACTAGATATAATTGAATATATCCCTTGTCCAGATTCTTCCTGGAATCCATTAGGGTTTGTCTCTGAGCCATGGCTTCTTACTTCAATTACATTATTTCTTTCAATATTGTAATCTTTTTTCCTTTCTCATTGAAGATTCAACGATGGGACTTCTTCTGGTGCTGCTAGTCTTAACTTGAAGACTAATTTGATAATAAACTCCTAATTGATAAATAGGTCTTTTTTTTCCCTTACTACCAAAACTGCAATAATGGTACTTAGTAAGGTACTTACCATGGAAATGGTCGTGATGGTTTATTTCCCAAAGAATGGATTAGACTCATTTAGTCCATCCAATCTTGGTTTATAGTTGATACCTATAACTATTTTGGGTTCTTTAGGTTCCATGAAAGGAATCATTCTATTAGTCTTTGGTTCTGGTATGGTCAAACTTGTTCGGTCTTTGGCCTTTTAAAAGCTTTGTTTGGTCTTCAGTATTTCCTTCGTCCAACTTTATTAACCATGACTTACTTGAGCTTCCGTACTTCTGAGTAACTATTACTCACTTTCTTAAGTTATAGTCCAATTCTTACTTCCTCGAGGTATGAACCTCAGCTTCTGGTCTGACATCCTTCTGAAAGTATTGTTCGATAATCTTATGCAAATAAGATCGAACTTCCTCTCAGTTCAGACCTTCTTCTTCTATTTTACTTAAAGTATTGAGTCATTGTACATCCAACTCCATCTTTACTCTACCCCTTGGAGTTTTATTATGGTCATTAACTCCTATTCTTCCAACCATTGGACTCATGGTTAGAATATGGGTCTAGGTCTAGTTTATGGGTTGTACTCTTCTAAGGTCTTATGAAGAATATCTGTGGTGTATCCACTCAATTGTGGATATCTAATATGAATCCTTCGACTAAATGATTATAGGTCATAGTTATTTGGCTGGCAAAATTTTATTTGTTCATAACTTCTTGGTACAGATAATCCAATTACGGACTACTTGATACCAATTGTGGCTATTTGTTATCTAAAATTGGATTCTATTATAGGTTTTGACCAATTGGTCGGGACATCTCCTACTTTATCTCGCAGTATTGATCCTATACCAACTGTGGTCTTCTGTTACCAACTGTGGTCTTCTTATATCTCCTATGGTTTCATAGGTCATCTTCCTTTTTCGAGGATTTATTTTTGCAAGAAAATCACTAGCTGACACTATGAATATAGTATCCTAAGTGATTTCCCCTGCATTCCCTCTTCCATAATGACTATGGTTCTGCTTCAGCTTTACCATAATCACCAGATTTCTCACCTTCATGCTATTTCCGTACTAAAATACTCCTTTATTGAGGTAAAGCATGAGTTTTGATTGGTCCTTCCTTTGGAATATTGTGGTTACTCCCCACAATTTTACTTCCTTTCTCTGATGAACCTTCATCTTGTCGTCAGAATCTTCAAAATTCGTCACTTCTTCACACGAATACTATTACCCTCTAGATCTATAGTATCAAGTAAGAACTTGATATTGCAACATGCACTTGCATATCAATGTCAAACTTCATGTATGGATCTAGTCAAACAATGAAAATCCATTAAGATCCAAGAAAATCCAGCTTTGTGCTTATAATACACACCATCATAAGCCTGAATATCATAGTTGAGTAAGACATCTCTAAATATCAGGCTGAGATGTGTAGTATATAACACCACATAAGATAGGGTTCTATCGTGATACTTAGCACGAATAAGTGGATTTCTACTATTTGTCTCAACATTTATCTTAATTGCACATTTGCAATGAGATAAACTTGAAACAAAGTGGTCTGGAATAGTTGTGGTTGACCTAAAGTTATTTGGAAGTATTAACTTAGCTTCCATTTTGTTGAGGACTACTTCATATGACATGTCTGGTTCTAACATCGCTATTCTAAACACATAACTATTGGAATATAGCTCCTATACTTTCAAGTGTTTCTATTATAATACTATGGTCATGATGTGCTTGGCACACTTCCCATGGTTTTGGAACACAATTCTTGCACTATTGTTGAACAACTGGCTTCTTATTATTCTCCTCCTAAATGTTTATGATGTTCTATTCCATCACATAATGATTCTCAGGTGAATCTTATATGATTACTATCCCTACCATGTATGTAGACATATTTTATTCCAATCACTCTTCTTTATCTCCCATGATTGACTCATCATGGTCTATATTATCTTGTATGACTTATATTCATCACTTACTATCAAATGTTTCACAAGTTGGGATATTTTTACTTACGCATTACTTGTCTTGGTATACATCTTCTAGTAAGATATCTTCTTATATACCTATCTTTATCACTTATTATCAATCCTATGGCAAGTCTGAATAACTCTTACTTAACCATAACAAGTGTTGGTACACATCTTCCAATAGGATATCTTCCTTATGGTTGTATCCTCTCTTTGGACTATCATGTGTTGTATACCACATATGGTCTACTTATCTATCGTTTTAAGGACTTAATGGTGTGCTATATGTTTGGAATTTGTTAACTAATTCCAGTTAGGGAAAGATAGGTAAGAAGAGCTGACTCAAGTGTGTCAGGATTATTCTCAGGTGAATATCCATCTCAAGTCATAAGAATATTTGGTTTACTAAGACAACTTCCTATAGACACTACCAATCCTATAGGTCTCCTTTTATAGGGTTTTAATCCTAGGGTCAAAGCATTTGCTCTGATACCAACTGTGGTGACCTGGCATACCACTGCATGGTGTAGTATGCAAGTCTGATATAACACCAATGAAACACCGTTCCACTAGTATTATATCGCTCAGAGTGGTACAACAGAAACATATGCGGGTCCAAGGCATGTCTATAGAATTACAACATTGACTCTGTTACATAACATCATCACAGCCTCCTACTTTACAATGAGGTAAAACTGCAATTAAACTCCAGAAGAACGACTCGTAGTCTAAGCCTATCACGAACTCTATTTGTAGAGTATTTAACTAGCTATAGAGGCTATGAATAGATTCTAGCTAAATAGGAGCTAGGTTTAGGAAACTAGTTCCTTTCTATTGCTAAGCTAGGTTTTATCCTTGTTGGATGTGGTGTTTGACTCTTCTGATAGGTTCCTGTCCCTTGAAGTAGTTGTTGACTCCTCGGTCTTCGAGTTGCACTGTAGACCCTCCTTCGCTGCCTCCATATCTAAGCAGGGGATTTAAGAGTGGGATGAGTACGAGCGTACTCAACAAGTTCATTATAGGAAAGAGGTGTTTAATGCACTAGCTACAGCATTAGACCAAAAAGTCTAATACCAATGCAGGTTTTCATAACCATTTCTTCAAAAGGTTGCTTTTATTCATAAGAACTATGTCCGTCAGCCTTCACCGGTTTACTAGAACTTCATGGAGTTCCTTTCCGGCAGCGTTCGCAGTTCCATATCCGGAACAGGGAGTGACATGTCACGATTCATTACACTCTGCAGAGGTGTGTTGCTTTACCTATAAGAGATCTTAACCTTGGTGCCAACCGGGCAATTTCCCCGTCCACACTTCCTTTGGTGTGAGGCCCGGTATAAGGTCTAGCCAATCATGTTCCTCCACTACCTCGAACACCCAACCTTTGTTGCAATCTCCGACCCTGGGTCCTCGTCGGTCCTCTTACACAAATTAAGGATGGACCCCGACCACGACAACAATGCATGGCTCTACCATACACTCCTTCGCCGGCAGTTGCAACCCATCATAGAACACATTACCGTGGCGACTTCTACGGGTTCCCCCTGCATCTTGTCTCTCGAGATCAAGTGCTTACAGTAATGCGCATCCGTTGATGAACGAGAGGTGGAAACACTTTTGACTACTCCGTCCCACTCCGGATCTTATGGTTAACACGGGTATTACGACACAAGAATCACTGGACGACATTTGTTGTTTAATCCTAGATGGATATAAACCCTTGCAATGGAACCTCCACCATATCAACACAATACATGGATCCATTGCCCACCACATAGTCATATTAATAGTTATGAAATTAGTGGTTTTGCTTTTTATGCAATAGTTTTAAACATAGTACTTTGCAAGTAATTTGGTAAAAATACTCAAATGACATGAGCAAGCGATGAACTTGCCTTTCTTGGCTGCAAGATTATGCAGAGAAGGTCTTCGATACACAATAACTCCAAATTCTGAAATAGCATCATCGTCCGGTAAGGGGGGTGTTTAAAATATTGGCAAGGATGCAACAATGCATAAGTATGAGATGCAAACGCTCTAAGCGTGACCTAACCCCGATGATTTAGGATTAGTGTATTGTAAGGGTTTGTTTAGAGTGTGTCACACTTTTAAAGTGTTTCACAAACAAGGTTCTTATTCAGGTTTGCGTTGTTTTAGAATCATAAGCAAGTGGTAAATGCATAGTAACAATCATACACACCAAGGAATAGTAGTTGTCTAATAAGTAAAGAGCAGTTGTCAATTTTAAGTCCTATATTGTATGGTTGATGATTACTTGTTATATACTTCAAAAGAATAACTTTTGAAGAACATGTTCTTTAATAAAGAACAAGTATGACAATTATGGTTGTGGAGTTCTATGGTTTACTATGGTTTCCAACTTAGCTTCTTGAGTAGGTATTAGATGGATCCTACAAGGTTGGAAGTACATCTTAGGCCATTCATTAAGGGCCTGTTTGGTTCCTAGCCACACTTTTCCAAGCCTAACTTTGGCAAATGTGGCAGCCACAAAAGTGTGGCTAGGATTTTGGAAGACACAAAGTGTGGTAAAAGTTGGCAAAAAATTCACTCTATGACAAGTGGGCCATATGAATAGTGAAGTGTGGCAGCTCTAAAGTGTGGCAAGAACCAAACACATGCCAAATTGCCAAACTTTGGCTTGGCAAAATGTGGCTGGGAACCAAACATGCCCTAAACATGGTTGCTATCAAGGTTGGTATACCTTGTTGTTGATACCTGGCTAGGGTTTATCAATCCTATTAAGCAGGTTTGATGGCTACTCCCTATTTTCTTCAAAAGAATAACTTTTGAAGAACATACTTCTTAAGTAATAAGAAGTATTGCAGTTAGGTTTTATAGGTTTTATTAGATAGGGTTGATGAACACTCTCTATTTACTTCAAAAGAATAAATTTTGAAGAGCATACTTCTTAAGTAATAAGAACTATATCAATTAGAGTTGAGGTTGTCTAGAGTTTTCCATTGGATCTACTAAGTAAGGAATGGTGGTTCCTAGATAGGATGGTTCATAAGCATCCAACACTAGTAGGGTTTAGTGGAGCATGATTTAGTAATGGTAGTCATCAATCATGGTTACTATTAGGGTTAATCACAATGTTGTGATTCTAAGCATAGATAATTAAAGTTTGGTGTCTCAGAAGATAGGAACTAGGGTTGGTCCTATTTGATCAGCTAAGCATGAACACATGTAATACAAATTTATTAGAGATGGGTCTCTATTATTTTATGAAGACTTGACAATTGTTTAGTTGATACTATGGAGCTAGGAAAGTATCATGATCACATGTTCTAACCTAGGTTTAGGTTTAGAAGCAATTTAGGGTTCACATGTAATAATGGAACTAGGATTCCTAGTGGAGTTAGGGTTTTAGGGTTTCTCATGAAATGATAGGTTTCTAGTTTTCTCCCTTATGGAACTAGGGTTTTCTAATTACTATATAGTATTTAGGTTAATAACTTCATTATAAGATTGAAGTTATTAATAGTTTTGAAATAGAAATAATATTGAATTTGTCATATTATTATTTTTATTGAATTAATAATTACGGGAATTATTAATTAGGGTTTAAATTCCAATATTAAGGATTAAATAAGTTACAAATAAGGAAATTTTAGTGTTAATGTTTTCTTTATTTACTTTACTGGTTTTTATTTATTTTAGATAGTTTTCCTAATTATTGAAGTTTAATTGAATTATGAATAAGAGAAAATGCTTAAATAATAAGTATTAAATACTTTAAAAATTTATTACAAATAAAAATTTCATATTATATTTTTATTGAATAGAGTTTTCTTTTAGAAGAATTTTGATATCTTATTTTAATTTTTTTGAGTTAAATTGAATTTCCTAGATTTATTTGAAGTTGCAGTAATTTATGAATTTGAAATTAAATAAACAAAATACTAAACCTACCCGGGCTTTCTACCCACAGAGGCACTGACCTGTGGGCCAGAGGTCCACGTCAGACGCCACATCGGCGTGGACTGGGCAAAACATAGAACGTGGCCTGGGAGCTCACTGCCGGCGGGTTGCCGGTGATGGCGCTGCCGTTCCTGGGCTTGGGCGGACGGGATTCTCACATCACTCGAACAAGCACGCAACGACGATCCTAATGGTACTAGCGCCGCCTCCTGATGGTCATCGGAGCAAACTCGACGGCGAGGCCGAACGGCGGCGCTCGCAGGCTATGGACGCGGGCATGATTGAGGGCGTAATCGAGCGGGCTAGGAGGTGCTTGAGCACCGGTGACTCACCCTGAGCACGATGAGCATGATGGCGAGATCGGAGCGGGCCTGAGTCGCCGGATTGAGCCATCACCGGCGTCGGAGAAGATGACCAGGCCTGTGATACGTCCAATTTGCATCACTATTTTATATCATAATTTGCTATTATTCATTGATATATTTCATATTGGGACACAATACTTATGTTATTTCATCTATTTTGCATGTTTCATCATTATTGGAGGATCAAGCACCGGAGCCAGGATTCTGCCGGAAAAAGCACCGTCAGAATGCAATATTTCGGAAGATCAACTGTGGAAGGAAATTATACGAAAAATCCTATTTTCCCAGATGACGAAGGAAGCCGGAAGAGGGAGCCAGGTGGACCCAAGGTGGGCCCACACCACAGGGCGGCGCGGCCCATGGCCTGGCCGCACCACCTGGTGGTGAGGGGGCCCCATAGCCTCTTTCGCCTCCTTTTCTTCGCGAAATCCTTCGTCCCGAAGACCTAAGCCACAGAGGGTACCTCGCGAAGAGTTACAGCCGCCTCTGCGGGGCGGAGAACACCAGAGAGAAAAGAGCTCTCCGGCGGCTGAGATCCGCCGGGGAAATTCCCTCCCGGAGGGGGAAATCGACGCCATCGTCACCGTCATCGAGCTGGACATCATCTCCATCACCATCACCATCATCTCCACCATCATCACCGCCGTCTCCACCGCTGCACATCGTCACCGCCGTAGCAATCTGGGTTTGATCTTGATTGTTTGATAGGGGAAACTCTCCCGGTATTGATTTCTACTTGTTGTTGATGCTATTGAGTGAAACCGTTGAACCAAGGTTTATGTTCAGATTGTTATTCATCATCATATCACCTCTGATCATGTTCCATATGATGTCTCGTGAGTAGTTTGTTTAGTTCTTGAGGACATGGGTGAAGTCTAAATGTTAGTAGTGAACTATGGTTGAGTAATATTCAATGTTATGATATTTAAGTTGTGGTGTTATTCTCCTAGTGGTGTCATGTGAACATCGACTACATGACACTTCACCTTCATGGGCCTAGGGGAATGCATCTTGTATTCGTTTGCTAATTGCGGGGTTGCCGGAGTGACAGAAACCTAAACCCCCGTTAGTATATCGATGCAGGAGGGATAGCAGGATCTCAGAGTTTAAGGCTGTGGTTAGATTTATCTTAATTACTTTCTTGTAGTTGCGGATGCTTGCAAGGGGTATAATCACAAGTATGTATTAGTCCTAGGAAGGGCGGTACATTAGCATAGGTTCACCCACACAACACTTATCAAAACAATGAAGATCCTTTAGCCATATGTAGCGAAAGCACTAGACTAAAATCCCGTATGTCCTCAGGAACGTTTGGTCATTATAAGTAAACAAACCGGCTTGTCCTTTGTGCTAAAAAGGATTGGGCCACTCGCTGCAATTGTTACTCTCGCACTTTACTTACTCGTACTTTATTCATCTGTTACATCAAAACCCCCTGAATACTTGTCTGTGAGCATTTACAGTGAATCCTTCATCGAAACTGCTTGTCAACACCTTCTGCTCCTCGTTGGGATCGACATTCTTACTTATCGAAGATACTACGATGCACCCCCTATACTTGTGGGTCATCAGCGTGGTCGATTGGAGGCGCGTCGGCTCGATTCCTTGTGCCAGAAGAGCAAGGAGAGGATGGCGATGAAGATGGCGTCCTCAGCGAGGCTCGGGGATGTCCCAGTCGACGGCGATGGTCGACGGCCGGGTTAGCTAGGGTTTCGTCTGGGGAGAAATTGAGCAGAGGAGAGGGAAACCGGAGCTAGGGTTCGTCCTCGAGCTTTTATATGGCGCCAGGACATGCCTCGTCACGACGCCGAGCGAGGAGGGCTTGCCAGCGGCGAGGAGAAGAGCAGCACGGCGTCTCGCTGGCCTCCATGCGTGAGGAAGGGGATGAGGATGACCTCCTCCTCGTTATTTTAACGAAGGGGTATTTGGGCTGCTAGGTGGGCTGGTTATGGGTTACTGCTGGGCTCCCCAGTTGGGCTGCTGCGGCCAGGTGAGGTCCAGGTATGTCCTTTTCTATTTTCTCTTTTCTCTTTTCTATTTCATTTAATTCTGTTTTATAATTCTGTTTTAATTCAAATTTAACTCATGTAATACCATGCAGGTATTCTGAGTATATGAATTTCATTAGGACCATTAAAAGGATAAATGTATTACTCCATTGTTGTTGAGCAAACATATATGTGAGCCTTGCTACAATTTTTAATTAAGCAAGAATTTAGGTATTAATTTTAATTTCCTTTCTCATTTATGATAAAAATTCCTGTTGAATAAGTAGGGTTGGTTATTCCTCTTCCAATTGTTTTGGAAGTTATTTTTAGGACTTGATTTCATATTGGAGGAATTGGTCAATTGTACATGATTTTATGTGAGCTCCAATGTATTAGGGTTTTATAGTTTCTATCATAACCCCTCTGATTAAGGTTAATACTATCATTATATATGAAAGTATCTAAGTAGGTATTGTTTCCATCATGGTTTATCTTGGTTACAAAGTTAAATGGTTGTTAACCACACATGGATTTAATTATAGGACTTAGCATTAGGTGGCTCTTTTGTTTTATACTTGAAGCATAGAATTTGATTAATGAACCATTACGGTTCATATGCTCTTTACCTATATATATGAGTAAACAATAATGAAATCCATAACACGGACAAGACATGGTAAGAGCCCTCTGAGTCTTTCCTGTTGAATATGATCCGAAATCTATTTACCTGTTGTACTATGGAAGGAGTCCTAAAGGACAACGGCGTGCCAACCGTGCTAGACGTAGCACATCTACAACTCTATTTCGTGTCCGCCAAGAAAGAGTTGTTTGCCCCTATATATAGTCCCAGGTAGTCATAAAATAGATGAGAGAGATACAACATATTGATAGCATGTAGAGGGTTTGTACTCTCGTGTATTGTAATACTCCTCCCCAATTATAGTGATACGCCGTCGTGCGTTCCATGATTTTTTCCCGTTTGGATTTCAAAGTAAAAATCCGTGTTCTTGTTCTTCGTTTGATCTACTTTTATTATCGCGGTTTTGTAACAAGTGATATCAGAACACAAGGTTTCAAGATCGATCTGCTGCCCCTGGAGATTGCTCTGTTTTACTCCTGGGGCAGCACCTCGCCTTTTAGATCTACAGCGCAGTCTTGCATTATCAAGCAGCATCTACAAGATCAGAGCTATGATTGTTGTTCATGAGATCTGATCGCACTTTTTCGTCGGAGTTCATGCGCTCGCGTTCATCAAGATCAACTGAAGTTGCATCGCCGTTTCCGTGATCCATCGTTTCCGATCCGTTTTCGTGTGGCTTGTCACTGAATTTTTCCGCCATGCGAGGATCAAGGTGGAATATCAGATCGCATTGAAGGGTACGTACACATGCCTATCGATTAACCAAAATCATTGTATCAAGTCCCCACTCCATGCAAGGTAAAAATGAATTGCTGCAGCGCTAGTGGTACGTCACGTCAACCTACAGATTGGTTTTTCCGTTCTCCGTTTTCTAAGTGCAAGACAAAATCAGGTGCTATCTATCTTGTGTTTGTTGCTCCGCAAATTTAATTCTGTAAAGAATTTTTCTGTTAGACTTGTACTACTTTGTGTTTAAAGATTTATCTACTGCTGTCTACTATGAAGTATGACTTTCCGCTGCTAGATCGTGAGTTCGTGACACAAAGGTTTTCTCTATGGCAAGTTAAGATGCGCACGTTTGTTGGCGCAAGCCGATTATGAGGATGCACTGAATAGTTTCGGAAATAAGCATATTGTTGTTTGGACCGATGATGAGAAAGGAAAGGATTCCCGCACCACCTATGTTCGATGTTTTGCCCCTGATATTATGTTGCTGCAACTATACGAAGAACACAATTCAGTTATCGAAAAAATATGCAGGGGGTATTTTTTATGCCTGTTGGTAGTCAGCATTATACTCTTTGCTCTCCAGAGTTTTTTGCTGTTATGCATGTGAAGATTTTGCTTTGTTACTCAAGTTCGTTCGTGATGAGAATTATTTGAGGTGCAAGGAGATTGTTTTTCTGCTAGATACTACAACATTTAGTATTGTAAGTTTCAGTGCAATTCAATTGTCTATGCTCTTTCAAGAGGGGTCTATTGCAAAGTTGAAGCTCCGTTGCATGTTGATGTTCCTTCATCCGACAGTTGTTCAACAAGGACAGTTTTTGACCATGTCATGGATTTTTCATTAACCGTTAAGTCGACAGTTTTTGGTATACGATATGCCCTTCATACCAGATGCTCTTGCATGCGTATGTTTGCCGAGGTGTGTGCTTTCTGGTTTGTAGCATGTTCAGATTCCATGAGATGAGTTCTTCACAATGTTATGTGCACGAAGATGTTGCACTATGAGTTATACGCTCGTTCAACCACCACAGGAGATATGATGACTTATGTCATTTGATGATTGAGCAGCTTCTTTTCTATTGAATTCAGTGGCACAAACTCGGACTTTTGGATTTTACAGGAGATCCATATTCGTTTGTCTACTTTGTTGATAACTCTGCTATTTTCTGGATGATCCAAGATTGATTGCTCAATTTGACTTCAAGATAAGTTTATTAGTCCTATGGACGTTTCAAGGCGCAAGATTTACTTGTGATGACTTTAGTTGAGGAGTTGAATGATATCTATGACTGTTGCAAGGGATTTCGGCTTAAGGTGGACATTGTTGAATATGATCCGAAATCTATTTACATGTTGTACTATGGAAGGAGTCCTAAAGGACTACAGCGTGCCAACCGTGCTAGACGTAGCACATATAGAACTCTATTTCGTGTCCGCCAAGAAAGAGTTGTTTGCCCCTATATATAGTCCCAGGTAGTAATAGAATAGATGAGAGAGAGATACAACATATTGATAGCACGTAGAGGGTTTGTCCTCTCGTGTATTGTAATACTCCTCCCAGTTATAGTGCTACGCCGCCGTGCGTTCCGTGGTTTTTTCCCGTTTGGGTTTTCCACGTAAAAATCTGTGTTCTTGTTCTTCGTTTGATCTTCTTTTATTATCACGGTTTTGTAACATTTCCACGTTCGGACAGGCTAGGCAATCCACTTACACATCTCAATACCCCTCCTCACGTGTGAACGAAGAGAAGAGGAGGTCAACACGTGGAAAACAATGGCGCACGTATGAATGCGCTTAATATGGAAGAGAAGGGTGAACTAGCAACTTGCAACTAGTTTCTTCAAAGATATATACAAGGTATATACAAATGTGCAGCCTGAGATCATTTTCAATATCATTGACCCGCAGATCAATTAACTAGGCTTTGCAGATATATGGATTAAATGGTTGATGGTTTGTGTTAAATCAGTAATTAAATGAATTTCAGACCTTCAAGAGGTTTATGGAAGGGGACCCCTAATCCCCGTATATTTTCCTTTTTATACCTACGTAACTATGAACAGGCAACAGGACAATTGTTAAGCCTAGAGAAATGTTCTATGTTCCTAGGGAACAAATGTACATAGGAGATGGGTCAACAAGTGATGGCGATCCTAGATGTTGACAAGGCAAGCTTAATTTGAAGAAAAATACCTAGGGCTGCCAGTTCCTGAGGTAAGGATGAAAGATGGCAGATTCAACCAGTTAAAGAAATGTAAAAGAAAAGAATGAATGACTGGTCTGAAAAGTATCTTGCAGGCAATCACGACAAGATATTGTGTCGGAACTTTTCCTATCACGACATATCCTATCAGTGTTTTCAAATTTTTTGTGGGTTTATGCGATGATCTGATGCAAATGATTAATAACTTCTAGTGCGATGACGACAATGAGAGGAGATGTATTCACTAGACTAGGAGGGAAGGTGTAAGTAAGATAGAAACCAATAGACACATTTAATAGGAAACGTCTCTTCAATACTCTCTTGTTGTAAGAATGAAATGCATAACACGGACAAGATATTGTGCCAGGACTTTTCTTAGTTCTGTGTGACTTTGCTTCTCACCGTCAGAGGAGCCGGTTCCAGCAATCACTCCCCAGATCGAACTAAACTAGTATCCGAAGTACCGGGTCTAGGCTCAAATAAAAGTGCATCTCAACGTATTACAGAAATGCAGGGGTTCTACACCAACACCTCTACACTAGGCAACTTTCTAACCGTACTAATGATCTAAACAGTTTATCTTATGGAGTAACTAATGGTTTCCAATTACTAACCTCCATTGATACCGCTGCCGAGGTGGCCGGAGCACGCCGACGATGTTTCTGCCGAACACGATGGTGAAGTAGCGGGCAGGCAGGGCTCTGCTGGATGTGGCCGGAGGTCGATCTAGGGTTCCTCCAATTGGGGAAAACTGCAGGTGTCGCCCGGCTGCTGGCCGGGTGTGGGTTTGGAGTTGGTGGGGAAAACTGGATGTGTCTCGCGGCTCGGTGCGGGTATGGAGTGGTGGTTATGCGGGCCTTGGAATTTGGACATAGTTTCCTAAATACCCTTCGCCCTCTCGCTGTATTTATGCGTTATAGTTAAGAAGAATGACAGGTAGATGGGACATCTCCCGGTGCATCTGAAAACATAAGCGGTTCCGGGAGTGTGCGGAGGCGGGAAATATTTCGGTTGTTCAAATTTCGCTCGCCAGCCAATCTAGCTAGGCCGATTCTCAAATTTTAGGATAGTTCATACATGTGGGTCCGCAATCAGCGGGTTCTCCCATTCCTACGATGAACTTATCCACAACTAAAAACTACGTACATCTCGGTTTTGAAATGGAGTAAAACTCTCGGTTTTGAAGGACCAACCAAGCAAAAAATCTTTAACTCAATTTTGAAATGGACTAAAATCTACTTGATGGCAGAAAAGGAGAGTCAAAATCTGGTCGACCATCATTAAACCGATGTTAGGGACAAAAATTGTACTTTTTTTAAGAGTTTGAGGAAATATTTAGACTAAAACAGAGTTGAGGGACCAAAATTAGACTTCTGTAAGACTTAAGGGACCAAAAGTGTAGTTAATCCTAATTTAAATGAAAAACAATTAAATTAATTTGAATATGATATATATATCTATATGTTTACATCTTGGTGTGCTCCAAATTGAAGAAGAGAGAAGTTTTGGCTGGTTTTGGGGGCTTTGTCGACCCTTGAGTGTGCACCAGAGAGAGACGAGAAGCTAAAGTGAAGAGAAAATGCACGTGGGAGTCCAGCAGTGCAGGTCGTACGTGAAGGAAGCTCAGGAAAAGTCAAAAAGGTTGGTTACTTTTCCAATGGATCTTCTGTTTGCACAACTTTCATATGTTGAAAATTCAAAATATAGACACACCGGCCCTAGCTTAGCTCGGAGGATGCCATACAACAAGCATGAATTCTTGCAGTAAACATATGAATATATATGCACGTGGAAAATTGAAGAAGCTAGGCAAACTCCAACATATGAATGGTGAGAGAACATGTTAAAGGTTCTTCTAATAAACTAAGGTCATGGTTGGTATTATTTTACCTAGGTAGTATATATATTGTACATCCAAATGTGAAATGAAAAGATGTGCATCTCTATAAACTCGACCTAAACCCTAAACCCTCTAACCCTAAACCCTAAACCTAAACATATATATGTATATATATCACTACAAAAAAATGAGGCATGATTCAAAGGTTTGCCATTTTTTCTTGTAGTAATACATTACTCCCACACGCTTTTGGGAAGCGAGCGAGGCGGACGTACTCAAACACATGGTGCCAAAAACTGTGCACGGTTCTTCTAAAAGATTGTAATACGTGTATATATGCCATGTTTATTTGGTATTGTTCATAGAGGTAGTACGTATGTAAAGCACAAATGATATGAATCTCCATGCTTTGTTTCGACCTTAATTTTTCTATCGAGCCACACAATAACTTTGGCTTGTTTTAAAATTTAGGTCGAGCAATCTCATGAGAGCTCGCCTTGTTTTGTGCTCTAGCAAGTTGGATGCGGCGACTCATGTGTTTGTCCATTACACTCGGGTCATACACCCCTGTATTTTTTCAATTATTTGTTTGAAATGTACTTCATCTACCCACTGCTCAAATTTGCATTTAAGCGGATTTAGCCCAAAAAAATTGTATATGCATGAAATCTTGGAAATGGCCATCCTATCACATGTTTCCCCAGAAATGAAAATTGGATTGGTGGCAGTCAAGTAAAGGCACATTTATATGTGTGACAACCCAAAATGCTCATATTTTGAAAAGTTTTCATGTGTTCATGAAAAGTTGCAAATATACACATAAAATTGGTCCCTAATTCAAAAGTTTGACATGGTTCTTGTGTAGTAGTACCAAGCTCACATGTGGGAAGAAATTAAGCTGGACGAATTCCAACATGTTGCCAAACTATTTGAAGGGCTCTTTTCTAAAACACTGGTATGGCAGGTATGGTATTTCCCCTAGCTATGTAGAAAATGATGAACAATCCATGCCTTTTGATTGCCTTTTTTGAACCACCTTCGGATTGATTTCAAATTTAGGTCAAAATCATGGGAGGAGGGGACGAGTGTTTCTTTTGGATGCATCGCTCGTATTTTCAAGTTTTTGGGGTCCTGCCTCCCTTCCCACGCTAAAAAAATGTGTTATGCCAGTAGAATGACATGACCAACAAGTTTCCAGTAAAATTTTGAATATTTAACCAAAATATACCAATTGATAGATGAGTTAACTTGGCTTCATGGAAAACAAACTATCATGTAAATAAGTTAACTACTTTCCTAACCTTGGATCCATAGGAAAGTTTGTACTAATACAGTATAAGAGCATCTTTACTGGTTCCTCTAAATGAGGACCTCTATATCTCCATATAGAATTATAGATGACCATCTATAATAGCATCTCAGTGGAATGGCTATATCTAGACCGTCTATATTTTTGATTTAGTCACTATCAAGTGGACCTCTTGATCTCAGATGTGTGTGGTGACGCGTGCGCAGGGAATGATTTTGCTTTGGATGGTCCTCGCTCCGTCCTCCAGATTTGGAGGATGAGCAGAAGAAATGGATGGTCCTCTATATTTAGATGGCCATTTAGATGAGCCACTGGAAGCGTTTTTTCAGCTCATGGTCATATATACACATTTAGAGGATCATATAGAGGAGCCACTAGAGATGCTCCAAACACCCGAGTTATTACACGAACAGGTATGTCACTTACGTGTGGTTCCCATGTGTGAGGTCCCACAGTTCAGTGAGCACAAGTCACCTGCGGTAGGTAGGCAAAATCCCAGCCATCTTCTTTCGGATGGAGGTGGTAGGATGGAGGTAGTAACATTTATTCCCTCCATGGGGGGAAAGAGATTTCACTTCCGAGACATTGACCAACTTTGCCCTGCCTTGCAGTGTGAATCCGAGATATTAATTTTTATTTAAGCAACAACTTCCTCAACCCCGGTCCTGCCAAATCCTAACCTCGCCATTTTCAGTGACCAAACGACATAGCTATGGCCTTCTGATTTGGCTCTGGTTGCCGCCCACGTAGTCCTCCCACCGACAAGGAAGCGAAGCATCAGCGGAAACGCCGCCTTCGTTTCATCCATCACGCCTCAGGGCATAACCAGCCCGCTCTGCACTGGCCGGTTGTTCAGCCGGCGGCTGCGGTGCTGCCCGTGGAGCCCCTCGCCAGCTGCTTCCCGTGTGGGCTGATTGATGCAGTGGCAGGGAACTCCCGCGCAACCCTGCATGCGCCGCCCGCTCGGCACTGGCTGGCTGTTCTGCCCACGCATGCCTCATGGACTTCTTTGCAAGCAGGTGAGCTCCCCTTCAAGGTCGGTGTGAACGATGCTGAGGCAGGGAGCTCCTGCGGCCAGCCGCCTAATCCGGCCGCTAGGGAGCACGTATATAATGTGATTTTCCCGGCACTCTGTAGATGTCGGGATGCTCTGCAAACTTTCGTGCAAGCAAGGAATGGGCGGTGGTAAATCCCATAGACGCAGCATTGCAGCGGCGTGCCGCTGAGGCTAAGGCGGCGCACGCGTTCCACCACGCGTACCTCGACAGCCTTAACATCCAGCACGGTATCGTGCAACCGCCGAAACACCGCTAGAAACTAAGATCCAAAAATAGAACAATGGATTTTCTACTTCATTAGTGCACAAACCCGTGAGGGTGGCCATCTCGTAGTCTTCAGGATTTATGTCGATTTGCTGTACTGCCTCTGTCCATAAATGGACGTCTGAGATTTATCGAAATATGAATGTATCTAGACGCTATTTAATGTCTAGATACATTTAAATTTAAACAAACCTCACACATCTATTAATAGACGGAGTATATCTTATTTAGGGCTTCTTTGATTCATAGGAATTGTGTTGATAATATGTACGATTTAGATCCTATGGGGTTTATTTCTACACTACTTGTTTGATTCGTAGGAACATATTATATATGAATCAAAAGAGCCTAGCGTGGTCGTGGATCTTGTAGGTTTGGGGATTTATATCGTAAATTCTTGCAGAAAAATATTTGTATGTGATTATTTTCTATAATTTTCTTTTTTGCCCTATATATTCTAAAAAAAGGACAACTCCTAACTACCCCAAACCTTAAACCCTAAACTAGTTCCTTGCAGAGATTCCATGATATAAAGGTCTAACGAACGACAGATAGCGGTTTCAACTTGCAATACAACGGCTTGGACTACAATAATTAAAGATCATTTCATGGGAAGGCTGTTTAACTTGGTGGTGAATGCAAATTCAAAAATCACCTATATTGATAATTAAGGGATGGATATATGCATGTGTATATATATCTCTCTATTTCAAAATTATGTTTTTACACAAATATTTGTGTTCTTACTATCTCACAACAACAAAAAGCGACAATTAAAAGTCAGTGCATGTATGAGTCATTATATTGTAAAAATAAAAAAACTACATATTTTATGTCTTATTTTTGTACGCCACGTAAACAAAAAAAATCCACGTATATTTTTTCTTAGGGTTTTCTATTTCCGTGCCCTCGGGTCCTTAGTTATGCTCAGTTTTCCCAAGCCGCTTAGTTTTTCCTCAGTTTTTCCCAAGCCCTTGTCTGAAGCCCTCACAAGTGTTGGAACGGTCGTTTGCCCAACGGGTCAACAACTTTGACCGTTATCTACTGACTAGTGGGGCCACATAGAGCCTGGAAAGACACGTCAGACCATCCATCTTTGTTTGACCGTAAGCATCGCCGTATCCCTAACCAAAACGCGGACGAGTGGTGCTTTGGTATATCGATTGACAAGTGGGACCATGACGCTGACACAAGGGGCAATACACAGGTAGGATTAGATTTTTAAACGGAGCTCTACAGCAATGGCACGGAGGAGGTGGCCTACGGGGTGCCGAGATGAGATCAACGTCCACAAAGAACTGCATGAGGCGAGACCAGACGCATTAGATAGATATGAACTAGACGCGTTTAACCAAGCCAAGAAGAGAAGAAATGTTCGAGGACATCGACGACTACCTCAACAGTTTGACTGACGGTGTCGGACACGAACGCAAGCAATGTAGAGATAACTAGTGTCTTTCCTTTCTGGCGTGTATAGATGGGTGTTAGGGGAGTGTGATGGTGAAGGGAAAGACCTCGCGGTGGTCTGTGGCGTCCAGCATAGCGGGGCGGCGGGGCCGTTCCCACAGCGGCGTGCATGTTCAGCATTGGCATCAACATATACGTTCGGCAGTGGCCTCGGTGGTATCTCTTGTGTGTTAGTGTTCGAATGAGGGGACGATATTGAGGGTGCATCCCGACGGTGACCTAGCAGTGGCGGCGAGCATAGCCATTCTGACCATGCCGATATCGGCATCAACATCGTTTGGAGGTTGTGGTGCTCGAATCAAGGTGGGATTTGTTTCTTGTACGCCAAAATGAATTTGAAACAAGTTTCCTGTTGAAGGTTAGGTGAAATACGAAAGTTTGTAACTAAAAAATTTACTGGCACCATGGTAAGGTTTTTTTCGATAGAGCTATACGGTTCGGCAAAAGTTTTTGACAATTTTTAGATATTCCTTGTTGTTACACGTATGGCAACATGTATGGAAAATTTGGGGGTCATTTGGAGATGTTCGAAGAAATCACTTTGCTTAAGCGCATGCTGTTTGGTCTCACTGAAACCAGCTTTTGTAACAAGTTAGGTTTTTTCGACCTTCTCTAAATGACCTCAAATTTCATACATATGATCTTCTATACGAAGATAGGTAGATTCTTTCGTTTTTACAATTTTTTAAACTTTTATTTCCCTTTATAATACCTAGTTGATTTTCAGGTCAAAACCTCGAAAGTTAACATAAGTAGATGGTGAACCCTCCCAAACTTCATATACAGAGATAGATAGATTGTTTCGTTTATCATTTTTAGCTTGAAAAGTAATGGCTACAGGAAATTGGTGATGATTTATCATTTTTAGCATGAAAAGTAATGGCTACAAGAAATCGGTGATGGTTTATCATTTTTAGCGTGAAAAGTAATGGCTACAAGAAATCGGTGATGGTTTATCATTTTTAGCGTGAAAAGTAATGGCTACAAGAAATCGGTGATGGTTTATCATTTTTTGCATGAAAAGTAATGGCTACAAGAAATCGGTGATGGTTTATCATTTTTTGCGTGAAAAGTAATGCCTACAACAAATTGGTGATGGTTTATCATTTTTTGCGTGAAAAGTAATGGCTACAACAAATCGGTGATGGTTTATCATTTTTTGCGTGAAAATTCATGGCTACACTCTCCATACCGGTTTATCAGCACATTTCGTGGTTTGAGAAGAACTTTGACCATTAATTTGGTCAACAAAATATGAAATATATATCACAAACATTATACCATTGGAAACTTATTTTGCATATGAATCCAATGGTATAATATTTTAGGCATATAAATTATATTGGTTTGACCAAATTAATGATCATAGTTTTGCGTGAAAAGTTTATTAATTTTTCCGTGAAAGGTAATGGCTACAACAAATCGGTGATGGTTTATCATTTTTAGCGTGAAAAGTAATGGCTACAAGAAATTGGTGATGGTCTATCATTTTTTGCGTGAAAAGTAATGCCTAAAAGAGTTTATAATGCCTAAATGCCGAAAGAGAAAGAGAGGGTGGTGGGCCCCGATCAGAGAGAGAGAGAGAGAGGGGTTACCCTGCCCGTTAGATCATACGATCAACGGTTGGCGGGCACGATCCGCGTGACAAGGGCTAGACCAATCAGGGCAAGGTTGGGCGTCTGTGAGAATTTGTGAAGGGAGAGGGAAAAACTGAGTAGTATCAACAAACCAAGGGCATGTGAGTAGTAAATAGACTAAGGGATTCAAATATGAGATTTAAAGAATGGAAAATGCGTGTTTTGTGCAATGAAACCCATCTTTTCCTACCTCAAACTATTTGCAATACAAATATACATGAGTGTAAAAATTGTGGCCTCATTCAGACAAAGTATGTTTTGAGGAAAGCTGTTTTGGGAAGGGCTTATTGTGGAAAGTCATGCACCTTCATAGTTACTAGGTGATTTGAGAAGTGGCAATTTGTGGAAAAATTTGATTTACCTATGATTTTTATGGTTCCCAACGTGGCAGGTCGCTTAATCAGACTCCATGAGTAAGTGCCACTATGGTTTTATATTTTTTGGATTTTTTGCGCATGAAATGACTCAATTAGATAGCTTAATCCCATTTGTTGACTCTCTATTGACCAGCCACTTGAGGGTAAAACTGAGCATATTGCAGTAGCCAGTATTAGTACTCGAGGGGAAAACCGAGTACAAATATTTTTCCAGTGTAAGACTCGAGGGTAGAACTGAGTACATGTAACCACGGACGCGTGTCGCGGTGTGCAGCGGTTAGGCGGTGCGCGTGTTGAGACCAAACGTGTAGTTTTTTGGAACTGCCGAGACCAACCGTCACCTTGCATGTACAGAACCCCTCTCTCCCTGACGCACGCAACCACGCCTCTCACGTCCCATCAACTTCTCCAAATCGAAAAAACTCCAACCGCCCTTCGCGTGCTCCCCTGCCGGCGATGGAGAAGAAGAATGCGCCGGCGGCCGTCGCCCGCGAGCCCGTCGCCTCCGAGCCCATCGCCTCCGAGCCCGTCGCATCTGAGCCCGTCGCCGCCGAGCCTGTTGCATCTAAGCCCGTCGCCGCCAAGCCCGTCGCCTCCGAGGGCGGCGCATCCAAGCGCGACGCTTCCATGAACTAGGCCTCTCTCTCGGCTGACGGACCACTTCACAAGATCGGCGACTGCTTACTGGCGAAAGAGGAGTACGTAGACACCTACTCTGTTTTGAGGTAAGTTTGTGCAAATTGGCGCTCAGGTTTACCTGAAACCGACGTGCACCTGCACGAATGGATCATGGTAGAACACGCCCTTCCACGCTGATATGTCCAAAACGTATCTACTTTCCCGAACACTTTTGCTATTGTTTTGCCTCTAATTTGTGTGTTTTGGATACAACTAACACGGACTAACGCTGTTTTCAGCAGAATTGCCCTGGTGTCTTGTTTTTGTGCAGAAAATCAACTTTCAGGAAAATCCCCGGAAATAATTGCAATGGGCCTATTTTCACAGAAGATTGACGGAGCCAGAAGACGAGACGGAGGGGGGGCACGAGGCGCCCACACCATAAGGCGGCGCGGTGAGCCCCTGGGCCGCGCCGCCCTATGGTGGCGTCGCCTCGGCCACCCCCCGACGCTCCCCTCTGGACTACTTAAGGCCTCTGACCTAAAAACGCACGGGGGTTCGACCATATTGCCAGAAGACATCCAGAACTCCGCCGCCGTCGCGAAACTCAATCTCGGGATCAGAAACTCCGTTCTGGCACCCTGCCGGGACGTGGAATTGGTGGAGATCATCGCCATCATCACCACCGACGCCTCTCCATCGACCATCCATGGTTCCCCCATCCATGTGTGAGTAAATCCCCGCTGTAGGCTGTAGGGGATGGTAGGGATTGGATGAGATTGTTCATGTAATACCATAAGATTGTTAGGGCATAGTGCCTAGTATCCGTTGTTGGTACTTTTATGATATTGTTGCAACTTGTTATGCTTAATGCTTGTCACTAGGGCCCGAGTGCCATGATTTCAGATCTGAACATGTTATTGATTCATGATGATATTCATTGTTTTATGATCTTACCTGCAAGTTGTATACACATATTGATGTCCGGAACCCGAGGCCCCAAAGTGACAGAAATTGGGACAACCGGAGGGGAAGGCTGTGATATGAGGATCACATGTGTTCACGGAGTGTTAATGCTTTGCTCCGGTACTCTATTAAAAGGAGTACCTTAATTACCACTAGATTCCCTAGAGGCCCGGCTGCCACCGGCTGGTAGGACAAAAGATGTTGTGCAAGTTTCTCATTGCGAGCACGTACGACTATATATGGAACACATGCCTATGGTTATTTAGTACTTGGATACTGTTTTATTATTATCTGCAAATGACTTGCCTTGACTGTTACATGAGTTCTCTTATCCATGCAGCGCCCGTTCATCAATCCCTGTGCCTACAGTATTTTAATCCTGTTGTTTACTATAATCACTACTGCTGTCGTTATTACACTGCTGCTTATATTCCACTACTACTACTGCTATAAAATCGTTGCTACTGATAAACTATTGTGAGCAAGTCTGTTTCCAGGTGCAGCTGAATTGACAACTCCGCTGTTAAGGCTTACAAATATTCTTTGGCTCCCCTTGTGTCGAATCAATAAATTGGGTTTTACTTCCCTCGAAGACTGTTGCCATCCCCTATACTTGTGGGTCATGATACGCGTACAGCACGCGTCCGTTGGGAACCCCAAGAGGAAGGTGTGATGCGTACAGCAGCAAGTTTTCCCTTAGTAAGAAACCAAGGTTATCGAACCAGTAGGAGCCAAGAAGCACGTTGAAGGTTGATGGTGGCAGAGTGTAGTGCGGCGCAACACCAGGGATTCCGGCGCCAACGTGGAACCTGCACAACACAATCCAAGTACTTTGCCCCAACTTAACAGTGAGGTTGTCAATCTCACCGGCTTGCTATAACAAAGGATTAGATGTATAGTGTGGAAGATGATGTTTGTATGCGAAGAACAGTAAAGAACAATGTTTGCAGTAGATTGTATTCAGATGTAAAAGAATGGACCGGGGTCCACAGTTCACTAGTGGTGTCTCTCCGATAAGAATAAGCATGTTGGGTGAACAAATTACAGTTGGGCAATTGACAAATAGAGAGGGCATGACAATGCAAATACATATCATGATGAGTAGTGTGAAATTCAATTGGGCATTACGACAAAGTACATAGACCGCTATCCAGCATGCATCTATGCCCAAAAAGTCCACCTTCAGGTTGTCATCCGAACCCCTTCCAGTATTAAGTTGCAAACAACAGACAATTGCATTAAGTATGGTGCGTAATGTAATCAACAAATACATCCTTAGACATAGCATTGATGTTTTATCCCTAGTGGCAACAGCACATCTACAACCTTAGAACTTTCTGTCACTGTCCCAGATTTAATGGAGGCATGAACCCACTATCGAGCATAAATACTCCCTCTTGGAGTTACAAGTATCAACTTGGCCAGAGCCTCTACTAGCAACGGAGAGCATGCAAGATCATAAACAACACATAGATAATAGATTGATAATCAACATAACATAGTATTCCATATTCATCGGATCCCAACAAACGCAACATGTAGCATTACAGATAGATGATCTTGATCATGTTAGGCAGCTCACAAGATCCAACAATGATAGCACAATGAGGAGAAGACAACCATCTAGCTACTGCTATGGACCCATAGTCCAGGGGTGAACTACTCACTCATCAATCCGGAGGCGATCATGGCGATGAAGAGTCCTCCGGGAGATAATTCCCCTATCCGGCAGGGTGCCGGAGGCGATCTCCTGAATCCCCCGAGATGGGATTGGCGGCGGCGGCGTCTCTAGAAGGTTTTCCGTATCGTGGCTCTCGGTACTGGAACTATTATCGACGAAGGCTTCTTATAGGCGAAGAGGTAGGTTTAGGGGCGACGCGAGGGGCCCACACAACAGGGCCGCGCGGCCAGGACCAGGGCCTGGGCCGCGCCGCCCTGGCGTGTCGCCGCCTCGTCGCCCCACTTCGTTTCCATTTCGGACTACTGGAAGCTTCGTGGAAAAATAAGATCCTGGGCGTTGATTTCGTCCAATTCCGAGAATATTTCCTTACTAGGATTTCTGAAACCAAAAACAGCAGAAAACAGCAACTGGCTCTTCGGCATCTCGTTAATAGGTTAGTGCCGGAAAATGCATAAATATGACATAAAGTGTGTATAAAACATGTGAGTATCATCATAAAAGTAGCATGAAACATAAGAAATTATAGATACGTTTGAGACGTATCAAGCATCCCCAAGCTTAGTTCCTACTCGTCCTCGAGTAGGTAAACGATAACAAAGATAATTTCTGAAGTGACATGCTATCATAATCTTGATCAATACTATCGTAAGCACATGTAATGAATGCAGCGATTCGAAGCAATGGTAAAGAGCAATGAGTAAACAACTGAATCATATAGCAAAGACTTTTCGTGAATAGTACTTTCAAGACAAGCATCAATAAGTCTTGCATAAGAGTTAACTCATAAAGCAATAGATTCAAAGTAAAAGCATTGAAGCAACACAAAGGAAGATATAAGTTTCAGCAGTTGCTTTCAACTTGTAACATGTATATCTCATGGATAATTGTCAACATAAAGTAATATAACAAGTGCAATAGGTAAACATGTAAGAATCAATGCACACAGTTGACACAAGTGTTTGCTTCTAAGATAGAAAGAAGTAGGTAAACTGACTCAACATAAAAGTAAAAGAATGACCCTTCGCAGAGGGAAGCATGGATTGCTATATTTGTGCTAGAGCTTTTATTTTGAAAACAAGAAACAATTTTGTCAACGGTAGTAATAAAGCATATGTGTTATGTATAATATATCCTATAAGTTGAAAGCCTCATGCATAGATTACCAATAGTGCCCGCACCTCATCCTAATTAGCTTGGATTTACATGGATTATCATTGCATAACATATGTTTTAACCAAGTGTCACAAAGGGGTACCTCTATGCCGCCTGTACAAAGGTCTAAGGAGAAAGCTCGCATTGGATTTCTCGAATTTGATTATTCTCAACTTAGACATCCATACCGGGACAACATAGACAACAAATAATGGACTCCTCTTTAATGCATAAGCATTCAACAACAGATAATATTCTCATAAGAGATTGAGGTTTGTTGTCCAAACTGAAACTTCCACCATGGATCATGGCTTTAGTTAGCGGCCCAATGTTCTTCTCTAACAATATGCATACTCAAACCATTTGATCATGATAAATCACCCTTACTTCAGACAAGACAAACATACATAGCAACTCACATGATATTCAACAAAGAAATAGTTGATGGCGTCCCCAGGAACATGGTTATCGCTCAACAAGCAACTTATTAAGAGATAGAACACACAAGTACATATTCAATACCACAATAGTTTTTAAGCTATTTGTCCCATGAGCTATATATTGCAAAGGCAAAGAATGGAATTTTAAAGGTAGCACTCAAGCAATTTACTTTGGAATGGCAGAGAAATACCATGTAGTAGGTAGGTATGGTGGACACAAATGGCATAGTTTTTGGCTCAAGGATTTTGGATGCACGAGAAGTAATCCCTCTCAATACAAGGCTTAGGCTAGCAGGGTTGTTTGAAGCAAACACAAGTATGAACCGGTACAGCAAAACTTACATAATAACATATTGCAAGCATTATAAGTCTCTACACTGTCTTCCTTGTTGTTCAAACCCTCACCAGAAAATATCTAGACTTAGAGAGACCAATTATGCAAACCAAATTTTAACAAGCTCTATGTATTTCTTCACTAATAGGTGCAAAGTATATGATGCAAGAGCTTAAACCTGAGCACAACAATTGCCAAGTATCAAATTATTCAAGACATTATACCAATTACCACATGTAGCATTTTCTGTTTCCAACCATATAACAATTAACGAAGCAGTTTCAACCTTCGCCATGAACATTAAGATAAAGCTAAGAACATACGTGTTCATAAGCAACAGCGGAGCGTGTCTCTCTCCCATACAATGAATGCTAGGATCCAATTTTATTCAAACAAAAAAAAACAAAAACATAAAGACGCTCCAAGTAAAGCAGATAAGATGTGGCCGAATAAAAATATAGTTTCACTAGAGGAACCTGATAATGTTGTCGATGAAGAAGGGGATGCCTTGGGCATCCCCAAGCTTAGATGCTTGAGTCTTCTTGAAATATGCAGGGATGAACCACGGGGGCATCCCCAAGCTTAGAGCTTTCACTCTCCTTGATCATATTGTATCATCCTCCTCTCTTGATCCTTCAAAACTTCCTCCACACCAAACTCGAAACAAACTCATTAGATGGTTAGTGCATAATCAAACATTCACATGTTCAGAGGTGACATAATCATTCTTAACACTTCTGGACATTGCACAAAGCAAGTTAATGGAACAAAGAAATCCATCAAGCATAGCAAAACAGGCAATGCGAAATAAAAGGCAGAATCTGTCAAAACAGAACAGTCCGTAAAGACGAATTTTTCTGGGGCACCAGACTTGCTCAAATGAGAAAACTCAAAACTAATTAAAGTTGCGTACATATCTGAGGATCACGCACGTAAATTGGAATATTTTTCTGAGTTACCTACAGACGTAGTGAATCAATTTCGTGACAGCAAGAAAACTGTTTCTGCACAGTAATCCAAATCTAGTATGAACTTTATCATCAAAGACTTTACTTGGCACAACAATGCAATAAAATAAAGATAAGGAGAGGTTGCTACAGTAGTAACAACTTCCAAGACTCAAATATAAAATAAAAGTGCAGAAGTAAAATCATGGGTTGTCTCCCATAAGCGCTTTTCTTTTACGCCTTTCAGCTAGGCGCAGAAAGTGTGTATCAAGTATTATCAAGAGATGAAGCATTAACATTCTTACCAAGGGCTTTGCGCTTACCCTTCTTACTCTTATTCTTACTCTTGGGTTTAGGGAATATATGGCCGGGTGTAGAGGCAAAATTTAGAGTGCCTTTCCCCACATCTATAATTGCTCCCATGAGTTTCAACAGGGATCTTACAAGTGTGATTTTTCCTGTCCCTACACATTCAACAACGAGATAATCAGTGGATACTGTCCTTCCAAGAAATGTTGTGAACACACCTTCAGCTATTCCTTTAGGAATTATAATAGAGTTATCAGTAAGAGTTATTCCTTCTCCTCCTTCAGCAAGTTCCCACAGTGTTAAAGATTCATAAATTCTTTTAGGCATAAGGCAAAACTCAGACATAAAATCACAACGGGCATGAAAAGTTTTACCACAAATAGTAACTTTAATGGTAGGCACCCACATTGAAGGTTCAAAGCTTAATGGAACATAATCATAATATTCGCGAATCTGGTTGTACCCTTCTTTTAAACATGATATATTTGTTTCGAGAGTGTTTAATCTATTATGAATGCTAGCAAGAGATGAATCAAAATTATTATCGGAGCTAGATGATGTAATCAATTTTCTTATGGCATTAAAAGCTTGATCCCCATCACAATGAAAGAAATCTCCTCCCACTACAGCATCTAAGGCATATCTATAACGAAGAATAAGCCCAAAATAAAAATTACTAAGAAGCAAACTTAGCGTCATTTTAGGTTCAGTTTTACTATAAGAATCAAAAATTCTAGACCAAGCTTCTTTAAAACTCTCTTCACCTCCTTGTTTAAAAGTGAAAATCGATTCCTCAGGTGATAGAGTAACAACTACAGGACTAGTCATGATAATAAAATAAGGTAAATGCAAGTAACTAATTTTTTTGTGTTTTTAATATGGAGAACGCAAACAAGATAATAAATAAAGTAAAGCAAGTAACTAATTTTTTTGTATTTTGATATATAATGAACTAACAAAGCAGTAAATAAAATAAAGTAAAGCAAGACAAAAACAAAGTAAAGAGATTGGAAGCGGAAGACTCCCCTTGCAGCGTGTCTTGAACGGCGCCAGAAAAAGAGCTTGATACGCGTACAACACGCGTCCGTTGGAACCCCAAGAGGAAGGTGTAATGCGTACAGAAGCAATTTTTCCCTTAGTAAGAAACCAAGGTTATCGAACCAGTAGGAGCCAAGAAGCACGTTGAAGGTTGATGGTGGCGGAGTGTAGTGCGGCGCAACACCAGAGATTCCGGCGCCAACGTGGAACCTACACAACACAATCCAAGTACTTTGCCCCAACTTAATAGTGAGGTTGTCAATCTCACCGGCTTGCTGTAACAAAGGATTATATGTATAGTGTGGAAGATGATGTTTGTATGCGAAAAACAGTAAAGAACAATGTTTACAGTAGATTGTATTCAGATGTAAAAGAATGGACCTGGGTCCACAGTTCACTAGTGGTGTCTCTCCGATAAGAATAAGCATGTTGGGTAAACAAATTACATTTGGGCAATTGACAAATAGAGAGGGCATGACAATGCACATACATATCATGATGAGTAGTGTGAAATTCAATTGGGCATTACGAAAAAGTACATAGACCGCTATCCAGCATGCATCTATGCCTAAAAAGTCCACCTTCAGGTTATCATCCGAACCCCTTCCAGTATTAAGTTGCAAACAACAGACAATTGCATTAAGTATGGTGCATAATGTAATCAACAAATACATCCATAGACATAGCATTGATGTGTTATCCCTAGTGGCAACAACACATCCACAACCTTAGAACTTTATGTCACTGTCCCAGATTTAATGGAGGCATGAACCCACTATCGAGCATAAATACTCCCTCTTGGAGTTACAAGTATCAACTTGGCCAGAGCCTCTACTAGCAACGGAGAGCATGCAAGATCATAAACAACACATAGATAATAGATTGATAATCAACATAACATAGTATTCCATATTCATCGGATCCCAACAAACGCAACATGTAGCATTACAGATAGATGATCTTGATCATGTTAGGCAGCTCACAAGATCCAACAATGATAGCACAATGAGGAGAAGACAACCATCTAGCTACTGCTATGGACCCATAGTCCAGGGGTGAACTACTCACTCATCAATCCGGAGGCGATCATGGCGATGAAGAGTCCTCCTTGAGACGATTCCCCTCTCCGGCAGGGTGCCGGAGGCGATTTCCTGAATCCCCCGAGATGGGATTGGCGGCGGCGGCGTCTCTGGAAGGTTTTCCGTATCGTGGCTCTCGATACTGGAACTATTATCGACGAAGGCTTCTTATAGGCGAAGACGTAGGTTTAGGGGCGACGCGAGGGGCCCACACAACAGGGCCGCGCGGCCAGGGCCAGGGCCGCGCCGCCCTGGCGTGTCGCCGCCTCGTCGCCCCACTTCGTTTCCCTTTCGGACTTCTGGAAGCCTCGTGGAAAAATAAGATCCTGGGCGTTGATTTCGTCCAATTCCGAGAATATTTCCTTACTAGGATTTCTGAAACCAAAAACAGCAGAAAACAGCAACTGGCTCTTCGGCATCTCGTCAATAGGTTAGTGCCGGAAAATGCATAAATATGACATAAAGTGTGTATAAAACATGTGAGTATCATCATAAAAGTAGCATGGAACATAAGAAATTATAGATACATTTTAGACGTATCAGGTCATCAAGACTATTTTCTGGCGCCGTTGCCGGGGAGCATAGCTTTATTTGCAAGTTCATCTGGATTGATATTGTTCGCTGCAAATCCTCCATCATGGGTAAACCTCGCGATAATAAATTCGCCATATTACCATCCACTACAAGAAAAGGTACAACTCTAAGTACCTCTGCTTGATTCACCATCTGTGATAAGTCAACTGTTTCACCACCACAAGCTTCACATGCTGGTACTTCTACTGAATCTGAAAATTCCTCTTATAATCTTGATGATGCTTCTACTCTACTTGATGATAATAGTTCATTAGGTCCTTTTCTAGATGCGACAATTGCTAGGTCTAGAAAAATTAAAAATACTGAAATTCCTAATGAAAATACTGTTACACATGTTAATTCACCTGAGTCTGTTGAATACTCTAGTGATGATCTTGATGAAGATTATGTGGAACTTGATGATTTTATTGATAAATGTAATGCTACTACTGATGCAAGTAACATTAAAAAGCTTCTTGCAGAACGTGCTGTTAGATATAAACTCTCTCCTGATCCTAAATTTGCCACATCTCCTATAAACCTTAAGGATAAGGATTATGATTTTTCTCTTGATTTATCTCATATATCTATTATTGAGAAAACACCTTTTTGTGGTACTGAAAAAGAAAGTGTTGTAGAGCACATGAATGAGATTTCTACTTTGAGTAGCTTGTTTTCTGATGATATCAAGAAGCGTACTTATTTTGTTGCTAAATTTTTTCCTTTCTCATTAAAGGATGATGCTAAAACTTTGTATAATAGTTTGCCTCCTGATTCTATTGATAGTCCAAATGGTTTGCTTGATGTGTTCTTTCGAAAATATTTTCCTGCTAGTGCTCAATATATTGCCTTGCAGAAAATTTATAGTTTTGACCAGAAAGATGGAGAGAAATTGCATGAAGCTTGGGCAATATTTTGCTCTCTTATCAGTGCTCGGCCTAGACATGATTTGGAAAAGCATGACTTACTTGATATATTTTATAGTGGACTAACCATTGAGTCTAGAGCATACCTGGATAGTTGTGCTGGTTGTGTTTTCAGGAAAAGAACTCCAGACGATGCTGAAGAATTAATGGCTAGAATAAGCCAAAATCATGATGATTGGACTACAGCTGAACCAACCCCAACACCAATATTGAAGAAGAGGGGTATGATTAAATTAAATGATGAAGATATGAGGGAAGCCAATAAATCTCTTAAGGATAAAATTAAATTAAATCTGAAGATGTGAAGAATTTACCCCCCATAGAAGATTTATGTAAGATAACTCCCCCTTCATCCATGATTGAGGTGCATTCTCTTCAACGCTTTGATAAAGAAGATATTCCTTACTCAAAACCTCCTGATCAATGTTTAGATGAATTTGATAATTATGTTGTTAAGCAAAATAATTTTAATATGAGAGTAGAGAATCATTTAATGGAAAATTCTCAAGCTATTAGTAACTTGCATGATATTGTGGAGAGAACCTCCAATGATGTTAAGATGCTTGTTAAACATTTTCATATGGTTCAAACTCAAATTGATCAACTCACTAAAGTGGAAAATGACTTGTTAAAAAATACTTCTAAAGAAAAACATGCTTATGAAGTAACAACTAGAGGTGGTGTTTCTACTCTGGATCCTCCATATCCTGAGGGGCATCCCAAAAGAATTGAACAAGATTCTCAACAAACTAAAGAAACTAGTGCTCCTTCTAAGAAAAAGAAGAAGAAACATAAAACTGTTGTAGAATCCTCTGAGCTTGTTAATGATCCTAATAGTATTTCTATTTCTGATGTTGAAACTGAAAGTGGTAATGAACATGATAAAGATAATGATAAGAATGATGTTTCTGATAAAGAAGAGGTTGAAGATGAACCTGAAAGGCATGCTAAAAATAAAAAGTACACTAAAGAAGATTTTATTGCTAAGAAACATGATAATGAAAGAGAACCTTGGGTTCAAAAGCAAATGCCTTTTCCTGTTAAGAAACTAAAATCAAAGGAGGAAGAACACTATAATAAATTTTGTGATTGGATGAAATCTTTGTTCTTGCAAATCCCTTTGATTGGTGCTATTAAATTGCCTCCTTATTCAAAGTATATGAAAGATATTATCTCTAACAAAAGGAAAATTCCCAATGAGGAGATTTCCACTATGCTTGCTAATTACTCTTTCAATGGCAAGGTTCCAAGAAGCTGGGAGACCCAGGTATACCGACTATTCCTTGTTCCATCAAGAATAATTATGTTAGAACTGCTCTATGTGATTTGGGAGCAAGAGTTAGTGTTATGCCTTTCTCTCTTTACAAGAGACTTTATTTAGATAAGTTGATACCAACTGATATATCTTTGCAAATGGCTGATAAATCTACTGCTGTTCCTGTTGGTATATGTGAGGATGTTCCTGTTCAAGTTACTAATAATTGCTTAATATTAACTGATTTTGTTGTGTTGGAAATGCCTGAAGATGATAATATGTCTATTATTCTTGGAAGACCTTTTCTTAACACTACAGGGGCTGTTATTGATTGCAATAAAGGAAAAGTTACTTTCAATGTTGATGACAAGGAGCATACTATTTATTTTCCCAAGAGGATTGATAAAGTATATGGAGTTAATACAATTTCTAATTTGAGAACTATCAAAGTGGGAGTTATTGATTGTCCTATATATGAGCATATTCAAGGATATCAAAATATTATGATTGGATCCATATCAATACAATATAAGGTAACATGATTGATTTGAGGTTTATTTATTCTTATGTCATGTAAAATTTACTAGGAAATATGCCCGCGCGTTGCGGCGGCAGAAAAAAATCTATGTATGTACCTTGTTTCGTGGGCACAATTTCATCAGTGATGACCGTTATCGCACATGCGTCAGGGCCGCCACAATGACATCATTGTACTTTTACCTCAAAGTCAATCAACCAGCATAACCCTAGCCCCAGTTCATCTTTTTTCTTTAATTTGTAGTTTTCATTATCTATTTATTTGATCAACTATTATTTTTTTATTTATGCACCACTGCATTTACAAACAAATAAGCAACCCCACACAAGTTTCAGAGTTACCAAACAGATGGCAAAACCTATAAATTCAGAGATGTGTATATGTATTAAAGTCAGCTATGCTAAAATCACATCAACATGATTTTATGGTTCCTTTCTCTTATTATGCACAATAGCTAGGGAAAATGACTGTCACAGCTTTTGTCAAAAGGTGCGAGGACGAACCGCTTCAGTCAATCAAACTATTTCTTATGTAGCAGCAGGTACCGTGGGTGTGCTCTTTGTTCGTTTCAGAATTCGAAAATATCTTCGAGTACAGTTAGTTATATGCAAGGCGCTGAAGCTGTGAAAAAAAGGATACACGACTGTATTAGACCTAAATAAAGTGATTCAGCTCCAGTCGCACCAAAAGCAGGCTACGCTGACTACTAAGTACTACTGACTACGCCGTGAACTTTGACGTTTCCCTCTCGATTTGCCACACAATCTTACGCTATGACGAGTATGTACAGACCCTCGGTCGTACTAAATGCATCGCAAACATTGGATGGAGACGTAGAGCACATTGGGGAGCACGAAGGCACTGTTTTATTGGAACCCGTCTATGCGAAACTAATGGCATCGTGCTCCCGGAGGTTGAGCGGCATGGAGGGAGGCCATCTGGATCGGCGCCGGCGTCCAGGAACCGGCCTTGCTGACGACGCGGTGCAGCTCGGCCCCAAGTGCGCTATGCCGCTGTCCACCTAGCTCCGCATTGGCCGCGACACGCAGGAGGTGTCCTTGTAGGAGGTTCCAATTTCCGAAGTCCTCGCCCAACATATGTCCAGGCGGTGTCCAGAGGCCTAGAGCGTCATACGTAGCGGCGGGACGCACGCCCAGGATGTCTTTATGGAGCGCGGCAGCTGCCGACTTCTTCTGCTCGCGCTGGTCAATGCCGGCGAGGAAGCCGTGGCCGTAGAGGATCAATGTAGCGTGCTGCCGCGGCTGGTTTTCTTCGTTCTCTTCTAATCGAAGGAGGGCTTGGCGATAGCCTTAGGACTTCGGTCGTAGAGGTCAGGAAGAACCCGATTTGCCCATAGAATTTGGATCGGTGACCGGTGAAGCTCAGCCGCCGTGTGGAGGAGTTGGACCTTGCCTATATACGATGGTTTCCATGGACCTTGCGTATTCAATCTGGTCAGTTTGACGTAACAGGATGGGACTGTGTTTTCCAGCGAGAGGGCCGAAGATCTGACATGATACGTGAGACATACCGATTCCAAAACGATCTCGGGCGGAAGAAAGCGTATTTACGGTCGGACGAAAGCGCACAATGACGGACGAAACCACGGAAAAGTTAACTCCTTTATTATTAGGTATAGATTTGGTGGCAAGACTTGATCAACCTTGTTAACAAGTACATTTTATATGCATAGAAGAGCTAAACAACATTTCTTTCTTCCTCCACACTTGTTTACTTGTTGTAGTACTATTTGTTTTGCAAGATGCTTTAGTTGTTTAGAAGTTTGAAAATCTTTTTCTACCCGGTAATAGTTATTTTAACACCCAGAAATGTGTATTTTTCAAAGTTTTCAAAAAATTACAAAAATTATACCGCTGGTCTTATTTTTCGAAATGCAACCTGGGAGTGCCTGGGGCTGACCAGTGGGGCACCCTAGGGCTGCACCCCTCCTGCCGGCATGGCCAGCAAAGGGGGCGCTCCACCCTGTGGTGAGGGCCCCTCCTGGCCCCACTCAATCATCCCTTCCACTCATTCCACTCTCTCTCCCAAAAAAACTCGTACCAGTTCGTTCTCACTTGCGTTTTCGCCCGAGAGCTCAGGATTTCTCGATCTCTTTGCTCAGCCCAGATTTCTGTCTGAAATTTGGCACATTTGCTCTCCGGTATGTAACTCCTCCGATTATCCAAATAGAATTTTGTTGGTTGAGTATATCTTGAGTATTTTGCTGCTGTAGGTAACATGTTAAGTGAGCTTGCATGCTTGTTCTAAGTTTTAAAAATTAGTTTTGATGCATGTTTAGAACTCTACCAAGTTCCTATAGTAGTTTCCCTCATTTATATGTCTCCAAATCAACTTTTATAATGATTGTTGAAAAATTTCAGAAAAGGAAAATGCATAACCACACCTTTGGAGAAGTGTTCGAGAGGGATACAACAAGAGCGGTAAGGCCTTCAAGGGAAGCCACTCGAGTTAGGCGATCCTATGATGAGGATGTCATTGCACCTAGCTTTGAAGCTGAAGATGATAATGGAGTTCCTAATGCTTCATCCTTTCCATGCTTTGAATTTTTGCGTAATGCAGGGATACTCGATGACTTCTTGTTTCTCATAAATAGAGTGGGCTTATCTACCTATATGGAAGATGAGAGTGATCAATTTTACATGCTAACTAAAATCTTTGTTGAAAGCTTTAAATTCAGCAACTCAGCTTTCTCACCATCAGTCAAATTTAAGATTTATGACATGCCTATTACTATGAAGTTGAAGGATTTCTGTGCTGTATTGGATATTGCTCCTATAGGTACAGCGAAGAAGATTAAGAACCGCCCCAAAGCTTTGACGGAGCTCTACCGAGAGGTTACCAACGATGATAACCGCGCCATTCAGCGCGGAAAGATAAGGAACATTCAGCTCCCTGCCATTAGATATTTCGCTTACTATGTTGCTACTAGCATTCTTGGTAGGGAGAACACTAGCAACATTTCTAGTTATCATCTTTCTTTTCTGGTCGCTGCACTTACTGGAAGTACACCGTATCATCTTGGTGCTCTTATTGCTCGTCGCTTAGCTAGTAAGGGACCTATTTATGGAGGAATTATTGCTTCACGTATTGTTGCACATCTAGATCTTTCTGTTGATCCTAGAGATGAGAAATTAGCTCCTATTAAGCTTGATATTGCTGCTATGAAGAGTCACCAATTTGTCACAACTGACTCTAACTTAGAAAATATTGTCTATAGAATGTTGTTTATTGACGGGGATGAGAGGGAAATTCCTTTGCCGCAGGCCGATTTGTTCAGTGTTCACAGGAAGCCGTGGCCGCGCTCCAAGGAGGAGATGGATGAGCAGCTGAGGATACGTGGTTTCCACCAGCAGCATGACTCCGAGGACGCCGAGCCCTCTGACGGGTACACTTTCACGTATCCTGGTGAGTCTTCCAGCACGTACCAAGGACAAGATCCTTCTTCATCATACTACGGAGGTGCCACCTCATGGGCACCGTGGGATGGATTTCCACTTAGGCCAAAAGCCTAAGCTTGGGGGGAGGTATGCCAGCATTACTCATTCATTGCATATTATAATTGCCGGATATTTTTACATACTTATTTCGCTTCATATGGTTGCCTCTAATATGAGGAGGATGATATTTGGGGAAGTGTTGTCTAGAAACAGATTCTGGACTGATACTAAAAAATTCCTAAAACTATCCAGAACGTTATTTTGAGAAGCCAATTTTTGTGCATGTTCCCCAGGTTATTATCTAACTTTCATTAGTTGAGCACTTTTCGAGTTGAATAGCGGAAGATTTTCGGAAAAAAATGATTACTGTACTGCTGTCAAGTTTGACGGATTTCTGCCGCTTTGTGTTTATGTTACTCTTTTAGTTTTCATTCTCTTGTTTTTGTTTTGTTTCTTTCCTAAAACACAAATAGACCAAAAATATTTATGTTGTTTCTCTTTACCGTTTGCTTATTTGTTTTCTTGTTCCTATTTTGCTTTATTTACTATCGTTAGTTTGCTATGAGAAAATCCAAAAAGATTTTGCTTTGTTTGCATGTTTCCTTTCGTTTTTGTTTCCAATTCGAAAACACCAAAAATATTTGTTGTTGTTCTTCGGTTTTGTAAAGTTTATTATGGAGTTCAGCGGTCTCCGGTGGTTGGAGCTTGGTTCTCATTCCATATTATTCAAGTTACACAAGTGAAAGGCAATAATGACGATCTATGGCAACTGGACTGTGGTGAGAGGCTGGTATGAACTCTATTTGTTTTCATTTTTGTACATATACTCATCCATGTGAGCATGCTTAGTTGGTTCATGTGAGGTAAATGTCATTTAATGAAAGTCTAGTAGTTCATGATCTCTCATGTTTAGCTCCAATTTATTAATATGAGTAGCATGTCATAAATATTTGCCTGCATTGTTTTATTCATAGATAGGTATGACATTGTGGTATCCTCCTCTGAATAATTCATTTGAATTGACTTGGCACATGCTCACGCATGCATATGACTAAAAACAAAAGTCAATTAAGCTTTGATGATTTATTTTGCTTCAGAGTTCTAGTATCACTTTTATGCCTCCGTTAATTTTATTTTGTCGCAAGCATGATTATGATAGTTATTGCTCTCTTGATTGTCGCTTCCCAGTCTATTGCTAGCCTTCACTTGTACTGAGCGGGAATACTGCTCGTGCTTCCAAACCCCTGAAAACCAAGTTATTCCAAAGCGTCCACCATAAATACCTATGCATGGCATTTCAAACCATTCCAAGTAAATTTTCATGTGCTACCTTTAAAACCATCAATGTACTTTTCAATTTGTGTCAATGTTTTATAGCTCATGAGGAAGTATGTGGTGTTTCATCTTTCAACCTTGTCATTTACTCCTGACAGACTTTCACCAATGGACTAGTGGCTGATGACCCACAAGTATAGGGGGTGTATCGTAGTACTTTCTGAATAGATCGTAGCGAACAAGAGGGGGGTGAATGGCGCTACGGCAAGTTTTAGTCTTTTTCAATTTTTAGTGCAACGGAAGGTAAAGGTGAACACTTTAGCGATAGCGGTGATCCTACAATGATACTAGGACAAGTGAAAACAAGCAAGGGAATCAACAAGATAGTAAGAGTAAGGAGCGAGACAACCGGGGGCGCGGAGACGAGGCGAGGTTTGTTTCCCGCAGTTCCTTCCATAATAGGAAGTACGTCTGCGTTGAGGAGGTGCTAGTCTCACACAAGAGACTAGACGGCCACACCACGAAGGAAGGCCTCACCTTCTTCCTCGAGAGAGCTCCACAAAGGTGCTCCCCCTCTTCCACTAAGGCACCGGTCGAGGCGGTGATTCCTTCACAAGGTTGGGGCGAGCTCCACACACAAGGATGCTCCCAACACCCTATGGAGCTAGTACATCACCAAGCTAGCCTCCATAGCTGCACATCTCCAATGCTCCACCATAGGAACCCTACCACCAAGATCCACTAAGGAATAGCTTATATTGGTGAAATCTCTCTTGGTAGAACTATAGATCGGGGTCTCCTCCACCACTCCTCAAAGTTTGGGCAAGATTGGTTGGATGGTTGGGGAGATCCTCAAAGATTAAGCTCAGCAACAATGGAGGAGAGAGAGAGGGAAGAGATAAAATCGGGTTGGGGAAGAAGGAGCCCTTAAATAGGCTCTTCCAAATCCAACCGTTATGTCCAGTTTTTGTCTAAGCGGTACTACCGCTTGGGGCAAGCGGTACTACCTCTCTGAGTTCGAATTCCAAAGATCTGGTCCACGTGGACGCAGAGCGGTACTACCGCTCGCGGTACCGCTCGAGGTACCACAATGGGGTCCAAACCTTACTGGAATCAAAGCGGTACCACAGCGGTACTACCGTAACGCGTTACGGTACTTGAGCGGTACCTTGAGCGGTACTACCGCTCGTGAGCGGTACTACCGCTCCAGGTACCGCAGAGGTACCGTAATTCGTACTGTGGGACATTTCAGCGCAGAACTCAGAGCGGTACCCTGGAGCGGTACTTATAGGGGTAGCGGTACTACCGCTATAGGTACCGGTAGTACCGGCCTGGCTAAAACTGGTTTTTCTCGCCTTTTTCTCTCCAACAATGTTACCTCATGATACGTCTCAAACGTATCTATAATTTCTTATGTTCCATGCTACTTTTATGATGATACTCACATGTTTTATACACATTATATGCCATATTTATGCATTTTCCGGCACTAACTTATTAACGAGATGCCGAAGAGCCAGTTGCTATTTTCTGTTGTTTTTGGTTTCAGAAATCCTAGTAAGGAAATATTCTCGGGATTGGACGAAATCAACGCCCAGGGGCCTATTTTCACACGAAGCTTCTAAAAGACCGAAGGAGAGACAAAGAGGGGCCACGGGGCCGGCCTGTGGTGTGGCGCCCCCGTGAGGCCCCCTGACCTATCTCCTCCGCCTACTTATAGCCTTCGTCGCGAAACCCCCAGTACCGAGAGCCACGATACGGAAAACCTTCCAGAGACGCCGCCACCGCCAATCCCATCTCGGGGGATTCAGGAGATCGCCTCCGGCACCCTGCCGGAGACGGGAATCATCTCCCGGAGGACTCTACACCGCCATGGTCGCCTCCGGATTGATGTGTGAGTAGTTTACCCCTGGACTATGGGTCCATAGCAGTAGCTAGATGGTCGTCTTCTCCTCATTGTGCTATCATTGTCTGATCTTGTGAGCTGCCTAACATGATCAAGATCATCTATCTGTAATCCTACATGTGCGTTTGTTGGGATCCGATGGATAATGAATACTATGCTATGTTGATTATCAATTTATCTATGTGTTGTTTATGATCTTGCATGCTCTCCGTTGCTAGTAGAGGCTCTGGCCAAGTCATTGCTTGTAACTCCAAGAGGGGGTACTTATGCTCGATAGTGGGTTCATGCCTCCATTTAATCTGGGACAGTGACAAAAAGTTCTAAGGTTGTGGATGTGTTGTTGCCACTAGGGATAAAACATCAATGCTATATCTAAGGATGTATTTGTTGATTACATTACGCACCATACTTAATGCAATTGTCTATTGTTTGCAACTTAATACTGGAAGGGGTTCGGATGATAACCTGAAGGTGGACCTTTTAGGCATAGATGCATGCTGGATAGCGGTCTATGTACTTTGTCGTAATGCCCAATTAAATCTCACACTACTCATCATAACATGTATGTGCATTGTTATGCTCTCTTTATTTGTCAATTGCCCAACTGTAATTTGTTTACCCAATATGCTATTTCTTATGGGAGAGACACCTCTAGTGAACTGTGGACCCCGGTCCATTCTTTTATATCGAATACAATCTACTGCAATACTTGTTTTACTATTTTCTGCAAACATCATCTTCCACACTATACATCTAATCCTTTGTTACAGCAAGCCGGTGAGATTGACAACCTCACTGTTAAGTTGGGGCAAAGAACTTGGATTGTGTTGTGCAGGTTCCACGTTGGCGCCGGAATCCCTGGTGTTGCGCCGCACTACACTCCGTCACCAACAACCTTCAACGTGCTTCTTGGCTCCTACTGGTTCGATAAACCTTGGTTTCGTACTGAGGGAAAACTTGCTGCTGTACAACATCATACCTTCCTCTTGGGGTGCCCAACGGACGAGTGCTTTACCGTCACAAGGAAGCTACTTTCTAGGGCCGTTGCAATCCAACTCCCACGTCAGCAGCTAATTTTCTGGCACCGTTGCCGGGGAGATCAAGACACGCTGCAAGGGGAGTCTCCACTTCCAATCTCTTTACTTTGTTTTTGTCTTGCTTTACTTTTATTTACTACTTTGTTTGCTGCACTAAAACAAAATACAAAAAAAATTAGTTACTTGTTTTACTTTACTTAATTCCATGCATGTTTTTATTTCACTAGTTAGGCTTAATGGAAAACAACAAAAATATTGGAGATCTTTATAGTATTTATCTTGAGTTAGGACATGAGGTGTTTGAAGAGAAAATTAAAAAACCCATGGAACTTTGTCTGCAAAATAGTTGTTGCAATGTTATTAGCATGAACTCTTTGAACACTATTATTGCTAATGCTATGGAAGAATTTAAGCTTGGGGAAGCTGGTTTTGATGAGCATGATATTTTTAGTCCCCCAAGCATGGAGGAGAAAATTTACTTTGATGATACTTTGCCTCCCATTTATGATGATAGTGGTATTGTGCCACCTAGTATGGAGGATAAATTTTATTATGATTATACTATGCCTCCTATATTTGATGAGAATAAAAATTATAGATACTTTTTTGAATTTGCTCCCACTACAAGTAGTAAGAATGACTATGCTTATGTGGAGAGTAATGATACTTCTATGCATGTAGATCATGATAAGAATGTTTCATGTGATAGTTATATTGTTGAGTTTGCTCATGGTACTACTGAAAGTTATTATGAGAGAGGAAAATATGGTTGTAGAAGATTTCATGTTACTAAAACACCTCTCTATATGCTCAAAATTTTAAAGTTGCTCTTGTTTTATCTTCCTATGCTTGTTACTATGTGCTTATTTGATTTATTTTCTTATAAGATTTATTTTCATAGGAAGTGGGTTAGACTTAAATGTGTTTTGAATCTGCTTTTCGATGCTCTCTTTGCTTCAACTCTCATCCTTATGTGAGCATCATTAAAATTACTGAGCCCATCTTAATGGCTATAAAGAAAAGCGCTTATGGGAGACAACCCATCATTTTACTACAGTATTTTTGTTTTATATTTGAGTCTTGTAAGTTGTTACTACTGTAGCAACCTCTCCTTATCTTAGTTTTATTGCATTGTTGTACCAAGTAATGTCTCTAATCGAAGGATGATACTAGATTTGGATTACTGCGCAGAAACAGATTTTCTTGCTGACACGAATCTAGGTAAAATTATCTGTAGGTAACTCAGAAAATTATGCCAATTTACGTGCGTGATCCTCAGATATGTACGCAACTTTCATTATTTTTGAGTTTCCTCTTTTGAGCAAGTCTGGTGCCTCTAAAAAATACGTCTTTACGTACTGTTCTGTTTTGACAGATTCTGCCCTTTATTTCACATTGCCTGTTTTGCTATGTTAGATGGATTTCTTTATTCCATTAAATTTCAGTAGCTTTGTGCAATGTCCAGAAGTGTTAAGAATGATTGTGTCACCTCTGAACATGTGAAATTTTTGGTTATGCACTAACCCTCTAATGAGTTTGTTTTAAGTTTGGTGTGGAGGAAGTTTTCAAGGGTCAAGAGAGGAGGATGATACAATATGATCAAGGGGAGTGAAAGCTCTAAGCTTGGGGATGCCCCGGTGGTTCACCCCTGCATATTTCAAGAAGACTCAAGCGTCTAAGCTTGGGGATGCCCAAGGCATCCCCTTCTTCATCGACAACATTATCAGGTTCCTCTAGTGAAACTATATTTTTATTCCGTCACATCTTATGTACTTTACTTGGAGCGTCTTTTTGTTTTTGTTTTTGTTTTGTTTGAATAAAGTTGGATCCTAGCATTCATTGTGTGGGAGAGAGACACGCTCCGCTGTTGCATATGGACAAATATGTCCTTAGCTTTACTCATAATATTCATGGCGAAGGTTGAACTGCTTCGTTAAATTGTTATATGGTTGGAAACAGAAAATGCTATATGTGGTAATTGGTATAATATCTTGAATAATGTGATACTTGGCAATTGTTGTGCTCATGTTTAAGCTCTTGCATCATATACTTTGCACCTATTAATGAAGAAATACATAGAGCTTGCTAAAATCTGGTTTGCATGTTTGGTTTATCTAAGTCTAGATATTTTCTGGTGAGAGTTTGAGCAACAAGGAAGACGGTATAGAGACTTATAATGCTTTCAATATGTCTTTTATGTGAGTTTTGTTGTACCGGTTCATACTTGAGTTTGCTTTAAACAACCTTGCTTGCCTAAACCTTGTATCGAGAGGGAAAACTTCTCATGCATCCAAAATCCTTGAGCCAAACACTATGCCACTTGTGTCCACCATACCTACCTACCACATGGTATTTCTCCGCCATTCCAAAGTAAATTGCTTGAGTGCTAACTTTAAAACTTCCATTCTTTATCTTTGCAATATATAGCTCATGGGACAAATAGCTTAAAAAACTATTGTGGTATTGAATATGTACTTATGCGTCTTATCTCTTATAAGTTGCTTGTTGAGCGATAACCATGTTCCTGGGGATGCCATCAACTATTTCTTTGTTGAATATCATGTGAGTTGCTATGCATGTTCATCTTGTCTGAAGTAAGAGTGATTTATCATGGTAAAATGGTTTGAGTATGCATATTGTTAGAGAAGAACATTGGGCCGCTAACTAAATCCATGATCCATGGTGGAAGTTTCAGTTTGGACAACAAACCTCAATCTCTTATGAGAATATTATCTGTTGTTGAATTCTTATGCATTAAAGAGGAGTCCATTATCTGTTGTCTATGTTGTCCCGGTATGGATGTCTAAGTTGAGAATAACCAAAAGCGAGAAATCCAATGCGAACTTTCTCCTTAGACCTCTGTACAGGCGGCATAGAGGTACCCCTTTGTGACACTTGGTTGAAACATGTCCTATGCTATGATAATCCATGTAAATCCAAGCTAATTAGGACGAGGTGCGGGCACTATTGGTATACTATGCATGAGGCTTGCAACTTGTAGGATATAATTTACATAACTCATATGCTTTATTACTACCGTTGACAAAATTGTTTCTTGTTTTAAAAATAAATGCTCTAGCACAAATATAGCAATCCATGCTTCCCTCTGTGAAGGGCCTTTCTTCTACTTTTATTGTTGAGTCAGTTTACCCATTTCCTTATATCTTAAGAAGCAAACACTTGTGTAAACTGTGCATTGATTCCTACATACCTTCATATTGCACTTGTTATATTACTTTATGTTGACAATATCCATGAGATATACATGTTATAAGTTGAAAGCAACCGCTGAAACTTAATCTTCCTTTGTGTTGCTTCAATGCCTTTACTATGAAACTATTGCTTTATGAGTTAACTCTTATGCAAGACTTATTGATGCTTGTCTTGACAGTACTATTCATGAAAAGTCTTTGCTATATGATTCATTTGTTTACTCGTTACATTTACCATTGTTTCAAATCGCTGCATTCATTACATGTGCTTACGATAGTATTGATCAAAATTATGTTGGTAGCATTGTCACTAAGAAATTATCTTTGTTATCGTTTACCTACTTGGGACGAGTAGAACTAAGCTTGCGGATGCTTGATACGTCTCAAACGTATCTATAATTTCTTATGTTCCATGCTACTTTTATGATGATACTCACATGTTTTATACACATTATATGTCATATTTATGCATTTTCCGGCACTAACCTATTAACGAGATGCCGAAGAGCCAGTTGATGTTTTCTGCTGTTTTTGGTTTCAGAAATCCTAGTAAGGAAATATTCTCGGAATTGGACGAAATCAACGCCCAGGGGCCTATTTTCACACGAAGCTTCCAGAAGACCGAAGGAGAGACGAAGTGGGGCCACGGGGTGGCCACACACCAGGGCGGCGCGGCCCAGGCCCTGGCCGTGCCGGCCTGTGGTGTGGGGCCCCCGTGAGGCCCCCTGACCTATCTCCTCCTCCTACTTATAGCCTTCGTCGCGAAACCCCCAGTACCGAGAGCCACGATACGAAAAACCTTCCAGAGACGCCGCCGCCGCCAATCCCATCTCGGGGGATTCAGGAGATCGCCTCCGGCACCCTGCCGGAGACGGGAATCATCTCCCGGAGGACTCTACACCGCCATGGTCGCCTCCGGATTGATGTATGAGTAGTTCACCCCTGGACTATGGGTCCATAGCAGTAGCTAGATGGGCGTCTTCTCCTCATTGTGCTATCATTGTCTGATCTTGTGAGCTGCCTAACATGATCAAGATCATCTATCTGTAATGCTACATGTGCGTTTGTTGGGATCCGATGGATAATGAATACTATGCTATGTTGATTATCAATTTATCTATGTGTTGTTTATGATCTTGCATGCTCTCCGTTGCTAGTAGAGGCTCTGGCCAAGTCATTGCTTGTAACTCCAAGAGGGGGTACTTATGCTCGATAGTGGGTTCATGCCTCCATTAAATCTGGGACAGTGACAGAAAGTTCTAAGGTTGTGGATGTGCTGTTGCCACTAGGGATAAAACATCAATGCTATATCTAAGGATGTATTTGTTGATTACATTACGCACCATACTTAATGCAATTGTCTGTTGTTTGCAACTTAATACTGGAAGGGGTTCGGATGATAACCTGAAGGTGGACCTTTTAGGCATAGATGCATGCTGGATAGAGGTCTATGTACTTTGTCGTAATGCCCAATTAAATCTCACACTACTCATCATAAAATGTATGTGCGTTGTTATGCTATCTTTATTTGTCAATTGCCCAACTGTAATTTGTTTACCCAATATGCTATTTCTTATGGGAGAGACACCTCTAGTGAACTGTGGACCCCGATCCATTCTTTTACATCGAATACAATCTACTGCAATACTTTTTTTACTGTTTTCTGCAAACATCATCTTCCACACTATACATCTAATCCTTTGTTACAGCAAGCCGGTGAGATTGACAACCTCACTGTTAAGTTGGGGCAAAGTACTTGGATTATGTTGTGCAGGTTCCACGTTGGCGCCGGAATCCCTGGTGTTGCGCCGCACTACACTCCGTCACCAACAACCTTCAACGTGCTTCTTGGCTCCTACTGGTTCGATAAACCTTGGTTTCGTACTGAGGGAAAACTTGTTGTTGTACAACATCATACCTTCCTCTTGGGATGCCCAATGGACGAGTGCTTTACCGTCACAAGGAAGCTACTTTCTGGGGCCGTTGCAATCCAACTCCCACGTCAGCACCTCACTAAACACACACAAAACCTAAAAACCTAAGAACTACTCTTCAGTCTTCTGATCTTGATGTATCCAGCGAGGTCACCGTGCACTTGCAAATCTAACAAGAATACTCAAGGTACACGGTGAGATTACTCAAGTGTTGTCATCAAACACACAAAACTTGGGGTTTAAACTTTGCTCTTACAATCTCCCCCTTTTTGGTGTTTGATGACAACACAAGACTTTACAATAACATATGATATTATGATGAGATTCCTAGATTTGCAAAAACTCGACGAAGCTCCCCCTACACATGTGCATATCATGAATATGTATTTGAATACAAATACACATGTCCTAGAGGCATCTCTCCCCCTAGTTTTTACAAACCGAGCACATATGCAACACGGATAATTGACATGTTTAAATAGCATATGCACAATATGGAGGCAATCATAAGATCATACAAGGAGATTTGGGTGAAGTTATCATACCATAGTCTTGAGAATACCCAAACTCACCATAAGATGCCTCCATAAGATTGTTGATGTAGCCACAAGAAAAGATAAGCGACTAGAACCAAAAGGCTACAAACAACAAAGGTCCCCATCCACATAGGAACTTCTCCCCCTTTGGCATCGGAACACCAAAAAGGAGGGTAAAGAAACTAGAAGGATGGAGAAAAAAAACATACAACCAAGCTTGCAAAAATCATGAGAAAACAAGCTTGAATGAGGTCCTTCAAAAACAAAAAGAAAGCAAAGAAGAAGGACAAAAAGAAAGGTCACAAAGAAACACAAAGAACCGAAAAACTCCTCGAGGAGGAGGTTGGTGGCCGAAGCCACCGTGTAAGAGTATAGTAGTGTAAGGTCGCGTAGATGTATCTAGGACTCACGACTACAACTCAACATGAAGCTCATTAGTCACTTGATTGAAAAATAGCATATGCTTTGGATTTCTTTATGCATTATGGGGGAGGGATAGCTCAATAAGTTTAAACCGCACTCCCCCTATGTTCATGCGTGCCTTTCATCTAGATATATAGTTTGAGAGTGGTACGTGTGCACGACGGTCAAGTGAAGTTCGATGGATCAATGATATTTAGCTCATGCCTCAACTCAATGAAACTCTTCTCATCCAAGGGCTTCGTGAAGATGTCCGCCAATTGTTCCTTGGTGCCAATGTAGGATAGTACAATATCTCCGCGAGCAATGTGATCCCGGATGAAATGGTTCCTTATCTCAATGTGCTTCGTCTTCCCATGAAGAACCGGATTGTAGGCGATCTTGATTGCACTCTCATTATCACACAAAAGAGGCACCTTGCTATACTCGAGTCCATAATCCCGCAAGGTTTGCCTCATCCACAAGATTTGAGCACAACTACTTGCCGCGGCAATATTCTCGGCTTCCGCGGTGGAGACGGAGACACAATTTTGCTTCTTCAAGGACCAACACACCAAAGATCTTCCAAGAAAGTGACAAGCTCCAGATGTAGACTTCCTATCAACCTTGTCGCCCGCCCAATCGGAGTCGGTGAAACCAACCAAAGCAAAGTCCGTGTCCCTTGGGTACCATAGTCCGAAGTGTGGGGTATCAACTAAATATCGAAAGATCCTTTTGACCGCCACAATGTGGCTTTCCTTCGAGTTCTCTTGAAACCGTGCACACATACCAACGCTCAACATTATATCCGGGCGAGAGGCACAAAGGTAAAGAAGCGAACCTATCATCGAACGGTAGAGCTTGGGATCCACCGCCTTGACGGTCTCGTCAAGAGAGAGTTGACACTTGAGATGCATCGGAGTTCCAATGCCTTTGGCGTCCTTCATATCAAAGCGCTTGAGCATGTCTTGGAGGTACTTTGCTTGATTGATGAAGGTGCCTTGTCCCATTTGCTTGATCTCGAACCCAAGAAAGTACTTGAGTTCACCCATCATTGACATCTCAAACCTATTTGTCATCAACATAGCAAACTCATCATTGAATTTTGTGTTAGTCGAGCCAAATATGATGTCATCTACATAGAGTTGGCATACGAAAAGATCCCCATTGACTTTCTTAGTAAAAAGAGTGGGATCAATTTTCCCCACTTCGAAACCACGGTCTTGAAGCAACTCCTTTAGATGCTCATACCAAGCTCTAGGAGCTTGTTTGAGTCCATATAGGGCCTTTTTGAGCTTGAAGACACGGTCCGGGAAATGGGGGTCCTCGAACCCCGGGGGTTGCTTCACATATACTTCCTCATGTAGAGGACCATTAAGAAAAGCACTCTTGACATCCATTTGTTGCAACTTGAAGCCATGATGAGAGGCAAAGGCCAAAAGGATACGGATGGACTCAAGCCTTGCAACGGGTGCAAAAGTTTCACCAAAGTCCACGCCTTCAATTTGAGAATAGCCTTGTGCCACCAATCTTGCTTTGTTGCGGATGACCATGCCATGTTCATCTTGCTTGTTCTTTGTGGTGACCCTGCATACCACTGCATGTTGTAGTATGCCAGTCGTTGATATAACATTCACGAAGTACCAACTTAGCTTACAATATAAGAGTCTCATTAAGTTATACATATATCTCCTCGAGCAGCTAAATACTAAGAGTTCGGGCTGCTCGGTTACTACTACTACTGGATGTCTCTAGGCTTGATCTCCTCCGGAAGCCTCCCCGGATCCGTAGACGATGAGGTAGTCTACGCCTTCTATACCCCCAGAGAGGTCTGGTTCTTCATAGCCGATGATCTCGGCTCCTTCATTGTTGTCGTAGTCCTCCTCCAGACGATTCAGACAATCTAAGCACGGGATTAAGAGTGGTATGAGTACGAGCGTACTCAACAAGTTCATTATAGATAAGAGGTGTTTAATGCTCTAGCTACGATATTAGACCAGAAAGTCTAATATCAATGCAAGTTTTGGTAAACATTTCTTCAAGAGATTGCTTTTATTCCAAAGAGCTATGTCCGTCAGCCTTCACCGGTTTACTAGAACTTCATGGAGTTCCTTTCCGGCCGCGTTCGTAGTTCCTTATCCCGGAACAGGGAGTGACAGGTCACAGTTCTTTACACTCTGCAGAGGTGTGTTGCTTTACCCATAAGAGATCTTAACCTTGGTGCCAACCGGGCAGCTTTCCCGTCCACACTTCCTTTGGTGTGAGGCCCGGTATAAGGTCTAGCCAATCATGTTCCTCCGCTACCTCAAACACCCACCCTTTGTTGCATGCCCCGACCCTGGGTCCACGCCGGTCCCATTATTCCCATAGATTTCAGGGTGGACCCCGACCACGACGACAGTGCTGGGCTCTACCATACACTCCTACGCCGGTAGCTGCAACCCATCATAGACCGCAATACCGTGGGGAACTTATGGCTTCCCCAGCCTACCGCTTGTTCTTCGGGCAACAAGTGTCTACGGACAATGCCGTGGGGAACTTATGGCTTCCCCAGCCTACCGCTTGCCACCGACAGATACAAGTGTCTACGGTAAAGCGCATCCGTTGATGAACGAGAGGTGGAAACACTTTTGACTATTCCGTCCCACTCTGGATCTTATGGTTAACACGGGTATTACGGCACAAGAATCACTGGACGACATTTGTTGTTTAATCCTAGATGGATATAAACCCTTGCAATGGAACCTCCACCATATCAACACAATCCATGGTTCCATTGCCCACCACATAGTCATATTCATAGTTATGAAAGTAGTGGTTTTGGTTTTTATGCAAAAGTGATAACCATAGTACTTTGCAAGTAATTTGATAGAAATACTCAAATGACTGATACGTCTCAAACGTATCTATAATTTCTTATGTTCCATGCTACTTTTATGATGATACTCACATGTTTTATACACATTGTATATCATTATTATGCATTTTCCGGCACTAACCTATTAACGAGATGCCGAAGAGCCAGTTGCTGTTTTCTGCTGTTTTTGGTTTCAGAAATCCTAGTAAGGAAATATTCTCGGAATTGGACGAAATCAAAGCCCAGGTTCCTATTTTTCCACGAAGCTTCCAGAACACCTGAGGGGAAAGGAAGTGGGGCCACGAGGCGCCGCCACAACAGGGCGGCGCGGCCCAGGTGGGGCCCGCGCGGCCCTGCTGTGTGGGGCCCCCGTGAGCCCCCCGACTCTGCCCTTCCGCCTACTTAAAGCCTTTGTCGCGAAACCCCCAGTACCGAGAGCCACGATACGAGAAAACATACTGAGACGCCGCCGCCGCCAATCCCATCTCGGGGGATTCTGGAGATCACCTCCGGCATCCTGCCGGAGAGGGGAATCATCTCCCGGAGGACTCTACACCGCCATGGTCGCCTCCGGATTGATGTGTGAGTAGTTCATCCCTGGACTATGGGTCCATAGCTGTAGCTAGATGGTCGTCTTCTCCCCATTGTGCTTCATTGTCTGATCTTGTGAGCTGCCTATCATGATCAAGATCATCTATTTGTAATGCTACATGTGTGTTTTGTTGGGATCCGATGAATAGAGAATACTATGTTAGGTTGATTATCAATCTATCTATGTGTTGTTTATGATCTTGCATGCTCTCCGTTGCTAGTAGAGGCTCTGGCCAAGTCATTGCTTGTAACTCCAAGAGGGAGTATTTATGCTCGATAGTGGGTTCATGTCTCCGTGAATCTGGGGGAGTGACAGCAACCTCTAAGATTATGGATGTGCTATTGCCACTAGGGATAAAACATTGATGCTATGTTCGAGGATATAGTTATTGATTACATTACGCACCATACTTAATGCAATTGTCTGTTGTTTACAACTTAATACCGGAAGGGGTTCGGATGATAACCTGAAAGTGGACTTTTTAGGCATAGATGCATGCTGGATAGCGGTCTATGTACTTTGTCGTAATGCCCAATTAAATCTCACAATACTCATCATGTCATGTATGTGCATTGTCATGCCCTCTCTATTTGTCAATTGCCCAACTGTAATTTGTTTACCCAATATGCTATTTCTTATGGGAGAGACACCTCTAGTGAACTGTGGACCCCGGTCCATTCTTTTACATCGAATACAATCTACTGCAATACTATTTTACTGTTCTCTGCAAACAATCATCATCCACACTATACATCTAATCCTTTGTTACAGCAAGCCGGTGAGATTGACAACCTCACTGTTTCGTTGGGGCAAAGTACATTGGTTGTGTTGTGCAGGTTCCACGTTGGCGCCGGAATCCCTGGTGTTGCGCCGCACTACATCTCGCCGCCATCAACCTTCAACGTGCTTCTTGGCTCCTACTGGTTCGATAAACCTTGGTTTCTTACTGAGGGAAACTTGCTGCTGTACGCATCACACCTTCCACTTGGGGTTCCCAACGGGCGTGTGCTTTACGCGTCAACAATGACATGAGCAAGTGATGAACTTGCCTGAACACTGCAAAGTTTTGCAGTTGGATGGTGTCGACTGACCCTTGTCCTCTGGTTCTGAAAAATAGCATCATTGTCCGATAAGGGCAATGGTTAAAGAAGCAATTATGCATGATTCCATTTTTAGGGTTTGTTTTCCCCCCTTCCGATGTCGTTGTTATTTTATGAGAGGTTAAATACTAAGAACATCTTAGAGATACTTAATTTAAGGTAAATAAAACCTTGACATATTTTCTAGGTGTTTTTGATATTCCATTGCATTAATGGACTTATTTTCTTTCTTGAAAATAATATGTGTGAGTTAAATGATTATTTAAATCATCAAATGAAGACTTATTCCAAATTGTCTTCAAAAATTCTTTTTTGTATTTTATTGTGATAGAGAATTTTATGCTGATCTATTTTCATATTTTTAATTATTTTTTCAGAGTTGTATTTTATTTTATAAATTCTTGGGAATTCTCATTTAAATGGGTATTTTGGAAATGTCAAAAATACCCCTCGGGCCCACCTGTCAGGCGGCCGAGCTGGTTAGGTTGGACCAGCCCAGTGGGCTCGGTCCAACCGACCCAGTCGCTTCGTCATCCTCCGTTGCTCCCGAACCCTAATCCCCTACTCGCTCTGGCGACGCGCGCGTCGCCGCCCCCTTTACCGAATTATTCCGGCCGACTCCGGCCATCGCCGCCGGCGAGATGCGGTGCATCTGATCCGCCGTTCGACGGCGCTTCAGATCCACCGTGCCGATCTATGTTTTGCCGCTTCCTCGACGCGTCCCCATCGCCTCTGCTCGCCTTCCGTGGTGTGCTGCGGTGAGTTCGTCGCCGCCGACGCTCCTGGTGCCGAGGCCGTGTGCCTCGCCGTGCCTGCGCTGGAGCCTCCGTGCTTCGGCGACCGCCTGGCTTGGCCATGGCTTGGCGCTGCCGTGGCCAGGCTGTGCCGCCGTACCGCCATGGTGACGCCGTAGTGCTCCGCTCCAGGTATGTGCGCCGCCATCCTCTTCCTTCTCCCTTCTCTACTGCTAGTTGATACGTCTCCGACGTATCGATAATTTCTTATGTTCCATGCCACATTATTGATGATATCTACATGTTTTGTACACATTGTATGTCATATTTATGCATTTTCTGGAACTAACCTATTGACGAGATGCCGCAGTGCCAGTTCCTGTTTTCTGCTGTTTTTGGTTTCAGAAATCCTAGTAAAGAAATATTCTCGGAATCGGACGAAATCAACGCCAAAGATCTTAGAATCCCCGGAAGCATCCAGAACACCCGAGAGCCGCCAGAGGAGGGCCTTGTGGGCCCCACACATGCAGGTGGCGCGGCCCAGGCCCTGGCCGCACCACCCTATGGTGTGGTGGCCCCACAAGCCCTCTGACGCCTCCCTTCCGCCTATTTAAAGCCTCCGTCGCGAAAACCCTGATACGTTGGACGAAACCCACAGAAACCTTCTGTAGTCACCGCCATCGCGAAGCCAAGATCTGGGGGACAGGAGTCTCTGTTCCGGCACGCTGCCGGAGCAGGGAAGTGCCCCCTGAAGGCTTCTCCATCGACACCGCTGCCATCTCCACCGCCATCTTCATCACCGCTGCTGCTCCCATGAGGAGGGAGTAGTTCTCCATCGAGGCTCGGGGCTGTACCGGTAGCTATGTGGTTCATCTCTCTCCTATGTACTTCAATACAATAATCTCATGAGCTGCCTTACATGATTGAGATTCATATGATGATGCTTGTAATCTAGATGTCATTATGCTAGTCAAGTGAATTTTACTTATGTGATCTCCGGAGACTCCTTGTCCCACGTGTGTAAAGGTGACAGTGTGTGCAACGTGTGGGTCTCTTAGGCTATATTTCACAGAATACTTATTCACTGTTATGAATGGCATAGTGAAGTGCTTATTTATATCTCTTTATGATTGCAATGTGTTTTGTATCACAATTTATCTATGTGCTACTCTAGCAATGTTATTAAAGTAGTTATATTCCTCCTACACGGTGTAATGGTGACAGTGTGTGCATCCGTGTTAGTACTTGGCGTAGGCTATGATTATGATCTCTTGTAGATTATGAAGTTAACTATTGCTATGATGGTATTGATTTGATCTATTCCTCCTTTCTTAGCATGAAGGTGACAGTGTGCATGCTATGTTAGTACTTGGTTTAGTCTTATTGATCTTTCATGCACTCTAAGGTTATTTAAATATGAACATTGAATTGTGGAGCTTGTTAACTCCGGCATTGAGGATTCGTGTAATCCTACGCAATGTGTTCATCATCCAACAAGAGTGTAGAGTATGCATTTATCTATTCTGTTATGTGATCAATGTTGAGTGTGTCCACTAGTGAAAGTCTAATCCCTAGGCCTTGTTCCTAAATACTGCTATCGCTGCTTGTTTACTGTTTTACTGCATTACTACTGCTGCGTTACTACTGCTTGTTTACTGTCCTGGGAAAAGCACTTTTCTGGTGCCGTTGCTACTGCTACTATTTATTCATACCACCTGTATTTCACTATCTCTTCGCCGAACTAGTACACCTATTAGGTGTGTTGGGGACACAAGAGACTTCTTGCTTTGTGGTTGCAGGGTTGCGTGAGAGGGATATCTTTGACCTCTTCCTCCCTGAGTTCGATAAACCTTGGGTGATCCACTTAAGGGAAAACTTGCTGCTGTTCTACAAACCTCTGCTCTTGGAGGCCCAACACTGTCTACAGGAAAAGGAGGGGGCGTAGACATCAAGCTATTTTCTGGCGCCGTTGCCGGGGAGGAAAGGTAAAAGGCTCTCACACTCTGGTTCCAGGTAACAGTACTTTTCTGGCGCCATTGTGTTTGTGCTCGAAGCTATTTCCTTTAGATCCTGCAATTGCAACTTTTTGTTTCTTGTTTACACTAGTTTGGCATAATGGACAACAATGAGCTTCTTATTCTATTTCCTGATTTAAAACATGGATGGTTTGATCCGAAAATTAAAAAACCCATGGAACATGTTAGTATGAATACTTTGAACACCGTTGTTGCTAATGATATGGAAAATTCTAAGCTTGGGGAAGCTGGTTTTGATGAGCATGATCTTTTTAGTCCCCCAAGCATTGAGGAGAAAATTTACTTTGATGATACTTTGCCTCCTATTTATGATGATTATAATGATATTGGTATTTTGGTTCCACCTGTTATGGAGGATAAATTTAATTATGATTACAATATGCCTCCTATATTTGATGATGAGAATAATAATGATAGCTACTTTGTTGAATTTGCTCCCACTATTACTAATAAAATTGATTATGCTTATGTGGAGAGTAATAATTTTATGCATGAAGCTCATGACAAGAATGTTTCATTTGATAGTTATATTGTTGAATTTTCTCATGATGCTACTGAAAGTTATTATGAGAGAGGAAAATATGGTTGTAAAAATTTTCATGTTACTAAAACACCTCTCTATGTGCTGAATTTTTTTAAGTTATACTTGTTTTATCTTCCTGATCTTGTCACTTTGCTCTTCATGAATTTATTTGTGTACAAGATCCCTTTTCATAGGAAGCATGTTAGGCTTAAATTTATTTTGAATTTGCTTCTTGATGCTCTCTTTTGCTTCAAATACTATTTCTTATGAGTGCATCATTAAAACTGCTGAGCCCATCTTAATGGCTATAAAGAAAAGAACTTCTTGGGAGATAACCCATGTGTTATTTTGCTACAGTACTTTGTTTTATATTAGTGTCTTGGAAGTTGTTTACTACTGTAGCAACCTCTCCTTATCTTAGTTTTGTATTTTGTTGTGCCAAGTGAAGCCTCTAATCGAAGGTTGATACTAGATTTGGATTTCTGCGCAGAAACAGATTTCTATCTGTCACGAATCTGGGCCTTTTTCTCTGTAGGTAACTCAGAAAAATATGTCAATTTACTTGCGTGTTCCTCAGATATGTACGCAACTTTCATTAGTTTTGAGTTTTCTCATTTGAGCAAGTCTGGTGCCTCGTAAAAATTCGTCTTTACGGACTGTTCTGTTTTGACAGATTCTGCCTTTTATTTCGCATTGCCTGTTTTACTGTGTTGGATGGATTTCTTTGTTCCATTACCATCCAGTAGCTTTGTGCAATGTCCAGAAGTATAAAGAATGATTGTGTCACCTCTGAACATGTGAGTTTTTGATTATGCACTAACCCTCTAATGAGTTTGCTTTAAGTTTGGTGTGGAGGAAGTTTTCAAGGGTCAAGAGAGGAGGATGATATACTATGATCAAGAAGAGTGAAAAGTCTAAGCTTGGGGATGCCCCTGTGGTTCACCCCAGCATATATCAAGAAGACTCAAGCGTCTAAGCTTGGGGATGCCCAAGGCATCCCCTTCTTCATCGACAACATTATCAGGTTCCTCCCCTGAAACTATATTTTTATTCGGTCACATCTTATGTGCTTTACTTGGAGCGTCTGTGTGCTTTTATTTTTGTTTGTGTTTGAATAAATTGGATTACATCATGCTTGTGTGGGAGAGAGACACGCTCCGCTGGTTCATATGAACACATGTGTTCTTAGCTTTACTTTTAGTGTTCATGGCGAAGGTTGATTGCTTCGTTCATCATTATATGGTTGGAATCGGAAAATGCTACATGTAGTAATTGGTAAAATGTCTTGAATAATTTGACACTTGGCAATTGTTGTGCTCATGTTTAAGCTCTTGCATCATATACTTTGCACCTATTAATGAAGAAATACATAGAGCATGCTAAAATTTGGTTTGCATAATTGGTCTCTCTAAGGTCTAGATAATTTCTAGTATTGAGTTTGAACAACAAGGAAGACGGTGTAAAGTCTTATAATATTTACAATATGTCTTTTATGTGAGTTTTGCTGTACCGGTTCATCCTTGTGTTTGTTTCAAATAACCTTGCTAGCCTAAACCTTGTATCGAGAGGGAATACTTCTCATGCATCCAAAATCCTTGAGCCAACCACTATGCCATTTGTGTCCACCATACCTACCTACTACATGGTATTTCTCCGCCATTCCAAAGTAAATTGCTTGAGTGCTACCTTTAAATTTCCATTCTCTACCTTTACAATATATAGCTCATGGGACAAATAGCTTAAAAACTATTGTGGTATTGAATATGTACTTATGCACTTTATCTCTTATTAAGTTGCTCGTTGTGCGATAACCATGTTCACTGGGGACGCCATCAACTACCTTTTGTTGAATATCATGTGAGTTGCTATGCATGTTCGTCTTGTCTGAAGTAAGAGAGATCTACCACCTTATGGTTAAGCATGCATATTGTTAGAGAAGAACATTGGGCCGCTAACTAAAGCCATGATCCATGGTGGAAGTTTCAGTTTTGGACATATATCCTCAATCTCAAATGAGAAAATTAATCGTTGTTACATGCTTATGCATAAAAGAGGAGTCCATTATCTGTTGTCTATGTTGTCCCGGTATGGATGTCTAAGTTGAGAATAATCAAGAGCGAGAAATCCAATGCGAGCTTTCTCCTTAGACCTTTGTACAGGCGGCATAGAGGTACCCCTTTGTGACACTTGGTTAAAACATGTGCATTGCGATGATCCCGGTAGTCCAAGCTAATTAGGACAAGGTGCGGGCACTATTAGTATACTATGCATGAGGCTTGCAACTTGTAGGATATAACTTACATAACTCATATGCTTTATTACTACCGTTGACAAAATTGTTTCTTGTTTTCAAAATAAAAGCTCTAGCACAAATATAGCAATCGATATTTTCCTCTTTGAAGGACCTTTCTTTTACTTTTATGTTGAGTCAGTTCACCTATGTCTCTCCACCTCAAGAAGCAAACACTTGTGTGAACTGTGCATTGACTCCTACATACTTGCATATTGCACTTGTTATATTACTTTACATTGACAATATCCATGAGATATACATGTTACAAGTTGAAAGCAACCGCTGAAACTTCATCTTCCTTTATGTTGCTTCAATTCCTTTACTATGAATTTATTGCTTTATGAGTTAACTCTTATGCAAGACTTATTGATGCTTGTCTTGAAGTACTATTCATGAAAAGTCTTTGCTTTATGATTCAATTGTTTACTCATGTCATTTACATTGTTTTGATCGCTGCATTCATTACATATGCTTACAATATTATGATCAAGGTTATGATAGCATGTCACTTCAGAAATTATCTTTGTTATCGTTTACCTGCTCGGGACGAGCAGGAACTAAGCTTGGGGATGCTGATACGTCTCCGACGTATCGATAATTTCTTATGTTCCATGCCACATTATTGATGATATCTACATGTTTTGTACACATTATATGTCATATTTATGCATTTTCTGGAACTAACCTATTGACGAGATGCCGCAGTGCCAGTTCCTGTTTTCTGCTGTTTTTGGTTTCAGAAATCCTAGTAAAGAAATATTCTCGGAATCGGACGAAATCAACGCCAAAGATCTTAGAATCCCCGGAAGCATCCAGAACACCCGAGAGCCGCCAGAGGAGGGCCTTGTGGGCCCCACACATGCAGGTGGCGCGGCCCAGGCCCTGGCCGCGCCACCCTATGGTGTGGTGGCCCCACAAGCCCTCTGACGCCTCCCTCCGCCTATTTAAAGCCTCCGTCGCGAAAACCCTGATACGTTGGACGAAACCCACAGAAACCTTCTGTAGCCGCCGCCATCGCGAAGCCAAGATCTGGGGGACAGGAGTCTCTGTTCCGGCACGCTGCGGAGCAGGGAAGTGCCCCCGGAAGGCTTCTCCATCGACACCGCTGCCATCTCCACCGCCATCTTCATCACCGCTGCTGCTCCCATGAGGAGGGAGTAGTTCTCCATCGAGGCTCGGGGCTGTACCGGTAGCTATGTGGTTCATCTCTCTCCTATGTACTTCAATACAATAATCTCATGAGCTGCCTTACATGATTGAGATTCATATGATGATGCTTGTAATCTAGATGTCATTATGCTAGTCAAGTGAATTTTACTTATGTGATCTCCGGAGACTCCGTGTCCCACGTGTGTAAAGGTGACAGTGTGTGCACCGTGTGGGTCTCTTAGGCTATATTTCACAGAATACTTATTCACTGTTATGAATGGCATAGTGAAGTGCTTATTTATATCTCTTTATGATTGCAATGTGTTTTGTATCACAATTTATCTATGTGCTACTCTAGCAATGTTATTAAAGTATTTCTATTCCTCCTACACGGTGTAATGGTGACAGTGTGTGCATCTGTGTTAGTACTTGGCGTAGGCTATGATTATGATCTCTTGTAGATTATGAAGTTAACTATTGCTATGATGGTATTGATTTCATCTATTCCTCCTTTCTTAGCATGAAGGTGACAGTGTGCATGCTATGTTAGTACTTGGTTTAGTCTTATTGATATTTCATGCACTCTAAGGTTATTTAAATATGAACATTGAATTGTGGAGCTTGTTAACTCCGGCATTGAGGATTCGTGTAATCCTACGCAATGTGTTCATCATCCAACAAGAGTGTAGAGTATGCATTTATCTATTCTGTTATGTGATCAATGTTGAGAGTGTCCACTAGTGAAAGTCTAATCCATAGGCCTTGTTCCTAAATACTGCTATCGCTGCTTGTTTACTGTTTTACTGCGTTACTACTGCTGCATTACTACTGCTTGTTTACTGTCCTGGGAAAAGCACTTTTCTGGTGCCGTTGCTACTGCTACTATTTATTCATACCACCTGTATTTCACTATCTCTTCGCCGAACTAGTACACCTATTAGGTGTGTTGGGGACACAAGAGACTTCTTGCTTTGTGGTTGCAGGGTTGCGTGAGAGAGATATCTTTGACCTCTTCCTCCCTGAGTTCGATAAACCTTGGGTGATCCACTTAAGGGAAAACTTGCTGCTGTTCTACAAACCTCTGCTCTTGGAGGCCCAACACTGTCTACAGGAAAAGGAGGGGGCGTAGACATCACTAGTTCATCCTCCTCTCCTGTTCTCTTCTCCCTTGCGTCTGGCTCGACTACTGGCCTCATCCCCCATGTGGAGATGTTGGCCGTGCCGATGCGCTGCTGCGGCTTGCTAGCTTGTGCGCATGCTGCTATGCTGTGTGACTGTGCTACTGCTATGCATCTGTCATGGTTCTAGTTTGCTGTGCTGTGCTGTTTTTGCTCAATTGCTTACTGTTGCAACTCATGAACTATTGCTCATGAGCATGTTGTGGTGCTCTGTGTAATTTAGTGGCTCCTGCTGATTCTCTGGATACCATTCCTCTCCTGTGTGTGCCATTGATTTTCCTTGGCTTGATCATTCTGTGATGATCCTTGCCTTTGGCAAGTGCCAGTGCTTCTGATGTGCTATTATCTGTGCTCTAGTTCCTGGACATGCTCAATTGAGCCTAACTGTTGCATTAACAACTCCATCCCTTGATGGAGTGCTTCTGGATACAATTATAATGCTCTATTCACTTATCTGTGATGCAATTGTTCAATTATATGGTTAATTTATTTATCTGGGCCATGTGATGATGATATGCTAGGCTGTAGTGACCTGTAGCAAGAGCTAGTGATACTCTGATGATCAATTTATCATTTCTTGCTTGTGAGCAAGTGTGTGCTCCTCACTGTGACTCACTGATGCACACCAGTGCTGCTTGTGCTTCATACAGGCTTAGCCTGTGTGTGCTGGTGCTTGTCTAAGCATCAGTGGATGCTTGCAATGATCCATTGGGTCATCTGCAAGATCCAGTGCATCATTAGCTTGCCTGCTTCATTTATCTGCTTAGTTTGCCTTGATATTTGGATATCTGATGTGAACTGCCTTGCAGTGATGATCATATAAGTGGATTTGGTTAGAGCTAGAAGGATGCCAACATCTGTTGGGAACCCTGGCTCCTTTTTGAACCCATCTGGGTGATGATATTAGTGCATGGCTTCTCTGTGGAATTTGGTATAGTGGTTGAGGTGGCCCTGACAGCAATTCCTTGCTGTTAGGGTAGCTCCCACCTGTATTGGCTTGCTGTGATTTGGGGAATATCTCACTGGAAGAATCCTTGTGGTTTTTCCAGTTTCCTTTGATGTTGATAAACATAAATAGACACTTAATAGTCTATATGTCTGATGGTGTAGTGGCTATAGGTGCTAAGTGAAACTAGCTAGCTAGATAGGATCATTCCTTGTTGGATTTCTTTGATTATGCCACTGGTTTGGCATAGCCAATGTTCCCAGGGTGCTTTCCTATTGGTTTCTCTCTTGTTCACTTGCACCAATTTGGCTAGTAGCCATATGATGACTCACATATAGGGTTTCTACCCTTGTGGTGTGCTTGAGATCATGCCTGTGCAATTTATGAACAAAACCATCTGGTTTGTTCATGATGATGTGTATACCTCACTCCAGCTCCTAGAATTGGTGTTGGTGTAGAGGTATTGCTTCTGTTTGGGTTATGAGCTTGCCCTGCTCCTCCTGACTTGCTGGTGCTGCTTGGTGAATTTCTGGTGATTGGGAATTAGATTGAACAGCAGTAGCTGTTCTTGTGTTCTTGGTGACTTACCCAGATGCCTGTCGATGAATGAGCTAGTTCTGGCGGTGGAAAAAGGTTTTATATGAACCTTCTTTTGCTCCCTGGTCGACAGCTTGGCCTGGCCACCCTTGGTGACTCCTCTCTGGCTTGTGTGTTGTACAGCATGCACACATGCAGTGTGAGCTGCCTGTGAGTGTGTGTGTGCACCTGATACTTTGAACTTGGCTTGGAGAGGATCAGCTCGGCAGAGTTGATCATATCTGCTCAATTTTTCCTTTCTTTCTAACCTGCCAAGTGGCTATGCCACTTGGCATAACTTCTATTTGTTGTGATTATGTGCAGGGATCAACAATTGATCAAAATGAATATGGAGGTCATCAAATCCAAGATCAAGTGAAGATGATCTTGTAGTATTTAGGATAGGATCCATCCTTGTACTTTTCTTTTTATATTTAAGCAATTCTTGTAATGTATTGTATTATTCATTTATTTTCTTTATGAATATTGTAATGACAATGTAAATTGTGTGATGATCAATAAAGCTCAAGGTTTTCTCTAATGAGCTTTACTTTATTTTAATTGTTCATATTGTTTATTATTTATAATTTACTTAATGAATTTCCTCACAATTGAATTTGTGAGATATTATTTGATGTTTGAATTTGAAATTCAAATTCAACTTAGGTTTGAATTCAATCATGCAACTTAAGTTGTGATGCAAACTCTCCCCTCTCTTCTCAAAAACCTAGTTTAGTTAGATGAGAAACAAGTTTGTCGCACTCTCAAAACCCTAACCCTGTAAGGTGTCGAGAGAGAAACTTGTCCCCCTCCAATGCAGTTTTTGTTTAAAAGCGCGAAATTTCCCCAGAATTTACCATACAATGCACATCCCTTTCTAAAATCTACCCCTCGATCGTCTCTAAACCTGGGACATTACAGCCTTTCCCCCTTAAAGAAAACTTCGTCCCGAAGTTGTGGTTGTAATACCTGAACAACTCGGGGTATGTTTTCCTCAGGTCTTCCTCCTTTTCCCAGGTAGCTTCTCTCTCAGGGTGATGCTTCCATTGTATCTTGCAGTACTTGATAGCTTTATTTCTGAGTTGTTTCCAGCTTTCCTCGAGAATCTTGGCTGGCTTCTCGATGTAAGTCAAGTCTGGTTGTAACTCGAGCTCTTCATGTGATACTGGTTCATCTGGGGTCTTTAAGCATTTCCTGAGTTGTGACACATGGAATACATTGTGAACTTGAGCTAGCCTTCCCGGTAGATCCAATTCAAAGGCTAAACCTCGGTTCTGACTCAGTATCTTGAAAGGTCCTATATATCTAGGACTTAGCTTTCCTTTTACTCCAAACCTCTGAAGTCCTTTCATCGGGCTTACCTTAAGATATACCATGTCTCCAACTCGTGGCTCCCATGTTCTTCTCTTCTGATCGGCATAACTCTTTTGCCGACTTTGAGCTATCTTCAACCTATCTCTGATAATGTCGATGATTTGTTGCTTTTCTTTGACATAATCAGGATTGAACTCTTTGCTTGCTCCAGCTTCATACCAACATATGGGTGATCTACACTTTCTTCCATACAGAGCTTCAAATGGTGCCATCTTGATGCTGCTTTGATAGCTATTATTATATGAGAACTCTGCTAGTGGCAAGTGCTCCTCCCATGATCCTCCAAAATCTAGGGCACAAGCCCTAAGCATATCCTCTAGGATCTGGTTAGTTCTTTCCGTTTGTCCACCTGTCTGAGGATGATAGGCGGTACTATAATCCAACTTGGATCCTAAAGCTTCGTGTAGTTACTTCCAGAATGCTGATGTGAACACGGATCCTCGATCCGACACAATCTTCTTGGGCACTCCATGCTTACTCACGATCTCTTTGATGTAAAGATCGATGAGTTTCTCTCCTTTATCCTGCTGGTTCACCGCTAAAAAGTGTGCACTTTTCGTCAACCGGTCCACGATTACCCATATCATGTCCTTCTTTTTATTAGTCATGGGTAGTCCGGTGATAAAATCCATCCCTATTTCCTCCCATTTCCATTCTGGGATTGGTAAAGGTTGTAACTTTCCTGCCGGACTCTGATGTTCAGCCTTCACTCTTTGGCAGGTATGGCATTCCGCCACATATTGTGCTATCTCCCTCTTCATGTTATTCCACCAGAATAACTCCTTTAAATCCATGTACATCTTTGTACTTCCCAGATGTATGGAGTATGGTGTTTGATGGGCTTCCCGGAGTATTACTTCCTTGATTTCAGCAATATCCGGAACACAAATCCTCTTTTGAAACCAAAGTGATCCTGATTCTCCTCGATGAAATTCTGATGGTCTTCCTTCGGCAATCCTCCTCATTTCCTCCACGATGAATGGATCATCCAATTGACCCATCATTATTTCATTCTTCAGGTTAACATTTAGCTCATCGGCTACTTGCAAAGCCGATAGTCCTTCATGAGCTTCCTTCTCCCAAAGTTGTATTTGGACTTGACTTATTTCCTTCCTCAACTCCGGTGATATTTCTTGTTCCACTCCTCCGGTGATCTTCCTACTCAAGGCATCTGCTACAACATTAGCCTTTCCTGGAGTATAATTGATGGTCAAATCGTAATCCTTGATTAGTTCTAGCCATCTTTTCTGTCTCATATTGAGTTCTTTCTGAGTAAAGAAGTATTTGAGACTCTTATGATCCGTGTAGAGCTCACACTTGGCTCCATAGAGAAAATGTCTCCATGTTTTGAGTGCAAATACAACTGCTGCTAGTTCTAGGTCATGTGTTGGGTAGTTCACTTCATGAGGTCTGAGTTGCCTTGATCCATAAGATATCACTTTCCGATCTTGCATGAGTACGCAACCCAATCCATGTTTGGATGCGTCACAGTACACGGTGTAATCCTTGCCAACTTCCGGTACTGCTAACACCGGTGCCGTGGTGAGTTTCTCCTTCAAAATTTGAAAACTCTTCTCACACTCCTCTGACCATATGAATGGTGTGTTCTTTCTTAACAGCTTCGTCATTGGTCCTGCTATCTTGGAGAATCCTTCGATGAATCTCCGATAATATCCTGCCATTCCTAGGAATCCTCGGATTTCCTTGACAGTCTTGGGTGCTTCCCATTCTAAAACTGCTGCTACCTTGCTCGGGTTAACAGCTATTCCATCCTTGCTAATGACATGACCAAGAAATTCCACTTGATCTAGCCAAAATTCACACTTGCTGAACTTGGCATAGAGTTGATGTTCTCTTAGTGTTTGCAACACTAACCTTAGATGTTCAGCATGTTCTGCTTTATCTTTGGAATAGATCAAGATATCATCAATGAATACGATGACAAACTTGTCTAGATATGGCATGAAAATCTTATTCATGAGGTTCATGAAAATTGTTGGGGCATTTGTTAATCCAAAAGGCACTACAAGGTATTCATGATGTCCATACCTTGAGACAAAGGCTGTTTTCGGAACGTCTTCCTTTTTGATCTTTATCTGGTGATAACCAGATCTTAGATCAATCTTGGAAAAGACTCCCGCGCCTCTAACTTGATCAAATAGATCTTGTATTCTTGGAAGTGGATACTTGTTCTTGATTGTGACGTTGTTTAGATTCCTGTAGTCTCCGCACATCCTTCTTCCTCCATCTCTTTTATCCACGAAGATTACAGGTGATCCCCATGGTGAAACACTCTCTTGTATGAATCCTTTTTGTTCCAAATCATCCAGTTGCTCCTTGAGTTCTTTCAACTCCTTGGGCCCCATCTTATATGGTCCTTTAGCAATCGGAGCTGTTCCTGGAATTAGGTCGATAGTGAATTCTATCTCCCTATCTGGTGGCATACCAGGTAATTCCGCAGGAAACACATCCTGGAATTCATTCACTACAGGTATATCCTCTAACTTCACCTCCTTCATGCTGTTCAACTATAGCTCAACTTCTATCTGTGTATGTTTGTCGCCTTGGTAGATCATTCTACTTCCATCGGGGCTTTTCAAAGATACCATCTTGTTCACACAGTCAATCAATGCTCCATTAGCTTCTAACCAGTTCATACCAAGAATGACATCAATGTCCTTCATCGGTAGAATGAACAGGTCTGCGTCAAACGCGCATTTATTGATCATGATGACTTGTCCTTGTTTGGTATGGGTTACTACTATCGTTCCCCCCGCAGAAAGTATGGTTATGGTTTTATCTAACTTAGTGCAAGTAATCCCATGTTTGATGATGAATTTCTGAGAAATGATTGATGTAGTTGCACCAGTATCAAAAAGTACTTTGCCAGGATGAGTGAGTATCTGGAGCGTACCTATCACCGCCTGATCGGAGTTGACCACCTCCACTAGACTAGTGCAGTTCAGCTTGCCGAAGGGTTTCTTGTTCTTCCAGTTCCCTCCGGTATTTCCTCCACGGTTCCCTCCTCCTCCTGACTGACCTCCTCTAGTATTTTTCTTGGGGCAGTCCTTCAGCATGTGCCCCTCCTGACGACAACCAAAGCATATAATCCTTGGTTTCTTGCAATCCTTGGCAAAATGCCCTGGATTTCCACAGCTGCGACAAATAATTTGATTTGCAGTCTGAAACGCTTGGTTCCTCCTGCTATTGTAGTAGTTGCTGTTGTTGTTGTTGTTGTTGTTGTTATACCTTGGCTTGAAACTTAAGCTGGTATTGGGCTTGTTACTAACAAACCTCTTAGGCTCAAACTTGGCCTTCTTCCTTTTCTCTTCCTGCAGTTGTTTGAAATCATCTTCCAGAGTGATGGCAGCATCCACCAAATCTTGAAACTCCGTTGCTCTCATCATACGGAGCTGTACTTTGAACTGGGGACTTAACCCCCTCAGAAACCTCTTCTTCTTCTTGTCCTCGGTATTAACTTCTTCAACAGCATACCGGGACAGCTTTGAAAATTCCCTGACATAGGTCAGGATGGCCTTGTCTTTCTGCTCGAGACTTTCAAATTCTCGACGCTTCAGTTCCACAATACTTTCAGGGGCATTGGATTCCCTGAACTTCCTTGCAAACTCCTCCCAGGTAAATACTTTTCCAGCCGGATAAACGGCTACAATGTTATCCCACCATGATGCGGTGGGTCCACACAGCAGATGTGTAGCATAACGGACCTTCTCCTGGTCATTGCAACCAACCGTATTGAGCTTTCGCTCGGTATCCATAAGCCAATCTTCCGCGTCCATTGGCTCGGGCGCGTATGCAAAAGATATAGGCTTAGTATTCTGGAAGTCTGCTAGGGTGACTCCCTGGTTCTCTGGCCTCTCTGCCCTATTCTGTTGCAGCAGCTCTTGGAAGAATTTATTCTGCTGCTCCAACGTGATACGTTGCCGCTCCTCCACCAATTGCATATACTGAAAGAAATTCTGCTGCGTCATGGGTGGTGGTGGTGGTGGAAACTGATTCCTGGCTGCTTCATCAGCCTCTTCTTTTTGCTTTGCTTCGCGCTCCATGCGCTGCGCTTCGGTCTCCTCTCCTAACGCTCCCGACATAACCCCCTAGTTCTGCAACACAAGATGATACTCATAATTACTCCATGCGCAAGTTTTCTGAGCTCAACTTTGTGCACAGAACTAGTCACGCAATGGAAATCAAGAAGCAAATCCAAATCATACAAAACATATACCATGTATATACATACTTAAGTGGTCTTATTACAATACTCAAGCCGATGTGAGTATGCAAACTCAATTATTAAAGTATATGTACAAAATTTCTACAAATATTACACACTACGATACACGTGGTACTTGTATATCGTAGTTTCGCCTCCCTTGGTCGTCTCTATGCGTGCTTCACTCCCGGTACATTCCAGGCTTCCATCCGGTCGAACGCGTAGTCCTCCTGACGGATTCTGGAACATAGGGTCTTCCCGTTGGCTGGTAATCGGAATCCGAAGATTATCCCAGGGAGAAATCTGTGGTCATAAACTGATTATTCAGGGCATCGTAATCCACCCATCGGGTGTACTCCCCGATGACTCCACCATAGGTGTTCCCACCATCAGTATCCGACTCAATCAATATCGGATACTCTTCATAGTCACCCCTATTGTACTGATCGTACTGGGGCTGGTTTGTGGCATCTTCTTCCATCTCGGAATTACCTCTGACTGGATTGCCAGAGTTTCCAGTGTCTGGCCCCCAACGCCAACCTGTTGAGTTCTCTATCGGAGTCTCGGAACGCTGATGGTTCCCATATTCCTCTCCACCCTCATATCCCTTATAGGAGCTACTAGGATAGTACCTAGGTGTAATGGGTGTGGTTTGTTGTTCGGGATGATCAATACTAATGTAATCACCAGCTGAATAAACTGGTGTATGTACCTCATCCACCACTGGTTCCTTCCCTTTCGCCTCCTCTTTGGGTTCCGTGAACTCTTCCAGCATTGTATCAATTGCTCCCGACAGATGTCGGTTAAATTGAAAGAACAATGATAGCAGGTTGCGGCTATTGTCCATGTATTTTGCGGCTTCTGCTGGTTTGCGTTTCGCAAACTTGAAGTGATTAAGCATAGGGTCATCTTCCTCCTCTAGGTGTGGAATGTGGCTAAACTCGGAACCAATAAGCTCTTTTGTCTTATGTTCCCTGATATCTGTAATGGCTCTCATTACTGCAATATGGTAGGCTGTGTTAATAGTTCTGGCTTCCCCTGCTGGCATAACTACGCTCAATCCTAGGGATTCAGGAAGTCTAAGTCCTACCCTACACTTGGCCAACACTGGTCCATCGTAGAACCAGTATTTCTTTACTTGGATCTGGGGATCACACCCAAATTCAAGTAACATGGCACGAAGTATATCTGCGAGTCCTCCTTCATATTCACTCAGTGTGGAATCCAACACCTTCACGTTTCTTCCGAGACGTGAACTTGCCATTGTTGGCTGTAGAAAGAGAAAGATTATAAGATTAGTAATAAGGCATCATAATAGAGATAATAAAGAATTATCGCACTAAAAGATATGATTGTTGTATTCTCAATTGAATATACACCATATTTTTAGAGAATTCTTTACTAATCCTATTTGACTCCTAACGTTTTGTCCCATTTACTAGGTTCCAACCTAAGGTCAAAGCTTTTGCTCTGATACCAACTGTGGTGACCCTGCATACCACTGCATGTTGTAGTATGCCAGTCGTTGATATAACATTCACGAAGTACCAATCCGCAAATGTTACATCCCTCAGAGTAGTACAACAGAACATAGCAGGTCCATAACTCATTCATTTATTATTACAAATATCATACACATGTAATCTCAGAGCTCCTCTTGGGTTCGAAGAGGAATACTCCTGGGTTCGAGGCGAACCCAACTTAGCTTACAATATAAGAGTCTCATTAAGTTATACATATATCTCCTCGAGCAGCTAAATACTAAGAGTTCGGGCTGCTCGGTTACTACTACTACTGGATGTCTCTAGGCTTGATCTCCTCCGGAAGCCTCCCCGGATCCGTAGACGATGAGGTAGTCTACGCCTTCTATACCCCCAGAGAGGTCTGGTTCTTCATAGCCGATGATCTCGGCTCCTTCATTGTTGTCGCAGTCCTCCTCCAGACGATTCAGACAATCTAAGCACGGGATTAAGAGTGGTATGAGTACGAGCGTACTCAACAAGTTCATTATAGATAAGAGGTGTTTAATGCTCTAGCTACGATATTAGACCAGAAAGTCTAATATCAATGCAAGTTTTGGTAAACATTTCTTCAAGATATTGCTTTTATTCCAAAGAGCTATGTCCGTCAGCCTTCACCGGTTTACTAGAACTTCATGGAGTTCCTTTCCGGCCGCGTTCGTAGTTCCTTATCCCGGAACAGGGAGTGACAGGTCACAGTTCTTTACACTCTGTAGAGGTGTGTTGCTTTACCCATAAGAGATCTTAACCTTGGTGCCAACCGGGCAGCTTTCCCGTCCACACTTCCTTTGGTGTGAGGCCCGGTATAAGGTCTAGCCAATCATGTTCCTCCGCTACCTCGAACACCCACCCTTTGTTGCATGCCCCGACCCTGGGTCCACGCCGGTCCCATTATTCCCATAGATTTCAGGGTGGACCCCGACCACGACGACAGTGCTGGGCTCTACCATACACTCCTACGCCGGTAGCTGCAACCCATCATAGACCGCAATACCGTGGGGAACTTATGGCTTCCCCAGCCTACCGCTTGTTCTTCGGGCGACAAGTGTCTACGGACAATGCCGTGGGGAACTTATGGCTTCCCCAGCCTACCGCTTGCCACCGACAGATACAAGTGTCTACGGTAAAGCGCATCCGTTGATGAACGAGAGGTGGAAACACTTTTGACTATTCCGTCCCACTCCGGATCTTATGGTTAACACGGGTATTACGGCACAAGAATCACTGGACGACATTTGTTGTTTAATCCTAGATGGATATAAACCCTTGCAATGGAACCTCCACCATATCAACACAATCCATGGTTCCATTGCCCACCACATAGTCATATTCATAGTTATGAAAGTAGTGGTTTTGGTTTTTATGCAATAGTGATAACCATAGTACTTTGCAAGTAATTTGATAGAAATACTCAAATGACATGAGCAAGTAATGAACTTGCCTGAACACTGCAAAGTTTTGCAGTTGGATGGTGTGGACTGACCCTTGTCCTCTGGTTCTGAAAAATAGCATCATTGTCCGATAAGGGCAATGGTTAAAGAAGCAATTATGCATGATTCCATTTTTAGGGTTTGTTTTCCCCCCCTTCCGATGTCGTTGTTTAAAGAAGCAATTATGCATGATTCCAATAGCATCATTTTTAGGTTAAATACTAAGAACATCTTAGAGATACTTAATTTAAGGTAAATACAACCTTGAAATATTGTCAAGGTGTTTTTGATAGTCCATTGCATTAATGGACTTATTTTCTTTCTTGAAAATAATATGTGTGAGTTAAATGATTATTTAAATCATCAAATGAAGACTTATTCCAAATTGTCTTCAAAAATTCTTTTTTGTATTTTATTGTGATAGAGAATTTTATGCTGATCTATTTTCATATTTTTAATTATTTTTTTAGAGTTGTATTTTATTATAAAAATTCTTGGGAATTCTCATTTAAATGGGTATTTTGGAAATGTCCAAAATACCCCTCGGGCCCACCTGTCAGGCGGCCGAGCTGGTTAGGTTGGACCAGCCCAGTGGGCTCGGTCCAACCGACCCAGTCGCTTCGTCGTCCTCCCTTGCTCCCGAACCCTAATCCCCTACTCGCTCTGGCGACGCGCGCGTCGCCGCCCCCTTTACCGAATTATTCCGACCGTCTCCGGCCATCGCTGCCGGCGAGATGCGGTGCATCTGATCCGCCGTTCAACGGCGCTTCAGATCCACCGTGCCGATCTGTGTTTCGCCGCTTCCTCGACGCGTCCCCATCGCCTCTGCTCGCCTGTCGTGGTGTGCTGCGGCGAGTTCGTCGCCGCCGATGCTCCTGGTGCCAAGGCCGTGTGCCTCGCCGTGCCTGCGCTGGAGCCTCCGTGCTTCGGCGACCGCCTGGCTTGGCCATAGCTTGGCGCTGCCGTGGCCAGGCTGTGCCGCCGTACCGCCATGGTGACGCCGTAGTGCTCCGCTCCAGGTATGTGCGCCGCCATCCTCTTCCTTCTCCCTTCTCTACTGCTAGTTCATCCTCCTCTCCTGTTCTCTTCTCCCTTGCGTCTGGCTCGACTACTGGCCTCATCCCCCATGTGGAGATGTTGGCCGTGCCGATGCGCTGCTGCGGCTTGCTAGCTTGTGTGCATGCTGCTATGTTGTGTGACTGTGCTGCTGCTATGCATCTGTCATGGTTCTAGTTTGCTGTGCTGTGCTGTTCTTGCTCAATTGCTTACTGTTGCAACTCATGAACTATTGCTCATGAGCATGCTGTGGTGCTCTATGTAATTTAGTGGCTCCTGCTGATTCTCTGGATACAATTCCTCTCCTGTGTGTGCCATTGATTTTCCTTGGCTTGATCATTCTGTGATGATCCTTGCCTTTGGCAAGTGCCAGTGCTTCTGATGTGCTATTATCTGTGCTCTAGTTCCTGGACATGCTCAATTGAGCCTAACTGTTGCATTAACAACTCCATCCCTTGATGGAGTGCTTCTGGATACAATTATAATGCTCTATTCACTTATCTGTGATGCAATTGTTCAATTATATGGTTAATTTATTTATCTGGGCCATGTGATGATGCTATGCTAGGCTGTAATGACCTGTAGTAAGAGCTAGTGATACTCTGATGATCAATTTATCATTTCTTGCTTGTGAGCAAGTGTGTGCTCCTCACTGTGACTCACTGATGCACACCAGTGCTGCTTGTGCTTCATACAGGCTTAGCCTGTGTGTGCTGGTGCTTGTCTAAGCATCAGTGGATGCTTGCAATGATCCATTGGGTCATCTGCAAGATCTAGTGCATCATTAGCTTGCCTGCTTCATTTATCTGCTTAGTTTGCCTTGATATTTGGATATCTGATGTGAACTGCCTTGCAGTGATGATCATATAAGTGGATTTGGTTAGAGCTAGAAGGATGCCAACATCTGTTGGGAACCCTGGCTCCTTTTTGAACCCATCTGGTGATGATATTAGTGCATGGCTTCTCTGTGGAATTTGGTATAGTGGTTGAGGTGGCCCTGACAGCAATTCCTTGCTGTTAGGGTAGCTCCCACCTGTATTGGCTTGCTGTGATTTGGGGAATATCTCACTGGAAGAATCCTTGTGGTTTTTCCAGTTTCCTTTGATGTTGATAAACATAAACAGACACTTAATAGTCTATCTGTCTGATGGTGTAGTGGCTATAGGTGCTAAGTGAAACTGGCTAGCTAGATAGGATCATTCCTTGTTGGATTTCTTTGATTATGCCACTGGTTTGGCATAGCCAATGTTCCCAGGGTGCTTTCCTATTGGTTTCTCTCTTGTTCACTTGCACCAATTTGGCTAGTAGCCATATGATGACTCACATATAGGGTTTCTACCCTTGTGGTGTGCTTGAGATCATGCCTGTGCAATTTATGAACAAAACCATCTGGTTTGTTCATGATGATGTGTATACCTCACTCCAGCTCCTAGAATTGGTGTTGGTGTAGAGGTATTGCTTCTGGTTGGGTTATGAGCTTGCCCTGCTCCTCCTGACTTGCTGGTGCTGCTTGGTGAATTTCTGGTGATTGGGAATTAGATTGAACAGCATTAGCTGTTCTTGTGTTCTTGTGTTCTTGGTGACTTACCCAGATGCCTGTCGATGAATGAGCTAGTTCTGGCGGTGGAAAAAGGTTTTATATGAACCTTCTTTTGCTCCCTGGTCGACAGCTTGGCCTGGCCACCCTTGGTGACTCCTCTCTGGCTTGTGTGTTGTACAGCATGCACACATGCAGTGTGAGCTGCCTGTGAGTGTGTGTGTGCACCTGATACTTTGAACTTGGCTTGGAGAGGATCAGCTCGGCAGAGTTGATCATATCTGCTCAATTTTTCCTTTCTTTCTAACCTGCCAAGTGGCTATGCCACTTGGCATAACTTCTATTTGTTGTGATTATGTGCAGGGATCAACAATTGATCAAAATGAATATGGAGGTCATCAAATCCAAGATCAAGTGAAGATGATCTTGTAGTATTTAGGATAGGATCCATCCTTGTACTTTTCTTTTTATATTTAAGCAATTCTTGTAATGTATTGTATTATTCATTTATTTTCTTTATGAATATTGTAATGACAATGTAAATTGTGTGATGATCAATAAAGCTCAAGGTTTTCTCTAATGAGCTTTACTTTATTTTAATTGTTCATATTGTTTATTATTTATAATTTACTTAATGAATTTCCTCACAATTGAATTTGTGAGATATTATTTGATGTTTGAATTTGAAATTCAAATTCAACTTAGGTTTGAATTCAATCATGCAACTTAAGTTGTGATGCAAACTCTCCCCTCTCTTCTCAAAAACCTAGTTTAGTTAGATGAGAAACAAGTTTGTCGCACTCTCAAAACCCTAACCCTGTAAGGTGTCGAGAGAGAAACTTGTCCCCCTCCAATGCAGTTTTTGTTTAAAAGCCCGAAATTTCCCAAGAATTTACCATACAATGCACATCCCTTTCTAAAATCTACCCCTCGATCGTCTCTAAACCTGGGACATTACATTCTTGAAGACCCATTTAGTGCCGATAACGTTGCGGCAATGGTCGGTCGCCTCATGAGAGTCCACACATCATTCCTCTTGAAGTTGTTGAGTTCCTCTTGCATTGCATTCAACCAATCGGGATCTTTGAGAGCATCATTGACTTTGAGTGGTTCCTCCATAGAGAAAAAGGCGTGGTGCTCACAATAGTTTGCTAGTTGTCTCCGGGTGGACACTTTGCTCTTTATATCACCAATGATATTATTCAAGGAAAGAGACTTGAGGCGCAAGTGTCCTGTAGTAGGGTCTTCACGGCGAGTATCGGCTAAAGGAGAAGATTCTTGTGAGTCCTCTTGGCCTTCATAATGGTTTAGGTCCTCGCCTTGACCTCCATTGTTGTTGAAAGGGGTATCATCATCATGAGAGCCGGATGGCTCGGGGGTATTAGGAATAGTATTGTCCATAAAGATTATCCCCGAGCCATTCGGAGAAGAACTTGAATCTTGGCCTTGGTCACTTGATGTTGGTTGTTGTGGTAGATGAGCTTGCGGTGAACGTTGTTCTTGAGCTTGTTGAGGTGAACTTGGACTTGATTGTTGTTGTAGTTGTCGAGGTTGAACTTGAGGTTGTTGTAGAGGTTGACTTGCATTTGTAAGATCAACGGAAGAAGCTTGGCCTTGTGGTGTAGATGGCTCCACTTGGGTGGAACTTGGTCCTTCACCGGTACTCATAGAAGGTAGCTCTTGAGCTTGGCGAAAGCCACCACCCATCCTTCCTACGGTAACCGGGGGAATTGCATCTCCTTTCTCACAAGAAGCACTTCGCTCCTCCAAAGATCTATCGTCTTCATCGAATGTCACATCACAAGATTCTACAACTCGCCCACTTGACTTGTTGAAGACTCTATAGGCGTGAGAATCCGTAGCATAGCCAACGAAAATTCCTTCTTGAGCTCTAGGATCAAACTTGGATAGGCGTGTGTCTTTGACAAGTATATAGCATTTGCATCCGAAGACCTTGAAGTATGACACATTTGGTTTCTTGCCGGTGAGGATCTCATATGGTGTCTTCTCAAGACCTTTGCGAAAGTAGAGACGATTAGTAGAGTGGCATGCGGTAGAGATAGCTTCCGCCCAAAAACTGTAGTTAGACTTGTATTCCATCATCATGGTTCGAGCGGCTTCGATCAAGGTTCGATTCTTCCTTTCGGCGACCCCATTTTGTTGGGGAGTATATGGCGTGGAGTATTGGTGTTGGATTCCTTCTTCGCCGAGGAAGTCATCCAAGGTGTAGTTCTTGAACTCCGTTCCATTGTCGCTCCTTATTGCGAGGATCTTGTTGTCGTACTTGCGTTGGACTTGGTTAGCAAACTCCATCATGGTCCGTTGAGTCTCACTCTTGTACTTGAAGAAGAATACCCAACAATAGCGTGAATAGTCATCAACAATGACGAGGCAATACTTTTTTCCTCCAAGACTTTCATGAGACGGTGGACCGAAGAGATCAACATGTAGCAGCTCCAAACATCTTGTGGTAGAGATGATAGTCTTGGCCTTGTGAGGAGCTCCATGCATTTTTCCTTGTACGCAAGCTCTACAAACACGATCCTTACAAAAAGAGACATCTTCGTTTAGTCCGAGGATGTGGCCACCCTTGTGGAGACTTTGCAAAGTCCTCATGTTGACATGGGCTAGTCGGCGATGCCATAACCAACCCTTGTCACCTTTGGCGAATAGGCAAAGAGCGGAAGATGTTGTCCTTCCGGAGAAATCAACAACATACAATCCATTCTCTACATATCCAACAAAAGCTACATTGAGTGTCTTGCTCCACAAGAGGACCACCATATGTTCATCAAAGAAAGTACATAGACCCATGCGAGCAATTTGATGAACGGAGAGTAAATTGTAACCAAGGGTCTCGACAAGGAGGACATCCACAAGTGATATGTCGGGTGTTACTACAACCTTGCCAAGACCCAATACCTTAGAGCACGTGTTGTCTCCATATGATACGGTAGAGTGAGAAGGCTCGAGGTCGACAACAATATTCTTGCTTCCGGTCATATGACTTGTGGCTCCACTATCAACCACCCATTTAGCGCCACCAGAAGCATAGTCCTAAAAGGAATCAAGTCTTGGATTTAGGTACCCATTTTTCAATGGGTCCTAGAATGTTAGTAACAAGGGGTTTGGGAACCCAAATAGTCCAATCAACATTGTCCTTTTGAGGACCAATAAAGCGAACACGAATATGTCCATAGTAATCAACAAAAAGAACATGAGAAGGGTTGTTAGAGCCGGCGAAACCATCCGAGGCCAAGTTGAGTACTCCATCCCCTTTTGAAGTAGCATCGCTTTCCTCATGATTGAACTCCATGTTCTTCTTGGTATTCTTCTTCTTGGTCCTCCTATTCCTCTTCCTCTTCGGCTTGGTAGCCACTCCTCCTTCATTGCAAGAGCCAACTTTGGCTCCATCTTTAGCTTCAATGACTCCTTCCAAGTACTTGGCTTGAACTTGGAGTCTATCAACTTTGGCCTTCAAGCGATTGACTTCATCTTCATGCTCCGGGTGAGGATGGCAAATATCAAACACTTGGACTTCCTTTGCCTTGTTCACCCGGAAGTGTTCCATAAAAGCTTCTTCTTGGAGAGCATTCATCTTCATGAGTATGCGCTTGTCATTCTCCATCTTGGCAATATCACTTTCATGAGTGCAACACGCACAGTCCTTGCTCAAAGGAAAATGATCCTTCAATGTTTCCTCTAGCATGGAATTGACCTCTGATACGTCTCCAACGTATCTATAATTTTTGATGTTCCATGCTTGTTTTATGATAATACCTACATGTTTTGTTCACACTTTATGATGATTTTATGCGTTTTCCGGAACTAACCTATTGACGAGATGCCGAAGTGCCAGTTGTTGTTTCTGCTGTTTTTGGTTTCAGAAATCCTAAAAAGGAAATATTCTCGGAATCGGACGAAATCAATGCCCAACATCCACTACAAGAAAAGTTGCCATGGCCGACGAAGTTGAAGTCGCGCCGTGGTTGCTGGTGTACCATGGCCGACGATTTTGGTCCCTCCGTGGTGCATGTCAAAACTTTTTTTTCTCGTTTTTGAGGCCACCTAGCCCGACGAAAGCGGCCAAAACATCGCGTATGGTGGCCCGGGACGTGGTGCATCGCGAATTCTCGGGTTCGCCGGCCGAGTCAACGCAAATCCGCACCGCCGAGGGATGTAGGGCCCAGATGGCAGCCTCTCTGGCATTGTTTTTTTTCTCGATCGCGCCATCTCGTTCAACGTTCTCCGATCGAGCCGTTTACGATGCAGGATCATGGGTCCCGCATGTCATCCTCTATGAACCAAAATTCTTTCTATTCTTGGATTTTTTTGACCCCCTGATTTCTGGCTACTTCCTTTTTCTTTTGATCCCTTGCCGCCTTGGAAACGTTGAGACCGCCTTGCTAAATGGGACCCGCATGTCATCCTCTATGTGCAATCAACTTTCTTTTCTTGGAGTTTTTTTTGGCACCTCAAATTTGGTCACTTGCCTTTTTCTTTCGATCCCCTGCCGCCTCTCAAACGGTGATACCGCTGCTGCTAAATGGGACCCGCATGTCATCCTCTATGTACTATAAAACTTTCTTTTCTTGGAGTTTTTTTTGGCACCTCAAATTTGGTCACTTGCCTTTTTCTTTCGATCCCCTGCCGCCTCTCAAACGGTGATACCGCTGCTGCTAAATGGGACCCGCATGTCATCCTCTATGTACTATAAAACTTTCTTTTCTTGAATTATTTTTGGCACCTCATATTTGGTCACTTACCTTTTTCTTTCGATCTCATGCCACGTTTGAAACGTTGAGGAACCTGCAGGCTCATGGGACCCGCATGTCATCCTCTATGTACTATAAAACTTTCTTTTCTTGAATTATTTTTGGCACCTCATATTAGGTCACTTACCTTTTTCTTTCGATCCCCTGCCGCCTCTCAAACGGTGATACCGCTGCTGCTAAATGGGACCCGCATGTCATCCTCTATGTACTATAAAACTTTCTTTTCTTGAATTATTTTTGGCTCCTCATATTTGGTCACTTGCCTTTTTCTTTCGATCTCATGCCACGTTTGAAACGTTGAGGAACCTACTGGCTCATGGGACCCGCATGTCATCCTCTATGTGCTATAAAAGTTTCCTTTGTTGGATTTTTTTTCACCCGCTGATTTTTGGCTTACCTTTTTCTTTTGATCCCCTGCCCACTTTGAAACGTCGAGTAAGATGCTGGCTCAAGGGACCCGCATGTCATCCTCTATGTACTATAAAACTTTCTTTTCTTGAATTATTTTTGGCTCCTGATATTTTTTCACTTGCCTTTTTCTTTCGATCTCATGCCACGTTTGAAACGTTGAGAGACCTGCTGGCTCATGGGACCCGCATGTCATCCTCTATGTGCTATAAAAGTTTCCTTTGTTGGATTTTTTTTCACCCTCTGATTTTTGGCTTGCCTTTTTCTTTTGATCCCCTGCCCCCTTTGAAACGTTGAGTAAGTTGTTGGCTCAAGGGACCCGCATGTTATCCTCTATGTCCATCAACTTTCTTTTCTTGGATTTTTTTTCACCCCCTAATTACTAGCTACTTTCTTTTTCTTTTGATCTCAAGCCGCATTACAAACATTGAGACCGCTGCTGCAAAATGGGACCCACATGTCATCCTCTATGTACAATAAATCTTGGATTATTTTTGGCTCCTGATATTTGGTCACTTGCCTTTTTCTTTCGATCTCATGCCACCTTTGAAACGTTGAGTAAGCTGCTGGCTCATGGGTCCCGCATGTCATCCTCTACGAACAATAAAAGTTTCCTTTCTTGGAGTTATTTTTGACCCCTAATTTCTGGCTATTTGCCTTTTTCTTTTGATCCCCTGCCCCCTTTGAAACGATGAGGACGCTGTTGGCAGGTCGGTCCCACATGTCATCCTCTATGAACAATAAAAGTTTCCTTTGGTGGATTTATTTTTGACCCCTAATTAATTTCTGGCTATTTCCTTTTTTTCTTTTGATCCCCTGCCGCCTTGGAATTGTTGAGAATGCTGCTGCCTCATTTTTCTTTTGGTCCTGTGCCGCCTTGGAAACGTTGAGACCGCTGCTACAAAATGGGACCCGCATGTCATCCTCTATGTACAATAAAGTTTCTTTTCTTGGATTATTTTTGGCTCCTGATATTATGTCACTTGGCTTTTTCTTTCGATCTCATGCCGAATTTGAAACGTTGAGGATGCTGCTGCCTCATGGGTCCCGCATGTCATCCTCTCAGAACGATAAATGTTTTCTTTTCTTGTATTTTTTACCAACTGATTTTAGGCTTTTTTTTTTATTTTCGATCCCCTGCCGCCTTTGAAACGTTGACGACGCTGCTGGCTCATGGGTCCCCGATGTCAGCCTCCCCGTACAAGAAACATGTGATATTTTATTTTGCAGACAATAAACGTTGTATTTCGCTCTGAGCTATTGCAAACGGATAAATTAAATCTTTATATCTACATAAACAAACTTATATGTTGAATCTCCTTGTTTTTTGTTTTTGCGAAGCATAGGACTTTCCTGTTTTTTTTTAGAAAAATTCGACCTTTCCTGTTTTGGAGTGGGCTGAAATTGTACGAGTCAAAAGGCCCAGCAGGATAGTTCGAAGGCCCAGATGTCCAGATACAGCCCAATTGAAATCTTTCTTTTCTTGGATTTTTTTTCACACCCTGATTTCTGGCTACTTCATTTTTCTTTCGGTCCTGTGCCGCCTTGGAAGCGTTGAGACCGCTGCTATAAAATGGGACCCGCATGTCATCCTCTATGTACAATAAAGTTTCTTTCTTGGATTATTTTTGGCTCCTGATATTATGTCACTTGCCTTTTTCTTTCAATCTCATGCCGACTTTGAAACGTTGAGGAAGCTGCTGGCTCATGGGTCCCGCATGTCATCCTCTATGAACAATAAAAGTTTCCTTTGTTGGATTTATTTTTTCCCCTAATTTCTGGCTATTTGCCTTTTTCTTTTGATCCCCTGCCCCCTTTGAAACGATGACGACGCAGCTGGCAAGTCGGTCCCACATGTCATCCTCTATGAACAATAAAAGTTTCCTTTGATGGATTTATTTTTGACCCTAATTAATTTCTGGCTATTTCCTTTTTTCTTTTGATCCCCTGCCGCCTTGAAATAGTTGAGGATGCTGCTGCCTCATGGGTCCCGCATGTCATCCTCTCAGAAAGGTAAATGTTTCTTTTCTTGAATTTGTTTACCAACTGATTTTTGGCTTATTTTTCTTTCGATCTCCTGCCACCTTTAAAACGTTGACGACGCTGCTGGCTCATGGGTCCCCAATGTCAGCCTCCCCATACTGCAAATCCTCTTTCTGCAAAGGTTGTATTTCTAGATAGATAAGGTGGATTCGAATCTGCCATGGTTCAGGCAGCTCAGGTAAGCCTTCTTGCACTGATTAATGGAAGTAGTGTATAGCAAGGTCAAGACATGTGGCTCGGTGTAATGAATCTATTTGAATCATGTTGTGGGTTCAATCGATAGTTCTCTAACAGGTCAGCCAAAATAGAAATTAAGTTTTTTTCTAAAACGGAAATGCAAATTAAGATGAACACAAACATTAGTTATCATAATAGCTGATCATACATACATACTTGCTAAGAGCAAAAGCTTGCCAGAGTTTTACCACCCATACAATTAATTAGCAGTTCAGATAAGATAACCTTATATAAGTATAACTACAAATGCATTTGCTAAGGGCTCATGGGGCAACATGAATCTAGACAACCGCGAACTTTATGACCAGCATGTCACAGCGGCATCGAAAGATCTTGACCTTCAACTTTGATCCAATGCGAAGTTTGGCACCGTCAATGAACTTTTTCCACCTGGAAGTAACAGCCAAGCGGCCATCTGTGGGACTGACGGAGTACCGTCCCTCCACGGTGAGAACTTCACTCTCCATGACGAGGGAAATCTTGCCCCTTCGGCCAGCATTGAGATCCTTGGCGATACTTTTAGGCAATTTCTGATTCAAAGCAAGAGATACCACCAAAAATTAGTCAATGGCACCAATGCACTGAACCATGTGAGACTTTGAGCAGAGAAGACATCAAGATAAGAGCAGTTATGCTGTCATATACTCACGAACATAGCCTTCAGATGCGTCCTGGTCACCACACGGGTGGCCACAGCAATGAGCCGAGACCTCGGTGATCTGGCTGGGGCAGGTGCAGGAGCCTGGGCTGGTACACGAGCTGGTGCTGATGCAGGAGACTGCTGGGCAGGTGCAGTAAACGGTGCCTCTAGAGGAACCGGTGCTGATGCAGGAGACTGGTGGGCAGGTGCAGTAAACGGTGCAGCTCGACGAACCAAAGGCCGATGCAGAGCCTGCTGGGCAGGTGTAGTATATGGGGCCTCTACAGGAACCAATGCTGATGTAGGGGACTGCTGGGTAGATGCAGTAAACGGAGCTGGTACAGGAACCGGTGCTGATGCAGGAGAGTGGGAAGCCGGTGCCGGTGCTGGTGTGGTTGCCCTTTGTGACATCCGCTCATGTTCCATCAGGGGATCTGCAGCTTTGATCATGTTAAACCCAGCAAGCTAGAACAGAGGGAATGGTTTAGAACAACTGCTCAGAACAGTTATCAAAAGATATGAGTAGAAAAAAGTTACATATTATATATTTGGAAGTGTCTCCAACTCTGTAAGCAGTTACGTATATCTGCCCGTTTGAGTTTCTGATCCTCAGCTCGTCGCCCTTCTTCAGACCGTAGTCAAAAGCAAACTTTCTCCAATCATGTCCATACAAATATGTGATGGCCTGCGTCTTGTAGACATACACCTCATAGACCGTGTAGGTGTTCATCAATTTGCCATTGCCATGCATAGTGAAAGACCCTTCATGCGGACACATCTGGTTAATCATAGGACGAAGTTCACAAGGTACATCCGCATGTGAAAATTGATACAAATGTAAGAAGCAGAAGACTAAAAACAAGACTTGACTATATGCCTATTCATGCTAAACCACCGAGTATACATACCTGTAACTCTGTGAAGGAGCTACTAGAAAGGTAGATAGAGCCATAGGAGGTGTTATATGCGGGGTATGTACATGGGCCCGCCATATTCCCGCAAGCTCGGCATCGGGATGGTGAAGGAAACATGGGAGGTACTACTGGTGCGTAGCGCTGAATGTAAGTGGAAGAATTAGGTTGTGTAAAGTGCATAGTTCAGAGCAATGCAAATGTTGACAAGCGAGTGCATAACACTATGTTACAAATCGAATAAAGAAAATTAGTGTATGATGAATATAAGCATGCTAATTTGGTGTTTCCGAATTCCAAAAAGCATTAGACAGAGCCGGTGATAATATCAGACATAAATCATGGCATGTATATGTGGCTTAAGAAAATATACCCGAACCCTTGGATGGTTACGGCCCGGCTGGTCCTTGGACTTGAGCTTATATAAGCATCCGTATAGGTGGGGCCGACAAGAACTTGGTGGCAGCCTCTGCAGATGCCTCATCAGCAGCAGTTGCAATCCTTTTGACCAATGAAGGGTTAGCAGTTTCAGTCTGCATATGAAAATTGAAGAGCAACAGACATCAGCAGTGATATATAAAATGAATCTATGAGACACTGATGCATATAGTGCTGGATGTAAGTGTAAGAATAGGTGTGTGTGTGTTTCTGAACTATTGGTAAGCATTAGACAAAGCCGGCAATAAACAGACAAAAATCAAATCATGTATGAGGATTAAGAAAATATACCTGCTTACTGAAAAGGGTACCACCCAGCTGGCCCGTGGCCTTGTGCTTGAGGAGGTTTTCAGAAGATGGTGGCGGCACCATCGTCTTCACAGCAGCCTCATCAGGATCATTTTTTATCCATTTGAGTAGAGGCACAGAAGTTTCATCCTCCATAAGAATAGCAACAGAACTCATCATTGATATTTAATAAATCTATGAGATAGACTGATGCAAATAGTGCGGGTGTAAGTGGAAGAATAGGGTTGTGCATAGAGAACAGTTGACAACAATGCAAATGATTACAAAAGAAGCCAATGGAAATCAACAGTTTATATACTGGATGAGACAGACTGAAAAGTGAAAAATTAGTGTATGATGATTGTAAGCAAACGCAGTGTTTCTGAACTTTTGGTAAGCATTAGACAAAGCCAACAGTAATTAAACAGATAATAATGAAATCATGTATGTGGATTAAGAAAATATACCAGATTCATTAAAAGGTCACCACCCACCGGCCCATGGCCTCGTGCTTGTAGAGGTTTTCTAAGATGGTGCCGGCACCATCGTCCTCACAGCAGCCTCATTAGCCTCATTTTGCATCCACTTGAGTAAAGGCGCAGCAGCTTTCAGCCTGCATAAGAATGGGAACAGATCTCAGCAGTTGATATTGAATGACTCGAGACAGATCGATGCATATAGTGCTGGATGTAAGTGGAAGGGTATGGCCGTGTATGGACAACAGTTCACAACAATGCAAGGGTGTGTTCGGTTCTGAAACAGCGTGGAATGGAATGGAATGGTTCCATTTCAAAGGAATGGAATGGTTAAATTTTTGTTCGGTTGGGATAAATGGAGAGCAGAAGAGATCGAGGTTAAACTAACCATTTGTCTCAAAATTGTAATTAACAATTGCAAATGACATTTTAATCTCAAAGTCGTAATTAACAGCGCCTAATGGTGCTCTTTTAATCTAAAAATCGTAATTAACATCATTTTTTGTTGGGTTAGGGGAACTGGAGTAGATGAACATTACTGTATGATGATTTGTAAGCAAACGAATTTGGTGTTTCTAAACTTTTGGCTTCGAGATCTTATGGGTTTCAACTCTAGCCTACCCCAACTTGTTTGGGACTGAAAGGCTTGGTTGTTGTTGTTGTTGTAAACTTTTGGCAAGCATAGAAAAACCGACAATAAACGAGAGAAAAATCAAGGCATGTTTTGTGGATTAAGAAAATATACCAGATTCATTAAAAGTTCACCACCCAGCTGGCGCGTGGCCTTGTGCTTGTAGAGGCATTTAGAAGATGGGGCGACATCAACATACCGGCAGCCCGATCAGCCGCAGTTTTGATCTTCCTTTTGAGTAAAGGCCCTAAAGTTTCAGTCTGCATATGAATAGCAAAACAAAAGGCAGACCTCAGCAGTGATATTGAATTACTGTATGAGATAGACTGATGCATATAGTGGATGCTCTTAGCCTTTTGCAGCGTGAACACTAGCTATGGACAGACAAAAAACTAGTTAACTCAGCTTTGTCTAGATATGAATGTACTACCACCATCCAAAAGCTTAAGCCTTATTTATTTTTGAGAAATCAAAACAAGCAAAGTTTGACCAAAATTTTAGAACATTCTATCAACAAATATAATACTGTGTAGATACCGTAGGAAAATATATTTTATTATCTATTTAATGATATTAATTTTGTATTTTGCATGTTACTGATTTTTGGTAAAAGCTTAGTCAAACATGGTATAGTTTGACTTTCTAAAAATAATATAAGCCCAAAGCTTTGGGATGGAGGCAGTAGTATCTAGAGCTAAAACACATCTAGATACATCCGTATCTACATATAGTTGAGTCAATTAATTTGGATCTGAGGGAGTATCAGATTCAGACTACATCATGGTAAGTTGGTTAAAAAAATTACCCCTGGGCGGTCCCTGCCCAGCTCGGCAGTGGCATTTCGCTTCTTGTGCTGCAGATCGGGCCATGCTCCTGCAGCAGGTGGGGCGCTATTCTCGTTCCCCATAGCCTCAAAGACGGAACCCGGAGGTACCAACCTGATACAGAGAATATAGAGCATGGTGTCACAGAGGCTTTACGCACAAACAGCTGAAGACATGTGCTACTTTAAGCATATTCCAGAACAGGAACAGATTGAGGATGCAGAGAGACACTTAAAAGGTAAAGAGTGGATAAGCAAACGGAGTACCTGCTTCGCGGGGCTGGGGACGCAGCTCAGGCTCAGCCAACTGCCCACATGCGTGGTGGCCTTACGCTCCATTGCCCCCACCGCCGAGGTCTTACCTTTCCTGTACAAGCTGACAAAAGATACAGTGAGGATCAGCAGAAACTACAAAGGTTGCAAATGTCGACAAATACCGGAAGAACACCCCAATCCAAGCAAAGGTAGCCCCCGCCCCCCACCCCCATCAATCACTCCCAGCTCGATGGTGACCAGAAAGATGCCCCTTCGCCCAGAATAGAAAAGAGATGCGCAAGATATCGAGGAGAGGAAAAAAGAACCGATCTCGAGAAAGGAAAGAACATTACTAGTCCTACCTAATCCGCTTGGTCTAGATGCAGCTTGCCCCTCCAAGCTGGATGCCTGGACGGTGGAGGCGAAAGGAGGGGATCGAGCTAGCGGCTTGCATCCGTCGGCAATCGGCACTCGATAGGGAGAGAAGGGGTGCTACATAAAGGGGAGGGGTAACATATTTTATTACACAGTGAACTTACTGATGTGACTAGTCATTACATGTCTCACTGAAACTAGGGCCCATAGCGTGGCACCCCAAATTCACTTGAAGCTGCCCGGCGGGACGCATTGGCGCGTCAAGAAACCCCCGAATTGTAGCGGGGAAATGAAACATTTCACAAAAATTCGAAATTCAAGCACACCGCCACGCGCCAAGCACGCGGCTGTTCCTTCCTCTTCCTCGGTTCCTCCTCCCCTATCCGAAAAAACCCCAAATCCCAAGCTCAAACCAAAAAAAAAAAAAAAAAATCCCCTGGCCGCCATGCATGTCCTCGTTAACCCGCTGGAGATCGTTCCCGGACGATGCGGACCCCCCGCCCTGAGATCCAGAATTCCGTCCACCTCGAGGCACTGCGTGCTGTCTCGCAGCAGCGGATTGAGGGCGCTGAAGAGGAAGTTCCGCCGGAAAGTGCTCATGGCAGCCGTGCAAGCTCACCGGCGTGCTGCATCCCGAGAGGAACTGGTCAAAGCTTTGCTATTCGCCACACACAAAAAATTGCGGGCCAAGATCTGGTCAAAGCTTCGTCGATGGCTTGCCGCGAGAGGCTTGGAGTCCAGAGTCAATAAACTAGCTGCTCGAGGATCAAGGGTTTAGACGGATTCATATTAGCTGACTGAAGTTTGTTAGTATATTTAACTAATGCATTTAGATACATCCTTTTCTAGACAGTATTGTGTCAATTTATATGAATCGTAGGGGAGTACCGAAAGTGTTTCATGCTACCAACTAATGCGCTGGCAGGAATCGCTGTAGAAGTAATTGTGCTACTACTCATACGATGAACTGATTGTGTGGGTGTCGAATTTTGCAACGCGATCATCCACTGAATGCTTAATCTAGCGCCAAAGGCGTACAAATCATAACATACTACAGCACCAGAACATAAGAGTACGAATCATAAAGTAGCTCAACATTTTGCATCGTGGCTGGGTGGTCCCGAGACTACCGGGACGCCCGATGATCTCCGGTGTGCATCCTCTTCAACGCAAAGCTGTGTACTCGGTCCACGGCCTCCTTCGTAGGCTGGATAATCTCAGGTGCAGGACCTTCGTCTATGAGAGGCTCGTCATCGGCACCATCCACAGTGCATCAGGGCTGGCTGGTCTTAAGACTACCCGACGCACCCGATGATCTCCGGGCGTGCATCCACTTCAACGCAAAGCTGTGTACTCGGTCGACGGCCTCCTTCGTAGGCTGGATAATCTCGTGTGCAGGACCTTCGTCTATGAAAGGCTCGTCATCGCACCATCCACTGTGCATCAAACTGAGATTCATCTTCAAATCTCCCATCAAACTGAGAGACCTCTTCAACTCTATGCTTCTGCAATTAGTACATCAACCGATTAGACAAACATCTAAGGGATGCAACCTGAACAAATGCCGTTTTACATATTTACCTTCTCATCCTGCACAAAGACATGTCCCGTAGCTGAAACCCGTTTCCCCGAAGCAAGCGCTTTTTCTCTCCTTCCCGTCCATCCATCTCGCAACAAGTTAAATTTGAGTACAGAACCTTGCACAAAGAATGCAAACTATTGATTGAAACAGCGGCAGCATCAATATAAATAATTAACTACATATGCCAAGACACATACAAAGGTGAGCAAGATCTCGCTTCTCCGCTAAAGGATCATTATATGGTTCACCATGCTAAACCCGCCTAACATATGTGCGGTCCATCCCAAAAATGTGTAAATGATCTGCCACTACAGGGTGAGGCCTCTTCTCACCATTCATACATGTGCAGCGCGGGCAATACACGTCCAGGTTGTTACCTTCATGAGCTCTAATAAACCCCATAAAGGGTTGAACACCATTTATATATGAAGGGGAACATAAGTGTCCATGCAGTATCCAAGTTATGTCCATCTGTTTAATTATGAGATACAGTGGTTGGTGATTAATTTAAGGCGAAGTAGGAAATGTATATCAATCGAGTACAAAACTATACTACATGATTATGCATTTCAGCAATCATGTCGAGTACAAAACAAAAAATGCCCATCGACATTTTAGCAAACAGATCGTGTACAAAACTCTGCCATGGCATTTCAGCAAATTAACGGATCGAGTGCAGTAACCGACTCTATATGCCCACGCAAATGAACAAATTGATCGATGACAAATCGAGCGGAAAACTATAAAGTGCCAATTAGTTCGAGCATACTGACGAATTTTTTTAGCAGCATCAAGAAAATATAAATCGTTAGGCCGTCTTGCCCGATACATGATTGAGCTAGAGATAGCAGCCCTACCGTGGATCAACTTGACCACCGGTGCGTCTCGAGAAGAACGACGGGGAGGGGAAGCTTCTTCTTCGCACGGACGGGACGGAGAGGGGAAGCTCTTCGCACGGACGGGGATAAGTTGTGTAGGGGTGGGTGGGGGGTCATGCGGCCGGGCCGCCGGGGTGATAATTAAATGGCGTTTAATGGAGTTGCGTGTGTAATTTGCCGTGCACAAGGTTGAGGAATAGGCGGTTCCCTTTGCCGCGCGCACAATTCAAACTATCCCGCCCATGTAGTTGAAATTCGCCATATTTTCGTTAAATCGACATAAAGTCATGTGAGTGGGGGAAAATTAGCAAAGTTGCTTGAAAAATAGTAAAACTCTGGAATTATCCTTTAAATATGTTCTACTTCGTGTGGAAATCGGGGTGTGGAAGCATGTTGAGCTGTTTTATTTGTACTTTCTTCATTAAAACTCCCATTTTATGCACTTTGGATGGAAAGAAATCATTTGTACATAAATTTTGACAACACCATTTGCAAACACTAATTTTTTTACATGCCAAGATGCACCCATCCACCAAATATATATGGGGCAAAAGTTTATCACAATCTAGCAGATATGCACAATTAGTGAGGGACCCCTTTTGATTTTGTGCAATTTCCACTAATTAGGTAGAGAGAAGGGGTTAATTAATTAGGCCATGTTAGGGGTTATGTGTTTTAGATTAGGTTGTGTGGATTCAAATACAACTTCTTTATTTGTGTGCTATGATTAATCAAAACTAGACTGATCGACTGCGCACACATTATTAGAGGCGCATGCCTTTGCGCACAAAGTGCATGTGTGTGTTGTTGGCCACCAATTAACGAGAGAGAGAGAGAGAGGTAGAGAGAGATCTACATACGAGAGAGCGATTGAAATCGATATAGGCCATGTCGTATATATTAATTGGTGTTAATCTACCGTTTAATTTGCTAGCTAGCTGCTATATATATAGATCGAGCATGTTTTTATTAGATCGGGTTATAGCTAGCTAGTATAGTTTAGGGTTATGTGTTTTAATGAAATAGGGTTTGATTAGCTAGGGGTTAGTTATATATATGGTTTAGGGTTAATGCATGGCACATTTAATTTAACTAGAGGACCACGAGCTAGGCACCCCTGGCCTGCTTGATGCACAATTAAGTGTCGTTGGCCTATATATAGTGTTTAATTAGGGTTTAGGGTTAGCTAGGGTTTAGGGTTTAGTGTTTAGGGTGTTTAGCTAGCTAGGGTCTAGGGTTTAGTTTAGGGTGTTTAGGGTCTAGGGTTTAGGGTTTAATTAATTAGTGTACGTTTAGGGTGTTTAGGGTTTAGGGTTTAGGGTTTAGTGTTTACGGTGTTTAGGGTCTAGCTAGGATTTAGGGTTTAGTGTTTAGGGTGTTTAGGGTCTAGGGTTTAGTGTTTAGGGTGTTTAGGGTTTAGGGGAGTTTTAGGGTTGTTTAAGGTTATTTAGGGATCATCGATCGAGTGCGCACACACATTATTAGAGGCACCCCGCGCCTTTGCGCATAAAGTGCATGCGTATATATGTATGTGTGTGTTTTTTGCCACCAACAACGATATATATATAGATGATCGAGAGAGAGAGAGATTGAAATCCCCTAGAATATGTTCAAATATATATTAAAATTGATATAGGCCATGTATATTTTAATTGGTGTTAATCTACGGTTTGCTAGCTAGCTAGAGTTGCTATATATAGAGCATGTTTTTATTAGATCGGGTTATAGCTAGCTAGTACAGTTTAGGGTTATGTGTTTTAATTAAGTAGGGTTGATTATCTAGGGTTTATAGTTACATATATATGGTTTAGGGTTAATGCGCGCATGGCACATTTAATTTAATTAGAGGACCGCGAGGCACCCCCTGGCCTGCTCGATGCACAATTAAGTGTCGTTGGCCTATATATAGGGTTTAATTAGGGTTTTAGGGTTAGCTAGGGTTTAGGGTTAGGGTTAGGGTTAGGGTTTAGGCCGGGTCTAGGGTTTAGGGTTTAGGGTTAGCTAGGGTTTAGGGTTAGGGTTAGGGTTAGGGTTAGGGTTAGGGTAAGGGCTAGGGTTTAGGGTTTAGGGTTTAGTGTGTTTAGAGTGTTTAGGGTTTAGGGATTATGGATTATGGATTATTAGGGATTAGGGATTTAAGGTTTTAGGGGTTGTTTAAGGTTTAGGGATCATCGATCGAGTGCGCACACACATTATTAGAGGCACCCGCGCGCGCCTTTAATTACGCATAAAGTGCATGCGTATATATGTGTGTTTTTTGGGCCACCAATAACGATATATAGATGATCGAGAGAGAGAGATCGAGATTGAAATCCCCAAGAGAATATATATGTTCAAATATACATTAAAATATATGCACGAATGCATTGTAGGCCATGCATGCACACTAATTATATATATATATTATGAGGCAACTTAATCAAATGTGTTTTCATTCGAGAGAACTGCTTGTCAAAATTCAAGTTAATTAATTTATCACGATAATTATATAATTAATTAATGAATCTCAGGGATATGTTATACGTACAACATGATTGATATAGGCCATGTATATTTTAATTGGTGTTAATCTACGGTTTGCTAGCTAGCTGCTACATATAGAGCATGTTTTTATTAGATCGGGTTATAGCTAGCTAGTATAGTTTAGGGTTATGTGTTTTAATTAAGTAGGGTTGATTAGCTAGCTAGGGTTAGTTACATATATATGGTTTAGCGTTAATGCATGGCACATTTCATTTAATTAGAGGACCGCGAGGCACCCCCTGGCCTGCTCGATGCACAATTAAGTGTCGTTGGCCTATACATAGGGTTTAATTAGGGTTTTAGGGTTAGCTAGGGTTTAGGGTTAGGGTTAGGGTTAGGGTTTAGGGTCTAGCTAGGGTTTAGGGTTTAGGGTTAGCTAAGGTTTAGGGTTAGGGTTAGGGTTAGGGTTAGGGTTGGGGTTAGGGTTAGGGTTTAGGGTTTAGGGTTTAGTGTTTAGGGTGTTTAGGGTTTAGGGATTAGGGATTTAAGGTTTTAGGGGTTGCTTAAGGTTTAGGGATCATCGATCGAGTGCGCACACACATTATTAGAGGCACCCGCGCGCGCCTTTACGCATAAAGTGCATGCGTATATATGTGTGTTTTTTGGGCCACCAACGATATATAGATGATCGAGAGAGAGATTGAAATCCCCAAGAATATGTTCAAATATACAATAAAATATATGCACGAATGCATTGTAGGCCATGCATGCACACTAATTATATATATATTATGAGGCAACTTAATCAAATGCATGTGTTTTCATTCGAGAGAACTTGTCAAAATTCAAGTTAATTAATTTATCACGATAATTATATAATTAATTAATGAATCTCAGGGATATGTTATAAAACATGATCGATATAGGCCATGTATATTTTAATTGGTGTTAATATACGGTTTGCTAGCTAGCTGCTACATATAGAGCATGTTTTTATTAGATCGGGTTATAGCTAGCTAGTATAGTTTAGGGTTATGTGTTTTAATTAAGTAGGGTTGATTAGCTAGCTAGGGTTAGTTACATATATATGGTTTTGGGTTAATGCATGGCACATTTAATTTAATTAGAGGACCGCGAGGCACCCCCTCGCCTGCTCGATGCACAATTAAGTGTCGTTGGCCTATACATAGGGTTTAATTGGGGTTTTAGGGTTAGCTAGCTAGGGTTTAGGGTTAGGGTTAGGGTTAGGGTTTAGGGTCTAGGGTTTAGGGTTTAGGGTTAGCTAAGGTTTAGGGTTAGGGTTAGGGTTAGGGTTAGGGTTAGGGTTAGGGGTTAGGGTTGGGGTTAGGGTTAGGGTTAGGGTTTAGTGTTTAGGGTGTTTAGGGTTTAGGGATTAGGGATTAAAGGTTTTAGGGGTTGTTTAAGGTTTAGGGATCATCGATCGAGTCCGCACACACATTATTAGAGAGGCACCTGCGCGCGCCTTTACGCATAAAGTGCATGCGTATATATGTGTGTTTTTTGGGCCACCAACGATATATAGATGATCGAGAGAGAGAGATCGAGATTGAAATCCCCAAGAATATATATGTTCATATATACATTAAAATATATGCACGAATGCATTGTAGGCCATGCATGCACACTAATTATATATATATATTATGAGGCAACTTAATCAAATGTGTTTTCATTCGAGAGAACTTGTCAAAATTCAAGTTAAATAATTTATCACGATAATTATATAATTAATTAATGAATCTCAGGGATATGTTATACAACATGATCGATATAGGCCATGTATATTTTAATTGGTGTTAATCTACGGTTTGCTAGCTAGCTGTTATATATAGAGCATGCATGTTTTTATTAGATCGGGTTATATCTAGTATAGTTTAGGGTTATGTGTTTTAATTAAGTAGGGTTGATTAGCTAGGGTTAGTTAAACATATATGGTTTAGGGTTAATGCATGGCGCATTTAATTAATTTAATTAGAGGACCGCGAGGCACCCCTGGGCTGCTCGATGCACAATTAAGTGTCGTTGGCCTATACATAGGGTTTAATTAGGGTTTAGGGTTAGCTAGGGCAGAGGGTTAGGGTTAGGGTTAGGGTTTAGGGTATAGGGTATAGGGTTTAGTGTTTAGGGTGTTTAGGGTTTAGGGTTTAGGGATTAGGGATTTAGGGTTTTAGGGTTGTTTAAGGTTTTAGGGATCATCGATCGAGTGCGCACACACATTATTAGATCGAGGCACCCGCGCCTTTACGCATAAAGTGCATGCGTATATATGTGTGTTTTTTGGGCCACCAACGATATATAGATGATCGAGAGAGAGAGATCGAGATTGAAATCCCCAAGAATATATATGTTCATATATACATTAAAATATATGCACGAATGCATTGTAGGCCATGCATGCACACTAATTATATATATATTATGAGGCAACTTAATCAAATGTGTTTTCATTCGAGAGAACTTGTCAAAATTCAAGTTAAATAATTTATCACGATAATTATATAATTAATTAATGAATCTCAGGGATATGTTATACAACATGATCGATATAGGCCATGTATATTTTAATTGGTGTTAATCTAGCTACGGTTTGCTAGCTAGCTGTTATATATAAAGCATGTTTTTATTAGATCGGGTTATATCTAGTATAGTTTAGGGTTATGTGTTTTAATTAAGTAGGGTTGATTAGCTAGGGTTAATTAGTTACATATATATATGGTTTAGGGTTAATGCATGGCGCATTTAATTAATTTAATTAGAGGACCGCGAGGCACCCCTGGGCTGCTCGATGCACAATTAAGTGTCGTTGGCCTATACATAGGGTTTAATTAGGGTTTAGGGTTAGCTAGGGCAGAGGGTTAGGGTTAGGGTTAGGGTTAGGGTTTAGGGTCTAGGGTCTAGGGTTTAGTGTTTAGGGTGTTTAGGGTTTAGGGTTTAGGGATTAGGGATTTAGGGTTTTAGGGTTGTTTAAGGTTTTAGGGATCATCGAGTGCGCACACACATTATTAGATCGAGGCACCCGCGCCTTTACGCATAAAGTGCATGCATGCGTATATATGTGTGTTTTTTGGGCCACCAACGATATATAGATGATCGAGAGAGAGATTGAAATCCCCAAGAATATGTTCAAATATACAATAAAATATATGCACGAATGCATTGTAGGCCATGCATGCACACTAATTATATATATATTATGAGGCAACTTAATCAAATGTGTTTTCATTCGAGAGAACTTGTCAAAATTCAAGTTAATTAATTTATCACGATAATTATATAATTAATTAATGAATCTCAGGGATATGTTATACAACATGATCGATATAGGCCATGTATATTTTAATTGGTGTTAATCTACGGTTTGCTAGCTAGCTGCAATATATAGAGCATGTTTTTATTAGATCGGGTTATAGCTAGCTAGTATAGTTTAGGGTTATGTGTTTTAATTAAGTAGGGTTGATTAGCTAGGGTTAGTTACATATATATGGTTTAGGGTTAATGCATGGCACATTTAATTTAATTAGAGGACCGCGAGAGGCACCCCTGGCCTGCTCGATGCACAATTAAGTGTCGTTGGCCTATACATAGGGTTTAATTAGGGTTTAGGGTTAGCTAGGGTTTAGGGTTAGGGTTAGGGTTAGGGTCTAGGCCGGGTTTAGGGTTTAGTGTTTAGGGTGTTTAGGTTTAGGGATTAGGGATTATATATTTATGGTTTTAGGGTTGTTTAAGGTTTAGGGATCATCGATCGAGTGCGCACCCGCGCCTTTACGCATAAATTGCATGCATATATATGTGTGTTTTTTGGCCACCAACGATATATAGATGATCGAGAGAGAGAGATTGAAATCCCCAAGAATATGTTCAAATATACATTAAAACATATGCACGAATGCATGGTAGGACATGCATGCACACTAATTATATATATATATTATGAGGCAACTTAATCAAATGTGTTTTCATTCGAGAGAACTTGTCAAAATTAGAGTTAATTAATTTATCACGATAATTATATAATTAATTAATGAATCTCAGGGATATGTTATACAACATGATCGATATAGGCCATGTATATATTAATTGGTGTTAATCTAAGGTTTGCTAGCTAGCTGCTATATATAGAGCATGTTTTTATTAGATCGGGTTATAGCTAGTATACTTTAGGGTTATGTGTTTTCATTAAGTAGGGTTGATTAGCTATGGTTAGTTACATATATATGGTTTAGGGTTAATGCATGGCACATTTAATTTAATTAGAGGACCGCGAGGCACCCCTGGCCTGCTTGATGCACAATTAAGTGTCGTTGGCCTATATATAGGGTTTAATTAGGGTTTAGGGTTAGGGTTAGGGTTTAGGGTTTAGTGTTTAGGGTGTTTAGGGTTTAGGGATTAGGGATTAGGGTTTCAGGGTTGTATAAGGTTTAGGGATCATCGATCGAGTGCGCACACACATTATTAGAGGCACCCGCGCCTTTGCGCATAAAGTGCATGCGTATAGTTTAGGGTTATTTGTTTTAATTAAGTAGGGTTTGATCAGCTAGGGTTAGTTACATATATATGGTTTAGGGTTAATGCATGGCACATTACATATAGTTTAAATCTCAAGAATGTTTATACATGATAGGCCATACGTGCAAAGGAATTTTTTTCCCTGTGAACTTGTCAAAATTCAAGTTTATCAGTGCCAATGGAAACTAGTCCAAAAAATTACATAGAGGACCAAAAGTACTAGACAATAACTAATAGAACCTGCAACTTTACATAAAGGACCCCAAAACATATAGAAGAAAATCAATCGAGTCCTTCTCGACCGCACATCAGATCTCTGCTCCGCATCCTTTCCAAAGAACTCCGTCGCCGGGGACGCACCACTTGGGACGGTGTCGCCGGTAGTCGCCAGGACGAAGGAGAAGAAGGGCCTCAGCAACGCCATATTGGCTCTGAGAAGGGCCGCTGAAAGGCCAAGATGTGCACGGGCAAGACGGATGACGCGGTCGTATGCCCCGAGCTTGTGAACTTTAGCAGCTTGACTTCCCCATTGGCCAGATCTGAAGCACTGACCAAAGCAAGCCTCACAGTTAGCGCCATCACATTGATGGCACCAGATCGGGGTTTGGCCGGCAAGTTCCGCCAGATTCACCACAGGCCAGATCTGAAGCCGATGACGAGATCCCCGACTCCATTGCGCCATTCTGCTCATGGGAAACACTGGATCTAAGCTTACAACAACACTAACTCCCTCGGATCCAAATTAGCTGACTCAACTTTGCTTATCTAAATATGGATGTATCCACACATGTTTTTACTCTAGATACATACACGTCTAAGGAAAGTTGAATCAATTAATTTAGTTCGGAGGGTGTACAATATACAGAGAGAAGTCGGCCTCGTCTCCGGCGGCGAGGCCGCCGGAGAGAAGGGGGAGAGGAGCCGGGGGAGTGGGAAAGACTCGAGGGAGAAAGAGAAGAGGAAGAAATGAGAGCTCCCTGGGGAAGAACATTATTTTTGTCGTTCTGCTCGTAGCTTGAAACTGGAAATTTCGGCCGCGCGCCAAATCATCCCGCCGCATCCATTCGAAAATCCCGTGACCAGTTTTACCCTTTTAACCCTGGTCCGGAAGCTACAACCCACCGACCATGGAGGGCTCATTCGGTAACAATGAAATATCTTGCCTAGATCCCGAACCCTCCCCACAGGCCCACACCCACCCACCAACCATTCGCCCCATTAGCTCAAAAATACTCTCACACGCCAAAGCTCTGACTCTCTACAGTAATAGATCTGCTTCGCCACGGCATACTCCTCCACAGCGTAGCCTTGATCGTGTTGGCTGTCCACCCACCTGATCCGCTCCCCCGCCGCCCTCGTCACCGACGGATCTGCTTCACCGCCGACCTCGCCACCGACGGATCTGCTTCACCGCCGACTTCGCCACCGACGGATCTGCTACACCGCCGACCTCGCCACCGACTACCTCGGCGCAGCGGCTGTATCAACTTCACCGAATCCCTTGCCAGCCAACCAGATCTGCTTCACTAACGCCCGCTTCTACTGAAACAGGGTCGATTCATCGTCTCCCGCGTTCGCCGCCGCTGGAATGCAAGTTGCCGCCCCCATCCACCCCGCCGCAGCTTGGTTAGTACGCTGGCCCGTTAGATCGCGGTGTTTCTTTAGCCATGTTTTGTGTAGTTATTTGCAGATCTCATATGCCGTTAACTTTCTTGATGTGTTGCTTCGCATGAAGTTTGTTTAAATATTGTACAGTACAAAAGCATTATCCGGTCGCTACCATCCTGTTCATTCTACTGACACCTGTGTGCATCCACATATTTATAGCCTTATACCCATTCATTTGCTGCCAACTGTTTTTGTACTGCATGCTATTGTCGCACTGCTTTTATAGTCATGCTATGGGCATTTCCAATCTGCTTGTTCTTATACCACGTCATTAGCTCACCGCTAGCCGCTAGCTGTTTTCTCGTGTCTGCTATTCTCACACTGCTTTTATAATCATGCTATGTGCATTTCCAATCTGCTTTCTATTATACCTCGTCTTTAGCTTATATAGTTATTGCTGCGTGCATGTCTGGTCTTTGTATTATCATAGACTGACTTGTCAATGTTATTTTTCCTAGGGATTGATCATGCGAACCACTTATTAGAACATCCAACATTAACAGCGGGGACGCTAGGGAAGGTTGGAATCTGAGTTCTTGGTTGGTAATTTTGGCAGCTTACTTCCGTTATTATCTATAACCTATATGCATTGTTCCTTATGCAAGAGATTAACACTTGGAACCCTGCCATAGCAATGCCATTCATGCTTTACTATGTTTCTGCCTATTTGATATGCTTGTCTTGGAGAAACTGCGAAGGTGATTTGAACCTGACATTTGGTCATTCTTAATGCCAGTTTACTTTATGTGGAAAACCTTGGCATTACCCTACTCTAAATCTGAATGTCTGAAATTCGTATCTCATGCAAAGCAACATCTAGTTGGTTTTAATCTGATATCTGGTAAATATTGGCTTATTCATTTGGCAGCTCAAGTTTTTTGTTATTTGAAACCAGCTGACTTGGTCTTAAATGTGATATCTAAACACAGATTAAGGACAATGGAGCAGGAGGATTAGCATTTCACTTGATGGCTGAACCTAAAATGACAGGCATGTTGACCACGACTAGTGCACGCAAGAGAAGGACCCGCAATGAGCCAAGATGTGCTTAGTACATGCATCTTATCTTATCTTGTGCTTATTTCTCGCTACATGTCGTTATCTGATCTCGACAGAGCGTAATACATGTTTGAATAGTTAATTGTTGTAACTATGTTTGCAATGTTACTGTAATGCGCTTTTAATGAAGCAGTCATCATTAGAAGATAGTCGCCAAAAAGGATCTGTAGCGACCCTGTGCAACATTATGATGTAAGTTTGTGCTTAGTACAAGTTCCATACATTGTCTTATTTATGCAACTTGTTATTATCTTATATCTACATTTCATAATAAATGTTTGCATAGTTCATCGTTTAACTCTTTTTGCATTATTATCAGAATGCAGTTTTGATGAAGCAATCTTCATTAGAAGTGAGGCCCACAAAAACTTCTGATATTTCTTCTGATGCATCTTCTCATAGCCGTCAACCTAGACCATTGCTTTCATCAAACAGTAAATATCTCAAGGCTGTACTTTATAAAAGACATGGTATTGCTGCTTTAAGATCTGTAGCTGATATGTTGACAAAGAGTACACAAGATTCAATCAAGGCGATTGCCAAATGTCAACGTGTTATTGATGATGCTAATAGAAGTCCTCAATGATTCTATGTAATTTTTTTATTTGGGCACATGAATTGCCTTGTAATTTTCCTACTTTTTTTATTTGTGTATGTAATTGTGTGTATCATTGATATCAGATTTTAGGCTCATGAAATTTAATGCATGTTGACTAGTCAAACAAGTAGGGCACTACAACAGATTGGGCCGGCCCACTTACAGTAGTGTGGGACCCACTTTCATTTTGGGCCGGCCCACTTCTTTAGTAGGCCGGCCCGGTTACACGATAGTGGGATCCACATGCTTATTGGGCCGGCCCACTATCTTGTTGGGCCAGCCCATTTGGTATATGGTGGTCCCACATGGTAAATGGGCCGGCCCTTTAACAGGAAGGTGGGACCCACATGTGCTTTTGGCCCGGCCCACTATCTTGTTGGGCCGGCCCACTTGCTATATGGTGGACCCCACATACTAAATGGGCCGGCCCTTTAACAGGAAGGTGGGACCCACATGGGTTTTTGGCCCGGCCCACTATCTTGTTGGGCCGGCCCACTTGCTATATGGTGGACCCCACATACTAAATGGGCCGGCCTTTTAACAGGACGGTGGGACCCACCTGTGCTTTTGGCCCGGCCCACTATCTTGTTGGGTCGGCCCACTTGCTATATGGTGGACCCCACACACCAAATGGGCCGGCCCTTTAACAGGAAAGTGGGACCCACCTGTGTTTTTGGCCCGGCCCACTATCTTGTTGGGCCGGCCCACTTGCTATATGGTGGACCCCACATACTAAATGGGCCGACCCTTTAACTGGAAAGTGGGACCCACCTGTGTTTTTGGGCCGGCCCACTTGCTACACGGTGGACCCCACACACTAAATGGGCCGGCCCTTTGACAGGAAAGTGGGACCCACCTGTGTTTCGGCCCGGCCCACTTGCTTCTTGGGCCGGCCCAGTAGCTGTAAGGTGGACCCCACATGTTAAATGGGCCGGCCCATTTAAGTTTTGACCAGTCAACCTTAGAGGTTAGGCCCGGCCCACGTAACTAATGGGCCAGCCCAGCTATATAGTTGACCGGTCAAACTATGTCAGCTGGCCCGGCCCGCTTAAGACGTGGCAGGCCTCGTGTGGGCCTACCATCTACCACGGGGTTTCAGCCGGTTAACGCCGTTAACTGCCAGTTAACGGCGTCTGCCACGTGTCAGTTTGCATGACGTCAGCAGTCAACGGGCTCCCGGAAACACTTGCGCAACGGTCCGATTTTCCGTGGCGGAAGGGCGCCCAAGCGCGACGGACCGAAAAAAACGTCGTTGGACTTTGCCTGACGCAGTTTCCACAACAGAACCAATATCGTCGGGTTAGGCCCATGGGCGACGAAAAATACCCCTTAGCGGACGATTTTGAGACGTTGTCTATCAGAACTTTTCTTGTAGTGATCTTATTTTTCCCGGAACCTTCCAGAAAGTTAGAGAGGGACCAGAGGGGTTCCCAGGGGGCCTCACACGTGTGGGCGGCGCGGCCCAAGCGGGGGGCGCGCCCCCCTAGTGTGAGGAGGCCCCGTGGCCCCTCCGACTCCGCCTCTTCGCCTATAAGAAGCCTCCTGACCTAAAACATCGAGACGGATTGACGAAACACCAGAAAACCTTCCAGAGCCGCCGCCATCACGAAACTCCAATTCGGGGGATAGAAGTCTCTGTTCCGGCACCCTGCCGGGACGGGGAATTGCCCCCGGAAGCCATCTCCACCGCCATCTTCACCGCCAACGCTGTCTCCATGATGAGGAGGGAGTAGTTCTCCCCCTGGGCTGAGGGCTCTACCGGTATCTATGTGGTTCATCTCTCTCTCATGTACTTCAATACAATGATATCATGAATTGCCTTGCATGATTGAGATCCATATGATGAGCTTTGTAATCTAGATGTCATATGCTATTCAAGTGCTTAATTATGTGAACTTTGGGGTTACTGTGACCTCGGTGTGATGGTGACAGTGTGTGCGCCGTGTGTAACTCCCTTATGAATTGTGGTGTGTTAGTACCTCCTATGAATGCTCACGGTGACGGTGTGGGGTGTTTATTAGTACTTGGGAATACGCCTTTGAGGTGTGCTTTTGCACACTTGCCCAATGAATTTGAGTTCTCTATCCAATAAGAGAGTAGTATGATGAAGTTCTTATATTTATATTCAATTATGATTGCAATGTTGAAAGTGTCCACTAGTGAAAGTAGGATCCCTAGGCCTTGTTTCCAAACATCGAATCTCCGTTTATTTACTGTTCTGTTGCATGTTTACTCACTGCCATATTTTATTCAGATTGCTATTACCACTCATATACATCCATACTACTTGTATTTCACTATCTCTTCGCCGAACTAGTGCACCTATACATCTGACAAGTGTATTAGGTGTGTTGGGGATACAAGAGACTTCTTGTATTGTGATTGCAGGGTTGCTTGAGAGGGATATCTTTGACCTCTTCCTCCCTGAGTTCGATAAACCTTGGGTGATCCACTTAAGGGAAACTTGCTGCTGTTCTACAAACCTCTGCTCTTGGAGGCCCAACACTGTCTACATGAATAGAAGCGTGAGTAGACATCAAGCTATTTTCTGGCGCCGTTGCCGGGGAGGTAAGGTAAAAGGTATTCACATCCTCCCACTACTAAGCTATTTCCTAGCACTGTTGCCGGTGTGTGAGTGCTCGAAGCTATTTCCTTTAGATCCAGCAATTGCATCTTTTTGTTTCTTGTTTACACTAGTTAGGCATAATGGAAAACAACTGTGAGCTTTTTAATCTTTTTCCTGAATTAAGACATGAATTATTTGATACGAAAATTAAAAAACCTATGGAACCTTATTTGCATGCTAGTAGCAATCTTATTAGTATGAACGCAATTACTGCTAATACTATGGAGAAGTCTAAGCTTGGGGAAGCTAGTTTTTATGATCTTTTTAGCTTCCCATCTTTAGGGGAGAAAATTTGCTCTGATAATACTCTATCTCCCATATGCGATAACTCTAATGATGCTTGTGATATTTTAAATCCACCTACTGAAAGTACTTCTTTCAAGATACCCATGAAAATTATTGAACGTGTTATGGATAACCGCTATGAAGGGGATGGAACTATCCATCCCGGAGATCATTTACTGTTTTTGCATGAATTATGCGGGTTATTCAAGTGTGCAGGTATCTCTATGGATGAAGTGAGGAAGAAACTATTCTCTATTTCGCTGTCCGGTAAAGCGGCGCATTGGTATAAATTGCTAAAGAATAGTCATTCTCTTGGTTGGGAGGAAATTGTATCTCTCTTTTATTCTAATTTTTATCCTCCTCATGAAGTGCATATTGATAGGAATTACATTTATAACTTTTATCCTCGTGATGGAGAGAGTATTTCCCAAGCATGGGGGAGATTGAAGTCACTAATGCTCAAATGTCCCATTCATGAGCTCCCCCGTAATGTTATTATTAATAATTTTTATGCAAGGCTTTCAGGACATCACAAGGACTATCTAGATGCCTGCTTGGAAGGATCTTTCACAAGCAAGGAGGTTGAAGCTAGATGGGACCTTCTTGATCGGATTCAGGAGAATACTGAAGATTGGGAGAACGAAAAAGGTAGAGAGTCAGGTATAAATTATGATTATGAATGCATTGAAACTTTTATGGATACTGGTAAATTTCGAAATATGAGTGCTACTTATGGTCTTGACTCTCAAGTTGTTGCAAATCTTTATAAAGCTTTTGCCTCTCATTTTGAATTGCCTAGGAAGAATTTTGATAAGTATCGTGAACCTTTTAAAGACACTTGCATGAAGGATGAAACTATTATTAATGATTGCAATGAACATGTTCAAACTTCTGAAAATGCTATTTCCTATAAGCATGTTAATTTTTGTGGAATGCATAGACCCTGTGGAATTAATCAAATCGAAGATGAATATTATATCCATCATATGAATGAAAAAACTAGAAAGTGGTCTAGGGCTCTAGATGATCTTGGTAAAAAAGTTTGTGCCCTCTATCCTTTTATTTGTGAACTTTGCCATAGAGCGGGTCATTTTGATTTTCAATGCTCCTCCAATGATAATTCGAACCCCATGAGTGCTGCAAATTTGTATTGTGATGATGAAATTACTCCAAATCAGCATGATGAACTTACTTTATTTTTGTGGTGTGAAGAGTTATCAAGAAAAATCTCTTTGTGACATATGAGTGATCTTGATATTGATGATGTCCTGCATGGGTGTTTTTCTTATTGCATTGATAATTGCCATACAAATACTTACATACAAAATATTTTAGAAGATGACACTTTGCCAAAATATGATAGGAACGCTGTGTGTTTTGAACTTATTAATGAAAAGGAGGAATCCTCCCAAGTTTCTTCTATTGTTTCTGGAAATAAATCAGGTTATGTGGAGAAGCCTCCCTTCAAGCCTCTTCCTCCTAAAGAAGGGAACGAGGAGAAGGAAGAGAAGAAGAAGAAGGGAATGAAGAAGAAGAAGAAGAAGAAGGGGAATAAAGAGAAAGAGGTAACAGCATATCCCCGTGTGTATGAGATAACGATAGGTAACCGTAAGTATGTTGCTCCTAATGATTATTATGATAATGAATCTGAGTACAATAATCTTCCTATGCCCTTTACCTACATTAGTGATCATGATTTGAAAGAGCACACTACTTTTGATATTGAAAATCTCTGGGAAACTAACTCTGAAAATGATGATGTTAATAATTGCCATAGTATCAGTACTATCCATGTTTCCTCCCATAATGATATAGAAAGCTCTAAGCTTGGGGATGAGGTGTTTGAAAATCCTTTTTCTACTGATCATTATATGTTTGATACATCTCCTTCTAGTAACAATGATAATATGGTCACAGATGAACATACTGTGAAATATAAATATTCTATTTCTTATGATGACACTACGCCTCCAATCTTTGATGATTATTATAAAGAATGCTATGATATAGGTTATAACTATCCTTATGAAACTTTTCATAGTTATGATTGGATTGCCAAAAACAATTCCCTTAGTATGCAACTTGTTTACCATGTTCAAATTCTTGATAATAATCTTGCTCCAATTACTATTAATGAGAAGAACTCTTCTTATGCCAAAATTAATGATACTTTTATGCATATGAACCATGATAAGAATGTTTTAAGTGATGGGTATATTGTGGATTTCATCAATGATGCTACTGAAAGTTATTATGAGAGAGGGAAACATGGTTATATGCATCTTAATAATATTAAGTTTCCCCTCTTTATGTTGAGAATCTTGAAGTTACTCGTGTTTTATCTTCCTATGCTTGTCACTTTGTTCTTCATGAATTTATTTGTGTACAAGAGTCCTTTTCATAGGAAGTGGTTTAGGCCTAAATGTGGTTTGAATTTGCTTTTTGATGCTCTCTTTTGCTTCAACTCTTATTTCTTGCGAGTGCATCATTAAAACTGATGAGCCCATCTTAATGGCTATAAAGAAAGCACTTCTTGGGAGATAACCCATGTCTTTATTTTGCTACTGTTTTATTGTGTTTTGGAAGTTGTTACTACTGTAGCAACCTCTCCTTACCTTTATTTTATTGCATTGTTGTGCCAAGTGAAGTCTCTAATAGAAGGTTGATACTAGATTTGGATTACTGCGCGGAAACAGATTTCTTGCTGTCACGAATTTGGGCAGTGTTCTCTGTAGGTAACTCAGAAAAATCTGCCAATTTACGTGAGTGATCCTCAGATATGTATGCAACTTTCATTAGTTTTAAGTTTTCTCATCTGAGCAAGTTTAGTGCCCCAGAAAAATTCGTCTTTACGGACTGTTCTGTTTTGACAGATTCTGCCTTTTATTTCGCATTGCCTCTTATGCTATGTTTGATGGATTTCCTTGTTCCATTAACTTTCAGTAGCTTTGTGCAATGTCCAGAAGTCTTAATAATTATTATGTCACCTCTGAACATGTGAATTTTTGATTATGCACTAACCCTCTAATGAGTTTGTTTTGAGTTTGGTGTGGAGGAAGTTTTCAAGGATCAAGAGAGGAGGATGATACAATATGATCAAGGAGAGTGAAAGCTCTAAGCTTGGGGATGCCCCCGTGGTTCATCCCTGCATATTTCAAGAAGACTCAAGCGTCTAAGCTTGGGGATGCCCAAGGCATCCCCTTCTTCATCAACAATTTATCAGGTTTCTTCTATTGAAACTATATTTTTATTCCGTCACATCTTATGTGCTTTACTTGGAACGTCTGTGTGCTTTTATTTTCGTTTTTGTTATTTTTATTCTCTGAATAAATGCTTGTGTGGGAGAGAGACACGCTCCACTGGTTCATATGAACACATGTGTTCTTAGCTTTTAATGTTCATGGCGAAGGTTGAAACTGCTTCGTTAATTGTTATATGGTTGGAAACAGAAAATGCTACATGTGGTAATTGGTATAATGTCTTGAATAATTTGATACTTGGCAATTGTTGTGCTCATGTTTAAGCTCTTGCATCATGTACCTTGCACCCATTAGTGAAGAAATACTGTAGAGCTTGTTAAAATTTGGTTTGCATAATTGGTCTCTCTAAGTCTAGATATTTCCTAGTGAGGGTTTGAACAACAAGGAAGACAGTGTAGAGTCTTATAATGCTTGCAATATGTTCTTATGTAAGTTTTGCTGTACCGGTTCATACTTGTGTTTTCTTCAAATAACCTTGCTAGCCAAAGCCTTGTACTGAGAGGGAATGCTTCTCGTGCATCCAAAACCTTGAGCCAAAAACTATGCCATTTGTGTCCACCATACCTACCTACTACATGGTATTTCTCCGCCATTCCAAAGTAAATTGCTTGAAGTGCTACCTTTAAAATTCCATTCTTTGTCTTTGCAATATATAGCTCATGGGAAAAATAGCTTAAAAACTATTATGGTATTGAATATGTACTTATGTGTTATATCTCTTAATAAGTTGCTTGTTGAGCGATAACCATGTTCCTGGGGACGCCATCAACTATTTCTTTGTTGAATATCATGTGAGTTGCTATGCATGTTCGTCTTGTCTGAAGTAAGGGTGATTTATCATGATCAAATGGTTTGAGCATGCATATTGTTAGAGAAGAACATTGGGCCTCTAACTAAAGCCATGATCCATGGTGGAAGTTTCAGTTTGGACAACAATCCTCAATCTCTTATGAGAATATTATCTGTTGTTGAATGCTTATGCATTAAAAGAGGAGTCCACTATATGTTGTCTATGTTGTCCTGGTATGGATGTCTAAGTTGAGAATAATCAAAAGAGAGAAATACAATGCGAGCTTTCTCCTTAGACCTTTGTACAGGGGGCATAGAGGTACCCCTTTGTGATACTTGGTTAAAACATATGTTATGCAATGATAATCCATGTAAATCCAAGCTAATTAGGACAAGGTGCGGGCACTATTGGTAATCTATGCATGAGGCTTGCAACTTGTAAGATATATAGGACAATGCCCGCGCGTTGCTGCGGAAGATAAAAAAATGAGATTGGTCTTGCAATACATCAAAAGCGGAAGAAAAACAGACTGATATGAGCGAGATGTATGAATTTAGTTATGGTGATTACATGATTATTTACGTCTGCTTTAGGATTTGGAAATCCAATCTTCCTGTCAACATGATCAGGCCTCATCACGAGTGCTTGATCCAGTATGTCATATTTGTTAGCAAAGGAACCTTTTTTTAATGCTTCGAACCCATCAAGTTGGTTTACAAGCTCAGTGCGCTAAACATTGTAGCAGATCGAACTGAGTTTATTTCATCTATAAATTTTATGGATGGTGCATATGCCCTGCCAAAATTCAGACCAGATGCATACAAAACTTTAAAATAACTAAGAATCTGATCTCAGCTTATGCAAATAATCAGTGTCATATGTGGGGAGTTGATAACGATACACATGACAATGTGTAGATGATCTTCCGGCGCATGATCCGATTGGAACCAAAAAAGCTGCCCCCGACGATGCCACCGGAGACCATCCACCTTATACCGCCGGACCTCACAGTGACAAGCTTGAGTTTCATCCAGGCGTCCTCCAGTCTAGTTGCATATGGACCAGAATCCACATGATTCTGCCTGGGCTGGGTTACCGGGAACGACGGCCATCGTGTTTGGGTGGAGTGCATGATGGCTTCACGCCGGCGGCAATGACATGCAGCGTACTGATATCAGCGACCAGCGAACCATCAATATCTGTGTCCACGCAATGAAGGTATCAACTCATGTCTTGTGATCTTGAGCAGGAAAACCAAAACAGCAGAACCGACCAACGTCGGCCCCTCGTTACCGGCCACCGCGTAGCCTGTACGGCTGTACCGTAGTAGAAGAAAACAGCTTGGCTGCAGGCCTACACTGCCCACGGTCGTTGAACTCCTATGCTCATCGGGGGGGGGGGGCATAGAGGTATAGCGTCGGACGACCACGGAGGCGGGGCGCCGAAATCTTAGGGCGGAGCCAGACGACCATTGAGTTGGCACTGATCGTTCTCATCGACAAAGCAACCTGGCTCTCTCATCATGTCGTTGTCGTCCTGGGACAGTGATTCCGCGTTAGCGGAAAATAATCCGGAGCAGGCATGCACAACGAAGAGCATTTGCCAGACGATCCCCGTGATGCCGTGACCACACACATGAGTCGTTTGGCTCCAGCGCCTGGACGACGATCATGGCTAAGTTGGTTTTCTTAGGTATTTCTTTATAGATGAAGATTACGGTAGCAAAAGTGCCCGTGCGTTGCACCGGTAGAAATAAATTCTCAAAGACGGGAGAATCAAATACTTAAAGGCTCCATCAACGATGTTCACTTGTGCACCTATTCACAACAAACATTATCAATCCCAAGACAATGAGCTTAGTCATCACACTAACACGTCACTTCGTGATCCCACATACTTTACAACTGTATAGCCAAGATATGAAAGAATGAAGTTTCTGATACGTACTTTAGGCATAAATGATGTGCCTTCCCATGATATGAAGTTTATACTTATCTTTTAGAACTCTAGCATGACTACAGCCGACAGGGTGAAAAGGTGTGTTGTTCGGAAGTGACAACCCAAACTCTTTCAAATTCCATTTACCTACTAATGGAGATAATTTACCATATGGGTATAGAAAATCACTATGTGAGGTTCAAGCATTTGAACAATCTGCTATTACATCAGCGACATGATCACATGACACAAGTAAATCAATGAAGTTACTTTCAATGTGAACATAAATAAGGCCAGTGCAATTTCTAAAATATTTCAAATATCATCATAGCTTCAATATCCTTCAAATTTGAAAATAGCATTATAGCTTCTCAATTATCATTTCATCAACACTAATCAAGGAAAATAAACAAACCTGAAACCAAATGGGCATTTTATCGAGCAGCTTCTGATCATCACTGTACATGAATATCTGAGAGTGTTATGCGGGCAATAAGAAAAATCCTGGTGATGTTCCGGTCCACTATACTGCTATTCCACAATAAGTGTATTGCGCTAGTAGAACATTGGGCTTCCAGGAAGCATAATTCGAAATAAAGAACCACGGTCTGAAATCTGCACGCGCTACTAACATGTGGGCTTCCAGGAAACATAATTCGAAAAAAGAAGCACAGTCTAAACCTGCACATGTGACGTCCAGCAGGAGGTCAAAGATGATGGGATCTCGCGGCTGATATTATCTTCTTGCGTCTGTGGTGGAAGCTTGGTTGTCTTGGTGATGCTGTCGGCTGGAAATTTGCATAATCCCCCTGCACGAGCTGCTCCATCGAGGAGAGGAGCTAGAGGCACGAGCTGCGCTGGGTACCATGCCACGCGCGCTGTGTCCGAGCGGTGCCGCAGCAACCACGCGACTGCGGGTACATCTCAGGCTGCTGCCGAGACAGAACAGGGGCACCGGGCGGTGGCAATATGGAACCAATAGAACGGCGGAGGGCAGAGGTCCAAGGCGGCGTGTGGACTGGGTGTCGGCAGCGGGAGATGGAGGACGCACGCGGCAATCCTCTGAGTGAAGAGCGAGACGACGTGGATTAAGCGATCCTGAGGGCCTTCTTCCTGGCGGCCTCCTCAAGGCGCACGCGTTGGCCTCGTATTTGCCGGCGGCTTCGAGCGTGGCCTTGGATTTCTCGAGCTCGAGCGAGTCCTTGATGGCTGCAAGACGCGAGCGTAGGCCCTCGTCGGCGGCGGCGCATAGGGGCGCGGCGAGGGCGACTCGGCGAGGACGGACGGCACTGCAGATACAGAGTTGCGTGAGTGGGGCGGAGGTGTTGAGCAGCGTCGGTCGGCCGACGGTCTCTGGAGGAGCGTCATGGGTCACGGCGGAACCTTGCTTTCGATTCGGTAGGAGCGATGATTGATTCGGGAATCGGGGCAGGAGGCCACGTTATCTTGTAGAGGCAGCCGCGAACCAACGTGTCTGGCGTGAACTCTCAATCGTGGTCGTCGCGAACTCTCAATCCTTCTTTGACCGACACGGTTCTATGGTGTACGAAAGCACCAACAAAGCAACGACGACGGACGAAAATCTGATCAGACGGACGAAACTACGGAAACACTTCGTACTTTATTATTAGGTATAGATATAGATTATACATAACACATATGTTTTATTACTACCGTTGAAAAAATTGTTTCTTGTTTTCAAAATAAAAGCTCTAGCACAAACATAGCAATCCATGCCTCCCTCTGCGAAGGGCCATTCTTTTACCTTTATGTTGAGTCAGTTCACCTACTTCTTTCTATCTTAGAAGCAAACACTTGTGTCAACTATGTGCATTGATTCTTACAACTTTACCTATTGCATTCATCATATTACTTTGTATTGACAATTATCCATGAGATATACATGTTGAAAGTTGAAAGCAACTGCCGAAACTTATATCTTCCTTTGTGTTGCTTCAATGCCTTTACTTTGGATCTATTGCTTTATGAGTTAACTCTTATGCAAGACTTATTGATGCTTGTCTTGAAAGTACTATTCATGAAAAGTATTTGCTATATGACTCAGTTGTTTACTCATTGTCTTTACCATTGCTTTGAATCGATGCATTCATCTCATATGCTTTACAATAGTATGATCAAGATTATGTTGGTAGCATGTCACTTCAGAAATTATTCTTTTATCGTTTACCTACTCGAGGACGAGTAGGAACTAAGCTTGGGGATGCTGATACGTCTCCAACGTATCTATAATTTCTGATGTTCCATGGTTGTTTTATGACAATACCTACATGTTTTGTTCACACTTTATGATTATTTTATGCGTTTTACGGAACTGACCTATTGACGAGATGCCGAAGTGCCAGTTGCTGTTTTCTGCTGTTTTTGGTTTCAGAAATCCTACAAAGGAAATATTCTCGGAATCGAACGAAATCAATGCCCAACATCTTATTTTTCCCGGAACCTTCCAGAAAGTCGGAGAGGGACCAGAGGGGTGCCCAGGGGGCCCCACACGTGTGGGCGGCGCGGCCCAAGGGGCGCGCGCCCCCCTAGTGTGAGGAGGCCCCGTGGCCCCTCCGACTCCGCCTCTTCGCCTATAAGAAGCCTCCTGACCTAAAACATCGAGACGGATTGACGAAACACCAGAAAACCTTCCAAAGCCGCCGCCATCGCGAAACTCCAATTTGGGGGACAGAAGTCTCTGTTCCGGCACCCTGCCGGGACGGGGAATTGCCCTCGGAAGCCATCTCCACCGCCATCTTCACTGCCAACGTTGTCTCCATGATGAGGAGGGAGCAGTTCTCCCCCTGGGCTGAGGGCTCTACCGGTAGCTATGTGGTTCATCTCTCTCTCATGTACTTCAATACAATGATCTCATGAATTGCCTTGCATGATTGAGATCCATATGATGAGCTTTGTAATCTAGATGTCATATGCTATTCAAGTGCTTAATTATGTGAACTTTGGGGTTACTGTGACCTCGGTGTAATGGTGACAGTGTGTGCGCCGTGTGTAACTCCCTTATGAATTGTGGTGTGTTAGTATCTCCTATGAATGCTCACGGTGACGGTGTGGGGTGTTTATTAGTACTTGGGAATACGCCTTTGAGGTGTGGTTTTGTACACTTGCCCAATGAATTTGAGTTCTCTATCCAATAAGAGAGTAGTATGATGAAGTGCTTATATTTATATTCAATTATGATTGCAATGTTGAAAGTATCCACTAGTGAAAGTAGGATCCCTAGGCCTTGTTTCCAAACATCGAATCTCCGTTTATTTACTGTTTTGTTGCATGTTTACTCACTGCCATATTTTATTCAGATTGCTATTACCACTCATATACATCCATACTACTTGTATTTCACTATCTCTTCGCCGAACTAGTGCACCTATACATCTGACAAGTGTATTAGGTGTGTTGGGGACACAAGAGACTTCTTGTATCGTGATTGCAGGGTTGCTTGAGAGGGATATCTTTGACCTCTTCCTCCCTGAGTTCGATAAACCTTGGGTGATCCACTTAAGGGAAACTTGCTGCTGTTCTACAAACCTCTGCTCTTGGAGGCCCAACACTGTCTACAGGAATAGAAGCGTGAGTAGACATCAACCTCCATGAGCTTGGCTTCCCTTCTCTTCAAGGCGGCTATTTCTTCCTCATGATCACAACAAGTAGTCTTCTCCTTGCTTATGTGGAGACATTGCACCAAAGACTCTTCTTGCATGCTACTCAAACTCAATAGCTTGGCCTTGGTGGTCTCAAGAGTGGCAATTTCTTCTTCATGGTTTTAACATGAGGTCTTCTCCTTGCACAAACGGTAGTATTCATCCAAGGCTTCTTCTTGAAGAGCATTGACCTCCAAGAGAAGAGCATTGTGCTTCCTCAAGGAAGCAACTTGATCAACAAGATCGTCATGGGAAGAGTTGGGGTCTTCATCATCTTTCTTCTTGTTAGCTTCCTCGAGAGAGAGTATCTTCTTTTTGAGCTCACCCACCAAACCAAGAGTATCTTCTCGATCCTTGGTGAGTTGAGAGACCTTAGCTTTGTTGGTATCTTCAAGGACAATGACACTAGCTTCAAGACACATGCGCAGATTTCGTTCCTCATCAAACTCTTCTTTGAGGGAGGCAATCTCATTTGCAGCTTCCCTTTCCAACCTCTCCTTCTCCTCTATAAGATCTTGTGCCTCTTCAAGCTCTTCTTTGAGAGAGGCAATCTCATTTGCCGCTTCCCTTTCCAACCTCTCCCTTTCCTCTATAAGATCTTGTGCCGCACCAAGTTGGGCTAAGAGAGCCCCAACATGAGTCTTGGTATCCCCTTTCATGTTAGTGAGAAAAGAATCCAAACCCATAATCTCACGTTTAACGGTGAGACTAGTGGCATCATCAATATATAAGGAGTTAGTTGAAGATGATGGTTTGGAAGGGGATTTTACCTCCGTGGATACCTTTGCCATAAGACAACGAGCATTGTTGGTGACGAGGTTCTCATTAGGAGAGTCGAAGAGGGAAATAGAGGGAGTGGAAATGGCGATGGCGGCCACTCCCTCTCCTTCCTTGTTGGAGCGCTTGTTCTCATGTTCTTCATCATCATCGGAGGAGTACTCTTCTCGAATGATGAAGGCTCTAGGCTTCTTGGTGAAGGAGACCATGTCGTCATCGGACTTTGGGGAGAACTTGGAGAATCCTTTTGAGAGTGACTTGAACTTGTCCTTGCGGATAAGCCTTCCACCATGATCTTCTCTTCTCTCAAACATACAATCCGCGACAAAATGATTCTTGTCGCCGCAATTGTAACATGTCCTACCCTGCATGCGCACAGTTGACGTGGGCGTAGTAGCTTCCTTGTGACGGTAAAGCACTCGTCCGTTGGGAACCCCAAGAGGAAGGTATGATGTGTACAGCAGCAAGTTTTCCCTCAGTAAGAAACCAAGGTTTATCGAACCAGTAGGAGCCAAGAAGCACGTTGAAGGTTGATGGCGGCGGAGTGTAGTGCGGCGCAACACCAGGGATTCCGGCGCCAACGTGGAACCTGCACAACACAATCCAAGTACTTTTCCCCAACTTAACAGTGAGGTTGTCAATCTCACCGGCTTGCTGTAACAAAGGATTAGATGTATAGTGTGGAAGATGATGTTTGCAGAAAACAATATAAAAAGTATTGGAGTAATTGTATTCGATGTAAAAGAATGGACCGGGGTCCACAGTTCACTAGAGGTGTCTCTCCCATAAGAAATAGCATACTGGGTAAACAAATTACAGTTGGGCAATTGACAAATAAAGAGAGCATAACAATGCACATACATGTTATGATGAGTAGTGTGAGATTAAATTGGGCATTACGACAAAGTACATAGACCGCTATCCAGCATGCATCTATGCCTAAAAATTCCACCTTCAGGTTATCATCCGAACCCCCTCCAGTATTAAGTTGCAAACAACAGACAATTGCATTAAGTATGGTGCGTAATGTAATCAACAAATACATCCTTAGATATAGAATTGATGTTTTATCCCTAGTGGCAACAGCACATCCACAACCTTAGAGGTTGCTGTCACTCCCCCAGATTTAATGGAGGCATGAACCCACTATCGAGCATAAGTACTCCCTCTTGGAGTTACAAGCAATGACTTGGCCAGAGCCTCTACTAGCAATGGAGAGCATGCAAGATCATAAACAACACATAGATAGATTGATAATCAACATAGCATAGTATTCATTATTCATCGGATCCCAACAAACGCACATGTAGCTTTACATATAGATGATCTTGATCATGTTAGGCAGCTCACAAGATCAGACAATGATAGCACAATGGGGAGAAGACGACCATCTAGCTACTGCTATGGACCCATAGTCCAGGGGTGAACTACTCACACATCAATCCGGAGGCGACCATGGCGGTGTAGAGTCCTCCGGGAGATGATTCCCCTCTCCGGCAGGGTGCCGGAGGCGATGTCCTGAATCCCCCGAGATGGGATTGGCGGCGGCGGCGTCTCTGGAAGGTTTTCCGTATCGTGGCTCTCGGTACTGGGGCTATCTTCGACGAAGGATTAAGTAGGCGGAGAGGTAGTGTAACATCCCAAATTTTAAATAAAAGAAGAAGAACATTTCCAAGTATCCAAATTTTTGAACCAACAAAAACTTTTATTTGCATATAGTACCCTGCATAGGACTTGTGCATCTTGAGTGCTATGCCATGATGTTTGTTACTTTGTGTTTGTGATGAACTCTAAAACCCTAGAGTGATCAAGTGATCCTCATAAATTAAATATCTCAAAAAGAGAAAGAAATCAAATATCACAAAAACCCTAAAAACCATAATATGAGGTCTATGTCATCTTTGTAAATTTGATCTTAGACCCTTTTGATCTTCACCAATAATTGTGTTATGTTATTAAAGAGTGAATACAACTTTGAGAATCAAAGATTTACTTTTCAAACCATTTTCAAAATTGAAAACATGATCACATATGATATTGGTCACTTCTGACTTTTATAGTCCGGTACCTACTTTGAGCCTCTCTAATCCAATTTTTCCAAACCAAACAAATCCAACTCTTGACATGTCATCCAAGTACTCAACAAGGTGAACAACTTCTGTAAAGATCATCACCCCAAATTCATCAAGGATCAAGAGATAGAAGCATGCCAAGATGAGACTTTGAAACATTTGGAAGATCATCAATTTTCGAAATGTGATCAAACCAGGCCACCACTTGCTCACTACTTGACCTAGCTTTGACCACAAGACCTAACCCTACCCAGCCCATGCCTTGGCACCCCCTGGACACGACCAAACATGGCTTAGCCATGGCCATGCCGGCCACGTCGCCCACGACACGCCTCCCTCTCTTTCTCTTCACCGTCGCCACGGCCATCATGTCCAACGCGTCGCCCATGATCCCAGGAGATCGCCTGTACCCGCCGTTGGTCGAGGAGACGCCGACAAGCCCCGGACGACGCGCGCCCAGGACGCCCCAGGTACGCCGCCAACGGCATGGCGACGTCACCCAGTGCACGGACGCGCGCGACACGGGCACGCGTCGATCGACGTACCTCGCCGTACCCCGACCACCTCCGCTCGCCACGGTACTTGCGTAGCCACGCGGAGCTCGCCGGACACGCTCGCGTCACCCCCTAGCGTCTACCGCCGCCGGAGAGGAAGCTTCCTTCCGCCACGGCCGCGGCAGTACACGGACGCGCCCGACCATCGTACGCCCCCATTTGCCGCGCCGTTGACGCTCGCAGTACCGCCTTGACGTGGTGAACACGACCCCGTCGTCGCTTAGCCCTCTAGCTCACCGGAGACGCCGCGCCCTTGTCGACTTGCCGCAGCACCCACGGCACCTCACGCGCCTATAAAAGGAGGCCTTCCCTCGACATTCTGAGCACACCACCATGACCACCACTCACCACCGCTTCGCCCAGCACCAGTAGCCACCTCGATTGACGCCGGAGCAAGCCCAATTGGAGGATCGGAGCCGCCAGTACCCGGAGGTCGCCGCCATCGATTGGAGCCGCCCCTGACGACGCCGCTGCTACAGGCTGCCTCGCCGTCGTCTACAACCTCGTCGAGCACACTGCCAAACCCTAGCTGGAGCCGCGGTAAGCCCCCGACCCCCTAGCACCGCCGTGCCCGTGAACCCAGCTCGCCGGAGATGACGATGGCCCAGTGCCGTCCGATCTCGTTCTAATCCAACGATCCACGTTAAAACATACCGTTTCGGCTATTATAAGTCGCTGACGGGTGGAGCCCCCTGCCAGGCGGCCCGCGCGTGCACAGATGCGTGGTGGGCTGGCCTTGGGCCGTTTTCAAACGTTTCGGCCCAGTTAGCTTTCCCGCGTAGCCCAGTAATTCAAATTCGATTTATCCAAATCCATTTAATTTCAATACTGGTCTCAACTTTGAAAATCAATAGAATCTGTTTGGCTTGGCCAAATTTAACAAACTTCATATTGTTAGAAAGCTAAGGAAAAGTTCTACAATTTGCCACTGGTCTCACCTTGAGATCTATTGTAGAATTAATGTGACAAAAAGATCAAGCCAGAGACTTTTGCACATTCAATTAATTCTTAAAAATTAACCAAAATAGATATTAAGTTAATTCCAACTCCTATAGCTCACATTTCACTTCCACTAATTGTTTCTGCAAGAAAATGGTGTGGTCACTTTGCATGATCATACCCTAGTTTAGTTAATGGACAATATGGCTAGTTTATTAAGTGATATTGTCCAAAACTATTATGTAAATCTTGTGAAGTATTTTTACTTCATTTAAATCTTTGTCTCAAAGGAATTCATGTGATGTTTGGACCCCTGGTCCCAACTCTCTTATATGACTTACTTGAGATTTAAATCAAATGTAGTGTTATTCAAATAGTATGAGGTGATCCACCTCATTTAAATCATTTTCTTCAATAATGATGATGAATGGTTGACTTGGGTCAACATAGCATTCATGTATTGCTATTGAGAAATTAAATCTTAAGAAGATTTCAATGAGAGGAATTTATTCCCCAAACACCATATGAACTTTACTTGTCACCTATGAATGATAGGAAATCATTTTCCCCAAGTCACCCACCAATACCCTTACTTATTTTATGTGTGTGCTTAGTATAGTTTGTGTGAAGTAATAATGTGTGTAAAATAGCCTTTGAGCTTGTTTGGTGATTATACTTTGTATTCCAATTTAGACGCTAGTACCGGAGACTATCAAGAGGAAGGAGAATTCTACTCTGAAGAAGAAGGAGAAAACCTAGAGAACTACCAAGGCAAGATAATACTCTTGCAAAGTGCAAAGCTCTCCTTGAGCAAGGCACCATGATTCTTACCTTACTTTATACAAGCCTATCTTATGTGTACACCATACAAGTCATACTTGTTGTGTTTTTCAATGATGAACTAAAAGTGGTATAGAGAACAAGACTACTAGATGAGTAGAGATAGCAAAGCAAAGTAGCACCCCTCAAGATTAGTGCTAGTGCTAAAGTACTAAAATTTGACTACATTAGATGGGAGCATGTGAATGGTTGAATTTGAAACCTTGGAATGATGAAGCTTTCCATTGAAGAGTTTGAAGTTGATTTGTGAACAAGAGAGGATGGTGATTTTTTTTTTTTTTGATAAAAACCTGATGTTGGTTTGAATGCGATACCTTTCCAATTCTTGAGTACCCCCACAATACCTGATTATGGGTAGGGCTTAACTGGAAGTTTATAGATTTTAGTATGAGTTCCCTCTAAACACACATCATAGGGGTTATGCCGAGGCTGCCTCCGTTGTTGAGAAAGGATGTGAATTGAGGTGAAATTGTACGGCCAAGCCCTGTGCAGTTCCCAGGTTAACAGTTGGTTTTCACTAGGAGGCCAAGCTCATGGGGAGAGGTGCTCATACTAGGATATGTAAGTGAAAGGTTATGGTTGATGATCCGCGTACTGTGTTACGGTGACTCGGAGTTATTCCGACGGATGAAATCAAATGTTGTGGCACAAGTGTGCAACCTCTGCAGAGTGTAAATCTATTCGAATAGCCGTGTCCACGGTTACGGACGGTTGGAAGGGCCATACAGTTTCCGGTGTCAGATTTTTTTTGAAAGCTTTAGTAAATATGAATGGTGACTTGGTGACTCTTTGGGTTTTGAACCAATGATGTGGGAATGACACTAATGTTCCCACCTAAGTTAGTTAGTACATGATCCAAGCTTGTGAACTAAAATTTGGCTTATGCAAGTTAAATTAGAGCTTAGTTTCTCTTATGGGCATTTTACAATAGTATTAGTTTGCAAGTACTTGAGGTACTTACGGCTTTGTCCCTGGCTATTCAAATGGCCAGAGTACGAGGAGGAACAGAACTATCACGAGGATGACCAGCAGGACGCCTACAACAACTAGGGGTTTCTGACGTCAAATGCTGGCCTGTGGACTAGAGAGTCCCGTTACTATTACGCTTCCGCTATGTATGAACTTGTGTATGTTGTTGATTGAAGGATCAACTATTTGTGTAAGATGAATCATGTGATTCAAGATTGTATGACATTATTGTAATGTCCCAGGTTTAGAGACGATCGAGGGGTAGATTTTAGAATGGGATGTGCATTGCATAGTAAATTCTGGGGAAATTTCGCGCTTTTAAACAAAAACTGCATCGAAGGGGGACAAGTTTCTCTCTCGACACCTTACAGGGTTAGGGTTTCGAGAGTGCGACAAACTTGTAACTCACCTAATTAAATTAGGGTTTTGAGAAGAGAGAAGAGTATTGCATTACAACTTAAGTTGCAGGATTGAATTCAAACACAAGAACTTTTGAATTTCAAATTTAAACATAATATGAATATCTCATAATTCAAAATTGAGGTAATTCATTAAACAAATATGAATAATCAAAGAATATAAACATTGCATTTATTTAGTAAAGCTCATTAAGGAAACTTTGAGCTTTATTAATAATCACACAAGATACATTGTTTTTACAAAATCCAGAATTGAAATATAAAATATTACAACACATTACAAGAATTGAATAAATAGAAAATAGAAAAGGAAAATTACAAAGATATTGTAAATGGCTAAACTAGATAAGAAAATCTTCATGATTTTCTTGGACATCACTTGATTGAACTTCTGGATCATTTCCTTAAACCTGTATAGCAAGACAACAAAGACAAGAAAATAGGGATTATGCCAAGTGGTAAAACCACTTGGTAGGTTAGCAAATATGATCAAATTGAGAGGATAACCCAAACACTGCCGGGGTGTCAAGCCAAAGGACCAAGTCCCAACCTATGAAGCACACAGGCAGCTCACAGGGATAGCTGCATGCCTCACAACACACACAGACCAGGGGAGAGTCACCTAAGTGACATGGTTGTGCTGTCGACCAATGAAGCAGGGAACTGGATGGTATAAAAGCTTTTCCACCAGCAAACCCTAGCTGCTCATCGGCAGAATCTCCAAAGGGTAAGAACTAGCAAGAACAGCTCAAGAACACCAAGAACAGGTGAACAGCCAGAGCTGTCTCACCTATTCCCCATCACCAGAAATCAACCAAGCATCACCAGCCAGTCAGGAGGAGCAGGGCAGGCATAAGATCATCACAGAAGCAAACCCTCTACACCAACAACCTTTCTAGGAGCTGGAGAAAGGTATACACAGATAATCATGAGCAAGCCACAGTTTTGCTCATATCATAAGCACATGCATAAATCACAGCAACAGAAGAGGGTAGAAACCCTGTTTGTCTCATCATCTGGCTACCAAGCCATGTGGTGCAAGCAAAAAGAATGAACAGCCAGAAGGAAATCATCCAGGGAACACTGGATGTGTCAGCACAGTGAGACAACCAGAGAAATCCAACATGGATTTAGTCCTTATCTAGCCACACAGATTCACTTAGCACCCTATAGCTAGCTACACCATCAGAATATAGACATTTATATGTCTACCTTCATTTCAACATCAAATATACTGAAAGCCCATGATAGACTACCAGTAATATTGCTCAACAGCATTCATAAGAGGTAGGAGCAACCTTTACTAGCACACCAAGTAGTGCTAGGGTCACCACAACTACCTAGCCACACAGAAAAGCCACAAGAGAGGCATATCATCACTCCAAGGGAGTTCATGCATCACAGGAGGTGCCAACACATGTTGGTTTCCATCCATATAGTGCATAGGATGCACCCAATCACTACTGCATCTGGTAGATCATGTCGGTTGTCAGGAAAAGGAAGCCAAGCTTCACTGACAAGCATAAATAAATAAAACAACACACACAGAGGCATCCAGAGTATCAAATCCTTTAATCAACCACCAGTATTGCTTTCACAAGCAACAGCAACCACCAGTATTTGGTGTGGAGCTAGATCCTCAAGTAACAACAGCAATGGAAATGAATTCATATAAAGTGATAAGCCAACAGTAAGTCCTGGTGATCATAGGATCATCCAAAGCCACAAATTAACCAACCATTGCATCACAGATAATCAAATATATGAAATATAAATTGTATGCAGAAGCACACTAGCAAGGAATGAAGTCTGTTTAGCCAACAAATATGCTTAATAGAACATTCCTATGAATCACAACTCAATGAGCATCACACAAGCAGTACTGCACTTGCATAATGCAAGGATCATGCATAATAATCAAGTCAAGGCCAAGATTTTTGCACACACGTAATACCTAGTGGCCATAATCATATCCTGAGCAAGCGTAAGGCCATGAACATCAATGGATGCTCATGAGCAATTACAGGAGGGCCACAGCAGGGACACAAAGATGAACAAGTAGTTAGGAAGCACAAAAGCATGCACCGATAATCAAGTAGAGCAAGACAAGCTAGAACACAGAGATAGCAGTAGCACATAGCAAAGCATACGCATGTGGCGTAGCAACTAGCACAACAAGGTAGAGGCCAAGGCAACCGAGAGGAAGAAGAGGAGGTAGAGAAGACAGGAGAGAAGGAGGCACACACACTGAGCAGAGCACCGCAGCGTGCCCATGGCGGCACGGCGGCACGAGTCTAACACAAGAGCCGCCAGCCGCAGCCAGCCGGCGTCGCCGCGGCGCAAACGCCCAGCACCACCACGGCGAGGCACACGGCCACGTCGCGGCGCGGCGTCTGGATCATCGACGGGCGATGAATCGCCTGGAATCGCCACGGCCGTGTCGCAGATGCGTTGGGGGCGAAGCGAGCAAGCAGCGCAGCACGAATCGCCGCGGTGGATCTGAATCGCCGTCGAATGGCGGTTCAGATGCGCCACACCTCGCCGGCGGCAACGGCTGGAGATGGCTGGAATAAATCGAAGAAGACGGCGGCGACATGCGTCGCCAGAGCTCAGGGATTAGGGTTCGCGGGGGAGAGAGAAGGGAAGTGAGGACGACCGAGTGGGCCGGACCAGGCCAACTGGGTTGAGCCCAACCCACTCGGGTTCACCCTGACAGATGGGCCCGAGGGCAATTTGGGCATTTCCAAAATACCATTTAAGTAAGAATTTCAAAGAATTTCATAAAATAGAATATAGCTCTAAAAAAATAATTAAAAATATGAAAATCAATCAGCATAAAATTATCTATCCAAATAAAATATCAAAGAGGATTTTTGAAGATAATTATGAATAAGTCTTATTTGTTGATTTAAATAATAATTCAAATCACACATATTATTTTCAATAAAGAAAATAAGTCCATTAATGTAATTGGACTATAAAAACACCTTGACAATATTTCAAGGTTGTATTTACCCTAAATAGAGAATCTCCAAATTATTCTTAGTATTAACCTCTTACATGAAATAATAAAACATCGGAAGGGGGGAACAAACCCTAAAAATGGAATCATGCATAAAATTGCTTCTTTAACCATTGCCCTTATCGGACAATGATGCTATTTTTCAGAACAAGAGGACAAGGGTCAGTCCATACCTTCCAACTGCAAAACTTTGCAGTGTTCAGGCAAGTTCATCACTTGCTCATGTCATTTGAGTATTTTTATCAAATTACTTGCAAAGTATTATGGTTATCACTATTGCACAAAAATCAAACCCACTACTTTCATAACTATGAATATGACTATGTGGTGGGCAATGGAACCATGGATTGTGTTGATATGGTGGAGGTTCCATTGCACGGGCTTATATCCATCTAGGATTAAACAACAAATGTCGCCAGTGATTCTTGTGCCGTAATATCCGTGTTAACCATAAGATCCGGAGTGGGACGGAGTAGTCAAAAGTGTTTCCACCTCTCGTTCATCAACGGATGCGCTTTACCGTAGACACTTGTATCTGTCAGGGCAAGCGGTGGGCTGGGGAAGCCTAAAGTCCCCACGGCATAGTCCGTAGACACTTGTCGCTCGAAGTGCAAGCGGTGGACTGGGGAAGCCTAAAGTCCCCACGGTATTGCGGTCTATGATGGGTTGCAGCTACCGGCGAAGGAGTTTGGTTAACGAGTCCCAAACTGTTGTCGTGGTCGGGGTCCATCCTTAAGTGGTATAAGAGGACCGACGAGGACCCAGGGTCGGGGTATGCAACAAAGGGTGGGTGTTCGAGGTAGCGGAGGAACATGATTGGCTAGACCTTTTACCGGGCCTCACACCTAAGGAAGTGTGGACGGGAAAGCTGCCCGGTTGGCACCAAGGTTAAGATCTCTTATGGGTAAAGCAACACACCTCTGCAGAGTGTAACAAACTGTGACCTGTCACTCCCTGTTCCGGGATTGAGGAACTGCGAACGCGGCCGGAAAGGAGCTCCATGAAGTTCTAGTAAACCGGTGAAGGCTGACGGACATAGCTCTTTGAAATAAAAGCAATCTCTTGGAGAAATGTTTATCAAAACTTGCATGGGTATTAGACTTTCTGGTCTAATATCGTAGCTAGTGCATTAAACACCTCTTATCTATAATGAACTTGTTGAGTACGCTCGTACTCATACCACTCTTAAACCCCATGCTTAGATTGTCTGAACCGTCTGGAGGAGGAGGACTGCGACAGCAATGATGGAGCCGAGATCATCGGCTACGAGGAACCAGACCTCTCAGGAGGTGTTGAAGGTGTAGACTACATCATAGTCTACGGATCCGGGGAGGCTGCCGGAGGAGAACAAGCCTAAGGATATCAGGAGGAGTAGTAGTAGCCGAGCAGCACAAACTCTTACTACAGAGCTGCTCGATTAAATAAATGTTTAGTATTATGAGACAATGGTATTGTAAGTTAAGTTGGGTTCGCCTCGAACCCAGGAGTTATCCTCTTAGGACCCAAGAGGAGCTCCGAGACGACTTGTGTATGATGATTGTAATAATATGTGAATGAGTTATGGACCTTGCTATGTTCTGTTGTACTACTCTGAGGGATGTAATATTTGCGGAATGGTACTTCGCGAATGTTATATCAACGACTGGCATACTACAACATGCAGTGGTATGCAGGGTCACCACAGTTGGTATCAGAGCAAAAGCTTTGACCTTAGGTTGGAACCTAGTAAATGGGACTAAAAGTTAGGAGTCAAATAGGATTAGTAAAGAATTCTCTAAAAATATGGTGTATATTCAATTGAGAATACAACAACCATATCTTTTAGTGCGATAATTCTTTATTATCTCTATTATGATGCATTATTACTAATCTTATAATCTTTCTATTTCTACAGCCAACATGGCAAGTTCACGACCGGGAAGAAACGTGAAAGTTATGGATTCCACACTGAACGAGTACAAAGGAGGACTTGCTGATATCCTACGAGCCATGTTGCTGGAATTTGGGTGTGATCCCGCATTCCAAAGAAAGAAGTACATGTTCTATGATGGACCGGTGTTAGCCAAGTGCAGAGTAGGACTGCGACTTCCCGAATCTTTGGGAATGAGCGTAGTCATGCCAGCTGGAGAAGCGAGGACAACCAATACAGCTTACCATATAGCTGTTATGAGAGCCATAACCGACATACGGGAACATAAGACAAATGAGCTTATGGATTCCGAGTTTTCCCATATTCCCCATAATCAGGAGGAAGAAGATCCCTTGCTCAACCACTACAAATACGCCAAACGCAAACCCATAGCAGCGGCAAAATATATGGATAATAGCCGTAACTTCATATCATTACTCTTTCAGCTGAATCATCATCTGATAGGAGCTATTGATACGATGCTAGAAGAATTTACCGAACCCAAGGAGGAGAGTAGGGGGAAAGAACCTATGGAGAATGTAGTGCACACACCAGTTTATTCAGCTGGTGACTACATCAGTTTTGATCCACTTACACGTGAACCTACACCTGCTACACCTGGGAACTACCTGAATAGTTCCTATGGGGGATACGAAGGCGGAGCGGAATCTGGAAACAATCAGCGTTCCGAGACTCCGATCGAGAATTCTAGGGGTTGGCGTTGGGGTAATGATACTGGAACCCATAGTACTACTGAGTACTATGATGGAGAGATGAACGATGATGCAACAACCCAGAACCAGAGCTATCCTAGTAATGAAGGAGTGGATGGAGGATATCCGACACAGGTTGAGTCGGGTATGGGTTTTGGTAACCCTTATGGTGGGGCTACAGGAGAGTACACCCGATGGGTGGACTATGATGCACTCAACGATCAGTTTGTGAATACTGATTTCTCCTTAGGGTCATCATCGGATTCGGACTACAAGCCAACGGGGAGACCTTATGTTCCAGGGTCTATCAGGAGGACGACACGTTCGACCGGATGGAAGCCTGGAATGTATCGGGAGTGAAGACCGATTAGAAGTCCACCAAGGGAGGCGTGGCTATAATAAACAAGTACCACGTGTATTATAGTTTGTAATATTTGTATAATTTGTACATATACTTTAATAAGTGAGTTTGCATACTCACATCGACTTGAGTATTGTAATAAGACCACTTATGTATGTATATACAAGGTATATGTTTTGTATGATTTGGTTTTGCTTCTTGATTTCCATTGCGTGATTAGTTATGTGCACAATGTTGAGCTCAGAAAACTTGCGCATGGAGTAATTATGAGTATCATCTTGTGTTGCAGAACTAGGGGGATTATGTCGGGAACGATAGTAGTAACCCATGCCAAACAAAAACAAGTCATAATGATCAATAAGTGCGCGTTTGACGCGGACCTGTTCATTTTACCGATGAAGGACATTGATGTCATTCTTGGTATGAACTGGTTAGAAGCTAATGGAGCATTGATCGACTGTGTAAACAAGACGGTGTCACTAAAAAGTCCCGATGGAAGTAGAATGATCTACCAAGGCGACAAACATACACAGATTGAAGTGGAGCTGCAGCTGAATAGCATGAAAGAGGTGAAGTTAGAAGATATACCTGTAGTAAATGAATTCCAGGATGTGTTTCCTGCGGAATTACCTGGTATGCCACCAGATAGGGAGATAGAATTCACTATCGACCTAATCCCAGGAACAGCTCCGATTGCTAAAGCACCATATAAAATGGGGCCTAAGGAACTGAAGGAACTTAAGGAGCAATTGGATGACTTGGAACAAAAGGGATTCATTCAGGAGAGTGTTTCACCATGGGGATCACCTGTGATCTTCGTGGATAAAAGGGATGGAGGAAGAAGGATGTGCGGAGACTACAGAAATCTGAACAACGTCACAATCAAGAACAAGTATCCACTTCCAAGAATACAAGATCTATTTGATCAGGTTAGAGGAGCGGGAGTCTTTTCCAAGATTGATCTGAGATCGGGTTATCACCAGATAAAGATCAAGAAGGAGGACGTTCCGAAAACTGCCTTTGTCTCAAGGTATGGACACCATGAATACCTTGTAGTACCTTTTGGATTAACCAATGCCCCAGCAATATTCATGAATCTCATGAATAAGATCTTCATGCCATATCTTGACAAGTTTGTCATCGTATTCATCGATGATATCTTGATATATTCCAAGAACAAGGCGGAACATGCCGAACATTTGAGGTTAGTGTTGCAAACACTAAGGGAACACCAACTTTATGCCAAACTCAGTAAGTGTGAATTTTGGCTAGGTCAAGTGGAATTTCTTGGTCATGTCATTAGTAAAGATGGAATCGCTGTCAACCCGAGCAAGGTAGCAGCAGTTTTAGAATGGGAAGCACCCAAGACTGTCAAGGAGATCCGAGGATTCCTTGGAATGGCAGGCTACTATCGGAGATTCATTGAAGGATTCTCAAAGATAGCAGGACCTATGACAAAGTTGCTAAGGAAGAACACACCATTCGTGTGGTCAGAGGAGTGTGAGAGGAGTTTTCAAACTCTGAAGGATAAACTCACCACGGCACCGGTGTTAGCAGTTCCTGAAGTCGGCAAGGACTACACCGTGTACTGTGACGCATCCAAACATGGATTGGGTTGCGTACTCATGCAAGATCGGAAAGTGATATCTTATGGATCGAGGCAACTCAGACCTCATGAAGTGAACTATCCAACACATGACTTAGAATTAGCAGCGGTCGTATTTGCACTTAAAACATGGAGACATTTTCTCTATGGAGCTAAGTGTGAGCTTTATACAGACCATAAAAGCCTCAAATATTTCTTCACTCAGAAGGAACTCAACATGAGGCAGAAAAGATGGCTAGAATTGATCAAGGATTATGACCTGACAATCAATTACACACCAGGGAAGGCTAATGTAGTAGCAGATGCCCTGAGTAGGAAGAGTACCGGAGGAGTGGAACAAGAAATATCACCGGAGTTGAGAAAGGAAATAAGTCAAGCCCAAATACAACTTTGGGAGAAGGAAGCCCATGAAGGATTATCGGCATTACAAGTAGCCGATGAGTTGAATGTCAATCTGAAGAATGAGATAATGATGGGTCAGCTGGACGATCCATTCATTGTAGAAGAGATGAGGAGAATAGATGAGGGAAGACCATCAGAATTTCACCGTGGAGAATCTGGATCTTTGTGGTTCCAAAAGAGGATTTGTGTTCCGGATATTGCTGAAATCAAGGAAGTAATACTCCGGGAAGCTCATCAAACACCATATTCAATACATCCGGGAAGTACAAAGATGTACATGGACTTAAAGGAACTATTCTGGTGGAATAACATGAAGAGGGAGATAGCGCAATATGTGGCAGAATGCCATACCTGCCAGCGAGTGAAAGCAGAACACCAGAGTCCGGCAGGGAAGTTACAACCTTTACCTATTCCAGAGTGGAAATGGGAGGAGATAGGGATGGATTTCATCACCGGACTACCCATGACTAATAAAAAGAAGGACATGATATGGGTAATCGTGGACCGGTTGACGAAAAGTGCACACTTCTTAGCGGTAAACCAGCAGGATAAAGGAGAGAAACTTATCGATCTTTACATCAAAGAGATCGTAAGTAAGCATGGAGTGCCAAAGAAGATCGTATCGGATCGAGGATCCGTGTTCACATCAGCATTCTGGAAGCAACTTCACGAAGCTTTAGGATCCAAGTTGGATTATAGTACCGCGTATCACCCACAAACAGGCGGACAAACCGAGAGAACCAATCAGATCTTAGAAGATATGCTCAGGGCTTGTGCCCTAGACTTCGGAGGATCATGGGAGGAGCATCTACCTTTAGCAGAGTTTTCATACAACAATAGTTACCAAAGCAGCATCAAGATGGCACCATTTGAAGCTCTGTATGGGAGGAAGTGTAGATCACCAATATGTTGGTATGAAGCCGGAGCAAGCAAAGAGTTCAACCCTGATTATGTCAAGGAAAAACAACAAATCATTGACATTATCAGAGACAGGCTCAAGATAGCCCAGAGTCGGCAAAAGAGTTATGCCGATCAGAAGAGAAGGACATGGGAGCCACAAGTTGGAGACATGGTTTATCTTAAGGTAAGCCCGATGAAAGGACATCAGAGATTTGGAGTTAAAGGAAAACTCAGTCCTAGATATATAGGACCTTTCAAAATACTGAGTCAGAACCGAGGTTTAGCCTTTGAATTGGATTTACCCGGAAGACTAGATCAAGTTCACAATGTATTCCATGTTTCACAACTTCGGAAATGTTTGAAGACCCCAGATGAACCAATATCACATGACGAGCTCGAGTTACAACCAGACTTGACATATATCGAGAAGCCAGCCAAGATTCTCGAGGAGAGCTGGAAACAACTCAGAAACAAGGCGATTAAGTATTGCAAGATACAATGGAAGCATCATCCCGAGAGGGAAGCCACCTGGGAAAAAGAGGAAGACCTAAGGAAAACATACCCCGAGCTGTTCAGGTATTACAACCACAACTTCGGGACGAAGTTTTCTTTAAGGGGGAAAGGCTGTAATGTCCCAGGTTTAGAGACGATCGAGGGGTAGATTTTAGAATGGGATGTGCATTGCATAGTAAATTCTGGGGAAATTTCGCGCTTTTAAACAAAAACTGCATCGAAGGGGGACAAGTTTCTCTCTCGACACCTTACAGGGTTAGGGTTTCGAGAGTGCGACAAACTTGTAACTCACCTAATTAAATTAGGGTTTTGAGAAGAGAGAAGAGTATTGCATTACAACTTAAGTTGCAGGATTGAATTCAAACACAAGAACTTTTGAATTTCAAATTTAAACATAATATGAATATCTCATAATTCAAAATTGAGGTAATTCATTAAACAAATATGAATAATCAAAGAATATAAACATTGCATTTATTTAGTAAACCTCATTAAGGAAACTTTGAGCTTTATTAATAATCACACAAGATACATTGTTTTTACAAAATCCAGAATTGAAATATAAAATATTACAACACATTACAAGAATTGAATAAATAGAAAATAGAAAAGGAAAATTACAAAGATATTGTAAATGGCTAAACTAGATAAGAAAATCTTCATGATTTTCTTGGACATCACTTGATTGAACTTCTTGATCATTTCCTTAAACCTGTATAGCAAGACAACAAAGACAAGAAAATAGGGATTATGCCAAGTGGTAAAACCACTTGGCAGGTTAGCAAATATGATCAAATTGAGAGGATAACCCAAACACTGCCGGGGTGTCAAGCCAAAGGACCAAGTCCCAACCTATGAAGCACACAGGCAGCTCACAGGGATAGCTGCATGCCTCACAACACACACAGACCAGGGGAGAGTCACCTAAGTGACATGGTTGTGCTGTCGACCAATGAAGCAGGGAACTGGATGGTATAAAAGCTTTTCCACCAGCAAACCCTAGCTGCTCATCGGCAGAATCTCCAAAGGGTAAGAACTAGCAAGAACAGCTCAAGAACACCAAGAACAGGTGAACAGCCAGAGCTGTCTCACCTATTCCCCATCACCAGAAATCAACCAAGCATCACCAACACCAGAGGAGCAAAGGCATAAGATCATCACAGAAGCAAACCCTCTACACCAACAACCTTTCTAGGAGCTGGAGAAAGGTATACACAGATAATCATGAGCAAGCCACAGTTTTGCTCATATCATAAGCACATGCATAAATCACAGCAACAGAAGAGGGTAGAAACCCTGTTTGTCTCATCATCTGGCTACCAAGCCATGTGGTGCAAGCAAAAAGAATGAACAGCCAGAAGGAAATCATCCAGGGAACACTGGATGTGTCAGCACAGTGAGACAACCAGAGAAATCCAACATGGATTTAGTCCTTATCTAGCCACACAGATTCACTTAGCACCCTATAGCTAGCTACACCATCAGAATATAGACATTTATATGTCTACCTTCATTTCAACATCAAATATACTGAAAGCCCATGATAGACTACCAGTAATATTGCTCAACAGCATTCATAAGAGGTAGGAGCAACCTTTACTAGCACACCAAGTAGTGCTAGGGTCACCACAACTACCTAGCCACACAGAAAAGCCACAAGAGAGGCATATCATCACTCCAAGGGAGTTCATGCATCACAGGAGGTGCCAACACATGTTGGTTTCCATCCATATAGTGCATAGGATGCACCCAATCACTACTGCATCTGGTAGATCATGTCGGTTGTCAGGAAAAGGAAGCCAAGCTTCACTGACAAGCATAAATAAATAAAACAACACACACAGAGGCATCCAGAGTATCAAATCCTTTAATCAACCACCAGTATTGCTTTCACAAGCAACAGCAACCACCAGTATTTGGTGTGGAGCTAGATCCTCAAGTAACAACAGCAATGGAAATGAATTCATATAAAGTGATAAGCCAACAGTAAGTCCTGGTGATCATAGGATCATCCAAAGCCACAAATTAACCAACCATTGCATCACAGATAATCAAATATATGAAATATAAATTGTATGCAGAAGCACACTAGCAAGGAATGAAGCTGTCTAGCCAACAGTCATGCTTAATAGAACATTCCTATGAATCACAACTCAATGAGCATCACACAGTGGTACTGGCACTTGCATAATGCAAGGATCATGCATAATAATCAAGTCAAGGCCAAGATTTTTGCACACACAGAATACCTAGTGGCCATAATCATATCTGGAGCAAGCCAGAAGGCCATGAACATCAATGGATGCTCATGAGCAATTACAGGAGGGCCACAGCAGGGACACAGCATGAACAGAAGTAGTTAGGAAGCACAAAAGCATGCACTGATAATCAAGTAGAGCAGCACAAGCTAGAACACAGACATAGCAGTAGCACATAGCAGCATACGCATGTAGGCAGTAGCAACTAGCACAACAAGGTAGAGGCCAAGGCAACCAGAGGAAGAAGAGGAGGTAGAGAAGACAGGAGAGAAGGAGGCACACACACCTGGAGCAGAGCACCGCAGCGTGCCCATGGCGGCACGGCGGCACGAGTCTAACACGGCAGCGCCAGGCCGCAGCCAGGCCGGGCGTCGCCGGGCGCAAACGCCCCAGCACCACCACGGCGAGGCACACGGCCACGTCGCGGCGCGGCGTCTGGATCATCGACGGGCGATGAATCGCCTGGAATCGCCACGGCCGTGTCGCAGATGCGTTGGGGGCGAAGCGAGCAAGCAGCGCAGCACGAATCGCCGCGGTGGATCTGAATCGCCGTCGAATGGCGGTTCAGATGCGCCACACCTCGCCGGCGGCAACGGCCGGAGATGGCTGGAATAAATCGAAGAAGACGGCGGCGACATGCGTCGCCAGAGCTCAGGGATTAGGGTTCGCGGGGGAGAGAGAAGGGAAGTGAGGACGACCGAGTGGGCCGGACCAGGCCAACTGGGTTGAGCCCAACCCACTCGGGTTCACCCTGACAGATGGGCCCGAGGGCAATTTGGGCATTTCCAAAATACCATTTAAGTAAGAATTTCAAAGAATTTCATAAAATAGAATATAGCTCTAAAAAAATAATTAAAAATATGAAAATCAATCAGCATAAAATTCTCTATCCAAATAAAATATCAAAGAGGATTTTTGAAGATAATTATGAATAAGTCTTATTTGTTGATTTAAATAATAATTCAAATCACACATATTATTTTCAATAAAGAAAATAAGTCCATTAATGTAATTGGACTATAAAAACACCTTGACAATATTTCAAGGTTGTATTTACCCTAAATAGATAATCTCCAAATTATTCTTAGTATTAACCTCTTACATGAAATAATAAAACATCGGAAGGGGGGAACAAACCCTAAAAATGGAATCATGCATAAAATTGCTTCTTTAACCATTGCCCTTATCGGACAATGATGCTATTTTTCAGAACAAGAGGACAAGGGTCAGTCCATACCTTCCAACTGCAAAACTTTGCAGTGTTCAGGCAAGTTCATCACTTGCTCATGTCATTTGAGTATTTTTATCAAATTACTTGCAAAGTATTATGGTTATCACTATTGCACAAAAATCAAACCCACTACTTTCATAACTATGAATATGACTATGTGGTGGGCAATGGAACCATGGATTGTGTTGATATGGTGGAGGTTCCATTGCACGGGCTTATATCCATCTAGGATTAAACAACAAATGTCGCCAGTGATTCTTGTGCCGTAATATCCGTGTTAACCATAAGATCCGGAGTGGGACGGAGTAGTCAAAAGTGTTTCCACCTCTCGTTCATCAACGGATGCGCTTTACCGTAGACACTTGTATCTATCAGGGCAAGCGGTGGGCTGGGGAAGCCTAAAGTCCCCACGGCATAGTCCGTAGACACTTGTCGCTCGAAGTGCAAGCGGTGGACTGGGGAAGCCTAAAGTCCCCACGGTATTGCGGTCTATGATGGGTTGCAGCTACCGGCGAAGGAGTTTGGTTAACGAGTCCCAAACTGTTGTCGTGGTCGGGGTCCATCCTTAAGTGGTATAAGAGGACCGACGAGGACCCAGGGTCGAGGTATGCAACAAAGGGTGGGTGTTCGAGGTAGCGGAGGAACATGATTGGCTAGACCTTTTACCGGGCCTCACACCTAAGGAAGTGTGGACGGGAAAGCTGCCCGGTTGGCACCAAGGTTAAGATCTCTTATGGGTAAAGCAACACACCTCTGCAGAGTGTAACAAACTGTGACCTGTCACTCCCTGTTCCGGGATTGAGGAACTGCGAACGCGGCCGGAAAGGAGCTCCATGAAGTTCTAGTAAACCGGTGAAGGCTGACGGACATAGCTCTTTGAAATAAAAGCAATCTCTTGGAGAAATGTTTATCAAAACTTGCATGGGTATTAGACTTTCTGGTCTAATATCGTAGCTAGTGCATTAAACACCTCTTATCTATAATGAACTTGTTGAGTACGCTCGTACTCATACCACTCTTAAACCCCATGCTTAGATTGTCTGAACCGTCTGGAGGAGGAGGACTGCGACAGCAATGATGGAGCCGAGATCATCGGCTACGAGGAACCAGACCTCTCAGGAGGTGTTGAAGGTGTAGACTACATCATAGTCTACGGATCCGGGGAGGCTGCCGGAGGAGAACAAGCCTAAGGATATCAGGAGGAGTAGTAGTAGCCGAGCAGCACAAACTCTTACTACAGAGCTGCTCGATTAAATAAATGTTTAGTATTATGAGACAATGGTATTGTAAGTTAAGTTGGGTTCGCCTCGAACCCAGGAGTTATCCTCTTAGGACCCAAGAGGAGCTCCGAGACGACTTGTGTATGATGATTGTAATAATATGTGAATGAGTTATGGACCTTGCTATGTTCTGTTGTACTACTCTGAGGGATGTAATATTTGCGGAATGGTACTTCGCGAATGTTATATCAACGACTGGCATACTACAACATGCAGTGGTATGCAGGGTCACCACAATTATGGCTTGTAATAAATAATGACTGTGATATTCAACTATTATGCCTCGCAACAACATTATCCTGGGATTGCGATGAATGACATAATAGGCATCTGGACTTAAAAATCCGTGTGTTGACAAGTTGGTATCAGAGCCATTATTTGACCTTAGAAGACCCTAGTTAGAATGGACGTTCATGAAAACTTAATTTTGAAATGAAGTGTATATTTATGAAAATTTATTAGCATTCTTGCCTTTGAGACTATTTCGAAATTTGATGAATAAGGTGCTCTTCTTAATTAAATTCTACTTAAAATTTTGCCACACTGGTTCACTCTCTAACTTACTCAACCTTTTCGCTTTCCGATGGAGCCCAATGAACCCATCAACGCGAAGTTCTATCAGCTTGGGAACGGTGGGAGCCTCGTTTTCGAGCATGACCTCACCGCCGTCGCAGCTTTCCTTGGGCGACTTCACCCAGAGTTTCACGGAATTCAGGTGAACGATCAGCCCGGTGGAGAACTCCAGTGGATCATCACTGCAGATCTGCGAGGCACGATGGAGTCCCCCAACCAGGAGAGGATTCTGTTTTCGTTCCGTGAGAGCAACTGGCTCGACGGACTGGCGAGAGCTCTTCAGGAGGCACTGGCACGCCTCTGCGGACAAAATGTGGTACGCCTGCTTGCGTCCCGCTTCGCTCACCTGGTGAGGCGTGATGCCTCAGGAGCACCCATGACTCTGCAGTCGCACCCAGAGCTGCGACATCACGCCGAGCACCTAGACTTTATGCTGTATCATACACAGCAGGATCTAGACAACGCTCGGGTGTACGCGAACCAGACGCACATCGCCCTGGCCACCCATGGCGAGGCTATTAAGATGCTGTCCAGGGACCGCAACAAGCTTCGCCTAAGGTGCGCGAAGAAGGATGCCACCATCACACGCCTTCGCGCTCAGATAGCGTCACTTGAGGCCACGGTGAAGGCTCAGGAGGAGCAGATCCAGGAAATGGAAGAAGACGAAGCCGGTATCGATATTCAGGGAGGAGGAGCCTTTCTGAGTGACGATGACGACTTCGAGGAGGACGAGTTCACTGAGGAGGAGGACTACGCTTTTCTGGAGCCGGGACCTGATGACGTCGTTCCTATCGACGTTGAGGACGAGGGTAGCTGCACTTGAGCACTGATGTAGGCATGAGTTGTATCCCGACCTTTGTATCGTAGCATGTGAAATGGTTCTTAAAACCATGGGAGTGTTGAAATGTTAGTTTGTAAGGTGTTATGTGGTATGAATGAATGAATGTTTGTGTGTGTCATCCAAAGCATTCAAGTTTTTACAAGTTTTTGAACTTACTCAAAATGAACCATAGATTTTCCCTCTTATCTTATGAATATTCAGATGGCCCCTCCCAATCGCAACAACAACGATGCTATGATGCAACTGCTGCGAACTCTGCTGGCCGACCGGGAGACTGAAAGAGCTGAACGTCAAGCCAACATCACCGCACTGCAAAACCTCGCAAACCAAGGCCATGGAAACCATGATCATCCCGGATCCAAGCTCAAGAACTTTCAGAATACCAACCCTCCGGTGTTCAGCAAGACGGAGGAACCCCTCGATGCCGATGACTGGCTTCAGACAATGGAGAACAACTTGGAGGTAGCTGGAGTGGAAGCCAACGAGATGGTCCTGTTTGCAACCCATTACCTCGCTGGACCCGCCCGAGCCTGGTGGATTAGCACACGTGCCATGAATGGAGGTCAGTTCATGACTTGGGCAGATTTCAAGCTCAAGTTCAGCAAGTACCACGTACCCCCGGGTCTTATCAAGAAGATGAGGGATGAGTTCCGTGAACTGAAGCAAGGTCGCATGACGGTGGTAGAATACCGCGACAGGTTCCTTACCCTGTCAAGGTACGCCCCCGATGAGACTGACACCACTGAGAAGAGGCAGGAGAGATTCCTGAACGGACTGCATGATGAGATGCAGACTGTTCTCGTCAACATTCCCTTCACCGACCTCGAAGCCCTTGTTGACTCCGCCATCCAGATGGAGGGCAAGCTGAATCAGGCCAACGAGAACCGTAAACGTCGCATGATGCACCAGAGTGGGCCTAGCAATGCCCCGAAGTATCGTCCCAGCCCAAGTGGAGGTTTCACTCCGAGGAACAACAACAAGCCCCCTATGCAGAATTTGCGTCCCGGTTATCAGAACCGGAGTGGAGGAAACTCCAGGCCAGGAGGCCACACCAACAACTACAACAACAACAACAACTTCAACCGCGCTCCGCCCAGAGCTCCCAATAACAACAACAACAACACCAACACCGCTCCAAGGACTGGAAGCAACGCCATTCCGGTCGCAACCAAGGACAAGTCCACCATCACTTGCTATGAGTGCGGAGTGGTGGGACACTACTCCAACGAGTGCCCCAAAAGACTCGCCAAGCTCGCCGGCAACACCGCTGCACCTGCTCAGCAGCAACGCCGCGTTTCCACCGGAAAGAAGTTCGCCCCCAACAACCCCAATAACCGCAACGGCCGTCTCTTCCACATGAATGCCGAAGAAGCCCAGGAAGCACCAGATGTTGTACTGGGTATGTTTCCTGTCAACTCAGTACCTGCCAGAGTGTTGTTTGATTCCGGAGCATCTCATTCTTTTGTCACCGAAGACTTTGCATCAACAAGTAAAATTCAACCCCTCAGTTTGAAACATGTCATGATAGTTCAAATCCCCGGATCAACCACTAAAGCCAGAAAATTTTGTAAAAATGTACCCATCAGAATTCATGAAGTAGAGTTCTATGCCAATTTGATAATTCTGGGAACCAAAGGTTTGGAAGTAGTACTGGGAATGGATTGGATGGCAAAGCATCATGGAATGATTGATTGTGCCAAGAAAGCCATCACCATGACCAGTAGTACCGGTATCTTAGTGGAACATGTCTCTGAACTGCTACCTAGAAAGTTTACCTGCAACCAGAGCGTAGCCAAGCCAACTCTGGATCAAATCAGGGTCGTTTGTCGATATCCTGACGTGTTCCCGGATGGTTTACCCGGTATGCCCCCAGACCGGGATATCGAGTTTATCATCGAGTTAATTCCCGGAACCGGACCTATAGCCCAGAGAGCCTACAGCATGAACCCAGCAGAGCTAGTGGAGCTGAAGAAGCAACTGGATGAACTGTTAGCCAAAGGTCTGATTAGACCAAGTGCGTCGCCTTGGAGATCACCTGTTTTGTTTGTGGATAAGAAGGATGGTGCCAGTCGTCTATGTACGGACTATCGTAAACTTAACGATGTCACCATCAAGAACAAATACCCATTGCCGAAGATAGAAGATTTGTTTGACCAGCTGACCGGCGCCATAGTTTTCTCAAAGATTGACCTCAGGACTGGATATCATCAACTGAAAATCCGAGCATCGGACATTCCCAAAACTGCCTTTACCACCAGATATGGATTGTACGAGTACAATGTCATGTCATTTGGATTGACCAATGCCCCCGCTTATTTCATGAATCTCATGAATAAGATCTTCATGAACTTCCTGGATAAGTTTGTTGTCGTTTTCATCGACGACATTCTAATCTACTCCAAGTCGGAGGAAGAGCATGAACAACACCTAGAAGCCGTCCTAGAAACCCTGAGAGAACATAAGTTGTATGCTAAGTTCAGCAAATGTGAGTTTTGGTTAAAGGAAGTTGGATTCCTGGGACATATCTTGTCTGCAGGAGGAATTGCTGTAGATCCCTCCAAAATCAAGACTGTTGCCGAATGGAAAGCCCCAACCACCCAGACCGAGGTCCGCGCTTTTCTTGGATTAGCCGGATATTACCGCAGATTTGTAGAAGGCTTTTCAAGTATCGCTCGACCAATGACCCAATTACTGAAGAAAGATAAGAAGTTCGAATGGACGGACAAATGTGAGGAGAGTTTCCAACAACTCAAGCTTAGACTGACCTCAGCCCCAATTCTGATCATGCCGGACATCACCAAACCCTTTGATGTTTACTGCGATGCATCCAAGATTGGTCTCGGATGTGTGCTTATGCAAGAAGGCAAAGTGATCTCTTATTTGTCCCGGCAACTGAAGCAGCATGAGCAGAACTACCCCACCCATGACCTCGAGCTTGCAGCTGTAGTTTTAGCACTGAAGGTGTGGCGTCATTACCTCATGGGTAACCGCTGCGAGATCTATTCGGATCACAAGAGCCTGAAGTATATCTTTACCCAGAAGGAGCTGAACATGAGGCAAAGAAGATGGTTAGAACTGATTAAGGATTATGATATGGAGATCCACTACCACCCCGGCAAGGCCAATGTGGTAGCGGATGCGTTGAGTAGACTGCCGTGTCAGTTGAACTCAATGATAGCAGAAGAACAACCAAGCTTGTATCAGGAGTTTGAACAGTTTAGAATGGAGTTAGTCAGTGAAGGATTCCTAGCCAGCATGGAGCTACAACCCACCTTGGTTGGTCAGATCAAGGAAGCTCAGAAGGGAAATGCCAGTATTGACGGAATCAAGACCCAGATAGTCGCAGGAAAAGCACCAGGTTTCACCGTAGATGAAGTCGGAGTTCTCTGGTACAAAGGACGTCTCTGCGTACCATCGGACTCAGACCTGAAGCAAGTCATTCTGAAGGAAGCCCATGACACCCTATACTCTATTCACCCCGGAGGTACCAAGATGTACCAAGATTTGAAGGAACAATTTTGGTGGCATGGAATGAAGAGGGAGATCGGAAGCTACATCGCCAAGTGTGATATCTGTCAGCGAGTCAAGGCAGAACATCAGCGACCCGCAGGACTGCTGCAACCCTTGCAGATTCCGGAATGGAAGTGGGACTCGGTAGGAATGGACTTTATCACAGGTTTGCCCAAATCCAGCAAAGGCAACGATTCTATATGGGTAGTGGTGGATAGATTGACCAAAGTAGCCCATTTCATCGCCGTCAAGACAACCTACCAAGGACCTAAGTTAGCTGAACTGTACATCTCCAGAATAGTCGCCCTGCACGGAACCCCGAAGTCGATAGTGTCAGATAGAGGATCACAGTTCACCTCAAGGTTCTGGCAGAAGGTGCATGAAGGACTGGGAACCCGTCTGAATTTCAGCACCGCCTATCACCCGCAGACCGATGAACAGACCGAGCGAGTCAATCAGATTCTAGAAGACATGTTGAGAGCATGTGTACTGGAGTACGGATCCAAGTGGGAAGATTGTCTGCCTTACGCAGAATTCTCTTACAACAACAGTTACCAAGCCAGCCTGCAGATGGCCCCCTTTGAAGCTTTGTACGGAAGGAAGTGTCGTACCCCCCTGAACTGGTCGGAAGTCGGAGAAAGCCAAGTCTTTGGACCAGATGTTCTTCGTGAAGCCGAAGAGAAAGTGCACAAAATTCGCGAGTACCTCAAGACGGCGCAATCAAGGCAGAAGAGTTACACCGACAAAAGACGCCGAGAGATGACCTTCGAGATCGGAGATTTTGTCTATCTCAAGGTGTCCCCCCTGAAAGGAATGCAGAGATTTCAGCTGAAAGGAAAGCTTGCCCCTAGATATGTCGGACCCTTCAAAGTTCTCAGTCGCCGAGGAGAAGTGTCCTATCAATTGGAGTTACCTGAAGAAATGTCGGCTGTGCACGACGTTTTTCACATCTCACTCCTTCGGAAGTGCCTAGAAGTCCCCGAGAAGACGGAAGTGTTCAAGAACATCGATCACCGTTCGGTGGATATAAACCAAGACCTGACATACCGCGAAGTGCCGATTCGCATCTTGGAAGAAGCATACAGAACCACCCGCACCCGAAGTATCAAGTTTCTGAAGATACAGTGGAGCAATCATACGGAAGATGAAGCCACCTGGGAGCGAGAGGAAGATATGAAGAAGGAGTACCCAGATCTCTTTAGTACCTAATTTTCTTTAAGATCTCGGGACGAGATCTTTTGTAAGGGGGAAGGGTTTGTAACATCCCAAATTTTAAATAAAAGAAGAAGAACATTTCCAAGTATCCAAATTTTTGAACCAACAAAAACTTTTATTTGCATATAGTACCCTGCATAGGACTTGTGCATCTTGAGTGCTATGCCATGATGTTTGTTACTTTGTGTTTGTGATGAACTCTAAAACCCTAGAGTGATCAAGTGATCCTCATAAATTAAATATCTCAAAAAGAGAAAGAAATCAAATATCACAAAAACCCTAAAAACCCTAATATGAGGTCTATGTCATCTTTGTAAATTTGATCTTAGACCCTTTTGATCTTCACCAATAATTGTGTTATGTTATTAAAGAGTGAATACAACTTTGAGAATCAAAGATTTACTTTTCAAACCATTTTCAAAATTGAAAACATGATCACATATGATATTGGTCACTTCTGACTTTTATAGTCTGGTACCTACTTTGAGCCTCTCTAATCCAATTTTTCCAAACCAAACAAATCCAACTCTTGACATGTCATCCAAGTACTCAACAAGGTGAACAACTTCTGTAAAGATCATCACCCCAAATTCATCAAGGATCAAGAGATAGAAGCATGCCAAGATGAGACTTTGAAACATTTGGAAGATCATCAATTTTCGAAATGTGATCAAACCAGGCCACCACTTGCTCACTACTTGACCTAGCTTTGACCACAAGACCTAACCCTACCCAGCCCATGCCTTGGCACCCCCTAGACACGACCAAACATGGCTTAGCCATGGCCATGCCGGCCACGTCGCCCACGACACGCCTCCCTCTCTTTCTCTTCACCGTCGCCACGGCCATCATGTCCAACGCGTCGCCCATGATCCCAGGAGATCGCCTGTACCGGCCGTTGGTCGAGGAGACGCCGACAAGCCCCGGACGACGCGCGCCCAGGACGCCCCAGGTACGCCGCCAACGGCATGGCGACGTCACCCAGTGCACGGACGCGCGCGACACGGGCACGCGTCGATCGACGTACCTCGCCGTACCCCGACCACCTCCGCTCGCCACGGTACTTGCGTCGCCATGCGGAGCTCGCCGGACACGCTCGCGTCACCCCCTAGCGTCTACCGCCGCCGGAGAGGAAGCTTCCTTCCGCCACGGCCGCGGCAGTACACGGACGCGCCCGACCATCGTACGCCCCCATTTGCCGCGCCGTTGACGCTCGCAGTACCGCCTTGACGTGGTGAACACGACCCCGTCGTCGCTTAGCCCTCTAGCTCACCGGAGACGCCGCGCCCTTGTCGACTTGCCGCAGCACCCACGGCACCTCACGCGCCTATAAAAGGAGGCCTTCCCTCGACATTCTGAGCACACCACCATGACCACCACTCACCACCGCTTCGCCCAGCACCAGTAGCCACCTCGATTGACGCCGGAGCAAGCCCAATTGGAGGATCGGAGCCGCCAGTACCCGGAGGTCGCCGCCATCGATTGGAGCCGCCCCTGACGACGCCGCTGCTACAGGCTGCCTCACCGTCGTCTACAACCTCGTCGAGCACACTGCCAAACCCTAGCTGGAGCCGCGGTAAGCCCCCGACCCCCTAGCGCCGCCGTGCCCGTGAACCCAGCTCGCCGGAGATGACGATGGCCCAGTGCCGTCCGATCTCGTTCTAATCCAACGATCCACGTTAAAACTTACCGTTTCGGCTATTATAAGTCGCTGACGGGTGGAGCCCCCTGCCAGGCGGCCCGCGCGTGCACAGATGCGTGGTGGGCTGGCCTTGGGCCGTTTTCAAACGTTTCGGCCCAGTTAGCTTTCCCGCGTAGCCCAGTAATTCAAATTCGATTTATCCAAATCCATTTAATTTCAATACTGGTCTCAACTTTGAAAATCAATAGAATCTGTTTGGCTTGGCCAAATTTAACAAACTTCATATTGTTAGAAAGCTAAGGAAAAGTTCTACAATTTTCCACTGGTCTCACCTTGAGATCTGTTGTAGAATTAATGTGACAAAAAGATCAAGCCAGAGACTTTTGCACATTCAATTAATTCTTAAAAATTAACCAAAATAGATATTAAGTTAATTCCAACTCCTATAGCTCACATTTCACTTCCACTAATTGTTTCTGCAAGAAAATGGTGTGGTCACTTTGCATGATCATACCCTAGTTTAGTTAATGGACAATATGGCTAGTTTATTAAGTGATATTGTCCAAAACTATTATGTAAATCTTGTGAAGTATTTTTACTTCATTTAAATCTTTGTCTCAAAGGAATTCATGTGATGTTTGGACCCCTGGTCCCAACTCTCTTATATGACTTACTTGAGATTTAAATCAAATGTAGTGTTATTCAAATAGTATGAGGTGATCCACCTCATTTAAATCATTTTCTTCAATAATGATGATGAATGGTTGACTTGGGTCAACATAGCATTCATGTATTGCTATTGAGAAATTAAATCTTAAGAAGATTTCAATGAGAGGAATTTATTCCCCAAACACCATATGAACTTTACTTGTCACCTATGAATGATAGGAAATCATTTTCCCCAAGTCACCCACCAATACCCTTACTTATTTTATGTGTGTGCTTAGTATAGTTTGTGTGAAGTAATAATGTGTGTAAAATAGCCTTTGAGCTTGTTTGGTGATTATACTTTGTATTCCAATTTAGACGCTAGTACCGGAGACTATCAAGAGGAAGGAGAATTCTACTCTGAAGAAGAAGGAGAAAACCTAGAGAACTACCAAGGCAAGATAATACTCTTGCAAAGTGCAAAGCTCTCCTTGAGCAAGGCACCATGATTCTTACCTTACTTTATACAAGCCTATCTTATGTGTACACCATACAAGTCATACTTGTTGTGTTTTTCAATGATGAACTAAAAGTGGTATAGAGAACAAGACTACTAGATGAGTAGAGATAGCAAAGCAAAGTAGCACCCCTCATGATTAGTGCTAGTGCTAAAGTACTAAAATTTGACTACATTAGATGGGAGCATGTGAATGGTTGAATTTGAAACCTTGGAATGATGAAGCTTTCCATTGAAGAGTTTGAAGTTGATTTGTGAACAAGAGAGGATGGTGATTTTTTTTTTTTGATAAAAACCTGATGTTGGTTTGAATGCGATACCTTTCCAATTCTTGAGTACCCCCACAATACCTGATTATGGGTAGGGCTTAACTGGAAGTTTATAGATTTTAGTATGAGTTCCCTCTAAACACACATCATAGGGGTTATGCCGAGGCTGCCTCCGTTGTTGAGAAAGGATGTGAATTGAGGTGAAATTGTACGGCCAAGCCCTGTGCAGTTCCCAGGTTAACAGTTGGTTTTCACTGGGAGGCCAAGCTCATGGGGAGAGGTGATCATACTAGGATATGTAAGTGAAAGGTTATGGTTGATGATCCGCGTACTGTGTTACGGTGACTCGGAGTTATTCCGACGGATGAAATCAAATGTTGTGGCACAAGTGTGCAACCTCTGCAGAGTGTAAATCTATTCGAATAGCCGTGTCCACGGTTACGGACGGTTGGAAGGGCCATACAGTTTCCGGTGTCAGATTTTTTTTGAAAGATTTAGTAAATATGAATGGTGACTTGGTGACTCTTTGGGTTTTGAACCAATGATGTGGGAATGACACTAATGTTCCCACCTAAGTTAGTTAGTACATGATCCAAGCTTGTGAACTAAAATTTGGCTTATGCAAGTTAAATTAGAGCTTAGTTTCTCTTATGGGCATTTTACAATAGTATTAGTTTGCAAGTACTTGAGGTACTTACGGCTTTGTCCCTGGCTATTCAAATGGCCAGAGTACGAGGAGGAACAGAACTATCACGAGGATGACCAGCAGGACGCCTACAACAACTAGGGGTTTCTGACGTCAAATGCTGGCCTGTGGACTAGAGAGTCCCGTTACTATTACGCTTCCGCTATGTATGAACTTGTGTATGTTGTTGATTGAAGGATCAACTATTTGTGTAAGATGAATCATGTGATTCAAGATTGTATGACATTATGGCTTGTAATAAATAATGACTGTGATATTCAACTATTATGCCTCGCAACAACATTATCCTGGGATTGCGATGAATGACATAATAGGCATCTGGACTTAAAAATCCGGGTGTTGACAGGTAGGTCAGGGGGCCTCACGAGGGCCCCACACGCCAGGGCGGCGCGACCCCAGCCCTGGCCGCGCGGCCCTGCTGTGTCGGCGCCTCGTGGCCCCACTTCATTTCTCCCCCGGTGTTCTGGAAGCTTCGTGGAAAAATAGGACCCTGGGCGTTGATTTCGTCCAATTCCGAGAATATTTCCTTACTAGGATTTCTGAAACCAAAAACAGCAGAAAACAGCAACTGGCTCTTCGGCATCTCGTTAATAGGTTAGTGCCGGAAAATGCATAATAATGACATATAATGTTTATAAAACATGTGAGTATCATCATAAAAGTAGCATGGAACATAAGAAATTATAGATATGTTTGAGACGTATCAAGCATCCCCAAGCTTAGTTCCTACTCGTCCCGAGTAGGTAAACGATAATAAAGATAATTTCTTAAGTGACAATGCTACCAACATAATCTTGATCAATACTATTGTAAGCACACGTAATGAATGCAGCGATTTGAAACAATGGTAAATGTAATGAGTAAACAACTGAATCATATAGCAAAGACTTTTCATGAATAGTACTTTCAAGACAAGCATCAATAAGTCTTGCATAAGAGTTAACTCATAAAGCAATAGTTTCATAGTAAAGGCATTGAAGCAACACAAAGGAAGATTAAGTTTCAACGGTTGCTTTCAACTTATAACATGTATATCTCATGGATATTGTCAACATAAAGTAATATAACAAGTGCAATATGCAAGTATGTAGGAATCAATGCACAGTTAACACAAGTGTTTGCTTCTTAAGATAGAAAGAAATGGGTCAACTGACTCAACAATAAAAGTAGAAGAAAGGCCCTTCGCAGAGGGAAGCATTGATTGTTGTATTTGTGCTAGAGCTTTTATTTTGAAAACAAGAAACAATTTTGTCAACGGTAGTAATAAAGCATATGAGTTATGTAAATTATATCCTACAAGTTGCAAGCCTCATGCATAGTATACCAATAGTGCCCGCACCTTGTCCTAATTAGCTTGGATTTACATGGATTATCATAGCATAGCATATGCTTTAACCAAGTGTCACAATGGGGTACCTCTATGCCGCCTGTACAAAGGTCTAAGGAGAAAGTTCGCATTGGATTTCTCGCTTTTGATTATTCTCAACTTAGACATCCATACCGGGACAACATAGACAACAGATAATGGACTCCTCTTTAATGCATAAGCATTCAACAACAGATAATATTCTCATAAGAGATTGAGGTTTGTTGTCCAAACTGAAACTTCCACCATGGATCATGGCTTTAGTTAGCGGCCCAATGTTCTTCTCTAACAATATGTATACTCAAACCATTTGATCATGATAAATCACCCTTACTTCAGACAAGACGAACATGCATAGCAACTCACATGATATTCAACAAAGAAATAGTTGATGGCGTCCCCAGGAACATGGTTATCGCTCAACAAGCAACTTATAAGAGATAAGACGCATAAGTACATATTCAATACCACAATAGTTTTTAAGCTATTTGTCCCATGAGCTATATATTGCAAAGACAAAGAATAGAAATTTTAAAGGTAGCACTCAAGCAATTTACTTTGGAATGGCGGAGAAATACCATGTAGTAGGTAGGTATGGTGGACACAAGTGGCATAGTGGTTGGCTCAAGGATTTTGGATCCATGAGAAGTATTCCCTCTCGATACAAGGTTTAGGCTAGCAAGGTTGTTTAAAGCAAACTCAAGTATGAACCGGTACATCGAAACTCACATAAAAGACATATTGAAAGCATTATAAGACTCTATACCGTCTTCCTTGTTGTTCGACCCTTACTAGAAAATATCTAGACCTTAGAGAGACCAATTATGCAAACCAAATTTTAACAAGCTCTATGTATTTATTCATTAATAGGTGCAAAGTATATGATGCAAGAGCTTAAACATGAGCAAAACAATTGCCAAGTATCACATTATTCAAGATATTATACCAATTACCACATATAGCATTTTCCGTATCCAACCATATAACAATTTAACGAAGCAGTTCAACCTTCGCCATGAGTATTATGAGTAAATCCTAAGGACATATTTGTCCATATGCAACAGCGGAGCGTGTCTCTCTCCCACACAATGAATGCTAGGATCCAACTTTATTCAAACAAAAACAAACAGACGCTCCAAGTAAAGCACATAAGATGTGATGGAATAAAAATATAGTTTCACTAGAGGAACCTGATAATGTTGTCGATGAAGAAGGGGATGCCTTGGGCATCCCCAAGCTTAGACGCTTGAGTCTTCTTGAAATATGCAGGGGTGAACCACCGGGGCATCCCCAAGCTTAGAGCTTTCACTCTCCTTGATCATATTGTATCATCCTCCTCTCTTGACCCTTGAAAACTTCCTCCACACCAAACTTAAAACAAACTCATTAGAGGGTTAGTGCATAATCAAAAATTTCACATGTTCAGAGGTGACACAATCATTCTTATCACTTCTGGACATTGCACAAAGCTACTGAAAGTTAATGGAACAAAGAAATCCATCTAACATAGCAAAACAGGCAATGTGAAATAAAAGGCAGAATCTGTCAAAACAGAACAGTACGTAAAGACGTATTTTTTAGAGGCACCAGACTTGCTCAAATGAGAAAACTCAAAACTAATGAAAATTGCGTACATATCTGAGGATCACGCACATAAATTGGCATAATTTTCTGAGTTACCTACAGAGAATTCAACCCAAATTTGTGACAGCAAGAAAATCTGTTTCTGCGCAGTAATCCAAATCTAGTATCATCCTTCGATTGGAGACTTTACTTGGCACAACAATGCAATAAAACTAAGATAAGGAGAGGTTTCTACAGTAGTAACAACTTCCAAGACTCAAATATAAAACAAAAATACTGTAGTAAAATAATTGGTTGTCTCCCATAAGCGCTTTTCTTTAACGCCTTTCAGCTAGGCGCAGAAAGTGTGCATCAAGTGTTATCAAGAGATGAAGCATCAACATCATAATTTGTTATAATAATAGAATCAAAAGGTAACTTCATTCTCTTTCTAGGGAAGTGTTCCATACCTTTCTTGAGAGGAAATTGATATTTAATATTACCTTCCTTCATATCAATGGTAGCACCAACAGTTCGAAGAAAAGGTCTTCCCAATATAATGGGACAAGATGCATTGCATTCAATATCCAAGACAACAAAATCAACGGGGACAAGGTTATTGTGAACAGTAATGCGAACATTATCAACTTTCCCCAAAGGTTTCTTTGTAGAGTTATCAGCAAGATTAACATCCAAATAACAATTTTTCAATGGTGGCAAGTCAAGCATATTATAGATTTTCTTAGGCATAACGGAAATACTTGCACCAAGATCACATAAAGCATTACAATCAAAATCATTGACCCTCATCTTAATGATGGGCTCCCAACCATCTTCTAACTTCCTAGGAATAGAAGTTTCAAGTTTTAGTTTCTCTTCTCTAGCTTTTATGAGAGCATTTGTAATATGTTTTGTAAAGGCCAAATTTATAGCACTAGCATTAGGACTCTTAGCAAGTTTTTGTAAGAACTTTATAACTTCAGAGATGTGGCAATCATCAAAATCTAAACCATTATGATCTAAAGCAAAGGGATCATTGTCCCCAATGTTGGAAAAAATTTCAGCAGTTTTATCACAGGCAGTTTCAGCAGTTTTAGCGCTTTCAGCTTTTGCTCGCTTTGCATTAGGAGTAGAAACATTGCCAACACCAATTATTTTACCATTGATAGTAGGAGGTGCAGCAACATGTGGAGCATTAGCATTACTAGTGGTGGTAATAGTCCAAACTTTAGCTACATTATTCTCTTTAGCTAGTTTTTCATTTTCTTCTCTTTCCCACCTAGCATGCAATTCAGCCATTAATCTTATATTCTCATTAATTCTAACTTGAATGGCATTTGCTGTAGTAACAATTTTATTTTCAATATCCATATTAGGCATAACTTTCAATTTCAAAAGATCAACATCAGCAACAAGACTATCAACTTTAGAAGCAAGTATATCAATTTTCCCAAGCTTTTCTTCAACAGATTTGTTAAAAGCAGTTTGTGTACTAATAAATTCTTAAGCATGGCTTCAAGTCCAGGGGGTGTATTCCTATTATTGTTGTAAGAATTCCCATAAGAATTACCATAACCGTTACCATTATTATAAGGATATGGCCTATAGTTGTTACTAGAATTGTTCCGATAAGCATTGTTGTTGAAATTATTATTTTTAATGAAGTTCACATCAACATGTTCTTATTGGGAAACCAATGAAGCTAATGGAACATTATTAGGATCAACATTAGTCCTACCACTCACAAGCATAGACATAATAGCATCAATCTTATCACTCAAGGAAGATGTTTCTTCAACAGAATTTACCTTCTTACCTTGTGGAGCTCTTTCTGTGTGCCATTCAGAGTAACTAATCATCATATCATCAAGAAGCTTTGTTGCCGCCCCCAAAGTGATGGACATAAAGGTACCTCCAGCAGCTGAATCCAATAGGTTCCGTGAAGAAAAATTCTATCCTGCATAAAAGGTTTGGATGATCATCCAAGTAGTCAGTCCATGGGTTGGGCAGTTTTTAACCAAAGACTTCATTCTTTCCCATGCTTGTGCAACATGCTCAGTATCTAATTTCTTAAAATTCATTATGCTACTTCTCAAAGAGATTATTTTAGCAGGAGGATAATATCTACCAATGAAAGCATCCTTGCATTTAGTCCATGAATCAATACTATTCTTAGGCAGAGATAGCAACCAATCTTTAGCTCTTCCTCTTAATGAGAAAGGAAACAATTTTAATTTTATAATGTCACCATCTACATCCTTATACTTTTGCATTTCACATAGTTCAACAAAATTATTAAGATGGGCAGCAGCATCATCAGAACTAACACCAGAAAATTGCTCTCTCATAACAAGATTTAGTAAAGCAGGTTTAATTTCAAAGAATTCTGCTGTAGTAGCAGGTGGAGCAATAGGTGTGCATAAGAAATAATTATTATTTGTGTTTGTGAAGTCACACAACTTAGTATTTTCAGGAGTATTCATTTTAGCAATAGTAAATAAAATAAACTAGATAAAGTAAATGCAAGTAACTAATTTTTTTGTATTTTGATATAAAGAACGCAGACAAGATAGTAAATAAAGTAAAGCTAGCAACTAATTTTTTTGTGTTTTGTTTTAGTGCAGAAAACAAATTAGTAAATAAAAGTAAAGCAAGACAAAAACAAAGTAAAGAGATTGGAGGTGGAGACTCCCCTTGCAGCGTGTCTCGATCTCCCCGGCAACGGCGCCAGAAAAAGAGCTGCTTGCGCACAGTTGACGTGGGCGTAGTAGCTTCCTTGTGACGGTAAAGCACTCGTCCGTTGGGAACCCCAAGAGGAAGGTATGATGTGTACAGCAGCAAGTTTTGCCTCAGTAAGAAACCAAGGTTTATCGAACCAGTAGGAGCCAAGAACCACGTTGAAGGTTGATGGCGACGGAGTGTAGTGCGGCGCAACACCAGGGATTCCGGCGCCAACGTGGAACCTACACAACACAATCCAAGTACTTTGCCCCAACTTAACAGTGAGGTTGTCAATCTCACCGGCTTGCTGTAACAAAGGATTAGATGTATAGTGTGGAAGATGATGTTTGCAGAAAACAGTAAAACAAGTATTGCAGTAGATTGTATTCGATGTAAAAGAATGGACCGGGGTCCACAGTTCACTAGTGGTGTATCTCCCATAAGAAATAGCATATTGGGTAAACAAATTACAGTTGGGCAATTGACAAATAAAGAGAGCATAACAATGCACATACATGTTATGATGAGTAGTGTGAGATTTAATTGGGCATTACGACAAAGTACATAGACCGCTATCCAGCATGCATCTATGCCTAAAAAGTCCACCTTCAGGTTATCATCCGAACCCCCTCCAGTATTAAGTTGCAAACAACAGACAATTGCATTAAGTATGGTGCATAATGTAATCAACAAATACATCCTTAGATATAGAATTGATGTTTTATCCCTAGTGGCAACAGCACATCCACAACCTTGGAGGTTGTTGTCACTCCCCCAGATTTAATGGAGGCATGAACCCACTATCGAGCATAAGTACTCCCTCTTGGAGTTACAAGCAATGACTTGGCCAGAGCCTCTACTAGCAACGGAGAGCATGCAAGATCATAAACAACACATAGATAGATTGATAATCAACATAGCATAGTATTCATTATTCATTGGATCCCAACAAACGCACATGTAGCTTTATAGATAGATGATCTTGATCATGTTAGGCAGCTCACAAGATCAGACAATGATAGCACAATGGGGAGAAGACGACCATCTAGCTACTGCTATGGACCCATAGTCCAGGGGTAAACTACTCACACATCAATCCGGAGGCGACCATGGCGGTGTAGAGTCCTCCGGGAGATGATTCCCCTCTCCGGCAGGGTGCCGGAGGCGATGTCCTGAATCCCCCGAGATGGGATTGGCGGCGGCGGCGTCTCTGGAAGGTTTTCCGTATCGTGGCTCTCGGTACTGGGGCTATCTTCGACGAAGGCTTAAGTAGGCGGAGAGGTAGGTCAGGGGGCCTCACGAGGGCCCCACACGCCAGGGCGGTGCGGCCCCAGCCCTGGCCGCGCGGCCCTGCTGTGTCGGCGCCTCGTGGCCCCACTTCGTTTCTCCCCCGGTGTTCTGGAAGCTTCGTGGAAAAATAGGACCCTGGGCGTTGATTTCGTCCAATTCCGAGAATATTTCCTTACTAGGATTTCTGAAACCAAAAACAGCAGAAAACAACAACTGGCTCTTCGGCATCTCGTTAATAGGTTAGTGCCGGAAAATGCATAATAATGACATATAATGTGTATAAAACATGTGAGTATCATCATAAAAGTAGCATGGAACATAAGAAATTATAGATATGTTTGAGACGTATCATACCCCTTTGCCCCTCCCTTGGGCTCTTAGAGAAACTTCTTGGAGAATCACGTGATCTTCTTGGTCTTGTGCTTCGGGACTTGTTTCCATCCCAAAATTTCTTGGCGGCAAGAGCCATGTGCTCATGATAATTGATCTTGAGATCATCCGGCCCCCACTCAACGGGATCCTCATCGCTTTCACTATCTTCATGTACCTTCATCTTCAATGCAAGGTTGGGCTTGCGGGAGTTGTGGGAACGAGCAACAAGATCCTCCGCATTCTTCTTGGAGATGTCCAAAGCGATGACTTCGCTAAGAACTTCATCGGATGTCATAGCACGGAAGGAGGCGTTTTGGCGGATGGCCGTCAACTTCACTTCCTCATAAGGGAGAAGAGCGTTGTAGAACTTGCGCTTGATCCAATGGTCATCCACAAACGTTGCTCCAAGATCTTGCATTTGTACGGCAAGAGCGATGAGGCGCCGATACATTTCTTCGGGGGACTCTCCTTCAATCATGACGAAGTTGTCGGCCATGTTGTTCACTTCATCAAAACGAGAGCTTTGGATGCTCGCATTTCCGAGGAAAAGCTTCTCAAGTTTATCCCATGCTTCCTTGGCGGTCTTGAGCGAGCGGATATGAGCGCGGTCCTTGGGCGTGATCGCCATGTGAATCATGTTGATGGCGGTGGCGTTGAGTTGATCATCCACCACATCTCTCCTTGTCAAGCTCTTTGGGTCTCGTGGTGAGTAGCCCTCCTCGATGATACGCCAAAGCTCGGTAGATGCGCTGCGCACATGTGAACGCATTAAGAATTGCCAATTTTCAAAGTTATTTGACTCAAGTAACGGTGGTGAACCATGCGACAAAATGTGTGGCATAGGTATTGGAACGTTTATGGTGTAATCATTTGGTGGTGGCACCGCATGATTACCCCCTAGACGTTCCGCAACCGGTGTCTCATCCTTCCCCTTTGTTGAAGTGCTGGTCTCCCCAAGCCCTTCCTTTTGTTGATCATTTGTCGTTTGCGCGACAAAGTCAACAAGAGGAAAGGGGTTAGCTTTTGGTGGGGGGTTCTCGGCACTTGCTTTAGGATCGACGATAGGGTTTGGTTTTTGAGCAACCAACTCCATCATCATCGCCTTCATTTGGTTAACGATGGATGACTCCAATTTCTTGAGGTCATCCAACGTAGCCGTTGTGGTGTCAACGGGACATGATGGAGCGGGTGGCACAAGGGAAGGTGACCCATTCACAACCGTCTCTTGTTCGGCCATTTCTTAGGCGGTAAAGCCCGAGCAAGAAAACCTTGCTCTGATACCACTTGAATGGATCGTAGCGAACAAGAGGGGGGTGAATGGCGCTATGGCAAGTTTTAGTCTTTTTCAATTTTTAGTGCAACGGAAGGTAAAGGTGAACACTTTAGCGATAGCGGTGATCCTACAATGATACTAGGACAAGTGCAAACAAGCAAGGGAATAAACAAGATAGTAAGAGTAAGGAGCGAGACAACCGGGGGCGCGGAGACGAGGCTAGGTTTGTTTCTCGCAGTTCCTTCCACAATAGGAAGTACGTCTGCGTTGAGGAGGTGCTAGTCTCACACAAGAGACTAGACGGCCACACCACGAAGGAAGGCCTCACCTTCTTCCTCGAGAGAGCTCCACAAAGGTGCTCGCCCTCTTCCACTAAGGCACCGGTCGAGGCGGTGATTCCTTCACAAGGTTGGGGCGAGCTCCACACACAAGGATGCTCCCAACACCCTATGGAGCTAGTACATCACCAAGCTAGCCTCCATAGCTGCACATCTCCAATGCTCCACCATAGGAACCCTACCACCAAGATCCACTAAGGAATAGCTTGTATTGGTGAAATCTCTCTTGGTAGATATAGATCGGGGTCTCCTCCACCACTCCTCAAAGTTTGGGCAAGATTGGTTGGATGGTTGGGGAGATCCTCAAAGATTAAGCTCAGCAACAATGGAGGAGAGAGAGAGGGAAGAGATAAAATCGGGTTGGGGAAGAAGGAGCCCTTAAATAGGCTCCTCCAAATCCAACCGTTATGTCCAGTTTTTGCCTAAGCGGTACTACCGCTTGGGGCAAGCGGTACTACCGCTCTGAGTTCGAATTCCACAGATCTGGTCCACGTGGACGCAGAGCGGTACTACCGCTCGAGGTACCGCAATGGGGTCTAAACCTTACTGGACTCAAAGCGGTACCACAGCGGTACCACAGCGGTACTACCGTAACACATTACGGTACTTGAGCGGTACCTTGAGCGGTACTACCGCTCGTGAGAGGTACTACCGCTCCAGGTACCGCAGAGGTACCACAATTCGTACTGTGGGACATTTCAGCGCAGAACTCACAGCGGCACTGTGGAGCGGTACTTATAGGGGTAGTGGTACTACTGCTATAGGTACTGGTAGTACCGGCCTGGCTAAAACTGGTTTTTCTGCCCTTTTTCTCTCCAACAATGTTACCTCACTAAACACACACAAAACCTGAAAACCTAAGAACTACTCTTCAGTCTTCTGATCTTGACGTATCCAGCGAGGTCACCGTGCACTTGCAAATCTAACAAGAATACTCAAGGTACACAGTGAGATTACTCAAGTGTTGTCATCAAACACACAAAACTTGGGGTTTAAACTTTGCTCTTACACTTTCGATAAATAAGAGTGTCGAACCCAACGAGGAGCAGAAGGTGTTGACAAGCAGTTTCGATGAAGGATTCACTGTAAATGCTCACAGACAAGTATTCAGGGGGTTTTGATATAGCAGATAAATAAAGTACGAGTAAGTAAAATGCGAGAGAAATAATTTCAGCGAGTGACCCAATCCCTTTTAGCACAAAGGACAAGCCGGTTTGTTTACTTATAATGACCAAACGTTCTTGAGGACACACGGGAATTTAGTCTAGTGCTTTCGCTTCATATAGCTGATTAATCTTCATTGTTTTGATAAGTGTTGTGTGGGTGAACCTATGCTAATGCACCGCCCTTCCTAGAAGTAATACATACTTGTGATTATACCCCTTGCAAGAATCCGCAACTACAAGAAAATAATTAAGATAAATCTAACCACAGCCTTAAACTCTGAGATCCTGCTATCCCTCCTGCATCGATATACCAACGGGGTTCTGTGCTTCACACTCCGGCAACCCCGCAATTGGCAAACGAATACAAGATGTATTCCCCTAGTCCCATAAAGGTGAAGTTTCATGTAGTCGACGTTCACATGACACCACTAGAAGAATAACACCACAACTTAAATATCAAACCACTGAATATTACCCAACATAATTCACTACTAACATTTAGACTTCACCAGTGTCCTCAAGAACTAAACGAACTACTCACGAGACATCATATGGAACATGATCAGAGGTGATATGATGATGAATAACAATCTGAAAATAAACCTTGGTTCAATGGTTTCACTCAATAGCATCAATAACAAGTAGTAATCAATACCGGGAGAGTTTCCCCTATCAAGCAATCAAGATTCAACCCTAGATGTTACAGCGGTGACGAGGTGCAGCGGTGGAGATGGCGGTGATAATGATGGAGATGATGGTGATGATGATCCCAATGATGTCCAGCTCGATGACGGTGACGATGGCGTCGATTTCCCCCTCCGGGAGGGAATTTCCCCGGCAGATTTCAGCCTGCCGGAGAGCTCTTTTCTCTCTGGTGTTTTCCGCCCCGCAGAGGCGGCTGTGACTCTTCGTGACTATCCTCTGGAGCTTAGGTTTTCGGGACGAAGAAGTACGCGAAGGAGAGGCAGCAGAAGGGGGTTGTGGGCCCCCTCCCCACAAGGCGGCGCGGCCAGGCCAGGGCCCGCGCCGGCCTATGGGGGGGCCCATGGCGGCCCTCCTCGGTCCCTCCTTTTGGCTGGCTTCGTCTTCGGGAAAAATAAGATCTTCGGTGTAATTTCCGTCAATTGTTGATCTTCCGAAATATTGCAATCTGACAGTGCTTTTTCCAGCAGAATCCTGACTCCGGTGAGCGATCCTCCAATAATCATGAAACATGCAAAATAGATGAAATAACATAAGTATCATCTCTAAATATGAAATATATCAATGAATAACAGTAAATTACGATATAAAATAGTGATGCAAAATGGACGTATCAGTGGCACATCCGCTTATCCAATAATTTTGCAAAAAGAGCTGGCAACGGGGTGCCCAGCCCCAATTAATTAACTTTCATCAATAATTCTCTTCACATGTTTTGCCCTGATTTATCAGTAAGCAACTTAATTTCCAAATAGACACTCCTCCATGGTATGTGAATGTTGGAAGGCACCCGAGGATTCGGTTAGCCATGGCTTGTGTAAGCAAAGGTTGGGAGGAGTGTCATCCATAATGAAACTAAAATACATGTGTAAACAAAAGAGAAGAGGGATGATTTACCTTGCTGGTAGAGATAACGTCCTTCATGGGAGCCGCTCTTGAAAGTCTGGTTGACGAGGTAGTTAGAGTACTCACTACCATTCGTTGACAACAACAAACACCTCTCAAAACAATTTTACTTCTGTTTTAAAATGAAAAGCTCTAGCACATGTTAATCCCTGCTTCCCTCTGCGAAGGGTCAATCTTTTACTTTTATGTTGAGTCACCATCCTTTCTTTGAGCACCTTCTTGAGAGCATAATTGTCATTCTTAGTGTAATATGCTTGTCCCAGAATATGATTAACTGTGGTATAACTTTGCTGCTTTTATCTTTGATAATCTTTACTTCTAGTCTTTCCATGAAACTCAGAGGTGCATGGGCATTTATGTTTTGCTTTACAAATGCGGGCAAGCGAGATACCACTTTATCATATTTTTTTATGAACATTGCAATCCTTCTGATAGATATGATTCATGATGCTTATTATTAGTTTGTTGGTATCTTTTTCATGATTGACATAACTATTAGATGACTTTATTTGCATCTATCTTATTATGAATTGCCTAAGTACTCGTCCATATCATGAGAATATTTACATCATATGAACAAATGTGTCCGTGAAAGTTCTTTTATCGCACTCAGTTGTTAACTGAATTGCTTGAGGACAAGCAATAAGCTAAGCTTGGGGGGAGTTGATACGTCCAAAACGTATCTACTTTCCTGAACACTTTTGCTATTCTTTTGCCTCTAATTTGTGTGTTTTGGATACAACTAACACGGACTAACGCTGTTTTCAGCAGAATTGCCCTGGTGTCTTCTTTTTGTGCAGAAAATCAACTTTCAGGAAAATCCCCGAAAATAATTGCAATGGGTCTATTTTCACAAAAGATTGACGGAACCAGAAGACGAGACAGAGGGGGGCCACGAGGCGCCCACACCATAAGGCGGCACGGTGGGCCCCTGGGCCGCGCCGCCCTATGGTGGCGTCGCCTCGGCCACCCCCCGACGCTCCCCTCTGGACTACTTAAGGCCTCTGACCTAAAAACGCACGGGGGTTCGACCATATTGCCAAAAGACATCCAGAACTCCGCTGCCATCGCGAAACTCAATCTCGGGATCAGAAACTCCGTTCTGGCACCCTGCCGGGACGGGGAATTGGAGGATATCATCGCCATCATCACCACCGACGCCTCTCCATCGACCATCCATATTTTCCCCATCCATGTGTGAGTAAATCCCCGCTGTAGGCTGTAGGGGATGGTGGGATTGGATGAGATTGTTCATGTAATAGCATAAGATTGTTAGGGCATAGTTCCTACTATCCGTTGTTGGTACTTTTATGATATTGTTGCAACTTGTTATGCTTAATGCTTGTCACTAGGGCCCGAGTGCCATGATTTCAGATCTGAACATGTTATTGATTCATGATGATATTCATTGTTTTATGATCTTACCTGCAAGTTGTATACACATATTGCTGTCCGGAACCCGAGGCCCCAAAGTGACAGAAATTGGGACAACCGGAGGGGAAGGCTGTGATATGAGGATCACATGTGTTCACGGAGTGTTAATGCTTTGCTCCGGTACTCTATTAAAAGGAGTACCTTAATTACCAGTAGATTCCCTAGAGGCCCGGCTGCCACCGGCTGGTAGAACAAAAGATGTTGTGCAAGTTTCTCATTGCGAGCACGTACGACTATATACGGAACACATGCCTATGGTTATTTAGTACTTGGATACTGTTTTATTATTATCTGCAAATGCCTTGCCTTGACTGTTACATGAGTTCTCTTATCCATGCAGCGCCCGTTCATCCATCCATGTGCCTACAGTATTTTAATCCTGCTGTTTACTATAATCACTACTGTTGTCGTTATTACACTGCTGCTTATATTCCACTACTACTACTGCTATAAAACCGTTGCTACTGATAAACTATTGCGAGCAAGTTTGTTTGCGAGCAAGTTTGTTTCCAGGTGCAGCTGAATTGACAACTCCGCTGTTAAGGCTTACAAATATTCTTTGGCTCCCCTTGTGTCGAATCAATAAATTGGGTTTTACTTCCCTCGAAGACTGTTGCGATCCCCTATACTTGTGGGTCATCACACGCGCCGCTGAGTTCACCTGCCTCCACCTCCGCAAATCCCGCTACATCACCATCGATCTAACGTAAGTTCATGCAAGGTTCAAATTCCTCCAGATCTATAGAGTTAATCTATTTTTATTTTCAATCATAAACATCTTAGTACTGAATGTTATCTTCATCAATATCTTTTAGATACTAGTTCGTCAGCTTTTGTCGTGGCGTAATCGTGCTTGCCCAGAAGAACCAGCCGCACAAGATACAGCTTCTGAACCCACTCACAAAGACATTGAATACTATGTTTGTGGCGCAGATGCCATCTATTTTTCTGTACTCGATCGCTGTAATGAAGTCCCCGACTATGATCTTCGTTTCCACACAATACCCGGAGGAAATTGCTTGGGTTGATGAGAGCACTCCAACTAAGGATATAGATGAAGATTGGGGAGAAGTAAGATTTTCGATTGAGCACCATAATCTGCGTTGCATTACCCCGTTCAATGGTAAATTGTATGCAATAGCTGTGGAAAATTTTGAGTACAGAAAATTAGTGTGCACCAACAGTGTACAGTTGGAGCAACGTGCGAGCACTGTCAACATGGAGACACTATTTTCATTTCCAGAACTTGGAAATGACAAGTTCTACCTTGTGAACTCGGATGGTGATTTGCTGCTTGTGTTGTTGGACAACATGCATTTGTAGGAAGGTCAAGCACCATTGTTGTACCGTGTGGACATTGCGAGCAGCTCTCTCCATGCCATCAGTAACATTGGAAGTCGTGCCTTCTTCGTCCAACATATCCGGTGTATCTCCATCGACACGAGAGTGCACCCGACACTTCGACCTGGCTGCATCTACTACACGGATTATGGTTATATCAGAGAGTATTTTGATGATATAAAGGTCTGGGATGATTGGTCACGACGTGGGGATAGATTAGGAAACTACGGTCTGAGAGATGAACAAAGGCCATACCGTTTGGATGATGTATTAGCTGCACACTGCAGACGGAAGGAGTTCAATGAATATTTCCTTCAGATACAGGAATGGAGCGACGAAGAAATATATGCTGAATGAAGAACTGATTCATTCATCCTGTGCCTAGTCTTCATGTTGGCCATAAATTGCGTCTTGTATTATTTTCAGCTTAGTTTGTCGTGAACATTAACATCGTTATTGGCTGCTTTTGGATGTTATATGCAGTTTATGTATTATACTTAGTTTTCGTGATTTATTATGCTACTTTGAATTTATCATAGCTTCTAGATTTGCTACTAGATTTGTTACCATATTGGGCAAAAAACGAGGACCAAAAGGCAACAATCATTGAAGAAAAAGACATAAACAGAAGCTTCTCTAGATTTGATACTAATTTGGTGAAAAGAGAGAGAACTGTTACACAGAAAGACGGGAAAAAGGTGCTCTTAAAAAGGGATATGCTAATTTGGGCCGAGAGAGACAGAACCCAGCTCCTGCTCATGTACAACCAAACGCGGTCTCGTCCTGGCCCACGCGGTCCCTTTCTACCAGCCCCACGCGAAGCGGCCCCACGCGACGCGGCCCCACACGTCAGCACGGAACGGTCAACTAAATGGGAATCCTACCGTCCGACCTCCTTCTGCGGGTTTCAGACAAGGGGTTGGGGAAAACTGAGGAAAAACTAAGGAGCTGGGGAAAACTAAGTACAACTAAGGAACCGAGGGCACGAAAATAGAAAGCCCTTTGAACTAATAAAACTACTAACTTAAATATAGAACGACCCATGACCTAGAAGTTGTACTAGTAGCCAAACAAGTAATATTGAGCACATGTTATCTTTATTTTTCAACATGCAATTTGCTCATTAGAGGTGCAAGAATTAAAGAGAAAACCGCCCCTAGTAAAAAAACACCCCTTAGAGCATCTCCAGGAGCCTTTGTATATTGGCTAGAATTGCTATAGTTTGAAACTATAGCATTTGGTCTCAAAATGATGCTCCAACGGCCTTTGTATAAGTGGTCCCCTCACACAAAATTATAGCAAAGCTTTTGCTATAGTTTGTCCCCAACTTGGTATATTTGCAAAGTCTCATGCCCACTTCGTATAACACACGAGACACCCAACTGCCACTGTGCGCGGAGGTTGCCGAGCGCGCGCCCGACTGCCGCCACTGCCCCGCGGCTTCCCTTGGCGCGCCCTGGAGCCGCCTCCCCTGCGAGCGTTGAAGCCCCGGCGCTTCTATCCCGCTCAGCACCTCGCTCGTCCGCCGCCAAATCGATCCGCGTGTGGCCTGCCACCACCGCCTGTGAGGCGTTCGACAAATTGCCAGTAAGGTAGATTTTTTGATTTTTTTCCCTTTGTTTGCAAGGTAGCAATTAGTGGTATATGGAGAATCCTCTTTGTTGGAGAAAGAGCGCGGCGGAAACGTTTGTTACGATCCAGTCTTCTCTAGTCCAGTTTACACCAAAACGCATTTTCCAAGTTTTGTGGAAATCAACTTTTAGTAGTTCAGTTGTTCTCTAATATGTAGTATGATCAAAGTGAAAGATACCTTCTTCGAGAAAAGCTAGAACTGCCACACCCATCCTTGCAAAATCAGATTCGACAGTTCGTCCACCTGGAGCAAAAAAATGAAGCGTACGATATCTGATCGCTACAGCCAGGCAATGGGATATGGGAACCGGTTGCGAACATCACCATACGCTCCGACCTCCTGAGTACCGCTCGCCTCTCTCGCGACATGGTTGGCATGCGTCGAGCGATTTCAGAAGATCCATCCCTGCCGTTCGACCAGCCGGCCCTTCTTCACTCAGTCCCTGAGGCATGGCCATGGGACAGCGACCCTAAGGTATGAAAGTTGTTTTTTTTGCTTGATTTATGATTTTTTCCGCAGTATAGCATGTTTGTGCATCTGTTTTAAGAGGATAAGTGTAGTTATTCGCATGCCACTTTCCCTTCTGTCAAAGTCGTTGTTTCTCTGGAGTTTTCTTATACTTCCTCTGATCCGTATTACTTGATGCTACTAGTATAGATGCATTTAGACACATTTTAGTTGTACATACACCCATTTAGCACACGTAATATGGATCGGAGAGAGTTAATATATCTATAAAAGAGTCCCTCAAAAAAATATCGATTGCAGATCATTGATGCTTTGCTGATGCCACTGGATAATCCAATAGTACATGCAGTTGTACCTGTTGATGTTGGAGGACCCGAAACTTGTGATGATGCTGAAACTTTGGATGAAACTGGACCTAAACCCGAAACTTATGATGATGCTGAAACTGTCGAGGATGATAGATTTGAAAGAATGGGACATTGGGTGGGTGCCAATGGAGAATGGATTGCCTTTGCCCAACGCCTGGGTCACTGGTATCTCCTAAACGTATACACAATGGTACAAGTCGAACTGCCACCCGTGCAGCGTGTCGGGATAGATCAATACGGAGCTCAATGGTACCCCTGTCCCCTTTGACATAGTACTACCAGCACGCACGTATTGAGTTACTGAAGATATATATAGCAAAGAAACCGAGCAAATTTTGCAAGGAATGGCACTACAAGGCCATAGCGGTGTTTGATAAATTCATCGCTACCATAGAATGCCCCTACCAGAAGGACTGGACTATACTGCGGAATGACTATCTTGCTCCAGTAACATATGTTGATGTCTTTTTCATTGGTAACTCCTCGGAATGTATGACTCACATCTATGTAGTTACAGAGCCACGAGGAGATGTGCTGGTTTGGGAACCAAGCAAGTGAAGTAAGTCCATTATATAAGAAGGTTAAATATTATGTGTTATATAGTATTATACATGCACTATATCGAAGCAGAGAGGTTTTGCTGCAATCACATTCATCTGGTTTCATCTCTCCATTGTTAGTTGTTTTTGTTTGTTGCAATAATTGTCTGATATTTTTACTAACTGAAAAGAACACACAGGTTTACTGGCAGGACCTCGTGTCATACATGCTCAAGTGATTTAAGAGCCAGCAAACGACCAAGCTGGTGGTGATGCCAATGAATATCTTGCATCACGGAGCTGGTACCTGGCAGCACTCGGCTGTAACTCATGTGGATTCATGCCAGGGGTGCACGAACCAGCAGCGACAGTGATCCAATATCACACATGGGAAGAGAGCTTATCTCTTATCCTTCTCTTCGCTGCCTTGTTTTCTTGAGGAATGCATTGCCGTGGGATGACCCTGTAGCACCTGAGTGGATCAGACGGGGCAATCTGCAATGGAATTCAGTGTTTGTTGGAACCAACTTTCCGTTCTTCCTAGAGCCCCTTGAAAATTCCGAACCTGATGCTGCCGATACGGACGAAGTTCTCCCAGTCTTCAAACCAGACTGTGTGTTCTGTACACACTTGCGCGGCTAGCATCGCCCACAGCCAGTTCCAGATTGGTGATGCATGCACATCAACGGGAGGGCTGCTGCTATAGGCTCATCATTGAACTACCAGGCGCAAGAACATAGGGAGCAAATGTTCGAGACACCGATGTGGTTCGTCGCAACCAACCCAATTTGGGGAAGTGCTAGTCCTTCTTAGTAAGAATGTACTTACTCATTTAGAAATGTAAGATGGTGGAGCATTCTGTATGGTTCATCCACTTCAGTTTGTATGTAGTCTGTTTTTTGTGTAGATTGACACACTTTGATTTGTACCTAGCCTACTTTAAAAGTACCTAAAACATCTTATATTGATGCACGAGGGGAGTAGTAGAGCCGATGAATCTGGCGTGCGCCCAGAACCTTCCAGTGTCCTCTAGTTAATTTCATGCTTTAAGATTCGTGTACAGCATCCTAGATTTGGTAAAAAGTAACCTTTTATTATTTGACAATTGTGCTCGTTTTTTAGAAGGATCCATGCTCAGTTGGATCAGGTGTCTTTATTTGGAGGCGAGTCTACAACCTCGACACACACTCTTTGTTCATCTGCCTCAATTATCTGATAAACGTGAAGATACATGATGGCCAGGCTCCTGATGGCACGCTGAATTCATTCCTGAGGACAAACTGTGTGTATGGATCGTAAAAGTGTTAATTGGTTCTATGCCACTCCACAATTCACAAGTTGTGTTTATGCCATTACAAAACTGAAGTTGTGTCTATGCCACTCTCAATTCTCAATACCCCTTTCTATGCCATTTTCTGCAATACAACATCATATACTGCCTATGTATCCAGTATTTGTACCCTATACTGCAGTTTTTACATACTCTCAGATAATCTGGACCGTACTTTGCACCTATGTTTAATGGATCATATGTGCCCAGAAATGGCTCATATTAGAATAGTAGACTCATATTAGTGTTCTTGACATTCTGTAAATTTTTCAGATTTTTCGAAGAAGTTTGAATTTTTGGATAAAATTTTACCAATTTCTAGACATAACAGAAAATGTCAGTTTTTTTATGCAAATCTGCACATAAATGACTCAAATTAAAATAGTATACTCGTTTCAGTGTTTTTGATTTTCTGTAATTTTTTTAAGATTTTTCTGAGAAGTTCTAATTTTTTCCAGAATTTGAAAATTTTGGATTTTTTGTGCCCGAAACACCCAAAAGGCGCTCCAAATCTGAACACAGGATTATTTTGGTCAATACGAAAGTATAAACTGAAATACGACTATTTACTGAACCGTTTTCATGTTGTATTGTTGAAAATGACATAGAAGGGGGTATTGAGAATTGAGAGTGACATAAACACAACTTCAGTTTTTTTTAATGGCATAAATACAACTTGTGAATTAAGGAGTGGCATAGAACCAATTAACCCATCATAAGATGGCTCTAGTGAGATAGCACATCCACTCATTAGCCGTTGGAAGGTTCAGCCAAGGAAAGAAGAGTGTTTTCAAGTCACCAGCCTTCAGCGGGTGGATGGGGGAAATCCCAACAAACGGCAATGTGGTTCAACCCTAGTTTATACAATATCTGCATATTTCTGATAAAACATGTAGAATCATGTACTACCAACAGTATTCATAAAGCATTTTTTCGATAAAGGGAATTTATTAATATCAGAAGATACCAATTACGCCCAGCCTCTGCAACCACGAAATACCATAATGGTAGTATGGATGCACACAACCAAAAAAGAGAAAGAGAAAACTAAGAAATAAAACCCCGCTACAATATTTCAGCACCTAGCAACAACAATACTACCACCACTAGAAAACACACCTGAGACTCTCCAAAAAGCGACGCCTCCATGAAGGGAACATTGCACCAGCACCGTCATCACCACCCGATAAAAGACTTATGTTTTCACCCTGAAGATAGTCCCCACTCTCAAAACAATGGCTTCAACAAGGTCAACCAATTAAGGCCAGACCTTGGATTTTCACCCTGAAAGGTAGGACTGCGAACTTCACCTGTGTTGCCGACTCCACTTTCATACCAATGTTGTAACACCAAGCAAGTCTCTCAACAGCGTAGAGAATTGAACCTCCATTAGTATTCATAAAGCATGTATCGCTCTACATTCCTTTTTAAACAGTTATTGATACCAATCTCTTGTGGTTGTTGCTAATTAGATCACCACGCCGAGGTCTTTGTTTACTTTTGTCTATTTTTGTTGCCTGGGTATCCCATTTGTCTTTCGACATCTTGTTGGTGCAGATGCTGAGTTCAATTGGCATGTTTGTGATTTTAATATATATTCCATTTCTTCTGCAAAATTTATTAGTACATCTTGTGTATAGGTATCTTCTGACTACTTGGGAGGAACATACCTTTCCCCCTTGCATCCTGGCTGTACTTGATGCAGGTCGCCAAAGTTGTCCTAAATGGATCATAATTTGTTGAGGGCTCGGCTCAACGTAGCAGGCCCAGTAGGCCGGGGTGCACGGGTAGCCCAGGTGATAGTTGGTTTGTTAAAAAAGAGTTAGTGTTCATCTTTGAACAGTAGACACATTGTAGGATTCTACAGACTTCCACTGACTTGTAGGTCCAGACTCACATGTTAGTGAGACGATGTTGGTAGTTGTCGGTGCACCTATCGTTGTTTGGAGTGCGTGTGTGTGCTCTCGGTTCTTCCGAGACAAGCGGCACTTATTCCCTTACCACCAACCATACTCCCCTCTCACTACCATTATCTTCTCTCGCCATCTCGCATCCCTCCATTCACGACCACTGCTACCAAAGCGGCGGTTGGCGGCGGAAATCATCCTACGGTGGCGAATCAGACCCCATCTCCTCCGCGGCAGCAGTGCGTTTTGTATGTAACATGTAATCCCTGAAACCCTCAATCTAGATGATGTGATGTTTTTTGTGTGCAGTAGTTTCCATCTAAGAGTTGACCCGTTTGCGGGGACTAGAATTTCGCTTGAAAGCGGGCGAGATCTACTAATTTTGATTTTAGTATTGATCGATCCACGGCCTATGAAGATTTGTGAGAGGCGACTATGAGCATGCTTTGCATGGGTGTTCTGTAACTGATGATGCCCTTTTGTTGTTTTGCTTGATCGATATGTACTTTCCAATGATGACCTGCAGTACCTTAATGTTAGACCATGCCATGCTATCTATAGTTCTATTCATGTTGCTTAGTTTTTTCCCAGTTTTATGAGTTGAAGCTGATATACCATTCCTACGAATTATCCAAACTAGATTCAGAGGCCTAATATTCAGATTGTGCGTTACTTAGGTCGTATTATTTTTCACTTACGGTCAGTAGCTAGCATACATTATCTGATTGGGTCCATTTTTGTTGTTGCATTGTTCAGGCAACAAGATCAAGCTTGTAGAGAGCCCATCTTCGAAAAAAGGGAGCTACCCTGATGATCAGGCCACCAAACGCCAGTGAGCAGTCCCACCCTAGCAGCTTCTGGAAGTTACTGTTACTGCCGACAGGGTTAGATGAGGTCATCCCAGTGCTTTTGAGCCCTGGTTTGAAGGTTTGTGGCCAGAGACCATCAAGCTGAAGATCTCCACCGATTGCATCTGGGAGGTCGGTTTGAAGGAGGAAGATGGCAAGATTGTTATGGACGCACGCTAGTCAGAGTTTTTCAAAGCACATGACTTGAAGATAGGATACTTCACGGTATTCAAGAGGATTGACACCAGATCCTTGAAGGTGCTCGTATTTGATAACGACAACTGCGAGAAAGTCATCAAGTGTAAAGGTAATCACGCACCAATGGAGGAACAGTATGGATCACAGCTTAAATAAGGTAGTGGCTGTTCGGTTCTAATTACCACTATTTTGTAGAGAGGTGGTCAATAAGTATATTTACCTCTCTTCGATGATGCATTTGTGGTCAACATGATGGTACTCTTATATATGTGTGTGGCTCCTCCACACACAATGTTATGTTAAACATGAAGGCTCAAGCTGTACTCAATGTCTCTAGTTACATTAGTTAATGCTTGTGTTGGCTGTATTGTGAAGAACACATGTTGTTCAGTTCTGGTGAAGTCAAAATGCAGCATTTGGTTCCTCGCGAACGTATGCATGCACCAACAAACTCCCCTTCCACATTTTCCAAAAAATAGCTAACCTCCTGCTGACAAGCATATTAGGCGCAAATGTGAAACCTTCAGTAACGATCAGGCTTCCAGCACTGCCCCATGTAACCAGACATTTTTTGTGTGTGAGGCTAACCTTACCAATAGAAAAAAAAAGTACAACTTTCCCCGCTTGGGGCAAAATTTCCCCTTTTGGGTTGCCGTCTACATGGTAATTGATGTGGACCTACTTACTCGGTCGATAATGCCAATAACTACAAACGGGCTACTCAAACACTTTCGGCACCTTTTCTAATGCAACACGGATCGTATGATTCACCGGAAAAAACAAGGACATTCTACGTACAAGTTGTTTTTAAAGTATTTCTTTTATAGTATTGAGGGTTGCAATTTTTGAAACCATACCCTGTGTGAAAAATCTTGATCACTCCATACCTGCATGGATCGCTGTATTTTGAAAAAAAGATCAAAAATTAGATTTTGAAATTTTAAAATCCTGAAAGTAGCCAAGTAGCCAGAAATCAAGAGTCAACAAAATCCAAGAAAGGAAAACTTTATAGTTCAGAGAGGATGACATATGGGACCCATTTTGCGGCATTGGCCTCAAAGTTTCGAAGACAGCAGGGGATCCAAAAGAAAAAGCCAAGTAGGCAGAAATTAGAGGGCCAAAAATAATCAAAGAAAGGAAACGTTTGTCGTTCAGAGAGTATGATATATGTGACCCATTTGCCAGCAGCGTCCTCGACTTTTCAAAGGCTGCAGGGGATCCAAAGAAAAAGACAATTAGCCATAAATCAGGGGACAAAAATAATCCAATAAAGGAAACATTTATTGTACATTGAGGCTGACATATGGGACCCATTTGTAGCAGCATCCTCAACGTTAACAAGACGGCAGGGGATCCAAAGAAAAAGTTAATTTTCTAGAAGTCACGAGAGAAAAAAATCCAAGAAAGGAAACATTAATCATTCAGAGAGGATAGCGTCATCATTGTTTCAATGGCGACAGGGAATCGAAAAAAAGGCAAATAGCCAAAAATTAGGGGACAAAAATAAATCCAACAAAGGAAAGGTTTATTGTTCACAGAGGCTGACATGTGGGACCCATGAGGCAGCAGTGTCCTCAATGTTTCAAAGGCGGCAGGGGATCAAAAGAAAAAGGAAGTAGCTAGAAATTAGGGGTCAAAAATAACTCCAAGAAACAAAACTTTTATTCAACATAGAGGATGACTTGCGGGACCCATGAGCCAGCAGCTTCCTCAATGTTTCAGAGGCGGCATGAGATCGAAAGAAAAAGGCAAGCGACTAAAGATCAGGTGCCAAAAATGTAACACCCCAAATTTCAAAACAAAGAGAAAATGAATTTCCTTTTTCCAAAAATGAGAACCAACAAAAACTTTTCTTCAATAGAGTGCTATGCTTAGTGCTCATACCTATTACTTGTGTTTTTGCCATGATGAGTGTTATTGTGCTTATGTGATAAACCCTAAAACCCTAAAGTGATCAGGTGAAGATCACAAACCAAATAAAATTAAAAGAGAAAGAAAATCAAATAAGAAAAACCCTAAAACCTAACCTTCTCAAAAATCATTTGGATCTATTTTGAGAAATTTAAATTAAAGAAAAAAAAGCCATATGTGGACCTATAGCCATAATATATAAATCGTGAACCCTACCTTTTCTTATTTAACTAAATGGTGGTGAACCATTGCAAAACTTATTAAACCCTAAACCACATCCCTCTTGTCATCCAACTTCGAGAAATAAAATAAAAAGGAAATATCTTATTTAAGAAAAAGGCATATGCAAGCCTATGGATACTTGTGGAAAATGAGGAGCTTTGCCTTATCTACCTTGAGTAGATAAATTGAAATACCTCAACCCACTCAACAAAGCCCTTACCAACCAATTCAAGTGTGAAACAAAAGATTTTAAAAAGAAAGTAATAATGCCATAGAGGCATATGAGAGCAAAATATCCAATTTTTGAAATTGAGGATCTTGACCCTAAGACTTGTAGTGAATGGTTGGATCACTCCTACATACCATTTCAACTCTCAACAACATCAATTGGGTCAAGCCTAGTCAAATTAAAAATCAAATGCCACATATGCATAGAGGCATATGTGACACATAGCCATAATACTCAATTCTTGCCCTATGACTTTAAACCTTACCCAAATGGTGTGAAACCATCTCTAAACCTAATCTAACCCTACATTGACCCTAACCCATGCCCAAGTAAAGCAATGGGAACAATTTACAAGTTTAATGAATTTGACACATCACCTCTTATGTGTTATGGCCATTTTTGCAAATCTTTGAACAAGACCATTTGCAATAGTTTCAATGGTTTTAAAATGTTTCTAAACTAATAAGAATCACATTAGAGTCAAGAAAAGTCAAATCAAATGGAGAGAAATCAAATAGTGAGAAAATTCCATTTTCACTCACATACACATTTAGCCAATTTTGCAAATCTTGACCTAGACACCCCCATTGTCTCAAAATGGTTTGAACCTTTATCCCCACACAATATAACATCAAATAAACCTCACCCTTGTCAAAGTGAGGCCAAGAAAAATAAAAGAATAAATAGTTAGAAATTCACAAAACCCTCACATATGGTTTATGCCATTTTTCCAAATATTTGACCTAGACCAATTTGGCCTTCACCAAGAGTTGAATAATGATACTAAACACTTAGTACAACTATTGGAATCAAAGAAACCCAATTCAAATGAATTTCAAATTCAAATTTGGCTCACATATGATATTGGTCAAATCTGCCAATTATAGTCTGATCACTACTTTTAGCCTCTCTATTTCAAGTTTTTCAAACTAAACTTTCTCAACTCTTTGCATGTCATCCAAGAGGACATCAAGGTGAACACTTTCTGTAAAGAGCACCATGCCAAAATCATCTTTGATCAATAGCTAGGTTCATCCAAAGTTGAGACTTTTTATTTTGGGGAACAATCTCACTTTGCCAATTTTTGCAATTCTTTGCATTCAACCATTCCACCACCACCTCTCATCATCTCTGGCCTTTTCTAACTCAACTAAACACACATAATTCAAATTGGTCAACTCTTTGAATTTAATCAAATTTGGACAAAGTTCACACAATTCAATTATGGCACTATGTGACACTATTTGAAATAGTGTCCTACATCAACCCTAACCTACCCCATCTCCACCCTACCTGTCCCCTTGTCCCCTCTCTGCCTCACACCCCCACAGAAACCCTAAGGGAGAGGCTAGCCGGCCATGGACATGGCCATGCCAACCCCATGCCGGCCATGTTCCTCCTCTTCTCTTCTCCTTCATCCCCAGCTTGGCCCCCCATGTCTACTGGCTCCACCTCGCCTCCCTACACCCACCTACACCAGCCCTGGTCGGAGAGATGCACGCCAGTCACCGGATTTCGCGCGCCCAAAACCTCCCAGGATGCCGCTCGCGTCGCAGCACGCACACCCGTGGACAACCACAGAGCACGCGTCGCCTGGCCACCTCACGCTCGCCCTGGCCCCTCCAGCACCTCGTTGAGCACCGCCTGGCGACCACAAAGCCGCCAGACACGCGCCCGTGCCCTCGCGCCGCCTGTCGCCAATGACCAGCTCGCCGTTCACCCGCGCCCGTGCCGCCAGTACTCGCCATCGCGCTCGCTCCACAGCCTGTCCCCCACCTAGTTCTCTAGCTCGCTAGCACCGCCTGGACCTCGCCTAGCTCGCGCTGAAGACGCCGACCCACTTCCCTCGCCGGAGACGCCGTGTCGCTGTCGACCTGGCCGCCGCACCTCAGCACCCTCCCTCGCCTATAAAAGGAGGCATCGCCTCGACGAATTCTTCACACCGCCGCACTCCCCTCTCCTTCCTCGACCTCCTAGCCACCTCGCCGCTTCACATTGCCCACCAGAACTCCCCAATTGCTACCTCGCTGCCGCGCCCCACCGCAGAAGATCGCCGGAGCTGGAGGCCATCCCCGGAGACGCCACTGCTACCAGGAGGACCGCCGTCTTCGACAACGCCGTCCTGCGCCGCCGCTGATCCTCGCCGGAGTCCCAGCTCGCCGCCGACCCCCTACCGCCGCCGCGCCAGCAAGCCTTCCTCCCGTCGACGACGACGACGCCCAGCCGTCCGATCTCCTTCTGATCCAACGCCCCCCAGCGCCCCGTACCGCTTCGGTAAGCCACCGTCGCCGACATGTGGACCTCCCCCTGTCAGCTGGCCCGCTGCGCTGGACGCACTGCTGGGCTGGCTTTGGGCCGTTTTCAAATCTTCTGGCCCAATTAGCTTTCCCGCGGGCCCTCTTATATCAAATAGAGTTTAATTTTTCCAAATGAATTTCAATTCAGCACAAACTTTGAAATTGAATAGCTTCAAATATACTGAACCAAATTTGCTGAATTTGATGTTGTTGGAAAGCTTAGGAAAAGATCTATCAAATGCCACTGGTCCCATCTCAAAATTATTTGTAGAATTAATCTGACAAAAATAACAAGACAGGGACTTTTCTGCCTTAGAATAATTCTTAAAAATCAACCAAAATAGATATTGAGTCAATTCCAACTCCCATAGCTCACATTTGACTTACACTAATTGTTTATGCAATAAAATGGTGTGGTCACTTTGCATGATCATGCCCTAGTTTAATTAGTGGATCATTTGACTAGTTTAACTAGTTGATATTGTCCAAAACTATTAAGTAATTCTTAGGAAGTCTTATACCTCATTTAAATCTTGTCTCAAATGAATTCATGTGATGTTTGGACCCCTGGCCAAACTCACTTATATGAGTTACTTAGAGATTTAAATCATAGGTAGTGTTATTAAATGGTATGAGGTACTCTACCTCATTTAAATCTATTTCTCAAATGATGGTGATGAATGGTTGACTTGAGTCAACAGGATTTCATGTATGATTGTTTGAGAAATTAAATCTTAAGAAGATTTCAATGAGAGAAAAGTATTTCTCAAGAACCATATGGAAATTACCTTTTACACATGTAAGGAAAGGAAATTATTTTTCTCAAGCAACACAACCAATGCACCCCAATTGTAGAATTGGTGTGAATAGAATAGTTGGTGTAAATAGAATAGTTGGTGTAAATACAAATAATGTTAGAATAGCCAATGAATTGTTCATAATGTTAAACCACCTCAATGGTAGTTGTTAACCTAGTTACAACTATGTGTTAAATCATATGAGAGGTTTCCCACTCATTTAAATCTTGGTCTCAAGTAATTCAACATGAGGTAGTGACCATGGTCTATAGAACCTCATGTTGAGTATTTGGTGACATTAAATCACTACCATGTTAGTATTAAATTGCATGAGGTATGGAGCCTCATTTAAATCATTTTCTCAAATGATAAGTATGAAGAGGTTGACTTTGGTAAACCTAGGTCATGCATTATTCATAAGAGAAATTAAATCTTAATAAGATAACGAGAGGAAATTATTTCTCTAAGTAATTGAAAGTAACACCTAAGTTAGTATGAGAGGAAATTATTTTTCTTAAATAAGAGGAACACATCCACCCACTTAATAGTAGTGTGTGATGCTAGTTTAAGTTGTGTAAAGCTTGTGTGTGCTTAGTTTAGTATGTAAGCTTGGTATGATGATTGTGTACCCCGTATTCGTATTTTAGACGCTAGTACCGGAGACTAGCAGGAGGAGGAGGACTTCTACAAAGAGGAAGGAGAAGAAAACTTGGACCCCCACTTCAACCAAGGCAAGCTAGACTATTGCAAGTTATAATGTTGCAAGCTAATATTCTTGCAAGCTAACACCAATGCAAGCTGATATTATTGCAAGCCAATACCAATGCAAGATAATAATCTTGCAAAGTGCAAAGCTCACCATGAGCAAGGCATTACCCATTTACTTTATGTTATGATCCTATTTCCCAGTTTTACCTTACCAGCCTTACTTACTTTTGTTTTATCAAAGTACTTTTTGATTCATGGTTCACTTGGTCTAGATATGGAGTAGAACAAGAGCACCAAACTTAGCCTAGAAAGGCAAGCTAATATTCTTGCAAAGTGCAAAGCCCCTTGGGGCAAGGCACCATGATTCTTACCTTTTCTTACATAAGCCTATCCCAAGTTTTTCCATTACAAGTTTTTTTTACTTGTTTTCTAAACAAGTTATTTTTATAGCTAACTTTGGTCAAAGTACAAGTTGGTTACTAGAGTAGTGAGTTAGTCTTTCCCAAGCAAGCAAGATAGCACCCCTCATGAATTAGAGCTAGTGCTAATGAACTAAACTTGACTACTCTAGATGGGAACAATGTGATTTTGAAATGATTTTGAAACTTTGGAATGATGATGCATTCCATTGAATGATTCATGAAGTTGAATGTGAACAAGAGAAGATGGTGATTTTTTGATAAAACAGTGGTGTTGGTTTGAATGCGATACCTTCCCAATTATTAAGTACCCCCACAATACCTGATATGGGTAGGGCTTAACTGGAAGTTTATGCGTCTTAGTATGGGTTCCCTCTAAACAAGCGTCATCGGGGTTATGCCGAAAGCTGCCTCTACAACAAAAGAAACGATATGATATGATGCGAAATGAGGTGAATGTCCGGCCCAAGCCCTGTGCAGTTCCCAGGCTGACCGTCTGTCTTCACTGGGAGGCCAAGCTCATGGGGAGAGGTGCCTATACTAGGGTATGTAAATGAAAGGTTATGATTGGTAGTTCGCGCATCGCGCGTACGATAAATCAGGGCCAGTTACCCCTGACGAGCTATTGCAATTGTTGTGGCACAAGTGTACAACCTCTGCAGAGTGTAAACCTATTCGAATAGCCGCGTCCACGGTTACGGACGGTTGGAAAGGCCATACAGTTTTCGATGCCATATTTTTGAAAATGATGTTGAAAGACGATGGTGAAATGACTGGTGACTTTGAACTTGAAAGATGACATTGACTTGGAATCACAACGGAATTGTGGGAATGACACTAATGTTCCCACTTGAGTTAGTTAGCACATGAAGAGTTGTTTACAAAAATGTTTGTGAACTAAAATTGGCTTTATGCAAAATAAACTAGAGCTTAGCACCCCTTACTAGAATTGTTAGCACTTACATTAGTATTAGTTTGCGAGTACTTTAAAGTACTCACGGCTGTGTCCCTGGCTATTCAAATGGCCAGACTATGAAGAGGAGCGGAACAAATCAAGATGACGGCAACCAAGACGCCCACGACAACTAGGGAGCCTTCTGACGTCAGACGTTGGCCTGTGGACTCAAGAGTCCCTTCTACTTTACGCTTCCGCTATGAAACTATGAACCTTGTGTATGTTGATCCGTAGGTCAACTATTTGTGTAATATGGATCAGGTGATCTCTATTTGTAAGACGATTACGGTATGTAATGAATGATGACTTATGATATTCAACTGTTATGTCTCGCAACAACAATATTCCTGGGATTGCGAGGTATGGCATAACAGGCACCTGGACTTAAAAATCCGGGTGTTGACAAGTTGGTATCAGAGCCATTGTTTGACCTTAGGAGACCCTAGTTAGAATGGACGTCTGAAAAACTTAGTTTCAAAACCAATGAAGTGAATATTTGTGAAAACTTGTTCTTACTCTTATCCTTGAGATCTTTTGCAAAAATGAGAAATCTATACTCTGCTTTCTTTGCAAGCCTACATAAAATTTTGCACACCTGACTACTTCTCTTATTTACTCCGCCTCTCTGTTCACAGATGACGTACCAATGGGAATCCTATCAGCTTGGTTCCGGAGGCGACCAAAGGTTCGAGAAGGAGTTGAAGCAACTAGTGGACTATCTAGGACATCCGTATCCCAAGTTCTTCGGAATACCACTCAAAGCTAAGCCAGGAGAACCACCTCAGTGGGACGTTTCTACTGATCTACGAAGGAAGCTTGATGCCCCGGTTTGGGAAACCATATGGTTGTCTGAAAAGGGAAGCACTTGGAAGGAGGGACTAGCTAAAGCTATGCAAGAAGCAATTTTCCGTTTGTGTGGACAAAATGAGGACAAGATCAAGAACACTCGTTTCATCTACTACCCAAGACATGACTCCATGGGAAGACCGATGACCATGCCCTCACCACAACCAAAGATGAACCCCTATGAAGCACCTCAGGACTTCAGGCAGTACAAAACCCGCAGGGATTTGGACAACGCCCTCGCCTCTCGCCAAGCACCTCACCCGTGAAGAAGAAGAATCCACCCGGAAGAGTAGTATCACCCCAACACTTAAGTAGGTGTGAGTTGTATCAGGATCCCCTTGTATCGTAGAGCGAATGAATGGTTCTTCAAACCAACGGTGTGTTAGATTGGTAATGTGTGATGTTGGGTATGAATGAAAAAGTGTTGCTGGTTTTTACCCCCTCAACACTACTCAAGTTTTCAAGTTTTGAACTTTCTAAACTTTAACTCAAACAAACCATAGAAGTTTCCCTCTTATCTTATCAGCTACTTCGATGTTCAGATGGCCCCTCCTACCCGCAACAACTCCCGTGCCCAGGCTAACCAGATATACATTGAGCACGCCAAGAAGGACTACCTCATTGCTCGCCTCCGCGTAAGGATAGCATCACTGGAGCAGCTCATCCCAATACCCAACCATTGCCCCCAGAAACAAGTCCACGGTAACCTGCTATGAATGTGGTGTTACTGGGCATTACTCTAACAAGTGCCCGATGAAAGCCGCCAACAACGCCCCAAGGACTGGAAGCAATGCTGTACCCATTGCCCAAAGGAACAAGTCAACGGTAACCTGCTATGAATGTAGAACTGTAGGTCATTACTCAAATGAATGCCCCAAGAAGCTTGCCAAGACTGCCCCCAATGATGTTGCACCTGCTCAGCAACAGCGCCGCTTCGCAGCTAGAAGGAACCAGAACAACAACAACGGTCGCGACTACAACATGAAGGCCACCGAAGCGCAAGAAGCACCTCAGAACATGCCAAGTATGTTTCCTGCTAAATCATATCACCCAATCTCTCTTAGGAACCTAACTTTTCTTAAAATCTCGGGACGAGATTTGTTTAAGGGGGAAGGGTTTGTAACACCCCAAATTTCAAAACAAAGAGAAAATGAATTTCCTTTTTCCAAAAATGAGAACCAACAAAAACTTTTCTTCAATAGAGTGCTATGCTTAGTGCTCATACCTATTACTTGTGTTTTTGCCATGATGAGTGTTATTGTGCTTATGTGATAAACCCTAAAACCCTAAAGTGATCAGGTGAAGATCACAAACCAAATAAAATTAAAAGAGAAAGAAAATCAAATAAGAAAAACCCTAAAACCTAACCTTCTCAAAAATCATTTGGATCTATTTTGAGAAATTTAAATTAAAGAAAAAAAAGCCATATGTGGACCTATAGCCATAATATATAAATCGTGAACCCTACCTTTTCTTATTTAACTAAATGGTGGTGAACCATTGCAAAACTTATTAAACCCTAAACCACATCCCTCTTGTCATCCAACTTCGAGAAATAAAATAAAAAGGAAATATCTTATTTAAGAAAAAGGCATATGCAAGCCTATGGATACTTGTGGAAAATGAGGAGCTTTGCCTTATCTACCTTGAGTAGATAAATTGAAATACCTCAACCCACTCAACAAAGCCCTTACCAACCAATTCAAGTGTGAAACAAAAGATTTTAAAAAGAAAGTAATAATGCCATAGAGGCATATGAGAGCAAAATATCCAATTTTTGAAATTGAGGATCTTGACCCTAAGACTTGTAGTGAATGGTTGGATCACTCCTACATACCATTTCAACTCTCAACAACATCAATTGGGTCAAGCCTAGTCAAATTAAAAATCAAATGCCACATATGCATAGAGGCATATGTGACACATAGCCATAATACTCAATTCTTGCCCTATGACTTTAAACCTTACCCAAATGGTGTGAAACCATCTCTAAACCTAATCTAACCCTACATTGACCCTAACCCATGCCCAAGTAAAGCAATGGGAACAATTTACAAGTTTAATGAATTTGACACATCACCTCTTATGTGTTATGGCCATTTTTGCAAATCTTTGAACAAGACCATTTGCAATAGTTTCAATGGTTTTAAAATGTTTCTAAACTAATAAGAATCACATTAGAGTCAAGAAAAGTCAAATCAAATGGAGAGAAATCAAATAGTGAGAAAATTCCATTTTCACTCACATACACATTTAGCCAATTTTGCAAATCTTGACCTAGACACCCCCATTGTCTCAAAATGGTTTGAACCTTTATCCCCACACAATATAACATCAAATAAACCTCACCCTTGTCAAAGTGAGGCCAAGAAAAATAAAAGAATAAATAGTTAGAAATTCACAAAACCCTCACATATGGTTTATGCCATTTTTCCAAATATTTGACCTAGACCAATTTGGCCTTCACCAAGAGTTGAATAATGATACTAAACACTTAGTACAACTATTGGAATCAAAGAAACCCAATTCAAATGAATTTCAAATTCAAATTTGGCTCACATATGATATTGGTCAAATCTGCCAATTATAGTCTGATCACTACTTTGAGCCTCTCTATTTCAAGTTTTTCAAACTAAACTTTCTCAACTCTTTGCATGTCATCCAAGAGGACATCAAGGTGAACACTTTCTGTAAAGAGCACCATGCCAAAATCATCTTTGATCAATAGCTAGGTTCATCCAAAGTTGAGACTTTTTATTTTGGGGAACAATCTCACTTTGCCAATTTTTGCAATTCTTTGCATTCAACCATTCCACCACCACCTCTCATCATCTCTGGCCTTTTCTAACTCAACTAAACACACATAATTCAAATTGGTCAACTCTTTGAATTTAATCAAATTTGGACAAAGTTCACACAATTCAATTATGGCACTATGTGACACTATTTGAAATAGTGTCCTACATCAACCCTAACCTACCCCATCTCCACCCTACCTGTCCCCTTGTCCCCTCTCTGCCTCACACCCCCACAGAAACCCTAAGGGAGAGGCTAGCCGGCCATGGACATGGCCATGCCAACCCCATGCCGGCCATGTTCCTCCTCTTCTCTTCTCCTTCATCCCCAGCTTGGCCCCCAGGTCTACTGGCTCCACCTCGCCTCCCTACACCCACCTACACCAGCCCTGGTCGGAGAGATGCACGCCAGTCACCGGATTTCGCGCGCCCAAAACCTCCCAGGATGCCGCTCGCGTCGCAGCACGCACACCCGTGGACAACCACAGAGCACGCGTCGCCTGGCCACCTCACGCCGCCCGGCCCCTCCAAAGACCTCGTTGAGCACCGCCCGGCGACCACAAAGCCGCTGCACACGCGCCCGTGCCCTCGCGCCGCCGTCGCCAATGACCAGCTCGCCGTTCACCCGCGCCCGTGCCGCCAGTACTCGCCATCGCGCTCGCTCCACAGCCTGTCCCCCACCTAGTTCTCTAGCTCGCTAGCACCGCCTGGACCTCGCCTAGCTCGCGCTGAAGACGCCGACCCACTTCCCTCGCCGGAGACGCCGTGTCGTCGTCGACCCGCCGCCGCACCTCAGCACCCTCCCTCGCCTATAAAAGGAGGCATCGCCTCGACGAATTCTTCACACCGCCGCACTCCCCTCTCCTTCCTCGACCTCCTAGCCACCTCGCCGCTTCACATTGCCCACCAGAACTCCCCAATTGCTACCTCGCTGCCGCGCCCCACCGCAGAAGATCGCCGGAGCTGGAGGCCATCCCCGGAGACGCCACTGCTACCAGGAGGACCGCCGTCTTCGACAACGCCGTCCTGCGCCGCCGCTGATCCTCGCCGGAGTCCCAGCTCGCCGCCGACCCCCTACCGCCGCCGCGCCAGCAAGCCTTCCTCCCGTCGACGACGACGACGCCCGCCCGTCCGATCTCCTTCTCGATCCAACGCCCCCAGCGCCTGCACCGCTTCGGTAAGCCACCGTCGCCGACATGTGGACCTCCCCCTGTCAGCTGGCCCGCTGCGCTGGACGCACTGCTGGGCTGGCTTTGGGCCGTTTTCAAATCTTCTGGCCCAATTAGCTTTCCCGCGGGCCCTCTTATATCAAATAGAGTTTAATTTTTCCAAATGAATTTCAATTCAGCACAAACTTTGAAATTGAATAGCTTCAAATATACTGAACCAAATTTGCTGAATTTGATGTTGTTGGAAAGCTTAGGAAAAGATCTATCAAATGCCACTGGTCCCATCTCAAAATTATTTGTAGAATTAATCTGACAAAAATAACAAGACAGGGACTTTTCTGCCTTAGAATAATTCTTAAAAATCAACCAAAATAGATATTGAGTCAATTCCAACTCCCATAGCTCACATTTGACTTACACTAATTGTTTATGCAATAAAATGGTGTGGTCACTTTGCATGATCATGCCCTAGTTTAATTAGTGGATCATTTGACTAGTTTAACTAGTTGATATTGTCCAAAACTATTAAGTAATTCTTAGGAAGTCTTATACCTCATTTAAATCTTGTCTCAAATGAATTCATGTGATGTTTGGACCCCTGGCCAAACTCACTTATATGAGTTACTTAGAGATTTAAATCATAGGTAGTGTTATTAAATGGTATGAGGTACTCTACCTCATTTAAATCTATTTCTCAAATGATGGTGATGAATGGTTGACTTGAGTCAACAGGATTTCATGTATGATTGTTTGAGAAATTAAATCTTAAGAAGATTTCAATGAGAGAAAAGTATTTCTCAAGAACCATATGGAAATTACCTTTTACACATGTAAGGAAAGGAAATTATTTTTCTCAAGCAACACAACCAATGCACCCCAATTGTAGAATTGGTGTGAATAGAATAGTTGGTGTAAATAGAATAGTTGGTGTAAATACAAATAATGTTAGAATAGCCAATGAATTGTTCATAATGTTAAACCACCTCAATGGTAGTTGTTAACCTAGTTACAACTATGTGTTAAATCATATGAGAGGTTTCCCCCTCATTTAAATCTTGGTCTCAAGTAATTCAACATGAGGTAGTGACCATGGTCTATAGAACCTCATGTTGAGTATTTGGTGACATTAAATCACTACCATGTTAGTATTAAATTGCATGAGGTATGGAGCCTCATTTAAATCATTTTCTCAAATGATAAGTATGAAGAGGTTGACTTTGGTAAACCTAGGTCATGCATTATTCATAAGAGAAATTAAATCTTAATAAGATAACGAGAGGAAATTATTTCTCTAAGTAATTGAAAGTAACACCTAAGTTAGTATGAGAGGAAATTATTTTTCTTAAATAAGAGGAACACATCCACCCACTTAATAGTAGTGTGTGATGCTAGTTTAAGTTGTGTAAAGCTTGTGTGTGCTTAGTTTAGTATGTAAGCTTGGTATGATGATTGTGTACCCCGTATTCGTATTTTAGACGCTAGTACCGGAGACTAGCAGGAGGAGGAGGACTTCTACAAAGAGGAAGGAGAAGAAAACTTGGACCCCCACTTCAACCAAGGCAAGCTAGACTATTGCAAGTTATAATGTTGCAAGCTAATATTCTTGCAAGCTAACACCAATGCAAGCTGATATTATTGCAAGCCAATACCAATGCAAGATAATAATCTTGCAAAGTGCAAAGCTCACCATGAGCAAGGCATTACCCATTTACTTTATGTTATGATCCTATTTCCCAGTTTTACCTTACCAGCCTTACTTACTTTTGTTTTATCAAAGTACTTTTTGATTCATGGTTCACTTGGTCTAGATATGGAGTAGAACAAGAGCACCAAACTTAGCCTAGAAAGGCAAGCTAATATTCTTGCAAAGTGCAAAGCCCCTTGGGGCAAGGCACCATGATTCTTACCTTTTCTTACATAAGCCTATCCCAAGTTTTTCCATTACAAGTTTTTTTTACTTGTTTTCTAAACAAGTTATTTTTATAGCTAACTTTGGTCAAAGTACAAGTTGGTTACTAGAGTAGTGAGTTAGTCTTTCCCAAGCAAGCAAGATAGCACCCCTCATGAATTAGAGCTAGTGCTAATGAACTAAACTTGACTACTCTAGATGGGAACAATGTGATTTTGAAATGATTTTGAAACTTTGGAATGATGATGCATTCCATTGAATGATTCATGAAGTTGAATGTGAACAAGAGAAGATGGTGATTTTTTGATAAAACAGTGGTGTTGGTTTGAATGCGATACCTTCCCAATTATTAAGTACCCCCACAATACCTGATATGGGTAGGGCTTAACTGGAAGTTTATGCGTCTTAGTATGGGTTCCCTCTAAACAAGCGTCATCGGGGTTATGCCGAAAGCTGCCTCTACAACAAAAGAAACGATATGATATGATGCGAAATGAGGTGAATGTCCGGCCCAAGCCTCGTGCAGCTTCCTGTGCCGACCGTCTGTCTTCACCGGGAGGCCAAGCTCATGGGGAGAGGTGCCTATACTAGGGTATGTAAATGAAAGGTTATGATTGGTAGTTCGCGTCATCGCGCACGATAAATCAGGGCCAGTTACCCCTGACGAGCTATTGCAATTGTTGTGGCACAAGTGTACAACCTCTGCAGAGTGTAAACCTATTCGAATAGCCGCGTCCACGGTTACGGACGGTTGGAAAGGCCATACAGTTTTCGATGCCATATTTTTGAAAATGATGTTGAAAGACGATGGTGAAATGACTGGTGACTTTGAACTTGAAAGATGACATTGACTTGGAATCACAACGGAATTGTGGGAATGACACTAATGTTCCCACTTGAGTTAGTTAGCACATGAAGAGTTGTTTACAAAAATGTTTGTGAACTAAAATTGGCTTTATGCAAAATAAACTAGAGCTTAGCACCCCTTACTAGAATTGTTAGCACTTACATTAGTATTAGTTTGCGAGTACTTTAAAGTACTCACGGCTGTGTCCCTGGCTATTCAAATGGCCAGACTATGAAGAGGAGCGGAACAAATCAAGATGACGGCAACCAAGACGCCCACGACAACTAGGGAGCCTTCTGACGTCAGACGTTGGCCTGTGGACTCAAGAGTCCCTTCTACTTTACGCTTCCGCTATGAAACTATGAACCTTGTGTATGTTGATCCGTAGGTCAACTATTTGTGTAATATGGATCAGGTGATCTCTATTTGTAAGACGATTACGGTATGTAATGAATGATGACTTATGATATTCAACTGTTATGTCTCGCAACAACAATATTCCTGGGATTGCGAGGTATGGCATAACAGGCACCTGGACTTAAAAATCCGGGTGTTGACAAAAAATAATCCAAGAAAAGAAACTTTTATTGTACATGGAGGATGACATGCGGGTCCCATTTTGCAGCAGTGGTCTCAACGCTTCAAAGTCGGCATGAGATCGAAAGAAAAAAGGCAAGTGACCAAATATCAGGAGCCAAAAATAATCTAATAAAAGAAACTTTATTGTACATAGAGGATGATATGTGGGTCCCATTTTGCAGCAGCGGTGTCAACGTTTAAATGCGGCTTGAGATCAAAAGAAAAAGAAAGTAGACATAAATTAGGGGGGTAAAAAAGACTCCAAGAAAAAAAGTTGATTGTACATAGAGGATGACATGCGGGTCCCATAAGTCAGCATCTTACTCAACGTTTCTAAGGCGGCAGGGTATCAAAAGAAAAAGGAAATAGCCAAAAATCAGAGGGTGAAAACAATCCAAAAAAATAAACTTTAATAGTACATAGAGGATGACATGCGGGTACCATGAGCCAGCAGGTTCCTCAACGTTTCAATGGTGGCATGATATAGAAAGAAAAAGGCAAGTGACCAAATATCAGGAGCCAAAAATAATCCAACAAAAGTAATTTTTATTCTACATAGAGGATGACATGCGGGTCCCATTTTGCAGCAGCGGTCTCAGCGTTTCAAAATCGGCATGAGATTGAAAGAAAAAGGCAAGTGACAAATACCAGGAGCCAAAAATAATCCAAGAAAAAAACTTTTATTGTACATAGAGGCTTACATGCGGGTCGCATTTTGCAGCAACGATCTCAACGCTTCCAAGGCGGCACATGACCAAAAGAAAAAAGTAGCCACAAATCAGGGGGTCAAAAAATCCAAGAAAAGAAAGATTTCAATTGGGCTGCATCTGGCCGTCTGGGCCTTCGAACTATCCTGCTGGACGCCTTTTTACTCGTACAATTTCAGCCCACTCCAAAACAGGAAAGTCCTATGCTTCGCAAAAAAAACAAGGAGATTCAACATATAAGTTTGCTTATTTAAAAATAAAGATTTAATTTATCCGTTTGCAATAGCTCAGAGCGAAATACACTGTTTATTATCTGCAAAATAATCAAGATATCACATGTTTCTTGTACGGGAAGGCTGACATCGGGGACCCATGAGCCAGCACCGTCGTCAACGTTTTAAAGGCAGGAGGGGATCGAAAGATAAAATCAACCAAAAATCAGTTGGTAAAAAATCCAAAAAAAGAAACATTTATCGTTCTGAGAGGATGACATGCGGGATCCATGAGGCAGCAGCGTCCTCAACGTTTATTGTTCATAGAGGCTGACATGTGGGACCCGTGAGCCAGCAGCGTCCTCAACGTTTTAAAGGCGGCAGGAGATCGAAAGAAAAAATAAGCCAAAAATCTGTTGGTAAACAAAATCCACGAAAAGAGACATTTACCGTTCTGAGAGGATGACATGCGGGACCCATGAGGCAGCAGCATCCTCGACGATTCCAAGGCGGCAGGGGATCAAAAGAAAAAAGTAAATTGCCAGAAATTAATTAGGGGTCAAAAATAAATCCATCAAAGGAAACTTTTATTGTTCATACAGGATGACATGTGGGACCAACCTGCCAGCAGCGTCCTCATCGTTTTAAAGGGGGCAGGGGATCAAAAGAAAAAGGCAAATAGCCAGAAATTAGAGGTAAAAAATAAATCCAACAAATGAAACTTTTATTATTCATAGAGGATGACATGTGGGACCCATGAGCTAGCAGCTTCCTCAACGTTTCAAAGGAGGCATGAGATCGAAAGAAAAAGGCAAGTAACCAAATATCAGGAGCGAAAAATAATCCAAGAAACTTTATTGTACATAGAGGATGACATGCGGGTCCCATTTTGCAGCAGCGGTCTCAATGTTTCAGATGCGGCTTGAGATCAAAAGAAAAAGAAAGTAGCCAGAAATTAGGGGGTCAAAAAAACTCCAAGAAACGAAAGTTGATTGTACATAGAGGATGATATGCGGGTCCCATTCAGCAGCAACGGTATCACCGTTTGAGAGGCGACACAAGATCGAAAGAAAAAGGCAAGTGACCAAATATCATGTGCCTTTCTCAAGGGGCTAGATTGCAGCTGAGTAATTCTGCTCTTGCTTCAATGCCCATGCATTTCTTGTGCTCTCTGCAATTGCCAGTGGGTCTTATTGTTCAGTTGGATAGGATTTTGAGGCAGTGTCTTTGGAGAGATAGAGAAGGAGAGCCAAACAATCTCTAGCTGCATGAGAAATGATTTGTAAGCCAATGGCAAGAGGTGGTTTGGGAATTGTTAATTTCCAGAAGCAGAATGCATCATTACTTATCAATTTTCTAGATAAGTTCTATAACAAAAAAGATTTGCCTTGGGTGAATTTAATATGGGAAAAACACTATGCTGGTAAAGTACCTCATACTAAGAATTTTTTTGGATCATTCTGGTGGAAGGATGTGCTCAAACAAGTAGATAATTTCAGAGTTGTGGCTAGAGTCAAGATGGGTACTGGAGATACTTTTTTATTCTAGCCAGATAAGTGGTTAATTGATGGGGTTCCACTCATTCTTCAAAATAAATTTCCAAGATTATTCTCTTTTGTGTTGAATAAGGAGATAATGGCTGCTGAAGTTTATGTCATGGACAATATAGCAGAGTTGTTCTATACACCTTTGTCTCAGCCTGCCTTCACAGAATTACAGGATCTACAGACTTTGATGCAGCAAAATCCAGTCACTGGCAGCAAAGATGAATGTACATACTGTTGGGGTGGTACTTATGCCTCAGTTAAATTTTACTCGCATATTCATGAGCATATTAAGGTACCCAAGGTATATAAGTGGATTTGGCAGTCTTGTTGCATGATGAAAATTAAGGTTTTTGCTTGGCTTTTATTGGTGGATCGTCTAAACACCAGAGACCTGCTGCAGCGTCGGCATTGGAATGTCACAGATGTTTATCACTGTGAATTATGCCCTATGCATGTGCATGAGGATAGGATACATCTCTTTTTTGATTGTAATTTCAGTATCAGGATCTGAACTATCTCCAAATTGAATGGGTGGCCAATGATGATGTTTAGTTGGTTTTAGATCATGCTAGGAAGGATTTTGCAAAGCCATTCTTTATGGAGGTACTCATGGTGGCATGTTGGCACATCTAGATTATCAGAAATGGGAAGATTTTCCGAAGTGAGAATCCTACCTTTGCAAGGTGGAAGGCTGGTATTATACATGACATGTATTTATTGAGATATAGAATTAAAGTCAAGCATAGGGAAGCTCTGATGGATTGGATTAGGACTCTGCCTTAGAGTCTGGTTTCCTATGTAGGTAGGTTTTTCTTCATTTATCTCTCTTTTTGTTTTGTACATAAGACATTTTGTTTTTGAATAAAGTTTTGCTGTGGGGCTATTGCCTCACAGTGTTTGGTCAAAAAAAAGATCAGGTGCCAAAAAAACTCCAAGAAAAGAAATTTTTATTGTACATAGAGGATGACATGCGGGTCCCATTTAGCAGCAGCGGTATCACCGTTTGAGAGGTGGCACGGGATCCAAAGAAAAAGGCAAGTGACCAAATATGAGGTGCCAAAAATAACTCCAAGCAAAGAAACTTGATTGCACATAGAGGATGACATGCGGGTTCCATTTAGTAGCAGCGGTATCACCGTTTGAGAGGCGGCACGGGATCGAAAGAAAAAGGCAAGTGAGCAAATATGAGGTGCCAAAAATAACTCCAAGAAAATAAACTTGATTGCACATAGAGGATGACATGCGTGTCCCATTTTGCAGCAGCGGTCTCAACGCTTCCAAGGCGGCACGGGATCAAAAGAAAAAGGAAGTAGCCAGAAATCAGGGGGTCAAAAAAATCCGAGAAAAGAAATAATTTTCGTTCATAGAGGATGACATGCGGGACCCATGATCCTGCAATGTAAATGGCTCGATCGGAGAGCATTGAACTAGATGGCGCGATCGAGAAAAAAAATAATGCTAGAGAGGCTGACATCTGGGCCCTACATCCCTGGGCGGTGCGGATTTGCGTTGACTCGGCCGGTGAACCCGAGAATTCATGATGCACCACGTCCCGGGCCACCATACGCGACATTTTGGACGTTTTCGTCGGGCTAGGTGGCCTCAAAAACGAAAAAAAATTGACATGCACCACGGAGAGAGCAAAAATCGTCGGTCATGGTGCATCAGCAACCATGGCGTGACTTCAACTTCGTCGGCTATGGCAACTTTTCTTGTAGTGACCCTACCCCTTCGGCGATGAGTCACGAGTTTGGAGATGGTACGCACCGAAGCACATCTCTTGTCGTAATGCATGGGCACTTTTCCTAGTATCTTAAAAATAATTAACGTCTCTTAAGGTATGAATCGTGTAAAACCTGATAAGTTATGCGGTGAAACCTATGAAGCGCGGCTACTTTGCTTTTTCTGTCGTACCGGTATCGGATACGGGGTACTGCCCGGATACTTTCCGATACGTAGCATGTACGTATTCTAATTTTTTAATTAACGAAAAATAAGAAAATTACGGGATACCCAAGGGATACTCGAGCGATACTCGAGGGGCACTTGAACCAGCCCACCGTCCACTCATCTTCTACCGTTGATCCTTCCACTCCACCCCATTCCCATCGAACGATTGATTTTTGATCTCTGAATTCATTCCTTCTCCATTCAGATAAGCAATGACTAGTGCTAGTACATGTTGGAAATATAAGCAAATTAGCATATGAATTAATCCGAACTAATACTTGACAAATCATGACTACAGAAACAACAAATGAACTAATCATGCAGATCAACAGAGTAGATGAACGGATAACATCTAGGCAAGATAAACCTATCGCATCTATTCCAACTAGAAGTACTAGAAACTCTAGCAAGATCTTAAACGAAGAGGACATAAACGCATACCGTCCAGCGTTTGCGGCAGCAACTCTCTCCCAACTAGCAATGTGGGACTAAAATTTAGTCCCACCCCTTGCCATTCTTACATGGGCCAATAGAATTTCAGAATTTGTATTGGGACATGGGTTATGGTCCAAGGCCAAATTCCACCAATCCCCCACAAAGTCTCATTGGCACATCTAATACCATTATTCCAGAATCATTGTTTTATATACCGGTGCACGGTGGAGACTGTTAAGTTGAACTTCCACTAGAAACTTCATATTACACTAGTTTGCAACTTGGATAGTGGACTATGCCTTGAACTACAAGTTTTTTTGCGAACTAGCTTCACACAAAGCCTAGACCGATACAGGGCTACCGCGAGACTTCCTCGCGGTGTGGAGCTTATACGTCGTACTCCAGGGCCTTTCATGAGTTTATTAGAGAGCACCCAACTCTCATAGATTGCGACATTTAACAATCATACTAACATAGGTGTGTTCTTCAGAAGATGTTCTGCAGGATAACATCTTTGCTTGAATAAGCCACTTAGAACACATTAAGATAAATATCAACTTGCCATGCAGATCATGAGAGTATTGCATCTTCACGGAGAGGGTAAATTCAGTATAGGAATACTCTCCTCCCAGCTGACTAACATCATGTCTCCCAGCTCTAATTCAGAGGATCTCCGATCACATAGAGTGGGTTACCACTGTAGGCAACTCATAGTGTGGGTCTCAAGCCCATCTCCCTCAATGCATTCTCTATCACATTTCGTGATAGACCCTTTGTGAAAGGATCTGCCAAGTTTCTAGACGTTTGGATATAATCCAACGCAATAACTCCGGAGTTTCTCATTTTCCTAACATATTTCAATCTCCTTTTCACATGCCTTGATGACTTCATATTATCCTTAGAACTGTTTACTTTGATGATCACAGTTTGATTATCACAGTTCATAGGAATAGCGGGTATTGGTTTCTCAACCACAGGTAAGTCCATCAAGAGCTCACGAAGCCACTCTGCTTCAGCAGTGGCAGTGTCTAGTGCTGCGAGTTCTGCTTCCATTGTTGACCTTGTTAAGATGGTCTGCTTGCAAGACTTCAAGGAAATAGTGCCACCACCAAGTGTAAACAAATAACCACTCGTGGCCTTAGTCTCATCAGCATCAGAAATCCAATTGGAATCACTATAACCCTCAAGTACCCTCGGATACCCAGTATAGTGAATACCATAGCTCGTAGTGCCTTTCAAATAGCGCAAAACTCTCTCAAGAGCATGCCAATGAACATCTCCAGGTCTTGATACAAATCGAGCCAATTTGCTTACAGCAAAAGAGATGTCAGGCCTTGTGGCGCTGGCTAAATACATAAGTGAGCCAATGATTTGAGAATATCTCAATTGATCTCTAGCAACTCTCTTGTTCTTTCGAATTAGCACACTAGGATCATAAGGTGTTGGAGAAGACTTGCAGTCGCTATACCCGAAGCGACTCAATATCTTTTCCACATAGTGGGATTGAAGCAATGTAATCCCACCATCATCATCCCTGAGAAGCTTGATGTTTAGAATCACATCAGCTACTCCTAAGTCCTTCATCTCAAAGAAGCGAGATAGGAACTCCTTGACCTCCTTAATGACAATAAGGATGGTTCCAAATATCAATATGTCATCAACATAGAGACAAAGGATAACTCCCTAACCCCCACCATGGCGATAGTATACACACTTATCAGCTTCGTTTACAACAAAGCCTTCAGCGATTAAGGTTCTTTCAAACTTCTCATGCCACTGCTTAGGTGCTTGCTTAAGACCATACAAAGACTTCAGCAACTTATACACCTTTCCTTCTTGACCATCTACTACAAATCCATCAGGCTGCTCCATATAAATTTCTTGATCGAGCTCTCCATTTAGGAAAGTTGTCTTAACGTCCATTTGATGAACGAGAATACCATGTAAGGCAGCCAAAGAAAGTACTACTCGAATAGTGGTCAATCGAGCTACAGGTGAGTATGTATCAAACAAGTCTTCGTCTTCTTTCTGAGTATAACCCTTGGCCACAAGTCGTGTACCATCGGGCCTAAGTTTTTCTTGAACACCCACTTACATCCTACAAGTTTGCACCCATAAGGACGATCAGTAACCTCCCAAGTTCCATTAGCTAAGATAGAATCCATCTCGCTACTTTACAGCCTTCCTTCCAAAGAGGTCAGCATCCTGAGATGCATAGGCTTCTGAAATAGAAGTGGGAGTATCATCCACGAGGTACACAATGAAATCATGACCAAAGGACTTTGCAGTCCTTTGTCTCTTGCTCCTTTTGGGAGCTTCATTGTCGTCCTCCACTGGATTATCATAGTGTTCTATCGCAATGGTAGTTTCAGGAATTGTGATTAACTCCTGACCTGATGAACTAGGCATCTCCTGATTTGATGAGCTAGACGTGTCTTTCATGGGAAAGATCTCCACAAAGAAAGTCCCATCATTCGACTCCATAATTGTACCAACATGCATGTCGGATACCTCAGATTTCAGTATCAAAAATCTATAGCCAATGGTATCAAATGCATATCCCAGAAAAACACAATCCACGGTTTTCGGTCCAACCTTGCGCTTCTTGGGTATTGGCACGTTCACTTTCACCAAACAACCCCAAGTACGTAAGTATGAGAGTTTCAGCATTTTCCTTCCCATTCCTCAAATGGAGTAATGGTTTTGTTCTTTGTGGGAACACGGTTTAGGACATGACATGCAGTCATTATCGCCTCCCCCCACCATACCTTGGATAGACCCGATGTATCTAACATGGCATTAACCAAATCAGTTAGAGTACGGTTCTTTTTTTCGGCCACCCCATTAGACTGAGGTGAGTAGGGAGGCGTCCTCTCATGGATAATACCATGCTCCGCACCAAAAGAATCAAACTCATTGGAAAAATACCCTCCACCACAATCAGACCTAAGCCGTTTAATCTTTCGATCAAATTGGTTTTCTGCTTCAGCTTTATAGATTTTGAAGTGATTAAAAGCTTCATCTTTAGATTTCAGAAGGTACACATAACAATATCGATTGGAGTCATCAATTAACGTCATGAAGTATCTTTTTCCACCTTTCGTCAACTCGCCATTCATCTCACAAAGATCTAAATGTATGTGTTCCAGCGGTGACAAATCTCTTACCTCAGCAGTCTTGTGAGACTTGCGAGGTTGCTTGGCTTACACGCACACGTGACACTTGGAACTCTTGACAGTAGTAAATTTTGGAATTAAATTCATATTGGCTAGCTGTGTCATGCACCCAAAATTAATATGACAAAGTCGTGAATGCCAAATATTGGACTCACTATCATTGCTAACATGATTAATAATTTGAGTACATAAGTCTGATAAAGATAAGCCTCCGCACTCATAACCTATTCCAACAAATTGTCCATACTTAGACATTACAACTTTATTGGATTCAAAACCCAACTTAAAACCATCTCGACAGAAAAGCGATCTGATGACGAGATTCTTATTGATGGAAGCGACGTGCTGCACATTCTTCGGCTGGATGGTCTTCCCTGAAGTAAACTTCAGATTTACCGTACCAACACCATGAACAGAAGCACGTGAGCCGTTTCCCATCAACACGAAGCAAGTCCTTGCGACCTGATAAGAAGAAAACATGGAAACATCAGAACATACATGTGTATTGGCACCCGTATCAATCCACCAATCAGGAGTGTTACATACTGAGAAGACAGTGGGAAAAATATCGTACCCAACGTCCTTCATCTCAGTATCTCCACCAATGACCATATTAGCGGTCTTGCCGCCGTTCCCACGCTTATCATAGCGATCCGGGCAATTAGGAGCCCAATGGTCAGGCTCACCACAGACATGGCAAGCCCCTTTCTTCTTATTAGTCTTCTTCTTGAAGTTGGTTGAGTGTGAGGCCTTGTTCTTGCCATCAAACTTGCATTTTCCTTCAGATTTATTCTTGTTCTTGAACTTGTGGGATTGGAAGTTTTCTTCTGTACTACATTAGCACTAGAACCTCCCTCAAATTCTCGAGCACGTGTATCCTTTGCTCTCGCCTTATCTTCCACATGAAGAGACCCAATGAGATCCGAAACGGAAAACTCTTGTCTCTTATGTTTGAGAGAAGTAGCAAAGTTCCTCCATGAAGGAGGAAGCTTGGCAATAATGCCACCGGCCAGAAACTTATCCGGTAGGGTACACTTGAACTGCTCAAGTACTTTGGCAAGTGATTGTACCTCATGAGCTTGCTCAACAACGGAGTGCTCACCAGTCATCTTGTAGTCATAGTAATGCTCCATGACATACAACTCAGTGCCAACATCCGAGACCCCAAATTTGGCCTCGAGTGCATCCCACGCATCCTTACCATACTCAAAAGTCATGTATGGGTCAACAATGTTCCGCAAGAATACTGAAGAGAGCCGCCTTAAACATGGCATCGACTTTTTTATAAGCTTCCTCCTGAGCAGGAGTAAGATCACCCTTAGGTTTGCCAAGAAGGGCGCTATCGCAGTTCAGTTTTTGAAACCAGAGGACTGCCCTCGTGCGCCACCTCTTATAGTGCGAGCCATCAAAGAGAGGCGTCCTAGTAGCAGCGGCAATGCCACTTGAATTCATTTGCCTAAAATCAGGTTTTTGGATTGTTGGAAATATAAGCAAATTATCATATGAATTAATCCGAACAAATACTTGACAAATCATGACTACATAAACAGTAAATGAACTAATCATGCAGATCAACAGAGTAGATGAATAGATAGCATCTAGACAAGATAAACCTATCGCATCTACTCCAAATAGCAGTACTAGAAACTCTAGCAAGATCTAAAACGAAGAGGACATAAACGCATACCGTCCAGCGTTTGCGGCAGTAACAGCAGCGGCGATGTTGGTGGCATCCTGGTCGTCGCCCATGTTGAGGTTGCCGAAGAGGTTGTCGATGTCCGGAAGAAGTCGTCGTTCGGGAACTCCTCGTCGGAAGACGTCATGTTGCCAGTAGTCGCGCGTAAGTGCTCCCCAAAAACCTGATTGCCCCTCACCCCTACAGGTCTACGAGAGGCGGGATTCCGGAGGCCTACTGTCCCGCCGCTCGGTGCATGCCAAAGGACAGGATGAGGAAGACGAAGGCGACGACGCAGTGAAATGGAAAGAGGCGGTCGCATATGGTGTCTCGTACAGGGTAGGGTTTACGTCCGCGCTTATATAGTGCGGTTCGGGAAGGTCGTGGGGCGCAACCCACGTACGACTCCACAATCCAGAAATACTAGAACGAAACGGATGCGTTAATGCCTCCGTTAATGACTCGTAATTGATTACACAATTAATTTTCCTGAACAGCAAAAAGATAAGCTCGGCTCGGCGAGATTCCCGCAACCAGCGGCGCGTCGTGTCGTGACGAGGCGTGGCGGGCGGCGGAGGAGGAGGAGTGCGCGAGGGCTCTCTCTCTTCTCACTCACTTACTAGGACTAGAACAGTCCACCTTATATACCACTCAAACTCTATATTAGACTAAACTTTAGTCCCATCACTTATCATTCCCACATGGGCCAAGAGAATTTCAGAATTTGTATTGGGACATGGGCTAAGGCCCAAGGCCAAATTCCAGTAGTACATCCTATCAAATAGATCGGTTGGGAGCTCGAGCTAGAGCATGTACAACAGCAACAACTACAGGAAATACATCCCAACTACTAGCTATTGATTCGTGTGATTTCTAGAGATGATTTTTACTTCTTTAATTATTAAAATATCTATGTTGGATACGGGGGGAAACATCCACATCCACGTTAATCATATGAGGAATATTTAACTTCTTTATCTCTTTAAATATTTACATATATATGAACGTATCCTCGTATCTATGTTTTTGAAAAATTGCCGTATCGCGTATCGGATACGTATCCAAGTATATGTGGGTTGTTCTGTAAAACAGAGTAGCACGAATCTTCAATGAACCGACGGCAAAGATAGTCGAGGGGCTTCTGTGGAGTTGTATTTCTCCTAACTTACCGAGGTGGTTCTGCAAGTCAGTTGTTACCTTTGACCTAACAACAAATCGAGTCTTGGATCCATTTGCATCTCTCCTCTCCAACGATCTCCACCAACAGCAACTGAGCAACCCCTTTTCCCCGTTGTCATCTTCACGACCAGTCGACCACCACTTCCCCCCATCTCTCCTCCGCTCTAGGTGGTGACTACGGCGACGGCCCCTGCTAAACATTGTCTCATTGGTCCTGACACTGCGATACAGCTCGCGAATAAGAGGGACAGGAAGCCGCATCATGGCAGGGTCAGATTTGCATAGAGCTATGGGCATGTTGAACTTAGCTGCCTTGGAGGAGCAAGGTCTGAAGCTAGGCGTGGAGGCACTGCTCTCAGAGCTCCGTATCTCTATCAGGGCTGTATGCGACATGGAAGAGACTTCGGCTGGCGTGATCGAGCTCATGCAGAGTGGTGTCAGATTGCTCAGTATTAGGCTTTGCCAAGTTCTTGAAGAGGTCTTGACCAAGCAGCAAAGAGTTCATGTATTCCGTCAGGTATCTCTGAACTTTCCCTTGATGAGTGTCTTCGTTCGCCCTAGACTCAACCGTTGTCTCAAGAGATTGCGCATTAAGGTCACTCAACTTGAATTCGATTCTAGATCCAGACCTGTATCTGAACAGAATCTCTCCGCCCTGAGAAATTCAAGTTATTCAACAGTGGTTGGGAAGGTAGCAGAGAATATGGTGGAGAAGATGGTGAGGATTTTGCTGGTCGACAGAACTGGGGATGATGGACCATTGTTTCTGCCAATTGCTGGAGGTCCTGGATCTGGGAAGACAGTTTTGGCACACACCTTGTTTAATGATGATAGGGTCATGGGCATGTTTGTTCTGCGAGCTTGGGTTCATGTTTCACCACACTTTGGTCTCTCGGCAATCTTATTATCAATTCTTACCGTATCCAGCTCTTGTGACAATGTTGATCAATATGATCAAGCAGATCTGAAGAGACATGTTGATAAATATGATCAAGCAGATCTGAAGAGACATGTGCGAGAAACTTTGAGTGGCACAAGATATTTGCTAGTTCTAGATGATGTGTGGAGTGAGAGTGAGCAGGAATGGCGCGCCCTGATGCAGGCCCTGCCATCAAATGGTACGGTAATAGTCACTAGCCGAGTTTCGGCTGCTGTATGTTGTGTGACCTCTGTGGGCACTGGAGAGGAGGCTACACTGGAGAAGAGGCTACACTCGAGATTTGTTCATCTGTGGACAGAGAAGGCCGCCAAAATTCGATGTGAAGCAGAAATTCAGATGTTGAGAATGGAAGAACCTGATGAGTTTATTTTGCAGAGTGCCCATGCCAGCTATTTCCATCTTCCGTTGGACTTACGGAAATGCCTTCTTTATTGCTCGATGTTCCCATTTGAATACAAATTTGATCCTGAAGAATTAACTGATCTTTTGGCTGCTGAAGGTCTAATATCGCCCACTGTGACTCATGCCCAACGCAGAAGCTATCTCCAAAAGCTGTTTGATGTGTGTTTCCATCCAGTGGAGAAATCTGGAAATGCAACAGCAAAGCGTACATTCAGGATGTACAGTATATTACACAGGTTTGCTCGACTTGTTGATAAAAAAATCAGTGGAACTGTTGACAATTTTTCATCTCATATTAGCAGAAGAAAAGAAGGGACACTAGAATCAGTAAAGTATTTATCCACACAAGATATTGACTATAACAAATTGCGTTGGTTCAAAAAGTTGAATACCCTAATAGTACTTCAAAGAAATAGTCCAGATGGGATTAAAGAGCTCCCACGGTGGTTCTTTAAATTATTCCAGCATCTGAGGATCTTGAATTTGAAAGGTAGTAATATCAGCTCCCTCCCTAAAAAGTTTGGTATGATGTCCAACTTGAGATATCTCAATCTTTCATGGGCAGATATAGAAAATATTCCTAGTTTTGTCTCAAAACTGCAGAATCTGCAAACTCTCGTACTCTCCCACTGTGAGAAGCTCCAGAAACTGCATGGAACTATAAGCAAGCTTGTCCTGTTACAGAAGTTGGACCTCCAAGGTTGTTGCTGTCTCATGGAATTGCCCTCTAACATGGGTGAAATGAAGAGCCTTCAGTATCTAAATGTTCAGGAGTGCTCATCTCTAAAGAGAATGCCATACAATCTGGGCCAATTAGCGAATCTCCAAACAATGTTAGGATATGTTATTGATGGAAGAGCAATATCAGAACTGCAGTCATTGGAAAATCTCAAGGAGTTGAGTTTGGAATGCCTAGAAAATATTTCAGATGTTGCAAATGCAAGCGATTTGAGGCTAGAAGATAAACAACAGCTTGATTCATTGGTATTTCAGTGGAACAAGAATTCTGTTGATAGTAGTTCAAGAGCGTCTGAAGTCCTTGACTGCCTTCGACCAAATGAACACTTGAGAACCCTGGACATTGTTGCATACGAAGGAATTGCTTTTCCAACTTGGATGACAAGCAGCAACGCACATCTCATTTCACTGGTTGAGATTAGGCTAGTTAATATGAAGGTGTGTCAAACATTGCCGCCACTTGGGCTACTACCTCTCCTGAAGACTGCTGAGATAAGTGGAGCTGAAGCCATCAGTTCTATTAGTGATAGTTTCTACGGTCAAAATGGCACATTCCCTTCCTTGAAGAAATTGATTTTCTCTAACATGCCTAATCTAGAGCTATGGGAACAGCCACATTATGGCTCTGTGTTTCCTTGTTTGCAAGAGGTGACAATCATCCAATGCCCAAAGTTAGCATTGCGCGTGGAACCTCCATCGGTTACAAAATTGATATTGTGGATGAATAACCAGAAACTGCATAGTTCAACAGGAGCTCTAGGAAATATGGCACACATTCTGAAACATGTCTCGATTTCGTTCTGTCATGAGCTCAGAGCATCTTCGTATTGCGAGGGTCTTCAGGATCTCTGTAGCCTTAAAGGATTGGAGCTCTGTGGATGTGACGAGATGACATGCTTGCCACGGGGTTTGCAACAACTTTCCTCTCTCAGAAGTTTAACAATTGTGCGTTGCGGCACACTGGAAAGTTTACCAGATTGGTTGGAGAATCTACCTTATCTGCGGCTGGTGCGTTTGTCTGCTTGTCCTATGTTGCACTCAGTCCCAGAAAGTTTGAGATTGCGCCATTTTACCCGAATATGCATTGAAGATTGCCCTAACTTAAAAGCACAATCATCGGGTAAGCAAAAAAAAAAGCTGCATTGTTCGAATTAACTTAATGGCACATTTTTAGTAGTTTTCAATTCTAATGCATTGCATCATTTTCTCGTTGCATATGTTAGATTGAGAAGCCATCTTTTTATATCTTTCAGCGAAAACTTTCAACCTTCCAAATTATGCATGACTGTCTAATTACATTATTCTGGCTGTAATTTAAATCAGTCTCACATCATGGACAAGATTTAATTACTTAAATATTTTCGTGATGCAGATGTATTAGTGGTTTTCAATATTCTGGATTTAAAATATCCAACTTATCATGTATGCATTTTTAGCTATTATTAACTTTTTGTAACTCCTTTTGGGACCTCTCCACAAAAACTGCAATCTGAAACCTTGATGTCGTAGCATATTACTGCACTGAGCATTATACAAATTTATTTCCCAATTGATTTGCAATTCATCGCTAATTTACAAACTACTGAACCTTCATGTGTAACAGAGACTGATTGGGAATGGTATGACAGCGACGATGACTTATTAGTAGATGTCATTCCTAATAACTGCACATGAGATTCCCTCTCAAAACTCTGGTTCCAGTAAACCTGTGATGCGCGACACTCTCTCTTTGGATTTTGGCTACAGTGGACGTGACACCGAAATCGTCAGCACAACCATCAGGTACCTAAAAATACTACAAAATTTTAATGCAACTGCTTGGCATAGTTTTCGATAAATTCTATTTTGGATGAATTGCATTGTTGTGACATTTAGCACATATGTCGAGTGAGAAGTTGTTCTTTCAAAGTAATGCTTGATTGCCTTATTACGTTGTTCTGGGTCAACACTAAATACTGGTTTATTAGTCGTTTGTATAGTTCTAGGTTGTCAATTTGACCAACTTAATACTCCGTATAAGATATATGTTAAAATATATATATATCACTAAAAACTTCAGGTCTTTTTTTAATGATATATTTTTATGTATATAGTTTATATTATATAATTGGCAATCCTCTCTACCGGTTTATTAGGCCTATTAGCTCGTGTAGCGTGACCTAGGTGCAAGCGTATTGGGTAATAGAAATCTCACTCTCCAGTTTTTTAGCCAATCACTGTTGTTCAATGCTGAAGGAATATGATAAAATAGCAATCGCACAAGACTGGTTGAGCTTCCAGCTGTATGCATACACGTTGACAAGCTGCGCGCTTGCTCTAAGTGCTACCTGTATACATACATTTGTTGTTTTTACAAAGAAAAAATTGCTGTGCTACGATAACCTACTATGTCACTCTGACTACTTTCTACCAAAATAGGTTGCATACCACTGCAAAGTACCCCTTATGTTAACTTCATTATGGCCAAGGAAAACAAAGCAAGTATCACTGAAATTCAATAATTTAATGGACAAGACTACACAGCGATGCTTCAGCTGTGCGGCGGATTCTTCTCCTAATTAGTTTGCATGCATGCAGTGACGTGTGGGATTACATCATATAGAATCCTCTCAATGTACAAATTTAAAAATCTTTATCTCTCAAACCGCTAATCCGTTTGAAAATCTGTTTTCACTGTGGGCTTAGTCGTCATGAGATCTTCGAAACAAGATCCCATGTTGGTATGTTTTGAGAAGAAAAAAAATTCGTCAGTAATTGCCCGATTAGTAACACTAAGCTGCCGGATTATTCATTATGTAGCTACCAGATTGTATTAATTTGGTTCGTAGATTCATGTATGTCATTCTACATTAGCGTAAAGCTCTATCATACCTAATTTAAGTGGAATGATACCAACCCTTAGATTTTAGAGACACTTGAATACTCATTCATTAGCTCTGCATATCATTGCAATAGTAAAAAAATGGGTTACAAAATTACCCAGTAACCATGTAAAATTATTGTAAAAATTATTCCTTACTAATCTGGAAAATATATTACTATAACCTGGCAACTCGTGTGACGTAGAAAAGCATAGCCACACCACACAATTGGTGTGCATATTAATGCAATGTCTAGAAAAACATGTAAAAAGTTATTTTCATAACCATGAACAATTATTGTGGTAATTGCTTGATATTAATTTGGCAATTGGTGTGGCAAACAAAAAACCTTTGAAACATAGCAACAAGGGATCTTGTTTTGAAGCTCTCATCGAGACAAACTTAGCGGTACAAACGGGTCACTAATCGGAATAACGGTTTAGAAGATACATGCTTTTTAATTTCTGAATTTGGCAATTAATGCGATGATGTCACCCATGAGGTGGCAGATTCTTGCATGGGTGCATGTCACTTTTCCTATAGGGAGCGCATGTAGAATTTTTTTCGCCCCACGGCTGAGCCATGCATGCGGGGCTTTCACGTAGATTTTCCCAAAGAAGAAAGTAACTTTGTCCTTTTAAATGACATTATGTTTAATCTCTACAGGATACCCATTATTGCTCCGAACTGAAATCAAGCTGGCAGGAGTGCAACCACCAGCAAACTGAACGAAACAATTCTAGTGGATTCAGAAATGCGCAGAGAATTATTCAGCCAATGTAAGAGCCACTGTTTAGAGGGATCACGAGTGCAATTTCAAAGCAGTACTAGCTAGTGCCCATCTGTATCTGCCAATGACTCTGAAAAGAGGGGAACATAGGGTAGATCTATCTGTGAATGATTTTTTCCTCAATGTCAATGATACTGTGGAACTTTAAATGTCGGATATCCTATGATGCCAATGTATTAGTCCTTAAAGAATCCAAGAAAACGGTATCACAATCTGGATGAATCCCAACCACCATGTACCCCTCCCCTGTTATGCTCATTATCCTATTAGTTCTGAGTTCTGACACTATGCTTCAAGACCCATTGTTGACCCATCAGAATCCTCAAGGGACCGGGACTTTATGTCCGAAGAAAGGATTGATTCTTCTTGCTAACGTAACAATTGACAGCAGGAGCTCGGATTTTTGTAGAACGGAGGGAATATAATGCAAGCGCCCCCGTGACAGTACAACCGAAACTCATACCGATAAGCAGAGAACAAGGGAGAGGAGATGCGGTAATAATCAAAAAACGATAAGCAGCGGAAGAGATGTTGCTAGCTTCATGGTTGCCGCAGGTTGTCAGCGGTAGCGCGTTCGGCGGCGCCGTAGTACGGTGCGGCTCGAGATTTGAGGGGCTGCAAAAGAAATGGTTTCGCTCACGAACATGCGGAAGAGATGACAACGGCTACTCGTATAACTTAGGGCATCTCCAACCAGAGGAAGCAAATTGGACGCTTAAATTATCTGCGTACGTCCATTTGTGTCGCTCTGCGGACGCGAAAATAATCTTTTTGCCCGCGTGTTCGTTTGCACCTGGGGTGCCTCCAGCAGCTCGATGCATTTGCGCGTCGGCATGAATTGAGATGTTTAAAAACAACAAAATAAACAGTTTCAACGAAGTCTTAGTTATTACATCCAAATTTTTAAAAATATACATGAAAATAAGAAGGTATCCTCTAGGCAATAACTTCATGGCCAGCCAATGCTCACTGATGCTCAATCAGGTCCATCTGCAGGCGTTTACACACGGGCTCGTCAGTGACTTCTACATTCATATGCAGATAGTCATCCCAAGATAATGCCTCAGGATTGGCGCAACCAGCTCACTTTGGAAATCTCAGTGGTTCTCATTGCGGCCATCAGGACGCTCGTTCTCAACGATCATGTTATGCATGATCACGCAGCATGTCATCACCTCATGCATGGTCTTCAGCGACCATGTTCTTGCCGGGTGATGGACAATTGCCCACCGAGCTTCGAGCACACCAAATCCTCGCTTCACATCTTTCCTGCAAACCTCTTGCATCTTGGCAAACCTCCTCGTCTTCTCCGAGTTTAGATTACGGACAGTCTTCACCAGTGTGGCCCAGTCAGGGTAGATGCCATCAGCAAGATAATATGGCTTGTCATATGCATTTCCATTGACCTTGTAGCTCACCCGGAGAGTTTTGCCTTGCATAAGCCTGTTGAAAATCGGTGATCGGTGCAACACATTGGTATCGTTGTTGGAACCTGCCATGCCAAAGAATGAATAACAAATCCATAAATCTTGAGATATGACAGCTTCAAGAATGACAGTTCGTCCCTCCGCATGCCCGCTGCACTGATCCTGCCATCCAAATGGACAGTTCTTCCACTCCCAGTGCATGCAATCTATGCTACCAATCATTCCTAGGAACCATCTAGACTCGTTGATAGACAACAGCCACCTTGTATCCTCAACAGTTGGCTCCCTACAGTAATGTTGTACGAACATGGCAATCACCGCTCGGCAAAACCTGTACATGGACTCAAGGCAGGTGCTCTCACCCATTCAAAGATACTCATCGAATATATCAGCAATCATTCCATATGATAGCATGCGAATAGCTGCGGAGCATTTTTGGTTGGAGGTGACCCTGTTGTATCGGACTTGCATCTGAAGTAGGGGTCGTAGTTTCTGACGCCCCGTAGAATGACCATGAACATGTCCCTTGACATCATGTACCGGCGTCGAAATATTTTTTGCTTGAACACCGGATCGGTGCGGTGGAAGTAGTCCTTGTGGAGTCGGAGGTGCCCTTCCACTCTGTTGTGCGGCAGGTTTTTCGAGCGGCTCTTGACAGAGCCCCGGTGCACCGACGTTTGGCTTGAATTGTACTCGTGGAGGATGGAGGCCGCAGCAGTAGCCAATGTCTGCGTCGACTAATCGGACTCCTCGTCGGAAGAGGAGTCAACGACCTCCGCGTGGAACTTGTCCAGCATCTGCCATATGTCCATCTGCATGGGTAGGAACTGCGGATCAATGATCGCGCACAATAGCGCCGGAAACACGAGTAAGAAACCTACCGGCGCAATTGACCAAACAGGTCGTGGGCGGCGAGGCCGAGCGGCACAATTGGCAAAGTTTGGGCCCCAAACAGGCGACAGGTGCGCGCCGGAGCCTACCCCGACTGAGATCATGTTCTCCGGCGCGGGGAGGACCGAGCCGACGGCGTGTACTGCAGCGGTGCGACGGGGCGGCGGCGGGTGGGTTGGGGTGGTGACATCGCACTAGGGCAGCAAATAAGGGGGAAAAGAAAATTGAAACGGTCGATTTCGCTGTCCTGGCGTGCGGGATCGGGTAAGAAAAGGAGGACGCTCGGTGCGACCACGCAGCGTCCGCGGAGACGCAAACCTGGCACATATTTGGACCAGTTTGCGTCGCCGCGAACAGCTCGGTCACTTTGCGTCGCCCCGCTAGAGCAGGGCCCAGACGCATTTTTGGTCTCCGCGGACGCAAAAACGGTCGCTCAACGTCCATTTACGTCGCCCCGTTGGAGATGTCCTTAACTCTATTATATTAAGTATGTAAAACCTCAAAACACCACATAAAATGAGTCTGAAATACATTCAAACTTACCTAATTTTTGCACTAAAGCATGCAGCTCATAAGTCACACATTTTTGCGCATGAGCTCAACACTAAGCACGGATCACACTATCAACGTCTAAAAATAAAATAGCACAACTCAAAGGGTTACAGGAGCAGCGCCGCGCATGCGATCCCTTCTCAACCTCCTCCTCACGCATCCGGTTCTCTATCCAGCAGGCGGCCGCCGCAGCGCTCCTCCCTCCCCATCTCAACACACTCCAACGGTAGTTTTCTCTCGCCGTCCAGACCCAAACCCTCCTCTCCTCGCCCTAACCTTCAGCCAATCCATCTCCTATCGTATCGTCTTGAGGATTCAGATCTAGTCCCCTCTCCGGCGCGGCGGCCGGTATTGACGAACAAGCGGTTATCTACAAGGTATACACAAAAACACCTTGATTTTACCCTTTCTTCTATACCGTAATTTCTTTGATCGAGGTGCCAAACCCCCAAAATGAGAAATAGTGAGCTTCATAGATGAAATGAACTTGATGGAATGGTTGCAGTTTGTCATGTCAGGAATGGTTGCAGAATTGGACAAGCCAGGAGCAGATACATCAAATGAATGCACAAAAAAGAGAGGGATACACATTGTAGATGGCGATGAAGGTTCCACTGTACCAGAGTCGGTTAGCAAAAAGGTATCACCGGAACATGGCTATATAGTTTTCTGTGCATTCGTCAGTTAAAAAAATACTAGTTTATGGAATGCTAAATCCCCTGATTTATGTGTATCTTATTTTTTATTATTTAGTGGCTTACCGGACAACATGAATTTAAATGTAGTATGTAGGTATTTTAAGTGAATAGTGTTAAACGTACAGATCTACTAGGATAATCTCTACGCTAGGATGAACAAGATGCAGGGGTAGTTACCTTCTCCCTTGGAGGCAGACGAGCCTCCCGACGTTGACATGGTGACGGCAGCGTGGGTGAGCAGAGACGGCAGTGTAGCTTCCTGTCGGCATAGCGCTAACCTTAAATCGGATTGGTATGTCGGTGGGGCGTACGGTAAACACGGTGAACCTCGTACTGCGAGCCGCCGAACCTCACCTCTCTTTTTAGCGCTGGCGACAGGGGGCCACCAACCATAACGGGTTGGGCGCCCTCGATCAGGGCGCAAGTCAAAGGGGCCCGGTGGGCCATTGGGCCCACTCGGGAGAGAGATCAATCTAACATTCTCCCCTTGATCTCAACTTTACTTTTAACTTTATACTTTTATTTTATTATTTTTATTTTGGATCAGTCCATAGGGCATGTTTCATCGTCACAGCTCTATTGCTGATAGAATCAGACATCCACAATACACTTCTCTGTTTTGAAACAAATTCTTTTACTTTTGGGCCTCTTATGATCCAGGATAGGTAAGGCTTTCCTTTAAACTTATGCCGGCTACGTGTTCCTTGAACACGCTGGGTGGTAAGCCTTTCGTTAGCGGATCCGCAAGCATATCTTTTGTCCTTATATGCTCGAGACTTATAGTTTGATCCTCGACCTTGTCTTTCACAACATAATAGTTAACCTCAATCGGTTTCGTATCATTACTCGACTTGTTGTTGTGAGCATAAAATACTGTGTGTTGATTGTCGCAGTACATCTTTAGTGGTTTGTCAATACAATTTACCACTTTCAAGTCGGGTATAAATTTCTTTAACCATACCGCCTGCCCCGTTGAAAGAACATGGAACCCCCATGTGTGGTTTTGGTAATTGATGACAATCCTTATGGACTAACGGTTGTATTTAGAATCTATCTTAGGTCGTGTCCATAGCCATATGTTGGTCTCATGGTTGCAATGAAGAAGATCAAGTTTGATGTAGAGGACGGATGAAGAAGGTGTAGAAGATGAAGAGGGATGAAGACGGTGGTGTGCGTAGAAGATGGATGAAGACGGTGGCGTGTATGTTGGAAGAAGACGGTGGCATGTACAAGGTTGAAGAGGGAGGAAGACGGAGCTTGCCGACTCGAGTGGAACACGCAAGGACAAGGTTTCTACTCGATAGGATAGTGGGTCGCATCATCTGAGAGAGTTGAAACCTTGCATGCATTGCATCGTGTTTCTTGGTTGTTCTTGGTTCTTATCCATGAGATATTTTAGAGCTTGTGTTCATTCTCATGACAAGCTCTAGCTCATCGGAAACGGATTCCGGATGCATCGCATGTTGCATGTTCGAGGGTGATGATTTTCCCGATGTACCATATTGAGAGGTTACACCTCTATGACCATAAGAAAATCATCATCCACTTGTTTCCATGTTTTCACCATGTATGAAGGTAGCTCTTGTCGTCCTCTTTCCGGCAAAATTGGTTTCACCTCAATCGGAGTTTCCTAGCTCGAGTTATTGTCGTTTCTGTATTGCGATTTAGATGGAAAAAGAAGAAGGGCGGTAGTACCGGTCAGGTACCGGTTTGGTCTCTGTGAGACCCTGGATCCGGTATGGTATTGGGCCGGTACCTACCCGGTAGTACCGCTCGAAAGGTAGTACCGCTTTCACAAGAGGTAGTACCGCTTTGGGTCGTTTTCTGCCTGTTTTCTACACAATTTTGACGCAAGCGGTAGTACCGCTTTGACAAGCGGTAGTACCGCTTTGGGTCGTGAATCTGACCGTTTTTCTGCCCAACAGCTATATTTCGTGGCCCCCTATTTATACCTCTTTCCCACCTCCGTCCACACAACTTCTTCTCACCCATTCTCTCTCCTCCATTGTTGACCTTGAAGAGCTTGATCCTCCTCTTGATCCCCCCACTATTTCTTGCATATTTTTGGGGGAAGGAGAGAGGAGATCTAGATCTAGTGCTCCACCAAGTGAATCCCCCTCCTAGTGAGGGGATCTTGCTAGATCTAGATCTTGGAGTAATTTGGTGTTCCTCCTCCTATTTTGTTCTTCCTCCCTTATTCCCCCATTAGCTTTTGTAGCTTTGTTGGAATTTGGGAGAGAAGAACTTGGGCATCTTAGTGGTGTTCTTAGCCATTGCATTAGGTGCATCGGTTTGGGTTCTCTCCGGGGTTTCGGTCTCGTAAAGGGCTTGTTGACCTTAGTGGTGTTGTTTCCTTCGTGGCCTTGTTACCTTTGTGGTGTCGTAGCCTTTGTGGCTTTGTAGTCTTTGTCGCCTTGTCGTCTTTGTGGCGTGGTAGCGTTTGTGGCATTGTTGCCTTTGTGGAGTGTGGTAGACTTTGTGGTTTTAGAGCCGGTTGTGGCGCGTTGGAGTCTTTGTGGCCTTGTCGCCAGTGTGGCGTGTTGTAGCCTTTGAGGCCTTGTACTTGATACCCTCCGTGTTGTGGAGTTGCCTCAAGCTTGATACTTGTGAGTTTGCCCCAAGTTTGTACGGGTTCGGTGACCACCCTCAAGGGTCCCTTAGTGGACCGAGGCTTTCCCTTTGGGGAAAAGGCTCGAGCAGAATACGGTGGCCCTAGCGGCTCATTGGAGTGCCTCGTGCCTCCACACCGCTCCAACGGAGACGTAGCACCCTTGGGTGTGAACTTCGGGATACATTGTCGTCTCTTCGTGCACTGGTTACTTCTCAACCCGAGCTCCTTTACCTATGCGCATTACATTGTGATATCCATCATGCTTGATGTTCTATACCTAGTTTGTTATCACCTTGTTGCTCATCATGCTTAGCATAGGTTGTTGGCGCACATAGGAAAACCCCTAGTTGATAGGCTTTGAGCTAAACAAGTAAACCTTGAGTAGTTTTATTCCGCATTGTTTAGCTCTTAAGTAGAAGTTTTCATAACCCGCCTATTCACCCCCCTCTAGGCGACGTCCTTGTACATTCAATTGGTATTAGAGCTAGGGCTCTCTTATCTTGTTGGGCTTCACTGCCTAGAGAGTAATGACGTCGGCTAGAGGATTAGTGCACAATACCACTTTTACATTTGATGGCACTAATTATGATGCTTGGAAATTCTACATGCTTGATTATTTTAGGAGCATGCACCCACATGTGGATCAAATTCTTGATATGGGTTTTTCTCCTCCTAAGGATCCACAAAATCCATCTTTTGAGGACAAGAAAAACTCTTATCTAGATGCTCAAGCTACTAAAGTGCTTTGCCATGTTGTGAGTCGTGTAGTGATCTCCTCCGTCGCGCCTTTCCGGAGTGCTCATGAGTTTTGGACAAAGATTAGAGATACATATGGTGGATCCAAGACCATTGAGGATGATCGCACTCCTTCCACTTCACCAATGTGTGGTAAGACACAAGGTAATGGTGTGGTGAGTGGTGATGAACATTGCATTGTTGATAGTGAGCCTTCTCGTGATGATTCTTCATCCCTATCTCATTGCATTGTTTCATCTTTGGACTTGAACACTTATAGCACTATAAATGTTTTGCATGCTAGTGTTGGTAGTCCTTGCATATCTTTATTCCATGATGATATGCTTGCCTTGTCTTGTTGCCATAATGAAAATACCTTGCTTTCCTCTAGTATTTGTGTGACTAACAATGTAGAGGAAACCAAGGATACTATGGGCCAAGACAAGATCTTGGATGGAGCTTTAAGTAGTTCATCCTCTTATCATCTCACGGTTCCTACACATGCCTTATGGCTATGGCTTAAAAGGTATCTCCTCCTTTGGAACCCTCTCTATCTAGTGATGATGAGGATGATGATATGGAAGAACTTAATGTTGCTTCCTTAAACATGATGGGTGAGTTGGTATTCCATGCTCTCCATGATAAGAAATTTGCTTGCTCTAATTTTATGAAAATCTTGGCTTTTGCCATTGAGAGCACAAAAATTATTGAGAAAATGGAAGAGCATGAGCTCGACTATGCAAACGAGATTGCAACTCTTAGTGAAGCTCTTGAAGAACAACAAACCACCAATGATTCTCTTGAGGAGACCTTTACTCTAGAGCTATCTAAAGTAAAGGAATCTCGTGATAGAGCTTTAGAGGTGGCACATGATTTTCGAATTAAAAATGTTGAGCTAGTAATTCCTCATGCTAAACTCCTTGAGGATTTTGAGCCTCTCAAAAATGGCTCTAGGGCTATTGAGAATGAGCTCATCAAACTCACCGAGTCACATGAGCAATTTAAGGCTCTCAACCTAATAGAGCTTGCTAAGTTGCCTTCTCCTTGTGCTATAATTGATAATGATTGTGCTACTAACTCTACCTCTTGTGAAGCATCCATCTTGAAGGAGAATGTTGAGCTAAGGGCTCAACTTGCTTTGCTAACAAGCAATTATGAGAAATTGGAAGAAAGTCATGGAAAGCTTTCTAGCTCCCATGATGATCTTCTAGTCTCTCATGATTTGCTAAAGTTAGCTCATGAGGCTATCATGTCAAAGGTAACATCTTGTGAGCCTCATGTGAGTATTAGCACTACCTCTCAAAATGCTATTTTGCCATGTGCTAGTGCTTTTAGTTCACCCATTCATGCTATTGATATATCTTGTGGTGAACTACCTTCTATGTCTTGTTCCTCTACAAATCCATATGCTAGTACTCGTAATTCACCCACCCATGCTATTGCTATATCTTGTGGTGAATTACATACCTTGCCTTGTTGCTCTAACAATGAAGCTTCCACTTCCTCTAGTACTTGTGTTGTTAATAATCATGTAGAGGAAATCGAAGATCTCGAGGCCTAATTCACTTCTTTGAAGAAGGACTTGGTAAAGGGTCATGAAGGGAAGCAATCCCCCAATGACAAGAGTGGGTTTGGATTCAACTCCAATGACAAGAACAAGTCCACCATGCACAAGCGGAAGAAGGTCCAAGGGCATGTGAAGGATCCCGCCAAGATTGTGTGCTTCAAGTGCAAGATTGAAGGGCATCATGTTAGATCTTGCCCCTTTAAGAAGAAGCCACTTAGCGAGAAGAAACAAGGGAAGCGGCCTCAAGATGGATCTCATGGTCTACCTCAAGGTCAAGCTCAAGGTCTACCTCAAGATGGAGCTCATGGTCTACCTCGACTTGAAGAAAGGTCGCTACCCAAGAATGATCAAGCCAAGGCTCCCGTTGTGGAGAAATCAAGTGATAAGAAGGAGAAGAGAAGAACGTGCTACATATGCCGTGAGAAGGGCCACATCTCCTCCTTGTGCACTATTGGTAACTCATCCAACCCTATCTTGATCGATGGTGCTTATTCTCTTCGTAAGGATAAGGTTGGCAATGTGTTTGCCAAATATGTTGGCACTCAAAGTGGGTTCATAAAAAGAACCATTTGGGTTGCCAAGGATATTGTGACTAACTTCTTAGGACCCAACTTAGTTGGGGGCCAACAAGCCAAAATTTGATCAATAGGTATGTTCGGAGGGCATGGAGACTTGACTAGTTCATGAAGACTTAGGGGATCTTCATCATTCTTATTTCCTCAAGTCAATTATTATTCCTTTCATCCTTTACCCATGCTCCTCCTTGCGGTAACGAGTGCTCAACTTCTTTACATTGAAAGTTACTCGCCCCCTCTTACATGTGTTGGTTTTGTACCTTGCATGTGGTTGTGTATGTTGTGCTTCCTACTTGCTTATCTTGCTATCATGCTTATATATGTTGGATGGCACATCATGTACAATTGTCCTTATGTTGAGCCTATTGCATCTTGTTGATATCTTAGTTGTTGGCTCGTGTGAGAAATTAATGGACTATCTCATTTTGGGGGAGTGATATGCTTTGTGCATTTCACAATCTTAAAATGTGCAACATGATGAATTAAAATTCTATAATGTCCATTAATTATCTCACGTGGTTCTTATTTGCCTCTTGTATGAAAAATGTCTTTATCACATTATGGGGGATCGAGTATTATGCTTCATGCATCCTACAAGCCTAGAAAATGTGAACACTTAAGATTGTGTCACATAGAATTGATATTTTAGATTATCTTGCTCCTATGTGATATGTTGCTCAAACAAATCCCATTTTGCCTAAAATGCTCTTATTGCTATTCTCTTGGATTTTGTTTGTGTGAGTTTTTCTTGGCATGGTTTTCCACTTTGTGTTTCTAGCTATATACTCTTTGGAAAATCATGTGCTTCATGTTATGCTATTCATTGCTTTGCATGTTGGTGTAATTAATTGAAGCTCTCAAAAATCTCCATTTGCATTATGGTTAACTCTTATCCTTTACCATATGCTTCCTTAGTTGTGAAGATGGTCTTGGATATATTCGCAAACCACCATTGATGTAGCCCCGCTCACCGACGACACTACACCAAGACCAACAAGTCCCTCAAGTGGACCAATGACGCGGGCTCGAGTTAAAGCGCTACATGATAAGGTGAACTCGCTCCTCACTACCCTTGATCTCGGTACCCCATTGGATGGAATGCTACCTCATGCCGACATGTTTTGTGTTATTAGGTGCGAGGAGCATCAAGGCCCCGGAGAGGAGGACCCACCATGGTCAAGGAGAGGAGAGGAGCAGCGGGACGTGAAGATGGACCTGGGACTAGACCCGGAGTCGCCCGAAGAACGCAAGGAAGGAAAGAAGGCAGGCCGGTCCAGAACCCGGTCTGACCGGCCCCCTGACCGGGCTACCCGGTCTGCACCGGGCCCCAGACCGGTGCCATCCGGGCGCTATCCCGGGGCCTCGGAACCCCGTCCGGTTGCCGCTCGGTCCAAGGCCCGGTCCCGACCGGCCGCCCCGGTCCCAGGCCCGGTCGGACCGGCCCCTGGACCGGATCCGTCGACTTGACCCCACCAACTCGGCCCAAGTCAACCACTTATGTACCTTTTCGGCCCATGACGCCTTGTATCACTATATAAGCACCCATGACGCCCCCTTACCTCCTTAGACATAATTTGAGCTTAAACCTAAACTTGAGCTTAGTCTCCCTAGGGTTAGCATCCCTCTTGGGTAAGCATCCCTCTGTAATCAAGGCACTCCTTGTTGTGGCTCTGAGTATTTGTGAGTGAGATTCTAGTGTGCTCCACTCTCTCTCTCTCTCGCCGATCTCCGTCTCCAACACCAATCTCTCACTCCGGGATTCTACCGCGCGTCTCTCCCGGGTGATTCTATTGGCGTGGTCCGTCGAGCCATGAGGGTAAGATTCAACGGTATCGGGTTGGTGTGTGTGCGTGAGTACCGGTGTTCTTCGTGTTCCTCGAGTTCTTCGCGCTCTCCCGCCTTTCCCCCTTTGGATCTTGGGTCAACCGCGAGATCAGGCCACAAACGGGGTCTTAGACCTCATCATATGGTATCAGCAGCCTTTGGTTTCCGCGGATTTGACCCCCACCCACCCAATTTCGTTTCTAGAAAATTTCCCAAAAAATCCCCAAAAAATCCCCAAAAAATAGCCCTAAATTGCCTTTGGATGGATCTACGATTTTGTTGAGTTTTGAGTGGTTTTGATCCGTGGATTTGGTGTTGTTGGTGTTGATCTACTATTTCCCCCACCTTTTAGCCTCCAATTCCTTCGTTTCCCTTCGATTTGGTCGTTTGGTCTTGGTTTGGGGGAAGAACAAGAGAGAGAAACGCGCCAGCCGGTTGAGCACCGGTTGACCGGATCCCCGACCGGACCAGCCGGTCTAGAACCCGGTCGACCGGGCCACCGACCGGACCAGCCGGCCCAGCAGCCGGTTGACCGGCCTCCCGACCGGGCGCCACTCCGACACCGCCCGAATTCGATTTTCTTTTACCACCACCACCATCGCAGGTCTAACTTGCACTTTACCCTTGTAGCCCTCTTGTTTCTGCGATCTATCCCACCGAGCGTAGCTTTTCGAGTGTTGCGAAACATCGCACGAGGTCCCGGCCGTGAGGGTGTGCGTTGTGTGAGTAAAACTCCTAAGAAAAGTTCGTGGCGGAAAGCAAAAGTGTAAGAGCATAGTGTGCTAGTGAAAAAAAAAGAGGAAAAAGGAGAAGAAAAAGAAAAGTGTGAGTGCCACCGATACAAAAGGAGTTGCCAAAAGCTTCTACGCAAGCGTGAGAGATAGAGAAGAGAGACCTCGTGTGAATCTTGGTGTTTCATCTCTATGCAACCTAGCTATCGCCTCTCTTTGAGTTAGTGTGACATCGAGCATCGATTTCGCTTTTCCCTTTTTCCGCTCACTTTTGGTTGCACTAACCCCGTTTATCCCGTGTGTGCGTTCCACCCCTTTTTCCGTGTTTGTAGTGATCTCCAATTTGACACTAGATTTTTGGACCTTACCCACTTTTAACAACATACTTAATTTTGGATTTCATCTTTTGGTTTCCACCTTTCCCACCTACCACTAGATTTGCTAGCCTTTGCGTGTGGCTTTGCGTGTGTACCCGATACATTTGGTCTTGCCTTCGGTTCGGTTGACTACCTCAATACTACACCAAGGTAAAGAAGCGAGGTACTCTCCTTCCACTAACATACACAACATAGTTCTTGTCTTGCTATCATGGATAGGAATGGAGACGAAGCAAGGGACGAGGGAGTCCTCCACAACACCGAGAGGTTGGCCACCCAACACAACCTATGGACGCAACGCCAAGAATTCAAGGAGCAACTCACTTTGTTCGAGACACGCATCGACGAGCAATACGAGGAGGTGGCCAACAACTTCAACATCGTCAACCAAGATATGGCCCTCCTTCGAGAAGCTACGGACAACTTGCATGGCCAAGTGGCGACCAATGATGCGAACATGGAGCGGCGCATGGATAGCATCGAGCGCGCCATCAACAACTTGGGTTGTCGACACCGACATCGCTCAACTTCCTCATCATCAAACTCGATGCAAGACTACTACTCCCATGAGCGCCACTCTTCCTCAAGCTCCGACTCAAGGCATAGCGACCATCATCGATCTCGTCGCCCGCATGCTCATCATGAAGACTCTCGCTCCAACTCAAGGCGAGGAGAATTCCATCGCCATGCTCGTCCTCATGAACGTCCTCCGCAAAAACAAGTGCTACAACAAGATCATCCTCACCATGATCGCCATGCCCACCATGGGCATGACGACCAACCCCACGACAACAGGGGACCGGCACCTCATCGCGAGCCGCGCATGGATGTGCAAGATCAAGACCATGATGATCCACCCTGGCATGATCTCCGGAATCACCCTCGCCACAATCAATATGGAAGAAGAGTCCCGGCACGTCCGCAAGATGAGATGGTCGACCATGTACATCGTCCACAACCTCGTCAAGACCTTCAACAATTCCGTCATCGCGAACCAAGTGAAGCTAGTGTGCATCAACAACGCCAACCCAATGCTATGGTTGGTCGTGGAAGACCCCCTCTACCTCCTCAAGCCGCAAGAGATGAAGGCATCCGTCCTCGCCGAAGGAATATGGAAGATGAAGAGAACATGTACGGAAAGCTCAAGTTCACCATGCCCAAGTTCAAAGGTGAAGAGAATGTCGAGGCCTACCTCGCATGGGCACTCAAGGTCGACAAGATCTTCCGCATCCACAACTACTCCGGTGCCAAGAAAGTGGCCATGGCGTCCCTTGAGTTTAAGGATTACGCCAAAACTTGGTGGGAGCAAGTACTCACTCTAAGGGAAGAAAAGGGTGAACCCCCAATTGACACTTGGGAAGAGATGAAGGAAGAAATGCAAGCTCGCTTTGTCCCAACACACTACATGACCGACCTCTTCAACAAACTACAAAAATTGAAGCAAGGCACAAAGACCGTTGAGGAGTTCTTCAAGGAGATGGAGTTGACTATGATGCGAGCCAACATCCAAGAATCCGAGAGCCAAACCATCGGTAGATTCTTCAATGGCCTCAACTACCCCATCAAGAGAATTGTGGAGTTCCAACCTTATTCCAACATGGTTGAGTTGGTTCACCAAGCCTCCAAGGCCGAGCGCCAAGTGAATGAGGACATCAAGTACTCCAAGGCCAAGTCATACTTCACCTCCAAGCTCGCTACGACAACTCCTACAACAAGTGCCAAGCCCGCCGTGTCCTCTACACCATGCAAGCAACCGACTATCCAAAGTCGCATGAAGCAAACGGTGTCCTCCACCGCCTCCTCCAAGGCCTCGACGGGACCCTCCAATGTCACTTGCTTCAAGTGTGGCACACAAGGCCACAAGTCCTTTGAGTGCAAGAATACCAAGGTCATGGTCACCATGGAGAATGGTGACATCGAGACACTAAGTGAAGGTGAATATGAAGCTCTTGTGCAAGCCGCCGTCGCCAATGAAGAAGACTATGATGAAGAAAGTGGAGAAGACCCTCTCTTATGTGTGCATGACCCAAACCCTTCATTTGTGGCCACAAAGGTGCTAACAACTCAACCTCAAGCTATGGAAGACCAAAGGTGCAACATCTTCCAAACCCGTGTCGGCATTGGTGGCAAGTCGATCAAGGTCATCATCGATGGAGGAAGTTGTCAAAACCTCGCAAGCACCAAGTTGTGTGAGAAGCTCAACCTCACTCTTCGCAAGCACCCTCACCCTTACCATATCCAATGGTTGAGCGACAAGGGCAACGTCAAGATACAACATACCGTCACCGTCAACTTCAAGATTGGACCTTATGAAGACACTATTGAGTGTGACGTGGTGCCCATGACGGTGTGCCACATGTTGCTTGGCCGCCCTTGGCAATTTGACAAGAAGGCAATCCATGATGGACTCTCCAACACATACACCTTCAAGGTCAAGGATAAGAAGTTTGAGCTTCGCCCAATGACTCCTAGCCAAATCATCGCGGACAATGCGAAGGCTTTAGCGAGGGCACAACAACACAACCACCATAGCGAGTTGAGTGGTGAGGGAGCGACCCACCAAAAGGAGAGTGAGCGCCACAAGCTATACATGAGTGAGAGAAAGAGTGTTCTCCTAGCCACCAAAAGCGAGTGGAGAGAAGTGCAACAAAACCCATCCACCATATTGCACTATGTGCTCATTTGCAAGGGCCCATCGTCGGAGATTAACGACTTAACCAATGTTCCTTCGTCTTTGTTGTCACTTTTGAAGGAGTTTCAAGACGTCTTCCCCGACGAGCTTCCTCATGGACTTCCACCGCTTCGAGGCATTGAGCACCGCATCGACCTCATACCCGGCGCCCCACCCCCAAACCGTGCCGCCTACCGCACCAACCCCGAAGACACAAAGGAGATCCAACCTCAAATACAAGATCTCCTCGCTAAAGGGTATGTCCGTGAAAGCCTTAGTCCTTGTGCGGTTCCCGTGATTCTTGTGCCTAAACCGGATGAGTCGCAACGAATGTGTATGGATTGTCGCCCCATCAATGCCATTACCGTTCGATATCGCCATCCCATTCCGCGTTTAGATGACATGCTTGATGAGTTAAGTGGTGCCACGATTTTCTCGAAAGTTGATTTGCGTAGTGGCTACCACCAAATTCGCATGGCAATTGGTGATGAATGGAAGACGACATTCAAGACCAAGCTCGGTCTCTATGAATGGCTTGTCATGCCATTTGGTCTTTCAAATGCTCCATCGACTTTTATGCGTCTCATGAATCACATCTTGCGACCTCTCATTGGCAAGAGTGTGGTTGTCTATTTCGACGATATTCTCATTTATAGCAAAAGTCTCGAGGACCATGTGCAACATGTGAGAGAAGTCTTATGCATCTTGCGTCATGAGAAGCTTTATGCAAACCTTCCCAAGTGCACATTCGCCCAAAACAAGTTGGTTTTCCTTGGATTTGTGATTTCCGCCAATGGCATTGAAGTAGACTCTTCGAAGATTGACGCCATACACAATTGGCCCACGCCGACCACCGTTGGTCAAGTTCGAAGTTTCCATGGACTTGCCGGTTTCTACCGCCGCTTTGTGAAAGATTTTAGCACCATTGCTTGCCCTTTGAATGAGCTTACCAAAAAAGAATGTCCGTTTGTGTGGGGCAAGACCCAACAAAATGCTTTTTATGAATTGAAGAAACGCCTTACCGAAGCTCCTCTTCTTGTTCTTCCAAATTTTGCAAAAACTTTTGAGATTGAGTGTGATGCAAGTGGACTTGGTATTGGTGGCGTTCTTATGCAAGATGGAAAGCCCGTGGCATATTATAGTGAGAAGTTGGATGGCGCACGCCTCAACTATCCTATTTATGACAAGGAGCTTTATGCTTTGGTTCGTGTTCTTGAGATTTGGCAACACTATCTTTGGCCGAAAGAGTTTATCATTCATTCCGACCATGAGTCGTTGAAATATTTGAAAAGCCAAAACAATTTGAACAAATGACATGCAAAATAGGTTGAGTTCATTGAGTCATTCCCGTATGTCATCAAATACAAGAAGGGCAAGGACAATGTTGTGGCGGATGCTCTTTCCCGCAAAAACAACCTTTTACTCACTCGTTTGGATTTTCATGTCTTGGGACTTGATGAGATCAAAGAACTCTATCCTTCCGATTCTTTCTTTGCACCAATTTTTGAAAAGTGTTCTAGCCAAAAGGGCCTCGATGATTTCTATTTGCACTAAGGATTCTTGTTCAAGGGCAACAAACTTTGTATTCCCATGTCGTCGCTTCGCCTTTTGCTCTTATAAGAATATCATGGAGGTGGCCTTATGGGACACGTTGGTCGCGATAAAACACTTGCGATGCTTGCAACTCATTACTATTGGCCAAAGATGAAGCGGGACGTGGAGCGCCTTTGCCAATGGTGCACAACTTGCTTACAAGCTAAGTCAACCTCCAACTCTCATGGTCTTTACATGCCTTTACCGATTCCACATGCCCCATGGTCCGATATAAGTATGGATTTTGTACTAGGATTGCCTCGCACCAAAAATGGACATGATTCAATCTTTGTGGTAGTGGATAGGTTCTCTAAAATGGCTCATTTCATTCCATGCAATAAGACCGATGATGCTTCACACATTGCTAAATTTTTTTTAGGGAAGTTGTTTGACTACACGGCGTTCCGGCAAGCATTGTGTCGGATCGGGACGTCAAGTTCATAAGCTATCTATGGAAGACGCTCATGGCCAAGTTTGGAGTGAAGCTTTTGTTCTCGTCATCCTCGCACCCGCAAACGGACGGACAAACGGAAGTGGTCAATCGAAGCCTCTCCACCCTCCTACGCATACTCGTGAAGAAAAACTTGAAGTCATGGTGACGTGGGCATTACCCTTCGGGTAATCGACATTGCCCTACCCTGTATAATCTAGTTGGAGGCCCATGAAGGCGCTTGAAGGCAAGGCGGGCCACTTGGATGGCGCACCAGAAGATTCCTTGGCGGGCAAGACAAGGAAGGAGCCGAACAAGGAAAATTTAGATTTAGAACTACTGTAAATCTAGTCGTACTCGGTTAGATCTCTTGAGACCTGGCCTCCTATATAAAGGCCAGGAGAGGGGCTGCCGAGGGACACGATCAATCTTAACAATCTTAGCCACCAAAAAGTCTAGAGCTAGGTCGCCGCAGCATTTAGTCTTTCGACGAGATCTCAGCTGAACTCTTCGGCACCCCATTGTAACCTAATATTCTCATAATCAAGATCAGACAGGCAGGACGTAAGGGTTTTACCTCATCGAGGGCCCCGAACCTGGGTAAATCGCTCTCCCCGCTTGTCTGTGAACCGATGTCTCGTGTCAGCTTACAGGATTCCATCAATCCTAAGCCCCAATCGGAGGGCATTGCCGAGGAGTACCCTCGACAATTGGTGCCGTCTGTGGGACCCCTCTCGGCACAAGATCAGTCCTCGGCAGAACCAGTCATGTCATCAGCAGCTTCATCAACACCGTCATCGCCAAGTCTGGGAAGCCCGATTCGCTTCGGCTCCTACGAATTCACTCCGCACAGCGACTCGTCTCGCTCGACCTTTTCCGATCTACAAGGAAACATGGAGATGACCTTCGGCAGCGTGCACTACAACGTCAACTCAGAAGGAGTCCTTCGGCTGTTGGAACCACTCGCCTCCAGATCGACGGATCCAAGCACGTCGTCATCAGCCGACCTTTCGGCTGGTCTGACAGGCTCAACGAGCTCGCCCGCGCCATCGACTCCTCGTTCGACGTCTTCCATGTCGGTTGGATCCGACAATCCCACATCTTCGGAGATGACTTCGTACTACTGCTTGAACTGTGACACCAGGCACGGGCTAGGATCAAGCGACACACCGTTCATCTACAATGCCCAGTACTCATCGGGAGAGGACAGTGTTGACAGCATGGTCCAAGGCGCCACCCGAACAACAGCGCACCACCAGGTTTATGTTGCCAATAATACGGGAAACGCAAGGAACAGGGGGACGGAGATCGCACCCCCCGCTCCAGCAGGCGAGCAAGTTTTGAAAACATCGCCAGTAACAACAACCGCGATTACACCATCGCAGAGGAGGGTTGGGCAGCAGCCAGGGCAGCCGTGCTCAACAACACACCGCTCCCTGTAGGAACCACGGTTGGAACCCTCAACGCTTATCGCTCCATACTGGAGAAAAATCAGGAGCGCCTATCAAAAGAACAAGCCACCCTCGAGAGACGCCTATCTGCTGCAGACCAATCTAGTGAACGATGGAGAGGCTCGCGAGGAAGCGCCTCTCGAAGCACTCAAGGGGCAGGCAAGCATCGTTCAAGGCTATCCAGGCTCTCGGAAGACGATGCCAGAGAAATAACGTCGAATCTGACAAAGTCCTTTATGACCATGGATACCGCGGGCATGCCACGGCCAAAAACCGTCGCGGGAGCGACCGCCAACCTCGCTGCATACCTCATCAATCAGCGCCCTGAAGGTTCCATGGCTCAAGCCCACCGAGGTGCCCTAGAAAGTCTCGCAATATTAGGAGACACTCTGGTCCCGCGGAAGGAAGGAACCACGTTGCAGGCTAGTGCCTCAAAGCGTCATGCGAGAGACGCTCGAGATGAAATCACCCAGAGCAGAAACGACAAAGCAAGGCGACGACGCGCCGCCAGGGAGGAATACGACAGTGACTCTTCGGACGAGAGTCAGGAGAACGACGGCGAGCTAAGGGGAGCCGATTGTTTAAGCTACAAAATCCGAGAGGCGATGCCACCCAGAAAGTTCAAACCCACCCCTACTGACGCTGCCAAATACGATGGGCAGCAGGAGCCAAGGTCCTGGATAGACGACTATTTGCAGACTGTGATTCTGCACAAGGGGAATCAGATAGCGGCAATGCAATGCTTGCAGCTTTACCTAAAGGATTCAGCGCGAGCCTGGTTAAGAGGTCTGCCGAAGGGTTCCATCAAATCATGGGACGACCTAGTAGACGCGTTCGTTGCCAATTTCCAAGCAACATACAAAAGGCCCGTCGGGAATTAGGAGTTACGGCATTGCCAGCAAACGCAGAAGGAATCGATGCGCGCATACATCGGGAGATTCACCAAGCTCCTAAACGCTGCCGAAGATGTATCTGTCGACAGAGCAATCGACGCCTTCAGCGATGGCATCCGGCGTGAAAGTTACATAGAAGAACTCGGGCGCAAAAAGTCAAAAACCATAACCAAGTTAATGGAAATCGCCAACAGCTGGGCTGATGGCGAGGACAACGTACGAAAGCCGCGATAGCGCAGTGACGACGAAGACGACGACCAGCCGAAGCACGACTCGTGCGGACGAAGGGATCGCCACAAGAAAAAGAAGAACCGCAGCTATGACGATAGTAACCTGGTAGCCGCAGGGTACTCTGATCGGCAGAATGATCGATATGACGACAGACGAGACGATCGGCAGGACGGTAATCGGAACAACTCCGGAAACCGTGGCAATTACAAACCACGACAACAAAGGACTCCCGAACTACCCTACGCTGAGCAGATCAACGCTCCCTGTTACTTGCACTCGTACACTGATTCTAAGGACGGCAAAACGAAGTCAAGCCACTTGCTCAGAGACTGTAGGCAGTTCATTGACATGCAGAAACTCATCCAGCAGCAACCACCACCACCACCACCTCCACCGCAGCATCAGGTCCAGCAGGCTCAACCTCACCAACCCAACGAGGCATTTCCACCACCACGTGGGCAGATGAGCATGATCCACAGGACATGTGTTTCAAGAAGAGAAATGAAGAAGCTCACTCGAGAAATCAATCTGGCAGAAAGCATAATGGCAAACATCCCTGAATATGTCGAGTGGTCGTCTCAGAACATTACGTTCAGCCGAGCAGATCACCCGATGACCATACCGAAACCAGGACACGCTGCCTTAGTAGTCGAGGCGCAGGTCGGGGGGTTCAGGATGAGCAAAGTCTTCATGGATGGTGGAAGTGGACTAAACCTGATATTTCTCGACACAATCAAGAGTATGGGGATCACCATGAGAATGATAGAAGAAACGGACACCTGCTTTCATGGGATTCTCCCCACGTCACCGGCGTACTCTCTTGGCAAAGTTTACCTGAACATCGTCTTTGGCAAACCCGACAACTTCATGAAGGAAAAGATCGAGTTTGAAGTCGTGAACTGGGAGTCGCAGTATCACGCCATACTCGGGAGGCCAGCTTAGGCCAAGTTCGTGGATGTACCGCATTACGCATACCTCAAGCTGAAAATGTCTGGGAGCAACGGACAAACATCACAGTCTATGGAAGTTTCTCACGCTCGGACAATTGTGATCGCGACTTTCAGAGGATCGCTGCAAAGTTTGGGCTGAAACAGGAAATTACTGACCTTCCTTCCAAGTCATCATCACGCGATAATAAGGAAGAAGAACGCGTCAGAGGAGCGAAGAAGAAGCCAGCCGACCTTGCTCTTGAAGCTTCGGCAGCATAAACTCCTGCACCTAAAGCTTCGGCAGCAAAAGCTTCGGCAGCTGATGGCACATAAGACATAGGAGACAACAAGACCCTGACAATCATTGTCCAAACCCCTGGTGCAATCAACGATGCTTCGATAACCACTAACGTGGTGGACAAGCCAGAAGACGAGAAGAATCCCTTCCTTGCCTAAGCAATTTACTAGCGTTTAGTTTTCCCTTTCTTTTCAAGCAGGGCTCTTCATCTTTCGCCCTTTAGTCCCGTGTTTTTATTATTAATGAGAACTTAAGTTTTGACTCCTTAAAAAGCATTGCAGTAAATCGGAGCACCCAAACCGCATCATCGTAAACCTTGCTTACGCCCCCTGGCGAACGACGGTGCAACATAGTACGCGGTGAAAGATCGTGCTCCGAAAAAAGCCTCTACGAGTGCTACAGGATGCAAAATAAACAAGGACACTAACTCTTCCCTCTGCTATAGATGCCTCTACGAGCGCCGTAAATAGCAAGAGTTCGGAAATACATATAAACACAACCCACGTTCGATATTTTACTTATGGAAATATCAAAGAACAACGGGCTTATTGACAGAGTTATTGCACCCGATATATTCGGGAGCTGCTGTCAGAACATACATCGGTTGAAAGCAAAATTGCGCATACAACGGGTTTTGCAAAACCTGCAACACGAGCTGATCACTCAAATAATTTGCTGACCAACGAATACACATACGTCTAAGCGGGCAATTAAGATTTGCTCCTTCAAAATCTGCCAACGGCATTAACACGGTAAAAATGCATATACATGTATCTACCGAACAAAAAGTCTCGGCTAAACAATCCAAACACTTGGATGAAGTAGTCAAAATACCTATTTACAAAACAAACTTAACCCTGAATCACCCTTGCGGAGTCTCTCTTTCCTCAGGTACCTTTGAATCTTTTTCAAGCTTGTCGACAATTATGTTGGCGGGCAACAATACCTTCGGATACAGCGCCTCCAAATCACCAACCACATTGGCAATAGTCAGCAGATTTGCTGAGGGATAACGTGCAAGGACGGGGGCAAGTGTAAATCTGGCCCCTGCAAAAACCTGAGCTCGCACCAAGTCTCGAATCTTCTTGGTATTCCCAAACTCAGACATCAGAGTCAGCAGCGTAGGAGGGGCCGCGTTCAAAGGGAACATCGTCCTCCAAATTACCCTCAGGGCTTTGTAGCACTTGTAGAAGAAATGGTGGACCTGTTGGACCCGATCCTAAAATTGTGCAACAGCCGAAGCCTTCGAGTGTTCCCGCCAGAAAATTTCTTTGGCTGATGATAGCTGGGTCAATGCGTTCACACGTTCGTGAATCCGCTTGTTCTCCTCAGCACGGTTCAGAGCTATGACTAGCGAAGGAATCAACGGAAGATCAGGCAATACGTTTTTGACAAAAAGCAATAAGCACAAGGATCAGGGAACTTACAGTTTAACTTTCAGTAGCCTTATGCAGTTCAGTAAGAGCATAGCGCTCTACGTCGGCTGCAATCTTGCCCTTCTTCTTGATAATTGCAGCCAAGGCATAAGTGATGCGCAGATCCTTTTCCAACTGTGTGATTTGATCCTTCATACGTTGGACTCGATCATCTTCAGAGAGAGCACCCGAAGAATCATCAGCAAATGCAGGCACTGGGAACACCTGCAAGGAAAAGCGTCAAAAGCATGACGGATCGCTTCGCATCAACATCAAGAAGGTACTCCCATCGGGAGAAGTGCAAATGAAAATATCATAACAAGGGTGTACTAGAAACATTGCTAGCACAAAGTTTATTACAAACATAAGTTTTGCGACGGAACATTGTGTCACATCAGCGCAAAGAGAAGTTTGTTACAAAGATCAAAGAGCTTGGGTCTGAGTCGATAAACTAGGGCCAGCCGATGTCTTCCTTGATGAAACCAGCTCAAGGAGCTGGCGTGCACACTTAAGGGCTGACGTTTTGAAGACGCTTAAATCAATGAACTGTCCATCTTGCTCTTTCGGCAGCTCCTTAGACATCTCTTCGATATCGGCCTTGAAGCCATGACCCATCATAAGTTGGAAGGCTAGGAGGGCACCGTAGGTACGCGAAGTGCGTTTGAATACCTCGATAACCTCCTTGGTGTCGACTGCGAAGGCATCGATCCGCTGCCCCAAAGTCTTGTCTTCATTGATCTTGGGGAAGATCATCGAATGCATCCGCGCCATGGCACCTTTCCCCTTTTCAAGGAGCTCCCGTGTAAGCTGGTGGGAGGCGAGAGTCATCGACACACCATTTGCCGGAGAATTATTTGGAATCTTTTCCAAGGCATTGGCAGGAATGTCGGCGGCCTCTTCAAGAGAATGAAATAAAAAGAATTATTGACAAAGAATCGAATTGTCAAGTGCAACAATCGACAGAGAAGCATAAAAAAGATTACCAAGCAAAGCTAAGGAAGATTGGCGAAGGAGTTCATCTTTTTCAGCTGCTCGAGCCTCGGCGGCCAGCCTAGACGCTTCCTCTTCTTTCAGCTTCTCCTTCAGCTTGCCCAGTTCCTCTTTCAGGGAGTCGACCTCTTGGCGAGGTGCGGCGGCTATTTTGACTGCGCCGTCCAACTTTGAGGAAGAAGATTTAACCTCCTTCTGCAGCCGAACCTTGTCTGCCTCCAGGGAAGTAAATTGGGAGGCGAAGGCCTCCAAAGAAGATATAACGCCCCGCAGGTCCTTAAGGAAAGAGGAAAAGTAATGTTTGACAAAGAATCATTTAACAAGGCACGCTCCAGGAAATTCGCGTTGTAGTCGAAAAAGACTTACAGGTTTTTCTGAAGGAGGGGTCGTGGTGGTAGCAGCTGAAGGAACATCTTTCCCCCTGGAGAGGGAGGAAGCAGTCGATACCTGAGCCGCGGGGGCTGCCTTAGGGGCCGAAGCTTCGGAAGCCGCGATGTCCAGCGGAGCAGCGCCAGATTTGGCTTTCTTAGATGGAGGTTCAATGAAACCTTCATCGCTACGAAAGGAAATGGCTGACAAGAATTATGAAAGAAATACGAGCAGTAAAAGACAAAATATGAATTCAAGGAAGAAGGCGTTTACATATCGAAGAGATCGTCTTCATCGGCAAAGCCGCCGGTTGATCTCTTCACGGACGAAGCTCTGGTCTCCTCCATAGCTGCATTAACAAAGGCATCACGATCAGCATCATCATCACGCACTGATCCCTTTGTGTCGCAAGCATCATTGGCTGAGAAAGGAAGATCGGTGTGGACAGCTTCAGAATCTATCGGATCATCGTGTTTGCTCTCTGGGCCTGTATACTCGGCAGTATGAAAATCAACAGGGACTGAGGAGCCTCTTCCCTCAGAAGTATCATTTGGCGAATCATGCAAGTTTCCAGAAACTATGGGGATCTGTCGAAGAAAAGAACGAATAAGAACAATAGTAATTATGTCGACTAAGTGGTGCAGAGTAATAAGAGTATGAGAAGGAAAATTACCTCTGATGGTGGATGATCGGCGTCAAGAGGGGTATAAGAAGATATCAATGGGATCGAGTCTTCCTGACTAAAGAGAGTAAGGCGACGGACTTCATCAAGCAGCTCCTTTTGCGACAGTTCAGCAATATTTATCCTGGTTTCATCCTTTGGACCCGAATACAACCACATCGGACGAATTCTGGCCATGACTGGTTGGACTCGACGTTTCAAGAACACCGCTGCCACCTCTGTGCCGATCATAGTTTGACCATCGGCCTCTTTGATCCGAAGGAATTTGGCAAATAACTCGTCGGCTGTTGTCCTTTCGTCAGGAGAGAGAATGTTCTTCCAAGAATACTTAGGCTTGGCTTCGAGGACGTCGGTAAAGCGAGGAAGCTGAGACTTGGTTATTGAGGAATCCTTGACATAAAACCCTTTCAGTCTCCATCCTTGCACGGATTCTCTCATTGGGAAACTGAAATAGTTAACCTCTGAACGGACAACAAACCCCACTCCTCCAATGAAAAAAGATCCATTACTACTGTTGTATCTCTTTACGAAGAAGATCTTTTTCCACAACTCAAAGTGAGGCTCAATGCCCAAGAACGCCTCGCAGAGGGTGATGAACACAACAACGTGAAGGATTGAGTTAGGGGTGAGTTGCGACAATTGGATTTCGTAAGTCCGCAGAAGACAATGAAGGAATTCGTGGGCAGGAAGCGAGAGACCCCAATACAAGAATGACAGGAACACCACGGTAAAACCAGCAGGGGAATTGGGCCGAGAAATCGCACCTGGAAGAATCACATTCCCCTCATCGGAGGAGATTAACCCGAGGCTTTGGGCCTTCTTCTCATCACGCTTCGTGATGGAGGACGTTAGCCAATCTCCAGGTTTGGCTATCGAGCTTGGCGGCGGTGGCGGCGCCGGAGCTGGGGGAGGAGCATCTGGAGCGCTCCTCTTCGGAGGATTCGAGGAGGCTTTGGCGGCGGCGCCACCGCTCGTGGAACTGGCGGCGGTAGAAAGGTTCTTCTTCTTCACCATTGCGAGATCTGGGGAAGATCAGAAAAGCGGTGGCGGCGGCGCAGCGGTTGCGAAGGAAAGAGGAAGAAGAAGGACAAGAAGATGCTACGGCAAATATGGGAGAAGATTAAAGTTTTTCGTCCTTTGGAGATTTTAAGAGAGGAAGAACTTGAGGACTGCATGGGGCACGTGTCGTTGCTGCCAGTTCATTAAGGGAACCTTTTCCATTGATGATTGCGGAAATCAAGGAGGCGTCTTGGTAACTGTATGAGAAGGGCGGATATTGCTTAAAAATAGGGCTAGACAGAGAAAGAATGGGCCCAGCGGGTCACGTCTTATCGGTCAAAATCAAGATGTTAGTAAACGTCATCAATGACGTCGTGAGGAATGCTCGAAGCATTCGAAGGAATAAAAAAGGTATCGGATGGTGAACTTGAGTCTATGCATGGATTGCGAGCATCCGCACTTAGACTCGGGGGCTACTCCCATCGGGAGCGCTGGATGCACACCCGACAAACTGAAGACTCGAAGAAAAAAGATGGAAGAAAAAGATGATTGCTCAGCTCGAGTCTGCACCCGGTTGCAAGCACCCATGCCCAGACTCAGGGGCTACTCCCATCGGGAGCGCTAGACGCGCACCCGACAGAACTTTTTTGCATTCCAGGATCATGCCCGGGACTTGATTCTGTGTAGGGTAACGTTGTTTTGCCATCGGTAGTTAACCAGCAAAAGCTGGGCACGTTACTCATTATACCTTGCATGCGGAAAATATATCGGATGATCTATGAAGACTTGCAGAAAAACTTCGGCAGAGCAAAACGTTCGAGTGGTACAACTTGAGTCTACGCACGGATTGCAAGCATCCGTACCTAGACTCGGGGGCTACTCCCATCGGGAGCGCTGGACGCGCACCCGACAGAAGAAGATGAGCTGATACAAGATGGACAAGAACAATCGAAGAGAAGAACATTAAAAGGAGGCATGCTTTAGTCTCTACCCGAATTATTTTCGGCTAGACACTCGGGGGCTACTGACGTGGGCATTACCCTTCGGGTAATCGACATTGCCCTACCCTGTATAATCTAGTTGGAGGCCCATGAAGGCACTTGAAGGCAAGGCGGGCCACTTGGATGGCGCGCCAGAAGATTCCTTAGCGGGCAAGACAAGGAAGGAGCCGAACAAGGAAAATTTAGATTTAGAACTACTGTAAATCTAGTCGTACTCGGTTAGATCTCTTGAGACCCGGCCTCCTATATAAAGGCCAGGAGAGGGGCTGCCGAGGGACACGATCAATCTTAGCAATCTTAGCTACCAAAAAGTCTAGAGCTAGGTCGCCGCAGCATTTAGTCTTTCGACGAGATCTCAGCCGAACTCTTCGGCACCCCATTGTAACCCAATATTCTCATAATCAAGATCAGACAGGCAGGACGTAAGGGTTTTACTTCATCGAGGGCCCCGAACCTGGGTAAATCGCTCTCCCCGCTTGTCTGTGAACCGATGTCTCGTGTCAGCTTACAGGATTCCATCAACCCTAAGCCCCAATCGGAGGGCATTGCCGAGGAGTACCCTCGACACATGGGAAGATTGTCTACCGCACGTGGAGTTCGCCTACAATCGAGCTGAGCACAAGACAACATCACGGAGTCCCTTCGTGGTCGTCTACGGTTTCGAACCTCCCACGGCACTCGACATCCTCCCACTACCTCTTCATGAAAGAACGAACATGGACTTCGACAAGAGAGCCGCCACCATGAAGAAGCTACATGAAGATACAAGGGCAACCATTCAAGAACATGTCCTCCGCCAAGCTACCCGCCTCAACGCCAAGAAGAAGGAAAGGATATTTGAAGAAGGCGACCTCGTTTGGATCCACCTCCGGAAGGAAAGATTCCCTCATGAACGCAACTCAAAGCTCAAGCCAAGGGGAGATGGTCCCTTCAAGGTCCTCAAGAGAATCAACAACAACGCCTACGTCATCGACATACCAATATCCAAGTACTTGGTGAGCAACACGTTCAACATCTCCGACCTTTCACCCTATCATGGAGATGAGGAGACGCACGAGTCGAGGACGACTCTTTCCCATGTGGGGGAGATGATGTAGCCCCGCTCACCGACGACACTACACAAGACCAACAAGTCCCCCAAGTGGACCAATGACGCGGGCTCGAGTTAAAGCGCTACATGATAAGGTGAACTCGCTCCTCACTACCCTTGATCTCGGCACCCCATTGGATGGAATGCTACCTCATGCCGACATGCTTTGTGTTATTAGGTACGAGGAGCATCAAGGCCCCGGAGAGGAGGACCCACCATGGTCAAGGAGAGGAGAGGAGCAGCGGGACGTGAAGATGGACCTGGGACTGGACCCGGAGTCGCCCGAAGAACGCAAGGAAGGAAAGAAGGCAGGCCGGTCCAGAACCCGGTCTGACCGGCCCCCTGACCGGGCTACCCGGTCTGGACCGGGCCCCAGACCGGTGCCATCCGGGCGCTATCCCGGCGCCCCGAAACCCCGTCCGGTTGCCGCTCGGTCCCAGGCCCGGTCCCGAACGGCCGCCCTGGTCCCAGGCCTGGTCGTACCGGCCCCTGGACCGAATCCGTCGACTTGACCCCACCAACTCGGCCCAAGTCAACCACTTATGTACCTTTGCGGCCCATGACGCCTTGTATCACTATATAAGCACCCAGGACGCCCCTTACCTCTTTAGACATAATTTGAGCTTAAACCTAAACTTGAGCTTAGTCTCCCTAGGGTTAGCATCCCTCTTGGGTAAGCATCCCTCTGTAATCAAGGCACTCCTTGTTGTGGCTCTGAGTATTTGTGAGTGAGATTCTAGTGTGCTCCACTCTCTCTCTCTCTCTCTCGCCGATCTCCGTCTCCAACACCAATCTCTCACTCCGGGATTCTACCGCGCGTCTCTCCCGGGTGATTCTATTGGCGTGGTCCGTCGAGCCATGAGGGTAAGATTCAACTGTATCGGGTTGGTGTGCGTGCGTGAGTACCGGTGTTCTTCGTGTTCCTCGAGTTCTTCGCGCTCTCCCACCTTTCCCCCTTTGGATCTTGGGTCAACCGCCAGATCGGGCCACAAACGGGGTCTTAGACCTCATCAACCATAGGGAACATTTCCTAAATATCTATTGTCCTTGGACAATTGGTAATATATTATGTGGTATATTTATGAATCATCTTTACATTTGGCTCATGTGCTTATTTGGTATGTTTCTTGCCAATAATTTGCTTTGTGGGTTAGACTCCCATGTGTCTTCCTTGCTTCTTATGTATCTCCTCTTTTCACTTGAACCTCGTTAGTGTTTTGATAAACAATAGTAGAGTGATGATCCCGTATTTGTGCATTTTGTATTCAAATGCGAAATCCTAAATAGTGCACTAATCTTGGGGGAGCTCTCCTATGTTTGTTCGAACACTCTCTTGTTTCAAGAATTTTACTTTGGAAGACAAACCTTTTCTTTTCGGTACTTTTGTGCCATCATGAAAATCGTTGAAGGTTTGGTTTATTGGAACCTTGCTTTCTTTGGGAGTTGGTTATCTCATTACTTGATATTTGGTTTTACTTTCCTAAAATGAGATAAGTTCTTGAGCATGCTTGTTTTGGATATCATCTTGCTCGTTGTGTTGAGTTCATTTGTCGAACTTTGGGGTCAATCTTATGTTGATTTGATTCTTGGATATGTGTTGGACAACCTTTTGACATGTCACACCTTTGTGTGCCATCGTGTTCTATTTTGCATTTTATCCAAGTCATATCTCCATTTGGTTCTTGAAAGTCTTGCATGCATATTTACTTTATGTATATATTATGGCATGCTTGCTTTCGTTGATCCAATACATAGGGAAAACTTCACCATAATACTACATCGTCTAAGATGTGCATGAAATTCAAATTCATATCCATATGCACATATTTACGTGGAGTTTGTCCTAGGTGTTGTAGTTTCACTAACTACTCGTACCCAATTAGTTTGGGGACCATTGTGTGCTTGAGCTTTGTCTTAGGTACATTGGTGATGGTTTGGATGCTCATCTCACTCATGAAGAAGAAGTGGAGGACAAGTGACTATTGGAGGCGAACTATGATGGTATGACTAACTCATATCTACTACATCACACCATTGCATCCGGGTAACAAGTATCAATCTACTCCATGCATGTTTACCTTGTATCCGACCATGGGATTATCTTTGGCATGAGATGTTTGTTTGAAAATATTGTGGTATTGCAAACCTTTAAATGAAACCACTTATTGTAAATATGGGTATGTTGAGAGGAGAGCATATTTTTGGGAATATAAAAATCATGCTTATGATTCACCCAATCCCAAATATGTCAACCTTGCAATTGAATTGCATATCTCTTCCTCAATATGCTCACATTTGCAATAAAGATGAATTTGCAAATTTTGATTGCTTCATTTGGTATTTAATTTTGTGATACTTGCTTGCCTCTCTCAAAGCATCTCAACTATATCCTTCTCTTGGTGATTCTTGTGATATCTTTGAGGTGTTTATGATTGAAATTATTCAATGTACAATGGGATAAACATGAGCCTTTGGCCGTGCTATAAAGCAAATATCTCATTGGTATATTGTATTACTTCATCTTTGGATATCTTGCTCTATTTATCTTGTATCTATCTTGTGTGTACATGTTTCTTGATGGATAAATATCTTTGTGATGTTGTCCACTTGGAGAAACTTATATACATGAGAGATGATACATATTCTTTTGATATCCCTTTTTGTGGGAGTCCGTCCTTCTATCCTTATTTGACTCTTTGGTGGCTCCATAAAGAATTTGACTATGAGTGATCACTTTATCCTATTTTCATCTTCACACACTCATATGTGGTTTTGGCACAAGCTTTGATTTTATTTGCTTCTTATTAAGCTTGTGTTTCTTTTTGGTTCACATTTGATATCTTAAGTGAATCTCATGTGTTGTATGGCTATGCTTAGCAATCTCATTCATTTAAGACTATGGTGATGCTCAATGCTCATCCTTGCATTAGTCTCATAATATGCTTTGTCATGCCTCTCACACATCCTTTTGGTTGAGTCTTATCTTATTTTGTCTCTTGCTTGATGCTCAACTATTTGTTATTTTCCAAGTGATGCTCAGTCTCTATATATGATCTCTTGCAAATGTTTGTGCTTTAAATGACAATGAGGGAGTGAGGATTCCATGTTGTGCACATTGTATTTAAATCAACATTATAACATGTGCATGTACCTTGGGGAGCTTCCTCATGTTACTTAAAATACTCATTTGTGACTATCATAAATCTTTATTTCACTTGGTATCTTTTTGATGAGGACATCCCTACCACACTACTACCTCTGTCATTACCAACTGAAGATGAACCTGTTGTGAAGCTCAAGTCCAATGAAGTTCGGATTGGACCTATTATAAGGGCTCATGCGAAACTACTTAAACAACAGGTGAACTTGTTCCTAAACAATACTTTGATTGATGAGAACTTTATACTGCCTAAGTCCTGTTACTTATGTATCATCAGGTATGAAGAGGAGACAAGCATCGCACGAGGAGGAGAGGAGCAGCTGGACGTGAAGATGGACGTGAAGCTGGGCATGAAGCTGGACATGAAGATATTCCATGGACGCGCGAGGGAGAAGCGGGAGGCATGCGCGAGAGGAGAAGACAAAGTCCAGGCCAGCCCAGCACCCGGTCAGACCGGCCGCCACGCCGGGGCGCCCGGTCCCTGGCCCGGTCCAACCGGGCAGCACGCCGGATCCGGCCCGGCGCCAACCGGACAACACGCTGATACCAACCGGAAGGGTTACTGCGCAACACTTCACCCGCCCGGTCAGCACCCGGTCCCTGGCCCGGTTTGAACCGGCCAGCCCGGTCCCAGGCCCGGTCGACCGGCCCCCTGACCGGCCGTGTCCGAGTCTGTCTCGATCAGATCTATTCTGGGTCGGTTATTTTCGTACTTTTTCGATCCGAGGTCATCCCGGACGCCTATATAAGTGGCCAGGACGCCCCCAAAGTTGCTTCAGACCACGTTTAAGATAAACCCAAGTTCTTAGTTGTTTGCTCTGCAAAACTATTGAATTCCCTACACCATATTGCTTGATATTGTGTAGATCCGAAAGTCTGGTGTAATCTGATGTTCCATTGGGAATTAGAAGGTTGCAACTTACCGCTTCGTGGTCGGCGGCTACGTGCGCAAGTGTGTGGAGTTGTGAATATCTTGCAGGGTTGAGAGCTGTTGCATTGGCGACAGGGACCAATCGAGAGATCTCGTTGCGTCATACAAGTTATCATCCACTTCATCAAGTTACCTCCGCTGCAATCAACCCGTGATCATCATCACCACCATTGCTTACTGAGAAGGTCGGGCCACCCCTTATCATCTTGGTATCAGATTCCGGTGTTTCCTCGGTAAGCCATCCACAATCCACCCCATAGTTGAGTTGTGAGTGTTTCCTATCCAGAAAAAGCCAAAAAAATTAGGGTTAGGGTTCGCCATAGGCTTAGATTGCACTAATTTTAAGTTTTAGTTGATTTTCGTAGTTGTTTTTGCGTATCTTTTTCTTTCATCTAGTATTGTTAGGGTTTGAGTCTCTACTATTATCTAGTTTCAGTTTTTGTTACTCCGAGTCCACATAGTATACAGTGTGTTTGTACAAACCATAGCCACAACCTTTCGATATAAGTGACTAGGAACTTCCCCAGAAGAGACTAGTTTTACCGCTCGACAGGCTGCTCATTAGGGCTTTGGTGCTTTGCATTATCTGTTGGCCGTGTTATAAAGGAGTTGAGTCATCAAAAAAAACAGAAAATAGAAAAGAAGCAAAAAGAGCTACATAGCTGCGTGTTATACAAAATAGAAAAATCCAAAAAGAAAAGTGAAGTGCTAGAAGAATCAAGTGAAGGTCTAAGTTTACTTTACTGCACCCGGGATAGTTGAGCAATCTTGTGCCTGTCTCGTTGAGCTTTGCTAGCGTCTCTCTAGTGCATTGCAACCTTTCCTACCTATAGTTGCATTGCCACATTTATTGCCTTGTGTGAGTATCATTGGTTGTCTACGGTCAGCACTAGAGCTTGTTATTGGTGCAAATAGGTAGCCCTCCTACAGCCCCACATATACCCTGCTTTGCCGTGTGATTGTTCTTATACCCTTGATATTCGCTTCGCTACATCCGTGCACTAGTTGTCACTACAAGTGGTAAGCAATACTAATTCACTTTGGAGCGGTAAGATTTCCTTTTCTTATCAGTTTTGAGTGAGTTGTGAGAGTACCACCATATATTTTTGATTTAGTGCACTAACCTACTAACCATGTCTGTTAGTGATGAAAAAATTGTTAACCAGGAGAACAAGAACTCCGCGGATTTGATGACATGGAGGGAGTATGAGGCTCTTCGTAATGAGATGCGACGTGAATTCCGCACTCAGGATGATGCGCTTAGGGGAACGGTCCAAGGGATCTCCCAGGAGCTGGATACTACATGTGAGACCGTCACTACAATGAAAGATCAAATGACGGATATACAGCGCAGTCTTCTTGATTTGCGACTAGCTGTTGAGAATTTGACCGCACAACAACAAGAAGAAGATGAAGAAGATCCTTAGCTTCAAGATGACGCGCATAATGCTCGTGGTGCTCCACGTGGTAATCGCCCTCGTGGTCTTGCTGACCAACAACGTCCAGGTCGTGGGTTTGAGGAAGAAGATGGATTGGGTAAGCCTAAGTTCTCCATACCCAAGTTTGAAGGAGGTGCTGATGTTGAAGAATACCTCACTTGGGAGCTGAAGATTGAGAAGTTATGGCGCCTACATAATTACACTGAAGATAGGAAGATCAAGCTTGCTTCTTCCGAATTTGATGGCTATGCATTGCGTTGGTGGGATCGATATGTTAGTGCTCGCGAAGAAGATGGTGAACCGCCTATTATCACATGGCGTGCTATGAAGGCGGCAATGACCGAGCGTTTTGTGCCCACAAATTATTTGCGCAATATATTTGATAAGTTGACCCTATTGAGACAAGGTGTGAATATTGTTGATGAATACTACATGGAGATGGAGATGCTCATGCAGCGTGGCCGTGTCAAAGAATCACTTGAGATGACAATGACTCGTTTTCTCAATGGTTTTAAGTATGATATCAAAAGGCATTGTTCATCATTACAGTTACACCACTATGAATGAGTTGCTACATCATGCAAGAGAAGCTGAATCACAGTTGGCTGACGAAGCAAAGGTTAAGGGTCGAGCTTCAGGAGCTGGGCGCTTCACGCCTCGTGCGCCCCCACCTACGGTGCCGGCGCCATCGACGCGCTCCAGACCTTACTCTACTCCGTCTAGCAAGCCGGTCTCCAATGTGTCTAACGCAAAGAAGTCCGAATCTGCTGCAAGTACGAGTGGCTCTAACATGTCTACTGCGTGCAATCGTGATATGGCTTGTCATACATGTGGTGGCAAAGGTCACTTCAAGAGAGATTGTCCTCACCGCAAAGAAATGATTATCAATGAGGACAATGAGTATGAGACTGGAGATGATGTTGATCCAAATGCTCCAGAGGATGATGACTGTGACACTGATGGTGAAGATGCATATCCGTCTGATGCTCGCACTATTGTTGTGTCGCAACATGCTCTTAATGTGTTGCCTAGTGCATCTACTCAGCGCTGCAATTTGTTCCAGACAAAGGCTTTAGTTGGTCATGACAAGGCTTGCAAGGTCATTATTGATGGCGGGAGTTGCCGCAATTTTGCAAGCAAGGAGTTATGTACCAAGCTGAAGTTGAAGTATCTACCGCACCCGCATCCATACTATATTCAGTGGTTGAGCGACAATGGTGAGATGAAGGTAAACCACATGGTGCGTGTTGAATTTGCAATTGGACTGTATAAGGATTCCATTGATTTTGATGTGGTTCCTATGACGGTGTGTCATCTACTATTGCGTCGGCCTTTGCTCTATGACCGTTCTGTGCAACACAATGGTCGTGCCAATACATATCACTTGGAGTTCAAGGGCAAGAAAATTAACTTACAGCCTATGTCACCACAACAAATTGTCAATGAATCTCGTCAGAAGGTTGAAGTAAACCTGGAGGATGCTTATTTAGATAGGCGAGAGAATTGTAATGTCGTGAGTGATATAACGAAAAGTGAGAGAGTGAATTCCTTAGTCTCATTAGCCACCAAAGAAGACATGAGAGAATTTAGTGAGGATCCTACATCCATGCCTCTTGTGCTCTTGTACAGGGGTACGGTTTTGGTTTCTAACGACATGACCCCTCTTCCTCTTGGTGTTTCTAATGTTTTGCAGGAATTTGGCGACGTGTTTTCGGATGAGGTACCCGCAGGACTACCACCATTGCGAGGTATTGAGCATCAAATCGACTTGATCCCCGGAGCTTCGCTACCCAATCGAGCACCATATAGAACGAACCCCGAAGAAACGAAGGAGATACAGAAGCAAGTACAAGCGCTACTCGACAAAGGTTATATCCGCATAAGCCTTAGTCCTTGTGTTGTTCCTGTTATTCTAGTTCCTAAGAAAGATGGTACTTGGCGCATGTACGTAGATTGTAGAGCGATAAACAACATTACTATTCGATATCGTCATCCTATTCCCCGATTAGAGGATATGCTAGATGAATTGAGTGGTGCTGCTATTTTCACTCAAATTGATTTGCGTAGTGGTTATCATCAAATTAGGATGAAAGAAGGGGATGAATGCAAAACAGCCTTTAAAACAAAATTTGGTTTATATGAGTGGTTAGTAATGCCCTTTGGGTTAACTAATGGACCTAGCACTTTCGTGAGACTGATGAACCATGTTTTGCGTGAATTTATTGGCAAGTTTGTGGTTGTGTACTTTGATAACATATTAATCTACAGCCGCAATGAATCTGATCATACTATACATATTCAACATGTTTTGCAAGTGTTGCGTGATAATAAACTCTATGGTAATCTTGAGAAGTGCACATTTTGCAAAGATAAGGTCATATTTCTGGGTTATGTTGTCTCTAAGCATGGAGTAGAAGTAGATGTGTCTAAAATTTAAACTATTCAAAATTGGCCTACTCCCATGAATGTGAGTGAAGTAAGAAGTTTTCATGGTCTAGCTGGGTTTTATAGAAGATTTGTGCCCAACTTTAGTACTATTGCTGCACCTTTGAGTGGGGCGCAACCCAAGATCATGCTTTTGATGAACCTAAGAGATTGTTAACTTCTGCACCGTTGCTTGCACTTCCTGATTTCAATAAGCAATTTGAGATTTAATGTGATGCTAGTGGTATTCAAATTGGTGGTGTGTTGATGCAAGAGGGTCGCCCAATTGCATATTTTTCTGAGAAACTGTCTGGTGCTAAGTTGAACTATCCTATATATGATAAAGAATTGTATGCTTTAATTAGAGTTTTTGAGGTTTGGCAACATTATTTGTGGCCAAAAGAATTTATCATACATTCTGATCATGAAGCTTTAAAATACCTGAAAGCTCAGTCTACTTTGGATAAGCGTCTTGCTAAGTGGGTTGAGTTCATTGAGTCTTTTCCATACATTATTAAGCATAAGAAGGGAAAAGATAATATTGTTGTTGATGCTCTATCTAGGAAGAATATGCTATTAACTCAACTTGATGTTAAAATTCCTGGATTACAAGTTCTATGTGATTTGTATGCCACTGATCATGATTTTGCTGAACCATATCGCTTGTGTGCTATTGGTAAAGCATGGGAAAAATATCACATACATGATGGGTTCTTGTTTAGAGCTAACAAACTATGTGTTCCAGAATCGTCTGTGTGTTTGCTCTTATTGCAGGAATCACATGCTGGCGGTTTGATGGGTCACTTTGGGCGTGAGAAGACGCTACTCATGCTAGTTGACCACTTTTATTGGCCAAAGATGAGGCGGGATGTGGATAGGTATGTGAAGAGGTGCATTACTTGCTACAAATCCAAGTCCAAGCTGAAGCCTCACGGTTTGTATACTCCTTTACCGGCACCTACTACACTTTGGGAGGATATTAGTATGGATTTTGTGTTGGTTTTGCCGCGTACTAAAAGAGGCCACGGTTCTATATTTGTGATAGTGGACAGATTTTGTAAAATGTCACATTTTATTGCCTGCCACAAAAGCGACGATGCGTCGCATATTGCTAACCTGTTTTTCAGAGAGATTGTACGACTACATGGAGTCCCGAAGACTATTGTTTCTGATCGTGATGTGAAGTTCATGAGCTACTTCTGGAAGACACTTTGGGGAAAGCTGGGGACAAAGCTACTTTTCAGTACTACTTGTCATCCCCAAACTGATGATCAAACTGAGGTGGTGAATTGAACCTTATCACAACTGTTGAGATCCATGATAAAGAAGAACCTGAAGGAGTGGGAAGAGTGTTTGCCACATGTGGAGTTTGCTTACAACAGGGCAGTACATTCTACCACGGAGCTGTGTCCTTTTGAGGTGGTGTATGGTTTCAAACCCATTACTCCACTTGACTTGTTGCCTTTGCCCATACATGAGAGAGTCAATATGGAGGCATCCAAGAGGGCAGATTTTGTGCGAAAGATTCATGTGAAGACTAAAGAGTGATAGAAAAGAAAGACAAGAGCAATGCTGCAAGGATGAACAAGAAGCGCAAGGAGATGTTGTTCAAGCCTGGTGATATGGTCTGGGTACATTTTTGCAAGGATAGGTTCCCGAAGCTGCGGAAGTCCAAGTTGCTTCCTCGTGGTGCTGATCCTTACAAAGTGCTTGCCAAGATCAACGATAATGCATACTCGATAGATCTTCCACTTGATGAGTTTGGTGTCAGTAATTCTTTCAATGTTGCTGATTTGACACCATATGACGGAGAAGACCTTGGAGCGTCGAGGTCGACGCCTTTTGAAGGGGGGGAGATGATGAGGACATCCCTACCACACTACTACCTCCGTCATTACCAACTGAAGATGAACCTGCTGTGAAGCTCAAGTCCAATGAAGTTCAGATTGGACCTATTACAAGGGCTCGTGCGAAGCTACTTAAACAACATGTGAACTTGTTCCTAAACAATACTTTGATTGATGAGAACTTTATACTACCTAAGTCATGTTCCTTATGTATCATCGGGTATGAAGAGGAGACAAGCATTGCACGAGGAGGAGAGGAGCAGCTGGACGTGAAGATGGACGTGAAGCTGGGCATGAAGCTGGACATGAAGATATTCCATGGACGCGCGAGGGAGGAGCGGGAGGCATGCGCGAGAGGAGAAGACAAAGTACAGGCCGGCCCAGCACCCGGTCCCTGGCCCGGTCCGACCGGGCGGCATGCCGGATTCGTCACGGCGCCAACCGGACAACACGCTGATACCAACCGGAAGGGTTACTGCGCGACACTTCACCCGCCCAGTCAGCACCTGGTCCCTGGCCCGGTTTGAACCGGCCCCCAGACCGGCCGTGTCCGAGTCTGTCTCGACCAGATATATTCTAGGTCGGTTATTTTCGTACTTTTTCGACCTGAGGTCGTCCCGGACGCCTATATAAGTGCCCAGGACGCCCCCAAAGTTGCTTCAGACCACGTTTAAGATAAACCCTAGTTCTTAGTTGTTTGCTCTGCAAAACTATTGAATTCCCTACACCATATTGCTTGATATTGTGTAGATCTGAAAGTCTTGTGTAATTTGTTGTTCCATTGGGAATTAGAAGGTTGCAACTTACCGCTTCGTGGTCGGCGGCTACGTGCGCAAGTGTGTGGAGTTGCGAATATCTTGCAGGGTTGAGAGCTGTTGCATTGGCGACAGGGACCAATCGAGAGATCTCGTTGCGTCATACAAGTTATCATCCACTTCATCAAGTTACCTCCGCTGCAATCACCCTGTGATCATCATCACCACCATTTCTTACTGAGAAGATCGGGCCACCCCTTATCACTTTTGCTTTGAGTAATCTTGTGGGAGTGATGATGCCATGTTTGTGCACCCTATTCTTTAATGCAAATTGTTTATCTTGTGCACAAATCTTGGGGAGTTTCCACATATTTCTTAGGGCATCCTTCTTGATCTTATCATAATATCTTTCATTTGGTTTGATTGGTTCATTGGATTGCTTGCTTCATTTTTCGAAGCTTTCTCACCTTCTTATCCTCTTACAATCTTTGATCCTCAATATAGTTGGATTCCCTCCCGGTATTCGTTATTGAATACCTGCATTTGATTTCTCTCACATTATGAGAAATGCACACCTTATGGAGGAATTCTAACTATATTGGCCTTCCGAACCATTCGTCCATTTTGGCAATCGATGCTAATGGGGGAGAAGTTTGGAGGCTTTAAGGGAATTGCTTTTGTTGGTTCTTAAGCTTTTGCCTTTCATTCCTTGCATTTGTTACTTTGCATGGTTGAATATTTAGAGGATACTCCGCTAGGCTTTAATTGCCGATATATGTAATGAAATTCAAGTTCATTCACACATGCATATATTATGGGGGAGTTTGTTCTAAATATTCAACTTGGGTTGTTCGCTAAATTCCTTATCTAAACCCTCTCAAAGAGATTGTCATTAATTACCAAAATGGGGGAGATTGAAAGAACATGGAGCCCCGATGTGTGGTTTCGGTAATTGATGACAATCCTTATGGACTAACGGTTGTATTGAGAATCTATCTTAGGTCGTGTCCATAGCCATATGTTGGTCTCAAGGTTGCAATGAAGAAGATCGAGTTCGATGTAGAGGACGGATGAAGACGGTGTAGAAGATGAAGAGGGATGAAGACAGTGGTGTGCGTAGAAGATGGATGAAGACGGTGGCGTGTATGTTGGAAGAAGACGGTGGCATCTACAAGGTTGAAGAGGGAGGAAGACGGAGCTTGCCGACTCGAGTGGAACGCGCAAGGACAAGGTTTGTGCTCGATAGGATAGTGGGTCGCATCATCGGAAAGAGCTGAAACCTTGCATGCATTGCATCGTGTTTCTTGGTTGTTCTTGGTTCTTATCCATGAGATGTTTTAGATCTTGTGTTCATTCTCATGAAAAGCTCTAGCTCATGGGAAACGGATTCCGGATGCATCGCATGTTGCATGTTGCATGTTCAAGGGTGATGATTTTCCCGATGTACCATATTGAGAGGTTACACCTCTATGACCATAAGAAAATCATCATCCACGTGTTTCCATGTTTTCACCATGTATGAAGGTAGCTCTTGTCGTCCTCTTTCCGGCAAAATTGGTTTCACCTCAATAGGAGTTTCCTAGCTCGAGTTATTGTCGTTTCCGTATCGCGATTTAGAGGGAAAAAGAAGAAGGGCGGTAGTACTGGTCAGGTACCGGTTTGGTCTTTGTGAGACCCTGGATCCAGTCCGGTATTTGGCCGGTACCTACCCAGTAGTACCGCTCGAGAGGTAGTACCGCTTTCACAAGAGGTAGTACCGCTTTGGGTCGTTTTCTTCCTGTTTTCTACACAATTTTGACGCAAGCGGTAGTACCGCTTTGACAAGCGGTAGTACCGCTTTGGGTCGCGAATCTGACCGTTTTTCTGCCCAACAACTATATTTCGTGGCCCCCCTATTTATACCTCTCTCCCACCTCCATCCACACAACTTCTTCTCACCCATTCTCTCTCCTCCATTGTTGACCTTGAAGAGCTTGATCCTCCTCTTGACCCCCCCACTATTTCTTGCATATTTTGGAGGGAAAGGAAGAGGAGATCTAGATCTAGTGCTCCACCAAGTGAATCCCCCTCCTAGTGAGGGGATCTTGCTAGATCTAGATCTTGGAGTAATTTGGTGTTCCTCCTCCTATTTTGTTCTTCCTCCCTTATTCCCCCAATAGCTTTTGTAGCTTTGTTGGAATTTGGGAGAGAAGAACTTGGTCATCTTAGTGGTGTTCTTAGCCATTGCATTAGGTGCATCGGTTTGGGTTCTCTCCGGGGTTTCGGTCTTGTAAAGGGCTTGTTGACCTTAGTGGTGTTGTTTCCTTCGTGGCCTTGTTACCTTTGTAGTGTTTTAGCCTTTGTGGCCTTGTAGTCTTTGTCGCCTTGTCGTCTTTGTGGCGTGGTAGCCTTTGTGGCATTGTTGCCTTTGTGGAGTGTGGTAGCCTTTGTGGTTTTAGAGCCGGTTGTGGCGCGTTGGAGTCTTTGTGACCTTGTCGCCGGTGTGGCGTGTTGTAGCCTTTGAGGCCTTGTACTTGAGAGCCTCCGTGTTGTGGAGTTGCCTCAAGCTTGATACTTGTGAGTTTTCCCCAAGTTTGTACGGGTTCGGTGACCACCCTCAAGGGTCCCTTAGTGGATCGAGGCTTTCCCTTTGGGGAAAAGGCTCGAGGAGAATACGGTGGCCCTAGTGGCTCATTGGAGTGCCTCGTGCCTCCACACCGCTCCAACGGAGACGTAGCATGTCAACACCCAGATTTTTAAGTCCAGATGCCTATTATGCCATTCCTCGCAATCCCAGGAATATTGTTTTTGCGAGACATAATAGATTGATATCACAACACATCATTCATTACATACCATAATCATCTTACAAATAAAGGATCCCATGATCCAGTCTCATTACAATAATAGAAGTCCTATTTATTCATTACATAACACATAGCGGAAGCGAAAGTAGCGTAGTAGTAGTCCATCTATTCCACAGGCAACTGTTGACGTCAGGAGTGGCCCTAGTTGTTGTAGACGTCTTGCTGTCCTTCTTCCGGGTTCTGGTACTCCTCTTCATAGTCTGGCCATTTGAATAGCCAGGGACACAGCCATGAGTACTTTAAAGTACTCGCAAACTAAAACTAAGGTAAATACTATCAACTATAGTAAGGGGGTTCTAAGCTCTAGTTTCATTTGCATAAAGCCAGTTTTATTTCATAAACACTTTAATAAACAAAAACCTTCATTTGCTCAACTAACTCAAGTGGGAACATTAGTGTCATTCCCACAACTCAGTTGTGATTCAAAGTCAAAGTCACCTTTCAATTCAAATCAGAAGTCACCATTCATATTTTTAGAAAAATTCCGATGACGGAACAGTATGGCCTTTCCAACTGTCCATAACCGAGGACGCGGCTATTCGAATAGGTTTAACTCTGCAGAGGTGGTACACTTGTGCCACAACAATTGCAATAGTTCGTCAGGGGTAACTGGCCCTGATTTATCGTACGCAGTACGCGAACTACCAATCCTAACCTTTCATTTACATACTCTAGTATAGGCACCTCTCCCCATGAGCTTGGCCTCCCAGTGAAGACACGCGGTCAGCCTGGGAACTGCACAGGGCTTGGGCCGGACATTCACCTAATTTCACATCATTTCACATCATTCCTTCTGTAGAGGCAGCCTCCAGCATAACCCCGATGACGCTTGTTCAGAGGGAACCCATACTAAAATACATAAGTTTCCAGCTAAGCCTTACCCAGATTCAGGTATTGTGGGGGTACTTGTAAAATTGGAATGGTATCGCATCCGAACCCAACCATCAGTTTTTGTAAAATTCACCAAGTCATTCACCAGTTATATTCACCTTCAAAATCTCTCAATAGAATGACTCCTCATTCCAAGGTTTTCAAAGTCATTTCAATTCACAAGTTCCCAACTAGAGTAGTCACTTTTAATCTTGAGCACTAGCAACTAGTTATGAGGGGTGCTAAGTATCTTGGAGCTTGCTAGGCTAAGTGTGATGCTCTTGTACTACTCTATAATTCAACCAAGTGGATCATAAACCAAAAAGTAACTTTGATAAATAAAATCAAGTAAAGCTTGATAAGTAAAAAACTTGGGATAGGTTCATAAAGTAAAATATAATGGTGCCTTGCTCTTGTAGAGCTTTGCACTTTGCAAGAATATAAACTTGCAACCAAAATAGTTTGCATTAGTCTAGCTTGCATTGGTAATAGCTTGCCTTGATTGGTGATGTGATCAAAGTTTTCTTGCTCTTCCTCTTGGTAGAAGACCTCTTCCTCTTGATAGTCTCCGGTACTAGCGTCTATAAACGAATACGAGGATACAATCACCAAACAACACTTAAGTAATCTTAATTAGCCTTATTGGCTCACACACAAAGGATCTAGCATCACTACTTAACATTTATCAACCCATTATTCTAGGGTTTCCTTATTTAACATTAGGAAAATAATTTCCTCTCATTGAAATTTGGAAGTAGGGTTTATCTTTGGTTTGGGGAAATAATTTCCTCTCATTGAATTCTTCTTAAGATTTAATTTCTCTTATGAATAATATATGACCTAGGTTGACCAAAGTCAACCCCTTCATACTTATCATTTGAGAGAAATGATTTAAATGAGGTTCCATACCTCATGCAATTTAATACTAACATGTTAGTGATTTAATGCCACCAAATAACTCAATATGAGAGTATATAGACCATGGCCACTACCTCATGTTGAATTACTTGAGAACAAGATTTACTTGGGAGGAATACCTCTCATATGATTTAACACATAGTTGTAACTAATTTAATAGAAACTACTATTGAGGTGATTTAATATTCTCAAATAACCAGGGATGATCCCATGTTGACCAAGGTCAACATTTCTCACTTAGTATTTGAGAAAAGTGGTTTAAATGAGATTCATCATCTCATGTGATTTAAATAACCATGGCAAATGTAAATACTATTTAGATTTAAAAATCTACAAGTGAACAAGTATGAGCCTAAGCATTTAAAGGTCTACACATTACTTCATATCACTTGTGAGAATGATTTAAATGAGGTGCTACACCTCATAGATTTAAATTCCTAAAATTGGAAATGGTTTAAATGGGCTAGTATTGACTACATAGTCAATATTTTGATTCTAGCCCATGATCATGCAAAACAACTATGCTATATTTTTGCATAAACAATTAAAATATGTTAAAGGTGAATTATTAGAGTTGGAATCAACTCAAAATCATTTATAGATAATTTTTAGTATTTATTTGAAGTTAGAAAAGTATCTGTTTTGTTATTTTTATCATTTAAATTCTACAGATAATTTGCAAGTGAGGCCAGTGGCATTGTTTAGATAATTTCATGAGCTTTCCAAATATATAAGATTGGTTAAATTTGGTGTAGTAGATTTCAAACTATTCAAATTTGAAGTGGGCAGCAGTATTGGATTTGAACCAAATAGATTTAATCATATTCGAATTACTGGGCTTGGCGGGAAATGCTAATGGGCCGCAGAGGGGTTAAACGGGCCAGCCCAGTGGGCGGCCACGCTGGACGAGCGGGGCTGACGGCGGGGTCCACTGTCAGCCAGTGGTTTCCCAGCCCGAAACGGTACGCGAGGAGGGCCGTCGGATCAAAAGACGATCGCACGGCTGAGGGTCGTCCTCATCCTCGACATGGCTCGCCGGAGATCCAACCCTACCGGCGGCCAGACTAGGGGGTCGGAGAGCTACCTGGAGGCGGGCGAGCGTCGGCGAGGCTGGCGTTCGACGTTGGAGACGACGGCGAGTCGATTGGTTGCCGTGGGAGCTCCGGGGGTGCTCGGAATCGTCGGCTTCGTCGAGCTGCTGCGGCGGCGGGTTCCGGCCAAATTCCGGCGAGGTGGTGTGTAATCGGAGAGGGGAAGGGGTCGAGGTGATCTAGGAGAAGGAGGGAGTGAATGGGTGTGAAGAGAGCATCCAGGGAGGCCATCCTTTTATAGGGGCGCGAGGTGCTGCGGTGCCCGTGGGAGGTCGTCCATGGCGCCGGCGTCTGGAGCGGCGAAGGGGCAAGCTAGGGGTCGCGCTAGGTTGCTGGGGTCATGGAGAGGACGACGCGCGTGAAGGGGCAGTGAGGGGAGGACGGGGGCGTGCTGGCGTCGATCAAGTGCGGGCAGTACATGCGCGGCAGGTCGGTGATCATGGCGACGGCTAGGGCGTTCCCGCGTGTCATTGAGGATGTCTAGTGGCTAGCTGTAGGGGTGGTGAGCATGCGTGCAAAGGGAGAGAGAGAGACGGTCGAGCGAGTCTAGGCGAGGGCATGTACTGGCGCGTCCAGGGCGTCGTCTGGGCGCGCTCACCGCGTGTCTGGCACACCGTGGCGAGGTGCTGGGCGCGTGCGGGTTGGCTTCTAGCGTGCGTCTCTTTGCTTAGGGGTAGTACGAGCGTGTTTAGGGTGATGCAGGGAAGGCAGTAGACATGGTGTAGGGGAGAGTAGGGGCTCAGATCGTTTGAGTGCAACGGTGGCCGGCATGGTGCACGGTGTGAATCTTTCTTTCATTTTTTTCCACTTAAAATGGTGGTGCAAGGACATGGCAATGATGCAGGGGTTGCAGAGGGGTGTGATGATCACCAAAAGAAAGTGGTTTAGGCTTTGGACCAGAGGATAATAGGTGTAAGGGTATTTTACCCTTATCCATTATTTTGGTATCTATGACACCGTGCTAGAGTATTTGGACTAATACATGCCTACAAGATGACTTTCAGGTATTAGCCAAAGAGGTATGATGGTGTAGCAATGGAACAAAAGGCAACGGGAGACCCCCCCAATTCGACGAAAAATCAGCTAGTTTTTTCTAAGCCTGGCCGGTCACAGATCCGATCGGACCGGCCCTGGCACCGGGCAGCCCGGTCACCAACCGGACCCAGAACCGGTGCCATCCGGGCAAGTTCCAGTAAAGAAAAGAAGCTCTCCGGTGTGCGTCCGGTCACCAGCCCGGTCTCGAACCGGCTGCTCCGGTCCAAGGCCCGGTCTGACCGGGCGCCAGACCGAGCGGCCCGGTCAGCAACCGGATTCTGCGCCTGTGACATCCGGGCACCATCCAGTAAGCCCAGAAGCCTGCCCGGTCAAGTCCCGTTCCCAGCTCCGGTTGGAAACCGGTCGGCCCGGTCTGTGGCCCGGTCTGACCGGGCTGTGGACCGGCCTGTCCGGCGCCAAATCCGGTTGACTGGGTTTCTCGAAGAATCTGCTGATGTGGCAAGTGACCAACGGCCGTATTTCGAAGAACACTATAAATAGGTCTTCTCCTACCTCTGAACAGTTAGGCACTACACTACAAGCTGTTCTTGAGCTCTCTCTCTTACTCCATTGCTAGAAACACCAAAAGCCTCAGATCTCCCTCCTCCTCCACCCAAACTCAAATCCCTCCGGGGAATCACTAGAGGAGGACCCGATCTACCGTTCTACCAAGCCAAATCTCATTCCCCCTTGTATTCATTGAGAAGCTTGCTTCCTAGGGTTCCTTGGAAACCCTAGGTAGGCAAGAGGAGTCCGGAAGCATCCGGGCTGTGGATTTGCTCCGGGCAAGATTGTGAAGGTTTGGAGGCTACCTCAAAGTCTACCACAAGTGAGTGAGCTATTCCTTCGTGGGATAGGCTCCGGAGAATAGGGTGAGCCTTCGTGGTGCGGGGAATCCTTCGTGGGACCTCCACTCCTCCAAACGTGACGTACCTTGTTGCAAAGCAAGGGAACACGGGAATACATCCTCGTCTCCGCGTGCTATCGGTTATCTCTAACCGAACTCCTTACTTGTGATTTAACTGCCTGTGAGAGCCTTCGTGCTCGAGTTAGTTGTATCCTCATATAGGTTGCTTCACCTAGTTTGCATTAGGCTCATCTTTATATTCCGCAAAGCCTAATATTGCAAAGAAAGAATTAAAACTTGTAGAAACCTATTCACCCCCCCCTCTAGGTTTACCATCTCTATACTTTCAATTGGTATCAGAGCCTGGACTCTTATTAAGGGCTTCACCGCCTTAAGAGTGAGATGGATAAACTCTTCGAGGGTCTAGATGACGACTCTAACCTTTCGGTTAAAGAGATGAAATCTAGATTCTTGGCATATGAGGCCGAGAAGAAGAAAAAGGAGGATGAGTTACAAAACCAAATGACAGAAATGTCTGCCATGCTTAAGAACCTAACTGCGGGTGGAACTCCTAGTGGGGCTTCGGCCTCTAAGGAAACCTACCATGAAGTTAACCATGACTATCCCAGAAACACTTCACCCATGCCTCATATAAACCATAGCGGGACCGTTCCCCATTATGATGGAACTCACTTTCCACATTGGAAATCTGCTATGGAATCTCATATTCGCAGCTGCAGTGTGGAGCTATGGGAGCTCATTGTTCATGGACATCGGGAGCCAAAAGATCCTACTCGGTTGACCTCCACTGAGTTCTACAACCGTCAACTCAATGCATCCGCACGTGACAAGATTAGAAGTGGCATCAACCGCAAGCTTCTTGATCAAGTCGATGACATTGTCTCCGCTAAAGAGTTGTGGGATCGGATCGTAGTACTCCAAGAGGGAACCGATTTGATCCAATCAGCTCTCTATGAGACCGCAAAGCAAGAGGCTCACCAGTTCATGATTCGAGATGGAGAATCCGTATCCGATGCCTATGCTAGGCTTGGTGCTCTAAAAGTAAGGGTCAAGGGACTTGGTGCTGAGAAGTACAATGACGGCTTCGAGATGAACGAAGCCTTCATAAAATCCAAGGTCATTGCTATGATTGCCGTCAAACAAGAAGACACCAACCTTGCACTCAACTTGCAAATCATGACCAAGAGTGCCGATCTCAACTCCGATGATCTAGTCTCCTATGTGGCCGCCAATGAAAGCATGGCCAAAGCCGGAAAGAGGCTCAAGGCAATGAACCGTGTTGATGAAGCCTCACATAATCATGAAGCGTCACACAATCTTGCTCTCAAAGCTAGAGCCGACCATGAAAGCAAAGAAGACTATGAAATTGAAGAAGATGAAGAGATGACTTCAACTAGTGACATTGCTACCGACTTTGCTTTCTTTGCCAAGAAGTACAAGGCAAAGTTCCCAATGCTCCTCAATGACAAGAAGAAGAAGAGAACTTGCTACAGTTGTGATGAAGATAACCACTTTGCAAACGAGTGCCCTTATGAGAAAAGGGTAGACAAGCCAAAGTTCATCAAAGGGGTCAAGCCAAGATTGAAGCCGAACCCAATCAACGATCGGTACAAGAAGAACAAGGGAAGAGCTTTTGTTGGGGCCGAGTACTTGTCCGATGAAGAAGAGGAAGATGAGGAGAAGGAGGCCGGAGTGGCCGGTTTGGCTTACTCTAAGCCCGGGTCACTCTTCACGTATGACTACTCCAAAGATTACTCCACGGAGAATGATGTTGGCTCTTCCTTCATGGCAAGAACAACTCAAGATGATGACTCCGATGACTCTCCCTCCTCTCCAATCATCGGCTCTTGTCTTATGGCAAGGGAAACCAAGGTAATGGAACCTCCACCTTCCCTATCTAGTGTTCTTGATGATGAAAACGAAGATCTAGAAGAATTAATAGTGCTTAAGGAACTCTATGATGTTAGATGCACCCTTCGTGGTGAAGCTCTTGTCAAGTTTGATTTCTTGATGGACTCACTCAAAGAAAAGGATGAGTCCATTGAGGAATTAGAATATCAATTGAATGAGAAGGAACGGAGATTCAATCTCCTAAGACAAGAGCTAAAAACCGAAAGGTGCATATCCCAAGGCCTTAAGCAACAATTTGAAACTTATGAACTTGATAAAGTTAAGGACCTAGAAACTATTGATAGGGCTCAATTATTGACCCAAGAGCTCAATACCTCAAAGGAGGAACTTGAAGTTGCTCATGCTTCTCTCACTAGGGATCTTGACCACCTTGAAAGAGCTAACAAGCTTGTCAAGGATGAGCTCAAGAAACTTGGAGAGAACCATGATCTACTTCAAGAATCCTACAAAAGGGCTCTTGGATCAATGAAGGATCCTAGTGATGTTGAAAACCTTGCTTGTTCCTCCATTTCCTTTACTAGTGAGCATGCTAAACTTGTTGAGGAACATGTTCGTTTACAAGAGGAACTTTCTTTGCATGTTGAGACCAATGCATATCTTGAGTCCTTGGTGACCAAATATGGTCTTGACTATCATCCTAATGAATCTTCTTGTGAGCAAGCATCTATTCTTGAGGAAAATGTTAGGCTAACAAAGGAACTTGCAAAGTTCACCACCGCCAAGAACAAGATGGGATTGGATGACCTCTTGAGTAAGCAAAGGTCAAACAATCAAAAGTATGGACTTGGATATACCCCCAAGTCCCACAAGAAGAACAACTACAAGAAGGAGAAACCCGCTCAAGATAAGAACAAGAAGGTCACTAACAATGGCAAAGCCTCAAAGGGCAAAGCCACTAGTGGTGGCCGCACGGGGCCAAACGATCACTATGCATTATTTGTTGATTATTATGGTGATGTCTATGCTAACTAGGTTGGCCCTCCTAATGGCTATGCTTATAGAGAGTACTCAATTTGGGTACCAAAAGATATTGTTGCCATTGCAAAGGAACCCATTAATCGATGGGTTCCTAAATCCTCTACTTGATTTTGTAGGGGTATTCCTCCGGTGGTCCAAAATGGGTGTTTGATAGTGGATGCACCAATCATATGACCGGAGGAAAAGGGGTGCTTGATCAATTCATTGAAGATATCAACAAGAAGTCAAGCATTACCTTTGGTGACAACTCAAAGGGAAAGGTACTTGGGTATGGCAAGGTAGCAATCTCTAAGGACTTGTGCCTTGAGACGGTTATGCTTGTTGAACACCTTGGCTATAACTTACTTTCTATATATCATCTTGCCGATGCCGGTTACAATTCATATTTCACTAAATATTATGTGCAAGTCTTTAGGAGTGACAATCTCAAATTGGTCCTTGTTGGATATGTGGAGAACAACCTTTACGTGGTTGACCTCTCGAAAGAGAGCCCTTCCTTCTCCACATGTCTAATGGCGGCCAAGCATGACGAAGGATGGTTGTGGCATCGCCGCCTTGGTCATGTTAACATGAGGAATCTTAAACAACTCCTAAAGGGTGAGCATATTGTGGGACTAACCGGCGTTTCTTTTGAGAAAGATCGTGTTTGTAGTGCATGTGTAGCCGGAAACCAACTCAAGAAGAAGCATCCTATCAAGAGTATTGTTACCACATCCAGACCTTTGGAGCTCCTTCATTTGGACCTCTTTGGGCCATCACATTATGATACTCTTGGTGGGAGAAAGTATGGACTTGTCATTGTTGATGATTACTCAAGATACTCTTGGGTCTTTCTCCTTAAGTCTAAGGACGAGACTCATAGAGAGTTCATCACCTTCGCCAAGAAAGCTCAACGTATGTATGAATCCGAGATCAAGGCAATTAGGACCGATAATGGCACCGAGTTCAAGAACTACACTATGCAATAGTTTGTGGATGATGAGGGCATCAAGCATGAGTTTTCGGCGCCATACACCCCTCAACAAAACGGTGTTGTTGAAAGGAAGAACCGGACTATCATTGAGATGGCAAGAACCATGTTGAGTGAATTCAACTCACCCCACAACTTTTGGGGAGAAGCCATCTCTACGGCCGTCCACTACTCCAACCGGCTCTTCCTCCGTCCTCTCCACAACAAAACCCCATACGAGCTCCTTACCGGTAACAAGCCTAATGTCATGTATATTCGTGTCTTTGGATGCAAATGCCTTGTTAAAAACAACAAAGGAAAGCTCGGTAAATTTGAAACTAGAACCATAGAGGGTATATTTGTTGGATATGCGGAGAACTCTCACGCCTATAGATACTACAACCGGTCCTCCGGGACTATTGAAGTATCTTGTGACGTGGTGTTCTTGGAGGATAATGGCTCCCAAGTGGAGCAAGTTGTTCCATGTGTTGCAGGTAATGATGTTGATCCATCTAGTGCCATCAAGCATATGGGCATTGGACACATCCGGCCCATGGAGGTTCATAATGATGATCAAGATGATGGAGTAGATGTCTCAAGCACGCCACAAGTAGAGCCTAGCTCAACTCAAGCCGAACCATCAAGTGCAACTCAAGAACCACCCTCCACTCAAGATGAGTCTCAATCCGAAGAACAAGAAGAAGATCCTCATTCCATGGAGCAAGATCATGATGACGATCAAGAAACATCCTCAACTCATGATCAAGCTCAAGTGGTCCCTCATGATCAAGTACTTGCAAGAGATGAATTCATTGATCATGAAGGAACCATTCGGAAGATCAAGGCCGCTACAAGGGCAAGTGACATGAAAGTGGATCAAGTCCTTGGTAGCATCTCAAGAGGAGTGGTAACTCGGAGACACCATGCATTACTTATCACTTATTGTCAACATCATGCTTTTGTGTCTAGTTTTGAACCACTTAAGGTACATGAAGCCTTGGTTGATCCGGATTGGGTAATTGCCATGCAAGAAGAATTGGAGTGTTTCACTCGTAATGAAGTATGGTCTCTAGTTGAGAGACCCAAGGATCATCGCATCAATGTCATTGGGACCAAATGGGTATTCAAGAACAAGCAAGATGAGAATGGCATTGTTATACGAAACAAAGCAAGGTTAGTGGCGCAAGGGTTTGCCCAAATAGAAGGTATGGATTTTGAGGATACCTTTGCGCCGGTAGTCTGCCTTGAAGCTATTCGTCTTTTGCTTGCATTTGCATCTTTCCACAATTTCAAATTATATCAAATGGATGTGAAAAGTGCATTTTTGAATGGTCCCCTAAAAGAAACCGCATATGTGGCTCAACCCCGGGTTTCGAAGACCCATGCCGACCCAACCACGTGTATTTACTCCATAAGGCACTCTACGGTCTCAAGCAAGCTCCACGTGCTTGGTATGAGTTCCTTAGGGATTTCTTACTACATGATGGGTTTTGCATGGGTACGGTCGATTCCACCCTTTTCACCAAGCGGGTTAAAGGGGGTGGCCTCTTTATATGTCAAATATATGTTGATGATATTATTTTTGGTGGAACTAACCCCAATCATAACAAAGCTTTTGAGCTATTGATGACTAGGAAATTTGAGATGTCCATGATGGGAGAGTTGAAGTTCTTTCTAGGCTTCCAAGTGAGGCAACTTGCAAAAGGCACCTTCATCTCTCAAGAAAAGTATGTGAAGGACATGCTCAAGAAATTCAACATGACCAATGCAAGTCCAATGAAGACACCCATGCCCGTAAAGGGGCAACTTGGTTCATGTGACGGTGAGAAGGATGTGGACATAAAGGTATACCGCTCCATGGTAGGATCCTTGCTCTACCTTTGTGCCTCTAGGCCGGATATCATGCTAAGTGTAGGGATGTGTGCTCGTTTTCAATCCGCTCCCAAGGAGAGCCATTTAGTGGCGGTCAAACGGATACTAAGATACCTTGTTCTCACTCCTACTCTCGGGCTATGGTATCCAAAGGGGTCAACTTTTGAACTCATTGGCTATTCGGATTCCGATTGGGCCGGTGATAAGGTTGATCGGAAGTCTACCTCCGGGGCTTGCCAATTTATTGGCCGGTCATTGGTGAGTTGGTCATCCAAGAAACAAAACTCCACCGCCCTATCCACCGCCGAAGCCGAATACATATCCGCGGCATCTTGTTGCACTCAATTGTTATGGATGAAGCAAACCTTGAAAGACTATGGTGTGTCTCTTGGTACGATGCCTCTTCTTTGTGACAATGAAAGTGCAATAAAGATCGCCAACAACCCGGTTCAACATTGTCGCACCAAACATATTGACATTCGCCATCACTTCCTACGTGATCATGTTGCCAATAAGGATATTGATCTCACTCATGTGGGAACAACCTACCAATTGGCGGATATTTTCACTAAGCCTTTGGATGAAGCCCGCTTTGTTAACTTGAGAGGAGAACTTGGTATTCTTGATCCTAAAAACTTGGATTGATTAACTTCTTGCACTATATTCTTGCATTTATCTTGCTATCTAGCTTAGAGGTATAGCACATATGGGGATAGTCATTCTACCATATCTTGGTATGGTGCATACCTATGTGTGCAACATAAATAGACCCAATGTCATTATATGGACCCAAGCATGTCTCTTCGAGGTCTCATGACATTTGCGCTTTCACATAGGGGGAGTAATCCCCCGCCCCTCATTGAGCCTTCATTACAACTTGATTTGACTATATAAGGCCAAATGATCTTAAAAAAAACTATTTCAAAATGTTCTTATGATTCTTGATATACTTCGAATCATGCCCATTGTAGCTATTTGTATCTTGTTTGCATTTTCACTCCAATGGGTATGCCTAGAGAACTTTGTGTTTTTCCAATCCCATGTCTATGCTCATCTCATCATCATCTATCTATCTATATGTACATGTCATCATATGAGCACTCACACACATTTACACAAAGAATAGGGGCAAAACGAGGCAAAATGACGCATTTTTGGGAAAATTGCCTCTGGCCGGTCACTGGCCCGGTCGGACCGGCCTGTGCGCCGGCTCGTCCGGTCACTGGCCCGGTCGACCGGGCGCCCGACCGTCCGTGCGGGCTGTTATGTTTTGAAGAGGATACCCCTTGGGGATCTTCTTCCTCATTATCCCCCACCTCTCAAACCTCCATGGCCGCCGCCTCCACCATCTCCACCACACCCTAGGCACCTCCCACCACTAGATTCTCCCCAAACTTCATACAACCATAGATCGGGATCTCTCAAGCATCTTCACCAAAGGATTTGGTCCCTCTCAAGCTCGTTTGGGAGATCGTGGGGATTTGGTCCTCAAGCCTTCTTCACGAGTTCCTCTTGCTCACTTGGGCCAAGAGGACAATGTCTTCGGGTAAATCTTTCTCCCTATCCCTCTCCCTCTTGCTTTCCCTCACCCATTGCCCATTATTGAGGAAAGTTGAGAAAAGTTAGGGTTAGGGTTAGGGTTAGTAAGTCCTCATGCCACCTAGAGTGTCACACCCCTCCTATGCACATTGTTCACTCTCCTGGTATAATCTATGTTCAAGTTTGTGAGTTTTGCATGATTTTATGTCGAATTTCTGGGCAAACATCACAACTCAGCATGACCCGGTCCACAGCCCGGTCGACCGGCCTCTCGACCGGCTGGTCCGGCGCACAGCCCGGTCAACCGGATGGCCAACCGGCTCGTCCGGTCTGTCGTCCGGTCGGACCGGCTCCTGCGCCGGCTCGCCCAACTTTTTCGCATGATCTCGTCGAGACACTTGAATATAGGCTATGCTTTTGACTTCCTCACATATGCTGATGACATGTACACTTACCTCTTTGCTATCCTCGCCCTATTATGCTGATTCACAGGTGATGAATGGACTGATGCGGACCTTGGCCATGTTGCCAAGAGAGGGAGGCGCTCCGGGGTTCCACCACGGCGCTCCACTGGTTGTGCTCCTCAGACTACGGGAGGTGGCAGCTCAACTGGAGGCAGAATCAAGAAATCTGCCAATAAGAGGAAAGATAAAGAGGCAGCACAGGATGGTGATGAGGTACTGCCAGATTTCCATGTTGGTAATGTGCATATTGGGGGATGGAGAAGACTCAGAGAGTCCAACCCCTATCGCTTTGAGGAACCCACTTACACAGGGGGAGATCAATTTTTCTGGACCAACACACAGCAAGTCATGTGGGATGACTTCTATGACTCCCGCGAGCACATGAAGAAAGGCACCATTGTTATGCCCAAGGCCATCAAGGATGTCATTGGAATGTATGAAGCCACCAAGTTTCGCTTTGTGGTTGCGACCTTGAGGCGGATGGGCTTGTATGATCTTATGTGCTTGACACCTACTGATGGGTGCTATTGTCCAACCTTGGTGAGACAGTTTCACTGCACGGTCTTTTTCCATGATGATGCAGCTCGGACTATGACTTGGATGACTGGCAAACAGAAATACACTTGCAACTATCTTGATTTCTGTGACGCTTTGGGGTTTGGTGGAGGGCGTGCTTCTGGCTTCAAGATATATTCTCAGCAGAAGTTCAGCCGTGGGGACATTGCCGGTTGCTATCCGCCGGAACCCACACCTGGACCTCCCACCATCTCTGGGATGTACTACTCCTACCTCTTACTTGCCAAGCTATTCCGTGAGACTCTCATCAGCAAGTCCGGCGATACAAGTGAATGCCGTGCATATCATCTGAACTTGATGTACTACTGTCTGCCTGAGCACCGGCAACCTATTGATGGCTGTGATCTCATCTACTGTGAGTTACGGCGCTGTGTTCGCGAGAGGTTGACTCCTAATCTTGCCCAGTATGTTCAGCTGCTCATCAACAAGGTTGTGCCCGCTCCTCTCAATACTTTGGGTGAGCGGGTCAGGATGGAAGCGTTCAAAGTACCTGCCCAAGGTGATAACCCGGATGTTCCTGAAATGATGCCTTCTGAGCGCCGGTCCAAGGCACGCCATGACCATGCTAGCTCCAGCTCCTCTCGTCGCCCACAGCGTGGTGTCGCACGGTTCTTCTCTCGCTTATGGCAGATGTGCAAAAATACAAATGATATTGCACATCAAAGTCTCTCTTTGAACCAAGAGACAAGGAGGCGCCAAAATGAGTTCATGGCTGCTAGGAATGTGCCTATCCCTCCTCCTGGCCCTGAGTTGGAGCCTGTCCATGCACCAGACTGGGAGATGCCTCCTCTCACTGATGAGATGTTCCAGAACTTTGATCCTTCTCTGTACTTTGGTGGTCCTACTCCTAGATTTGCTCATGCACCTCCTGCTGATGATGATGATGAAGAGGATGATGACGGTAATGCGGATGATGATGAAGAGGATGACGATGGGGATGGTGATGGCAGCTCTCCATCCGCGGGGCACGAGTTCTATTGATGGGACGCTAGCATCTCTCCTCTTTTCTTCGCCTTTTTGGTGTTCCGATGCCAAAGGGGGAGAAGAGAGTAGAGTCTAGAATCACGGGGTTCTTTGATTATCACAAGCCATGGGAGTTGCTTTATTTGGATTTTATATGGCTTGTGCGTATTTGCTTTGATTTCTCAAGAACCATTTGCTACTTTGAATAATTCATGTATGGATATATATGGACGACTATTATGTGTGCTACTCTATGTTAGGATAATCATGCTTTATGGATAATCATGCTTTATGCTTATATATGTTGATATACTTGTCCATACCATGCTTGTTTCCTAAAGATATTGGGGGAGCTTCTCATATTCCACAAATGGTGCACTTTGCATTCAAACGCAAACTCTCCAAGTGCACACATTATGGGGGAGCTGTCGTAATATCTTATATGGAATCAAGGTTTAGAGCTTATCATAATATCTATGTGTTACTCTAGCTCGGTTTGTCATCGTATACCAAAAAGGGGGAGATTGTAAGGGTATTTTACCCTTATCCATTATTTTGGTATCTATGACACCGTGCTAGAGTATTTGGACTAATACATGCCTACAAGATGACTTTCAGGTATTAGCCAAAGAGGTATGATGGTGTAGCAATGGAACAAAAGGCAACGGGAGACCCCCCCAATTCGACGAAAAATCAGCTAGTTTTTTCTGAGCCTGGCCGGTCACAGATCCGGTCGGACCGGCCCTGGCACCGGGCAGCCCGGTCACCAACCGGACCCAGAACCGGTGCCATCCGGGAAAGTTCCAGTAAAGAAAAGAAGCTCTCCGGTGTGCGTCCGGTCACCAGCCCGGTCTCGAACCGGCTGCTCCGGTCCAAGGCCCGGTCTGACCGGGCGCCTGACCGAGCGGCCCGGTCAGCAACCGGATTCTGCGCCTGTGACATCCGGGCACCATCCAGTAAGCCCAGAAGCCTGCCCGGTCAAGTCCCGGTCCCAGCTCCGGTTGGAAACCGGTCGGCCCAGTCTGTGGCCCGGTCTGACCGGGCTCTGGACCGGCCTGTCCGGCGCCAAATCCGGTTGACCGGGTTTCTCGAAGAATCTGCTGATGTGGCAAGTGACCAACGGCCGTATTTCGAAGAACACTATAAATAGGTCTTCTCCTACCTCTGAACAGTTAGGCACTACACTACAAGCTGTTCTTGAGCTCTCTCTCTCTTACTCCATTGCTAGAAACACCAAAAGCCTCAGATCTCCCTCCTCCTCCACCCAAACTCAAATCCCTCCGGGGAATCACTAGAGGAGGACCCGATCTACCGTTCTACCAAGCCAAATCTCATTCCCCCTTGTATTCATTGAGAAGCTTGCTTCCTAGGGTTCCTTGGAAACCCTAGGTAGGCAAGAGGAGTCCGGAAGCATCCGGGCTGTGGATTTGCTCCGGGCAAGATTGTGAAGGTTTGGAGGCTACCTCAAAGTCTACCACAAGTGAGTGAGCTATTCCTTCGTGGGATAGGCTCCGGAGAATAGGGTGAGCCTTCGTGGCGCGGGGAATCCTTCGTAGGACCTCCACTCCTCCAAACGTGACGTACCTTGTTGCAAAGCAAGGGAACATGGGAATACATCCTCGTCTCCGCGTGCTATCGGTTATCTCTAACCGAACTCCTTACTTGTGATTTAACTGCCTGTGAGAGCCTTCGTGCTCGAGTTAGTTGTATCCTCATATAGGTTGCTTCACCTAGTTTGCATTAGGCTCATCTTTATATTCCGCAAAGCCTAATATTGCAAAGAAAGAATTAAAACTTGTAGAAACCTATTCACCCCCCCCCTCTAGGTTTACCATCTCTATACTTTCAATAGGGTGTATCACAATTTCCAGATTGTGCACACAAGGTGCTCGACACAATGGCCGCATGAAGATTTTTGTGGAATTTTGGATTTATTTTTGGTGGAGCTCAATGATGTAATTACTGGGAAAGATTGGTGGTGGTGGTGCTCATTTTAGTCAAGGTTTGTGAGATTTCAAATTTGGGGTTGATCTTCACATAGTTTCAAAGTCTCTACTTGTCAAAATCATACTGGTCAACCTGGTCAACATTAGCATGTGTGGTCAACATGAATGTTGTTCACTTTTACTTGGTCTTGGATGACATGGCATTAGTTGACTAAGTTTAGGTTAAGAAATGAGAAATACAGAGGGGTAAAGTGGGGAACATTTTATAAAATGGCAATATGACCATTATCACATGTAAGTTGAATTTGAGATTTCCTTGTGTTTGATTCTTGATCCAATGATGCATTTGTGTTAGTTTATCATATTTAAGTATTACACAAGCAATAGATCAAGTAATGGTGGCCTTTGGTGAAGATTTGCAATATGGCATAATGTGTATGTGAGTGAATTTTGGGAATTTTCTCCCTATTTGATTTCCCTCCAATTGATTTGACTTTTATTGACTCTAAAGTGGTTCTTATTAGTTTAGAAACATTTTAAGAGCATTGAACCCAATTCAAGTGGTCTTGTTCAAAGATTTGCAAATTTGACCTTAATACATAAGAGATGAGGTGTCACTTTTTACTAAACTTGTAAATGGTTGATCTTGCTTTACTTGGATATGGGTTAGGGTCAATTTAGTGTTATATTAGGTTGAGAGATGGTTTCACATCATTTGGTCAAGGTTTAAAGTCATAGGGCAAAATTCGGTGAAATGGCTATGTGCCACATATGCCTCTATGCATATGTTGCATTTGATTTTAAAATTGACTTGGCTTGACCCAATTGGTGTGGTTGAGTGTTGAAATGGTATATGGAAGGGATTCAACCATTCACTACAAGTCTTAGGGTCAAGGATCTCAATTTCACAAATTTGCTATTTTACTCTCATATGCCTCTATGGCATTTTTAGTTTCTTTTTATTTTCTTTGGAAACAACTTGGATTAAGTTTGATAAGTGCTAGGTAGGGGGTATGATGGTTTTCCAAATCTCTAAACAAGGTAGAAGAGCTTAGGGTAAGGATTTATAAATATAGCCATAGGCACAATATGCCTTTTTCTTATTTAATTTCCTTTTATTTTATTTTAACCAGGATGATGAAAAGAGGGGTGAGGTTTAGGGTTTTAGATCACTTCACTTACTAATAACAAGCAATCATGGCAATTGCACAAGAATTAAGCAAGATCACTATGCCTCAAACTTAATTCAATAAAAGTTTTTGTTGGTTCCAAAATTTGGAACAAGGGAAATTCATTTGTTTTATTTTGATATTTTTTTGGGATGTTACAAACCCTTCCCCCTTAAACATATCTCGTCCCGAGATTTTAAGAGAAGTTAGGTTCCTAAGAGAGATTGAGCATTTTATTAACAGGAAGACATACTTGGCATGGTCTGGGGTGCTTCCTGGGCTTCCGTGGCAGTCATGTGGTAGAGGCGGCCGTTGTTGTTGTTCTGGTTCCTTCTACCGGCGAAGCGACGCTGTTGCTGGGCAGGTGCAGCGGTGTTGGCGGCAATCTTGGCAAGCTTCTTGGGGCACTCATTGGAGTAGTGGCCCACAACTCCACATTCATAGCAGTTGATCGTGGATTTGTCCTTGGGAATGACGGGGGTAGCATTGCTTCCAGTCCTCGGGCCAGTGTTGGTGTTGTTGTTGTTCCCATTGTTGCTGTTGCTGTTGGGGTTGTTGTTGTTGTGGTTGCTATTGTTGTTGTTACCTCCGGGCTTCGGGGGTCCTCCGTTGTTGTTGGCGTAGTTGGGGCGATAAGTCTGAGCAGGTGGCCTGTTGTTTCTGGGGGTGAATCCTCCAGAGTGGTTGTTGCGGTGTTTCTGGGCATTGTGGGGCCCATTCTGGTTCATCATTCTGCGCTTGCGGTTCTCATTGGCCTGATGCAGCTTTCCTTCCATCTGTATGGCTGAGTCTACGAGGGCTTCGAGGTCAGCGAACGGAATGTTCACTAACACAGTTTGCATCTCGTCGTGCAGTCCGTTCAGAAATCTTTCCTTTCTCTTCTCATTGGTGTCGGTCTCATCCGGGGCGTACCTTGACAGAGTGAGAAACCTGTCGCGGTATTCCACCACGGACATCCTTCCTTGCTTGAGTTCACGGAACTCGTCTCTCATCTTCTTGATCAGTCCTTGGGGCACGTGGTATTTGCTGAACTTCAGCTTGAAGTCTTCCCAGGTCATCATCTGTCCCGCATTCATTGCACGGGCACTTGTCCACCAGGCTCTGGCAGGTCCTGACAGGTAGTGGGTGGCGAACAGTACTTTTTCTGCGGGTTCAACTCCCGCAACTTCAAGGTTGTTCTCCATGGTCTGGAGCCAGTCATCAGCATCGAGGGGCTCTTCAGTCTTGTTGAACATCGGAGGGTTGGTGTTCTGAAAGTTCTTCAGCTTCGATCCAGGGTGATCGTGGTTTCCATGGCCATTGTTGTTCTGAGCGATCTGTTGTAGTGCGGCAATGTTGGCTTGACGTTCAGCTCTCTCGGCTTCTCGGTCTGCCATCATCGTCTGCAGTAGTTGCATCATGGCATCCTGGGTGGCGTTGCGGGTTGGTGGGGCCATCTGAACATTGAGGTAGATGATAAGATAAGAGGGAAATTTCTAGGGTTTGTTTTGTTTAAAGTTAAAAAGTTCATAAATTGAAAACTTGAGTAGTGTTGCGGGGGTAAAAACCAACAACACTTTTTCATTCATACCAAGCATCACACATTACAAAGCTAACACACCGTTGGTTTGAAGAACCATTCATCGCTCTACGATACAAGGGGATCCTGATACAACTCACACATACGAAAGTGCCTTAAATGATACTACTCTTTAGGGTGGAATTCTTCGTCTTCAGGGGAAATGTGCTTGGCGAGAGGCGAGGGCGTTGTCCAAATCCCTGCAGGTTTTGTACATCCTGAAGTCCTGGTGTGCTACATAGGGGTTCATCTCTGTGTGCGGGGGCATGGTCATCGGTCTTCCTATGGGGTCATGTCTTGGGTAGTAGATGAAACGAGTGTTCTTGATCTTGTCCTCATTTTGTCCGCACAGACGGAAAATTGCCTCTTGCATAGCTCTGACTAGTCCTTCCTTCCAAGTGTTTCCCGTTACAGAAAACCAGATGGTTTCCCATACCGGGGCTCTAAGCTTTCTTCGGAGATCAGTGGAAACTTCCCACCGAGGTGGTTCTCCGGAGTGGTTTTTGAGGGGTATTCCGAAGAATTCGGAATACGGGTGGCCTAGGTATTCCACCAGTTGCTTCAAATCCTTTTCGAACCGTAGTTCTCCTCCGTGACCAAGCTGATAGAACTCCCATTGGTACTCCATCTGTGAGCAATGAGGATGAGTAAGTTAATGAAGTGATCAAGTGTGCAAAATTTTAGGTACAATTATAAAGAAAAGTAGAGCATGGATTTATTCTTTTGAAAAGATCTTAAGATAAGGGTGAGAATAAGTTTTCAGAAATATTCACTTTCTTTGTTTTGAAACTAAGTTTTTCGAACGTCCATTCTAACTAGGGTCTCCTAAGGTCAAACAATGGCTCGGATACCAACTTGTCAACACCCGGATTTTTAAGTCCAGATGCCTATTATGCCATTCCTCGCAATCCCAGGAATATTGTTTTTGCGAGACATAATAGATTGATATCACAACACATCATTCATTACATACCATAATCGTCTTACAAATAAAGGATCCCATGATCCAGTCTCATTACAATAATAGAAGTCCTATTTATTCATTACATAACACATAGCGGAAGCGAAAGTAGCGTAGTAGTAGTCCATCTATTCCACAGGCAACTGTTGACGTCAGGAGTGGTCCTAGTTGTTGTAGACGTCTTGCTGTCCTTCTTCCGGGTTCTGGTACTCCTCTTCATAGTCTGGCCATTTGAATAGCCAGGGACACAGCCATGAGTACTTTAAAGTACTCGCAAACTAAAACTAAGGTAAATACTATCAACTATAGTAAGGGGGTTCTAAGCTCTAGTTTCATTTGCATAAAGCCAGTTTTATTTCATAAACACTTTAATAAACAAAAACCTTCATTTGCTCAACTAACTCAAGTGGGAACATTAGTGTCATTCCCACAACTCAGTTGTGATTCAAAGTCAAAGTCACCTTTCAATTCAAATCAGAAGTCACCATTCATATTTTTAGAAAAATTCTGATGACGGAACAGTATGGCCTTTCCAACTGTCCATAACCGAGGACGCCGCTATTCGAATAGGTTTAACTCTGCAGAGGTGATACACTTGTGCCACAACAATTGCAATAGTTCGTCAGGGGTAACTGGCCCTGATTTATCGTACGCAGTACGCGAACTACCAATCCTAACCTTTCATTTACATACTCTAGTATAGGCACCTCTCCCCATGAGCTTGGCCTCCCAGTGAAGACACGCGGTCAGCCTGGGAACTGCACAGGGCTTGGGCCGGACATTCACCTCATTTCACGTCATTTCACATCATTCCTTCTGTAGAGGCAGCCTCCAGCATAACCCCGATGACGCTTGTTCAGAGGGAACCCATACTAAAATACATAAGTTTCCAGCTAAGCCTTACCCAGATTCAGGTATTGTGGGGGTACTTGTAAAATTGGAATGGTATCGCATCCGAACCCAACCATCAGTTTTTGTAAAATTCACCAAGTCATTCACCAGTTATATTCACCTTCAAAATCTCTCAATAGAATGACTCCTCATTCCAAGGTTTTCAAAGTCATTTCAATTCACAAGTTCCCAACTAGAGTAGTCACTTTTAATCTTGAGCACTAGCAACTAGTTATGAGGGGTGCTAAGTATCTTGGAGCTTGCTAGGCTAAGTGTGATGCTCTTGTACTACTCTATAATTCAACCAAGTGGATCATAAACCAAAAAGTAACTTTGATAAATAAAATCAAGTAAAGCTTGATAAGTAAAAAACTTGGGATAGGTTCATAAAGTAAAATATAATGGTGCCTTGCTCTTGTAGAGCTTTGCACTTTGCAAGAATATAAACTTGCAACCAAAATAGTTTGCATTAGTCTAGCTTGCATTGGTAATAGCTTGCCTTGATTGGTGATGTGATCAAAGTTTTCTTGCTCTTCCTCTTGGTAGAAGACCTCTTCCTCTTGATAGTCTCCGGTACTAGCGTCTATAAACGAATACGAGGATACAATCACCAAACAACACTTAAGTAATCTTAATTAGCCTTATTGGCTCACACACAAAGGATCTAGCATCACTACTTAACATTTATCAACCCATTATTCTAGGGTTTCCTTATTTAACATTAGGAAAATAATTTCCTCTCATTGAAATTTGGAAGTAGGGTTTATCTTTGGTTTGGGGAAATAATTTCCTCTCATTGAATTCTTCTTAAGATTTAATTTCTCTTATGAATAATATATGACCTAGGTTGACCAAAGTCAACCCCTTCATACTTATCATTTGAGAGAAATGATTTAAATGAGGTTCCATACCTCATGCAATTTAATACTAACATGTTAGTGATTTAATGCCACCAAATAACTCAATATGAGAGTATATAGACCATGGCCACTACCTCATGTTGAATTACTTGAGAACAAGATTTACTTGGGAGGAATACCTCTCATATGATTTAACACATAGTTGTAACTAATTTAATAGAAACTACTATTGAGGTGATTTAATATTCTCAAATAACCAGGGATGATCCCATGTTGACCAAGGTCAACATTTCTCACTTAGTATTTGAGAAAAGTGGTTTAAATGAGATTCATCATCTCATGTGATTTAAATAACCATGGCAAATGTAAATACTATTTAGATTTAAAATCTACAAGTGAACAAGTATGAGCCTAAGCATTTAAAGGTCTACACATTACTTCATATCACTTGTGAGAATGATTTAAATGAGGTGCTACACCTCATAGATTTAAATTCCTAAAATTGGAAATGGTTTAAATGGGCTAGTATTGACTACATAGTCAATATTTTGATTCTAGCCCATGATCATGCAAAACAACTATGCTATATTTTTGCATAAACAATTAAAATATGTTAAAGGTGAATTATTAGAGTTGGAATCAACTCAAAATCATTTATAGATAATTTTTAGTATTTATTTGAAGTTAGAAAAGTATCTGTTTTGTTATTTTTATCATTTAAATTCTACAGATAATTTGCAAGTGAGGCCAGTGGCATTGTTTAGATAATTTCATGAGCTTTCCAAATATATAAGATTGGTTAAATTTGGTGTAGTAGATTTCAAACTATTCAAATTTGAAGTGGGCAGCAGTATTGGATTTGAACCAAATAGATTTAATCATATTCGAATTGCTGGGCTTGGCGGGAAATGCTAATGGGCCGCAGAGGGGTTAAACGGGCCAGCCCAGTGGGCGGCCACGCTGGACGAGCGGGGCTGACGGCGGGGTCCACTGTCAGCCAGTGGTTTCCCAGCCCGAAACGGTACGCGAGGAGGGCCGTCGGATCAAAAGACGATCGCACGGCTGAGGGTCGTCCTCATCCTCGACATGGCTCGCCGGAGATCCAACCCTACCGGCGGCCAGACTAGGGGGTCGGAGAGCTACCTGGAGGCGGGCGAGCGTCGGCGAGGCTGGCGTTCGACGTTGGAGACGACGGCGAGTCGATTGGTTGTCGTGGGAGCTCCGGGGGTGCTCGGAATCGTCGGCTTCGTCGAGCTGCTGCGGCGGCGGGTTCCGGGCAAATTCCGGCGAGGTGGTGTGTAATCGGAGAGGGGAAGGGGTCGAGGTGATCTAGGAGAAGGAGGAGAGTGAATGGGTGTGAAGAGAGCATCCAGGGAGGCCCTCCTTTTATAGGGGCGCGAGGTGCTGCGGTGCCCGTGGGAGGTCGTCCATGGCGCCGGCGTCTGGAGCGGCGAAGGGGCAAGCTAGGGGTCGTGCTAGGTTGCTGGGGTCTTGGAGAGGACGACGCGCGTGAAGGGGCAGTGAGGGGAGGACGGGGGCGTGTTGGCGTCGATCAAGTGCGGGCAGTACATGCGCGGCAGGTCGGTGATCATGGCGACGGCTAGGGCGTTCCCGCGTGTCATTGAGGATGTCTAGTGGCTAGCTGTAGGGGTGGTGAGCATGCGTGCAAAGGGAGAGAGATAGAGACGGTCGAGCGAGTCTAGGCGAGGGCATGTACTGGCGCGTCCAGGGCGTCGTCTGGGCGCGCTCACCGCGTGTCTGGCACACCGTGGCGAGGTGCTGGGCGCGTGCGGGTTGGCTTCTAGCGTGCGTCTCTTTGCTTAGGGGTAGTACGAGCGTGTTTAGGGTGATGCAGGGAAGGCAGTAGACATGGTGTAGGGGAGAGTAGGGGCTCAGATCGTTTGAGTGCAACGGTGGCCGGCATGGTGCACGGTGTGAATCTTTCTTTCATTTTTTTCCACTTAAAATGGTGGTGCAAGGACATGGCAATGATGCAGGGGTTGCAGAGGGGTGTGATGATCACCAAAAGAAAGTGGTTTAGGCTTTGGACCAGAGGATAATAGGGTGTATCACAATTTCCAGATTGTGCACACAAGGTGCTCGACACAATGGCCGCATGAAGATTTTTGTGGAATTTTGGATTTCTTTTTGGTGGAGCTCAATGATGTAATTACTGGGAAAGATTGGTGGTGGTGGTGCTCATTTTAGTCAAGGTTTGTGAGATTTCAAATTTGGGGTTGATCTTCACATAGTTTCAAAGTCTCTACTTGTCAAAATCATACTGGTCAACCTGGTCAACATTAGCATGTGTGGTCAACATGAATGTTGTTCACTTTTACTTGGTCTTGGATGACATGGAATTAGTTGACTAAGTTTAGGTTAAGAAATGAGAAATACAGAGGGGTAAAGTGGGGAACATTTTATAAAATGGCAATATGACCATTATCACATGTAAGTTGAATTTGAGATTTCCTTGTGTTTGATTCTTGATCCAATGATGCATTTGTGTTAGTTTATCATATTTAAGTATTACACAAGCAATAGATCAAGTAATGGTGGCCTTTGGTGAAGATTTGCAATATGGCATAATGTGTATGTGAGTGAATTTTGGGAATTTTCTCCCTATTTGATTTCCCTCCAATTGATTTGACTTTTATTGACTCTAAAGTGGTTCTTATTAGTTTAGAAACATTTTAAGAGCATTGAACCCAATTCAAGTGGTCTTGTTCAAAGATTTGCAAATTTGACCTTAATACATAAGAGATGAGGTGTCACTTTTTACTAAACTTGTAAATGGTTGATATTGCTTTACTTGGATATGGGTTAGGGTCAATTTAGTGTTATATTAGGTTGAGAGATGGTTTCACATCATTTGGTCAAGGTTTAAAGTCATAGGGCAAAATTCGGTGAAATGGCTATGTGCCACATATGCCTCTATGCATATGTTGCATTTGATTTTAAAATTGACTTGGCTTGACCCAATTGGTGTGGTTGAGTGTTGAAATGGTATATGGAAGGGATTCAACCATTCACTACAAGTCTTAGGGTCAAGGATCTCAATTTCACAAATTTGCTATTTTACTCTCATATGCCTCTATGGCATTTTTAGTTTCTTTTTATTTTCTTTGGAAACAACTTGGATTAAGTTTGATAAGTGCTAGGTAGGGGGTATGATGGTTTTCTAAATCTCTAAACAAGGTAGAAGAGCTTAGGGTAAGGATTTATAAATATAGCCATAGGCACAATATGCCTTTTTCTTATATAATTTCCTTTTATTTTATTTTAACCAGGATGATGAAAAGAGGGGTGAGGTTTAGGGTTTTGGATCACTTCACTTACTAATAACAAGCAATCATGGCAATTGCACAAGAATTAACCAAGATCACTATGCCTCAAACTTAATTCAATAAAAGTTTTTGTTGGTTCCAAAATTTGGAACAAGGGAAATTCATTTGTTTTATTTTGATATTTTTTTGGGATGTTACATAGCACCCTTGGGTGTGAACTTCGGGATACATCATCGTCTCCTCGTGCACCGGTTACTTCTCAACCCGAGCTCCTTTACCTATGGGCATTACATTCTGATATCCATCATGCTTGATGTTCTATACCTAGTTTGTTATCACCTTGTTGCTCATCATGCTTAGCATAGGTTGTTGGCGCACATAGGCAAAGCCCTATTTGATAGGCTTTGAGCTAAACAAGTAAACCTTGAGTAGTTTTATTCCGCCTTGTTTAGCTCTCAAGTAGAAGTTTTTATAACCCGCCTATTCACCCCCCCCCCCCCCCTCTAGGCGGCGTCCTTGTACATTCACCCGTGGCTTCATAACATGCTATAAATTCCGCATACATCGTGGATGATGCAACTATCGTCTATTTGGACCTTCTCCACAAAATAGCTCCCCCTGCGAGAGTGAATACATATCCAGATGTGGATTTTCTATCATCTTTATGCCCCACAAAATCTGTATCTGAATACCCTCTTATTTCTAGGAAATCGGATCTTCTGTATGTTAGCATGTAGTTTTTTGTGCCTTTCACATAACGCAATGCCTTCTTTACCATTTTTCAGTGTTCAGAACTAGGATTTTCTTGATATCTATCGAGTACTCTGGTGATAAAGGCTAAATCGGGGCGAGTACACACTTGTGCATACTGTAGGCTTTCAATGACCGAAGCATATGGAACCGCTTTCATTTAATCGAGCTCGTATTGATTTTGAAGACTTTGAAATTTCCCAAAATTGTCGCCCTTGACTATAGGGGCAGGTGTGGCATTGCCAATGTTTAAGAAATCATTAATCTTAACTTATCGGTCGGCCTTAAAATAAGGAATAATCGCTTATCGCTTGATTAATCGATTTTATCGGTCAGCCATCTATCAGCTTATTCTTTATAAATCCTAATTTTTTACACTAAATTTTCTATAATATGCTATGCAAAAAATAATATTTAAGCATTGCACATAAGTATTACCTTGATTCCTTGCATTTGAATTAATAATAATGGAAATTTTGAGCTAATGCATAATTCTACACAACCATAGGACGAAAATATCGACTGCCATACCAAACTTCATTGAAATTTCACTAACAATCAGACGAAATATCGGCCATGAGAGTAAAAATCGGGCGAAATATCGGCTAAAATGCAGAAAATCGGCAGAAATATCGGTGGCGCGATAAATTGGCCGATATGCTGAAATCTTATCGGTGATCACCCGATTCACGATAAATCGGATGATGAATCAGTATCTCGGCCGATTTTTGACAGTGGGCATTGCTCTTATGCATATTATACTTAGTTAGAATCGTTTCTAAATAAGTATTTTGCGATAGGCCTAATAATCCATTTTTTCTATCTCGGTGAATTTCTATGCCCAAAACATATGATGCTTCACCAAGATCTTTCATATTGAGGACAAGAACTTCTTTGTCTCTTGCAGTAGACTAACATCACTGCTGGCAAGCAGAATATCATCCACATACAATATTAGGAAAATATATTTCCCACTTTTAAACTTTGCATAAACGTAGTTGTCCTCAATATTTTCTTTAAATCCAAATCTCTTAATTGTTTCATTAAACTTTAGATACCACTATCTGGACGCTTGTTTTAATCCATAAATGGATTTATTTATGTGGCATCCCATTTCTTCCTTGTCCTCCATGATAAAACCCTTGGGTTGTTTCATGTAGACATTTTCTTCTAAATCCCCGTTGACAATGGATTAACTTATCAATGCCTACAGATTGTAGACTAGGGTTTTAGTCGGAAGTAGAGGGCAAGTAGATCTCGAAGGTTTCAGCCGAAAAGTACTCGACGATTATGAAAACTAGGGTTGCGTTAAACAATGAATCGATGCTCTCTTTGTCCCTCGACTCCCCCTTATATAAGAGGCGGAGCCGAGGGATTCGTAATACACAAGTTACAGAGTCCGGGAGGGTTTCTAACCCGTCCCGTAAAATTATAAGTCTATATTTCCTAATACAACTCTAGCTTTCCTTAGTATCAACTTGGGCTCCCAAACTTCATATTCATCGAGTCGTGGGCCTTCAGTAAACCCCGGGTACCATCTTTGGCAGGCCCATTGGGGATGCCTATGTCAGTAGCCCACGAGATTTTGCTTGAATCGAAGAATCAGGGAAAATCTCCGACTTTATAATCATTCAATAACCTTATCACATATCTTTGGGTATGAAATTATATATTGTACAGGGATAATGGTAGTTGGGGCTAGTTCATCTGACGGATCAGGTACTAGTTAACTGCTCTAGTGGCAATCCGCAAAAACCTACTTCAAGATCACGTCCCTGGACATGATCTCGGGATAATGGTGTTAACTCGACAGGTGCTGCTTAAGGTCTTACCATCTGCCGAGTCCCAGTCATATTTTATCGGGTACCTAACGCGTCCGTTAGGATTTTTCTTCATATATGTTGATACGGAAAAAAGTAGCAAACCGACGTCAGAGACGGTGCCACGCCACTCAGAATGGATCTGGGGTCTTACCTTCGCAAAGTTTTGCGGCATTCAGAGATTGTTCGCAGCTTTGGCGCTCTGAGAATATATTGTCGAGTGCTTTTTCGGCTGTTGGAATAGCACATTTTATTGAGTCAACTGATGACTTATCTTGCCTTCCTGATGGGAGTATATGTAGAGTTATTTGTATAACTCGAAATATGCTCACTTCTTTTTATAATTTCATCGGGCACGCGAACAGCGTTCCCGATGGGAGTAGCCCCCGAGGCTACAGCCAAGGACTTGTGCTTGGTTGTAGGCTCAACACTTTAACGCCTTATGTCGCTATATTGTCATTCTTTCTCGAGCTTTTCATATCTATCGGGTGCGCGACCAGCGCTCCCGATGGGAGTAGCCCCCGAGGCTATGAACAAATGCCTGCTTTTGATCATAGGCTCTCGCCATTCTTATTTTGTCATACTCGAGTCTTTCTTTTTTTTCTAAAGTAGCCCCCGAGCATTTGATCAAAAACTTGTATTTGATCAAAGGCTCTCGAAATAATCGATAGTCTTTTACTGCTGCCAATTTTATTAATCTTCACAGACGAGATTTTCGCTTAGCAAGGTGACATCATTACTGACGATAGCCACGATCACTGTATCGGGAAGACGCGAGTATTGCTCTCTCTCTCTGTCTTGCGGGCCCAAAACCCTCATCAATTTGACACGTCGTGCAAGTGGGGGACACACGTCCTCCGCTTTTCCATGTGCACGCACTGTAGCACCTGTTCCTTTCCTTCACACTGAAAATACATTTTTACCCCTTCTCCACGTGTACAGCATCCATATCACAATTATTCCATCCAACGGTGCGTCGTTTCGCCAATTTTCTATATAAGGTCGTCTTCTTCCTTCGTTCATCCTTTCGCTTGCGCCGCACCTCTGCTTTCCTCTGCAAAAATCCCCCATTGCGCCCAACACTTCCTGAGCTCAGCCACACTCGCACTTCGCGCCTACGCCATTGTTGATGCCACCACGCGCACGGCTCACCAGGCACAGCACTCCTGAGTCATAGATGGCGGCGGAAGATCTGGAGTGGGAGAGATCCAAGATTTCGAATCAGGACCTCAACCTGATGAGGAAGCTCGGGTTGATGAAGAAGAAAGACGCTCTGCGCTTCCCCAGCGAGGAAAGCTATCCATCGCCTCCTATCGAGTATCGGGTCAGTTTTGTTGACCACCTTATTCGCGGCCTCTCTATCCCCATTCACGATTTCCTCCGCGGTCTTCTCTTCGTTTACGGGTTGCAGCTGCATCAGCTGACTCCCAATTCCATCCTCCATGTCTCGATTTTCATTACCCTCAGCGAGTGTTTCCTCGGAGTCCATCCTAATTGGGCTCTGTGGAAGCGAATCTTCTGTAGCCGCCGCAATGGCTCCCCCAACATCGCCTACAACATAGGCGGTGTTGTTATTTGCGTTCGCCCTGACGTCGAGTAGTTTGACGTCAAATTCCCCGACTCCGTCCAAGGGTGGCGCAAAAGATGGCTTTATGTGCACGAAGAAAGCTCCGACTCGGTGGAGTACAACATAGCTCCTTTCGATGGAGGTGCCAAGATTCTTCGCCGCCAAACCTGGGACGCTGAAGCTACCGAAGAAGAGAAAACGGCGACAGAAGCACTGATGCCCCGTATCCACGAGCTTCAGAACACCCGTGGCAAGGAATTGTCGAGTATCCAGATTACGGCGTACTTCCTTAGGATTAGGGTGCAGCCTTTACAGGCTCGCAAAAATCCCCTTTGGATGTATGCTGGCGAAGAAGATGCCGACAGGCTCTCCAAGGACCTTTCTGTAAAGGACTTGGAGAAGCTTATCCGACGAATTTCGTCGCTCAGCAAGAAAGATCCTATTCCATCCTCTTGCCGCGTGGAGCCATATAGTGGCACCAACGCCCTCCCCAAGGTATTTTCTTCGACTATTAGTTTGTCCACTCGACTTTTTTGTCCTCTCGACTTTTTTAATATTTGTCGACTACTATTTTGCTGACATCCCCTGCGTAACTTCTTGTCGACATTCCTTGTCTTTGTAGAATCATCCAGTTTTAGCATCTCTTCCTCCTCTTCCAGAAGATGGAGAAGTCGAAGAACGGGCTGTTGTCACCGACGACAACCATGGTACTTCTCGCCCTGAGAGTGAAGTCGCGGGTTCTACAAAATCCGCGGCCTCCTCTGAAAAAGAAGTTTAATCTGAAGCCAGCGAGTCGACGCATTCTCTTCCGTCTGTTGTTTCTCCAAGGAATAAAATAAAGAGGGATGAAGTTGTCGACTCTGGCACCTCCAAAGCCGGCGAACCTCCTGCCGAAGAAGTTGTTCCCACTGAAGAAAGGACAACTTTCAGCCCTTATGAAGATGCCCTTGTCAGCTCGTAAGTTCTTGTTACTCTTTGTTGTTTGCTCCCGATATTTTGTCTATGTTGTTTCTTATATTTTCGCCTATTTATTGTAGTGGTGACGAGGATGAAAATCCACCTATCGACGCGACTGCTCGAACGAGTACGTCTCGTACTTTAGTTGTCTCTGAAGCTCAACCTGATGGGGATGAAACCTCGCCTCCTCAGCAAGACATCGAGCACCCTACTCCAGTTGTGAGCCCCCGTGCCTCTTCGCCAAAGAGAGCTAGGGTCGAGCCAGCCAAGGAGCCTATCCTGTTAATTGGTGGTTCCACGACTCCTTCAATGGACGATGTAAGTTTTCCCTTCTTCTTTTATGTTCTGAACATTTCAATGCTATCGACTCTCCTTTGTGTTTTGCTTCTCCTTTGTTTGTTGCTGTCGAACTTTTGCGTCCTATATTGATTTCTCTTTCTCTGATTTACTTTTCAGCCTTTGATGAAGGAGTTTATCCGTCTCGGTACCCAATTTGTCGGGTACCGTGACCATGCTAAAAAGCTTGAAGGTACTATTTTTGCTGCTTCTTCTGCTGAATAAACTTTCCATCAATTTTTTTGTCATGACATTTGTTACTGTCATTTGTTTTGCCAGCCAATCTTGCGGAAGCTAACAAACGTGCTGATGCTCTTGCTCTTAAATTGGAGCAAAGCGAAAAAGCTCGCAAGAAAGCTGAATCAGATGACACCGCTGTCGAAGATCTTCGAAGAAGACTTCAGGACGCGGAAAACTCTTTGAGTGAAAACATCACTCAGCAAACTGCCCGTGAGGAGGAAATCATCGCTCGTTTAGAGTCACAGAGTCGACGTTTTGTTAGTAAGTACCTTGACCGCTGTGATTTTCTCGGGTAACTATATTGTTCTTTGCTTATTTGCCGATAAGCTACATTTTGCCTCATCAGGCGTTTTGTTAGTAAGTACCTTGACCGCTGTGATTTTCTCGGGTAGATATATTGTTCTTTGCTTATTTGCCGATAAGCTGCATTTTGCCTCATCAGGGAGAACGCATCAAGATTATGAGCTTGAGCATCCTGAAGGGGATCGCCTTCTCGACGCTCTTTCCCTCCTTGAGATTCATGGAGATGAGGCACGCCAAGGCCTTGCTGACGCTAGAGCAGGTGTGTCGCGGCTTTTTTCCTACTTCTTCGTGAAGAAAGAAGAACCCGAGACTTTTACTGCTCTCGCCAAGTGCTTCAATTCTAAAGAAGATCTTGGGCTCAGTCTTCGACAAGAAAGCTTGAAGATTGGTGTTGAAGGCACCATCGCCTTGGTTGCTGACAGCCAACAGGATATTGACTGTGCTAAAGTTGGCGATGTGAAGGAGATGGAGACGAAGAAGTGGCAGTCTTTGATTAAGGCTGCCAAGCCAAGCTCGAAGAAAATCCTTGCCTTCCTTGGATACAAGCCAACTCCAGCTCCTAGTTCATCGAAGCCGGAGGTCAAGTAGACCACCTTGTCTCTTCTTTTGTTGTTTTTCTTTTGATGTTGTCGCCATAATGGCTTTGGCGACAACTTCCCCACTAGTTCAGTAGGAACCCTTCTTTTGTAATAGCCATGTAAATATCTGACCTTATTAATGAAAAGCTATGTTGCCGAGTTATTGATATCGAAATATTTCTCTCTAGTTGATTTTTGACAACTATATCGCGATACCTTCCTCGACTGCTTTGCCTGTTGCGTCTTACTCGAAAAGGTCCTCCGCTGACGAGTTTATTGGAGGTTCTTCGAGTGCTGCACAGAATGAGGACTTGGACGAGCTCCGTCAACAACTGCAGTCGATGAACAAACAAGCTCTCGTGATAATGGAACTGTCTCGAAGATCATCTGAAAATGAAAAACTTGCTGTTCAGCAAGCTCAACAAGCCATAGCGTTGAAGGAGACTGCGGTTGCTAAGGCTGCTGAAGCTACTTCCCGAGAAAATTATATGCTTCAACTGATGAACGACTCTAGCTTGGATATAACGGGTACGCTCCGCAAACATGGTCATACTGTATTTTGTTCTTACTGTCTTTTATTCCTCGTTGATGCTTCTGTTTTTTATTCCTCGTTGATGCTTCCGCTGAAACAGGTTCTTTTTTGGATACTGCTGCCGAAGATCAGCGTGTTGAAGCCCGAACCAATGTGCTTCTCAAGCTTGCTCGTGAGAATGGTTCAAATTTCTGGGTTACTCCTGAGCGTACTCGCCAAATAGTCAGATTTCAAGATCGCGCGAGTCAGGTCCGCGATTTGCTTGACTTCTGCACAAGAACATTGTGTCTAGTTTATAGTACTATGTTTCCACGCAACAAAATACCAGAAACTCGTCCTGCTTTGATGGAGAAGTTCCGAGATTCCCCTCGAATTCATGAATTTGTTCAAGCTCAACTATCTGCTGGGGCAAGATTTGCCATGATTATGATACAAATCTGCTACCCGAAGTTAGACCTGACTCAAATTGTCGCCAAGTGTCTGGCCAGGCAGGCGAAGAGGAAGAGGAACATTGACAAAATCGATGACACTGTGACCCCTATAGCAGAAGAGATGATGGACGAACTGCTCCGGATGGATGCTGAATTTTTTGTGAAAGGCAGCTATGATGAACATAGAACTGGTGCCGCAAACAACGAAGGTGTAAACATAGATGACATACTAGGTAGCAACTGAAAGTTTAATTTTCTTTGTCGAATTTTTCTTGATGACGAGGTTATATTTATTGTAAACTAGCCAGGTGGCCCTCGCAAATGCGAGGGCATGTCTCAATGTATTGTCTATATGTCCAAGATCTAAATTCATGGCTACATGTATATTGATAATAAGAATTTAGAAAAGTATTGTTCTAGCCGCAAATGTAATCTCAATAAAATATTGGTGGTCAGTTTTAACTTCTGGACAAATAAATATTATGAATTTTAGAAAGACCACACCATATTCTAGACCCGTCATCTCTTACTCAATTTTGATATATTATTTTATCTCCCTTACTCAATTTTGATATATTATTTTATCTCCCTAATATCTCGTACTCTTCAATTCCGCTGCACTCACAAGTATAAGGTGTGCCATGTAATGGGGTTATGACAACAGTAATTCAAATCACATGATACCTAACCTGGAGGATGCAACAAATTTTTGATATGTAAATTTAAGCATGTTAGGGCCTAAAGTATCATAAAAATGTGGAGTTCACATAAACTATAATAAAGACCCTTTAATGTACAAATGTCACACATAAGTTGACATTGTTTAGTATATAAAAATTATTTGGGAATTTCTCTACTTAAATAAACACACGGGTCGACCCTGCACTTGCGTAAACAACGGTTTACGTAGTATGTATTTTAGTAACTATGTATTCTGGCCCATTGTTTTTATGCCTGAATTCCACACTGAGATTATATACATACATTCTATATATGATCGATACATATCTAAATCATTTTCATTTGCACCATAATCGACAATGGGTCCACGAATAAATTTGTAGCATTGCTAGCTTTGTAGACTAACTTGCAATTTATATAGAATGTACTTTGATGATTCAAACAAAAAAATTAAGCTTTCGATATTGTAAGGGTCAAGATATTTACTATGTAGCCAAAGTGCTATAAATTATTTTATATGAAGATACATACTATAACTAATATTATACTATCAACTTCATCATTAAAAATATAGTATTGGCTTTCAAAAATCAACAGACTACATATCGGACTACCTCAGCAGCACCCGAGTGCATTGGAGCTCGTATTTTCAAAATGTCAAAACAGTATTTCTGGGACTCCAAAAAATCTACAAACAAATGCATGCATACATAGGCATTCGGAAGGTACATTTGAAAATTTGGAAAAAATATACATTTTATTTTGAGATATAGAAAAATGACCAATATCTCACAAAAATCAAAGTTTAATCCGGCCTCATACACAGCCACGGTATTCTTTTTTTTAGCTCAAATCCACCCTATTTTTTACCGAAATGTTACGCAAGTACGTCGTGTATACCTATTCAGACAATAATTTTTTTGATGTATACATGCTTCGAAAAATGTATAGATTAATAGAATGGATAAACGATACCTACAACGTCTTCTCCTTGCACCCATCTATTAGCAATGGGTCTTTGTGCTCGTGTTGAATAATCTAGACGACGCATTGGTCCATACCTCGAAGGAATATAGATCCTATCAAACGCAACTCTACATAGTTTTTTTACAGCCACTCTACACAGATCTTGTGCAAAAGATTTATTGTCAAGAAAAAAATAATCATATCGAACACTGCTAGGCTGTTTACATGATTACTAAATATTAGAAGTTATAAAAATGATACTGGCTTTGATTAATTCCTAGATACAAATTACAGTGCGTTCGTGCGTTCACGGGGTTGAAGTGTATATACATATACTTGTGGATATCTGCGTTATACTCTGTTTCGTAAAAAGGGCTAAACCGACACCGGTGGAGATGTATTGTGGCCTCCGGTGAAGACAAAAAATAATATCGGCCATGAGGTCTTTGTGCTCGTGTTGATTAATCTAGACGACGCATTAGTCCACACCTTAAAGGAATATAGATCCTTTCAAATGCAACTCTACATAGTATTTTTACAGCGACTCTACATAGATAGTGTGCAAAAGATTTGTTGTCAAGAAAAAAAATCATGTCGAGCGCTGCTAGGCTGTTCACATGATCACGTAAATATTCATCTTTTATTAATTCCTAGACACAAATTGCAGTACATTCTTGCGTTCACGGGGTTAAAGTGTATGTACATATTTGTGGTCGTCTGCGTTATATTGTGTTTTGTAAAAAAAATCTAAAAAATAAATTAATTTGTATGATGTGTATTAATATGGTGTTTTTTATTTTACATGCTACCGTGTCCAACCAGGCAAGTGGTTCTTAAAAAATGATTGCGCAGCTTTGTTGCTTTCTTTGGAGATAAGAGTTTTATATTGGCACGCTACTGTTACTTTCCATGAAATATACGGAAGGGACGGGAGTCAGTTCAATTTCGGTTACGTGTGAGATTTGTATCTTGTTTACGGGTATGTGATCTAATCTCATGACTTTTTTTTTTGAAACAATCTATATCTATACCTAATAATAAAGAAAATAAGGTTTCTTGTTCGTCCAACACTTTTTTGGACCGATTTACCCTCCCACCAAAAGAGATCAATGTTGGGTTTGGTTTCTTATTTTGAACGTTTTGACTCGTGTCTTTTCTTTCCGTATACCAGCCAAGAGCCCTATGACAATCCGGTCTCAGTTTGGAGCACATTGGCCGTGGGAGGAGATCAAAACGGAAGCCACACCTTCCTCCAACCAAAGCACCATCCTCTACAAATCAGATCAAATTGAATCACATCGAACAAAAACATCCCGACCTTGATTGTCGGCTGAAAACTCTAGGGTACCAGCAGAGGCACCGGCAACTACGACGAGGAGAGGTCTTGTAAACGCTGCGCTCTGGATGCACGCCAACCACCTCAGGCCGCTCGACTGCAATGTCGCCCCGCTCGCCGAGTTGACAACTGCAGCCCAAGTCGCTCGTCCATGAGCAAGTTAGCCACGTTCGACCATTGTCTTGGCGACCGGTCCAAATCCTGCACTAAGCGCGATAGCAGCTTCCCCTCCAGCGTGCTCGTCGAGGACCTTCTTTACCTGTTGCCGGAGAAGTAGCACAGCGCTGGCGCAGCGGTGCAGGCGCCCCCGTCGTGTTCTGGTGCGGGCGTTAAACCGGCGGGAGCAGATATGCGCCTTCCTTGACGGTCTGATGAGGATCGGCATGGGCAATGTATCGCCTGCAGTGGCGCGGTACGTCATCCTCCGGAGGTCCCACTCCGGCGATGGAGATCGAAGTAGGGCTGGCGAGGGAGCCGCCGCAATCCGATTCCGGTGGACTGCGAGCGCTCGCGGCCTGCAACACGAGGCTCCTCGCCGAGGAGAACTCGGACATCAACCTGGTATTCTCACCACTGCCAATCTACGTCGAGCTTGTTTCTGGTTGCCGGCACCTGGGGTGGCACCCTGGACGAGTCTTGGAGTTCGTCTCTGGCATGGCAGAGGACGCATTCAAGCAGCAGTTCCGGCTCCAGCGTGTTGCGCGATGCGTTCGTGCATATCCGCGTCTGGAGCGATGTCACATGCGGCTTTGGCCTTCATCAACAATCTAAGGCCTGGTAATTGCCATGCACCATCAGGTACGAGGTACAGGTGAGCCAACTCCGCTAGAAGATGTTGCCCCTGATCACTACGCTGAGCTCTTGACTACTCAGTAATACTTGCTTCGATTTAGAGGTTTCTGGGCCCAATTTCATGATTCCATATTTCTAAAATTATTGGACGTACGAAGTATAGATGGATCCAATTTTTCTAGGAGCAGATTTAAACATTCGCTCATTTGAAAGTTGTGCACCCTTTTATCGAATGTGACAGCTGACAGGGATAGTGATGATTTACAATCAGAAGAACTTGAGGGCAAGGTAGATGAGGACTGTAACCCAGTTTTCTGGCTTAGCTGTTGGCGTATGCAGACACTGGTGGAAAAACAGGCTTCCGGGAAGTCCCATAAGTCGCGAAGGTAAAGGAACCGCGACTAATGGGGTCTTTAGTCGCGGTTCGTGTGGCGAACCGCGACCAAAGGCCTGGGCCCAGGGCGCACGGTGGCCAGCTGGTGCACGTGGGGGGCTTTAGTCGCGGTTGGCCAGGCCAACCGCGACTAAAGGTGCCCGAAGGCCTTTAGTCGCGGTTGGCCAGGCCAACCGGGACTAAAGCCCCTCCCCTATATATACCCATCCAGCAGCCAACACTTAGCCATTTGGTGCCATTCTCTTCACAAGCTTCACAAGTGGGTGTTAGGTTTGCTTTTGGTTCCTCTTATGCACATAAGGTGTTTGATGAAATGCCCCAAGAGCATGAAACAAACATGATATGAAGTGTTGGAGCCACACTTGAGCTTTCTCATTTATTTTTTCCTCCTCGATCGCGGTTAGCAACTTGAACCTTTGATGTGTCGTTGATAAAATGTGCATGTGTGTGTAGTTCATTGTTTAATTTATATTGTTTGTAGCTAGTTAGTTTAACAAATGCATGATGGTTAATTATATATTTTATATTATAATAATGCAGATGAATCGACAATGGATGTACGGTAACCGACTCTCCGGCGAGTTCAGTGCGGGTTTGAAAGATTTCCTCGTAGTGGCTAATGCGAACAAGCAGGGGGTTTTGTTATCTGTCCATGTGTTAAATGTAAGAATCAGAAGGGTTACTCTTCCTCAAGAGATGTTCACATGCACCTGCTTCGGCACGGTTTCATGCCAAGCTATAATTGTTGGACCAAGCATGGAGAAAGAGGGGTTATAATGGAAGAAGATGAAGAAGGGGATGATTTCAATGATGAAAGCTATCTTGCTCATTTCGGTGATACTTTCATGGAGGATGCTGAAGGTGAAGGGGAAGGTGAAGGGGAAGGTGAAGAAGAGGCACGTGATGATCCCGTTGATGATCTTGGTCGGACCATTGCTGATGCACGGAGACGCTGCGAAACTGAAAAAGAGAGGGAGAATTTGGATCGCATGTTAGAGGATCACAGAAGGCGCTGTACCCCGGATGCGATGATGGTCTGAAAAAGCTGGGCTGCACACTGGATTTGCTGAGATGGAAGGCACAGGCAGGTGTAGCTGACTCGGCATTTGAAAACTTGCTGAAAATGTTGAAGAATATGTTTCCAAAGAATAACGAGTTGCCCGCCACTACGTACGAAGCAAAGAAGGTTGTCTGCCCTCTAGGTTTAGAGGTTCAAGATACATGCATGCATCAACGATCGCATCCTCTACCGCGGTGAATACGAGAATTTGAATGAATGCCCAAGATGCACCGCATTGCGTTATAAGATCAGAGGCGATGACCCTGGTGACGATGTTGAGGGCCGTAAACCCGTGAAGAGGGTTCCCGCCAAGGTGATGTGGTATGCTCCTATAATACCACGGTTGAAACGTCTGTTCAGGAACAAAGAGCATGCCAAGTTGTTGCGATGGCACAAAGAGGACCGTAAGTCGGACGGGGAGTTGAGACACCCCGCAGATGGAACGCGATGGAGAAAGATCGACAGAGAGTTCAAAGATTTTGCAGCTGACGCAAGGAACATAAGATTTGGTCTAAGTACGGATGGCATGAATCCTTTTGGCGAGCAGAGCTCCAGCCATAGTACCTGGCCCGTGACTCTATGCATCTACAACCTTCCTCCTTGGTTGTGCATGAAGCGGAAGTTCATTATGATGACAGTTCTCATACAAGGTCCGAAGCAACCGGCAACGACATCGATGTGTACCTAAGGCCATTAGTTGATGAACTTTTACAGCTGTGGGGCAGACCTGGTGTCCGTGTGTGGGATGAGCACAAAGAAGAGGAATTTGACCTACGAGCGTTGCTTTTCGTAACCATCAACGATTGGCCTGCTCTTAGTAACCTTTCGGGACTGTCAAATAAGGGATACAATGCATGCACGCACCGCTTACATGAGACCGAAAGTGTACATTTGCCAAATTGTAAGAAGAACGTGTACCTTGGGCATCGTCGATTTCTTCCGAAAGGTCATCCAAGAAGAAAGAAAGGCAAGCATTACAACGGCAAGGCAGATCACCGGCCGAAGCTGCGGGAACACACCGGGTGCTGAGGTATTTGATATGGTCAAGGGTTTGAAAGTCATCTTTGGAAAGGGTCCTGGCGGACAATCGTTCCGAAGGGAGCCGACGGGCACGTAGCCATGTGGAAGAAGAAATCTATATTCTGGGAGCTAGAATATTGGAAAGTCCTAGAAGTCCGCTCTGCAATCGACGTGATGCACGTTACGAAGAATATTTGCGTGAACATCCTAAGCTTCTTGGGCGTGTATGGGAAGTCAAATGATACAAAGGAAGCACGGCAGGACCAGCAAAGTTTGAAAGACCCCGATGACCCGCATCCGGAACGGTTTCAAGGTCGTGCCACTACGCTCTGACTCAAAGAAGAGAAGGTCATCTTTTTTGAATGCCCGAGCAGTATGAAGGTCCCGTCAGATTCTCGTCCAATATAAAGTTAATAATAAACATCTCGGAGAAAAAGTTCCAAAACCTCGAAGTCTCACGATCGCCACGTGATTATGACGCAATTGCTTCCGATTGCTTTGAGGGGGCTCCTGCCGGAAAATGTTCGAGTAGCCATTGTGAAGCTATGTGCATTCCTCAATGCAATCTCTCAGAAGGTAATCAATCCAGAAGTTCTACCACGGTTACAGAACGATGTGATCCAATGTCGGGACACTTTCGCGTTGGTGTTCCCGCCATCCTTCTTCAATATTATGACGCACCTCCTGGTTCACCTAGTCGATGAGATTTCCATTCTCGGTCCTGTATTTCTACACAATATGTTCCCCTTCGAGAGGTTCATGGGAGTATTAAAGAAATATGTTCGTAACCGTGCTAGGCCATAAGGAAGCATCGCCAAGGGCTATGGAAATGAGGAGGTAATTGAGTTTTGTGTTGACTTTGTTCCTGACCTTAAGCCGATTGGTCTTCCTCAATCGCGGCACGAGGGGAGACTAAGTGGAAAAGGCACGATCGGAAGGAAATCAATGATATGTATGGACGGCCATTCTCCGATCAAGCACACCACACAGTTCTGACCAATTACAGCTTGGTGGCTCCGTACTTTGAGAAACACAAGAATATTTTACGATATGAAAACACTGTGAAGCCTGAATCCTGGATTAGGAAGGCCCACATGGAGACTTTCGGCAGTTGGTTGAGAAAACATTTAATGAGTGACAATAAGGTTGTAGATCAGCTGTACATGTTGGCCAAGACACCATCTTCGACTATAACGACTTTCCAAGGGTACGAGATAAATGGGAATACATTTTACACGATCGCCCAAGATAAAAAGAGCACCAACCAAAACAGTGGTGTCCGCTTTGATGCGCAACCGAGAATGGGCAAAAGGTCACATATTATGGTTACATAGAGGAGATATGGGAACTTGACTATGGACCCTCCTTTAGGGTCCCTTTGTTCCGGTGCAAATGGTTCAAGCTAACAGGAGGTGGGGTAAAGGTGGACCAGCAATACGGAATGACAATGGTGGATTTCAACAATCTTGGTTACCTTGACGAACCATTCGTCCTAGCGAAAGATGTCGCTCAGGTTTTCTATGTGAAGGACATGAGTAGCAAACCGAGGAAACGGAAAGATAAGAAAACGATCGGTACATCATGCGATGATTCAAAGCGCCACATTGTTCTTTCAGGGAAAAGAAACATCGTGGGAGTGGAGGACAAGACAGACATGTCGAAGATTATAATATGTTTGCTGAAATTCCGCCCTTCAAAGTGAACACCGACCCAAGCATTAAGTTAAATGATGAGGATGCTCCATGGATACGGCACAATCGTAAGCAAGCGGGGACACAAGGGAAGAAATGATGTGTAATAATTTATTGTACCAAACTTTGTTGAATGAATCATGTGAATTATATTACCCGTGATGTGTTTGGTGTCCATTTTCGAATGATTCAATTGACTCGAGATAGCACTGATGATACATGAAATTTGGAGTGACTAAGTCATACTCCTGCATGCATACATGAAATTTGGAGTGACTAAGTCATACTCCTTCATACAGAAATTTGGAGTGACTAAGTCATACTCCCCGCATACATGAAATTTGGAGTGATTTAGTCATACTCCTGCCTAGGCGTATAATATGCATACTCGTAGTCTTCATAGCCGCCGCCGTTGTACTTGGTAGTCGTCGCCTTCTAAGTTGCCGGCGTCGTCTCGTCATTCTTGTCGTCGCTGTCGTCGGGCGCGCTCGTGGCTCGAATCGAGGGTAGCGCAGCGGGGATATCGCCGGCCGTGATGTAGTCCATGACGCTCTGCAGAGTCCGGCCGTACCACCATAGCCGACGGCCGGCCTCGTGGAAGTTTCCAGGAGGCAGACCGTCCTCCTCATACCTGGCGAGCGCCCTCTCACGCCGATTGATGAAGAAGGCGTCCCAAGTATGCTGGTTATCGGGATGCCAGCGGGGATTCATCCGCTGCTCCGGCGTGAGGTCGAGGTAGTAGTGGTTCGTGATGGCCGCCCGGCGCGCAGTACCCTGAGGGACGGGAGGGACCGGCACGCCGCCGACGCTTAGGCTCCAGCCGGCAGGGACGCGGTAGCCCGGTGGGCAAGGGTAGTTCGAGGCGCAAAGCTCCTCCACCTGCTGGTAGGTTAGAGTGGGTGCGGTGGAAGCCATGAGAGAGTGATGAGAGATTGTAGAGACGTGATAATGCTGGCCAAGCCGGGCTACCTATATGTAGTGACAAATGGCGGGAAAAAGGGAGCGGGAAGACAGGAGGCGGGAAGAAAGAGGCGGGAAGAAAGTGGCGGGAAGAAAGAGGCGGGAAGAAAGTGGCGGGAAGAAAGAGGCGGGAAGAAAGTGGCGGGAAGAAAGAGGCGGGAAGAAAGTGGCGGGAAGAAAGAGGCGGGAAGAAAGTGGCGGGAAGAAAGTGGCGGGAAGAAAGAGGCGGGAAGAAAGTGGCGGGAAGAAAGTGGCGGGAAGAAAGAATTTTTTGATATATTATTTTTCTGATTTTTTTGATATATTATTTGTATTTTTAAGAATTTGAATTGAATTAGTTTTATTTTTTTGATTTTTTTGATATACTATTTGTATTTTTAAGAATTTGAATTGAATTAGTTTAATTTTTCTGATTTTTTTGATATATTATTTGTATTTTTAAGAATTTGAATTGAATAAGTTTTATTTTTCTGATTTTTTTGATATATTATTTGTATTTTTAACATTTAGAAATGAATTAGTTTTATTTTCCTGAATTTTTGGATATATTATTTGTATTTTTAACATTTATAAATGAATTAGTTTTATTTTCCTGAATTTTTTGATATATTACTTGTATTTTTAAGATTTTTAAATGAATTAGTTTTATTTTCCTGAATTTTTTCATATATTATTTGTATTTTTAACATTTATAAATGAATTAGTTTTAATTTTCTGAATTTTTTGATATATTATTTGTATTTTTAAGATTTTTAAATGAATTAGTTTTAATTTTCTGAATTTATTGATATATTATATGTATTTTTCAGATTTTGAAATGAAAACTAATTTGAAAAATAGCCTTTGGTCGCGGTTGGGGTCACCAACCGCGACTAAAGGTTATTTTTTCGCGGGAAACGAAAACCCGGCGAAAATACCCTTTGGTCGCGGTTGGGGTCACCAACCGCGACTAAAGGTACCCCTTTAGTCGCGGTTGGTGACCCCACCCGCGACCAAAGGCCCTACCCTATTTAAACTCGCGCGGCGGTTCACACTTCATCTCCTCGCAGACGACGCCGCCGAACGAGCTTCCCTCGCACGACGACGACGCCGTCAGCTGCTCCTCTCCTCCACCTTCCTCCGCCGACGACGCCTTGAGTCGACGAACTGTCGCCGCCGTAAGTCGCGCGCCCGACGAACCACCACCTCCGCCCGGCCGCCGCGTAAGTCGTCGTCGCCGGCCGTGCACGCACAACGAGACGCCGCGGCCGCTGCGCACGCCCGCGCGCACGAGACCAGCTGTCCGCTCCGCCGTGAGTGCCGCGCGCGGAGCTCGCCGCCGTTCCCGGCCGTGGGCGCCGCCGGCTCCTCACTACGCACAGCCGCCGCCGCGAAGGCCTCTCACAAGACGCACGGCGCGCCGGCGCGCGCTTTGCTCTCTCTGTGAGGAGAGAGATCGAAGGGGCCGCCGGGCTTTTTTTTCTTTTTTTTAGTTTTTTGCTTGTTAATTTTGAAAGAAAAAATAACTAAAAAAACTAAAATTTGACTAAAAAGAAACTCAAATTTGACTTAACAAAAAAAACTACAGTTAACAAAAAAAAAACATAACTAAAATTTGAGTTTAATTTTAACTTATTACAATAAGTTTAAACTTAATACAATAAGTTTAATTTTGAGCTAGCCAACGAAACGAAACGAAACGCATTCCGCCTCTCGGGCCTCTCTCTTCCCGAAAAATCGAAATCAAAATCCGCTCGCGTGCCCACCCGGTTGGCGGTTGCCTTCTCTGTTTGCCCAACCGGTTCACGTCGCCCTTCCCCCCTCGCCACGGCACTTGTCCGATGAATCCGCACGTCTCCGGCCCGCTCCCCCCTCGCCCCCTCCGTATACGCGCGGTGTTTTTTTTTGGGATCGAGAGGGGGCGGCGAGGGTTATGTGTCGTCGGCACCGCCACCGCCGCGCCCTTTCGCCACCGGTTCGCCACCGCCACGCGGTCATTGCGAGGTCGATCGTCCGCATATAACACGCGTCCCCCCTCTCGCCTCCCGCTCGTCGCCCTCTCTGTTTAATTATATGTAGAAGAGATGTGATAATGCATATACACAATTAATTTGTTTTTACTACATGTTTTCAGGACTGACATATGGCGGACGATAGAGCTGACCCGATTCTGGACAACTATGATCCGGACGCTGAAGACCATATGTTCGGCATCATAAAAGGCGATATTCCATTTGTGCCGACCGGAGAAGAAGAAGATGATATCTCTTCTTATCTGAACCTTGAGTGTGAAGATGAAGGGCGCCGTCAGCAAGCAGATGATGCCGAAGGAACGACGATAAACGACGATCTTCAATTGGAAGTAGCAACCCCCTCCGGCGCCGAGGTATATATATATACATATTGAGCTAGCGTCTGGTGATACAAACTAACTGATTTGAATAAACGTGTGTGTACTAACGCGCGCGACTCTCTTTCTTATTTTAGCCCTCGGCCGGATCGTCGAAAAAATCGAGTACGTCGTCAAAGCGTGGCGCAACCAAGACGATGAAACCAGGAGAAACATGCACCATCGATGTTGTCGACGAAGCAACCGGCAGGCCGTTGGAGCCCAGCAAGAACGCCACCAAGTTTGTCAGCCAATGCGGAGCCGTTGTTAGAGACAACGTCTCGATCACCCGCCAGGAGTGGAATGAGCCAAAGAAGGCACGTGTTGGTTTCACTTTTGTCGATAAGAGAGAAAAAAAAGATTGCTTCAACAAGCTTATGGAACATTTCGTTCTACCTCCGGAATACCGCAAATACGATGAGGAGGGTAACAAGATTGCGGAAAACAAGGAGAGGCGCAAGCTAGTCAAACAGTTCGCTCTTTCTAGGATGGCCAACGCATTCCGGAAATACAAGCAAAATCTAGCCCATGACTTTGTCAACCAGGGCAAGACTCCGGATTTCAAAGGACAATATGAGAAACTGCAACATGATTGGCCAGAATTTGTGAAGCAAAAGAAATCGGAGCAGTTCCTTGAACTATCGAAGAATTTGACGGAAAAGGCGGCCATGAAGGAGTACAATCATCGAAAGGGGGCAGGCGGGTATCGCTTTGGCAGCCTAAGTGGGAGAAGATGGAGAACGAGCTGAGGGCGCGAGGAACTGGCCCAGTGCACGGAGGATGGGACCCAAGGGCCAAAAGCTGGTGGTACGGGCATGGGGGATCGCCGAACCCGGAGACAGTGGGAGTGTGTTTACCAGGGCAAAATAATTACACCCACCAAAAAGCTTATTGAGGCAATGAGGGAGGCTCAAGAGGGGAGGATCAGGTTCAACAGAGAGAACGACGCCCTGACAAAAGCCCTCGGGAATCCTGAACACGGAGGACGTATACGAGGCATGGGGCCCATTCCGTGGAAAGTAGGGTTCCCCCAGAACGATGACCCGTACGGTTACAGAAGCCGTAAGAGAAAGATGGATCGGGATGCAGATGTTGTGGCGAAGTTGGTAACGGAAATGGATGTGCTGAAGGAAACCGTGAGTGTACTAGTAGCCGAAAGAGATGCAGCTCGGGCGCAGCATGCTGAAGATCATCCAATGGATCTCGGAAGCCAGCAGCGGAGAAGAAGCAGCGTGGCTTCCACGGAGGCCTCACCGGCTGGTGCACCGACGATAGAAATTACTGCACCGGAGCCTCTGGTGGTCCAAATTACTGCACCGGAGCCTCCTCGCTACCCCGTGGACAATATAAAGGAGATGAAAGCATGTCATCTGTATTATCCTATCGGGAACATGTCCATGAAGGTAGCCATCGGCAGTGCTTTGCCACCTGGAGCACTCCACCACAACAACCCCATTCAAGATGGCTATGCTCGTGTCACGGTGGAGGAGATAGTCCAAGGGTTTGAAAACCTGGACATTGACATTGCTACACCTGAAGGGGTGAAAAGACTTGGAGATGTCAAGCGCCAGTTCATTCTATGGCAGAAGAAATTTATCAAGTTTCCAGGCGAGGCGCCAACAAGTCCACCCCCGTACGGTGGTGGTGGTGGCGGTGGCGGTGACGGTGGCGGTGGCGGTGGCGGTGACGGTGGCGGTGTAGGATAACGTTGCATAGAAAACAAAATTTTTCCTACCGCAAACACGAAATCCAAGCCAAGATGCAATCTAGAAGACGGTAGCAACGAGGGGATTATCGAGTCTCACCCTTGAAGATATTCCAAAGCCTACAAGATGAGGCTCTTGTTGCTGCGGTAGATGTACACTTGCCGCTTGCAAAAGCGCGTAGAAGATCTTGATCACGATCGGTTCCGGCGCCACGAACGGGCAGCACCTCCGTACTCGGTCACACGTTCGGCTGTTGATGAAGACGACGTCCACCTCCCCGTTCCAGCGGGCAGCGGAAGTAGTAGCTCCTCTTGAATCCGACAGCACGACGGCGTGGTGTCGGTGGCGGTGAAGTAGTCCGGCGGAGCTTCGCTAAGCTACGCGGACAATATGGAGGAGAAGGGGGCGGCTAGGGTTTGGGAGGGGGTGGCCGGCCACTCTATGGGGGCGGCCAGCTTGTGGTCTTGGGGTGGCCGGCCCCCTCCCTTGGCCCCTCATTATATAGGTGGATCCCAAGTGTTGGTGTCCAAGTCTTCGAATAAGACCCGAACCCAAAAACTACCAAAAGAGATGAAACCTAGCCCAACTAGGACTCCCACCCAAAGGGTGGGATTTCCACCTCCCATGTGGGGGTTGGCCGGCCCCCTTAGGGGGAGTCCACTTGGGACTCCTCCCCCACTAGGGCTGGCCGGCCATGGAGGTGGAGTCCCATGTGGACTCCACCTTCCTTGGTGGTTTCTTCCGGACTTTTCTAGAACCTTCTAGAACCTTCCATAGAACCTTCCGCGTCAATTTTATTCACATAAAATGACATCCTATATATGAATCTTATTCTCCGGACCATTCCGGAACTCCTCGTGACGTCCGGGATCTCATCCGGGACTCCGAACAAATATTCCAACTTCATTCCATATTCAAGTACTACCATTTCAACATCCAACTTTAAGTGTGTCACCCTACGGTTCGCGAACTATGCGGACATGGTTGAGTACTCACTCCGACCAATAACCAATAGCGGGATCTGGAGATCCATAATGGCTCCCACATATTCAACGATGACTTTTAGTGATCGAATGAACCATCTACATACATTACCAATTCCCTTTGTCTCGCGATATTTTACTTGTCCGAGGTTTGATCTTCGGTATCACACTATACCTTGTTCAACCTCGTCTCCTGACAAGTACTCTTTACTCGTACCGTGGTATGTGGTCTCTTATGAACTTATTCATATGCTTGCAAGACATTAGACGACATTCCACCGAGAGGGCCCAGAGTATATCTATCCGTCATCGGGATGGACAAATCCCACTGTTGATCCATATGCCTCAACTCATACTTTCCGGATACTTAATCCCACCTTTATAACCACCCATTTACGCAGTGGCGTTTGATGTAATCAAAGTACCTTTCCGGTATAAGTGATTTACATGATCTCATGGTCATAAGGACTAGGTAACTATGTATCGAAAGCTTATAGCAAATAACTTAATGACGAGATCTTATGCTACGCTTAATTTGGTGTGTCCATTACATCATTCATATAATGATATAACCTTGTTATTAATAACATCCAATGTTCATGATTATGAAACTAATCATCCATTAATCAACAAGCTAGTTAAGAGGCATACTAGGGACTCTTTGTTGTTTACATATCACACATGTATCAATGTTTCAGTTAATACAATTATAGCATGGTATATAAACATTTATCATAAACATAAAGATATATAATAACCACTTTTATTATTGCCTCTTGGGCATATCTCCAACAGTCTCCCACTTGCACTAGAGTCAATAATCTAGATTACATTGTAAGGTACCTAACACCCATGGCATTCTGGTGTTGGTCATGCTTTGCCCTAGGGAGAGCTTTAGTCAACGGATCTGCTACATTCAGATCAGTGTGTACTTTGCAAATCTTTACTTCTCCATCTTCGATGTACTCGCGAATCGAGTGGTAACGCAGCTTGATATGCTTCAGCCTCTTGTGTGACCCTGGTTCTTGTGCATTGGCGATGGCACCCATGTTATCACAGTAAATGATTAATGGGTCCAATGCACTAGGAACCACACCGAGCTCTACAATGAACCTCTTCATCCATACCGCTTCTGATGAAGCCTCTGAAGCCGCTATGTACTCTGATTCTGTTGAAGACTTCGCCACCGTGCACTGCTTCGAGCTTGCCCAGCTTACTGCAGCACCATTCAATATAAACACGCACCCAGATTGTGACTTAGAGTCATCGTGGATCGGTGTTCCAACTTGCATCGGTGTAACTTGTTACAACGAGCTCTTGGTCACCTCCATAACAAAGAAACATATCCTTAGTTCTTTTCAAGTACTTCAGGATATTCTTGACCGCTGTCCGGTGTTCCATTCCCGGATCACTTTGATATCTCGCTAGTCAAACTAACAAAGATGTGCTATATCCGGTCTAGTACATAGCATGGCATACATGATAGAGCCTACTGCCGAGGCATAGGGGATCTGACTCATCCTTTCTCTTTCTTCTGCCGTAGCCGGACCTTGAGTCTTACTCAAGACTTTGCCTGGTAACATAGGTAAGAATCATTTCTTACTTTCGTCCATTCTAAACTTCTTTAGAATCTTGTCCAGGTATGTACTCTGTGATAGCCCTATTAGGCGTCTTGATCTATCTCTATAAATCTTGATGCCTAATATATACGATGCTTCACCAAGGTCTTTCATTGAAAAACTATTATTCAAATAACCTTTAACACTTAATAGTTCTATATCATTCCCGATCAATAATATGTCATCTACATATAATATCAGGAATGCTACAGAGCTCCCACTCACTTTCTTGTAAATACAGCCTCTCCATGACACCGTATAAACCCGAAGTCTTTGATCACCTTATCAAAGCGTCGGTTCCAACTTCTTGATGCTTGCTTCAGTCCATAGATTGAACGCTGAAGTTTGCATACTTTGTCAGCATTTTTAGGATCGACAAAACCTTTGGGTTGTACCATATACAACTCTTCCTCAATGTCTCCATTAAGGAACGCCGTTTTGACATCCATCTGCCAAATCTCATAATCGAAAAATGCAGCTATTGCTAACAAAATCCTCACAGATTTTAGCTTCGCTACGGGTGAGAAAGTCTCATCGTAGTCAACTCCTTGAATTTGTCGGAAACCCTTTGCGACAAGTCGAGCTTTATAGACAGTAATATTACCATCAAGATTCTGTTTTTCTCTTGAAGATCCATTTATTCTCGACAGCCTTTCGGCTATCAGGTAAGTCTACCAAAGTCCATACTTTGTTATCATACATGGATCCCATTTCGGATTTCATGGCTTCTTGCCATTTGTTGGAATCTGGGCTCATCATCGCTTCTTCATACGTCGCAGGGTCCTCATCATTGTTATCTACAATCATGACATTTAGACAAGGATCATACCAATCAGGAGTGGCACGTTCCCTTGTCGATCTGCGAGGTTCAGTAGTTTCCTCGTTCAAGTTTCATGATCATTATCATTAGCTTCCTCTCGTTGCCGGTGTAGGCGGTACAGTACAACTTCGATCGTGCTACTCGATCAACGAGTATAGATTCATCAATCTCATCGAAGTTCTACTTTTCTTCCAGTCACTTCTTTAGTGAGAAATTCTTTCTCAAGAAAGGTTCCGTTCTTAGCAACAAAGATTTTGCCTTCGGATCTGTGATAGAAAGTGTACCCTATAGTTTCCTTAGGGTATCCTATGAAGACGCATTTCTCCGCTTTGGGTTCTAGCTTGTCCGGTTGTAACTTCTTTACATAGGCTTCGCAACCCCAAACTTTTAGGAACGACAGCTTAGGTTTCTTATTAAACCATAATTCATACGGTGTCATTTCAACGGATTTTGATGGTGCTCTATTTAAAGTGAATGCGGCTGTCTCTAATGCATAACTCCAAAATGATAACGGCAAATCAGTAAGAGACATCATAGAACGAACCATATCTAAGAGAGTTCGATTACGACGTTCGGACACACCGTTTCGTTGAGGTGTTCCCGGCGGAGTCAATTGTGAAAGTATTCCGCATTTCTTTAAATGCATGCCAAACTCATAACTCAGATATTCACCTCCACGATCAGATCGTAGAAATTTGATCTTCTTGTTACGTTGATTTTCTACTTCACTTTGGAATTCCTTAAACTTCTCGAAAGTTTCGGATTTATGTTTCATGAAATAGATATACCCATATCTACTCAGATCATCTGTGAAGGTTAGAACATAACGATAACCACCGCGCGATGCTACGCTCATTGGTCCACACACATCGGTATGTATGATTTCCAATAAGTCAGTAGCTCGCTCCATCATACCAGAAAATGGAGTCTTAGTCATTTTTCCCATTAGACATGCTTCGCATCTATCAAGTGACTCAAAGTCAAGTGATTCAAGTAATCCATCAGTATGGAGTTTCTTCATGCGTTTCACTCCAATATGACCAAGACGACAGTGCCACATATAAGTAGAATTATCATTCAATTTAATTCGCTTAGCATCAATGTTATGGATATGTGTATCACTACTATCGAGATCTAATAGAAATAAGCCATTCTTTTGTGGTGCTCGACCATAAAAGATATTATTCATAAAAATAGAACAACTATTATTCTCAGACTTGAATGAATAACCGTCTTGCATTAAACAAGATCCAGATATAATGTTCATGCTCAACGCAGGTACATAATAACAATTATTTAGGCTTAAAACTAATCCCGAAGGTAGATGTAGAGGAAGTGTGCATCGCGATCACATTGACCTTGGATCCGTTTCCAACGCGCATCGTCACTTCATCTTTCAGCAGCTTGTCGTTTATTCTTTAGTTCCTGTTTCGAGTTACAAATATGAGCAACCAGAACCAAGATTATCTAATACCCAGGTATTAGAACGAGAACCAGTGAAATGAACATCTATAACATGTATATCAGATATACCTTCTTTCTTCTTCTTGACAAGGCCGCTCTTTAGATCAGCCAGATACTTGGAGCAATTATGCTTCCAGTGTCCCTTCTCCTTGCAAGATATGCAATAGCACTCAAAGATCGTGCTTAGGGCCGTTCTTAGGTTTCATAGGAGGCGTGGCAGCTTTCTTGCCACTCTTCTTGAATTTTCCTTTAGACTTGCCCTGTTTCTTGAAACTGGTGGTCTTGTTGACCATCAACACTTGGTGCTCTTTCTTGATCTCAATCTCAGCAGCTTTAAGCATGGCGAAGAGTTCAGGTAACTCTTTGTTCATGTTCTGCATATTGTAGTTCATCACAAAGTTCTTGTAACTAGGTGGCAGTGATTGAAGGATACGATTAATCCCCAGTCTGTTAGGAATAACTATTTCCAAGTCACTGAGTTTCTTTGCATGCCCGGTCATGGCGAGCATGTGCTCACTAACGGAGCTACCTTCTTCCATCATGCAGCTGAAAAATTGTTTCGATGCTTCATAGCATTCCACAGCCGCATGAGTTTCAAAAATAGTCTTCAACTCTTTTATCAACTCATGAGGATCGTGGTGCTCAAAACGTTTTTGAAGATCGGATTCCAGACTGCATAGGATGGCACACTGAACTTGAGAGTACCGAGTTTTCCGAGTCGCGTAAACATTCTTTACTTCATCGGTTTCTGTTTCTGCTGGAGGGTCACCTAGCGGTGCATCAAGCACATATTGCAGATTTCCGCCAGAGAGGAAGATCCTCACATGACGGAACCAGTCGGTGAAGTTGCTACCGTTGCTCTTAAGTTTCTCTTTCTCTAGGAACTGGTTAAAATTGATTGGGGACGCCATATCTACAACATATATTTGCAATAGTTTAGACTAAGTTTATGACAAATTGAGTTCAAATTTTAATTCAACATAATTAAAAAACTAAGTGAACTCCCACTCAAAACAATATCCCTCGTATTGTCTTAGTGATCACACGAACCAAATCCACCGCACCTAAACCCGATCATCACGAGAAAAGGTGTGATTTCAATGGCGAACACTCAAAGTGTTCATCACATCAACCATATGATTCATGCTCTACCTTTCGGTATCACGTGTTCCGAGACCATGTCTGTACATGCTAGGCTCGTCAAGGCCACCTTAGTATCTGCATGTGCAAAACTGTCTTGCACCCGTTCTATGTACTTATAGAATCTATCACACCCGATCATCACGAGATGCTTCGAAACGACAAGACTTGATAACGGTGCTACTAAGGATGAACACTTTATTATCTTGAGATTTTAGTGAGGGATCATCTTATAATGCTACCGTCGCGATCTAAGCAAAATAAGATGCATAAAAGGATTAACATCACATGCAGTTCATATGTGATATGATATGGCCCTTTTGTCTTTGCGCCTTTGATCTTCATCTCCAAAGCACGGACATGATCTCCATCATCTTCGGGCATGATCTCCATCATCGTCGGTGAAGCACCAAGGTCAATGGCGCCGTCTTCATGATTGTTCTCCATGTAGCAACTATTACAACTTCTTTGAAATACTACTCAACATGAAATTTAAAGACAACCATAAGGCTCCTGCCGGTTGCCACAATACAATAATGATCATCTCATACATATTCATCATCATATCATGGCCATATCACATCACCAAACCCTGCAAAAACAAGTTAGACGTCTCTAATTTGGTTTGCATATTTTACGTGGTTTAGGGTTTTCGATATAGATCTAATCTAACTACGAACATGAACCACAACGTTGATACTAATGTTGTCAATAGAAGAGTAAATTGAATCTTTACTATAGTAGGAGAGACAGACACCCGCAAAGCCTCTTATGCAATACAAGTTGCATGTCGAACGAGGAACAAGTCTCATGAACGCGGTCATGTAAAGTTAGTCTGAGCCGCTTCATCCCACTATGCCATAAAGATGCAAAGTACTCAACTAAAGATAACAAGAGCATCAACGCCCACAAACCATTGTGTTCTACTCGTGCAACCATCTATGCATAGACACGGCTCTGATACCACTGTAGGATAACGTTGCATAGAAAACAAAATTTTTCCTACCGCAAACACGAAATCCAAGCCAAGATGCAATCTAGAAGACGGTAGCAACGAGGGGATTATCGAGTCTCACCCTTGAAGAGATTCCAAAGCCTACAAGATGAGGCTCTTGTTGCTGCGGTAGATGTACACTTGCCGCTTGCAAAAGCGCGTAGAAGATCTTGATCACGATCGGTTCCGGCGCCACGAACGGGCAGCACCTCCGTACTCGGTCACACGTTCGGTTGTTGATGAAGACGACGTCCACCTCCCCGTTCCAGCGGGCAGCGGAAGTAGTAGCTCCTCTTGAATCCGACAGCACGACGGCATGGTGTCGGTGGCGGTGAAGTAGTCCGGCGGAGCTTCGCTAAGCTACGCGGACAATATGGAGGAGAAGGGGGCGGCTAGGGTTTGGGAGGGGGTGGCCGGCCACTCTATGGGGGCGGCCAGCTTGTGGTCTTGGGGTGGCCGGCCCCCTCCCTTGGCCCCTCATTATATAGGTGGATCCCAAGTGTTGGTGTCCAAGTCTTCGAATAAGACCCGAACCCAAAAACTACCAAAAGAGATGAAACCTAGCCCAACTAGGACTCCCACCCAAAGGGTGGGATTTCCACCTCCCATGTGGGGGTTGGCCGGCCCCCTTAGGGGGAGTCCACTTGGGACTCCTCCCCCACTAGGGCTGGCCGGCCATGGAGGTGGAGTCCCATGTGGACTCCACCTTCCTTGGTGGTTTCTTCCGGACTTTTCTAGAACCTTCTAGAACCTTCCATAGAACCTTCCGCGTCAATTTTATTCACATAAAATGACATCCTATATATGAATCTTATTCTCCGGACCATTCCGGAACTCCTCGTGACGTCCGGGATCTCATCCGGGACTCCGAACAAATATTCCAACTTCATTCCATATTCAAGTACTACCATTTCAACATCCAACTTTAAGTGTGTCACCCTACGGTTCGCGAACTATGCGGACATGGTTGAGTACTCACTCCGACCAATAACCAATAGCGGGATCTGGAGATCCATAATGGCTCCCACATATTCAACGATGACTTTTAGTGATCGAATGAACCATCTACATACATTACCAATTCCCTTTGTCTCGCGATATTTTACTTGTCCGAGGTTTGATCTTCGGTATCACACTATACCTTGTTCAACCTCGTCTCCTGACAAGTACTCTTTACTCGTACCGTGGTATGTGGTCTCTTATGAACTTATTCATATGCTTGCAAGACATTAGACGACATTCCACCGAGAGGGCCCAGAGTATATCTATCCGTCATCGGGATGGACAAATCCCACTGTTGATCCATATGCCTCAACTCATACTTTCCGGATACTTAATCCCACCTTTATAACCACCCATTTACGCAGTGGCGTTTGATGTAATCAAAGTACCTTTCCGGTATAAGTGATTTACATGATCTCATGGTCATAAGGACTAGGTAACTATGTATCGAAAGCTTATAGCAAATAACTTAATGACGAGATCTTATGCTACGCTTAATTTGGTGTGTCCATTACATCATTCATATAATGATATAACCTTGTTATTAATAACATCCAATGTTCATGATTATGAAACTAATCATCCATTAATCAACAAGCTAGTTAAGAGGCATACTAGGGACTCTTTGTTGTTTACATATCACACATGTATCAATGTTTCAGTTAATACAATTATAGCATGGTATATAAACATTTATCATAAACATAAAGATATATAATAACCACTTTTATTATTGCCTCTTGGGCATATCTCCAACAGGCGGTGGCGGTGACGGTGGCGGTGGTGCTTCACCTAATACACCTCATTCACGTCAGCCGACGCCGCCGCCCCCCAGTCCTCGTCCGGCGGGTGATCAGACACCGGTACCGCCCCCCAATCCACCTCCGGCGAAGAAGCAGAAGCAGTCCTGGGTTATTAACCCGGACCCTTACGTACCTAAGAAAACAAAGGTACCGGAGGTATCACTGAAGCCTCTCCCCAGGAGGCCTTGGGAAAGTAGTGCCGAGGAAGTCGAGGCGGGCGCGGCTGCTGATTTAGAGAAATGGAAGGCGAGCGTCAAGAAGAAAATAGAGGGCGAGCCCAAGCCAGTATATTCTGACAAGGAAAAGCAGTGGGCTAAGTCATTTTTGAACACACCGTCCCAAGCCGCGAAGAATCTGCCTGACGACTATTTACGTGAACTTCGTAGGCAAGCACTCGCGTTCAAGAACAGGAAAGAGTTGGCGGAGAAGAAAGCCTTGAAGGACGAGGCCGAGTCAAAATTAGAAAGGGGGAAAGAAGTTGCCCAGCTCGGGGAACAAAGTAAACAATCGATCGCCCCGCTCATAGTGCAAGCCGCCGATCCGGATGCCCCCGATATCATAGCAGCCTGCGGCACATGGATTGACCGTAACGAGTGCCGGAGAACAAGCGGCCGAGTTAGGTATCACTCTTCGTGCACTGCTAGGCCTTGATGAGGCGCCAATGAAGGACGTAGTATTTACATATGTGAAGAATGGCCCTCTCGTCGAGCTGCGCTTGGGAAGGGGATCTACCTCGACAAATGCTAGGTCTGCTAAATTGGTACAAGGGTTACATAAAACATAAAAACGCCAAAGACTATATCTATGCGGAAGTTAAATATGAGCATCACTTCAAACATTACTGGGTACAAATTCCTCTGAGTGAATTGTTCCAGCTGTTCAATCTGCGCGAGCTCGACAAATCTATCATCAGTTGCTACGTTCTGTAAGTGATTTATTAATTTCTACCCCATCTCGTTCATTGCCTGCACTGTCCTAACTATCTTGTTGTGTACGCTATTATGCAGAATGAAGAAGCGGGAAATGCGAATAAGGAACATCCATGATGTTGGGTTCATTGACCCACACATCGTTAATTCACATGTGTTAGAACACCACCCCGCCGACGTGGAGGATGACCTTTCGCGGTTTATTAGAAAACAGCAACAGAAAAGTGATATTCTATTTCCTTACCATTTTGGGTGAGTGTTTCTGTCTTGAGCACATTCTCTTTTGTTTACTCCATGCATGGTATGTGGCTAATCGATGAGTTATGCATGAGGGTGCATGTATCGTGTCCGCAGGTTCCACTGGATTCTTATGGTAATTAAAGTTCAGACCTCCTCAGTTCTCGTCCACGACTCTCTGAATATGGATCCGGCGCTTTGGGGCGACATGAGAAAAATGATGCAAAAGTAATTATTTTCATTCATTTGCGCTCTATATCGATCGGCCTATTTTGTTCATCATTTCCTAATATCAAGTAACTAATTAATAACTCTCTTGTTTATTTAATTTTCTTTGCCTCGTAGGGTTTGGAGACAGTTCGTAGATACCAAGGTCGGTGAATTCAAAAAAGAGCTACATTTTAAAATGGCAGTGCGGACGACTGGGATATTCAGCCACCGGGGACCAATCTATGTGGATACTATGTTTGTGAGAGGATCCGGAGATACCGCAATGAGCGGGACCATAGTGTGAGAACAACATCCTGAGGAATAACCTCCGGAAGACGCTTAGTCCAGAAGCTCGCTTCCGACCACTTCAAGAGGAACTAGCTGGATGGTTGGCGAGGGAAGTCATCGATCCTAGAGGAGAACACTATTACGATGACGTAGAACTTTATATGCACCAGAATTTGTAACTAACTTGTTCAAAATTGTATATGGTCATCCGATATTGAATATATATTGTATATGGTCATCCGATATTGAATATATATTGTATATTCCTCTTGAATTCTTTTTGGTTCTAATTTCAAATTTGTTTGAAATTGTACATTCATATGCATGTATGTATACAGTACCGTAGAATATGTGAAACTCCTTCAAAATTAAAACCCAAAAGAAATAAAACAATACAAATTAAAAAGAAACCAGATTTAGGGGGAGGGGGGCTAAAACCCTAAACCCTGCGGAGGCCTTTAGTCGCGGTTGGCCAGAAGAACCGCGACTAAAGGTCCTCCGCCTCAGCGCCGCCCTGCGGCCCACGTGGATGGGCCTTTAGTCGCGGTTCGTAAGGAACCGCGACTAAAGGGGGGGGGGGGGCCTTTAGTCGCGCTGCTTTGGTCGCGGTTGCGCCACCGCGACTAATGGCAGTTGCCAACCGCGACCAAAGCCCTTTTTTCCACCAGTGAGACTAATACAAGCATTAAATCAAAGTGACAAGATCGCTGAGTATTCAAGAGTTAACATATCTTCATAAATTATTTGAGCTTTCAAATTATTACAGCGTGAGGCAAATTCAACTGTATCTTTCAGAGAAAACAAAATGCAATCTTTTTGCAGTTTCGTAACAAATTTTTTATTTGCTCTACTGATGATTTGTTGAAACAACATTAAAAGGACGTATCCAGTGCTAAGAGCTCCCGCACTGTGCGGGGTCTGGGGAAGGTGTTAGTGGCAAGTCTTACCTTCACGAAGTGCAATGTGAGGAGACCGCGACTCGAACCTAGGACCTCTTGGTCACAGGCGGTGAGGCTCTACCGCTGCACAAGGCCCGCCCTTCTTGTTGAAACAACATTCTTTGAGTTAAATATAAAGGTGTCTTTGACATATTGAGGAGTAACCTATTTGTTGGTTGTCGCCAGGCATTGTTTCTATTGAGATTCATAGTTATGAGGAATGAAAGTATTATAAACTGACATATTCTACCCTTTTCGACTAGAGCCTGCCGCTTTTCCAGGTTTGGGTGTGGGTGGATCTCATATCTTAGGATCACATGATCCGGCGACAAAATTATTCTCAAATTGCACACTTCATTAAGGAATAGTGCAAGATATTTGGATAGTCCATTCTCTAAATTCCTTGGATTTCACCAAGTGTAGTATGTTAGAGAAGAATAACAGGGAAAGAGCGAACCGAGGCTATGGTTAAATGGGTCAATAAATATTTAGGCAAATTTCACGCTATGCAAATGTTTTGGTCCAAAAGGTTAGACAGGGGGCAAAATTGAGGTGATCAAGTGTTAGGAGGAGAAATAGCAGATTGGAGACTTCTATTATCAACCCATGATTAACCCGTTGCAACGCACGGGCATATTTACTAGTACCTAATAATCTCTACTACTTAAAAAGAAGGAACGTGTTCCCCCTTCTCCTCTTATTTTCGTCGTCCTTCTGTCGTTCGCTTCGTCGTTCCGCACGGGCTCAACTGGGCCGAAGCCCAGCTACCAGGCCGTGAACTCGATGGAACCTGAACCCAGCACCCGAAACCTTCGCCCCGGAGCTCGTCATCCTTCCCTCGTGACAGAAACAGAAGAGTAGGGTTCCTCCCACACATCCTCCGCCGCCGCTGCACCTGGACCTGGCTGCTTCGGCCTTCGGCCTGCGCACGCCCCTGGCCAGCCGATCGTCGCCAAGTCGATCCTCGTCTTACCCCGCATCCGTCATCCCATGGAGCAGGGCTAGCCCGCGGCCATCCCCTGCTCGTCTTTGGCCCATCAAGCGGAGCTCGAGCTCGCCGGATGACGATCCCTCCGCTGCGGCCTAGGATCAGCGATGCGACTCCAGCCCCTCACTGCCGCTCCCTCCGCCGGCCTCCTCAAGCCAGAGACCCGCCTACACCTCGTCGGTCTGAATCCAGGTCGCGATGTACCGGGCATCCTCGTGGGCGTCTTGACTAGGATTCATCCATGCGCGGTATCCCGCAGCATCTTCCATGCCGCTGCCGTGTGCACCGTTGTATCCCTCGCGTTCAGTCTCCTCACGGAAGTGAGAACATGTCAAGATACGAGCGGGTGCCAAGGTAGGCAGTCCCAAATCTACTGGCATTTCCCTATTACTGCATATTGTGGTGGAAGAGTTTTCATAATTCATGAGATAGTAAGAAAGACAATGGAGAAAATCTGCAGTATTTTTCTTCAAAAAGGGAGACATATATTCATTCTTGTCTTGTGAAACTTGCACGTACAAGCTAGCCTGCTAGATTGATGTCACTAGCACTCACGCACATACAAGCTAGCTAGCTATCTTGGTATATTGTCTAGATGTATAGAGCTATCACTCAAGCACAACACCTACAAGCACCTTACTATATCGGCCACATTGATGCAGTGAATATATTGTTAGTTAAGCTTTTGTAGCGCTCTCATTTTTTGTTTATACAATGCAGATTTCATGGTTCAGAGCATGTACCTCCCCAGCTCGCCACCACTGGTCAACTAAAGCTGACGGGGTCATGTATCACCCGGTAACACCATTCCTCGATCTGTTCCTCCTTCGCTTCCCAATGTTTGCTTTTTCCAGGATGTCCCATTGTTTTGAATTAGTATAAGTGTATAACTGGGCCAACCCTTGCGCAGCTGAGTCTGAAAATTTTGATTTATACTATGATTTTGGACACACAATTTTGTCAACTGTGGAAGTGCAAGAGCCCTTTGTTGTGTGACATAGCATTTTGCATTTTGATCTTGCTCAGTTTTATAGAGTTAGAGACACCAATTTGGGAAAAGAAATGAGTACTGTGGTTTATTTATTCATACATAGGGTGTATTTGCTCAATGTTGTTTTGTTTGTTGTTTCATACCTGCAGTTTACTTCCACTTTGTGCTAGGAATAATTTGTATCAGCCAGAGCTACTTAAATTGATATATTCTAAAAAAAACTAAAAGTTCTACTTCAATTTATATTTTGTTTGGCCTGAGATCTGAATTGTGTTTACCCTTTCAATTGAATATTTGATGTTTTGGTGTAATCACTGAAGTGCTTGCTACATGAGAATCAATGATTTGTCTTCTGAAATGGGCTTGTTGCACGAACATTCATCTCAGCAAGAGGAAAGAAAACGGGGAACTTACACGAGTGTCAACTCTGAATTTGTGCTGAATATAGGTACTTGCCCCCGGAGCACGCATCGATAGGGAAGTTGATGGAGTAATTAATCGGACGTGTTCTCCTCTCGCACGGAGCTCATCACCGGCCGGCAACCTATGGACTTGTCATTCATAATATCTCTTTGTTGTCAACGGTTGCTATTGTCTGACATCCATGAAATGAAATGCTAACATGTTCGTACAAAAATTGAATTTTTTTGTTGTCCAATACTTAACTTTCTAGCAAATAATCTCCATTGGATGCAGTGATGTTTCCAGCTAACGAGGAGCCCTGAGATTACGCAGCTGACGGAATCAACAAGGGTGTAGCATTCGCCTTCTACATTAACTTCTCCGAACACCCGCTTTGTCGTCCCTCTGCCCCCTGCTCTGTCCTTGCTCTATCCTGCTCTGTCCTTGATCTATCCTGCTCTGCGGCCCTCTGCCCCCTTGGTTGCAGGTGAGCCTGATAGGAACTCAACAGGGATTTTGGATCAACGCGATATGCTATTTTGTGTTGAGTAGATGGAAGCTCCAAAGGATAATTTTGGATGCTCTCATACATTCTTATTCTCCTTTAAGGTGCAAGGTAATCTTGGATGCTCATACATGCTTATTCTCCTCTGTATCTACATGCCCTATGTATATGCACAATGTAGTTTTAGTACTCCCTCCGATCCATATTACTTGATGCTAAAATGAATGTATCTACAACTAAAATGTGTCTACATACATCTATATTAACATCAAATAATATGGATCGGAGGAGTACATCGATTTCCCTGTATGAATTTGGCATGATATATATTTGGTTTAGAATAGGGTGTACAGTGATGATATGGTAGCTGCTGGTGGTCTAATCAGAGATTATTCTTGCATAGCAGGCGTGGTCAAAAAAATACAAATTTTTCTTTGATGTTCTTCCCATGTTCATTGCAATATGGAAAGCTTTCTTGCAGAACCTCTAATTCTTGGTCTGCTTTTGTTGTTCAGTAATATCATGTGTGCAAGGGATCACATGGACGTTATTCACATTGGGGAGAGTACACATCTCAAAAGAATATAAGAGTCAGATGACGGCGCTCGGTGCCGGAGGTAGAGTTAATAGGAGCATTGCATGTAGTCTTGCACTTGCATAAATTTTCTCATGATTATTCGTTGTTTAGAGGTTGTCTAATCATTGGTATTTTCTCTAGGTGGGCTCGGATGGGAGATGTTTGGCAGGCAGTATACTTAACGGATCAAATCCAAAAATGGAGTCCTTTCTCACATTCAAACATATACCTCCTACAAGCTACAACATGCTGCAAAGCTGCAAAGCGGGAGAAATGCAGGTATGGAAATGTTGCAAAGATATTGCAATTCCATCTGACATGATTCAATATTTTCTAGCACGATGAACTTTATCCTACATGGCTTGATCTTATTATAATTCTTATTATGAACTTAAGCTTTTGTATTTTAATCGTGGTGCTCAACAAAACTTCTTTGTTCATGTTTGGAGGAATAGAGGATGGGCACTTCCATAGTTTACACATCAATTTAAATTATGGGTTTAATATTGTTTCATGTAATACTTAATTGATCATGGCTCCTGCTTTTGATGAAATTTCTTGAGATTTGGACAAGGCTGCTTTAACTATATTTGACCATTCATCATTAATATGCTGATGGTAACAAATTTCATATCATTCAGGCTCAGTTCTCTCAGATGCGCCTGTACCAGTGACACCTTCCATGACTCCTCAACTTCCCATGTACCCTCCCATGGCTCCTCTTGGGCAGCAAGTCTTCTATGGGCAAGCTCCACCTGCTATGATGCCCCCTCAGGTACTGCTATAAGCTCTATTCTTATTTTAATTCTGAACTTAATGTTACCTACAGGTTCTCCCCATGTAAGTGTAATGAAGGAGAAGCAATATATCTCCATGGTAAACAAAATAAGTTAGCACTAGGTTGTACAATATGAATTGTACTATTTTATCATACATGTCACAGGATTTTGGCAATGCTGTGTGTGTAAATAGAGATATTCTTTGGCAGTAATGGTTTAACAATAGGTTTAACACTTTTATTTGAGGAGAACAATATGACGTGTTCAGTACCAAATTTATTCTTAATGCCATGTGTTCAGTCGGGAGTAATGGTTTATCACTTCGATATGAGTGAAAGAATATCAGTGTTCAGTATCAAATTTATTCTTAATTCCATGTGTGTTCGGTTGGGAAGGTACTCTGGAGTCTCGAGTTAAATTAAATCTGGCAATGTAGTACTCTTCACCTGCCAACATTATTGCATTAGCTCTTCTGGACTGGGATGGTCACATTGAACACCTTTTTGGCTGGTCTTGTTCATTTGACATTTCACTCGAAATTGTAGTCATTCTGTTCATTATGTTATATACATGCTTTCTAGCGGTGCTTAATTTACCTGGATGAACTTGAATGAAAACTATGAGCGCTGGATATTGATCCCATGTGTACTCTCATGTAGTCGGGATACGGTTTCCAGCAACAGCTTGTTCCAGGCATGAGGCCTGGTGGTGCCCATATGCCAAATTACTTTGTTCCAGTTGTCCAACAAGGCCTCAGGGTCCACGCGCAGGTATGAGGCGCTCTGGTGCTGGGTCTGGGCAGGGACAGCAAACTCCTCAGCCATTTCAGCAACAGGTTAGTAAAAATGCATTTCATGACTACTGCAACTATACCAATTCTAGGATGTTGTTGGGTGATGCTCGTATATAATTGGTAAACAAAAATCAGGTAGCAGACATGGTTTCATGTAGAATTGTAGATTATCCTAAATAGCCAAATCCACTTACCTTCTTGCCAAGAGAAGTACGTTGTGCTACTTTTTCTTATTCTCCAATCAGTAATACAGGATCAACATACCACACAACTCTGACGGTGTCGAGGAGGTGAACAGCTGCAACACCAGTTTGCTGAAGTTTCACCGCTCGGCAGCCCATCAGACGGCAGCCGACGGCATCCCTTTTCACACGAAAAAAAGGAACACATCCTCCTCTCCTGCATCAAGCCATTGACCGTGCATAATAGATTCATCTACAAAATAAAAAAAATATTATGTATTAATTACACCGTATTAGATTCATCTGCAGAGAAATACGATTAGGGCAACGAAAAGAGCCTGCTGGTTTGGACTTTTATCTAAAAAAAAGAGCCAAAACTCTTTTATATAAAAGGAGCATGCTGGCCTAGATCATACCAATGCCGGCCGGCCGGCCAGGGCTTGCTGCCTTGCTCCAATCCACACGTAAGCAGCTACAAGTCTAGCTCCTCTACAACATAAGCCATCGACCATCAAGGATAGATTCGTCAACGGAACCAAAAATAGATCATGTAGTATTGCAGCAGCATGTGTGAGATGCAAAGGTGCAAATCGTGCGTGCATACATGTCTTTGGGCTGTCCGGCTGTGTGCACCATGCGATTCTTAATTCGGTCGATTGATCGATCAATGTCTGCATGATGTCTGCATCAGATGAAAACTTACCCGACGTTCACGGGAATGCATACACGCGGTGGCGGCCGTGAAATTGCCCTCACCTGAGTACGCGCTAGAATGCGCTAGAATACGCCAAAGGGCGGTGGATGATTTCTTTTGGCTGTGATGCGATTCTTAATTCGGTCGATCGGTCGATCAATGCCTGCATGATGTATGCATCAGATTAAAACGTACCCGACGTTCACGTGAGTCCCACTCAGCGGATCACGTACTGTACTAGAGCAGCAGCAAGTGCCAATTCTTGTACATGTTCTCGTTGTAGAAGCTCTATTAATTATCCTATGATGCTATTTTGATTGCTTGTGTTTGTTGCATGAAAGAGCACAGAGGATTCATGATTATTTGAACTTGTGTGTGGTACTACTTGTTGGGAAGTAGAGCGGGTTGAGAGAATATAGGTTTATTTTTCTCATGGTTTTGCAGGATCTTCACCACAACCAGATGAGCCGTCGACTTACCGGACCTACCAAGCAATAATCTTAGTCGAATATAAAATTTGTATTTTTCTTGTACAATTTTTTAAATGTCTAATATAGCTACACGCCATTTTTGAATGTAAATAAAGCAGGGCATTATATTGACATTGCATTCTTATGAGTTGCACTCTGAGTAGCATAATGATTGTTCAATCTCTTTGAGTCCATTGGAGTGACACGTTGGATGAGATGACTATGAAATACATTGTTGGCATAGTTAGTGAGGTGACTACAACAACGCAATGGTGAAAGAGGTGAAGTTGAGGGGCTTGTTGGAAAGGTGAAAAGATGAACATTTTCTTAAAGAGTGACATGATGATATTGATGTGTTCGTTGATGCTCTGGCCTGAAAATAAACTGATTGTAAGTCTAATACCACTAATTAAGGTAACTCAATATTATCATCTAACATGTATTATACCTTCACTATGAGTTATTTTCCAGTTTGCATTGTAGATCACCTTCCAGGTTTTGCATCGTTTTTCATGTTCTCTCAAACAATGGTATTTGACAATAGTTTTGAATTTTTATAGTGAGTTGTGAATTATATTTGTGCATTGAGAAATAAAATTTGAGGCCCCGTAGCAACGCACGGGCATTTGTACTAGTAAAAGTAAAAGGGCTTCTTGTTGGTCCGTTTTTTATTGCCACTGAAGTTGGCCAGAATTACACCACACTGCCACCGTTAAGTTAGATACCGTTTCGCCCCTTTCCAGTCCGTCTCGCAAGGAAAAAAAACAAAAGCAGACCAACACACGCGAGGAATCCCTTCCCGATAGGAGCGATGCACTTGGAGGCGCTCCCATGGCAGCCGTTCCGGTGACTAGATCCGGCGGCGGGTGAGATGGATTCACCCAGCAGAAGTTCCTGCTACCAGATCCGGCGGCGGGGGAGTCAAATTTTCGGTAGGATTGGCCTCGGTGGCAGAGGTCCATTCAAGGATAGAAGAATCTCATGCAGGAGCCGCGCACTGGACGGTCGGGGATGGCGCGAAGCTGCGCAGGGTGTGACTTGGAATGGTGGCGCGATGGACAGAGGCTCGTCGCGGCCGCCACGGGTTTGAGCGACTGGACGAGCGGAACTTGGAGGATTCAGGTCAGCATGAGCTTGTGCGCGGGAGGATGACCACCTAAATCCCATCCCCAGGACGAGGCCCGACCACCAATCCCTCTTTGTCGGAAAGATACACCTGGATCCAATCCTCAATTCGACTAAATCGCTGAAATTTCTGTCGCTCTAGGGTTACCATGACCGGTTGGGCGCAGTTTTGGTTCTGGTTGTGAGCTGCCTCCAATTGCAGCTGCAAGCTGCCTCCGATTCCCGGTTTGGTTCAACCCGGACGCAATAATATGGTGGCGGCCGATGCTACTCCACCTTTCACCATCCCCCTGAAACTGAATCAGCACCCAAAGCTCCTCAACCACTCAAACCTCTGGCCCGCTTCCTCTTTTCTTCATGGAATGAACCTGATCCCCTTTCTGGCCTGATTAGCATTACCCTTGGTCGTTTTATGTGGGGTTGTGCACGTATTTGCTATTAGCTACTCCCTCCAATTCATAATCTATATCCATAATAATTGTCAGGAATTTAGTACTAAATTAAACTTTTGTACTAAGTTCCGATTCATTTTATGTATCGAAGGGAGTACTATATATTTATAATATTTGTTAGTAATAGGTTTTTCATGTGTTTTGGTTCACAACATACATGAGCATCTGTCGGGCCGGGCCAGACTGACAAAAGACTGATGCATAAAAATTAGGCTCGAGCTTTACCAAAAGCCCGGAAAGTCCATCAGGCTATGGGCTAGACCGCTTTGTTAAATGGTCATTTGCGGCTACCCAAGTCCGACCCAGCCATCTAGGAAACAAGTCTAGACCTTTTCTCAGGATTTCGAGCAGGGCTATCCATGACCAGATAGTTGCATTCTCTTTTTTCTGATTCAAAAGCACGTTCTTTCTATCGCTATGTCCACTTGGCTATAGTTTTTACGATTTATGTAACTTGGTGTCCATATTTGTTTTGATACTATCTACTATGGTGTTTGGTTATTCATGAAATCCTAATTATTTTTCGCCAATTTTATTTCTATGACACAAATAGAATGCTGTAATTTTGGCACATTCTACTATTACAATCCAAACACACTGTACTTACCGAGGTGAACTATTAAACCGTAGCAACGCACGGACATATTTCCTAGTCTAATCTTATGATTTTCTACATCGTGATGGGTGGGATAGCTACATGACCCAATTATGGCATCCGATATTTTTTTGCTTTTTCCTAACGTGTCAAGTTCTCATGTGTACATGATTACTGTAGTACGTAAGACTTGTTTTCTTTTAATCTCAGCCATTAAAATTAAGATCAACATATTATATATTTTAAGCATATGTGGACAAACGTGGTTGCTTTATTTTAGATCCGTATTTTGCTTTTAGTATATAATAGATATAATCTATATTGAAAAGCTCCCGAGCCTTTTGTTGGCCATTATTTTGTATCTTTATTGATTTGCGAGGTATTTTGTACCAAAGCAAAAAACTATCTTTTTGTATTTTGTAGATCTATATTGTAATTGCTGGGCGCGAGCCCCAGAGCGTGTCGATAAAGAAGATGTATGTCATCAATATCTTTACTGTATTGTAGCACCGCGAGCCTGCCTCATTAAAAACATTTTCAGCCCCACTCAGTGCCCTGAAAAGGAAAAGAGTGCGTCTGAAAGCTCGCGGGCGTTTCAGTACATTGTATTTTTACAAGGGAGGAACTATATTTTGATTCTAAGCGTAGAACCGCCTAAGTTGCGCCACGTTCCGGGGGTTTTGCTCGGCGACCCCTGTCTTCTTGTCCTTTATCCTGTATGCTCCTCCTTCGATTACTTCTGTGACGATGTAAGGACCAAGCCACGGCGACTCGAGTTTTTCATGGCTTTTTTGTGTGAGCCGAAGAACTAAGTCGCCTACCTGAAAGGATCTTGGCCGCAAACGTCGACTGTGGTAGTTTTTCAGTTCTTGCTGGTACTTGGTGACCCGTGATAACACTTCATCTCGAGCTTCATCGAGTGCATCGACATCATCCTCCAATGCTTTTCTTGAAGTTTCTTCGTCATATTCCGTTACTCTCGGAGAATCATGCTCTATTTCTATCGGCAATACTGCCTCAGCTCCATGTACCAGGAAAAATGGAGTTTCCTGTGTCACTGTATTTGGTGTTGTTCGAATACTCCATAACACACTGGGCAACTCTTCTGGCCAAGTATGTCGAGCTTTTTCCAATGGTGCTAGCATGCGCTTCTTGATACCATTGCAGATGATACCATTGGCTTTCTCGACTTGACCATTGGTCTGCGGGTGCGCAACTGACGCAAAGTGTAGTTTGATGCCTACCTCTGCACAATATGCCTTGAATTCCTTGGATGTGAAATTACTACCATTGTCCATGACGATGCTATGAGGTACTCCAAACCGAAAGACGATACTTTTCACGAACTTGATCGCAGATGCTCCGCCTGGTGAATTTATCGGCTTTGCTTCTATCCACTTTGTGAATTTTTCGACAGCAACGAGCATGTACGCGTATCCTCCTGGCGAAGCTTTGTGTAGTTTTCCCACCATATCGAGACCCCACAGTGCAAAGGGCCAAGACAACAGTATTGGCATCAATTCTGCTGCCGGAGAGTGAGGTTTTGTGGCAAATCTCTGGCACGCGTCGCAAGTACGAACTATTTCTTTCGCATCCTCGATTGCTGTCAACCAATAAAATCCTGCTCTGAAAACCTTGGCTGCTATAGCTCGGCTGCTTGCGTGATGACCACATATTCCTTCGTGTACATCCTTCAGAATCATCCTTCCTTCTTCGGGTGTAACGCACCTTTGTAACACTCCCGAAATACTTCGTTTGTACAACTCTCCTTTGACCACAGTAAAGGCTTTAGAACGTCTGATAACTCGCCTTGCTTCAACTGGATCGTCGGGTATTTCTTTTCTTAGGATGTATGATATGTATGCTTGCATCCACGGAATTTGCACCATCATTAGTAGGTCCGATTCCTCTTCTTCTTCCAGTGCTTCTTTTGTAGCCCCCGAGGGTTTCTTATCCTTCTCCTTCTTCTTTGGTTTCTTCAGCTTTGTAGATCTCTCGGCTATCTCCTCCCAGAACACGCCTGGTGGAATCGCGAGACACTGGGACCCAATGTTTGCAAGAACATCGGCTTCATCGTTGCTCAGCCTGCTGATGTGATTACCTCGCATCCATCAAACAGCTTCTCTAGCTCGTTATATACTTCCTTGTATGCTATCATACTATCATTGACTGCATCACATTGATTCATGACTTGCTGAGCCACCAATTTTGGAGTCGCCAAAGATTTTTAATCGAGTTGCGCCACAAGCCTTCGCCATCTTCATCCCGTGTATGAGAGCTTCGTATTCTGCCTCATTGTTAAATGCGTTTGGAAACGTCATCCGCAAGATATACTTTAATTTGTCACCTTCAGGTGATATTAGTATCACGCCTGCTCCAACTCCCTCTAATCTCTTGGACCCGTCGAAGTTCATAGTCCAGGTTCTTGATAAATCCGGGGGTCCCGTATTTTGTTGCTCCATCCACTCAGCGATGAAGTCTGGTAAAATTTGCGACTTTATTGCTTTTCTTTTTTCGTACGTGATGTCCCGAGGGGAAAGTTCTATTCCCCACAGGGAGACACGACCCGTAGCTTCTGGATTGTTTAATATATTGGATAAAGGTGCCTCATTGACCACTATTATCGGATGCACCGAAAAATAGTGCCGTAATTTTCTTGCGGTTGTAAACACTCCATATGCTAGCTTCTGGTACTGCGGATACCGCTGTTTTGAAGGCGATAAAACTTCACTGATGAAATATACTGGCCTCTGTACTCCATGGAGTTTTCCTTCTTCCTCTCTTTCGACTACGAATGCTGTACTGACCACCTGAGGCGTGGTTGCGATGTATAACAAGAGAGGTTCCTTCTCTTTAGGCGCCACCAAGATTGGTAGTGTCGAAATTGTGCGTTTGAGATCCTCAAAAGCTCTGTCTGCCTCTTCGTTCCATTGGAACTTCTCTCCTTGAATTGCTTGATCAGAGCGTAGAACGGCAACGCCTTTTCTCCCAGCCTGGCAACGAATCTGCTTAAAGCTGCGACTCACCCAGTTAATTGTTGTATTTCCTTCAACTTTGTTGGCTTCCTCATTATTACGATAGCTTGAATTTTCTCTGGATTGGCTTTGATCCCTCTCGCTGAAACTAGGAACCCAAGAAGTTCTCCCGTAGGAACGCTAAAGGAGCACTTTGTCGGGTTCAGCTTGAGGCAGAACTTGTCTAGGTTGTCGAAAGTTTCCTTTAGGTCCTCGATCAACGTTGATTCCTTTTTTGTTGTTATGACGACATCATCTATGTACACTTGTACGTTTTTTCCAATCTGTGTTGCAAGACACTTCTGCATCATCCGCTGATATGTTGCTCCTGCGTTTTTCAGACCAAAGGGCATTGTTTTGTAGCAAAACACGCCATAAGGTGTTATGAACGCTGTATTGTCCTTATCCTCTTCTTTTAGTCTGATTTGGTTATAACCAGAATATGCGTCCAGGAAGGAAAGACATTCACATCCTGCCGTGGAGTCGATAATTTGATCAATCCTTGGAAGGGGAAAGTGATCCTTTGGACAATGTTTATTGAGACACGTGAAGTCGACGCACATGCGAAGGACTTTTGTGTTTTTCTTCGGCACCAACACTGGGTTGGCTACCCATGTGGCCTCTGTATGTAACTCTTTGATAAAACCAGCTTCTCTGAGTCGATCAATTTCCGACAGCATAGCTTTGCGGTTTGGTTCCGAGAAACGCCGCAAAGGTTATTTAATTGGTCTCGCTATTGGATCCAAGTTTTGGTGGTGCTCGGAAAGTTTCCTGGGTACTCCTGGCATGTCAGCTGGACACCATGCGAAGATTTTCCAGTGCTCACGGAGGAACTCGACGAGCGCACTTTCCTATGCGAGGTCCATGTCTGTTGCAATAGACGTCGTTTTCTTTGAATCTGTTGGGTGAATCTGTACCTCCTTAGAATTCTTGGTAGTGTTAAAGGTTGGCTCCCTGAGTGGCCTTCCTACATCTGGCAACACATCATAATCAGTTGTTAGCCTTGACGCCATATATTCTGCCTGCATCCCGAAGGTTTCTGACAGTCGATGAAAATCCTTGTCGCATTTATCAGCTAACGCAAAACTGCCCTTGAGTGTAATCGGTCCCTTAGGTCCAGGTAACCTCCATAACAGGTACGTGTAGTGTGGTACCGCCATAAACCTGGCATATGCTGGTCGTCCCAATAAGGCGTGGTATTGCGACGGGAAATCCACAACTTCGAACTCCAGCATCTTTATTCTGTAATTTTCTCGGGTTCCAAACTGAACGTCGAGATTGATCTTCCCCAGTGGATAACTTGGCTTCTCTGGCGTGATGCCATGGAAACGTGTGTCCGTAGGTTTTAGGTCTGCCAGGGATATGTTCATCTTCCTTAGTGTATCTGCATACATAAGGTTTAGACTGCTGCCTCCATCTATGAATACTCGAGATACGTCGAATCCTGCGATCACTACTGGTAAGATAAGTGCTGACTGCCCTGGTCGAGGAACTTGCTGCGGGTGATCCGCTATTGTGAAGCCAATGTCCTGTCCCGACCAATTTAGGTACTCAATCGTTGGTGGAGGCATCTTTTCTGCCATGAACACTTGACGCGAGATTACTTTCTGAGCCCTGTTAGACGGCCTAGCTTTCTGAATAATCGAGACCGCACCGTTGCAGTTGGGGTCGATATATGGAGGTGGGTGTGGTGCTGCCGCTATTCTGAGCTGGTGCCGATTTTCATCTGTAATTGCGGGAGGGGGCGGTAGGTGTATCTCACTCCTAGGCCCCTGGGGATTTCTATTTATTGCTTGAGCATTGGCTTGCCCTGCAAACTTCAACATTGCTTGAAAGTTTCGACAATCCTTCTGCAGGTGTCCTGACCGCCTCTTCCCATTATTGTCGAGATAGAAATGCATCTGACATGGCCCGTTCCTCATATCCTCGGGAGATACATATGGTCTTTGGAACCTAGGTCCACTATTGTGCCTGTTATTCAAGGAGTCGTCTCTATTGTCGCCTCGCTGCTCGCTGCTCCTTTGATATTCATCTCTATTGTTTCCTCCAGTGTTTCCTCGAAAACCAGCCGATATTTGGCCAGGAGCATCATAACTCGAGAACTGCCGAGGAAATCGTCGTCTATTTTGAAAATTTCGACTGCGGTCCTCCTCCGGTGACCTATGTCGCTTATTGTGAACAGCATCTTCTCCATCTACCCACCTGTTTGCTATCTCCATTAATGCTGATACTGTCTTTGGGTTGGTTCTCCCCAAGTCTTCGACAAAATCTCCTCGTCGAATTCCTGCCACGAACGCATCTATTGCTCTCTCGTCAGATATGTTCTCTGCCGAGTTTTTAATGATGTTCCACCTCTGGATGTACTTTCTCATTGATTCATCATGCTTTTGTCTACACGCCCTCAGCTCTTCTAGCGATGCGGTTTTTTTGCAGGTGGATCTGAAATTCTTGACGAATACATCCTCAAAGCTATCCCAGCTGTCGATGGAACCCGGAGGAAGCTTCTTTATCCAAGATCGTGCGGCTCCACTCAGGTGTACTTGAATGCTCTGCATGGTTGTTGCTCTGGTTCCACATATCAGCTTCACCATCTCGAGGTAATCAACTAACCAATCCTCGGGATCTTGCAGGCCATCGAATTTTTTGAAATTATCGGGTAATTAAAACCCTGAAGGAACTCGAGTTTTCCGGACCCTCCTTGTAAAGCATGGTAACCCGCACATATCCTCTTCATCTATTTCTGGGGAATGCCGATGTTCCCTTCTATTTTGTCGTGCTCTGTCCACCCGTGCTTGTGTTGCTGTGTCTCTTGCCCCGCTTGTTCTCTCGGGACCTGGTGCTGCTGCAGTAGGTCATGGACTATTTTGCCTTGCTGATCCTTCGGGAGGCGAATTTATAAACGCCGTTCCCATGGCTCCAACTCCTGCCATGGCCATATTGTACAGTGCTTCTCTTGGATCTCCGGGAGGTGGCTTGGATGCGAGGATGAAGGCTTGCGTCGCCATGTACCCAGCTTCTGGTGTCTTAGGGATAATGTTCCCCCTCATGTCTATCGACATAAAGGACATGTCGAGGTTTTGAACCAGATTTTTCCTCTCAGCTTCAGGTATGTTGTGTAGTCGAGATCTTGCCCTGTTGCGAGCTTCCCTGTGACTGCTTCCCGAAGTACCTGATTGTCGAGTCAGCTCCGCTCTACGCCTGCTTGATGCTGATGCCGCTTCTTGCCTCCTATCCAACTCGATTTTTTGTTTCTCGAGTTGTCGCCTAGCGCATGCGAGTCTATATTGATATGCTTGTAGCTCCTCCGTTGTCGCGGTCACGGTCATTGGTTCTGTGCCATCGATGGCTCTCGCAGCTCTATCCCATACTGCCTGCGGAAATTGCACCATCTCTCGCGTTCCAGGCCCAGCATATTTGCTTCCTAGACCTCGCGTAAGATCAGCGGGGTCGACGTATGGATTTCTCAGCTCGTCGAAGTGTTCAGACGTCTCCTCCTGAGGTCGGCTTGTTTCCCCGATCGCATAGATCTGATGGTACTTTATTTTATCGAGATTGGTGACACCGTCATATAGACCGGTGAAGACCTCTCCAATAGCGGTGGATTTGTCGATGAAGCTGAAACTGTCGACACTGTCGGAATCGCCGCTTATATTGGAGGTCCGCAGACGACTCGAAGGACATGTCGCTGAAGATCTTGACGAGTTTTTCACTTGCCAAAGTGTTGATGAAGCGTGGCAGCGAAATCTCCTCGTCGCCTGACTCGATTGACGATGTTGAGCTCGAAAAATCGGGATCGACTGCCGATAATCCCGACGAGATCGGAATTTTGAGACGATACGATCCTTCCTTCTCGACGCGGAAGTGGAATTTTCCGAACGTCATCTCCATGGGCTCCTCCATATACACATATGCATCCAAACGGGAGGGCGGGTGAGGAACAAAATCGACTAGACCAGTTTCGATCTGTTTACCTCTGTCCATCGCGTTGCTTGCGGTTGACAAAGTCGACGATCTTGAACGTGCCATCGAGATCAGCTCCTTGACACCTCTAATTCCCACAGACGGCGCCAATTGACAAGGGATTAACTTATCAATGCCTACAGATTGTAGACTAGGGTTTTAGTCGGAAGTAGAAGGCAAGTAGATCTCGAAGGTTTCAGCCGAAAAGTACTCGACAATTATGAAAACTAGGGTTGCGTGAAACAATGAATCGATGCTCTCTTTGTCCCTCGACTCCCCCTTATATAAGAGGCGGAGCCGAGGGATTTGTAATACACAAGTTACAGAGTCCGGGAGGGTTTCTAACCCGTCCCGTAAAATTATAAGTCTATATTTCCTAATACAACTCTAGCTTTCCTTAGTATCAACTTGGGCTCCCAAACTTCATATTCATCGAGTCGTGGGCCTTTAGTAAACCCCGGGTACCATCTTTGGCATGCCCATTGGGGATGCCTATGTCACCCGTTTAGAAATACCGTCTTTACATCCATTTGATGCAACTCTAAATCAAAATGTGCAACTGGTGCCATTATGATTCTGAAGGAATCCTTACATGAGACTGGAGAAAATGTCTCATTGTAATCTATCCCTTCTCTTTGTGTAAATCCTTTGCCATAAGTCGTGCTTTATAATTTTCGACATTCCCATTGGAGTCATATTTATATTTTGTAGACCCATTTGCAGCCCACTTTTTGGCTCCTTTAGGATGTCAACACCCGGATTTTTAAGTCCAGATGCCTATTATATCATACATCGCAATCCCAGGAAGATTGTTTTTGCGAGACATAATAGTAAGTAGTTCAGAGTCATTATTTATTACAACACATACTTGTCTTACAACAACGGATCACATGATCCAATATTACACAAATAGATTGTTCAACAACAAAAATAGTAGTGGAAGCGAGGTAGTAGTGGACTATCTATTCCACAGGCAACGCTTGACGTTAGAAGACGATCCTAGTTATCGTAGACGTCATGTTGTCCGTCATCCTGATACGGTGGCTCCTCTTCAAAGTCTGGCATTTGAATAGCCAGGGCAAAGCCATGAGTACTTTAAAGTACTCGCAAACTAATACTAGGTTAAATACTTATTGAGTGTAGTAAGGGGGTGCTAAGCTCTAGGTTTATTTGCATAAAGCCAAGTTTTAGTTCATCAAACCTTTAGTAAAGACTTATCATTTGCTAGACTAGCTCAATTGGGAACATTAGTGTCATTCCCACAAATTCTTTGTGATTCAAGTTCAAAATCACCACTCAAATCATCATTCCTTTTTAAGACCAAAAATCCTGATAACGGAACAGTATGGCCTTCCCAATTGTCCGTAATCGTGGACACGGCTATTCGAATAGGTTTAACACTCTGCAGAGGTTGTACTCTTGTGCCACAACTTTTGATTACATCCGTCGAGGATAACCCCGAATCATCGTAACTCAGTACGCGGATCATCAACCATAACCTTTCACTTATATATACTAGTATAGGCACCTCTCCCCATGACCTTGGCCTCCCGGTGAAAACCAACTGTTAACCCGGGAACTGCACAGGGCTTGGGTCGTACATTCACCTCATATTCACATCATTTCACACATACGGAGGCAGCCTCGGCGTAACCCCTATGATGCTTGTTTAGAGGGAACCCATACTAAAATACACAAGCTTCTAGTTAAGCCCTACCCATAATCAGGTATTGTGGGGGTACTTGTATAATTGGAAGGGTATCGCATTCAAACCCAATCATCAGTTTTCATTTAGATTCACCAAGTCAACCATGTCACCTTCAAATTCTCATTCTTTCAAAGTCATTTCACTTCACCAAGTTCCCATCTAGAGTAGTCAAATTTTATTTGATTTGCACTAGCCACTATTTCATGAGGGGTGCTAACTAGCTTGTAATTGCTCTAAGTTAACCTTCAATCTTGTTCTATTCTAGACCAGGTAAATCATAAATCAAAAGTACTTTGAAAATAAATAAGCAAAAATAATTGTAAGGTAAAACATGGGATAGGTAATACATGGAATTAAAGTGTGATGGTGCTTTGCTCTTGTAGAGCTTGGCATCATGGTGGTTAGCAAGGGTTAGCTTGCCTTGGTGGGGATAGGAGTCAAAGTTTTCCTCCTCCTCCTGAGAGTAGCCTTCCTCCTCTTGGTATTCCTCGTTACTAGCGTCTATATACGAATACGAGGTATAAATACCAAACCAATCTTGCATACTAGACTTACACACACCAAAGAGTTCACTCAAGTAATCTTAACATCACATTATTCATGGCATGGTGAATTACTTGGTTCATTCTTATTTAAGAGAAAAATAATTTCCTCTCATTATAAGTATTGATTTGGATTGCTATTTAATCTTTTGGAGAGAAAATAATTTCCTCTCATTCTATCTTTTTAAGATTTAATCTCCACCAATAATAATAAGGTATGAAATATAAGTTGACCAAGGTCACATTTCATATCTATTATGAGGGAGTAAATTTTAAATAAGGTGCTACACCTTATGCCATTTAAAACTAACATATAAATGATTTAAAATCTTTAAGTAATCACAATCAGAGGTTTATTAACCCAAGGTCATTACCTCTTCTTATATTACTTAAGATCAAGATTTAAATGAGAGGGTGACTCTCATACTAATTAAAGAATTTGAATTCCAAGTTTTAATTACACAAGAAATGGCTCCATAGCCACTATTTTGATCTAGTCCATGATCATGCAAACAACCTGGCTAGATTATCGCATAATCAATTAGAGTACATCATTTGTGATCTATGAGAGTTGGAATCAATTCAAAATCCATTTTGGTTGAATTTTAAATAAAGTTTGAATCTGCCAAAGTCCCTGTCTTGTTATTTTTCGCAAATTAAAACTACTACGAATTTGGAGGTGGGACCAGTGGCATTGGCTAGATAATTTCCTTAGCTTTCCAACGGTATAAAGTTTGCTAGATTTGGAGGGGCAGATTTTAAACTATTCAAATTTGAATTTGGCACCAGTAAGCATTTGTAATTAAACGAATTAAACGAATTTTGAAATAACTGGGCCACGCGGGAAAAGCCTATGGGCCCTAAATTCAAACGAAGCGTTACGGCCCAGCAACACAGCCTGTGTGAGTGGGCCGCCTGACGAGATGGCTCCACCTGTCAGCGATTATTAAACGCCGAAGCGGTATGGGCGAGCGAGGGACGTTGGATTAGAGGATAGATCGACCTCCCGCAGCCATCGTCTTCCCCGACGAGAAGGCGAGGTTCTGGCGGCGGACGTAGGGGGTCGACGGCCTTACCGGCGTTCCCGCGGGGTTCTGCTGGTGGTGAGGCAATGTTGTCGACGATGAGGGAGCGTCTGGTAGCAGTGGCGAGGCTCGGGGAGGCGTGGATCAACGGCGATGATCTGCGGGCTCCGGCGGACTTCAGCTTCCAATTGCTGCTGCTCCGGCGATGTGGAGTGAAATTGAGGGGTGGAGAAGGGCCAGTGGTGAGAGGGGAGCAGATGGTGTGAAGAGTTGGAGCGCTGAGCTCCTCTATTTATAGCGGAGGGAGGTAGCCGACGGGTGCTGTGGAGGAGCGTCCATGGCGCGGCGTCTACGGTGAGCGAAGGGGCAAGTGAAGGACGGCATCGTGTAGGCGTCGTCCTGGCGATGCTCTAGGTGCAGCGGGCGCAGCGAGAGGACGACGGGATCGCTCAGGAGATCGATTCGAGTGCGGCAGTACTGCGACAAGATTCCGACGAGGACGACGGCGACGGTGCAGGGGCAGGCTATCGGCGTTGTCTAGCGTGTAGAGGGTGGCGAGTGGATGCTCGACGCAGGCGTAGGCTTTGCAGGGGAGGACAACGGTGCTCGAGCGCTTGGCGTCCTGGCGCGTTCCAGAGCGTGATCACCATGCCGACTGGCATGTACTGACACGTTTTGGATGCGCGCGTTCTGGCCAATGCCGTGCGTTGGCGATCGAGTGCAGTGTACTGGCGTGATCCTTGTGCTTCAGGGATGCTCTGAGACATGGTGGTGGAGAGAGGGGAGGGCCAGAGATGGAGTGACCAAAGGTGGCCGGCATGGCTACGGCATGCCATAGTTTAGGTTTGTTTCTGCACTTTAATCGTCCAAGCAAGTACTAGGCTCGATGCAGGAGGTGCAGGGGAAGTTGATCATCACATTCTAAAAGTGGTTTAGGCTCAAACCCACTGGATATTGAGATGTAACACCAAATCAGAATACTGCCTGCCAGGTGTTCGACACAATGGCCGCATGAACTTTGAATTTGAATTTTGAAATTCTTTTTGGTAGGTCTTAAACATATTAATTATAGGTTAGAATGGTGGTGGTGGGGTTCAATTTGGAGAAGATTTGAAGAATTTCAAATTTGAGATGATCTTGTTTTCCTTCTCGGGTCCCATCTTGTCACTTAATTTCTGGTCAACCTAGTCAACTCCAGGGATGGTGGTCAACACCAAAGTTGTTCTTCTTCACTTGGTCTTGGATGAGGTGGTCATAGTTGACCAGGTTTGGTTTAGGAATCAAGAGTTAAATGGGTGCAAAGTGGGGAAGAAAATAAAAAGGTGACATATGACCATTATCATATGTGTGTTAAATTTGAAATTTCCTTTGCTTTGATTTTGGTTTCTTTGCTGCATTTTGGTTTGTTTTAGTTATATAAGAGTTTTAGAAACCATAGGTCAAGCAAGGGTGGCCTATAAGGAAGATTTGCAAATTTGCTCATATGTGTATGAGAGGGAAATTGGAATTATTTTCCAATTCTTTTAATTTTCTCATTTTAGGGTTTTGTGATCTCGATTTAGGGTTTAGTAGCAACTGATCAACATATCAACACTCATCATGGCAATTGCACAAAAGAAAAACACACTTATGCATGAAACTATATGTGACACTACATGCATAGAAAAAGTTTTTTGTTTGTTGCAAATTTTGAGTAATTGACTTTCTTTTCTTTATTTATTATTGTTGAAACTTGGGATGTTACAAACCCTTCCCCCTTACAAAAGATCTCGTCCCGAGATCTTAAAGAAAACTAGGTACTAAAGAGATCTGGGTACTCTGTCTTCATGAAATCTTGTCTCTCCCAAGTGGCTTCTTCTTCGGTGTGGTTACTCCATTGGATCTTCAGAAACTTGATACTCCTGGTACGGGTGGTTCTGAAAGCTTCTTCCAGTATGCGAATAGGCACTTCGCGATAGGTCAAATCTGAGTTGATATCTACAGCTCGGTGATCGATGTTTTTGAAGACTTCCGTTGATTCCGGTACTTCCAAGCACTTCCGGAGTAACGAGATGTGAAACACATTGTGTACCGCTGCCATTTCTTCCGGTAACTCCAGTTGATAAGATACTTCTCCTCGGCGACTCAGGACTTTGAAGGGTCCGACATATCGGGGTGCAAGCTTTCCTCTAAGCTGGAATCTCTGCATTCCTTTCAGGGGGGACACTTTGAGATAGACGAAATCTCCGATCTCGAAGGTCATCTCTCGGCGTCTCTTGTCGGCGTAACTCTTCTGTCTTGATTGGGCTGTCTTGAGGTACTCGCGAATCTTGTGAACCTTCTCTTCAGCTTCTCGGAGAATATCTGGTCCAAAAACTTGACTCTCCCCTACTTCCGACCAATTCAGGGGGTATGGCACTTCCTTCCGTACAGGGCTTCAAAGGGGGCCATTTGCAAACTGGCTTGATAGCTGTTGTTATACGAGAATTCTGCGTAAGGCGAGCAGTCTTCCCACTTGGATCCATACTCTAGCACACAAGCCCTCAACATATCTTCCAGTATCTGGTTGACTCTTTCAGTCTGTCCATCTGTCTGCGGGTGATAGGTTGTGCTGAAATTCAGCCGAGTTCCAAGTCCTTCGTGTACCTTCTGCCAGAATCTGGAGGTGAATTGGGATCCTCTATCGGATACTATCGACTTCGGGGTTCCGTGCAGGCTGACTATCCGTGAGATATACAACTCTGCTAGTCTTGGTCCTTTATAGGTGGTTTTGACGGGGATGAAGTAGGCGACTTTGGTCAACCTGTCGACCACTACCCAAATAGAGTCATTTCCTTTACTAGATTTGGGCAGTCCGGTGATGAAGTCCATTCCGACAGAATCCAACTTCCATTCGGGAATCTGTAGGGGTTGCAACAGTCCTGCGGGGCGTTGATGTTCTGCCTTGACTCGCTGATAGATATCACATCTGGCGATGTAGCTTCCAATTTCTCTCTTCATTCCATGCCACCAAAATTGTTCTTTCAAGTCTTGGTACATCTTGGTTCCTCCGGGATGAATGGAGTAAAGGGTGTCATGGGCTTCTTTCAGAATAACTTGCTTCAACTCTGAATCTGATGGCACGCAAAGGCGTCCGTTGTACCATAGCACTCCTTCTTCATCTACGGTGAATCCCGGTGCTTTTCCCGCAGCTATTTGGCTCTTGATCCCATCAATACTAGCATTTCCCTTCTGGGCTTCCTTGATCTGACTAATCAGGGTAGGTTGGAGTTCAATGCTGGCTAGAAATCCTTCACTAACAAGTTCAAGTCTAAACTATTCAAACTCTTGGTACAGGCTGGGTTGCTCGCTTGCGATCATGGAGTTCAACTGACACGGCAGTCTACTCAAAGCATCCGCTACCACATTGGCCTTGCCAGGGTGGTAGTGAATCTCCATATCGTAATCCTTGATTAGCTCTATCCATCTGCGCTACCTCATATTCAGCTCCTTCTGGGTGAAGATATACTTTAAGCTCTTGTGATCCGAATAGATCTCGCATCGATTACCCATGAGGTAATGACGCCATACTTTCAAGGCTAAAACCACGGCTGCTAGCTCTAAATCATGGGTTGGATAGTTCTGTTCATGTTGCTTCAGCTGCCTTGACAGGTATGATATCACCTTGCCTTCTTGCATCAACACACATCCAAGACCAATCTTGGATGCATCACAATAGACGTCGAAGGGCTTGGTGATGTCCGGCATGATCAGTATTGGGGCTGTGGTCAATCTAAGCTTGAGTTGTTGGAAACTCTCTTCACACTTCTCCGTCCATTCAAACTTCTTATCTTTCTTCAACAATTGAGTCATTGGTATTGCTATGCTCGAGAACCCTTCAACGAATCGGCAGTAATATCCCGCCAATCCGAGAAATGCACGGACTTCAGTCTGAGTGGTTGGTGCCTTCCATTCTTCAACGGTCTTGATCTTCGAGGGGTCAACAGCAATTCCTCCTGCAGACAAGATATGTCCCAGGAATCCTACTTCCCTCAACCAGAACTCACACTTGCTGAACTTGGCGTACAACTGATGCTCCCGAAGGGTATCTAAGACAACTTCCAAGTGATGCTCATGTTCTTCTTCGGACTTGGAGTAGATAAGGATGTCGTCGATGAAGACAACGACAAACTTATCCAGGAAGTTCATAAAGATCTTATTCATGAGATTCATGAAATAAACGGGGGCGTTGGTTAATCCAAATGACATGACATTGTACTCATACAATCCATATCTGGTGGTGAAGGCAGTTTTGGGGATGTCGGTGGCACGAATCTTCAGTTGGTGGTAACCCGTCCTCAAATCAATTTTCGAGAACACTTTGGCACCGGTCAGTTGGTCAAACAGATCTTCTATCTTCGGCAAAGGATAATTGTTCTTCATGGTGACATCGTTAAGCTTACGGTAGTCCGTACATAAACGATTTGCACCATCCTTCTTGTCCACAAACAAAACTGGTGATCTCCAAGGCGACGCACTTGATCGAATCAGACCTTTGAATAGCATATCATCCAGTTGCTTCTTCAGTTCCACTAATTCTGCCGGGTTCATACTATAGGCTCTCTAGGCTATAGGTCCGGTTCCAGTGATTAACTCAAAGATAAACTCGATATCCCGATCTGGGGGCATACCGGGTAGATCATCAGGAAACACATCAGGATATCGACAAACGACCCTGATCTGATCCAAAGTGGGTTTGGCTAAACTCTGGTTGCAGGTAAACTTTCTGGGTAGCCTTTCAGATATATGCTCTACTAATATTCCGGTGCTACTAGTCATGGTGATGGCCTTCTTGGCACAATCAATCAGCCCATGATGTCACTACAAGAAATCTGCTAACTTGCGACCGTCCATATTAGTCACTAGATGGTCATTGTCCGTTATTTATGACCATGCTACGACCAAAAACTGTTGGTCGGTAGTTGAGCGTCACTATCGGATTACAACGACCTTTATTTTGGAATGGTCGTAGATAATTACGACCAAGCTTAATGGTCATAGATTCTATGACCAAAAATTTGGTCGCGGGCGATCTAACCTATCCATGTCAGATCCTACGTGGCAAATTTGCGACCAAATGAAATGGTCTTAATTTAGAATCAGCCCAGTCCAGTTTGGCGTTGTAGATGGGCCAAGCCCAAGATTCAGCCCATTTATCTATTATTTTGGTCAATTCTTGTCATAAGTAGACGGGCCAAACAACCTTTTCATAGTCCATTTCGTTCAGCCTTTTTTTGTTCTACGCGTACAGTGTTCCAGTCCAAATATTGTTTGGGCTAAAGCCGTTTTAGAGCTGAAATACTATTTGGTCCATTAAACAGAAATTTACGAATCTGAACTGGAAAAATATTATTTGGCCGTAGCCCTTTTATGGTTCAGCGAAATATACACTTCATCTGTTACAAGTACGCACATCCACAGTTAGCCGCACAGTAACATAAAGTCATCGCCTAACTACAGTAAAGAACTGATACACATGCCATGCTCGATTTTCTCCCAGGCACCGAGCTCAGGCCTCAATCCAAACTAGCTTTAAAACTGTGGTGCACATCCTTCTGATCTTCTCTCAAAGGAGCAGGAGGCTCCACGATCTACATAAACTGCAAGGGAAATACAGCTGGAAGTTAACTGCCTACCAAAGTGCCACAAATTGAAATTTATCTACCAGGGAACTAAACTACTTCAGGATCTTGACACTAGAAAAACTACAGTACCTGAGGTACAAGTAGAAATGATATAGCGACTCACACAATAATCAGTATATGATCTAACGACCACCACATCTTTGATGGAAGAAGCTGCTAAAATCATAGACGCATTTTCGTTATAGATACAAATGTATCTAGACGCATTTTCGTTATAGATACATCCATATTTAAATAAAGTTGCGACGCTTATTTTGGAACAGGCACATTGAAGACATGTACTGTGCAAACAGATTATATACACGGCAGCAGTTCAGTTAACATTCCATTAATTGCATATGAAACAATGAGACCCACCTCATACACTCAAACAGATCCTAATGCAAAGATATTCAGACCATAGAAGATCTACCAAGCAATAAAGAAAAAGACTGAAGACTTATCTGATACAGAGAATGCAGCAACGATGTGGTTGCAAAGATGTTGAACTCGAGCATCGGAAATGCATCAATTTAGCTGGTGTTGATGCTTCCCAGCACACAGGTAAGCATTAAGGGTCCTTTAGGTCTGCAAAAGGCATTTACAAATCACTCAACCATTGTTTGTTTGGTAATGCATCTTGTAATGTGGGAAAAAGGATTTGAGATACCACACACGTTATTTGCAGTGACCGATGGCAGGTAGAGTCGCGGACCATATGAACAGCAGGAGCGCCTTCCTTATAGGATCTGCACAGGTGAATTTAAATCAGAATATGGATTTAACTAGGAAACAGAATATGGAGCAGCACAATAGAACATGCATCAGACCAAGCTGCTCTATAACTGTTATAATTAGCGGACAAGGAAAACTACAAGAGCATCGGGTATTTAAACAAGCGTCATGTACAAATACATGAACCAATGCATTAAAAAGCAATTTTCTTCTTAGGAATAAACTTCAATCAATACTTGACCCATATTAAGAGGAATAATTATTGGCACTCATTTCTAAAGTACTGTAGAGTGCTTATAGAAAAAAACAGAATGATAATATACATGTTAGTTTTAACACCTACAAGACTTGATACATTTACATGGAAACTATTTTTTATTTCAATTCCATGAGACAAATTAGTCAAATAATATGTAGCACTCAAAAGGAACAGAATTATGTATGGTATAGTGCTAGTACAAAACAACGATTCTCAATAAATATTTTAGATGAGGGCTTACATTAACAGAACAGGAATTGCTGGTGGAGGCAGAACCATGTACATCCGTACATGCAAAGAATTTTAGCAAATTGTTAGCAAAGAATCAAAGTAATAATTGGTCATGTCATCCATGGGACACAAAAAAATACCATAAAATGCTAACAATCACCCAATAGAATACGATAAAAACTTCTGAAGAGGAACAGAACAGAAAAATAGCTGGCAGTAGAAACAGTTACATGTTGACATTGTTCTGCAAGCAGATAAAACCCTGGATGTGTGCTACAAAGCTACTCTGAAACTAAATTGTCAAGTATAAAGTGGGTTGTGGCACATGAGTACAACGCCTTCTCTGCCTTTGTCTGTTTGATGGTCAATTTCAAATAAAAAGATTCAGTTTAGCAACTATTTGCACAACATGGATGGCGCGCAGTTCAGATTTGCAAGCAAGCTAGGCACGTATGCAACGATCAACCAGCCCTATGCTAACAATAGCACAAATCAAGTATTCATCCTGGTTCAGTTGTGCCCGTGGTCTTATTCAGCCCAGACTCGACTATGTATGCATTGGTACTAAACTTTAGGGAACAATAAACCCCTACAGAATGTGCAACTGAGGTTAATCAGAGAAGCAAAAATTCTACAACATTTATAAATTTCAAGAACATAGCAGTTTCGGAAATTAACAGTATCAGCATTCAGTTTCAAAACAAGCCATTGTAATTATTGTCAGAGATCTAGCATGAAGATTTAAATCATTAACTTCTTAAATTCTTGTGTACTAGATTGCATGAGCAAGGCTCTAATCCTAGTTCCATTGGCATGACTAGGTAATGCATTCGGAAGACCACCAATGCTTACATTCAGTACAATCATACATATCCATCAATCCAAGAGGCAAAACATGTGAATCCACTATAAGAGAAGGAGAAAGGGATACCTATTTTGATCTGGATGGACTTCTGAGCATGGTCCTCTTCAGGAAGAGGTTGGCCCAACCCAGTTCAGACGCTCTTGTAGCTTGTCCTGGTTGGTGAGCAGGACCGCCACATCGTCTTCACCGCTGGTGTTGCCGGCCTCCAAAACAGCAGCGGCAGCCAACATGACCGTTTTTCTTGGGACGGAGAAGCTCCTGCATTAACATCGATCTCGAGTGTTAGCCTTCAGATCTGGCACCGGGTAGATAGGACACATGGCCAAGCCAGGACCGCATCTGCAAGTGCATCTATAATGGATCTTGTTCAGGGCGTTGGATTGTATATATAGAACATACCTCTCTGGCGGATCTGAGCGGCGCTAACAATTTTCTTCACGGTGGAGGGAGATGAGGCACGCGACGAGCAGGTCGACAAAGGCACCGACGATGAAGTCGTGGATCCTGTTGTCGTTGGAGGCGTCCACATCAGGGGGGAGAACCGGCCGCGACGAATCCTCCCAGGCTTGAAACGGCGCCGAGCTCTCCCTCGGGAGAAGGGTGGTGCACAGAGAGAAGACAAAGTGGGGAGGGAGATAGTACTGTGGGAAGGGAAATAGAGAGAGAGAGGAGGCGTGGCGGTGGCCAGATCTGGCGGACCATGTACTGGTTCACCACAGGACGCGCGCGCCGCCGCTGGTCACGATGGGAGACACGAGGTGCGAAGGGACGGTGGTGGAGAAGAGGGAGAGACGACGCGGTCGCCGTACCTCTCCTTGCGAGGGGCGACGGCGTATGTGGACGGGGAGAAAAAGGTAGGGTTTCGTTTCCCGCGGGTGCATTGGTGGGAACTTAAACCAAAAAAATTGTTAGACCGCGGGTGGGGTGTCTCCGTATGTGCGGGAAATAAGCGAAATTTTTTGTTTCGTGGGGCGTGGAAAGGGAGTAGGTGGCGCGTGTCCAATTTCCGTTCTCGTGGGATTGTCAGAATACTGGTTCTAATCTCCGCGCCATATATTTTGCCGATTCCTGCATACATATATGCAGAGAGTAGTTCAATTGTTAGTTCTGCCCTGGGGACATGTATTTATGTGTCCACTAGGCTAGTTGGTCCCTTATGTTAGTGCGTGGGTCTAGCTTTCCAGATCGTGATTGTTTTGACACATATATAAGACACGTAGGCAAAATTGGTGAGGTGGTCAACTAGTTATTTTAAGTTATCATGAGTTAGTTGGCCTGACCATTTAAATTGGTCTTAAATTGGTCTTAATCTATTGAAGATAGGGTCGTAGACAGTATCATATTCTTCATGACCATTTTGTGTAAATAAATTATGACTTTTCTAGCTAAAATGGTCGTAGAAAATTAGGGTTTGGACCTCCCCAAGCAACTTACAACCAATTGTTGTGAAATGGTCATAGAGTTATGACGAATTTATATGTGGTCATTGTAAGAAGGTCATTAGTTAACATATTTCTTGTAGTGTGTTTCGACATCCAGTCCATACCCAGGACTACTTCCAATCCTTGTGTTCCCAGAACAATCAGATTTGCATAAAATTATATTTCTTGGATTATGATAGGCACATCTTTGAAAAAATTTCTAGCTTTAGTTGTTGAACCAGGTATTTGAACTATCATGAAATGCTTCAAACTGATGGGTTGAATCTTACTAGTGCATGCAAAATCCTCAGTAACAAACGAATGCGATGCTCCAGAATCAAACAGCACTCTTGCAGGTATGGAGTTAACAGAGAACATACCCAGCACAATGTCTGGGGCTTCCTGAGCTTCTTCCGCACTCATGTGAAAGAGGCGGCCGCTGCGGTTGTTCGGGTTGTTGGGGGTGAACTTCTTGCCGTTGGCGACACGGCGTTGTTGCTGAGTAGGGCCGGAGGTGTTGGCGGCAGTCTTGGCGAGTCTCTTGGGGCACTCGTTGGAGTAGTGCCCCACCACTCCGCACTCGTAACAAGTGATGGTGGACTTGTCCTTGGGGGTGATGGGAACAGCGTTGCTCCCAGTTCTCGGAGCAGTGTTGGAGGTGTTGTTGCTGTGGTTGGGGGCTCGGGGTGGAGCGCGGTTGAAGTTGTTGTGGTTGTTGTTGTAGTTGCTATTGTTGGGGTGGCCTCCTGGCCTGGGGTTTCCTCCACTCCGGTTATGATAACCCAGACGTGGGTGCTGCATAGGTGGCTTGTTGTTTCTGGGGGCGAATCCTCCGCTTGAGCTGGGGCGATACCTGGGGGTATTGCTGGGCCCACTCTAGTGCATCATTCTGCGCTTGCGGTTCTCATTGGCTTGGTTCAGTTTCCCCTCCATCTGGATGGCGGAGTCGACAAGGGCTTCTAGGTCAGCAAAAGGGATGTTGACCAGCACAGTATGCATCTCATCGTGCAGACCATTTAGGAACCTTTCCTTCCTCTTCTCAGTGGTGTCCGTCTCGTCCGGGGCGTACCTTGATAGAGTGAGGAATCTGTCTCGGTATTCTACCACGGCCAGTCGGCCTTGCTTCAGTTCCCTGAACTCATCCCTCATCTTCTTGATCAAACCCGGTGGCACATGATACTTGCTGAACTAGAGCTTGAAATCTGCCCAAGTCATCATTTGCCCCGCATTTAATGCGTGGGCACTAGTCCACCAAGCACGTGCAGGTCCTGCCAGATAGTGGGTGGCAAAGAGCACCTTCTCGTTGTCCTCCACTCCGGCAACCTCAAGATTGTTCTCCACTGTTTGGAGCCAATCGTCAGCGTCAAGGGGCTCCTCCGTCTTGCTAAACACCGGTGGGTTGGTGTTCTGGAAGTTCTTTAACTTTGACCCCGGATGGTCGTGGTTTCCATGGCCTTGGTTGCCCTGAGCTATCTGCTGAAGTGCAGCGATGTTGGCTTGCCTCTCGGCTCTTTCCACCTCTCTATCAGCCATCATCATTTGCAACATTTGCATCATCGCATCCTGATTGCGAGTCGGGGGTGCCATCTGAACAGGGATATACATCATAAGACGAGAGGGAAATTTCTATGGCTCATTTTGGGTAAAATTCACAAAGTTTAAAACTTGAATTCTTGATAGATTAAACTTAAACACACAACATAATTGTTCAGGTAGCAAATATTACAAACCGGAGGGTTTGAAGAACCTTTTCAACAAATTACGATACATGGGGCGGATACAAAGGACCGATACATAATACCAGACGCAAGTGCTCAGACGGGACTACTCTCCATCGACGTTGATGGGGACGGTGGCATCATCCTCAACGGGGTAGAAGTCCAGATCGTCATCCTCCTCGTAGTTGTTGTCGTTGCTCACGAAGGAGTAGCCATCCCCCTGGATGTCCTCTCCCTCACCTGCTCCCTCGAGCTCCCTAAGCAGCTCCGCCTGGGTCTCGATGGTCTCCTTCAGCGCGGAGATCTTGGCCTTGAGGCGGTGGATGGTGTAGTCCTTCTTCGCGTTTTCACGGCGAAGAGTCCGGCGTTCCTTGGCGATGACCTTGATGGTCTCGGCGTGCTGGAGCAGCTGGAGGTGGGTGAAGTTGACGCGAGCGCGGGAGTCATCCAGCTGGAGGTGAACCTCGTTCAACATGAAGTCGAGGTGGTCCACGTGGTGCCTCAGCTGGGGGTGAGACGGCAGGTTCATGGGCACTCCAAGGGAGTTGTGCCTTGCGTAGGACGCAAAGCGTTCCCCCTCGAGGTCCAGCGCATTTTGCCCGCACAGACGTGCGAGCGCTTCCTGCATCCCACGAGCGAGTCCGTCGACCCAGTTGTTCTCCCTGAAGGAGAACTGGATCCTGTTGGTCAGGAGGGAGGTGGACTTCCCGCGGAGGTCGGCCATGATGACCCATTGGAGCTCCCCTCTAGGTTGGTCATTGACCTGTCCCCCGAAGAATTCCAGGGGTGCGCGTCCAAGAAACTCCGTCAAGGCGAAGAGGTCGTGTTCGAAGACCAGACTTCCACCATTCCCAAGCTGATAGAACTCTGTCTGGGTGAACATCTCCATCTGTAGAGGGGTTAGAGGAGTAAGTTAGAGAGGTGCAAGTGTTCAAATTTTAATTATCTTAAAAGGAAGAGCATGAATTATTTTGCAACAGATCTTCAAAGGTAAGATTGTGAATAACTTTTCGTAACTATGTCCTTCATTGTATTTGAAACTAAATTTGTCAAACGTCCATTCTAACTAGGGTCTCCTAAGGTCAAACAATGGCTCTGATACCAACTTGTCAACACCCGGATTTTTAAGTCCAGATGCCTATTATATCATACATCGCAATCCCAGGAAGATTGTTTTTGCGAGACATAATAGTAAGTAGTTCAGAGTCATTATTTATTACAACACATACTTGTCTTACAACAACGGATCACATGATCCAATATTACACAAATAGATTGTTCAACAACACAAATAGTAGCGGAAGCGAGGTAGTAGTGGACTATCTATTCCACTGGCAACGCTTGATGTTAGAAGACGATCCTAGTTATCGTAGACGTCCTGTTGTCCGTCATCCTGATACGGTGGCTCCTCTTCAAAGTCTGGCATTTGAATAGCCAGGGCAAAGCCATGAGTACTTTAAAGTACTCGCAAACTAATACTAGGTTAAATACTTACTGAGTGTAGTAAGGGGGTGCTAAGCTCTAGGTTTATTTGCATAAAGCCAAGTTTTAGTTCATCAAACCTTTAGTAAAGACTTATCATTTGCTAGACTAGCTCAAATGGGAACATTAGTGTCATTCCCACAAATCCTTTGTGATTCAAGTTCAAAATCACCACTCAAATCATCATTCCTTTTTAAGACCAAAAATCCTGATAACGGAACAGTATGGCCTTCCCAATTGTTCGTAACCGTGGACACGGCTATTCGAATAGGTTTAACACTCTGCAGAGGTTGTACTCTTGTGCCACAACTTTTGATTACATCCGTCGAGGATAACCCCGAATCATCGTAACTCAGTACGCGGATCATCAACCATAACCTTTCACTTATATATACTAGTATAGGCACCTCTCCCCATGAGCTTGGCCTCCCGGTGAAAACCAACTGTTAACCCGGGAACTGCACAGGGCTTGGGTCGTACATTCACCTCATATTCACATCATTTCACACATATGGAGGCAGCCTCGGTGTAACCCCTATGATGCTTGTTTAGAGGGAACCCATACTAAAATACGCAAGCTTCTAGTTAAGCCCTACCCATAATCAGGTATTGTGGGGGTACTTGTATAATTGGAAGGGTATCGCATTCAAATCCAATCATCAGTTTTCATTTAGATTCACCAAGTCAACCATGTCACCTTCAAATTCTCATTCTTTCAAAGTCATTTCACTTCACCAAGTTCACATCTAGAGTAGTCAAATTTTATTTGATTTGCACTAGCCACTATTTCATGAGGGGTGCTAACTAGCTTGTAATTGCTCTAAGTTAACCTTCAATCTTGTTCTATTCTAGACCAGGTAAATCATAAATCAAAAGTACTTTGAAAATAAATAAGCAAAAATAATTATAAGGTAAAACATGGGATAGGTAATACATGAAATTAAAGTGTGATGGTGCTTTGCTCTTGTAGAGCTTGGCATCATGGTGGTTAGCAAGGGTTAGCTTGCCTTGGTGGGGATAGGAGTCAAAGTTTTCCTCCTCCTCCTGAGAGTAGCCTTCCTCCTCTTGGTATTCCTCGTTACTAGCGTCTATATACGAATACGAGGTATAAATACCAAACCAATCTTGCATACTAGACTTACACACACCAAAGAGTTCACTCAAGTAATCTTAACATCACATTATTCATGGCATGGTGAATTACTTGGTTCATTCTTATTTAAGAGAAAAATAATTTCCTCTCATTATAAGTATTGGTTTGGATTGCTATTTAATCTTTTGGAGAGAAAATAATTTCCTCTCATTCTATCTTTTTAAGATTTAATCTCCACCAATAATAATAAGGTATGAAATATAAGTTGACCAAGGTCACATTTCATATCTATTATGAGGGAGTATAATTTAAATAAGGTGCTACACCTTATGCCAATTAAAACTAACATATAAATAATTTAAAATCTTTAAGTAATCACAATCAGAGGTTTATTAACCCAAGGTCATTACCTCTTCTTATATTACTTAAGATCAAGATTTAAATGAGAGGGTGACTCTCATACTAATTAAAGAATTTGAATTCCAAGTTTTAATTACACAAGAAATGGCTCCATAGCCACTATTTTGATCTAGTCCATGATCATGCAAAAAACCTGGCTAGATTATTGCATAATCAATTATAGTACATCATTTGTGATCTATGAGAGTTGGAATCAATTCAAAATCCATTTTGGTTGAATTTTAAATAAAGTTTGAATCTGCCAAAGTCCATGTCTTGTTATTTTTCGCAAATTAAAACTACTACGAATTTGGAGGTGGACCAGTGGCATTGGCTAGATAATTTCCTTAGCTTTCCAACGGTATAAAGTTTGCTAGATTTGGTGTGGTAGATTTTAAACTATTCAAATTTGAATTTGGCACCAGTAAGCATTTGTAATTAAACGAATTTTGAAATAACTGGGCCGCGCGGGAAAAGCCTACGGGCCCAAAATTCAAACGAAGCGTTACGGCCCAGCAACACAGCCTGTGTGAGTGGGCCGCCTGACGAGGTGGCTCTACCTGTCAGCGACTATTAAACGCCGAAGCGGTATGGGCGAGCGAGGGACGTTGGATTAGAGGATAGATCGACGGCCCGCAGCCGTCGTCTTCCCCGACGAGAAGGCGAGGTTCTGGCGGCGGACGTAGGGGGTCGACGGCCTTACCGACGTTCCCGCGGGGTTCTGCTGGTGGTGAGGCGATGTTGTCGACGATGAGGGAGCGTCTGGTAGCAGTGGCGAGGCTCGGGGAGGCGTGGATCAACGGCGATGATCTGCGGGCTCCGGCGGACTTCAGCTTCCAATTGCTGCTACTCGGGCGATGTGGAGTGAAATTGAGGGGTGGAGAAGGGCCAGTGGTGAGAGGGGAGCAGATGGTGTGAAGAGTTGGAGCGCTGAGCTCCTCTATTTATAGCGGAGGGAGGTGGCCGACGGGTGCTGTGGAGGAGCGTCCATGGCGTGGCGTCTACGGTGAGAGAAGGGGCAATTGAAGGACGGCATCGTGTAGGCGTCGTCCTGGCGATGCTCTAGGTGCAGCGGGCGCAGCGAGAGGACGACGGGATCGCTCAGGAGATCGATTCGAGTGCGGCAGTACTGCGGCAAGATTCCGACGAGGACGACGGCGACGGTGCAGGGGCAGGCTATCGGCGTTGTCTAGCGTGTAGATGGTGGCGAGTGGATGCTCGACGCAGGCGTAGGCTTTGCAGGGGAGGACGACGGTGCTCGAGCGCTTGGCGTCCTGGCGCGTTCCAGAGCGTGATCACCATGCCGACTGGCATGTACTGGCACGTTTTGGATGCGCGTGTTCTGGCCAATGCCGTGTGTTGGCGATCGAGTGCAGTGTACTGGCGTGATCCTTGTGCTTCAGGGATGCTCTGAGACATGGTGGTGGAGAGAGGGGAGGGCCAGAGATGGAGTGACCAAAGGTGGCCGGCATGGCTACGGCATGCCATAGTTTAGGTTTGTTTCTGCACTTTAATCGTCCAAGCAAGTACTAGGCTCGATGCAGGAGGTGCAGGGGAAGTTGATCATCACATTCTAAAAGTGGTTTAGGCTCAAACCCACTGGATATTGAGATGTAACACCAAATCAGAATACTGCCTGCCAGGTGTTCGACACAATGGCCGCATGAACTTTGAATTTGAATTTTGAAATTCTTTTTGGTAGGTCTTAAACATATTAATTATAGGTTAGAATGGTGGTGGTGGGGTTCAATTTGGAGAAGATTTGAAGAATTTCAAATTTGAGATGATCTTGTTTTCCTTCTCGGGTCCCATCTTGTCACTTAATTTCTGGTCAACCTATTCAACTCCAGGGATGGTGGTCAACACCAAAGTTGTTCTTCTTCACTTGGTCTTGGATGAGGTGGTCATAGTTGACCAGGTTTGGTTTAGGAATCAAGAGTTAAATGGGTGCAAAGTGGGGAAGAAAATAAAAAAGGTGACATATGACCATTATCATATGTGTGTTAAATTTGAAATTTCCTTTGCTTTGATTTTGGTTTCTTTGCTGCATTTTGGTTTGTTTTAGTTATATAAGAGTTTTAGAAACCATAGGTCAAGCAAGGGTGGCCTATAAGGAAGATTTGCAAATTTGCTCATATGTGTATGAGAGGGAAATTGGAATTATTTTCCAATTCTTTTAATTTTCTCATTTTAGGGTTTTTTGATCTTGATTTAGGGTATAGTAGCAAGTGATCAACATATCAACACTCATCATGGAAATTGCACAAAAGAAAAACACACTTATGCATGAAACTATATGTGACACTACATGCATAGAAAAAGTTTTTTGTTTGTTGCAAATTTTGAGTAATTGACTTTCTTTTCTTTATTTATTATTGTTGAAACTTGGGATGTTACATTTTCTAAGTCCCAAACATTGTTGGCACTCATCGATCTCATTTCATCTTCCATGGCCTCCACCCACTTTGATGAATCTGGGTTTCTCATGGATTTTTCATATGAAGTGGGATCACCTTCCATATGAACTGTTTTTGTGTTGTAAACTTTGTAATTAGTGGGCCTCATTCTCTGGAGCATTATGTTCCTCAACTTGTGGCTCAACTTTTGGAGGTGGCTGTTGTTGCTCCCTTTCATGCTCAACAAATGGTTCATTCGGCTCCTGACGGACAGGTTCCAAATTTTCACTAATCTTCGCGCTCCGCACCTTATTCTACTCCGTCTAGCAAGCCGGTCTCCAATGTATCCAACACAAAGAAGTCTGAACCTGCTGCGAGTACGAGTGGTTCTAGCATGTCTACTGCACGCAACCGTGATATGAATTGTCATACATGTGGTGGCAAGGGTCACTTCAAGAGAGATTGTCCTAACCGCAAAGTTATGATTATTAATGAGGACAATGAGTATGAGACTGGAGATGATGTTGATCCATATGCTCCAGAAGATGATGACTATGACAGTGATGGTGTAGATTCTTATACGTCTGAAGGTCGCACTATTGTTGTGTCTCAGCGTGCTCTTAATATGTTTCCAAGTGCATCTACTCAGTGCTGCAATTTGTTCCAAACAAAGGCTTTAGTTGGTCCTGACAAGGCTTGCAAGGTCATTATTGATGGCGGGAGTTGCCGCAATTTAGCAAGCAAGGAGTTGTGTACCAAACTAAAGTTGAGGTATCTACCGCACCCGCATCCATACTATATTAAGTGGTTGAGCGACAATGGTGAGATGAAGGTAAACCACATGGTGCGTGTTGAGTTTGAGATTGGACCGTATAAGGATTCCATTGATTTTGATGTGGTTCCTATGACGTTGTGTCACCTACTATTGGGTCGGCCTTGGCTCTATGACCGTTCTGTGCAACACAATGGCCGTGCCAATACATATCACTTGGAGTTCAAGGGCAAGAAAATCAACTTGCAGCCTATGTCATCACAGCAAATAGTCAATGAAACTCGTAAAAAAGTTGAAGTAAACTTGGAGGATGCACCTATAGATAGGCGAGAGAATTGTAATGCCGTGAGTGATATAACGAAAAGTGAGAGAGTGAATTCCTTAGTCTTATTAGCCACCAAAGAGGACATGCAAGAATTTAGTAAGGATCGGCCTCTTATGCTCATGTACAAGGGTGAAGTTTTGGTTTCTAACGACATGACCCCTATTTCTCTTGGTGTTTCTAGTGTTTTGCAGGAATTCCGCGACGCGTTTCCGAAGGAGGTACCCGCGGGATTTCCACCATTGCGTGGTATTGAGCATCAAATTGACTTGATCCCCGGAGCTTTGCTGATCAATAGGACGCCATATAGAACGAACCCCGAAGAGACGAAGGAGATACAGAAGCAAGTACAAGCGCTACTCGACAAAGGTTATATCCGCATAAGTCTTAGTCCTTGTGTTGTTCCTGTTATTTTAGTTCCTAAGAAAGATGGTACATGGCGCATGTGTATAGATTGTAGAGCGATAAACAACATTACTATTCGATATCGTCATCCCATTCCCCGTTTAGAGGATATGCTAGATGAATTGAGTAGTGTTGCTATTTTCTCTAAAATTGATTTGCGTAGTGGTTATCATCAAATTAGGATGAAAGAGGGGGATGAATGGAAAACATCCTTTAAAACAAAATTTGGTTTATATGAGTGGTTAGTAATGCCTTTTGGTTTAACTAATGCACCTAGCACTTTCATGAGACTGATGAACCATGTTTTGCGTGATTTTATTGGCAAGTTTGTGGTTGTGTACTTTGATGACATATTAATCTACAGCCGCAATGAATCTGATCATACTAAACATGTTCGACATGTTTTGCAAGTGTTGCGTGATAATAAACTCTATGGTAATCTTGAGAAGTGCATGTTTTGCAAAGATAAAGTCATATTTCTGGGTTATGTTATCTCTAAGCATGGAGTAGAAGTAGATGTGTCTAAAATTGAAGCAATTCAAAATTGGCCTACTCCCATGAATGTGAGTCAAGCAAGAAGTTTTCATGGTCTAGCTGGGTTTTATAAAAGATTTGTGCCCAATTTTAGTACTATTGCTGCACCTTTAAATGAATTGACTAAAAAATGTGTTGTATTTGAGTGGGGCGCAGCCCAAGATCATGCTTTTTATGAACTGAAGAGATTGTTAACTTCTGCACCGTTGCTTGCACTTCCTGATTTCAATAAGCAATTTGAGATTGAATGTGATGCTAGTGGTATTGGAATTGGTGGTGTGTTGATGCAAGAGGGTCGCCCAATTGCATATTTTTCTGAGAAACTTTCTGGTGCTAATTTTAACTATCCTATCTATGATAAATAATTGTATGCTTTAATTAGAGTTCTTGAGGTTTGGCAACATTATTTGTGGCCAAAAGAATTTATCATACATTCTGATCATGAATCTTTAAAATATCTGAAAGCCCAATCTACATTGCATAGGCGTCTTGCTAAGTGGGTTGAGTTCATTGAGTCTTTTCCATACATTATTAAGCATAAGAAGGGAAAAGATAATATTGTTGCTGATGCTCTATCTAGGAAGAATATGCTATTAACTCAACTTGATGTTAAAATTCCTGGATTAGAGATACTATGTGATTTATATGCTACTGATCATGATTTTGCTGAACCATATCGCTTGTGTGCTATTGGTAAAGCATCTGAAAAAATATCACATACATGATGGATTCTTGTTTAGAGCTAACAAACTATGTGTTCCAGAATCGTTTGTGCGTTTGCTCTTATTGCAGGAATCTCATGATGGAGGTTTGATGGGTCACTTTGGGCGTGAGAAGACGCTACTCATGCTAGTTGACCACTTTTATTGTCCAAAGATGAGGCGGGATGTGGACAGATATGTGAAGAGGTGCATTACTTGCAACAAGTCCAAGTCCAAGCTGAAGCCTCACGGTTTGTATACTCCTTTACCGGCACCTACTACACCTTGAAAAGATATTAGTATGGATTTTGTGTTGGGTTTGCCGCGTACTAAGAGAGGCCATGATTCTATATTTGTGGTAGTGGATAGATTCTCTAAGATGTCACATTTTATTGCCTTCCACAAGAGCGACGATGCGTCGCATATTGCTAACCTGTTTTTCAGGGAGATTGTACGTTTACATGGAGTCCCGAAGACTATTGTTTCTGATCGTGACGTGAAGTTTATGAGCTACTTCTGGAAGACGCTTTGGAGAAAGCTGGGGACGAAGCTACTTTTCAGTACTACTTGTCATCCCCAAACTGATGGTCAAACTGAAGTGGTGAACAGAACAATGTCACAACTGTTGAGATCCATGATCAAGAAGAACCTGAAGGAGTGGGAAGATTATTTGCCGCATGTGGAGTTTGCTTATAACAGGGCGGTACATTCTACCACAGAGCTGTGTCCCTTTGAGGTGGTGTACGGTTTCAAACCCATTACTCCGCTTGATTTGTTGCCTCTACCCATACATGAGAGAGTCAATATGGAGGCATCAAAGAGGGCAGATTTTGTGTGAAAGATTCATGTGAAGACTAAAGAGTTGATAGCGAAGAAAGGCAAGAGCAATGATGCAAGGATGAACAAGAAGCGCAAGGAGATGTCGTTCAGGCCTGGTGATATGGTCTGGGTACACTTTCGCAAGGATAGGTTCCCGAAGCTGCGGAAGTCCAAGTTGCTTCCTCGCGGTGCTGGTCCTTACAAAGTGCTTGCCAAGATCAATGATAATGCATACTCTATAGATCTTCCCATTGATGAGTTTGGTGTCAGCAATTCTTTCAATGTGGTTGATTTGACACCATATGACGGAGAAGACCTTGGAGCGTCGAGGTCGACGCCTTTTGAAGGGGGGAGATGATGAGGACATCCCTACTACACTACTACCTCCATCATTGCAAGATGAAGACGATGCTGCTGTGAAGCTCAAGTCCAATGAAATCAGGATTGGACCAATGACACGAGCTCGTGCGAAGCTACTTAAACAACAAGCGAACTTGTTCCTAAGTGATACTTTGATCAATGAGAACTTTATACTGCCTAAGTCCTATTACTTATGTATGATCAGGTATGAAGAAGGAGCAAGCATCGCACAAGGAGAAGAGTAGCAGCTGGACAAGAAGCTAGACGTGAAGCTGGACATGGAGCTGGCCATGAAGCTGGACAAGAAGACATCCCATGAAAGCGCGAGGGAGGAGAGGGAGGCATGCGCGAGGGAGAAGAAGAACTCCACGCCAGCGCCAGGCCCGGTCAGACCGGCCACCACACCGGCGCGCCCGGTCCCAGGCCCGGTCCAACCGGGCGCTTGACCGGCCCAGCTTGGCGCCGACCGGATCCCCAGCTTGTGCCAACCGGGCACTATCCAGTAAGTCCGGACGCTTAGCCCGGTCACCACCCGGTGCCAGACCCGGTTGAAACCGGTTGGCCCGGTCCCAGGCCGGTCGACCGGCCGTATGACCGGTCGGTTTTCTATGTATCTTTTCGACCTGAGGTCGTCCTGGACCCCTATATAAGTGCCCAGGACGCCCCCAAATTAGGTTTAGACCACGTTTAAGATAAACCCTAGTTCATAGTTGATTGCTTGGCAACTCTATTGAATCTCTACACCATATTGCATTGATTTGGTGTAAACCCCTGAAAGTCTTGTGTGATCTGCTGTTCCATTGGGAATTAGACGGTTGCAACTTACCGCTTCGTGGTCGGCGGCTACGTGCGCAAGTGTGTGGAGTTGCGAATATCTTGCAGGGTTGGGAGCTATTGCATTAGCGACAGGGACCAATCGAGAAGATCAGACTGTGTTCATCCCGTGATCATCTTCACCACCGTTGCTTACTGAGAAGATCGGGCCACCCCTTATCATCAAAGTTCGCGTGGAGGAGCACACATGTTCTAGCACAAAGAAGAAAAAGAAGCAACGTAGTGCTTCAAAGGCATGGGTATGTGACAAAGTCATGGACTGGGTAAAAAAAAGATCCTAGTGTTCACCCGATGGAGTTAAGGAGGAGGCTACTTGACAAGTACAAGATCAAGATCCATTACACAAAGGTATTCTGTGGCAAAGGGCTAGAAATGGCTAAGTTGTTTGGTGATTGGGATGATTCTTTTAACAAGCTATATGCGTGGAAAGCTGAGGTTGAGAAGAGGTCTCCTGGAAGCATAGTTGCAATCGACCACATGGAGTATGATCAGAAAAGGTATTTCATATGGATGTTTGTCGGATTGAAGTCTCTGTGTGATGGATCCTTGGATAGGCAAGTATAGAGGTCAATTAGCTACTGCTTATGCTACCGATGGGCACAATTGGTTATATCCTATAGTATAAGGATTTATCGATGCAGAAACTACTGAAAATTGGGTGTGGTTTATGAAGAAAATTATACGGGACGGCTGGGGCGCACTTTGACGAACCAAATTGTTGGCGTTACTCCAAACAGCCACCAAATTTCGTGGGCTTAGAGCATCTCCACTCGTCCCCCCGACGAGGCCCCCGAGCGACGTTTTTTCCATCCGGACGGCGAAATTCGGCCCAGTCGCGCCCCCGGTTCCTCGTTTTCGTCCGGATTAGGCCCTTAATCCATCCGGCGATCCCACGCCACCCCCGGCCCCCCGGGGCGCGCTCGGGGACTCCGGACGAAGGATTTTGGCGCGAAACGGCGTGTGGACCCGCGTAGTCGGCGACTGGAAAACCAAATCCTATCGATTTTCCCTCCAATTTGCTTGCATATCCCCATTCCCTCCAATTTGCTTGCATATCCCCATTCTCTCCCGCCGAAATCCCCCAATCTCCTCGTCTTCCAGCTCCAGTTCCTGGCGGCGTCTTCTCGTCCACCACCACTCTCCTCCTCGTCTTCTCGTCCACCACAATGCCGCCGAAGGCGCCGGCGAGGAAGATGCGGGCGAAGAAGACGAAGCCGCCGGGAATGTCGAACGCCGAGTGGGCGGCGGACGAGAAACGGCGCGAGGTGGAAACAAGCGCCAGGGCGGAGAGGGTGAAAAGAGCCGCCGCCAAGAGGTCGGCGGAGGCGGCCCAGGACGAACAAGCGAGGCTGATCAGCATGGCCTACAGCGGCGGCATGTTCCCCGGCCAATGGCCGACGCAAGGTACAACAAGTTCCCCGTCTTCCTTCTCGCCTTCGCTGTACTCGCCGTCGCCGACTGCCGTGTTCCAAGAGGGCGCCTACGTCCAACCGTCCAAGTCCACACCGTCGCCGCCCGAGCTTGACGTCGGCGGCGGCGGCCTGTTCGAGGGCACCTCGCCGGCCCTGCGACGAGGGCCGCTCACGTTCGGTGCGATGGCGGCGCCGAACGAAGAGGAGATCCACGAGATGATCACCTCCGGCTCCACCGCCGCCGCTGCGAGCCCGGGGTTCTTCATGACCGCCGCCGCTGCGTGCCCGGGGTTCTTCACGCAAGAGGAGACGAGGGCGACGGCAGCTGTGGCGGCGCGCAACGAGCATCGGGAGGATGTTGCCGATCTGTGGCTGATCCTTTTGCTCCTTTTGCCGATCAACTGGCCGTACTTGTAGCGCGGGACGGCGATTTGTTTGAATTTAAACTCTATCCGCCGAACTCCGGGTGGACGACTGGAAATATGGTACTCCCCACGACTTAATTTCGTCCAATCCGACGGTAGTTTCGTCCGGATTTAGGCGTGGGGAGCGCCAACGAGTGGGGATGCTCTTACCAACTTTTTGGTACGGAGTGTTGACTGTAAACCAAACACGCCCCAAGCCACCAACCGCAGGGGAACCAAACCAACAAACTATTCCTAGATCCAGTTTCAAAAACAAAACAAAAAACTACACTTCGCTCTGCTCGCCTGGTGGGCAATGCGGTGAAGAGAGGAGCCGTCCAGAGGGAGGTCCGCAGCGGAGTCGGAGATGGGGTGCGCGCAGTCGCGGATCGAGTACGAGGAGGCGGTGGCGCGATGCAAGGAGCGCCGCCAGTTCATGAAGGCCGCCGTCGCGTGCCGCAACGCCTTCGCCGCCGCGCACTCAGCCTACGCCTTCTCCCTGCGCGACACCGGCGCCGCGCTCTCCGAGTTCGCGCACGGGGAGGGCGTGCCCCCACCGCCGGCCGCGGCCCCTGCGCCGGCGCCGATAGACGAGGAAATGCCGCCGCTGCCGCCAATCGACACGATGCTGCCGGAGTTCTCGCCGTCGACGGGGAAGATCCACAGCGACTCCATCCGCGAGGAGGACGAGTTAGAAGACCAAGACGCCACCGACGACGACGACTCCCAACTCGACAACCGCCACCATGCGCAGCCCGCGTCACCACCCCCTCCCCCGCTCGACCCCAAGGCCACCGAGGACGACGAGATCGTCCCAGACCCCGAGGACGGCAACTACGTCCCCGCCTCCCCTCCTCCTCCCCCTCCACCAGCACCCATACCATCCTCCTCATACGACGACGAGGAGGAGCCGCGCACGCCGCCCCCATCCCTCCCGCCCAAGCACCCCAAGAAGAACACGGGCAAGGGCAAGGCGAAAAATAAGGAGGTGCACCACCAGCACACCGAGTCCGCTCCGCGCGTCGATCTCCTCCTCCGGGTGCTCAAAGAGGTCGACGACAGATTCCTCAGGGCGTCCGAGAGCGCCAAGGAGGTCTCCACTCTGCTCGAGGCCAACAGGATGCACTACCACTCCAATTTCGCCGACAACGCCAAGGGTCAAAGTCAGTACTAGCTCCATATTCTCCTTCCTAGCTGCAATTTTGGATGTCTTCTTAGGCTTAATTTGTGCTTGTTGTTGTGATCTTGTCATAAACATTTTTTCATCTTGTTGTTGCTACAGAACTAGATTGAGCTGTCCATATCCACACCCACTATCCCATTCTCCCAGCCGGTAACATGCTGATGCAATACTTTAGCAATTCAGCATGCAAACATTCAGCATTGAGGACTAGTGGTTTGAACTTTCAAAGGTACATGTTATTGTGTTAGCGATGCATATGTTCTTAGTAATCTGCATAGGTGCCCTCTATTAGGTTCACATAGGCAGACAGAAATTTTTTGTGCGCTCACTCAACACAAAAGTTAGCTCCTGTTAATGCTAATATCCTGCCAGCATCTCCTTCTATAGTTCTGTTACATTAGGAGCACACAGCTGACGCTTTCTTGTTTCTTCCTTTACATCTAACATAAGCAACTATATTAGAGATCCTAATCTAATTGTTCTGTGCGCCAAAACTATATGTACGCGAACATGAAAATTGTGATGAGGGCTAGAGATTGTGGAGCCACTGGTTGGATGCTCGTTTGTTGCTAAGCTAAAAAAAAAACCTCCAACAACGATTCCCGCCATTAGGCTTGCCTTTTCTTTTGTGCTGAACAGAGCATTGCCCCATCCTGCATCGAGCCCTTGACCTTGCTGTCATGCTTGACCACGACGACCAGACATGCTGTCCTAAGTTAGCTTGGTCCTAACATCTAAATTGAGTCCCATTTGACTGTGCACTGGACTCACTTGAGAGGGTTAGCTTGGTTCTTCTGCTATACCCTGCAGCCTCGTACAGTGGTGGTGAATAGTGAAAAGTGAGAGGATGTGGAGGGGACATGGGGACCCAAGTAAAATAATTTTAAGGCGGATGATGAGGAATTGCTAGGATCAGAATCAAGATCAATAGGAGTTAATCGGTCGGTTAGAGAGGTGGTTTTATTCAAGCACTGACCATGTGAGTCTCAGTGTTTTTAATGCAAATTTGACCTAAGCGAAGAGACAATAAGGAAAAAAGAATTTTGATGTTCTCTGTTGCTAGAATAGATCAATAGACTAAACTAGGTGGCAATGTATGCGAATTTCAAACTATATCTGTTCTCATGTTTAGTTTCATGCACACATTCCTGTATATGCTGATTAATTTCTTTGAAGTGTGCTACTGAATAGGAGTGCTTAAATTATTTCAGTGGAATGCACATAATTTTGTTTGGTTAACAATAACACTGTTAGCCCTGTCCATTCTTGGTATGTCATGAGCTGTTAAGTTACTTTGTCCATTGGATGTCATTCTAATGTGACAAAGTTTTCTGCAATATCTTGTCTGCAATTATTAAAACGATTTTAATAGCTATTTCTTGAACTTATTTCTAATTGTGGTTATTATATTTAACAGGGCATATTGATCATTCTGCTAGAGTTATGCAAATAATAACATGGAAGAGATCGTTCAGTGGCTTGCAAAATGGTGATGACAGGAAGGATGATTTTGAAAATGATCCATCGGAGACTCTGGCAACTGTCGTAGATAAAATTTTAGCCTGGGAGAAAAAGCTATATGATGAAGTGAAGGTGCATTTCATTCCTGTAGTCCATGACTGTCTTTTGCTTATTACTGGTTTGAACTTATTAATTCTGAGATTCTAATTAGTTTATGATGATTCTGAATTCGTACTGAAAGAAAACACCTTTGGAAGCTGAGATGATTCTCTTTATCTTCCTGAAGAGACAAAATAACTGCCACCTTCTACATCAAATAACACACATTATTCCACATCAACCAACATACTAGATGGTAGTTTTTTTTTGAAGAGACATTCTGAATTTTGTGCTCTTTAGTCTGTACCAGAGTAGGAAACGGACATACCAGAGATGTTCGTGTCTTGGCAGTGTGCTGATTTTTTATAGTCTTCATTTGCTAAGTTACCAAGTACAAACATAGTTTTTAGGAGCACCAATCATGTTAGCAGTAACTTATTATACACCAATGGGGCATCGAAATTATTTTTACATGTCTATCTTGTGTTACGTGCAATTTACACTTGCTGTAATGTGATTATTTGTTAGCAGAAGCCTATTTTATTTTTTTTGGCAAATGAAGCCTATACTGTTTGAACCATAATGTCGTTAGTTTAGCTTCCGTAGCAATTGTTCTGATAATGACATGGACCAGGTCAGGTTGTTGAAAATCCTAGTTTTTCACTTTTTCAGAAATGGGAACACAACGAATGTTATTCGCAAAAAAAAAAAACACAACAAATGTGGCAATAACAACACATCAAATTTGGCAATAACCTGCCCATTGGTGCGAGAAATCTTTCTGAATGAAAACAGGCTTGAACTGCAAATCAGCTAAAGATCAATCAAGTACTGAATCAATTCACATTGTTCATGTTGAATTTTGGTCCCATTTCTTACCTGCCACCCTCTGATACACCTTATATGTCTCAATTGCACAGGCTGGTGAGATTATGAAGCTTGAGTATCAGCGGAAGGTTGCTTTGTTAAATAGAAAAAAGAAAAACAATGCTGATATTGATGTTCGGGAGAAAACTAAAGCTGCTGTAACCCATTTGCATACAAGATACATAGCTGATATGCAACCAATGTATTCAACTGTGTCAGAGATCCAGCATCTCCGTGATAATCAACTTCATGAAAAACTTTTGGATCTTGCTGACAGGTAAAATTAGATGAACGTTGCTTCTTTGTTGCTCATCAGGATGCTACTGTCTTTCCAGATATGCATTTAGAACCATAATGGATTTGCTCTACCAACTTGCCCACCTTATCAATTCTGCTAATACTGCTTCATGCATGTTGAAAAGTGCACCTAAAGGCTGTTCTCTTCTATAACCTTTCCCTAGTACTACAGTCAGTGAGTATAGTTTATCTATAGCAGGGACATCAGCAGTACTTTCCTGTTTAGTATGGTTATAATATTTGTCATCACAGACTTGCTTTTATTCGGTTTATTTTCTTGTAATAAGCTGAATAACGAGATCTGGTTACACACAATACAAAACTCTAAAATCTTTATTTGGTACTCGTCTTTTCAGGATGGCAAAAATGTGGGAAGACATGCACATGCATCATGCAAACCAGCTGAGAACTGTGTTAGATCTCAAGTCAGCTGACATTTCTGATTTCAATATCGAAACAAGTGCACATCACCACAGCCACACGCTCCAGCTGCGTGATATTGTAGAGAAGTGGAACTTAAATTTTAGTGATCTCATGAGCTATCAGAAAGAGTACATAAATGCTCTCTACAGCTGGTTAAAATTGAACCTTATACCTATAGAGAGCAGCTTAGAGAAGAAAGTAGCATCGCCACCATGGATGAAGCAACCTCCTGTTAAAGCTCTTCTCCATGTTAAACAACCTGTACCTTGTAACGTTTTGTGTATAGGTAGTTTTGGCAAGAGATATTCCTGATCACATACTCTGTATAGTTCGTCTTAGAGATCAAGGAATATCCGGCCATATCAACATGTAATCTTCATGTAATTGTTGAGCAAGTTTAGCTCCTATATAAACACGTAGGCAGCCCGAGACAAAGGGTGTGCTTCAACCAAGAGTTTTTTACATGGTATCAGAGCGACTCCTCCTTATCATCTCCAATGGCTGCCTCTTCAAGCTCCCTCTCTCCCTTCTCTCCCGCACTTGGCCATGGAGTCGCGGAGAAACTAACCAGGAACAATTTCCTGTTGTGGAAGGCACAAGTGCTGCCTCCAATTCGAGGCGCCCAACTGATGGGTTTCCTTGATGGCTCTGAAAAAGAGCCGGCGAAGAAGATGACCGTCGCCGACGCGGACGGCAAGGAGCAGAGCGTCCCCAACCCGGACTACACCACCTGGATGGCGCGCGATCAGGCCGTCCTCGGCTTCCTCTCCAACTCCCTGTCCCCAGAGGTGCTGGGGCAGGTCGCCTCTCACATCAGCGCCGCCCCGATGTGGGCGGCCATCGAGGCGATGTTCGCGGCCCAGTCAAGGTCGCGAGTCCTTCAGCTGCGCTTCGCCCTCTCCAACACCAAGAAGGGCAATCGCACGGCCGCCGACTATTACTCCAAGATGGTGCAACTCGGCGACGAGATGGCTGCTGCGGGAAAGGTACTAGATGAAGATGAGATGGTGTCTTACATCCTTGCAGGGCTCGACATGGAGTACAACTCGCTGGTGTCGGCTATGGCCGCACGTGTGGAGCCGGTGACGCTGGGAGATCTCTACTCCCAGCTGCTGACGTACGAGACGCGTCTCCGCCTTCTTCAGGACGAGGACGCAACCGGCCTCCAACCTTCTGCAAACGCCGCGTCACGTGGAGGCCGTGGCGGTGGTGGCCATGGTCGTGGAGGCCGTGGCGGTGGTGGTGACCGCGGTCGCCCAGGCTACTTCAACCGCGGCGGCCGCAACAACGGCTTCAACAACCGCGGTGGCTACCAAGGTCGTCATGGAGGCGACTACCGCGGCAACAGGCCGCAAGTCCCGTGCCAACTCTGCAAGAAGCCAGGGCACGAGGCGCTGAACTGCTGGAAGCGCTTCTACACCACCTTCTCCGGCTATGAAAACGAGAAAAGCGCCAGCATGGTGACTAACTCGTATGGTGTTGATACCAATTGGTACACCGACACCGGCGCAACGGACCACATCACAGGAGAACTGGAGAAGCTCACCACTCGGGACAAGTACCATGGCCATGATCAAGTGCACACCGCAAGCGGTTCAGGTATGAATATTGACCATATTGGTAGTGCATCAATTCACACTTCTACCCGTGAGCTTCATCTAAAAAATGTCCTTCATGTTCCACAAGCCACCAAAAGTCTAATTGTTGTTTCTAAACTTGCTTCCGATAATGATGCCTTTGTTGAATATCATCCTCATTTTTTCATTATTAAGGATCGGGCCACGAAGAGAGTTCTGCTGCAAGGTAGATGCCATCGCGGCCTCTACCCCATTCCTCGTGGGTCGTCAATTCGGAAGCAAGCTTTTGGTGCCATCAAGCCATCTTCGACAAGGTGGCATGATCGCCTGGGGCATCCCTCCGGAGTCATCGTCCAACAAGTTTTAAATAAAAATAAACTTGAGTTTTCCCGTGAGTCCAATAAAGAGTCTGTTTGTGATTCGTGTCAAAGGGCAAAGAGTCATCAATTGCCCTATCCTAAGTCATCGAGTCGGTCTCAATTTCCTTTGCAATTAGTGTTTTCGGATGTGTGGGGCGCTGCCCCGGAGTCTGTTGGACGAAAGAAATATTATGTGAGTTTTATTGATGATTATAGCAAATTTGTGTGGGTTTATCTTCTTAAGCATAAGTCTGAAGTGTTTCAGAAATTCCATGATTTTCAACAACTTGTTGAGCGCCAATTTTCTCGCAAAATTCTTGCCATGCAAACTGATTGGGGAGGTGAATATCAAAAATTGCATTCGTTTTTCCAACGCATTGGCATCATTCACCTTGTTTCTTGCCCACATGCACATCAACAAAATGGCCCGGCCGAAAGAAAGCATCGACACATTGTCGATGTTGGCCTCTCACTCCTTGCTCATGCCAGCATGCCATTAAAATTTTGGGACGAAGCCTTTTCTACGGCTGCATACTTAATCAATCGTCTTCCAAGTAGAGTCATCAACAATGAAACTCCTCTTGAACGACTTTTTCATACTAAACCGGACTACAATTTTCTCCGTGTTTTTGGATGTGCGTGTTGGCCAAACCTTCGGCCATACAACCAACGCAAGTTGCAATTGCGTTCCAAGCAATGTGCTTTTCTTGGCTATAGTCCTATTCACAAAGGGTATAAATGCCTTGATATTTCCACTGGGCGTATCTATATTTCCCGCGATGTTACCTTTGATGAAACAATGTTTCCGTTTGCCCAGCTTCATCCCAATGCCGGCGCCCAACTCCGCAAAGAAATTCTTCTTCTTGCACCACACCTTGTTCCTCTTGCTCACGGGGATAGTAGTGTTGCACATGACTCTATGGTTAATATTCAGGCTGAATCTGCTTTATTTTCTGATAATACTGATGAATTTTCGAGTGCAAACAGCCATGATTTTATGCAGGGATCAGATCAGCCAATCAGTGGCCTGGGCGCCGATCCCCAGGCAGATTCTCCCGCCCGATCTCTCGGATCACGCGCCGAATCCACCTCGGCTGCCTCCACGCCAGGGCCTGCTGCGCCTGGCTCCCGCTCGGACGACCCGGCCTCTCCTCGCGCGCCACCTGGGACGCGCACTACCACACAGGAGGCAGGCCGGCCCACCCGCATCCCGTCGCCCGGCCCCAGCTCCTCTCATGGGTCGCCATCTGGCCCCTTGTCGGCCACCAGCGGGACGCGCGACAGCGTCGCCTCGGACGCGTCTGCGTCTGGATCCTCTGCAGCTGATGTCGCTGCCTCTGGATCCTCTGCGGATACATCTCCGTCATCCGGATCTGCTGCTCCGGCCGTTGCACCGCAACCTGTTTCTCGCCCAGTAACACGTCTCTCTCGGGGCATCGTCAAGCCGATTGATCTTGGCCCTGACATGATCAGGTATGGCTGCTTAAGCACGACTGGTGAACCTAATAATCTTTCTGATGCACTCCGTGATCGTAATTGGAAACTTGCTATGGATCATGAGATCAATGCACTTGCTAAAAATCAGACATGGCATCTTGTTCCTGCTCATCATGGCTCTAACGTTATTGATTGCAAATGGATTTATAAAATTAAGAGACGTGCAGATGGTACTATTGATCGATACAAAGCTCGTCTTGTTGCTAAAGGATTCAAGCAACGATATGGCCTCGACTATGAGGACACCTTTAGTCCTGTGGTAAAAGCTGCTACTATTCGCCTTGTGTTGTCTATTGCAGTTTCTCAGGGTTGGAGCTTGCGCCAACTTGATGTACAGAACGCGTTCCTTCATGGTGTTCTGGAGGAGAATGTTTTCATGAGACAACCCCCTGGGTATGAGGACCCTACTAAACCTGGGTATATATGCAAACTTGATAAGGCTCTTTATGGTTTAAAACAGGCACCACGAGCATGGTTCTCCAGGTTGAGTGATAAATTGCATGCACTTGGTTTTTCTCCATCTAAAGCTGACACGTCCCTATTTTTCTTTCGGCGTCCGAAGGTGGTGATTTTTGTGTTGGTTTATGTCGATGACATCATTGTTGCTAGTTCTTCACCATCTGCTACCAATGGTCTTTTACGTGCATTGCAATCTGATTTTGCTCTCAAAGATTTGGGTGACCTTCATTTCTTCCTTGGTATTGAGGTCAATAAATTTGCTAATGGTATTCACTTGTCTCAAGGCAAATACACTACTGACATTCTTCAGCGAGTTGGTATGCATACATGCAAAGCCTCGCCTACTCCCTTGTCACCTTCTGAGAAGCTTTCCAAGGAGGGGGAATTACTTGGCTCGGATGAGGCTACTCGCTATAGGAGCATTGTGGGGGCACTTCAGTATCTTACTCTTACACGTCCTGATATTGCATTTTCTGTTAATAAGGTCTGTCAATTCTTACATGCCCCTACTGAACTTCATTGGACAGCGGTTAAAAGAATACTGAGATATCTTAAAGGAACATTGGGACTTGGTCTACATATCCGCAAATCACCCTCCACACTTGTGAGTGCATTTTCTGATGCTGACTGGGCAGGTTGTCCAGATGATCGTCGATCCACAGGTGGCTTTGCAGTCTTTTTTGGTGCTAATCTGATATCTTGGAGTGCACGTAAACAAGCCACAGTTTCAAGGTCGAGCACAGAAGCTGAATATAAATCCTTGGCTAATGCCACAGCTGAAGTTATGTGGGTTCAAACATTGTTGAATGAATTGGGCATCCCTCATCCACCTGCAGCACGCCTATGGTGTGATAACATTGGAGCCACTTACTTATCATCTAATCCTATTTTTCATGCGAGGACTAAACACATTGAAGTGGACTTTCATTTTGTTCGAGAACGAGTCGCAAGGAAACTATTGGACATTCGGTTTATTCCGTCAGGTGATCAAGTGGCAGATGGATTTACGAAGGCCCTTCCTATACGGCAATTAGAAGCTTTCAAATACAATCTTAACTTAGATAAGTTATGATTGAGGGGGAATGTTAAACAACCTGTACCTTGTAACGTTTTGTGTATAGGTAGTTTTGGCAAGAGATATTCCTGATCACATACTCTGTATAGTTCGTCTTAGAGATCAAGGAATATCCGGCCATATCAACATGTAATCTTCATGTAATTGTTGAGCAAGTTTAGCTCCTATATAAACACGTAGGCAGCCCGAGACAAAGGGTGTGCTTCAACCAAGAGTTTTTTACACTCCAATCATGGAATGAGCATCTAGCCAAGCTACCCGTTGATCTTGCCAGACATGCCATCATTAGCTTTCGGGCAGTCCTGGACACCATATTAAGTGTCCAATACGAGGAGTTGAAACAGAAGGAGTACTGTAACCAACTTCACAAAGAATATGTGCGGAAAGCTCAGGCATTCGAGGACTGGTATCACAAGCATGGACAACGCAGAACTTTTGATGATCCAGAGAGCGGTGAGGGGACGAGCCAAAAGGATACAATTTCGAAGAAGAGATTCGCTGTAGAGAGCCTGAAAAGCAAGCTGGATGATGAGGTTGAAGTCCATAATAAGCTGTCCAAGCAAGTTAGGGGGAAATCTCTTTCCATCCTAAAAGCACACCTGCCAGAGCTGTTCCGTGCTCTGACTGACTTTTCTATTGCTTCTTTCGGCTCCCTAGACTTTTTGCGGTATGTGTAGTAGGTCTTTAGATGAGAACAGTTAAGCATGGTGACCGTTTTGTTATTTGAATTATCATGGGAAGCGAGCTTCCAGAATCATTCTGGTGCTGGACGACTCATGCTAAGTTGCATGTGACAGATGGAACTCTCCTGCCATTTTTTTTTTTTTAACAAAGCATGATATATTGACATAGTACTTCATTACATAGCTCTCGAAAGTAGAGAAACAAAGATAGGTGCCTAGCTGCACATGACCAGAAGATGATCTAAACTCAAGAAAAAGATGCTGAAGATCACAAATGGAACCATACGGGCGTTCTTTCATCCGTCCACAACCTAGACTCGAAATTGCCGCATCTGTAATCTCCAAGGGCCTCGATAGAGGTGCGATCCAGTTGATGCCCCGCAGGTGGCTTTCCCAACGGTCTTTCTGGAATATGCACACGAGACGAGGTGTAAAGTTGAGCTGTAGATATCGAATAACCTTCACCGAGCTCAAGCTAGGGGCGTCTGCATTGTTGAATCTGAGGATCAACAATGGAGGAGTTGTCGTACACCTCCGGTGACATAGCCCGAACAATGCAAAGACTGCATCTTCAACATGATGATCATGTGACAATGAAAAGCAAGTGCATTTTCAATAAGTAAGACACATCGACAAACACTTTTGTCTTTGACTCCATAGTGGAAAGAATTCCCAATCAATTCTCTGGGATAACCAACAAAGACATTCATCCGATTTTGCTTGTAAACTTATTTACTTATGCTACGCATACCAAAATTTAAGGAAGGACTATTAGGGTTTATACCCATGCCATAACTCATATGGTGTCATTTCAATGGATTATGATGACGCTCTATCTAAAGGTATAATTGATGCCCCCCATAGGGGGCCTCACATCGAGTAGCGCTTGTGAGCCGTCGGATCTTTTCATCTGGCGCATCTTAGCCGTTCCCCATGGAGCACTCCGGCACTATTTAGCGTCCCAACCGGACCCTAGGATAGTCCTCCCCCAATCCCCTTCCCATCGCAGCCGCCGCGCTCGGGGCTTGACCTCGCGGCTGAGCACTGCTCTCGCGGCACCACACCGCCGGTGGGCGTCTTCATCGCCGCGGCGTCGGTTCCTCCTCCCGCGATGACCTCCATGCTGTCCTCGTCCACGTCAGAGCGCACCGCCGCGCGGTGGGAGGACCGGCTGGGCGGAAGAATCGTGGCGCCACGCGTCCTCCTCTCCCTCGCGCTCCCATCCCCGCCGCCTCCTCTACGCCGCCTCCTCTACGCTGCTGCCACCCCGCCTCCTCCTCTAGGCCGGCGCCGCCGCCACCCCGCCTCTTCCCTGCCTCGCTCGTGCTCTCCTCTCCCCGTTGCCTCTCCCTGCTCCTCCGGTACTGGAGAAGAACCAGCCGCGGCCCCGAGGCGCCGTCAAGGATCCTGGCCTCCGGTCACCGGGAGGCCTTCGTTCGCTGGGAGGAGCACATGGATGGCCGCCGGGAGGAGGGGAAGGGCAGCAGTGTGCCATGGTTAGAGGAGGCAGAGCTTGATGTGGGGGAGCAAGCGAGAGAGATGTGGACCGACGGAGGGGTTCGGCCTCCACCGCCACCACGCTCGACCTTGACGTGCAGGTCCATCTCTCTCTCCCTCTCTCTCTCTCCAGTGATTGGTGGCTCACAGAGTAAGAGGAGGTCCACGGTGGTAGCAGCCGATTACAGAGGCCGGCTTTGTTCCCTCTTCATGTAGGGCATTTCATGTGATTGAAAAGTTGATGGTTTTAGGAAGGACATGGTATGGTTGCAAGATGTTATGTTTTCAGCCTTGAAAGGCACGTTTAGTATTCAAGAAAACATCAAGAAAGCATACTGCTTATTCCCTTTGACCCTAGATGTTTCAATGAGGCAACACGGCTATGGACAACGATGCCACTTCTGGATCGATGGTCCAAGCCCCAGGTAGAAATGCTCTCTTTATTTCTCATTTATGTTAGATGAATTATTACTTGCTTTTGCTTTTGGTTAGGATTTGGCTCGAGTTAGCAATTGTCTAAAAGTTAAATTAGCTTTGATTTATTTATTCTGGAATCTATGCTCTGTAGTTGAATATACAAATGCTTAAGTACTATAATGATGTTACATAAATTGTTAACCTATATAATTTTGTACAACAACCATTAAATGTTTCTTACGATATGTATATAATTGCAAGACCGGAGTTTAGTGTTTCGGATCAAAAGTTAGTGTTGTGTGCGCAGGTTCTATTGTACTAATCCAACCATTTTGACATTAAACGTGCTGGCATCTGGTGTTTCTGTTTAGCTAATCACAATTGATAATATTACATCCACCTGAGGGTAGCTTGTGGTGCTACTGTAATCAAATTATGCAGCCTTTGCATATTTGTATCATTGCTATTGCTGCATTTATCTGAGCAAGGTAGATGTTTTAGACGCCTTTTATTCTTTGCATAGCGAGCCTGTGCTACTAAATTTTTGTGAGCTCCAGAGTTTGGTCGCTTCTGTTTTTTGCAATGCTTACCCCAGTTTAACTAATTTGTCTGCTACTAAATCTTTCAGGTTTAGGATGCACACCAAAACAACTCAGCCTGACTACACCATCAGCAACATTACAGTGGTCCAGTGGTGGGATATGCCAGCCATCGCCGGATTATCAGTGACAGATGTCACGGTGGCGTGGTCCATCTCTCCCATCAACGTTCGCTGCTGAGCCATGGTTGCTCCACCTTTGGGTTTGACAAGTCAAAACATCACCTGACCATGTTTGGTAATGCTGCCTCTGTAGAGATGGGTCATTCTGAGGTGAGCCTATGTGTTTCATTCAATCCATTCCTTGCATTAATTTTCTTAGCGTGTGGCTGTGATTTTTGTGTATGCTGAACATAGTCTTGTGAGATATCTGCTTACATGTGATTGCTCTTGGTGGCAAATAAAAGGCATCTGTGAGACATCTCTTAGATTTAAAGATCAAGTTCCTCTGAATTTTGTGCAGCGCCGACTTTTGTCTACAATAATTTCTGAAATAAAGTGATACCTCTCAGGTATCATTCTATATTTCAAAAACCATTTCTTAGATTTAAAGCCGATGTTGTGGATTTTCACTGATTCACCGAAGAGACATGTGAGTATACCGAGCCGAGGAGAGATGCCGCAATTCACCATGTGGGGGCCTGGCTCAGATGGCTTGATGATGATGTTAGAGAGGGCGATGCTGCCATCAAGGCGTGTTGCTAGAAGAACACAACGAGGTGTATGCGCCGTGTTGCAAATCAAGTGGTATAAGGCAGAGGAGTTGTATGATATCCTCGCACTAGCTTCTAAGGCGGTACGATGCCTTGTTGGGCTTTGCTTATCTATTTGCTCCACAATTTACATGATGGCAGCTAATATCTTGTTGTATTCAAGGTATAATTTTGTAGGGATTCGTTGCATAGAAAACAAAAAAATTCCTACCGCGAGAACGCAATCCAAGCCAAGATGCAATCTAGAAGACGGGAGCAACGAGGGGATGATCGAGACTCACCCTTGAAGATTTCCAAAGCCTACAAGAGTAGGCTCTTGTTGCTGCGGTAGACGATCACTTGCTGCTTGCAAAAGCGCGTAGAAGATCTTGACGGTGCCACAATCGGGCAGCACCTCCGTACTCGGTCACACGTTCGGTGTTGATGAAGACGATGTCCTTCTCCCCGTTCCAGCGGGCAGCGGAAGTAGTAACTCCTCCTTGAATCCGGCAGCACGACGGCGTGGTGGCGGTGGCGATGGAGATCTCCGGCGGAGCTTCGCTAAGCGTTGCGAGAGAGGTGGAGGAGATGGGGGCGGCTAGGGTTTGGGAGAGGGGGAGGTGGCCGGCCACTATGAGGGGGTGCGGCCACAATGGCTTTGGTGTGGCCGGCCCCCTCCCCTTGCTCCTCATTATATAGGTGGAACCCCCAAGTGTTGGACTACAAGTCTTCGAATAAGACCCCAACCCAAAACCTTCCATGTGTAGGGAAACCTACCCAAGGTGGGACTCCCACCTCAAGTGGGATTCCCACCCTTCCATGAGGGGGGGTGGCCACCCCCCTTGGTGGAGTCCACCTTGGACTCCACGCCTCTAGGGTTGGCCGGCCATGGGAGGTGGAGTCCCTCCGGGACTCCTCCTTCCTTAGTGATTTCTTTCGGACTTTTCTAGAACCTTCTAGAACCTTCCATAAAATCACCGGATCATTTTCAAACTTATAAAATGACTTCCTACATATGAATCTTATTCTCCGGACCATTCCGGAACTCCTCGTGATGTCCGGGATCCCATCCGAGACTTCGAACAATACTTCGAACTCCATTCCATATTCAAGTTCTACTATTACAATATCAAACCTTAAGTGTGTCACCCTACGGTTCGCGAACTATGTGGACATGGGTGAGAACTCTCTCCGACCAATAACCAATAGCGGGATCTGGAGATCCATAATGGCTCCCACATATTCAACGATGACTTAGTGATCGAATGAACCATTCACATACGATACCAATTCCCTTTGTCACGCGATATTTTACTTGTCCGAGGTTTGATCATCGGTATCACTCTATACCTTGTTCAACCTCGTCTCCTGACAAGTACTCTTTACTCGTACCGTGGTATGTGGTCTCTTATGAACTTATTCATATGCTTGCAAGACATTAGACGACATTCCACCGAGAGGACCCAGAGTATATCTATCCGTCATCGGGATGGACAAATCCCACTGTTGATCCATATGCCTCAACTCATGCTTTCCGGATACTTAATCCCACCTTTATAACCACCCATTTACGCAGTGGCGTTTGATGTAATCAAAGTACCTTTCCGGTATAAGTGATTTACATGATCTCATGGTCGAAAGGACTAGGTAACTATGTATCGAAAGCTTATAGCAAATAACTTAATGACGTGATCTTATGCTACGCTTAATTAGGTGTGTCCATTACATCATTCATACAATGATATAACCTTGTTATTAATAACATCCAATGTTCATGATTATGAAACTAATCATCCATTAATCAACAAGCTAGTTAAGAGGCTTACTAGGGACTCTTTGTTGTTCACATATCACACATGTATCAATGTTTCGGTTAATACAATTATAGCATGATATATAAACATTTATCATAAACATAAAGATATATAATAACCACTTTTATTATTGCCTCTTGGGCATATCTCCAACAGTCTCCCACTTGCACTAGAGTCAATAATCTAGATTACATTGTAAGGTACCTAACACCCATGGCATTCTGGTGTGGGTCATGCTTTTGCCCTAGGGAGAGCTTTAGTCAACAGATCTGCTACATTCAGATCAGTGTGTACTTTGAAAATCTTTACTTCTCCATCTTCAATGTACTCGCGAATCGAGTGATAACGCAGCTTGATATGCTTCAGCCTCTTGTGTGACCTTGGTTCTTGTGCATTGGCGATGGCACCCATGTTGTCACAGTAGATGACTAGTGGGTCCAATGCACTAGGAACCACACCGAGCTCTACAATGAACCTCTTCATCCATACCACTTCTGATGAAGCCTCTGAAGCCGCTATGTACTCTGATTCTGTTGAAGACTTCGCCACCGTGCACTGCTTCGAGCTTGCCCAGCTTACTGCAGCACCATTCAATATAAACACGTACTCAGACTGTGACTTAGAGTCATCAGGATTAGTGTTCCAACTTGCATCGGTGTAACCGTTTACAACGAGCTCTTGGTCACCTCCATAACAAAGAAACATATCCTTAGTTCTTTTTAAGTACTTCAGGATATTCTTGACCGCTGTCCAGTGTTCCATCCCTGGATCACTTTGATATCTACTAGTCAAACTAACAGCATGTGCTATATCCGGTCTAGTACATAGCATGGCATACATAATAGAGCCTACTGCCGAGGCATAGGGGATCTGACTCATCCTTTCTCTTTCTTCTGCCGTAGCCGGTCCTTGAGTCTTACTCAAGACCTTGCCTGGTAACATAGGTAAGAACCCTTTCTTACTTTCGTCAATTCTAAACTTCTTTAGAATCTTGTCCAGGTATGTACTCTGTGATAGCCCTATTAGGGGTCTTGATCTATCTCTATAAATCTTGATGCCTAATTGATACGTCTTCGACGTATCGATAATTTCTTATGTTCCATGCCACATTATTGATGATATCTACATGTTTTATGCACACTTTATGTCATATTTATGCATTTTCTGGAACTAACCTATTAACAAGATGCCGAAGTGCCAGTTGCTGTTTTCTGCTGTTTTTGGTTTCAGAAATCCTAGTAAGGAAATATTCTCGGAATTGGACGAAATCAACGCCCAGGGTCCTATTTTGCCACGAAGCTTCCAGAAGACCGAAGAGTCAACAAAGTGGGGCCACGAGGTGGCCAGGAGGGTAGGCGGCGCGGCCCCACCCTTGGCCGCGCCAGCCTGTCTCCTGGGCCCCTCGCGACGCCCCCTGACCTACCCTTCCGCCTACAAATAGCCTTCGTCGCGAAACCCCCAGTACCGAGAGCCACGATACGGAAAACCTTCCAGAGACGCCGCCGCCGCCAATCCCATCTCGGGGGATTTAGGAGATCGCCTCCGGCACCCTGCCGGAGAGGGGAATCATCTCCCGGAGGACTCTACGCCGCCATGGTCGCCTCCGGAGTGATGTGTGAGTAGTCTACCCCTGGACTATGGGTCCATAGCAGTAGCTAGATGGCTGTCTTCTCCTCATTGTGCTTAATTGTCGGGTCTTGTGAGCTGCCGAACATGATCAAGATCATCTATCTGTAATTCTATATGTTGTGTTTGTTGGGATCCGATGAATAGAGAATACTTGTTATGTTGATTATCAATTTATATCTATGTGTTGTTTATGATCTTGCATGCTCTCCGTTATTAGTAGAGGCTCTGGCCAAGTTTTAGCTAGTAACTCCAAGAGGGGGTATTTATGCTCGATAGTGGGTTCATGTCTCCGTGAATCTGGGGAAGTGACAGAAATCTCTAAGGTTATGGATGTGTTGTTGCCACTAGGGGTAAAACATTGATGCTATGCCCGAGGATGTAGTTATTGATTACATTACGCGCAATACTTAATGCAATTGTCTGTTGTTAGCAACTTAATACTGGAAGGGGTTCGGATGATAACCTGAAGGTGGACTTTTTAGGCATAGATGCATGCTGGATAGCGGTCTATGTACTTTGTCGTAATGCCCAATTAAATCTCACTATACTCATCATAATATGTATGTGCATGGTCATGCCCTCTCTATTTGTCAATTGCCCAACTGTAATTTGTTCACCCAACATGCTGTTTATCTTATGGGAGAGACACCTCTAGTGAACTGTGGACCCCGGTCCAATTCTCTATACTGAAATATAATCTACTGCAATACTTGTTCTACTGTTCTCTGCAAACAATCATCATCCACACTATACATCTAATCCATTGTTACAGCAAGCCGGTGAGATTGACAACCTCGCTGTTTTGTTGGGACAAAGTACTTGGTTTGTGTTGTGCAGGTTCCACGTTGGCGCCGGAATCCCTGGTGTTGCGCCGCACTACATCTCGCCGCCATCAACCTTCAACGTGCTTCTTGGCTCCTACTAGTTCGATAAACCTTGGTTTCATACTGAGGGAAAACTTGCCGCTGTACGCATCACACCTTCCTCTTGGGGTTCCCAACGGACGCGTGCTGTACGCGTATCAAGCTCTTTTTCTGGCGCCGTTGCCGGGGAGATCAAGACACGCTGCAAGGGGAGTCTCCACATCCCAATCTCTTTACTTTGTTTTTGTCTTGCTTAGTTTTATTTACTACTTTGTTTGCTGCACTAAATCAAAATACAAAAAAATTAGTTGCTAGTTTTACTTTATTTGCTATCTTGTTTGCTATATCAAAAACACAAAAAAATTAGTTACTTGCATTTACTTTATCTAGTTTGCTTTATTTACTATTGCTAAAATGGGTACTCCTGAAAATACTAAGTTGTGTGACTTCACAACCACAAATAATAATGATTTCTTATGCACACCTATTGCTCCACCTGCTACTACAGCAGAATTCTTTGAAATTAAACCTGCTTTACTGAATCTTGTTATGCGAGAGCAATTTTCTGGTGTTAGTTCTGATGATGCTGCTGCCCATCTCAATAATTTTGTTGAACTATGTGAAATGCAAAAGTATAAAGATGTAGATGGTGATATTATAAAATTAAAATTGTTCCCTTTCTCATTAAGAGGAAGAGCTAAAGATTGGTTGCTATCTCTGCCTAAGAATAGTATTGATTCATGGACTAAATGCAAGGATGCTTTTATTGGTAGATATTATCCCCCTGCTAAAATTATATCTTTGAGGAGTAGCATAATGAATTTTAAACAATTAGATACTGAACATGTTGCACAAGCATGGGAAAGAATGAAATCTTTGGTTAAAAATTGCCCAACCCATGGACTGACTACTTGGATGATCATCCAAACCTTTTATGCAGGACTGAATTTTTCTTCGCGGAACCTATTGGATTCAGCTGCTGGAGGTACCTTTATGTCCATCACTCTTGGCGAGGCAACAAAGCTTCTTGATAATATGATGATCAATTACTCTGAATGGCACACGGAAAGAGCTCCACAAGGTAAGAAGGTAAATTCTGTCGAAGAAACCTCTTCCTTGAGTGATAAGATTGATGCTATTATGTCTATGCTTGTGAATGGTAGGACTAATGTTGATCCTAATAATGTTCCGTTAGCTTCATTGGTTGCCCAAGAAGAACATGTTGATGTAAACTTCATTAAAAATAATAATTTCAACAACAATGCTTACCGGAACAATTCTAGTAACAACTATAGGCCATATCCTTATAATAATGGCAACGGCTATGGTAATTCTTATGGGAATTCTTACAACAATAATAGGAACACACCCCCTGGACTTGAAGCCATGCTTAAAGAATTTATTAGTACACAAACTGCTTTTAACAAATCTGTTGAAGAAAAGCTTGGGAAAATTGATATACTTGCTTCTAAAGTCGATAGTCTTGCTGCTGATGTTGATCTTTTGAAATCGAAAGTTATGCCTAATGAAAATCATCATAATAAAATTGTTACTACAGCAAATGCCATCCAAGTTAGAATTAATGAGAATATAAGATTGATGGCCGAATTGCGTGCTAGGTGGGAAAGAGAAGAAAATGAAAAAGAAGATAATATAGCTAAAGTTTGGACTATAACCATCACTAGTAATGCTAATACTACACAAGTTGCTGCACCTCCTACTATTACTAATAAAAGAATTGGTGTTAGCAATGTTTCCACTTCTAATGCAAAGCGCGAGAAACTGCCTGAAACTGCTAAAAACTGCTGAAACTGCCTGTGATAAAACTGCTGAAATTTTTTCCAACATTGGGGATGATGATCCCATTGCTTTAGATTATAATGGTTTCAATTTTAATGATTGCCACATCTCTGAAGTTATAAAGTTCTTACAAAAACTTGTTAAAAGTCCTAATGCTAGTGCTATAAATTTGGCTTTCACGAAACATATTACAAATGCTCTCATAAAAGCTAGAGAAGAGAAACTAGAACGCGAAGCTTCTATTCCTAGGAAGCTAGAGGATGGTTGGGATCCCATCATTAAGATGAAGGTCAATTATTTTGATTGTAATGCTTTATGTGATCTTGGTGCAAGTATTTCTGTTATGCCTAAGAAAATCTATAATATGCTTGACTTGCCACCATTGAAAAATTGTTATTTGGATGTTAATCTTGCTGATCATTCTACAAAGAAACCTTTGGGGAAAGTTGATAATGTTCGCATTACCGTTAACAATAACCTTGTCCCCGTTGATTTTGTTGTCTTGGATATTGAATGCAATGCATCTTGTCCCATTATATTGGGAAGACCTTTTCTTCGAACTGTTGGTGCTATCATTGATATGAAGGAAGGTAATATTAAATATCAATTTCCTCTCAAGAAAGGTATGGAACACTTCCCTAGAAAGAGAATGAAGTTACCTTTTGATTCTATTATTAGAACAAATTATGATGTTGACACTTCGTCTCTTGATAATACTTGATACACACTTTCTGCGCCTAGCTGAAAGGCGTTAAAGAAAAGCGCTTATGGGAGATAACCCATGTTTTTTTTACTACAGTACTTTGTTTTATATTTGTGTCTTGGAAGTTGTTTACTACTGTAGCAACCTCTCCTTATCTTAGTTTAGTGTTTTGTTGTGCCAAGTAAAGTCGTTGATAGTAAGGTTCATACTAGATTTGGATTACTGCGCAGAAACAGATTTCTTTGCTGTCACGAATCTGGGCCTAATTCTCTGTAGGTAAATCAGAAAATTAAGCCAATTTACGTGAGTGATCCTCAGATATGTACGCAACTTTCATTCAATTTGAGCATTTTCATTTGAGCAAGTCTGCTGCCCCAATAAAATTAGTCATTACGAACTGTTCTGTTTTTGACAGATTCTGCCTTTTATTTCGCATCGCCTATTTTGCTATGTTCGATGGATATTTCGATTCCATTGACTTTCAGTAGCTTTGTGCAATGTCCAGAAGTGTTAAGAATGATCATGTCACCTCTGAACATGTATATTTTGATTGTGCACTAACTCTCTAATGAGTTGTTTTGAGTTTGGTGTGGAGGATGTTTTCAAGGATCAAGAGAGGGAGATGATACAACATGATCAAGGAGAGTGAAAGCTCTAAGCTTGGGGATGCCCCGGTGGTTCACCCCTGCATATATCAAGAAGACTCAAGCGTCTAAGCTTGGGTATGCCCAAGGCATCCCCTTCTTCATCGACAACATTATCAGGTTCCTCCCCTGAAACTATATTTTTATTCCGTCACATCTTATGTGCTTTGCTTGGAGCGTCGGTTTGTTTTTGTTTTTGTTTTTTTTGAATAAAATGGATCCTAGCATTCTTTGTGTGGGAGAGAGACACGCTCCGCTGTAGCATATGGACAAATATGTCCTTAGGCTCTACTCATAATATTCATGGCGAAGTTTCTTCTTCGTTAAATTGTTATATGGTTGGAATTGGAAAATGCTACATGTAGTAATTGCTAAAATGTCTTGGATAATGTGATACTTGGCAATTGTTGTGCTCATGTTTAAGCTCTTGCATCATATACTTTGTACCTATTAATGAAGAAATACATAGAGCATGCTAAAATTTGGTTTGCATATTTGGTCTCTCTAAAGTCTAGATAATTTCTAGTATTGAGTTTGAACAACAAGGAAGACGGTGTAGAGTCTTATAATGTTTACAATATGTCTTTTATGTGAGTTTTGCTGCACCGCTTCATCCTTGTGTTTGTTTCAAATAGCCTTGCTAGCCTAAAACTTGTATCGAGAGGGAATACTTCTCATGCATCCAAAATACTTGAGCCAACCACTATGCCATTTGTGTCCACCATACCTACCTACTACATGGTATTTCTCCGCCATTCCAAAGTAAATTGCTTGAGTGCTACCTTTAAATTTCTATCCTCTACCTTTACAATATATAGCTCATGGGACAAATAGCTTAAAAACTATTGTGGTATTGAATATGTACTTATGCACTTTATCTCTTATTAAGTTGCTTGTTGTGCGATAACCATGTTCCTGGGGACGCCATCAACTACTCTTTGTTGAATATCATGTGAGTTGCTATGCATGTTCGTCTTGTCTGAAGTAAGGGAGATTTACCACCTTATGGTTAGAGCGTGCATATTGTTAGAGAAGAACATTGGGCCGCTAACTAAAGCCATGATCCATGGTGGAAGTTTCAGTTTTGGACATATATCCTCAATCTTATATGAGAAAATTAATTGTTGCTACATGCTTATGCATAAAAGAGGAGTCCATTATCTGTTGTCTATGTTGTCCCGGTATGGATGTCTAAGTTGAGAATAATCAATAGCGAGAAATCCAATGCGAGCTTTCTCCTTAGACCTTTGTACAGGCGGCATAGAGGTACCCCTTTGTGACACTTGGTTAAAACATGTGCATTGCGATAATCCCGGGAATCCAAGCTAATTAGGACAAGGTGCGGGCACTATTAGTATACTATGCATGAGGCTTGCAACTTGTAAGATATAATTTACATAACACATATGCTTTATTACTACCGTTGACAAAATTGTTTCTTGTTTTCAAAATCAAAGCTCTAGCACAAATATAGCAATCGATGCTTTCCTCTTTGAAGGACCATTCTTCTACTTTTATTGTTGAGTCAGTTTACCTATTTCTCTCCACCTCAAGAAGCAAACACTTGTGTGAACTTTGCATTGATTCCTACATACTTGCATATTGCACTTGTTATATTACTTTACATTGACAATATCCATGAGATATACATGTTATAAGTTGAAAGCAACCGCTGAAACTTAATCTTCCTTTGTGTTGCTTCAATACCTTTACTTTGAATTATTGCTTTATGAGTTAACTCTTATGCAAGACTTATTGATGCTTGTCTTGAAGTACTATTCATGAAAAGTCTTTGCTATATGGTTCATTTGTTTACTCATGTCATATACATTTTTTTGATCGCTGCATTCACTACATATGCTTACAATAGTATGATCAAGGTTATGATGGCATGTCACTCCAGAAATTATCTTTGTTTATCGTTTACCTGCTCGGGACGAGCATAAACTAAGCTTGGGGATGCTGATACGTCTCCGACGTATCGATAATTTCTTATGTTCCATGCCACATTATTGATGATATCTACATGTTTTATGCACACTTTATGTCATATTTATGCATTTTCTGGAACTAACCTATTAACAAGATGCCGAAGTGCCGGTTGCTGTTTTGTGCTGTTTTTGGTTTCAGAAATCCTAGTAAGGAAATATTCTCGGAATTGGACGAAATCAACGCCCAGGGTCCTATTTTGCCACGAAGCTTCCAGAAGACCGAAGAGTCAACGAAGTGGGGCCACGAGGTGGCCAGGAGGGTAGGCGGCGCGGCCCCACCCTTGGCCGCGCCAACCTGTCTCCTGGGCCCCTCGCGACGCCCCCTGACCTACCCTCCCGCCTACAAATAGCCTTCATCGCGAAACCCCCAGTACCGAGAGCCACGATACGGAAAACCTTCCAGAGACGCCGCCGCCGCCAATCCCATCTCGGGGGATTCAGGAGATCGCCTCCGGCACCCTGCCGGAGAGGGGAATCATCTCCCGGAGGACTCTACGCCATGGTCGCCTCCGGAGTGATGTGTGAGTAGTCTACCCCTGGACTATGGGTCCATAGCAGTAGCTAGATGGTTGTCTTCTCCTCATTGTGCTTAATTGTCGGGTCTTGTGAGCTGCCGAACATGATCAAGATCATCTATCTGTAATTCTATATGTTGTGTTTGTTGGGATCCGATGAATAGAGAATACTTGTTATGTTGATTATCAATTTATATCTATGTGTTGTTTATGATCTTGCATGCTCTCCGTTATTAGTAGAGGCTCTGGCCAACTTTTTGCTAGTAACTCCAAGAGGGGGTATTTATGCTCGATAGTGGGTTCATGTCTCCGTGAATCTGGGGAAGTGACAGAAATATCTAAGGTTATGGATGTGCTGTTGCCACTAGGGGTAAAACATTGATGCTATGTCCGAGGATGCAATTGTCTGTTGTTAGCAACTTAATACTGGAAGGGGTTCGGATGATAACCTGATGGTGGACTTTTTAGGCATAGATGCATGCTGGATAGCGGTCTATGTACTTTGTCGTAATGCCCAATTAAATCTCACTATACTCATCATAATATGTATGTGCATGGTCATGCCCTCTCTATTTGTCAATTGCCCAACTGTAATTTGTTCACCCAACATGCTGTTTATCTTATGGGAGAGACACCTCTAGTGAACTGTGGATCCCGGTCCAATTCTCTATACTGAAATACAATCTACTGCAATACTTGTTCTACTGTTCTCTGCAAACAATCATCATCCACACTATACATCTAATCCTTTGTTACAGCAAGCCGGTGAGATTGACAACCTCGCTGTTTCGTTGGGGCAAAGTACTTGGTTTGTGTTGTGCAGGTTCCACGTTGGCGCCGGAATCCCTAGTGTTGCGCCGCACTACATCTCGCCGCCATCAACCTTCAACATGCTTCTTGGCTCCTACTGGTTCGATAAACCTTGGTTTCATACTGAGGGAAAACTTGCCACTGTACGCATCACACCTTCCTCTTGGGGTTCCCAACGGACGCGTGCTGTACGCGTATCACTAATATATACGATGCTTCAACAAGGTCTTTCATTGAAAAACTATTATTCAAATAACCTTTTACACTGCTTAATAGTTCTATATCATTCCCAATCAATAATATGTCATCCACATATAATATCAGGAATGCTACAGAGCTCCCACTCACTTTCTTGTAAATACAGGCCTCTCCATGACACTGTATAAACCCGAAGTCTTTGATCACCTTATCAAAGCGTCGGTTCCAACTTCTCGATGCTTGCTTCAGTCCATAAATTGAACGCTGAAGTTTGCATACTTTGTCAGCATTTTTAGGATCGACAAAACCTTTGGGTTGTACCATATACAACTCTTCCTCAATGTCTCCATTAAGGAACGCCGTTTTGACATCCATCTGCCAAATCTCATAATCGAAAAATGCAGCTATTGCTAACAAAATCCTCACAGATTTTAGCTTCGCTACAGGTGAGAAAGTCTCATCGTAGTCAACTCCTTGAATTTGTCGGAAACCCTTTGCGACAAGTCGAGCTTTATAGACAGTAATATTACCATCAGCATTTGTTTTTCTCTTGAAGATCCATTTATTCTCGACAGCCTTGCGGCTATCAGGTAAGTCTACCAAAGTCCATACTTTGTTATCATACATGGATCCCATTTCGGATTTCATGGCTTCTTGCCATTTGTTGGAATCTGGGCTCATCATCGCTTCTTCATACGTCGCAGGGTCTTCATCATTGTTGTCCACAATCATGACATTTAGACAAGGATCATACCAATCAGGAGTGGCACGTTCCCTTGTCGATCTGCGAGGTTCAGTAGCTTCCTCGTTCGAAGTTTCATGATCATTATCATTTGCTTAACTGTTGCCGGTGTAGGCAGTACAGGAACAACTTCCGGTACTGGGCTACTCTGATCAATGAGTAAAGATTCATCAATCTCATCGAGTTCTACTTTTCTTCCAGTCACTTCTTTAGTGAGAAATTCTTTCTCAAGAAAGGTTCCGTTCTTAGCAACAAAGATTTTGCCTTCGGATCTGTGATAGAAAGTGTACCCTATAGTTTCCTTAGGGTATCCTATGAAGACGCATTTCTCCGCTTTGGGTTCTAGCTTGTCTGGTTGTAACTTCTTTACATAGGCTTCGCAACCCCAAACTTTAAGGAACGACAGCTTAGGTTTCTTATTAAACCATAATTCATACGGTGTCGTTTCAACGGATTTTGATGGTGCTTTATTTAAAGTGAATGCGGCTGTCTCTAATGCATAACTCCAAAATGATAACGGCAAATCAGTAAGAGACATCATAGAACGAACCATATCTAAGAGAGTTTGATTACGACGTTCGGACACACCGTTTCGTTGTGGTGTTCCCGGCGGTGTCAATTGTGAAAGTATTCCGTATTTCTTTAAATGCATGCCAAACTCATAACTCAGATATTCACCTCCGCGATCAGATCGTAAAAATTTAATCTTCTTGTTACGTTGATTTTCTACTTCACTTTGGAATTCCTTAAACTTCTCGAAAGTTTCGGATTTATGTTTCATGAAATAGATATACCCATATCTACTCAGATCATCTGTGAAGGTTAGAACATAACGATAACCACCGCGCGATGCTACACTCATTGGTCCGCACATATCGGTATGTATGATTTCCAATAAGTTAGTAGCTCGCTCCATAATACCAGAAAATGGAGTCTTAGTCATTTTTCCCATCAGACATGCTTCGCATCTAGCAAGTGACTCAAAGTCAAGCTATTCAAGTAATCCATCGGTATGGAGTTTCTTCATGTGTTTCACTCCAATATGACCAAGACGACAGTGCCACATATAAGTAGAATTATCATTCAATTTAATTCGCTTAGCATCAATGTTATGTATATGTGTATCACTACTATCGAGATCTAACATAAATAAGCCATTCTTTTCAGGTGCTCGACCATAAAAGATATTATTCATAAAAATAGAACAACCATTATTCTCAAACTTAAATGAATAACCGTCTTGCATTAAACAAGATCCAGATATAATGTTCATGCTCAACGCGGGTACAAAATAATAATTATTTAGGCTTAAAACTAATCCCGAGGGTAGATGTAGAGGAAGTGTGCCGACAGCGATCACATCGACTTTGGATCCGTTTCCAACGCGCATCGTCACTTCATCCTTCAGTAGTCTTCGTTTATTCTTTAGTTCCTGTTTCGAGTTACAAATATGAGCAACCGAACCAGTATCAAATACCCAGGTACTAGTACGAGAACCAGTGAGATAAACATCTATAACATGTATATCAGATATACCTTCTTTCTTCTTCTTGACAAGGCCGCTCTTCAGATCAGCCAGATACTTGGAGCAATTACGCTTCCAGTGTCCCTTCTCCTTGCAGTAATAGCACCCAGCATCAGGCTTAGGGCCGTTCTTAGGTTTCATAGGAGGCGTGGCAGCTTTCTTGCCACCCTTCTTGAATTTCCCTTAGACTTGCCCTGTTTCTTGAAACTGGTGATCTTGTTGACCATCAACACTTGGTGCTCTTTCTTGATCTCAATCTCAGCAGCTTTTAGCATGGCGAAGAGTTCAGGTAACTCTTTGTTCATGTTCTGCATATTGTAGTTCATCACAAAGTTCTTGTAACTAGGTGGCAATGATTGAAGGACACGATTAATCCCCAGTCTGTTAGGAATCACTATTCCCAAGTCACTGAATTTCTTCGCATGCCCAGTCATGATGAGCATGTGCTCACTAACGGAGCTGCCTTCTTCCATAATGCAGCTGAAGAAGTGTTTCGATGCTTCATAGCATTCCACGGCCGCATGAGTTTCAAATATAGCTTTCAGCTCATTGACCAACTCATGAGGATCGTGGTGCTCAAAACGTTTTTGAAGATCGGCTTCCAGACTGCATAGGATGGCACACTGAACTTGAGAGTACCGAGCTTTCCGAGTCGCGTAAACATTCTTTACTTCATCGGTTTCAGTTTCTTCAGGAGGGTCACCTAGCGGTGCATCAAGCACATATTGCAGGTTTCCACCAGCGAGGAAGATCCTCACATGACGGAACCAGTCGGTGAAGTTGCTACCGTTGCTCTTAAGCTTTTCTTTCTCTAGGAACTGGTTAAAATTGATTGGGGACGCCATATCTACAACATATATTTGCAATAGTTTAGACTAAGTTTATGACAAATTGAGTTCAAATTTTAATTCAACATAATTAAAAATCTAGGTGAACTCCCACTCAAAACAATATCCCTCGAATTGTCTTAGTGATCACACGAACCAAATCCACCACACCTAAGTCCGATCATCACGAGACAAGATGTAATTTCAATGGCGAACACTCAAAGTGTTCATCATATCAATCATATGATTCATGCTCTACCTTTCGGTATCACGTGTTCCGAGACCATGTCTGTACATGCTAGGCTCGTCAAGGCCACCTTAGTATCCGCATGTGCAAAACTGGCTTGTACCCGTTGTATGCACTTGTTGATTCTATCACACCCGATCATCACGAGATGCTTCGAAACGACAAGTCTTGGCAATGGTGCTACTAAGGATGAATACTTTATTATCTTGATATTTTAGTGAGAGGGATCATCTTATAATGCTACCGTCGCGATCTAAGCAAAATAAGATGCATAAAAGGATTAACATCACATGCAGTTCATATGTGATATGATATGGCCCTTTTGTCTTTGCGCCTTTGATCTTCATCTCTAAAGCACGGACATGATCTCCATCATCATCGGGCATGATCTCCATCATCGTCGGCGTAGCATCAAGGTTAATGGCGGCGTCTTCATGATTGTTCTCCCATGTAGCAACTATTACAACTTCTTTGAAATACTACTCAACATGAAATTTAAAGACAACCATAAGGCTCCTGCCGGTTGCCACAATACAATAATGATCATCTCATACATATTCATCATCACATTATGGCCATATCACATCACCAAACCCTGCAAAAACAAGTTAGACGTCTCTAATTTGGTTTGCATATTTTACGTGGTTTAGGGTTTTCGAGAGAGATCTAATCTACCTACGAACATGAACCACAACGGTGATACTAGTGTTGTCAATAGAAGAGTAAATTGAATCTTCACTATAGTAGGAGAGACAGACACCCGCAAAGCCTCTTATGCAATACAAGTTGCATGTCGAACGAGGAGCAAGTCTCATGAACGCGGTCATGTAAAGTTAGCCCGAGCCGCTTCATCCCACTACGCCACAAAGATGCAAAGTACTCAAACTAAAGACAACAAAAGCATCAACGCCCACAAAACCATTGTGTTCTACTCGTGCAACCATCTATGCATAGACACGGCTCTGATACCACTGTAGGGATTCGTTGCATAGAAAACAAAAAATTTCCTACCGCGAGAACGCAATCCAAGCCAAGATGCAATCTAGAAGACGGGAGCAACGAGGGGATGATCGAGACTCACCCTTGAAGATTTCCAAAGCCTACAAGAGTAGGCTCTTGTTACTGCGGTAGACGATCACTTGCCGCTTGCAAAAGCGCGTAGAAGATCTTGACGGTGCCACAATCGAGCAGCACCTCCGTACTCGGTCACACATTCGGTGTTGATGAAGACGACGTCCTTCTCCCCGTTCCAGCGGGCAGCGGAAGTAGTAGCTCCTCCTTGAATCCGGCAGCACGACGGTGTGGTGGCGGTGGCGATGGAGATCTCCTGCGGAGCTTCGCTAAGCGTTGCGGGAGAGGTGGAGGAGATGGGGGCGGCTAGGGTTTGGGAGAGGGGGAGGTGGCCGGCCTCTATGAGGGGGTGCGGACACAATGGCTTTGGTGTGGCCGGGCCCCTCCCCTTGCTCCTCATTATATAGGTGGAACCCCCAAGTGTTGGACTACAAGTCTTCGAATAAGACCCCAACCCAAAACCTTCCATGTGTAGGGAAACCTACCCAAGGTGGGACTCCCACCTCAAGTGGGATTCCCACCCTTCCATGAGGGGGGGTGGCCGGCCCCCTTGGTGGAGTCCACCTTGGACTCCACCCCTCTAGGGTTGGCCGGCCATGGGAGGTGGAGTCCCACCGGGACTCCTCCTTCCTTAGTGATTTCTTCCGGACTTTTCTAGAACCTTCTAGAACCTTCCATAAAATCACCGGATCATTTTCAAACTTATAAAATGACTTCCTATATATGAATCTTATTCTCCGGACCATTCCGGAACTCCTCGTGATGTCTGGGATCCCATCCGAGACTTCGAACAATACTTCGAACTCCATTCCATATTCAAGTTCTACTATTACAACATCAAACCTTAAGTGTGTCACCCTACGGTTCGCGAACTATGTGGACATGGGTGAGAACTCTCTCCGACCAATAACAAATAGCGGGATCTGGAGATCCATAATGGCTCCCACATATTCAACGATGACTTAGTGATCGAATGAACCATTCACATACGATACCAATTCCCTTTGTCACGCGATATTTTACTTGTCCGAGGTTTGATCATCGGTATCACTCTATACCTTGTTCAACCTCGTCTCCTGACAAGTACTCTTTACTCGTACCGTGGTATGTGGTCTCTTATGAACTTATTCATATGCTTGCAAGACATTAGACGACATTCCACCGAGAGGACCCAGAGTATATCTATCCGTCATCGGGATGGACAAATCCCACTGTTGATCCATATGCCTCAACTCATGCTTTCCGGATACTTAATCCCACCTTTATAACCACCCAATTACGCAGTGGCGTTTGATGTAATCAAAGTACCTTTCCGGTATAAGTGATTTACATGATCTCATGGTCGAAAGGACTAGGTAACTATGTATCGAAAGCTTATAGCAAATAACTTAATGACGTGATCTTATGCTACGCTTAATTGGGTGTGTCCATTACATCATTCATACAATGATATAACCTTGTTATTAATAACATCAAATGTTCATGATTATGAAACTAATCATCCATTAATCAACAAGCTAGTTAAGAGGCTTACTAGGGACTCTTTGTTGTTCACATATCACACATGTATCAATGTTTCGGTTAATACAATTATAGCATGATATATAAACATTTATCATAAACATAAAGATATATAATAACCACTTTTATTATTGCCTCTTGGGCATATCTCCAACAAATTTTTGTATGTTTATTTGCTCAAATTAGTTTCAGCAGAATCTGCACTGGTCCGTATATCAGTTGTAAAACATCTGGCTGTTTGTACTTGCTACCACACTGCCAATCGTTTCTCATTTGTACGAAGTATGGTGCATGGAATTAGGTGGATACTACGGTTGTCATTGTTAACATAGCTGCATTTTTCCATTTAGTCATTTAGATAATTTACATTTGTTTAAAACTGAACCTTTAAATAAACTTCATGGTAACAATTTATGTATCTAGATTGTATTAGACTTTTATTGGCAGCTTTTAGTTTTGGTTGGGCCTTTGGAATTCTATAGACAAAGTTTGTTAGAATTATAAAGAAGGAATGGGTATTTGCCGGATCATCTTTGAGTTTTCATCTTCTTTATACATGTTATAAATCTTTTCTAGGAGGCATCATCGTGTAACGGTCTGAGGCAGCGCTAGCAGTGGCGGATACAGAAAAAACGAGAAGATACGGCATCATGGTGTGGGTGAGCCCTCGCTGAAACCACTCTGGGTTCTCTCTATATCGGTCATCGTCTCATGACCTAGGTAAACTTTTGCAATTTCTTATTTCTTAACCCAGGTCAAGAATCTGGGTATTGGTCAAGAATCTGGGTATTTGTTGCAAGTGAACTATTAGCTTGACATTAACATTACCGTGTAGGGATTAATGCCAAGCTCTGGATATTTGTTTACATTTCGCAGTGAACCTGCTGTTGCTATTTCTTTAGGATAGAATAGCTGAAGTGAACAATTGACAGTAGCCACTATGACATATTGGTTGGGGAACATTTTACCACCAGGCCATCAAAACTATTCTTCGGGCCATATACCCGCCGTCGTTGCTTCTTCGTTAAAGATTTGATTTTTTCAGTTGGCCTAGCTCTCCGTGCTAATATTCTACTTATCTTTGCTATTTTGGTGTACTAACTGTTCATGTGCATCCTCGTGCCTTTTCCAGGGGTCACCTTGGTGGTGCTCAGCAGCAGACGCCGGTGAGAACTACGAGGAGTAAGAGGACGAAAAGAAAAAGATGGAGCAACAAGACTACAAAAGTGGAGTAGGTAGAGATGTGGAGGAGCCAGAAACATTGTGGCTTGGTTCTTTCTTGTGAGGTAGCTCTCACAAGGGAAGTAGGGGCACTTTTTAAGTACATCGTGTGATTGGTACTCCTCTGTCCTCCCTCTCACTCCCCACATATCTCAGTTTTACAATTTGTGTAGTGAAGAAAATTAGAAGTTTCTAATTCATATTTACCTCGTGGTCTCTTTTTTTTGTTTCTCTAAAATTTCATTACTACAGCAGATCTCATTTTTCTCAAAATGGTCCATGCTAAAGATGATGTTATGCTGCTTTGTACAGGTGACATGGGAAACCAACGAGAAAAGCACACTTCTTGAGGTGATGCTCCAATATCACAGGGTAAGTGATTCTTCTCTTTTGCTTCTTCAAATACTCCTTATTTCTTTTACTTTAGGACAGAGGAGGAACACATATATGCTGCTGCGACGGTAGTGGTCAAATGATCAAAATGATTTTCAAAATGAATGCTTCATGTCATATTTAGATTTAGAAATCGATGATATGCATGGCCAAGTTTATTATGAGGAAAACATAGCATTTTCCTAATTCTAATTTATGTGCAATACCTCCTACGCAATTAGCAATCGTGTGCTTGATGTACTATATACTATATATATATATGTCCATAATGGAGCTTTGTTAGCTTTTGAGTTCCTTGGTTTAATTTTAACTGCACCCAAAAAAATTGGAAGCTTACAGGAGAGGATTTTAACATAGTTCTTACCTCTTTTCATAAGATTGCTTTTTTTTTTGTTTCTCCATGCCCCTTTTTTCAGGCTTCGGTAGGCTATTTCGTTTAGGTGATTGAATGGTTTAGAAGAAACAGTAATATCAAATGGAGTATTTTAATCTTGGTGGACTTTCCTGGCTGCAATTTCTTTCAGGTCTTGGGACCGCTCAACGAATAGAAATGAGAATCTTCCTCCACTAGGTGATTTGAGCTTACATAGTATCATAATATTTCCAGTGTTAGTACTTTTTTATTCTCTCCAGTGTTCCTTTTCTTTCAGGTGTGTTCATGTGTTGTTTGGTTGGTCTGCTGCAGCAAGTGAGAACCGGAGGTGAAGAGGAAGATGCATAGAGGGAGATTCAAAGGGGGATAATATAGTCCAAGTGAGGAGGAAGAGGAGACCTGCTGTGGCGCGGAGCATCACCGGCCGATGATTGTGATAAGAGAATCACACCCAGATAATTCGGCTCCTAAGTTGTCTACTTAGTTTCTTATTTATTCCACAGGTAGCAAATTGGTAGAAAGTTTGGTTCAATGATTTATGTGAGCTGCAAAGATAACATCACTGTTCGTAAGGACTTTTTGAAGACACTTTTCATGAATGGCTCCAGATTTTTTGAAGTTATTTCATAAGGAACATTCGTTTTTAGCGAGATGAGTAATTTCTGATTGTATGGAATAGTTCTTAAAAAAAACTGCTAGGTCAAGAGATAACACTTCCCAATTAAACTTGCAGATGTTTCTTACTTCGCCATACGTTCTTTCCAGTTTGTCTGCTTTGGTTACAGAAATGTCACAGAGTAGTGGTATACCGGTTGAATCCTATCTATTTACATTGTAAGAACCGATGACATCCAGGCTTGAACATGGTTACTTTAGAGAATTAAACAAACCACATCATTAGATACTTAGGAGATTACATGTGGTAAAAGAAAGAAAATACGGTACAAGAAAGAAAATGTTGGATTTGGTATTTAAATAGACCGTTTTTCCCTGTAGTTCTTTCACTACATCAGATGTTGGGTTTGGTATTCCTGCAATCTTACCTGAAGGGACTGTACATACATGGTTTCAGGCTTTCAAATTTTGAATGTACAGGGAGAATCTCATAATTCTTTTATGCCATAGACCTGGCATTTTTTTTCTGTAAGAACAGATATTCGCTTGCTTTTGGACATCCGTACCTCTTTTTTTTTTGCATTAGGAACTGCCTTTGTTGCCATGCTCTTATGAACTTTTTCATTTAGAGGTTCAGTGAGTAAATTGATATCTTCAAGCTCAGTCAAGAAAGTTAATTGTGAGTATTTTGATTAACAGAAAAATTCTGAAATCTAATATTACTGTCAGATATCTCTTCCTTAAGTGGCACGTGAATATCAGATATCTTACTTTGGAATTCATATAGCTCTGAGAAGGTCAGCATAGCTCTTTATCTGAGTTCATGGAACCAAATATTATTTTATTCCTTTCACAATTTAGCATCGATTGTATGGGAGTAAATCAATTACTCAATGGTCAAGGGCACCTTTTTTGGCATGTTGGTTCTATGTGTTCTGTTTCATTCATTTCCTTATTATTTTACAGTTCGTGTTCCTGAACATTTTGTCATTGTAGGTTCGCGAAAATACAGCTGCATGTGTTCATGTTCCTGAACTCGGTATGTGATGAAATTGCTGCTCCTCTAAGAAGTATTATGTTATTTTCAGTCAGGTGCATATAGGTAGTACCAAGTGTTGTGTGTTGTTTAAACGTTTTTCATGCAGCTCTATGGCTAATTTTCCTTGATTGGTTCTTATGTTGTTTGTCGGAAAATATTAATGCTTCTCATGTGCAAGCAACTCACTTGTGTTGTTTAAACTCTCATGTTTGGTTCCTTTTTTTTTACTCGCAGTAGAATCTTTAAAAAAAACTGCTTTAATCACTGAAATTTCTAAAATGGCACAATACCACCAGCTTCAATACGAGTGCAAGAATGAAAAGTACAGGTGAAAGGATCGTATGCCGCACCTAGAGCGGGGGGGGGGGGTGAATAGGTGCTAACCAATTTTTAGTTCTTTTTCAATTTAGACTTGACACAAAAGGTAAATTCTCTAGATATGCAACTAAGTGAATTTACCTATATGACAGGGCTAGCAACTAAGCAAGATATAGCTAAGCAATATAGAGATAGAATAGGATAGAGGTAACCGAGAGTGGAGCACGCGATGACACGGAGATGATTCCCGTAGTTCCCTTCCTTTGCAAGAAGGTACGTCTACGTTTGGAGGAGTGTGGTTGCTATGAAAGCCAAACCAACAGCCACGAAGGCTTCACTCAGATCTCCGGTGAGCAACGCCACGAAGGCCTAGCCCACTTCCACTAAGGGATTTCCTCGAGGCGGAAACCGGGCCTTTACAAGGTTCTTGGGGCACACATCCACAACCAAATTGGAGGCTCCCAAATCTGTTACAACACAACAATCAACAACAATACATCAACACAAATCAACTAGGGAACCAAATAGGAACACTAGCATGAGATCCCTCAAACAAGAGAGGGGGAAATGAAGAACGCTTCGGTGAGGATGTAGATCGGTGTCTTCTCCTTCGAATCTCCAAAGATCAAGAGCTTTGGTTGGGGGAGGAAGGAGATCTTGCAAATCTTGAGTTTCTTGAGGTGGCTCTAATGGAGGTGGCTTGGCAGATTTCTTGTGTAATGATTGAGCAAGCAACCAAGGTAGAAGAAGGGGGGTATTTATACCCCCTCTCAAAAATGAGCCGTTGCAGCTTTCGGGGGGCCGGATATTCCGGCCTAAGTAAGGGCCGGATAATCCGCCCCCCCCCCCCGGATAATCCGGCCTCCGGGACAAAACCGTGACTTTATCCGGCCAAATGTCTGGCCCTATGCCAGAGCTGTTTTTCTTCCAGTCCTTAGCCGAATTCGAGGGGGCCGGATATTTCCAAAATATCCGGCCCGGATATTCCGGCCCTGGTACAATACCGGGACAATATCCGGGCAAATGTCCGGCCCCTATACTGCGCTGCTTTTCCCTCGAAGACTTAGCCAAAATCAGGGGGCCGGATATTTCAACAATATCCGGCCCGGATTATCCGGCCTGGCCAACTTTTTGCAGTTAACTTTTGACAGACCGACCAAATCCAACACACATAAATATGAATCTATGTAATCCCTGTACCACTTAAACAAACATTAGTGTATCACATATATTGACATCAAACACACAAAACATAATGTGAGAGATGTTCTTTCAATCTCCCCCTTTTTGGTGTTTGATGACAATATACGGATTTGCAAGAGAATCACTATAGAGACAAGCATGATGGCAAAACATAGAGGCACTCCCCCTACATGTGTGCATATAAGTAATTTGCATTTGAATACAAATACACAACACATAGGAGTATGGTGCCTCAACACAAGAGATATCCAACATGAGCTCTAACAAAAGACATTGACACATATGAAGTTGAGATAGGATGCAAGAAATCATACCCATGTGTAGATATATAATGCGGAGATATAGCATCACACATAATGTAATATCCTTGATCTCAACAAATAGAAATCCGAAAACCATAACAATGTCTCACACCACATAGCACATAGTTTGAACGACACACAAACAAACCAAATAGTTCAAATAAGAGGGAACACAAGCAATGTAAGAATGATAAACGCATATGCTTGTGCCCAAACCATGCAAATCCCCGAGAATCCTAATAGAACACTTCTCCCCCTTTGGCATCGAGACTCCAAAAAGGGGACAAGCGCGATGCTACACGTCCCATGGGAATCACTCGGAGGCTTCTTCATCATCGGACTGGTAAGCATCTTCCTCTTCTTCATCTTCAGTGTTAGGAGCATCCGGAGAGCGGCGAGAGGTGTTGGACCTTTGAAGGCAATCATCAAGATCACCCCATGGAACCTGTGCAGAGTGCCAACCACTGTAACCCTGGTGAGCTGGAGGCTGAGGCGGGGGTCCTTGATCACCACTGAGCTTGTGTAGAATAACCGCCTGAGTATGCTTAATCTCAGAACGCTCTCGGCTAGCTGCATAGTTCTCCTTATGGATCTCAATGTTCATGCAAAGGATGTGACGCTGAAACCAACTAAGCCGGCTCACTTGCTTCCTCATAGCCAGGACATCAGGATGGCGAGCAGGAGCAAAACCACTAGAACGAGCATCACCCATGAAAGTGTCAGGTGCAGGAACAGCTGAAGAGACTGGCTTAAGCTTGTAGGCCTTCTTGACATTGTGCTTCACCAAAGGATACCCACTCAAGTCTTCACCACCCAAAGCCACAGAGTTGTTGATGAGAAGCTGAATGTAGGGTGCATAGGGTATGGTGGTCCGGGAGACCATGGCATCATGGATCTCATGGAAGATAAAGTCCATGACATCAAGAGTGTAGTCCCATTCCTCAGTAACATCACGAGCACACTTATAGCTGAGGTGCATAAGGTCCACAAGGGCTCCCCGGAGAGCATCATTGTTACCACCACTTGGGCAAATAGTTGCCCGAAAGAACCGGAGCAACTGACTGTATATAGGAAGCAGCCCCTTAGCAAAACCAATCTTTCCCGCGGAGGTATAGAGATCCACAAGAGCATTCTTATCTGTCTGTTGTGGTCCATGAAGGCGACGACCCCCGTCAACAGAAATTCCAAGAATACCAGCAAAACGGCGCAGAGTGGCACTGCAGTGAGTGGAGCCAGTCATCCATTCCATAGTGCGTTCCTCATCTTTCTTGATTGGCAAAGTGGCAAAGAATTGCTTCACCAAATCTGGGCTATAGTCACATTGAATCTTCATGATATCAAGCAAGCCCATCCTTCCAGCTACCCAGATTGCATCTTCAAAGTGATTGTTGACAGCCAGAATGTCCACATTGATAGCTTGCATGGGTCTCAGATTCTTCATGGGCTCATAGACATCCTTGTAGATGAACTCCTGCTCCATGCACCAGTATCTCCTGCCCTCTATCTCTTCATCCCTTGAAACATCTTCATACCAGTTCTTCATGCGGATAGCAGAATAAGAGACTGGGTCCATGGCCTTGTAGTTCTCCCTCACTTCCTTGTTCTTCCGCCTTGAAGCGACGGACTTGCGAGGTGCATTGGGTGCATACTCGTCACTAGATCGATCATGCCTTGAGCGTCTCCGACCACCCCGAGAAGCACCACCTGTGAGAAGCAAAGGCGGGTAGCACAGAGAAGGTAATGCTCATAAGTCATGTAAGATACAGTAATATACTCGAGAAACATGCTATAAGTCGATACAAATCTAGACATGATAGATTGAAGCAAAAAACTGCAGCGGCGATGAAGCTCCAGGCCGGATAATCCGGGGTCCCCAGGGGGTGGATAATCCGGCCAGGCCGGATAATCCGGCCAGCGCGGGGGCCGGATAATCCAGCCCTGCGAAAGTTGCAGTTCTCCAATCAAAAGCTTGTCTAAGACTAGATCGGCCTCATAGCATGCAAGAGGAGTACACTACACGTGATTTGGAACAACTAGACACCAATTCCACCAAGAAAATAGCACATATAAAACACAACATCTAGGGTTAGAGATTGTGAATCATACCCACATCCATTGTGGAAACCGCTTGGAGGAGAAGGTAGCTAGGAAGGAGATGCACCCGATCCACCCAAGAACTCCGAGAGGGGGCGGACGGAGCGTCTCCGGCGAGGAGGAGGAGGTCCGGCGATCTTGAGAGGAGAAAGAGGAGAGAGAGGCGCGTGGGGGGTGGTGTGAACCGTTTGCCCCCCCGCGGCCTCGACCTCAACCCTTTCAAGATCTGCCCAGGCCGGATAATCCGGCCCTAGCTTAGGGCGGATAATCCGGCCGGGCCGGATTTTTCGGGGTCTCCTGGGACCAGATTATCCGGGGTTCTGGAAAATTTCAGAATCACCGGGAATCCGGCCCATCTTTCGTTGGTTATTTGCATGACCCATATGTGATGCAATAAAGTATCACGTCACATATAAGGTGCAAATTTACCAATAAGATGGAGCAACCTAGATCATCCGACCGAAACACCTCAAACTCCAAGTTTTTTACCAAACATGACAAATGAGCAAGATGGAAATGGCTTATAGGAGAGAGTAGGCTTAGGTTTTAGAAGATACAAACTGTTAATGGTACATGATCACTCAAGTTTGCAAGATATGAGCAAATAAGGCCAAACTAGAGTGATTTCCCATAAGAATATGGAGTTGTCAAATAAAAGGCGATAAGATCCAAATAACTCCAACTCTTCATAAAGAAGAGTGTGGTGGCCTAGGCCACCATATATGAGTGTTGTGGCATGGCACCGCGAAGATATATCTTGGGTCCAAGCCACTACTCATCATTGAAGCTCACATATCAACATATGATATAAAGAGAATGATTTCTTAATGTTGGCATTATGGGGGGAGGGATAGCTCAATAATTTAAACCGCACTCCCCCTATCTCCATGCCCACATCTAAACCAAATAAAGTTTTGAGACGAAGGTGTGTTTGCAAGATGGTCAAGCTATACTCCTTGAATCAATGATATTTAGCTCATTCCTCAAATAAGTGAACCTTGCTTCATCAAGAGGCTTCGTGAATATATCGGCAAGTTAATCTTTGGTAGGAACATAGATAAGCTCAATATCACCCCGGGCAACATGATCCCTAATGAAATGATTCCGGATCTCAATATGCTTCGTTCTTGAATGTTGCACCGGATTATAGGCAATCTTGATAGCACTTTCATTGTCACATAATAGAGGCACTTTGTCACACATGACACCGTATTCCTTTAAAGTTTGCCTCATCCATAACAATTGAGTGCATCCACTTGCGGCGGCAACATATTCAGCTTCGGCGGTGGAGAGAGATATACAATTTTGCTTCTTAGATGACCAACACACCAAGGACCTACCAAGAAATTGGCAAGCCCCGGAGGTTGATTTCCTATCATCCTTGTCTCCCGCCCAATCCGCATCGGTGTACCCATTGAGAATAAAACTTGAGCCTTTGGGGTACCAAATACCATATCTTGGGGTATCAACCAAATATCGAAAGATTCTCTTGAGAGCTATCATGTGGCTCTCCTTAGGAGAAGCTTGATACCTTGCACACACACCAACACTCAACACTATGTCCGGTCTAGATGCACAAAGGTAAAGCAAAGATCCAATCATGGAGCGATATACCTTTTGATCCACCTCTTTACCATTGGGATCAAGTGCAAGATGACATTTGGTAACCATAGGAGTGGCAACACCTTTCATCTCGGTCATCTTGAACCTCTTGAGCATGTCTTGGAGATATTTTGCTTGGTTGATGAAGGTTCCTCCTCTCAATTGCTTGATCTCAAAACCAAGGAAGAACTTCATCTCTCCCATCATAGACATCTCAAACCTATCAGTCATAAGCTTTGAGAATTCATCATTGAAAGCTTTGTTAGTAGAGCCAAAGATAATATCATCAACATATAATTGGCAAACGAAAATCTCCCCATTGACCCTCTTAGTAAAAAGAGTGGGATCGATTAGCCCAACATCAAACCCACGGTCTACCAATAATTCCTTAAGGTGCTCATACCATGCTCTAGGAGCTTGTTTGAGACCATAAAGAGCTTTATCGAGCTTGTAGACATGGTTAGGGAAGTTGAGATCCTCGAACCCCGGGGGTTGCTTAACATAAACCTCTTCATGTATAGGACCATTAAGAAATGCACTTTTCACATCCATTTGTTGTAACTTGAAGTTATGATGCGATGCATAAGCAAGAAGGATACGGATGGACTCAAGACGAGCCACGGGAGCATAGGTTTCTCCAAAGTCAATTCCCTCAACTTGAGAGAACCCTTGAGCCACCAATCTTGCCTTATTCCTCACAACATTTCCAAACTCATCTTGCTTGTTCTTGAATATCCATTTAGTGCCAATAACATTGCGGCACCCCTTTGGCTTCTCTACTAAAGTCCACACTTTGTTGCGCTTGAAGTTGTTGAGTTCTTCGTGCATAGCTTCCAACCAATCCGAATCTTCAAGGGCTTCAAATACTTTCTTGGGTTCCACTAAGGAGATATAAGCATGATGGTTGCTAAAATTAGCCAATTGCCTTCTTGTGGAAACCTTTGCCCTTATATCACCAAGAACCTTATCATGAGTGTGATCACGAAGCTCAAGGTTCCTTTCTCTTCTTGCTAGACGACGGGCCTCGATCTCCTCCTTGGTTCTTCTTGGCCTTGGAGGAATCACTTGATCAACTTGATCTTTTGGGTCCCCGTCATGACCTTCAACTTGAGCAACTACAATTTCTTGTGAGTGATCAACATCATGTGCTTGATCTTGGACATCATTTGGTGCGGAGCAAATATCAAATGGATACTCGTCGGAACCATCATGAATTCTTGGTTGATCTTGACCTTGATCTTGTCCTTGATCTTGCACACTAGAGGGAGGGTTTTGTTCTTGTTCTTGGGTTGGTGCATCATTTGCTTCACTTGATGGGGTTTGTTGATGTTGAGAAGATGAGGGCTCCACCGTGGTAGAGCATAGTCCTTCCCGAGACGCCACACCGTGTCCCTCAACGGGGCGGAAAAATCCCACACCCATTCTAACTATGGCATCTTGAGGTATTTCATCACCTGCACAAACATCAACTTGCCCCACTTGGGAGCCATCATTTTCTTCGAACCTCACACTACAAGATTCAATGATAATCCCGGAGGCTTTATCAAAGATTCTATAAGTGTGAGACTCGGCACCGTAACCAACAAATATACCCTCCAAAGCTTTAGGAGCGAATTTAGATAAACGAACTCCTTTGATTTTGTAGAAACACTTACACCCGAACACCTTGAAGTATGAGATATTAGGCTTGTTCCCGGTGAGTATTTCATATGGAGTCTTGTTCAAGCCCTTGCGGAGATAGAGCCGGTTGGAGGAGTGACAAGTGGTGGAGATGGCTTCGGCCCAAAAGTTATAGCGGGATTTATACTCCGCCATCATAGACCTTGCCATATCCATAAGAGTCCGGTTCTTCCTCTCCGCAACACCATTTTGTTGAGGGGTGTAAGCAGCGGAATATTGATGACGAATCCCCTCATCGCTAAGAAAATCATTGAGTGTGTAGTTCTTGAACTCGGAGCCGTTGTCACTTCTTATTGCCATAATGAGGAGGTTGTGTTGGCGTTGCACCTCGGTAGCAAAGTCAATGAATATTTGTTGAGTCTCATCTTTCGTCTTGAGAAAGTAGACCCAAGTGTATCTTGAGTAGTCATCGACAATCACCAAGCAATGTTTCTTCGCACCAAGACTTGCGTGAGTAACGGGACCAAAGAGATCCACATGAAGGAGCTCCAAGATCCTCTTGGAAGAGATAATGGTCTTGCTTGGATGCGGAGAGTCATGCATTTTGCCTTCAACACAAGCCCTACAAACATGATCTTTGGCAAAAGACACATTTTCCATTAGTCCCACAATATGGTTCCCCTTGTGAAGACTTTGCAAAGTTCTCATGTTGACATGGGCTAGGCGGCGATGCCACAACCAACCCACGTCCGCCTTTCCGAATAGGCACATCGCACTTGTCGTGGTGGTCCCCGAAAAGTCCACCACATACAAGTTGTGTTCGCGATACCCAACGAATGCGACTTTTAGAGTCTTGCTCCACAAGAGGACCACAATATCTTTATCAATAAAGACGGCGAAACCCATCTTGCCAAGGGTGGAAACGGAAAGCAAATTGTAACCAAGGGTTTTGACAAGCATGACATCCACAAGAGTAATGTTGTGTGCAACCACAACCTTGCCAAAACCCAATACCTCGGATGTAGAATTATCGCCAAAGGAGACGGTGATATTATTTATGTTGGGCCTCAACTCCTTGACGAGGTTCTTGCCGCCGGTCATATGACTTGTACATCCACTATCAAGTACCCATTTTGAACCTCCGGCGGCATAGTCCTACATGAGATCAATTCTTGGATTTAGGTACCCATTTTTCAATGGGTCCTCTTTTGTTAGAAACAAGGGTCTTTGGAACCCAAATAGACCAAGCAACATAACCATCATATGGACCAACATATTTAGCATAGACATCACCATAATAATCTTTAAAGAGAACATAGTGAGGGTTATCTATTCCTGCACCATCATCATTAATGGTATTGCCCTTTCGGGTTTCACCATTAGCTTTTTCATGTGCGGGCTTGGTCTTTTTCTTGTTAGCCTTTTTAGCCTTGGTGTTATAACCAAGTCCCTCCTTCCCATTGTTTGACCTTTGCTTACTCAAAAGATCATCCAAGGAAAGTTTACTTTGGGGAGAGGAGGTCCTAGCAAGTTCATCTTTCAACCTAGCATTTTCCTCAATTATATTTGCATGATCACATGAGGGAGTAGAGGTACTAGGTATGTCATATGAAGCAAGCCTAATTTGAAGTTGCTCATAAGACTCGGAGAGGAGAGAGTATTCACTCTTCAAAGCTTTGTGAGCCTTGTCTAGTTCATCTAGATCCTTCACAAGTTTCTCATGATCAACACCAAATTTGGCCTTTTCCTTTATAAGCACTTTAGTCTTAGCTCTAGCAAGATCTCTAGCTTTAGTGAGCTTGTTAAGTTTATCTTGAGGTTCTTCAAGACTTTCTAGCTTCTCTTCAAGAGATGCTATAGTTTCTTGACATTCCTCAAGAGCATTTTTAAGAGCATGTATTTCTAGAGAGTCTTCTCTCTCTATTTGGCACTTTTTCTCAAGAGTAGCATTTAGTTGAGCCATACGAACCATGAGACTTGAAACATGCTTCTTAGTGTTACCTTGTAGGCTACTAATGAACTCATCAAACTCTAGCATCTCTTGTTTCACTTTTAGACTAGCGGGGTCAACCCCTAGATCATTAGCAATGTTAGGCATAGAGGGGTTAGGAGATGATACCTCGGAAGATTTAGCCATGAGGCAACTTTCTTCCTCCACATGAATGACCTCATTGGGAGATTCGCTTGTTGATGAAGAGTTAGTAGCGAGGGAGGCAAGGGCAACCAATCCATTTGAGGTTGCATCTTCTTCATCATCAACATCTTCATCTCCGGAGGTGTACTCTTCTTGAGTTGATAGCACAATTGATGTGTCCAAGGTGGACCTTGCCATGAAGCAATGTGCATTCTTGCGTTGAGGGTTCTCATTGGGTGAATCAAAGAGAGAGGAAGAGGGAATGTTGGTGGTGACAATGGCGGCCACTTCTCTTGAGCTTTCCTCTTCATCATCATCACTAGCACTTGCAATCTCATCGGAAGAGTATTCTTCATTAGCCACTAGCACAATCCTTGAGGGCCTCTTGCCCTTCTTGTTCTTGTTGTAGAATTTCTTGTTGAGGGGCTTTGAATATTTGCCCTTTGAGTCTTTGCTCTTGTCCTTGGGGATGAGCCTTCCACCATGAGTCTCCCTATTCTCATAGGGACATTCGGCAATGAAATGGCGCTTGTCATTGCAATTGTAGCAAGATCTTGTTCTTGGGTCCGAGCTTGAGGGACCTCTTGAGTTGTTTCTCTTGATGTTGTCCTCCTTGGCCTTGGAAGGATCAATCCAAAAGGTGTTTGCATGGAATGCCATGTGGTCATGGTAGTGGTGTTCCAAGTCTTCCGGATAGGTCATGCTCCAAGATGCCCTATAAGATTCTTGAGGAATCACTTCTTGCACGGGGTTGACCACCAAGGCGAGGTTGGACCCTTTTGTCATCCCAATGGCACGATTGCGGGAATCATGAGAGTTTTGCTCAAGGACCTTGAGAGCTTGCATCTCGTGCACGGCTTGTTGAGAGGTGAGAGAGGCATAGCATTCTCTTCCGACAAGAGTCTTGACATCAATAGGCTCGAACGGCATCATGCACTCAATGTACTTCTCCTTGATCCAAGAGTCATTAATGTGAGAGGCACCAACAATCCGGAAGGCGTCGGCAACGGTGAGAAGTCTTCCATACATGTCTTCATGATCTTCATCCGGAAGCCTCATGAATCATTCGGCTTTATTCCGAAGAGCATTATACTTGTTCCTTCTTGTGCTCTCGCTTCCAATGCAACTCGTGGGCAAAGCATCCCAAGCATCCTTGGCGGTGGTGAAATGCCGAACACGATTCAACTCCTTTGTCCCCACGGCGGTTTGAATCATGTGCAAGGCGGTGTTGTTGAGTTGACTATCAACCGCTTCTCTTCTAGTCAACTTCTTGGGGTTGTAAGGATTGAAGCCTTCCTCGATGATTCTCCAAAGTTCATTGGAGGCACTGCGAACATGAGAACTAAACTCAAATTGCCAAATATCGTAATCATTAACGGAAAACTTAGGTGGGTCGCCCCGGATGTTTATATGAGGATGGGGAACCGGTATATCGGGTGATTGGAAAGGTGGAGGTACTCGATTGTAGCTCTCACTTCCACTAGTTCCCTTGGGAGATGCAATGGGGAGTTTGTCAGTGTTTGAGTTATCACCATCCATGGGTGTGGTAGCGGAGGGTAATACCGAAGTATCACCCTCTACAACCGCATCCGTGATATTAACCTATATGGTGGGAGCCACGGGACGGGGAGGAGCCAAAAGCTCGGAAATCATTTTTCTCATGCTTTCCATTTGAGCATCCATGGATGATTTCAACGAGTTGATATCCTCCATGGTGACCGGCCTAGTCTCCCCTTCCGATTGTCCATCGTCCGGCATACTCTTAGGCGGTTAAGCCAGAAATAAGAGCCGAGGCTCTGATACCAATTGAAAGGATCGTATGCCGCACCTAGAGGGGGGGGGGGTGAATAGGTGCTAACCAATTTTTAGTTCTTTTTCAATTTAGGCTTGACACAAAAGGTAAATTCTCTAGATATGCAACTAAGTGAATTTACCTATATGACAGGGCTAGCAACTAAGCAAGATATAGCTAAGCAATATAGAGATAGAATAGGATAGAGGTAACTGAGAGTGGAGCACGCGATGACACAGAGATGATTCCCGTAGTTCCCTTCCTTTGCAAGAAGGTACGTCTACGTTTGGAGGAGTGTGGTTGCTACGAAAGCCAAACCAACAGCCACTAAGGCTTCACTCAGATCTCCGGTGAGCAACGCCACGAAGGCCTAGCCCACTTCCACTAAGGGATTTCCTCGAGGCGGAAACCGGGCCTTTACAAGGTTCTTGGGGCACACATCCACAACCAAATTGGAGGCTCCCAAATCTGTTACAACACAACAATCAACAACAATACATCAACACAAATCAACTAGGGAACCAAATAGGAACACTAGCATGAGATCCCTCAAACAAGAGAGGGGGAAATGAAGAACGCTTCGGTGAGGATGTAGATCGGTGTCTTCTCCTTCGAATATCCAAAGATCAAGAGCTTTGGTTGGGGGAGGAAGGAGATCTTGCAAATCTTGAGTTTCTTGAGGTGGCTCTAATGGAGGTGGCTTGGCAGATTTCTTGTGTAATGATTGAGCAAGTAACCAAGGTAGAAGAAGGGGGGTATTTATACCCCCTCTCAAAAATGAGCCGTTGCAGCTTTCGGGGGGGCGGATATTCCGGCCTAAGTAAGGGCCGGATAATCCGCCCCCCCCCCCCCCGGATAATCCGGCCTCCGGGACAAAACCTTGACTTTATCCGGCCAAATGTCCGGCCCTATGCCAGAGCTGTTTTTCTTCCAGTCCTTAGCCGAATTCGAGGGGGCCAGATATTTCCAAAATATCCGGCCCGGATATTCCGGCCCTGGTACAATACCGGGACAATATCCGGGCAAATGTCCGGCCCCTATACTGCGCTGCTTTTCCCTTGAAGACTTAGCCAAAATCAGGGGGCCGGATATTTCAACAATATCCGGCCCGGATTATCCGGCCTGGCCAACTTTTTGCAGTTAACTTTTGACAGACCGACCAAATCCAACACACATAAATATGAATCTATGTAATCCCTGTACCACTTAAAAAAACATTAGTGTATCACATATATTGACATCAAACACACAAAACATAATGTGAGAGATGTTCTTTCAACAGGGCCTCACCGAAATTCCACGGTCGAGCTGCTGTTGCCCGAGAGCCTGAGATGGCGACGTCGAGTCGGCACTCACGCTGCTTGTGGACGGCGACCTACCGGCGGCACGGCAGCCGGCGGTGATGGCTGATACGCGTACAGCACGCGACCGTTGGGAACCCCAAGAGGAAGGTGTGATGCGTATAGCAGTAAGTTTTCCCTCAGTAAGAAACCAAGGTTTATCGAACCAGTAGGAGCCAAGAAGCACGTTGAAGGTTGATGGCGGCGAGATGTAGTGCAGCGCAACACCAGGGATTCCGGCGCCAACGTGGAACCTGCACAACACAACCAAAGTACTTTGCCCCAACGTAACGGCGAGGTTGTCAATCTCACCGGCTTGCTGTAACAAAGGATTAGATGTATAGTGTGGATGATGATTGTTTGCAGAAAACAGTAGAACAAGTATTGCAGCAGATTGTATTCGATTGTAAAAGAATGGACCAGGGTCCACAGTTCACTAGAGGTGTCTCTCCCATAAGATAAATAGCATGTTGGGTGAACAAATTACAGTTGGGCAATTGACATTATCAACTCTCCCCAAAGGTTTCTTTGTAGAATGATCAGCAAGATTAACATCCAAATAATAATTTTTCAATGGTGGCAAGTCAAGCATGTTATAGATTTTCTTAGGCATAACGGAAATACTTGCACCAAGATCACATAAAGCATTACAATCAAAATCATTGACCTTCATCTTAATTATGGGCTCCCAGCCATCATCTAGCTTCCTAGGAATAGAAGCTTCGCGTTCTAGTTTCTCTTCTCTAGCTTTTATGAGAGCATTTGTAATATGTTTCGTGAAAGTCAAGTTTATAGCACTAGCATTAGGACTCTTAGCAAGTTTTTGTAAGAACTTTATAACTTCAGAGATGTGGCAATCATCAAAATCCAAACCATTATAATCTAAAGCAATGGGATCATCATCCCCAATGTTGGAAAAAATTTCAGCAGTTTTATCACAAGCAGTTTCAGCAGTTTCAGGCAGTTTTAGCAGTTTTAGCAGTTTCAGGCAGTTTTACCAGTTTCAGGCAGTTTTAGCACCTGGGCCGCGCCACCCTACTGTGGCGCCGCCTCGTGGCCCCACTTCGTTAGTCCTCCGGTCTTCTGGAAGCTTCGTGTGAAAATAGGCCCCTGGGCGTTGATTTCGTCCAATTCCGAGAATATTTCCTTACTAGGATTTCTGAAACCAAAAACAGCAGAAAATAGCAACTGGCTCTTCGGCATCTCGTTAATAGGTTAGTGCCGGAAAATGCATAAATATGACATAAAGTGTGCATAAAACATGTAGGTATCATCAATAATGTGCATGGAACATAAGAAATTATCGATACATCGGAGACGTATCAATGGCAACCAGGCGCATGCATCCAGCGAGCTCTCAGCTCTGCCGCTGCTGGCGCTGCCTCCTAGCTAGCTCCTCCGATCCTTCAACCTCCACTTTATCTTCTCAATTCGTTGGGTAATAAAGAATCAAGGAAGAAGGATATGGACTGGGGCTTTCTGGTAGTCCAATCTTCCAATAAAGCCAATCTGCAAATCAAGCTTCGTGCATCACAGCTCTTGCCTTCTCTGGTTCAGTACATGAAAACTTGAGTTCAACTTCGTGCACCTATTTGATTGACACATTGGTAGAAGGGAATGCATGAGAGTAGTGAATGAGCATTATTCAGTTCTTCCATCTCTGATAGTTAATTTGAGAAAATTCAAGACAGTTATCTGTATGCTCTTGTGGCTTTGTTATTTACTGCTTCCATAGTTACACCAAGGAATCTGTTTTGAGAGAATCTGATGCACATGTATTTTTTAAAAAGCTACTGAGTAGCTTTAGATGGAATGTTGTCTCGGATTATGATTAATTTAGTAGCTTTAGATGGAATGTTGCGTGCCTTTCATTGAGTTGCCTTATAAATGTAGTTATTACATGTGCAATTTCATCCTCATTGACATTGAGCACATCATCGGTAATCTTAATCAATGTTTTATGATTTTTATTGTCTTTATTTATGCAAAGTCTGTATCAGCACGATTTTTACGGGGTCGTGCGCCAAGACGCACATCTAAATCTAGTTTAGTGTAAAAGCGACAGTCTCTAAAGCATAATCCACAAAAATATAATGACATCATTTTATTTTATCTCATCATTAACCCAACAAGGTTTGGATACGTCTCTTGGATACTCCATCATCACTATGATACTCCAAGAAATGTGAGTTGTAGAACAATTCATAACTCTCTTAGATGTTCGCTAAAACTCGTAATTCAAATATTTCCACCATGATCCAATCATAGATATTTGACTTTTCTATTACGATGGTTTCCACTTCATGCTGAATTTTATTTGAATCTATTCAAATGTTTCAAACTTCTTCCTTGTCGAATAAATATATCCTTATATATACACTCAATTCATTGTTGAAAGTTTTCATGAAGTAGAAGAATCTCCCGCACACAACTATGCCCAATGAATCACATACATCATCATGTATGTTTCCACTAAGTTAGTCGCCCGTTCAACTCTTGGCCTATGAACGGTATTTCAGTCATTCTCTTTAGAAGAGATTTGCAAGCGCCAAACGATTCAAAATCGAATGACTTCAAAAATCCATTTGCATGGAGTTCCTTCATGCGTTTCTTTCTAACATGACCTAAATGGCGATTCCACTAATAAGTGGAATTCACATCATTTGCCTTATGACATTTTAGCGTCAGTGTTATGCATGTGTGTTTCACCATAAAGATTTATAATAACTTATCCATCGTACATGGAATACTGTCATAATTTGAACAACTCATTATTTTCATTTGACCAGAACAAAATAACAATTATAAGGTTTTTTATTATAAATCTGAAGGGCTAGGTAGAATGTCAACAACGAACATAATAACTCTTTATTTTTGTTCCAGACATGCATTATCACCACATTCCTTGTCAGTCACTTAGGCCATAATATTCTTTTATTGTGTTGTGTTGTATGACATTTCATACCAACCAATATGGTACAAATACCAAAGAGTTTCATTATGTGACCAAACAAAGAATACATTCATAACATGTATATCATCTATATACACGTGAGCTAGACTTTCTAGTCTTTTCTTTCTTTCTGCCAAAAACTTTTGTAGTTTCTCTTTTGGCTTTCCTCATTATTCGGAAAACACTTCAACATCAATAACTTCTAGGTTTGTTGGTCAAATACCAATAACTTTGAGGTTCTTACTTTGAAGTTGATCATCACATGACAAGTGTTTCAGATTTCACTATTAGTAACTTTTTAATGTGATGAACAATTTCACTCATAATATTATCCATCAAATTATGACGATTTTCTGAGACCATGTCTGTACATGCTAGGCTTGTAAAGTTTAACCTCAGTATTCGCATGTGCAAACCTGGCTTGCACACGTAGAATCTATAACACACGATCATCATGTGATGCTTCGAAACGACGAGTCTTAGCAACGGTGCATACTAAGGACGACCACTTCATGGATATGCGAATATCATTAGTGTCCAACTAGTTGGAGGATCGAAACGCCTAGCGTCTTCAACCTTCGTACATTCCTATAAAACTTATGAGTTTATGTAGTCTCACTAAATTATATTCTATCATCTTGTAATAAGGTCTTAGATATCACATATATCTCACACCTTGCTTATTTCTAAAAACAAATTTTCCAGCTCCTTACTTTTCAAACGAATTTGAACTTCAAGTTTCATGGAGACAAGATGATTTTAGGTACTAATTGAAAACATCGCTCTTTGAATTAGCAATGTGAGGTTTACCAAAAGTTTTTCCATAGGAATTAATCATTTCTTGATTCTTTAACAATACATTACTAGTCCGTAAAGTTACTTGTCATATTTAACGTTGTTTCTATCTCAATTACAAGACTAACGCATGGTAGATAACGGATGTCAATTCTACAAATTTAATTCAAAATACTATTCAGACTATGTTCATGATAATTAGTTCATGTTTTAATCTAATTAGTAATGAACTCCCACTTAATACAACATCCCTCATAGTTGTTTAGTGGCACACGATCCATATTCACTACACCATGTCCGATCATCACGTGAGATGATGTAGCTTCAATGGTTAACATCAACATGTTGATCATATCATCCATATGACTCGTGTTCAACCTTTCGATTTCCTGTTTTCCAAGGCCATGTCTATACATGCTAGGCTCATCAAGCAAACTCAAGTATTTCCGAGTGTGCAACATGGCATACCTCCGTTGTATGTGAACGTATAATCTATCACATCCGATCATCACGAGATGCTTCAAAACGACGAACTTTAGCGACAGTGCATACGGGGGGAGAACACTTTATTATCTTGATATTAATATGAGGGATCATCTTATAATGTTACCGTCACGATCTAAGCAAGATAAGATGCATAAAGGATTAGCATCCCATGCAATTCATAATATGTGATATGATATGACCTTTCTTCTTGTGCTTTTGTTCTCCATCTCCAAAGCACACGAGTATGATCTCCATCATCACCAGCATTGCACCAAGGTCAATGGCGCCGCTTCATGGTTGTCTATCACTTATAGCTACTATAACAACTACTTGAAATAAAGCTATTACATGATGAATAGACACGCATGTCTTAACAAATTTAAAGACAACCATTAGGCTCCTGATGGTTGCCATAATACAATAATGAACATCTCATACATCAAATATAATCATCATCACAAAGCCATATCACATCACCAAACCCTGCAAAAACAAGTTAGACGCCTCTAATTTGGTTTGCATATTTTATGTGGTTTAGGGTTTTCGAGTAAGATCCAATCTATCTACGAACATGAACCACAACGGTGATACTAGTATTGTCAATAGAAAAAGTAGATTGAATCTTAACTATGATGAGAGAGACAGACACCCGCAAAGCCACTTATGCAATACAAGTTGCATGTCAAGCGTGGAGCAAGTGTCACATGAGATGCGGTCATGTAAAGTTAGCCCGGGCCGCTTCATCCCACCATTCCGCAAGATGCAAAGTACACTAACTAAAAACAACAAAAGCATCAACATCCACAAAAACCATTGTGTTCTAACCGTACAAAGCATCTACGCATAGACATCGCTCTGATACCACTGATGGGATTCGTTGCATGGAAAACAAAAATTCCTACAGTTTGCAACACACCAAGATCGAATCTAGGTGATACTTGTAACGGTTTCAGAAGGACTCACCCTCGAAGACCGGTATCGGGATAGCGTTCCCGCAAACAAACGTGGTTGGTGTAGAATGTAGACGCCCGACCTCAAGATCGCCAAGATCAGCGCCACAAATGGGCATCGCCTCTGTGATCGGTCACACGTACAACTTGATGACGACCTCCGTCCCTTGCTCCAGTTTGGGCAGCGGAAGTAGTGGATCCTCGGGAACTCCAGCAGCACTACGGCATGGTGGTGGTGGTGGTGGAGACTACTCTTGAGCAGGGCTTCGCCTAAGCAACTGCTCGTGAGGTGGATCAACTAAGCAAGGGAGGAAGATGCCAACCAAAGGGCATGTGTGAGAGCAACTTTTAGGAGGTGCGAGAGCACCACTATATATGGGAGGAGGGGAGGCAGCCAGCCCCAAGGGGATCACGCCCCAAGAGGTGCCCCCACCTCTCCCCTCATCATGTGGGTGGAGCTCCCACTCACCTCCACTCAAGCCTCATAATTTTAGTGGACTTTCCACTCAAAAACTAAAAGTTTTCCATTAAATTTTTTAATTCTCTTTATTTAATGTCACTTCAATTAATGAATACTTCATTCAATGAACGCTTCATAATGAATACTTCATTCAATGAACATACATTAATAATTTTCTCCTTGCAATAATTTTGATATACCGAAACTTATTTCGGCAGTATGTCAAATAATTCATGCACTGTCCATTCTTTTCTCCGACGTTCCGTATCCACTCAAACGCATCGACGAACCTTAAGTGTGTCACCCTACGGTTCGTGAATGAAGTGGACATGATCGAGACACTTCTCCAATCAATAATTATTAGCGGGATCTGGAGATCCATAATAACTCCCACTCACTCAACGATGAACTAGTGATCGCATGAACCTTTAACATACGATACCAATTCCTTTTGTCGTGCGATACTTTACTTGTCTGAGGTTTAATCATCGGTATCTCCATACCTAGTTCAACCTCGTTACTGACAAGTACTCTTTACTCGTACCGTGATATGTTATCTCTTGTTACCTTGTCACATGCTTGTAAGCTAATTAGACAACATTCCACCGAGAGGGCCCAGAGTATATCTATCCGTGATCGGGATGGACAAATCCCACTTTTGATACATATGCCTCAATTTACACTTTCCGAATACTTAATCCCATCTTTATAACCACCCATTTACGCAGTGGCGTTTGATTTAATCAAAGCACCCTTCCGGTGTAAGTGATTTACATGATCTCATGGTCGAAGGACTAGGTAACTATGTATCGAAAGCTTATAGCAAGATGAACTTAATGACTTGATCTCATGCTACGCTTATTTGGGTGGATGTCCATTATATCATTCACCTAATGACATAACCTTGTTATTAACAACATCCAATGTTCATGATCAGGAAACCATGATTATCTATTAATCAACAAGCTAGTTTTACGAGAGGCTTACTAGGGACTTTGGTTATTTACACAACACACATGTATTAATGTTTCCGGTTAATACAATTATAGCATGGGATGTAAACATTTATCATGAACACTAAGATATAATAATAACTACTTTATTATTGCCTCTTGAGTATATCACCAACAATGGCCACTTCCCTCTTTAATATTTGTCAGCCACTCCATCCGTTCACAAATAAGTGTACATGCGAGTTTTTCAAGATAAATTATGAAGTGAAGTGAAAAATGCATCTCTCCCTTTAATTATTTCACCTCCAATTATCTAAATACTTGTAGAAAATGAAGAGAACATGTGTTCAATATTATTGGGTTTGATTTCCGTACGATGAGAGAGAAACAATTAAAATACACATCTTTCTCATACAGTGTGAAAAAGGAAAAAGAAACGGGAGCGGCCACTAGCCACTAGCGGCACGAGCTCCCACGGCCCCTCGCCCGCTCGCCCTCGAAAAAGAGCAGACAGACATCACGCGCGAGAACCGAGGCCGGAAACGACGACGCCTCCCCTCCATCTCTCTCCCGCAGCCGCTGCGACGCTTTTGCCCTCCCGCGTCGTCCTTAACCACGAACGATGCCACCGCGCGGACAGCTACCGGTGAATTCCTCCGCGAGTCAAAGGGGCTGTTTCGTCCAGCAGCAGCAGCCGAGAGTCTTCCCTTCCGCAGCAAAATTTCAAAACCCGGCCAAAACCTTTCTCCCACCCACCCCACTGCCACTCCCAGTCCCAGTACCGCCGCGCCAGCTCCTCGCCGCCGGCCGCCCAGACCTAGGGTTTCCAGCCAGCAAGGCAAGCGCCCGCTCCCCGTCCCGCCGCCCCCGCATTCCCTTTCTAACATTCCCGATTTGCGCGCAGGAGCGCGGGATGGCGGCGCCGGGGGGCCGCAGGCCGGACTTCTCCTCGCCGGGGCCCTCCTCGGCCGGCGGCGCCGGGCGCAGGAGGCTGCTGCGGACCCAGACGGTCGGCAACATGGGGGAGTCCATCTTCGACAGCGAGGTGCTCCCCTCCTCGCTCGTCGAGATCGCGCCAATCCTCCGCGTCGCCAACGAGGTCGAGGCGGCCAACCCGCGGGTAGCCTACCTCTGTAAGCCCTCCACTCTCCCCCTCTCCCCTCTCTCCAATCCAATCTAGCACCATCTCACTCTGGCCTAGTAACTTGCTACTGCTTTCGGTGAATGCGAAGCGCAAACTTGATCTTCGATCTGCTCCTTCATGCTGCAGGCCGCTTCTACGCGTTCGAGAAGGCGCACCGGCTCGACCCGGCCTCCAGGTGCCACGGGGTGCGGCAGTTCAAGACCGCGCTCCTGCAGAGGCTCCAGAGGGTAACACCCCCACCCCAAATCTGCCACAAACTCAAGCTTGCCGACCACCCCATTCCGCAGGAGAACGACCCCACCCTCAAGGGGAGGGTGCACCACAGCGACGCGCGCGAGATGCAGCGATTCTACCGCGAGTACTACAAGAAGTATATCCAGGCGCTGCAGAACGCCGCCGACAAGACCGACCGGTCAGCCGCCGCTCTCCTTCCTTCCTTCCTTCTTCATCTCCGCTGCTGCTCTACCTGTGTTACTATGTTTTTAGATAAAATGCACGAAAGTGCCCAGCTTTGAATTAACAAAGCCTTCAACCGCGACAAGATACAAAGTGCTGAACCAAGCTTACAAAACGAACCACACACCCACATGAACTACCAACAGAAGCTACAACCGGAAGAGCGGACAACAGGGCCGGCCATTACTAAGACTATGAAGAACCGGAGCAGAGCTGGACAACAACAGTGTTGGGCCGGAGCTCAGCTCACCCGAGAGCTAGCCATCGAACACGCACTCCGTCGACAGAACCCCTCCGTCGCAGAAACACCACCGGAAGCCGACCACCACCGGGAACCGACCCACGCTGCCCACACAACAGAGAGCAGCACCAAGGGAACTCTACAAGGGAAGGGTACGAAGCAAGCCTTGCCGAAGATCGCCAAACGAAGTCACCTTCGCCACACAACCTTCGGAGAGCTGCTGCTTGTGGGCTCCAAGACGATGTCTTCAAGAAGATCGCGACATCGGAATGCCGCCACCGCTCGATCCGAGGATCTTGGGTTTTCACCCAAAGACCGTAGAAAGACGGAGAGAAGCCCCATAATGCCTTGAAGAAGGGGACAACGTCCGCGGACATCGCCATCATGGCCCAAACGGGCAAGGGTTTCCCCTCGGCGTGGCCTCTCCTCCTTCTACACAGGGTTAGGCCGTCAAACGACGACCGAACCACCGCCACAACACGCGGCTCGCCGCGGCCACGTCGCCCACACGACCATGGCCACCGACCAGCACCAGAACCTTTGACTCGCCCGTCAACCAGCAAAGTTCCCACCGACCAAGGCCGCCGCCGTGAAACCAAACTCCTCGCGCCGCCGGACCGTAACAGAGCACCGAGAACCGCCACCGACGCAGAACACCTGCTCCCGAACAGGCGACGACCGACCTCACCGGCATCTGCCCCACACAGATCACCAGATGAGTGAGCAACTCCAAAGATCTAGGCAGTCCACGGCCACCACGACTCTCGCTGGCGCCAGATCTGAGGATTGGACAGAGAGGGACTTCCGCTGCGAGATCTGCAGCCAACAACCACCCTGGCGCGAGATCCGGCGAAGGAGACGCGGGGGGGGGGGGGGTCCAAACGGGCCCGGGCCCCTCTCCCGGCCGGACAAACCGCCCTGTGCCCTCCCGGAAGCCGCCCAGGCGGTGCGGATGCTCGACGCGCCGCCACCCGCTTCTCCAGTCGCCGCTCGCGCCGCCCGCAGACGCTGGCCAGACGGCGCCGCCACCCGCTTCTCCAGTCGCCGTTCGCGCCGCCAAGATCGCGAGGGGAGCCTGCTGGAGGGGCGCTGAGCCTCCGCCAGCCGACCACGAGGAGGGGGCCTCGCCGCCGCCGTCAACTGCGCGGGCTAGGCCCGGCGGCGACCATCGGCGGCGGCGGGGCGAGGGGGATGGGGAAGGGGTTAGGGTTAGGTGGGGAGCGGGTTTTACTATGTTAAAGCCGCCACTCCGCTACTTGCGTGATGGGAATGCGTTTGTTATGTTCGGTCGGTGCTCTGCTCGCTAGACAGCTTTATATCTATCATGCTAACTGCTATATATATATCATGCTTGATTGCTCCTTGCATGGTAGTAATGCGCTCATTCTGTTTGACCAGTGCCCTGCTCACCAAAGCGTATCAGACTGCAGCTGTCTTGTTCGAGGTCTTGAAAGCCGTCAATGTGTCGCAATCTGTTGAAGTCGATCAGGCGGTAAGTAATAATTGATTGATTTCCATTGTCTCTCGTTTTTTTTTTGCTTTCCTTGATCATTGTGTAACATTCTGTTTCTCATCTGCTGTGCTTTCTTTCTTATTGTACAGATTCTGGACACACACTACAAAATCGAGGAAAAGAGGAAGCTCTATGTTCCCTACAACATTCTCCCTCTTGATCCTGAAAGTACTGAGCTAGCCATTATGCAATATCCAGAGGTTTCCTTCGGTCTCGAGACTCAATGCAAACTTGACCATAAAGCTTGATTTTCTCTTGACTGAGTTTCTCCCTAATTTTTAGATTCAAGCGGCAGTTTACGCTCTTCGGAATACTAGAGGCCTGCAATGGCCCAGGGACAAGGAGAATGAAAAGAAGCCCGAGGAGAAGAAAACTGATAAAGATCTTCTTGACTGGCTTCAGGCCATGTTTGGATTTCAGGTAAGTGTGCAAGGGTTGTCCGCTTGCCGTGACATTGCATGTCTATGTGTACTTTACGCTGAAAATAGACATCATCTAATTTCAATGCTCTCTTTGCAGAAAGATAATGTATCCAACCAAAGGGAACATCTCATACTGTTACTAGCAAACGTACACATAAGGCAGATACTAAAGCCTGAACAACAGTCTGAACAACAGTCTAAGGTTCTTATTTCTCCTTTATCTTAGTTTTAAGAGGAACTGCGGAAATTCAAAACGGAACCCGGGTCCAGATGATCCCTATATCTAGACCATTCAATTCCATAGAGATCTGTGCATCGGACTGTATTGAGTATTCCATAACGTATGCCAATTTTTGAACAGTACCATGGCCCACGCCCTGGCCTCATTTAAAGCCCATTCTTCCGTTGCCCCGCACTGGTCTATGATGGCTGGCAGACAAAATGGACCAAGCTGAACCGTGGTGGACCGGCGTCTGTCAACTGCAGCGGGATACAAGCAGAAACTTGCAAATGGATCACTTCACGAAAAAAGTCAGTTCCAGCATACCGAACCTCCACCGGATGTGTTTTACAACTTCTGCGCACAAAACAAACTAATTCTGAGTCCTTGAAATCTAAAACCAAAAACCCGGCCTTCCATCCGCGTCCGTTCTCCCCGGCCGTCCCTCGCTGCCGCCTCCACCGTCCGCAGTTCGCTAGCGGACGGCGAGGGACCTCTGCCTCTTGGGTTCCCTGGGCCGACGCAGCAAAGAGGAACCGCCCCCGCCCTCCTCCGCTCGACTTGTGCGCAAGGATCTCGACAAGTTCGTCCTCGTGCACAACGATCAGTTCTTCTTTCTTCCTCGGCTCTTGCCCTCTTCCTCATGCGTAAGGACCGGGATGAGTTCCTGCACCTGGACTACCACTCCTTCCTCCTCAATGCTGGCCCGTGTCCTGGTTCACCTCCTCACCCCTGTTCACTGCCACTCCCGCAATAGAAGCAGTCACTGTCATCAAGCTCGCCCTTGGTTCACCTCCTCGCCATTGGTCTGGCCAGAGACACGAGCTGCAGGTTGCAACAGACCAAGCCATCAATATCACAGCCCCATATCTTCAGTTACCAGCATCACAGATCGGGGAACTAATTATACCGCGCCTAAACGGAGAGGGGAAGAGTGGGCAAACCTGCATCACATCCGCAAACTCGCCGAAGCAGCGGATACCCTGCAGCTTATGTTCCTGGTAGGCGCTTAAAGCTCCAATTAACTGCGTAAACTTATAAATGTGGTCAACTGAATCAAAGATTGCAGTTTGCACATATGAACACATGCTAGAGGAGTACATGTTCTTATTCACTGCTCCATGTCAAGCTAGAGGAGCATCTGGTTGATCAATAGATAGTACCTGGTGATCATCTCTTCTAGTGTCTACCTGAACGAATCAGAACGTGTGCTAAAGTCTTGTTTTTCTCCACAACCTTCTTGCCTGAAAATGGTTTCTTGGATCAGCGCACAAGTACCAACAGGAAACAATATAATAGAAGTACCTATACAGATTTCTGAGCTACTGAATAAAGCTGAATAGCTGATACAATTGAGCATCAGTAATAGGTGACTATGTAGTAGCAACAATGTTACTCCTTCCACTTTCTGACTTAAAGCTAGAGTAGAGTTGTAAATCATGCTTTGACAAGGGCAAAGTAAAATAGCCAGCTTTATAGCTTCCACAAAATAGTCCAACTGTAAGACACTATCAAGTCGTCAGCTAATTATTGGACTCGAACTTATCTGCAAATGTTTTGACTCACTTATCTAGAAATGTTTTCCAGCAACCTGTAATCAGTTAGTTTGCGAGTCTCCTGTGAGTCAAGTTAGCTAGACAGAGGCCCAGACTGGCGTTCTCTCAACTAATACTGCTATACTCTAAAAAAAACTACTGCTCTCTTTGTCACCAATCTACTCAGAAAGGCCAAAACAATCCCAACAGTCCACAATCAATCACCTACACCATCCAATTATCCAAACCTCCAAGAGAAAATGATTAGATTTTTAAAATGTTGCTTTAGGAGATCTAGCGATGTGGCAGCAGACAGCAGTGCACACACGCAAAAGTTGACCACATAGAAATATGCATATACAACAGACAAAATGGCAAGACAAGCATTGGGCAATCCCCAATCTCACATCTTCAAGTAGTACAATATATCTTAGCAAGTGCTCTGTAAAGAAGCCCATCTGTTAAAGAACTATACAACTTGCCCTCCACAAATCACATATCCAGTTCAGAACAGTGTGACAGAATTAAATTATCATTAGCATATATCCTAGGAACAAAATATCAGAAGCAACTAACTCTGAGCCACCAAATCAAACAAGCTCACAAGATCATCAGCAAGCAATAGAGCACATTCATAGTTCATTAATTAGCACAGTGAATAAATCATGGCAGTGATCATAATCAGCACAAGAGTACTTGCCAACACCACTACATTTCCACGATAAACAGCAGCACCTATTGCTCTGATTGTTTAATTGAACAACAGGGGGAAAATAGCATTTCATCTTCAATTATGCAAATGCTCTCCAAGATCTGCTATAGTGTTGTGTGCATGTAAAAATAATCATACAGTGACCAATACAGGGGTACAAGGAATGATATCTGACGCTTCGGTGCAAGGGTATCAGAAGGTCAAGCGTGTTTCATCCACATAAACAATTGAGCGCCGCTGCCAATTTCTAATGTATATGCTACAGACTAGAGATATCTTTTCTCAATCTTTCTTCTTTATCATGTCTGCCTATTTTGTTTTTGTGCTACAATCCCAGTTTCAACAACTTGAATAAACGATTAATCCCAAGAATATTACGCAATCCCAATAGTACAATTTGAATGAAAACAAAGGATTAAATCATGACGTACTTTTGAACTCTTGACAGGTTTCAGTGTACTAGATTCTTGACCACCGTACTAGATTCTTGCCAGGTTTCAGTGTACTAGAATTACTTGACAAGGTTAGGCATGAAACTAAGAGAAGTGATGCACACCCACATGTCCACTGCTGATTAGTCCTACTGCAAAACATCTGAGTAACCTAGTCAGTTGGTCATTTAGGCACTGAGCAAAACAGTTCAAGGATCACCATGAGTCCTACCGACAAACAAATTCTGAATGTACACTCAATTGACAAGATCTTGTAGGATCAGGTAACAAGGATAAATAAGAAGAAATATGGGAAAACAGAATCAGGCGCTAGTTATAAGCAAGACATCAATCAATGGAAATACTGACTTGCAACATTCATTCAGCAGCAGTCTTGTCTTCTTCACCAAAATATAAATAGGGCATCCAAAATTTCATCATCCATCAGGAGTAAGAGCCAACGGAGACACCTCCACTCATAATTGCCATCCCTGCAAGTTACTAGCATAAAAGGCCAGCAGAAGTAAGATCCTCATGGCCAAAGTGACTGCACTATCACCGTATCACGCATCCCACCCAATCAGTATCCCAAACTGACATGGCGTCCAGATGAAAAAAAAAAAGATGATACTTGACCCGAGCCGAGTTTTCCTTTTGCTCCTCATACAAGTGCCAATCAAGACACTCAGTGGGACTACTGTCGGCCTTCGCCATCATATTCCCGAGTTCCAGATGCACAAAACTAAGAGCTGGAAGAAAGGCTCGCCACGCCAGACCAAGGGCTGGTAGGAGGAGACTGGAGAGGACACAGATCGAGATGGGACGTCGTGGCTCGCTACCTGTGTCTACCGGTGCGTCACCACACGGGCGTTTGTGGATTGTCCTGCCGAGTTGATTCCGCGGAATCAGCGGCCAACGGTACCTCCAGGCCAGCCATGCAGCTAGCTACATCGCCCACACCACTCCTGTTCACCAGGTTCACAAGCACGGCCGCACCCGCCGCCACCGGCCCAGCGTTGCTGCTGACCGAGTCCTCCCCTTGCAGATTCAGCACTGTTGCCTCAGTTGGATACGGCGCATAGATAGGCATACTGCGATTCAGTTGCACAATCAGTAAATTAGCTCGTTTCAAAAAAAAAAATCAGTAAATTAGCCTCCCCCATGATTCATACCTCCCCCTAAAAATAGATGCAGCGCCTTAGCCCGAGATTTCGAGAAATTTACGTACCTGCTAACCGGATCAAGCGGGAAATCCATGGCTCGGCAAATCCGCCTCTCCCCTGGTGGCCGACACTACAGAATCGCCCCGCCGGCCGCTCGCGAAGAAGAACGTAGGAGAAGGGGAAGGGGGATGCACAGGCCTTTTCTGGATCGTTTTGGAAATGTCATTTATTTCCAGGATAACCCACCGGACGAACTGGACCAATGGTTCTGGAACGCTGTCCCCACTTGTTCAACTGGTCCGGAACGGCCCCTCCATGCCACGACCGTCCGGCGAACACGGCGCGCAGGCCGCTCCGCCGACGTACAGCCTGTCCCACCGCAATTAATGAATACGTATGCATCTCGTCTATTGTTTTTCCGCACGACGTATTCAGAGGAGAATTGGTCCCGCCACGAATCTCCAGACGCAGTTCAACGGAACAGATAACGGGATCATCTGGACTCATGTTCCAAAACGCCTCTCCCGAGGAACTGGGCATTGTTTGTTTCCGTCTTTCTTCATGTGCCTACAAGTAATGTGATGATGAATTCATGTGCCTTTTGTTGTTTTTTTTTCCAGTTGGATGATAGGGCTCTGGACACTGTAATGAAGAAGCTATTTAAGAGTTATAAGATGTGGTGCAAGTACCTCGGCCGCAAAAGCAGTTTATGGTAGGTTCAATGAAGTCTAACAATTGAAAAATGCATAGGACCACTTGGACTGATTTTCCAAAGCTGTGATTTATGTCTTTTACCGTTAATTTCCTAGAATTTGCAAAAATAGAATCAAATTTGGTGTTTAGTTATGGCCTTATGCCCCACTTTCTGCAGATATTAAATCACTTAATAAGTTACCGTTTGTCTGAATGCTTGGGTGAATTGATGTGTAGGTTGCCAACTATCCAACAGGAAGTCCAACAGCGCAAGCTTCTCTATGTGGGTCTCTACCTTTTAGTTTGGGGTGAGGCGGCTAACTTGAGGTTCATGCCAGAGTGTCTATGCTACATCTATCATCATGTAAGATCAACTTTTTGTTTCTCAGATTACACACACTCTGATAAATTTTCCTTATCTGTTGTTTGGCCATTGTCCTATTTAACGCTTCATACATAGTACCTTAGCAATTGGTTTAAGAACTTGATGTTGAGTACTACAATTGGAAAATCAATTTTATGAGGAATCTCATTTACCCTAACATGGCCACCATTAGCTTAGGCATGTTTTAAGCTTGCAGTGACTATTCTTGGTAGCAATGGCCAATGGCTGACAAAAAACATGCAGCAAAGAGTTAGTAATTATGAACTAACTACTAACTAGACCGAATTTCGACTTTCTGTTGTCAGCAGATATTTCATCTCAGTTTTTGTTGTATGTTGTATTTAGATTCCCTCTCACTCTGCTTGTATCCCATGAATAAGGACACGAGTTCTGGAATTTCAAGCTGGTTCTTGATGACCTCTTTTCTTGTTAGAATGGGAACTAGAATGAGGGTTTATGTATCTGTTCCTAACCAGCTTATCCTTGCAAACCAATAAAGTTGATTATGTGTACAATAGGTTCTGTTAAGCTAGAACACTAATTCAAATTTGATCCAAAGGATCCAAGCAGGTTATAGCCTAAGGCATTTAATTGTCATTTTCTCCATTTTCATGCCCAAAAATGTCATATTTTGTTGTTGTTATGAGACGACGCTGTATTCGTAATATATTTATTGATCATCGCACAAGCAAACCAAATTCATATTCATGCGAATGGAGAAAAATGTATTTATGAAAAGGCTCATCAGGGGATGGTTTTGTGTTAGTACGAAGCTTAGTCTTTAAGTTGTAATTTCTGGTGGCATCATGTTTATTGGTAACAATGCTGTTTCTGATCTTAATATAGATGGCTTTTGAACTCTATGGTATGCTGTGTGGACACGTAAGCCCACTGACTGGTGAAAATATTAAACCAGCTTATGGCGGTGACGATGAGGCATTCTTGATGAAAGTTGTGACTCCAATATACAGAGTTATAGAGGAGGTATAGTTGTATGTTTGTATTCGGACTGTTTATTTTTCCCCATGTCAATCCGGACTTAACTCGCCTCTGAAATTCTACAGGAGGCTCTCAAGAGCAAGACAATGAAATCCAAACACTCACACTGGAGGAACTACGATGATCTCAATGAGTACTTTTGGTAAGCAGCAACCAAATACAATTGTTGCCTTTAGTATATTGTGCCACATATTTTGACAGAAGGCATGGAATTATTCCTGTGTTACTTTCAGGAAAAATGATTGTTTCCGTCTTGGATGGCCCATGAGAGCCGATGCAGATTTTTTCAAAACTCCCAAATTTGCTTATCCTAATCGCCTGAATGGAGTAAGTTTCTTGACAGTATTCAATATCCTTGCACTTTCTTTCTTGGCAAATACATTAACAGTTGCATGTGATATAATATTACAATTTGCGCGTGCTTTATTCTTCATGAACTGAACTTGGTAATAAGATTATGTGATCACATGCTGCATGTAACGACATGTTTGTTTTTTGTTGTAGATTTGATCTGTTTGTTTTCCATGTCTATGCTTTCTCTATTACTGCAAGTTGTTAAGCCCATAGTAAATATACATGGACATGTGACTTGTATTGTTTCCTTGAACGAAATCCAAGAAAAAAGAAAGACTTGCCTGGAGTTCCAGTTCTCATGGTACTTATTTTCATTTGTTGTAATGCAGGAGGAAAGATCTGCTGGCAGTGTCCGTTGGATGGGAAAGATTAATTTTGTTGAGATCCGTTCATTTTGGCACATATTCCGTAGTTTTGATAGAATGTGGATCTTCTTAATTTTATCCTTGCAGGTTTGTTGCTCCCACACATTCTTTCACTCGAGATTCACATACTTATGATCTTATGTTTTAATGCAGGCCATGATTATTATTGCATGGAATGGTGGCACACCAAGTGATATCTTTGACGTTGGAGTGTTCAAGAAGGTTTTGAGCATTTTTATAACTGCTGCTGTTTTGAACTTGGGTCAAGGTATTTGACTGAATTCCCTTACAGATCAGTATTAAGCAGAGACACTGCCGTGCCAATCTAACTAGCAATATCTTCTTTTTTAGCCCTGTTCATGATAACACATTAAATACTACACGAGTCCTACTCTTATACCTTTTGTCTCTACTTTTTTTTTGTCAAATGGACAACAGCAGGAGTGAGGCCTACTGAAAATATGTGTAAAAGAAAACACAAGTGTTTCCTAGGTTTGGTTTTGCCAGCAGCCTAATGATAATGAATTTAACTAACATGAAACTGAGGGATGTATCATTAACCACATTTCCCCCCGTTCCAAATTTGGATGTAGCTAGACATATTTTGTGTATAGATATATCTGAATCTGCGACAAGAATTATGGACCGGAGGGAGTATGTACTAACTTCAGTAAATACAAACAAATGCAGCAACCCTGGACATTGTATTCGGCTGGAAAGCAAGAAGAAGCATGTCATTTGCAAGAAAGCTGCGATATGTCTTGAAGTTAGTATCAGCTGCTGCATGGGTTGTGATTTTACCTGTGACTTATGCATATTCCGGGGGAAGTCCTTCGGGTCTCGCAAGAATAATAAAAGGTTGGCTTGGCAATGGTCAGAATCAGCCTTCATTGTATAATTTGGCTGTTCTTATATACTTGGCGCCAAACATGCTTGCGGCCATGCTATTTATTTTCCCATTTATCGGAAGGCATCTTGAGATTGCAAATCTTAAGGTTATAACTTTCATGATGTGGTGGTCCCAGGTAATTTCCCGTCTATTGTTTTGTGTCATAAATTACATGGCTGTGTTTGTTGATACATTTATACAAATATATCTGCAGCCTCGGTTATTTGTTGGCAGAGGAATGCATGAAAGCGCATTCTCCCTCCTGAAGTATGTTAAAAGTAGAAATACAGATACTCGATTAACTCATCTTCATTCTTAGTTTTCCTGTTACGTGTTTTCTAACCACTGTCCACTAAGCATTGGTGTACTGACAGGTATACCATATTCTGGATTATCCTTTTATCAATGAAATTGACAGTAAGCTTCTATATTGAGGTACCTAATCATTTCCTCAGAAAATCGAGAAAGTTACGCACATTCTAACGGGGTATTTGGTTCCCGGCCACAATTTGCCAAGCCAAAGTTTGTCAGTTTGGTATGTGTTTGGTTGTTGCCACACTTTAGAATCCTTATGGTCTACCTGTCATAGAGTGCAATTTTTGCCAACTTTTGCCACACTTTGTGGCTCCCAATTTCATATCCACACTTGCCGAGGACGTGGGCATAGCCCAGTGGTTGGGGTCGCAGTGGCGCACCCCAACGACCAGAGTTCGAATCCTGTCAGGAATGAATTTCTGGAATTCTCACGCCGAGGTCCTGTTTCTACTATATCATTTAGTGTCTAGTTCCTCCTAGCACTAATTAACTCATTTCAAAAAAAAAAAAAATCCACACTTGCCAAACTTAGGCTTGGCAAAGTGTGGATAGGAACCAAACAGGCCCTAAGTGTGGCGTCACCGCCACACTACTCTTTGTTTCCTTAGTTACATTAAATTTGCATACAACAACCATTTCTTGCTCTTGAATGTATAAAATGTTAAAACTTATATGAACATCAGCAAACATGTCAGGAATTCCCAAAAGGTTACTGGATGGTATGTATTATTGTTGGAGATTCAGTAGCTTTTCTCTTGGGATTCAATTAGGACCAAGCCTTCTTAGCACTGAGCTTCCGCTAGTACTGTTTATTCATTCTCTTACTTGGTTTCAGATCAAGCCTCTTGTACAGCCAACAAAAGATATAATGAGAGAACCGATCCAGACATTCCAGTGGAATGAGTTTTTCCCTAATGGTATTTCTGATGGAGCTTGCTATGTTTCTTTCCTTTTTGAAACATTTCCTGAAATTGTGTTCGTATTTTTTTCGGTTTGCAGGAAATAACAATATTGGTGTTGTCATTGCACATTGGGCTCCAATAATTCTTGTATGTATCAATCCTGTTTTCTGCCAAAATGTGTTCTTTAACAATATGCTAAGTTTCGTTAGTTGCATTGTCCAGGTCTATTTCATGGACACCCAGATTTGGTACGCAGTTTTCTCTACATTGGTCGGAGGTATCTATGGGGCTTGTCGTGGACTTGGCGAGGTTAGTAAAATATTTCAGAATTACACGTCATTATTTCATTATTTGACAGATTTGATTGCTCTGTCTGCTTTGGATTCTGAATTGATTTTCTTGTCCTATTATGTTGGGCTGCACTCAGTAGTCAGTAGCATATTACGAAACTTGGTTCTGTGACTGCTGTTTCTAATATCACCACCTCCTCTTTTGAGCTACCATTTCTATGACTGCTCAAACAAATTCTTCTTCTTTTCATATTGGTAGCAGTGCATGTTATCTTGTTTTGTTGATCTATCAATTTACCGCATATGTTTATTTTAGTAACCATCATGCTTTATTGTTTATTTCTGTAATATTGTGGAGCATTGTCTATCATCAATGAAGGAAATTAAGCTCACTTTTCTCGGCCCATGAAATCAGATACGGACATTAGGCATGTTGAGATCCTGCTTTGAATCTTTGCCTTGTGCCTTCAATAAATTGTTGATTCCTTCTGATCTCACTAAGGTAGGTTTTAATCTGTTGAACTCATCATCTTAAGTACATTATGGGCTGATCAGTATTGAATATGCAATATTTGTTAGCTTTTGACCTGACATAATATTTTCTTTAGCCTTCGTCTGATGATGAACAAGAGAAAGACAAAATAGCTGCAAGATTTGCCCAAATGTGGAATGTAATTATCACAAGTTTCCGTGAAGAAGACCTCATAGATAACAGGGAGATGGACTTGCTACTTGTGCCATACTGCAAAGATCGCGAATTGGATATATTCCAATGGCCACCTTTCCTACTGGCTAGCAAGGTGCTTCCTCTTGACCACTTCATACTTTCTTTACTTGGATTCACACATTTATTTATTTATACTGCATTTTAGATTCCGATAGCACTGGATATGGCGGCAGACAGTGGAGGCAGAGATCACGATCTGAACAAGAGAATGGGATCGGATCCATACTTCTCCTATGCTATCAGAGAATGCTATGTTTCTTTCAAAAACATCATCAACACCTTAGTGTTTGGTCGACGTGAGAAAGTGTATGTTTATCTTACCATACATTTAGTCACTTCTAATCCTTGTCTAGTTCTATTTTTGTCTCTTTTACTCCTGCATTCTGATGCCCATTTCAGTGTTATCCAAGAGATTTTTGCTGTTGTTGATAAACATGTAAATGAAGGGACTCTGATAAACGATCTGTACATGAGGAATCTTCCAGCCCTGAGCAAGAAGCTCATTGAGCTACTTGAGTTACTGGTATAGAAGTTGTCATCATGATTTTAGGTCTTGTTTAGAGATGACCCCTGACCCCCCTCACTGTATCTATCTGTTTGAGTACAGCAAAAGAACAAGGAAGAAGACTTGGGTCAAGTTGTTATTTTGTTCCAAGATATGCTTGAGGTGGTCACAAGGGGTATAATGGAGGATCAAGAGCTTGGCGGGTGAGGAGCTTAGTTTTCTTCTGTCATAACAGTATGGCATTTTTACGGGAATAATGATCCACATGCATGCCACGTCGTTGCATCCATAGTTTGGGTCACATTCTGTTTTTTTTGTTGTCTGCCACACATATTGGCTTGCATTCTTCAGGTTTAGCATTGGGAAAACACATTTTTTAATTTAAATAATAAATGTTAGGAATTATTTTACGTATCTACATTCAATTTTTTTTTAAAGATGAACTGTGCTGATTATGGTACTTGTGCTATATGTTTCTCTCTCTACAAAGAGTACTGGATTCCATAAATGGTGGAAATTCTAGAAAACATGAAACGATGACACCGCTTGATCAGCAAGATCAATTGTTTACTAAAGCTATTAAGTTCCCTGTGGTGGAATCAAATGCATGGACTGAAAAGGTATGATTTTCAACCCCCCCCCCCCCCTTTTTTTTTTGATAAAACAGAGTTTCTAAATAATACTTAGAGCATGTGTAATGGTTGATAAGACTGTCTTATCTTAATCCTGCCACGTAATCTAGATATAATAATAAAACATGATATACAATGGGTTGTTTTTTAGTCTTATCTTTAGTAACGAGACATCCTAAATTTGTGGTGAGAGAGATTGAGCTAAGAGATCATCTCTTAGCTAAGAGAAGGCAAAGAATTTTTTTATCTTTCTCTTTCCTCCACCTCAGCGTTTATCCTAGGTGGCACTGCTAAGATATCACCATTGTACATGCCCTTATGTTGGTCTAGTTTCTGTACTATACTACCTTATGTTGATTTCAGATAAAGAGGCTTCATCTGCTGCTCACAGTGAAAGAATCTGCTATGGATGTCCCTACGAACCTCGATGCTAGAAGCAGAATATCTTTCTTTGCAAATTCTCTGTTTATGGAGATGCCAATTGCTCCGAAAGTGCGGAACATGTTGCCCTTCTCGTAAGTTCTTACTGCTGATTCTCTGTTTTCTGTATTGCTTTGAGCATTGAATTTTGTTCCTACCAGACCTCCATTTTATCCTAGAGATATCATATTGCTCTTTGCTGCTCAGTGTGCTGTCTTGGTAATGGCTATATTCAATTATTGATACACTGAATATCGTAATTTCTTATAACTATGTGCTTTTGTCTGTTTGAAACCTCAAATGCCTTGCCTCTAATTAGTCCACCTCTCCAGCAACAAAAGAAAAAAAAACAGACGACATGTGGTCTCGAAGAAGATCTAATTATATTTTACTAATATATTACGTACTACCACAATCTGCTTGCCTTTTTGGTTTCTGCTATACTTTTTTTGACCATCGAAGCGTGCTGCATGTGTTATATATTAAGAAGAAAGGAACAAAAACAAACTCTTACATAAGTTTGAGGTTAGCAACAAGCAAAGACTTGACCAAAAAACCTATGACCTAGCAAAGTAGCAAGCACAGCCTTTTGCTCCAGCCATAGACCAGGACGTGAAGGTCTGCTTACAGAGTTCGATCGAGTCTAGGAGAGTGTAGTTATTGAACACTTTTTTGTTCTTTTCTTTCCAATTGATCTAAGATTTCTAAACTTACCAAGCATTCAAAAGCTTCTAAATTATTTATTTTAGGAAACAATGGAGATAATTGATATGTTTCAAGTATAGACCAAAAGATTTACATAGAATACTATGTCGGGATAATTCTGGACTAGTAGAATATTGATTGCTCTTTGTTTTGTCCGTGTTTCAACTGAATAGCATACAGTTCCGTTTTATCCCTGTTATATTCGTTGCCATGCCACATTTGTAAGACGTGATATATGGATTTATCACCTCATGTAATGTTTATTTAACTAAATCTTCTGACCTAGTTTTTTGTTTCCTTGCTGGAACAACTTCTTTACTGCAGAGTCTTGACTCCTTATTACAAGGAAGATGTTCTGTTTTCATCACAAAATTTAGAAGAGTCAAATGAGGATGGAGTTTCCATTCTTTTCTATTTGCAAAAAATTTACCCAGGTTATTCTCCTTCGCCTAAGATTTTGCTTGAATTGACATATCATGCGTTTTATTTATTTATTTATTTCTGATTTCCATCAAAACTGACCTTGTTTCACGGAAATGTATGAACCCTGAAGATGAGTGGAAAAATTTCCTGGAAAGGGTGGACCGCAAGACTGAGGAGGAGGTCCGTGAGGATGAAACATTGGAAGATGAGCTTCGTCTTTGGGCATCATATAGAGGACAGACATTGACAAGAACTGGTATTTTGTTACATCCTAGCATGCCTGCTCTTTGTGTCATGCTAAGTGGACCAGTTTCTAAAATCGTTGTTTCCTCCTGTGTAAACAGTAAGAGGGATGATGTACTATCGAAAAGCTTTGGAGCTTCAGGCTTTTCTTGATATGGCCAAGGATGACGGTATTTTTAATAGCTCACCCTATGATGTTCTGAACATGGCCTCATGCAATTGCATTAGTTTCTCACCTCTCTTTCTGCATTTACTAGATCTTATGAAAGGCTACCGAGCAACAGAACTCATGTCTGAGGACTCTCCACTAATGACACAATGCAAAGCGATAGCTGACATGAAGTTCACTTATGTTGTCTCCTGCCAGCAGTATGGAATCCAGAAACGTTCTGGTGATCCTTGTGCACATGATATTTTAAGACTAATGACAACGTAAGTTTCAGTTTGAGGCTCGAAAATTCTGGATATATCCTATATGTTACTTCAGTGGAATGTATGAGTCCCTTCAATTTGGCCCATTTCTTTGCCAACCTAACTCTACACAAACTTGTGGGCATTCACTAGCAGTGTCTTTCCCATGTGTGAGTAATGCTAATTGGGCTGGTAGAATGGCAGTATATTGATCATTAATTAATAACCAATAATAAAATAGTGAAGTTTTGTTTATTTATTGCACTAATATCTAGTATTATAGTTGGTAATTAATGCATGGTGGCGTTCCACGTCCTTCTGGTCTATCAAATTTTATTACCATTCAAAACAATAGTGCTTGAGTGCTAGATAATTACATTTTTGAGGACACATTATTCATATCTTACTAGTGTCATTATTTTAGTTAATTATTTCGGTGTTACATGCATATGATGGCACTGGAATAATAGAAATGTATTTGCTTGGCAGATATCCATCTTTTCGGGTTGCCTACATTGATGAAGTTGAAGCACCTAGCCAAGATAGAAACGAGAAGATTGATAAAGTTTACTACTCAGTTCTGGTGAAGGCTGCTGTTACAAAATCTAATGATCCTGGACAGAGTCTTGATCAGGTACTGCAAAATGCTCTGTTAATTTAGTATGGCTTTGGTGATATTTGTCGTAATTATTGTGTTTCTTTGACCAAAATTTCATAGTTTAATCTTAACTTCCTGTGTTGTGTACTTGATTTGGAAGAAGAGGAATAAATGAGTAAGCTTTTATGTAAATCTATTCAAATAGGCATGTCAAGAAAATAATCCTGGTTTTTGACAGGGTGAAACTTATTCGTGAGATCCAGCTGTCTTAATGGCTTCAGCAGAAGCTATTGTTCATTTTTTGATATTGTCCACTTAACTTTACATTGCGGATATATTTTTATGTGTGGAAAAAGTTTGTTTTACTCCTCCCCAATGTCACGATTGTCCTGTCTACAGCATGCTTTCTTCCTCGAGTGAAATTCCTTTACGTGGTCTCAATTCTAAGTGGTGCAAAATGAGATGCACTTATTTGCCATTTTTTCGAGAAAACGCAATGACATTGCGTTTCTTTTCATTGCATAGAAGAAGAGTACAAGCCTCCTAAGAGGGTTAGTGCAGAATTAAAGATACAGGGATTAGTGTACGTCCCGGGTGGTTGGGATGATGTCTCTAAGACCGGCTGCTCCGGCTTTCGCCCAAAGTGCCGCCTCACTCCTAATCCTATCTAGAGTTACAGAGATCGAGGGCCGCTCGTTGTCGAAGGTGCAGGCGTTCCTCTGTTTCCAGATCATCCATGCTGTTAGAAGCGTGGCGGAGGCCAGACCTTTGCGCATGGGTTTTGGCGTGGCAAGCTTGGCCGTGAGCGACCATTCGTTGAGTGTTGGCTCTCCATCAGGTGTCCGGCATATCAGTCGTAGCCAGGACAGTGTCTCATGCCACACTTGCCTTGAGAAAGGGCATGTGATTAGTAAGTGATGCATTGTCTCTGGCTCTTGATCACACAGGGTGCACCGAGGGTTGTGTTGGAGGCCTCGGCGTTGCAAACGGTCGGCCGTCCAGCATCTATTCTTGTTGGCCAGCCATAGGAAGAATTTGACCCGTGGGGGCGCCCAGCTTTTCCAAATTAGTTTCCAAGCATTGCAAGTGGTCGATCCCTGAAAGGAGGCGAGGTAGCAGGAGCGCGCCGAATATGCGCCGCTAGGGCTCCACTTCCAGAGCAGCTGATCGGGCGTGTCTGTTAGGGTAATTAGTTGCAGTTGGCGCCAGATTTGGAGGTATTGCCCAATCTCGTGCACGCCGAGGACCCCGTGAATGTCGCGTGCCCATTTGTTGTCTAGCATGGCATCTGCAACCGTTCTGGTCTTCCTCCGCCTCTTGGGAATGCAGGCATGCAGCTGCGGGGCAAGCTCGCTGATGGAGCGACCATTGAGCCATCTGTCATCCCAGAATTTAGCCGTACGCCCATCGCCTAGGACCATGCGTGTGGATGCGAAGAACAGGGCTTGCTCGTGGGCAGTAGGCTGGAGGTCGAGTCCGTTCCAGGCGCGGCTCTTGTCTGTCTTGCTGAACCATAACCATCGCAGGCGTAGCGCTAGCCCCATTCTCTCCAAGTCTTGGATGCCCAGCCCGCCATGAGAGATTGGACGGCAGACGGTGCGCCAGTTTACATGGCAGTTGCCCCCGTTTGCGGCGGCGCGCCCTCCCTAGAGAAAGCCGCGCTCAATTTTTTCCAGTAGCTTGAGGACTTTTTTTTGGCGGGGCCAACACCATGAGCTGATGAACAGGGATGGCGCTCAAGACGGATTTGACCAGGGCGAGTCGGCCAGCCTTGTTCATCAATCTGGACTTCCAGGTGGGCAGCATGCAGGCGGCCTTCTCGACAAGCGGTTGCAGCTGCGCGGTGGTGGGGCGCCTGATGGTGAGCGGTATTCCTAGGTACGTCAATGGCAGCTCTGCGATTTGGCAACCGAGTGTTTCGTTGATTCGCGATGCATCTTCAGGCTCACAGTTTAGCAATGCGGCTGAGCTCTTGTTGTAGTTGACTTGTAGCCCAGAAGCTCTGCCGAATAGGTGCAAAATGCTCTTGACAGCGCTCAGGTCGCTCTGTGATAGGTGGCAAAAAAGGACCACATCATCAGCGTATAGAGAGACCTCCGGGACAGGTCTCCGTTGGTGCAGTTGTTGTAAGACGCCCAGCTCCATTGCACGCTTGATGAGGCGGCCAAGGGCGTCAACCGCAAGGATGAACAATTGCGGCGACAAGGGGTCCCCTTGGCGCAGCCCGCGTCGGTGCCAAATTGGAGGGCCGGGGTCGCCATTGATCATGACCCGCGTGTTCGCGGAGCTCAAGAGGATGGCAAGCCAGTCCAGGAATCTCGTGCCGAAGCCATATTGTCGCAGTACCTCAAACAGGAACGGCCAGGAGATGGTGTCAAAGGCTTTTGCCAAGTCAAGCTTCAGCAATACCCTTGGCTCGCGCAATTGATGCAGTAGGCGCATGGACTGGCGCACAAGTATGAAGTTGTCATGGAGACTTCGTCCGCTGATGAAAGCGTTCTGGCTCTTGCTCACAAGGTCATCCAGCCTCGAAGCGAGGCGGAGGGATAGCACCTTGGCGAAGACTTTGGCAACTAGGTGGATCAAGCTGATGGGACGATAGTCACCGAGCTCGTGTGCGTCGGGACGCTTGGGCAGCAACGTCAGGAGGGCCTGATTCAGCTTTTGGAAACCTCTGCCTCTGCAGTTGTACAGCTCGTGGAAGATAGCCATGAGGTCAGGCTTCACTGTGTCCCAGCATGCGCGCAAGAATTCAGCTGTGAAGCCATCAGGCCCAGGTGCCTTGCGTGCCGGGAGTCTCTTGACCGCGGCCCAGATTTCCTCATCGGTGAAGGGCGCGTCCAGCTCGAGTAGGCTGTCGGAAGGGTCAATCAGCTGCGCCAAGTTAAGCGTGCAGTCGCGATCGACGGCTCTGCCCAGCAGGTTGTCGAAGTGCGAGTATGCAGCAGCAGCCATGTCGTCCGCCTCGGTGACCAGGTGGCCATCGACCAGGAGGCTGTGGATCCTATTTTTTTGGCGGCGGTAGGAGCATTGTCCGTGAAAGAATGATGTGTTTGCGTCTCCATCCTTGAGGGTGGCGATACGAGCACGTTGGCGGGCAATGGTGCGCTCCAGCGACGCATATCCCAGGTAGGTTAGCTTTAGGCTCTTGTACAGCCAGACTTCGTGTGGTGTGAGCACACGGTCTTCGCGCGCCTTGTCGAACTTGAGGATGAGCTCCCGAGATAGTGCCAACTTGTGCTTGACGGTGCCAACCGATTTTGCACTCCAGCTGGTCAGTCTCCGCGCCGTGTTCTGTAAGCGCAACATCAGCCGTCTGAGTGGGTCCGTGTCGTCCACGGCATGCCAAGCTTCCAACACAGTTGCCTGGAAGCCATCCAGCCGCAACCAGTAGTCCTCAAAGTGGAAGCGGCGGTGTGCATCGGCGGCGTCGGGGAGCAGTCCAGCAGCAATGGACTATGATCGGAGACGACGGACGCGAGGCAGTGGAGGTTGCAGTCGCCAACAAGCTCCTCCCAATCCGTGTTACAGAGCACGCGATCGAGGTGTACCAGTGTCGGCGGAGACTGCCCATTGGACCAGGTGTACCGGCGGCCGTGTAGATATACTTCCTTGAGCGCTAGATCGTTGAGGCATCGCCGGAAGCGGCCCATCATCCGTCGGTCGAGGTTTCCGTTGTTCTTGTCCTCTGCTCGATATATCAAGTTGAAGTCTCCGCATATCATCCAGGGTCTGGGACAACCGATCCGAAGATCGCGAAGCTCCTGGAGGAACGCAATCTTGTCAGCGTCTTCCTGGGGGCCGTAGACGACGGATATCCTCCAAGGCGCGCTGTCGGCAATGGCGACCTTTGCAGTAATGGCATTGGTGGTGAACGTGGGCTGATGGACACCGTCCTGCTCTTCCACGCAAGCAATATGCCACCACGAGTGCCATCCGCGGGCAGGTAAGTGTAATCGTCGAATTCCGGCCCAAGTGCCTCCAACACGATGAACGAGTAGATCAAATTCATTTTTGTTTCCTGGAGGCAAACGATTGAGGCGTCCGTGGTGGCCATGAGCGATCTAATGCCAAGCCTTCTAGCTCGCGCGTTTAGGCCACGCACGTTCCATATTACAATCTTGATGTTGCTAGCCATAGAAACTAACTCGACATGGGCGTTGTGCGTGCACAGCTAGACCTGAAGGAGGTCGCCGGCAGGCACCACGGAGCATGGTGGCGCGTCAGGGTTGTCTGGCATCTCACGGTCGACAAGGGCCGCGATGGCTTTCAAGATCTCCATGGGGATGGGCGTTGCGAACAGGTCATCATATGCTTTCATCTGCTCGGCCGTGATCCTCTGGTTGATGCCGATGATGCCCAGGGTGCGAAGGAGCTGCACTTGTGCCCTTCTCTCCGCCGTTGGAGGTGCTGTGGTAGCCTTCCTTATGGATGCCGATCGTCCCCGTCTTGGGGAAAAGTTCAGGGGCTGTCTCCGTGGCCGCTTTCCCGGGGTGGGGAGCGCCGCGGAGAGGTGACAAGTGGCGGCGGCGAGGAAGTCGCCGAGCGTCCATGTTGCCGGCGTGGGCGTAGCGCGCGGGCGTCTGCGCAGCGTGATCGGCAGCGTAGCGAAGCGATCTGGCCTTGCGTGACATTGGGTGGGTGCGGCCGTTCGTTCGACGGTTGCGGCAGGTCGTGCATCGTCAGGAGGGCTCGATGTTGGTGCGGCCTCCGCTTCCTGGGCTTGGTCCATATGGGCCACACAATCCAGCCTAGCTTCGGCGTGGGTCATGCTCCCAACGGCGTCAGTTAGGGCACCGGGGTTGCTGGATGCTTCCTCCAGCACATGGTGTGTGGACCTGGTCAGCTGGTCGCCAGATGTCTCCAAATTGGCGCCAACGGCTGATGTAGCTGCAACTTCGTCTTGTCCCGATAGCAAATCTTTTTCGAGCGGTGTGGACATGCCAGTTTGGGAGTCAGGGACCTCACTTTCATCGAAGAGGGGATTTGTCTGTCTATTTTCCTGATCCCGATGGGGCCGGTCCTCAACTTGCTCGTCCTCATGTGCAAAAGTAGACGGGGAGTTTGAAACCGTGGTGGGCTCGGCCGTGGCAGCGGCCTGTGGCGCTGTCCTTCTGGAGGAATCTTGCATGGTAGTGGCTGTTGCACGATCATCTTTGTCAGGCGCTGGTACAGGTTGTCGGTCCTTTACGCGCCAAAAGAACGTACCACCTCTGGATTGGCGCGCTGGCGTGTGGGTCCTGGCGTGGATGGGCCAAGGTTCCATCGACCTTGCAGGTGCGGCGGCGGCGCTTGGAGTGGGCGGCGGCGGGGCAGCACGGCGGGCGTCCGTCCAGTGTGCATCAACAGCCAGGCCGTCGGAGCGGTGACTGCGACCATCGGTGGCCCAGGCTGGTGTGTCCATGGCCATGCCGTCCGCACGACCACGAGGAGGTGCAGCATCGCTGTCAGGGCGGCGGCGCTTGCGGCCGCGACGTCTCGGGGGGCCGCGACGACCTCCACGATCCTCCGCGCCACTGCCGGCGCCACCATGCCCATCCGAGGGTCCAGCGTCAGGGCGTGGTGCATGGCTGATGACTTCGCGGCTCACGATACTGATGTCGATGGGGTAGGTTAGCGAGCGGACCGACGGGGCCTGGGTAGGTAGGCGCGCCGGGACGAGCTCGACCACCTCGAGGATTGCTTGACGGCGGATGGCGGCGAGGTCGTGGGTGAGCGCCGTGAGGCGGAACGTGGCCATGTCGGCCCTGGAGCGCGTAGCGGGGTGGAGGCGTTCGATCCAGCAACTCTCGCCGAGCAGGGCCTCCGCCGTGGAGACATGCCAGGCCTGTGGAGGGATGCCGCGGATGTCGAGCTCAACGCGGTGATCAAACCTGTCACAGCCAGCATGAGCCAGTTTGCACCAGGGGCGGATGGACAGCTTGAAGTTTGGATCGTTGATGAAGTGGTCGCCGGAGAGCCTTTCTCTGGTGCGCATGGAGCTGAAGATGATTAGAAAATCCTCCGGGTGGTGCAGGTGAACGGTAAAGTCGCCGTCTTGCAGGTCAAAGGCAGTGAAGAGGACGTTGCCGACTTTGTCGGCGGAGACGGTAGGCCTCGTGCCGGTGACCGTGGCGAGCATCGCGCGCTGCAGGACCTCCTCTGCTGCTTCCATCTCAGCGGTGCGCGAGATGATAACACGGGCTGGACCCAGGGGATCAACAGCCGGCGTCAGGGGCGCGCTGCTGAGGAGGGGGCGGCAGTGGGGGTGGGGGTGTGGCGGCGCGGGCTCGCTGGGGTGGCGCGCTTTCCAGGGATGGCCGGCGGGCACGGGCGCGGTCATAGGCACGCTGCTCCGGCGTGCAACCTCGCGACCCGTGGCCGGAAAGAAGGCAGCGCCGGCATCGCAGCTCGTTGAGGCAGTCGCGAACGGCGTGGCCGGGCTCGAGGCAGCGGAAGCAGAGCCCTCCATCCATCTCCGGGGTTGGGCTGCGCCGGCGTTGGTGCTCGCTGGAGACACGACGAGGCCGGCGGCGCTGGTGGTGCCGGCGCCTCGGTTGTTGCCACCCGTCAGCGTCAGTCCTGCGGGCCGCGAGGTTGTTGTTGCCGGCGCGGTGGATCTCAGACCTGGGTCCAAGGCGAGTGGAGGCAGGGGCGCGGCGGGGCTCGACGAGGGCGGTCGCTAGCTGGAGCGGCTGCGCGGCCGGCGAGGCGTGGGGCGGGGTGCGGGCCACGTCGCTGTAGCTGCGCGAGCCAGAGCCAGAGGACTCGCCGTCGGAGGCCAGCCATCTATCCTGGCAGCGGTGGTGGATGTCGCCGCTGCTGCCTGCGGAAGACATGGCGCTGGCGTCGGGGGAAGGGGGAGGCTGCTTTTTCTTATTTGCCATTTACCTTTTGTGTGCAGGTCATCTACAAGATAAAACTTCCAGGCAATGCTACTCTAGGTGAGAGAAAGCCAGAAAATCAGAACCATGCAATAATTTTCACTAGAGGTGAATGTCTCCAGACTATAGATATGAATCAGGTACAGGTTGTCGCACTTGCTGCTTCATGGAATTATGTTTTCATGTTCCTTCTTTGATGGCATGCTACGAATAATAGGACTATTATTTGGAGGAGGCTCTTAAAATGAGAAATTTGTTGCAAGAGTTTCTGGTGAAACATGATGGTGCGAGATATCCATCAATTCTTGGAGTAAGGGAGCATATATTTACTGGCAGGTAATCAGGCGTTTCCTTTTTTCAAACTGGTGATTATATAAATTAGTTACATCTGTTTTTAATTTGGATTATCTAACATGTAATGCAGTGTTTCCCCCCGCTAACCCTGTGAATTTTCTTTTCTACAATTCTGCAGTGTTTCATCCCTTGCATGGTTTATGTCAAATCAGGAGACCAGTTTTGTGACCATTGGACAGCGTGTACTTGCCAATCCATTGAGGTACCAATCCTATAGTATCTTGCACACAACTAACGGCATGCCATTGTGGTATCTAGCGTTGCTTTCATAATCATATTTGTGGTATCTATTGGTTTTGCTTTCATAATCATGTTGAATTGGCTGCTTGCTTTTGTTGGACACTTGGGCAGTTCGTTGATTCATGATTTCTGAAGATCTTATTAACTTTGTGCTTTTTTTAACACCTCTCTGCAGGGTTCGGTTCCACTATGGCCATCCTGATATTTTTGATCGCCTTTTCCACCTTACAAGGGGTGGTATAAGTAAAGCATCGAGGATTATCAATCTTAGTGAGGACATATTTGCAGGTGCTAAGCTCTCTCAGTTGGTGTTGGAGTAGAGGAAATCTGGTACCATTTTGGTAGTGACGTGACATATTTTGTTTCAGGATTCAACTCTACATTACGTGAAGGCCTTGTCACTCATCATGAATACATGCAAGTTGGCAAGGGGAGGGATGTGGGTCTCAATCAAATTTCTCTATTCGAGGCAAAGATAGCAACTGGCAACGGTGAACAGACACTGAGCCGTGACATCTACCGACTGGGGCAACGTTTTGATTTCTTCAGAATGTTGTCCTGTTACTACACGACCATTGGGTTCTATTTCAGTATGATGGTATGTTATTGGCCCAAAATTTCTCTTTCTGAATCGTTGGTTAACCCATAAACTTAACTCGTTATGTTTGGTTTCAGATTACGGTTTGGACTGTGTATGTTTTCCTTTATGGGCGGTTATATCTTGTCCTCAGTGGACTGGACAACGCACTTGCTACTGGAAAGAGGTTTGTGCACAATACACCTCTGCAAGTTGCTCTTGCATCAGAGTCGTTTGTTCAACTTGGATTCTTGATGGCGTTACCCATGATGATGGAAATTGGTCTAGAGAGAGGATTCAGAACGGCATTAAGCGACTTTGTGCTCATGCAACTCCAGCTAGCATCTGTTTTCTTCACATTTTCACTTGGGACCAAAACTCACTATTATGGAAGGACGCTGCTCCACGGAGGAGCCGAATACAGAGCGACTGGACGTGGGTTTGTGGTCTTCCATGCCAAGTTTGCTGAGAACTACCGCCTCTATTCCCGCAGTCATTTCGTGAAGGGTATCGAGCTGATGATCCTGCTGATCGTGTTTGAGATCTTTGGGCAGCCGTACAGAGGAGCCATAACATACATCTTCATCACCGTCTCCATGTGGTTCATGGTTGGCGCGTGGCTCTTCGCACCCTTCCTGTTCAATCCTTGTGGGTTTGAGTGGCAGAAGATCGTGGACGACTGGGCTGATTGGAACAAGTGGATCAGCAACCGTGGGGGAATCGGTGTAGCACCAGAGAAGAGCTGGGAATCATGGTGGGACAGAGAGCAGGGGCCTCTTCGACATTCGGGCAAGTGTGGCACTATTCTGGAAATTCTGCTTGCACTGCGCTTCTTTATCTATCAATACGGGCTTGTGTACCATCTGAATATAACGAAGCAATATAAACAAAGTGTGCTGGTAATGTTCCTTTATTTGGTATATTCTAGATGTTCGAATCTGTATCACGCCTATGCAGTCTCTCTAATTAATGCCGTTTCATTCCAGGTTTATGGCTTCTCATGGGTTGTGATTATGGCCATGCTGCTTGTGATGAAGGTAATATAATCAAGTCTATGTTTCTTTTGTTAGTTCTCGTCTGTATTTGAGTATTCACAGGTCTGATGCTTATGTTGGTTCCTACTTAGTCAAGATTTTGTTTCGATGTAGAATATTTAATAGCTTGCAAATTATCAGGTCACTGTGCAAATGAGATTTCTGAGCTCCAAATTCCGCGAGTTGTACTTTTTGCAGTTAGATATTTTATCTCCTTCTCTAGCTCAGTTGTTCCAGAGGGTATTCACAGGTCTGATCTTGCCTAGTGGCTGTACTATAGGCTAGTTAGCGTTCTCCAGTTGTAGGTGTAGATTCAGAACTATCATGCCTGCCCTTTGTGTGAAGGTGTACTGGTCAGTTCTTATTTAGTCAAGATTGTTAGGAATAGACAACTTATATTCCACGGGGGCCAAAGACCACAATATATAGTACATGTACAGGGCGAAATATGCAGGGAACCCCCTAACTACTGGGGATAATACAATATACAACTATCTCTCTAACACCCTCTCTCAAACTCATGGTGGATCAACAACACTGAGTTTGGATAGTAGAAAGCTATGCTGCGCTCTAGTCTGGGTCTTCGTAAATAAGTCCGCCAATTGTAACTCTGAAGGCACATACTGAAGCGCAATGATCTGATCCTGCACACTGACACAGACAAAAAAAAGCATCAACACCAGTATGCTTGGTAAGCTCATGCTTGAGAGTCGTGGATGTCGTATCAGAGACACCAAAATCTGCAACCAAAATCTGCAAGTAACCACCGTAACCAAGTCACCTCTGCAGTTAGAAGAGCCATAGTTCGCAACTCAGCCTCTGCACTTGAACGGGAAACTGCGGTCTGCAAACTGCGGTATGCTTCTTCGTCTTCCAGGCAATGAGAGAACCAGCAAGAAAAACACAGTAGGCAGACAAGGACCGGCGATCCGAAGGATCACTTGCCCACGTGGCATCGGAGTACGACTGGAGCTGTAACGAGCTGGAACGAGGAAAGAACAGACAAAGAGAGATCGTTCCACGTATATTGCGTAGAACACAAAGAAGGTGACTATAGTGGACCGAAGTGGGAGCAGAGACAAACCGACTAAGAATATGGACAAGATAAGAAATATCTTGGCGAGTAACAGCCAGATAGATGAGACTCCCGACAAGATGTCGATAACGAGTCGGATCAGAGAGAAGATCACCATCAGAGGCACGAAGAGAAATATTGAGCTCCATAGGAGTCTCAACAGTATGATCATAAGTAAGATCGGCACGATCAAGAAGGTCCTCAATATAACGTTCTTGAGATATAAAGAAACCATCAGAGGTGGACGAAACCTCAGTCCCAAGGAAATAGCGAAGTGGACCAAGATCCGACATAAGGAACTGCTCACTGAGACGTGCCTTGACAAAGGCAATATACTCAGGGTCGTCACCAGTGATGATCATGTCATCGACATACAAAAGAAGAAGAGTACGACCACGAGGAGAAGAGTGAACAAACAACGCCGGATCATGTGCAGTGGGAGAGAAACCAACAGCAGTGACCACACAAGCAAAGCGCTCAAACCATGCAGAGGGGCTTGCTTAAGGCCATTGAGAGAGCGACGAAGACGACAGACCAAGCCATCTGTGACGGAATATCCAGGTGGTGGGTGCATATAAACCTCCTCGCACAACTCACCATTAAGAAAGGCGTTCTTAACATCAAGCTGAGACACATACCAATGGTGAGCAGAAGTCACGGCAAGAAGTGTCCGAACAGTGGTCATGTGAGCGACTGAAGCAAAAGTCTCATCATAGTCACGACCATGCTCCTGCTGAAAACCTCTAGCAACGTGTTGAGCTTTGTATCGCTCAAGAGTACCATCAGAGCGGGTCTTAACCTTACATGTGATAGGAAGAACAAATGGAGGAAGCGGAACGAGCTCCCACGTGCCAGTGCGCTCAAGCGCAACAATCTCCTTAGCCATAGCGAGCTGCCATTCAGAATGAACAACAGCCTCACGATAAGTAGTCGGCTCCGGGATAGCCAAGACACTATAGTTAGCAGGATTATAGAAACCAGGAGAAGAACGGGGCTGAGTACGGATAGAATAAGACGGCTGAGACGGTGCACCAAAAGTAGAGGGTGCATGAGAAGTAGAAGGTGCACTAGAAGTAGATGGTGCATCAGTCGACGCGAGCACACCACGTGGACAACGAGTATAGTGAGAAGGAAAAGTAGGATGAGAAGTAGCTGGAGGAGATAACGGTGAAGAGGGTGAAGAAGGAGGTGGTGAAGAAGTCGGAGGAGACGATGGCGGCGAAGAAGTCGGAGGAGACGGCGGTGGAGGAGACGGAGGAGATGACACAGAAGGAGAAGGAGAAGAGATAGGTGGGACTGGGGGAGGAGAGTCGGGAAAAGCAAGAAAAGAGAGATCCTCCATAATCGAGGTCGGGGAGGTCGAACGCGGATAGAAAAGATGAGACTCGTCAAAAGTCACATCCCGAGAAATTCGCATCAGACGAGCCACCGGATCCCAACAACGATAGCCCTTATGCTCATCACTATATCCAAGAAAAACACACTCAACATACCGAGCAGATAGTTTGGTGCGTTCACGAGGAGCGAGGAGAACATAGCAAACACAACCAAACAGACGAAGCATAGAGTCAGGAGAGCGATCATAGAGTCGCTCGAGAGGAATGCCACCTTGAAGGGTGGTGGATGACTGGATATTAATGGGATAGGCCGAGGTAGAGACAACCTCAACCCAGAAATGAGGCGGAAGAGAAGAAGCGATCATCATCGCACGAGCAGTCTCAAGAAGATGACGATGCTTACGCTAAGCAATGCCATTCTGAGCGCACCAGGACAAGAGAACTGAGCGAGAGTGGACGCTACGCAAATGCTTGGAGATATACTCACCAGCAGAATCAGCACGGAACACACGAATAGGTGTAGAAAACTAAGTAAGAACCACGGCTGCAAAACGCTTATAAATGGAAAGCACCTCACTACGAGAAGACATAAAATACAGCCAAGTGGAACGAGAAAAATCATCTATAAAAATGATATAATATCGATGGCCCCCTTTTGACCTGAAAGGAGCCGGTCCCCAAACATCAGAGTCAACTAAATCAAAAGGTCGTTGAGATATAGACACACTAGTAAGATAGGGTAATTGAATCTGTTTATCTAGCGTACAACCCTGGCACTGTAAAGAAACATCTCCTGAGACATGCCCTAGAAGACCACGATGAACTAATGACGACAGACGAGAACCACAAAGGTGGCCAAGACGATGATGCCACTTCATGACAGAGGCGACGACGACAGAACAACTGGCGGACGAGGTGGCAGCGGAAGGAACATGAAGCCAGTCTAAATCCCAAAGCCCCTGAGAATCATGGCGGCGAGGGCCAGCTCCAACCAGAGCCTGTGTGCGATGATCCTGAACAAACAAGAATCAAAGTCAAGAATGACGCGACAACCAGAGTCGGTAAGCTGGCTCGCAGAAAACAGGTTCATGGTAAGACGGGGAACATGAGAAACATCAGGAACAAAAAAAGAATGAGTAGAAAGAGTGCCCTGACTAGAAACAGAAAGAGAAGTCCCATCAGCTGTGAGAACACTAAGATGGGAATCAAGAGGTCGAAGAGATGACAAAATAGAAGAATTAGAAGTCACTAGTTAAGTGCCCATGCGTTGCCACGGTCCCATGCGTTGCCACGGTCTCTATTAGTTTTTCCTTATCGCACATGTCTGTATACATGAAAATTAGCGTTGTATTTAATGTTTCCAAAAAATAAGATTCTACTTTTCCTAAATTTTGATTAGATAAAAAGCTACAACTTGACATTATATATGCACGTATATACAATCATTGAATCATTTCATCTCATTGTGGCAACAAAGGCACCAATCAGGGAATAACCATTTGCAAACCTGGTGGTGAGGCATAGAAAGTTTATGGTCTCTTCACACATCGATACATTATTGCCATAGCCACCGCACACATATGAATTTTCATGGTATAATAAATACGACCCTTGAATACACATATATAGAGGTAACATATATATGTAGAGAAATCAAAACATTGTATTAGAATGAAATTCTTTTGTTAGAGAAAGTCATTTTGACAGGCCACAAGCATTTCTTGGTTTCTCTTGGCATCTCTGGTGACACCCTCTACAACATGTGTGCTCTAAAAAAATTATGTTCCCAACAGCAACACCACCCACTTGTGCTTATACTTACATTCGTCTCCTCAAAATCATCTATTAGTTTTTGTTTCTTGTAATATTGACATGCTATGGCCACATAAAGTGACCAATTGCACCTTTCCTGGCAGTTTTTTCTTCCATTAGCCTGACCAGAAATAAGAGCAAAAATTTCTTAAATTTAGAAGCATGTTATAGTAAACATACACTCAGCAATCATTGTAAAGAAAAACCGCAGTACGGTTCGCATGTATGAAGAATGATACAAAGCCGTGAGAGCATCTGCGTTTTTCATTTTCATGACTAAAAAATCTTTTAAGTTTTCTGATACTCTTTTTATTGGAAATACTTCAGATAATCAATAGAATCCTCCGTGAAGGCAATTCTGTTTCATTAAACATTACTACAAAGCACTAAGGCCAAATCATGCATTTTGAAAAACTGGCCATTAAGTAAAAGCAGGTTCATTTCACTTAAATGAGGCATAATAGCCATGATAGTTGTTGCCACACATTAGAAGTACTGGAGCTCAAGAATAAGCAAAGAAAACAATGAGAAAAAGTGTAAAATGGTTTACCTTTTCCAATTTTAGGATGTCATCTAGAAGGAAACAAAAACAAGGCTGACCTGCAATCTTCCAGCAGTATCCACTACAATCACATCAATATTACTCTTCCACTGCATTCTTGGTTATTTGTGCAGGTTGGCCACGGTTCCTTGTCAGTAAACTGGCACACCCACCTGTTAATGCCTTTTTTTTAGCCAAGCACAAACTATAGCAATACAATCAGAAAGAAAATGTAACTTGATAGTTTCAAATCACACTCTTGAAAAAAAATAGCTTCAACTCTTGATATATTCATAAACAATATATATCCACCCAGTACGGTGAGTTGAATAATGGCAAGCATGTACACATCTGCAAGGACCAGTATACAATTCTTCCATGTACCGTAAATCTTGTAAAAGAATCTACAGGTTATCGTGTGTTGATGTCCTATTGAGATTATCAAAAATAAAGGCTATGAAAAGGGCCAGTTTCTCCATATAAGACCCAAGTAAGGCACAATCAGTAATCTTCTCTACACCTTGCAGGCCTGCTTGTACAATGTCTGATACTTGCTTTTGCTGGAAACATGAGCTCAGGTCAGTTAATCAGAGAGTAGCTTACAATCGTTGATCAAACAAACAGAGATGAACGCTTTTACCTAGCTAACCCAGTAGTTCAGATAGCGTTCCCTTGATGCTCTTGTAGCAGAACAGGTCTAATATCCATCAGTTGAGCAATCTCATCATGCACAATCATTTACTTGGTACACCTTGAAGACCTGCCAGAGAAATGGTTTACGCATGTTATAGCATTTTAATTCCTAGTGTCATCCAATGTACGTCGGGAAGGGAAGGCACCCTTGAGTTGTGAAATTATCCAGTTACTTACCTGTACACAAAAGCAAAATAAAACCTCTGAAATCATCATAATCACAATATTGTAGTACAATAACATACGTAGATTGCGTTGGGCCTGAGCCGGGAATGGCAGCCGGGGCGGGGCGCCTCCAAGTCTGAGTGGCGGCAATGCGGCGAGGAGGCCGAGCAGCACGACTGCGAGCAATGGCGCATCTGGTCATGGTGGTATCGGCAGGTGTTTACAGGAGCAAGGTCAGGCGACGATGCCCCTCCATCGAGGCGGCATCAGAGCCTTCAGAGGACAAGGGAATTCGAGTCAGCGCCAGAGGTCAGGAACAAGCCGAGCGATGTGGCTGCCGTCAAGACCGTGTCCGAGCAGCATGTTGACGAAGGTCAGCAGGCGTCCAGGTTTACGGAGTATACAGGAGGGGTTGCGTTGGCAGTTTGCGGTGACCGAAGGCATGTCCGTTGAAGGCGAGATGTGCGCATCCGTTGCGGGAGGGCAGCGATGAAGACCAGATGGAGGAAGGAGAGATAGAGATGAGACGTCCATGAGGCAAATTAGAAATGGAGTAAGCGCCTGAGCAACTCAATCTACTAATTGATTGTGGCCATTACTTGATCTGGCTATTTCGTGATTGTGGCTATCCCACGATTAATTCTCCCCGTTTACTTCCTTATCTAGCAGGACGGTTTTATTACTCTTGGCGTTGATTTTGGAAAGTAATCCGTGATTAGGAGATTAATTCTCGTTGTTTACTTCCTTATTTAGGAGATTTTGAGGAGGGTGGATTAGACGGATGGCTAGATGGCAAGCGGGAGACGTTTAGTAAGATTGGACGGTCAAGATTTCTCCAATCTTTGACATCAAACATTTTTGATGACGTACGGACTCACATATAATAGTAAAGATATGAAAAAAAGCTCCAAAATCCAAAAGCCAAAGGGAGGTACCTGACTGTGTAGAAGATGGTGGTCGCACAGAGCTAGAAGAATCACTCACAGAACCAACAGCACATGTCGAGAGAGAACCTGAAGCGGCGAGCAGCCGCCTGAGCCGCACAATGTCCTGCTCGGTGAACCAGCTGGAGAAGACCCTAAGGAGCTAGAAGGAGCAAGTAGACGACCTTTGCTGTCGTGGATCACGGTCCCTCGTGTAGCAATGAGACTCAGTATGACCATCCAGGTCACAGTAGGTACAGTGAGGACGGGGGCGAGAGCCACGCCCCTGGCCACGACTATGGCCCTGACCCTGAGGAGTGGGTAAAAGTGGTGGAGCAGCGGGCCGCGGAGGAGTCGATGGCGCAGGTGATGATGACGGAGGGCCACGAGTAGCAAGCACAGAAGGAACATCCAGCAACCCAGCGCCGCGTAGGCGAGTCTCCTCAGCACGAAGCTCAGACAACACCTCTGAAATGGGAATACGGCCACAGAAAAGCAGCTAGGCACGACGGGGCTCAAACTCCTTGCGGAGCCGAGACAAGAACTCGTAGACGCGCTGAAACTCCAAGTCAGAGTGCTCAGTCTGACAACAAGGGCATGTACCACAAACAGCAGCGTGAAGAGACTCGAGCTGGCGCCAGATAGCAGCACTCTGCGTGTAGAACTGATCAATAGTAGAGTCACCCTGCCGAAGATCATGCTCCTGACGAACCACGGACAGATACACAACATCCCCGGACGGCTGATAACGTTGACGAAGGTGAGCCCACATGTCGGCGACAATATCAAGACCCATAAACTCAGAAGCAAACTGCGGTAGAACGCTGGAGGTGAGAACAGCTGCAGCAGGAGCATCATCATCCATCCACTGGGTGTAAGCAGTCAGGTCCAGCCGGTAGGTCTCAAGAGCATCAGAATACTCGTGAGCCTTTCGATCATACGCGGAAATGGCCGCATCATCATCACTCTTAGCTTTATCCTTGTCAGCCTGAGGAGCATCGGCAGCAAGAGCTGGTGGCGTCGGTGGAGTAGGAGCCATAGGAGCAATGGGGCAGGGCGGACAGGAGACCTCGCCGGATAGCACACCCCAAAGACGAAGGCCACGCATATGAATGCGCATAAAGGCAGCGAAATCAGGGTAATTCACGCCATCAAAAATCACGGGAGTGGTCAACATTTTTTTGGAGGCGGACACCATTTTTTGGATTTTTTTTCGAACGGGACGAGAGTGGTCAACTCTAATCAGATCGAGATCGGGACTTCGTCGCTGGACGCGAAGACTCGCTCGGGAAGCTGGAGACCGAGCAGCTGCCTGGACGGATAGCGGCCGGAGACAGCGGCTGGCGGTCTGGCGACGGCGGCCGGCGAGAAGAGAACCGGCGTAGAGACCTGGCGACGACGACCGTAGACGCGGCGGCCGGTGAGGGACGGGGGAGGCCGGGGACGGAGGCGGCCAGCGACGGAGACGGCCAGAGTTCAGCGGGAAGCTGCAGCCGGTTAGCGTGAGTTGTGCACTCGATTTTTTTTTTTGGATCTCAACCAGTCTGATACCATGTTAAGAATAGACAACTTATATTCCACGAGGGCCAAAGGCCACAATATATAGTACATGTACATGACGAAATATGCAGGGAACCCCCTAACTACTGGAGATAATACAATATACAACTATCTCTCTAACAAAGATCTCCTTTCCATCTTGAAATTTCTCTCCATGTAGAAATTGGATTTCTGAGCCTTGCTTTTGCAGCGAGAAGAATATTACTCCCTCCGTTCCTATATATAAGCCATATAGTTTTTGAGAATTTTTTTTAAAATATAAGGTGTATTGCGTTGCCCTGCTTGTATATACAATATTTTGAGGGATTTGATTAGGTTTCTTTATTGTATGCAAAGTCCTCAATTAGCTCATGTCAATTGACTAGGGTTAAACCTAGTTAAACATGATGTGTTTTTTTTTCTAAATGCGTGTTCTTTAATTTCCGTGCCAGAAACTATATAGCTTATATCTAGGAACGGAGAGAGTATGATATTTTATCTCCTTCTCAAGCTGAAACACCTAGTTGTCATGATTTCTCTTTGTCAGACCGTGTCAATGGGCAGGAGGAGGTTCAGCGCGGAGTTCCAGCTCGTGTTCCGGCTGATGAAGGGGCTGATATTCATAACGTTCATCTCCATGATCGTCATCTTAACGGCGATTGCTCACATGACGATTCTCGACATCTTCGTCTGCATCCTTGCTTTCATGCCGACCGGATGGGGCTTACTTCTGGTTAGTCACACGACTACATTGCTCTCCTCCACATGCCTTTTTTTCTACTCAGGTTTGACTTAACCTTGTTTGACAGATTGCCCAAGCGATCAAGCCTGCTCTGGTGATGGTCGGACTGTGGGGGTCGGTCAGGGCCCTCGCCCGCGGCTACGAGATCCTGATGGGGCTCCTCCTGTTCACGCCCATTGCATTCCTCGCCTGGATTCCCTTTGTCTCGGAGTTCCAGACCCGGATGCTCTTCAACCAAGCGTTTAGCAGAGGGCTTCAGATCTCCCGGATCCTTGGTGGGCACAAGAAGGATTGGGCCACCCGGAAGATGGAGTAGATTCAGGGTTAGCTCTGTTCGTCCTACCATCGTATTCACTCTAGATTCTGCTGCACAGTTATTCTGTGTGCGTCGAACCAGACTATGTTAAGTTGATGGATTCGGAGATCGGGCGGTTGCGCTGTACACTACTGTAGTTAGTATTCTCCATTGTAGATGTAGATTCAGAACTGTAGTTAGCTCTGCAGACTGCAGGCGAGCGTATGTGAAGCCCTGCAGCTGAACCTTGTTATGCAGTGATGTGGGAAGTGCTTTCTGGTGCAACAAATGCTGGAGCCTTGAAGTCGTGGCATCTGGGTCTGACTTGTTTCTTACTTGTGGGTTTGCACCGGCTTCACAAATGTTCGCCACGTTGAGTACATGTCGCACCCAATGCAATCCTTGTTATAAGTGGTGACTGTTGAAGAACGTTAAGATAATTGCACGACCCAAGCATTTCAAATGCATGCCAAATTTATGTGCCAACTTCAAGCCATCACGAGACATAAATTTGGCATGAGCATGGCTGAGAGGATTGTCGAAGGGATCCATTAGATCCTGGAAAGATCTGGTTGATGCTTTCGTAAAAAAATTTCAGGCCACATACAAGAGGTTCGTTGGAATTTAAGAGTTGTGCCACTGCCATCAAAAGCCGAAAGAATCGATGCACGCGTATATTAGACGTTTTACTAAACTGCTAAATGTTGCTGAAGATGTTTCCATTGACAGGGCGATTGACGCCTTCAATGATGGCATTCAACGAGAATCATACATAGAAGAACTCGGCCAGAAGAAGCCGAAGACTATTACCAAGCTTATGAAATTGCCAATAGTTGGGCTGATGGAGAAGACCACGTGCGGAAGCCACGCCCACGCAGTGACGACATAGAGGATGACCAGAAACATGATTCAGGTCATCGACGTGATCGCCGCAAAAAGAGAAGAGACCGTGGATACGAAACCTTCGGCAACACCAACATTGTAGCTGTCGGATACTCCGATCGACGTGACGATCGGTACGATGATCAACGCGGCGACAGGTGCGACGATCGGTACGATGATCAACGCGGCGACAGGCGCGACGATTGTCGGGATGATAACCGCAACGGTTCTGGAGGAAATCGAGGCAATTATAGGGAACGACCGCCACGGGTCCTGGAGTTACCGTCCGGTGAGCAGTTAAACGCTCCTTGTTACATACTGAGGCAATTACAGGAAATCGAGGCAATTTCAGAAAATTTACGCAAAATTTGTACGCACGAAAAGGGGCAGAGAGGCACTTGGGGCTGCCCAGGGGACCCACAGGCCGGCCACACCATGTGGTGGCGCGACCAAGCACCAGGCTGCGCCAAGGCCTGATGTGGGACCCCCTAGCCCTCCACTTACTCCCTCCTCAGCCACTCCACTCTCTCACCCGAGAAAACACATCCACATTATTCAAACCCGAATTCTTGCTGTTCTTGCTCGCGAATTTTCGATTTGTCACAGATTGATTATGGAAGGAGCAGCTGCCATAAGCCTGCTCGTTGCTGCAGCCTACGAGGCTACGACCAGGGCGTTAGGGCATCTCCAACCGCGCGACCCAAACCGCGCCCGCGCGTCCGTTTGGGTCGAGCCGGACAAAAACGCGGCCCAGCGTGGGGACGCACCGCAAAAGTGGACGGCCGCGGTGTCCGGAACGACGCAAACCCGGCCCAAATCTGGGCTAGGTTTGCGTGGCCGCGGATGGCACGCGCCGTCCGCTCGCGTCCGCGCGCTGGTCGCCTCGTCTCCCTTGGGCCCACCTGTCGGTGACCAGGGAGACTATTAAATGGGGACTGGAGGGGATCTGGCCCTCCACTCCAGTCCCCACTGCACTCCCCGAGCAAAACCGCCGCCATGGCCCCGAAGCGACGGTTCGCTCCCGGAGCGAACGACGACGAGGCGAGCAGCAGCCGCCGTCGTCCGCCGGCGTTGCGGCCATCGGGAGGAAACCAACGCGGCCTCCATATCGGAGAGGCCGCCCGCGGCGGTGCGGCATTGCCGCAACCGCCGCCTCTCCTCCTCGAGCCGAAGCCGGAGTCCTCGGAGGAGGACCGGACCTCCGCGCCGCCCTGATTATCTCGGCGGCGGAGGAGGCGAAATGGCCGCACCTCCATGCGGCCATTCGCACCTCCGAGATGGAGGAGGCGGCGCGGCGGGAGGTCGAGGAGGCGGAGGGCTGGGAGCTCTACGCCCAGGCCCTCCAGGCGCGACGGGAGGAGGAGGAGGCGGCGCAGCGGGAGGAGGCCAGGCGCCGCGCCGACGAGGAGCGCCGCCAGGAGCAGCGGCGGCAGGAGGACAGGCGCCGCGCGGACCAGCGGCGCCGCCAGAGGCCAGGCGCCGCGCCCGGGCAGAGAGGCGGCGGCGCCTCGAGGAGGAGGCGCTGCTCCGTGCGCCGCCGCAGCCACGGGTGGCTCCGGACCCCCACTCGCCGTAGGAGGAGGCCCTGTGGTCTCCGTGGCCGGAGTCCCCAACGCGGTCGAGCCACAACAGCGCCTCGCCGCCCGGGGACGTCGACGATGTCGCCGACGACGCCCACAGGGGCTAGGCGGCGCACCGGCGGCCACCGCGCCGCCGACCAAACCCTAATAGAGGGTTTTTAAATATTAGTTTAAATTTAAAAGCCCATATAGGAGCTTCTTTTGTTAGTTTTATTTGCCTAAAATAGGGCTATGTACAAATTTGCCCAAAATAGGGCATATGTTCAATATAATTTCGTTTAAATTCGCATTTTTTTGTTTGTTTTCGTGTTTATACGGTTATGCGATGCGCCCGCGCGTTGGGCGCAGCGCGCGACCCAACCGGACACGCGGACGCGGGCCGCTGTCCGCGTGTCCGCTCGGCCACCCAAACGGTCCAAACCAGACGGCCCAGCGCATCCGTTTGGGTCGCGCGGTTGGAGATGCCCTTAGACCCTGGAAGCAGCAGCAGGCTGCAGATGCTGACCAGGAGAGAGCCATAGGGACGAGGGGGGAAACGGACTGGGAGACGACGTTGGTCGAGTCGGCGAGCGCCCTCGGCAGTTCGACGACATGGACAACCGCGCGATGACGCAGAACACGCATGTCTTCTCCGACAGAGCGAGTTGTGTGCCTCTTTAGCCCCCCGAGGCACCATTGCTCGCTCTGCCACGGCCCTCTAAGCACACCACTAGGAGCTGGCCATTTTGCATGGTAGTCTCACCGTTCCACATACGTGCAGACGAAAGCAGCACTTCTGACGAAAGATCAGCTGGTGTGGCAACATTATGGTAACAGTGGCATGCAAGAGCAAGGGGCACCTCGGCCCTGGCAAGGCTAGAGCAGCGGCCAAAACAATCCATGCCACGCTGGAGTTCACGATCCTGCTTTTCTGAAGAATTGAGCGTTGTTGTGATATTATTTTCTCTTGATTTTAATCAGATTGTTTTTGGTAGCCCCTGGAGTTTCGGCTGCTTTGGAAAAAAAAGTAAAGGAGCAAGAGGTCTTTTTCCGCTAGGTGTATATCAGATCAGATTATTCAGCCACACGTATCTAACTTGCCTCTGGTACCAACCTGTTTTCAGAGATTGAGCCGGATCGCACTTATTATAAAGGAAACTGCCGGGCGTCCCCGGGGATCTGATTCCCCAGCCCCCGGGTCCCTAGCCGTCGGATCAACTATTTTGACGATTAGATTTGCATGTAGCAAAAAAACATCTCCGGCAGCAAAAAATCACCCCCGACAGCAAATGACTGAAGCAAAAAACGGTTCGTTCAGAAATGAAAATAAAAAAGGCTGGGCTCGCCGGAGACCTCGCCGGAGACCACGTAGCAAACATATTACGCAGATGTAGCAAAACCGCAAATAAATTGTAGCAAATTTTTTTAGTCATATGCTGCAAATCCTCTAAAACATCAACGGAGACATCGCCTGCAGCCGGCAGCAACGCCGTCCGAGGTTGCAGCAACTCCGTCAGTAGCAACACCTGACGCCTAAGGTAGCAAAGTAGTCCTCCGTCGGTAGCAACGCCGGAGGCCTAAGTTAGCAAAACCGGTATCCGTCAGTAGCAACGTGAGGCGCTTGGCCGGAGGGCTGCACGGGGTCAGGGGAACCGGTCTTGCCGGGCGAGTTCGCGACCAAGGCGAGCCAGACACGGAGCAAGGGTCTCCTCGACGGGAGGTTGCTGCCGCCACGGATCTGGCCGGAGCTTGGAAGGCTCGGTAGCAGCTGCAAAATGACTGCGAGCGGCGGCGAGTGCCCTGCTATAGCTTCAGGGTGCGGGGGAAGACGAAGAGATAGATGGGATTTTGGCCGACGACGACGGGCGTGGTGGCAGCCATGGCCGGACCTCGCGGCGGCGCGGGAGTCCGCTACACCGGCGGCGAGGGAGTCCCGTGCGGGAGGCGGCGGCGGAGTCCCGTGCAGGAGGCGGCGGCGGAGTCTGGCGCCGGCTCCTCAGGCTACGCGCTGGGAGAATTTGGGACGGCGGCCGGCGGACCGGGTCTCGCTCGTCACATGTGGTTAGCAGAAAAGATGGAGAAGATAGGGAAGACGTGGTGGGGTCCACCCACGTGGCTTCGCTGGGTTTGCCCAGGCGTGGGACACGCGTCGCTTGCGGAAGCCGGAGGTTGCAAGTCGAGCGATCCCCCGGGGGCATTCAATCATTTTCCTATTATAAATCATGTGTCGTGTGAAGTAATATTTGCTCAAGTCCGTCCGCTACACATTCGGTCTCCATGCTGAGTTTTGAATTGCAACGTGCCAGTTATGTCTCAATTTGGTGCAACTTTTAGGCAAGGACAAAAGAGAAAAAGGAAACATAAAATAAGAAAATCCATGATAAAATGAAATTAAGCCGTAGCAACGCACGGGCTTCTTCCTAGTAAAGTTAATTTATTTACAAAGGCAATAAAACAATAGTTAGAAAATTCAACGAAATGATGCTATAGCAACAACAACAGGTAAATAGGTAGTACTTATTTTTTTTCGATAAAGGAGCTTAGCCCTAGCCTCTGCATCAATAGATGCACACGGCTTGCTTTATTAAAAAAACAAAGTATCAAGTCATAGTATACCCAAGAAGCCTTATTACAATCATGGAAAAGCTAAGGTCGATACATGAATCAACCAGCTAAAAATACGGCAAATAGAGAAGCTATGCATTTGCTATTTTATTAAGATGCCGCCACCCAGTAGCCTGGAAAAAGAAGTCCTGAGCAACCACTAGCATCCGGTTGCATCCAATAACCATAGCCTCTCGCTGTTCCACTGAGAGGAGTAAAACCCATTGCTGAATTGAATGAGCAGCCCGCCAGATAATCTGCAAAAAATTAGTCCCATTTTGTTTGTTAAAGATAATATCATTTCTTGTTCTCCAAATAGCCCAACAAAGAGCTGAAACACCAATCCGAATTTTGTGTTTATCCTCTTTCCTCACCCCATTCAGCCATCTACCAAACATATTAGTAATGTTAGCTGGTGGAGGAATATTGTAAGCAAGGTACATCATACGCCAAACGATCTTCGCAAAAGGGCATTCAATAAACAAATGATTAACGGTTTCCATGGAATCACAAAAACAACATTTTTGACATCCCTTTCATTTCCGTTTAGCTAAATTATCCTTAGTTAGTAGCACCTTATTACTAAGGAACCACATAAATTTTTTAATTTTGAGAGGTATCTTTAACTTCCAAAGATACCCGCGAAGATAAACAGTATTTCCATTCATCCAATCAAGGTACATAGACCTAACTGAAGAAATGCCAGAATTCGTAAGCTTCCAAATAAACTTATCAGATTCAGATGATAAATCAATTGTAATCAATCTTTGGCATAAATGTAACCATTGCACCCACTTATTATCATTCAATCCTCTTCTAAAAGAAATATTGATAGGTTAAGTCGCTAACAGTCGAAACTAACACATTTTTATGTTGGATGCTATTATATAAAGCTGGATATTGTTGAGACAGTGGCATGTCTCCCAGCCATACGTCCTCCCAGAACCTAACAGATGTCCCATCTCCCACTCGAAAATAACCTCTCGTGAAGAAATCCTCTTTCACATGCATGGGACCCTTCCAAAAAGGTGAGTCCGTTGGTTTGACCTCAACTTGTGATAAAGTTTTATTTTGAAGATATTTGTTTCTTAAGAGCTGCTGCCACATGCCCTCCTCTGAAAGAAGTTTGAACAGTCATTTGCTTAATAAACATTTTTTTTTTCAATTCCAATACCTCAATACCCAACCCTCCTTGATCCTTTGGTCTACACAATATATTCCATTTATATAATCTATATTTCTTTTTATGTTCATCGGATTGCCATATAAGTGCGAATCAGTAGTAAATAGGTACTGATCTTGACGTGTGGACGGCTCACATCGCCTTGTGCATGCTGCGCAGAGTTATAGCTTGGTTTACTTGTCGAGGGCTTTGTGGAGGAGCAGCGGTAGGATCTCCATGAACTTATCCGCATGGTTCCCCTTGGAGATCTCATCAACCTTCTTCTTGCCGTCCCCGCGCCGGCAGGCGTCCCAGCTCCATTCCAGGTTCTTCGTCTTGGCCTCGTCTAGAAAGCTACGTACTTCGGCGAGCTTCATCGTGTCTGGGCACGGGTCGAGGACCTTGTCGGAGCCGTCGAGCTTGGCTTTGCACTCCTTGAAGCAGTCCTCGTCCTCCTTGGACATGTTCTCATCATTCCACTGCTAGCTGCCCGCTGCCGTGGAGGCCAGCAACAAGAGATGGGACGCGGCCCGGACCTAGGTCAGCCAGCTCCTTCCCGTCGGCGTACATGTTCGTAGGAACTGTGTGGGGCAAGAGGGTGGAGACACATACCTCCGGGTATGTCGTGACTCCACATTCCCCTTTGATGCGTTCCTCGCCAACAGAGTCAACAAGGAAGGCAGGGGCAAAACATAGGAGAAGGGCGATTGGGATGAACGTGGAGGTGGACATCTTAGCCATGGTGGGCTGTAAACTGATAGGTGAGTAAGTGTGGAGATGAATTAGTTAGATTTTGGGCTAAAATTTTGACAGAAGAGACCACCTGCCCTAGTGAAATGTCAGAAAGGACCATCTCTGAGTGCAAATTCCAAAAGTAACGTGGCGGCTGATGTCTACGGGTGCTTCTATTCTTGTAGACTGTGTTGGGCCTCCAAGAGCAGAGGTTTGTAGAACAGCAGCAAGTTTCCCTTAAGTGGATCACCCAAGGTTTATCGAACTCAGGGAGGAAGAGGTCAAAGATATCCCTCTCATGCAACCCTGCAACCACAAAGCAAGAAGTCTCTTGTGTTCCCAACACACCTAATAGGTGCACTAGTTCGGCGAAGAGATAGTGAAATACAGGTGGTATGAATATATATGAGCAGTGGCAACGGCACCAGAAAAGTGCTTTGCCCAGGGCAGTAAACAAGCAGTAGTAACGCAGCAGTAGTAACGCAGTAAAACAGTAAACAAGCAGCGATAGCAGTATTTAGGAACAAGGCCTAGGGATCATACTTTCACTAGTGGACACTCTCAACATTGATCACATAACAGAATAGATAAATGCATACTCTACACTCTTGTTGGATGATGAACACCATTGCGTAGGATTACACGAACCCTCAATGCCGGAGTTAACAAGCTCCACAATTCAATGTTCATATTTAAATTACCTTAGAGTGCATGACAGATCAACACAACTAAACCAAGTACTAACGTAGCATGCACACTGTCACCTTCACGCTACGAAAGGAGGCATAGATCACATCAATACTATCATAGCAATAGTTAACTTCATAATCTACAAGAGATCATAATCATAGCATACGCCAAGTACTAACACGGATGCACACACTGTCACCATTACACCGTGCACGAGGAATAAAACTACTTTAATAACATTACTAGAGTAGCACATAGATAAATTGTGATACAAAACACATTGCAATCATAAAGAGATATAAATAAGCACTTCACTATGCCATTGATAACAGTGAATAAGTATTCTGTGAAATATAGCCTAAGAGACCCACACGGTGCACACACTGTCACCTTTACACACGTGGGACAAGGAGTCTCCGGAGATCACATAAGTAAAATTCACTTGACTAGCATAACGACATCTAGATTACAAGCATCATCATATGAATCTCAATCATGTAAGGCAGCTCATGAGATTATTGTATTGAAGTACATAGGAGAGAGATGAACCACATAGCTACCGGTACAGCCCCGAGCCTCGATGGAGAACTACTCCCTCCTCATGGGAGACAGCAGCGTTGATGGAGATGGTGGTGCTGTCGATGGAGGAGCCTTCCGGGGGCACTTCCCCGTCCCGGCGGCGTGCCGGAACAGAGACTCCGTCCCCGCATCTTGGCTTCGCGATGGCGGCGGCTCTGGAAGGTTTCTCGTACCGTGGCTTTTTCGTCTCGAGGTTTTAGGTCTGGGACCTTTATATAGGCGAAGAGGAGGCGTCAGAAGGTCGAAGGGGCGACGACACCATAAGGCGGCGCGGCCAGGGCCTGGGCCGCGCCGGCCTATGGTCTGGTGGGCCTGTGCCCCCCCTCTGGCGACTCTCGGGTGTTCTGGATGCTTCCGGGGATTCTAAGATCTTGGGCGTTGATTTCGTCCGATTCCGAGAATATTTCTTTACTAGGATTTCTGAAACCAAAAACAGCAGAAAACAGCAACTAGCCCTTCGGCATCTCGTCAATAGGTTAGTTCCAGAAAACGCATAAATATGACATAAAATGTGCATATAACATGTAGATATCATCAATAATGTGGCATGGAACATAAGAAATTATCGATACGTCGGAGACGTATCAGCATCCCCAAGCTTAGTTTCTGCTCGTCCCGAGCAGGTAAACGATAACAAAGATTATTTCTGGAGTGACATGCCATCATAACCTTGATCATACTATTATAAGCATATGTAATGAATGCAGCGATCAAAACAATGTATATGACATGAGTAAACAAATGAACCATATAGCAAAAGCTTTTCATGAATAGTACTTTCAAGACAAGCATCAATAAGTCTTGCATAAGGGTTAACTCATAAAGCAATAATTCAAAGTAAAGGTATTGAAGCAACACAATGGAAGATTAAGTTTCAGCGGTTGCTTTCAACTTGTAACATGTATATCTCATGGATAATTGTCAATGCAAAGCAATATAACAAATGCAATATGCAAGTATGTAGGAATCAATGCACAGTTCACACAAGTGTTTGATTCTTGAGGTGGAGAGAAATAGGTGAACTGACTCAACGATAAAAGTAAAAGAATGGTCCTTCAAAGAGGAAAGCATCGATTGCTATATTTGTGCTAGAGCTTTTATTTTGAAAACATAAAGAGAGCATAAAAATAAAGTTTTGAGAGGTGTATGTTGTTGTCAACGAATGGTAGCGGGTACTCTAACCCCCTTGCCAGACAAACCTTCAAAGAGCGGCTCCCATTTTATTTTATTTTTGGGTGGCACTCCTTCCAACCTTTCTTTCACAAACCATGGCTAACCGAATCCTCAGGTGCCTGCCAACAATCTCATACCATGAAGGAGTGCCTTTTAATTTTAGTTTTATTATGATGACACTCCTCCCCACCTTTGCTTTCTCAAGCCATGGCTAACCGAATCCTTTGGGTGCCGTCCAACAATCACATACCATGGAGGAGTGTCTATTTTTGTTAATTAATTTGGGACCGGGAATCCCATTGCCAGCTCTTTTTGCAAAATTATTGGATAAGCGGGTGAAGCCACTAGTCCATTGGTAAAAGTTGCCCAACAAGATTGAAAGATAAACACCACATACTTCCTCATGAGCTATAAAACATTGACACAAATCAGAGGTGATAAATTTTGAATTGTTTAAAGGTAGCACTCAAGCAATTTACTTTGGAATGGCGGAGAAATACCATGTAGTAGGTAGGTATGGTGGATACAAATGGCATAGTGGTTGGCTCAAGTATTTTGGATGCATGAGAAGTATTCCCTCTCGATACAAGGTTTAGGCTAGCAAGGCTATTTGAAACAAACACAAGGATGAAGCGGTGCAGCAAAACTCACATAAAAGACACATTGTAAACATTATAAGACTCTACACCGTCTTCCTTGTTGTTCAAACTCAATACTAGAAATTATCTAGACTTTAGAGAAACCAAATATGCAAACCAAATTTTAGCAAGCTCTATGTATTCTTCACTAATAGGTGCAAAGTATATGATGCAAGAGCTTAAACATGAGCACAACAATTGCCAAGTATCAAATTATCCAAGACATTTTACAAATTACTACATGTAGCATTTTCCAATTCCAACCATATAACAATTTAACGAAGGAGAAACTTCGCCATGAATACTATGAGTAAAGCCTAAGGACATATTTGTCCATATGCTACAGCGGAGCGTGTCTCTCTCCCACACAAAGAATGCTAGGATCCATTTTATTCAAATAAAGCAAAAACAAAAACAAACCGACGCTCCAAGCAAAGCACATAAGCTGTGATGGAATACAAATATAGTTTCAGGGGAGGAACCTGATAATGTTGTCGATGAAGAAGGGGATGCCTTGGGCATCCCCAAGCTTAGACACTTGAGTCTTCTTGATATATGCAGGGGTGAACCACCGGGGCATCCCCAAGCTTAGAGCTTTCACTCTCCTTGATCATAGTATATCATCCTCCTCTCTTGACCCTTGAAAACTTTCTCGACACCAAACTCGAAACAAACTCATTAGAGGGTTAGTGCATAATCAAAAATTCACATGTTCAGAGGTGAAACAATCATTCTTAACACTTCTGGACATTGCTCAAAGCTACTGGAAGTCAATGGAACAAAGAAATCCATCCCACATAGCAAAAGAGGCAATGCGAAATAAAAGGCAGAATCTGTCAAAACAGAACAGTCCGTAAAGACGAATTTTATTGAGGCACCAGACTTGCTCAAATGAAAATGCTCAAATTGAATGAAAGTTGCGTACATATCTGAGGATCACTCACGTAAATTGGCATAATTTTCTGAGTTACCTACATTGAATTTTTCCCAGATTCGTGACAGCAAAGAAAACTGTTTCTGCGCAGTAATCCAAATCTAGTATCAACCTTGCTATCAAAGACTTTACTTGGCACAATAAAACACCAAACTAAGATAAGGAGAGGTTGCTACAGTAGTAAACAACTTCCAAGACACAAATATAAAACAAAGTACTGTAGCAAAATAAACACATGGGTTATCTCCCAAGAAGTTCTTTCTTTATAGCCATTAAGATGGGCTCAGCAGTTTTAATGATGCACTCGCAAGAAATAGTATTTGAAGCAAAAGAGAGCATCAAGAGGCAAATTCAAAACAAATTTAAGTCTAACATGCTTCCTATGAAAAGGAATCTTGTAAATAAACAAGTTCATGAAGAGCAAAGTAACAAGCATAGGAAGATAAAACAAGTGTAGCTTCAAAAATTTCAGCACATAGAGAGGTGTTTTAGTAACATGAAAATTTCTACAACCATATTTTCCTCTCTCATAATAACTTTCAGTAGCAACATGAGCAAACTCAACAATATAACTATCACATAAAGCATTCTTATCATGAGTCTCATGCATAAAATTATTACTCTCCACATAAGCATAGTCAATTTTATTAGTAATAGTGGGAGCAAATTCAACAAAGTAGCTATCATATATAGGAGGTATATTGTAATCATAATCAAATTTATCCTCCATAACAGGTGGCACCAAAAGACTACTATCATTATAATCATCATAAATAGGAGGTAAAGTATCATCAAAGTAAATTTTCTCCTCAATGCTTGGGGGACTAAAAAGATCATGCTCATCAAAACCAGCTTCCCCAAGCTTAGAATTTTCCATAGCATTAGCAACAATAGTGTTCAAAGCATTCATATTAATAACATTCCCATTAGCATGCATATAAAGTTCCATGGGCTTTTTAATTCTCTCTTCAAACACATCATGTCCTAATTCAAGATAAAGTTCATAAAGTTCTCTCATATTTTTGTTGTTTTCCATTATGCCTAACTAGTGTAAACAAGAAACAAAAAGTTGCAATTGCAGGATCTAAAGGAAATAGCTTCGAGCACAAACACAATGGCGCCAGAAAAGTACTGTTACCTGGAACCGAAGTATGAGTGCCTTTTACCTTTCCTCCCCGGCAACGGCGCCAGAAAATAGCTTGATGTCTACGGGTGCTTCTATTCTTGTAGACAGTGTTGGGCCTCCAAGAGCAGAGGTTTGTAGAACAGCAGCAAGTTTCCCTTAAGTGGATCACCCAAGGTTTATCGAACTCAGGGAGGAAGAGATCAAAGATATCCCTCTCATGCAACCCTGCAACCACAAAGCAAGAAGTCTCTTGTGTCCCCAACACACCTAATAGGTGCACTAGTTCGGCGAAGAGATAGTGAAATACATGTGGTATGAATATATATGAGCAGTGGCAACGGCACCAGAAAAGTGCTTTGCCCAGGGCAGTAAACAAGCAGTAGTAACGCAGCAGTAGTAATGCAGTAAAACAGTAAACAAGCAGCGATAGCAGTATTTAGGAACAAGGCCTAGGGATCATACTTTCACTAGTGTACACTCTCAACATTGATCACATAACAGAATAGATAAATGCATACTCTACACTCTTGTTGGATGATGAACACCATTGCGTAGGATTACACGAACCCTCAATGCCGGAGTTAACAAGCTCCACAATTCAATGTTCATATTTAAATAACCTTAGAGTGCATGACAGATCAACACAACTAAACCAAGTACTAACGTAGCATGCACACTGTCACCTTCACGCTACGAAAGGAGGCATAGATCACATCAATACTATCATAGCAATAGTTAAATTCATAATCTACAAGAGATCATAATCATAGCATACGCCAAGTACTAACACGGATGCACACACTGTCACCATTACACCGTGCACGAGGAATAAAACTACTTTAATAACATTACTAGAGTAGCACATAGATAAATTGTGATACAAAACACATTGCAATCATAAAGAGATATAAATAAGCACTTCACTATGCCATTGATAACAGTGAATAAGTATTCTGTGAAATATAGCCTAAGAGACCCACACGGTGCACACACTGTCACCTTTACACACGTGGGACAAGGAGTCTCCGGAGATCACATAAGTAAAATTCACTTGACTAGCATAACGACATCTAGATTACAAGCATCATCATATGAATCTCAATCATGTAAGGCAGCTCATGAGATTATTGTATTGAAGTACATAGGAGAGAGATGAACCACATAGCTACCGGTACAGCCCCGAGCCTCGATGGAGAACTACTCCCTCCTCATGGGAGACAGCAGCGTTGATGGAGATGGCGGTGGTGTCGATGGAGGAGCCTTCCGGGGGCACTTCCCCGTCCCGGCGGCGTGCCGGAACAGAGACTCCTGTCCCCCAGATCTTGGCTTCGCGATGGCGGCGGCTCTGGAAGGTTTCTCGTACCGTGGCTTTTTCGTCTCGAGGTTTTAGGTCTGGGACCTTTATATAGGCGAAGAGGCGGCGTCAGAAGGTCGAAGGGGCGACGACACCATAAGGCAGCGCGGCCAGGGCCTGGGCCGCACCGGCCTATGGTCTGGTGGGCCTGTGCCCCCCCCCTCTGGCGACTCTCGGGTGTTCTGGATGCTTCCGGGGATTCTAAGATCTTGGGCGTTGTTTTCGTCCGATTCCGAGAATATTTCTTTACTAGGATTTCTAAAACCAAAAACAGCAGAAAACAACAACTGGCCCTTCGGCATCTCGTCAATAGGTTAGTTCCAGAAAACGCATAAATATGACATAAAATGTGCATATAACATGTAGATATCATCAATAATGTGGCATGGAACATAAGAAATTATCGATACGTCGGAGACGTATCAGCGGCACGCTAGCCAGCCGATGCGTGGCAGATGCGCCGCAGCTGGTGGCGGCGGGCCTTGCCGCCGTTAGTGGTGGCGGCACGTCGGACTGCCCGAGCGGCCGTTAACGACGACGTCGAGAGGGTAGGCCAGCCGCCCTCGGCGGTGGCGGCACGCTGACGTGGCGGGGGTGCCGCCACCAGCTGTGGTGGCATATGTCGGCAGCTCCGACAGTCCTGCTGCACTGATTCCTGATGGGATTCGTAGCATAGAAAACAAAAAATTTCCTACCGCGCGCAAGAACGAATAACAAGCCAATATCTAATCTAGTAGATGGTAGCAATGAGATGAAGATCATGAGACTAACCCTCAAAGATTCCAAAGCCTACGAGATTAGATCTCGTTGTTGATGTAGTCGATCACTTGCCGCTTTCAAAAGCGCGTAGAAGATCTTGACAGTGCCACAGTCGGGCAGCACCTCCGTACTCGGTCACACGTTCGGTGTTGATGACGACGTCCTTCTCCATGTTCCAGCGGGCAGGGAAAGTAGTAGATCCTCCTCGGAATCCCGACAGCACGATGGCGTGGTGGCGGTGGTGGTGGAGAAATCCTGCAGGGCTTCACCATAGCCGTGCAAGAGGGAGGAGGAGGAAGGGGCGGCTAGGGTTTGGGGAGAGGGAGCTAGGGCTGCGACTTGTGCACCTCTTGGGGCTCCCCTTGCCCTCCTTTTATAGGTGGAAAAGGTCCTTGGATCGTCCAAGACTTTCAGAACCTTCCACAATATTCCGGACTATTCCGGTCCTTCCAAAACCTTCTAGAAGCTCCGGTCAAAACATCGGACTTTTTCCGAACCCCGGAAAATGACTTCCCAGATATGAATCTTATTCTCCGGACCATTCCGAACCTCCTCGTGATGTCTCGGATCCCATCCTAGACTCCGAACAACATTCGAGCTCCATTCCATATTCCATATCTACTTAAAACGACATCAAACCTTAAGTGTGTCACCCTACGGTTCGAGAACTATGCAGACATGATCGAGACTCTTCTCCGATCAATAACTAATAGCGGGACCCGGAAATCCATAATAGCTCCCACATATTCAACGATGACTTCATGATCGAAATGAACCATTTAAATACGATACTGATTCCCTTTGTCACGCAATACTTTACTTGTCTAAGGTTCGATCATCGGTATCTCCATACCTAGTTCAACCTCGTTACCGACAAGTACTCTTTACTCGTATCGTGGTATGTCATCTCTTGTGACCTAGTCACATGCTTGCAAGCTAATCAGATGATATTCCATCGAGAGGGCCTAGAGTATATCTATCCATCATCGGGATGGACAAATCCCACTCTTGATCCATATGCCTCAACTCACACTTTCCGAATACTTAATCTCATCTTTATAACCATGCATTTACACAATGGCGTTTGATGTAATCAAAGCATCCTTCCGGTGTAAGTGATTTACATGATCTCATGGTCGAAGGACTAGGTAACTATGTATCGAAAGCTTATAGCAAGTTGAACTTAATGACTTGATCTTATGCTACGCTCATTTGGGTGTGTGTCCATTATATCATTCATCCAATGACATAACCTTGTTATTCATAACATTTAATATTCATGATCACGAAACCATGATCATCTATTAATCAACAAGCTAGTTATACAAGAGGCTTACTAGGGACTCCTTGTTGTTTACACAACACACATGTATTAATGTTTCCGGTTATTACAATTATAGCATGGAGTGTAAACATTTATCATGAACACTAAGATATAACAATAACTACTTTATTATTTCCTCTTGGGCATATGATACGTCCAAAACGTATCTACTTTCCCGAACACTTTTGCTATTGTTTTGCCTCTAATTTGTGTATTTTGGATGCAACTAACACGGACTAACGCTGTTTTCAGTAGAACTGCTCTGGTGTCTCGTTTTTGTGCAGAAATCCAACTTTCGGGAAAATCCTCGGAATTTATGCAGAAGGCCCTATTTTCCCAGAATAATGACGGAGCCAGAAGGACAATTAAGGTGGAGGCCCGAGGGCCCCACACCATAGGGCGGCGCGGCCCAGGGGGGGCCCGCGCGGCCTGTGGTGTGGCCCCTCGGCCGGCCTCCGACGCCCTCCTTCGGACTATTTATCGGCCTCGACCTAAAACGCACGGGGAGAAGTCGAAGTCGCCGAAACCCTCCGTAACGCCGCCACATCGCGAAACTCCGTCGTGGGAGCCAGAAGTCTCCGTTCTGGCACTCCGCCGGGACGGGGAATTGGAGGAGATCATCGCCGCCATCACCGCCAACGCCTCTACATCAACCAGCCATGTTTCCCCCATCCATGTGTGAGTAATTCCCCCGCTGTAGGCCAAAGGGGATGGTAGGGATTGGATGAGATTGGTCATGTAATAGCATAAGATTGTTAGGGCATAGTGCCTAGTGTCCGTAATTGGTACTTTGATGATATTGTTGCAACTTGTTATGCTTAATGCTTGTCACTAGGGCCCGAGTGCCATGATCTCAGATCTGAACATGTTATTGTTTCATCATGATATTCATTGTTTATGGTCTTACCTATAAGTTGTATACACATGTCGCTGTCCGGAACCGATGGCCCCGAAGTGACAGAAATTGGGACAACCGGAGGGAATGGTAGTGATGTGAGGATCACATGTGTTCACGGAATGTTAATGCTTTGCTCCGGTACTCTATTAAAAGGAGTACCTTAATATCCAGTAGTTTCCCTTGAGGCCCGGCTGCCACCGGCTGGTAGGACAAAAGATGTTGTGCAAGTTTCTCATTGCGAGCACGCACGACTATATATGGAACACATGCCTATTGATTGCTTTGTACTTGGACACTGTTTTATTATTATCTGCAAATGCCCTGCTATGATTGTTACATGAGTTTCTCTCATCCATGCAACGCCCGTCATCCGTCCCCGTGCCTACAGTATTTTAATCCTGCTGTTTACTAAAATCACTACTGCTGTCTTTGTTACTCTGCTGCTGTTATTTCACTACTGCTACTGCTATAAACCTGTTACTACTGATAAACCCTTGCGAGCAAGTCTGTTTCCAGGTGCAGCTGAATTGACAACTCCGCTGTTAAGGCTTCCAAGTGTTCTTTGTCTCCCCTTGTGTCGAATCAATAAATTGGGTTTTACTTCCCTCGAAGACTGTTGCGATCCCCTATACTTGTGGGTCATCAAGACTATTTTCTGGCGCCGTTGCCGGGGAGCATAGCTTTATTTGGAAGTTCACTTGGATTAATATTGTTCGCTGCAAATTCTCCATCATGGGTAAACCTCGCGATACTAAGATCGCCATATTACCATCCACTACAAGAAAAGGTACAATTCTGAATACCTCTGCTGCACTTGATTCACCATCTGTGATTGATAAACTTGTTTCACCGCCGCATGCTTCAAATGCGGGTACTTCTGCTGAATCTGAAAACTCTCATAATATTGATAATGTTTCTGCTGTGCTTGATGATAGTGGTTCATTGGGATCTTTTCTAGATGCTACAATTGCTAGGTATATACAAATTGAAACTAATGAAACTCATAATGCTAGTACACCTGTTAATTCAACTGAACTTGATTATTTTAGTGATGATCCTGATGAAGATTATGTGGAGCTTAATGATGATTTTATTGAAAAATGCAATGCTACTACTGATGCAAGAAAAATTAAAAAGTTGCTTGCAGAACATGCTATTAGATATAAACTGTCTCATGATCCTAAGTTTGCCACATCTCCTATAAACATTAGGGATAAAGATTATGATTTTTCTCTTGATCTATCTCATATAGCTATTGTTGAGAAAACACCCTTTTGTGGTACTGAAAAAGAAAGTGCTGTTGAGCACATGACTGAGTTATCTACTCTAAGTAGCTTGTTTTCTGATGATGTCAAGATGCGTACTTACTTTGTTGCTAAAATCTTTCCATTCTCATTAAAGGATGACGCTAAAACTTGGTATAATAATTTGCCACCTAATTCTATTAAAAGTCCAAAAGAATTGCTTGATGTTTTCTTCCGCAAATACTTTCCTGCTAGTGTTCAACATATTGCTTTGCAGAGAATTTATAATTTTGACCAGGGAGATGAAGAGAAATTGCCTGAGGCTTGGGCGAGATTTTGCTCTCTTATTAGAGCTCGGCCTGAGCATGATCTGGAAAAGCATGATTTACTTGATATATTTTATAGTGGACTAACCATTGAGTCTAGGGCATACCTGGATAGTTGTGCTGGTTGTGTTTTCAGGAAAAGAACTCCAGGGCAGTATTTGAAGAATTATTGGCTAAAATAAGCCGGAATCATGATGATTGGACTACGCCTGAACCAACTCCAACGCCAATATTGAAGAAGAGGGGTTTAATTAAATTGAATGATGAAGATATGAGGGAAGCCAAGAAGTCTCTCAAGGAGAAAGGTATTAAATCTGAAGATGTGAAGAATCTACCTCCTATAGAAGATATATGTGAGATAATTCCCCCTTCATCCATGATTGAGGAAAACTCCCTTCAACGCTTTACTAGGGAAGATATTCCGTATTCGAAACCTCCTGCACAATGCTTAGATGAGTTTGATAATTATATTGTTAAGCAAGAAAATTTTAATATGAGAGTAGAGAATCATTTAATGGAAAATTCTCGAGCTATTAGTGAATTGCATGATATTGTGGAGAGAACCTCCAATGATGTTAAGATGCTTGTTAAACATTTTCATATGATTCAAACTCAAATTGATCAACTCACTAAAGTGCAAAATGACCTGTTAGGGAATAATTCTAAAGAGAAACATGCTTATGAAGTAACAACTAGAGGTGGTGTCTCTACCCAGGATCCTCTATATCCTGAAGGGCATCCCAAAAGAATTGAACAAGATTCTCAACACATTGAACCTAGTGCTCATTCTAGGAAGAAAAAGAAGAAGAAGCATAAAAATGTTGTAGAATCCTCTGAACCTGTTAATGATCCTAATAGTATTTCTATTTCTGATGCTGAAACTGAAAGTGGTAATGAACATGATAATGATAATGATAATGATAAGAATGATACTCCTGATAAAGAAGAGGTTGAAGAAGAACCTGAAAAGCATGCTAAAAATAAAAAGTATACTAAAGAAGACTTTATTGCTGAGAAACATGGTAATGAAAGAGAACCTTGGGTGCAAAAGCAAATGCCTTTTCCTGCTAAGAAATTAAAATCAAAGGAAGAAGAACACTATAATAAATTTTGCGATTGGATGAAACCTTTATTCTTGCAAATCCCTTTTTGATGCTATTAAATTGCCTCCTTATTCAAAGTATATGAAAGATATTGTTACTAACAAAAGGAAAATCCCCAATGAGGAAATTTCCACTATGCTTGCTAATTACTCTTTCAATGGCAAAGTTCCAAAGAAGTTGGGCGACCCAGGTATACCTACTATTCCTTGTTCTATTAAGAATAATTATGTTAAAACTGCTCTATGTGACTTGGGAGCCGGTGTTAGTGTTATGCCTTTTTCTCTTTATAAGAGACTTTACTTAGATAAGTTGATACCTACTGATATATCTTTGCAAATGGCTGATAAATCTACTGCTATTCCTGTTGGTATATGTGAGAATGTTCCTGTTCAAGTTACTACTAACTGCTTGATATTAACTGATTTTGTTGTGTTGGAAATGCCTGAAGATGATAATATGTCTATTATTCTTGGGAAACCTTTTCTTAACACCGCAGGGGCTGTTATTGATTGCAATAAAGGAAAGGTTACTTTCAATGTTGATGATAGGGAACATACCGTTTATTTCCCCAAGAGGATTGAGAAAGCGTGTGGAGTTAATACTATTTCTAATGTGAGAACTATCAAAGTGGGAACTATTGATTGTCCTATATATGAGCCTAAGGAAGAATATCAAACTCTTGTGATTGGATCCATATCAATACAATTCAAGGTAACATGATTGATTTGAGGTTTATTTCTTCTTATGCTTTGTAAAATTTATTTGGTGACAAGACTTGATCAACCTTGTTAACAAATACCTTTTACATGCATAGAGAGGGTAAACAACATCTCTTTCTTCCTCCACTTGATCTAGTTGCTGTAGCGTTTTTAATTTGCAAAGTTCCTTAGTTATTTGAAGATTTCAAAAAATTTCCTGGCCAGTAATAATAAAGTAAATATCCAGAAATGTGCATTTTTCAAAGTTTTCAAAAAATTCACAAAAATTATACCGTTGGTCCTATTTTTCGACGAGGCACCTGGGAGCACCAGAGGATGACCTGTGGGGCACCAGAGGGCGCCAAACCACAGGCCGGCGCGGCCAAGGAGGTGGCCGCGCCACCATGTGGTGTGGGCCCCCCTTTGCCCCACTTTGTCATCTCTTTCTCCCAGCACCTTCTCTCTCCCGAAAAAACTCGTACCAAGTTCCTCTCACTCGCGTTTTTGCTCCAGAGCTCCAGATTTCTCGATCTCTTTGCTCAGCCCAGATTTCTGTCTAAAATTTGGCACATTTGCTCTTCGGTATGTGACTCCTCCACCCATCCAAGTAGAATTTTGTTTGGTTGAGTATATCTTGAATATTTTGCTGCTGTAGGTAACATGTTTAGTGAGCTTGCATGCTTGTTCTAAGTGGTAGAAACTAGCTTTGATGCATGATTAGTACTCTAGCAAGTTCCTATGGTAGTTTCCCTCAATTATATGTCACCAAATCAAATTTTTATATCATTTGTTGAAAATTTCAGAGAAGCTATGAAGAAGTTCAACTTTGGAGAGTTGTTCAAGAAAGGGACAACCAGCACCGGGAGGCCTTCTAGGGCCGCCACTCGGATTAGGCGATCATACAATGAAGACATCATCGCGCCTAGCTTCGCGCCCGAAGAGGACAACGGGCCTCCTAATGCTTCTACTTTTCCATGCTATGATTTTCTAAGGAATGCAGGGATATTGGAGGATTTCTTAACCCTTGTCAACAGGGCAGGGTTAACCACCTACATGGGAGATGAAAGGGAGCAATACTATATGCTCACCAAAATCTTCGTCGAGAGTTTCCAGTTCAACAACAAACAATATGAGCCGACGGTTGCATTCAGGATCTATGGTAATCCTGTTACTATGCAATTGAAGGATTTTTGTCGTGCATTGGATATTGCCCCTGTAGGTACAGCAAGTAGGATTGATGACAACCCCCGGGACTTGTTGGAGCTCTATCGAGGGATTACTGATGATGATTGTCGCACCATTCAGCGTGGCAAGATAAGGAACATTCAACTCCCTGCCATTAAGTATTTTGCATACTACATTGCTACTAGCATTCTTGGTAGGGAGAACACTAGCAACATTTCTAGTTACCATCTTGCTTTCTTGAATATTGCACTTACTGGTCAGACATCTTATCACCTTGGTGCTCTTATTGCTCGCCGCCTGACTACCAGGGGGCCTATTTTTGGAGGAACCATTGCACTGCGCGTTTTAACATATCTAAATCTTCCTATTGATCCTAATGATGTGCCATTGGCCCCTAGGAAACTTGATATTGTTGCTATGAAGAGTCATCATTTTGTTACCACTGATTCTACTTTAGATAATATGGTGTATAGAATGTTGTTTTCTGACGGGGAGGAGAAGGAAATCCCTCTTCCCCAACCGGGTTTGTTAAGTATTGACAGGCAATCATGGTCGTGCACTAAGGAGGAAGTGGATGAGCATTTGAAGATAAAAGACTTCCACCAGCAACATGACTCCGAGGACGTCGGGGCCTCCTACGACCACACCGTCACATATCCGGGTGCTTCTTCTAGTACATACCCGGAATACGATCCATCTTCGTCATATTACGGAGACACTACCTCATGGGATCGATGGGATTGAACTCCACTTAGGCCAAAAGCCTAAGCTTGGGGGGAGGTATACCGGCATCACTCATTCTTTGCATATTATGGTTGCTGGATACTTGTGCATACTTGTTTTGTTCGTTTGAGTGGTTTTCTAATGAGAAGAAGATAATATTTGGGGAAGTACTGCCTGAAAACAGATTCTGGAACGTTACCGTAAAAATTCTCAAAAATAGCCAGAGCGTCATTTTGAGCTGCCAATTTTTGTGCAGGTTACCCAGGTTGTTATCTAACTTTCATTAGTTGAACACTTTGCGATCTGAGCAACTTAAGATTTTTGTAAAAATCGATTTCTGTACTGCTGTCAAGTTTTGGCAGATTTCTGTCATCCTGCTGTTCTGTGTTTCTTTTAATTTGCTATTTCTTGTTCTTGCTTTGTTTCCTTCCCAAAACACAAAAAGACCAAAAATATTTCTGTTGTTTCTCTTCACCATTTGTTTGCTTTGGTTTCTTGCATTTGTTTCGCTTATTTGCTATCACTAGTTTGCTATAAGAAAACCCAAAAAGATTTTGCTTTGTTTGTTTGTTTCCTCTTGTTCTTATTTGCAATTTGAAAACACCAAAAATATTTGCTGTTCTTCTTCGGTTTGTAAAGTTCTTTATGAGTTCAATGGTCTTCGGTGGCTGGAGCGTGGTTTTCATTTCATATTATCCAAGCTACACAAGTGAAAAGGCAATAATGACGATCTACGACAATCTGATTGTGGTGAGAGGCTGGTATGAACTCTATTTGTTTTCATTTTTGTACATATACTCATCCATATGAGCATGCTTAGTTGGTTCATGTGAAGTATATGTTATTTGAGAAAGTCTAGTAGTTTATGATCTCTCATGTTTAGCTCCAATCTATTAATATGAGTAGCATGTCATGGATGTTTGTTTGCATTGTTTTATTCATAAGTAAGTATGGCATTGTGGTATCCTCCTCTGAATAATTCATTTATATCGACTTGGCACATGCTCACGCATGCTATGACTGAACAAAAAAGTCAATTAAGCCTCGATGATCTATATTGCTTCAGAGTTCTTGTATCACTTTTATGCCTCCGTTAATTTATTTTGCCGCAAGCATGATTATGACAGTTACTGCTCTCTTGATTTGTCGCTCCCTAGTCTATTGCTAGCCTTCACTTGTACTGAGCGGGAACGCTGCTCGTGCTTCCAAACACCTGAAAACCAAGTTGTTCCAAAAGTGTCCACCATAAATACCTATGCATGGCATTTCAAACCATTCCAAGTAAATTCTCATGCGCTACCTTTAAAACCTTCAAAATGCTTCTCAATTTGTGTTTATGTTTCATAGCTCATGAGGAAGTATGTGGTGTTTAGCTTTCAACCTTGTCATTTACTTTTGACGGACTCTCATATGGACTAGTGGCACTTCCGCTTATCTAATAATTTTGCAAAAAGAGCTGGCAATGGGATTCCCAGTCCCAAATTAATTAACTTAAAAAGACACTCCTCCATGGTTTGTGATTGTTGGACGGCACCCGAAGGATTCGGTTAGCCATGGCTTGTGTAAGCAAAGGTTGGGGGGAGTGTCATCATCATAATAAAACTAAAATAAAAAGGCACTCCTTCATGGTATGAGATTGTTGGCAGGCACCCGAGGATTCGGTTAGCCATGGTTTGTGAAAGAAAGGTTGGAAGGAGTGCCAAATAAATATGCAATAATTCATGGGAGCCGCTCTTGAAAGTCCGGTTGGCGAGGTAGTTAGTGTACCCATTACCATTCGTTGACAACAACAAACACCTCTCAAAATAATTTTGCTCCTGTCTTTATAAAAATGAAAAGCTCTAGCGCATGTTAATCCCTTCTTCCCTCTGCGAAGGGTCAATCTTTTACTTTTATGTTGTGTCTCCATTATTTCTTTGAGCACTATCTTGAGAGCACAACTGTCATTCTTAGTATAATATGCTTGTCTCAAAGTATGATTGATTGTGGTATAACTTTGATGCATTTATCTTTTGACAATCACTACTTCTAGTCTTTCTATGAACTCCAGAGGTGCCCGGGCATTTATGTTTTGCCAATCAAATACAGGCAAGCGAGATACCACTTTATCATACTCTCTTATGAACATTGCAATTCTGCTTATATACATGATTCATGATGCTTATTATTAATTGTTGGTACCTCTCCATGATTGACATAGCTGTTAGATGATCTTATTTGCATGTATCTCATTATGAATTGCTTAAGTATTAGCCATAGCATGAGAATATATACATCATATGAGCAAATGTGTTTGTAAAAGTTCTTTTATCGCTCAGTTGTTAACTGAATTGCTTGAGGACAAGCAATAAGCTAAGCTTGGGGGGAGTTGATACGTCCAAAACGTATCTACTTTCCCGAACACTTTTGCTATTGTTTTGCCTCTAATTTGTGTATTTTGGATGCAACTAACACGGACTAACGCTGTTTTCAGCAGAACTGCTCTGGTGTCTCGTTTTTGTGCAGAAATCCAACTTTCGGGAAAATCCTCGGAATTTATGCAGAAGGCCCTATTTTCCCAGAATAATGACGGAGCCAGAAGGACAATTAAGGTGGAGGCCCGAGGGCCCCACACCATAGAGCGGCGCGGCCCGGGGGGGCCGCGCGGCCTGTGGTGTGGCCCCCTCGGCCGGCCTCCGACGCCCTCCTTCGGACTATTTATCGGCCTCGACCTAAAAACGCACGGGGAGAAGTCGAAGTCGCCAGAAACCCTCCAGAACGCCGCCACATCGCGAAACTCCGTCGTGGGAGCCAGAAGTCTCCGTTCTGGCACTCCGCCGGGACGGGGAATTGGAGGAGATCATCGCCGCCATCACCGCCAACGCCTCTACATCAACCAGCCATGTTTCCCCCATCCATGTGTGAGTAATTCCCCCGCTGTAGGCCAAAGGGGATGGTAGGGATTGGATGAGATTGGTCATGTAATAGCATAAGATTGTTAGGGCATAGTGCCTAGTGTCCGTAATTGGTACTTTGATGATATTGTTGCAACTTGTTATGCTTAATGCTTGTCACTAGGGCCCGAGTGCCATGATCTCAGATCTGAACATGTTATTGTTTCATCATGATATTCATTGTTTATGGTCTTACCTATAAGTTGTATACACATGTCGCTGTCCGGAACCGATGGCCCCGAAGTGACAGAAATTGGGACAACCGGAGGGAATGGTAGTGATGTGAGGATCACATGTGTTCACGGAATGTTAATGCTTTGCTCCGGTACTCTATTAAAAGGAGTACCTTAATATCCAGTAGTTTCCCTTGAGGCCCGGCTGCCACCGGCTGGTAGGACAAAAGATGTTGTGCAAGTTTCTCATTGCGAGCACGCACGACTATATATGGAACACATGCCTATTGATTGCTTTGTACTTGGACACTGTTTTATTATTATCTGCAAATGCCCTGCTATGATTGTTACATGAGTTTCTCTCATCCATGCAACGCCCGTCATCCGTCCCCGTGCCTACAGTATTTTAATCCAGCTGTTTACTAAAATCACTACTGCTGTCTTTGTTACTCTGCTGCTGTTATTTCACTACTGCTACTGCTATAAACCTGTTACTACTGATAAACCCTTGCGAGCAAGTCTGTTTCCAGGTGCAGCTGAATTGACAACTCCGCTGTTAAGGCTTCCAAGTGTTCTTTGTCTCCCCTTGTGTCGAATCAATAAATTGGGTTTTACTTCCCTCGAAGACTGTTGCGATCCCCTATACTTGTGGGTCATCAGCATATCTCCAACAGTCTCCCACTTGCACTAGAGTCAATAATCTAGTTTACATTTGTAAAGATATAACACCTTGGCCTTCTGGTGCTTATCATGTTTGCTTATGGGAGAGGTTTCAGTCAACGAATCTGACATTCTCAGAAACGTATGTATTTTGTAATTCATTTGCGTCTCTACGCATTACTCAGTTTTCCAAATGAGTCGGCATTAATCGTATATGTTTGGTCTTCTGGTGGAACCTTAATTCTGCGGTCTGAATTATGTTACCAATATTGTCACATACAATATAGTTTCATAGTTCTGACACTACTGGAACTACACCAAGTTCTCAAAGAACTCTTCGACTCAAACATCCTCGGTCATTGTCAAAACAATGAGATACCCTGCCTTCATTTGTAGAATCCGTCACAATATTTAGAACTCATCTAGCATAGACTTCTTCTAGCTCATTGTGCTACCTTTTAAACAACATTTAGCCTAATTGAGATTGAAATTTTTATTTTTATATGTGACCAAACTAATATCGGTGCAACACCTTACAACGATTTGTTTGTCATTACCCCATACAAAATTATATATATATATCCTTGGTTCTTCTAAAACACTCAGGGATATTCTTACTGTTGTCCAATGAATATTACATGAATCATTCTGGTATATGCTCGTAACACTTTTAGAGCACAAGACATCTGATTTTGTACATATTATTCGTGATCTAAAATCACTCATATGTTTTTACTCATCGAGTGTCAAATACACTCAAGTCTTGTTAAACCTTCACATGGAAAAGAACACCTTCTTAATATTTTTATATTGAACTACTTCAATATTCATTCTATGTACTTTGACTTAAACTTATTATGTGTTTCAATCTATCATCATAGATCTTGACACTAAATATGTTTCAGTCCATATTCTTTCAATAATTCTCAATAAAACCTTTTAATCACATCAAGTATATAATTACATCATTTATAATCAATGATATGTCATCCACATATGATATTATAACTATGTCTCAGCACTCCCACTTAATTTCTTGCAAATGCAAGCATCTTCATCGTTTCTGATGAAATCAAAACTCTTTGATTATTTCATCTGGTGAAGATTCCAACTCCGTGATACTTACTTCATCCAGTGAAGTTTGCATACCTATTTAGTATTCCACGGACTATCAAAACTCTTTGGTTTGTATCTAGTATACATCCTTCATACACACTTCTGCTAAGGAATGTATTTCTGCCATCCTACTATCATATCTCATAAAAGAAATATGTAGCGATTACTAGAATAATCTACATAGACTATAAGCATTGCTACGGAAGATCTAATCTTATCATAGTCAACTCTTTGAACTTTATCGTAATCAACTTTTCGACAAGTCGAGCTTCTTCAAGGATATTCCATCCAAGTCCATCAATTTTATATATCCATTTACTTTCAAAAAGTATTTAACTATCTTGGATTTCATGGCGCATAGCCATTTTAACAGAGTCAGGGCCCATCATAACTTTTTTGTATGTAGTTGGTTTATCACTGTTCAAAATAAATCCTTTGTCCACAAATCATTTATTTGACCACAAAGTAAACCACACCTACAAGGTTCAATAGGTACTTCGATCTCCATGGCTAAAACACTTTGTAGTCATGGGAGTCATGATCGTCGTGGCCGCTTCCGGAACCATTTCCGATGCTGCGCTACTCTGATCATTATGCTCAGATTCATAAACCTTATCAAGTTCTATTGTCCTCCCACTCAAATACTTCGCTAGAAAACAATTTCTTGGAAATAAGCAAGTAACATTAACAAACACTTTTGTCGTTTACTTCATAGTGGAAATAATTCCCAATTTGTTCTTTGGGACAATGTAACATCCTAGGATTTTTCAAAAAAAAAATTGCATGCATTCATAGCATCTCTGCATTTGTCATGGTTCACAGTAGACCCCGCAACATTCTCTCTCCTATGTCCTTCTGTCTCCCATGGAGATCGTTGGTACAACCGCTGGAGTTTGGCTTGCCTCGTGGACTGCCACCGTCACCTACGCATGGAGGCACCCGTCGCTAGCGCCTCTTTTTTTTCACACATGCCGGAAGTCGTCGGAGGCGAAACATGCTCCGCGCCGCCGACCTCGACGCTGACGAGCAAGACGACGGCAGAGGCTTTGATGGAGCGGAAGAAGGCGAGGAGGTCGGTGACCCACGGGCTCGAGCTTGGAGACGAACGGGGCAACGCCCGCGGCGAGGAATGGGGTGCAAACGGGGCCTAGCTTGGGCAGCGCCCGTAGCGACGGGGCCGCGCCCGCAGTGAACGGGGTGTCGGAGGTGGACCTGCGGCCCGGCGAGGCGAGGGTGGCATCAGAGGCCTCGAGGCCGGCGAGGCGCTCGCGGAGGCAGGCGGCAGAAGCCGGTGGCGAGCGCGTCGGCCGCGAGCACGCCTCCGTGGCCGTGCTCGTCGTGCTATCCCTCGCCACCTTCTTTTGTTCCAACCGACGGAGGAGGGTGGTGCACGGCTCATCGTCGCAGTGGAGCATCTTCGACGACATGAAGCTCGGGCGCGGGGGGGTGCACCACCGCCGCTGCTGGACTAGAGGAGGACGTCCTCGCCGCACGCTCCAACCGCGTGAGCTACTCTGGCCACTTGGACCACACCCAAACCGATTTGGGTGCTGCACTTTTGGGAGTAAAAATAAAGGCGGAGCGTCTGTAGGCGTTCCCGCGGAGGGCTGCTCCGGTGCTCCCCCCCTCCCTAAATGAAGTTGAAGAGCTATATTTGTTTTTTTCCGTGTCAGGTCCACCGAAACCCATATCAGCACATGTATACCCGTCTGTATTGATACGGTATGTGTACGTCGCGTAAGAAAAAAAGAAAGAGGTTATGTGAGCAAGATTTTTATAGGACCTTTCTATTTTGGCACATGTACGTGACCGTAGATACATACAAAAATAAGGTACAACACAACTTGGGTCATATCGGCCTGTACAGAGTTGTACGGATGATGAACCTACACTGAAATTACGACCTGCCCCGCTTATGAACATGTATAGAAAAATCTCCACCATTATTGTGTTTAACGCACCCAAAACTTTTTTTAGGGAAGGAACACCGAAGCAGAAATGGTTCCCGCGATATTCACATGTCCACCAGACAATTCAAACGAATAAAATACACCATTCGTTTAGATTTTACTGTTGGAGATGGCCTTAGGGCATCTCCAGCGGGGCGACGCAAACGGACGTTTTTCGTCCGTTTGCGTCTGCGTGGACAAAAAACGCTCTCCAGCGGGGCGACGCAAAACGTCCGTAGTGTCCGTCCTGACGCAAACGTGGATCAAATATGCGTCAGGAATGCGTCTCTGCGGACGCGTCCGCGCGTCCGTTTGTGTCCGGTTGGGCTGCATGCAGCCCTCTCTCTCCTCCTTTAATCACGCATGCGTTCATTTCTAGCCACACAAACAGAATATTTTACTCTCTCTCCTCTCTAATCACGCATGCGATCAAATAAATGCGTCTCTGTGGCTGGAGAAGGGGCAGACGTATGCGGACATGCGAACGTTTTTTGTGTCCGTGCTCGATCGTAAACGGACATAAATATGGGTCGCCCCGAATTCTCCAACCCAGACACTCCCCGCAGGTATTATCAGGTTGGGTCGAGCTGCCAATGCCCAGCTATACCTCCAGCACAGCTGTCCACTAGGATGTTCTAGGCGTGGTTACGTGTTAGGTCTTTGCTTGATATATACTACTACAACTGAGCACGTGGACCATTATTTTCTCAGGAAGAAACAAATTTCGCAGAAGCTGCCAAATCTATAGGAGTACTCCGTGGTACTTGTATCCGCGAGGTCGCTATCGCGCATCCAATAGGGACACTTAAGGCTTAGGGAGACTTCGTCATGTTAGGGCATCTCGAACGTACAAACGGACGCGTCGTGTCCGTTTGCGTCGGGCGAAATGGTCGAAAGTGTCCGGGTGTCCGTTTGCGTCGGGAGGTGGCTCCAGCGGCACGATGCATATTTTTTTTTCCATTCATACGCCATAATTTACATGATAATAAAAAGGACATAAAAAAGCTAGAAAGGGGTGCTAAAATAGGCGCTGTCTACTGGTCGTCGTCGCTGACGAGGTCAATCAGCTGCGGCATCGGCCATGGAAGCGCGTACGCCGGCGGTGGAGGAGGTACCGCCGCACGGGCAGGAGGCTGTGGCCAGGGATCCCACGCTGGAGCAGCAAGCGGAGCGCGGACGTTGGAACGCGTCGGCGTGGCCGGAGGAGTCGCCGGCCTCCCCTGCGCGAGCGCTGACTCGCGGAGTTGGATTGCGAGCCCGTCCCACAAAGCGAGCTCGTTGAGCTCGTCCTGCTTCACTACACGATGGACCAAGCATGGAGGCTATAAAACTGCCGGCGTAAGCAGCTTATGGAGGCAAGTAGTCTGCCGGCACAAATGTTGTGCCGGCAGACGTTTCTGCCCTCTATAATGCTGACGGCAAAAACATGTGCCAGCAGATAATTCTGTACTGGCAGGCTAGCTGCCCTAGGATAATTCTTTGCTGGCACATACACTACGCCGGCAGTTATGCTGCCCGTACATTTCTACCGGCAATTTGTCTGCCACAAATAGTTCTACCGGCAGTTAGATTGCCTGAAACATCCTACCGGCAGTTTTTCTGCCACAAATATCTCTACCGGCAGTTAGATTGCCTGAAATTTCCTACCGGCAGTCAAATCGCCATAATTTCGACATGCTGGTCATTCTAGGCCCACTGCCAATATCAATTCACATATCACATACAGATGAATTCAGAAACAAAACAGGTCATCAAACATGTCGCATACAGATGAATTCAGAAACAAAATTAGGTCATTCAGAATAGTCTGATCACATAGATAGATTCATAGTCAGATCATACAGATATAGATTCATAGTCTGATTCAACATTGCATACATATGCCACTTATATTGCGCCTAATACATCAGCCCACTAGCAGTGCAACATTCATAAATATTTCAAGACACTTCAGCTGGAAAACAAAAAGACATCTCTAATCCAACAACCAGTGGCATCACAGCGCGCCTTGCATGGTACGAACTAGTCTGCATTCCTGTTGACCTGAAATAAATGAGAAGATCAATGAAATGTGAGTAGTCTGTAATGGTATAGAGGGTGCAATGTCTGGTTTTTTAAATGTGACCATGTCCAAAACTCACAGTTAGCCGAATATGCATTTTACCAACTAGTCAAAGCTGATATTGCTTCGATGTAAAGAATAAAGCAAAGTACATGCACACTTACGGTTGGCAAGTTGTCAAGAAGCTAGCAACAGCCATACATACACCCAAGTGATAGTGTGGCTAAGATATGTTCAGTATCTTGAAAGAAGTTGAGTTGAAAGTTGCCAGGAACATCATGATGAGTCCAAGCTCACTGTTTGCACATACATAAAATTGAGCAAAGAAACATTGAAGAAAGCTCACTGTCCAAGCTCCCTGTTTTCATCTTATTGTCTTGCATGTGTAGTTCTGTACAGGGGCGGGCCCACTTCAATTCAAGGGTATTCAAGTGAATACCCAAAAGTTTTGGCAAAAAACTAGGTATATACAGCACACACAAGTGTATAAATGGGAAAACATGAAAAAATAGAAGTGAAACAGACCATGGTGCACGAGCAAGCCAGCCTGGCGGCCTCCCAATCTATACTCGTGAGGCCCATCTAGCGAACTAGCCTAACTAGTGGCATCGTGTTAGCTTCATCGCTTGAGCTCCCATCGACGACAACCTTTGTTTTACCCCGTCGCACGTCGGCGGAGTGCTGGAGTCCCGACGGCCGGCGTCAACACAGCAGGCAGAAGCACTCGTCCCAGGACTGTTGTCTCCGTCTAACCGCCTCTCGGCAGGACACATCTACAGCAGCAACGCTGCGTTTTCGTTCGTTCATGGCCGGTCGGGCCGAATTCCACTGCAGTACTACTCTTTCATTACGTAATTTCTCTCTCCTGGGCTGTTGTTACAGTGTTACTGCTTATAAGAACAGTTACAAACTTACAATCGTTCAAATTGAGTTGCTTTAGAAATTCAGAAAAAAATTCAGATAGAACATCCGAAATGGCTGCCTGGTTCTGTAGCACTAAATCTGGAACTGGATTGGTACCGTCCAGTGGGCTTTGGATTCAATTTTGTTGGGCACAGTTGGATTGGACCGCAGTGGATAATGGACGTAAATGGACAGTAGGTCTAGTATCATTGGACGGATTTCGGAGCTAGAGACGGGATAGTCCAAAATCCACTGGACTCGTCCGATTTCTATCATACGAACACATTCTGGCTGGCGGCGCGCTTATCCCTCGTAAACCTGCACCTTCCCCGCCCCTCCTAGTCCCCTGCAAGTTTCTATGTCGCCTCCCTCACCCGCGCCGGGCCGTCGTCCCCGGACACACGGACGGCGCTCCTCGGCGCTACAGCCTCCTCTGCTCCAGGCAGCTCTGGCTCTCCTCAGGCCTCCTCCTCGAGATGCGCCGCCCCTCTCCAATCTTCCTCGCGGAAGCATCCCGCGTCGCCAGAAACAATTTTTTTTAATACCACATAGCTACTTCACCACATATATTACAGACTAGGGAAGATACAAACGTCATGTACCCATGTGTTTGCAAAGGTGTGCCAGGATATAACAAAGCTCAACAAGAATCAAGTATTCTTCCAAGAAGCAACCATTGACGGTGGATACCCACGATTAGTGACATAACCGGAAAATTTTAAGTTTCAAAATCGTATGTACTGACATAACTGGATCTTAAGAATATGATCACCAGCTGGAAGGGCAATTTTGAAGTCTTAGTGTACATTTGGAAAGGGCAATGTTCACACTGAATGTACTGAGCCTGCATATTATGTTTCAAGAAAAGGAAAAATAGAGAAGCTAGCGCTTATATGTCTTATCAGACAAGAGTCAGTAGGATGAACACCTGAGCATTTCATTCTTCTCGGCCTAGTTTATACATATACTTGTTCTAATACCTTAAAACTAAAGTAACAATAATTAACTTTATATACTAAAACTTTGCAAGAAAAACTGGGCAGAGAAAGAAAAAAACCAAATGCTTTGACACTTCCAGAGAATATCTAACCCATGGTAGACTAGGGGGAACCAGCTCCTCTAACTTAGCTTCTACAAAGTTAGAGAGCTACATTACCCTAACTTAATGCATCTACAACCGTTGGATGAAAAAATAGATACACACATGGTGATAAGCAAATTCTACACATAGTTCTACAGGACATATAAACAGTGTTTTCTACAGTGAATATTTCAGAGTATTTGAAACATCACATGGTGATAAGCAAATTCAGAAGCAAGAAGACAAGTGTACCTGTTCTTGAACGGGAGCTGAGGTAGGCTTATCCGTGGACTTCTTCTGTTCCTCCATCTGCATATACAAAATCAAGAAGCAATACACACAATTTAACCTCCATATGCACATTTAATACAATAAGAAGATGAAAGGATATGGCTTCTTTCAGAAATAGAAACCTACATGTTTGTAGAGCCAGGCAATAGATCTCCCTTGAGCTTGTCCCATGGTAGTGATATTGCCAATAGGACGAGGTAGTAGAGCATCCCTTTTGATTATGTAGTTGATGACAACTTCACAACATTCAACACCCAGTTCCCTGCCCCCTACCATCTTCTTTCGGTCAGTTGATAGAATGGTGGCTTTTGCCACAGGGGTAGTGTGGTCACGAAAAACATTGTACAGTATGACTTCTTTCCCTTGCTGGTAAAAATGATGAAACAAAATGAGATAAATATTGCATAGTAGTACTTCTCAATAAATAACCACAAAACAAGAAAAGCGAGGAAGAAATCAAAACAACACCTGATGATTTCTTTGTGTAACTGCTGCTTCCTTCTGTAGCTTTTTGCGCGTCTCAGCATCCTTCTTCTGCATGGTTTCTTGGTTCTTCTGGTGTCCTTCAGCATCCTTCATTCTCCGAGCAAGTGCATCTTCCTTGTTTTTCTGCTCTGCTTCCTTCTTTTTCTGCAAGAGCTCTGCTTCCTTCTTCTGCTCTGCTTCCTTCTTTTTCTGCTCTGCTTCCTTCTTTTTCTGCAAGAGCTCTGCTTCCTTCTTCTTCTTCTGCAAGAGCTGAACTTCTTCTTGCTTCTTCTCAAAATATTCCTTCGCTTTCCTCATCTCTTGCTGGACTCTTTCTTCCTCATCATCAAGTTCACAGTGATCTTCAATAGCATAGAATTCACCAACACTACCTTCAGGGTCTTCAGGTTCTCTTTCAATACTCTGCAAATATTAAATTAAAGCATCAGTGTTTACATCAATAGATCAACCAAGTTTAACAGTAAAAGTAGAATAAATGGGACAAAAGTAGAGAATTGTGCAACCGACCTTCGTCTTATTGTTTGCAGCAATTGTTTGCGCCATCATCCACTTGAGTAGGTCAATTTCTTCCATAAGGCCATCAATCTTGGATTTGGTTTCTTCTCGAATTTCTTCTACATGCTCCTTTAGAGCATCATTAGCCCGACATGCCTCCTTGGTCTCTTCCTCTGCCATTTGCAGCTTCGTAGATTTAAGCTTCTGCCCTCCTGGAATTCCAAGCCTTCCAGGACTCGGGCCCATTCCTACGCATCGAACATACCCATTTTTCTCTTTCCCCAATACATGTGCCAAAACATCACCTTGCTCAATTGTTTTCTCTAGCAGTTCTGGATTAGTTTCAATTGCTTCCTCTATGTCTGACTACAATGAGAATTAAAATAAATCAATTATCACGCGCCAAAATGTGTCACAACTCACAAGGAGTACTTACAATCAGAGACTAAACAAGAGCAGGAGTACTTACAATTATTTTGGCAGTGTCTTTATCAATAGGGGTTCCATCTTTCCTTTTTAAGTGTGTTCTCAGGAACAATTCATCTCTACGAGGGGCGTATCCATTTTCCTTGTGCTATATTGATTTGAGTATACTATTAGCCAACACAGTATATATTCATTCTGGTAAAGTAATGCTGATGACATAGTTTATACCATTTTAGATGCAATACGGGCATAACTCTTACTTCCAGCTGTATGCATCACCTTCTGCCTTGATCGATTTCTTTTTCCTTGGTCACTACGTTTCTAAGACAACAAAAGTAGTTAGAGTTGTATGCATTACCTTATGTGGTGAATTTCTAGATTTATTAGGCGAAGCAAATCAAACCTTAAATTCTTCACTTCTCCAACGTGTGACGAGCCACTGCCAATCCTCAATTGTTACCCTATCATCCCTGCAAGCAAGTAGTTCTTCCTTGGTTTTTTCTTCTTTGAAATGTTTCTCTTTCAGATCTGACTTGAAATCTCTCCATTTCTTGTGGGCAGTTCCCCAAACCCAGTCCTTGAGCTCATCATCGACAACATAGAATTTCTGGGAACAAACATGAATGTAAAGATCATTTCATAACAAGCAAGCATAGGAATATGTACTACAGCTTCTAGACCATACATACCCTCAAGGTTTTCATGAACTCTAGCTTCCAAGAAACAGCATCTTGTCTCCAGTCATCATGTGCAATAGGTATATGACTTTTGACAAGTGTTGCAATGAAATTCGAAAACTCCGAAGCATTCTTGCCATCTGGTTGTCCTTTAGCATTATAGTTTACTCGCTGTGGTGGCTGATTTAGTCTATCATAGACATGGTGCATTCTAGTGCGCTTCCGCCCACCCTTTTGCTTTTCCTCACCCACTTGTCCATCACCTGAAATAATTAGTGTTCAACAGCAATATTAACATGCAGTAATCAAGAATACACATAATAAGTATTAGCAATCAAAGATGCTTGAACATCAATCACACCTTCATCCTCTTCTACTTGATCATCAGCCATCTCTTCACTATCATCACCATCATGCATAGCAGAATGAGACCGCAACACTCTACTTGACTGTGGAATGGTTTCCTGATAAATTCTCTACAATTACAGAAATGTTTCACTTAATGCAGATTCATTTATCAATAGATGTTTCCAAAGAAAATGTTTCAGTTGGATAGACCACCTTTTTCCTTGTGGTTGGCAGGGGCACTCGCTTAAATGCATCGACCTCGCGAACAAGTGAACGAATCCCAAGAGAGTGCAGCCTTTCATTGTTTTTTCGGATCTCTGCTCTTTGCACATCTTCTAGTGGACTGGACAAGTCAGTTTCTTGCTCGCTTGCCATTCTTTTTCCTGCAAAGAAATTGGAAAGATTTCAAGATTTAATTGCAAGAAAGAAATAAAGGTGTATAGAAATAAATTCCAAAGAATTATAACACACTTCGGTTTATCCTTGGGAGGAGAGACAATTATTCCATCGATATCTGCCCTAGTTTTAGGTATATCTCTTAAATCAACTTTGGGAGTTTGAATAGCATGTAGATTAGGCATTACAGACGCTTCTGCCTGATCAGAATTTTCATTTCCAACATCAAACATATCATAAAATTCCCGTGGTCTTGGTGGATGATTAACAGCACACCAGTTTGGATTAAGAGGATCCTCAACGTAATATACTTGAGTTGCTTGAGAAGCTAAAATGAATGGTTCATCAGCCAACTTATCACCTGTTTGGATCACATGCTTAAGGTTCACATCCGTGATACCAAGATTATCAACTTTTACCCACTTATCTTGCACACAATTATCAAACCAATCACACTTGAAGAGAACTATATTCCCTTTTTGATTGTAGTCTAGCTCAATGATTTCTCTAATGACGCCATAGAATATCCTATTTCCAGTGGAGGATGATGACAACTTTGAAACCAGCGCCACACCACTGCACTGGGTAGGCCTACCTTCATCATATGATTTTGTACGAAAAATATAACCATTGATACTGTAACTGCCATAACTCCTTGCAACCAGTGAGGGTCCTATAGCCAAAGTCTTAATCTCTTCGGGAACTTCTTGCCCACTCTCAACTAATTGTTCCACATGCGACCTAAACCACTCATGGAAAGTGTCATGCTGGGTTTTTTCAATCTGCTGCCTAGTAATATGACCAGCTGAGGACAAATATTCAGCATGCTCGCTGCAAGGGTTGAAATTCATTTAGCTATGTTACAATGATTAAACAGGGCGTACATGAAATTCATAAACTAAAGCACTAGCAGTAACATACCTCAAATAGGGCTCTATGTTGTCATAATTAAATAGGACATATCTATGTGCCTGAATCATTGTCTTATGATCTAAAGTTACTGTAAGCTTTCCTGCCAAATATCGACCATTGTTGTTGAAGAATGGCATGCTACTAGACAGGGCTCCATTAACATCAAGTGTGGCTGCACATTTTCTATTGAATCTGGTTTCACAACCTTCCAAATACCGAGAGCAGAATGTAAGACACTCATCAAAAAGGTACCCCTCAGCAATTGACCCCTCGGGATGACTCCTAGTACGAACATTATCCTTTAACTTGCCCATGTACCTATACATGATGGACTAAACATATCTCAATTATATTGTTACATATAATTTATGTGATGTACAAGTTCAGGTTGCGAAAATGACCTTTCTGGTGCATAGATGTTGCTGAATTTCACAGGCCCTCCAAGCCTCACTTGAAGTGGAAGATGAACCATCAAGTGAACCATCATATCAAAAAATGATGGTAGAAATATTGTCTCAAGAATGCTCAGCGTCTCGGCTATTTCTTTCTCTAGCTCCTCCATATCACTTATGCGGATGACCGGAGAATATTTTTTTTTGAAGAACGTACTCACACGAATAATAGCAGCACTGACTCCCTCTGGCAACGTTTTTCTCACAGCTAGCGGTAGAAGGTACTGCAGTAGAATGTGATTGTCATGGCTCTTTAGCCCAACAATCTTCTTCTCCTTTACCTGGACATTCTTCCTAATATCAAACGCATAACCAGCTGGAAACCTGACTCCTTTCAGAATTAGGCAAAACAACCTCTTTAACTCAGGGCTCAATGTGTATGGGGCAGAAGGCAAATCGAATAAATCTTCTCCTATAGGAACAGGATGGAGAGCCTCTCTAAGTCCAAGCTCCTCAAGGTCTAGACGAGAGTTGTAGTTGTCTTTAGTTTTCCGGTCAATGCCCAAAAGTGTGTGAATAATGTTGTCACACACATTCTTTTCAATGTGCATGGCATCAAGGTTGTGAGGCTGTAATAAATCTTTCCAATATCGCAACCTAAACCATATGGATCTCCTTTTATGAATTATTAGAGGACCCCCACGCTTACGTTTGTTTGTGCTTGGTTTCTTAGAAGGGTGCTTACCAAACACGGTCTCCATGTTTTGTGTAAGGGCATCCACTTCAGCTCCTGTAAGTGCTACAGGGGCTGTCCTAGATTCCACATTGCCATCAAAAAAATCCTTTTGTGTTGTTCTAAACGGATGACCTTCATCTAGGAACCTACGGTGATCCATGTAGCATGTCTTATTGCCTTTGTTCAACCGAATAGAGCAAGTGAGAGAGTGACACTTAGGACAACCAAATTCACCAGAGGTGGCACATCCAGCAAGAGTAGCCATACCCGGCAGATCGGTGATAGTTGAATGTACTGCGGCACGTAACTGGAAGAATTCTTTCTTGGAGGCATCATAGGTTCTGACTCCCTCCTCAAAAAGTAACTCTAGGTCATCGATAAGTGGTTCCAGGAAAACATCCATGTCTGCACCAGGAGACTTTGGGCCAGGAATTAGCAAGGAGAGCATGAAGTTTGGTTGCTTCATGCACAACCAGGGAGGAAGATTCACCGGAATTGCAATTACAGGCCATATGCTATACGAACAATTCATTGATCAAAAGGGATTAAACCCATCTGTTGCTATAATTAACCTAATGTTGCGACTATCAGCAGCAAATGTTGGATGTTCAGAATCAAAATGCTTCCAAGCTAGTGAATCCGCAGGATGGCGTAGAAGCCCATCTTTTGTGCGTCCTTCGTCATGCCACCTGCAGTCTGTTGCACTCTTGGGTGTTATGAACAGCCGCTGCAGCCTCTTGCTTATTGGGAAATACCGAAGAACCTTTCTAGGGACTTTATGTACATGTCTCCCATCAGGCTTCTTCTTTACAGACTTCCAACGAGAGGTTTTGCATACAGGACAAACCTCAGCATCTTTAAGATTCTTCCGGAATAAAACCCAATCATGCTCACATGCATGGATGCTAACATATTCAAGACTAAAACATTTTACCATTTTTTTAGCTTCATAGAAATTTTTAGGCAGTTTTGAGCCTTTAGGGAAGGCATCTCTTAGCAGTTCTAGCAACATGTCAAAACTTTTATCACTCCAACCACCCATGGATTTGGTGTGAAGTAATCTAACCATGAAACGTAACTTTCAGAAACCGGTGCTCCCTGGATAAAGCTCCTCGCTATTGTATTCTGCTAAAAGTCTAAGCGCTTCACTCTCATCACCATTATCACTAAGACCCTCATCATCGCATCTATCACTAAAATCCCCTTCAGCGTGTCTCATGTCTCTAATCATGCCAGCCATCTCATCATATTCTTCGAAATCATCATCCCACTCCTCCTCTACTGGTTCCTCTTCACCAACATCAATATGATCCACATTAGGTGGAAGAGTGGCCTCCCCATGAAATTCCCATCCTGTATATCCATTAACAAACCCATCACATATCAAATGCTCACGGACAACATCAGCTTCATGCCAAGAACAATTATAACAATTCCTACAAGGGCATAATATTGTATTTCCTCTTGCTGAATGTGTAAAAGCAAACTGAATAAATCGAGCTACACCATCAGTATAAGGTGTTGTGTGCCTAGCCTCACCCATCCATCTCTTGTCCATTTTTATTAGTTACAATAAGATAGACCTATAACAAATGCAACGCAAATGTAACATAAGCAAAAATATCACCACTCGTCATAGTATTCACAAAAGAAATGCACACGGTTAATGAAGCATAAGCAGCACCACTCATCAAAACATGTCCTATGTGTTCTGTTAGGAATTGCATGCAAACAAAACTTATGTGTTAGAAGCTCTCAAATTTGGTGCTGCTTCTCCTACTACTGAAGTGCGACGAATAATTATAATTTCAGTGCCATATTCTCCACATGTTACAGGTGTAAGTGGCCATAGGTATGCGAGATTGTATGGTCAAACTAACCAAAAGACTGTATGTAGCATGGCTAATTCTGGAATTTGTCAATATTATAGCTCTTCCATGTAGATTACTACTCTATAACAAAGCAAAAAAGAGGAAACATAGGGGAAAAATAGCCGGCCAGACAGAAGGAGGGGAGGGGGAGGAAGAGGGAGGGGACGGCCAGAGAGAAGGAGGGGAGGGGGAGGAAGAGGGAGGAAGAAGGAGGGTACCGCGGCCGGCTTAGGACTGAGGAAGAGGTGGTGGCGGTGGGCAGCTGCAGTGGCGATGCCGACGGGTGGGCGAGCGTGGCCGCGAACCGGTCGGCCTTCTGCGAGCCCGCACGGCCACGAGCGGTTGGGCGGCGCGCGGAGGCGAGCGGGGGCGCGGCGAGCAGCGGCGACCGGGGGCGCGGCGAGCAGGTGGGGAGCGGGGGAGCAGGCGGCGAGCAGGTGGGGAGCGGGGGAGCAGGCGGCGAGCAGGCGCTCGGGGGCGAGCAGGCGGCGAGCAGGAGGCGAGCGGGGCGCGGCGGTGCGCGGCGAGCAGGTGGGGAGCGGGGGACCAGGCGGCGAGCAGGCGGCGGCGCGGAGGAGAGCAGCGCGGAGGAGGGTTTTCTGGGATTTGGGGATTTGGGTACTTTGTTAATGTATTTCGCTCGCCGGGTCACGCGCCACAATTTCATTCGCGCGCCAAGAATTCCTTCCCGCAGCGGCAATAATTTCGCTCCCACGCGCCCAAATTTTGTGCCGGCAGATGAGGTGCCTCTACTGCATGTGTTCCGGCAGTTTCTCCACCACGACTTGCGCCGGCAGTTGATTGCCCTTGATCCAAAACTTTTAGCGGCAGTTCATCTACCACCTTGCTTCTATTCCGGCAGTAAACTTGTACCGGCAGTTAAATTGCCTCTGTAAGTCAACTTTTCCCGGCAGTTGTTTGCCTCCATGCTTGGTCCATCGTGTAGTGCTTGCTGTTGGCGAGTGCCATGGCAATGGCCTCCTCCTCTGAAATGTCCGGCGGCTGGTTCTCCGGATCCCACGCCGGTCCGCCGTCGTCGTGGTCGTACTGCGGCATGGTCACGTCGCCATCCTCGTCCTCGTCGCCGTCCTCGTCCGCGTCCTCGTGGTCGTTCTCTTCTTCTTCGGCGGCGATCTCGCGCTCGAAGTAGTCTACGTCGGCGAGGTAGGCAGCGCGGCGCCGCGCGTCGAACTCCCACGCCCCGAAGGAAATCCAGTTGTAGGAGTTTAGCGCGTACGCCGGATCCTCCCGCAGATCCGGCGGCAACACCGCGCGGCGGTGCCGCACCTTGTCGCGCCGCTCTCGGCCCGAGCGCGGCACGGGGGGGACCGGCACGCGCCGGGAGTTCAGGTACCACAGCTCCCTCCCGGCAAGTTCGCGTCCGGCCATGGTACCGGCCGGTTTTCCTCCCATAGCTGCCGAGCGAGGTCAACGCGGACGTACCGGCCGACCCGTGCTTTCTTGCCGGAACGCGAGCCGCTAGCCTCCTGGTCGTTCTTCGTCTTCCGGAACGGCCAGCATTTCTTCCCCATGGCGTCGGTGTGGTGGCTACTGTGGGATTTTGCCAATGGTTTTGGTCGGGGAAATGGGCGCCGGCAGCGTCCCTTTAAGGCTCCGACGCCATCTCGCCTTCAATGGCCTGCCAGTGCAACGCCTACTAGCTGCGCACGCTCGCGGAAGCCGAGGCACGCCATTAACGCGGCCCCTACAAAGGCTGCAGCGCGCCGCCCAGAAGTAATACCGCGGAAGACGAAGCAGTTGTGCCGCTGCCAAGCGGGCCCGGTGGGGAAGCGAGCGGACACTTTGCGCGTCCGCCGAGACAGCCCGGTCACTTTGCGTCGCCCCGCTGGAATAGGCCCCAAACGCATTTCCAGTCACGGCGGACACAAACGGTCGCTCAGCGTCCGTTTGCGTCGCGCCGCTGGAGATGCCCTTAGTGACAGGGCCACTCCACTCCCTTTCGTCGCTGCGTCCGACAGCAGTGCTCTCTCCAGATCTCGTCCGACGGCGGTCGCGGTCTGGCACTCGTCTGGGCTACAGCTCGCCGTCGGCTGCCTGTCCACCCTGCAGCATTAACCTAGCCGCCTCACCAAGCGAGCCCACCAAAGCAATAGCGTCGCTGCTGCCGGAGTTCGATCCGGCGGACGCGGGTGCCAGCCACGGCCTCCTCGAGCGCCTCACCGCCGACGCCGCGGCGCTCCAGCTGAGCACCATATGTCTGGAAAACAATAGAAATTACACTTTAGTACAAAATTTAATTTTTATCCACCATGCCTTTTGGGTAAAAACCTTGTCCTCTGTGGTTTAAAACAAAGCCCTGGATTTTACAAAAATTTAGAAACTGGTTTGATCCTTTTTGGATTCCTAAAACAAAAGCTGTGAAGAAAACAGTAAAAGAAAAAGGAAAATGAAAAGAACAAAAAAAAACAAGAAACGGATCGGACCGGCCAAGTTGGGCCAGCCCGACCGCACCGGCCCAACGCGGCGGAAAGTCGGCCCGCGTGGCAGAGCCGCCTCTCTCTCCCCTTTCCTTTTCCTTTCTCTCACAGACAGCTGGGGCCCGCCCGTCAGCGGGGACCCGCATGTCGGCGTCTTCTCCTACCTCCGACCGTGGCCAACTCGGACTCTGCCGCCGCCGCCCTAACCCTAACCGCCCTCACCTCAGCGTCCGTGCCGTGGAGCACACGCCCAGGCCGCCTATAAATAGAGTCCGAGCCCCGCCGTTTTCCCCCACACCGCTCCCGCCGCCGCGCCGCCAGACGACGGCGATTGCTCGCCGAAGTACAGCGCCCACCGCCGCCTCTAGCCGCCGCTCCCCACCGCCCTAGCCCGCCTTTTGCCCCGCCGCCACCACCAAAGCGCCTGCCGCGCCGAGCCGCCTCCCGTAGACCTCTCCTCCGCTGCCATAAGCCGCCGGACCGCTGCCGAAGTCGACGCCAGGGCCGCTGCCTTGCCGGAGTCCACGGTGAGCTCCTCTCCCATTTTTTTCCTTTTCTCTCGCGCCGTCCGATCTAAATCTGGTGGCCCAGATTAGAACCGATACCGAATCGGTATCGGCCAATCACGTAGCGCCGCGTGGCGGTCCCGGTCAGCACCCCGGTCAGAATAGTCAAACGCCTGTTTAAATTTGAATTCAAATCTCAGATTTGTAGTAGAACTTGTAAATTCGATATAAAATCAACCACTGGGCCAAATTTTACAAAATTTATAGTTTTGAAAATCTTACAATCTGTAGTACACGTTTATGCAATAATATAGCATAGGTACTGTGATAGATTTCGTATCAAAAATAAAATAGAGAAATTGACCTTTCTACACTATAAAATTGGTATAAAATAATCTACTGGCCCAAATTTCATGAGTTTGTACTTTTTGGAATCCTCAGAATATGTACTACAACATGGAATAAAAATTGTACAACTTTGATACGTGAACAAACTTGCTTTAGTAAAATCTATTCAAATCAGTAATTTGACGATAATTCAAATTCTATAAATTATTTTTGAATAATTCCAATTGCTCTACTCTTGTATTACTGTAACCTATCCAGTGAAATCAAGTTTATGTTTTTACTAAACATAAATCTTGCGGTAGCTAATTAATAGGATTGTATATGTTAAGTAGATACCCAATTAATGTTTTTCTAAATCAAATTAAATATCCAGAAAACTTTATTAACATTATACATATCAGAGAACACCTAATACAACACTTACACACTACCTATCTTGTGAAATTAATTGGTGCATATCATGCATGCATACATGTCTATGATTGTTCATATTGAATGTTTGTTTATTTTTGGTTTGCTTGCTTGTTTAGATTGTGAAGGAGGTCATGGTTACTCTTGTGATTGCTGTGATTGTGTGGGTTGCTTTGATCAAGGCAAGTGACATTCAAATCCTACCTATTTTATTATGCATTAGTGTTTTTCAACTAGTATGCATGGTAGGATTTTGTTTTCGATAATTATGCTATGCTTATCAATCCTAGTAGTGTGTAGCCACCCTTGAACCATTGCTAGTATTCTTAGTATGCCTAGCAATAACAAAATGCCACTGCTGTTTTTGATTGATAAGGATTGTGAGTATTGAGAATTAAAATTAACAACCTTAATGAATCACCTGGGTGGATTGTTTGAATGGTGGGCGGCTGCTCAGGGCTCCGATCCCTGGGGATGGACCAGTGGACGGGTGAGTGCGCAGTTGAATAGTGGTTGCCCTGGACTGCACCTCTGGTTTCACCAGGGGATCGTGCGGGGGTTTATTATCTGTAATGGTTTTAAGCCTGTGGGTTTCACTTGTGGATGGCCACCCAGGATTAAAGAGATTATTATGTCGTCCTTGTTTTAGATAGCTTCAAGTGCAACGACAATACATTATGGGCTCTGTCTTAGCTAAGTACTTAGTGGGAAACCTCGCCTAGGGTACCACCAGTGGGTGGAGTTTCAGGGTACGGGCGGATCCGGTAGGTAGAGGGGCTACTAAAGAAAGGCTTCGTGGTGACCTTGTTCTGGCCTAAATGAAGATGAAGAATTTTGGCAAAAAGGCTTGGTTGCGAATTGTGGGTAAAGAGCGCAACCTGTCGAGAGTTAAAACTAAGATCTTAGCCATGTCCCCGGTTATGGACAATTTGAGTTTCTAGGCAGGGAATGTACGGAAGAATCTCATCATCTTTTCTGAATAAGTTAAAAGTTGAGTAGCAACTATCGGATAGTACATGGAAGATGTAACCATGATACTGTTTATGACATCATTATGAGTTTTGTAACATGTTTTGTTTTGAAATAAAATGTAGGTTAAAATTGGCTTTATGCAAATTTGCCTAAATTCCACTTGCCAAATATCATGTAGATAGTCATGCCCAAAACTGCCACCATATAAGTGTCATTTGCCAGTACATCATTGTACTGACCTCCATTCGTGGGGCTGCATATTCAAACGTGCAGGTTCGTCTGAGGAGGATTACTAGGTAGGATCTCGAGTCTACATTCCAACATGTCTGCCTGTGGCGCATGGAGATGATGGAGGCTCATTGAAGTTTATTTCCGCTGTGTTTGCTTTGATTATTTATATTTGAGCTAGTCCAAGTGACTATGCAATTTGTAAGACTTTATTTTATCTCTTGTGGATCTATGTTGTAGTAAATTTTGATCAAAAGAAGCCTGGTGACCGGGTGTATACGTGAGCACGCACCAGTTGAGTGACATCTGTCTAACGGCATCTGTTCACTCCGTGAGGTTATGTACTTGTTATCACCAGAATTTGACCAAGTCGGAGGTGGGCCACGATCAAGATAAGCTTGAAGGTTATATATGAAGAAAATACGAAGATCGGCCTTTTATGTGGAGTTGGGCTAGGTTGCCCATTTATCTGTAATTTATTAGATCGTGTCTTAAGTTAGAAGTTAGAGTTTGTATCGTGCACGTTGGGATATTCCCACGTTAGAAAGTCCGCTGGACTATAAATATGTATCTAGGGTTTATGGAATAAACAACAACACAACGTTCACCCCAAAAACAAACCAATCTCGGCGCATCGCCAACTCCTTCGTCTCGAGGGTTTCAATCAGGTAAGCGACATGCTGCCTAGATCGCATCTTGCGATCTAGGCAGCACAAGCCCCACGTTGTTCATGCGTTGCCCGTACTGAAGCGTCTTTGATGGCGGGCAACGTAGTTATCATAGATGTGTTAGGGTTAGCATAGCTCTTCGTATAAACATGCTTACGTAGTGCAACCCTCGCATGTCTAGCCGCCCTCACGCCTATCTCAGGCGTGGGGGCGGCACCCTGCTTGTTCATCATCTAGTAGATCTGATCCGTTACGATTGCTCCTTGCTCCGCAAGGATTAGTTTAATATCTGCAATAGTTAGGCCTTACGAAGGGGGGGAGGATCCAGCGGCACGTAGGGTGGCGTTCGCAAGTCCTAAACAGGATGTTCCGATGATCAACGTCACGTTGGTTGTGTGGCCTTGTTTAGGATCGGCTTACGAGCACCGTGCGTGGCCGCGAGGCCCAACCTGGAGTAGGATGATCCGATTATGCGGTGAAAACCCTAAATCGTCGTAGATCTCATTAGCTTTATCTTGATCAAGCAGGATCACCAAGTATTCGTGCACCCCGTACGGATCATGGGTGGATCGGCTCTTTGAGCCGATTCACAGGATAGCCTGAGAGCCGATCGAGGCTCTGATTTAATGTTTACGTGTATGCCATGCAGGAACTAAGCGAGGCATCCCCATCACCTTCCTGACCAGGTATAGGTCAGGTGGCACGCCCTTGCACTTCGCATCGCCGCGTGTGACCAGAAGAGCATTGCGGGCCGTCGCTCGGAGGGGTCTCAGCCAGCCGCAGCTCTAGGCTCTTCCCGGCTCTACCGTGTTGACAGGCCGCTGCCCGCCGGTGGGTTTTGGCGATCAACACATTCTGGCACGCCCGGTGGGACATCGAGCAAAGGAAAGCCGATGACGAAAACATCGGCTGGTACGAACGCGGTGCTCGTCCTCCCGACGGAGCCTAGTGCTCCGGCATTGCACGAGGGATATTACGAAACCTTCATGGAGCGCTTCGATCCAGCGAGTCGGCTAAGATTATTCTCACTACACGGTCTGCTTGGTTTCAACGGTGATCTAGCGATCGGCGGCCACGTCGGCTACACGAGTCCCGACAGAGCCCAGGTACGAGTACGGCGCATGGACATAATACAAAGCCGATATCTGCAGTCACTTGTCAGATTCGGCTCGGGGGAGGTACATATAATTATCAGACAGACGCATGGGCAAGAAAATGTCGGGAGCCGATGGAAAATCGGCCAGTAAATCAGACAGACGCATGGGCAAGAAAATGTCGGGAGCCGATGGAAAATCGGCCAGTAAAAAAAAACCCTACTGAAGAAAATGTCGGGAGCCGATAGGATGACAAAAATCTTTTGCAGCAAGTACGGAAAGATCCAGTTCAATGAAACATTTTTTGTCTCTAAAGGCCCTACTGAAGGAACACACCAAGGGCGAGAATGGCGTCGACACGGACGCGATCCGCCTCAGCAATCTCGGCCTTGTCATCCTCGTCCTTACCCGTCACCAGCTGATCGCTCAGGGTACGGATTTCAGCCAGATCGGTCTTCAGACCGGCCGTGAGGCCTTTTGCTTCGTCTTGCGAACGAGCAACAAGGGCTTCCTTGTCCTGGATAAGCTGTTTGGTTGCCCTTACCCTCTCTTCAAGATCCTCCAGCTCCTTGCGCAGGGTCTCGAGTTCAGCATGAGTAGCAGAGGTATCCGTCTTGGCGTCCAGAGCCGCCTTCTTCTCGTTGAGCCGTCGACATTTTTCGGCAATATCGGCCCTCAGCGGAAGTTGGGAGTGGCGAAGAGCAATCCTCTGGCGAGCCGATTGCACCCTTGACTTAAAGACCGGCAGGGTAACAGCGGGCCAGAGCTTCACTTGCAGGGTCATAGGGAGATGAAGCTGGATATCCTCGAGAATGCCTTTGGCTTCCGCGGAATCTTCAATCAAAGTCTCAGTTGGGGCAGAAAGCAAATCTTTGAGGCGTTGGAGTGGACCACGGACTGTACTGGGGATCGGCTCCCCACCTGCCTTGGAAGAAGTTGGTTCGATGGATTCTGGATCGAACGAAAGCAAGCTCGAAAGATCATAGCCCTGGCAGTGCAAACAAAGTAAGCTTAGCAGGCAATGGTGGAATTGATGGAGTCAAGGAAGAAAGACATACCTCTCCCAAGGAAGGGGGGACAGCCGATGCAGTAACGATCGGCTCTTCGGTGGACTGAGCTGGGTTAACCATTTGGGCAGCCGCTACCGCTGAGGTGGCCAGGTCCAGAGTGGCGGACGGTATCTGTATCTCCTCAACGTCTCCGCTGGAAGTTTTTTCGGCCTGCAAGAGGAAGCGATTAGCCGATCTTTATGTAACAACCGGAAAGCGTGAAGCATGATCGAGAAGATGATTACATTCGAGACCTCCTGGCTTGATGAAGAGGTTCGTGGGTTCTTACGAGCCCTTTTGACGCAGCGGCGCTTCGTGCGTGACCCCGATTTGGTCGGGGCTTGGGGAGCAGGAGGATCAGGGACCGACCTTTTCTTGGAAGCCGGCGCTGGTGAAGCCGTCTGGCTCTGGGTGGTGGACCTCTCGGAATTACCCGAGCTTGAGTCCCCCTGACTGGTTTCTTCGGCCCCGCTGGAGGTTTCTTCGGTGGAGGCCTGTAGGAAAGAATACAAGCACGTTGAGAACAAATTTTCAGAAGTGGACAGATGCCTACGGGGTCTGAATCAACTTACATGCAAGCTTCCTTGGGCCGGGGCTTTACGCTTCAGGGGTTTCCTGGCAGCCACCTTCCTCACTGCCGTCCTCGCCTGAGTCGAGGCTCGGGGGGCAACCGGCCCCGAGGATGCTTTACTCTTAGCAGCCGATTTCGATGAAATCGGCTGACTCTGCATTATGACTTTCTTCATAGGTGGCGAGCTCTGGCAGAAGAGGACCACTGGTGCCGGAGGAAGGAATACGAAAGGGGAACCGTCGGTTTGTGTGGGAGCCGGACCATCTTGTTGCTGCCAGGAGAATGAATCAAGTCACAGGTGATCGCTATGTGCGGTTACAAGAGATGCTTAAGTAATGGTACCTGGTCTGCAGGGATGTCATATTCGGCGTCAAGCTCTCTCAGTAGCGGTCCTAGAGCCTTCCTGAAGACGTGGGTCTTCCACATAGACCACCAAGTTTCAAAGCCATCGGTGGCAAAGGAGAAACGGAGGTCGTGAGGGATCGGGATGACCAAAGCATCAAAGAAGGTATAACACCTTTGGGCAGTGATGATGTCAGGCAGGTCCGCTCTACTGGCTGTCAGATGGTGTAAGAAGAAGTGTGGAGGCACCTGTCCGAGACCAAGCTGTCGGGCTGCCACTACCGGTTGGTAACACTCATAACCGGGCTTTGTGATCCGGTTCGAGGTACTCATGCCAACAGGGAGGAAGCAAGGGCGGATCATGATGGAGTACAAATGCTGTGTGCCGGCGTCGCCGGCAAGGTCGTCCAATCGGAAAAAGACGGGGTTTTCAAAGTTTGCCGATTCGGTATAAGGATCAAACAGGGGGTTGTCCAGACCTTGAAAGAAAATCTTGAACCACCCTGCTGCTTCCTTGGGGATCAGCCTGCTGCCCGGGAGACCATATAGGGCTTGGCCGTAGCTGGTGCATCGGATTTCCTTTCCATTCACGTCCGGAAAGGTGCAGGTGGTCAGTGGTGGGAAGTCTGGTATTTGGTTTTGGAAGTATAGTTGTGCCCACAACTGAATGAACCACCAGGGGCCGCCAGTTTTGACTGTCTTTCGATGGAACAAGTTTGTGATGACATCGGTTGAAGGGATCGATAAATCTCTCCAAGGAATAGTTTGCCTAGGCCGAGTTGGGTGCCTTTAGCAAGTTCATAAGCCAGGGAGAGGTAATTCTTGGTAGGAGCAAGTGATGGGCCACAGAATATGAAGTGCTCCAGCCAGAAATTCAGAAAGGCTGTGTGCTCCCGCTCTGTCACGGGACCTTTGTTTTTCATGTAACGATTGAGGTAGGCACCCCTGGTACACTCTTTTTGGAGGAAAGGGTGAAAGGGACTTTTGGCGCTTGAATGCGAGAGGGGCTGGGGGATGCAATGTCCAGCCCCGTGATCATGGCCACATCCGGAAGGTTGGTGTCATAGGGCCATGACCAAACATAAAGCAGTTCGGTGCATCGGACCGAAGTAGCCGATGGTTTTCAAGATGTTCTCGTTCTTCTCAAGAGGAGATAATGATAGTGACAGGGCATCGGCTATCCCTATGGTTTCCCAAGTGGCATAGTGGGATTTTGATACTCTATTATACCATGCCACCCAACCTTCAGGAGGATTAGGCCAGGCTCGTAGGCAGTCGGCCCAGGAAGTTAGATCTAGGTTTTGGCTCACAAAGGGGATTCTGTTAGCTTCGCACGAAATTAACAGGGCAGGACTCTCAGAAGAACGAGGACCAAGGCACATCGAATTTGCGAGAGAAGGGTGTGGCAGAAGGATATCTGAAGCCTAAATTAGTAGCAGAGCGAAACATTAATTCAGGTGCTTGCCATTAATCTCATGTAAAGTCGAACAGCGCGAGGGGGTTGAAGATTACCTTCAGTCCGGAAGCTGTGGTATCGGTATTGGATGATTCCGCCATGGGATGCGAAGGAGCCGGAGGCGGCGTGGCCGAGATCTGTGTAGTTGGTTGTGGGTTGGAGCTGCTCAGGCGGCGATTTAGGGATCTGAGTTCACCTTTTCAGATAGAGGTCGCAGGTTACCGTTTGGAAGGGCGGCTAGGTCGACTTTCCTCGTATTTTTATAATGGAGACCGATGCAATGCCATCGGCTCTCTTTGGAGACTGCCTGACTTTGGCCATCGGCAAAACAATGGATTGGAGAATACTTTTCCATACAAAGGAGGGTTCGTTGCAGTGAAGAGCCGATGGTTCAAAGAGGAACAGAAGAAGAGCCGATTGCTCGCATCTTGCTGGTGTTATGTCCCTAGTCTTCGCTGCCTTCGTCGTCGGCATTGTGGCTGTCACCGGCACTGTTTCCGGAGAATGCCTCGTCACCGCTGCTCTAGCCCTCGACTGGAGTTTTTCTTCCTCTGCGTTATCGTCATCGACCTCACTTAAAAGCCCACTCGGACTCCAATATTGGCCAACTTGGGGGAATAGATTGGAAAGAAAGGACAACAGCCAGATCAGAGGATGAAGAGGGTTGATTGATTGGCACGGTTGAATGATAGGGAGCTTGGCGGAAATTTAACGCCATTACGGTTTCCAAGAAAATGATGCAGAGCTATCGAGTTTTCCAGAATAACTGACAAGTCATAATGATGACAGATGTTGCGACGACTCTGCTATATCATAACATGACCCGACGAAGGAAAGCGTAATGATTTTGGAAATGTTATTTCCAAAACCAGGGGGGCATGTGTTATCACCAGGATTTGACCAAGTCGGAGGTGGGCCACGATCAAGATAAGCTTGAAGGTTATATATGAAGAAAATACGAAGATCGGCCTTTTATGTGGAGTTGGGCTAGGTTGCCCATTTATCTGTAATTTATTAGATCGTGTCTTAAGTTAGAAGTTAGAGTTTGTATCGTGCACGTTGGGATATTCCCACGTTAGAAAGTCCGCTGGACTATAAATATGTATCTAGGGTTTATGGAATAAACAACAACACAACGTTCACCCCAAAAACAAACCAATCTCGGCGCATCGCCAACTCCTTCGTCTCGAGGGTTTCAATCAGGTAAGCGACATGCTGCCTAGATCGCATCTTGCGATCTAGGCAGCACAAGCCCCACGTTGTTCATGCGTTGCCCGTACTGAAGCGTCTTTGATGGCGGGCAACGTAGTTATCATAGATGTGTTAGGGTTAGCATAGCTCTTCGTATAAACATGCTTACGTAGTGCAACCCTCGCATGTCTAGCCGCCCTCACGCCTATCTCAGGCGTGGGGGCGGCACCCTGCTTGTTCATCATCTAGTAGATCTGATCCGTTACGATTGCTCCTTGCTCCGCAAGGATTAGTTTAATATCTGCAATAGTTAGGCCTTACGAAGGGGGGGAGGATCCAGCGGCACGTAGGGTGGCGTTCGCAAGTCCTAAACAGGATGTTCCGATGATCAACGTCACGTTGGTTGTGTGGCCTTGTTTAGGATCGGCTTACGAGCACCGTGCGTGGCCGCGAGGCCCAACCTGGAGTAGGATGATCCGATTATGCGGTGAAAACCCTAAATCGTCGTAGATCTCATTAGCTTTATCTTGATCAAGCAGGATCACCAAGTATTCGTGCACCCCGTACGGATCATGGGTGGATCGGCTCTTTGAGCCGATTCACAGGATAGCCTGAGAGCCGATCGAGGCTCTGATTTAATGTTTACGTGTATGCCATGCAGGAACTAAGCGAGGCATCCCCATCACCTTCCTGACCAGGTATAGGTCAGGTGGCACGCCCTTGCACTTCGCATCGCCGCGTGTGACCAGAAGAGCATTGCGGGCCGTCGCTCGGAGGGGTCTCAGCCAGCCGCAGCTCTAGGCTCTTCCCGGCTCTACCGTGTTGACAGGCCGCTGCCCGCCGGTGGGTTTTGGCGATCAACAGTACTGCTAAAAAATTGTTTCACACACTCCTTAGATCGAGTTGTTCTCTTTTCCTCCATCAACTCCCACTCCCGCCGCTCTCCTCCCTCCCACCAACCCCGGTCACCACGACGGCATCGGCAATGGCGACCATGGGGCCGTCCAATGCGGCGGGGGCGGCAGTGATGTCGCTCGACCGCGCCGCCGCAGCCCCGGCCTCCTTCGCCTTCTCGCGCCGCCTCTGGATGCCAGCGCACCCGATTTTTCCGAAATCAACGAGCCCGGGCGAGCCCGTCGGTGATGCGGGGGTCGCCGCGACCTACCACCGGCGAGCGGAGGTACAAGGAGGCAAGGGTGGCCGCCCCGAGCTCTGACCCTGCGTGGTTGACGAGGGATGCCTCCACCAGCTCGGACCCCGCGAGGAATCCGCACCGGCGAGCCTGGGTCGTGGCGGCAGCGCATCCCTGAGCTCCTCTCGCCGGACCTCGCCGAGGCGGAAGGCCATGGGGACGCTGCGGCATCCTCTCTTCACTCGATTTGGGTCTGGGCAAGGCAAATTTGGCGGCGAGACGAGGCGAGGCTGATGCTCGATGGCGCCGTCCAGCCTCCATGGGCGAGAATCGATTTGAATCCGCTCCTCCGCGAGCGTTGATTGACTGGCCCGTGGTGGCATCGTTGTTGAATCGATTTGAATCCGCTCCTCCGCTAGCATTGATTCACTAGCCCGTATAGGAGCAGGGACGGTGCGCAGCGTTTGCCTGGACGATGTGGTGCGGATTCGAGCCTTGGAGGAGCGAGATGCGCTGCTGGGAATCGGCGAGATGGCGATGCGCATCCGGGAAGTTGGGTACGAGCTGCTGGGAGCCGGCGAGAAGGCGATGCGCAGCCGGGAGGTTGGCCGGGGCGGTGGAGTTTAGCAGTTGGGGGCGCCTTCGGTGATGCAGCGGCGGCGGCGGCGTTCGAGGGCAGGGATCCGGCGAGTTGATGGGGCGGCGGCGTTCTACTCGCCGTGGCCGGCGACAACAGTTGGGCGGGGCATCTAGAGGCCCAGCGGCCCGCGTGCCAGGGTGGCGGCGCTTTGACGCTTGGCCGGCGGGGAGTAGGCCGCGGTGACCAGAGGCTCGACGCGATGTGGCTCCAAGCCGGTGCAGTTCAGCGTTTTTGTTCCCATGATTAGGTACTGGGTGATTGATTAGCTAATGGGTTTGCTGTATCATGCGTGGGCGCCGGCTCACTCGATTTGGGCCGCCTCTTGGAGATGGACGCTCGATGGCGTCGATGTGCTGCAGCGGGTGGGGGAGAAGAATGCGCAAACGGACGTTAGGGACTGTTAGCCGATCCAACGGTGTTGATATGCATCCAACGGTAACGAACTCGTGCTCACGTATACACCCGGTCACCAAATCCACTCTCAAATTTTGATACTATTGCTATGATTACTACATTTGAAATGTGTGTGCTATCAGTGATCCCGGGAATAGCACTATACACAGGTATTTTTTCCTTTATTTAAAAGGTAGGGTGCTACAGAAAACAACAAAGATATTCATCTGTTTTTGGTTATAAACTCATTTACTTATGCTACGCATACCAAAATTTAAGAAAGGACTATTAGGGCTTATACCCATGCCATAACTCGTATGGTGTCATTTTAACGGATTATGATGATGCTCTATTTGGTGTAAAAGCGGTAGTCTCTAAAGCATAATTCACAAAAATATAATGGCATCATTTTATTTTATCTCATCATTGACCCAACAAGGTTTGGATACGTCTCTCGGATACTTCATCATCACTATGATACTCCAAGAAACGTGAGTTGTAGAACAATTTCATAACTATCTTAGATGTTCGCTAAAACTCGTAATTCAAATATTTCTACCATGATCCAATCATAGATATTTGACTTTTCTATTACGATGATTTCCACTTCATGCTGAAAATTTATTTGAATCTATTCAAATGTTTCAAACTTCTTCCTTATTGAATATATCCTTATATATACACTCAATTCATTGTTGGAAGTTTTCATGAAGTAGAGGAATCTTCCGCACACAACTATACCTAATGAACCACATATATCATCATGTATGTTTCCACTAAGTTAGTTTCCCATTCAACTCTTGGCCTATGAATGGAATTTCAGTCATTCTCTTTAGAAGAGATTTGCAAGTGACAGACGATTCAAAAATCGAATGACTCCAAAAATCCATTTGCATGGAGTTCCTTCATGCGTTCCTTTCTAACATGACCTAAATGGCGGTTCCACAAATAAGTGGAACTCACATCATTTGCCTTAAGGCATTTTAGCGGCAGTGTTATGCATGTGTGTTTCACCATAAAGACTTATAATACTTATCCATTGTACATGGAATACTGTCAAAATTTGAACAACTCATTATTTTCATTTAACCAGAACAAAACAACAATTATGAAGTTCTTTATATAAATCTGAAGGGCTAGATAGAATGCCAACGACGAACATAATAACACTTTATTTTTGTTCCAGACGTGCATTCCTATCATATTCCTTGTCACTTACTTAGGCCATTGTATTCTTGTATTGCGTTGTTTTGTATGACACTTCATACCAACCAATATGATACAAATACCCAAGAATTTCATTGTATGACCAAACAAGGAATACATTCATAACATGTATATCATCTATATACACCTGAGCTAGACTTTCTAGTCTTTTCTTTCTTTCTGCCAAAAATCTTTTGTAGTTTCTCTTTTAGCTTTCCTCATTCTCAGAAAAGACTTCACCTTCAATAACTTCTAGGTCCATTGGTCAATTACCAATAACCTTGAGGTTCTTACTTTGAAGTTGATCATCACATGACAAGTGTTCAAGATTTCACTATTAGTAACCTTTTAATGTGATGAACAATTTCACTCATAATTTGTATCCATCAAATCATGACGTCTTTCTGGGACCATGTCTGTACATGCTAGGCTCGTAAAATTTAACCTCAGTATTCGCATGTGCAAATCTGGCTTGCACCCGTTGTATGCACACGTAGAATCTATAACACCCGATCATCACGTGATGCTTCGAAACGACGAGTCTTAGCAACGGTGCATACTAAGGAAGATCACTTCATGGATATGCGAATATCGTTAGTGCTCAATTAATTGGAGGATCATGATGTCTAGCGTCTTCAACCTTCGTACATTCCCATAAAACTTATGAGTTTATGTAGTCTCACCAGATTATATTCTATCATCTTGCAATAAGGTCTTAGATATCACATATATCTCATACCTCGCTTATTTCTGAAAACAAAAATTTCCAGCTAGTTACTTTTCAAACGGATTTGAACTTAAAGTTTCACGGAGACAAGATGATTTTAGGTACTAATTGAAATCATTGCTCTTTGAATCAGCAATGTGAGGTTTACTAAATGTTTGCAATAGGACTTAATCATTTCTTGATTCTTTAACAATACGGTGCCAGTCCGTAAAGATACTTGTCAGACTTAACAGTATTTCTATCTCAATTACAAGACTAGCGCATGGTAGAAAACGGATGTCAATTCTACAAATTTAATTCAAAATACTATTCAGACTATGTTCATGATAATTAGTTCATGTTTTAATCTAATTACTAATGAACTCCCACTTAATACAACATCCCTCATAGTTGTTTAGTGGCACACGATCCATATCCACTACACCAAAACCGATCATCACGTGAGATGAGGTAGCTTCAATGGTGAACATCAACATGTTGATCATATCATCCATATGACTCGTGTTCAACCTTTGGGTTTCCTGTGTTCCGAGACCATGTTTGTACATGCTAGGCTCGTCAAGCAAACCTAAGTATTTCCGCGTGTGCAACATGGCTTACACCCGTTGTATGTGAACGTAGAATCTATCACATCCGATCATCACGAGATGTTTTAAAACGACGAACTGTAGCAATGGTGCATACGAGGGGAGAACACTTTATTATCTTGATATTAATGTGAGAGATCATCTTATAATGCTACCGTTGCGATCTAAGCAAGATAAGATGCATAAAAGATTAACATCACATGCAATTCATAATAGGGATTTCTATTTGTTGGCGTCCGAAACCCACCGGCGAGCTGCGGCTGGCAACACGAAGAGCCGGGAACAACTCAGAGCTGCGGCTGGCCCTGGTCCCTCGCGCGACGGCCCGCAAAGCCTCGGCACGCACGTCCGATGCTGGTGCAAGGGCGTGCCACCTGACCTATACCTGGTCAGGAAGGTGATGGATTTGCTTCGCTTAGTTTCCTGCATGGCATACACGTAAACATTAAATACGAGCCTCGATCGGCTCTCAGGTTTTCCCGTGAATCGGCTCAAAGAGCCGATCCACCCATGATTCGTATGAGGTCTACGATTACATGGTGGTCCTGCTTGATCAAAATAAAGCTAAAACGACCTACGACGATTTAGGGTTTTCACCACATAATCGGAACATCCTACTCGTGATTGAGCCTGGCAGCCACGTAAGATGGTAATAAACCGCCCCTAGATAAGGCCTAAAAACCAACATGAAGTTGATCCCCGGAACATCTTATCTAGGGTTAGCAAACTACACCCTACGTGCTACTGGATCATTCAACCCGTTTGCAAGGCCTAACTATGCAGATATTAAACTAATCCTTGAAGAACAAGGAGCAATCATAACGGATCGGATCTACTAAATAATGATCAAGCAAGGTGCCGCCCTTACACCTAAGAAAGGTGTAAGGACGGCTAGACGTCTAAGGGTTGCATGGACGAAAGCATGTAGCACGGCAAAACAATGCTAACCCTAACACGTCTATGATAACTACGTTGCTCGCCATCAACAAGGCTTCAGCACGAGCAACGCGTGGATAACGAATAAACGTGTACTGCCTAGATCGCAAGATGCGATCTAGGCAGCATGATGCTTACCCGGAAGAAACCCTCGAAACAAGGGGTCGGCGATGCGCCAAGATTGGTTTGTGATGAACGTGATTGTTGTCTTTCTCAATAACCCTAGATACATATTTATAGTCCGTAGACTTTCTAACGTGGGAATAATCCCAACCGTGTACGAGCCAAATTCTACCTAACCGACACGTATCCTACTATATTTACAGATACACGGGCAAACTAGCCCAAATTTCGTGTCCAAGGCCGATTCACGTATATTCTTCCATGTATATTTCTTCAAGCCCATCTTAATCACGGCCCACCTCTGATCCGGTCAAATTCTGGTGATAACACATGCCCCCCTGGTTTTGGAATTGATAATTCCAAAATCACTCTGCTTTTTCTTCGTCGGGTCATGTCGTGGCAGAGCAGAACCGTCGCAGTATCCTTCATCATGATGCCTTGCCTTCTCAACTTCTCCGCGTGACCTGGCAGTTTTTTTTTCTTTGGGCACCACCTCCTCGGAAACTGCTGTGGCATTGAATCTCCACTATATCCCCTTTATTTAATCGCTCTGAACAGTTCGCCACTTCATTCCCTTGCTCTGTTCTGGCCATCAGCACCAAGAAACCCCAATCCCAGAGCAATGTCTTCCTCCTCTTCCTCCTCCGCCTCGTCGGATCTCTCCTCGCAGTCCTTCTCCTCCTCCTCCTCCTCCTCCCGTGAAGCGACGCCGGAGTGGGGCTCGCTGGCGGCGCATGACATCCTTGCTCCGCCGGAGTGGGACAGGGAGGACCACGAGCCCTTCGTCTGGTCCGAGGACGACAAGTCCCTGACCAGCGGCGACGACGACCTCCAGTTCCTTGCCAATGGGGAACTGGAGGCGACCAGCGAGGACGATTCGTTCTCCTGGGACGGCTACACCTCCTCCGACGAGGAGGAAGAAGAAGACGACGACGACTCCCTCGAGGATTATCCGCCGGCGAAGCGCTTCCGCGCCGGATCGGACGACGACGACGACGAGGAGGAGGCTCCCATAGAGGGCTATGGGAGCAGCGACGAGGAGCCCGCCGGCAGCAGTGCCGACGAGAGCTCCGACGACGACGAGGGCAGCGACGGCCCATAGACTAGGACCTAGTAGCATAGGCCTAGCAGTAGTAGTAGATCGGCCAATAGGCCTTTCTTTTGTTCTTCCTTCCTTGAGCAATCGGCTCTTTCTTTGTAAGAAATCCTTTATTAATGAAGAAATATTCCCCAATTAATTTTGCTTCTTTGTCGATTTTGCCAATTGTCAAACGAAGTCGATGCACAAAGAGCCGATGGCAGGGCATCGGCTTATGCCATAAACATGCTTTAAGGCCATAACAGTTGCCTATTCCCATGGTCAACAGGTCCAATTCGTGTCCACGCCATCTCCTGATCTCAAACGCGCAGATTCAGCAAATCCAACGGGAGACTCATCTCAGATGCCAGGAACTCTGGCATGAAACCGATCTGTTAATCTGCTCTATTGAGTTTTGTTCCTCTAGAGTCGATGGCTACGCATCGACTTTTTCATTATTCTAAAGTCGATGTCCATGCATCGGCTGTACTGATATCCATATTTCTCAAGTCGATGTCTGCGCATCGGCTATGATTTGTATATAAATTTTTTTTACTGGCCGATTTCATGAATCGGCCCCCAAATTTCACCGTTCGTCCTCCCACATGCTTGGGAAATATTTCTTAAGATGTTGACCGTTGATAGCTACTGGGAACTTAGCGCCATCGAGCTGCTCCAGCATGTATGCATTACCCTTCAAGGCCTGGACGACTTTGTATGGACCGTGCCAATTAGGAGACCATTTGCCATATGCTTTGTCCTTGGTTCCTAATGGCAACACGGCTTCCCACACTAGATCACCAACTTGGAACTCCTTTGGTCTCACCTTCTTATTGTATGCACGAGCTACCCTAGCTTTATTCTCTTTAATCTTCTCCAATGACCAAAGTCTAAATTCCGTTGCATCCTCAATAGTGTCACTCATCAAAGCTACATATTCTTCAGCTGTTAGATCATTCTGAAACGTGACACGTCTTGATCCAGCCGTAATTTCCCAAGGCAATACGGCTTCCTGCCCATAGACGAGCTGGTAAGGTGAAGTCTTTATGGCTCCATGGCATGACATGCGGTAGGCCCACAAAGCTTCTGACAATGTTTCATGCCAAACCCTAGGGTTCTCGTCAATCTTCCTCTTGATCAGCTTGATCAGGCTCTGATTAGACGCTTCAGCTTGACTGTTGGCTTGAGCATAATATGGAGACGATCGGATCAGCTTAATCCCCATGTCATCACAGAACTTTCTGAATTCTTTAGAAATAAAGACCGAACCTCCATCGGTCGTGATGGTTTGAGGAATCCCGAACCTATGAATGACGTGTTCTTTCACAAACTTGATCACATCTTCTGATTTCACCTTCTTCATAGGGACGGCCTCCACCCATTTGGTGAAGTAATCTGTAATGACCAGAATCCACTCATGGCCTTTCCTTGACGCAGGATGGATTTTGCCGATCATATCCATGCCCCAACCTCGAAATGGCCAAGGCTTGATGATGGGATTCATTGCTGATGCGGGTACCATCTGAATCTTCCCAAACATCTGACACGCTTGGCATCCCTTGTAGTACTCGAAACAATCCTCAAGCATGGTGGGCCAATAAAACCCTGATCGCCTAATCAGCCACTTCATCTTATGAGCCGATTGGTGAGTTCCACAGGCGCCTTCATGCACCTCATGTAAGAGCCGATTTGACTCAGTTGGTCAAAGGCATTTGAGTAATAACCCTTCCAACGTCCTGTAGAACATGTCATCTCCTATAAGGACATATTTCATGGCCTTGTATCTTATCCGTTTAGGTGCCCCCCGAGCCGAATCCTTCAAGTAATTGAAGATATCGGCTCTCCAATCATCCTGTTTCAGGAACTGCACCTGAACTTCTGACCCGTCTGGTATGTCCTTGTATCCTGACGCCATTTGCACGAGATCATTGGCGTCGGTATTCTGAGATCTTGGGACCCAATTGAAATTGATGTACCGAAAATGTGTCATCAGCTCACGACATTCCATCCAATATGGGAAGAGCGACTCACTCTCGCACTTGTATTCGTCCGTGAGCTGGGAAATCACCAACTTCGAGTCTCCAAAAAGCTCCACCGCTTCTGCCCCGGCTTCCAGCAGCAACTCCAGTCCCTTGCGTACTGCCTCATACTCAGCGACATTGTTTGTGCAAGGGGTAGATAGTCTGATGGAGAAGGAGTATGTTGCCCCCCGAGGCGACACGAGCAGAATGCCGATGCCACAACCATCATCACAAGCCGATCCATCGAAGAACATAGCCCATGCACGTATAGATAGTGCTGCTATATTAGTATTGATCCGTTCAGCTATGAGATCGGCCAACGCTTGTCCCTTGACTGCTTTTGCAGGCTGATACCGGAGATCAAACTCCGATAACGCAAACATCCACTTACCAAGTCGGCCTTTCAAAACAGGAGCCGACAGCATGTGCTTGACAACGTCTGACTTGCATATGACGATGATCTCTGCCGTCAAAAGGATGTGATGGAGCTTGGTGCAGGTGAAGAACAGGCAGAGGCATAACTTCTCGACCTCAGGATATCTTGTCTCTGCATCCAACATCCTTCTGCTGAGGTAGAATACAACCTTTTCAACGCCCTCGTAGAGTTGCACCACCACTGAAGCAATGGACGTGTCAGCTACTGATAGGTAGATATAGAACGGCCTGTCCTGCTGAGGCGGAACTAGCACAGGCGGTGTTGTTAGATACCGCTTAATCTCATCAAACGCCTGCTGCTGTTCTGCCCCCCATTGAAACTCGTCATCAGATTTAATCTTGACCAACGCCATGAACGGTTCAATTCGTCCTGAGAGGTTAGAGATGAATCGCCGGATGAAATTGATCTTGCCGATAAGACGTTGGAGCTCCTTCTTCGTGGTGGGTGGCTGCATGGTACGTACTGCCTCCTGACTTTTCAGGCCAATCTCAATTCCTCGTTCATGAACAAGAAAACCTAGGAACTGACCGGCCGTCACACCGAAGGCACACTTCTTTGGATTCATTCTGAGTCCGAACTTCCGAGTTCGGTCTAGGATGCGTCGCAAATCATCCAAGTGTCCGTCCATGGAGACAGACTTGACCACCACGTCATCGATGTAGATTTCCACCAACTTACCGATCAGATCATGAAAAATATAATTCATGGCTCGTTGGTATGTTGCACCGGTGTTCTTCAAACCAAAAGTCATGACAACATATTCAAACAAGCCCACTGATCCTAGTACTCGGAACGCGGTCTTGTGTATATCTTCTGGAGCCATGAAAATCTGGTTGTAGCCGGCATTGCCATCCATGAAACTCAACACCTTGTGGCCAGCAGCTGCGTTGATTAATGTTTCTGCCACAGGCATTGGATATTCATCCTTTGGAGTGGCTCTGTTAAGATCTCGAAAATCTATGGCCACACGCCATCGGCCGTCCTTTTTCTCCACAGGTACAATACTGGAGATCCATTCAGCATACCTGCATGGCCTGATGAACCCAGCGGCTAACATTTTCTCGATCTCTTTCTTGACTTCTTCGAGAATTTCGGCCTTCATCTGACGTGCTCGTTGTTGGTATGGCCGAAATCCTTTCTTGAGAGGGAGCCGATGCTCAATGATGCTCCTGTCTAACCCAGGCATCTCTGTGTAATCTCATGCAAAGCAATCTGGGTACTCTTTTAATAGAGCTATCATCTGGCTCCTGAGATGTGGATCTAACTTCTTGCTGATGAAGGTTGGTCGTGGCTTATCCCCAAGACCAATGTCGACTTCTTCTAGCTCATCAGCCGATGTAAACCCATACCCTAGCTTTCCGTCACCTGTTAGATCGACGCTGAACACAGGCAAAACGTATGGCAAGGATAATATGGGCCGATTGCTGGAATCGGCCCCCATCTTGATTGCATTGCTCAAAAGAGGTTTACATCTTGTTCGTGCTTCACTATGACTACGTGACATGCTTGCGACAAGATCATTACTTTTTATTTTTTGGGGCCGATCACAAGGATCGGCCTTCCCATGTATGTTCATAGACTTTGCTCTTGTTACACGGTCAGGCCAGTGGATAAGACCAGCCTCACCCCATTTTTTGACACGTCGATGTACTCGCAGTCGTCCAAAGTGATGCCTGAGAGTGGCTCTTGGCCTTCCGTCTCCCACACGTTCATGCCAACCGTTGAAATCTCGGCTGTATCGTCTGCATGGACGACTTCTACTTCATCTCCATCCCACTGTATTAGGCATTGGTGCATCGTAGATGGAATGCAACAGTTGGCGTGGATCCAATCTCTCCCTAGCAGGACAGCGTAAGTGCTCTTGCTATCGACAATGAAGAATGTTGTAGGGATGGTTTTCCTCCCTACGGTCAGATCCACGTTCAGAACACCTTGTGCATCAGATGCTTGGCCGTTGAAATCGCTCAGTGTAACGTTGGTCTTGATGAGATCCGAGCTAGAGCGTCCCAACCGACGTAGCATGGAGTATGGCATGATGTTGACTACCGCTCCGGTGTCCACCAGCATCCTATTGACAGGCTGTCCATTGATATAACCTCGTAAGTACAGGGCCTTCAGGTGTCTGTAGCTTCTTTCTCGTGGCTTCTTGATACGTCCAAAACGTATCTACTTTCCCGAACACTTTTGCTATTGTTTTGCCTCTAATTTGTGTATTTTGGATGCAACTAACACGGACTAACGCTGTTTTCAGCAGAACTGCTCTGGTGTCTCATTTTTGTGCAGAAATCCAACTTTCGGGAAAATCCTCGGAATTTATGCAGAAGGCCCTATTTTCCAAGAATACTGACGGAGCCAGAAGGACAACTCAGGTGGAGGCTCGAGGGCCCCACACCATAAGGCGGCGCGGCCCAGGGGGGGCCCGCGCGGCCCTATGGTGTGGCCCCCTCGGTCGGCCTCCGACGCCCTCCTTCGGACTACTTATTGGCCTCGACCTAAAAACGCACGGGAGAAGTCGAAGTCGCCAGAAACCCTCCAGAACGCCGCCACATCGCGAAACTCCGTCGCGGGAGCCAGAAGTCTCCGTTCTGGCACTCCGCCGGGACGGGGAATTGGAGGAGATCATCGCCGCCATCACCGCCAATGCCTCTACATCAACCAGCCATGTTTCCCCCATCCATGTGTGAGTAATTCCCCCGCTGTAGGCCGAAGGGGATGGTAGGGATTGGATGAGATTGGTCATGTAATAGCATAAGATTGTTAGGGCATAGTGCCTAGTGTCCGTAATTGGTACTTTGATGATATTGTTGCAACTTGTTATGCTTAATGCTTGTCACTAGGGCCCGAGTGCCATGATCTCAGATCTGAACATGTTATTGTTTCATCAAGATATTCATTGTTTATGGTCTTACCTATAAGTTGTATACACATGTCGCTGTCTGGAACCAATGGCCCCGAAGTGACAAGAATTGGGACAACCGGAGGGGATGGTAGCGATGTGAGGATCACATGTGTTCACGGAGTGTTAATGCTTTGCTCCGGTACTCTATTAAAAGGAGTACCTTAATATCCAGTAGTTTCCCTTGAGGCCCGGCTGCCACCGGCTGGTAGGACAAAAGATGTTGTGCAAGTTTCTCATTGCGAGCACGTACGACTATATATGGAACACATGCCTATTGATTGCTTTGTACTTAGACACTGTTTTATTATTATCTGCAAATGCCCTGCTATGATTGTTACATGAGTTTCTCTCATCCATGCAACGCCCGCTCATCCGTCCCCGTGCCTACAGTATTTTAATCCTGCTGTTTACTAAAATCACTACTGCTGTCTTTGTTACTCTGCTACTGTTATTTCACTACTGCTACTGCTATAAAACTGTTACTACTGATAAACTCTTGCGAGCAAGTCTGTTTCTAGGTGCAGCTGAATTGACAACTCCGCTGTTAAGGCTTCCAAGTGTTCTTTGTCTCCCCTTGTGTCGAATCAATAAATTCGGTTTTACTTCCCTCGAAGACTGTTGCGATCCCCTATACTTGTGGGTCATCAAGACTATTTTCTGGCGCCGTTGCCGGGGAGCATAGCTTTATTTGGAAGTTCACTTGGATTGATATTGTTTGCTGCAAATTCTCCATCATGGGTAAACCTCGCGATTCTAAAATCGTCATATTACCATCCACTACAAGAAAAGGTACAATTCTGAGTACCTCTGCTGCTCTTGATTCACCATCTGTGATTGATAAACTTGTTTCACCGCCGCATGCTTCACATGCGGGTACTTCTGCTGAATCTGAAAACTCTCATAATATTGATAATATTTCTGCTGTGCTTGATGATAGTGGTTCATTGGGATCTTTTCTAGATGCTACGATTGCTAGGTCTAGACAAATTGAAAATACTGAAACTCCTAATGCTACTACACCTGTTAATTCACCTGAACTTGATTATTTTAGTGATGATCCTGATGAAGATTATGTGGAGCTTAATGATGATTTTATTGAAAAATGCAATGCTACTACTGATGCAAGAAAAATTAAAAAGTTGCTTGCAGAACATGCTGTTAGATATAAACTGTCTCCTGATCCTAAATTTGTCACATCTCCTATAAACATTAAGGATAAAGATTATGATTTTTCTCTTGATCTATCTCATATAGCTATTGTTGAGAAAACACCCTTTTGTGGTACTGAAAAAGAAAGTGTTGTGGAACATATGACTGAGTTATCTACTCTAAGTAGCTTGTTTTCTGATGATGTCAAGATGCGTACTTACTTTGTTGCTAAAATCTTTCCATTCTCATTAAAGGATGACGCTAAAACTTGGTATAATAGTTTGCCACCTAATTCTATTAAAAGTCCAAAAGAATTGCTTGATGTTTTCTTCCGTAAATACTTTCCTGCTAGTGCTCAACATATTGCTTTGCAGAGAATCTATAATTTTGACCAGGGAGATGGAGAGAAATTGCCTGAGGCTTGGGCGAGATTCTGCTCTCTTATTAGAGCTCGGCCTGACCATGATTTGGAAAAGCATGATTTACTTGATATATTTTATAGTGGACAAACCATTGAGTCTAGGGCATACCTGGATAGTTGTGCTGGTTGTGTTTTCAGGAAAAGAACTCCAGGGCAGCTGAAGAATTATTGGCTAAAATAGGCCGGAATCATGATGATTGGACTACGCCTGAACCAACTCCAACGCCAATATTGAAGAAGAGGGGTATGATTAAATTAAATGATGAAGATATGAGGGAAGCCAAGAAGTCTCTCAAGGAGAAAGGTATTAAATCTGAAGATGTGAAGAATCTTCCTCCCATAGAAGATATATGTGAGATAATTCCCCCTTCATCCATGATTGAGGTAAACTCCCTTCAACGCTTTACAAGGGAAGATATTCCGTATTCAAAACCTCCTGCACAATGCTTAGATGAGTTTGATAATTATATTGTTAAGCAAGAAAATTTTAATATGAGAGTAGAGAATCATTTAATGGAAAATTCTCGAGCTATTAGTGAATTGCATGATATTGTAGAGAGAACCTCCAATGATGTTAAGATGCTTGTTAAACATTTTCATATGGTTCAAACTCAAATTGATCAACTCACTAAAGTGCAAAATGACTTGTTGGGAAGTAATTCTAAAGAGAAGCATGCATATGAAGTAACAACTAGAGGCGGTGTTTCTACTCAGGATCCTTTATATCCTGAGGGACATCCCAAAAGAGTTGAACAAGATTATCAACGAACTAAAACTAGTGCTCCATCTAAGAAAAAGAAGAAGAAACATAAAAATGTTGTAGAATCCTCTGAACCTGCTAATGATCCTAATAGTATTTCTATTTCTGATGCTGAAACTGAAAGTGGTAATGAACATGATAAAGATAATGATAAGAATGATACTCCTGATAAAGTAGAGGTTGAAGAAGAACCTGAAAAGCATGCTAAAAATAAAAAGTACACTAAAGAAGATTTTATTGCTGAGAAACATGGTAATGAAAGAGAACCTTGGGTTCAAAAGCAAATGCCTTTTCCTGCTAAGAAACTAAAATCAAAGGAAGAAGAACACTATAATAAATTTTGTGATTGGATGAAACCTTTATTCTTGCAAATCCCTTTGACTGATGCTATTAAATTGCCTCCTTATTCAAAGTATATGAAAGATATTGTTACTAACAAAAGGAAAATCCCCAATGAGGAAATTTCCACTATGCTTGCTAATTACTCTTTCCATGGCAAAGTTCCAAAGAAGTTGGGCGACCCAGGTATACCTACTATTCCTTGTTCTATTAAGAATAATTATGTTAAAACTGCTCTATGTGACTTGGGAGCCGGTGTTAGTGTTATGCCTTTTTCTCTTTATAAGAGGCTTTATCTAGATAAGTTGATACCTACTGATATATCTTTGCAAATGGCTGATAAATCTACTACTATTCCTGTTGGTATATGTGAGGATGTTCCTGTTCAAGTTACTACTAACTGCTTGATATTAACTGATTTTGTTGTGTTGGAAATGCCTGAAGATGATAATATGTCTATTATTCTTGGGAGACCTTTTCTTAACACCGCAGGGGCTGTTATTGATTGCAATAAAGGAAAGGTTACTTTCAATGTTGGTGATAAAGAGCATACCGTCTATTTCCCCAAGAAGATTGATAAAGTATGTGGAGTCAATACTATTTTTAATGTGAGAACTATCAAAGTGGGAACTATTGATTGTCCTATATATGAGCCTAAAGAAGAATATCAAACTCTCGTGATTGGATCCATATCAATACAATTCAAGGTAACATGATTGATTTGAGGTTTATGTCTTCTTATGCTATGTAAAATTTATTTGGTGGCAAGACTTGATCAACCTTGTTAACAAATACTTTTTATATGCATAGAGGAGGTAAACAACATCTCTTTCTTCCTCCACTTGCTCTAGTTGCTGTAGCACTTTTAATTTGCAAAGTTCCTTAGTTATTTAAAGATTTCAAAAAATTTCCTGGCCAGTAATAATAAACTAAATACCCAGAAATGTGCATTTTTCAAAGTTTTCAAAAATTCGCAAAAATTATACCGTTGGTCCTATTTTTCGACGAGGCACCTGGGAGCACCAGAGGATGACCTGTGGGGCACCCCAGGGTGCCACACCACAGGCCGGCGCGGCCAAGGAGGGGGGCGCGCCACCCTGTGGTGTGGGCCCCTCCTTGCCCCACTTTGCCATCTCTTTCTCCCAGCATCTTCTCTCTCCCGAAAAAACTCGCACCAGGTTCCTCTCACTCGCGTTTTTGCTCAAGAGCTCCAGATTTTTCGATCTCTTTGCTCAGCCCAGATTTCTGTCTGAGATTTAGCACATTTGCTCTCCGAGAAGAGATGAAGAAGTTCAACTTTGGAGAGTTGTTCAAGAAAGGAACAACCAGCACCGGGAGGCCTTCTAGGGCCACCACCCGGCTTAGGCGATCATACAATGAGGATATCATCGCGCCTAGCTTCGCGCCCGAAGAGGACAACGGGGCTCCTAATGCTTCATCCTTCCCATGTTATGATTTTCTGACAAATGCAGGGATATTGGATGATTTCTTCACCCTTGTCAACAAGGCGGGCTTAACCACCTACGTGGGAGACGAAAGGGAGCAATACTACATGCTCACCAAAATTTTCGTCGAGAGCTTCCAGTTCAACAATACGCAATATGAGCCAACAGTTGCATTCAAGATCTATGGTAATCCTGTTACTATGGAATTGAAAGAATTTTGTCGTGCATTGGATATTGCCCCTTTAGGTACAGCAAGTAGGATTGATGACAACCCCCGGGACTTGTTGGAGCTCTATCGAGGGATCACCGATGATGATTGTCGCACCATTCAGCGTGGCAAGATAAGGAACATTCAACTCCCCGCCATTAAGTATTTTGCATATTATATTGCTACTAGCATTCTTGGTAGGGAGAACACTAGCAATATTTCTAGTTACCATCTTGCTTTCTTGAATATTGCACTTACTGGTCGGACATCTTATCATCTTGGTTCTCTTATTGCTCGCCGCCTGTCTAACAGGGGGCCTATTTTTGGAGGAACTATTGCATTGCGCGTTTTAACACATTTAAGACTTCCTATTGATCCTAATGATGTGCCATTAACCCCTAGGAGGCTTGATATCGCTGCTATGAAAAGCCATCATTTTGTTACCACTGATTCCACTTTAGATAATATGGTCTATAGAATGTTGTTTGCTGACGGGGATGAGAAAGAAATCCCTCTTCCCCAGCCAGGTTTGTTCTGTATTGACAGGCAACCATGGTCGCGCACTAAGGAGGAGGTGGATGAACATATGAAGATACAAGATTTCCACCAGCAGCATGACTCCAAGGACGCCGAGCCCTCCTATGACTACACCGTCACGTATCCGGGTGCCTCTTCTAGCACATACCCGGAAGATGATCCATCTTCGTCGTACTACGGAGATACTACCTCATGGGATCGATGGGATTGAACTCCACTTAGGCCAAAAGCCTAAGCTTGGGGGGAGGTATACCGCCATCACTCATTCTTTGCATATTATGGTTGCTGGATACCTATACATACTTGTTCAGTCTCTTTGAGTGGTTTTCTAATGAGAGGGAGATGATATTTGGGGAAGTGCTGCCTGAAAACAAATTCTGGGCTGTTACTAGAAATATTCGTGCACACAGCCAGAACGTTATTTTGAGCTGCCAATTTTTGTGCAGGTTCGCCAGGTTGTTATCTAACTTTCATTAGTTGAACACTTTTCGAGCTGAGCAACGTAAGATTTTTGTAAAAATCGATTTCTGTACTGCTGTCAGGTTTGGCAGATTTCTGCCATCTCGCTTTTCTGTGTTTCTTTTAGTTTGCTATTTCTTGTTTTTGCTTGGTTTCTTTCCCAAAACACAAAAAGACCAAAAATATTTCTGTTGTTTCCCTTCATAATTTGTTTGCTTTGGTTTCTTGCATTTGTTTCGCTTTATTTGCTATTGCTAGTTTGCTATAAGAAAACCCAAAAAGATTTTGCTTTGTTTGCTTGTTTCCTTTTGTTATTGTTTCCAAATTCGAAAACACCAAAAATATTTGCTGTTCTTCTTTGGTTTGTAAAGTTTATCTTGAGTTCAATGGTCTTCGGTGGCTGGAGCGTGGTTTTCATTTCATATTATCCAAGCTACACAAGTGAAAGGCAATAATGACGATCTACGACAATTGGATTGTGGTGAGAGGCTGGTATGAACTCTATTTGTTTTCATTTTTGTACATATACTCATCCATGTGAGCATGCTTAGTTGGTTCATGTGAGGTATATGTTATTTGAGAAAGTCTAGTAGTTTATGATCTCTCATGTTTAGCTCCAATCTATTAATATGAGTAGCATGTCATGGATGTTTGCTTGCATTGCTTTATTCATAAGTAAGTATGGCATTGTGGTATCCTCCTCTGAATAATTCATTCATATCGACTTGGCACATGCTCACGCATGCATATGACTGAACAAAAGGTTAATTAAGCCTCGATGATTTATATTGCTTCAGAGTTCTTGTATCACTTTTATGCCTCCGTTAATTTATTTTGCCGCAAGCATGATTATGACAGTTACTGCTCTCTTGATTTGTCGCTCTCTAGTCTATTGCTAGCCTTCACTTGTACTGAGCGGGAACGCTGCTCGTGCTTCCAAACACATGAAACCCAAGTTGTTCCAAAAGCGTCCACCATAAATACCTATGCATGGCATTTCAAACCATTCCAAGTAAATTCTCATGCGCTACCTTTAAAACCTTCAAAATATTTCTCAATTTGTGTTTATGTTTCATAGCTCATGAGGAAGTATGTGGTGTTTAGCTTTCAACCTTGTCATTTACTTTTGATGGACTCTCATATGGACTAGTGGCACATCCGCTTATCCAATAATTTTGCAAAAAGAGCTGGCAATGGGATTCCCAGTCCCGAATTAATTAACTTAAATAGACACTCCTCCATGGTTTGTGATTGTTGGACGGCACCCGAAGGATTCGGTTAGCCATGGCTTGTGTAAGCAAAGGTTGGGGGGAGTGTCATCATCATAATAAAACTAAAATAAAAAGGCACTCCTTCATGGTATGAGATTGTTGGCAGGCACCCGAGGATTCGGTTAGCCATGGTTTGTGTAAGAAAGGTTGGAAGGAGTGCCACATAAATATGCAAATAATTCATGGGAGCCGCTCTTGAAAGTCCGGTTGGCGAGCTAGTTGGTGTACCCATTACCATTCGTTGACAACAACAAACACCTCTCAAAATAATTTTACTCCTGCTTTACAAATGAAAAGCTCTAGCGCATGTTAATCCCTGCTTCCCTCTGCGAAGGGTCAATCTTTTACTTCTATGTTGTGTCTCCATTATTTCTTTGAGCACTATCTTGAGAGCACAACTGTCATTCTTAGTATAATATGCTTGTCTCAAAATATGATTGATTGTGGTATAATTTTGATGCTTTTATCTTTGACAATCACTACTTCCAGTCTTTTTATGAACTCCAGAGGTGCCCGGGCATTTATGTTTTGCCAATCAAAATACAGGCAAGCGAGATACCGCTTTATCATACTTTCTTATGAACATTGCAATCCTGCTTATATACATGATTCATGATGCTTATTATTAATTGTTGGTACCTCTTCATGATTGACATAGCTGTTAGATGATCTTATTTGCATGTGTCTCATTATGAACTGCTTAAGTATTAGCCATAGCATGAGAATATATACATCATATGAGCAAATGTGTTCGTGAAAGTTCTTTTATCGCTCAGTTGTTAACTGAATTGCTTGAGGACAAGCAATAAGCTAAGCTTGGGGGGAGTTGATACGTCCAAAACGTATCTACTTTCCCGAACACTTTTGCTATTGTTTTGCCTCTAATTTGTGTATTTTGGATGCAACTAACACGGACTAACGCTGTTTTCAGCGAACTGCTCACAGTGTCTCGTTTTTGTGCAGAAATCCAACTTTCGGGAAAATCCTCGGAATTTATGCAGAAGGCCCTATTTTCCAAGAATACTGACGGAGCCAGAAGGACAACTCAGGTGGAGGCCCGAGGGCCCCACACCATAAGGCGGCGTGGCCCAGGGGGGGCCCGCGCGGCCCTATGGTGTGGCCCCCTCGGCCGGCCTCCGACGCCCTCCTTCGGACTACTTATTGGCCTCGACCTAAAAACGCACGGGAGAAGTCGAAGTCGCCAGAAACCCTCCAGAACGCCGCCACATCACGAAAATCCGTAGCGGGAGCCAGAAGTCTCCGTTCTGGCACTCCGCCGGGACGGGGAATTGGAGGAGATCATCGCCGCCATCACCGCCAACGCCTCTACATCAACCAGCCATGTTTCCCCCATCCATGTGTGAGTAATTCCCCCGCTGTAGGCCGAAGGGGATGGTAGGGATTGGATGAGATTGGTCATGTAATAGCATAAGATTGTTAGGGCATAGTGCCTAGTGTCCGTAATTGGTACTTTGATGATATTGTTGCAACTTGTTATGCTTAATGCTTGTCACTAGGGCCCGAGTGCCATGATCTCAGATCTGAACATGTTATTGTTTCATCAAGATATTCATTGTTTATGGTCTTACCTATAAGTTGTATACACATGTCGCTGTCCGGAACCAATGGCCCCGAAGTGACAAGAATTGGGACAACCGGAGGGGATGGTAGCGATGTGAGGATCACATGTGTTCACGGAGTGTTAATGCTTTGCTCCGGTACTCTATTAAAAGGAGTACCTTAATATCCAGTAGTTTCCCTTGAGGCCCGGCTGCCACCGGCTGGTAGGACAAAAGATGTTGTGCAAGTTTCTCATTGCGAGCACGTACGACTATATATGGAACACATGCCTATTGATTGCTTTGTACTTAGACACTGCTTTATTATTATCTGCAAATGCCCTGCTATGATTGTTACATGAGTTTCTCTCATCCATGCAACGCCCGTTCATCCGTCCCCGTGCCTACAGTATTTTAATCCTGCTGTTTACTAAAATCACTACTGCTGTCTTTGTTACTCTGCTACTGTTATTTCACTACTGCTACTGCTATAAAACTGTTACTACTGATAAACTCTTGCGAGCAAGTCTGTTTCCAGGTGCAGCTGAATTGACAACTCCGCTGTTAAGGCTTCCAAGTGTTCTTTGTCTCCCCTTGTGTCGAATCAATAAATTGGGTTTTACTTCCCTCGAAGACTGTTGCGATTGCCTATACTTGTGGGTCATCACTTCTCAAAAATAACCGGCCATGGGCCGCAGTCAAGTTGTGCCACAGGCGCTTCGGCTAATCCTGGAGCACAAAACTCCGCTGGAAGGATGAACACCATGTTTGTGCCAGCCGATGTCTCATCATCGGCTCTCTTTTGTTTGGGGCGCCACACTTTCCTTTGTGGTCGACCCTCTTCGTCCAGAGTTCGCTGAATTTTCGCAGCCAGATCAGGCCGCGCCTTCCTTAGCGTGTGCAGGTATAACCTTTCGGCTTCTTCCAAGCCACGCAGTCGCTGAACCCTACGCTTTTGGGAACGGCTGAGTCCATCAGGGCACCACCTTGGCCGGTGGTACTTGTCCTCTTCTTCTTCATAGTTATCTTCTAACTCCTCGAGGTCTTCTTCCCGAGAGGACTCAGCTTGCTTGTTCCTAGATGGGAGAGGCCCTAGACGTTTGAACACTGACACGTCTGTTGCACCCTTCTTCTTCTGTCTACATTCTGGGCAGTTGCCGATTGTAGGCAATCGGCTCATTCCTGAGTCCCAGCAATGTTTGAAGAAAGGACAGTCCCAGTGCCTGTCCACGTCGTCTTGTTCCCTTGACTTCTCCTTGGCATGGCGCTCATGTCTCTCCTCGTCACGATCATGCCGACGATGTCTCCTGGCGTTCCTGCTAGCCAGACGATCTCTTTCATCGTCGCTATTGTACCGCCGGCGCTGGTCGTACTGACTTACATATTTGTTGAGGAGATGATCAGAGAGAGGTCGTTGATATCGCACATTCTTCACTTCTCCCTCTGTGATGTAGCGTTTGCCATCGTGCCGGAGCCGATCGCGTGGAGCGTCTTCCTCTTTGTCCTTGCTACGAGAGCGGCTGCCCTCGCCTTTGTCCTTACCAGAGTGGTGCCCAGGCTCGACCATGTTAATGCTTGACGAGAAACCTGACTGGCACCCTTCGGGGTAAGCGTACTCCACCGTGTTAACGGTGGGGAAGGGGTGTGTGTCGACTTTCATGGCGTACTGGTTGAAGATTAGACGCCCTTGTTCTATCGCCATTTGGATCTGCTGACGCCACACCCTGCAGTCGTTGGTGGTATGGGAGAACGTGTTATGCCATTTGCAGTATGGCTTTCCGTTCAGCTCCTGTGCGGTGGGGATTTTGAGGCCTTCGGGTAACTTCAGCTGCTTCTCCTTAAGTAAGAGGTCGAAAATTTGCTCAGCTTTAGTTACGTCAAAGTCAAACCCTCTTGGAGGACCTTGTGGCTTCACCCATTTGCAGGACACGGGGCTTGCCCCCTGAGTCCATTCAGCCACTGCTACCTCTTGCTCTCCCGCAGACCCTTCATCTTCCTCTGTCTCAACCAGGACTACTGCACGCTTGAATTTGTCCTGGTACAGCTCTGGGTGGCGCTGTTCATATAATGACAGTTTCTGAACCATGTGCGCCAGTGAAGGGTAGTCTGCTTGGGAAGCCATATCCTTGATCGGCGATGCAAGACCCACCACCGCCAACTCGACTGCTTCCTTTTCAGTCAAACGAGCCGAATAGCATCGGTTCCTAACGGTCCTGAAGCGCTAGATGTAATCTGACACTGTTTCTCCGCGCTTCTGACGTACTTGTGCTAGATCGGCAATGCCAGCCTCGGAAGCCTCTGAGTGATACTGCATGTGGAACTGTTCTTCCAACTGCTTCCAAGTCCGGATTGAGTCTGGTGGCAACGATGTGTACCACCCAAAAGCCGATCCTGTGAGGGACTGTGCGAAGAACCTCACGCGTAGTGCATCTGCAGCTGAGATCGTGCCCAACTGCGCCAAATATCGGCTTACATGCTCGATTGAGCTGGAGCCATCTGACCCACTAAACTTGGAGAATTCAGGGAGCCGATATTTGGGTGGTAGTGGGATCAAATCATAGTCGTTGGGGTACGGCTTGGAATAGCCGATTGCCCTCCTTTTCGGCACCATGCCGAACTGGTCTCTCAAGATCGTGCTGATCTGATCCGCAGTGCTAGCTGCAGGAGTTGAACTCTGAAGATTCGCTGGCATGGCATACTTAGCTAGCCACGCTTGCTTCTCAAGATCTGAGCTAGCTACAGGAGTTGAGCTCTGGAGGTTCGTCGGAGTGGCATACTTAGCTAGCCATGTCTGCTTCTCAAGATCTGATCCAGAAGCTCCTCCTGCTGTTCCAGAAGTCCCTGCAGTTGCAGTCTGGTTCATGAGTGCCCAGTTACTGCTGTCTGGCACGTATGTGCACGTGTATCCGTGAGGGATCTCCTTAGGCGCCTCATACAAGAACTGGTAATCGCTAGGATCGCCACCGATCTTGTAGACAACGAATGCCGGTGTACTCGGCACCTCTGGTGCTCCCAGCGCGAACGGCAGCGGTGGTCGGCTCTGGAGTGGTAGCTCTCCTTGGTGAGTGCCTAGAGCAGGTCCTGACGGAGAGTACTGATGCCTCAAGATTTTGTGGAGCACCCGAAGGGCGACACGCTCCAAAGTGTTCACCAGGCTCTCAGAATGGCGGTGTAGCGAATGAGCTACCATGAAATTGATCTCCTGACGCAAGGACCTGGTGCGTTCTTCCGAAGGGGTGGACAGGTCCACTCCATCGAGTGCGCCTTCAGGTGTGAACCCTCTCCACCTGATGCCGTGTGAGTGGGTCCTGTGGAAAGAGCCGATGAGGTCGGCTTCGAGGATAGTTTTGACATCGTCATACTTCTTCTTGAGCTCCTCGGGCAGATCCTCGTACGTGACTGGAGTGCCTTCCGCCATCTCAGATGTAGATGACGATGCAGCTGATGTCGAAGACTGTCCCACCGGGCGTGCCAGAATGTGTTGGCGTCCGAAACCCACCGGCGAGCTGCGGCTGGCAACACGAAGAGCTGGGAACAACTCAGAGCTGCGGCTGGCCCTGGTCCCTCGCGCGACGGCCCGCAAAGCCTCGGCACGCACGTCCGATGCTGGTGCAAGGGCGTGCCACCTGACCTATACCTGGTCAGGAAGGTGATGGATTTGCTTCGCTTAGTTTCCTGCATGGCATACACGTAAACATTAAATATGAGCCTCGATCGGCTCTCAGGTTTTCCCGTGAATCGGCTCAAAGAGCCGATCCACCCATGATTCATATGAGGTCTACGATTACATGGTGGTCCTGCTAGATCAAAATAAAGCTAAAACGACCTACGACGATTTAGGGTTTTCACCACATAATCGGAACATCCTACTCGTGATTGAGCCTGGCAGCCACGTAAGATGGTAATAAACCGCCCCTAGATAAGGCCTAAAAACCAACATGAAGTTGATCCCCGGAACATCTTATCTAGGGTTAGCAAACTACACCCTACGTGCTACTGGATCATTCAACCCGTTTGCAAGGCCTAACTATGCAGATATTAAACTAATCCTTGAAGAACAAGGAGCAATCATAACGGATCGGATCTACTAAATAATGATCAAGCAAGGTACCGCCCTTACACCTAAGAAAGGTGTAAGGACGGCTAGACGTCTAAGGGTTGCATGGACGAAAGCATGTAGCACGGCAAAACAATGCTAACCCTAACACGTCTATGATAACTACGTTGCTCGCCATCAACAAGGCTTCAGCACGAGCAACGCGTGGATAACGAATAAACGTGTACTGCCTAGATCGCAAGATGCGATCTAGGCAGCATGATGCTTACCCGGAAGAAACCCTCGAAACAAGGGGTCGGCGATGCGCCAAGATTGGTTTGTGATGAACGTGATTGTTGTCTTTCTCGATAACCCTAGATACATATTTATAGTCCGTAGACTTTCTAACGTGGGAATAATCCCAACCGTGTACGAGCCAAATTCTACCTAACCGACACGTATCCTACTATATTTACAGATACACGGGTAAACTAGCCCAAATTTCGTGTCCAAGGCCGATTCACGTATATTCTTCCATGTATATTTCTTCAAGCCCATCTTAATCACGGCCCACCTCTGATCCGGTCAAATTCTGGTGATAACACTATTTTCGTGCCCTCAGTTCCTTAGTTGTGCTCAGTTTTCCCCAGCTCCTTAGTTTTTCCTCAGTTTTCCCCAAGTGCTTGTTTGAAACCCGCAGAAGCAGCTCAGACGGCAGGATTCCCGTTAAGTTGACCGCTCCGTGCTGACGTGTGGGGCCGCGTCGTGTGGGCCCGCATCGCGTGGGGCTGGTAGAAAGGGACCGCGTGGGACAGGACGAGATAGCGTTTGGTTGCACGTGAGCAGGAGCTGGGTTTTGTCTCTCTCGGCCATTGGCATTTCCCTTTTAAGAGTACATTTTCTGCCTCCTTCTCTCTGCCTTTTTTCACCTAATTAGTATCAAATCTAGAGAAGCTTGCATTTCTGTCTTTCTTCAATTATTATTTGTGCCTTTTGGCCCTCGTTGTTTGCCCAATATGGCAGCAAATCTAGTAGGGAGCCCAATCTAGTACTCCATCTGGTCCATATGTATGTAGTTAAATCTAGAAGCAAATCTACAGGGAATGTACGATAAATTCACAAGGTCATATAGTAGAATAGGGATAGATAATATAGATAATAAGCTGCATTTAGCAGCCAAACATAGTAGGGTTCGAGGTTCTTCACAGCAGTACAGCACCATCATACTAACAACATAACAACGAGGGATCCCTAGGTAACAACAAAGGGATCCCAACAACAAAATGGAGGAGGCAGCAGCAGCACACGTCCAGGACTCCGCCTACCCCATCTGCCTCTGCCTCCACTTGTTGCTCCCCTTGGGAGCCTTGGGCTTGAGCGGAGGCATGCGCCCGCCGGAGATCTCCACCCGCTGGATGCTGCGGAGGTGCATGCCGAGCGCCAAGTGCTTAGCGCGGAAGGAGTTGGGGTTCACCGATGCGCCGACCTTGGGGTTGGTGTGGCCGATGTTCTCGGCATGCGTGAGGAGGCAGTTGAAGTCAGTGCCGCCGAGCCTCCTAGTGCAGAAGGGGAACCTGTAGACACCCTTGGCGACGTCGAGGTAGGAGACGTACTGGCCGACCTGCAGTCTCCGCAGCACCTGGCGAGTCTTGACGTCATGGTGCTCATCGTCGCTGCCGACGTCGCTGCCAGACAGCTGATCCATATCAAACGGGAATTTATTAGTGAATGAGTTGCAAACGTGCATGATAACAAAGTTAGGAAAAACAGAGGCAGTCTCAGTTAGAGTGGACACGATTATATGTCTACAGGGACGGTGTAAGCGAACCAAAGCTCATGCACAACAGATTTGTACACAGAAATGGTTCGCTGAACCCTCCCTGTAAAAATCTGTACCCACCGATTCATCATAGGCAAAGAAACAGATTCCAGATCTGAACTTGAACACATTCCAGATTATTTGCAAAATTAAACGGTTGATATCTTTTGGTTCGTGCATAAAATAACTGATTGATATCCTATGATTACTTGCATAAATTAACTGATTGAGATCCCATTATTACTTGCATAAATTAACCGAACGGCCGAACCCCAAATCTTAAACGAAATCAAGGAGGGATCAAAGCAAAATGGAATAAAATCGGCGCAAATATTAGCCCAATGCTCATCCATCCACAGATCCATCTACACCAGCACAAATAGGGTTAAAAAGGAATGGGGAACAAAAAAGGAAGCAAACCGTAGTTACCTCGTTCCATGGGTCCTCTATGGAGGTGTCGTAGCGGTTCGGGGGCGGGACGTACGGCACCGGCTCGTAGGGGTCATATCCCGGCGGGATCTGACCGCGACCGGCGGCAGCAGCCTCCGATGCACCGGCGGAGGCGGCGGCGACGTCCGTTGAGGGGACGGCGGTGACGTCCGTTGAGGGGACGGCGTCGAAGAGGGAGGCGTCGCGCTTGGAGCCGACGGCGCCGTGGACGATGGGATTGGCATTCTCCTTGTCCATCTCGCCGGCAGAGGAGAGGGAGAGGGAGAGGGTTTTTTGCTTTGGAGAAGATGATGGGACGTGAGAGAGGCGGCGTTGCGTAGGCGAGTGAGAGTGACAGAGATAGTAGGAGGAGGCATCTATAAAGGCAAGGGGTGGTTAATGCGACCCGCGTCCTACGCGTCCACCGCTGCACGTCTGCACGTCTTGGACTTCTGCAATGCGCCACACGTCCACGATTGCACGTCTTCGACTTCTGCACCGCGACCGGCTTCTACGCGTCAACAATTGCACGTCTTTCATTTTTGCACCGCAACACGCGTCCTCGAGTCTAACCCTGGAAATTTAGATATACTCAGGTATAACCTCGAGCATTATACTAGCATTTTTTGTGTGCTCAGTTTTCCCCTTGAGTGCTAATGCGCTCTTGCAATATGCTCAGTTTTACCCTCAAGTAGCTGGTCAACAGACAGTCAACAAATGGGATTAACTAGTTAAATGAGTCATTTAATGTGCAAAAAATTCCGAAAAATAGTGGCACATACTCATGGAGTCTTTACCACAAATTGCCAGTTCTCATAGATAAGTCATAGATAAATCAAGTTTTACCACAAATTGCCACTTCTCAAAGGCCTTCTCAAATCACCTAGTAGCTATGAAGGTGCATGGTTTTCCACAATAAGCCCTTCCCAAAACAGCTTTCCCCAAAACATACTTTGTCTAAATGAGGCCACAATTCTCACACTCATGTATATTTGTATTGCAAATAGTTTGAGATAGGCCAAGATGGGTTTTATTGTACAAAACACGCATTTTCCATTTTTTAAATCTCATATTTGAATCCCTTAGTCTGTTTATTACATAGGTGCCCTTGTGTTGCGGTCAGAAACCCACCGGCGAGCAGCGACGGGCAACACGGTAGAGCCGGGAGGCTCCCAGGACTGTGGCTGGCCCTGGTCCCTCCGAGCGACGGCCCGCAAAGGTTCGGCACGCACGTCCGATGCTGGTGCAAGGGCGTGCCACCTGACCTATACCTGGTCAGGAAGGTGATGGATGTGCCTCGCTTAGTTTCCTACATGGCATACACGTAAACATTAAATACGAGCCTCGATCGGCTCTCAGGTTGTCCTGTGAATCGGCTCGAAGAGCCGATCCACCCATGATTCGTACGAGGTGTACGAATATATGGTGGTCCTGCTTGATCAAAATAAAGCTAAAACGACCTACTACGATTTAGGGTTTTCACCACATAATCGGAACATCCTACTCGTGATTGAGCCTGGCGGCCACGCACGGTGATCGTAAACCGACCCTAGGCAAGGCCTAAAAACCAACACGAAGTTGATCCTCGGAACATCCTGTCTAGGGCTAGCAAACTACACCCTACGCGCCACTGGATCCTTCAACCCGTTTGTAAGGCCTAACTATGCAGATATTAAACTAATCCTTGAAGAACAAGGAGCAACCATAACGGATCGGATCTACTAAATAATGATCAAGCGGGGTGCCGCCCTTACACCTAAGATAGGCGTAAGGGCGGCTAGACGTCTCAGGGTTGCACGACGACAGCATATGATACGATGAACAATGCTAACCCTAACACATCTAAGATAACTACGTTGCTCGCCATCAAAAAGGCTTCAGTACGAGCAACGCATGAACAGCGGATAAACGTATCTTGCGATCTAGGCAGCATGATGCTTACCCGGAAGAAACCCTCGAGACAAGGGAGTTGGCGATGCGCCTAGATTGGTTTGTGGTGAACGTGATTGTTGTCTATTTCATAAACCCTAGATACATATTTATAGTCCGTAGACTTTCTAACGTGGGAATAACCCCAACCGGGCACGAGCCAAACTCTATCTAATCAACACGTATCCTACTATATTACAGATACACGGGCAAACTAGCCCAAACTTTGCATATAAGGCCGATTCACGTATATTCTTCCATGTATATTCTTCAAGCCCATCTTGATCACGGCCCACCTCTGACTCGGTCAAATTCTGGTGATAACACATGCCCCCCTGGTTTTGGAATTTATAATTCCAAAATCACTCTGCTTTTCTTCGTCGGGACATGTCGTGGCAGAACCGTCGCAGTATCCTTCATCATGATGCCTTGCCTTCTCAACTTCTCCGCGTGACTTGGCAGTCCCCTTTTTTTTTGTTGGGCACCATCTCCTCGGAAACTGCTGCGGCATTGAATCTCTACTATATCCCCTTTTATTTAACCGCTCCAAACAGTTTGCTTTTTCATCCCCTTCGCATTAGCACTCCAAAAGCCCTCCTGCGCCACCATGTCTTCTTCCTCCTCTGCCTCATCGGATCTTTCCACCCAATCCTCCTCCTCCCGCGAGCCGACGCCGGAGTGGAACCCGGAGGAGGCCCATGCGGCCAACATCCGCCGCGCCATCGAAGCCGGGGAGGAGTCCAGTCACGACTTCTCCGTCTGGTCTGAGGACGACAAGTCCTCGACCGACGGGGAAAGTGACCTCCGCTTCCTTGCCGACGGGGAAACGGAGGAGGAGAGCGATGACGATCGCTTCTCCTGTGATGACTTCACCTCCCCCGAGGAGGAGGAGAAGGAGGAGAAGGAGGAGGAGGACGACACCTCCTCCGACGAACCGCCGGCCAAGCGCTTCTGTCCCTGGCCGGGGAACCTCAGCGACTTCGACGGCCGGCACGACGACGCTGACGAGGAGGATGAGGACAACGAGGGCCCCGCCGGCGGCCGCTACAGCAGCGACGACGAGCCCGCCGGGAGTAGCGCCGACAGCGGCGACGACGGCGACGACGAGGGCAGCGACGGCCCGTAGATAGGACCCTTAGCATAGGATCAGTAGTAGTAGATGGGGCAATGTATCCCCTAGTACTTCCTTTTGAGAGCAATCAGCTCTTCATGTAAGAAATCCTGTTTATCAATGAAGAATTTCCCCCAATTTGATTTTGTCGATTTCCTTTAAGCTAATTTAGCCGATTCCCCCTCATACGGATTTTGCCGATTTGTTCACTTAGCCAATGCTCAATGAGCCGATGGCAACGCATCGGTCCTTCACGATCTATCCTTCAACTTCTCGACTGATAACTTTGAAATCTGGTGGATAATGTGGAAGACCCTTGCCTTCGAGAGAGCCCTTAAATTCCTCCCACCAGCTCCAGTGATCTTCTTCTGCAAGAACTCACCATTTTTGAAGAAGGTTGCGACGCAGGACCAGCCGATGACACTCCAATCGGCTTCTAAAAACAGAGCATCTACCAGGCCAGCTGCCCCCCGAGCCTCAGTCAAGGCGAGAATAGCGGTGAGGATGCACAGATCAAACAAAGGGCTTTGAACTCAGGTAATTCTGAGACAGCCACCATGCAGAGTCAGCCAAACTTGCCCCCATTGATCACCTTTCTTCCGCTGAAAGCCGATATTGTAGACGAAACACCAACGGCTTAATGAGAAAGAGGCTGCCTTGCATGCCAAAACTGACGCTTCTGACAGTACTGCTGAACTGGCGCAAAGGGTTGGAAGTCCTCAAAGAGCAGGTTCGGGCACCAAAATCGGCTCATTGCAGCTGAGAAAGCTCTCATTGTTCATTCCCTCAAGGAAACAGAAGGCTTCGAAGCTGAACTGAAGACCGACTTGGTCGAAATCCGTGTCTTGAACACGCAGCGGGTAGATCCTGGGTAATTGTACTAGAGTCGATGTCTGTGCATCGGCTGTAAACATTTTTTTTACTGGCCGATTTTTCTATCGGCCCCCCAATATTTCGCTGCACATGTATCGCACATGTTCATCTGATTAGGTGCCCCCCGAGCCGAATCTGTCAGGTAACTGCAGATATCGGCTCTGTAGTTAGCCAACGTCGGCTCCATTAGGACTAATGTTGACTCTCATCAGCCGACGTAAAATCGCTGCCCATTAGATCGACGTTGAACACAGGCAGAATGTGTGGTGAGGATAATTTTGGCCGATTGCTGGAATCGGCCTCCATGTTGATTGAATCGCTCAATGAAGGTTTTGCTATGTTCCTCCATAGATCTTTGGGGCCGATCCCAAGGATCGGCCTCGCCACGTTTGTCCATAGGTTTGTTCTTGCTATACGGTCAGGCCGGTGGATAAGACCAGCCTAACCCCATCCTTTGTCACGTCAATGCGCTCGCAGTCGTCCAAATTGATGCCTGAGAGTGGCTCTTGGCCTGTTGTCTCCCAAGCGTTCATGCCAGCCGTTGAAATCTCGGCTGAGTCATCTGCATGGACGACCTCTACCTCATCTCCATCCCACTGTATTACACATTGGTGCATCGTGGATGGAATGCAACAGTTGGCGTGGATCCAATCTCTTCCTAGCAGGACAACATAGGTGCTCTTGCTATCGACAATAAAGAACGTCGTAGGGATGGTTTTCCTTCCTACGGTCAGATCCACGTTCAGAACACCTTGTGCGTCAGACGCTTGGCCGTTGAAATCGCTCAGTGTCACGTTGGTCTTGATCAGATCCGAGCTAGAGCGTCCCAACCGACGTAGCATGGAGTATGGCATAATGTTGAATGCCGCTCCGGTGTCCACCAGCATCTTGTTGACAGGCTGCCCATCGATATAACCTCGCAAGTACAGGGCCTTCAGATGTCTGTAGCTTCTTTCTCGTGGCTTCTCAAAGATCACTGGCCGTGGGCCGCAGTCAAGTTGTGCCACAGGTGCTTCGTCTAATCCTGAAGCACTAAACTCCGTCGGAAGGATGAACACCATGTTTGTGCCAGCCGTTGTTTCATCATCGGCTTTCTTTTGTCTGGGGCGCCACTCTTTCCTTTGTGGCCGACCTTCTTCGTCCAGGGTTCGCTGAATTTTAGCGGCCAGATCAGGCCGCGCCTTCCTCAACGTGTGCAGGTACAACCTTTCGGCTTCCTCCAAACCACGTAGTCGCTGAACCCTACGCTTTTGGGAACGGCTAAGTCCATCAGGGCACCACCTCGGCCGGTGGTACTTATCTTTTTCTTCTTCATCATCGTCTTCCAAATCCTCGAGATCTTCCACCCGAGGGGACTCAGCATGCTTGTTCCGAGGCGGGAGAGGCCCTAGACATTTGAACACAGACACGTTAGCTGCACCCTTCCTCTTCTGTCTACATTCTGGGCAGTTGCCGATTGTAGGCAATCGGCTCATTCCTGAATCCCAGCAGTGTCTGAAGAAGGGACAGTCCCAGTGCCCATCCTCATCGTCTTGCTCTCTTGACTTTTCCTTGGCGTGGCGCTCATATCTCTCCTCGTCGCGATCATGCCGACGAAGTCTCCTGGCGTCCCTAGCCAGACGATCTCTTTCATCATCGTCGTTGGGTCGTCGGCGTTGGTCATATTGACTCACATACTTGTTGAGGAGGTGATCAGAGAGAGGTCGCTGATATCTCACATTCCTCACTTCTCCCTCTGTGATGTAGCGCTTGCCATCGTGACGGAGCCGATCGCGTGGAACGGCTTCCTCTGTATCCTTGCTATGAGAGCAGCTGCCCTCGTCTCCGTCCTTACCAGAGTGGTGTCCAGGTCCTACCATGTTGATATTGAACGAGAATCCTGGCTGGCACCCTCCAGGGTAAGTGCACTCCACCATGTTAACGGCGGGGAAGGGGTGTGTGTCGACTTTCATGGCGTACTGGCTGAAAATTAGACGCCCTTGTTCTATCGCCATTTGGACCTGCTGCCGCCACACCCTGCAGTCGTTGGTGGCATGGGTGAACGTGTTATGCCACTTGCAGTATGGCTTTCCGTTCAGCTCCTGCGCCGTGGGGATCTTGTGGCCTTCGGGTACCTTTAGCTGCTTCTCCTTAAGTAAGAGGTCGAAAATCTGCTCAGCCTTGGTAACGTCGAAGTCAAACCCTCTTGGAGGACCTTGTGGCTTAACCCACTTGCAGGACACGGGGCTTGCCCCCCGAGTCCATTCAGCCACTGCTACCTCTTGATCTCCCGCAGAGCCTTCGTCTTCATCTGCCTCAACCAAGACCACCGCACGCTTGAATTTATCCTGGTATACATCTGGGTGGCGCTGTTCATATACTGACAGCTTCTGCACCATGTGCGCCAGTGAAGGGTAGTCTGCTTGGGAGGCCACGTCCTTGATCGGTGATGCGAGACCCACCACCGCCAACTCGACTGCTTCTTTTTCAGTCACACGAGCCGAATAGCATCGGTTCCTAACGGTCCTGAAGCGCTGGACGTATTCTGACACTGTTTCTCCGCGCTTCTGTCGTACTTGTGCTAAATCGGCAATGCCAGCCTTGGAAGCCTCTGAGTGATACTGCATGTGGAACTGCTCTTCCAACTGCTTCCAAGTCCGGATTGAGTCTGGTGGCAGCGATGTGTACCACCCGAAAGCCGATCCTGTGAGGGACTGCGCGAAGAACCTCACACGCAGCTCATCTGATGCTGAGATCGTGCCCAGCTGTGCCAAATATCGGCTCACATGCTCGATGGAGCTGGAACCATCTGATCCATTAAACTTGGAGAAATCAGGGAGCCGATATTTGGGTGGTAGCGGGATCAACTCGTACTCGTTGGGGTACGGCTTGGAATAGCCGATTGTCCTCCTTTTCGGCACCATGCCAAACTGGTCTCTCAGGATTGTACTGATTTGATCCGCGGTGCTGGTTGCGGGAGTCGAACTCTGAAGATTCGCTGGAGTGGCATACTTAGCCAGCCATGCTTGCTTTTCCAGCTCTGAGCCAACTGCAGGAGCTGAGCTCTGGAGGTTTGTCGGAGTGGCATACTTAGCTAGCCACGTCTGCTTCTCAAGATCTGTTGCCGAAGTTCCTCCTGCTGTTCCAGAAGTCCCTCTTTGTTGCGGTCTGGTTTGTGAGTGCCCGATTCTTTGCGATGCGGCACGTATGTGCACGTGTATCCGTGAGGGATCTCCTTAGGTGCCTCATGCAAGAACTGGTAGTCACTAGGGTCACCACCGTTCTTGTAGACGACGTATGCCGGTGGTCGGCACTTCTGGTGCTGCCAACGCGAATGGCAGCGGTGGACGGGACTGGAGTGGCATCTCTCCTTGGTAAGTCCCGAGAGCTGGTCCTGACGGAGAGTACTGATGCCTCATGATTTCCTGGATCACCCGAAGAGCGACACGCTCCAAAGTGTTCACCAGGCTCTCAGAATGGCGGTGCAGCGAGTGAGCTACCATGAAGTTAATCTCCTGACGCAGGGACCTGGTGCGTTCTTCTGACGGGGCGGACAGGTCCACTCCATCGAGCGCGCCTTCAGGTGAGAACCCCTTCCACCTGATGCCATGCGAGCGGGTTCTGTGAAAAGAGCCGATGAGGTCGGCTTCGAGGATTGCTTTGACCTCGTCATACTTCTTCTTGAGCTCCTCGGTCAGATCCTCGTATGTGACTGGAGTGCCTTCCGCCATCTCAGATGTAGATGGCGATGCGGTTGATGTCGTAGACCGTCCCACCGGGCGTGCCAGAATGTGTTGCGGTCAGAAACCCACCGGCGAGCAGCGACGGGCAACACGGTAGAGCCGGGAGGCTCCCAGGACTGCGGCTGGCCCTGGTCCCTCCGAGCGACGGCCCGCAAAGGTTCGGCACGCACGTCCGATGCTGGTGCAAGGGCGTGCCACCTGACCTATACCTGGTCAGGAAGGTGATGGATGTGCCTCGCTTAGTTTCCTGCATGGCATACACGTAAACATTAAATACGAGCCTCGATCGGCTCTCAGGTTGTCCTGTGAATCGGCTTGAAGAGCCGATCCACCCATGATTCGTACGAGGTGTACGAATATATGGTGGTCCTGCTTGATCAAAATAAAGCTAAAACGACCTACTACGATTTAGGGTTTTCACCACATAATCGGAACATCCTACTCGTGATTGAGCCTGGCGGCCACGCACGGTGATCGTAAACCGACCCTAGGCAAGGCCTAAAAACCAACACGAAGTTGATCCTCGGAACATCCTGTCTAGGGCTAGCAAACTACACCCTACGCGCCACTGGATCCTTCAACCCGTTTGTAAGGCCTAACTATGCAGATATTAAACTAATCCTTGAAGAACAAAGAGCAACCATAACGGATCGGATCTACTAAATAATGATCAAGCGGGGTGCCGCCCTTACACCTAAGATAGGCGTAAGGGCGGCTAGACGTCTCAGGGTTGCACGATGACAGCATATGATACGATGAACAATGCTAACCCTAACACATCTAAGATAACTACGTTGCTCGCCATCAAAAAGGCTTCAGTACGAGCAACGCATGAACAGCGGATAAACGTGTACTGCCTAGATCGCAAGATGCGATCTAGGCAGCATGATGCTTACCCGGAAGAAACCCTCGAGACAAGGGAGTTGGCGATGCGCCTAGATTGGTTTGTGGTGAACGTGATTGTTGTCTATTTCATAAACCCTAAATACATATTTATAGTCCGTAGACTTTCTAACGTGGGAATAACCCCAACCGGGCACGAGCCAAACTCTATCTAATCAACACGTATCCTACTATATTACAGATACATGGGCAAACTAGCCCAAACTTTGCATATAAGGCCGATTCACGTATATTCTTCCATGTATATTCTTCAAGCCCATCTTGATCACGGCCCACCTCTGACTCGGTCAAATTCTGGTGATAACACCTTGGTTTCTTGATACTACTCAGTTTTGCCCTCTCCCTCCACAAATTCTCTCACACGTGCAACATTGCCCTGATTGGTCTAGCCCATGTCACGCGGATCGTGCCCACCGACCGTTGATCGTATGATCTAACGGGCAGGATAACCCCTCTCTCTCTGTCGGCGGTTACCTTCCACTCTCTAAGTATGCTAAAGGGCGGTTTTCTGTATTTATTTTCACGCGCTAAAAATTATAAACTCTTTAAGGCATTACTTTTCACGCAAAAAATGATAAACCATCACCGATTTGTTGTAGCCATAAATTTTCACGCAAAAAATGATAAACCGTCACCGATTTGTTGTAGCCATTAATTTTCACGAAAATCCCAAATGATAAACCATCACCGATTTGTTGTATCCATTAATTTTCACGCAAAAAATGATAAACCATCACCGATTTGTTGTATCCATTACTTTTCACGCAAAAAATGATAGACTATCACCGATTTCTTGTAGCCATTACTATTCACGGTAAAAATGATAAACGAACCAATCTATCTATCTCTGTATTTGAAGTTTGGAAGGGTTCACCATCTAGTTGTGTTAACTTTCGAGGTTTTGACCTGAAAACAAATGGGTATTATAAAGGGAAATAAAAGTTCAAAAAAATGTAAAAACGAAACAATCTACCTATCTTTGTATAGAAGATCGTCTGTATGATTTTTGAGGTCATTTAGAGAAGGTAGAAAAAAATCCTTTTTGAGAAGGTCGAAAAAACCTAACTTGTTACAAAAGCTGGTTTCAGTGAGACCTAACCAAATTTGGCATACATTATGCCATATCTATAACAACAAGGAATATTTAAAAGGGAAAGTTTCACAAAATTTGAAATTTATGGCGAAAATGATGCCATACATGATGCTGTTTTTCGAGGTTTTGACCTGAAAATCAATTGGATATTATAAAGGGAAATAAAAAGTTCGAAAAATATAAAAATGAAACAATCTATCTATCTATGTATAGAAGATCAGCTGTATGAAATTTGAGGTCATTTAGAGAAGGTAGAATAAATCACCTTGTTAGAAAAGCTGGTTTCAGTGAGACGAAACGGCATGCGTTTAAGCAAAGTGATTTTTTCGAACATCTCCAAATGATCCCAAATTTGCCATACATGATGCCATACGTGTAACAACAAGGAACCCTATCTAAAAAGTGTCAAAAAAGTTTGCCCAACCGTATAGCTCTATCAAAAAGAACGTCAGCATGGCGCTAGTATAATTTTGGGCTTAGTTACAAACTTTCGTTACCTAACCTTCAACACGAAACTTGTTTCAAATCACTTTTGGCGTACAAGAAACAAACCCCTCCTTGATTCGAGCACCACAGCCTCCAAACTTTGCCGATGCCGATATCGGCATGGTGAGAACGGCTATGCTCGACGCCACTACTAGGTCACCGTCGGGATGCACCCTCAATCCCGTCCCCTCATTCGATCACTGACACACCAGAGATACCGCCGAGGCCAATGCCGAACGTACATGCTGATGCCAATGCCGAACATGCATCCACGCCGATGTGGGCACGGCCACGCCGCCCCGCTATGCTGGACGCCACAGACCACCGCGAGGTCTTTCCCTTCGCCACCACACTCTTCTAGCACCCATCTATACACGCCAGAAAGGAGAGACACTAGTTTTCTCTACATTGCTCGCGTTCGTGTCGGACACGGTCAGTCAAAGTTTTGAGGTAGTCGTCGATGTCGTCGACCATTTCTTCTCTTCTTTGCATGGTTAAACGCGTCTAGTTCATATCTATCTAATGCGTCTGGTCTCGCCTCATGCAGTTCTTTGTGGACGTCGATCTCATCTCGGCACCCCGCAGGCCACCTCCTCCGTGCCATCGCTGTAGAGCTCCGTTTAAAAATCTATTCCTACCCGTGTATTGACCCTTGTATCAGCACCATGGCCCACTTGTCATTCGATATACCGAAGCCCCACTCGTGCGTGTTTTGGTCAGGGATACAGCGATGCTTACGGTCAAACAAAGATGGATGGTCTGACGTGTCTTTGCGGGCTCTACGTGGCCCCACTAGTCAGAAGATAACGGTCAACCGTCGGGCAACCGGCCGTTACAGCATCTGTGATGGTTTCAGACAAGGTCTTGGGGAAAACTGAGGAAAAACTAAGGAGCTGGGGAAAACTGAGCACAACTAAGGAACCGAGGGCACGAAAATAGAAATCCCTTCATAATATGTGATATGATATGACCTTTCTTCTTGTGCTTTTTATCTCCATCTCCAAAGCACACGAGCATGATCTCCATCATCACCAGTATTGCACCAAGGTCCATGGCGCCGCTTCATGGTTGTCCATCACTTATAGCTACTATAACAACTACTTGAAATAAAGCTATTACATGATGAATAGACACACACATCTTAACAAATTTAAAGACAACCATTAGGCTCCTGCCGGTTGCCATAATACAATAATGAACATCTCATACATCAAATATAATCATCATCACATCATGGCCATATCACATCACCAAACCCTGCAAAAACACGTTAGACGCCTCTAATTTGGTTTGCATATTTTACGTGGTTTAGGGTTTTCGAGTAATATCCAATCTACCTACGAACATGAACCACAACGGTGATACTAATGTTGTTAGTTGAAAGAGTAAATTGAATCTTAACTATGGTGAGAGAGACAAACACCCGCAAAGCCACTTATGCAATACAAGTTGCATGTCAAGCGTGGAGCAAGTCTCATGAGACGCGGTCATGTAAAGTTAGCCCGGGCCGCTTCATCCCACCATCCCGCAAGATGCAAAGTACACTAACCAAAAACAGAAAGAGCATCAATGCCCACAAAACTATTGTGTTCTACTCGTGCAACCAATCTATGCATAGACACGGCTCTGATACCACTGATGGGATTCGTAGCATAGAAAACAAAAAAATTTCCTACCGCAAGAACGAATAACAAGCCAAGATCTAATCTAGTAGATGGTAGCAACAAGATGAAGATCATGAGACTAACCCTCAAAGATTCCAAAGCCTACGAGATTAGATCTCGTTGTTGATGTAGTCGATCACTTGCCACTTTCAAAAGCGCTTAGAAGATCTTGATGACGATATCCTTCTCCCCGTTCCAGCGGGCAGCGGAAGTAGTAGATCCTCCTCGGAATCCCGACAGCACGACGGCGTGGTGGCGGTGGTGGTGGAGAAATCCTGCAGGGCTTCACCATAGCCGTGCAAGAGGGAGGATGAACGGATCGTAGCGAACAAGAGGGGGGGGTGAATGGCGCTACGGCAATTTTTAGTCTTTTTCAAGTTTTATGCAACGGAAGGTATAGGTGTGACTTTTAGCAATGGGGGTGATCCTACAATGAAGCTAGAGCATGTGCAACAAGTAAAGGAATCAACAAGATAAACAAAGTGAGGAGCGAGACAACCGGGGGGGGCGCGAGGCGAGTCGAGGTTTGTTTCCCGCAGTTCCCTCCACTAAAGGAGGTACGTCTGCGTTGAGGAGGTGCTAGTATCACACAAGTGACTAGGCGGCCACACCACGAAGGAAGGCCTCACCCTCTTCCTCGAGAGAGCTCCACGGAGGTGCTCTCCCTCTTCCACTAAGGCACCGGTCGAGGCGGTGATTCCTTCACAAGGTTGGGGCGAGCTCCACACACACAAGGATGCTCCCAACACCCTATGGAGCTAGTACATCACCAAGCTACACTCCATAGCTGCTCATCTCCAATGCTCCACCATAGGAACCCATCACCAATGCTCCACCATAGGAACTCCTCCAATGCTCCACCAAGAAACTCTCCAAGACTCCACCAAAGGAACTCCCCAATGCTCCACCAAAGGAACTCTTCTCCAAGATCCACCAAAGGAACCCTACCACCAAGATCCACTAAGGAATAGCTAGTATTTGTGAAATCTCTCTTGGTAGAACTATAGATCGGGGTCTCCTCCACCTATCCTCAAAATTAGGGCAAGATTGGTTGGAGGGGGAAGGAGATCCTCAAGGATTAAGCTCAGCAACAATGGAGGAAAGAGAAGGGGAAGAGATAAAATCGGGTGGGGAAGAAGGGGCCCTTAAATAGGCTCCTCCAAATCCAACCGTTATGCCCAGTTTTGTCCTAAGCGGTACTACCGCTTTGGAGCAAGCGGTACTGCCGCCCTGAGTTCGAAATCCCCCCCAGATCTGCTCAAAGGACACAGAGCGGTACTACCGCCCGCGGTACCGCTCTTGGTACCGCAATAGGGTCCAGACCTTACTGGAACCAGAGCGGTACCAGGGCGGTACCGGAGCGGTACGACCGTAACACGTTACGGTACCTCAAGCGGTACCTGGAGCGGTACTACCGCCCTAGGTACTGCAGGGGGTACCGCAACTCGTACCGGGGGACAAAATCGGCTCAGAACTCAGAGCGGTACCGAGGGCGGTACCTATAGGGGTAGCGGTACTACCGCTACAGGTACCGGTAGTACCGGCCTGGCTAAAACTGGTTTTCTTGCCTTTTTCTCTCCAACTATGTTACCTCGCAAAACACACACAAAACCGGAAAACTTATCAACTACGCTTCAGTCTTCTGATCTTGACGTGTCCGGCGAGGTCACCGTGTACTTGCAAATCTAACAATGATACTCAAGGCACACGGTGAGATTACTCAAGTGTTGTCATCAAACACACAAAACTCGGGGTATAAATTTTGCTCTTACAGAGGAGGAGGAAGGGGCGGCTAGGGTTTGGGGAGAGGGAGCTAGGGCTGCGACTTGTGCACCTCTTGGGGCTCCCCTTGCCCTCCTTTTATAGGTGGAAAAGGTCCTTGGGTCGTCCAAGACCTGCCCCCAAAGTTTGGGAGAGTTCCAGTAGGTTTCTGTCAGCCGAAACCTACTAGAACTAGGACTCTTTTGCTAAATCCGAATCTGCTTTAGGGGAAACTTCTTAACCCTTAAGGAAAACATGGATACACCTATTATGGAACCCTCCGGATTCCCTTAGACAGCCCGGGTCGTTTCGGACACTTTCGGAACCTTCCACAATATTCCGGACTATTCTGGTCCTTCCAAAACCTTCTAGAAGCTCCGGTCAAAACACCGGACTTTTTCCAAACCCGGGAAAATGACTTCCCATATGTGAATCTTATTCTCCGGACCATTCCGAACCTCCTCGTGATGTCTTGGATCCCATCCTAGACTCCGAACAACATTCGAGCTCCATTCCATATTCCATATCTACTTAAAACGACATCAAACCTTAAGTGTGTCACCCTACGGTTCGAGAACTATGCGGACATGATCGAGACTCTTCTCCGATCAATAACTAATAGCGGGACCTGGAGATCCATAATAGCTCCCACATATTCAACAATGACTTCGTGATCGAAATGAACCATTTACATACGATACTGATTCCCTTTGTCACGCAATACTTTACTCGGTATCTCCATACCTAGTTCAACCTTGTTACCGACAAGTACTCTTTACTCGTACCGTGGTATGTCATCTCTTGTGACCTAGTCACATGCTTGCAAGCTAATCAGATGATATTCCACCGAGAGGGCCTAGAGTATATATATTCGTCATCGGGATGGACAAATCCCACTCTTGATCCATGTGCCTCAACTCACACTTTCCGAATACTTAATCTCATCTTCATAACCATCTATTTACGCAATGGCGTTTGATGTAATCAAAGCATCCTTTCGGTGTAAGTGATTTACATGATCTCATGGTCGAAGGACTAGGTAACTATGTATCGAAAGCTTATAGCAAGTTGAACTTAATGACTTGATCTTATGCTACGCTCATCTGGGTGTGTGTCCATTATATCATTCATCCAATGACATAACCTTGTTATGAATAACATCCAATGTTCATGATCACGAAACCATGATCATCTATTAAACAACAAGCTAGTTATACAAGAGGCTTACTAGGGACTCCTTGTTGTTTACACAACACACATGTATTAATGTTTCCGGTTAATACAATTATAGCATGGAGTGTAAACATTTATCATGAACACTAAGATATAACACTAACTAATTTATTATTTCCTCTTGGGCATATCTCCAACAATTCCCACACTGATTGCACTGATTGAGGGTTGTTCCCGCTTAATTTTCCCGCCTAATTCTCTTGCACGATCTGTTGAGTTCGCTATAAAAGCAGGCGTCGATATTATTTGGTACACAAGTTCTCATACCTTAGCCAGCATGAGTGTTTCTTGCTCGGACCATGATTTTAGGCCGATGAAGGGAAGAATGCAAGCTTGCCATCGGGGGTTAGAGCATAGAGGTGCTGCTGCGGCTGCCTTGCGAAGGTGAAGGAGGTGGTGGATTTTTCTGATAAGTTCAGCATGAAATATTTCATATGCGCGAACTACGATCATGATCCACCCGCACAATCAAGTTCATCGTCCTCGAGGCCTGCGGTATGTTCTAACATCGTGATTAAAAATCATATTTGTATGTCATTTATTTTCGTTTATTAACAGTCTTATTTATGTTGTAGCCCCCCTCCCCCCACCGCCGCTGTGCAAATGGTTTCGCTGGATAGACACGGAGCAGCTGGATTGGGCGCGCCGTGAGGTGGAGTAAAAACATCGGCTTGCATGGGAAAGGATTCATGAGGAGGAGCGTAGAGAAAAGAATGCTGCTAATGATAAATCAATGAGAGAGAGACATATACAAAAATTAAGGACGGAGCAAGCTCAAAATCGTGAGGTAAATCATAAGAGAATGGATGATAATGCTGCACGTAGGTATGCAGAGGAAGAAGTTGACATGGAGGCCCGTGAAGCGGAAAGGAAGAGATTAAGAGAAAGGGCTGCTGAGGCGCAGGTAGCAGAAGAACGCGGCGACAAAACTGGAAAATGGCCACCCTGGACGCAAGGCAAATAGAGTGATCTGTTGTAGTAGCTAGGTATGTTAATTTCAGTTTTACTTTTTCGTTGTATCTTAAATTTCACTGTAGTGATTAGCCGTATTTTAATTTAAGTTATATTTTCATCTTTATTTCATCATATGTATTAATAATAAATGTGTATTTACCGGAAAAAGTTCGCGCCTAATTTTTCCCGCCTAAAGTTCCCGCCTTATTTTTTCCCGCCAATATTTCCCGCCAAGATTTCCCGCCTTTTCTCTGAGCCGCGTGCTATAGAACCCCTCCCCGGGCATTTATTTGTTCAAGACAATCGTAGTCACTCCAAGCTGGCTCCTCATGGCGATCGTTGTTTTCCTAGATTTATGGCTGCTCCTCTTCTCTCCTCTGCTTCTTCAGTTATGAGTGCCAATAACATAGACAATGTTGAAGATTTGGTCACGAATGTGACCCTCCTCGTCGAGGTAGGTAGGCTTTTTGCTAGGAACGTAGGTATGCCTGGTCGAACTCTGGTGGAAATACGACAAGAGCTTCTTAGGTTGCAAGCTAGGTTTGAGAAGAAGAAACCCAAGGATGAGAAGAGACAAGAAGAATTTGCAAGGTATCCCTTTCAATGGGCTTCCTCGACCGAGGAGGACGAAGAATTCTTCACGCCGAGGAGCCTGCCGAAGAAGTCTCTCAGAAACATACATACACATATGTCTCATACATAGGTCATACATAGATAGAAATAATAGTAATATACCACAGTTGTCAACATATCACGCTTGTCGATGACGGCGTGGTGATGTCTGCTTAGCACCAGAAGGCGACAAACAACGTGGTGGACGATGTTGGCGCAAACCTCGGCCATACTCTTCGTCCTCATCATCTGTAATGGCATCATTGTTTGTGGTGGAGTTTGTAGTACGTGATGTGATTGTGTCACTGGAGGAATTAAACTTTCTTGTGCGCTCATAATGCCAGCTGCAAAGAATTGATTAAATATCTCTTGATTGTCAAGTTGACTAGAAGATCCGGCATATTATTCTTCCTGCATATGCTCACGACCCTGTGGTGGGGCCATATTGTGCCCGAAACCAGCTATCATGTTGGGTCAAGCAGGATCAAAAGATTGTTGCGTAAAAAAATGAGTTGTAAGTAATATGCATGAACATTTTTTATGGGAGAAACTATATATTAAAATTGAAGAAACCTGTGGAGGAGGCATATTGTAGCCAAATCCATATCTGACCAGTTAGGTTCAAAAGATTGCCGCGGATGGAAAAGGTTCGTAAATAATAGGCGTAATTTTATGTTGTGTGAGTGATTATTTGTAAAATATTAACATACACGAGTGGTGTTATCGATGTTTGAAGTCTCCCCTTGGGTGTACGAATATCGTTTCCTGAACGGATTAGTACAGAAAATATTCTCCTCCTATTTTTAGTGCACAGAAGACGATATTTTTGTAAATCTTGTAGAAGAACATACAACCATTTTTAATTTTAGATGTATATGATAATACATGTGTGGCACCATGGGGTGGAGATATGCGAGCTGATTGTGAGCGGTTAAGTAGAGATGAGTCGACGCGTGCATATGATGGGTTCTGTGTAGGAGGTTGGCTCGTACGCGCCATACTGGTCATACACGCCATATTGAGCTGCACGACAGTGCCTCTGGCATGCACGTAACAACATAATCACCTCAAGCGCAACCAAATATTTTAAGCCCGTTCATGGCCTTATCAAAAATACGCCTAATCAGGGACTTTCTTTCAGGGCTATTCACGTTTCGCAGCCGCAAAGCACAAGATGCAGACCGGGCGATCTCCCTATATTCGCGTATCTGAAAATAGAAAACTCAAAGTATGAGAAAATATTGTGAATATTTATTTTAATTGCAATAAACTAATATTTTTACGGAAATGCAAGTACCGAGGTTTCACGATGGTATGTTGTTGTCCATTCAGTCCCTCGAACTAGCTGCTCGCCCAGTCCTCTCTGGTGGAGGACCGGTGAGCAAAATCCTTGTGCTACTGCGATACACTGATCGATTATAGTGGTCATATGTGGCGTCCTTATATGGTCTACCAATATAAGGAATAATTGTCGTTAGCACATGTATGAAAATAATCGAATGCCGCATTATTAATCCACACCTCTATCCACTGTCTATTACAACTGCTTCAGTCGACACAATTCAAACCTTTATTATCTTGCTTGAAATGGAATAAAATATTTAATTACGAAGATGTAAGTCATAAATAAAAGGCAATGCAGTTTATATTGAAATTCCTTATAGCCTCTAGAAAATGTCCTCTTTGACACGTCTTGCCTTTCCGAAGCTGAAATAGAAGTCAATCTGATCTTCTGTAGTCTCTTGCATCGTCTTCACACTAACGTTGATATCTATTTCCACCGCCACTTGCATGATATGTGACACATATTTTGCGGGGACGTTGCGGTGCTTATCTAGAGTTCCAACCTGCTCCAGGTATATGGTTCTATTTTTGAGATATGTCAGGGCTGACATACCCCATAGCTCTTTCGAGCGATCACTCTCCCGCTGCACCCCTCATTCAATTTGACACATATCACTTTTAGCTAACTTCGATCAGACTGCTTCACTCTGTGCTCCCGAGATATGCCAAATGCATACCTCTTTATTGCCTGGTCAGCGGATTCCTTATCAGGGAAACTTTGCCCGCAAACTTGCCTCTCCTAGGCCTGGAACAGAGCGAAATTCATTTCTTATGGTCATGGTCTGTAAGATGTCAGGGTACATTTGACCTCGAACCGTTCTCTAGGAAGGACCAACACCTTCTTCGTCCGATGAGGATTTGAACAAAGATGAACGAGCGTCATCATCCAACACCTCAGTCAATCCCTCCACGTGTTCGCTGATGTCGATGACCGCGGACCAATATCCTGGGTCAGCATTATGGTGGCTAGGCATCTGCTCCGATGGACTGATGCTAGGAGCAACGGTGATGGCAAGCCTCTCCGACGGGCCGGTGCTAGGGCCTGCGGTGATGGACAGCTACTCCTCTGTAGAGCTCCTACTGCTTCCGACATCATTGATGACCCACAAGTATAGTGGGTGTATCGTAGTATTTTCGATAAGTAAGAATGTCGATCCCAACGAGGAGCAGAAGGTGTTGACAAGCAGTTTCGATGAAGGATTCAATGTAAATGCTCAGAGACAAGTATTCAGGGGGTTTTGATGTAGCAGATGAATAGCGTACGAGTAAGTAAAATGCGAGAGTAATAATTGCAGCGAGTGGCCCAATCCTTTTTAGCACAAAGGACAAGCCGGTTTGTTTACTTATAATGACCAAACGTTCTTGAGGACACACGGGAATTTAGTCTAGTGCTTTCGCTTCATATAGCTGATTAATCTTCATTGTTTTGATAAGTGTTGTGTGGGTGAACCTATGCTAATGCACCGCCCTTCCTAGGACTAATACATACTTGTGATTATACCCCTTGCAAGCATCCGCAACTACAAGAAAGTAATTAAGATAAATCTAACCACAGCCTTAAACTCTGAGATCCTGCTATCCCTCCTGCATCGATATACCAACGGGGGTTTAGGTTTCTGTCACTCCGGCAACCCCGCAATTAGCAAACGAGTACAAGATGTATTCCCCTAGGCCCATAAAGGTGAAGTATCATGTAGTCGACGTTCACATGACACCACTAGAAGAATAACACCACAACTTAAATATCATAACATTGAATATTACTCAACCATAATTCACTACTAACATTTAGACTTCACCCATGTCCTCAAGAACTAAACGAACTACTCACGAGACATCATATGGAACATGATCAGAGGTGATATGATGATGAATAACAATCTGAACGTAAACCTTGGTTCAATGGTTTCACTCAATTGCATCAATAACAAGTAGAAATCAATACCGGGAGAGTTTCCCCTATCAAACAATCAAGATCCAACCCAAATTGTCACAGCGGTGACGAGGTGCAGCGGTGGAGACGGCGGTGATGATGATGGAGATGATGGTGATGATGATGGAGATGATGTCCAACTCGATGACGGTGACAATGGCGTCGATTTCCCCCTCCGGGAGGGAATTTCCCCGGCGGATCTCAGCCTGCCGGAGAGCTCTTTTCTCTCTGGTGTTTTCCGCCCCGCAGAGGCGGCTGTGACTCTTCGCGATTATCCCCCGGAGCTTAGGTTTTCGGGATGAAGATGTACGCGAAGGAGAGGAGGCCAGAGGGGGCTGTGGGCCCCCTCCTCACAAGGCGGCGCGGCCAGGCCTTGGCCCGCGCCGGCCTATGAGGTGGGCCCATGGCGGCCCTCCTCGGCTCCTCCTTCTGGCTCCCTTTGTCTTCTGGAAAAATAGGATTTTTCATATAAATTCCGTCAATTGTTGATCTTCCGAAATATTGCATTCTGACGGCGCTTTTTCCAGCAGAATCCTGACTCCGGTGCGTGATCCTCCAATAATCATGAACCATGCAAAATAGATGAAATAACATAAGTATCATCTCCAAATATGAAATATATCAATGAATAACAGCAAATTATGATATAAAATAGTGATGCAAAATGGACGTATCAACTCCCCCCAAGCTTAGACTTCGCTTGTCCCCAAGTGAAACTGAACTCGGTAAACAGGACCACATGTTTATGGAGTGAAGAGTCGATAAATAAAATACGGACAAGAAGCATCATATTCATTCACACAAGACATTCTAGTGAACAACTTCTGCATATAATTCAACTTGAAACAAGTAGAAGGTAATCACAAATAAAGGTGCATAAGAAATCATAGTTGGTGATGGGAAACTTCGTTCTTGGTCAGAGAACAATTAACAGATTGTACTTATCTATCGAGCAGCGCTCTCATGTTAAAGTTTATATGGCACAACTTGCATACTCAATCATAATAATCTCCTCATAATCATTGATAACTTTCAAAGCTATATTCATTCGGATAAAACTTGTACTAAACAAGGAAGAGTAAAAGACATGATGAAGTAAATCACAATATAGATGGTTTGATCACAACAACTCAAATGCTTGCTTGAGATGGAGGGAAATAGGTTTACTGACTCAACATACAGTAAAAGACAGGCCCTTCGCAGAGGGAAGCATGGATTAAATCATGTGCTAGAGCTTTTCCAGTTTTGAAATCATATAAAGAGAGTAAAAGTAACATTTTGAGAGGTGTTTGTTGTTGTCAACGACTGGTAGCGGGTACTCTAACCCCCTTGCCAGACAAACTCTCGAAGAGCGGCTCCCATAAAGTTTTATTTTAGGTTGGCACTCCTCCCAACCTTTGCTTTCACAAACCATGGCTAACCGAATCCTCGGGTGCCTGCCAACAATCTCATACCATGAAGGAGTGCCTTTTTATTTTAGTTTTATTTAGATGACACTCCTCCCAACCTTTGCTTTCTCAAGCCATGTCTAACCGAATCCTCGGGTGCCTTCCAACAATCACATACCATGGAGGAGTGTCTATTTTTGTAAAATTATGAAGGTTAATTAATTTGGGACTGGGAATCCCATTGCCAGCTCTTTTTACAAAATTATTGGATAAGCGGATGAAGCCACTAGTCCATTGGTGAAAGTTGCCCAACAAGATTGAAAGATAAAACACCACATACTTCCTCATGAGCTATAAAACATTGACACAAATAAGAGATAGTAAATTTTGAATTGTTTAAAGGTAGCACACGAAGTATTTACTTGGAATGGCAGAAAATACCATGTAGTAGGTAGTTATGGTGGACACAAATGGCATAGGTTTGGGTAAAGGTTTGGATGCACGAGAAGCATTCCCTCTCAGTACAGGTTTTTGGCTAGCAAGGTTAATTAGCAAGCATAAGAGTTGAGGGAAACAAACAAATATACATGTGATAGAAACAATCATGCATCTTCCTTGTAAGCACAAACAATTTTAACTTCAGAATAATAAGCTTAAGAGCTAACAAGAAAGAAAGACAATGAAACAACATATCTACATGTATTTCTCTTTTCTACTTAAACCTCAAAGTGTTGTTGCTATTGACCAATGCTATGTTTGCCAAAACCAAATAGATTTACTCAATGCTCCCAAAGTGATACCAATGCTAATAACAAGATCAATCATATAATAGAGATTGCAAACTAAAATAAGATGTGCAATATGTAAATGATAAGACTTCTCATTAATATTCCATAACGATAACTCACACCAAGGGATACATAGACAACCAACTAAAGAGAGATACTTCCACACTGCAACCCATCTTATATGATAACTTCCCTACTCATGATATGACACTACTTGATAGTAAAAAGTAAAAGATAGTGATGATGTGATACCGCGGCACTCCCCCAAGCTTGGAACAAACCAAGGGGATGCCAATACCGATGATGAATTACTCCTTCGGCGGTGGTGGTGATGCATTCTTGACAAGCTTCTTAACAAGCTCCTGAAGCTCATCAATCTTGTACATGAGGTTGCGGATCATCTCTGAATTGTGCTCGACGCGGCTAAGAAGTACGTCCGACGGTGAGTCCCAACTCTTGGAGTTATTCCCCCACTCTTCAGCTTCAGGCTTCACCCTTCCTGCAGTGTTAGAACGATCTATATCCCAATTGCTAGGCAATGCTGCTTTGGGAGTCCTTTCAATTTGATTATTGTAAATTAGATTGCGGAAGGGATGGTAAGTGCCTGGAGAAGACGTCTTTAGAGCTAGGTAGTGACGTGGAACCCTTCCTCCGGTGCGAATTCTTGCGCTCCTCGTGGCACTGGAAGGGTTTTCAACCACCTCGATGCTTGCGATGGCAGCACGCGGGTACGCACGCGAGTCTTCCTCCACTTCTTCTTCATCTTCTTCCTTCACGCTCTCGTCCACCTCTTTCCACTCGGGATCTTGAATATCTTCATCCGAAAGCCCCTTGCCCTTGTTGTTGGAGACCATGGTGCTTCTAGATTGAAAACAGATCCTGGCAGAAACAGCTCGAAACAAAACACGTCGAGAAAACGATATACGGACCTCCAGGAGTCCGGGGGGTTATATAGCAGGAATTTTTACGACATAAGGAAAATACCAGGTCGAACCAGAGTCGGAGAGGGGCAACGAGGGAAACACCTCATAGGGCGGCGCGGCCAGGCTGGGGCCCGCGCCGGCCTATGGGGGCACGCCCTCGTGTGTCTCCTCCACTCCGTTTCGATCTCGTAATTTTTCATATTTTCCAAAAACAGCAAAAACATTGTTCGAAAAGTAAAACGCGAACTTTTCATTACCAGTACTCTTACCTATTCAAAGTCGAATTCTGCCGGACTGTCAATTTGACCTTTGATGAAAGCTTCCGGAGTTTCCACTCGAATAACATCAACATCTTCATTATAAGAATCGCCTGAGATATAATGCTTGAGTCTTTGTCCATTCACCACTTGTGAGGCATCGCCTTGGAGAGAACTAATTTTAATCGCCCCTGAGCGATATACCTCCTCAACGACATATGGTCCTTCCCATTTTGAGAGTAATTTCCCTGCAAAGAATCTGAGACGAGACCGATACAATAGGACTTTATCTCCAATATTGAACTCTCTTTTGATAATTCTTTTATCATGCCATTTCTTAACTTTCTCTTTAAAGAGTTTATTTTCATAAGCTTCACTTCTCCATTCATCTAGAGAACTCAATTGTAGCAATCTTTTCTTACCAGCTAGTTTAGGATCTTTATTTAGTTCTCTTACAGCCCAATAAGCTTTGTGCTCTAGTTCTAAAGGTAAATGACAATCTTTTCCATAAACCATTTTATACGGTGACATACCCATGGGATTTTTATAAGCAGTTCTATAAGCCCATAGTGCTTCCTTCAATTTACTAGCACAATTCTTTCTAGATTTATTAACAGTCTTTTGCAAGATAGATTTGATCTCTCTATTTGATAATTCTACTTGCCCACTAGTTTGAGGATGATAAGCAGAAGCAATTCTATGATTAATACCATATTTAGCAAGAGTTTTTCTAATACCACCATGAATAAAATGAGAACCTCCATCAGTCATAATATATCTAGGAACTCCAAATCGAGGAAAAATAATATCTAAAAGCATTCTTAGAGAGGTCTCACCATCAACACTTTTTGTGGGTATGGCTTCCACCCATTTAGTAACATAATCAACAGCGACAAGTATATGAGTGTTACCTTCTGAAGAGGGAAAAGGTCCCATGAAGTCAAATCCCCAACAATCAAATGGTTCAATAACAAGAGTATAATTCATAGGCATTTCATTGCGTCTGGAGATATTACCAACCCTCTGACATTCATCACAAGATAAAATAAACTTCCTTGCATCCTTGAAGAGAGTTGGCCAATAAAAACCTGATTGTAGAACCTTTTGCGCGGTTCTATCTCCGGCGTGATGTCCTCCATAAGCACTACCATGACATTTACTCAATATCTCTTGTTGTTCATATTCGGGAACACATCTTCGCAGAATACCATCCACTCCTTCTTTATATAAGTGTGGGTCGTCCCAAAAATAATGCCTCAAGTCATAAAAGAATTTCCTCCTTTGCTGGGCTGAAAAGGTTGGAGGCAAGTAACTGGAAACAATAAAGTTAGCATAATCAGCATACCAAGGGCTATCTCGCGAGCTCACCTTTATTACAGCCAATTGTTCATTTGGAAAACTATCATTAACAGGAACAGGATCATAAGCAATATTTTCCAATCTAGATAAATTATCAGCAACAGGATTATCAGCACCTTTCCTATCTACAATATGCAAATCAAATTCTTGCAACAGAAGCACCCATCTAATAAGCCTTGGCTTAGCATCTTTCTTTTGCATAAGGTATCTGATTGCAGCATGATCAGTATGAATTGTAACTTTTGAATCTACAATATAGGATCTAAACTTGTCACAAGCAAAGACTACAGCTAACAATTCCTTTTCAGTTGTAGCATAATTTCTTTGAGCAGCATCAAGAGTTTTACTAGCATAATGAATAACATTCAACTTTTTATCTACTCACTGTCCAAGAACAGCGCCTACAGCAAAATCACTAGCATCACACATAATTTCAAAAGGTGAGTTCCAATCAGGAGGTTCAACTATAGGAGCAGTTGTTAAGGCTTTCTTTAGAGTTTCAAAAGCTTCCTTACAATCATCATCAAAAACAAAAGGTACATCTTTTTGAAGAAGATTAGTAAGAGGCTTTGAAATCTTAGAAAAGTCTTTAGTAAATCTCCTATAAAAAACCAGCATGACCAAGAACACTACAAATACCTTTAACATCCCTAGGATAGGGCATCTTCTCAATTGCTTCAACCTTAGCTCTATCAACTTCGATACCTCTCTCGGAAATTTTATGTCCCAATACAATTCCTTCATTAATCATAAAGTGGCATTTCTTCCAATTAAGAACAAGGTTAGTTTCTTCACATCTCTGCAAAACTTTATCGAGGTTCCGCAAGCAATTATCAAAAGAATTCCCATAGACAGAAAAATCATCCATGAATACCTCTACAATATTCTCGCAAAAGCCATGAAAAATAGCAGACATGCATCTTTGAAAAGTAGCAGGAGCATTACATAAACCAAAAGACATACGTCTATAAGCATAGGTTCCATAGGGACAAGTGAAAGTGGTTTCCTCTTGATCCTTAGTTTTAACAGCAATTTGTGAAAACCCAGAATAACCATCAAGAAAGCAAAAATGAGTATTTTTGGATAACCTTTCTAACATTTGATCAATAAAAGGTAAAGGGTAATGATCTTTCTTAGTAACCTTATTAACTTTCCGGTAATCAATGCACATTCTATACCCTACAACTACTCTTTGAGGTATGAGCTCATCATTATCATTAGGTACAACAGTCATTCCTCCTTTCTTAGGAACACAATGCACAGGACTAACCCATCTACTATCAGCAATAGGATATATAATACCAGCTTCAAGAAGTTTTAATACCTCATTTCTTACCACATCCTTCATCTTAGGAATTAGACGACGCTGATGTTCAACAACAGGCTTTGCATCATCTTCCATATTAATGGCATGTTGGCAAATAGAGGGAGAAATCCCCTTCAAATCATCAAGAGTGTAGCCAATAGCTCCTCGGTGTTTCTTCAATATTTCCAATAACCTTTCTTCTTCAATCTCTGAAAGCTTAGAACTAATAATAACATGATATATTTTCTTATCATCAATATGAGCATATTTAAGATTACCAGGCAATGGTTTTAAATCAAAAACAGGATCCTCCTTTGGTGGTAATGTTGTACCTAGATCTTCTACAGGCAAGTCATGTTTAAGAATAGGTTGACGAAGGAAAATTTCATCTAGCTTATTTCTTTCTTCCCTAAAAACTTCACTCTCACTATTCTCCAAATGTTGCTGCAAAGGATTATTAGGAGCAAGAGCAATAGATGCACACTGTTCAACTCTAAAATCATTATTAGGCGAATCAGCTTTATAAGGAGTTTTGGCAAATTTAGAGAAATTAAACTCATAAGATTCACCAGCAAATTTAGTCAAAATTTTCTCTTTCTTGCAATCTATAACAGCTCCACAAGTATTTAGAAAAGGTCTACCAAAAATGATAGGACAATACTTACTAGCAGCAGAACCAAGTACCAAAAAGTCAGCAGGATATTTAATCTTACCACATAGAACTTCCACGTCTTGAACAATACCAATTGGATAGATAGTTTCTCTATTAGCCAGCCGAATAACCACATCAATATCTTCAAGTTCACAAGAACCAATTTCGTGCATAATCTCCGTGTAGAGCTCATAAGGAATAGCACTAATACTTGCACCAATATCGCATAAACCATAATAGCAATGATCACCAATTCTAACAGATAGCATAGGAACACTAGTTTTCCTAGACTTATTAGGATGTGAAACAATATTAGAAGCATCTTCACAGAAAATAATATGACCATCTTCCACATTTTCAGTCACAAGATCTTTAACTATTGCAACAGCAGGTTCAACTTTTATTTGCTCTTTAGGTTCTATAGGTTTCTTTTCACTTTTATTAACTGCACTATTTATAACAGAGTACTCCTTCATTTTAGCAGGGAAAGGAGTTTTTTGAATATAAGCTTCAGGAATAACATGATCAACAGTTTCAATTACAACACATTTATTTATAGATGAATCAATTTTATCTTTATACGGTTCATGATACTTATCAAAGTTCTTCTTAGGAAATTCATAATGAGAGGCAAAAGCTTTATAAAGATTTGCAGCAACTTGAGAATCAAGACCATAAGTAGCACTCATATTACGAAATTTATCACTATCCATAAAAGCTTCAATGCATTTATAATCATATTTTATACCTGACTCTCTATCTTTGTCGTTCTCCCATCCTTCAGTATTCTCCTGGATCCGATTAAGAAGGTCCCTTTTAAACTCTTCTTTGTTGCATGTAAATGATCCAGAACAGGAAGTATCCAGCAAGGTCTTGTCTTGAAAAGAAAGTCTTGCATAGAAATTATCAATAATAATATTACCAGGAAGCTCATGAATGGGGCATTTGAGCATTAAAGACTTCAATCTCCCCAACGCTTGGGCAATACTCTCTCCATCATGAGGCCAAAAATTATATATGCGGTTCCGATCCTTGTGAATTTCACTTGGAGGATAGAACTTAGAATAAAATTGGGGCACAATATCATTCCATTCAAGAGAATCCCCATTATCCAGTAATTTATACCAATGCGCCGCTTTATCGTACAAATGATATAGAGAATAGTTTCTTCCTAACTTCATCCATAGCAATACCTGCACACTTGAATAAACCGCATAATTCATGTAAGAACAGTAAATGATCTCCAGGATGGACAGTTCCATCCCCTGTATAACGGTTATCCACAACACGTTCAATGATTTTCATAGGTATTTTGTATGGAACTTCTTCCTCGCCTGGCGCCTCATCCACTACCTTTGCAGTAGTAGTAGATTTTCCAAATAAAAATTCAAGAGAAGATCTCTCCATAATGAATTATAGCAGCAGGCAGGAATAAAATCAGCACTAACAGTAAAAGTTTCCCTTACCAATTCCACTTACCAATCACTCCCCGGCAACGGCGCCAGAAAATAGTCTTGATGACCCACAAGTATAGGGGGTGTATCGTAGTATTTTTGATAAGTAAGAATGTCGATCCCAACGAGGAGCAGAAGGTGTTGACAAGCAGTTTCGATGAAGGATTCACTGTAATTGCTCACAGACAAGTATTCAGGGGGTTTTGATGTAGCAGATGAATAAAGTATGAGTAAGTAAAATGCGAGAGTAATAATTGCAGCGAGTGGCCCAATCCTTTTTAGCACAAAGGACAAGCCGGTTTGTTTACTTATAATGACCAAACGTTCTTGAGGACACACGGGAATTTAGTCTAGTGCTTTCGCTTCATATAGCTGATTAATCTTCATTGTTTTGATAAGTGTTGTGTGGGTGAACCTATGCTAATGCACCGCCCTTCCTAGGACTAATACATACTTATGATTATACCCCTTGCAAGCATCCGCAACTACAAGAAAGTAATTAAGATAAATCTAACCACAGCCTTAAACTCTGAGATCCTGCTATCCCTCCTGCATCGATATACCAACGGGGGTTTAGGTTTATGTCACTCCGGCAACCCCGCAATTAGCAAACGAGTACAAGATGTATTCCCCTAGGCCCATAAAGGTGAAGTATCACGTAGTCGACGTTCACATGACACCACTAGAAGAATAACACCACAACTTAAATATCATAACATTGAATATTACTCAACCATAATTCACTACTAACATTTAGACTTCACCCATGTCCTAAAGAACTAAACGAACTACTCACGAGACATCATATGAAACATGATCAGAGGTGATATGATGATGAATAACAATCTGAACATAAACCTTGGTTCAATGGTTTCACTCAATTGCATCAATAACAAGTAGAAATCAATACCGGGAGAGTTTCCCCTATCAAACAATCAAGATCCAACCCAAATTGTTACAGCGGTGACGAGGTGCAGCGGTGGAGACGGCGGTGATGATGATGGAGATGATGGTGATGACGATGGAGATGATGTCCAGCTAGATGACGGTGACGATGGCGTCGATTTCCCCCTCCGGGAGGGAATTTCCCCGGCGGATCTCAGCCTGCCGGAGAGCTCTTTTCTCTCTGGTGTTTTCCGCCCCGCAGAGGCGGCTGTGACTCTTCGCGATTATCCCCCGGAGCTTAGGTTTTCGGGACGAAGATGTACGCGAAGAAGAGGAAGCCAGAGGGGGCTGTGGGCCCCCTCCTCACAAGGCGGCGCGGCCAGGCCTTGGCCCGCGCCGGCCTATGAGGTGGGCCCATGGCGGCCCTCCTCGGCTCCTCCTTCTGGCTCCCTTCGTCTTCTGGAAAAATAGGATTTTTCATATAAATTTCGTCAATTGTTGATCTTCCGAAATATTGCATTCTGACGGCGCTTTTTCCAGCAGAATCCTGACTCCGGTGCGCGATCCTCCAATAATCATGAAACATGCAAAATAGATGAAATAACATAAGTATCATCTCCAAATATGAAATATATCAATGAATAACAGCAAATTATGATATAAAATAGTGATGCAAAATGGACGTATCAATCATCACTAGCTAAAATAAACTTCACATACACCATCGGCCATCCGTACATAGCAGCATCAGGTGTGCTTGCAAACCTCATGTATGTACGCTAATTTGTATCATGTTTTACCTCCCGCAAACCCCAACGGGGAGGTCCGGTCCTATCATTCCCTTCTACGCAGATAAGAGCCTCAACCGTCATCCTCTTACCACGCATCCCCTGACCAAATGAGGCTCAGATGTTTTTTCTTACATCCGCAAATGCTCTACTGACCATGTCTATCACTGCAACTTTAATTGAGTCGCAGTTCAAGAAATCCACCCCACCAAATTCGTCATGTACGACGTCCCCATAAATCACTACCAGATTTCCCATCGTACCTACCGCACAACCAGATTTTTAAAATAATAATAGTAACATCCTACCTTAAAATTTATTCATGTTTTAATAATTTTATTACACTAGAAGTTTTAACATGTCATTAAGACTTCTAAAAAACAATTACTCCTCAATTTTTTAAATAATATAGGAAAAATATTATAAGACAAAATATTAAAAGACATCATATATATACCTTAATTTACAAATAGATGTGCTTCCAAAAAATAATTTACGCGCCATAATAATCCATGTAATAACAGTCCAAGAGTATGCTTGAATCCACCTAAAATACACATTAAAAAATTTAGTTACAACATGTTCCTAACATGCCATTAAGACTATTTAAAAATAATTACTCCTTCATTTTATAAAAAAATGATAGAATATTTCTTAAATAATACTAGCAAGCTATTATAAGACCAAATATTAAGGGCCTGTTTGGTTCCCGGCCACAGTTTGCCAAGCCTAACTTTGGCAAGTGTGGCAGCCACAAAAGTGTGGCTAAGATTTTAGAAGCCACAAAGTGTGGCAAAAGTTGGCAAAAAAATCACTCTATGACAAGTGGGCCATATGATTAGTGAAGTATGGCAGCTCTAAAGTGTGGCAAAAACCAAACACATACCAAATTGCCAAACAGACCCTAAATACCATATATACCTCAATTTGTAGATAGATGTTCTTCCGAAAATAATTTACGCGTCACAATATCCCAAGTAATAACAGTCAGAGAGCATGTGCATACTTGAATCCACCTAAAATACACATTTAAAAATATAGTTACAGCATGTTCCTAACATATGGTCATTAGTTGAACAAATTGCTCATCTCTTTATTTTTCAGTCATACATACAATAATAGTACACTGTACTACGTGTTGTTCTAATTCAAATTATAATTACATCCTTCATAAAATCTCACTCGCTCTACACGGTATACTAGTACAATGTTGCCTGCCTAATATGTAGAGTAAAATATACTACACTACACCGCAAATGGCAACAACAAAATTATGCATGTACGAATAAAATTAACTATCTACAAGAACTCATCTTAATTTTTTTCCTCTCCTTCTTCATGCACTCAATTAGCAACTCAATAAGTGACTCAATCACCTAATCAATCACTAAGTATGCTTGTCTTCTGTGAGCTCCCGTACGAGAAGAAAGATGAGAAGAGTATGCGCGTGTATGAGAACAATGGTCTGGCCAGCTGCTCCTTTTAAAGGACGCGGAGCAAGCACTTTCGGTGGTCGTGTTCCTATATCAGCGGCGAACGTCTCGTGTATGGAATCATATAATCAATTTTCTGTACAATCATAGTGTCTAACAAAGCTGAAAGTGCAAAAAATAGTACCAAATAGAGACAAATTGGATACATTTGCTACCAAATAGCCTCAGAATCACAGACAAGGTTGTCACACCCATCACTCATTCACTCTCGAATCTGAGGTAGTCACACTGAAATCTGAGGTAGTCAGCGTGGGAATCAGCGCCATCAGCGTGGGAATCAGTGTCGGCTTGTCGATGGCAGCACATGCCGCCACAGCAGGTGGAGGCACCCTACCACGCCAGTGTGCCGCCTCCTGCTACGGCGGCAGGGCCCACCAAGCGTCGTAGCCGTTAACGTCGAACGGAGGTACCAAACGTGCCGCCACCACTGACGGCGGCAAGGCCTGCCGCCACCGGCTGCGGCGGCATGTGCCATGCGTCGGCTGGAGAGCGTGCCGCCACGTTACTTTTGGAATTTACACTAAGAGGTAGTCCTTTTTGACATTTCACTGGGACAGGTGGTCTCTTCTGTCAAAATTTCTTTTGGGCTTGGCTCATGTTGTATTCCGCTATTTGACCGATCATTTTTCTTCTTCATTATTGGATAAGGCAAAGTTTTTTGCTTTCGTTTCGAAATTTATACATGCATGTTCAGCTAGATAAAATAATTAAGATTATCTACAGTGGTATCCGTTAAAAAGCGTCCAGCGCGATGATTTGGGATGTTTTTGGAGAGAGCGTCAGACAAAAAGAAACAAAAAATCTGGAAAAAAAAACTTTCAGACCACGTCCCTCAAAGACCGTCCGAATGCATGCATTTAATAGAGGAGCCAGCCATATCTGAAAAGTAGGTGAGAAAAAGTGTGAGTTAGGTGAGAAAAAGAGAATAACATTGTAGGATTAGGGGATGCATACATGCATCCGACGTTTCATTTATAATCTCCGGCTCATTCATGTGTATAGCGTCTTTACCAGGACGCTGAACACAAAATGTGACACTTTTTTGCTTTGTAGGAGGAGAGCTTTTTTTCTCCGCTGGTGTTTATCTGATGTCTGAATCTGTCCATTTCTTTCTGAATGTGCTTGGGCTTTTCACTCTTTACGTTTGTTGGTGTTAAATGTAGATGGGCTGCAGTCCAGTAAGGCAGCCCATGTAGTCTACAATTCCTGAAATCTCAAGACCCATCACGTTGGCAGCTTGGGACAGCCTTGGGGGACAAAGCTTAGTCCCACATTGCTAGTTGGGAGAGAGTTGGAGTGGTATATAAGGGCTGCTGTTCTAGTCATTCCAAGTGAGTGAGAATAGAAGGAGCCCTCGCGCACTCCTCCTCCTCCGCCCGCCCCGCCTTGGCACGTCACGTCACGCACGCACGTCGCGTTTCTTGACTCGAGTTCGAGTTCGAGACACACTCAAGGAAGCCTAAATTTTTGCTTGGTGCACCAACTGAGTTGGGTTCGTGTCGGCCTGCATGTGCATGCTCGCCGCGTGTTCCTGGCTTCCTACGCGGTCGGGCAGCTCTCCTCCCAGGCTATACAAGGAGACCGATCAGATCTGGAGAACAGTGCTCTTAGATCTCTCTCGTGAAGTTCCTTTTGCTGCGCTACTCTCTAGTCTTCCCCATCCCGGCGACTGCGTGCACAGCCGTCCGGGAGAGCAGGCCTCCGAAACCCCGTCCGTTGAGATCCTGCACCGGGAGACGGGCGATAAGGTTTTTGGGGAGCGTCTCGGCGCGACTGCTCGCTGCTGTTCGTCTTCTTCTTCGACGGTTCGGCTGCTTCATCGACAGATCCGACTACACCATGGGCGACATCAACAACTCCCATGGTGGTGGTGGTGCTGCTGCTAGTGCGACCTTCCCGGTCGCGATGTACGTGATTTTCCTCTCCTACCTTGCACTGCTACTTGTTCCATGTTCAGATCTGATGCATGTGCTTAGTCTGATGTGTGTGGTTAAGTATGCTTGTGCATTTGTAATCTTGCTTTCGTTAATTAAACTCACACGAAAATTGCCTAATAATCCAACAATCCAAAAACCTTATATGCTCAGGCAATTTTCACCGTTTGCTTTTGCTGCTGCGCTTAAACCGAGCCCGTTTACGGGTTCTCATTTCAAGAGATGGCAGAATAAGACTCTCTTGTGGCTCACTTCTATGGGCGTGCACCGAGTTGCGGAAGGTACTCCCAGAGGTCCGCTTACTCCTGAAGAGGATAAAGCGTTCGGGGATGCCACCGTAATCTTTGTGGGTGTCGTTCTAAGTGGGCTTGGAGATAAGTTGGTTGATGCTTATCTGCACATCCAAAATGGGAAGGAACTGTGGGATGCACTGGACGCTAAGTTTGGTGTTGCCAATGCCGGAGGTGAACTGTATGCTATGGAGCAGTTCAATGACTACAGAATGGTTGAGAACCGATCTGTAGTAGAACAGGCTCATGAGATACAGATCATGGCAAAGGAACTTGAGCTCCTCAAGTGTGTGCTACCGGACAAGTTTGTCGCGGGATGCATTGTCGCTAGGCTTCCCCCTTCATGGAGGAACTTTGCCACTTCTCTGAAACATCAGAGGCATGAGTTCTCTGTTGAGAATATCATGGGCTCTCTGGACGTTGAGGAGAAGGCGAGGGCAAAAGACAAACACACTGGAGGAACCGATGGACGTTCTGCTGCCAATATGGTACAGAAAAATGCCCACAAGTCCAAGGGAAAGAATAAGGGAGTCTCCCAGACTACCAACTTCAAGAAGAAGGGGAAAACGGAGAAGAAAGATCCTTGCTGGGTGTGTGGCGAGATAGGCCATTGGGCTAATCGCTGTCCACAACGCAAAAGAAGGAAATGTCAGGTTGGACATAACTCAAATTCTGTCAGCATGGTCATTGGCAACACAGAGGAAGGAACTACATGGTATGGTAATATGTTACCTACTGTTCTTTCGGTGTTTCAACCCACAGAATGGTGGGTTGATATAGGTGCCAATGTTCATGTGTGTGCTGAAATCTCCATGTTTACCTCTTATCAGGTCCGAGGTTCCTCAGTAATGATGGGGAATGGGTTACATGCTATTGTTCGTGGTGTTGGCACGGTAGATCTGAAGTTTACTTCAGGAAAGATCGTGCAGCTGAAGAACGTGTTGCATGTCCCTTCTATCAAGAAGAATCTCGCTAGTGGCTCCCGTCTTATGAAAGATGGGTTTAAGTTGGTGTTTGAGTCCAATAAAGTTGTATTGTCTAAGTATGGAAGTTTTGTTGGAAAGGGATATGAATGTGAGGGAATGTTTCGCTTCTCTCTAGAAGATTTCTGTGATAATGTTGTGAACCATGTAAGCACTAGTGTTAATGAAACTAATGTTTGGCATTCACGACTTTGTCATGTTAATTTCGGTTGTATGACGCGGCTTGCTGATATGAGTTTAATTCCGAAATTCACCTTTGTCGAAGGCTCTAAGTGCCATGCTTGTGTGCAAGCAAAGCAGCCTCGCAAGCCTCACAAGCCTGCAAAGGAAAGAAACTTGGCACCACTAGAGCTCGTACATTCAGATCTATGTGAGATGAATGGTGAGTTGACAAAAGGTGGAATGAAATATTTCATGACCTTGATTGATGATTCCACTAGGTATTGTTATGTGTATCTCCTGAAAACTAAATATGAGGCTCTTGATTTCTTTAAAATCTATAAGGCTGAAGTTGAGAATCAACTTGAAAGAAAGATAAAAAGGGTTCGGTCCGATCGTGGTGGAGAGTACTTTTGTAATGAGTTCTATTTATTCTGTGCGGAACATTGTATAATCCATGAGAGGACGCCTCCCAATTCCCCACAATCCAATGGGATTGCGGAAAGGAAAAACCGTACTCTAACAGATTTGGTTAACGCCATGTTAGATGTTTCGGGTTTATCCAAGGAATGGTGGGGGAGGCTATATTGACTTCGTGTCATGTCCTAAACCGTGTTCCAACCAAGAATAAAGAGATTACCCCATATGAGGAATGGGAAAAGAAAAGACCAACACTCTCCTACCTGCGAACTTGGGGCTGTTTGGCTAAAGTGAATTTGCCAATCACCAAGAAGCGAGAGCTTAGACCAAAAACCGTGGACTGTGTCTTTCTTGGCTATGCTGCCCATAGCATTGCTTATAGATTTCTTGTGGTGAAATCTGGAGTGGACGACATGAATGTTGGCACCATCTTTGAATCAAGAGATGCTACATTCTTTGAGGATATATTTCCTATGAGAGATATGCATGGCATGTCTAGTTGGGAATCTGATCCAATACATGAAACTCCTATGGAGTCTGATGAGGAATCTGATGATGATAGTTCAGATTCTGATGAAGATGACAATGAAGCTCCCACAAGGAGTAAGAGACAAAGGACTGCAAAGTCTTTTGGTAATGATTTCATTGTGTATCTTGTGGATGATACTCTCACTACCATCTCAGAAGCTCTCGCATCTCCTGATGCAGACTACTGGAAGGAAGCGGTTCAAAGCGAGATGGATTCCATCTTGGCTAATGGAACGTGGGAGTTAACTGAGCGTCCTTATGGGTGCAAACCTGTAGGATGTAAATGGGTATTTAAGAAGAAGCTTCGAGCTGATGGTACTATTGAGAAGTACAAAGCTCGGCTTGTAGCCAAAGGCTATACTCAAAAGGAAGGCGAAGATTTCTTCGATACCTACTCACCTGTGGCGAGATTGACCACAATTCGAGTACTACTGTCATTGGCTGCCTCACACGGTCTTCTCGTTCATCAAATGGACGTGGAGAGTTGGACGAGGAAATTTACATGGAACAGCCTGATGGTTTCGTACTACAAGGTCAAGAAAGAAAGGTGTGTAAATTAAAGAAATCTTTGTATGGTCTTAAACAAGCACCCAAACAATGGCATGAGAAGTTTGAAAGAACTTTGACATTTGTGGGCTTTGTTGTTAATGAAGCTGACAAATGTGTGTACTACCGCCATGGTGGGGGTGAGGGAGTTGTCCTATGCTTGTATGTGGATGACATACTAATTTTTGGGACAAGTCTCAAAGTGATTGAGGAGGTAAAAACCTTTTTATCTCAGTGTTTCGATATGAAAGATCTTGGAGAAGCTGATGTTATATTAAACATCAAGCTACTGAGAGATGAGAATAATGGGATTACACTTGTGCAGTCTCATTATGTTGAGAAGGTGTTGAACAGATTTGGCTATGCTGATTGCAAATCTTCTCTCACACCTTATGATCCTAGTGTCTTACTTCGAAAGAATGAAAAGGCAACTAGAGATCAATTAAGATACTCTCAAATCATTGGTTCACTCATGTATTTAGCTTGCGCTACAAGGTCTGATATCTCGTTTGCTGTATGCAAACTTAGCCGGTTTGTGGCCAACCCGGGAGATGATCATTGGCATGCTCTTGAGAGAGCAATGCGCTATCTAAAGGGAACCATGAGTTGTGGAATTCATTATACTGGGTATCCAAGAGGACTTGAAGGGTATAGTGATTCCAATTGGATTTCTGATGCTAAAATGAAGGCCACAAGTGGATATGTTTTCACTCTTGGTGGTGGCGCTGTTTCCTGGAAGTCTTGCAAGCAGACCATCTTAACGAGGTCAACTATGGAAGCAGAACTCACAGCATTAGATACAGCTACTGTCGAAGCGGAATGGCTTCGTGAGCTCTTGATGGACTTGCCTATGGTTGAAAACCCAATACCGGCTATCCTCATGAACAGTGATAATCAAACTGTGATTATCAAAGTGAAAAGTTCTAAGGACAATATGAAAAGTTCCAAACATATCAAGAGGAGACTGAAGTCTGTCAGAAAACTGAAGAACTCCGGAGTGATAGCATTGGATTATGTACAAAGTGCTAAAAATCTGGCAGATCCTTTCACGAAAAGACTATCAAGAAACATGATAGACCTTGCATCGAGGGAGATGGGTTTGAGACCCACTTGAGTTGCCGAGGGGGTAACCCAACCTATATGATCGGAAATTCCGTGAACTAGGACCTGGGAGAACAAACCGGAGCAACTAAGTTGAGAGAAAATTTAATACTCCCACTCCGCTGCAGATGCAATTATCTCATAGCTACTGTAAGGCGGGTTGAGAATGTCTTAATGTGTTCTGAGCGGCTCTTGAGGAGCGAAGACGCCGTCCTACAGGGCGATCTTTTGGAGAACACACCTATATAAGTGACACTACTGGTCATAGTGTGGGAGATTTGGGTGAATCTCTAGTAAGCTCATGAAGGGCCGGGGAGTATGACTTATAAGCTCCACCCGAGGGGAAGGCTATGGTAGCCTAGTACCGTGCCGGCATTGAGCGAAACTTGCTGCACAAAGACTGACAATTCAAGGCATAGTCCATTGTTCAGTTGTAGTCAAGCGTAGCACCTTGCCTAGTGGAAGTTCAACTTAACAGTCTCCACTAAAGTGCAGGTATATTAAACAGTGAATGGAACTAATATGTCATCTGATGTGCATATGAGATCTGGTGGGGGATTGTTAAATGTAGATGGGCTGCAGCCCACTAAGGCAGCCCATGTAGTCTACAATTCCTGAAATCTCAAGGCCCATCACGTTGGCAGCTTGGGACAGCCTTGGGGGACAAAGTTTAGTCCCACATTGCTAGTTAGGAGAGAGTTGGAGTGGTATATAAGGGTTGCTGTTCTAGTCATTCCAAGTGAGTGAGAATAGAAGGAGCCCTCGCGCACTCCTCCTCCTCCGCCCGCCCCGCCTCGGCTCGGCACGTCACGTCACGTCACGCACGTCGCGTTTCGTGACTCGAGTTCGAGTTCGAGACACACTCAAGGAAGCCTAAATTTTTGCTTGGTGCACCAACTGAGTTGGGTACGTGTCGGCCTGCATGTGCATGCTCGCCGCGTGTCCCTGGCTTACTACGCGTGTCAACGCGGTCGGGGCGGCTCTCCTCCCAGGCTATACAAGGAGACCGATCAGATCTGGAGAACAGTGCTCTTAGATCTCTCTCGTGAAGTTCCTTTTGCTGCGCTACTCTCTAATCTTCCCCATCCCGGCGACTGCGTGCACAACCGTCCGGGAGAGCAGGCCTCCCAAACCCCGTCCGTTGAGATCCTGCACCGGGAGACGGACGATAAGGTTTTTGGGGAGCGTCTCGGCACGACTGCTCGCTGTTGTTCGTCTTCTTCTTCGACGGTTCGGCTGCTTCATCGATAGATCCGACTACACCATGGGCGACATCAACAACTCCCATGGTGGTGGTGGTGGTGCTGCTAGTGCGACCTTCCCGGTCGCGATGTACGTGATTTTCCTCTCCTACCTTGCACTGCTAATTGTTCCATGTTCAGATCTGATGCATGTGCTTAGTCTGATGTGTGTGGTTAAGTATGCTTGTGCATTTATAATCTTGCTTTCGGTAAACTCACACGAAAATTGCTTAATAATCCAACAGTTGGGTGCTTCATCTCCCACTCTAATCTGCTGCATTATCGAGAAGCTTCGGGGCTTTTATTTTCTCCTTATGAACCATTGCATCCATAATCGGAGAAAGTCAGCTCCATATACTGCACGGGGTCATCGACAGAGTGTGCACCACTCGAAACTCCAATTTTCATGTCGCTCTCGTCATCTAGCTGGAGTCTCCAGAGGGAAGAAAACTCCTGTCATTGCCAATTGCAGCGATGGTCTCTATTGTATTATGCGCAAATTGCAGCGGTGGTCTCTATAGTATGACGCGCCGCACCGTGGGTTATTCTCGTCCACGGATTAAGAAAATCAATCGTAGTTAGAGCATCTCCAGCCGTGGGGTGTTAGCGGCTTTCAGAGGGTTGACTAGCTATGGTTTCAAGGTTAAGACGAGTTCGTCACCAGCCGGAACGCCGTGGCTAGGGTTACAACCAAAGGGGGAAAAAAAGATAGAGATCACACGCTCACGTCCGATCTAAATATCCATAATGAATGACGAAGCAAGTGAGAGGTGAAGATGAAGTGAGCCTGTCAAATTTTAATCGAAGATCCGAGGGAAGCAGAAAATGAGTTAACTGAATCTTATTCTGTGACGAATTGGATCACTGATGAACACTACATGTGGAGCCGAGCCGAGCCGCCGAGGGAAGCGGAAACTGACTTAACTGAATCTTCACAGGACAATTCGTTCCCGTTTACACAAAAAAAAAAACTTAGGTAGACAGTTCCTGTCTTTCTGACACAGCCTGAAACAATGCTCACCTCACATCCTTCTCAAGGACCAGTACACATTTGGGGATACCGTATGTACTCCAAATGTTGTTAGCCGATCAATACGATCAGTTGTAGCTATGCATTGATGCTAGACGACTACGGATGGGGATCCGAGAATGTTGGAACAAAAGAAAAACAGGGCACTATATTTCTTGAACAGACCATCCGATTGCCTTCATTACAAAATGATCTTTACATGTATTCTCTCTACAAAAGCTATGGTGACAACAACCAACAACATCACAACAAAAGAAGAAGAATGATCATTAACCACAAGAGAGAGGAAGCAGGGACAACAACAAATCAGAGCCATATTATGGGCAGCTTTAAAATTAGAACCAGATACATTTTTTTCCCATGGTTACTTAATGCCGTCTTGGGTTTGCACCCCGTATCGTAACACCATGCAAAAATTTGGTGAATCCGAGAAAGTTAAGCTTGCCATCAGTTTTCCTGATCCAATCCTGCACGATGGAATAGTGTGTTGGAGCAAGATTTAGTTCCTGCACACAAGGAAGGGAGATCAAAAGTTAACCATTACAGGATAGGATAACCCAAACTTCAGGATGCAAGTCTCAACTGAGGTAAATCCTCTGTTAAATTATTGTGATCCTACATACCTGTGCCAACTCCTCAACTGATATGACTCGGTTCCCCTCCTGTTCAAAGTGCTGGAAAGATGTTCCAGCAATATCCTCCCATCTGTCCAGAGCCTCAAGCTGGTAAGGGCTGATAGCTGCAGCACAGAACTCTTCGAAGTCCATACTTCTGTATGCAAGTGGTTCCAACTGATAGAGAAACAAGAACGATATGAGCAAACTTTCACTATGAATTACACAAAACCCCACGGAAAGGGTACGATATCAGCAAACTTTCACTATGAATTACACAAAACCCCACAGAAAGGGTATCTAAGAACTCCCCTTGCTAGTCAAGCTCCATGATAAAGACAAAATATATAAATAGACCAGAAGGAAACTAATTCAAATTTGCTTAAGACAAATAGAATCACCAATGATGTAAGTTTGAATAGCATGTCTTTCACTTCAAACACGAGCAACAGATTATCATGACATTAGTAGCAGTGCCACAACCAACCAAAGAAGAAAACCATCCATTGCTTACGGCAAGTACTGAAAGATTCTCACCGCATGCAAAAACTCAAGAATTCTTGATTCCTTCATCGCATCAGTCAAATACCGCGTTAGAGCCTGGACAAGACCATGAAACACTACTATTAGATGGAGATGATATATCGTGATATTTCATCAGAAGCCAAGAACATGTGCTCCACGTGTCATCTTTATGAGGTACACCCTCTGATGATCTTTACAACACGCAGTTCTCTAGAATTAATCTCCGAAGTCAGAATGATAATTTCTATAATAATATATTGAATTACTCAAAAACAAATCTACCAGCAGCACTCATGTATCACTAAAACTACATATTGTTGGAGGAGCTAATTTCAAAAGATTGCACCATTCCATGACAAAAATAAACAGAGTTATCAGCAAAAGCATAATAAACTCACCGTTCGAAAGTTGTCAAGTGTCACGACTCCATCTCTAGGCTCAAGCAGCTTAAACTGTAGCCTGAGATACAAGAGTTCATCATCCTTTAAAGCTTTAGATAATGCCTGGAGTAAAGAAATAAGAGAAAAAGTTCAGCTTATAGCACAAGTTACACAACAACTTGCAGGTACAATTTCATAGAGTTAAATGGCAAAGATTCAAACAGTTTCTAAGCAATACCATGACAAATAAAGGAGCATGACATACCCCATATGAACAAAAGCATGCGATCATGAAATGAAAGATAAAATTCATTGTATTGGTAAAGAGCTTAGCTAACTAAGATCAACAAAGGAACGAGGTTCCCACTGCCACACTAACGTGCATGAGTAGGACCCCCTTGTACAAACATTGTTTACCCCACGCATACACATTTATTAATAAAGTATCACTATCAGTTATATCGATGAAACATTGAAATAACAGTTACAAATGGAGATAATGTCATGGGAATCAATAGTATACCTTTAGCGCTAAGCGTTTAAGAGGTGTGGCACGAAGGTATTGCTTAATTAATCTGTAGATAAGAATGTCCAGCGGAATCTGCCTTTGATCATCCCGCAACCAAGGGTGGGCTGCAGAGAAAACAAAATTCTTCGTATTATGGTCTCACACTCTCATATACGATGCATATATTAATTTTCCCATAAATAAGTTCTACAAAAAAATGTTCCAGAAAAGAAATACAAAACTGAGTACCACTACATCACACGAGAATACTTAATAAGCATTTCTGACAACTTACTCAATGCTTGGACAGCAGTCATTCTTTTGCGGTAATCCTTGTTCAGAAATCTTTTCACAAAATCCTTAGCTTCAGCTGACACTGATGGCCATGGAGAATCATCAAGGTTGGGATCAGCTCTCAATACAGATCGGAAGATTCCTGATTCCGTCCGTGCCCAAAATGGCCGACTACCACAGAGCAAAATATACGTTATGACACCTATACTCCAAATGTCTGCTTCCATACTGTATGATCTGTGTAGAACCTCTGGGGCAACGTAATATGCACTTCCAACAATATCATTAAGTCTTTCATCTGCATTATATAGCATTATGGCATAAGAAACAGTTTCTGGTAAGCTAATGAAATATGAAGACCAACCATCAAGGAACATGCCAAGACTAACTGTCAGATATGGATGCAGTAACTGCTGACAGGCCAACAGGGATTCCAAACTATAAGCATTGAGTGAATTATATGATGCAGACTGGAGGTAAAGATTACAATATAACCAACAAGCAATGCTTTCACGTAGCTCAAGGCAATGCACCGCGTGCTAATTTTTTAGGTACAGACTATTGTTCATTTTATTGTCATGTCATGCAATGATCAAGCTATAGCATATGACAAAATTCAATTTTGTTATGTCACGGATCTCTTTCTTCACTATGTTTCGCTGCGTCTTAGCTATATTGAATTTTCAACATTGGCATTAATAAACAGAAGAGTTATGAGACCATCTTGGCATCAAATCACTATGGCCTTTGTCTTAGCATATTGTCTTATGATGTCTGACTGCTACATAGAAATCAGGCAAATTTAACGGGAACATGAAAATTTAAGAAAATTTGGTTTTACCAAATAGTGTGTCAGTTCATGGAGTTCATCTGAATCTAGTACCTGGGTAGATCCTACAAGGCTGGACTGCAATGTGGTGAATACAGGTTTTTCTTAAACCATTCTACAAGGACATGATTTAACCTTGATTGGTAAAGCTGAACAGTAAGGGCTATTGGTGTAGTGAACTTCCAAAGGAGTAGCTTCAGTCATTCAAGAATGGAAGATCGCTTCATATACTATATGACAAGTTAGTTGGTATGTGTGAATGGAAGATCGCTTCATATACTATATGACAGGTTAGTTGGTAGATGACAGGGTTATTGGTATAGTGAACTTATCAACGGAGTAGCTTCTGTCATTCAAGAATGGAAGATCGCTTCATACACTATATGACAGGTTAGTTGGTATGTGTGAATGGAAGATCGCTTCATATACTGTATGATAGGTTAGTTGGTATGTGAATGGAAGATCGCTTCATATACTAGACAGGTTAGTTGATATATGACAGGGTTATTGGTATAGTGAACTTATCAACGGAGTAGCTTCGGTCATTCAAGAATGGAAGATCGCTTCATATACTATATGACAGGTTAGTTGTTATGTGTGAATGGATGGGAATCCTGGCTTCATCAAGGCACCAGGTCATAGTTTCTAATATACTAAGAGATGTACATATATTTACCATGGTAGTGGTAGACATGTCAAATCAATGAAGCAAAATGATCAAATTAGCACGATAAACTACATCCAATATTTCTTCTGTAAGTTTTATCAGGTTCTCTTTCTTTTAACAACAAGCAGGTAAGAAAGATATCCATTAAACAGGAAACAAAGAGAACTAAGGAAATGTTAGTATTAATGTTAGATCGCATGATGATCCATTGACAACAGGAAGACAGATCAACAGTAACGAATAAACATGTACCACATGTTAGAGCGCACAAAGAGGAGGATCAAACTATTACCTGGTCTAATGAAATCAGAGAGACCAAAATCAATCAACTTCATAGGAGCATTTTCATCTCTTGTTGTGAAAAGGAAATTCTGTCCAAATGAAAATAGCTATGTCAGTAAATGTGGTCTAGTATTTTACCGGACTTGAAGACTACATACATAATAAATGTCCCTTATAAGAAAGAAGATGGCAGAAGAAGATGGAACTTGGTGAAACACTAATGTGATTGCATACGTCCATAAACTACACAGAAAATAGATTTACTTCGATACCTCTGGCTTCAGATCACGATGCACTACTCCCTGAAGATGACAGAAGGCCACTACGCTCAAAATCTGTACAACAATCGCTTTAGCGTCTTCTTCTGTGTACCTCCCACCTCTTCAATAATTCAAGTTTGCATCCTCAGTAAGCATTTTCAAGAGATGCAGCTAGTTTGCTACAAGGGATGGAGAAATTATAGAATGTACCTGGCTAATATTCTGTCTAGCAACTCTCCACCCTCACATAATCTGTTAAAGGGAAACAACATGAGAAAATACTGCCTGACACACGTTATGAAAGATGTGATAAAATGTTTATATATGATGGCAGACACACCAAAACATAGACTCATACCAATCCTTATAAGGTGTGTTCATTTTTTAAAAAGTTAAACTTAGGATCCCTGACTAAGTTTCTAGAAAAAATATCAAACATCTATAATAACAAATCAGTATAATTAGATTCATCGTGAAATATATTTTTCAAATTTTATTTATTAGTATTGTAGATCGTGATAATTTTCTATAAACTAGGTTAAAGAAAATTTGATTTTTGAAAAAATTGATACACCTTATAAAAAGAATATGGGGGAGTATAAAATATGAAAACATTAAGTAAGTCTTATAAAGCTATTTTCAGGCATGCCAGAAGGACTCTGAAATCATATGTATCTTAACAGAAGACCAAGTTATAAGCGGTTAAAATGGTACAAAAAAAAGTTAATAAAAACATACTCCATGACAATGTAGACATTAAGGGCATCCTCACAGGAATCATAGAATTTGACTAGATTGTTGTGCCCTGATAGTGCTTTCAAAATCTTCACTTCCCGACGAACATCTTCAATGGATATGGCTGTTGTCATCTGTGAAACACAAGAGTAAATTGCTTAAATTAATTACTAAGAAGTAGCGCTATTCAAGTCATCGATGGAAAGCTGCAAGTTTAAGTAATCTACATAGCCATAAGTTAAGACAGAAAAATCACAATGCATATCCAAATGAGCAATGTTGTCCCATAAAATAATAATTCAGTTGCATAAATGTCTTGTACTTACTATTAAAAATATACAGGACTACTCCGTCCGTCCTCAAATAAGTGGACATCTAGCTCTAAACTTTGTCCACAAAAGAGTGTACTCCTATCTTCCCAATGCACTTTAAAATAGCAAAAATTGTTTCTCTCTCATCGCACGGAAATCAAACCCAATAATATTGAGCACATGTTTTCCTTATTTTCTACATGCACTTAGCTCATTGGAGGTGAAAGAAATAAAGAGGAGAGAGATATTTGTTTGCATCTTCCCAATGTATTTTCATTCCACTTCATAATTTATCTTGAAAGACCCGCATGTACACTTATTTGTGGACGGAGGGAGTATTTCCCAGAAGAGCTAGTCACGGTACTGGATTTACAGGTGGCATTCTGGAAAGCCTAGTTGCATCATTATAGAGAGGGAAGTGCCCAAATTATGCTATTTACTGGCCTCAACCTTTACTTTCTTCGAATGTGGGTACAATTAAAGTATTTGGCTGCAAAAAAGCATTTGTAGTTTCTCACAAGACATTTACAATTATTTTCTAGAAATGTATTAAGCAAGGATCAGCTGCTGGAGCTGGAGCAACAGAGCTCACATCATTAACCATATAAATTACAAAGAATATTGATCTGCACAAAGTAAAGTTGCCAAGGAACAAATGATGTGTTGCGAATTGTGATGTCCTTAAGACTTTGGAAACTGATGTGGTTAATAGAAGGCAGGAGTGTTCAACTGGGTTGTTATGGTCGGTCTGACCTATACACGTAGGAAGCCCACTAGTGGCTAGTTATGGGCTTAGCCCAAGTAAATTAGGGGCTTAGCCCAAGTAAATTAGGGTTTCGAGGAGGCCGTCCTCCTATATAAACACTTGTATCCCTTCAAGATTAATCAGACAATAATTCAGTATCATTACTGTCTCGTCTCCTGAAGGGAGACGGGAGAACCCTAGCCCCCGCCGCACCAACCCTAGCCGCCTCCTTCTTCCTCCGCGACGGCGCCCAGCCGCCGGCGCCGAGCTCCCCAACCTCTCCGCCCTCACTTCCACCCTTACAACCTCCGCCCTAAACCCGGTAGAACCCTAGTCTCTACCACTTTGGTATCAGATTGCCTAGGTCTCATGGGTTCCAACAGCTCCCCCGTCGACACCATCGCCGCCACGTCCACCGCCGCCACCAACATCACTCCCGCCGCCATGACCGGCGCCCACGCGCTGCAGGGGGCCGCCGTCCCCACGGGCCTCGACCTCCTGCCCGCTACTTTGGCGGACCTCGCCGACAGCCTCCGCGCCATCCGCTTCGAGCTCGCGGAGATCAGGGCCGGCCAGCACCCGCCGCCCCCACCGTCCGCCCGTTCCGCCGCCGCCCCACCGACCGCCGTTCGCCGCCGCCGCCACAGCCGCCGCTACGCCGCCGCCCCACCGCCCGCCTCCGCCGCCGCCCATGGCCGGCCCGCGTGGCCGCCGCGCCCTCGCCGCCGATTCCCACGTGGACCGACGCGGCGCCCGTCTACACCCATATCGCGCCGCGGACGACGGTCCAGCCACCCGCCCATCGCCAGCGGTCCCGGCGGGTTTGCGGGGCCCTTCGCCGCAAGCACGTCCGTCAACCCAAGCCGCCAGAGGACACCCCGAGGTCCCGCCCGTGGCACCGCAGCCGCCCGCTTCACGAAGCCGGAGTTCGCCACCTACGACGGCGCCACCGACCCCCGAATCGGGCGAACCGGTGTGAGCGGTTTTTCGGGGGCGGACGCTCGGCCGACCGCACATGGATCGCCTCCTATCACCTACGGGCGCCGCGCAGACTTGGTACTACGCCCTCGGGCAGACGAGGGCGGGATGCCGCCTTGGGAGGTTTCCGCGACCCGTGCCTCCGGCGGTTTGGGCCGACCCTCCGTGGCAGCCGCCTCGCCGAGCCAGGACGCCGCCTTCACCACCACGGTCCAGGACTTCGCCGACCGCTTTCAGCGCTCGCGTGCCATGCCCGGGCGTCTCGGCACGCCGCCGCGCCGATCTCTTCGTCGGCGGCCTCCCGACTACATCCGCGTCGACGTCGAGATGCGCGAGCCGACGGACTGCAGACGGCCATGTACTACGCACGAGCCTACGAGCAGCGCGCCCTCGCCATGCGGCGGGTCTACGCGCGGCGTGGCGGCGCTCGTCCCGCGCCCCGCCCGCTCCGACGCCCACCGCCCCGCCACGCCCGCACCGCCGCCGCGCCGCAGGCCCTCCTGCGCCAACTCGCCCTTCAAACGGCCGACGGCTGCGGAAGCGCTGAGCGGCGCCGCTGTGGCTGTGCTTCAACTGCGACGAGAAGTACGCGCCGGGCCACACGTGCGCCTGCCTCTTCTACTTGGAGACCGTCGACGACGCCGACGTTGAGGCCCTCACCGCCGAGCTCGCGGCCGCCACCGTCAGTGAGGCCGGTGTCACGACCTACGCGCCAGTCGACGCGTCCGCCTTCGTCGTGTCTCTCCATGCTATGGCGGGCATCAAAACGGCGAAGACGATGCTGCTTCCGGTGACGATCAAGGGGGAGCGTCTCACTGCGCTGGTGGACACGGGCTCCACACACAACTTCCTGTCCAACACCGCCATGCACCGCCTCGCTCTCCAGCCGGCGGGATCGGAGAAGTACAGCGTCACCGTCGCCAACGGGGATCGTCTTACGTGCCAGGGCGTGGCGCGACAGGTTCCCGTGCTCGTAGGCGACGAGCCGTTCTCCATCGATTGCGTCGGCATCGACTTGGGCTGCTACGACGTCATCCTCGGCCTCGACTTCCTGAGAACCTTAGGCCCCATCCTGTGGGACCTCGACGTGTTGTCCCTCATCTTCTGGCGCGAGGGCGGCCGCCGTGTTCACTGGACGGGCGTGGGCAGCACTGGCACATCCCCGCGGCTACACACGATGGCCGCCGCGCCAGACGAGGCGCACCCGCTCCCGGCCGCCCTACCGCAGCGAGACGGCGACCTCTTCGACGAGCCGCAGGCCTCCTCCCTCGCGACCCCGTGACCACCGCATCCACCCGCCGCCGAACACGGCACCCGTAGCCGTGCGGCCGCACCGGCACTTCACCGCAGAAGGACGAGCTCGAGCGCCAGGTGGCGGTCATGCTAGCACAGGGCATCATACGGATCTCGACGTCACCATTCTGCGCCCCCGTGCTCCTGGTGCGCAAGACCGACGGCACGTGGCGTTTCTGCATCGACTTCCGCGCCCTCAACACCGTCACGTCCAAGGACAAGTTCCCCATCCCCGTCGTGGATGAGCTCCTGGATGAGCTGCATGGCGCGCGCTTTTTCACCAAGCTCGACTTGCGCTCGGGCTATCATCAGGTGCGCATGCACCCGGACGACATCGCCAAGACGGCGTTCCGCACTCACCATGGCCACTACGAGTTTTTGGTGATGCCATTCGGCCTCTCCAATGCGCCGGCGACCTTCCGTGCTCGATGAACGACGTGCTCAGCCCCTACTTACGCCGCTTTGTGCTTATTTTCTTTGATGATATTTTGATCTACGGCGCATCCCGGGCGGAGCACTGCAAAGACGTGGCCATCATCTTCAACGAGCTTCGAGCGCATCATCTTCACCTCAAGCGCTCGAAGTGCTCGTTTGGCACGACCTCCGTCGCATACTTGGGCCACGTCATCTCCGCCGACGGTGTCGCGATGGACGCGGACAAGGTCGCCGCTGCCGTCGCCCGCCAACGCCCGATCACCACGAGCTCTTCGCGGATTTTTGGGCCTCGCCGGATACTACCGGCGCTACATCCAGACTTCGGTCTCATCGCCGCACCCCTCACGCGCCGCTTCGCCGCGACGCTTTCTCCTGGGACGAGGAGGCGGCCACGGCCTTCGCCGCCTGCAGCGAGCACTCACGACGGGTCCCGTTCTTCGAGATGCCGGACTTCGACGAGCCGTTCGTGGTGGATCGCGACGCCTCCGGCATCGGTTTCGGCGCCGTCCTTCACCAGGGCGAGGGTCCACTCGCCTTCTTCGCCGCCCTTCGCCGCGCGCCACCACAAGCTCGCCGCATATGAGCGCGAGCCGATCGGGCTGGTCCGGCGGTGCGCCATTGGCGGGCGTATCTTTGGGGCCGGACATTCCGTGTGCACACGGACCACTACGACACAAGTTCTTCCGGATCGGCGCCTTTCCACCGTGCCGCAACACCGGTGGATCGGCAAGCTCTTCGGCCGACTTCGCCGTCGAGTACCGCCCGACCGCCTCAACACGCCGCGCCTGTCCCGCCGAGACGTTGACGACGCTGCGGACGCACCCACGATCGGTGCAGCCCTCTCGCATCCACTCGGGCCATCTTTCGCCTTCATCGACGAGGTTCGCCGCGCTACGCCACGGCCGCGGATGCGCAGCACTGCGCCGGCGCTGGCCGACGGCGAGCTGGCCGCGCCATGGCGCCCGGACGAGGGACTACTCCTCCATGGCCGCCGCATCTTCGTGCCGGATCATGGAGACCTGCGCCACCAGGCCTTGTCCTTGGCGCATTCTGCGCAGTCACGAGGGCGCCCGTAAGACCCCCGCACCGTCTCCGCGCTGATTTTTACATTCCGAGGGGATGGCGCCCTGGTACGAGATCAGGTGCGGGCGTGTGTCACATGCCGGCGGAACAAGACGGAGACGCTCCGTCCGGCAGGCTTGCTACAGCCACTGGACGTGCCATCCCAGGTGTGGGCGGACATCTCGATGGACTTCATCGAGGGGCTGCCGAAGGTTGGCGGCAAGTCCGTCATCCTCACGGTGGTTGACCGCTTCTCCAAGTACGCGCACTTCATCGCCCTCGGCCACCCCTATACGGTGGCGTCCGTGGCACGCGCTTTCTTCGACGGCATCGTTCGCCTCCACGGGTTTCCATCCTCCATCGTCAGTGATCGTGATCCTGTGTTCACGGGTCACGTCTGGAGGGACCTGTTTGGGTTGGCGGGCGTGAAGCTCCGCATGAGTACGGCGTTTCATCCTCAGACGGACGGCCAGTCCGAGGTCGTCAACAAGATCATCGCCATGTACCTGCGCTGCATCACCGGGGATCGTCCACGAGCTTGGGTGGACTGGCTGCCGTGGGCCGAGTACTGCTACAACACGTCCTACCACTCCGCGCTGCACGCTACTCCCTTTGAGGTGGTCTACGGGAGGCCACCACCGGCGATGCTTCCCTATACGGCTGGCACGGCCCGTACTGAGACGGCGGATGACCTGCTGCGTACCCGCGATGAGATACTGGCTGAGCGCGCCAGCGACTTCTTCAGGCTCAGCAGCTAGCCAGGAAATACTATGATGCACACCATCGCGAGGCGGAGTTCGCGGTGGGCGATTGGGTCTGGCTACGTCTTCTTCACCGGACGACCCAGTCCTTGGACCCGCGCTCCAGGCGCAAGTTGGGACCTCGTTACGCTGGTCCTTTCCGTGTGCTGGAGCGCATCGGCACGCTCGCCTACCGCCTTGAGTTGCCTGCAGGCTCGCGCCTCCACGACGTCTTCAATGTCGGCCTCCTGAAGGCCTACCGGGGCGATCCTCCTTCTGCACCACCAGCTCTTCCACCTAGTACTTCGGATGGGCATCTAGAGCCTGCCCCGGCGAGTGTGGCTCGCGTGTTGAAGGCCCAGCAGCGCCGTGGTGTTTGGCACGTCTTGGTGCATTGGACCGGCCTGCCCGAGGACGAGGCGACTTGGGAGAAGCTTGAAGATCTCCGCCGCCAGCTTCGAAGTTCAGCTCGAGGACGAGCTGTTTGAGAAGGCGGGGAGAGATGTTATGGTCGGTCTGACCTATACACGTAGGAAGCCCACTAGTGGCTAGTTATGGGCTTAGCCCAAGTAAATTAGGGGCTTAGCCCAAGTAAATTAGGGTTTCGAGGAGGCCGTCCTCCTATATAAACACTTGTATCCCTTCAAGATTAATCAGACAATAATTCAGTATCATTACTGTCTCGTCTCCTGAAGGGAGACGGGAGAACCCTAGCCCCCGCCGCACCAACCCTAGCCGCCTCCTTCTTCCTCCGCGACGGCGCCCAGCCGCCGGCGCCGAGCTCCCCAACCTCTCCGCCCTCACTTCCACCCTTACAACCTCCGCCCTAAACCCGGTAGAACCCTAGTCTCTACCATGGGTTGAGTTCAACCCGGCCAGAACCGGCAGCCCAGGGACACCATTTCTTTCGTTGCTATTGATTGGACAAGGGACGCTAGTACAAAAATTATAATACGGCGGTTTACATGGTCAGATGGAAATCATTGGTGAACACCCCAAGTAGCAGAAATTGAGAGGAGCATTATTTAGTAAGCCAGATCTCCGTTACATATGGATTTGCCAAATTAATGACATGATTAATTGTAGCAACCTCCACTAATAGCCCTGGACCAGCTAAAAAATCATGTTAAGTTAGGTAACAAGATGCTATTTGGAGTACAAACGGTCTGCCAGTGAGACTATGTTTAACAAATATAATTGTTTGTACCACAACCATACAGAATGTCTTAAATAACATGTGTTTTTCGCAAATTTGAAATGCATCACCAGGAAGCCCAAAAGCAAAGCAGCCAACCAATGCACAGAAGTACATTCTGATTCAACGAGAAGGCCAATACAAACCACCGAACAATCAGCTATTGACATCTCTGACATCCTAAGAAGCTATGTTAACCACTTAACCATCTGTTATTTTCTACAGATTGGTCCAATCCGGGATCTGAGCATGATAATTGCGAACATTGCAGCATCTGCTCTATGTGTTCCCGGCAATTAATGCGATTTAATGAACAATGTAGATCATTCTTTGTGATGATAGTGCTCAATTAAGCAATCCCACTCTCTGGTGTGTTTTCACCTAATTAATTTTAGGCACATAGCCTCCTTGGATCTTTCTTCAGTTCAAACCTCTTCGACAGATAGATACCCTGCTGATCGCAGCTTTAGGCACATAGCCTCCTACGCCGCAACCAAAACTAACATTACCGACAGGACTGGACTACAGCACTTGAATTCTTCAGAAGATTGACTACTGGGACTAGTACAATAATTTCAGCTTTCCATCACCTCAAAATCTACAGGCCTTAATTACTAAACAAAAAAGCGTACGTGAGAAGGTAGCGTAGGACATGTACTGCTGATTGGTTAGAATATCATTTATCATTATAACCTAGAGTGGTTTAAGAATTGGGTAGGCCACCAAGAACTCAAACCACGGTACTAGCCTAAAGCGGAGAGGTTTTACCTGCATTCACATTAATATCCAATAAAGATTTTCGAACCAATTCCAGCAAAAACTGAAACCTGCCTTGAACCATGAAAAGCCTTAATCCATAGCACGAGAAACCATTGAGAGACGCTATATCTTCAACCATGCATTCCTCCCCAATCTAACTATCTACTAGTATGTGGGAAGAAGATTGCTATTAAAAATAAACCATGTGATGGCAGAATATAAAATTTTCCCTTGTTCAATTTTACTGTCCATCCCCAATCTAACTACCTATGTGGGGATACTAAATTTGCACGAACATTTAATGAAAAATCCAAGAGCGGTCCTGAAAATTGGAAAGTAAACTAGTGGATCACCACGGTATGCTCCAATCTTGATCATGTAGATCATTATCAACTACCACATAGTAATTCTGTTGGTAGCTACGCAATGGCCTGGCGGTTACTTTTTTGGTATGCATCAATCTGGATCATGTAGATCATCATCAACTAGCACATAGTAATTCCGTTGGTAGCTACGCAATGGCGCGAAATGCATGGCAGTAACTTACAAACACAGCTAGCATTTGAAAATTTGAAGTTGCCAAAATCAAAAGCTGGAAATCAGCAGAGCACCTTAGCTTTGGAGATGATCTTGACGGCGACGGTCTGCCCCTTGAACTCGCCCTTCTTGACAACGGCGGAGCATGTGTGCCCGAAATGGCCCCTCCCCACCTCCTTCCCGAGCTCGTATTTCGCCCCGAAGTTCTTCCCGAAGCCAAACGTCTTGTCGAGCGGCCTCTCCGCCTCGGCGGTCCCATCCGCAACCGCTGCTCCGGTAGCAGCCCCGGGCCCCTCCTCCGGAATGGTCCCCTCCTTGGGCCTGCCCCCGCCGCCGAGGCGCTTGGCGAGCGTGGCCTTGATGTGCTTGGCGGGGGAGGGCGGCGGGAAGGGGCGCTTGAAGAAGCGGCGCGGCGTGGAGCGGGCGGGCGAGGGCGAGACCCCCGCCGGCAGCGGGCTGGCCCCGCCCGCCGGGTACGGGCTGGGCCAGGCCGCGGTCGCCCCCCCGGGCGTGTGGTGCACCGGCGTGGTCGATCCGGACTTGCTGCGGCGGCGCGGGGTGGTGGTGGTCGAGGAGGGGTTGGGGGCGGGGTGGTGGGGAGGTGGGGTGGGCGCGACGCCGTTGGCGGGCGGCGGGGAGTGCCTGTCGGCGAGGACCCCGAAGTCGTCCTCCGCGGCGCGGGAGGAGGCGCCCTTGCCGTAGCACTGCCCCATGGTGGTGGTGGTGGTGGCGCGCCCCCCGCCTCTGGGCTGCCGGAGGCGGAGGACCGCCCGGATTTCTAGGGTTAGGGTTTCGGGGTGCTAGCCCGGCGGCCGCGGCTCGGGTCCGACCGGGCGGCGCGCGGCGAGCGAGAGGGTGGGGAGGCGAGTCGTCGCCTTCGTCCGAAATGGGGGAAGGAGGACGAAGGGGGAAAATGGCGTCCTCTTTCTTTCTCTCTCCTCCCTCCCCCGAGGGTAACAGCCAGCCGGGACTGTCAGGGCTAGGGAGGCGACTGTGAATTTAAATCTTCCCCAGGGGTTGGAACGTAAAAAACCGCAGGCGCGCGAGCCAGAAAGTGAGATCTCGTTCCGCACCTGTTGATGTACCGGAAAGAGAAGTTCAAGTGCGACGCCTTTCTGACAGCGGGCCCAGGTGGGGTCCGGTCCCACGCGTCGGCGACCGCGTACGGTGGGGCGTGCGTGGAAAATTCGGAAGGCGGGGACGGGGACAGGGCGAGGTGGCGGTGGTAAATGCGGCGGATGACAGGTGGGGTCCGGAAGCTGACGTGACGTGGCGCGTGCGCGGGTAGGTTGTTTGGTGCGTCCTAGCTGGGGCTGTGCTCCGGGTGGCCGGGGCAGTTGGGTGCCGCTTTTCGTCCACTTGTACTCCGTTTTGCTACAACGGAACGGAAACCTGCCCGTTTTCGGTGTAGGGAGTAGCTCATCTTGATGGATTTTAGTGTTACCTTCCCTCGTTCTAGGTGACTTTTGTAATGCTTCCTTTTCTGCAGCTGTTATTCCCACTTTCCAAGATATCTTCGTCTCGCCAAGCACGGCATGCATGTTGCTTGTGATGGCAAATGTACGTTGTTTGGACGTTAAAACGGTTTTCACGGTTCATCCCTGCTTTCATGGAAATTAAGTATGTTGCTTCTGATACAAAAATAACTCGGTGTTACAAAGTATATCTCGCAATGCCTTACACAGTAATGTCCACGGGCATATGCCCATGATTTCTTTGAAATAAGTTCTAAATGAATCAAAACGGATCAACGAGAAATGTAATGTGTCCATCTCGACGCTAAATGTGCTCGCAATGCCGTTTCACGAAAAATAGATATTTATTGTGTCGTGCGGACAAAATTCGGTGCTAAAAAAGCTTTTCATGAGTACGCTTTTTTCCACATGAGACGAAAAAAATGTTGGCTTTTCGCAAAATTTGGCGTGCGTGCACGACATTTTTGTTTGGAAATAGCATTCTATATTTTTAACCCTGTGGCAGGAGCATATGCATCCAAGATGAAGAGTGAATTTCCTATCGTCCATGTTACAATGTTGGTGATTTTGTACAGCCACGCATGGGTGTGGTTGTTTTCATCACCGTCCATTGTGCTTTCAGATTCGGATAAAAAGAGAAGAGAGAAATAGATATTTCTATCTACCATGGTGGGCGGTGATGAAAACATCCACACCCATACGTAGGTGGACAAAAGTATTTCTGAATTATCTGTGCCGATGGCCAAGTTTGTTAGACTCGGTTTTGCGCATATGGACATTTTGTTGAAATGTAAGTACAGCTTTAATTGATATTTCTACACTACATACATATTCACAAATTCTTAAAAATTTATTTGTAATGAAAGTACTTTTAGATAATTCTACATGTGCCTAATATACTTTAAAAAGAAACAGTAATGACATCCTTAAAAACCTTAGCAAATGGTCGTATTGTTTTTCGATAAACTTGCATGGTAAGTTTCTGCTCAACATTTGTGATTTTGCATAAGATTTTGTAAAATTTATTATGAGATTTTCATATGATCTATAAAGTGTGCATTAAAACACATATTTATTTCTTATTACTTTTACACGTTTTCCCAAAGTTGATTGGACGGATAATCTCCGTTCATAAAATATAAGACATGTTGAGAGTTCAAATTAAACTACCAAAACGCCTTATATTTAGAAACGTATGTAGTACACACCCCTTTAGTATATTACTTGTGGTAGATTCGGATGTATATGTACACAAAATATGTCTAGATACATTTAAATTACCGACCACTAATATGAAGCGGAGGGAGTATGTCCTAGTGAAACAGCTAATTTGCTCTCCTATGGCTAGATTGCTGACCTTTGAAGAATTGGTCAGATTTTTTAGTCTGAGCTTCCCCTTCAAGCTTATTTATTTTGGACCGGCTGAATCAAGAATTGCTCACGCTGAGATTTGGAGGCCAGCTGTACCTAGGATCAGATTTACATTTCCACCAGGTAATTGCATTTTTTGTATGGAAACGATTGCGAAATCTTGACCGGATATAGATGCTAAGTAGGTAGCAGTGAAACAGTTGAATTGCCCATTCTCCAATGGCTAGATTGCTGACCTTTCAAGAATTGGTCATACTGTTACTCCTAGCTTCCCCTACAAGCCTAATTAGCACCACCTCTCTTCAACTTGGCATTCAAAGTCCAGATCAAATCGCTCTTCCCCTTCAAGCTTGATTAGTAGTACCACCTCTCCGCTCTCCAACTTGGCAATCAAAGTCCAGATCAAATCGCTCTTAGGATTTGGCCAGCAAGTGTGGGTGTTCCGATTCCCTTTGCTGCCTTTCAGGTTTTCCAGTGTCCACGTGACACTTGCGGTGGCGTGCCTTGGCTGCAACCGTGTTGACATTTCCAGCTGATTGGCTTTCCATCGATCGAAGGCCAGCTTTCTCTGACTCTTTCGCTTCAAAGTTAGCATGAGACCGGAGCTAATTCGTGAGCCGTTGAACAAATTTGCCGTCCTGATTAATTCCTGGGTCTTGACAAAGTTGGTCTTACGGCCGGCTTATATACGCAGGGAAAGCCTTGAGTTGATATTGATATGAACAAAGTTATTCCACGACAGAAAAGTTCAACGGTGAAGACGATGAGGCTGTGTATGAATTAATGGACATGCATGGTCGTGCGTCACCTGACCATTTCTTTGACGCCCGTCTGAAAATGCAACACTCCACGTGGTTAATCAAAACACTTAGCATAATACAGATGATTGTGCAATTTTTACTGTGAACATTCTGCAACTAAAATCTGATTTGGATTGTCTTAGAGTAAAAAAAATAGTAAATTCTACTTTTTACCTTATAGTTATGCATTTGTAAACTGCCCTCATGAGCCGCTCCCCTCCCGAGTGGTTCCTCCCACCCTACTAGCCTCTCTCCGATCTCTTCCTCTGTTTTTTGTTGCTGTTGTCGTCGTCGGCGGCGGCGTTGATTACGATGTGCAGGGTGGCACAGGGCGTTGGCTAGGGGTGCAGGGCGACGTGGCCGGATCAGTCGATCCCAGAGTTTCTCCAGCAGGGCGGCGACATGAAGAAGGTGGTGCGCCGCCGGTGCAGCCTTCGGGAGGCATGATGGCCGATCTAGGCTCCATGGCTCCAATTTGGGCTCGAGGGCCCCGATATAGGCCTGAGGCTAGGCTACCTTCTCCTTAGCTGGTCTTGCAAGGAGATGATCGGAGGTGATGGGGCATGCGGGTCTTGCGAATAAGAAGGACGTCACAATATGGGTTTCTGCTTGATGCATGTCTTTATTGATCTGGCCGGAGTGTCGAGTTTCGGAAGGCTCTGCCGGCGAACTCCCCAGTGTGCCTTAATTATGCTTGCACATTGCTAGATCGGATGGGATACAATCTTGCAATATGTTGCCATCGTGGGACATGTCTTTAATTCCATGGTGAAGTCAATCGTGGAAAATGACATGGAAGAGTTTGAGTCCTTGTGGCAATGAGGAATTGGCTTGGTGATTCGTGACTTGGAGCAGCGACATCGACAAGTGGAGGCGGCAACATAGGAGAAATTTAGAGTAAATTTTCAGGGTGAAAATCCAAGGTATGGTCTTAATTGGTTGTGTCTAGCAATGATCTTGTTGAAGACATTGTATTTTAGAGCGCGGACTTTCTCTAGGGTGAAAACTATGATCTATGATCAGGGCGACGATGGCACTTGTGAACTGTTTCCTTCTCGAATGCGTCGCTTTTTGAGAAATGAATTGATGGTGTTGTTTTGGTGGTGTTTGGTCCGCTGCTACAAGGAATAGATCACTGTAGCGGGACTTTTCTTTTCTGTAATTTCTTTTTGGCTGTGTGCATTTGTAATTAGGGAACTATGTTATTGTTATTGCAGAGCTTAGGTGTAATTGATATCTTTGCGAATATATACTCTTTGCCGGAAAAACGTGACACATATTCCGTCCATTTAGTGAAACTTTTACCAAAATATCTTATATAGAATGAACATTGAACATGGTTTAACCTAGTTTTAGCAGTTTGCTTGTTATTGCTATATAGGGAAAACATGATACGTCGGTGTGGCACAAAAAAGTGTGTAACTACAATTCGGCGTCATTGATGATTATGTCCAGCCTTATTTTATCCATATGCTTCATTCCATGGGGCTATCTTAATACTTTTGAACCCCGATCATCACCTACACCTTGCTCAATGAACGTGCATCAGAAAACGAGGGTCGGATGCTTCTTAAAGTGCTAATCTACACGAATTTCCACTGAAAGGGTAGTCACAAATATATAACTTTAGAATAAAAAGTGGAATTCACTCAAAGAAAAAAAAAAACAGCAAGTGCATTGTAGCGCAAACGAAAAAGTAAAGGATTACACAACTCTATGTGTGCACATTTGCTGCGACTGCGTCGCTACTCTAGCCATTGTCAAACCATAAGTCCATAACTACTTCAAGAGGGTACAACAAATCAGCTTTGTGTGTGCCGTTGCATCAAGATGGATAGGCAACAAAGGTTTGTTGGATAACCCTAGCTAGGATGTTGATCATGTCGACCAAGCAGTGAGTAGAACCATGACACAACATACAAACCACCTGTAGGATACGACAGAAACGAGGCCACGCCACCGCGGGCGGATGTGCAAAAAACTTATTATAAAAGCGACAAGCAAATAACGAAGAACGAAACAAGAACACATGCAGGGGACACAAGATTTAACGTGGAAAACCCCTTCCAACACAGAAGGGGAAAAAACCACGGGCGCCAGCCAGCAAAAGTTCACTATATCGGGGAGTGTTTACAAACGCCGCGGGTTATCTTATAATCTGATAAACCCTAGCCGGCGGCTTACAAGATGTATATATAGGCGGTGCCAACGATCCGTACCGTACCGTACCGCGGGGGGTGCCGCCCCCGCACCCCCCTTCGAAGGCTGTAACATCCCAAATTTTAAAACAAAGAGAAATGAATTTCCTTTTTCCAAAAATGAGAACCAACAAAAACTTTTCTTACATTGGGTGCTATGCATAGTGCTCATACCTAGTATTTGTGTTTTGCCATGATGAGTGTTATGATGCTTATGTGCTAAACCCTAAAACCCTGAAAGTGATCAAGTGAAGATCACCAACCAAATAAAATAAAAGAGAAAGAAATCAAATAAGAAAAACCCTAAACCCTATCCTTCTCAAAAATCATTTGGATCTATTTTTAGAAACCAAAATAAAAGAAAAGATATATGTGGGCATATAGCCCTAATAGGTAAATCTTGAACCCTACCTTTATTATTCTTGCTAAATGATGGTGAAACTCTGTGAACCCCACTAAACCCTAAACCCCATCTCTCTTGTCACAAATCTTTGAAAAACCAAAATAAAAAGAGGTGATCTTAAATAAGAAAAAGGCATTTGCAAGCCTATGGCTACTTTTTGCAAATGCTCCAACCTTGAGTGTTGACCTTGGTAAATGTTTTGAAATACATCAACACACTCAACCAAGTACTTACCAACTATTTGAAGTGAGAATTAAAATAAAATCAAAACATATGCATAGAGGTATATGTGGCACTCAGCCAAAATATTAAATCTTGACCTAGGCACTCACATTGCCCCAAAATGGTTTGAACCTTTTATCCAACTCAATCTAACACCAAATACACCTCACTCTTGTCAAAATGAAGCAAAGAAAAATAAAAGAATAAAAAGTGGGAAATCACAAAACCCTCACATATGGTTTATGCCATTTTTCCAAATCTTTGACCTAGACCAATTTGGCCATCATCATTAGTTGTATTGTGTTACTAAACACTTATTACAACTTTTGGAATCAAATAAACACAAATCAAATCAAATTTAAACTCAATTGGTGAACACATAGAATAATGGTGAAATCTGTCTTTTATATTTTGGCCCCTACTTTGAGCCTTTGCATTTCAAGATTTGTAAACTAAACTCTCTCAATTCTCTGCACCTCATCCAAGAGCACATGAAGGAGAACAACTTTGGTAAAGACCACCATGCCAAAATCATCTTGGATCAAAATCTATGCTCATGCAAAGTTAGGACTTTTTAATATGAGGAACAATCTCACACTTATGCCAATCTTGCAAATTTTGACCCTAGACCCTTTTTGACTTCACCATTACTTGTAATATACTATTTGATGGTTATTCCAACTATGGGGATGCAAGGAAATACCATTTGAACCAAATCCAAATTCAAATTTTAGCTCACATAGGATCATGGTCACTTTTGACATTTATAGTCTGGTCACCACTTTGAGCCTCTATATTTCAAGATTTCTAAACTAAAAAAATTCAAATCTTTGCATGCCATCCAAGTACTCATCAAGGTGAACATTTTCTGTAAAGACAACCACCCCAAATTCTTTTTGGATCAAGAGATAGGATCAAGCAAAGAGGAGACCTTGAAACATATGCAAGATTCACAATTTTCAAAATGTGATCAAACCAAGCTTAGCCTTGACCCTCACACACCCTAGCCATGATCATGGGACACTCCTACACCCAGCCCATGCCAAGGAAACCCCAGGAGAGGCCAGCCATGGCGTGGACATGGCCATGCCGGCCACGTCGCCCTTCGACACGCCTTCCCCCTTTTCTCTCCACCATCTGCACGGCCACCGTGTCCAACGTGTCGCCCACGACCTGCTGAGATCTTCCGTGCATGCCGTTGATCGCGAGGACGCCGACCATCGCCGGAAATCGCGCGCCCAGATCTCCCAGGATGCCGAGGACGTCGCGCCAGTACACGCCGCGGACGTCACCGGCCACGCGTTGCCTCGCCGTACTCCGCCGTACCCCGACCGCCTCCGCTCACCAGGGTACCCGCCACGACACGCGGAGCCCGCCGGACAAGCTGGCGTCACCTTCCTGCGTCCGCCGTCGCCGGAAAGGACACGCCCGCCCGCCGCGGCCGCGTCAGTACACGCGCGCGCGCGACCAACGTACACCCTACCCTACCGCGCCGTTGACGCTCACACGACCACCTAGCAGTCGCCTACCTTGCGCCCCCATCACCCTGCCCCTTCGCGCCTCAGAATGTCGTCGCCATCGTCGACCTTCCCAGCACCTTCGGCCTCTCCTCACTGCTATAAAAGGAGGGCTCCTCCCACCAAACTAAGCACGCCCCTCTCTTCCTCACCTCACCACAGTTCTCCTCGCCACTTCAATTTGATCGATTAGCCACTCCACCGCTCGAATTGCAAGCTCGCCGCCGCCGGTACACGGAGCACGCCGGAGAAGGAGACCACCTCAGGCGACGCAACTGCTTCCAGGCGCCTCCTCATCGACGACACGGTCCCTGCGCACATCTCCGACGACCGCCGGAGCTTCGACGAGCTCGCCGACCCCCTACCGCCGTCGCCAGTAAGTCCGCCTCTCGCCGTCAACGACGACGCACCACGGCCGTCGATCTTCTTTCTAATCGCACGGCCAGCATCTCCCTGTACCGATTCGCTAGTTAAGACTCACAGACAGGTGGCCCCCACCTTGTCAGCTGGCCTGGCCTGCGAAACTGGGCCGGCCCATTTCCCTCTCGCTTGGCACAGCCCGTTTATTTCCGCCACCCACGTTTCAAATTCAAAAATCCAAAATAAATGAGATATGCAATCTGATGTTAACTTTGAAATTTAATAGAATCTGTTTGGCTTGGCCAAATTTAGCAAAATTTATATGGTTGGAAAGCTAATGAAAAGATCTACAAAACCCCACTGGTCCCACTTCAAAATCTTATATAGAACTAATGTGACAAAAATAACAAGTCAGAGACATTTCAGTATTCAAATAAATACTAAAAATCAACCAATTTGAATTTTGAAGTAAATCCAATTGCTATAATTCACATTTGACTTACACTAATTGTTTCTATAAGAAAAGGGTGTGGTCACTTTGAATGATCATGGCTTAGTTCAATAAAAGGTCTATAGGGCTATTTCTAGTCAAAGATATTGTCCCAAAACTATTAATAAATCATATGGGAGTGTTTCTCTCATTTAAATCTTGTCACAAACAATTCAAATTGATGAAGAGACTCTGGTCATATAGGTCTCATATGAATTGTTGATGATATTAAATCTTTACCATGTTAGGATTAAATTGTATGAGGTGCTCACCTCATTTAAATCATTTTCTTAAATGATAAGTATGAAGAGGTTGACTTTGGTCAACCTAGGTCATATATTATTCATAAGATAAATTAAATCTTAATAAGATAATGAGAGGAAATTATTTCTCTAAGTAATTAAAAGTAACACCTTAATTAGTATGAGAGGAAATTATTTTTCTTAAATAAGAAAACAACACATCTACCCACTTACTAGTAATGTGTGATGATAGTTTAATTTGTGTAAAGTATATGAGGTGTTTCACTTCATTTAAATCTTGTCCCAAGTACTTTCATATGAAGTTTGAACCCCTGGTCAAATGCTCTCATATGAAATATTTGGAGATTTTAAATCATTGGTAGAATTGTCAAATAGTATGAGGTATCTCTGCCTCATTTAAATCATTTTCTCAAACGATGATGATGAATGTTTGACTTAGGTCAACCTGAATTCATGAGTGATTGTTTGAGAAATTAAATCTTAAAGAAGATTAAATGAGAGGAAATTATTCCTCAAGAACTATATGGAAACTATCATTTACATATGAAATGAGAGGAAATTATTTTTCCTCAAGCAAGACCACCAATGCACTAAATGGTATTGATTGTGTGAATATAATAGTTTGTGTGAATACATGTGATGTTTAGAATAGCCAATGGATTGCTTGGTGATTGTACCTCGTATTCGTATTTTAGACGCTAGTACCGAGGAGTATCAAGAGGAGGAGGAGGTCTACTTTCAAGGAGAAGAAGACCACTTTGATCACCTCAACAGCCAAGGCAAGCTATACTCTTGCAAGATAACACCATTGCAAGTTCTATTGTTGCAAGATAATACTCTTGCAAAGTGCAAAGCTCACCATGAGCAAGGCATCACCCATTTACTTTATGTTTATGAGCCTATTTCCCAGTTTTACTTTATCAGCCTTACTTACTTTTGTTTTATCAAAGTACTTTTTGATTCATGACTCACTTTGTTAGTATTGGATTAGTACAAGAGTATCAAAGTTAACCTAGAAGCAAAGCATCATACTTAGCACCCCTCATACCTAGATGCTAGTGCTAAATTAAAAATGACTACTCTAGATGGGAATTTGTGAAATGAAATGACTTTGAAAACCTTGGAATGATGAGTCATCCTATTGAAAGATTTTGAAGGTGAATATGACTTGTGAATGACATGGTGAACTTTACAAAAACTGATGGTTGGGTTCGGATGCGATACCATTCCAATTTTACAAGTACCCCCACAATACCTGATATGGGTAGGGCTTAACTAGAAGTTTATGTATCTTAGTATGGGTTCCCTCTGAACAAGCGTCATCGGGGTTATGCCAAGGGCTGCCTCCAAAGGAATATGGAACGATGTGATATGACGTGAATATGAGGTGAATGTCCGGCCCAAGCCCTGTGCAGTTCCTGTGCCGCAGTTTGTCTTCACTGGGAGGCCAAGCTCATGGGGAGAGATGCCTATACTAGGGTATGTAAGTGAAAGGTTGTGGTTGGTAGTCCGCACACGGAGTGTGATAAATCAGGGCCAGTTAACCCTGACGGATTATTGCAAATGTTGTGGCACAAGTGTACGACCTCTGCAGAGTGTAGAACTATTCGAATAGCCGCGTCCACGGTTATGGACGGTTGGAAAGGCCATACTGTTCCGTCATCAGACCATTTTCAAAAATATGACAGGTGAAGGGTGACTTGTGATTTGAACTTGAAATGGTGATTTTGAATTGAAACACAACTGAGTTGTGGGAATGACACTAATGTTCCCACTTGAGCTAGTTAGCACCTGAAGAGTCTTTATTTCAAATACTTGTGAAATAAAATTGGCTTTATGCAAAAGAAACTAGAGCTTAGCACCCCCTTACCAGAAATGTTAGTACTTACATTAGTATTAGTTTGCGAGTACTTTAAAGTACTCACGGCTGTGTCCCTGGCTATTCGAATGGCCAGACTATGAAGAGGAGCAGCAGTATGAAGAGGATGGACAGCAGGACGTCTACGACAACTAGGACTACTCCTGACGTCAAGCGTTGGCCTGTGGACTATAGAGTCCCCTTCTATCTACGCTTCCGCTATGTATTTGTGATGTGTGTTGAAACAATAGTTCAACTATTATTGTAATATTGGGTCATGTGATCTATTTGTAAGACGACTATGATATGTAATGAATGATGACTTATGATATTCAATTGTTATGTCTCGCAACAACAATATTCCAGGGATTGCGATGTATGGCATAACAGGCATCTGGACTTAAAAATCCGGGTGTTGACAAGTTGGTATCAGAGCCATTGTTTGACCTTAGGAGACCCTAGTTAGAATGGACGTCTGAAAAACTTAGTTTCAAAACCAATAAAGTGAATATTTATGAAAATTTATTCTCACTCTTATCCTTGATAACTTTTTCAAAAGAAGAAATTTATGCTCTACTTTTCTTTGAAATTCTACATAAAATTTTGCACACCTGATCCCTTCACTAACTTACTTATCCTAATTGCTCACAGATGGAGTACCAATGGGAGTTCCATCAGCTTGGTCACGGAGGCGACCTAAGGTTCGAAAAGGATTTGAAGCAACTAGTGGAATATCTAGGACACCCGTATCCCGAGTTCTTCGGAATACCCCTCAAAAAACCACTCCGGAGAACCACCTCGGTGGGAAGTTTCTACTGATCTACGAAGGAAGCTTGGGGCCCCGGTATGGGAAACCATATGGATTTCTTTAACGGGAAGCACCTGGAAGGAAGGACTAGTCAGAGCTATGCAAGAAGCCATTGCCCGTCTGTGTGGACAAAATGAGAACAAGATCCGGAACACTCGCTTCATCTACTACCCAAGACATGACTCCATGGGAAGATCGATGACCATGCCACCACACACGGAGATGAACCACTATGTAGCACACCAGGACTTCAGGCTGTACAAAACCCGCAGGGATTTGGACAACGCCCTCGCCTCTCGCCAAGCACATCACCCGTGAAGACGAAGAATCCACCCGGAAGAGTAGTATCACCCCAGCACTTAGGTAGGTGTGAGTTGTATCAGGATCCCCTTGTATCGTAGAGCGAATGAATGGTTCTTCAAACCAACGGTGTGTTAGATTTGTAATGTGTGATGTTTGGTATGAATGAAAAAGTGTTGCTGGTTTTACCCCCTCAACACTACTCAAGTTTTCAAGTTTTGAACTTTTGAACTTCAAACAAACCCTAGAAATTTCCCTCTTATCTTATCATCTACCTCAATATTCAGATGGCCCCACCAACCCGCAGCGCCACCCAAGACACCATGATGCAGATGCTAGAGATGATGATGGCAGACCGAGAAGCCGAGAGAGCTGAACGCCAAGCCAACATCACTGCACTGCAGCAGATTGCTCAGAACAATCAAGGCCATGGAAACCACGACCACCCTGGGTCAAAGCTGAAGAACTTTCAGAACACCAACCCACCTATTTTTAGCAAGACCGAAGAGCCCCTCGATGCCGATGACTGGCTCCAGACAATGGAGAACAACCTCGAAGTTGCGGGAGTTGAAGCCGCAGAAAAAGTACTATTCGCCACCCACTACCTGTCAGGACCTGCACGAGCCTGGTGGACCAGCGCCCGTACCCTGAATGCGGGACAGATGATGACCTGGGAAGACTTCAAGACCAAGTTTAGTAAATACCATGTGCCCCAAGGACTGATCAAGAAGATGAGAGACGAGTTCCGGGAACTCAAGCAAGGAAGGATGTCCGTGGTGGAATACCGTGACAGGTTTCTTACTCTGTCAAGGTACGCCCCAGATGAGACCGACACCAACGAGAAAAGGAAGGAGAGATTTTTGAATGGACTGCATGATGAGATGCAAACTGTGCTTGTGAACATTCCGTTCACAGATCTGGAAGCCCTTGTGGACTCAGCCATACAGATGGAAGGAAAGCTACATCAGGCCAATGAGAATCGCAAGCGAAAGATGATGAACCAGAGTGGACCCCACCATAACCAGAAGTACCGCAACAACTCCTTCGGAGGATTCACCCCAAGAAACAACAAGCCAACTACTCAGAGTTATCGCCCCAACTACCCCAATAACAGCGGAGGACCCCCGAAGACCGGAGGCAACAACAACAACAACAGCTACAACAACAATGGAAACAACAATAACACCAATATCGCCTCTAATCGGAAGCAATTCCACCCCCGTCACCCCGAGGGACAAGTCAACTGTGAACTGCTATGAATGTGGAGTTGTGGGTCACTACTCCAATGAGTGCCCCAAGAAGCTTGCCAAGATTGCCGCCAATACCGCTGCTCCTGCTCAGAACCAGCGCCGCTTTGCCGCAAGAAGAAACCAGAACAACAACAATGGCCGCCTTTACAACATGACTGCAGCAGAAGCCCAAGAAGCAACTCAGGCCCTGCCAAGTATGTTTTTCTGTTCAATCGTATCGCCCAATCTCTCTTAGGAACCTAACTTTTCTTAAAATCTCGGGACGAGATTTGTTTAAGGGGGAAGGGTTTGTAACATCCCAAATTTTAAAACAAAGAGAAATGAATTTCCTTTTTCCAAAAATGAGAACCAACAAAAACTTTTCTTACATTGGGTGCTATGCATAGTGCTCATACCTAGTATTTGTGTTTTGCCATGATGAGTGTTATGATGCTTATGTGCTAAACCCTAAAACCCTGAAAGTGATCAAGTGAAGATCACCAACCAAATAAAATAAAAGAGAAAGAAATCAAATAAGAAAAACCCTAAACCCTATCCTTCTCAAAAATCATTTGGATCTATTTTTAGAAACCAAAATAAAAGAAAAGATATATGTGGGCATATAGCCCTAATAGGTAAATCTTGAACCCTACCTTTATTATTCTTGCTAAATGATGGTGAAACTCTGTGAACCCCACTAAACCCTAAACCCCATCTCTCTTGTCACAAATCTTTGAAAAACCAAAATAAAAAGAGGTGATCTTAAATAAGAAAAAGGCATTTGCAAGCCTATGGCTACTTTTTGCAAATGCTCCAACCTTGAGTGTTGACCTTGGTAAATGTTTTGAAATACATCAACACACTCAACCAAGTACTTACCAACTATTTGAAGTGAGAATTAAAATAAAATCAAAACATATGCATAGAGGTATATGTGGCACTCAGCCAAAATATTAAATCTTGACCTAGGCACTCACATTGCCCCAAAATGGTTTGAACCTTTTATCCAACTCAATCTAACACCAAATACACCTCACTCTTGTCAAAATGAATCAAAGAAAAATAAAAGAATAAAAAGTGGGAAATCACAAAACCCTCACATATGGTTTATGCCATTTTTCCAAATCTTTGACCTAGACCAATTTGGCCATCATCATTAGCTGTATTGTGTTACTAAACACTTATTACAACTTTTGGAATCAAATAAACACAAATCAAATCAAATTTAAACTCAATTGGTGAACACATAGAATAATGGTGAAATCTGTCTTTTATATTTTGGCCCCTACTTTGAGCCTTTGCATTTCAAGATTTGTAAACTAAACTCTCTCAATTCTCTGCACCTCATCCAAGAGCACATGAAGGAGAACAACTTTGGTAAAGACCACCATGCCAAAATCATCTTGGATCAAAATCTATGCTCATGCAAAGTTAGGACTTTTTAATATGAGGAACAATCTCACACTTATGCCAATCTTGCAAATTTTGACCCTAGACCCTTTTTGACTTCACCATTACTTGTAATATACTATTTGATGGTTATTCCAACTATGGGGATGCAAGGAAATACCATTTGAACCAAATCCAAATTCAAATTTTAGCTCACATAGGATCATGGTCACTTTTGACATTTATAGTCTGGTCACCACTTTGAGCCTCTATATTTCAAGATTTCTAAACTAAACAAATTCAAATCTTTGCATGCCATCCAAGTACTCATCAAGGTGAACATTTTCTGTAAAGACAACCACCCCAAATTCTTTTTGGATCAAGAGATAGGATCAAGCAAAGAGGAGACCTTGAAACATATGCAAGATTCACAATTTTCAAAATGTGATCAAACCAAGCTTAGCCTTGACCCTCACACACCCTAGCCATGATCATGGGACACTCCTACACCCAGCCCATGCCAAGGAAACCCCAGGAGAGGCCAGCCATGGCGTGGACATGGCCATGCCGGCCACGTCGCCCTTCGACACGCCTTCCCCCTTTTCTCTCCACCATCTGCACGGCCACCGTGTCCAACGTGTCGCCCACGACCTGCTGAGATCTTCCGTGCATGCCGTTGATCGCGAGGACGCCGACCATCGCCGGAAATCGCGCGCCCAGATCTCCCAGGATGCCGAGGACGTCGCGCCAGTACACGCCGCGGACGTCACCGGCCACGCGTTGCCTCGCCGTACTCCGCCGTACCCCGACCGCCTCCGCTCACCAGGGTACCCGCCACGACACGCGGAGCCCGCCGGACAAGCTGGCGTCACCTTCCTGCGTCCGCCGTCGCCGGAAAGGACACGCCCGCCCGCCGCGGCCGCGTCAGTACACGCGCGCGCGCGACCAACGTACACCCTACCCTACCGCGCCGTTGACGCTCACACGACCACCTAGCAGTCGCCTACCTTGCGCCCCCATCACCCTGCCCCTTCGCGCCTCAGAATGTCGTCGCCATCGTCGACCTTCCCAGCACCTTCGGCCTCTCCTCACTGCTATAAAAGGAGGGCTCCTCCCACCAAACTAAGCACGCCCCTCTCTTCCTCACCTCACCACAGTTCTCCTCGCCACTTCAATTTGATCGATTAGCCACTCCACCGCTCGAATTGCAAGCTCGCCGCCGCCGGTACACGGAGCACGCCGGAGAAGGAGACCACCTCAGGCGACGCAACTGCTTCCAGGCGCCTCCTCATCGACGACACGGTCCCTGCGCACATCTCCGACGACCGCCGGAGCTTCGACGAGCTCGCCGACCCCCTACCGCCGTCGCCAGTAAGTCCGCCTCTCGCCGTCGACGACGACGCACCACGGCCGTCGATCTTCTTTCTAATCGCACGGCCAGCATCTCCCTGTACCGATTCGCTAGTTAAGACTCACAGACAGGTGGCCCCCACCTTGTCAGCTGGCCCGCTGCGAAACTGGGCCGGCCCATTTCCCTCTCGCTTGGCACAGCCCGTTTATTTCCCGCCAGCCCACGTTTCAAATTCAAAAATCCAAAATAAATGAGATATGCAATCTGATGTTAACTTTGAAATTTAATAGAATCTGTTTGGCTTGGCCAAATTTAGCAAAATTTATATGGTTGGAAAGCTAATGAAAAGATCTACAAAACCCCACTGGTCCCACTTCAAAATCTTATATAGAACTAATGTGACAAAAATAACAAGTCAGAGACATTTCAGTATTCAAATAAATACTAAAAATCAACCAATTTGAATTTTGAAGTAAATCCAATTGCTATAATTCACATTTGACTTACACTAATTGTTTCTATAAGAAAAGGGTGTGGTCACTTTGAATGATCATGGCTTAGTTCAATAAAAGGTCTATAGGGCTATTTCTAGTCAAAGATATTGTCCCAAAACTATTAATAAATCATATGGGAGTGTTTCTCTCATTTAAATCTTGTCACAAACAATTCAAATTGATGAAGAGACTCTGGTCATATAGGTCTCATATGAATTGTTGATGATATTAAATCTTTACCATGTTAGGATTAAATTGTATGAGGTGCTCACCTCATTTAAATCATTTTCTTAAATGATAAGTATGAAGAGGTTGACTTTGGTCAACCTATGTCATATATTATTCATAAGAGAAATTAAATCTTAATAAGATAATGAGAGGAAATTATTTCTCTAAGTAATTAAAAGTAACACCTTAATTAGTATGATAGGAAATTATTTTTCTTAAATAAGAAAACAACACATCTACCCACTTACTAGTAATGTGTGATGATAGTTTAATTTGTGTAAAGTATATGAGGTTTTCACTTCATTTAAATCTTGTCCCAAGTACTTTCATATGAAGTTTGAACCCCTGGTCAAATGCTCTCATATGAAATATTTGGAGATTTTAAATCATTGGTAGAATTGTCAAATAGTATGAGGTATCTCTGCCTCATTTAAATCATTTTCTCAAACGATGATGATGAATGTTTGACTTAGGTCAACCTGAATTCATGAGTGATTGTTTGAGAAATTAAATCTTAAAGAAGATTAAATGAGAGGAAATTATTCCTCAAGAACTATATGGAAACTATCATTTACATATGAAATGAGAGGAAATTATTTTTCCTCAAGCAAGACCACCAATGCACTAAATGGTATTGATTGTGTGAATATAATAGTTTGTGTGAATACATGTGATGTTTAGAATAGCCAATGGATTGCTTGGTGATTGTACCTCGTATTCGTATTTTAGACGCTAGTACCGAGGAGTATCAAGAGGAGGAGGAGGTCTACTTTCAAGGAGAAGAAGACCACTTTGATCACCTCAACAGCCAAGGCAAGCTATACTCTTGCAAGATAACACCATTGCAAGTTCTATTGTTGCAAGATAATACTCTTGCAAAGTGCAAAGCTCACCATGAGCAAGGCATCACCCATTTACTTTATGTTTATGAGCCTATTTCCCAGTTTTACTTTATCAGCCTTACTTACTTTTGTTTTATCAAAGTACTTTTTGATTCATGACTCACTTTGTTAGTATTGGATTAGTACAAGAGTATCAAAGTTAACCTAGAAGCAAAGCATCATACTTAGCACCCCTCATACCTAGATGCTAGTGCTAAATTAAAAATGACTACTCTAGATGGGAATTTGTGAAATGAAATGACTTTGAAAACCTTGGAATGATGAGTCATCCTATTGAAAGATTTTGAAGGTGAATATGACTTGTGAATGACATGGTGAACTTTACAAAAACTGATGGTTGGGTTCGGATGCGATACCATTCCAATTTTACAAGTACCCCCACAATACCTGATATGGGTAGGGCTTAACTAGAAGTTTATGTATCTTAGTATGGGTTCCCTCTGAACAAGCGTCATCGGGGTTATGCCAAGGGCTGCCTCCAAAGGAATATGGAACGATGTGATATGACGTGAATATGAGGTGAATGTCCGGCCCAAGCCCTGTGCAGTTCCCAGGCTGACAGTTTGTCTTCACTGGGAGGCCAAGCTCATGGGGAGAGATGCCTATACTAGGGTATGTAAGTGAAAGGTTATGGTTGGTAGTCCGCACACGGAGTGTGATAAATCAGGGCCAGTTAACCCTGACGGATTATTACAAATGTTGTGGCACAAGTGTACGACCTCTGCAGAGTGTAGAACTATTCGAATAGCCGCGTCCACGGTTATGGACGGTTGGAAAGGCCATACTGTTCCGTCATCAGACCATTTTCAAAAATATGACAGGTGAAGGGTGACTTGTGATTTGAACTTGAAATGGTGATTTTGAATTGAAACACAACTGAGTTGTGGGAATGACACTAATGTTCCCACTTGAGCTAGTTAGCACCTGAAGAGTCTTTATTTCAAATACTTGTGAAATAAAATTGGCTTTATGCAAAAGAAACTAGAGCTTAGCACCCCCTTACCAGAAATGTTAGTACTTACATTAGTATTAGTTTGCGAGTACTTTAAAGTACTCACGGCTGTGTCCCTGGCTATTCGAATGGCCAGACTATGAAGAGGAGCAGCAGTATGAAGAGGATGGACAGCAGGACGTCTACGACAACTAGGACTACTCCTGACGTCAAGCGTTGGCCTGTGGACTATAGAGTCCCCTTCTATCTACGCTTCCGCTATGTATTTGTGATGTGTGTTGAAACAATAGTTCAACTATTATTGTAATATTGGGTCATGTGATCTATTTGTAAGACGACTATGATATGTAATGAATGATGACTTATGATATTCAACTGTTATGTCTCGCAACAACAATATTCCTGGGATTGCGATGTATGGCATAACAGGCATCTGGACTTAAAAATCCGGGTGTTGACAAAGGCGTCCCTGCAGGGCACGACGTATGGGCTAACTTGAATTTGTATCACAATACAACAAATTCCACCTTGAGACAAATTCCATCTTGTAGCATGAACTTCAACAATCTCCTGAACAACAAAGAAAAACACTTCCTGCCGCCAACAGCCACTTGGCCTAAACAGTTATACCAACCAAGCTCGAGCAAAGCTCAAACTTGGAAACATGAACTGGCTTTGTCATCATATCAGCAGGATTATCATGAGTACTTATCTTGCATACCTTCAGTTTACCTTGAGCAACAATGTCGCGAACATAATGGTACTTGATATCAATGTGCTTTGTCCTCTCATGGAACATTTGATTTTTAGTAAGGTATATTGCACTTTGACTGTCAGAAAACAAGTTAATGCAAGAATCATCTCCACGAAGCTCAGCATACAAACCTTTCAACCAAACAGACTATTTGCAAGCTTCATTAATTGCTATATATTCTGCTTCGGTCGTAGATTGGGCAACAACAGATTGTAACGTTTCCTTCCAACTCACAACACATCCACCAACAGTGAACACATAACCTGTGAGGGATCTTCTCTTATCCAAATCGGCAGCAAAATCTGAATCCACATAGCCTACGAGTTCCTCACCGGTCTTGCCAAACTTCAAGCAAGCTTTGGATGTGCCACGAAGGTGCCTGAAAATCCACTGAACAGCTCTCCAATGTTCTTTACCAGGATCAGTCAGGTATCGACTGACCAAACTCATAGCATATGATAAATCAAGATGAGAACAAACCATGGCATACATCAAGGAACCAACAGCACTAGAATATGGAACTCGAGACATGTACTCAATATTTTCATCAGTACTAGAACATTGCAATGCTGACAATTTGAAGTGCGAAGCAATTGGTGTATTAACAGACTTTGCATCATGCATATTAAAACGATGAAGAACTTTCTGAATGTAATTTTGCTGACTAAGAAATAACACACTAGATTTTATGTCTCTTGTAATTTCCATACCTAGTATTTTCTTAGCAGCACCAAGATCTTTCATCTCAAACTCACTACTTAACTGTGACTTTAAAGTAGTGATCTCTTTCTTGCTCTTGGCAGCAATCAACATATCATCAACATATAACAACAAGTATATTGGTGATCCATTAACAAACTTGATATAAACACAACTATCATACTTAGATCTCTTAAACTCATGTGCAAGCATAAATGAATCAAACCTTTTGTACCACTGTCTTGGAGACTGTTTCAGACCATAAAGAGACCTCTTCAACTTGCAAACAAGATCCTCCTTACCAGGCACAACAAAACCTTCAGGCTGGTCCATGTGTATCTCCTCCTCAAGCTCTCCATGCAGAAAAGCAGTCTTCACATCTAACTTCTCAAGCTCAATATCATGCATAGCCACAATACCAAAGAATGCACGAATGGGACTATGCTTCACAACCGGAGAGAATACATCATTATAATCAATACCTGGAATTTGGATGAAACCTTTTGCTACTATCCTTGCCTTAAACCTCGGACGCTCATTAGGAGACAATCCTTCATTTCTTTTAAATATCCACTTACAGCGGACAGCCTTCTTTTGTTTAGGCAAGGGCACAACATCCCATGTGCCATTCTTTTCAAGCGACTGCATCTCCTCTTGCATAGAAGAAATCCACTTTACGCGGTCAACGGATGCAATGGCCTCAGTATATGTAGCAGGTTCAGTATCATGCTCCACCTGTTCAGCACAACTCAAAGCATGATGAACAAGATTACATTCTTCAATTAAACGAGGACGTGGACCTTTGTTACGCCTCGGTCTATCAGCAGCAATGGAACCATTTGTTTGCTGCAAAACAGGTGGTGGGTGCTAAACAACAATGTTATCATTTTCAGCAACATAATTTTCTTTCTCCTCCACGTGCTCCACCTGCACGTTGATCCTCTGTTGCTCATCATCAGAACTATCAGAAAAATCAGTAGCATTAGAAACATCTGTAGATGAACTCTTATGAAACATGACAGCCTCATTAAAAACAACATTCCTGCTATGCAAGACTTTCTTAGTTTCAGGATTCCATAACTTGTATGCCTTAACTCCTGAACCATAACCAAGAAACACACACTTAACAGCTCTAGGCTCTAGCTTTCCATTATCAACATGAGCATAAGCAGTGCAACCGAAAACTCTCAACTGTGAATAATTAGCAGGTGAACCAGACCATACCTCAATAGCAGTTTTCTTATCAAGCGGAATATAAGGTGACCTGTTTATCAAGTAACAGGCGGTGGAGGCTGCTTCAGCCCAGAAACGTCTATGCATACCAACATTGGATAACATGCAGCGAGCCTTGGAGATGATGGTTCTGTTCATCCTCTCCGCCACACCATTCTGCTGAGGAGTATATGGGATGGTGTGGTGCCTGACAATGCCTTCGTCGCTGCAATAATCATTGAAAACAGTAGAACAAAACTCCATGCCATTGTCAGTACGAAGCAATTTAACTTTCTTTTCTGTTTGCTTCTCTACCATAACTTTCCACTTTCTAAAAGCATCAAACACATCAGATTTATGTTTCAGAAAGAAAGGCCACACTTTTCTGGAGTAGTCATCTATGATAGTAAGCATGTAATTTGCACCACCAAGAGAAGTCTTGCGGGAAGGTCCCCACACATCAGCATGCACATAATCTAGTATCCCTTTAGTGGTATGAACGAAAGCATTGAATTTAACTCTTTTATGCTTACCAAAAATGCAGTGCTCACAGAACTCAAACTTACTCAAATTGCAGCCATCTAGTAGGTCTCTCATGTGCAATTCTGCCATGCCATGTTCACTCATATGTCCAAGACGCATATGCCACAGATTAGTTTTACCAGGTTCATCAGGAATAACAGCAGCAGCAATACCAGACAGAGTGCTACCTCTAAGAACATATAACTTTGCAGAATTCATATCACCAATCATGTGAACGAGAGAACCTTTTGATACCTTTAGAACTCCGCGAGAACCAGAGTGTTTGTACCCATGAACATCAAGGGTACTGAGAGAGATCTGATTTCTGGCCATACCAGGTATGTGTCTCACATCTGTCAGAGTGCGTGTCATGCCATCATGCATCTTGATCTGAACGGAGCCAATGCCCACGATCTCACGTGGGTTGTTATCTCCCATACGCACAACATATCCACTCTGCACAAACTCATAAGAACTGAACCAGTCTTTGTTACAGCAAATATGAAACGAACATGCAGAATCAAGGATCCACTCATCATTACCAGAAACACAACCAGCAAACACAACTAGTCAATCGCCATCAGAATTATCACTGGAAACAACAGCAGCCTTACCATCACCCTCAGATTTGTTTTTCGGTTGGTAAGTACCGTTTCTTTTCTCTTTGTTCTGCAAATTCCAGCAATCATCAATATTGTGGCTAGTTTTCTTACAGTACTTGCAGAACTTACCATCTCGTCCCTTGGACTTTGAGCAACCTCTGTCGGTCTTGCTCTTATCTCTGTTGTAGTTGTTGTTTCTGTTCTCGGTCCTGCCTCGGACCTACAGTGCTTCTGCCTTAGATGACGAACCCTCTGCCTGCACCATAGATTTCATCTTTTCCCTCTGCTGGAGGGCCTCATAGACTTCGGCAAGGGTTAGTTCATCATGACTGTATAATGATGACCCACAAGTTTAGGGGGTGTATCGTAGTACTTTCGATAAATAAGAGTGTCGAACCCAACGAGGAGCAGAAGGTGTTGACAAGCAGTTTCGATGAAGGATTCACTGTAAATGCTCACAGACAAGTATCCAGGGGGTTTTGATATAGCAGATAAATAAAGTACGAGTAAGTAAAATGCGAGAGAAATAATTGCAGCGAGTGGCCCAATCCTTTTTAGCACAAATGACAAGCCGGTTTGTTTACTTATAATGACCAAACGTTCTTGAGGACACACAGGAATTTAGTCTAGTGCTTTCGCTTCATATTGCTGATTAATCTTCATTGTTTTGATAAGTGTTATGTGGGTGAACCTATGCTAATGCACTGCCCTTCCTAGGACTAATACATACTTGTGATTATACCCCTTGCAAGCATCCGCAACTACAAGAAAGTAATTAAGATAAATCTAACCACAGCTTTAAACTCTGAGATCCTGCTATCCCTCCTGCATCGATATACCAACGGGGGTTTAGGTTTCTGTCACTCCGGCAACCCCGCAATTGGCAACCGAATACAAGATGTATTCCCCTAGGCCCATAAAGGTGAAGTATCATGTAGTCGACGTTCACATGACACCACTAGAAGAATAACACCATAAATTAAATATCAAACCATTGAATATTACCCAACATAATTCACTACTAACATTTAGACTTCACCCATGTCCTCAAGAACTAAACGAACTAATCACGAGACATTTATGGAACATGATCAGAGGTGATATGATAATGAATAACAATCTGAACATAAACCTTGGTTCAATGGTTTCACTCAATAGCATCAATAACAAGTAGAAATCAATACCGGGAGAGTTTCCCCTATCAAACAATCAAGATTCAACCCTAATTGTTACAGCGGTGACGAGGTGCAACGGTGGAGATGGTGGTGATGATGATTGAGATGATGGTAATGATGATCCCAGTGATGTCCAGCTCGATATATGACGGTGACGATGGCGTCGATTTCCCCCTCCGGGAGGGAATTTCCCCGGCGGATTTCAGCCTGCCGGAGAGCTCTTTTCTCTCTGGTGTTTTCCGCCCCGCAGAGGTGGCTGTGACTCTTCGCGACTATCCTCTGTAGCTTAGGTTTTCGGGACGAAGAAGTACGCGAAGGAGAGGAGGCCAGAGGGGGCTGTGGGCCCCCTCCCCACAAGGCGGCGCGGCCAGGCCTGGGCCCGCGCCGGCCTATGGGGGGGCCATGGCGGCCCTCCTCGGCTCCTCCTTTTGGCTAGCTTCGTCTTCTGGAAAAATAGGATTTTCAGTATAATTTCCGTCAATTGCTGATCTTCCGAAATATTGCATTCTGACGGTGTTTTTTTCCAGCAGAATCCTGACTCCGATGCGCGATTCTCCAATAATCATGAAAATGCAAAATAGATGAAATAACATAAGTATCACTTCTAAATATGAAATATATCAATGAATAACAGTAAATTATGATATAAAATAGTGATGCAAAATGGACGTATCAACTCCCCCCAAGCTTAGACTTCGCTTGTCCCCAAGCGAAACTGAACTCGGTAAACAAGACCACATGTTTATGGAGTGAAGAGTCGATAAACCAAATACGGACAAGAAGCATCATATTAATTCGCACAAGACATTCTAGTGAACAACTTCCTCATATAATTCAACTTGAAATAAGTAGAAGGTAATCACAAATAAAGGTGCATAAGAAATCATAACTGGTGATGGCAAACTTCGTTCTTGGTCAGAGAACAATTAACAGATTGTACTTATCTATCGAGCAGCGCTCTTATGTTAAAGTTTATATGGCACAACTTGCATACTCAATCATAATAATCTCCTCATAATCATTGATAACTTTCAAAGCTATATTCATTCAGATAAAACTTGCACTAAACAAGGAAGAGTAAAAGGCATGATTAAGCAGATCACAATATAAATGGTTTGATCACAACAACTCAATTGCTTGCTTAAGATGGAGGGAAATAGGTTTGCTGACTCAACATAAAGTAAAATATAGGCCCTTCGCAGAGGGAAGCAGGGATTAAATCATGTGCTGGAGCTTTTTCAATTTTGAAATCATATAGGGAGCATAAAAGTAAAATTTTGAGAGGTGTTTGTTGTTGTCAACGAATGGTAGCGGGTACTCTACCCCCCTTGCCAAACAGACTTTCAAAGAGCGGCTCCCATGAAGGACGTTATCTCTACCACCAAGGTAGATCATCCCTCTTCTCTTTTGTTTACACATGTACTTTAGTGCAGTTTATTTTTATTTTTGGGTGACACTCCTTCCAACCTTTGCTTTCACAAGCCATGGCTAACCGAATCCTCGGGTGCCTTCCAACAATCACATACCATGAAGGAGTGTCTATTTATTTAGTTTTATTTAGGTGACACTCCTCCCCACCTTTGCTTTCTCAAGCCATGGCTAACCGAATCCTCGGGTGCCTTCCAACCTTTCACATACCATGGAGGAGTGTCTATTTGCAAAATTAAGAGTCTTACTGACGAATCAGAGCAAAAAACATGTGAAGAGAATTATTAATGAAGGTTAATTAATTGGGGCTGGGAACCCTGTTGCCAGCTCTTTTTGCAAAATTATTGGATAAGCGGATGAAGCCACTAGTCCATTGGTGAAAGCTGCCCAACAAGATTGAAAGATAAAACACCACATACTTCCTCATGAGCTATAAAACATTGACACAAATAAGAGATAATAAATTTTGAATTGTTTAAAGGTAGCACATGAAGTATTTACTTGGAATGGCAGGAAATACCACATAGTAGGTAGTTATGGTGGACACTAATGGCATAGGTTTTGGGTTAAGGTTTGGATGCACGAGAAGTATTCCCTCTCAGTACAGGTCTTTGGCTAGCAAGGTTGATTAGCAAGCATAAGAGTTGAGGGAAACAAACAAATATACATGTGATAGAAACAATCGTGCATCTTCCTTGTAAGCACAAACAATTTTAACTTCAGAATAATAAGCTAAGAGCTAACAAGAAAGAAAGACAATGAAGCAACATATCTACATGTATTTCTCTTTTCTACTTAAACTCAAAGTGTTGTTGCTATTGACCAATGCTAAGTTTGACAAAACCAAATAGATGTACTCAATGCTCCCAAAGTGATACCAATACTAACAACAAGATCAATCTTATAATAGAGATTGCAAACTAAAATAAGATGTGCAATATGTAAATGATAAAACTTCTCATTAATATTCCATAACGATAACTCACACCAAAGGATACATAGACAAACAACTAAAAGAGAGATACTTCCACACTGCAACCCATCTTATATGATAACTTCCCTACTCATGATATGACAATACTTGATATGAAAAAGGTAAAAGATAGTGATGATGTGATACCACGGCACTCCCCCAAGCTTGGAACAAACCAAGGGGGTGCCAATACCGATGATGAATTACTCCTTTGGCGGTGGTGGTGATGAATTCTTCCCATCATCAGACTTCCAAGGAAGAGGCTCTCCATCAAGAAACGACATCTTGGTCTCAGGAATCCTGAAACTAGCAGCATAGCTTATGTGTTTAAACCTGTTTTCATACTCACAGTTTTGATTCTGAACATCATAGAGTTGAGCTTGGAGTTTGTTGGTGGTGTCGTGAAGCGAGAGGATGTCGTCCCACAGCCTTGCAGTCTCTTTCTTGTGTCCATCAATAAGTTCAGACACAATCTTGTGGAAGATGTCCACTTCACGCTCAGCCATCTTCTTGTAGTTGAAGACCTCTTGCTCTAGTTTCTCCATCCAGTCTTCCAAGCTTCCTTCTCCTTTAGGACCCCGGACATCTTCGATCTGCAGCTCTCCATCTATGAGCAGTGATACGCGTACAACACGCGTCCGTTGGGAACCCCAAGAGGAAGGTGTGATGCGTACAGCGGCAAGTGTTCCCTCAGTATGAAACCAAGGTTTATCGAACCAGTAGGAGCCAAGAAGCACGTTGAAGGTTGATGGCGGTGGGATGTAGTGCGGCGCAACACCAGAGATTCCGGCGCCAACGTGGAACCTGCACAACACAACCAAAGTACTTTGCCCCAACGAAACAGTGAGGTTGTCAATCTCACCGGCTTGCTGTAACAAAGGATTAGATGTATAGTGTGGATGATGATTGTTTGCAGAAAACAGTAGAACAAGATTGGCAAGAGATTGTATTTTAGTAAAGAGAATTGGACCGGGGTCCACAGTTCACTAGAGGTGTCTCTCCCATAAGATAAACAACATGTTGGGTGAACAAATTACAGTTGGGCAATTGACAAATAGAGAGGGCATGCCCATGCACATACATATTATGATGAGTATTGTGAGATTTAATTGGGCATTACGACAAAGTACATAGACCGCTATCCAGCATACATCTATGCCTAAAAAGTCCACCTTCAGATTATCATCCGAACCCCCTCCGGTATTAAGTTGCTAACAACAGACAATTGCATTAAGTATTGCGCGTAATGTAATCAGTGACTACATCCTTGAACATAGCACCAATGTTTTATCCCTAGTGGCAACAGCACATCCGTAACCTTAGTGGTTCTTGTCACTCCTCCAGATTCACGGAGACATGAACTCACTATCGAGCATAAATACTCCCTCTTGGAGTTACTAGCATCAACTTGGCCAGAGCATCTACTAATAACGGAGAGCATGCAAGATCATAAACAACACATAGACATAACTTTGATAATCAACATAACAAGTATTCTCTATTCATCGGATCCCAACAAACGCAACATATAGAATTACAGATAGATGATCTTGATCATGTTAGGCAGCTCACAAGATCCGACAATGAAGCACAATGGGGAGAAGACAACCATCTAGCTACTGCTATGGACCCATAGTCCAGGGGTAGACTACTCACACATCACTCCGGAGGCAACCATGGCGGCGTAGAGTCCTCCGGGAGATGAATCCCCTCTCCGGCAGGGTGCCGGAGGCGATCTCCTGAATCCCCCGAGATGGGATTGGCGGCGGCGGCGTCTCAGTAAGGTTTTCCGTATCGTGGCTCTCGGTACTGGGGGTTTCGCGACGGAGGCTTTAAGTAGGCGGAAGGGCAGGTCAGGAAGCGGCACGAGGGGCCCACACCCTAGGTCGGCGCGGCCAGGGCTTGGGCCACGCCGCCCTATGGTGTCGCCACCTCGTGGCCCCACTTCGTCTCCTCTTCGGTCTTCTGGAAGCTTCGTGGCAAAATAGGACCCTGGGCGTTGATTTTGTCCAATTCCGAGAATATTTCGTTACTAGGATTTCTGAAACCAAAAACAGCAAAAACAAAGAATCGGCACTTCGGCATCTTGTTAATAGGTTAGTTCCAGAAAATGCACGAATATGACATAAAGTGTGCATAAAACATGTAGATAACATCAATAATGTGGCATGGAACATAAGAAATTATCGATACGTTGGAGACGTATCAACATCCCCAAGCTTAGTTCTTTTCGTCCCGAGCAGGTAAAACGATAACAAAGATAATTTATGGAGTGACATGCCATCATAACCTTGATCATACTATTTGTAAAGCATATGTAGCGAATGCAGCGATCAAAACAATGTATATGACATGAGTAAACAAGTGAATCATATAGCAAAGACTTTTCATGAATAGTACTTAAAGACAAGCATCAATAAGTCTTGCATAAGAGTTAACTCATAAAGCAATAATTCAAAGTAAAGGTGTTGAAGCAACACAAAGGAAGATTAAGTTTCAGCGGTTGCTTTCAACTTGTAACATGTATATCTCATGGATATTGTCAACATAGAGTAATATAATAAGTGCAATATGCAAATATGTAGGAATCAATGCACAGTTCACACAAGTGTTTGCTTCTTGAGGTGGAGAGAAATGGGTGAACTGACTCAACAATGAAAGTAAAAGAATGGTCCTCCATAGAGGAAAAGCATCGATTGCTATATTTGTGCTAGAGCTTTGATTTTGAAAACATGAAACAATTTTTTCAACGGTAGTAATAAAGCATATGTATCATGTAAATTATATCTTACAAGTTGCAAGCCTCATGCATAGTATACTAATAGTGCCCGCACCTTGTCCTAATTAGCTTGGACTACCGGATCATCGCAATGCACATGTTTTAACCAAGTGTCACAAAGGGGTACCTCTATGCCGCCTGTACAAAGGTCTAAGGAGAAAGCTCGCATTGGATTTCTCGCTATTGATTATTCTCAACTTAGACATCCATACCGGGACAACATAGACAACAGATAATGGACTCCTCTTTTATGCATAAGCATGTAACAACAATTAATAATTTTCTCATATGAGATTGAGGATATATGTCCAAAACTGAAACTTCCACCATGGATCATGGCTTTAGTTAGCGGCCCAATGTTCTTCTCTAACAATATGCATGCTTAACCATAAGGTGGTAGATCTCTCTTACTTCAGACAAGACGAACATGCATAGCAACTCACATGAAATTCAACAAAGAATAGTTGATGGCATCCCCAGAAACATGGTTATCGCACAACAAGCAACTTAATAAGAGATAAAGTGCATAAGTACATATTCAATACCACAATAGTTTTTAAGCTATTTGTCCCATGAGCTATATATTGTAAAGGTGAATGATGGAATTTTAAAGGTAGCACTCAAGCAATTTACTTTGGAATGGCGGAGAAATACCATGTAGTAGGTAGGTATGGTGGACACAAATGGCATAGTGGTTGGCTCAAGTATTTTGGATGCATGAGAAGTATTCCCTCTCGATACAAGGTTTAGGCTAGCAAGGTTATTTGAAACAAACACAAGGATGAACCGGTGCAGCAAAACTCACATAAAAGACATATTGTAAACATTATAAGAATCTACATCGTCTTCCTTGTTGTTCAAAACTCAATACTAGAAATTATCTAGACCTTAGAGAGACCAAATATGCAAACCAAATTTTAGCATGCTCTATGTATTTCTTCATTAATGGGTGCAAAGTATATGATGCAAGAGCTTAAACATGAGCACAACAATTGCCAATTATCACATTACCCAAGACATTTATAGCAATTACTACATGTATCATTTTCCAATTCCAACCATATAACAATTTAATGAAGAAGAAACTTCGCCATGAATACTATGAGTAGAGCCTAAGGACATACTTGTCCATATGCTACAGCGGAGCGTGTCTCTCTCCCACAAAGTGAATGCTAGGATCCATTTTATTCAAACAAAACAAAAACAAAAACAAACCGACGCTCCAAGCAAAGCACATAAGATGTGATGGAATAAAAATATAGTTTCAGGGGAGGAACCTGATAATGTTGTCGATGAAGAAGGGGATGCCTTGGGCATCCCCAAGCTTAGACGCTTGAGTCTTCTTAGAATATGCAGGGGTGAACCACCGGGGCATCCCCAAGCTTAGATCTTTCACTCTCCTTGATCATGTTGCATCATACTCCTCTCTTGATCCTTGAAAACTTCCTCCACACCAAACTCGAAACAACTCATTAGAGGGTTAGTGCACAACAAAAATTAACATGTTCAGAGGTGACACAATCATTCTTAACACTTCTGGACATTGCATAAAGCTACTGGACATTAATGGATCAAAGAAATTCATCCAACATAGCAAAAGAGGCAATGCGAAATAAAAGGCAGAATCTGTCAAAACAGAACAGTTCGTATTGACGAATTTTAAAATGGCACCAGACTTGCTCAAATGAAAATGCCCAAATTGAATAAAAGTTGCGTACATATCTGAGGATCACGCACGTAAATTGGCATAATTTTCTGAGTTACCTACAGAGAATTTAGCCCAGATTCGTGACAGCAAAGAAATCTGAAACTGCGCAGTAATCCAAATCTAGTATGAACTTTTCTATCAACGACTTTACTTGGCACAACAAAACACTAAACTAAGATAAGGAGAGGTTGCTACAGTAGTAAACAACTTCCAAGACACAAAATAAAAACAAAGTACTGTAGGTAAAAACATGGGTTGTCTCCCATAAGCGCTTTTCTTTAACGCCTTTCAGCTAGGCGCAGAAAGTGTGCATCAAGTATTATCAATAGACGAAGTGTCAACATCATAATTTGTTCTAATAATAGAATCAAAAGGTAACTTCATTCTCTTTCTAGGGAAGTGTTCCATACCTTTCTTGAGAGGAAATTGATATTTTATATTACCTTCCTTCATATCAATAGTAGCACCAACAGTTCGAAGAAAAGGTCTTCCCAATATGATGGGACAAGATGCATTGCATTCAATATCCAAGACAACAAAATCAACGGGGACAAGGTTATTGTTAACGGTAATGCGAACATTATCAACTTTCCCCAAAGGTTTCTTTGTAGAATGATCAACAAGATTAACATCCAAATAACAATTTTTCAGCGGTGGCAAGTCAAGCATATTATAAATTTTCTTAGGCATAACGGAAATACTTGCACCAAGATCACATAAGGCATTACAATCAAAATCTTTAACCTTCATCTTAATGATGGGCTCCCAACCATCCTCTAGTTTTCTAGGAATAGAGGCTTCGCGCTCTAGTTTCTCTTCTCTAGCTTTTATGAGAGCATTTGTAATATGTTGCGTGAAAGCCAAATTTATAGCACTAGCATTAGGACTTTTAGCAAGTTTTTGCAAGAACTTTATAACTTCAGAGATGTGGCAATCATCAAAATTCAAACCATTATAATCTAAAGCAATGGGATCATCATCCTTAATGTTGGAAAAAATTTCAGCAGCTTTATCACAGGCAGTTTTAGCAGTTTTAGCAGTTTCAGGCAGTTTCTCGCGCTTTGCATTAGAAGTGGAAACATTGCTAACACCAATTATTTTATTATTAATAGTAGGAGGTGCAGCAACATGTGTAGCATTAGCATTACTAGTGGTGGTAATAGTCCAAACTTTAGCTACATTCTTCTCTTTAGCTAATTTTTCATTTTCTTCTCTATCCCACCTAGCACGCAATTTAGCCATTAATCTTATATTCTCATTAATTCTAACTTGGATGGCATTTGCTGTAGTAACAATTTTATTTTCAATATCCTCAGGTTTAGCAGCCATTTTATTAATTAAAGAAGATTGTGAAGCAGACATGTATGAGATTCGGTTTTCAGCATTTGCAAGTTTAGTTTGCAACCCAGAAATATCCATATTCAGATTTTCAAGTTGATTTCCTATATTCTTCAACAAGGTAGATTGTTCATTCATAGTTTTAGTAAACAATTTATTTTGCTCATATTGTGATTGCATAAAGCTCTTGGTGGATCTTTCAATTTCTAACATCTTTTCCTCATTAGGTGAAACATATCTACCATAAGAGTTACCATTAGCAGGATATGGCCTAGAATTTTGAGCAACCAATGAAGCTAACGGAACATTATTAGGATCAATATTAGTCCTACCATTCACAAGCATAGACATAATAGCATCAATCTTATTACTCAAGGAAGAGGTTTCTTCGACAGAATTTACCTTCTTACCTTGTGGAGCTCTTTCCGTATGCCATTCAGAGTAGTTGATCATCATATTATCAAGAAGCTTTGTTGCTTCACCAAGACTGATGGACATAAAGGTACCTCCAGCAGCTGAATCCAATAAATTCCGCGAAGAAAAATTTAGTCCTGCATAGAAGATTTGGATGATCATCCAAGTAGTCAGTCCATGTGTTGGGCAATTTTTAACCAGAGATTTCATTCTTTCCCAAGCTTGAGCAACATGTTCAGTATCTAATTGTTTAAAATTCATTATGCTACTCCTCAAAGATATAATTTTAGCAGGGGGATAATATCTACCAATAAAAGCATCCTTGCATTTAGTCCATGAATCAATACTATTCTTAGGCAGAGATAGCAACCAATCTTTAGCTCTTCCTCTTAATGAGAAAGGGAACAATTTTAATTTTATAAATTTTAATTTTATAATGTCACCATCTACATCCTTATACTTTTGCATTTCACATAGTTCAACAAAATTATTGAGATGGGCAGCAGCATCATCAGAACTAACACCAGAAAATTGCTCTCGCATAACAAGATTCAGTAAAGCAGGTTTAATTTCAAAGAATTCTGCTGTAGTAGCAGGTGGAGCAATAGGTGTGCATAAGAAATCATTATTATTTGTGGTTGTGAAGTCGCACAACTTAGTATTTTCAGGGGTAGCCATTTTAGCAATAGTAAATAAAGCAAACTAGATAAAGTAAATGCAAGTAACTAATTTTTTTTTGTGTTTTTGATATAGCAAACAAGATAGCAAATAAATTAAAACTAGCAACTAATTTTTTTTGTATTTTGATTTAGTGCAGCAAACCAAGTAGTAAATAAAACTAAGCAAGACAAAAACAAAGTAAAGAGATTGGGAAGTGGAGACTCCCCTTGCAGCGTGTCTTGATCTCCCCGGCAACAGCGCCAGAAAAAGAGCTTGATACGCGTACAACACGCGTCCGTTGGGAACCCCAAGAGGAAGGTGTAATGCGTACAGCGGCAAGTTTTCTCTCAGTATGAAACCAAGGTTTATCGAACCAGTAGGAGCCAAGAAGCACGTTGAAGGTTGATGGCGGCGGGATGTAGTGCGGCGCAACACCAGAGATTCCGGCGCCAACGTGGAACCTGCACAACACAACCAAAGTACTTTGCCCCAACGAAACAGTGAGGTTGTCAATCTCACCGGCTTGCTGTAACAAAGGATTATATGTATAGTGTGGATGATGATTGTTTGCAGAAAACAGTAGAACAGTATTGCAGTAGATTGTATTTCAGTAAAGAGAATTGGACCGGGGTCCACAGTTCACTAGAGGTGTCTCTCCCATAAGATAAACAACATGTTGGGTGAACAAATTACAGTTGGGAAATTGACAAATAGAGAGGGCATGACCATGCACATACATATTATGATGAGTATTGTGAGATTTAATTGGGCATTACGACAAAGTACATAGACCGCTATCCAGCATGCATCTATGCCTAAAAAGTCCACCTTCAGGTTATCATCCGAACCCCCTCCAGTATTAAGTTGCTAACAACAGACAATTGCATTAAGTATTGCGCGTAATGTAATCAGTGACTACATCCTTGAACATAGGACCAATGTTTTATCCCTAGTGGCAACAGCACATCCGTAACCTTAGTGGTTCTTGTCACTCCTCCAGATTCACGGAGACATGAACCCACTATCGAGCATAAATACTCCCTCTTGGAGTTACTAGCATCAACTTGGCCAGAGCATCTACTAATAACGGAGAGCATGCAAGATCATAAACAACACATAGACATAACTTTGATAATCAACATAACAAGTATTCTCTATTCATCGGATCCCAACAAACGCAACATATAGAATTACAGATAGATGATCTTGATCATGTTAGGCAGCTCACAAGATCCGACAATGAAGCACAATGGGGAGAAGACAACCATCTAGCTACTGCTATGGACCCATAGTCCAGGGGTAGACTACTCACACATCACTCCGGAGGCAACCATGGCGGCGTAGAGTCCTCCGGGAGATGAATCCCCTCTCCGGCAGGGTGCCGGAGGCGATCTCCTGAATCCCCCGAGATGGGATTGGCGGCGGCGGCGTCTCAGTAAGGTTTTCCGTATCGTGGCTCTCGGTACTGGGGGTTTCGCGACGGAGGCTTTAAGTAGGCGGAAGGGCAGGTCAGGAAGCGGCACGAGGGGCCCACACCCTAGGTCGGCGCGGCCAGGGCTTGGGCCGCGCCGCCCTATGGTGTCGCCACCTCGTGGCCCCACTTCGTCTCCTCTTCGGTGGCAAAATAGGACCCTGGGCGTTGATTTCGTCCAATTCCGAGAATATTTCGTTACTAGGATTTCTGAAACCAAAAACAGTAGAAAACAACAACTGGCACTTCGGCATCTTGTTAATAGGTTAGTTCCAGAAAATGCACGAATATGACATAAAGTGTGCATAAAACATGTAGATAACATCAATAATGTGGCATGGAACATAAGAAATTATCGATACGTTGGAGACGTATCAAGCAGCAATTCCTTGGGGTGCATCTTCAGCTCGTTCATGTACGGGTTGACGACGTCCTCAAAGAAACTGTCCTTCGGAGTTCCCGACGAAGACATGGTGGCTCTAGATCAAACAGATCCTGGCAGAAAACAGCTCGAAACAAAACACGTCGAGAAAACGATATACGGACCTCCGGGGGTCCGGGGGATTATATAGAAGAAATTTTTACGACATAAGGAAAGTACCAGGTCGAACCAGAGTCGGAGAGGAGCAGCGAGGGGCTCTCCTCATAGGGCGGCGCGGCCAGGCTGGGGCCCGCGCCGGCCTATGGGGGCACGCCCTCGTGCGTCTCCTCCACTCTGTTTCGATCTCGTAATTTTTCATATTTTCCAAAAACAGCAAAAACATTGTTCGGAAAGTTAAACGCGGACTTTTTATTACCAGTATTGTTACCTATTCAAAGTCGAACTCTACCGGACTGTCAACTTGACCTTTGATGAAAGCTTCCGGAGTCACCACTCGAATAACATCAACATCTTCATTATAAGAATCTCCAGAGATATAATGCTTGAGTCTTTGTCCATTCATCACTTGTGTGGCATCACCTTGCAGAGAGCTAATTTTAATTGCTCCTGAACGATACACCTCCACAATGACATATGGTCCTTCCCATTTTGAGAGTAATTTCCCTGCAAAAAATCTGAGACGAGACCGATACAATAGGACTTTATCCCCAACATTAAATTCTCTTTTGACAATTCTTTTATCATGCCATTTCTTAACTTTCTCCTTAAAGAGTTTAGCATTTTCATAAGCTTCACTCCTCCATTTATCTAGAGAACTCAATTGTAGCAACCTCTTCTTACCGGCAAGTTTAGGATCTTTATTTAGTTCTCTTACAACCCAATAAGCTTTGTGCTCTAGTTCTAAAGGTAAATGACAAGCTTTCCCATAAACCATTTTATAAGGTGACATACCCATAGTGCTTCCTACAATTTACTAGCCCAATTCTTTCTAGATTTATTAATAGTCTTTTGCAAGATAGATTTAATCTCTCTATTTGATAATTCTACTTGCCCACTAGTTTGAGGATGATAAGCAGAAGCAATTCTATGATTAATACCATATTTAGCAAGAGTTTTTCTAAAACCACCATGAATAAAATGAGAACCTCCATCATTCATGAGATATCTAGGAACTCCAAATCTAGGAAAAATAATATCCAAAAGCATTCTTAAAGAGGTCTCACCATCAGCACTTTTTGTGGGTATGGCTTCCACCCATTTAGTAACATAATCAAGAGCGACAAGTATATGAGTGTTACCTTCTGAAGAAGGGAAAGGTCCCATGAAGTCAAATCCCCAACAATCAAATGGTTCAATAACAAGAGTATAATTCATAGGCATTTCATTGCGTCTGGAGATATTACCAACCCTTTGACATTCATCACAAGATAAAATAAACTTCCTTGCATCTTTGAAGAGAGTTGGCCAATAAAAACCTGATTGTAGAACCTTTTGCGCAGTTCTATATCCGGCGTGATGTCCTCCATAAGCACTACCATGACATTTACTCAATATCTCTTGTTGTTCATATTCGGGAACACATCTCGCATAATACCATCCACTCCTTCTTTATATAAGTGTGGGTCATCCCAAAAATAATGCCTCAAATCATAAAAGAATTTACTCCTTTGCTGAGCTGAAAAGGTTGAGGCAAGTACTTGGAAACAATAAAGTTAGCATAATCAGCATACCAAGGACTGTCTCGCGAGCTCACCTTTATTACAGCCAATTGTTCATTTGGAAAACTATCATTAACAGGAACAGGATCATAAGCAATATTTTCCAATCTAGACAAATTATCAGCAACATGATTATAAGCACCTTTCCTATCTATAATATGCAAATCAAATTCTTGTAACAAAAGCACCCATCTAATAAGCCTTGGCTTAGCATCTTTCTTTTGCATAAGGTATCTAATTGCAGCATGATCAGTATGGATTGTAACTTTCGAATCAACAATATAGGATCTAAACTTGTCACAAGCAAAGACTACAGCTAACAATTCTTTTTCAGTTGTAGCATAATTTCTTTGAGCAGCATCAAGAGTTTTACTAGCATAATGAATAACATTCAGTTCTTTATCTACTCGCTGTCCAAGAACAACACCTACAGCAAAATCACTAGCATCACACATAATTTCAAAAGGTAAGTTCCAATCAGGAGGTTCAACTATAGGGGCAGTTGTTAAGGCTTTCTTTAGAGTTTCAAAAGCTTCCTTACAATCATCATCAAAAACAAAAGGTACATCTTTTTCAAGAAGATTAGTAAGAGGTTTTGAAATCTTGGAGAAGTCTTTAATAAATCTCCTATAAAACCCAGCATGACCAAGAACACTACGAATACCTCTAACATCCCTAGGATAGGGCATCTTTTCAATTGCTTCCACTTTAGCTCTATCAACTTCAGTACCCCTCTCAGAAATTTTATGTCCCAATACAATTCCTTCATTAACCATAAAGTGGCATTTCTCCCAATTAAGAACAAGGTTAGTTTCTTTACATCTCTGCAAAACTTTATCAAGGTTTCGCAAGCAATTATCAAAGGAATTCCCATAGACAGAAAAATCATCCATGAATACCTCTACAATATTCTCACAAAAGCCATGAAAAATAGCAGACATGCATCTTTGAAAAGTAGCAGGAGCATTACATAAACCAAAAGGCATACGCCTATAAGCATAAGTTCCATAGGGACAAGTGAAAGTGGTTTTCTCTTGATCTTTAGTTTTAACAGCAATTTGTGAAAACCCAGAATAACCATCAAGAAAGCAAAAATGAGTATTTTTAGACAACCTTGATAACATTTGATCAATAAAAGGTAAAAGGTAATGATCTTTCTTAGTAACTTTATTAACTTTTCGATAATCAATGCACATTCTATACCCTACAACTACTCTTTGAGGAATGAGCTCATCATTATCATTAGGCACAACAGTCATTCCTCCTTTCTTAGGAACACAATGCACAGGACTAACCCATCTACTATCAGCAATAGGATATATAATACCAGCTTCAAGAAGTTTTAATACCTCATTCCTTACCACATCCTTCATCTTAGGAATTAGACGACGCTGATGCTCAACAACAGGCTTTGCATCATCTTCCATATTGATGGCATGTTGGCAAATAGAGGGAGAAATCCCCTTCAAGTCATCAAGAGTGTAGCCAATAGCTCCTCGGTGTTTCTTCAATATTTCCAATAACCTTTCTTCCTCAAACTCTGAAAGCTTAGAACTAATAATAACAGGATATATTTTCTTATCATCAATATGAGCATATTTAAGATTATCACGCAATGGTTTTAAATCAAAAACAGGATCTTCCTTTGGTGGTAGTGTTGTACCTAGATCTTCAACCGGTAAATCATGCTTAAGAATAGGTTGACGAAGGAAAATTTCATCAAGCTCATTTCTTTCTTCCCTAAAGACTTCACTCTCACTATCCTCCAAATGTTGTTGCAAAGGATTATTAGGAGCAAGAGCAATAGATGCGCACTGTTCAACTCTAAAATCATTATTAGGCAAATCAGCTTTATAAGGAGTTTTGGCAAATTTAGAAAAATTAAACTCATAAGATTCACCAGCAAATTTAGTCACAATTTTCTCTTTCTTGCAATCTATAACAGCTCCACAAGTATTTAGAAAAGGTCTACCAAAAATGATAGGACAATACTTACTAGCAGCAGAACCAAGTACCAAAAAGTCAGCAGGATATTTAATCTTACCACATATAACTTCCACATCTCGAACAATACCAATTGGGGAAATAGTTTCTCTATTAGCTAGCCGAATAACCACATCAATATCTTCAAGTTCACAAGAACCAATTTCATGCATGATCTCCGTGTAAAGCTCATAAGGAATAGCACTAATACTTGCACCAATATCGCATAAACCATAATAACAATGATCACCAATTCCAACGGAGAGCATAGGAACACTGGTTTTCCTAGACTTATTAGGATGTGAAACAATATTAGAAGCATCTTCACAGAAAATAATATGACCATCTTCTACATTTTCAGTCACAAGATCTTTAACTATTGCAATAGCCGGTTCAACCTTTATTTGCTCTTCAGGTTCTATAGGTTTCTTTGCACTTTTATTAACCGCACTATTTATAACAGAATACTCCTTCATTTTAGCAGGGAAAGGAGTTTTTTCAATATAAGCTTCAGGAAGAACATGATCAACAATTTCAATTACAACACATTTATTTATAGATGAATCAATTTTATCTTTATACGGTTCATGATACTTATCAAAATTCTTCCTAGGCAATTCAAAATGAGAGGCAAAAGCTTTATAAAGATTTGCAACGACTTGAGAATCAAGACCATAAGTAGCACTCATATTACGAAATTTATCAGTATCCATAAAAGCTTCAATGCATTTATAATCATAGTTTATACCTGATTCTCTACCTTTGTCGATCTCCCATCCTTCAGTATTCTCCTGAATCCGATCAAGAAGGTCTCTTTCAAACTCTTCTTTGTTGCGTGTAAATGATCCAGAACAAGAAGTATCCAGCAAGGTTTTATCTTGAAAAGAAAAGTCTTGCACAGAAATTATCAATACTGATATTACCAGGAAGCTCATGAATGGGGCATTTGAGCATTAAAGACTTCAATCTCCCCCATGCTTGGGAAATACTCTCTCCATCATGAGGCTAGAAATTATATATGCGGTTCCGGTATTTATGAATTTCACTTGGAGGATAGAATTTAGAATAAAATAGAGGCACAATATCCTTCCAATCAAGAGAATCCCCATTATTCAGTAATTTATACCAATGGCCGCTTTACCAGACAGCGATATAGAGAATAGTTTCTTCCTAACTTCATCCATAGCAATACCTGCACACTTGAATAAACCGCATAATTCATGTAAGAACAGTAAATGATCTCCAGGATGGACAGTTCCATCCCCTTCATAGCGGTTATCCACAACACGTTCAATAATTTTCATAGGTATTTTGTATGGAATCTCTTTCTCACCTGGCGCCTCATCCACTACCTTTGCAGTAGTAGTAGATTTTCCAAATAAAAATTCAAGAGAAGATCTCTCCATAATGAATTATATCAACGGGCATAAATAAAATCAGCACGTACAGTAAAAGTTTCCCTTACCAATTCCACTTATCAATAGCGCTTCACTCCCCGGCAACGGCGCCAGAAAATAGTCTTGATGACCCTCAAGTTTAGGGGGTGTATCGTAGTACTTTCGATAAATAAGAGTGTCGAACCCAACGAGGAGCAGAAAGTGTTGACAAGCAGTTTCGATGAAGGATTCACTGTAAATGCTCACAGACAAGTATCCAGGGGGTTTTGATATAGCAGATAAATAAAGTACGAGTAAGTAAAATGCGAGAGAAATAATTGCAGCGAGTGGCCCAATCCTTTTTAGCACAAAGGACAAGCCGGTTTGTTTACTTATAATGACCAAACGTTCTTGAGGACACACGGGAATTTAGTCTAGTGCTTTCGCTTCATATTACTGATTAATCTTCATTATTTTGATAAGTGTTATGTGGGTGAACCTATGCTAATGCACCGCCCTTCCTAGGACTAATACATACTTGTGATTATACCCCTTGCAAGCATCCTCAACTACAAGAAAATAATTAAGATAAATCTAACCACAGCTTTAAACTCTGAGATCCCGCTATCCCTCCTGCATCGATATACCAACGGGGGTTTAGGTTTCTGTCACTCCGGCAACCCCGCAATTGGCAACCGAATACAAGATGTATTCCCCTAGGCCCATAAAGGTGAAGTATCATGTAGTCGACGTTCACATGACACCACTAGAAGAATAACACCATAACTTAAATATCAAACCATTGAATATTACCCAACATAATTCACTACTAACATTTAGACTTCACCCATGTCCTCAAGAACTAAACGAACTAATCACGAGACATTTATGGAACATGATCAGAGGTGATATGATAATGAATAACAATCTGAACATAAACCTTGGTTCAATGGTTTCACTCAATAGCATCAATAACAAGTAGAAATCAATACCGGGAGAGTTTCCCCTATCAAACAATCAAGATTCAACCCTAATTGTTACAGCGGTGACGAGGTGCAGCGGTGGAGATGGCGGTGATGATGATGGAGATGATGGTGATGATGATCCCAATGATGTCCAGCTCGATGGCGGTGACGATGGCGTCGATTTCCCCCTCCGGGAGGGAATTTCCCCGGCAGATTTCAACCTACCGGAGAGCTCTTTTCTCTCTGGTGTTTTCCGCCCCGCAGAGGCGGGTGTGACTCTTCGCGACTATCCTCTGGAGCTTAGGTTTTCGGGACGAAGAAGTACGCGAAGGAGAGGAGGCCAGAGGGGGCTGTGGGCCCCCTCCCCACAAGGCGGCGCAGCCAGGCCTGGGCCCGCGCCGGCCTATGGGGGGGCCATGGCGGCCCTCCTCGGCTCCTCCTTTTGGCTAGCTTCGTCAATTGCTGATCTTCCGAAATATTGCATTCTGACGGTGCTTTTTCCAGCAGAATCCTGACTCCGATGCGTGATTCTCCAATAATCATGAAACATGCAAAATAGATGAAATAACATAAGTATCACTTCTAAATATGAAATATATCAATGAATAACAGTAAATTATGATATAAAATAGTGATGCAAAATGGACGTATCATATAACAAGGTGTCTCGAAAATTCGCAAAGGAATTAGGCAACGAGACTAACAGTATAAGAGCGAGATCCTCATCATCATAATTTACCTCCATGGACAGCAAATCAGAAACGATCTCTCTAAAAATCGATAGGTGATTCATCATTGACGCACCTTCTTGCAGCTTGTGCGAGAACAACTTCATCTTCACGTGCATCTTACTGGTTAGATCTTTGGACATGCAGATCGATTCCAGTTTCAACCACAGCGCCGCTGCGGATTTCTCAGACATCACTTCCTGCAAGATATTGTTGGATAGATGAAGCTGAATTAATAAAAAAAAAACCTTACGGTCTTTCCTCTTTTCATCGTCGGTCCAGGTCTTGGCATCTTTCTTGCCAAAACCATCAAGAGCTTCATCCAGATCAGAAGATTGGGTAAGTATCGCCCTCATCTTCACTTGCCACAGAGAAAATCTCGTGGTATAATCCAGCTGCGGTAGATCGAACTTCAAGGAAGACATGTCGTAAAACCCTAGATTGAAACACGGGCTCTGATACCACTTGTTATAAAAGCGACAAGCAAATAACGAAGAACGAAACAAGAACACACGCAGGGGACACAAGATTTAACGTGGAAAACCCCTTCCAACAGAGAAGGGGAAAAAACCACGGGCGCCAGCCAGCAAAACTTCACTATATCGGGGAGTGTTTACAAACGCCGTGGGTTATCTTATAATTTGATAAACCCTAGCCGACGGCTTACAAGATGTATATATAGGCGGTGCCAACGATCCGTACCGTACCATACCGCGGGGGGCTTGGGCCGAAGCGTAGCGGAGTTAGAAGTTAGCCTCCCTTTAGTATATGAATTTGGATCACAATACAACAAAACTTGTACTGACGCGATACATGGGCAGCTATCGGATTGATACGTCTCCGACGTATCGATAATTTCTTATGTTCCATGCCACATTATTGATGATATCTACATGTTTTATGCATACTTTATGTCATATTTATGCGTTTTCCGGAACTAACCTATTGACGAGATGCCGCAGTGCCAGTTCCTGTTTTCTGATGTTTTTGGTTTCAGATATCCTAGTAAGGAAATATTCTCGGAATCGGACGAAATCAACGCCCGACATCCTATTTTTCCATGAAGCTTCCAGAACACCCGGGAAGGACCAGAGTTGGGCCACAGGGGCCCCAGGAGGGTGGCCGGCGCGGCCTAGGGGTGGCCCGCGCCCCCCTATCTCCTCGCTGCCTCTTCGACCCTCTGATGCCGCCTCTTCGCCTATATAAAGGTCCTCGACCTAAAACCTCGATACGAAAAAGCCACGGTACGAGAAACCTTCCAGAGCCGCCGCCATCGCGAAGCCAAGATCTGGGGGACATGAGTCTCTGTTCTGGCACGCTGCCGGGACGGGGAAGTGCCCCCGAAAGGCTTATCCATCATCACCACCGCCATCTTCATCAACGCTGCTGTCTCCCATGAGGAGGGAGTAGTTCTCCATCGAGGCTAAGGGCTGTACCGGTAGCTATGTGGTTCATCTCTCTCCTATGTACTTCAATACAATAATCTCATGAGCTGCCTTACATGATTGAGATTCATATGATGATGCTTGTAATCTAGATGTCATTGTGCTAATCAAGTGGATTTTACTTATGTGATCTCCGGAGACTCCTTGTCCCACGTGTGTAAAGGTGACAGTGTGTGCACCGTGTGGGTCTCTTAGGCTATATTTCATAGAATACTTATTCACTGTTATGAATGGAATAGTGAAGTGCTTATTTATATCTCTTTATGATTACAATGTGTTTTGTATCACAATTTATCTGTGTGCTACTCTAGTGATGTTATTAAAGTAGTTTATTCCTCCTGCACGGTGTAATGGTGACAGTGTGTGCATCGTGTAGTACTTGGCGTAGGCTATGATTGTGATCTCTTGTAGATTATGAAGTTAACTATTGCTATGATGGTATTGATGTGATCTATGCCTCCTTTCGTAGCGTGAAGGTGACAGTGTGCATGCTATATTAGTACTTGGTTTGGTTATGTTGATCTGTCATGCACTCTAAGGTTATTTAAATATGAACATTGAATATTGTGGAGCTTGTTAACTCCGGCATTGAGGGTTCGTGTAATCCTACACAGTTAGTGGTGTTCATCATCCAACAAGAGGGTGTAGAGTCTAGCATCTATCTATTTATTCTGTTATGTGATCAATGTTGAGAGTGTCCACTAGTGAAAGTATGATCCCTAGGCCTTGTTCCTAAATACTGCTATCGCTGCTTGTTTACTGTTTTACTGTATTTGTACTGCCTGCAATATTACCACCATCCATCACACGCCAGTCCTGGGCAAAGCACTTTTCTGGTGCCGTTGCTACTGCTCATACTTATTTATACCACCTGTATTTCACTATCTCTTCGCCGAACTAGTGCACCTATTAGGTGTGTTGGGGACACAAGAGACTTCTTACTTTGTGGTTACAGGGTTGCATGAGAGGGATATCTTTGACCTCTTCCTCCCTGAGTTCGATAAACCTTGGGTGATCCACTTAAGGGAAACTTGCTGCTGTTCTACAAACCTCTGCTCTTGGAGGCCCAACACTGTCTACAAGAATAGAAGCTCCCGTAGACATCAAGTACTTTTCTGGCGCCGTTGCCGGGGAGGAAAGGTAAACGGCACTCACACACCGGTAACCCCGACAACTAAGCAGTTTTCTGGCACCGTTGCCGGGGAGGAAAGGTAAAAGGCATTCATACTCTGGTTCCAGGTAACAGTACTTTTCTGGCGCCATTGTGTTTGTGCTCGAAGCTATTTCCTTTAGATCCTGCAATTGCATCTTTTTGTTTCTTGTTTACACTAGTAAGGCATAATGGACAACAATGAGCTTCTTATTCTATTTCCTGATTTAAGACATGGATGGTTTGATCCGAAAATTAAAAAACCAATGGAACATATTAGCATGAATACTTTGAATACCATTGTTGCTAATGATATGGAAAATTCTAAGCTTGGGGAAGCTGGTTTTGATGAGCATGATATTTTTAGTCCCCCAAGCATTGAGGAGAAAATTTACTTTGATGATACTTTGCCTCCTATTTATGATGATTATAATGATAGTAGTCTTTTGTTACCACCTGTTATGGAGGATAAATTTGATTATGATTACAATATGCCTCCTATATTTGATAGCTACTTTGTTGAATTTGCTCCCACTACAACTAATAAAATTGATTATGCTTATGTGGAGAGTAATAATTTTATGCATGAGACTCATGATAAGAATGCTTTATGTGATAGTTATATTGTTGAGTTTGCTCATGATGCTACTGAAAGTTATTATGAGAGAGGAAAATATGGTTGTAGAAATTTTCATGTTACTAAAACACCTCTCTTTTTGCTGAAAATCTTGAAGCTGCACTTGTTTTATCTTTCTATGCTTGTTGCATTATGCTTCTTGAACTTGTTTATTTACAAAATTCCTATGCATAGGAAGCATGTTAGACTTAAATATGTTTTGAATTTGCCTCTTGATGCTCTCTTTTGCTTCAAATACTATTTCTTGCGAGTGCATCATTAAAACTGCTGAGCCAATCTTAATGGCTATAAAGAAAGAACTCCTTGGGAGATAACCCATGTGTTATTTTGCTACAGTACTTTGTTTTATATTTGTGTCTTGGAAGTTGTTACTACTGTAGCAACCTCTCCTTATCTTAGTTTTGTGTTTTGTTGTGCCAAGTAAAGTCTTTGATAGAAAGGTTGATACTAGATTTGGATTGCTGCGCAGAAACAGATTTCTTTCTGTCACGAATTTCGACCTGCCTCTCTGTAGGTAGCTCAGAAAAATATGCCAATTTACGTGCGTGATCCTCAGATATGTACGCAACTTTCATTCAATTTGGGTATTTTCATTTGAGCAAGTCTGGTTCCTCAATAAAATTCGTCTTTACGGACTGTTCTGTTTTGACAGATTCTGCCTTTTATTTCGCATTGCCTCTTTTGCTGTGTTGGATGGATTTCTTTGTTCCATTACCTTCCAGTAGCTTTGTGCAATGTCCAGAAGTGTTAAGAATGATCGTGTCACCTCTGAAAATGTGAGTTTTTGATTATGCACTAACCCTCTAATGAGTTGTTTTGAGTTTGGTGTGGAGGAAGTTTTCAAGGATCAAGAGAGGAGGATGATATACTACGATCAAGAAGAGTGAAAGCTCTAAGCTTGGGGATTACCCGGTGGTTCATCCCTGCATATTTCAAGAAGACTCAAGCATCTAAGCTTGGGGATGCCCAAGGCATCCCCTTCTTCATCGACAACATTATCAGGTTCCTCTAGTGAAACTATATTTTTATTCGGTCACATCTTATGTACTTTACTTGGAGCGTCCGTTTGTGTGTTTCTATTTTTGTTTTTGTTTGAATAAATGCTTGTGTGGGAGAGAGACACGCTCCGCTGGTTCATATGAACACATGTGTTCTTAGCTTTTAATGTTCATGGCGAAGGTTAAAACTGCTTCGTTAATTGTTATATGGTTGGAATCAGAAAATGCTACATGTAGTAATTGGTAAAATGTCTTGGATAATGTGATACTTGGCAATTGTTGTGCTCATGTTTAAGCTCTTGCATCATATACTTTGCACCTATTAATGAAGAAATACATAGAGCATGCTAAAATTTGGTTTGTATAATTGGTCTCTCTAAGGTCTAGATAATTTCTAGTATTGAGTTTGAACAACAAGGAAGACGGTATAGAGTCTTATAATGTTTACAATATGTATTTTATGTGAGTTTTGCTGCACCGCTTCATCCTTGTGTTTGTTTCAAATAACCTTGCTAGCCTAAACCTTGTATCGAGAGGAAATACTTCTCATGCATCCAAAATCCTTGAGCCAAACACCATGCCATTTGTGTCCACCATACCTACCTACTACATGGTATTTCTTGCCATTCCAAGTAAATTGCTTCATGTGCTACCTTTAAACCTTCAAAATGCTTCTCAATATGTGTTAATGTTTTATAGCTCATGAGGAAGTATGTGGTGTTTATCTTTCAACCTTGTCATTTACTTTTGACAGACTTTCATAATGGACTAGTGGCACATCCGCTTATCCAATAATTTTGCAAAAAGAGCTGGCAATGGGGTTCCTAGTCCCGATTAATCAAACTTCATTAATAATTCTCTTCACATGTTTTGCTCTGATTCATCAGTAAGCAACTTAATTTTGCAAATAGACACTCCTCCATGGTATGAGATTGATGGTAGGCACCCGAGGATTCGGTTAGCCATGGCTTGTGTAAACAAAGGTTGGGGGGGAGTGTCACCCATAATAAAAACTAAAGTACATGTGTAAACAAAAGAGAAGAGGGATGATCTACCTTGCTGGTAGAGATAACGTCCTTCATGGGAACTGCTCTTGAAAGTCTTGTTGGCGAGGTAGTTAGAGTACCCATTACCATTCGTTGACAACAACGAACACCTCTCAAAACTTTACTTTTATGCTCTCTATATGATTTTAAAACTTGAAAAGCTCTAGCACATGATTTATCCCTGCTTCCCTCTGCGAAGGGCCATTCTTTTACTTTTATGTTGAGTCAGTTCGCCTATTTCTCTCTATCTCAAGAAGCAAACACTTGTATGAACTGTGCATTGATTCTTACATACTTGCATATTGCACTTGTTATATTACTCTATGTTGACAATATCCCTGAGATATACATGTTACAAGTTGAAAGCAACCGCTGAAACTTCATCTTCCTTTATGTTGCTTCAATAACTTTACTTTGAATTATTGCTTTATGAGTTAACTTTTATGCAAGACTTATTGATGCTTGTCTTGAAGTACTATTCATGAAAAGTCTTTGCTATATGATTCAGTTGTTTACTCATGTCATTTACATTGTTTTGATCGCTGCATTCATTACATATGCTTACAATAGTATGATCAAGGTTATGATGGCATGTCACTCCAGGAATTATCTTTGTTTATCATTTACCTGCTCGGGACGAGCAGGAACTAAGCTTGGGGATGCTGATACGTCTCCGACGTATCGATAATTTCTTATGTTCCATGCCACATTATTGATGATATCTACATGTTTTATGCATACTTTATGTCATATTTATGCGTTTTCCGGAACTAACCTATTGACGAGATGCCGCAGTGCCAGTTCCTGTTTTCTGCTGTTTTTGGTTTCAGAAATCCTAGTAAGGAAATATTCTCGGAATCGGACGAAATCAACGCCCGTCATCCTATTTTTCCACGAAGCTTCCAGAACACCCGGGAAGGACCAGAGTTGGGCCACAGGGGCCCCAGGAGGGTGGCCGGCGCGGCCTGGGGGTGGCCCGCGCCCCTATCTCCTCGCCGCCTCTTCGACCCTCTGACGCCGCCTCTTCGCCTATATAAAGGTCCTCGACCTAAAACCTCGATACGAAAAAGCCACGGTACGAGAAACCTTCCAGAGCCGCCGCCATCGCGAAGCCAAGATCTGGGGGACATGAGTCTCTGTTCCGGCACGCTGCCGGGACGGGGAAGTGCCCCCGGAAGGCTTCTCCATCATCACCACCGCCATCTTCATCAACGCTGCTGTCTCCCATGAGGAGGGAGTAGTTCTCCATCGAGGCTAAGGGCTGTACCGGTAGCTATGTGGTTCATCTCTCTCCTATGTACTTCAATACAATAATCTCATGAGTTGCCTTACATGATTGAGATTCATATGATGATGCTTGTAATCTAGATGTCATTGTGCTAGTCAAGTGGATTTTACTTATGTGATCTCCGGAGACTCCTTGTCCCACGTGTGTAAAGGTGACAGTGTGTGCACCGTGTGGGTCTCTTAGGCTATATTTCACAGAATACTTATTCACTGTTATGAATGGCATAGTGAAGTGCTTATTTATATCTCTTTATGATTACAATGTGTTTTGTATCACAATTTATCTGTGTGCTACTCTAGTGATGTTATTAAAGTAGTTTATTCCTCCTGCACGGTGTAATGGTGATGGTGTGTGCATCGTGTAGTACTTGGCGTAGGCTATGATTATGATCTCTTGTAGATTATGAAGTTAACTATTGCTATGATGGTATTGATGTGATCTATGCCTCCTTTCGTAGTGTGAAGGTGACAGTGTGCATGCTATATTAGTACTTGGTTTGGTTATGTTGATCTGTCATGCACTCTAAGGTTATTTAAACATGAACATTGAATATTGTGGAGCTTGTTAACTCCGGCATTGAGGGTTCGTGTAATCCTACACAGTTAGTGGTGTTCATCATCCAACAAGAGGGTGTAGAGTCTAGCATCTATCTATTTATTCTGTTATGTGATCAATGTTGAGAGTGTCCACTAGTGAAAGTATGATCCCTAGGCCTTGTTCCTAAATACTGCTATCGCTGCTTGTTTACTGTTTTACTGTATTTGTACTGCCTGCAATATTACCACCATCCATCACACGCCAGTCCTGGGCAAAGCACTTTTCTGGTGCCGTTGCTACTGCTCATACTTATTTATACCACCTGTATTTCACTATCTCTTCGCCGAACTAGTGCACCTATTAGGTGTGTTGGGGACACAAGAGACTTCTTGCTTTGTGGTTGCAGGGTTGCATGAGAGGGATATCTTTGACCTCTTCCTCCCTGAGTTCGATAAACCTTGGGTGATCCACTTAAGGGAAACTTGCTGCTGTTCTACAAACCTCTGCTCTTGGAGGCCCAACACTGTCTACAAGAATAGAAGCTCCCGTAGACATCACGGATCTCCTCATTTTAGCGGAATCTGGCGGATATGCAGCTGAATCGGCCATATACGTGTGATATGATAACTTGAAACCGAGGGTGTCGAAGAGATTTTCATGGCAGGACCGAACAAATCAGCCGAAGCATCTACACCGGTGGCCCCCAAAATAGGTGCCATCAGGGGTGTCGGCACCGCTGTATGGGGGACGCCGGGAGAGTATCCTCTGTTTGTGGATGATATCCCCCCACCGGCGTCCCTCACAGGACGTCCCGAAGGACCAGTCGCCGCCCTCCTCCCCCTTTGGTGTCGACGGCTCGGAAGGTCCGGCAAGGTCGATGAAGTTGGCGCCGTGGTTGGACCACAACACCGCCTGCCGTGGGTCCATTTGTCATCTTCCGGTAGTCCTCCTCGATGGAGCTGCCAACAATGAAGTGTTTCCCGGGGAACTCCTCCGGGCCGTCGCCGCCACGGAGGGCTGCCTGCGCCTCCGCCTCATTCTCCCACCATTTCTTCTTCGCTGGTGGAAGTGGTGGCGAGTCCGCAACGTCCTCCTCTTTGAGGCGGCGGCGTTGGGCCGACCCCGTCGTCCAACGGGTCGGAGCCGAAGACGCTCGCCTGGCGCAAAGGAACTCGATCTCAGCGCAACCTAGTTCTTTGCCAAGATGAAGGAGTTTGCCTCCGAACTCGTAGCGGCTGGTAAGATAGTGGAAGAAGGTGAACTCATGGGGTATATCCTCAATGGACTCGATGACTCCTACAATCTCTCGTGTCCTCCGTCAATGTGAACCCCGATACAACTCTTGATGATTTCTTTGGTCAAATTTGTGCTCATGGTATGCACCAGGAAGTATCTCCGAGACAGGCCAGGACATCGGCCCGATCAAATCCTTTGGATCAACGAAAATGGATGGATATTATTCATTTGATGGTACCATAAAACACCTCAATTTCTATCCATGTTTTAGAAAGGCAAGAAAAACAAGAATGTGTTGCAGCACGATGAAAAAAGACAAGCGCGTCACTCCCTCCATTACATAATTTTTATCATGATTTTAGTTTAAACAAAAAATGGAACGAAGAGAGTAGTAGACAAATTCTGCTATGGCATCGTCGCTATAGCAAATACTGCCAAAACATAACTTCTTTGAGAGGGTACAGAAAAGCAGCTTTGTGTGTGCCGTTTTATCAAGATGGATTGGCAACAAAGGTTAAGTACAACACGGCTTAACCTGGATAGAACCAAGACACAGCACACCAACAATCTGCAGGATACGACAGAGACGAGACCACGCCACCGCGGGTGGATAAGCAAAAAAACAGTACTACCGCAATGCACACGCAGCTATCAGAACTCCTAAATTTAGCGGAATCTGGCGGATATGCAGCACAATCCGCCATATATCTGGTGTACGTGTGATATGATAGCTTGAAACCGAGGTCTCGAAGAGATTTCCATGGCCGGACCGGACAGATCACTCGGTCACTTTCGCGTAATATAAAGACGGCGAAGGCGATCCAGCCTCCCAAGAAACAGTCGATCGACAGCGGCAGCTTGGATTCTTGCAGCCATTGATTTGAAACATTATATTGTGAAAGGGTAACTAGAATGATGTGAAGGCTTTTATGTTTTCCAAGATAAGAAAGAGAAAGAGAAAGACGTGCTCTGGCTCGGAAATATCATGAAAGGAAGACAGGAAAATTCGTTGGGTCTTGGATAGAGAAATATACCTTTGGTTGTAAAATCGTCCAACAGAGTGGGAAGAAATTAATGAATCAAAAGGGGCGGAAAGTTACCTCTAGAAAAATTATGTTGACAGAAAGTTCAAATTTTATCACATTGAACGAACAAGTTGGCATCAATTGGACTGTTTCTTTATCACGATGGCAACCGTCAGTTTGGACCATTACCACATGGCAACTTCTGTATGTGTTTGCTCCGTCCGCTCCATGTTGAAGTCCTAATTCTAAACGCGTAGAGAGGTTTTTTTTTAAACAGAAAACTGTGAGCTTTATTGATCAAATAATCATAATATCATTACAAATATCCTCACGGATGCACTCCGGAGAAAGACCCACGCCACACGGCGTCTACTGAAAACTCATACCTTCTAGCTAAAACGTGTGCAACAACATTAACCACATGGTAGACATGTTTGAAAGAGCAAGAAACGAAGAATCTTGCCGGACGCTTAACATCCTCGATCACCGGTCCATAGCAAGACCGGTCCATCATCCCAGCATTGACGCGATTGATCACCGACTGACAATCAGAAGCAAAGATGACCCTATAGTAGCCTTCATCGCATGCAAAGGCCACAACATGCCTCAAAGCCAAGGCTTCTGCCAGCTCCGCATTGGTCACCTCGTCTCGGCGCTCACCACAAGCAGCAATGAAAGTCCCCTGGTGATCACGAACAACGACGCCAATACCCATCTGTCTCGTGGAAGAGAAAGTCGTTGCATCCACATTAACAAGCACCATACCTGCAGGCGGCGGAACCCATTTTGGTGTTGAAGAAGAAGGTTCACGCCTTGAAGCAGTCGTCGGCTTGTAAAGATGAATACATATCATATCAATGTAAGCCTTGATCTTAGTAGCAATAGACTTAGGATGCATAAAAACTTCGCCCTCGCGTTACTTATTTCTAGCATCCCAAATGTGCCAGAGAGACACCATCAATACTGTTGCTTCTAGATCAGAACATCGGTCAACGAAGTCAAGAGTCCAGACTCTTGGAGAGATGAAAGACTTTCTGTTGAGATGGATATGGAAATCAGCTTTCACTTCACGCCACACCTCGTCGACATAGGGGCAGAACAAAAGAGCATGCTCGACTGTCTCGTGTTTGTTGCAGTATACACACGTCGAGGGAGTAGGGACATGCCGCTTCTGGAGTTGATGACCGCGGGGAAGGCAGTCATGAGCGAACCTCCAGAGAGTGATCTTCATCTTCCCTGGCGCCTTGCTCGCCCAAAGCTTCTTCCAGATTTTGGAATTATCAAATACAACTGAAGATGAACCTTGCCCATGTTTGCTACGGTCAGAAGCCACCCGCTCCGACCTTGCGAAGTGATATGCAGACCGCACGGAGTAGCTACCAAAACGAGTCCAGGGCCAGGAGGCGAAATCATCGCCACCATGACGGCTGATCGGTACTTGTAAGATCTTGGCTGCAACCTCATCATCAAAGATGGTTCGGATGAGCTCTGAGTCCCATGAGGAAGTACCATCCACCATCAGCGTATCCACAGTCTGATCGGGCATCAGAGGGATCCGAGGGCGCAGGGTATGAGGAGGCACCTCCGGAATCCACTTGTCTGTAAGAATTTTAGTTTTCTTCCCGTCGCCGATGCCCCATCGAACACCGTCCTTCACCAGCTGCATACCAAACTGGATGCTTCTCCAAGTATACAAAGAGGAACGGGGCTTTGCAGCATCCCAGAAATCACAGTTTGGGTAATAACGACCTTTTAGCACCTTTGCACATAACGAGGATGGATCCGTCAACAAACGCCAACACTGACGACCCAACATGGCTTGGTTAAACAGACCCAAGTCGCGGAAACCCAGACCTCCCAAACTCTTCGGTGTTGAGAGCCATTCCCAAGATCGCCAATGGATTTTCTTCTTGCCACTATCTGTTCCCCACCATTGGTTTGCAATCGAACGTCGCATGGAGTCACAAGTGGCTACTGGCAATTGAAAACAACTCATCATATAAGTAGGAATTGCCTGAATGGCCGCTTTCAGAAATGTCTCAGCCCCTGCCCGGGAGAGGGGGCGATCAGAGCAAGTACTCATACACTGCCACATACATGTGATAAGGAACTTGAAAGTACGGACAGGAGACCTGCCCACCTCTGTTGGCATCCCAAGATAGAACTCTTGCAAGTCTTCATCTTGGACACCTAGTTTCAGCATCACTCGGTTCTTGACAGCAGCAGGACAACAAGCACCAAAGAAAATGGACGACTTATCAAGATTAATTTTCTGACCAGAGCCCTCACAATAGAGTTTGAGGGTTTGCTGCAAAGTGTCCACACTCCTTTCATCACTGCGGGTGAAGAATATAGGGATTTCTATTTTCGTGCCCTCCGTTCCTTAGTTGTGCTCAGTTTTCCCCAGCTCCTTAGTTTTTCCTCAGTTTTCCCCAAGTGCTTGTTTGAAACGCGCAGAATGCAGCTCAGACGGCAGGATTCCCGTTAAGTTGACCGCTTCGTGCTGACGTGTGGGGCCGCGTCGTGTGGGCCCGCGTCGCGTGGGGCTGGTAGAAAGGGACCGCGTGGGACAGGACGAGATAGCGTTTGGTTGCACGTGAGCAGGAGCTGGGTTTTGTCTCTCTCGGCCATTGGCATTTTCCTTTTAAGAGTACCTTTTCTGCCTCCTTCTCTCTGCCTTTTTTCACCTAATTAGTATCAAATCTAGAGAAGCTTACATTTCTGTCTTTCTTCAATTATTATTTATGCCTTTTGGCCCTCGTTGTTTGCCCAATATGGCAGCAAATCTACTAGGGAGCCCAATCTAGTACTCCATCTGGTCCATATGTATGTAGTTAAATCTAGAAGCAAATCTACATGGAATGTACGATAAATTCACAAGGTCATATAGTAGAATAGGGATAGATAATATAGATAATAAGCTGCATTCAGCAACCAAACATAGTAGGGTTCGAGGTTCTTCACAGCAGTACAGCACCATCATACTAACAACATAACAACGAGGGATCCCTAGCTAACAACAAAGGGATCCCAACAACAAAATGGAGGAGGCAGCAGCAACACACGTCCAGGACTCCGCCTACCCCATCTGCCTTTGCCTCCACTTGTTGCTCCCCTTGGGAGCCTTGGGCTTGAGCGGAGGCATGCGCCCGCCGGAGATCTCCACCCGCTGGATGCTGCGGAGGTGCATGCCGAGCGCCAAGTGCTTGGCGCGGAAGGAGTTGGGGTTCACCGACGCGCCGACCTTGGGGTTGGTGTGGCCGATGTTCTCGGCATGCGTGAGGACGCAGTTGAAGTCAGTGCCGCCGAGCCTCCTAGTGCAGAAATGGCACCTGTAGACACCCTTGGCGACGTCGAGGTAGGAGACATACTGGCCGACCTGCAGCCTCCGCAGCACCTGGCGAGTCTTGACGTCATGGTGCTCGTCGTCGCTGCCAGACAGCTGATCCATATCAAACGGGAATTTATTAGTGAATGAGTTGCAAACGTGCATGATAACAAAGTTAGGAAAATCAGAGGCAGCCTCAGTAGAGTGGACACGATTATGTGTCTACAGGGACGGTGTAAGCGAACCAAAGCTCATGCACAACAGATTTGTACACAGAAATGGTTCGCTGAACCCTCCCTGTAAAAATCTGTGCCCACCGATTCATCATAGGCAAAGAAACAGATTCCAGATCTGAACTTGAACACATTCCAGATTATTTGCAAAATTAAACGGTTGATATCTTTTGATTCGTGCATAAAATAACTGATTGAGATCCTATGATTACTTGCATAAATTAACTGATTGAGATCCCATTATTACTTGCATAAATTAACCGAACGGCCGAACCCCAAATCTTAAACGAAATCAAGGAGGGATCAAAACAAAATGGAATAAAATCGGCGCAAATATTAGCCCAATACTCATCCATCCACAGATCCATCTACACCAGCACAAATAGGGTTCAAAAAGGAATGGGGAATAAAAAAGGAAGCAAACCGTAGTTACCTCGTTCCATGGGTCCTCTATGGAGGTGTCGTAGCGGTTCGGGGGCGGGACGTACGGCACCGGCTCGTAGGGGTCCCATCCCGGCGGGATCTGACCGCGACCGGCGGCAGCAGCCTCCGATGCACCGGCGGAGCCGGCGGCGACGTCCGTTGAGGGGACGGCGGCGACGTCCGTTGAGGGGACGGCGTCGAAGAGGGAGGCGTTGCGCTTGGAGCCGACGGCGCCGTGGACGATGGGATTGGCATTCTCCTTGTCCATCTCGCCGGCAGAGGAGAGGGAGAGGGAGAGGGTTTTTTTGCTTTGGAGAAGATGATGGGACGTGAGAGAGGCGGCGTTGCGTAGGCGAGTGAGAGTGACAGAGATAGTGGGAGGAGGCGTCTATAAAGGCAAGGGGTGGTTAATGCGACCCGCGTCCTACGCGTCCACTGATGGCGTGTATTTCACACGTTCGTTGGGCAACCCCAAGAGGAAGGTATGATGCGCACAGCAGCAAGTTTTCCCTCAGAAAGAAACCAAGGTTTATCGAACCAGGAGGAGCCAAGAAGCACGTTGAAGGTTGACGGCGGCGAGATGTAGTGCGGCGCAACACCAGGGATTCCGGCGCCAACGTGGAACCTGCACAACACAACCAAAGTACTTTGCCCCAACGAAACAGTGAGGTTGTCAATCTCACCGGCTTGCTGTAACAAAGGATTAACCGTATTGTGTGGAAGATGATTGTTTGCAGAAAACAGTAGAACAAGTATTGCGATGATTGTATTTCAGTAAAGAGAATTGGACCGGGGTCCACAGTTCACTAGAGGTGTCTCTCCCATAAGACGAACAGCATGTTGGGTGAACAAATTACAGTTGGGCAATTGACAAATAAAGAGAGCATGACCATGCACATACATATCATGATGATTATAGTGAGATTTAATTGGGCATTACGACAAAGTACATAGGCCGCCATCCAACTGCATCTATGCCTAAAAAGTCCACCTTCAGGTTATCATCCGAACCCCCTCCAGTATTAAGTTGCAAAGCAACAGACAATTGCATTAAGTATGGTGCGTAATGTAATCAACAACTACATTCTTAGACATAGCATCAATGTTTTATCCCTAGTGGCAACAGCACAACACAACCTTAGAACTTTCTCACATCGTCCCAGTGTCAATGCGGGCATGAACCCACTATCGAGCAAACGTACTCCCTCGTGTAGTTACAACCATCAACTTGGCAGCATCTACTAGTAACGGAAAGCATGCAAGATCATAAACAACACATAAGCATAACTTTGATAATCAACATAACAAGTATTCTCTATTCATCGGATCCCAACAAACGCAACATATAGAATTACAGATAGATGATCTTGATCATGTTAGGCAGCTCACAAGATCCAACAATGATAGCACAATGGGAAGAAGACAACCATCTAGCTACTGCTATGGACCCATAGTCCAGGGGTAGACTACTCACTCATCACTCCGGAGGCGACCATGGCGGTGTAGAGTCCTCCGGGAGATGATTCCCCTCTCCGGCAGGGTGCCGGAGGCGATCTCCTGGATCCCCCGAGATGGGATCGGCGGCGGCGGCGTCTCTGGAAGGTTTTCCGTATCGTGGCTCTCGCATCGGGGGTTTCGTCACGGAGGCTATTTGTAGGCGGAAGGGCAGGTCAAGAGGCGGCACGGGGGGCCCACACCATAGACCGGCGCGGCCAGGGGTGGGGCCGCGCCGCCCTAGGGTTTGGCCACCCCGTGGCCCCTCTTCGTCTCTCCTTCGGACTTCTGGAAGCTTCGTGGAAAAATAGGCCCCTGGGCTTTGATTTCGTCCAATTCCGAGAATATTTCGTTACTAGGATTTCTGAAACCAAAAACAGCAGAAAACAGAATCGGCACTTCGGCATCTTGTTAATAGGTTAGTTCCAGAAAATGCACGAATATGACATAAAGTGTGCATAAAACATGTAGATAACATCAATAATGTGGCATGGATCATAAGAAATTATCGATACGTCGGAGACGTATCAGCATCCCCAAGCTTAGTTCGCTCGTCCCAGCAGGTAAAACGATAACACAGTATAATTTCTGAGTGACATGCCATCATAATCTTGATCATACTATTTGTAAAGCATATGTAGTGAATGCAGCGATCAAAACAATGTATATGACATGAGTAAACAAGTGAATCATAAAGCAAAGACTTTTCATGAATAGCACTTCAAGACAAGCATCAATAAGTCTTGCATAAGAGTTAACTCATAAAGCAACAATTCAAAGTAAAGGTATTGAAGCAACACAAAAGAAGATTAAGTTTCAGCGGTTGCTTTCAACTTGTAACATGTATATCTCATGGATATTGTCAACATAGAGTAATATAATAAATGCAATAAGCAAATATGTAGGAATCAATGCATAGTTCACACAAGTGTTTGCTTCTTGAGATGGAGAGAAATAGGTGAACTGACTCAACATTGAAAGTAAAAGAATGGTCCTCCATAGAGGAAAAGCATCGATTGCTATATTTGTGCTAGAGCTTTGATTTTGAAAACATGAAACAATTTTGTCAACGGTAGTAATAAAGCATATGCATCATGTAAATTATATCTTATAAGTTGCAAGCCTCATGCATAGTATACTAATAGTGCCCGCACCTTGTCCTAATTAGCTTGGACTACCGGATCATCACAATGCACTATTTTTACCAAGTGTCACAAAGGGGTACATCTATGCCGCCTGTACAAAGGTCTAAGGAGAAAGCTCGCATTGGATTTCTCGCTATTGATTATTCTTCAACTTAGACATCCATACCGGGACAACATAGACAACAGATAATGGACTCCTCTTTTATGCATAAGCATGTAACAACAATTAATAATTTTCTCATTTGAGATTGAGGATATATGTCCAAAACTGAAACTTCCACCATGGATCATGGCTTTAGTTAGCGGCCCAATGTTCTTCTCTAACATATGCATGCTTAACCATAAGGTGGTAGATCGCTCTTACTTCAAACAAGACGGACATGCATATCAACTCACATGAAATTCAACAATGAATAGTTGATGGCGTCCCCAGTGAACATGGTTATCGCACAACAAGCAACTTAATAAGAGATAAAGTGCATAATTACATATTCAATACCACAATAGTTTTTAAGCTATTTGTCCCATGAGCTATATATTGCAAAGGTGAAGAATGAAATTTTAAAGGTAGCACTCAAGCAATTTACTTTGGAATGGCGGAAAATACCATGTAGTAGGTAGGTATGGTGGACACAAATGGCATAGTGGTTGGCTCAAGTATTTTGGATGCATGAGAAGTATTCCCTCTCGATACAAGGTTTAGGCTAGCAAGGTTTATTTGAAACAAACACAAGGATGAACCGGTGCAGCAAAACTCACATAAAAGACATATTGAAAACATTATAAGAATCTACATCGTCTTCCTTGTTGTTCAAACTCAATACTAGAAATTATCTAGACCTTAGAGAGACCAAATATGCAAACCAGATTTTAGCATGCTCTATGTATTTCTTCATTAATGGGTGCAAAGCATATGATGCAAGAGCTTAATCATGAGCACAACAATTGCCAAGTATCACATTACCCAAGACATTTATAGCAATTACTACATGTATCATTTTCCAATTCCAACCATATAACAATTTAACGAAGGAGAAACTTCGCCATGAATACTATGAGTAGAAACCAAGGACATACTTGTCCATATGCTACAGCGGAGCGTGTCTCTCTCCCATAAAGTGAATGCTAGGATCCATTTTATTCAAACAAAACAAAAAACAAAAACAAACAGACGCTCCAAGAAAAAGCACATAAGATGTGATGGAATAAAAATATAGTTTCAGGGGAGGAACCTGATAATGTTGTCGATGAAGAAGGGGATGCCTTGGGCATCCCCAAGCTTAGACGCTTGAGTCTTCTTGATATATGCAGGGGTGAACCACCGGGGCATCCCCAAGCTTAGAGCTTTCACTCTCCTTGATCATGTTGCATCATACTCCTCTCTTGATCCTTGAAAACTTCCTCCACACCAAACTCGAAACAACTCATTAGAGGGTTAGTGCACAATAAAAATTAACATATTCAGAGGTGACACAATCATTCTTAACACTTCTGGACATTGCATAATGCTACTGGACATTAGTGGATCAAAGAAATTCATCCAACATAGCAAAAAAGGCAATGCGAAATAAAAGGCAGAATCTGTCAAAACAGAACAGTTCGTATTGACGAATTTTAAAATGGCACCAGACTTGCTCAAATGAAAATGCTCAAATTGAATGAAAGTTGCGTAAATATCTGAGAATCACTCACGTAAATTGGCATAATTTTCTGAGTTACCTACAGGGAGGTGGACCCAGATTCGTGACAGCAAAGAAATCTGGAACTGCGCAGTAATCCAAATCTAGTACTTACTTTTCTATCAACGGCTTAACTTGGCACAACAAAACACAAAACTAAGATAAGGAGAGGTTGCTACAGTAGTAAACAACTTCCAAGACACAAAATAAAAACAAATTACTGTAGGTAAAAAACATGGGTTGTCTCCCATAAGCGCTTTTCTTTAACGCCTTTCAGCTAGGCGCAGAAAGTGTGTATCAAGTATTATCAAGAGGTGGTGCATTCTCAGCGGGGTGTGGAGTTTTCTCAACTATGCATATTATCTTTTCTATGTGAGTTTCAGAGGCTCCCTTTTCATTAGTCTTGGGTTTGCTACTCTCATCAAACAAATCTTCAGGAACAATCCAATCAAAATTCTTTTCTAGTGCCTCACACATTCCCAGGAGCTTGCAAGGTATTGATGTTTTAATATCCCCCTCATAATTAACTTTATTAGTGTACTTTTGTCTATCCCTCTCCATCTTTTCAAGGGTACTGGCAAAGTTGGTATAAGAACCTAACATATTATATTTAGTGAAAACTTTTCTAGCTTCTCTCGCTATTCCCCCAAATTCTTTAAGAAGGGTTTCTAATACAAAGTCTTTCTTTTCTCCTTCTTCCATATCACTGAGTGTAAGAAACATATGTTGAATCACAGGATTAAGATTAACAAATCTAGCTTCTAATGCGTGTACTAAAGAAGCAACAGCAATTTCATAAGTGGGGGCAAGTTCTGCCAAGTGTCTATCTTCAAAATCCTCGACCGTACTAATATGAGTGAAAAAATCTTCTATATTGTCTTTCCCAAGGATAGACCCTCGACCTACCGGCACATCTTTAAGAACAAACTTAGGAGGAAACATTATGAAATAGGTAAAGTAAATGCAAGTAAACTAATTTTTTTGTGTTTTTGATATAGCAAACAAGATAGCAAATAAAGTAAAACTAGCAACTAATTTTTTTTTTGTATTTTGATTTAGTGCAGCAAACAAAGTAGTAAATAAAATAAAGCAAGACAAAAACAAAGTAAAGAGATTGAGAAGTGGAGACTCCCCTTGCAGCGTGTCTTGATCTCCCCGGCAACGGCGCCAGAAAAAGAGCTTGATGGCGTGTATTTCACACGTTCGTTGGGCAACCCCAAGAGGAAGGTATGATGCGCACAGCAGCAAGTTTTCCCTCAGAAAGAAACCAAGGTTTATCGAACCAGGAGGAGCCAAGAAGCACGTTGAAGGTTGACGGCGGCGAGATGTAGTGCGGCGCAACACCAGGGATTCCGGCGCCAACGTGGAACCTGCACAACACAACCAAAGTACTTTGCCCCAACGAAACAGTGAGGTTGTCAATCTCACCGGCTTGCTGTAACAAAGGATTAACCGTATTGTGTGGAAGATGATTGTTTGCAGAAAACAGTAGAACAAGTATTGCAGTAGATTGTATTTCAGTAAAGAGAATTGGACCGGGGTCCACAGTTCACTAGAGGTGTCTCTCCCATAAGACGAACAGCATGTTGGGTGAACAAATTACAGTTGGGCAATTGACAAATAAAGAGAGCATGACCATGCACATACATATCATGATGATTATAGTGAGATTTAATTGGGCATTACGACAAAGTACATAGACCGCCATCCAACTGCATCTATGCCTAAAAAGTCCACCTTCAGGTTATCATCCGAACCCCCTCCAGTATTAAGTTGCAAAGCAACAGACAATTGCATTAAGTATGGTGCGTAATGTAATCAACAACTACATCCTTAGACATAGCATCAATGTTTTATCCCTAGTGGCAACAACACAACACAACCTTAGAACTTTCTCACACCGTCCTGTGTCAATGCAGGCATGAACCCACTATCGAGCATAAGTACTCCCTCTTGGAGTTACAAGCATCTACTTGGCCAGAGCATCTACTAGTAACGGAAAGCATGCAAGATCATAAACAACACATAAGCATAACTTTGATAATCAACATAACAAGTATTCTCTATTCATCGGATCCCAACAAACGCAACATATAGAATTACAGATAGATGATCTTGATCATGTTAGGCAGCTCACAAGATCCAACAATGATAGCACAATGGGGAGAAGACAACCATCTAGCTACTGCTATGGACCCATAGTCCAGGGGTAGACTACTCACTCATCACTCCGGAGGCGACCATGGCGGTGTAGAGTCCTCCGGGAGATGATTCCCCTCTCCGGCAGGGTGCCGGAGGCGATCTCCTGGATCCCCCGAGATGGGATCGGCGGCGGCGGCGTCTCTGGAAGGTTTTCCGTATCGTGGCTCTCGGTACTGGGGGTTTCGTCACGGAGGCTATTTGTAGGCGGAAGGGCAGGTCAAGAGGCGGCACGGGGGGCCCACACCATAGGCCGGCGCGGCCAGGGGTGGGGCCGCGCCGCCCTAGGGTTTGGCCACCCCGTGGCCCCTCTTCGTCTCTCCTTCGGACTTCTGGAAGCTTCGTGGAAAAATAGGCCCCTGGGCTTTGATTTCGTCCAATTCCGAGAATATTTCGTTACTAGGATTTCTGAAACCAAAAACAGCAGAAAATAGCAACTGGCACTTCGGCATCTTGTTAATAGGTTAGTTCCAGAAAATGCACGAATATGACATAAAGTGTGCATAAAACATGTAGATAACATCAATAATGTGGCATGGATCATAAGAAATTATCGATACGTCGGAGACGTATCATCCACCGCTGCACGTCTGCACGTCTTGGACTTCTGCAATGCGCCACGCGTCCACGATTGCACGTCTTCGACTTCTGCACTGCGACCGGCGTCTACGCGTCAAATATTGCACGTCTTTCATTTCTGCACCGCAACACGCGTCCTCGAGTCTAACCCTGGAAATTTAGATATACTCAGGTATAACCTCGAGCATTATACTAGCATTTTTTGTGTGCTTAGTTTTCCCCTTGAGTGCTAATACTGGCTAGTGCAATATGCTCAGTTTTACCCTCAAGTAGCTGGTCAACATACAGTCAACAAATGAGATTAACTAGTTAAATGAGTCATTTAATGTGCAAAAAATTCCGAAAAATAGTGGCACATACTCATGGAGTCTGGACCACAAATTGCCAGTTCTCAAAACATAGATAAGTCATAGATAAATCAAATTTTACCACAAATTGCCACTTCTCAAAGGCCTTCTCAAATCACCTAGTAGCTATGAAGGTGCATGGTTTTCCACAATAAGCCCTTCCGAAAACAGCTTTCCCCAAAACATACTTTGTCTAAATGAGGCCACAATTCTCACACTCATGTATATTTGTATTGCAAATAGTTTGAGATAGGCCAAGATGGGTTTTATTGTACAAAACACGCATTTTCCATTTTTTAAATCTCATATTTGAATCCCTTAGTCTGTTTATTACATAGGTGCCCTTGGTTTCTTGATACTACTTAGTTTTGCCCTCTCCCTCCACAAATTCTCTCACACGTGCAACATTGCCCTGATTGGTCTAGCCCATGTCACGCGGATCGTGCCCGCCGACCGTTGATCGTATGATCTAACGGGCAGGATAACCCCTCTCTCTCTCTGTCGGCGGTTACTTTCCACTCTCTAAGTATGCTAAAGGGCGGTTTTCTGTATTTATTTTCACGCGCTAAAAATTATAAACTCTTTTAGGCATTACTTTTCACGCAAAAAATGATAAACCATCACCGATTTGTTGTAGCCATAAATTTTCACGCAAAAAATGATAAACCGTCACCGATTTGCTGTAGCCATTAATTTTCACGAAAATCGCAAATGATAAACCATCACCGATTTGTTGTAGCCATTAATTTTCACGCAATAAATGATAAACCATCACCGATTTGTTGTATCCATTACTTTTCACGCAAAAAATGATAAAAGTTGGTTTCAGTGAGACCTAACGAAACAATGTACCTATCTTTGTATAGAAGATCATCTGTATGATTTTTGAGGTCATTTAGAGAAGGTACAAAAAAATCCCTTTTGAGAAGATAGAAAAAACCTAACTTGTTACAAAAGCTGGTTTCAGTGAGATCTAACCAAATTTGGCATACATTATGCCATATCTATAACAACAAGGAATATCTAAAAGGGAAATTTTCACAAAATTTGAAATTTATGGCGAAAATGATGCCATACATGATGCTGTTTTTCGAGGTCTTGACCTGAAAATCAATTGGATATTATAAAGGGAAATAAAAAGTTCAAAAAATATAAAAACGAAACAATCTATCTATCTATGTATAGAAGATCAGCTGTATGAAATTTGAGGTCATTTAGAGGAGGTAGAATAAATCACCTTGTTAGAAAAGCTGGTTTCAGTGAGACGAAACAGCATGCGTTTAAGCAAAGTGATTTTTTCGAACATCTCCAAATGATCCCAAATTTGCCATACATGATGCCATACGTGTAATAACAAGGAACCCTATCTAAAAAGTGTCAAAAAAGTTTGGCCAACCGTATAGCTCTATCAAAAAGAACCTCACCATGGCGCTAGTATAATTTTGGGCTTAGTTACAAACTTTCGTTACCTAACCTTCAACACGAAACTTGTTTCAAATCACTTTTGGCGTACAAGAAACAAATCCCTCCTTGATTCGAGCACCACAGCCTCCAAACTTTGTCGATGCCGATATCGGCATGGTCAGAACGGCTATGCTCGACGCCACTGCTAGGTCACCGTCGGGATACACCCTCAATCCCGTCCCCTCATTTGATCACTGACACACCAGAGATACCGCCGAGGCCAATGCCGAACGTACATGCTGATGCCAATGCCGAACATGCATCCACGCCGATGTGATCACGGCCACGCCGCCCCGCTATGCTGGACGCCACAGACCACCGCGAGGTCTTTCCCTTCGCCACCACACTCTTCTAGCACCCATCTATACACGCCAGAAAGGAGAGACACTAGTTTTCTCTACATTGCTCGTGTTCGTGTCGGACACGGTCAGTCAAAGTTTTGAGGTAGTCGTCGATGTCGTCGACCATTTCTTCTCTTCTTTGCATGGTTAAACGCGTCTAGTTCATATCTATCTAATGCGTCTGGTCTCGCCTCATGCAGTTCTTTGTGGACGTCGATCTCATCTCGGCACCCCGCATGCCACCTCCTCCGTGCCATCGCTGTAGAGCTCCGTTTAAAAATCTATTCCTACCCGTGTATTGCCCCTTGTATCAGCGCCATGACCCACTTGTCATTCGATATACCGAAGCCCCACTCGTGTGTGTTTTGGTCAGGGATACAGCGATGCTTACGGTCAAACAAAGATGGATGGTCTGACGTGTCTTTGCGGGCTCTACGTGGCCCCACTAGTCAGAAGATAACGGTCAACCGTCGGGCAACCGGCCGTTACAGCATCTGTGATGGTTTCAGACAAGGTCTTGGGGAAAACTGAGGAAAAACTAAGGAGCTGGGGAAAACTGAGCACAACTAAGGAACCGAGGGCACGAAAATAGAAATCCCAAGAATATACTATCATCTGCAAACGCGTAGAGAGGTTCTGTGTATATTATCCTGATATTTTGCACCATCGTACCATATTCTTTTAATGAAATAAAGGATAATATGTGTCTGTCTCAGCTTTGAGTACTGCACAAAAATCCTTTTTCTGTATTGCGAAGTAATCCCTCCGGCTGATTTTGTAAGGCCCTCTTAGTTTTTCCCAACTTCCACTACGAATTTTGTACAGGAAACATGAGTTATATGCCATCAAAACTATATCATTAGGTTTTTACTTAAAATAATTTATCAATTGTATAATTTTTGTGTCAAATAATTTATATTCCATTATTCAAGTTAGGCCTAAACAGAGCCTTAAAAACCTGCGCCGAGTAGTGAGTATTATTCTGTAAAAAGGAGGACCCCGTCCGGGCGTCCCCACCCTACCTGCTCCCTCCTACTCTGGACCAAGTGACACTCATAACCTCTTTCGTTGCGAAGTATTGTTTTGTTATAAGTTATTGTACAAGCTCAAGTTATTGAACTCACAAATTATATGAGCATGAATCAAATGGTACCACTAATGATCCACACATTCTACTGGTAGCATGTGTTAAGCCATGTCGGTTGTATATAGATCGGGATACCGTCTCCAAGGGGGTGTACCCATAACCCTAGTATTATGTGCCTCTACACGATGCAATGAGTAGCTATAAGTATAATCTTCAACGATTTTAACAATATATTTACAAAGAGCCACATCATTCTGACAATTTTGTCCCGACATAAGGCACTACAAAACCAATTCATGGCTACAGTTTAGGGATAAGTTGGCAACCCCCCACCCCCAAGCCAACTTTACCTTAGCATTAACTAGGTGGAGGAAGGTTTAATATCTCACTATGCAATGACATTAGTAGGGCATGAGATGAATAGGTGTTGAAGCAATTCTTCATAAAAGCTTCAACACTTGTATCTGCCTTTCAATCCAAGTCCTATTTGTCTTTGCTGAGAGTGCGACTTAATCTTTAGCCCCCTCCCCGCGCCCATTTTTTTCACTTGGCTCATATCCCACCTCCTTAACTTTACTTAGCTCACGAAACCCTCCTAAACTACGAACAATGGAACATTTAACCCTCACACTTGGGGGAAAAGGTTGGAACCTAAGCGAGCATGAGTACAACCTAGAGCATGGAGATTGGAAGTTTGGAACCCAGGCCGGAATGTTGGGAAGTAGCCACACTACGGGCAACTTGGGCCACGGCCAGGGGAAGCACTCCGACTCGATAAGGTACCATACCAAGTACTGTATAGCCATTGTAGCTAAATTAGAGTGAAGGTGCATATATATATTTCGCCTCCACCCCTACATGCAGCTATGCATCAAGCCGTGCCTACCATATGGGCTATGATAGGTTCTCATTAGCGGGATTTTGAGTTTCAAATAAAAAATCAAGAAAAGACATTTGCAATGTTTGCATGTATAGACTTTTACCAAATAGATCTCCATCCAGCTCATGGGCGAGGTTGGTATTGAGGTATTCCATCCGTTCTATATTGGTTGTTTGTACAAAATCAACAAATATAGAAGGAGGTTGACCCAATTGTGATCTTTGCCTACTTTGCAAGCAAACCACCAAGACCGTTCACCACCTCTTCATCAATTGTAGGTTTACCATCCGCCTTTGGGCCACTCTCAAAGAGTGGATTGGCATCCACAATACACCCAAGCCAATGGACGGGTTCTCAAGTTGGTGGAACATGTTGATGGGCAGATCCACTCTAAACCGCAAGGGCCTCCATTCACTCACTTGGCTCACAACTTGGGAGATTTAAAATGAGCGCAACATGAGGTTTTCCATAATAAGCAAACGACTATCCAAGTGATATTAGATAAGGTCAAGAGGGAAACCTGGTTATGGGTTTTAGCGGGTGGAATACATTTTGGCGAAGTGACTTTGGGAGAGTAATCCTATGTAATAATGAACACTGTTTGCTTTCTTGTAAAACTTTTCTTAATTAATAGATTGGGGGCCCGTTTAAAAAAATAGAAGGGGGGAGTATCAAACATACTGCAAGTCAGCCCCCACCGTCAATTTACATCCCACGAGGGCCCGCCAACAACTAACATTTAGTGGCACATCATTCATAACATCCGTCAAATGTTGCGTGTTGCCTATGTAGTATCAAGCTTGGAGCTTCATCATGGTCTTCATTGACAATTTGTAGATTGTAATGAGTAAGTTTCTTGTCTTTGTTACCCCAGTACATTAATTAATCTCGTCGGACTTTGGACAGAGCCTTTTCTGGTTTACTTGCCGGCATGTATCGAATCTCTTACTATATCTTTCCCTCGAGGGTTGCTCCGGTGCTCCCCCTAAATGTAAGTTGAAGAGTCATAGTTAGTTTTTTTTCGTGTGTTAGGTCCGCCGAAACCCATATCCAACCCTATGTGTATTGATACAGATGCCGCGTAAGAAGGAAAAAGAGGTCACATGATCAGTTAACGATCTCATCTGCCTAATTACCGCTCCACATCGTGCATGCTTTGTTTTGAAATCGTAGATACGTACAAAAAAGAGGTCCGACACGACACTGGCCATACAGGCTTGTACAGATCTGTACGGACGGTGGACCTACACTAAAATTATGATCTTACCCCCGCTTACAAAAAAGTATGAAAAGATCTCCACCGTTGTTGTGTCTGACGCTTCCAGATTTTTTTTAGGGGAGGAGCACCGGAGCCTAAGTGCTTTCCCTCAACATCATATCTCATTCCCCTCTCCCAGAATACCTGAAGCTTTGATTAATTTTCTGCAGAGACGTCGCTAGCCCAGATGTGCCTACATGATTTCCCTATAATTAATCTTGAACAAGAACGAATCCAAGGTCGATCAAGGCATTCATTAGTACTTAACAATGCTTCCAGGGAATGCCTAACCGCCTGCGAGTCAGCACGTGTACTGGATCCGTTGACGTCTGACGGCGACACTTCAGCACTTATATAACTCTATCTATGTGTTGTCTGTCAGCCGTGATGCAATTTTTTTGACATATATGGTTACTTGTATCATGCTTAACTGTGATGCTAACTTTACACAGCAAGTAGTGTTCATTCGGCTCAGCTAGGTAGCCACATATATGGTCAAGTCCCATCAGGCAGCAGCTAAAACTTTAAGCCAGGTTAGGTTATGCGTGATGTCGGGCCGAGACTTGTGAGCGTACCTACTTAGAGCAGGTCTAACAGACCCCGTAAAAGGGCCAAACCCGTATAATAATCGTCAAAATAAGGGGTTGGGCGCTACCCGGCCGTCTAGCAGACCCCGTAAAACTGGCCCCCGGGTCGATTTTTTACAGTTTTGGTTACGGGGCGGCTCTTCGCCCCTTACTTCTACGGGGCGGGAGGCTGAATACACCCCTCATCCCATTTCACTAGGGCGCGCGGATATTTCAGAATTCTCAACCGTTTTCCCCGCGCGCCGCCGCTGAAAACAGAATATTCCGTAGGATTCTGTTTTACGGGGTGGGGATACAGGGTCTGCTAGCTCGGACGAGTTTTCGGCCAGCAAAAAGTGAATACAGGGCCCTTTACTCGTGTTTTAAGGGGTAGAAAAGTAAGGGGTCTGTTAGACATGCTCTTACTTCCTCTGAACTAAAACCATGATAAGAATTATAGAACGGAGGGAGTACGTCGCGAGGAAAACTCCGTCTCTCGCCCCTTCAACACCCGGAATCCTTTGCTTCGATGAGCACGCCGACGCTGGCCGTGCAGTTTGAAAAGAAGCTATTCCACGCGCTCAGCCGGCCTAATTCCGAAGAAACATGAGCAGCAGCCGTGATGCGAGGTCTGAATTCTGAATCAGCTCGAGTAAAGAACTATTCAGAAGGGGAGAGCAGGTACAGTACTCCGAAGCATCTCCTTGGCGCCACTACCGCAGCATGATTTAGCAGTATGATAATGCAGCGTCGATTATTGGATGCAGTAAAATACTCGGCAGAGTAGCTTGCTGCCTGCAGATGGAGAGACCGACAGTCTGACACGCGAAGGTTCCAAGCCATTAAACAACTGGAACAAGGATGCAGGTAGGCACTAGGTAGACCGCGGCTATGCAGATTCAGAAAAATGTGCCTGTACGTGCGTGCTCTTATTTATATCTATTCAGACATTCAGATCAGCCATGGAGAAAAGACAGGAGAAACTGGTTAGTTCCACTGCAAAGTGGAGTGCTACTGCCACCAACTGCATAAATATATAGATCCATGGGAGAAGAAAATGGACCCAAGCTCTTAAATTAGTAGGGTACTATGCGATAGTGCTGCTCGTCTATCATATGAGTTGCATTGCAAACTGTACTGCCGGCTAGCTGCGGCTAAATGTTATGTGTGCACCAGTATGTACATACCGTAGTTGTTTTCTCCAGAAATCGTACTCCCCCAGCGCAAAATATTTGTCACGGATTTACGCAAAACGTAAGCTAAAATATGTCTAGTTTCATTGAACCTGCGATAAGTATTTAGAACCGGAGGGAGTACCATGGATCATATTATCCTTTACTCGGTCGAGCACTTCTGGTATCGCCCTGTGTACGGGTGATCGATATCGATAGGTGACGGACTTCAGAAGTTTGGTTGCATGAATCCTGAAATGTTACATTTTCGCTACCAGGGGGGATTAGTTACTCTAGACTCTCTTCCGCACAAATTTTCTTTACTATGTACTCTATTATCTGGATATTGGATACAACCCGATCTTCGAAGTCGTTGGTATCAATGGACTGTTTTTGGTTGGCGACCAACTACAAGATTTGGATAGAAAAAATAAGAGACCAAGTATCAGTTATGACAAGAGGTTTGAAGTCCTAAATTTCATCGGCAACGTTTGACAAACTCTCCTTGAACGTTTCAATGTCCATTTACAATAATATACAGCCCTAGGCACTAACGACCGCCAGCAGAAGTGGCAAAAAATTAGCAGACAGAGGAACTCAAAATTCCGTGTACCGAGGTCAGCTTGACTAGGGCCTGCATAACTAACTTTCATAGTTCAGTTTCCTTTTCAATACTTGGTGTCAGATTGCATTTGTAAGAGGATGTTGAGCACTAATTGCTAAGGCAATATCTTTCTTTCTTTTTGGATCATGAGCAGGTAATAAACATTTTCCAGTGTTCTTTTGGATTAGGACATGTTCCTGATTCAGTCCAGGAGTTGTTCTCTGTTTGGATAAATAGGTTTAGTAATAAAGGAAAAAAAAGACGATGATTACAGTACGGATTCCTGCAGTTTTCTGGACAATATGGAAATCCAGCAATGCTTCTTGCTTTGAGAATAAGAGAGTCAGTGATTCTTTTGTCCTGATTCACATTTTTTTTCGAAATGGGGAGTAAAACCCCGGCTTCTGCATCATGATGATGCACACGACCTTTTATTAAGAAATTCACGAGTATTATATAGTTTATTACATCTCAAGCATCGCCAAGGATTGATACAAGAATCAACCAGCGAAAGAAACAAAGCAAAAATAGACTACTCATCAATGTAGCCGCCTACTGTGCCGCCAGCCAGCCTGGCACAAGATATTCTGAGCGACCGTCTGGAGCCGTGTGCATCCAGTAGCCATAGCATCCCGCTGTCCCTCCGGTGACAGGAGAGCCCACAACTGAACCCAATGTGCCACCATATGGATAACTTGCAAAAAGTGAAGAGATTTTTTTTTGTTAAATATAATGTCATTCCTCGCCCTCCATATAGACCAGTATAAGGCCAAAACTCCAACCCGGATGAAAGCCTTAGATTGTCTATCAACTCCATTTAACCAATTACCAAACATATTTATAATATTGGCTGGAGGTGGGAGGTCAAAAGTGAAAGTGACCGTGCGCCAAAGTAGTTTAGCATTGGTTAAACTCTTGGTCCATTTTGCAGCCAAAACAGGCAAACAGGGACGAGTTGGCTTGGGTGATAAAGCTGGTAGAACAAGCAGCAAATGAAAATTTTCAAGCTTCAAAAGGATAGAGAATGGGAGTGCCAAGACTGCCGGTGTGATCCTTCTGATGGGAAAGCAAATTTTATTCCGGGTTGCTGGAAGACGGAAGTTTGAGAGAAAAAACCTTTGACTGAATGTGTCTTTGCTGTGTTCCTGTTAGCTGACTATGTGCAGAGTTCCCTGTGTTGTTCGTATAAATTTCAGTTTTCGTTCTCTTACATTTTAAACATCCATTTAGCATATAGCGACCAAACAAAATCATGCATACAACCGAAAGACTGTTTCAGCACTACATAACACCATACAGTCCCAGAGATGGATCGTGGGCAACTACAAGTGCTCAGGTCATCAGTCATGTATATAGTCATTTTATAGATATCATCAGCAGGTTTGATGTTGCATAAGGCCCAGCATTGCGCCGCGAAAGTAAACCAAATTAACCTCCGGTACGCGCCAGACAAACCATGAGATATAGCCAAGAATTCGCCAGCCCCCGATGGGTCAATAGCAGTTGAGTAATTCCTTTACCCCTGCCCACATAAATTTATCTAGCGGGTACCTAAAGAATATGCGATTATAGTACTTCCTCTCTCCACAAAGAGAACAGTTTCTCGGAGATAGCCCGTCTTGTACGTGTCACTTAGTTTGTCTGTAGCTATTATTTCGGTTTTGGATCTGAAAAACAGACTGCTCTGTAGTGACTTTCTTGGTTTCTATTCATAGAAATTGGAGAGGAAACTCTCTTTTTCGAAAAAAATGTACACTCAACGTATTCTTCAGAAAATGTACCATGGATCATATTATCCTTTATTTGATCAGTACTTCTGGTATCGCCGTGCGTATAGGTAATCGACAAAAGTATTATTGCATTTGCATGAATCCTAGGGAGAGTCAAGTATTGATCAGGAATTCTAGATATACTGGATACAACCTAATTTTCTACGTCATCGGTATCTATGGACTGATTTTGGTTGGAGATCAAGTACCAGTTTCGTATCGAAACAAGAGACCAAGTATAAGTTGACAATGAGACGAGAGATCTGAAGTCGTAATCTTCATTGGCTCATTCATGACCGTGTAACTAACTCATCCTTGAACGTTTCAACATCCATTTACAATAACATGTAGGCATGCATAGGCAGCTACCACCAGCTAAAGTGGCAGAAATAGAAAACAAAGGAGCTCAAAATTCCATGTACCGAGGTCAGCTTGACTAGCGCCTGCATAATTGACTTTCATAGTTCAGTTTTTTTTTTCAACTATTGGTGTCAGATTGGATTTTTAAATAGGATGTTGAGTATACTAAGTGTATATAGGGATGTAAACGGATCGGATCGGATCGGATATTGCTCTTACCATATCCTTTACCGTATTTTTATAATGGATTCGGATCGGAGCGGATAATGGTCTGATGCGGATTCGGACCGGACTCGGATCGGATGCGGATTATTACGAAAATATGCATATAAAAAATAGAAGTATACTTTTTAATGTAAAATATGTTTGTAATTATGGACTATAGCTAAATGTACACACTTGTTCCTACAACAAAGCAAATTGCGTGCTAATAGAATACAAATTTTGGCCGATGAACTAACCATATTATCTAAATATTTAGGATTGGGCTAGTTTTTTCAGATTATCCTCTTTGTGGACCTCGGATAATCCGCAAAAAATGGCGGATAATCCGTATCCGTCGGATAGTATCAATACCATATCCTCTACCGTATCCGTCGGATATCCGTTTGATCAGTGTGTATAAAGAACTTTTTTTTAAATCTCCGTATAAAAAACTTTTAAAGTGGAACTATGGCACATTTTATTCGGCCCATACTTCACAGAAAAACACTCGGCCCAGAGAGATCGAAGGAAAGCCCATTTAAGCAGTGCCGGGCTAGTCGCCCAACCACCACCAATCCAATTGGGCCACCCCGACCGGGTCTCCTTCCTTCCAGCCCCAATCCGAATCCCACACACACTACCGCAGCGGAGAGGAGAGAGAAACTCCGAGAAGAAGAGGAAGAAGCGGCGGCGGCGGCGAGGTCGATGTCGACGACGGCGGGGTACCTGGCGCGGCGCGCGGGGCAGAAGGAGCGGGTGCGGCTGCTCTACCGCCGCGCGCTCAAGGACACCCTCAACTGGGCCGTCCACCGCCACCTCTTCTACCAGGACGTGAGCGCCTCCCCTCCCCCTCCCCCGATCCCCCCGCCCCCTCGCGGATCTGACCCCGTGTTCTTCCCCCGTGCAGGCGTCGGATCTCCGGGACAAGTTCGAGGCCAACAGAAATGTGGTAAGACTGGCGATTCGCATCTCGCTCTCCCCCGTTTGAATTCGCGTCAGATGTGGATCCCCGCGGCGTTTTGATGGGTTTCTGTCGGTGTGGCAGGAGAACCTGGACGTGATCGACAGGCTCATCGACGACGCGGAAGCGCGGCAGAGGAACTTCCAGCACCCGGATCCTTACATTGGTAAGCCTTGAAATGCTCGCGCCCTCTGTTCCTGCTGTTGGTGCCTATATTGTGGATATCAATGGTTGTTTCGTTAGGCAGTTGAACGTCAAGTATCTCACCATTTTGTCGGAAGTATTCCGAACACCTAGGGTGGGTATTACCAATGAGTTTGTATGGTTTACTAAGTTGTGAGCTCAACCTGCTTTGTTTTAATGATTGATTGCTTAGAGGTGTTTGGCTACAGCTACCGTGAGACTGTTTAAATGGCATTGCTACATACATGTCTCACTTAGTTCATCATTTTATCTAGGTATGTACTTTTGCTGGTTTGTACAACAGCTTATTAGCTTTCAATACCAGAGGAGAACAGCCTTCTCTCTAAGAAATAGTTCAGGTTATCTTAGGTTAGCACCTATCTTTGCTCGAGGTGTGAGCTGTGTTGCTAGTCACAACTAACTCTGTGGTGACATTATCTTCGTGTTTTGCTTGGTGTTAACCTTCAGTGTGAACAAAACTTCTTCAAGCCAGAAATGTACAGACTTGTTACACATTCATTTTAGGGGCATGTTATTCTACTTTCAGGCCAAATTCTGTTTACCATTAAATATTTCCTGATAATAAAGGCTGCTTCAGCTTCATCATACACATGCAGTTCCTGATGGTGAAATGATCTTTTCAGGGGAAAAATGTTAAACTGTTGTGGATACTTTTGCTTCATAATCGATTAATCGTTGTGCTTAGGAGGCCTTACATTAAATTGAGGAAAGTATCAGTAGTTTTGGAACGGTTATTTTCAATGTATGTATTAGCATTTTCATATCGTCCAACCTGTAGCAAACTACTCATTTGCATCATGGGTCTATGCGTTCCTGTGATGCAGCACCTGTTTTTGGACTTGATTTTTGGTTTACTGGTTTGCCATGTTGTGATTCTTCTGATTGATGAGTCTAAGCAACGTATCTATCTCTGCAGTTCCATGGGCTCCTGGTGGCACTAAATTCACAAGGAACCCTCCTCCACCTGAAGGGGTAAGAACATATATCGAATGTGTTGTTGCTACAGTTACTGTTTAACCATGCGATCTCATGCTTGCTGCTGCTGATGATGCAAATTTCATGATGTAAGAATAAGAGTTTGGTAAATGCCCCCAAGTGCATTTACGTGATGAATTAGTTGTTTCATTGTAGGGATGTAATATTGTTTCCCCTTTGATTATACAATGCATATGAAATGTTGCACCACTTTTTAAAATGGTAACATTGCCTTTGCAGATTGAGATTGTCTACAACTTTGGCAAAGAAGAACATTGAGCAGGAACCCTGCATTTGTGCGCAGAACCTGGTACCTGCGGAGTACAAAGAACCTGCTTTCCCTTTTCCATGCAACCAAGCTGTTGTAATATTGTCAAGAACAAAATAAAATTACTCGCCTCCTTCCAAGAGTTCCTTTTATCATGGATGTTGTATGACAACTATTTTGTGCTCATCAGCTAGTTCACCATGCACCAAGTGTTTGAATGCACAAACATTGATGTGATGCTACTCTGGTACCTGCCGTTGCCTTTCTGTATCAGCCCTGGATGGTCGATCAGCCCAAAATGGGGTGATACCAGACACATAATTTTTCCCGCTTCCTCCAAGAATTGTTCAAGGAATAGTTTCATTCACATAGAAAAGAGAAGAAGTTCAAGCAATGTACTGTATATGCTTTTTTTACGGGAACAGCAAATGCTCTGCTTTTGCATTATAGAAAAGGGGATTTCACACTTTTGTTGCTCGCTAGACTTGCCACAATGAAGTTTTTACCCAGCAGCTGCCGATCGAGGTGGAAACGGAAGCAAATGCTGTTTCGAAATCCTGGTTGCAGAGTCAGCAGGTAGCGTCATCTGGGAGCCATTGCGCACAAAGCCTATATGCCGTCCAGTTCCTGTTCTATAGCATCAGCCAGAAGAAGTACTATTTGATCTTGCCCTCGGCCCGAATGTGCCACTCGTGCTCCAGCTGAGGCTGCCTCAACCTGCCGAAGAACTGAACTGTTGTATGCTGAGCTTGCCGAATACTGCCTATCGGCTGTGAAGTTCCAGACAACATCATCCCAGTCGTCCGTCAGCGGAACAGTCTGAATAGTGCTCCAAAGCGAGACGAACTGATCGAGCTGAGTTTTGGTGTTGATTATCCGCAATCCTTGATTGTCAGGTTGGTCCTATCTTCCTCGCTGCGAGAGGCGCCAGCCGCCTGGGAGCATGTCCACTGAGACACTTCACAGACCAGACCTTCGCGGTCTCGCCGTTCCCAAGCGAGATAGTGATGCATGCCGTAGAGAGATCCTTGTGAGATTGATCGCTGGATCACGCTATGTCCATCTGAACCACTCCCACTTGAGCCGCAGAGCCCTACTGCATGTGTTGTTTAGTGACCTCTCAAGTTTGTTACAAAAACTCTCTGTCCATAAAAGATATCTCAATTTTATCAAAATATTTATGTATCTGTATACTAAATTGGATCTAGATATATTCAAATTTTCACAAATTTGAAAATAACCTTTCATGGACGGAGGGAGTAGTATTAAAAAGATACGTTGCACACTTCCTAATACATAAGTGGGAAACATAGAAAGCAACCAAAAGGTTTCGAGCTTTGACAATTAGCAGCAAATGCTTAAATGGGCTAGTTGGGTAGTTCATATCGTTTCGTTTTGTTTGTTGAGCATATTTCTCCTCTCAGTGTGGTTTTCTTTTGTGATTTTATTTTCTTTAACTTCCAACGGAAATTTCTTTGACGTGTTGTAGTTCAACCTTGTCGAGTATACATCTTATATATTTGGAAGGCTATTATGTAAGTGAAGGACACCAACACACAATGAGTAGGAAGCAGCAAGTAAAAGATAGAGGATAGAAAGGGCAAAATGATGTCAGCATATAAAAGGCAATATGCTCAAGTGAGGAAGGAAATAATGAGTGATGGCATAAAAGGTGAACAAGGATACCGAATAATAGTAAACTAATTACTCAATGCATGAAATAGCAGGACATAATGAGAAGGGATTTGGTTACCGGTCGGTAAATCTGGTTACCGCCCGGTAACCGAGTTTCCCGAGCACCCTCAGTAAATAGGCTAACCTAGCAAAAAATCCCGAATTTCTTTGAATTTGAATGCCTAATCACGTATAAAGAAACGGTATCTCTGAATAAAACTAAAGCGATGACAAAATTCAGTAATAATATGACAAAATGATGCTAAAAAAATAATCGAAGGGATCGAACTCACGACATCAAGGCGATGCACAAGAGAGCTAACTAAACGCCATCGAGGTACGTACTCTAATGTGTTCAAACATAGCTTAAACGTGAATTAAGTGCTACAGACACAATTTGAATTCAAAATTTGATTTTTGAATTTGCTCGGTAACCGGGCGAGATTTCTCGGTTACCGCGGTAACCGGGAATCCCGAGCCCCCTTGGGAAATTTTTCTATTCAGGAGCCAAAACCTTGATAATGAGTATCCCAAAGACATTTTTTCTACTATGCAACTAATTACGAATTAATGAGTATGTGTGATATTATGAATTAATGAATATGCGTGTTATCATGCACATGATACTAGCTTATGACAATGCATAGTATCATATGATAGTATCATGGTATCATCATATTTAATATTTTGTAAAATCTCAATGCAAATTTGTGTATATGATGTATTTGCCATTAAATTTTCTAGTTTTACGTGCTATGATACGGTATCATATTATGATACCACATCCATCTCTCACCTCATTAATTGGTGCGCCACATCAGATTTTTTGTCAACATGACATGCATGATACTACTTATGATACTTTCATTGTGGCTAGTCTAAAGATCCAAAAAAATATCTGCGAAAGATCTAAGGATCCAAATTAATGACATCCAAAGAAAGAAAACCAATGAATGCCCATGTTTCTATATAAACAGTAGCATAAGGGAGATAGACTGATAGCAGAACAGAAGAGGAATATCAGGATCAAGAGGCTAACTACTACTCCTCATGGCGCTTATCAAGAACAACGCTCGGGCTATGTGCTTGGTACTAGTAGCTCTTATTGTCATGGCTACCTCTTTCTTGCCCTCTCACGCAGGTACGTTTCTTTCTCTTATCTTCATTATTCAGTATTTTCATACACTTTGGATGATGCTAAATGGGTTGTGGTTGCTGTGATCACTTGTGCGTAGATACGACGGACACGGTGATCTCGGAGTGTTTTCCTCTGAAAGACTGCTCGATCCCTCTATGCCGGAAGACCTGTGGATGGCGAGGATATGATAAGTCTCAAGGCAGCTGCGTATCATATAAAGAACCCTACTGCTGCTGCGCGCTGGGTCATCCAACGACACCGAGAGCTTGAATGTACTCTACAGCATCCCCACACCGGACTAGAAAACTCTTGCTTGCTAGGGGTGAATAAGTCTCTTCGACTTGATTAATTGCTGTAGCAGATTCAATAAAATGTACTGTACTAGCTGATTCATAAGTGTCAAGTGTGAACTGATCAGTTCTCTGTGAAAATGTGGAGTATCTGATTGGTGTAGCAGATTCAATAAAATGTGCTAGCTGATTCATCAGGTGTGAACTTATAAGTGATCAGTTCTCCGTAACTGGAGTATCTCTCTTCTATACTACAGTATATGATTTCCCTGAATGAGGGAAGAACTACACACACCATGCACATAAGAACCAGTCTGAATATGTTTCATTGAATGAGAAAATTAGCTGACACTTATACGTCCAATGAATAACCCATGGAATCACCTAATCCAGCCTTAAACATATTTTTTTGCAAGTGATAATATTTCACACAAGTAATTCTCTACTTTGAAGAAACGAGGATAGACCATCACAAGCGCAATCTCTCTCTCCCGCCTCCGAGAAGTCAATTTTTTTTAATATTTAACCAAATATTCATAATAAAATATCAATATATACAAAATGTTAGAGAAGGAGACAGACACGACGTCCACGCCGACTTTGAGTAGACTCCAAGACTCCTAGCTACATACAGACATGTATTTGAATTGTAATTGCCTTGTACTTGTATCTCTTTGGCATATAAATATATGAGGGGGAGGCCGTGACTTTGATCACGCAGCCTCAAGTTCTATTCGGCTTTCATGGTATCAGAGTACCAGCCGATCCTACCCCCTCTAAACCCTAGAATTTTTGAAACCCTACCCCTACCCCGCCGTCACGATGACTCCCGACGAGATCACCAAGCTCGAAGCCGAGCTGAAGCAGCGCAAATCCCTCCTTCAGACGCGTCAAGAAGAGCTCGACCGCCGTGCTGCCGAGATGGGCAAGGCCGTCGATAGCAACCCTACCCCCAAAAACCCCTCCACCCGCGTCTCCTCCGTCAAGACCCCGTCGCCATCACCCTTGATCACCAGCCACGTCACCGGCAACGCAGAGCCATGCCTTCGGACACCTCCCCCACCTCCGACTGGGCGTGTGACGACTTCATCGTACTTTCCTGGATCTATGGATCAATCTCAACCGAGCTCTTCGGTATCGTCATATCCCTTGGCTCGACGGCGCGGCAGATCTGGGACTCCATCGCCAACCTCTTCCACGACAACAAGAAAAGCCGCGCCCTCGCCCTCGATGCGGAATTCCGCAACACGCCACAAGGCGACATGAGTGTCCATGATTACTGCGTCAAGCTAAAGTCTCTTGCCGATGCTCTCGGTGATGTTGGTGAGAAGATCTTGGATGACACCCTCGTCCTCACGGTTCTACGCGGCCTCAACGAGCAATACATCCACCTTCGCTCTTTCCTTTCCTACCAGGTGCCGTTCCCCACGTTCCTGCACCGCACTGGTTCTCGAGGAGGCGCAAAAAAAGACTGATGCCAAGCACGCGGCATCTACCACGCTCTGGGCCAGCGGCAACAGCGTGCTTCCCAACGGTGGCAACATACCGCATGCCGGGGGCGCCCCTCCTCCTGTCGGCCATGGCGGCGGTCCTCCTTATCCGCGCCCTCCTCCGTCCTTCTAGCCCGGCGTCTGATACGTCTCAAACGTATCTATAATTTCTTATGTTCCATGCTACTTTTATGATGATACTCACATGTTTTATACACTTTATATGTCATTATTATGCATTTTTCGGCACTAACCTATTAACGAGATGCCGAAGAGCCAGTTGCTGTTTTCTTCTGTTTTTGGTTTCAGAAATCCTAGTAAGGAAATATTCTCGGAATTGGACGAAATCAACGCCCAGGGTCCTATTTTGGCACGAAGCTTCCAGAAGACCGAAGAGTCAACGAAGTGGGGCCACGAGGTGGCCAGGAGGGTAGGCGGCGCGGCCCCACCCTTGGCCGCGCCGACTGATGACGCGTAAAGCACACGCTCGTTGGGAACCCCAAGTGGAAGGTGTGATGCGTACAGCAGCAAGTTTCCCTCAGTAAGAAACCAAGGTTTATCGAATCAGTAGGAGTCAAGAAGCACGTTGAAGGTTGATGGCGACGAGATGTAGTGCGGCGCAACACCAGGGATTCCGGCGCCAACGTGGAACCTGCACAACACAACCAAAGTACTTTGCCCCAACGAAACAGTGAGGTTGTCAATCTCACCGGCTTGCTGTAACAAAGGATTAACCGTATTGTGTGGAAGATGATTGTTTGCAGAAAACAGTAGAACAATATAGCAGTAGATTGTATTTCAGTAAAGAGAATTGGACCGGGGTCCACAGTTCACTAGAGGTGTCTCTCCCATAAGATAAACAGCATGTTGGGTGAACAAATTACAGTTGGGCAATTGACAAATAAAGAGAGCATGACCATGCACATACATATCATGATGAGTATAGTGAGATTTAATTGGGCATTACGACAAAGTACATAGACCGCCATCCAACTGCATCTATGCCTAAAAAGTCCACCTTCAGGTTATCATCCGAACCCCCTCCAGTATTAAGTTGCAAAGCAACAGACAATTGCATTAAGTATGGTGCGTAATGTAATCAACAACTACATCCTTAGACATAGCATCAATGTTTTATCCCTAGTGGCAACAGCACAACACAACCTTAGAACTTTCTCACATCGTCCTGTGTCAATGCAGGCATGAACCCACTATCGAGCATAAGTACTCCCTCTTGGAGTTACAAGCATCTACTTGGCCAGAGCATCTACTAGTAACGGAAAGCATGCAAGATCATAAACAACACATAGATATAACTTTGATAATCAACATAACAAGTATTCTCTATTCATCGGATCCCAACAAACGCAACATATAGAATTACAGATAGATGATCTTGATCATGTTAGGCAGCTCACAAGATCCGACAATGATAGCACAATGGGGAGAAGACAACCATCTAGCTACAGCTATGGACCCATAGTCCAGGGGTAGACTACTCACTCATCACTCCGGAGGCGACCATGGCGGTGTAGAGTCCTCCGGGAGATGAATCCCCTCTCCGGCAGGGTGCCGGAGGCGATCTCCTGGATCCCCCGAGATGGGATCGGCGGTGGCGGCGTCTCTGTAAGGTTTTCCGTATCGTGGCTCTTGCATCGGGGGTTTCGTCACGGAGGCTTTAAGTAGGCGGAAGGGCAAGTCAAGAGGCGGCACGGGGGGCCCACACCATAGGCCCGCGCGGCCAAGGGGGGGCCGCGCCGCCCTAGGGTTTGGCTCCCTCGTGGCCCCTCTTCGTCTCTCCTTCGGACTTCTGGAAGCTTCGTGGAAAAATAGCCCCCTGGGCTTTAATTTCGTCCAATTCCGAGAATATTTCGTTACTAGGATTTCTGAAACCAAAAACAGCAGAAACAAAGAATCGGCACTTCGGCATCTTGTTAATAGGTTAGTTCCAGAAAATGCACGAATATGACATAAAGTGTGCATAAAACATGTAGATAACATCAATAATGTGGCATGGAACATAAGAAATTATCGATACGTCGGAGACGTATCAGCATCCCCAAGCTTAGTTCTGCTCGTCCCGAGCAGGTAAAACGATAACACAGATAATTTCTGGAGTGACATGCCATCATAATCTTGATCATACTATTTGTAAAGCATATGTAGTGAATGCAGCGATCAAAACAATGTATATGACATGAGTAAACAAGTGAATCATAAAGCAAAGACTTTTCATGAATAGCACTTCAAGACAAGCATCAATAAGTCTTGCATAAGAGTTAACTCATAAAGCAATAATTCAAAGTAAAAGCATTGAAGCAACACAAAAGAAGATTAAGTTTCAGCGGTTGCTTTCAACTTGTAACATATCTCTTGGATATTGTCAACATAGAGTAATATAATAAGTGCAATAAGCAAGTATGTAGGAATCAATGCATAGTTCACACAAGTGTTTGCTTCTTGAGGTGGAGAGAAATAGGTGAACTGACTCAACATTGAAAGTAAAAGAATGGTCCTCATAGAGGAAAAGCATCGATTGCTATATTTGTGCTAGAGCTTTGATTTTGAAAACATGAAATAATTTTGTCAACGGTAGTAATAAAGCATATGCATCATGTAAATTATATCTTATAAGTTGCAAGCCTCATGCATAGTGTACTAATAGTGCCCGCACCTTGTCCTAATTAGCTTGGACTACCGGATCATCACAATGCACTGTTTTAACCAAGTGTCACAAAGGGGTACCTCTATGCCGCCTGTACAAAGGTCTAAGGAGAAAGCTCGCATTGGATTTCTCGCTATTGATTATTCTTCAACTTAGACATCCATACCGGGACAACATAGACAACAGATAATGGACTCCTCTTTTATGCATAAGCATGTAACAACAATTAATAATTTTCTCATTTGAGATTGAGGATATTTGTCCAAAACTGAAACTTCCACCATGGATCATGGCTTTAGTTAGCGGCCCAATGTTCTTCTCTAACAATATGCATGCTTAACCATAAGGTGGTAGATCGCTCTTACTTCAAACAAGACGGACATGCATAGCAACTCACATGAAATTCAACAATGAATAGTTGATGGCGTCCCCAGTAAACATGGTTATCGCACAACAAGCAACTTAATAAGAGATAAAGTGCATAATTACATATTCAATACCACAATAATTTTTAAGCTATTTGTCCCATGAGCTATATATTGCAAAGGTGAATGATGGAATTTTAAAGGTAGCACTCAAGCAATTTACTTTGGAATGGCGGAAAATACCATGTAGTAGGTAGGTATGGTGGACACAAATGGCATAGTGGTTGGCTCAAGTATTTTGGATGCATGAGAAGTATTCCCTCTCGATACAAGGTTTAGGCTAGCAAGGCTTATTTGAAACAAACACAAGGATGAACTGGTGCAGCAAAACTCACATAAAAGACATATTGAAAACATTATAAGACTCTACACCGTCTTCCTTGTTGTTCAAACTTAATACTAGAAATTATCTAGACCTTAGAGAAACCAAATATGCAAACCAAATTTTAGCATGCTCTATGTATTTCTTCATTAATAGGTGCAAAGCATATGGTGCAAGAGCTTAATCATGAGCACAACAATTGCCAAGTATCACATTACCCAAGACATTTATAGCAATTACTACATGTATCATTTTCCAATTCCAACCATATAACAATTTAACGAAGAAGAAACTTCGCCATGAATACTATGAGTAGAAACCAAGGACATACTTGTCCATATGCTACAGCGGAGCGTGTCTCTCTCCCATAAAGTGAATGCTAGGATCCATTTTATTCAAACAAAACAAAAACAAAAACAAACCGACGCTCCAAGCAAAGCACATAAGATGTGATGGAATAAAAATATAGTTTCAGGGGAGGAACCTGATAATGTTGTCGATGAAGAAGGGGATGCCTTGGGCATCCCCAAGCTTAGACGCTTGAGTCTTCTTGATATATGCAGGGGTGAACCACCGGGGCATCCCCAAGCTTAGAGCTTTCACTCTCCTTGATCATGTTGCATCATACTCCTCTCTTGATCCTTGAAAACTTCCTCCACACCAAACTCGAAACAACTCATTAGAGGGTTAGTGCACAATATAAATTGACATATTCAGAGGTGACACAATCATTCTTAACACTTCTGGACATTGCATAATGCTACTGGACATTAGTGGATCAAAGAAATTCATCCAACTTAGCAAAAGAGGCAATGTGAAATAAAAGGCAGAATCTGTCAAAACAGAACAGTTCGTATTGACGAATTTTAAAATGGCACCAGACTTGCTCAGATGAAAATGCTCAAATTGAATGAAAGTTGCGTACATATCTGAGGATCATGCACGTAAATTGGCTTAATTTTCTGAGCTACCTACAGGGAGGTGGACCCAGATTCGTGACAGCAAAGAAATCTGGAACTGCGCAGTAATCCAAATCTAGTACTTACTTTTCTATCAACGGCTTAACTTGGCACAACAAAACACAAAACTAAGATAAGGAGAGGTTGCTACAGTAGTAAACAACTTCCAAGACACAAAATAAAAACAAAGTACTGTAGGTAAAACATGGGTTGTCTCCCATAAGCGCTTTTCTTTAACGCCTTTCAGCTAGGCGCAGAAAGTGTGTATCAAGTATTATCAAGAGACGAAGTGTCAACATCATAATTTGTTCTCATAATAGAATCAAAAGGTACCTTCATTCTCTTTCTAGGGAAGTGTTCCATACCTTTCTTGAGAGGAAATTGATATTTTATATTACCTTCCTTCATATCAATGATAGCACCAACAGTTCGAAGAAAAGGTCTTCCCAATATAATGGGACAAGATGCATTGCATTCAATATCCAAGACAACAAAATCAACGGGGACAAGGTTATTGTTAACGGTAATGCGAACATTATCAACTTTACCCAAAGGTTTCTTTGTAGAATGATCAGCAAGATTAACATCCAAATAACAATTTTTCAGCGGTGGCAAGTCAAGCATATCAAAATTTTCTTAGGCATAACAGAAATACTTGCACCAAGATCACATAAAGCATTACAATCAAAATCTTTAACCTTCATCTTAATGATGGGCTCCCAACCATCCTCTAGCTTTTTAGGAATAGAGGCTTCGCGCTCTAATTTCTCTTCTCTAGCTTTTATGAGAGCATTTGTAATATGATGTGTGAAGGCCAAATTTATAGCACTAGCATTAGGACTTTTATCAAGTTTTTGCAAGAACTTTATAACTTCAGAGATGTGGCAATCATCAAAATTCAAACCATTATAATCTAAAGCAATGGGATCATCATCCCCAATGTTGGAAAAAATTTCAGCAGCTTTATCACAAGCAGTTTCAAAGTAGCTTTAGCAGTTTGAGCGGTTTCTCGCGCTTTGCATTAGAAGTGGAAACATTGCTAACACCAATTCTTTTATTAGTATTAGTAGGAGGTGCAGCAACATGTGTAGTATTAACATTACTAGTGGTGGTAATAGTCCAAACTTTAGCTACATTCTTCTCTTTAGCTAGTTTTTCATTTTCTTCTCTATCCCACCTAGCACGCAGTTCAGCCATTAATCTTATATTCTCATTAATTCTAACTTGAATGGCATTTGCTGTAGTAGTAATTTTGTCATCTAAATCCTCAGGTTTAGCAGCCATTTTATTAATTAAAGAAGATTGTGATGCAGACATGTATGAGATTCGGGTTTCAGCATTAGCAAGTTTAGTTTGCAACCCCGAGATCTCCCTATTCAGATTTTCAAGTTGATTCCCTATATTCTTCAACAAGGTAGATTGCTCATTCATGGTTTTAGTAAACAATTTATTTTGCTCATATTGTGATTGCATAAAGCTCTTGGTGGATCTTTCAATTTCTAGCATCTTTTCTTCATTAGGTGAAGCATATCTACCATAAGAGTTACCATTAGCAGGGTATGGCCTAGAATCATTGTGATTGTTATTTTTAATGAAATTCACATCAACATATTCTTTTTGAGCAACTAATGACGCTAACGGAACATTGTTAGAATTAACATTAGGCCTACCATTCGCAAGCATAGACATAATAGCATCAATCTTATCACTCAAGGAAGAGGTTTCTTCGACAGAATTTACCTTCTTACCTTGTGGAGCTCTTTCCGTGTGCCATTCAGAGTAGTTGATCATCATATTATCGAGAAGCTTTGTTGCTTCACCAAGAGTGATGGACATAAAGGTACCTCCAGCAGCTGAATCCAATAAATTCCGTGAAGAAAAATTTAGTCCTGCATAGAAGGTTTGGATGATCATCCAAGTAGTCAGTCCATGGGTTGGGCAATTCTTAACCAGAGATTTCATTCTTTCCCAAGCTTGAGCAACATGTTCAGTATCTAATTGTTTAAAATTCATTATGCTACTCCTCAAAGATATAATTTTAGCAGGGGGATAATATCTACCAATAAAAGCATCCTTGCATTTAGTCCATGAATCAATACTATTCTTAGGCAGAGATAGCAACCAATCTTTAGCTCTTCCTCTTAATGAGAAAGGGAACAATTTTAATTTTATAATGTCACCATCTACATCTTTATACTTTTGCATTTCACATAATTCAACAAAATTATTAAGATGGGCAACAACATCATCAGAACTAACACCAGAAAATTGCTCTCGCATAACAAGATTCAGTAAAGCAGGTTTAATTTTAAAGAATTCTGCTGTAGTAGCAGGTGGAGCAATAGGTGTGCATAAGAAATCATTATTATTTGTGGTTGTGAAGTCACACAACTTAGTATTTTCAGCGTTGGCCATTTTAGCAACAGTAAATAAAGCAAACTAGATAAAGTAAATGCAAGTAAACTAATTTTTTTTGTGTTTTTGATATAGCAAACAAGATAGCAAATAAAGTAAAACTAGCAACTAATTTTTTTGTATTTTGATTTAGTGCAGCAAACAAAGTAGTAAATAAAACTAAGCAAGACAAAAACAAAGTAAAGAGATTGAGAAGTGGAGACTCCCCTTGCAGCGTGTCTTGATCTCCCCGGCAACAGCGCCAGAAATTTAGCTTGATGACGCGTAAAGCACACGCTCGTTGGGAACCCCAAGTGGAAGGTGTGATGCGTACAGCAGCAAGTTTCCCTCAGTAAGAAACCAAGGTTTATCGAACCAGTAGGAGTCAAGAAGCACGTTGAAGGTTGATGGCGGCGAGATGTAGTGCGGCGCAACACCAGGGATTCCGGCGCCAACGTGGAACCTGCACAACACAACCAAAGTACTTTGCCCCAACGAAACAGTGAGGTTGTCAATCTCACCGGCTTGCTGTAACAAAGGATTAACCGTATTGTGTGGAAGATGATTGTTTGCAGAAAACAGTAGAACAAGTATTGCAGTAGATTGTATTTCAGTAAAGAGAATTGGACCGGGGTCCACAGTTCACTAGAGGTGTCTCTCCCATAAGACGAACAGCATGTTGGGTGAACAAATTACAGTTGGGCAATTGACAAATAAAGAGAGACACCTTCAGGTTATCATCCGAACCCCCTCCAGTATTAAGTTGCCTAAAAAGTCCACCTTCAGGTTATCATCCGAACCCCCTCCAGTATTAAGTTGCAAAGCAACAGACAATTGCATTAAGTATGGTGCGTAATGTAATCAACAACTACATCCTTAGACATAGCATCAATGTTTTATCCCTAGTGGCAACAACACAACACAACCTTAGAACTTTCTGTCACTGTCCCAGGTGTCAATGCAGGCATGAACCCACTATCGAGCATAAGTACTCCCTCTTGGAGTTACAAGCATCTACTAGTAACGGAAAGCATGCAAGATCATAAACAACACATAGATATAACTTTGATAATCAACATAACAAGTATTCTCTATTCATCGGATCCCAACAAACGCAACATATAGAATTACAGATAGATGATCTTGATCATGTTAGGCAGCTCACAAGATCCGACAATGATAGCACAATGGGGAGAAGACAACCATCTAGCTACAGCTATGGACCCATAGTCCAGGGGTAGACTACTCACTCATCACTCCGGAGGCGACCATGGCGGTGTAGAGTCCTCCGGGAGATGAATCCCCTCTCCGGCAGGGTGCCGGAGGCGATCTCCTGGATCCCCCGAGATGGGATCGGCGGTGGCGGCGTCTCAGTAAGGTTTTCCGTATCGTGGCTCTCGGTACTGGGGGTTTCATCACGGAGGCTTTAAGTAGGCGGAAGGGCAAGTCAAGAGGCGGCACGGGGGGCCCACACCATAGGCCGGCGCGGCCAAGGGGGGGGGCCGCGCCGCCCTAGGGTTTGGCTCCCTCGTGGCCCCTCTTCGTCTCTCCTTCGGACTTCTGGAAGCTTCGTGGAAAAATAGGCCCCTGGGCTTTAATTTCGTCCAATTCCGAGAATATTTCGTTACTAGGATTTCTGAAACCAAAAACAGCAGAAAACAGCAACTGGCACTTCGGCATCTTGTTAATAGGTTAGTTCCAGAAAATGCACGAATATGACATAAAGTGTGCATAAAACATGTAGATAACATCAATAATGTGGCATGGAACATAAGAAATTATCGATACGTCGGAGACGTATCACCGACCTGTCTCCTGGGCCCCTTGCGACGCCCCCTGACCTGCCCTTCCGCCTACTTAAAGCCTTCATCGCAAAACCCCCAGTACCGAGAGCCACGATACGGAAAACCTTCCAGAGACGCCGCCGCCAATCCCATCTCGGGGGATTCAGGAGATCGCCTCCGGCACCCTGCCGGAGAGGGGAATCATCTCCCGGAGGACTCTACACCGCCATGGTCGCCTCCGGATTGATGAGTGAGTAGTTCACCCCTGGACTATGGGTCCATAGCAGTAGCTAGATGGTCGTCTTCTCCTCATGTGCTTCATTGTCGGATCTTGTGAGCTGCCTAACATGATCAAGATCATCTATCTGTAATGCTATATGTTGTGTTTGTTGGGATCCGATGGATAGAGAATACTATGTTATGTTGATTATCAATCTATTACCTATGTGTTGTTTATGATCTTGCATGCTCTCCGTTATTAGTAGAGGCTCTGGCCAAGTTTTTACTCTTAACTCCAAGAGGGAGTATTTATGCTCGATAGTGGGTTCATGCCTCCATTAAATCTGGGACAAGTGATGTAAAAGTTCTAAGGTTGTGGATGTGCTGTTGCCACTAGGGATAAAACATTGATGCTATGTCCGAGGATGTAGTTATTGATTACATTACGCACCATACTTAATGCAATTGTCTGTTGTTTGCAACTTAATACTGGAAGGGGTTCGGATGATAACCTGAAGGTGGACTTTTTAGGCATAGATGCATGCTGGATAGCGGTCTATGTACTTTGTCGTAATGCCCAATTGAATCTCACAATACTCATCATGTCATGTATGTGCATTGTCATGCCCTCTCTATTTGTCAATTGCCCAACTGTAATTTGTTCACCCAACATGCTATTTATCTTATGGGAGAGACACCTCTAGTGAACTGTGGACCCCGGTCCATTCTTTTAATCGAATACAATCTACTGCAATACTTGTTTTACTGTTTTCTGCAAACAATCATCATCCACACTATACATCTAATCCTTTGTTACAGCAAGCCGGTGAGATTGACAACCTCACTGTTTCGTTGGGGCAAAGTACTTTGGTTGTGTTGTGCAGGTTCCACGTTGGCGCCGGAATCCCTGGTGTTGCGCCGCACTACATCTCGCCGCCATCAACCTTCAACGTGCTTCTTGGCTCCTACTGGTTCGATAAACCTTGGTTTCTTACTGAGGGAAAACTTGCTGCTGTACACATCATACCTTCCTCTTGGGGTTCCCAACAGACGAGTGCTTTACCGTCACAAGGAAGTGATGACCCACAAGTATAGGGGGTGTATCGTAGTATCTTCGATAAGTAAGAATGTCGATCCCAACGAGGAGCAGAAGGTGTTGACAAGCAGTTTCGATGAAGGACTCACTGTAAATGCTCACAGACAAGTATTCAGGGGGTTTTGATGTAACAGTTGAATAAAGTACGAGTAAGTAAAGTGCGAGAGTGACAATTGCAGCGAGTGGCCCAATCCTTTTTAGCACAAAGGACAAGCCGGTTTGTTTACTTATAATGACCAAACGTTCTCGAGGACACATGGGATTTTAGTCTAGTGCTTTCGCTACATACGGCTAAATAATCTTCATTGTTATGATAAGTGTTGTGTGGGTGAACCTATGCTAATGTACCGCCCTTCCTAGGACTAATACAAACTTGTGATTATACCCCTTGCAAGCATCCGCAACTACAAGAAAGTAATTAAGAATAAATCTAACCACAGCCTTAAACTCTGAGATCCTGCGATCCCTCCTGCATCGATATACCAACGGGGGTTTAGGTTTCTGTCACTCCGGCAACCCCGCAATTAGCAAACGAATACAAGATGCATTCCCCTAGGCCCATAAATGGTGAAGTGTCATGTAGTCGACGTTCACATGACACCACTAGAAGAATAACACCACAACTTAAATATCACACCATTGAATATTACTCAACCATAGTTCACTACTAACATTTAGACTTCACCCATGTCCTCAAGAACTAAACGAACTACTCACGAGACATTATATGGAACATGATCAGAGGTGATATGATGATGAATAACAATCTGAACATAAACTTGGTTCAATGGTTTCACTCAATAGCATCAACAACAAGTAGAGATCGATACCGGGAGAGTTTCCCCTATCAAACAATCAAGATCAAACCCAAATTGCTACAGCGGTGACGAGGTGCTGCGGAGGAGATGGCGGTGATGATGGTGGAGATGATGATGATGGTGATGGTGATGATGTCCAGCTCGATGACGGTGACGATGGCGTCGATTTCCCCCTCCCGGAGGGAATTTCCCCGGCGGATTCCTGCCCGCCGGAGAGCTCTTTTCTCTCTGGTGTTCTCCGCCCCGCAGAGGCGGCTGTAACTCTTCGCGAGGTACCCTCTCTGGCTTAGGTTTTCGGGACGAAGGATTACGCGAAGAAAAGGAGGCGAAAGGGGCTGTGGGCCCTCCACACCACATGGCGGCGCGGCCAGGCCATGGGCCGCGCCGCCCTAGGGTGTGGGCCCACCCTGGGTCCCCCTGGCCCCTCCTTCTGGCTTCCTTCGTCATCTTGAAAAATAGGATTTTTGGTATAATTTCCTCCCACAGTTGATCTTCCGAAATATTGTATTCTGACGGTGCTTTTTCCAGTAATCCCGGCTCCGTGCTTGATCCTCCAATAATGATGAAACATGCAAAATAGATGAAATAACATAAGTATTGTGTCCCAATATGAAATATATCAATGAATAACAGCAAATTATGATATAAAATAGTGATACAAATTGGACGTATCAACTCCCCCCCAAGCTTAGACTTCGCTTGTCCCCAAGCGAAACTGAGCTCGATAGACAGGACCACATGTTTATGGAGTGAAGAGTCGATAAATAAAATACGGACAAGAAGCATCATATTCATTCACACAGGACATTATAGTAAACAACCTCTTATAACTCATCTTGAAACAAGTATAAGGTAGTCACAAGTAAAGGTACATAAGAAATCATAATTGGTGATGGCAAACTTCGTTCTTGGTCAGAGAACAATTAACAGATTATATTTATCTCATTGGGCAGCGCTCTCATGTTGAAGTTTATAAGGCACAACTTGCATACTCAATCATAATGGTCTTTTCATGATCATTGATAACTTGCAAAGCTATATTCATTCAGATAAAACTTGTACTAAACAAGGAAGAATAAAAGACATGATATAACGAATCACAATATAATGGTTTGATCACAACTACTCAAATGCTTGCTTGAGATGGAGGGAAATAGGTTTACTGACTCAACATAAAGTAAAAGACATGCCCTTCGCAGAGGGAAGCAGTGATTAAATCATGTGCTAGAGCTTTTTCAGTTTTGCAATCATATAAAGAGAATAAAAGTAACATTTTGAAAGGTGTTTGTTGTTGTCAACGACTGGTAGCGGGTACTCTAACCCCCTTGCCAAACAACCTCCAAAGAGCGGCTCCCATATTATTTTCATTTTGTGTGGCACTCCTTCCAACCTTTTCTTTCACAAACCATGGCTAACCGAATCCTCGGGTGCCTGCCAACAATCTCATACCATGAAGGAGTGCCTTTTTATCTTAGCTTTATTATGATGATGACACTCCCCCCAACCTTTGCTTACACAAGCCATGGCTAACCGAATCCTCGGGTGCCATCCATCAATCACATACCATGGAGGAGTGTCTATTTAATTTAATTAATTTGGGACTGGGAATCCCATTGCCAGCTCTTTTTGCAAAATTATTGGATAAGCGGATGAAGCCACTAGTCCATTGGTGGAAGTTGCCCAACAAGATTGAAAGATAAAACACCACATACTTCCTCATGAGCTATGAAACATTGACACAAATATGAGATACTAAGTTTTGAATTGTTTAAAGGTAGCACATGAAGTATTTACTTGGAATGGCAGAAAATACCATGTAGTAGGTAGGTATGGTGGACACAAATGACATAGGTTTGGGTTAAGGTTTGGATGCACGAGAAGTATTCCCTCTTAGTACAGGTCTTTGGCTAGCAAGGTTAATTAGCAAGCATAAGAGTCGAGGGAAACAAACAAATATACATGTGATAGAAACAATCATGCATCTTCCTTGTAAGCACAAACAATTTTAACTTCAGAATAATAAGCTATGAGCTAACAAGAAAGAAAGACAATGAAACATCTACATGTATTTCTCTTTTCTATTTAAACCTCAAAGTGTTGTTGCTATTGACCAATGCTAAGTTTGCCAAAACCAAATAGATTTATTCAATGCTCCCAAAGTGATACCAATACTAACAACAAGGTAAATCATATAATAGAGATTGCAAACTAAAACAAGATGTGCAATATGTAAATGATAAGACTTCTCATTAATATTCCATAACGATAACTCACACCAAGGGATACATAGATAACCAACTAAAGAGAGATACTTCCAACTGCAACCCATCTTATATGATAACTTCCCTACTCATGATATGACACTACTTGACAAATAAAAGTAAAAGGTAGTGATAATGTGATACCGCGGCACTCCCCCAAGCTTGGAACAAACCAAGGGGATGCCAATACCGATGATGAATTACTCCTTGGGTGATGGTGGTGATGAATTCCTGACAAGCTTCTCAATAAGCTCCTGAAGCTCGTCAATCCTGTATATGAGGTTGCGAATCATCTCTGAATTGTGCTCGACGCGGTTAAAGAGTCTGTCTGACGGCGAGTCCCAGCTCTTGGAGTTATTTCCCCACTCTTCAGCCTCAGGCTTCTTCTCTCCTGCAGTGTTAGAGCGATCTATATCCCACTGGCTAGGCAATGCTGCCTTTGGAGTCCCTTCAATTTGATTATTGAAAATTAGATTGTGGAAGGGATGGTGAATGCCTGATAGAGATGTTTTCGGAGCTAGGTAATGACGTGGAACTGCTCCTCCAGTGCGAATTCTGGCGCTCTTGTTTGCACTAAAAGGGTTGTCCACCACCTTGATGCTTGCGATAGTAACACGCGGGCGTGCGCGCGAATCTTCCTCCACCTCTTCTTCATCCTCTTCCTTGACGTCCTTGTCTTCCTCTTTCCACCCAAGATCTCGATCTTCTTCATCCGGAAACTCCTTGTCCTTGTTCTTGGAGACCATGGTGCTTCTAGACCGAAAACAGATCCTGGCAGAAACAGCTCGAAACAAAACACGTCGAGAACACGATATACGGACCTCCAGGGGTCCGGGGGATTATATAGCAAAAATTTTCACGACATAAGGAAAGTACCAGATCGAACCAGAGTCGGAAAGGGGCGACGGGGCGGCCAAACCATAGGGCGGCGCGGGCCCAGGCTTGGCCGCGCCGGCCTATGGTGGCGCCCCCTCGTGCGTCCTTTCCACTCCGTTTCTAACTCGTAATTTTTCTTATTTCCAAAAACAGCAAAAATATTGTTCGGAAAGTAAATTGCGTACTTTTCATTACCAGTACTGTTACCTATTCAAAGCTGAGTTCTGGCGGACTGTCAATTTGCCCTTTGATGAAGGCTTCCGGTGTTTCTACTTGAATAATATCAATATCAACATTATAGGAATCACCTGAGATATAATGCTTGAGTCTTTGTCCATTCACCACTTGCGTAGCATTGCCTTGGAGAGAGCTAATTTTGATTGCTCCTGAACGATACACCTCCTCGACAACATATGGTCCTTCCCATTTTGAGAGTAATTTCCCTGCAAAGAATCTGAGACGAGACCGATACAATAGGACTTTATCCCCAATATTAAATTCTCTTTTGATAATCCTTCTATCATGCCATTTTTTAACTTTCTCTTTAAAGAGTTTAGCATTTTCATAAGCTTCACTTCTCCATTCATCTAGAGAACTTAATTGCAACAACCTCTTATCACCGGCAAGTTTAGGATCTTTATTTAATTCTCTAACAGCCCAATAAGCTTTGTGCTCTAGTTCTAAAGGTAAATGACAAGCTTTCCCATAAACCATTTTATAAGGTGACATTCCCATGGGATTTTTATAAGCAGTTCTATAAGCCCATAATGCATCCTTCAATTTACTAGCCCAATTCTTTCTGGTTTTATTAACGGTCTTTCCCAAAATAGATTTAATTTCTCTATTCGATAATTCTACTTGACCACTAGTTTGAGGATGATAAGCGGAAGCAATTCTATGATTAATACCATACGTAGCAAGAGTTTTTCTAAAACCTCCATGAATAAAATGAGAACCTCCATCAGTCATAATATATCTAGGCACTCCAAATCTAGGAAAAATAATATCTAAAAGCATTCTTAAAGAGGTCTCACCATCAGCACTTTTTGTAGGTATAGCTTCCACCCATTTAGTAACATAATCAACAGCAACAAGTATGTGAGTGTTACCTTCTGAAGACGGAAAAGGTCCCATGAAGTCAAATCCCCAACAATCAAACGGTTCAATAACAAGAGTATAATTCATTGGCATCTCATTACGTTTGGAGATATTACCAACCCTTTGGCATTCATCACAAGATAGAATAAACTTTCTCGCATCTTTGAAGAGAGTTGGCCAATAAAAACCTGATTGTAGAACCTTTTGCGCGGTTCTTTCTCCGGCGTGATGTCCTCCATAAGCACTACCATGAAATTTACTCAATATCTCCTGTTGTTCATATTCGGGAACACATCTTCGCATAATACCATCCACTCCTTCTTTATATAAATGTGGGTCATCCCTGAAATAATGCCTCAAGTCATAAAAGAACTTCCTCCTTTGCTGAGCTGAAAAGGTTGGAGGCAAGTACTTGGAAACAATAAAGTTAGCATAATCAGCATACCAAGGACTGTCTCGCGAGCTCACCTTTATTACAGCCAATTGTTCATTTGGAAAACTATCATTAACAGGAACAGGATCATAAGCAATATTTTCCAATCTAGACAAATTATCAGCAACAGGATTATCAGCACCTTTCCTATCTACAATATGTAAATCAAATTCTTGCAAAAGAAGTACCCATCTAATAAGCCTTGGCTTAGCATCTTTCTTTGTCATTAGGTATCTAATTGCAGCATGATCAGTATGAATAGTAACTTTTGAATCAACAATATAAGGTCTAAATTTATCGCAAGCAAAGACTACAGCTAATAATTCTTTTTCAGTTGTAGCATAATTTCTTTGAGCAGCATCAAGAGTTTTACTAGCATAGTGAATAACATTCAGTTTTTTATCTACTCGCTGTCCAAGAACAGCGCCTACAGCAAAATCACTAGCATCACACATAATTTCAAATGGTAAGTTCCAATCAGGAGGTTCAACTATAGGAGCAGTTGTTAAGGCTTTCTTAAGAGTTTCAAAAGCTTCCTTACAATCATCATCAAAAACAAATGGTACATCTTTTTGAAGAAGATTAGTAAGAGGTTTTGAAATCTTGGAGAAATCTTTAATAAATCTCCTATAAAACCCAGCATGACCAAGAACACTACGAATACCTTTAACATCCCTCGGATAGGGCATCTTCTCAATTGCTTCAACTTTAGCTCTATCAACTTCAATACCTCTCTCAGAAATTTTATGTCCCAATACAATTCCTTCATTAACCATAAAGTGGCATTTCTCCCAATTAAGAACAAGGTTAGTTTCTTCACATCTCTGCAAAACTTTATCAAGGTTTCGCAAACAACTATCAAATGAATTCCCATAGACGGAAAAATCATCCATGAATACCTCTACAATACTCTCACAAAAACCATGAAAAATAGCAGACATGCATCTTTGAAAAGTAGCAGGAGCATTACATAAACCAAAAGGCATACGTCTATAAGCATAAGTTCCATAAGGACAAGTAAAAGTGGTTTTCTCTTGATCTTTAGCTTTAACAGCAATTTGTGAAAACCCAGAATAACCATCAAGAAAGCAAAAATGAGTATTTTTAGACAATCTTTCTAGCATTTGATCTATAAATGGTAAAGGGTAATGATCTTTCTTAGTAACTTTATAAACTTTTCGAAAATCAATGCACATTCTATACCCTACAACTACTCTTTGAGGGATGAGCTCATCATTATCATTAGGCACAACAGTCATTCCTCCTTTCTTGGGAACGCAATGTACAGGACTAACCCATCTACTATCAGCAATAGGATATATAATACCAGCTTCAAGAAGTCGTAATACCTCATTTCTTACCACTTCCTTCATCTTCGGAATTAGACGACGCTGATGTTCAACAACAGGCTTCGCATCATCTTCCATATTAATAGCATGTTGGCAAATAGAAGGAGAAATCCCTTTCAAATCATCAAGAGTATAGCCAATAGCTCCTCGGTGCTTCTTCAATATTTCCAATAACCTTTCTTCCTCAATCCCTGAAAGCTTAGAACTAATAATAACAGGATATATTTTCTTATCATCAATATGAGCATATTTAAGATTATCAGGCAAAGGCTTTAAATCAAAAACAGGATCTTCCTTTGGCGGAGGTGTTGTACCCAAATCTTCCACCGGTAAATCATGCTTGAGAATAGGTTGGCGAAGAAAAATTTCCTCAAGCTCATCTCTTTCTTTCCTAAAAACTTCACTCTCGCTATCCTCCAAATGTTGCTGCAAAGGATTATTAGGAACAAGAACAATAGATGCACACTGTTCCATTTTAAAATCATTACTAGGCAAATCAGCTTTATACGGAGTTTTAGTAAATTTAGAGAAGTTAAACTCATAAGATTCACCAGCAAATTTAGTCAAAATTTTCTCTTTCTTGCAATCTATAATAGCTCCACAAGTATTTAGAAAAGGTCTACCAAAAATAATAGGACAATAATCACTAGCAGCAGAACCAAGTACCAAAAAGTCAGCAGGATATTTAATCTTACCGCATAAAACTTCCACATCTCGAACAATACCAATTGGAGAAATAGTTTCTCTTTTAGCCAGCTGAATAACCACATCAATATCTTCAAGTTCGCAAGAATCAATTTCGTGCATAATCTCCGTGTAAAGCTCATAAGGAATAGCACTAACGCTTGCACCAATATCACATAATCCATAATAGCAATGATCACCAATTCTAACAGATAGCATAGGAACACTAGCTTGTTTGGGTTTATTAGGATGTGAAACAATATTAGAAGCATCTTCACAGAAAATAATATGACCATCCTCCACATTTTCAGTCACAAGATCTTTAATTATTGCAACAACAGGTTCAACTTTTATTTGTTCTTCAGGTTCTACAGGTTTCTTTTCACTTTTATGAACCGCACTATTTATAACAGAGTACTCCTTCATTTTAGCAGGGAAAGGAGTTTTTTCAATATAAGCTTCAGGAATAATATGATCAGCAGTTTCAACTACAACACATTTATTAATAGATGAATCAATTTTATCTTTATACGGTTCATGATACTTATCAAAGTTCTTCTTAGGCAATTCATAATGAGAGGCAAAAGCTTTATAAAGATTTACAGCAACTTGAGAATCAAGACCATATGTAGCACTCATATTACGAAATTTATCAGTATCCATAAAAGCTTCAATGCATTTATAATCATAAATTATACCTGATTCTCTATCCTTGTCGTTCTCCCAACCTTCAGTATTTTCTTGGATTCGATCAAGAAGGTCCCTTTTAAACTCTTCTTTGTTGCGTGTAAATGATCCAGAACAAGAAGTATCCAGCAAGGTCTTGTCTTGAAAAGAAAGTCTTGCATAGAAATTATCAATAATAACATTACCAGGAAGCTCATGAATGGGGCATTTGAGCATTAAAGACTTCAATCTCCCCCAAGCTTGGGCAATACTCTCTCCATCATGAGGCCAAAAATTATATATGCGATTCCGATCCTTGTGAATTTCACTTGGAGGATAGAACTTAGAATAAAACCGGGGCACAATATCATTCCATTCAAGAGAATCCCCATTATCCAGTAATTTATACCAATGCGCCGCCTTACCGGACAGCGATAAAGAGAATAGTTTCTTCCTCACTTCATCCATAGCAATACCTGCACATTTGAATAACCCGCATAATTCATGCAAAAACAGTAAATGATCACCGGGATGGACAGTTCCATCCCCTTCATAGCGGTTATCCATAACACGTTCAATAATTTTCGTAGGTATTTTATATGGTATCACTTCCTCACCTGGCGCCTCATCCACTACCGTTGCAGTAGTAGTAGATTTCCCAAATAAAAATTGAAGAGAAGATCTCTCCATAATGACTTATAGCAGCAGGCAGAAATAAAATCAGCACAACAGTAAAGGTTTTCCTTACCAATTCCACTTACCAATAGCGCTTCACTCCCCGGCAACGGCGCCTTTAAAATAGTCTTGATGACCCACAAGTATAGGGGGTGTATCGTAGTATCTTCGATAAGTAAGAATGTCGATCCCAACGAGGAGCAGAAGGTGTTGACAAGCAGTTTCGATGAAGGATTCACTGTAAATGCTCACAGACAAGTATTCAGGGGGTTTTGATGTAACAGTTGAATAAAGTACGAGTAAGTAAAGTGCGAGAGTGACAATTGCAGCGAGTGGCCCAATCCTTTTTAGCACAAAGGACAAGCCGGTTTGTTTACTTATAATGACCAAACGTTCTCGAGGACACATGGGATTTTAGTCTAGTGCTTTCGCTACATACGGCTAAATAATCTTCATTGTTATGATAAGTGTTGTGTGGGTGAACCTATGCTAATGTACCGCCCTTCCTAGGACTAATACAAACTTGTGATTATACCCCTTGCAAGCATCCGCAACTACAAGAAAGTAATTAAGAATAAATCTAACCACAGCCTTAAACTCGAGATCCTGCGATCCCTCCCGCATCGATATACCAACGGGGTTTAGGTTTCTGTCACTCCGGCAACCCCGCAATTAGCAAACGAATACAAGATGCATTCCCCTAGGCCCATAAATGGTGAAGTGTCATGTAGTCGACGTTCACATGACACCACTAGAAGAATAACACCACAACTTAAATATCACACCATTGAATATTACTCAACCATAGTTCACTACTAACATTTAGACTTCACCCATGTCCTCAAGAACTAAACGAACTACTCACGAGACATCATATGGAACATGATCAGAGGTGATATGATGATGAATAACAATCTGAACATAAACTTGGTTCAATGGTTTCACTCAATAGCATCAACAACAAGTAGAGATCGATACCGGGAGAGTTTCCCCTATCAAACAATCAAGATCAAACCCAAATTGCTACAGCGGTGACGAGGTGCTGCGGAGGAGATGGCGGTGATGATGGTGGAGATGATGATGATGGTGATGGTGATGATGTCCAGCTCGATGACGGTGACGATGGCGTCGATTTCCCCTCCCGGAGGGAATTTCCGGCGGATTCCTGCCCGCCGGAGAGCTCTTTTCTCTCTGGTGTTCTCCGCCCCGCAGAGGCGGCTGTAACTCTTCGCGAGGTACCCTCTGTGGCTTAGGTTTTCGGGACGAAGGATTACGCGAAGAAAAGGAGGCGAAAGGGGCTGTGGGCCCTCCACACCACATGGCGGCGCGGCCAGGCCATGGGCCGCGCCGCCCTAGGGTGTGGGCCCACCCTGGGTCCCCCTGGCCCCTCCTTCTGGCTTCCTTCGTCATCTTGAAAAATAGGATTTTTGGTATAATTTCCTCCCACAGTTGATCTTCCGAAATATTGTATTCTGACGGTGCTTTTTCCAGCAGAATCCTGGCTCCGGTGCTTGATCCTCCAATAATGATGAAACATGCAAAATAGATGAAATAACATAAGTATTGTGTCCCAATATGAAATATATCAATGAATAACAGCAAATTATGATATAAAATAGTGATGCAAATTGGACGTATCAGGAAGCTACTACACGCTAGCAGCATATTTTCTGGCGCCGTTGCCGGGGAGATCAAGACACGCTGCGAGGGGAGTCTTCACAATCCAATCTCTTTACTTTGTTTTTGTCTTGCTTTATTTTATTTACTACTTTGTTTGCTGCACTAAATCAAAACACAAAAAAATTAGTTGCTAGTTTTACTTTACTTGCTATCTTGTTTGCTATATTAAAAACACACAAAAATTAGTTACTTGCATTTACTTTATCTAGTTTACTTTATTTACTATTGCTAAAATGAATACTCCTGAAAATACTAAGTTGTGTGACTTCACAACCACAAATAATAATGATTTCTTATGCACACCTATTGCTCCACCTGCCACTACAGCAGAATTCTTTGAAATTAAACCTGCTTTACTGAATCTTGTTATGCGAGAGAAATTTTCTGGTGTTAGTTCTGATGATGCTGCTGCCCATCTCAATAATTTTGTTGAACTTTGTGAAATGCAAAAGTATAAAGATGTAGATGGTGACATAATAAAATTAAAATTGTTCCCTTTCTCACTAAGAGGAAGAGCTAAAGATTGGTTGCTATCTCTGCCTAAGAATAGTATTGATTCATGGACTAAATGCAAGGATGCTTTTATTGGTAGATATTATCCCCCTGCTAAAATTATATCTTTGAGGAGTAGCATAATGAATTTTAAACAATTGGATACTGATTATGTTGCACAAGCATGGGAAAGAATGAAATCTTTGGTTAAAAATTGCCCAACCCATGGACTGACTACTTGGATGATCATCCAAACCTTTTATGCAGGACTGAATTTTTCTTCGGGGAACCTATTGGATTCAGCTGCTGGAGGTACCTTTATGTCCATCACTCTTGGTGAAGCAACAAAGTTTTTTGATAATATGATGATTAATTACTCTGAATGGCACACGGAAAGAGCTCCACAAGGTAAGAAGGTAAATTCTATCGAAGAAACCTCTTCCTTGAGTGATAAGATTGATGCTATTATGTCTATACTTGTGGATGATAGGACAAATATTGATCCTAATAATGTTCCCTTAGCTTCATTGGTTGCACAAGAAGAACATGTTGATGTAAACTACATTAAAAATAATAATTTCAACAACAATGCTTATCGGAACAATTTTAGTAACAACTATAGGCCATATCCTTATAATAATGGTAACGGTTATGGTAATTCTTATGGGAATTCTTACAACAATAATAGGAATACACCCCCTGGACTTGAAACTATGCTTAAAGAATTTATTAGTACACAAACTGCTTTTAACAAATCTGTTGAAGAAAAGCTTGGGAAAATTGATATACTTGCTTCTAAAGTTGATAGTCTTGCTGCTGATGTTGATCTTTTGAAATTGAAAGTTATGCCTAATAGGGATAATGAAAATAAAATTGTTACTACAGCAAATGCCATCCAAATTAGAATTAATGAGAATATAAGATTAATGGCTGAACTGCATGCTAGGTGGGAAAGAGAAGAAAATGAAAAACTAGCTAAAGAGAATAATATAGCTAAAGTTTGGACTATTACTACCACTAGAAATGGTAATGTTACACGTGTTGCTGCACCTCTTACTAATAATGTTAAAAGAATTGGAGTTGGCAATGTTTCCACTTCTAATGCAAAGCGCGAAAAACTGCCTGAAACTGCTAAAACTGCTGAAACTGCGTGTGATAAAACTGCTGAAATTTTTTCCAACATTGGGGATAATGATCCATTGCTTTAGATCATAATGGTTTAGATTTTGATGATTGACACATCTCTGAAGTTATAAAGTTCTTACAAAAACTTGCTAAAAGTCCTAATGCTAGTGCTATAAATTTGGCTTTCACGAAACATATTACAAATGCTCTCATAAAAGCTAGAGAAGAGAAACTAGAACGCGAAACTTCTATTCCTAGGAAGCTAGAGGATGGTTGGGAGCCCATCATTAAGATGAAGGTCAATGACTTTGATTGTAATGCTTTATGTGATCTTGTTGCAAGTATTTCCGTTATGCCTAAGAAAATCTATAATATGCTTGACTTGCCACCATTGAAAAATTGTTATTTGGATGTTAATCTTGCTGATAATGCTATAAAGAAACCTTTAGGGAGAGTTGATAATGTTCGCATTACCGTTAACAATAACCTTGTCCCCGTTGATTTTGTTGTCTTGGATATTGAATGCAATGCATCTTGTCCCATTATATTGGGAAGACCTTTTCTTCGAACTGTTGGTGCTATCATTGATATGAAGGAAGGTAATATTAAATATCAATTTCCTCTCAAGAAAGGTATGGAACACTTCCCTAGAAAGAGAATGAAGTTACCTTTTTATTCTATCATTAGAACAAATTATGATGTTGATACACCATCTCTTGATAATACTTGATACACACTTTCTGCGCCTAGCTGAAAGGTGTTAAAGAAAAGCGCTTATGGGAGACAACCCATGTTTTTACTACAGTAATTTTGTTTTATATTTGAGTCTTGGAATTTGTTTACTACTGTAGCAACCTCTCCTTATCTTAGTTTTATTGCATTGTTGTGCCAAGTAAAGTCTCTAATAGAAGGATGATACTAGATTTGGATTACTGCGCAGAAACAGTTTTCTTGCTGTCACGAATCTGGGTAAAATTCTCTGTAGGTAACTCAGAAAATTATGCCAATTTACGTGAGTGATCCTCAGATATGTACGCAACTTTCATTAGTTTTAAGTTTTCTCATCTGAGCAAGTCTGGTGCCTGTTAAAAATACGTCTTTACGAACTGTTCTGTTTTGACAGATTCTGCCTTTTATTTTGCATTGCCTGTTTTGTCATGCTTGATGGATTTTTCGATTCCATTGACTTTCAGTAGCTTTGTGCAATGTCCAGAAGTATAAATAATGATTGTGTCACCTCTGAATATGTTAATTTTGATTGTGCACTAACCCTCTAATGAGTTTGTTTTGAGTTTGGTGTGGAGGAAGTTTTCAAGGATCAAGAGAGGAGGATGATATACACTATGATCAAGGAGAGTGAAAGCTCTAAGCTTGGGGATGCCCCGGTGGTTCACCCCTGCATATATCAAGAAGACTCAAGCGTCTAAGCTTGGGGATGCCCAAGGCATCCCCTTCTTCATCGACAATATTATCAGGTTCCTCCCCTGAAACTATATTTTTATTCCATCACATCTTATGTACTTTGCTTGGAGCGTCGGTTTGTTTTTGTTTTTGTTTTGTTTGAATAAAATGGATCCTAGCATTCATTGTGTGGGAGAGAGACACGCTCCGCTGTTGCATATGGACAAGTATGTCCTTAGGCTTTACTCATAGTATTCATGGCGAAAGTTTCTTCTTCGTTAAATTGTTATATGGTTGGAATTGGAAAATGATATATGTGGTAATTGGTATAATATCTTGAATAAGGTGATACTTGGCAATTGTTGTGCTCATGTTTGAGCTCTTGCATCATATACTTTGCACTTATTAATGAAGAAATACATAGAGCATGCTAAAATCTGATTTGCATGTTTGATCTCTCTAAGGTCTAGATAATTTCTAGTATTGAGTTTGAACAACAAGGAAGACGGTATAGAGTCTTATAATGTTTACAATATGTCTTTTATGTGAGTTTTGCTGCACCGCTTCATCCTTGTGTTTGTTTCAAATAACTTTGCTAGCCTAAACCTTGTATCGAGAGGGAATACTTCTCATGCATCCAAAATCCTTGAGCCAACCACTATGCCATTTGTGTCCACCATACCTACCTACTACATGGTATTTCTCCGCGATTCCAAAGTAAATTGCTTGAGTGCTACCTTTAAAATTTCCATTCTTCACCTTTACAATATATAGCTCATGGGACAAATAGCTTAAAAACTATTGTGGTATTGAATATGTACTTATGCACTTTATCTCTTATTAAGTTGCTTGTTGTGCGATAACCATGTTCCTGGGGACGCCATCAACTACTCTTTGTTGAATATCATGTGAGTTGCTATGCATGTTCGTCTTGTCTGAAGTAAGGGAGATTTACCACTAAAATGGTTAGAGCATGCATACTGTTAGAGAAGAACATTGGGCAGCTAACTAAAGCCATGAATCATGGTGGAAGTTTCAGTTTTGGACATATATCCTCAATCTCATATGAGAACATTAATTGTTGCTACATGTTTATGCATAAAAGAGGAGTCCATTATCTGTTGTCTATGTTGTCCCGGTATGGATGTCTAAGTTGAGAATAATCAAAAGCGAGAAATCCAATGCGAACTTTCTCCTTAGACCTTTGTACAGGCGGCATAGAGGTACCCCTTTGTGACACTTGGTTAAAACATGTGTATTGCGATGATAATCCCGGTAATCCAAGCTAATTAGGACAAGGTGCGGGCACTATTAGTATACTATGCATGAGGCTTGCAACTTGTAGGATATAATTTACATAACTCATATGCTTTATTACTACCGTTGACAAAATTGTTTCTTGTTTTTAAAACCAAAGCTCTAGCACAAATATAGCAATCAATGCTTCCCTCTGCGAAGGGCCTTTCTTTTACTTTTAATGTTGAGTCAGTTCACCTATCTCTCTCCACCTCAAGAAGCAAACACTTGTGTGAACTGTGCATTGATTCCTACATACTTGCATATTGCACTTGTTATATTACTGTATGTTGACAATATCCATGAGATATACATGTTACAAGTTGAAAGCAACCGCTGAAACTTCATCTTCCTTTGTGTTGCTTCAATACCTTTACTTTGAATTATTGCTTTATGAGTTAACTCTTATGCAAGACTTATTGATGCTTGTCTTGAAGTACTATTCATGAAAAGTCTTTGCTTTATGATTCAATTGTTTACTCATGTCATTTACCATTGTTTCAAATCGCTGCATTCATTACATGTGCTTACAATAGTATTGATCAAGATTATGTTGGTAGCATTGTCACTTAAGAAATTATCTTTGTTATCGTTTACCTACTCGGGACGAGTAGGAACTAAGCTTGGGAATGCTTGATACGTCTCAAACGTATCTATAATTTCTTATGTTCCATGCTACTTTTATGATGATACTCACATGTTTTATACACATTATATGTTATTATTATGCATTTTCCGGCACTAACCTATTAACGAGATGTCGAAGAGCCAGTTGCTGTTTTCTGTTGTTTTTGGTTTCAGAAATCCTAGTAAGGAAATATTCTCGGAATTGGACGAAATCAACGCCCAGGGTCCTATTTTGCCACGAAGCTTCCAGAAGACCGAAGAGTCAACGAAGTGGGGCCACGAGGTGGCCAAGAGGGTAGGCGGCGCGGCCCCACCCTTGGCCGCGCCGACCTGTCTCCTAGGCCCCTCGCGACGCCCCCTGACCTGCCCTTCCGCCTACTTAAAGCCTTCGTCGCAAAACCCCCAGTACCGAGAGCCACGATACGGAAAACCTTCCAGAGACGCCGCCGCCGCCAATCCCATCTCGGGAGATTCAGGAGATCGCCTCCGGCACCCTGCCGGAGAGGGGAATCATCTCCCGGAGGACTCTACACCGCCATGGTCGCCTCCGGATTGATGAGTGAGTAGTTCACCCCTGGACTATGGGTCCATAGCAGTAGCTAGATGGTCGTCTTCTCCTCATGTGCTTCATTGTCGGATCTTGTGAGCTGCCTAACATGATCAAGATCATCTATCTGTAATGCTATATGTTGTGTTTGTTGGGATTCGATGGATAGAGAATAGTATGTTATGTTGATTATCAATCTATTACCTATGTGTTGTTTATGATCTTGCATGCTCTCCGTTATTAGTGGAGGCTCTGGCCAAGTTTTTACTCTTAACTCCAAGAGGGAGTATTTATGCTCGATAGTGGGTTCATGCCTCCATTAAATCTGGGACAGTGACAGAAAGTTCTAAGGTTGTGGATGTGCTGTTGCCACTAGGGATAAAACATTGATGCTATGTCCGAGGATGTAGTTATTGATTACATTACGCACCATACTTAATGCAATTGTCTGTTGTTTGCAACTTAATACTGGAAGGGGTTCGGATGATAACCTGAAGGTGGACTTTTAGGCATAGATGCATGCTGGATAGCGGTCTATGTACTTTGTCGTAATGCCCAATTGAATCTCACAATACTCATCATGTCATGTATGTGCATTGTCATGCCCTCTCTATTTGTCAATTGCCCAACTGTAATTTGTTCACCCAACATGCTATTTATCTTATGGGAGAGACACCTCTAGTGAACTGTGGACCCCGGTCCATTCTTTTAATCGAATACAATCTACTGCAATACTTGTTTTACTGTTTTCTGCAAACAATCATCATCCACACTATACATCTAATCCTTTGTTACAGCAAGCCGGTGAGATTGACAACCTCACTGTTTCGTTGGGGCAAAGTACTTTGGTTGTATTGTGCAGGTTCCACGTTGGCGCCGGAATCCCTGGTGTTGCGCCACACTACATCTCGTCGCCATCAACCTTCAACGTGCTTCTTGGCTCCTACTGGTTCGATAAACCTTGGTTTCTTACTGAGGGAAAACTTGCTGCTGTACACATCATACCTTCCTCTTGGGGTTCCCAACAGACGAGTGCTTTACCGTCACAAGGAAGCTACTACACGCTAGCAGCGTCTTCAACAACCCTGGCCGGGGTGGTGGCAACAGAGGCCGCCGTGGACGTGGCGGCGGTCGCGGCCGTGACAGCAACAGTCCTTGGATGTTCAATCCATGGACCGGCCTCCCGACGCGCGGTCATCAACTACAGCAGCAGCAGCAGCCTGCGATGCCCTCCTCGTAGCAGCCACGTTGGCGCGCCCTGACCCCCAGCGTCTTGGGGCCTCGACCAGCTCTGCCACCGTACCAGGCCTACACCGCCACAGGCTACCTGCAGCCCTCCAGCAACATGATGATCACCCACCAGCCGCAGCAGCAACAATAGATCGACCCAGTCCTTCTTATAGCTCTCCTGAACATGCAGCTCCCTGGCGGCCAGGAGTGGGTCATGGACTCCGGAGCCTCATCTCACATGGCATCCGATCATGGTATTCTCTCCTCCTCCGTTCCCTTTTCAGCACATAAAAGCATAGTAGGCAATGGTGCTTCTCTTCCTTTCACACATACCGGCTCTCACACCTTCACCCTCAATTCTAAAAAATCTCTTTCTTCGTAATATTCTAGTTGTTCCACACATTATCAAAAATCTTATTTCTATTCGCCAGTTTACCCCTTTGGTTTCTCCGTGAAGGATCTTCTTACCATGACCGTGATTCTTCGATGAAATAGTCCCGGTCCTCTCTACTCCCTCTACCACCCACTAGAATCCCAGACTCTACTTGCCACTTCATCCATCGAGCTTTGGCATCATCGCCTTGGACACCCCGGACATCCTACCATGCAACGTCTTCATCAACAACAACATATTCCTAGCAGTAAACCTCTATCATATTTATGTCATGCTTGTCAATTAGATAGTCATATTAGGCTACCCTTTTACTCTTCGGATTCCTATATTATTAAACCTTTTCAATTAGTACATTGTGATTTGTGGACATCAGTGATTCCTTGGTTATGCTTATTATCTTATTGTTGTGGATGATTATACACATTACTTTTGGACATTTCCACTTCGCAAAAAATCTGATGTTTATGCAACCTTCACCGCCTTTCATGCCTATGTCCGCAGCCAATTCAACCTCCCATCCTTGCTATTCAATTTGATAATGGTCGCGAATTTGATAATAACAAATTAAACTATTTCTTCACCCAACAAGGCACACTCTTCCGATTTTTTTGTCCACACACCTCGCAGTAAAACGGCAAGGCCGAACGTGCTATTCACACCACCAACAATGTCACCCGCACTCTTTTATTCCAAGCTTCGATGCCTCCCTCTCTTTGGGCCGAGGCACTACATAGTGCCACCTTTCTCATTAATATTAGACCAACAAAAGCTACCTCCCATTCCACACCATATGAGCGTCTTCTAGGTACTACACCACCTTATCACACCTTACATGTCTTCGGCTGTCGTTTATGCTACCCAAATATTACTTCCACTTCACCTAACAAACTCTCTCCTCGATCTACCAAATGTGTCTTCCTTGGATATCCATCTCGTCACAAAGGGTATCTGTGCCTTGATCTAACCTCTCATCACAACATTGTCTCCCAACACGTCATCTTTGATAAACATTCTTTTCCGACACCTCCTGCATCTACCTCTCCTGAACTTTTTGATCCACCAGTTCCTCCCTCTCTCACGGAAGGGGTCGGCGTTAAACATATAGATAGATATATACGAAAGGGGTGTATGCAAAAAAGTCCAGTTAAAAAATAATTTGTATTTTAAACAATATGAAAAAGACAATTTTTTGATAGTAAATGGTAGTAAAATAGTATTACAATAGTGTATCCTTTTGTCAATAATTTGTTTTTTTGTATTTCCAAAAATATAAAGTATTTTTTTGCTCAGACTTTTTTACATATACTTCTCATGTATATACATATCTACATATTTAAAGCCATAATATTTGAAAACATAAAAGTATAAGATTTTGAAATTTTCAAAAAATGAAAGTGAAGAGAGCACTGGTGCACATCCCTGTTAGGAAAATAGATACATATACAGATATATGGTAAAAAGTTTTTTTTTTGGTACGGTTCAGTTTCACCGTTTGTAAGAGCATCTCCAGCTGCGTCCCCCAAAGGGATTTGGGGCACGTCGAACAAAAAAAAGTTCTCAGCCGCGTACCCTAAAGCCTCTTTTTGTCCGGTGCGATCCAATACGGTGTCCGGTGCCCCGAGCCCGTCCCCGGTACACAGGGACGCTCGGGGGACGCCGGACACAATGAAAAGCGAGGCTGGTTCCCACTTGTCGGCGACTATTTCCATAACTGTTGGTTCGCGCCTTTTATTTCTCGTCGCTCCTTCCCTTCCGCGCCTCCCACCTCTCTGCCGTCACTAGATTTGCCGGCCGTTTCGACGGCTGATCTCTTTTGAGAGTCGGCACCGTCGTCGCGACTAGCTCTCTTGCCGACTTTTTTGCCGCCGCCGCGTCGCTAGCGCGTCCCAGAATGCGGCGTCAAATCCGCTCCATCTCCGCGCACATAAGGTGTTCGACGACTTGTCAGGTAGGCGCGTTTGGCTGCTGTTCGTTGCCTCGTCTGCGGCGGCGCAATTTTATCCATTAATTTTGCTTCAGACATGGATAGCGATGACGAGATGCTTGTCAAACTGCTGGAGGACGAGCAAACCTTCGACGACGACATACGGTGTCACATCCCGAAATTTTCTAAATTTTGGAATGTAAAATAAAAATAAGTTTAATGCTTGATTGTTTGAACTTGATTGAAAATTCACAAAGAATTTAAACTTTTTGAGTTATTTAAACGTATTTTCCAAAGTATTGTTTTCCAAATACTTTTGGTTTCAGGTATTTTCAAAATCAAACATATAGGCCAAATGTATATCATAATTATTTAATTTCACAAAGGGATATTAAAATGGTTTTTGCAAAATAGAGTCTTAATAAAACTTGGTTTTCAAAAGAGTTTCCAACAATGCTCTATTTTGTTCGGAGGTTTTGAAACTTATAAAAATATTTTATTTGAGAAAAACATTAAACTCTTTTTTTTTGCGGAACACAGTACAATCAAAGACGCTCATACATACGCGCACACACTCACCCCTATGAACGCACACACGCACACCCTACCCCTATGAGCACCTTCAAGAGACTGCGTTGAAGAATTGATCCGGCGGGTCTTGAGATTGACGAAGTCACCATAGGCGCTTCGCTGTCGACGGGAACGTCGTCTCCCACTGAAGAATATTCCGCCTTTATGAGACACCAAAGTGTCAAATCTGGGATTTGAACTCTGGTGGGCTGGGGGTGCCACTGCCCTCCTAACCATCCAACCACAGGTTGGTTCTCAAAAAAACATTAAACTCTAAAAAGGCACTATAGCCACATAGATATGTAAGTCAAATTTTGGTTTTATAAAGTTTATATTTTGTTCCAAATTTAGTCTCATATTGAAGTATTTTTCACGACGAATCCAACGATACCTTATTTGCATTTTTCCGATTTTATTTGAAGCCCCAAAGTGTATTTCCAATTTAGTATAAAAAAACAGAATCGAGCCGGCCAGCCGAGCCGACCGGCCCAGCAGCCGACCCAGCGCCAGCTCGCCCCGCGCCCAGGCCGCCTCCAGCCCAACACCCCGGCCCAGCTTCCCCCGCCTCGCCCCGGCCCAGCTTCCCGCCCCACCCCACCCGGCTGATCCGGCCCAAGCTGCTGGCCAGCGCCCAGCACGCCCAGCGCGTGGCCTCCCTCGCGCCAGCGCCAGCTCCCTGGCTAAGAGCATCTCCACTCGTCTCCCCACAGAGCCCCCCACGGCCACTTTTTTTCATCCGGACGGCGAAAAACGGCCCAGTCAGGTCCCCGGTTCCTCGTTTTGGTCCGGATTTGAGCCTAGTTTCGTCCGGACTCCCCATGCCATCCTCGGTTTCCCGGGGGTCTCCCGGGGACTCCGGATGAAGCTAAACCAACCGCCCACGCCCACGTGTCTCCTCGTTCGTCCGGATTCCCCGAGCCATCCTCTTTTTCCCCGAGAAACGCCGCTTGGGGAGCACACGACTGGGAAACTACTCCTCCCCACGCCAAATCTTCCTCCAATCCGGACGAAAATTTCGCCGGATTTGGGCGTGGGGAGCGCCAACGAGTGGGGATGCTCTAACAATTTTTAGTCCCACGCCGCCGTAGGCAAAATCTCTCCAACCTTTAGCCTATATAAACACTTCAATAGGCAGCCCGAAACACACAGCGCCCCAGCGCGCCTCTCTCTCCCTCACATAGCCGCGCGATGCTGCTACTCCCGACGAGAAGGCGTGACGCACACGCAGTTGTTTGCGGCGCGCACACGTGACGCAATATCCGCAACGCTATTTTGGGAAACGCCGCGACTCGATGCATCCCTCGCCCGGTAATAATCCTATTTCCGCTCTTTTTCCGTAGATTGTCTTTAGTAACTTCACAATTTTATTTTCTTAGATCTGCACCTCCGTTTAGAATAGTGATTCTTATTAAGTTTGTAAATAGATCCTCTACAATTTTCATGTAGGAAGTTTTTCCATCCGAGCAACTTGTTTGGACAACTTTTCGTACACCATTAGAACTGTAACCACTTAGGACTAGTTTTGTACAATTCATATCTTGAGTTCTATAGGTTGGATTTCAACAAACTCTATATAGTTGGAATCAGCAAATCACGTAGATCATTTTAGACATTTTGCATGTCAGTTTCGCCACTTTATTTTCGCGGTATCCTTTGATCCGCAACATCGTCTATAAAATAAATCCTACCAACTTTTTTCGAGAGATTCTTCTAGCGATACGCTTGTAATGGAATTCTCTACAACTTCCGTGTAGAAAGTTCTTCCATCCGAAAAACTTCTTCTAATAACTTTTCGCGAAAAGTGTAGTCCTATAACTGGTTTCGACATAGTTCCTTTACCCAAATGATACTTATGATCATATCCATCTTCCAAACCAGTTATAATTTTTTTATCATGTTCACAAACAATGCATAGTTTACCCCAGGTTGTCTAGTTCATATTATTCAAATAACAATTGAGTTGTTTGAGTAAAGTGTGACTTGTCCAAGTTTATATTTTTACCTTGCTTTAGTAGGTGGAGATACTCTACCCCATATCACATGTGATGAACCTTTGTTATCCATTAGGCTCCACGAATTAAATCCCGATATCATTCATGCCTATACAACCTCATGCCATTCAACCCTTCCACTTAGTTCGAACTATTCAACTTTCAAATGAGTTATTTGAGTAGTTCAATATATCATTAGTTCATATCCAATGTTATGTGTGATCTTGTGCTACTCTGATAAGTGTTGTCACACTATGTCAGTTGCATAAGCCTTGTTTTACAGTACTCCATCCAATAGCACCGTTGTCCAAATTTTTTGAATCACCTTGCAAATATTCAAATTCAAATATGTGGATTTGAGTATGTTCATTATAGAATTAATTCTATGATTCCTTTCAATATGACTCCTACAAAGGTAAACCTTATGATCATGACCATCTACCCAATCCATTTAGATATTACACCTTGAACCAATATCCTTTCTACATCAAACCTCGTCGCCTAGTTCACATATATTCACTTTTCACTTGAGTTATTTCACTAATTGGTAATGTATCTCAATTAGGTATGCCTTGGATACTTGTGTTTGATACACTCCACCTTATATCACACATATCTTGAGTCCAAACATCCACCATCATTCTAAATATATTTCATACATATTTCAACCATATGTCTACTTAATCTTATTGGCTTATATTGAACTATCCAATTTACAAATGAGTTAATTGGGTAAGTAAATTTATCACAAATCCAAACCCAAGCCTAAGTGTAATTTATACTAGTTTGAGTAATTGTTGTCACATTTATTCAATAGTATTGTTGTTGCACTATTTGTCACTCATGTGATTCAAATCACATGAGACACTCCATATTATGTTCATGCTTTTGTAAAGCATAAAGATTCTTCAAGTATATCTTGGATGGTCCATTACTTTCCAATATGACTTTCCGTCCAAACTCTCACCGCCATATCTTGCAAGCCATACCTTAGTACCATAGAGCGATTTCCGATTGTTGTCTTGTTTGATTAAAAAGATGTTGTTGTTGAATGGTGTGTTTATGTTGTGCTATATTCTATGTTATAGTTGTACGGAGAGGCACTTATTTTGATTAAGAGAAGTGAATGCGCTTCGACTACCAAAAAGTCAAGTGACATTCAAATCCTACTTATTTTATATATGCATTAGTGTTTTGAAAACTAGTATGCATGTTAGGATTTTGATTTCAAAAGAAAAGTATTATGCTATCCTTAGCAAACCCTAGTAGTGTGTAGCTACCCCTGAACCTATTGATAGGATACTTTATTTCTGCTCTGCAACATCAAATGCCAAATGTTGTTTCATTGTTTTGATTGTGATGGTTTGAAAAGTGAAAATTAACAACCTTAATAAAACACCTGGGTGGATTTGGAATTGCTTGGTGGGCGGCTACTCAGGGCCACATTGTGGTTGTCATCGCCTGAGGGTGCGCAAATGTTGAGTGGCTACTCAGGGCCACATTGTGGTTGTCATCGCCTGAGAGTGCTCAAATGTTGAGTGGCTACTCAGGGCCACATTGTGGTTGTCATCGCCTAAGGGTGCACATGTGGATGGCCACTCGGGATTAAAGAGATTATTATGTCGTTCATGTTTTAGATAGCTTCCAGTGTAACCACAATACAATATGGGCTCTGTCTTGGCTAAGTACTTAGTGGGAAACCTTGCATGGGTACCGCCAGAGGGTGGAATTTTGGGCACGGGCGGATCCGGTAGGTGGAGGGGCTACTAAGGAAAAGCTTCGTAGTGACCTCGTCCTGGCCTTAATGAAGATGAAGAATTTTGGAAAAAAGGTTTGGTTGCGAATTGTGGGTAAAGAGCGCAACCTCTCGAGAGTTAAACCTAAGATCTTACCCGTGTCCCAGGTTATGGACAATTTGAGCTTCTAGGCAGGGAATGTACGGAGGAATCTCATCACCTTTTCTGAATGTATTTAAAATTTGACCAACTTTGAAAAACTCATGGGAGATGTAACCATGTGATTATTCTAAAACCCATGGAGGATTTAGCCATGGTGTGATTTCATAATGTCATTCAAAGATTTTCAAAATATTTTGTTTTCAATAAAATATAGGATAAAATTGGCTTTATGCAAATTTGCCTAAACTCCACTAGCCAAATATCATGTAGATAGTCATGTCTAAAAACTGCCACCATATAAGTGTCATTTGCCAGTACATCATTGTACTGACCTCCATTCGTGGGGCTGCATATTCAAACGTGCATGATTTTCTGAGGAGAAGTACGTGGTAGGATCTTGAGTCTACATTCCAACATGACTGCCTGTGGCACATGAAGATGATGAAGGCTCATTGATGATTTACTTTCCGCTGTATATGTTCTGGATATTGCTGAGCTAGTCCATGTGACTATGCAATTTGTAAGGTTTTACTTTACCCTCTGGATCAACGAGGTAGTTGTCAACACCCGGATTTTTAAGTCCAGATGCCTATTATGCCATTCATCGCAATCCCAGGTATATTGTTTTTGCGAGACATAATAGATTGATATCACAGAACATCATTCATTACAACATCGTAATTGTCTTACAACAAAGGATCACATGATCCAGTCTCATTACAATAGTAGATGATCTATTGATCAATTACAAAACACATAGCGGAAGCGAAGTAGTGTAGTAGTAGTCCATCTATTCCACAGGCAACTGTTGACGTCAGGAGTGATCCTAGTTGTCGTAGACGTCCTGCTGTCCTTCTTCCGGGTTCTGGTACTCCTCTTCATAGTCTGGCCATTTGAATAGCCAGGGACAAAGCCATGAGTACTTTAAAGTACTCGCAAACTAATACTAAGGTAGGTATTATCAACTATGGAAGGGGATGCTAAGCTCTAGTTTCATTTGCATAAAGCCAGTTTTATTTCATAAGCACTTTAATAATCAAAAACCTTCATTTGCTCAACTAACTCAAGTGGGAACATTAGTGTCATTCCCACAACTCAGTTGTGATTCAAAGTCAAGTTCACCATTCACCTTTCAAGTTCAAAACTCAAGTCACCCTTCACATGTCACATTTTGAAAATGGTCTGATGATGGAAACAGTATGGCCTTTCCAACCGTCCATAACCGAGGACGCGGCTATTCGAATAGATCTACACTCTGCAGAGGTCGTACACTTGTGCCACAACATTTGCAATAATCCGTCGGGTTAAGCGGCCCTGATTTACCACACTCCGTGTGCGGACTACCAACCATAACCTTTCACTTACATATCCTAGTATAGGCATCTCTCCCCATGAGCTTGGCCTCCCGGTGAAAACCAACTGTTAACCCGGGAACTGCACAGGGCTTGGGCCGGACATTCACCTCATATTCACGTCATATCACATCATTCCACTTTGGTAGAGGCAGCCTCCAGCATAACCCCGATGACGCTTGTTTAGAGGGAACCCATACTAAGATACATAAACTTCTAGTTAAGCCCTACCCATATCAGGTATTGTGGGGGTACTTGCAAAATTGGAATGGTATCGCATCCAACTCAATCATCAGTTTTTGGTAAAATTCACCAAGTCATTCACCAGTCACATTCACCTTCAAAATCTTTCAATAGAATGACTCATCATTCCAAGGTTTTCAAAGTCATTTCAAATCACAAGTTCCCATCTAGAGTAGCCACTTTTGATATTGAGCACTAGCAACTAATCATGAGGGGTGCTAACTAGCTTATAGCCTTCTAGGCTAAGTTTGATACTCTTGTAGTATTCTATCTCTAGACCAAAGTTAACTATAAAAGCAAGTTATAAATAATCAAAAACAAAAGCTTGTAAGAGTAAAACTGGGAAATAGGATCATTAAGCATAAAGTAAAAAGTAATGGTGCCTTGCTCTTGTGGAGCTTTGCACTTGGGTAGTCTTGCAAGAATATTTGCGGGCCATAATATGGTTTGCAAGGATGTTAGCTTGCATTGGTAAAAGCATGCAAGAATACTAGCTTGCCTTGAGTGGTGTACTGATCAAAATGGTCTTCTTCTCCTTCTTCTTGGTAGAAAACCTCCTCCTCTTGATAGTCCCCGGTACTAGCGTCTAAAATACGAATACGAGGATACAATCACCAAACAATTCATTGGCTATTCCAAACATCACATATATTCACACAACTATTCTATGCACACAATTAATACGATTTGGTGCATTGGTGGTATTGCTTTGAGGAAGAATAATTTCCTCTCATTTTATATGTAAAAGATAGTTTCCATATAGTTCTCGAGGAATAATTTCCTCTCATTGAATTTTTTTTAAGATTTAATTTCTCAAACCATCACACATGAATTTAGGTTGACCCAAGTCAACCATTCATCATCATTATTTGAGAAAATGATTTAAATGAGGTAGGGATACCTCATACCATTTAATAAGGCCTATTATGATTTAAAATCTCCAAGTATTTCATGTGAGAGTATTTGACCAGGGGTTCAAACTTCATATGAAAGTACTTGGGACAAGATTTAAATGAAGTGAAACACCTCATATAATTTACACAAGTAAACTAGTATCACTCATTACTATTAAGTGGTTAAAGGTGTTGTTTTCTTATTTAGGAAAAATAATTTCCTCTCATACTACATAAGGTGTTACTTTTAATTACTTAGAGAAATAACTTCTTCTCATTGTCTCATTAAGATTTAATTTCTCTTATGAATAATATATGACCTAGGTTGACCCAAGTCAACCTCTTCATACTTATCATTTGAGAAAATGATTTAAATGAGGTGAACACCTCATACCATTTAATACCAACATAGTAAAGATTTAATATCATCAAATAATTCACTATGAGAGTTAATAGACCATGGTCTCTACCTCATGTAGAATTAATTGAGACAAAGATTTAAATGAGACCAAAGCATCTCATATGATTCAATGAGTAGTTTTGAACAATTCAAAACTACTATGAAAGGTTTAATATTTTCAAACAAGAACCTATGGGTCATTAATACATGTGTCATCAGCTCTCATTGAATCACTTGGATTAATGATTTAAATGAGGTGCTATACCTCATACAATTTAAATACTATTTTTGAAAAAGTTTAAATGAGCTAGAAATGGCCAGATAGCCATTATTTGAATCTAGCCCATGATCATATGAAACAACTATAGTATTTTATTACATAGTAAATTAGACCACATCAAATGTGATTTTTGAGAGGTGGAACCACCTCAAAATAGTTTATGGTTGATTTTTAATAATTAATTGAAGTTTGAAAAGTTACTGATTTGTTATTTTTACTATTCAAAAACTATAACAGATATTGGTTCGAATCCAGTGGGGTTGGATGGGGCCTTTCATGAGCTTTCTAAAGATATAAAATTTGTTGAAATTGGCTCAGTAGAATTGGATCTATTGAATTTTGAAGCTAGCTTCAGATTGTAAAATAAATGGAAAAGAATTAAACTATTTTGAATTTAAACGGGGCGGGAAATTTAATGGGCCGGCCCAGCTGTGCTGGCGAGGCGAGCGGGCCGCCTGACAGTGGGGTCCACCGTCAGGGCGTTTTAAAACGCCGACGGTACGCCGCGCTGTGGGCCGTCGGATTAAAGGAGATCGGACGGCAGCGGTTCATCCTCGTCGGAGACGAGCTCCGGCGGAGCAAACCCTACCGGCGGCCAGGAGGGTCCAGGGAGGGGCCTTACCGTGGTCCAGCGGGGTCAGCGAGGCGGGCTATTGGCGTTGGAGACGACGGCGGTGCCGATGGTGGTCGCAGCAGCTCCAATGGTGGCCGCAATCGATGGCGCCGTTGCTGGGGTACGGCGGGGCACCGGCGAGCAATTGGGGCTAGCTAGGGCACAATGTGAGGAGGAGATGGTCGAGGAGCGTCGAGAGGAGGTAGGGGAGGTGACTGGTGTGGAGTTTGGAGGCGGGAGCGTCGGCTTTTATAGAGGCGAGGCAAGGCCGAGGCGGAGCGGGCAGGTTGAGGGTGGCGTCGCCGTTCCAGGGCGTTGAAGGGGCAAGGAATGGGCGAGGTGTGTTCCTGGGGTCACGGTGATCACGACGCGCATCCGGGCGAGGCAGGGAAGGAATGGTCGCGTCGTTATCGTCATCGGACGCCAGTGGTACTGCGGCGGATGGTCGTCGTCCATGACGACGGCTACGAGGCGTGCGCGTCCAAGCGGCGTTGTCCGTGAGGTAGCTGACGTCGAGGTGAGGCTGTAGGTGAAAGGAGAGGTCGAGGGAGCACCGAGTCGACGGGCGACGGTGTCTGGCGCGCTCGGGCGTCACCATGCGCGTCCTGTCGCGCATGGGCGTTTCTGGGCGCGTCGGTTCACGTCGGTTCCTGGTCAATGCCGATGTCTTCTCGGTCAGCGGCGTGCATGAGCGACATCGGGAGGGTCGGGGAGAGCAGATGACATGGTGGAGTGAGATGGATGTGAGAGGAGGAAGGGATGGCATGGGGTGTGACATGAGGACCGGCATGGTGGCGTTCTGGTCAAAACTGGTCCAAGGCAAGTGGTGGCAATGCTTGACACTGGTCCTGAGGGGTGGGGTGAAGTGCCGGGGCAGCAGAGAGGGGCAGAGATGGACTTGGTCCAAGGTAAAATCCAGTATGGGCTTCAATTTCTACACTGCCTGCAAGGTGTTTGTGGTAATGCCCGAAAGAGAAAAGTTTTCGAAATTTTGAAATTCCTTTGGTGGATCTCAAACATATATTCATAGAAGTGGAAAGGTGGTGGTGGTGGTCAATTTGGTGAAGAATTGCAAAATGGCAAAAGTGAGATGATCTTCTCTTTTATTTCAAGGTCTCCTCTTGTCTCCTCTATTCTGGTCAACCTGGTCAACATGAGATATGGTGGTCAACATGGAAGTTGTTGACCTTGACATGGTCTTGGATGACATGGAGAGAGTTGACTAAGTTTGGTTTGGGAAAGGTCAAAACCAGGGGTGCAAAGTGGTGAAGAAAATATAAAAGTGACATATGACCATTATCATATGTGAATTGAATTTGAGATTTCCTTTGATTGGATTCTTGTTTCTTTGATGCAATTGTGTTTGTTTATCCTATATAAGAGTTTTACAAGCAAGAGATCAAGCAAAGGTGGCCTTGGTTGAAGATTTGCAAATTTGGCTCTATGTGTATTTGAGTGAAAATGGGATTTTCTCACCAATTGATTTCTCTCCATTTACTTTGACTTTGGTTGACTCTAATGTGATTCTTATGAGTTTAGAAACATTTCCAAACCATTGAATCCATTCAAAAAGGTCTTGATCCAAGATTTGCAAAATTGGCCATAACACATAAGAGGTGATGTGTTAAGTTTTATTATTTTTGAAAAGGGTTCACCTTGCTTCACTTGGACATGGGTTAGGGTCAATTTGGTGTTATATTAGGTTGAGAGATGGTTTCACACCATTTGGTCAAGGTAGAAAAGCATAGGTCAAGATTTGGTGAAATGGCTATGTGTCTCATATGCCTCTATGCATATGTTGCATTGATTTTTGATTTGAGTGTTCTTGGCCCAAAGGGGGTGTTGAGGGTTGAAATGGTATATGGAAGTGATCCATCCATTCACAACAAGTCCTAGGGTCAAACTTCTCAAATTCACAAATTTGCATTTTTCTCACATATGCCTCTATGGCATTTTTAGTTTCTTTTTAAATTCTTTTGGAAAACACTTGGAATTGGTTTGGTAGGTACTAGGTAAGGTGTATGAAGGTTTTCCAAACCTCTAAGCAAAGTAGAAATGCTTAGGGTAAAGTTTTATAAAAATAGCCATAGGCACCTATACCTCTTTCTTATTTAATTCTCTTTTTATTTCATTTTAACTAGGGTGGTGAGAAGAGGGGTGAGGTTTAGGGTTTTGTGGGGTTCTCAAAGGTTCACCACCATTTAGCATAATTAATAAAGATAGGGTTCAAGGTTTACCTATTAGGGCTATATGTCCCCTAGGTCTTTTATTTTATTTTGGGTTTCTCAAAAATAGATCCAATTGATTTAAGGAGAAGCTTAGGGTTTAAGGTTTTTCTTATTTGAATTATTTTTCTTGTATTTTATCTGATTGGTGATCTTCACTTGATCACTTTGGGGTTTTAGGGTTTAGCACATAAGCATAATAACACTCATCATGGCAAAACACAAGATTTAAACAAGGTCTATATGTATCAATCTTATTTTAATAAAAGTTTTTGTTGGTTCCAAAATTTGGAACTAGGGAAAATTCAATTTGTTTGTTTTGAAATTTTTGGGTTGTTACAAACCCTTCCCCCTTAAACAAATCTCGTCCCGAGATTTTAAGAAAAGTTAGGTTCCTAAGAGAGATTGAGCATTTTAAACACAGGAGGACATACTTGGCATTGTCTGGGGTGCTTCACGAGCTTCGATGGCGATCATGTGGTAGAAACGTCCGTTGTTGTTGTTCTGGTTCCTTCTTCCAGCAAAGCGGCGCTGTTGTTGAGCAGGTGCTGCGGTATTGGCGGCAATCCTGGCAAGCTTCTTGGGGCACTCCTTGGAGAAGTGACCCACAACTCCACATTCATAGCAGTTGACGGTGGATTTGTCTTTGGGGTTGACGGGGGTAGCATTGCTTCCAGTCCTTGGGGCGGTATTGGGGTTGTTGTTGTTTCCATTGTTGTTGCTGTTGTTGGGGCGGTTGTTGTTGTTGTTGTTGTTCCCTCCGTGCTTCGGGGGTCCTCCGTTGTTGTTGGTGTAGTTGGGGCGATAATTCTGGGCAGGGGCTTGTTGTATCTTGGGGTGAATCCTCCGGAGGAGTTATTTCGATACTTGGTTATGGTGGGGTCCACTCTGGTTCATCATTCTGCGTTTCTTTGTTCTCACCGGCTTTGATGCGGCTTTCCTTCCATCTCGTATGGCTGAGTCTACCAGGGCTTCTAAGTCGGCGAACGGAATGTTCACTAACACGGTTGCATCTCGTCGTGCGATCCGTTCAGAAATCTTTCCTTTCGCTTCTCATTGGTGTCGGTCTCATCCGGGGCGTACCTTGACAGAGTAAGAAACCTGTCGCGGTATTCCACCACGGACATTCTTCCTTGCTTGAGTTCACGGAACTCGTCTCTCATCTTTTTGATCAGTCCTTGGGGCACATGGTATTTGCTAAACTTAATCTTGAAGTCTTCCCAGGTCATCATCTGTCCTGCATTCATGGCACGGGTGCTGGTCCACCAAGCTCTGGCTGGTCCTGCTAAGTAGTGCGTGGCGAACAGCACTTTCTCTGCGGCTTCAACTTGGGCAACTTCGAGGTTATTTTCCATGGTTTGGAGCCAGTCATCAGCATCGAGGGGCTCTTCAGTCTTGTTGAATACCGGAGGGTTGGTGTTCTGGAAGTTCTTTAGCTTTGATCCTGGGTGATCATGATGGCCTTGATTGTTCTGAGCTATCTGTTGCAGTGCCGCAAGGTTGGCTTGGCGTTCAGCTCTTTCGACTTCTCGGTCTGCCATCATTGTCTGCAGCAGTTGCATCATCGCGTCGTTGGTGCGATTGGGAGGGGCCATCTGAACATGGATGTCGATGATAAGATAAGAGGGAATTTTCTATGGTTTGTTTTGTTAAGTTTAAAAGTTCATAAAATTGAAAACTTGAGTAGTGTTGCGGGGGTAAAAACCAACAACACTTTTTCATTCATACCAAGCATCATACATTACAAATCTAACACACCGTTGGTTTGAAGAACCATTCATCGCTCTACGATACAAGGGGGATCCTGATACAACTCACACCTACTTAAGTGCTTGGGTGATACTACTCTTCAGGGGGGGTTTCTTCGTCTTCACGGGTGAGGTGCTTGGCGAGAGGCGAGGGCGTTGTCCAAATCCCTGCGGGTTTTGTACTGCCTGAAGTCCTGAGGGGCTTCATAGGGGTTCATCTTTGGTTGTGGTGGGGGCATGGTCATCGGTCTTCCCATGGAGTCATGTCTTGGGTAGTAGATGAAGCGAATGTTCTTGATCTTGTCCTCATTTTGTCCACACAGACGGGAAATTGCTTCTTGCATAGCTTTGTCTAGTCCTTCCTTCCAAGTGTTTCCCGTTACAGAAAACCATATGGTTTCCCATCGGGGCATCAAGCTTCCTTCGTAGATCGGTAGAGACGTCCCACTGAGGTGGTTCTCCTGACTGAGCCTTGAGGGGTATTCCGAAGAACTCGGGATACGGATGTCCCAGATAGTCCACCAGTTGCTTCAATTCCTTTTCGAAACTTTTGTCGTCTCCGGATCCAAGCTTATAGGACTCCCATTGGTACTTCATCTGTGAGCAAAGAGGAGGAGTAAATTTAAAGAAGTATTCAAGTGTGCAAAATTTTAGATAGTGCTACAAAGAAAGTAGAGTATGAATTTCTCATTTTGAAAAAGATTTCAAGGATAAGAGTGAGAATAAGTTTTTCACAATTATTCACTTCTTTGGTTTTTGAAGCTAAGTTTTGCAGACGTCCATTCTAACTAGGGTCTCCTAAGGTCAAACAATGGCTCTGATACCAACTTGTCAACACCCGGATTTTTAAGTCCAGATGCCTATTATGCCATTCATCGCAATCCCAGGTATATTGTTTTTGCGAGACATAATAGATTGATATCACAGAACATCATTCATTACAACATCGTAATTGTCTTACAACAAAGGATCACATGATCCAGTCTCATTACAATAGTAGATGATCTATTGATCAATTACAAAACACATAGCGGAAGCGAAGTAGTGTAGTAGTAGTCCATCTATTCCACAGGCAACTGTTGACGTCAGGAGTGATCCTAGTTGTCGTAGACGTCCTGCTGTCCTTCTTCCGGGTTCTGGTACTCCTCTTCATAGTCTGGCCATTTGAATAGCCAGGGACAAAGCCATGAGTACTTTAAAGTACTCGCAAACTAATACTAAGGTAGGTATTATCAACTATGGAAGGGGATGCTAAGCTCTAGTTTCATTTGCATAAAGCCAGTTTTATTTCATAAGCACTTTAATAATCAAAAACCTTCATTTGCTCAACTAACTCAAGTGGGAACATTAGTGTCATTCCCACAACTCAGTTGTGATTCAAAGTCAAGTTCACCATTCACCTTTCAAGTTCAAAACTCAAGTCACCCTTCACATGTCACATTTTGAAAATGGTCTGATGATGGAAACAGTATGGCCTTTCCAACCGTCCATAACCGAGGACGCGGCTATTCGAATAGATCTACACTCTGCAGAGGTCGTACACTTGTGCCACAACATTTGCAATAATCCGTCGAGTTAAGCGGCCCTGATTTACCACACTCCGTGTGCGGACTACCAACCATAACCTTTCACTTACATATCCTAGTATAGGCATCTCTCCCCATGAGCTTGGCCTCCCGGTGAAAACCAACTGTTAACCCGGGAACTGCACAGGGCTTGGGCCGGACATTCACCTCATATTCACGTCATATCACATCATTCCACTTTGGTAGAGGCAGCCTCCAGCATAACCCCGATGACGCTTGTTTAGAGGGAACCCATACTAAGATACATAAACTTCTAGTTAAGCCCTACCCATATCAGGTATTGTGGGGGTACTTGCAAAATTGGAATGGTATCGCATCCAACTCAATCATCAGTTTTTGGTAAAATTCACCAAGTCATTCACCAGTCACATTCACCTTCAAAATCTTTCAATAGAATGACTCATCATTCCAAGGTTTTCAAAGTCATTTCAAATCACAAGTTCCCATCTAGAGTAGCCACTTTTGATATTGAGCACTAGCAACTAATCATGAGGGGTGCTAACTAGCTTATAGCCTTCTAGGCTAAGTTTGATACTCTTGTAGTATTCTATCTCTAGACCAAAGTTAACTATAAAAGCAAGTTATAAATAATCAAAAACAAAAGCTTGTAAGAGTAAAACTGGGAAATAGGATCATTAAGCATAAAGTAAAAAGTAATGGTGCCTTGCTCTTGTGGAGCTTTGCACTTGGGTAGTCTTGCAAGAATATTTGCGGGCCATAATATGGTTTGCAAGGATGTTAGCTTGCATTGGTAAAAGCATGCAAGAATACTAGCTTGCCTTGAGTGGTGTCTTGATCAAAATGGTCTTCTTCTCCTTCTTCTTGGTAGAAAACCTCCTCCTCTTGATAGTCCCCGGTACTAGCGTCTAAAATACGAATACGAGGATACAATCACCAAACAATTCATTGGCTATTCCAAACATCACATATATTCACACAACTATTCTATGCACACAATTAATACGATTTGGTGCATTGGTGGTATTGCTTTGAGGAAGAATAATTTCCTCTCATTTTATATGTAAAAGATAGTTTCCATATAGTTCTCGAGGAATAATTTCCTCTCATTGAATTTTTTTTAAGATTTAATTTCTCAAACCATCACACATGAATTTAGGTTGACCCAAGTCAACCATTCATCATCATTATTTGAGAAAATGATTTAAATGAGGTAGGGATACCTCATACCATTTAATAAGGCCTATTATGATTTAAAATCTCCAAGTATTTCATGTGAGAGTATTTGACCAGGGGTTCAAACTTCATATGAAAGTACTTGGGACAAGATTTAAATGAAGTGAAACACCTCATATAATTTACACAAGTAAACTAGTATCACTCATTACTATTAAGTGGTTAAAGGTGTTGTTTTCTTATTTAGGAAAAATAATTTCCTCTCATACTACATAAGGTGTTACTTTTAATTACTTAGAGAAATAACTTCTTCTCATTGTCTCATTAAGATTTAATTTCTCTTATGAATAATATATGACCTAGGTTGACCCAAGTCAACCTCTTCATACTTATCATTTGAGAAAATGATTTAAATGAGGTGAACACCTCATACCATTTAATACCAACATAGTAAAGATTTAATATCATCAAATAATTCACTATGAGAGTTAATAGACCATGGTCTCTACCTCATGTAGAATTAATTGAGACAAAGATTTAAATGAGACCAAAGCATCTCATATGATTCAATGAGTAGTTTTGAACAATTCAAAACTACTATGAAAGGTTTAATATTTTCAAACAAGAACCTATGGGTCATTAATACATGTGTCATCAGCTCTCATTGAATCACTTGGATTAATGATTTAAATGAGGTGCTATACCTCATACAATTTAAATACTATTTTTGAAAAAGTTTAAATGAGCTAGAAATGGCCAGATAGCCATTATTTGAATCTAGCCCATGATCATATGAAACAACTATAGTATTTTATTACATAGTAAATTAGACCACATCAAATGTGATTTTTGAGAGGTGGAACCACCTCAAAATAGTTTATGGTTGATTTTTAATAATTAATTGAAGTTTGAAAAGTTACTGATTTGTTATTTTTACTATTCAAAAACTATAACAGATATTGGTTCGAATCCAGTGGGGTTGGATGGGGCCTTTCATGAGCTTTCTAAAGATATAAAATTTGTTGAAATTGGCTCAGTAGAATTGGATCTATTGAATTTTGAAGCTAGCTTCAGATTGTAAAATAAATGGAAAAGAATTAAACTATTTTGAATTTAAACGGGGGCGGGAAATTTAATGGGCCGGCCCAGCTGTGCTGGCGAGGCGAGCGGGCCGCCTGACAGTGGGGTCCACTGTCAGGGCGTTTAAAACGCCGAAGCGGTACGCCGCGCTGTGGGCCGTCGGATTAAAGGAGATCGGACGGCAGCGGTTCATCCTCGTCGGAGACGAGCTCCGGCGGGAGCAAACCCTACCGGCGGCCAGGAGGGTCCAGGGAGGGGCCTTACCGTGGTCCAGCGGGGTCAGCGAGGCGGGCTATTGGCGTTGGAGACGACGGCGGTGCCGATGGTGGTCGCAGCAGCTCCAATGGTGGCCGCAATCGATGGCGCCGTTGCTGGGGTACGGCGGGGCACCGGCGAGCAATTGGGGCTAGCTAGGGCACAATGTGAGGAGGGAGATGGTCGAGGAGCGTCGGAGGAGGTAGGGAGGTGGACGGTGTGGAGTTTGGAGGCGGGAGCGTCGGCTTTTATAGAGGCGAGGCAAGGCCGAGGCGGAGCGGGCAGGTTGAGGGTGGCGTCGCCGTTCCGGGCGTTGAAGGGGCAAGGAATGGGCGAGGTGTGTTCCTGGGGTCACGGTGATCACGACGCGCATCCAGCGAGGCAGGGGAAGGAATGGTCGCGTCGTTATCGTCATCGGACGCCGAGAATGCTGCGGCGGATGGTCGTCGTCCATGACGACGGCTACGAAGCGTGCGCGTCCAAGCGGCGTTGTCCGTGAGGTAGGCGACGTCGAGGTGAGGCTGTAGGTGAAAGGAGAGGTCGAGGGGAGCACTGAGTCGACGGGCGAAGCGGTGTCCTGGCGCGCTCCGGGGCGTCACCATGCGCGTCCTGTCGCGCATGGGCGTTTCTGGGCGCGTCGGTTCACGTCGGTTCCTGGTCAATGCCGATGTCTTCTCGGTCAGCGGCGTGCATGAGCAGCATCGGGAGGGTCGGGGAGAGCGAGATGACATGGTGGAGTGAGATGGATGTGAGAGGAGGAAGGGATGGCATGGGGTGTGACATGAGGATCGGCATGGTGGCGTTCTCGTCAAAACTGGTCAAAGGCAATTGTTGGCAATGCTTGAAACTGGTCTGAGGGGTGGGGTGAAGTGCCAGGGCAGCGAGAGAGGGGCGAGAGATGGACTTGGTCCAAGGTAAAATCCAGTATGGGCTTCAATTTCTACACTTTGCACAAGGTGTTTGTGGTAATGCCCGAAAGAGAAAAGTTTTCGAAATTTTGAAATTCCTTTGGTGGATCTCAAACATATATTCATAGAAGTGGAAAGGTGGTGGTGGTGGTCAATTTGGTGAAGAATTGCAAAATGGCAAAAGTGAGATGATCTTCTCTTTATTTCAAGGTCTCCTCTTGTCTCCTCTATTCTGGTCAACCTGGTCAACATGAGATATGGTGGTCAACATGGAAGTTGTTGACCTTGACATGGTCTTGGATGACATGGAGAGAGTTGACTAAGTTTGGTTTGGGAAAGGTCAAAACCAGGGGTGCAAAGTGGTGAAGAAAATATAAAAGTGACATATGACCATTATCATATGTGAATTGAATTTGAGATTTCCTTTGATTGGATTCTTGTTTCTTTGATGCAATTGTGTTTGTTTATCCTATATAAGAGTTTTACAAGCAAGAGATCAAGCAAAGGTGGCCTTGGTTGAAGATTTGCAAATTTGGCTCTATGTGTATTTGAGTGAAAATGGGATTTTCTCACCAATTGATTTCTCTCCATTTACTTTGACTTTGGTTGACTCTAATGTGATTCTTATGAGTTTAGAAACATTTCCAAACCATTGAATCCATTCAAAAAGGTCTTGATCCAAGATTTGCAAAATTGGCCATAACACATAAGAGGTGATGTGTTAAGTTTTATTATTTTTGAAAAGGGTTCACCTTGCTTCACTTGGACATGGGTTAGGGTCAATTTGGTGTTATATTAGGTTGAGAGATGGTTTCACACCATTTGGTCAAGGTAGAAAAGCATAGGTCAAGATTTGGTGAAATGGCTATGTGTCTCATATGCCTCTATGCATATGTTGCATTGATTTTTGATTTGAGTGTTCTTGGCCCAAAGGGGGTGTTGAGGGTTGAAATGGTATATGGAAGTGATCCATCCATTCACAACAAGTCCTAGGGTCAAACTTCTCAAATTCACAAATTTGCATTTTTCTCACATATGCCTCTATGGCATTTTTAGTTTCTTTTTAAATTCTTTTGGAAAACACTTGGAATTGGTTTGGTAGGTACTAGGTAAGGTGTATGAAGGTTTTCCAAACCTCTAAGCAAAGTAGAAATGCTTAGGGTAAAGTTTTATAAAAATAGCCATAGGCACCTATACCTCTTTCTTATTTAATTCTCTTTTTATTTCATTTTAACTAGGGTGGTGAGAAGAGGGGTGAGGTTTAGGGTTTTGTGGGGTTCTCAAAGGTTCACCACCATTTAGCATAATTAATAAAGATAGGGTTCAAGGTTTACCTATTAGGGCTATATGTCCCCCTAGGTCTTTTATTTTATTTTGGGTTTCTCAAAAATAGATCCAATTGATTTAAGGAGAAGCTTAGGGTTTAAGGTTTTTCTTATTTGAATTATTTTTCTTGTATTTTATCTGATTGGTGATCTTCACTTGATCACTTTGGGGTTTTAGGGTTTAGCACATAAGCATAATAACACTCATCATGGCAAAACACAAGATTTAAACAAGGTCTATATGTATCAATCTTATTTTAATAAAAGTTTTTGTTGGTTCCAAAATTTGGAACTAGGGAAAATTCAATTTGTTTGTTTTGAAATTTTTGGGTTGTTACAGTAGTAATTTGATACTATTGCAATGATTACTATATTTTGTAATGTGTGTGCTATCAGTGATCCCGGGAATAGCACTATACACATGTATCTTGCCTTTATTAGAAGGTAGGGTGCTACAGAATGGTATCAGAGCATAGTGTTGCCTGTAGGATCGAGACTCTAGGTTTGGATTAGAAATAGGAAGACCCTAGGGTGAAAATTTTGTCTAATCCTATTTCAATCAAAAAGTTGTTTGCTTTGTGAACTTCTAGTATTCTCACCTACTCCATCTTCAAAAATGTTTTGCCTTAGATGACCTACCATATGAAACCATCAAGGAACTAGAGATGATGACCTGGAACCCGAAGTGAGTGACTAAAGCTTCATATGATATTCTTCGACTCCGCAAGAAGTGTGTAATGGAAGACCAATGAAAACACTTGAAGAAAGACGTCGATGCAGACTACACAATACACGAAGATACACCGAAGGAGTAGAATAGAAACTTGATGCATCCAATATAGAAATAGACTAGACCACCATTAGTTCCTTTTAGCGAACCAACGATAAATTAACAAAGTATTGATCTTACCAAATTGAGGTATGACCATACTAGTTATTTTGTGTTGTTTGATGCATGTTAGATGTTGTTTGTAAGATGTTTTGTCTTGATGTGATGTGTTTGGGTAGGAAATCTTCTTTAGACCTTCCTATCTATTCTCGTCTATACCCAACCCAAAGAATGTTTTCTCGGCAACTCGCCATGAAGACAATATTAGTAAAACCAACCTTGATACTATTGCAATGATTACTATATTTTGTAATGTGTGTGCTATCAGTGATCCCGGGAATAGCACTATACACAGGTATCTTGCCTTTATTAAAAGGTAGGGTGCTACATACGGGAGCATTTGCTGATCATCACGTCCCTCCAGGGCATGGTTGATGCCGAGGCGGAGAAGCTGAAGACGCCGCGCCGTGGAGGATCAAAGCCGGGGAGAAATAAGTTGAAGCCCCGGCAGAGGATGGAGGGGCACACCATGCTGCACAACGACTACTTCGCAGATGAGGCAACACATGCTGACAATTTTCGGCGCCGGTATAGGATGAGATGGGTTTGTTCATGAATATCCTCCACGGCGTTCATGAGTTCGACCCGTACTTCAAGCTCAAGCATGATGATGTAGGCGTTGTCGGGTTCTCGTCGATTCAGAAGTGCACGACCGCCATGAGAATGCTTGCATACAGAGCACCTGCCGATACACGGGACGACTACCTTCGCATGAGTGAGTCTATTGCCATTGAGTGCATGTACAAGTTTTGTCGATCTTTGGTAGGACAGTTTCGCAAATACTACTTAAGAGGGCCAACTGAAGAAGAGACTGCAAGGATCATGGCACAAAATACTGCCAGAGGATTCCCTGGAATGCTTGGAAGCATCGATTGCATGCAATGGGCATGGAAGAACTCCTCATTTTCCTGGCAAAGTATATACAAAGGGCGTCATGGATATTGCAGTGTGGTGCTTGAAGTTGTCGCAGATTATGACATGTGGATTCGGCATTCTTTTTTTGGTATGGTGGGATCACACAATGATATCAACGTGTTGCAGCAGTCTCCGATGTTCAGTAAACTAGTGGAAGGGCATTCTCCACCATGCAACTATGAGATCAATGGCCACCAATATACCAAAGGCTATTACCTAGCCGATGGTATATATAAAAATGGGCCACTTTTGTTAAAACAATCTCGGCTCCATCAGGTCAGAAGAATTTCCACTTTGCTTTGTGACAGGCGGCTTACAGGAAGGATGTCGAGCGGGCATTTGGTGTGCTTCAAGCTCAATTTGCAATTGTCCGGTACCCTGCTCTAAGCTGGTCTCACGACCAAATGTGGGAGGTGATACAGGCTTGTGTGATCATGCACAACATGATCATCGAGGATGACCGCAAGAATCATGCCAGTGCACATGTTGGTCCCTATGAGTGTCAAGGCCCTCTTGCGGAGGTTGATCATGAGTTGCATGTAGATTTTGTTGATTTTCTCACCATGCACGCAGAGATCCGTGATAGCAATGTTCACGAGCAACTTCAAGATGATCCCGTCGAACATATGTGGAGGATCAAAGGATTATCAGCAAATGCCGCGGCACCTTGATCTAGCCCCATTTATTACATTTTTTTAGTTGTTTTATTGGTTGTTGTATTTTAATTTGAAAACAATCTCGGCAAACATATTTATTTGTATGCTATATTTAATAAATGGTTGTGTTTTTGAAAATTCTATAAAGAAAATTTAGGTGACAGTGTTTGGGGAAGCAGCTGGGGAACGACGTCCCCAAACGTGATACAAACAAAACACATCTCCCAAACACTCGATCTGACGATGTTAAGGGAACGCTTTGTGACGCGCTGGAGATGCTCTAAGCCTTGTAAGCAGAACTCACCTACTTGCAATCTTGCATTGAACTCATCTCATAGTACGCTCTTAAAGATGGCAGGTCGCCGACCACGCACTAAAATGACACTTACTCTCAGCCTCTCAGGACAGTTCACCAACGGTGTCCTGCGCAATTTTCGTGGCCCAAAGTTCACAAGACCTTGCGACAACAAATAGCGGCACACAACTGAAAGTAGGCAGGTCAGTCCATCAAGCCATGCCAGACCCCCTGCTCCTCCTCCTGCTCCTGCTCCCCTTGATTCCCCTGGTCGCCGTCGTTCTCCATGCATCGCCGATCAAGGCCACCCTCGGGAGCGTCAAGTCTGGTCTAGCATCGGTGCTCTCCGCCGTCTGGAAGCAGCAACCAGCTATCATCCTCGTCACGGACCTCGCGACGGCGCACCGCCTTCTCGTGCGCGGTGCCACCGCCGGCTCCGGCTCCGGCTCCTTCTCGAACCGCCCACCATCCATCTCTCCCAGTGCCATCCTCTCACGCCGTCGGTACCAAAACATCACCTCGGCGCCCTACGGCCAGCACTGGCGCGCCATGCGTCACAACCTGACGTCGGAGATCCTCCACCCGGCGCGGCTCCATCGGTACGCGGCGGCGCGTCGCCGCGCGGTCCGTGGCCTCGTCCACGACCTCGACGAGCAGCGCCGCCTGTCCGGTGCGGTCCAGGCGGGCAAGAGCATCCACTACGCCATGTTCGGCCTGGTCGCTGCCATGTGCTTCGGGGACGGCCTCGACGGAGGTCGCGTCCGTGCCATGGCCGACGAGCAGAGAGACCTCGGCAAGTCCCTGGATGCGGCCCTCGTGTTCGCCAACGCCAAGTTCCTGGCGGTCACCAGGCTTATCTATCGTAAGAAGTGGAAAAAGCTGGCCGCTCTGAGGCAGAAGCAGGAGGAGACGTTCCTACCGCTCATCGATTCGCGTCGCGGCCAGTCTAGCGAGCCGCCGGCGTACGTAGACACGCTCATCGACCTCGAGGTCCCGGACGACGCCCCGGGCGCATCCGACGCAAGGCGCCGGCGAAGGCTCTCCGACGGCGAGCTCGTGGGTATGTGCTCTGAGTTCCTCGGCACCGGAACCGAATCCACGGCGTCAGCGCTGCAGTGGACCATGGCAAACTTGGTGAAGCGCCCACACTTGCAGGAGGCCGTCCGGAGGGAGATCGATGCCGCCGTGGCTGCAGACGCCGAGGAAGTCGGCGAGGATGTTCTCGTCAAGCTCGAGTACCTCAATGCTGTGATCATGGAGGCGCTCCGGCTGCATCCTCCGACGTCCTGGGTCTTCAGGCAGGTGATGGAAGAGGACCATGTAGTCCACAACGGCCAGCATGTTCCGGCGGGCACTAGGGTGTTCTTCCAGCTGGGAGCTCTTGCGCGAGACAGCGCAGCCTGGGATGACCCCGATGAGTTCAAGCCGGAGCGGTTCCTCGCCGGCAGCAAAGGTGAGCAACTCGTCCTCGCGGCTGCGGGAGGCGGTGACATCAAAATGATGCCTTTCGGTGGCGGCCGGAGGATGTGCCCTGCCAGGGACATCGCGATGCTCCACATACGTTACTTTGCGGCCAACCTCGTGAGAGAGTTCCACTGGAGGGAGGCAGAGGGTGACCTCGCTGTGGATCTCGAGCCGCAGGCTGAGATGATCTTCAGCGCCATGAAGCGCCCATTGCGTGCTCACCTTGACCTTGGACGACCGGGTGTCAAAACGACACAGGGCACCCATCGATTATAGCTACCGGTGGAAGTCGTGTTGGTTGTTTCGCCCTAATAAGTGGATTATTGTCTTGCTCCCTGCTCTAGAGGTCCGTCTAAATCACAGGTGACTGGAATGTGGCAAATTCCGGTCACTTTCTTCACATCCGTTAATAATGCATCTAATGATCTGCGAGGTTTAATAATGGACAGTGCTAGGAATTCCTAGGGGATTTCATTTCCCAGCCCCATGGTCTGACACGTATCCTTTTTGCTGCCGGGTAGCAAAAAAAATCCCACTTTTGCTTCATTATAGCAAAAAATGGTTCTCCCACGAAATAAAATAAAAATGCTGAGCTAGTCAGAGATCCCGTAGCAAAAAAAAATGTGATATTGTAGCAAAAACCGACCTCGTCGGAGACATCAACCTAGACCTCACCAGAGACCTCGCCGGAGACCTCGTAGCAAAATTAAATGTTCTATTGTAGCAAACCCGACCTCGTTGGAGACCTCGTAGCACAATTTTTTATTTAAACCAGCAAAACAGTAGAACAATTGTAGCAAAAACTTACATTATTGCAACATCGTTGCATCATCAACGACGATCGTTCGCAGCTTTGAATGTAGCATTTACGGTGTCCTCGCAGGCATCACTCATGCTTCGGCCACGGTCGCAACTCCAACTGTAGGTGCTTGGAGCATCGACTATGGTTGTTCACATCTCCGGCAACGGCTTAGCAACATTTCAATTTTCGAGGCAGCAAAAATAGCAAAATGTATAAACCTACGTAGCTGGCGGAGCAAAATCCCCAAATCGCGACACCCATATAGTAGCAACGCGCAATACCATTTGTAGTTTCCACGGCCAGCCTTGGTATCACCCATGTTAGCCAATAGACAAAAGTAGCACTATGGTTGGGACATCAGCGTCGGAAGCCAGGCTCACCCGTGACGGCGTAAAAAGGCGTCATCCAGGACATCGTAGCAGGACGCACAAAGAGCTCGGCGTCGAGCCGGTGACCATGGATTAGGCCCTAAGGGCATCTCCAACGGGGCAGACCCAAATGCAAAAACTCGTCCGTTTGGATCTTTCCGGACAAAACCTGCTCCTAACGGGGCGACCCAACTTAAAAACGGACAGGTGCAGCGTCCGATCTGACCCAAAACTGGCGCAAATTTGGGAGACTTTTGGGGCGAGCCGGACGCACGCGGATGTCCACTGTATCCGCCTATGTCCGCGTCCTAGCCCATCTGACAGTGACACAAAATACAACCACATGCGCCCCCACCCTTCTCTCTCCTCTGGTTGCTTTTTTCCATGGAAAAGACCATCGCTCCACGCCGGAATCGATGTCGACTAGCCAAGCTCCGGCGCCACCCTCGCCTGGAGGCCGCCGCCGCCGCCTCCTCCTTTTTTTCCAGCCCTGCTGGAAGTCGCCGGAGCAAAAAAGGGCGTCGTCGGCCTCGACGCCGCCGAGCAAGACGAAGTCGGGGCGGAGCTCGCTGGGCCGGGACGGGGACGGGGACGGAGCTCGCCATGCGTGCTTCGCAGGGGCGCGACGGGGTGGAGCTCGCCGTGGCTAGCTGCAGCTCCTCGGGGCCGCCGCTGGCCGCGCCTCGCCACGACGCGAGCGGGCGCCTCGCCGCCTGGGCCGAGCCCCGCGCCGCGCAGGCCGACCCGCCATGGCCGAGCTCCGCGCCGCACCATGGCCGCCCCGCGCCGCCCTCACCCGCCCGCGCCGCGCCATGGCCGCCCCGCGCAGGCCGAGCCCCGCGCCGCCCTCACCTGCCCCGCGCCGCACCACGGCCGCCCCGCGCAGGCCGAGCCCCGCGCCGCCCGCGCCATGGCCGCCCCGCGCCGCCTCACCCGCCCGCGCCGCGCCATGGCCGCCTGCGCCGCGCAGGCCGAGCCCCGCGCCGCCCTCACCACGCCCGCGTCGCGCCATGGCCGCCCTGCGCCGCGCCGTGCCGCGCAGGCCGAGCTCCGCGCCGCCCCGCGCCGCCCTCACCCGCCCGCGCCGCGCCATGGCCGCCCCGCGCCGTGCCGGCCAAGCCCCGGCCGCCCTCACCCGCCCGCGCCGCGCAAGCCGAGCCCACGGCCGCCCGCGCCGTGCCGCGCCTTGACGCCGCCCCGTGCCGCCTCTCCATGGCCGCGCCTCCGGCTCCCGTTGGCCGCGCCCGCGCCGCCCTCACCCGCCCCGCCGCGCCATGGCCGCCCCCGCGTCGTGCCGGCCGAGCCCCTGGCCGCCCTCACCCGCCCGCGCCGCGCAAGCCGAGCCCCGGCCGCCCCGCGCCGTGCCGCGCCTCGACGCCGCCCCATGCCGCCTCTCCATGGCCACGCCTCCGGCTCCCGTTGGCCGCGCCTCGCCGCCGCCCCATCGTCGGAGCAGAGGCTCGCGCGCCGCGCCGCGCCACATAGTTGCGTAGGTGCAGCTTGCTTGTCCGGTTTGGGTCGTGCGTGGGGTTGGGAAATGAAAATAGGGACGGACGTCTGTGCGCGTCCGCGCGACATCCGCGTGTCCGCGGGACGACCCAAACGGACGAAATACACTGTCCGTTTGGATCATAGCGTTGGAGATGCCCTAACAGAGCTCCTCCGTCGGCCGAACGCCGCATCCGCTGCCACTGAGGAGTTCAACCGCTTCGTGGGCCCCGAAGACGCCTCATCGCGGGAGCGGACCCTGCATTCCAGCGCTCCATGGTGTCCAGTCGGATGGTTGGGGGCTTCCAGTACCACCACCGGCGCCGGAGTCGCCGCTCTTCGCAGTCGAAGGAGCTGCCCCGCCATATTGCCCATCAACAGTGACCGAGCTCAGGCGAAGATAGAGCTCGCGATCCTAGTTCCGCCGCCCTTGGATCCGCATGGAGATGCAGCCGATGGAGTGGCGGCTGAGCTCGGCGGGGAAAGGAGCGACAGCGGTCCTCTGCGGGTGAAATGAGCGGCGGCGGCGCTCGATGGATGAGACCGTGAGAGGAGAGGCGGCGCTCGCGGATAGAGAAAAAAAGCAAGGAGGGGGCTGAGAAGGCTAAAATGGGGCATGTTACTACTCTATGTTGCATCCCACTATGACTAGTCTTAGGCCTTTTATAATGGGTATCTCTTAGCACGGGATTATAGGCAAATGTCTATGTGGCACTATAGTTAATGAAGAGAGACAGTAGTGGTGTTGTATCGACTACCCACAATGAGTATTATGCATCTCATGAATGCAAAATGCTGATGTGGCAGTGCAATTAAAGATGAGAGCCCAAACTAGGTTCCGTTTATCCGGATACTAACTTTTTTCCAAATAAGTGTCAAAACTTTATCTATATATGGGGACAAGACATCTCGAACCTGGGTGTAGATGCTCCTGGCTGAATAAAAATTTAAAAAATTGAAATTTTTGTACGATGAATATGAACAAGTGTTCTAACTTCACACCAAAAGTCTCAGGAAAAAGACATATTTGGTGGTCTGCGCAAAAAAGATAAATCGGAGTAATGTAAGAAACAAATCTAGATGTTCCAAACAACACCGTATTTTGTCTTTTTTGCGCAGACCACTACATATGCCTTTTCTCGGAGATTTTTTAAACTTTGTTTGCTATTTACTTTGATTTTTTTATTCAACCAGGAGCATCTACACCTGAGTTCAGAATTGGTTTTTCGATCTAAAATCATTTTAATGTGTAATGTATCTAAAAAAGTTACTCGTATTATGGAGCGGAGGAATATTAGTGTAAGGTACTATATTTCATAGTGTGTTTTGGACTAAAAAACTTAATAGAGTTGTAAAGGGAGGAATAGGGAAAATTTAAATTGAATTGGTGTAATATGTGGCAAATAACAAAAGACCAATCTATATGTGGCTCTATGCTTGGTAGTTTTTACTGTGATGTCTATCACTCTTTTGCCATGTCATGGAGAGGAAACTAACACATGCACTTTTCTTTCTTTCGTCACATATTTCATTATCTAAATAGTTGCATCCACTTTTGGATAACATAAGTTCAAGTGAATCATGTGTATTATCTATGAACTAATGGGGTTGTGGCTGCTGCCACTCGCTGCACAATTAGAAAAGAACGGGTGCAATGTTAAGGTTAAAATGGATGTGCTAATAGAGCATTGTGGCGTCTCTTTTGTTGTCAGATATCGAATCCCGCGGGTGAAATATTTCACCTCCATTTATTCCGCGGGTTTGGCTCGGTCCTCAACCCTTCTACCTTATGATGCCCCGGGCTCCTCCTTAGGCTGGTCATAGTAGGGAGTAACTTAGACTAGTAACATATGCCATGTTACTAGTCTAGGTTACTACCTTCATAGTGGGTAGTAACTTATATGTGGTGTTATGCATTGTGTTATTTATTATATTGTAGACTCATTTTGCCTTGGAGTGCCACCTCATTCTCTTTCTTCATTTATTGGTATGCCATGTCACCAAAATACCTTGAAATGTGTGATGTTACTAGCTATGTTACTTCCACTATGAGCAGTCTTAGTGGTCTTAGAGCATCTCCAATCGCGTCCCCCCAAACAGCGCCGGAACGAACGTTTGGTGGACGAGTTTTGTTCGTGCCGCGTTTAGAGGATGTCGCTCCCCAGCCACGTCCCTAAAACGCTGTCCCCAATAAGAAATTCAAATAGTTTGCATTCAAAAGATACCGTTTATGCCGAAGTCGTCGCCATCAGAGTTGTGGCGATCAAAGTACTGGGCGCACGATCATATTACAGGATGACGCAAGAATTAGAAGAAGGGGAAGGGGTTGGGCGACGCCGACGGTGCATCCTAAGTCGACGTAGGCCTGTCGATCACGATGAACTTGTCGTGATCTGCCCGGTGTGCATGCTCCGTCGCTGACGCCGAGGCAGAGACCGATGCAGGTGTAGTAGCAGATGCTGTCGCAGACGCGTCTGCCTTCGCCCCTTTCATCTCATTGCCCGGCGGCTTCTTGGCTGCTTTCTTGGCCATTTTTTGGGGGATGTCGGCGGCGCCATGTATGGGAAAAGGGTAGCGGCAGCGGGAGGAATAGAGTAGCGACGGCGGGAGGGAGAAATGAATCGGCGAGATAGGTCAAATGTGTTGGGACGGCAAAAATGCGCGGCGGGAGAGGCACGATTTGGCGGGAGAGGGGGACGAATTTTTCCTGTCCCGCTGACGCGTCGGTCCCTCCACGCCTCGCCTCGCTTTTCGTTGTGTTCGGCGTGTCCGAAGCGTCCCATGTGGGGCGAGGACGGGCTTGGGGCGCCGAACACCGTATCGGGCCGCGCCGGACAAAAAAACGGGTTTGGGGGACGCGGCTGGGAACGTTTTTTTTTGTCCGGCGCGCCTCAAATCCCTTTGGGAACGGTTTGGGGGACACGACTGGATATGCTCTTATTTAATGTTTCATGGTAAAAAAACTACACACTCAATTTGTGCAAGACAATGTGCCCACAACTTGGTTGGAATCAAACACACAATGCGAGTGCAGATACAAAATTAACTAAATGCTCTCGAAATTATGGAAAATATATATTTCATGGGCTAGCAAGCTCCTCCTCCGCAAAAGTGAATGATGATGAACCATTGGTTTAATAAATAGTCGTAGATTGAACTATGGCGGACGCTACGCGTCGGTCGCCGGATGGGACGGCCGAAAATCGGTCGTTCTCCGCGCCGTACGATCAAGATCCGACGTCCAAAATTTACCGCGGTGCGAGATTTGCATTTTGCCCCCTGTTTTTCTGAAACTTAACCCGCGGTCCTTATACTAAGTATTACAACAAAATATCTCACTTCGCTTACAAAAAATATGTACTATTACAACAAAAAAATTACAAAAAATATAAACAAAATAGTATTATAAAACAATGGTTAAACAACAATTGTTTTGCTATAGGTTGGTTTACAACAAAAATTGACAACAATTACAATAAAAAATCAAAAGCTATAACAACAAAAAACATGTGTTCGTGGCTGTGAAAAATTGATTGAAAATAACACATTTTATATATATCAAATTACAACAAAAATCACCAGCTATTTTTACCAAAAATTATTAGTGATTACAACAAAATAATTTATAGCAAACGTCCAGGTGAACATTACAACATCTCTGACATGCTTTCTCTATAACTTTTATATGCATTTGTTATTAAACTAACGAACATATACAACATCTCTACGAAAAAAGTGTCCATGACTAAAACAATTACACCAAAAATCACAAATAATTACAATAAAAAAGTCATCCGTTTACAACGTATCAAGAAACACACATTTTCGTAACGTATCACTTAGAAAAATCTTACAAAGTATGTCATGTGAGTTTACAATAATTTTTTTACCTAATTGTTACAAATCTGGAAACAATAGTGTACATTTCTTAAAAAAAAGAGCAACACTCCAGTTTGGGCCGAAACCAGGCCCATAAAGGACCGCGCGGAGCGAGGGACGACGACCGATCGCTGGCGAGCGATCGGTCGCCGGATCTGAAGCGTTTTCCTTGAACTATTGGTTTAATATAGGAGTAGGTGATATTCAATAAACATAAATGGTTGGATTGTAAGTGTCGAGAGACCAACAGAGGCTTGATTGGTTGCCAACAATATGTTTTCCCGTATCTAGTGGGTCAAAATCGTGCGTTTAAAAGCCCAGCTCGCACGGAAATGTTGCACAACACGACTTTTAAAGCAAGACAAAAGTTGGCCCGAGAGGAGGCCGATTTGGCCGTTTTTCCGAGGACAGGCCCCGGCGAGCGCACGCGTCGTTACTGTTGTGCATGCCTTGGGAAGCGCGGGAGATAAGGCGAACCCCTTTACTCTGCACTCCCTCACCTCCCAAACGACACTCTCACCTCCCTCGATTTCTCCATGGCCGCCGCTACTCATCCCCCTTCGCCCGGCGGCCTCCCCACGAAGCAGAAAATTTCTCCGCTTGAAGTTTGGGCGGTGCGCCAACTAGACCAGCTAGCAGCCGACGGAGGCAACCTCGCAGCCGCACTGAAGGCCCCATCCCCGGTCTATTCGAGGTTGCGGTCGACGAAGGCGTCGTAGTCGGCGATAGCCTCTGAGGTGATGGACCTGACGGGTGATCGTCATCGATGTCGAGAAGCGGTCGAGATAGTGTCGCATCGACCAAGGCTCATGCGTTCGCAGGTCCTAGCCTCGCCGATTTGGCAGGGATTTTTTCAACCCCTCCGGCGGCCGCCTCAAACAGGGCCTCCTCTTCTTCCTGGGCTTCGGTGGGTTGGTCCATGTCTCAGAGCGTTCCTCTGCCAACATGGTCGCCCGATTTCTCCAACGTACGCGCATAATCTCGTAGAGTTAGGTAGCTGTTAGGGTTTGGTAGAATTTGGTAACCTCCGATGATTGTGCAATATCCGGCAAACGGCGGTACGTCGTTAGGTCTAAAATGCATGCGCTACTAGGGTCTCTTGTCGAGGTGTTGCATGCGCATTGTAGATTTCCCAATTTGGGTAGCGCATTTGTCGGGGTGTGAAATGATTGAATGATGTTGTGCAGTTGCACACCGTCGGGGAACCCCAAGAGGAAGGTATGATGAGCACAGCAGTAGTTTTCCCTTAGTAAGAAACCAATATTTAATCGACCAGTAGGAGAAATAAATGAATTTTGAAGGTGTTGCTAGCTGACTTTTGGTAGGACGCACTACCGACATCAGCAACAACGTGGAACCTGCACACAACACAACCAAAATACTTTGCCCCAACTGATAGTAAGGTTGTCAATCTCACCGGTTTCGCTGAAAACAAAGGATTAACCGTATAGTGTGGAAAGATATGTTTGTTTGTAGTGTAATTAAAGAGAACAATGCTTGCAGTAAGTAAATAAAACATGTGTTCGCAGTAGATGATTTTATCAATGTAAAAGAAAGGACCGGGGTCCACAGTCCACTGGAGGTGTCACTCCATAAAGATAAATAGCATGCTGGGTGAACAAACTACAGCTGGAGCATTGACATAATAAAAACCATACATGACAAGATGATTACTATGAGATTCATTTGGACATTACAACATAATACATAGACCGTAATCCAACTGTGTCTATGAATAATAATCCAACTTCTAGTTAGCGTCCGCACCCCTTTGAGTATTAAGTTGCAAGCAACATATTATCGCATTAAGCAATGCATGTAAAGTAAACAATAGAATTATCCTTAGACAAAGCATTGTTGTTTTCTCCCTAGTAGCAACAACACATCTACAACCTTAGAAGTTATTATCACTCTCCCAGATTACTAGAGGCATGAACCCACTATCGAGCATAAATACTTCCTCTTGGAGTCACAAGCACATAGTTGGCCAGAGCATCTACTAGCAATGGAGAGCATGCAAGATCATAAATAACATATGAAAAGTATATAATCAATCTCAACCATAGTATTCAATATTCATCGGATCCCAGCAAACACAACATGTAGCATTACATAAAGATGATCATGATCATGATAGGCAGCTGACAAGCTCTAAATATTTAGCATAAATTGGAGAAGACAACCATCTAGCTACTGCTATGGACCCGTAGTCCAGAGATGAACTACTCACGCATCACTTCGGAGGCGGGCATGTCGATGTAGAGACCTCTGGTGATGATCTCCCTCTCCGGCAGGGTGCTGGGAAGAGCTTCAGAACCCTCCCGAGATAGGGTCAGCGATGGCGGCCGCGACAGAGCTTTTTGTGGATGGAGGCTCGCGTATTTAGCTTTTCCCGAACAGATGAATATATAGGCGGAAGGGCGAGGTCTGTGGGTGCCCGAGGGGCCCACACCACCCCTAGGGCGCGGCCAGGGCCTGGGCCGCACCCAGGGCCTGGGCCGCACCCAGGGCAGGTGTGGCCGCCTCGTGGCGCTTCTTCGTTTCTCCTCCGGACTCCGTCTTCGTTACAGTAAAATACGAACTTTGGCTTTTGTTTCATCCAATTCCGAGAATATTTCCTGTACAACTTTTCTGAAATATAAAATAACAGAAAACAGGGAACTGGCACTGTGACATCTTGTCAATAGGTTAGTTCCGAAAAAATGTATAAAGTGCAACGAAGTGTAAACAAAACATATAGAAATTGGTGTAAAACAAGCATGGAGCATCAAAAATTATAGATACGTTTGCAACGTATCATTGCATGCCCTAAATTGGGAAATGGTTACAAAACTTGCATAGTTCTGGACAATGCTATTGTACATTTGGCTTATGATGTGGCAAGATTGAGCATGGCAGTGCCATAGTTGTTGATCATGCTCCTGGGCATGGTCTGGATGGCGATCAACACATTGGCACAGCCATAGCTGTTGATCATGGTCTGAATGGTGATAAACACATTGTCACTGCCATAACTATTAGCATGCTCTTGATCATGGCTTGGATGGTGATAAACACATTGGCACTGCTATAGCTGTTGATCATGCTCTTGCTCATGGCCTGGATGGTGATCAACACATTCGCACTGGCATAGTTGTTGATCATGCCCTTGCTCATGGTCTTGATGGTGATCAACACATTGGCGTTGTCATAGCTCTTGATCATGCTCTTGCTCATGGTCTGGAACTCCGGATGGTGATTAACACATTGGCACTGCCATAGCTGTTGGTCATGCTCTTTCTCATGGTCTGAATGGTGATCAACACATTGTTTTTGTCACTGCCATAGCTCTTGGTCATGCTCTTTCTCATGGTATGGATGGTGATCAACACATTGGCACTGCCATAGCTCTTGATCATGCTCCTACTCATGGCCTGGATGGTGATCAACACATTGGCACTACCATAGCTCTTGATCATGCTCTTGCTCATGGTCTAGATGTGTAGGGATTCGTTGCATAGAAAACAAAAAAATTCCTACCGCGAGAACGCAATCCAAGCCAAGATGCAATCTAGAAGATGGGAGCAACGAGGAGATGATCGAGACTCACCCTTGAAGATTTCCAAAGCCTACAAGATGAGGCTCTTGTTGCTGCGGTAGATGATCACTTGCCGCTTTCAAAAGCGCGTAGAAGATCTTGACGGTGCCACAATCGGGCAGCACCTCCGTACTCGGTCACACGTTCGGTGTTGATGAAGACGACGTCCTTCTCCCTGTTCCAGCGGGCAGCGAAAGTAGTAGCTCCTCCTTGATCCAGCAGCACGACAGCGTGGTGGCGGTGGCGATGGAGATCTCCGGCGGAGCTTCGCTAAGCGTTGCGGGAGAGGTGGAGGAGGTGGGGCGGCTAGGGTTTGGGAGAGGGGGTGGCTGGCCACTATGGGGTGCGGCCAAGGCTGTGGCTTGAGGTGGCTGATGTCTACGTTCCCCCTCCTTTCCTGTAGACAGTGTTGGGCCTCCAAGAGCAGAGGTTTGTAGAACAGCAGCAAGTTTTCCCTTAAGTGGATCACCCAAGGTTTATCGAACTCAGGGAGGAAGAGGTCAAAGATATCCCTCTCATGCAACCCTGCAACCACAAAGCAAGAAGTCTCTTGTGTCCCCAACACACCAAATAGGTGCACTAGTTCGGCGAAGAGATAGTGAAATACAGGTGGTATGAATAAGTATGAGCAGTAGCAACGGTGCCAGAAAATAGCTTGCTGGCGTGTAGTTGATGGTGGTAGTATTACAGCAGTAGTAACACGATAAAGAAACAAGTAAACAAGCAGTAGTAACGCAGCAGTATTTAGGAACAAGGCCTAGGGATTAGACTTTCACTAGTGGACACTCTCAACATTGATCACATAACAGAATAGATAAATGCATACTCTACACTTTTGTTGGATGATGAACGCATTGCGTAGGATTACACGAACCCTCAATGCCGGAGTTAACAAGCTCCACAATTTGTTCATATTTAAGTAACCATATAGTGTAAGATATATCAAAAGACTAAACCAAGTACTAACATAGCATGCACACTGTCACCTTCATGCATATGTAGGAGGAATAGATCACATCAATATTATCATAGCAATAGTTAACTTCGCAATCTACAAGAGATCATGATCATAGCATAAACCAAGTACTAACACGGTGCACACACTGTCACCTTTACACACGTGCAGGAGGAATAAAACTACTTTAATAACTTTGCTAGAGTAGCACATAGATAGTAGTGATACAAAACTCATATGAATCTCAATCATGTAAAGCAGCTCATGAGATTATTGTATTGAGGTACATGGAAGAGAGATGAACCACATAGCTACCGGTACAGCCCCGAGCCTCGGTGGAGAACTACTCCCTCCTCATGGGAGCAGCAGCGGTGATGAAGATGGCGGTGGAGATGGCAGCGGTGTCGATGGAGAAGCCTTCCGGGGGCACTTCCCCGCTCCGGCAGCGTGCCGGAACAGAGACTCCTGTCCCCCAGATCTTGGCTTCGCGATGGCGGCGGCTCTGGAAGGTTTCTGTGGGTTTCGTCGAACGCATCAGGGTTTTCGATCCAGGGGCTTTAAATAGGCGAAGAGGCGGCGCAGGAGGGTCGAAGGGGCGACGACACCATAGGGCGGCGCGGCCAGGGCCTGGGCCGCGCCGGCCTATGGTCTGGGGGCCCAGTGCCCCCCCTCTGGTCCTTCCCGGGTGTTCTGGATGCTTCCGGTGAAAATAGGAACTTGGGCGTTGATTTCGTCCGATTCCGAGAATATTTCGTTACTAGGATTTCTGAAACCAAAAACAGCGTAAAACAGAACTGCACTTCGGCATCTTGTTAATAGGTTAGTTCCAGAAAATGCACAAATATGACATAAAGTGTGCATAAAACATGTAGATAACATCAATAATGTGGCATGGAACATAAGAAATTATCGATACGTCGGAGACGTATCAGCATCCCCAAGCTTAGTTCTGCTCGTCCCGAGCAGGTAAAACGATAACACAGATAATTTCTGGAGTGACATGCCATCATAACCTTGATCATACTATTTGTAAAGCTTATGTAGTGAATGCAGCGATTAAAACAATGTATATGACATGGGTAAACAAGTGAATCATATAGCAAAGACTTTTCATGAATAGCACTTCAAGACAAGCATCAATAAGTCTTGCATAAAAGTTAACTCATAAAGCAATAAATCAAAGTAAAGGCATTGAAGCAACACAAAGGAAGATTAAGTTTCAGCGGTTGCTTTCAACTCATAACATGTATATCTCATGGATATTGTCAACATAGAGTAATATAATAAGTGCAATAAGCAAATATGTAGGAATCAATGCACAGTTCACACAAGTGTTTGCTTCTTGAGGTGGAGAGAAATAGGTGAACTGACTCAACATTGAAAGTAAAAGAATGGTCCTCCATAGAGGAAAAGCATCGATTGCTATATTTGTGCTAGAGCTTTGGTTTTGAAAACAAGAAACAATTTTGTCAACGGTAGTAATAAAGCACATGTATTATGTAGGTTATATCTTACAAGTTGCAAGCCTCATGCATAGTATACTAATAGTGCCCGCACCTTGTCCTAATTAGCTTGGATTTACATGGATTATCATAGCATAGCACATGTTTCAACCAAGTGTCACAATGGGGTACCTCTATGCCGCCTGTACAAAGGTCTAAGGAGAATGCTCGCATTGGATTTCTCGCTTTTGGTTATTCTCAACTTAGACATCCATACCGGGACAACATAGACAACAGATAATGGACTCCTCTTTAATGCATAAGCATTCAACAACAGATAATATTCTCATAAGAGAGTGAGGTTTATTGTCCAAACTGAAACTTCCACCATGGATCATGGCATTAGTTAGCGGCCCAATGTTCTTCTCTAACAATATGCATACTCAAACCATTTGATCATGATAAATCACTCTTACTTCAGACAAGACGAACATGCATAGCAACTCACATGATATTCAACAAAGAAATAGTTGATGGCGTCCCCAGAAACATGGTTATCGCACAACAAGCAACTTAATAAGAGATAAAGTGCATAAGTACATATTCAATACCACAATAGTTTTTAAGCTATTTGTCCCATGAGCTATATATTGTAAAGGTAGAGGATAGAAATTTTAAAGGTAGCACTGAAGCAATTTACTTTAGAATGGCGGAGAAATACCATGTAGTAGGTAGGTATGGTGGACACAAATGGCATAGTGGTTGGCTCAAGGATTTTGGATGCATGAGAAGTATTCCCTCTCGATACAAGGTTTAGGCTAGCAAGGTTGTTTGAAACAAACACAACGATGAACTAGTACAACAAAACTCACATAAAAGACATATTGAAAACATTATAAGACTTTACACCGTCTTCCTTGTTGTTCAAACTCAATACTAGAAATTATCTAGACCTTAGAGAGACCAATTATGCAAACCAAATTTTAGCATGCTCTATGTATTTCTTCATTAATAGGTGCAAAGTATATGATGCAAGAGCTTAAACATGAGCACAACAATTGCCAAGTATCACATTACCCAAGACATTTATAGCAATTACTACATGTATCATTTTCCAATTCCAACCATATAACAATTTAACGAAGAAGAAACTTCGCCATGAATACTATGAGTAGAGCCTAAGGACATACTTGTCCATATGCTACAGCGGAGCGTGTCTCTCTCCCATAAAGTGAATGCTAGGATCCATTTTATTCAAACAAAACAAAAAACAAAAACAAACCGACGCTCCAAGAAAAAGCACATAAGATGTGATGGAATAAAAATATAGTTTCAGGGGAGGAACCTGATAATGTTGTCGATGAAGAAGGGGATGCCTTGGGCATCCCCAAGCTTAGACGCTTGAGTCTTCTTAATATATGCAGGGGTGAACCACCGGGGCATCCCCAAGCTTAGAGCTTTCACCCTCCTTGATCATATTGTATCATCCTCCTCTCTTGACCCTTGAAAACTTCCTCCACACCAAACTCGAAACAAACTCATTAGAGGGTTAGTGCATAATCAAAAACTCACATGTTCAGAGGTGACACAATCATTCTTAACACTTCTGGACATTGCTCAAAGCTACTGGAAGGTAATGGAACAAAGAAATCCACCCAACACAGCGAAAGAAGCAATGTGAGATAAAAGGCAGAATCTGTCAAAACAGAACAGTCCGTAAAGACGAATTTTAAAATGGCACCAGACTTGCTCAGATGAAAATGCTCAAATTGAATGAAAGTTGCGTACATATCTGAGGATCACTCACGTAAATTGGCATAATTTTCTGAGTTACCTACAGAGAATTTTGCCCAGATTCGTGACAGCAAGAAAACAGTTTCTGCGCAGTAATCCAAATCTAGTATTGACTTTACTATCAAAGACTTTACTTGGCACAACAAAACACAAAACTAAGATAAGGAGAGGTTGCTACAGTAGTAAACAACTTCCAAGACACAAATATAAAACAAAGTACTGTAGCAAAATAACACATGGGTTATCTCCCAAGAAGTTCTTTTCTTTATAGCCATTAAGATGGGCTCAGCAGTTTTAATGATGCACTCGCAAGAAATAGTAGTTGAAGCAAAAGAGATCATCAAGAGGCAAATTCAAAACACATTTAAGTCTAACATGCTTCCTATGCATAGGAATCTTGTAAATAAACAAGTTCATGAAAAGCAAAGTAACAAGCATAGGAAGATAAAACAAGTATAGCTTCACAAATTTCAGCACATAGAGAGGTGTTTTAGTAACATGAAAATTTCTACAACCATATTTTCCTCTCTCATAATAACTTTCAGTAGTGTCATGAGCAAACTCAACAATATAACTATCACATAAAGCATTCTTATCATGAGTCTCATGCATAAAATTATTACTACTCCCAACATAAGCATAGTTATTCTTATTAATTGTAGTAGGAGCAAATTCAACAAAGTAGCTATCATTATTATTCTCATCAAGTGTAGGAGGCATAGTATTATCATCATAAAAATTACTCTCCATAGTAGGCGGCACTAAAAGACCAATATCATTATAATCATCATAAATAGGAGGCAAAGTATCATCAAAGAAAATTTTCTCCTCAATGCTTGGGGGACTAAAAAGATCATGCTCATCAAAACCAGCTTCCCCAAGCTTAGAATTTTCCATATCATTAGCAACAATGGTGTTCAAAGCGTTCATACTAATATCATTGCTACTAGCATGCAAATAAGATTCCATGGGTTTTTTAATTTTCGCATTAAACCATTCATGTCTTGACTCAGGAAATAGAATAAAAAGCTCACAGATGTTGTCCATTATGCCTTACTAGTGTAAACAAGAAACAAAAAGTTGCAATTGCAGGATCTAAAGGAAATAGCTTCGATTACTTACAACGCCGGAAAATAGCTTAGTAGCCGAGATACGGAGTGTGAGTACCTTTTACCTTTCCTCCCCGGCAACGGCGCCAGAAAATTACTTCTGGCGTACAGTTGACGTGGGAGTTAGAGATCTCTGTGGTGTAACTTTTCTTCAGGTCCCCGGCAACGGCGCCAGAAAATTAGCTTGATGTCTACGTTCCCCCTCTTTTCCTGTAGACAGTGTTGGGCCTCCAAGAGCAGAGGTTTGTAGAACAGCAGCAAGTTTTCCCTTAAGTGGATCACCCAAGGTTTATCGAACTCAGGGAGGAAGAGGTCAAAGATATCCCTCTCATGCAACCCTGCAACCACAAAGCAAGAAGTCTCTTGTGTCCCCAACACACCAAATAGGTGCACTAGTTCGGCGAAGAGATAGTGAAATACAGGTGGTATGAATAAGTATGAGCAGTAGCAACGGTGCCAGAAAATAGCTTGCTGGCGTGTAGTTGATGGTGGTAGTATTACAGCAGTAGTAACACAGTAAAACAGTAAACAAGCAGTAGTAACGCAGCAGTATTTAGGAACAAGGCCTAGGGATTAGACTTTCACTAGTGGACACTCTCAACATTGATCACATAACAGAATAGATAAATGCATACTCTACACTTTTGTTGGATGATGAACGCATTGCGTAGGATTACACGAACCCTCAATGCCGGAGTTAACAAGCTCCACAATTTGTTCATATTTAAGTAACCTTATAGTGTAAGATATATCAAAAGACTAAACCAAGTACTAACATAGCATGCACACTGTCACCTTCATGCATATGTAGGAGGAATAGATCACATCAATATTATCATAGCAATAGTTAACTTCGCAATCTACAAGAGATCATGATCATAGCATAAACCAAGTACTAACACGGTGCACACACTGTCACCTTTACACACGTGCAGGAGGAATAAAACTACTTTAATAACTTTGCTAGAGTAGCACATAGATAGTAGTGATACAAAACTCATATGAATCTCAATCATGTAAAGCAGCTCATGAGATTATTGTATTGAGGTACATGGAAGAGAGATGAACCACATAGCTACCGGTACAGCCCCGAGCCTCGGTGGAGAACTACTCCCTCCTCATGGGAGCAGCAGCGGTGATGAAGATGGCGGTGGAGATGGCAGCGGTGTCGATGGAGAAGCCTTCCGGGGGCACTTCCCCGCTCCGGCAGCGTGCCGGAACAGAGACTCCTGTCCCCCAGATCTTGGCTTCGCGATGGCGGCGGCTCTGGAAGGTTTTTGTGGGTTTCGTCGAACGCATCAGGGTTTTCGATCCAGGGGCTTTAAATAGGCGAAGAGGCGGCGCGGGAGGGTCGAAGGGGCGACGACACCATAGGGCGGCGCGGCCAGGGCCTGGGCCGCGCCGGCCTATGGTCTGGGGGCCCAGTGCCCCCCTCTGGTCCTTCCCGGGTGTTCTGGATGCTTCCGGTGAAAATAGGAACTTGGGCGTTGATTTCGTCCGATTCCGAGAATATTTCGTTACTAGGATTTCTGAAACCAAAAACAGCAGAAAACAGGAACTGGCACTTCGGCATCTTGTTAATAGGTTAGTTCAAGAAAATGCACAAATATGACATAAAGTGTGCATAAAACATGTAGATAACATCAATAATGTGGCATGGAACATAAGAAATTATCGATACGTCGGAGACGTATCAGTGGCCGGCCCCCTCCCCTTGGCCCTCATTATATAGGTGGAACACCCAAGAGTTGGTCAACAAGTCTTCCAATAAGACCCCAAACCAAAACCTTCCATATGACATGAAACCTACCCAAGCTAGGATTCCCACTTGAGGTGGGATTCCCACCTTTCCTTGGGAGGGGGTGGCCGGCCACCTTGGTGGAGTCCACCTGGGACTCCACCCCTCTAGGGTTGGCCGGCCATGGGTGGTGGAGTCCATTCGGGACTCCGCCTTCCAAAGTGATTTCTTCCGGACTTTTCTAGAACCTTCTAGAACTTTCCATAAATGCACCGGATCATTTCCAAACTTGGAATATGACTTCCTATATATGAATCTTATTCTCTGGACCATTCCGGAACTCCTCGTGATGTCCGGGATCCCATCCGAGACTCCGAACAAAACTTTGAACTCCATTCCATATTCAAGTTCTACTAATACGACATCAAACCTTAAGTGTGTCACCCTACGGTTCGCGAACTATGCAGACATGGTTGAGAACTCTCTCCGACCAATAACCAATAGCGGGATCTGGAGATCCATAATGGCTCCCACATATTCAACGATGACTTAGTGATCGAATGAACCATTCACATACGATACCAATTCCCTTTGTCACGCGATATTTTACTTGTCCGAGGTTTGATCATCGGTATCTCTCTATACCTTGTTCAACCTCGTCTCCTGACAAGTACTCTTTACTCGTACCGTGGTATGTGGTCTCTTATGAACTATTCATATGCTTGCAAGATATTTAGACGACATTCCACCGAGAGGGACCAGAGTATATCTATCTGTCATCGGGATGGACAAATCCCACTGTTGATCCATATGCCTCAACTCATACTTTCCGGATACCTAATCCCAACTTTATAACCACCCATTTACGCAGTGGCGTTTGATGTAATCAAAGTACCTTTCCGGTATAAGTGATTTACATGATCTCATGGTCGAAAGGACTAGGTAACTATGTATCGAAAGCTTATAGAAAATAACTTAATGATGTGATCTTATGCTACGCTTAATTGGGTGTGTCCATTACATCATTCATATAATGATATAACCTTGTTATTAATAACATCCAATGTTCATGATTATGAAACTAATCATCTATTAATCAACAAGCTAGTTAAGAGGCTTACTAGGGACTCATTGTTTGTTTACATAACACACATGTATCAATGTTTCGGTTAATACAATTATAGCATGGTATATAAACATTTATCATAAACATAAAGATATATAATAACCACTTTTATTATTGCCTCTTGGGCATATCTCCAACAGTCTCCCACTTGCACTAGAGTCAATAATCTAGATTACATTGTAAGGTACCTAACACCCATGGCATTCTGGTGTTGGTCATGCTTTTCCCTAGGGAGAGCTTTAGTCAACGGATCTGCTACATTCAGATCAGTGTGTACTTTGCAAATCTTTACTTCTCCATCTTCGATGTACTCGCGAATCGAATGATAACGCAGCTTGATATGCTTCAGCCTCTTGTGTGACCTTGGTTCTTGTGCATTGGCGATGGCACCCATGTTGTCACAGTAGATGACTAGTGGGTCCAATGCACTAGGAACCACACCGAGCTCTACAATGAACCTCTTCATCCATACCGCTTCTGATGAAGCCTCTGAAGCCGCTATGTACTCCGATTCTGTTGAAGACTTCGCCACCGTGCACTGCTTCGAGCTTGCCTAGCTTACTGCCGCACCATTCAATATAAACACGTACCCAGACTGAGACTTAGAGTCATCAGGATCAGTGTTCCAACTTGCATCGGTGTAACTGGTTACAACGAGCTCTTGGTCACCTCCATAACAAAGAAACATATCCTTAGTTCTTTTCAAGTACTTCAGGATATTCTTGACCGCTGTCCAGTGTTCCATTCCTGGATCACTTTGATATCTGCTTGTCAAACTAACAACATGTGCTATATCCGGTCTAGTACATAGCATGGAATACAAGATAGAGCCTACTGCCGAGGCATAGGGGGTCTGACTCATCCTTTCTCTTTCTTCTACCGTAGCCGGACCTTGAGTTTTACTCAAGACCTTGCCTGGTAACATAGGTAATAATCCTTTCTTACTTTCGTCCATTCTAAACTTCTTTAGAATCTTGTCCAGGTATGTACTCTGTGATAGCCCTATTAGGCGTCTTGATCTATCTCTATAAATCTTGATGCCTAATATATATGATGCTTCACCAAGGTCTTCCATTGAAAAACTATTATTCAAATAACCTTTTACACTGCTTAATAGTTCTATATCATCCCCAATCAATAATATGTCATCTACATATAATATCAGGAACGCTACAGAGCTCCCACTCACTTTCTTGTAAATACAGGCCTCTCCATGACACTGTATAAACCCGAAGTCTTTGATCACCTTATCAAAGCGTCGGTTCCAACTTCTTGATGCTTGCTTCAGTCCGTAAATTGAACGCTGAAGTTTGCATACCTTGTCAGCATTTTTAGGATCGACAAAACCTTTGGGTTGTACCATATACAACTTTTCCTCAATGTCTCTATTAAGGAATGCCGTTTTGACATCCATCTGCCAAATCTCATAATCGAAAAATGCAGCTATTGCTAACAAAATCCTCACAGATTTTAGCTTCGCTACAGGTGAGAAAGTCTCATCGTAGTCAACACCTTGAATTTGTCGGAAACCCTTTGCGACAAGTCGAGCTTTATAGACAGTAATATTACCATCAGCATCTGTCGACAGCCTTGCGGTTATCAGGTAAGTCTACCAAAGTCCATACTTTGTTATCATACATGGATCCCATTTCGGATTTCATGGCTTCTTGCCATTTGTTGGAATCTGGGCTCATCATCGCTTCTTCATACGTCGCAGGGTCTTCATCATTGTTGTCCACAATCATGACATTTAGACAAGGATCATACCAATCAGGAGTGGCATGTTCCCTTGTCGATCTGCGAGGTTCAGTAGCTATCTCATTTGAAGTTTCATGATCATTATCATTAGCTTCCTCTGTTACCGGTGCAGGTGGTACAGGAACAACTTCCGGTACTGCGCTACTCTGATCAACGAGTGAAGATTCAGTAATCTCGTCGAGTTCTACTTTTCTTCCAGTCACTTCTTTAGTGAGAAATTCTTTCTCAAGAAAGGTTCCGTTCTTAGCAAAAAAGATTTTGCCTTCAGATCTGTGATAGAAAGTGTACCCTATAGTTTCCTTAGGGTATCCTATGAAGACGCATTTCTCCGCTTTGGGTTCTAGCTTGTCCGGTTGTAACTTTTTTACATAGGCTTCGCAACCCTAAACTTTAAGGAACGACAACTTAGGTTTCTTATTAAACCATAATTCATACGGTGTCGTTTCAACGGATTTTGATGGTGCTCTATTTAAAGTGAATGCGGCCGTCTCTAATGCATAACTCCAAAATGATAACGACAAATCAGTAAGAGACATCATAGAACGAACCATATCTAAGAGAGTTCGATTACGATGTTCGGACACACCGTTTCGTTGTGGTGTTCCCGGCGGTGTCAATTGTGAAAGTATTCCGCATTTCTTTAAATGCATGCCAAACTCATAACTCAGATATTAACCTCCGCGATCAGATCGTAGAAATTTAATCTTCTTGTTAGTTGATTTTCTACTTCACTTTGGAATTCCTTAAACTTCTCGAAAGTTTCGGATTTATGTTTCATGAAATAGATATACCCATATCTACTCAGATCATCTGTGAAGGTTAGAACATAACGATAACCACCGCGCGATGTGATAACCCACAAGTATAGGGGATCGCAACAGTCTTCGAGGGTAGTATAACCCAAATTTATTGATTCGACACAAGGGGAGGTAAAGAATACTTATAAGCCTTAACAACTGAGTTGTCAATTCAGCTGCACCTGGAAAAGCACTAGCAACAGGGGTGATGTGAAAGTAGCAGTAATATGAGAGCAGTAGTAACAGTAACACAGCAGCAGTAATAGCAATATGAGAGCAATGGCACGAGAAGATAGTTGATACTACTTCCAATGACATGTAGAACAAGTATATTATGATGAGAGATGGACCGGGGTTCCCAGCGATCTACACTAGTGGTAACTCTCCAATAAGTGACAAGTGTTGGGTGAACAAATTACAGTTGGGCAATTGATAGGATTGATAAGGCATTAAGAAAGAACATCAGGCTTATTAATTATGTAGGCATGTTTTCCGTATATAGTCGTACGTGCTCGCAATGAGAAACTTGCACAACATCTTTTGTCCTACCAGCCGGTGGCAGCCGGGCCTCAAGGGAAACTACTGGATATTAAGGTACTCCTTTTAATAGAGTACCGGAGCAAAGCATTAACACTCCGTGAAAACATGTGTCCCTCACATCACCACCATCCCCTCCGGTTGTCCCGATTTCTGTCACTTCGGGACCTTTGGTTCCGGACAGTGACATGTGCATACAACTTGTAGATACAATCTAAGCAATAAGTATAGAGCTCAAATCTAAGATCATGCCACTCGGGCCCTAGTGACAAGCATTAAGCATAACAAGATTGCAGCAACAATAACTTCATAAACTTTGTAGATAGACAATCATAACGTAACAATCCATCGGATCCGACAAACACAACACCGATTACATCAGATGAATCTCAATCATGTAAGGCAGCTCATGAGACCATTGTATTGAAGTACATGGGGGAGAGAATACCGACATAGCTACTGCTAGAACCCGTAGTCCATGGGGGAACTACTCACGGAGCATGGCGGAGGCGGTGGCGTTGATGGAGATGGCTTCCGGGGGCACTTCCCCGTCCCGGCAGGGTACCGGGACAGAGTTCTGTCCCCCGAATTGGAGTTTCGCGACGGTGGCGGTGCCTCAGTAACTTTTCTGGAGTTTCGTCAATTGGTGATGCGTTTTTAGGTCGAAAGGGATTATATAGGCGAAGAGGCGGCGCAGGGGGGCACCTGGGGGCGCCACACCCTAGGCCGGCGCGGCCTAGGCCTGGCCCGCGCCGCCATGTGGTGTGGTGGCCCCCTGGCCCCTCTCCGACTCTTCTTCGGTGTTCTGGAGCCTTCCGGAGAAAATAGGAGGTTTGGCGTTGATTTCGTCCAATTCCGAGAATATTGCCCGAACAGCCTTTTCGGAACCAAAAACAGCAGACAACAGAACTGCACCGTGGCATCTTGTTAATAGGTTAGTTCCGGAAAACGCATAAAAACATCATAAAGTGCAAGCAAAACATGTAAGTATTGTCATAAAACAAGCATGGAACGACGTAAATTATGGATACGTCGGGGACGTATCAGCATCCCCCAAGCTTAGTTCTGCTCGTCCCCGAGGTAAACGATAAAAAGAATAATTTCTGTAGTGACATGCTACTTACATAACCTTGATCATACTATTACAAAACATATGAAATGAATGAAGTGACTCAAGGCAATGATCTATAGTTGCTAACAAATAGATAACATATAGCAAAACTTTTCATGAAGAGTACTTTCAAGACAAGCATCAAAATTCTTGCATAAGAGTTAACTCATAAAGCAATAAATTCAAAGTAAAGGCATCGAAGCAACACAAAGGAAGATATAAGTTTCAGCGGATGCTTTCAACTTTCAACATGCATATCTCATGGATATTGTCAACACAAAGTAATATGATGAATGCAAATATGCAAGTATGTAAGAATCAATGCACAGTTGATACAAGTGTTTGCTTCTAAGGTGGGAGGAATTAGGTAACTGACTCAACATAAAAGTAAAAGAATGGCCCTTCAGAGAGGAAAGCATCGATTGCTATATTTGTGCTAGAGCTTTGGTTTTGAAAACATATAGAGAGCATAAAAAAGTAAAGTTTTGAGAGGTGTTTGTTGTTGTCAACGAATGGTAATGGGTACACTAACTACCTCGCCAACCGGACTTTCAAGAGCGGCTCCCATGAATTTTTATTTTTGGGTGGCACTCCTTCCAACCTTTCTTTCACAAACCATGGCTAACCGAATCCTCGGGTGCCTGCCAACAATCTCATACCATGAAGGAGTGCCTTTTTATTTTAGTTTTATTATGATGATGACACTCCCCCCAACCTTTGCTTACACAAGCCATGGCTAACCGAATCCTTCGGGTGCCTTCCAACAATCACATACCATGGAGGAGTGTCTATTTGAGTTAATTAATTCGGGACTGGGAATCCCATTGCCAGCTCTTTTTGCAAAATTATTGGATAAGCGGATGTGCCACTAGTCCATATGAGAGTCCGTCAAAAGTAAATGACAAGGTTGAAAGCTAAACACCACATACTTCCTCATGAGCTATAAAACATTAACACAAATTGAGAAGCATTTTGAATTATTTAAAGGTAGCACTCAAGCAATTTACTTTGGAATGGCAGGAAATACCACATAGTAGGTAGGTATGGTGGACACAATTGGCATAGTGGTTGGCTCAAGGATTTTGGATGCATGAGAAGTATTCCCTCTCGATACAAGGTTTAGGCTAGCAAGGTTGTTTGAAGCAAACACAAGTATGAACCGGTACAACAAAACTTACATAAGAACATATCGCAAGCATTATAATACTCTACACTGTCTTCCTTGTTGCTCAAACACTTTTACCAGAAAATATCTAGACCTTAAGAGAGATCAATTATGCAAACCAATTTTAACAAGCTTTACGGTAGTTCTCCACTAATAGGTTTAAACTACATGCAAAAACTTATGATCCACTTGAGAGCTCAAAACAATTGCCAAGTGTCAAATTATCCAAGACATATGAAGCATTTTCTTTTCCCAACCAAATAACCAATAAGTATTGTAGCTTCCAACTTTTATCATTGAACATTAAAAGTAAAACGAAGAACAAGTGTTCATATGAAAAAGCGGAGCGTGTATCTCTCCCAAACAAGGATTGCTAGGATCCGATCTTATTCAAACAAAACAAAAATAAAACATACAGACGCTCCAAGTGAAACACATATGATGTGACTGAATAAAAATATAGTTTCAGGGGAGGAACCTGATAAGTTGATGAAGAAGGGGATGCCTTGGGCATCCCCAAGCTTAGACGCTTGAGTCTTCTTGAAATATGCAGGGATGAACCACGGGGGCATCCCCAAGCTTAGACTTTTCACTCTTCTTGATCATATATCATCCTCCTCTCTTGACCCTTGAAAACTTCCTTCACAACAAACTTCTCATAAACTTCATTAGAGGGGTTAGTACTCAAAAAATTTGAATCCACCTTGGTCCTGTAGTGGCACATTGCAAGAACTCAATAAAACATTAGCTACAGCCCTCTACGTCTAGAAAACCTCGCTTAAAGTCCACAAGAGACAATGCAAAAAACAGAGACAGAATCTGCCAAAACAGAACAGCCAGTAAAGACGAATTTTAATAAAATACTTCCGTTGCTCAAATCAGAAAACTCAAAACTAATGAAAGTTGCGTACATATCTGAGGATCACTCACGTAAATTGGCATAATTTTCTGAGTTACCTACAGAGAATTTTGCCCAGATTCGTGACAGCAAAGAAATCTGTTTCTGCGCAGAAATCCAAATCTAGTATCGACCTTCGATTAGGGGCTTCACTTGGCACAACAAAACACAAAACTAAGATAAGGATAGGTTGCTACAGTAGTAAACAACTTCCAAGACACAAATATAAAACAAAGTACTGTAGCAAAATAACACATGGGTTATCTCCCAAGAAGTTGCTTTCTTTATAGCCATTAAGATGGGCTCAGCAGTTTTGATGATGCACTCGGAAGAAATAGTATTTGAAGCAAAAGAGAGCATCAAGAGGCAAATCCAAAACACATTTAAGTCTAACATGCTTCCTATGCAAAGGAATCTTGTACACAAATAAATTCATGAAGAACAAAGTGACAAGCATAAGAAGATAAAACAGGTGTAGCTTCAAAATTTTAAGCACATAGAGAGGTGTTTTAGTACCATGAAAATTTCTACTACCATATTTTCCTCTCTCATAATAATTTTCAGTAGCTTCATGAACAAACTCAACAATATAACTATCACATGCAGCATACTTTTCATGATTTCCAAACACATAATTTTTATCAAGTTCAAGAATAGTGGAATAAAAACTTTCAAACTTACTTTTATTAATAATATAACAAGGTAGTTGATCAATCTCAAGAGATATGGGACACATAGATAAAGTTAAATCCTCTCCAATCCCATTTTCATTAGTAGTACAATTAATAGTATCAAGTAACATAGGACCATCATCTAGAGCTTTATCATAAACATTTGCCAAGCAAAATTCTTTAGTACCATGCACTTCGACATCAGGCACAAACAAAGCATTATCATAAGATTTATCAAAGTAGCATGGATTATCATAGATAACAGTAGCATAATTATTCTCACAAGTATTACTCATAGGTACTATTTCAAGAGAATCCACAGGAACATAACATTCAACCTCTTTCGGTAAGCATGGAGGACAATCAAATAGTGTAAGAGATGAAGAGTTACTCTCATTAGAAGGTTGGCATGGGTAGCTAATCCATTCTTCCTCCTTTTGTTCGTCGCTCTCCTCTTCTTTTTCATCCAATGAGCTTTCAGGTTCATCAATTTCCTCCTCTTTTTCATCCAATGAGCTTTCAGGTTCATCAGTTTCTTCTTCCACCGGTTCCTGCAAATTGTGAGTGCATTCTTGTGCATTAATGTGTCTCTCTTTATAATCAAGGATATAAGGATTCCTACTGTAGCATTCTATGCAAGAATTAAGGATAGTAGAGACATAATCTTTAAGGTCCTTACAAATAGCACAAGTTTCATAATTCTCAACCATGAAGGATTCTATCTCGGAGGCTCCCATAAATAAGACAAATTGTTCTACCTCTTCGAACCCATAATGAATATAGCAATTCCGATTATAGCTCTTAATAAAATATTCCTCACTAAAGCCACATTGAAATTTAAGATGTTTATCCTGTTGAGAGCAACAGTTTATATCATGGCGTCTAAGCAAGATTCTAGCAATTGTATTTAATTTTTCTATCATAGCACTCATTATTCTACCAGTTCTTGATTCTCTATAACAATTATAACATTCCATAAGCTCCAAGTAGGTTGTAGGTTCTCCCATATTAGCAGTTTTTAATTTTTCGGTTTTTCAAATTTTTATGGATTTTTGGGTATATGAGACAAATAAAACAAGACAAAAATAAACTAAGCAAAAGTAAACTACGCAAACTAATACTAGACAGAAATAAACTAAGCACAAATAAACTAGGCAAAAGTAAACTAAGCAAAGCAAAATAAAACAAATTAAAAACAGAGAGAGAGGTAGAGTGTACTCCCCAGGTGAACTTATGAGTAGAGCTATGCCTCCCCGGCAACGGCGCCAGAAAACAGTCTTGATAACCCACAAGTATAGGGGATCGCAACAGTCTTCGAGGGTAGTATAACCCAAATTTATTGATTCGACACAAGGGGAGGTAAAGAATACTTATAAGCCTTAACAACTGAGTTGTCAATTCAGCTGCACCTGGAAAAGCACTAGCAACAGGGGTGATGTGAAAGTAGCAGTAATATGAGAGCAGTAGTAACAGTAATACAGCAGCAGTAATAGCAATATGAGAGCAATGGCACAAGAAGATAGTTGATACTACTTCCAATGACATGTAGAACAAGTATATTATGATGAGAGATGGACCGGGGTTCCCAGCGATCTACACTAGTGGTAACTCTCCAATAAGTGACAAGTGTTGGGTGAACAAATTACAGTTGGGCAATTGATAGGATTGATAAGGCATTAAGAAAGAACATCAGGCTTATTAATTATGTAGGCATGTTTTCCGTATATAGTCGTACGTGCTCGCAATGAGAAACTTGCACAACATCTTTTGTCCTACCAGCCGGTGGCAGCCGGGCCTCAAGGGAAACTACTGGATATTAAGGTACTCCTTTTAATAGAGTACCGGAGCAAAGCATTAACACACCGTGAAAACATGTGATCCTCACATCACTACCATCCCCTCCGGTTGTCCCGATTTCTGTCACTTCGGGGCCATTGGTTCCGGACAGTGACATGTGCATACAACTTGTAGATACAATCTAAGCAATAAGTATAGAGCTCAAATCTAAGATCATGCCACTCGGGCCCTAGTGACAAGCATTAAGAATAACAAGATTGCAGCAACAATAACTTCACAAACTTTATAGATAGACTAATCATAATGTATCATCCATCGGATCCCAACAAACACAACACCGATTACATCAGATGAATCTCAATCATGTAAGGCAGCTCATGAGACCATTGTATTGAAGTACATGGGGAAGAGAATACCGACATAGCTACTGCTAGAACCCGTAGTCCATGGGGGAACTACTCACGGAGCATGGCGGAGGCGGTGGCGTTGATGGAGATGGCTTCCGGGGGCACTTCCCCGTCCCGGCAGGGTGCCGGGACAGAGTTCTGTCCCCCGAATTGGAGTTTCGCGACGGTGGCGGCGCCTCAGTAACTTTTCTGGAGTTTCGTCAATTGGTGATGCGTTTTTAGGTCGAAAGGGATTATATAGGCGAAGAGGCGGCGCAGGGGGGCACCTGGGGGCGCCACACCCTAGGCCGGCGCGGCCTAGGCCTGGCCCGCGCCGCCATGTGGTGTGGTGGCCCCCTGGCCCCTCTCCGACTCTTCTTCGGTGTTCTGGAGCCTTCCGGAGAAAATAGGAGGTTTGGCGTTGATTTCGTCCAATTCCGAGAATATTGCCCGAACAGCCTTTCTGGAACCAAAAACAGCAGAAAACAGGAACTGGCACTGTGGCATCTTGTTAATAGGTTAGTTCCGGAAAACGCATAAAAACATCATAAAGTGCAAGCAAAACATGTAAGTATTGTCATAAAACAAGCATGGAACGACAGAAATTATGGATACGTCGGGGACGTATCACGATGCTACACTCATTGGTCCGCATACATCGGTATGTATGATTTCCAATAAGTCTGTAGCTCGCTCCATCATACCAGAGAATGGAGTCTTAGTCATTTTCCCATTAGACATGCTTCGCATTTATCAAGTGACTCAAAGTCAAGTGATTCAAGTAATCCATCGGTATGGAGTTTCTTCATGCGTTTCACTCTAATATGACCAAGACGATAGTGCCACATATAAGTAGAATTATCATTCAATCTAATTCGCTTAGCATCAATGTTATGAATATGTGTATCACTACTATCGAGATCTAACAGAAATAAACCATTCTTTTCAGGTGCTCGACCATAAAAGATATTATTCATAAAAATAGAACAACCATTATTCTCAGACTTGAATGAATAACCGTCTTGCATTAAACAAGATCCAGATATAATGTTCATGCTCAACGCGAGTACAAAATAACAATTATTGAGGTTTAAAACTAATCCCGAAGGTATATGTAGAGGAAGTGTGCCGACAGCGATCACATCGACTTTGGATCCATTTCCAACGCGCATCGTTACTTCATCCTTCAATAGTCTTCGTTTATTCTTTAGTTCCTGTTTCGAGTTACAAATATGAGCAACCGAACCAGTATCAAATACCCAGGTACTAGTACGAGAACCAGTAAGATAAACATCTATAACATGTATATCAGATATACCTTCTTTCTTCTTCTTGACAAGGCCGCTCTTCAGATCAGCCAAATACTTGGAGCAATTACGCTTCCAGTGTCCCTTCTCCTTGCAGTAATAGCACTCAGCATCAGGCTTAGGGCCAGTCTTAGGTTTCACAGGAGGCGTGGCAGCTTTCTTGCCACCCTTCTTGAATTTGCCTTTGGACTTGCCCTGTTTCTTGAAACTGGTGGTCTTGTTGACCATCAACACTTGGTGCTCTTTCTTGATCTCAATCTCAGCAGATTTTAGCATGGCAAAGAGTTCAGGTAACTCTTTGTTCATGTTCTGCATATTGTAGTTCATCACAAAGTTCTTGTAACTAGGTGGAAGTGATTGAAGGACACGATTAATCCCCAGTCTGTTAGGAATCACTATTCCCAAGTCACTGAGTTTCTTCGCATGCCCGGTCATGGCGAGCATGTGCTCACTAACGGAGCTGCCTTCTTCCATCATGCAGCTGAAGAAGTGTTTCGATGCTTCATAGCATTCCACGGCCGCATGAGTTTCAAAGATAGCTTTCAGCTCATTGACCAACTCATGAGGATCGTGGTGCTCAAAACGTTTTTGAAGATCAGCTTCCAGACTGCACAGGATGGCACACTTAACTTGAGAGTACCGAGTTTTCCGAGTCTCGTGAACATTCTTTACTTCATCAGTTTCAGTTTCTGCAGGAGGGTCACTGATACGTCTCCAACGTATCCATAATTTCTGATGTTCCATGCTTGTTTTATGACAATACTTACATGTTTTGCTTGCACTTTATAATGTTTTTATGCGTTTCCCGGAACTAACCTATTAACAAGATGCCACAGTGCCAGTTCCTGTTTTCTGCTGTTTTTGGTTCCAGAAAGGCTGTTCGGGCAATATTCTCGGAATTCGACGAAATCAACGCCAAAGATCTTATTTTTCCCGGAAGGCTCCAGAACACCGAAGGGGAGTCGGAGGAGAGCCAGGGGGCCCCTACACCATAGGGCCGCGCGCGCCAGACCCTGGCCGCGCCGGCCTAGGGGGAGGCCACCCTGTCGACCCTCCTGCGCCGCCTCTTCGCCTATTTAACCCCTTTCGACCTAAAAACACAGTACCAATTGACGAAACTCCAGAAAGACTCCAGGGGCGCCGCTACCATCGCGAAACTCCAATTCGGGGGACAGAAGTCTTTGTTCCGGCACCCTGCCGAGACGGGGAAGTGCCCCCGGAAGCCATCTCCATCAACGACATCGCCTCCATCATGCTCCGTGAGTAGTTCCCCCATGGACTACGGGTTCTAGCTGTTGCTAGTTGGTATTCTCTCCCCCATGTACTTCAATACAATGATCTCATGAGCTGCCTTACATGATTGAGATTCATCTGATGTAATCGGTGTTGTGTTTGTCGGATCCGATGGATTGTTACGTTATGATTGTCTATCTACAAAGTTTATGAAGTTATTGTTGCTGCAATCTTGTTATGCTTAATGCTTGTCACTAGGGCCCGAGTGGCATGATCTTAGATTTGAGCTCTATACTTATTGCTTAGATTGTATCTACAAGTTGTATGCACATGTCACTGTCCGGAACCAAAGGTCCCGAAGTGACAGAAATCGGGACAACCGGAGGGGATGGTGGTGATGTGAGGGACACATGTTTTCACGGAGTGTTAATGCTTTGCTCCGGTACTCTATTAAAAGGAGTACCTTAATATCCAGTAGTTTCCCTTGAGGCCCGGCTGCCACCGGCTGGTAGGACAATAGATGTTGTGCAAGTTTCTCATTGCGAGCACGTACGACTATAATTGGAAAACATGCCTACATGATTAATGAATTGATGTTCTTTCTTAATGCTTTATCAATCCTATCAATTTCCCAACTGTAATTTGTTTACCCAACACTTGTCACTTGTTATTGGAGAGTTGCCACTAGTGTAGATAGCTGGGAACCCCGGTCCATCTCTCATCATCATATACTCGTTCTACATGTCATTAGAAGTAGTATCAACTATCTTCTGGTGCCATTGCCACTGTGTTACTATTACTGCTGCTGTGTTACTGTTACTATTGCTCTCATATCACTGCTACTTTCACATCACCCCTGTTATAGTGCTTTTCCAGGTGCAGCTGAATTGACAACTCAGTTGTTAAGGCTTATAAGTATTCTTTACCTCCCCTTGTGTCGAATCAATAAATTTGGGTTTTACTTCCCTCGAAGACTGCCGCGATCCCCTATACTTGTGGGTTATCAAGACTGTTTTTAAAGCGCCGTTGCTTAGAGCATAGCTTTATTTGGAAGTTCACTTGGATTGATATTGTTCGCTGCAAATTCTCCATCATGGGTAAAACTCGCGATCCTAAAGTCGCTATATTACCATCCACTACAAGAAAAGGTACAACTCTGAGTACCTCTGCTACACTTGATTCACCATCTGTGATAAGTCAACTTGTTTCACCGCCGCAAGCTTCACTTGCTGGTACTTCTGCTGAATCTGAAAACTCTCATAATATTGATAATGTTTCTGCTGTGCTTGATGATAGTGGTTCATTGGGATCCTTTCTAGATGCTACAATTGCTAGGTCTAGACAAATTGAAAATGCTGAAACTCCTAATGCTACTACACCTGTTAGTTCACCTGAGTCTGTTGATTATTCTAGTGATGATCCTGATGAGGATTATGTGGATCCTAATGATGATTTTATTAATAGATGCAATGCTACTACTGATGCAAGAAAAATTAAAAAGTTTCTCGTACAATATACTGTTAGACATAAGTTATCTCCTGATCCTGAATTTGCCACATCTCCTATATGCATTAAGGATAAAGATTATGATTTTTCTCTTGATCTATCTCATATAGCTATTGTAGAGAAAACACCCTTTTGTGGTACTGAAAAAGAAAGTGCTGTAGAACACATGATTGAGCTTTCTTCTATGAGTAGCTTGTTTACTGATGATGTCAAGATGCGTACTTACTTTGTCGCTAAATTTTTTCCTTTCTCATTAAAGGATGATGCTAAAACTTGGTATAATAATTTGCTTCCTGGTTCTATTATAAATCCAACTGAGCTGCGTGATGTTTTCTTTCGAAAATACTTTCCTGCTAGTGCTCAACATATTGCTTTACAGAAAATTTATAGGCTTGACCAGGGAGATGAAGAGAAATTGCCTCAGGCTTGGACAAGATTTTGTTCTCTTATCAGAGCTCGACCAGGACATGATTTAGAAAAGAATGATCTACTTGATATATTTTATAGTGGACTAACCATTGAATCTAGAGCATATTTGGATAGTTGTGCTGATTGTGTTTTCAGGAAAAGAACTCCAGACGAAGCTGAAGAATTATTGGCTAGAATAAGCCGGAATTATGATGATTGGACTACACCTGAACCAACTCCAACGCCAATATTGAAGAAGAGGGGTTTAATTAAATTGAATGATGAAGATATGAGGGAAGCTAAGAAGTCTCTCAAGGAAAAAGGTATTAAATCCGAAGATGTGAAGAATCTACCTCCTATAGAAGATATATGTGAGACAATTCCCCCTTCATCCATGATCGAGGTAAACTCCCTTCAACGCTTTACTAGGGAAGATATTCCGTATTCAAAACCTCCTGCTCAATGCTTAGATGAGTTGGATAATTATATTGTTAAGCAAGAAAATTTTAATATGAGAGTAGAGAATCATCTAATGGAAAATTCTCAAGCTATTAGCAATTTGCATGATATTGTGGAGAGAACCTCCAATGATGTTAAGATGCTTGTTAAACATTTTCAAATGATTCAAACTCAAATTGATCAACTCACTAAAGTTCAAAATGACTTGTTAAAAAATAATTCTAAAGAGAAACATGCTTATGAAGTAACAACTAGAGGCGGTGTCTCTACCCAGGATCCTCTATATCCTGAAGGGCATCCCAAAAGAATTGAACAAGATTCTCAACGAATTGAATCTAGTGCTCCTTCTAAGAAAAAGAAGAAGAAACATAAAAAGGTTGTAGAATCCTCTGAACCTGTTAATGATCCTAATAGTATTTCTATTTCTGATGCTGAAACTGAAAGTGGTAATGAACATGATAATGATAAAGATAATGATAAGAATGATGCTTCTGATAAAGAAGAAGTTGAAGATGAACCTGAAAAGCATGCTAAAAATAAAAAGTATACTAAAGAAGATTTTATTGCTAAGAAACATGGTAATGAAAGAGAACCTTGGGTGCAAAAGCAAATGCCTTTTCCTGCTAAGAAACTAAAATCAAAGGAAGAAGAACACTATAATAAATTCTGTGATTGGATGAAACCTTTATTCTTGCAAATCCCTTTGACTGATGCTATTAAATTGCCTCCTTATTCAAAGTATATGAAAGATATTGTTACTAACAAAAGAAAAATCCCCAATGAGGAAATTTCCACCATGCTTGCTAATTACTCTTTCAATGGAAAAATTCCAAAGAAGTTGGGCGACCCAGGTATACCTACTATTCCTTGTTCTATTAAGAATAATTATGTTAAAACTGCTCTATGTGACTTGGGAGCCGGTGTTAGTGTTATGCCCTTTTCTCTTTATAAGAGACTTTATTTAGATAAGTTGATACCTACTGATATATCTTTGCAAATGGCTGATAAATCTACTGCTATTCCTGTTGGTATATGTGAGGATGTTCCTGTTCAAGTTACTACTAACTGCTTGATATTAACTGATTTTGTTGTGTTGGAAATGCCTGAAGATGATAATATGTCTATTATTCTTGGGAGACCTTTTCTTAACACCGCAGGGGCTGTTATTGATTGCAACAAAGGGAAGGTTACTTTTAATGTTGATGATAAGGAACATACCGTCTATTTTCCCAAGAGGATTGAGAAAGCATGTGGAGTTAATACTATCTCTAATGTGAGAACTATCAAAGTTGGAACTATTGATTGTCCTATATATGAGCCTAAAGAAGAATATCAAACTCTTATGATTGGATCCATATCAATTCAATACAAGGTAACATGATTGATTTGAGGTTTATTTCTTCATATGTTATGTAAAATTTATTTGGTGGCAAGACTTGATCAACCTTGTTAACAAATACTTTTTATATGCATAGAGGGGTAAACAACATCTCTTTCTTCCTCCACTTGTTCTACTTGCTGTAGCACTTTTGTTTTGCAAAGTTTTTAGTTGTATAGAGATTTCAAAAAATTTCCTGCACAGTAATAATAAAATTAATACCCAGAAATGTGCATTTTTCAAAGTTTTCAAAAATTCACAAAAATTATACCGTTGGTCCTATTTTTCGACGAAGCACCTGGGAGCACCTGGGGATGACCAGTGGGGCACCCCAGGGGGCCACCCCACCAGCCGGCGCGGCCAAGGAGGGGGGCGCGCCACCCTGTGGTGTGGGCCCCTCCTTGCCCCACTTTGTCATCTCTTTCTCCCAGAATCTTCTCTCTCCCGAAAAAACTCGAACCAGTTTTCTCTCACTCGCGTTTTTGCTCAAGAGCTCAGGATTTTTCGATCTCTTTGCTCAGCCCAGATTTCTGTCTGAAATTTGGCACATTTGCTCCTTGGTATGTGACTCCTCCAATGATCCAAGTAGAATTTTGTTTGGTTGAGTATATCTTGATTATTTTGCTGCTGTAGGTAACATGTTTAGTGAGCTTGCATGCTTGTTCTATGATGTAAAAACTAGTTTTGATGCATGATTAGTACTCTAGCAAGTTCCTATAGTAGTTCCCCTTGATTATATGTCACCAAATCAATTTTATATGATGATTGAAAAATTTCAGAAAAAGGATGAAGAACTTCAACTTTGGAGAATTGTTCAAGAGAGGGACAACCAGCACCGGAAGGCCATCTAGGACCGCCACCCGATTTAGGCGATCCTACAATGAGGATATCATCGCGCCAAGCTTCGCGCCCGAGGAAGACAATGGGGCTCCTAATGCTTCGTCTTTCCCGTGTTATGATTTTCTGAGAAATGCAGGGTTGTTGGATGATTTCTTCACCCTCGTCAATAGGGCGGGCTTAGCCTCCTACGTGGGAGATGAAAGGGAGCAATACCATATGCTCACCAAAATCTTCGTCGAGAGCTTCAAGTTCCACAACAAGCAATATGGGCCGACAGTTGCATTCAAGATCTATGGTAATCCTATTACTATGGAATTGGAAGAATTTTGTGTTGCATTGGGTATTGCCCCTGTAGGTACATCAAGGAAGATTGAGGACAACCCCCGGGTCTTATTAGAGCTCTACCGAGGGATTACCAACGATGATTGCCGCACCATTCAGCGCGGCAAGATAAGAAATATCCAACTCCCCGCCATTAAGTATTTTGCCTATTACATTGCTACTAGCATTCTTGGTAGGGAGAACACTAGTAATATTTCTAGTTACCATCTTGCTTTCTTAATTGCTGCACTTACTGGAGAGACACCATATCATCTTGGTTCTCTTATTGCTCGCAGCCTATCTAGCAGGGGGGCCTATTTTTGGAGGAATTATTGCATTGCGTATTTTAACACATTTAAGACTTCCTCTTGATTCTAATGATGTGCCATTAACTCCTAGGAAACTTGATATTGCTGCTATGAAAATCCATCATTTTGTTACCACTGATTCCACTTTAGATAATATGGTCTATAGAATGTTGTTTGCTGACGGGGATGAGAAGGAAATTCCTCTTCCCCAGCCAGGTTTGTTCAGTATTGACAGGCAACCATGGTCGCGCACTAAGGAGGAGGTGGAGGAACATATGAAGATATAAGACTTCCACCAGCAGCATGACTCCGAGGACGCTGAGCCCTCCTACGACTACACCGTCACGTATCCGGGTGCTTCTTCCAGCACATACCCGGAATATGATCCATCTTCGTCGTATTACGGAGGTGCTACTTCATGGGCACCATGGGATTGATCTCCACTTGGGCCAAAATCCTAAGCTTGGGGGGAGGTATACCGGCATCACTCATTCTTTGCATATTATGATTGCTGGATACTTGTATATACTTGTTTTGCTTCTTTGAGTGGTTTTCTAATGAGAGGGAGATGATATGTGGGGAAGTGCTGCCTGAAAACAGATTCTGGACTGTCACCATAAAAATTCTCAAAAATATCCAGAACAGTATTTTGCGAAGCCAATTTTTGTGCATGTTCCCCAGGTTGTTATCTAACTTTCATTAGTTGAACACTTTTCGATTTGAGCAGCGGAAGAATTTCTTTAAAATCGAGTACTGTACTGCTGTCAAGTTTGACGAATTTCTGCTGCTTTGTGTTTATGTGACTTTTCTAGTTTGCTATCTCTTGTTTTTGTTTTGTTTCTTTCCCAAAACACAAAAAGACCAAAAATATTTTTGTTGTTTCTCTTCACCATTTGTTTATTTTGGTTTCTTGCTTTTATTTTGCTTTATTTGTTATCGTTGGTTTGCTATAAAAAAAACCCAAAAAGATTTTGCTTTGTTTGCTTGTTTTCTTTGTTCTTGTTTCCAATTCGAAAACACCAAAAATATTTGCTGTTCTTCTTTGGTTTGTAAAGTTCATCATGAGTTCAATGGTCTTTGGTGGCTGGAGCGTGGTTTTCATCTTATATTATCCAAGCTACACAAGTGAAAGGCAATAATGACGATCTACGACAATTGGATTGTGGTGAGAGGCTGGTATGAACTCTATTTGTTTTCATTTTTGTACATATACTCATCCATGTGAGCATGCTTAGTTGGTTCATGTGAGGTATATGTCATTTGAGAAAGTCTAGTAGTTCATGATCTCTCATGCTTAGCTCCAATTTATTAATATGAGTAGCATGTCATGGATGTTTGCTTGCATTGTTTTATTCATAAGTAGGTATGGCATTGTGGTATCCTCCTCTGAATAATTCATTTATATCGACTTGGCACATGCTCACGCATGCATATGACTGAACAAAAGTCAATTAAGCCTCGATGATTTAATTTACTTCAGAGTTCTTGTATCACGTTTATGCCTCCGTTAATTTATTTTGCCGCAAGCATGATTATGACAGTTATTGCTCTCTTGATTTGTCGCTCCCCAGTCTATTGCTAGCCTTCATTTGTACTGAGCGGGAACGCTGCTCGTGCTTCCAAACACCTGAAAACCAAGTTGTTCCAAAAGTGTCCACCATAAATACCTATGCATGGCATTTCAAACCATTCCAAGTAAATTCTCATGCGCTACCTTTAAAACCTTCAAAATGCTTCTCAATTTGTGTTTATGTTTCATAGCTCATGAGGAAGTATGTGGTGTTTAGCTTTCAACCTTGTCATTTACTTTTGACGGACTCTCATATGGACTAGTGGCACATCCGCTTATCCAATAATTTTGCAAAAAGAGCTGGCAATGGGATTCCCAGTCCCGAATTAATTAACTTAAATAGACACTCCTCCATGGTTTGTGATTGATGGACGGCACCCGAAGGATTCGGTTAGCCATGGCTTGTGTAAGCAAAGGTTGGGGGGAGTGTCATCATCATAATAAAACTAAAATAAAAAGGCACTCCTTCATGGTATGTGATTGTTGGTAGGCACCCGAGGATTCGGTTAGCCATGGTTTGTGTAAGAAAGGCTGGAAGGAGTGCCACATAAATATGCAAATAATTCATGGGAGCCGCTCTTGGGAGTCCGGTTGGCGAGGTAGTTAGAGTGCCCACTACCATTCGTTGACAACAACAAACACCTCTCAAAACTTTACTTTTATGCTCTCTATATGATTTCAAAAACTTAAAAAGCTCTAGCACATGATTTAATCCCTGCTTCCCTCTGCGAAGGGACTTTCTTTTACTTTATGTTGAGTCAGTTTACCTACTTCCTTCCATCTTAGAAGCAAACACTTGTGTCAACTGTGCATTGATTCTTACATACTTGCTTATTTGCATTCATCATATTACTTTGTGTTGACAATTATCCATGAGATATGCATGTTGAAAGTTGAAAGCAACAGCTGAAACTTATATCTTCCTTTGTGTTGCTTCGATGCCTTTACTCTGAATTTATTGCTTTATGAGTTAACTCTCGTGCAAGACTTTTGATGCTTGTCTTGAAAGTACTCTTCATGAAAAGTTTTGCTATATGTTATCTATTTGTTAGCAACTATAGATCATTGCCTTGAGTCACTTCATTCATTTCATATGCTTTGTAATAGTATGATCAAGGTTATGTAAGTAGCATGTCACTACAGAAATTATTCTTTTTATCGTTTACCTGCTCGGGACGAGCAGGAACTAAGCTTGGGGATGCTGATACGTCTCCAACGTATCCATAATTTCTGATGTTCCATGCTTGTTTTATGACAATACTTACATGTTTTGCTTGCACTTTATAATGTTTTTATGCGTTTTCCGGAACTAACCTATTAACAAGATGCCACAGTGCCAGTTCCTGTTTTCTGCTGTTTTTGGTTCCAGAAAGGCTGTTCGGGCAATATTCTCGGAATTCGACGAAATCAACGCCAAAGATCTTATTTTTCCCGGAAGGCTCCAGAACACCGAAGGGGAGTCGGAGGAGAGCTAGGGGGCCCCTACACCATAGGGCCGCGCGGGGCAGACCCTGGCCACGCCGGCCTAGGGGGAGGCCACCCTGTCGACCCTCCTGCGCCGCCTCTTCGCCTATTTAACCCCTTTCGACCTAAAAACACAGTACCAATTGACGAAACTCCAGAAAGACTCCAGGGGCGCCGCCACCATCGCGAAACTCCAATTCGGGGGACAGAAGTCTCTGTTCCGGCACCCTGCCGGGACGGGGAAGTGCCCCCGGAAGCCATCTCCATCAACGCCATCGCCTCCATCATGCTCCGTGAGTAGTTCCCCCATGGACTACGGGTTCTAGCTGTAGCTAGTTGGTATTCTCTCCCCCATGTACTTCAATACAATGATCTCATGAGCTGCCTTACATGATTGAGATTCATCTGATGTAATCGGTGTTGTGTTTGTCGGGATCCGATGGATTGTTACGTTATGATTGTCTATCTACAAACTTTATGAAGTTATTGTTGCTGCAATCTTGTTATGCTTAATGCTTGTCACTAGGGCCCGAGTGGCATGATCTTAGATTTGAGCTCTATACTTATTGCTTAGATTGTATCTACAAGTTGTATGCACATGTCACTGTCCGGAACCAAAGGCCCCGAAGTGACAGAAATAGGGACAACCGGAGGGGATGGTGGTGATGTGAGGGACACATGTTTTCACGGAGTGTTAATGCTTTGCTCCGGTACTCTATTAAAAGGAGTACCTTAATATCCAGTAGTTTCCCTTGAGGCCCGGCTGCCACCAGCTGGTAGGACAATAGATGTTGTGCAAGTTTCTCATTGCGAGCACGTACGACTATAATTGGAAAACATGCCTACATGATTAATGAATTGATGTTCTTTCTTAATGCTTTATCAATCCTATCAATTGCCCAACTGTAATTTGTTTACCCAACACTTGTCACTTGTTATTGGAGAGTTGCCACTAGTGTAGATAGCTGGGAACCCCGGTCCATCTCTCATCATCATATACTCGTTCTACATGTCATTAGAAGTAATATCAACTATCTTCTGGTGCCATTGCCACTGTGTTACTATTACTGCTGTTGTGTTACTGTTACTATTGCTCTCATATCACTGCTACTTTCACATCACCCCTGTTACTGTTGGAGATATGCCCAAGAGGCAATAATAAAAGTGGTTATTATATATCTTTATGTTTATGATAAATGTTTATATACCATGCTATAATTGTATTAACTGAAACATTGATACATGTGTGATATGTAAACAACAAAGAGTCCCTAGTATGCCTCTTAACTAGCTTGTTGATTAATGGATGATTAGTTTCATAATCATGAACATTGGATGTTATTAATAACAAGGTTATATCATTATGAATGATGTAATGGACACACCCAATTAAGCGTAGCATAAGATCTCGTCATTAAGTTATTTGCTATAAGCTTTCGATACATAGTTATCTAGTCCTTATGACCATGAGATCATGTAAATCACTTATACCGGAAAGGTACTTTGATTACACCAAACGCCACTGCGTAAATGGGTGGTTATAAAGTTGGGATTAAGTATCCGGAAAGTATGAGTTGAGGCATATGGATCAACAGTGGGATTTGTCCATCCCGATGACGGATAGATATACTCTGGGCCCTCTCGGTGGAATGTCGTCTAATGTCTTGCAAGCATATGAATGAGTTCATAAGAGACCACATACCACGGTACGAGTAAAGAGTACTTGTCAGGAGACGAGGTTGAACAAGGTATAGAGTGATACCGAAGATCAAACATCGGACAAGTAAAATATCGCGTGACAAAGGGAATTGGTATCGTATGTGAATGGTTCAGTCGATCACTAAAGTCATCGTTGAATATGTGGGAGCCATTATGGATCTCCAGATCCCGCTATTGGTTATTGGTCGGAGTGAGTACTCAACCATGTCCGCATAGTTCGCGAACCGTAGGGTGACACACTTAAAGTTGGATGTTGAAATGGTAGAACTTGAATATGGAATGGAGTTCGAATATTTGTTCGGAGTCCCGGATGAGATCCCGGACATCACGAGGAGTTCCGGAATGGTCCGGAGAATAAGATTCATATATAGGATGTCATTTTATGTGAATTAAATTGACGCGGAAGGTTCTATGGAAGGTTCTAGAAGGTTCTAGAAAAGTCCGGAAGAAACCACCAAGGAAGGTGGAGTCCACATGGGACTCCACCTCCATGGCCGGCCAACCCTAGTGGGGGAGGAGTCCCAAGTGGACTCCCCCTTAGGGGGCCGGCCACCCCCCCATATGGGAGGTGGAACTCCCACCTCTAGTGGGAGTCCTAGCTTGGCTAGGTTTCCCCACCATATGGAAGGTTTTTGGTTCGGGTCTTATTCGAAGACTTGGAGACCAACTCTTGGGGCTTCCACCTATATAATGAGGGGCCAAGGGGAGGGGGCCGGCCACCCCAAGACCACAAGCTGGCCGCCCCCCTTGAGTGGCCGGCCACCCCCTCCCAAACCCTAGCCGCCCCGCTCCTCCACTTCCCGCACGCTTAGCGAAGCTCCGCCGGATTTCTCCACCACCACCAACACCACGCCGTCGTGCTGTCGGATTCAAGAGGAGCTACTACTTCCGCTGCCCGCTGGAATGGGGAGGTGGACGTCGTCTTCATCAACAACCGAACGTGTGACCGAGTACGGAGGTGCTGCCCGTTCGTGGCGCCGGAAGCGATCGTGATCAAGATCTTCTACGCGCTTTTGCAAGCGGCAAGTGAACATCTACCGCAGCAACAAGAGCCTCATCTTGTAGGCTTTGTAATCTCTTCAAGGGTGAGACTCGATAATCCCCTCGTTGCTACCGTCTTCTAGATTGCATCTTGGCTTGGATTTCGTGTTCGCGGTAGGAAATTTTTTGTTTTCTATGCAACGTTATCCTACAGTGGTATCAGAGCCAGGTCTATGCATAGATGGTTGCACGAGTAGAACACAATGGTTTGTGGGCATTGATGCTCTTGTTATCTTTAGTTTGAGTACTTTGCATCTTTGTGGCATAGTGGGATGAAGCGGCTCGGACTAACTTTACATGACCGCGTTCATGAGACTTGTTCCTCGTTCGACATGCAACTTGTATTGCATAAGAGGCTTTGCGGGTGTCTATCTCTCCTACTATAGTGAAGATTCAATTTACTCTTCTATTGACAACATTAGTATCAACGTTGTGGTTCATGTTCGTAGGTAGATTAGATCTCTCTCGAAAACCCTAAACCACGTAAAATATGCAAACCAAATTAGAGACGTCTAACTTGTTTTTGCAGGGTTTGGTGATGTGATATGGCCATAATATGATGATGAATATGTATGAGATGATCATTATTGTATTGTGGCAACCGGCAGGAGCCTTATGGTTGTCTTTAAATTTCATGTTGAGTAGTACTTCAAAGTAGTTGTAATAGTTGCTACATGGAGGACAATCATGAAGACGGCGCCATTGACCTTGACGCTACGTCGACGATGATGGAGATCATGCCCGAAGATGATGGAGATCATGTCCGCGCTTTGGTGATGAAGATCAAAGGCGCAAAGACTAAAAGGGCCATATCATATCACATATGAACTGCATGTGATGTTAATCCTTTTATGCATCTTATTTTGCTTAGATCGCGACGGTAGCATTATAAGATGATCCCTCACTAAAATCTCAAGATAATAAAGTGTTCATCCTTAGTAGCACCGTTGCCAAGACTTGTCGTTTCGAAGCATCTCGTGATGATCGGGTGTGATAGAATCAACAAGTGCATACAACGGGTGCAAGACAGTTTTGCACATGCGGATACTAAGGTGGCCTTGACGAGCCTAGCATGTACAGACATGGTCTCGGAACACGTGATACCGAAAGGTAGAGCATGAATCATATGGTTGATATGATGAACACTTTGAATGTTCGCCATTGAAATCACACCTTGTCTCGTGATGATCGGACTTAGGTGCGGTGGATTTGGTTCGTGTGATCACTAAGACAATGCGAGGGATATTGTTTTGAGTGGGAGTTCACCTAGATTTTTAATTATGTTGAATTAAAATTTGAACTCAATTTGTCATAAACTTAGTCTAAACTATTGCAAATATATGTTGTAGATATGGCGTCCCCTATCAATTTTAACCAGTTCCTAGAGAAAGAAAAGCTTAAGAGCAACGGTAGCAACTTCACCGACTGGTTCCGTCATGTGAGGATCTTCCTCTCTGGCGGAAATCTGCAATATGTGCTTGATGCACCGCTAGGTGACCCTCCTGTAAAACGAAACCGATGAAGTAAAAGCTGTTTACGCGACTCGGAAAACTCGGTACTCTCAGGTTCGGTGTGCCATCCTATGCGATCCTGGAATCCGATCTTCAAAAACGTTTTGAGCACCACGATCCTCATGAGTTGATAAAAGAGTTGAAGACTATTTTTGAAACTCATGCGGCCGTGGAATGCTATGAAGCATCAAAACAATTTTTCAGCTGCATGATGGAAGAAGGTAGCTCCGTTAGTGAGCACATGCTCGCCATGACCGGGCATGCGAAGAAACTCAGTGACTTGGAAATAGTTATTCCTAACAGACTGGAGATTAATCGTATCCTTCAATCACTACCACCTAGTTACAAGAACTTTGTGATGAACTACAATATGCAGAACATGAACAAAGAGTTACCTGAACTCTTCGCCATGCTTAAAGCTGCTGAGATTGAGATCAAGAAAGAGCACCAAGTGTTGATGGTCAACAAGACCACCAGTTTCAAGAAACAGGGCAAGTCTAAGGGAAAATTCAAGAAGGGTGACAAGAAAGCTGCCACACCTCCTATGAAACCTAAGAACGGCCCTAAGCCTGATGCTGAGTGCTATTACTGCAAGGAGAAGGGACACTGGAAGCGTAATTGCTCCAAGTATTTGGCGGATCTGAAGAGCGGCCTTGTCAAGAAGAAGAAAGAAGGTATATCTGATATACATGTTATAGATGTTTATCTCACTGGTTCTCGTACTAGTACTGGTATTTGATACTGGTTCGGTTGCTCATATTTGTAACTCGAAACAGGAACTAAAGAATAAACGAAGACTACTGAAAGATGAAGTGACGATGCGCGTTGGAAATGGATCCAAAGTCGATGTGATCGCTGTCGGCACACTTCCTCTACATCTACCTTCGGGATTAGTTTTAAGCCTAAATAATTGTTATTTTGTACCCGCGTTGAGCATGAACATTATATCTGGATCTTGTTTAATGCAATACGGTTATTCATTCAAGTCTGAGAATAATGGTTGTTCTATTTTTATGAATAATATCTTTTATGGTCGAGCACCTGAAAAGAATGGCTTATTTCTGTTAGATCTCGATAGTAGTGATACACATATACATAACATTGATGCTAAGCGAATTAAATTGAATGATAATTCTACTTATATGTGGCACTGTCGTCTTGGTCATATTGGAGTGAAACGCATTAAGAAACTCCATACTGATGGATTACTTGAATCACTTGATTTGAGTCACTTGATAGATGTGAAGCATGTCTAATGGGAAAAATGACTAAGACTCCATTTTCTGGTTTGATGGAGCGAGCTACTGATTTATTGGAAATCATACATACCGATGTGTGCGGACCAATGAGCGTAGCATCGCGCGGTGGTTATCGTTATGTTCTAACCTTCACAGATGATCTGAGTAGATATGGGTATATCTATTTCATGAAACATAAATCCGAAACTTTCGAGAAGTTTAAGGAATTCCAAAGTGAAGTAGAAAATCAACGTAACAAGAAGATTAAATTTCTACGATCTGATCGTGGAGGTGAATATCTGAGTTATGAGTTTGGCATGCATTTAAAGAAATGCGGAATACTTTCACAATTGACACCGCCGGGAACACCACAACGAAACGGTGTGTCCGAATGTCGTAATCGAACTCTATTAGATATGGTTCGTTCTATGATGTCTCTTACTGATTTACCGTTATCTTTTTGGAGTTATGCATTGGAGACAGCCGCATTCACTTTAAATAGAGCACCATCAAAATCCGTAGAAACGACACCGTATGAATTATGGTTTAATAAGAAACCTAAGCTGTCGTTCCTTAAAGTTTGGGGTTGCGAAGCCTATGTAAAGAAGTTACAACCGGACAAGCTAGAACCCAAAGTGGAGAAATGCGTCTTCATAGGATACCCTAAGGAAACTATAGGGTACACTTTCTATCACAGATCCGAAGGCAAAATCTTTGTTGCTAAGAACGGAATATTTCTTGAGAAAGAATTTCTCACTAAAGAAGTGACTGGAAGAAAAGTAGAACTCGATGAGATTGATGAATCTATACTCGTTGATCAGAGTAGCGCAGTACCGGAAACTGTTCCTGTGCCGCCTACACTGGCAACAGAGGAAGCTAATGATAATGATCATGAAACTTCGAATGAGGAAACTACTGAACCTCGCAGATCGACAAGGGAACGTGCCACTCCTGATTGGTATGATCCTTGTCTAAATGTCATGATTGTAGATAACAATGATGAGGACCCTGCGACGTATGAAGAAGCGATGATGAGCCCAGATTCCAACAAATGGCAAGAGGCCATGAAATCCGAAATGGGATCCATGTATGATAACAAAGTATGGACTTTGGTAGACTTACCTGATAGCCGAAAGGCTGTCGAGAATAAATGGATCTTCAAGAGAAAAAGCAGATCTTTGATGGTAATATTACTGTCTATAAAGCTCGACTTGTCGCAAAGGGTTTCCGACAAATTCAAGGAGTTGACTACGATGAGACTTTCTCACCTGTAGCGAAGCTAAAATCTGTGAGGATTTTGTTAGCAATAGCTGCATTTTTCCATTATGAGATTTGGCAGATGGATGTCAAAACAGCATTCCTTAATGGAGACATTGAGGAAGAGTTGTATATGGTACAATCCAAAGGTTTTGTCGATCCTAAAAATGCTGACAAAGTATGCAAACTTCAGCGTTCAATCTATGGACGGAAGCAAGCATCAAGAAGTTGGAACCGACGTTTTGATAAGGTGATCAAAGACTTCGGGTTTATACAGTGTCATGGAGAGGCCTGTATTTACAAGAAAGTGAGTGGGAGCTCTGTAGCATTCCTGATATTATATGTAGATGACATATTATTGATCGGGAATGATATAGAACTATTAAGCAGTGTTAAAGGTTATTTGAATAATAGTTTTTCAATGAAAGACCTTGGTGAAGCATCGTATATATTAGGCATCAAGATTTATAGAGATAGATCAAGACGCCTAATAGGGCTATCACAGAGGACATGCACGGACAAGATTCTAAAGAAGTTTAGAATGGAGGAAAGTAAGAAAGGATTCTTACCTATGTTACCAGGCAAGGTCTTGAGTAAGACTCAAGGTCCGGCTACGGCAGAAGAAAGAGAAAGGATGAGTCAGATCCCCTATGCCTCGGCAGTAGGCTCTATCATGTATGCCATCCTATGTACTAGACCGGATATAGCACATGCTGTTAGTTTGACTAGCAGATATCAAAGTGATCCAGGAATGGAACACTGGACAGCGGTCAAGAATATCCTGAAGTACTTGACAAGAACTAAGGATATGTTTCTTTGTTATGGAGGTGACCAAGAGCTCGTTGTAACAAGTTACACCGATGCAAGTTGGAACACTAATCCTGATGACTCTAAGTCACAGTCTGGGTACGTGTTTATATTGAATGGTGCTGCGATGAAGCTGGGCAAGCTCGAAGCAAAGTGCACGGTGGCGAAGTCTTCAACGAATCGGAGTACATAGCGGCTTCAGAGGCTTCATCAGAAGCGGTATGGATGAAGAGGTTCATTGTAGAGCTCGGTGTGGTTCCTAGTGCATTGGACCCATTAATCATTTACTGTGATAACATGGGTGCCATCGCCAATGCACAAGAGACAAGGTCACACAAGAGGCTGAAGCATATCAAGCTGCGTTACCACTCGATTCGCGAGTACATCGAAGATGGAGAAGTAAAGATTTGCAAAGTACACACTGATCTGAATGTAGCAGATCCGTTGACTAAAGCTCTCCCTAGGGCAAAGCATGACCAACACCAGAATGCCATGGGTGTTAGGTACCTTACAATGTAATCTAGATTATTGACTCTAGTGCAAGTGGGAGACTGTTGGAGATATGCCCAAGAGGCAATAATAAAAGTGGTTATTATATATCTTTATGTTTATGATAAATGTTTATATACCATGCTATAATTGTATTAACTGAAACATTGATACATGTGTGATATGTAAACAAAAAAGAGTCCCTAGTATGCCTCTTAACTAGCTTGTTGATTAATGGATGATTAGTTTCATAATCATGAACATTGGATGTTATTAATAACAAGGTTATATCATTATGAATGATGTAATGGACACACCCAATTAAGCGTAGCATAAGATCTCGTCCTTAAGTTATTTGCTATAAGCTTTCGATACATAGTTACCTAGTCCTTATGACCATGAGATCATGTAAATCACTTATACCGGAAAGGTACTTTGATTACACCAAACGCCACTGCGTAAATGGGTGGTTATAAAGGTGGGATTAAGTATCCCGAAAGTATGAGTTGAGGCATATGGATCAACAGTGCGATTTGTCCATCCCGATGACGGATAGATATACTCTAGGCCCTCTCGGTGGAATGTCGTCTAATGTCTTGCAAGCATATGAATGAGTTCATAAGAGACCACATACCACGTGCATTTAGTAAAGAGTACTTGTCAGGAGACGAGGTTGAACAAGGTATAGAGTGATACCGAAGATCAAACCTCGGACAAGTAAAATATCGCGTGACAAAGGGAATTGGTATCGTATGTGAATGGTTCAGTCGATCACTAAAGTCATCGTTGAATATGTGGGAGCCATTATGGATCTCAAGATCCCGCTATTGGTTATTGGTCGGAGTGAGTACTCAACCATGTCCGCATAGTTCGCGAACCGTAGGGTGACACACTTAAAGTTGGATGTTGAAATGGTAGAACTTGAATATGGAATGGAGTTCGAATATTTGTTCGGAGTCCCGGATGAGATCCCGGACATCACGAGGAGTTCCGGAATGGTCCGGAGAATAAGATTCATATATAGGATGTCATTTTATGTTAATTAAATTGACGCGGAAGGTTCTATGGAAGGTTCTAGAAGGTTCTAGAAAAGTCCGGAAGAAACCACCAAGCAAGGTGGAGTCCACATGGGACTCCACCTTCATGGCCGGCCAACCCTAGTGGGGGAGGAGTCCCAAGTGGACTCCCCCTTAGGGGGCCGGCCACCCCCCCATATGGGAGGTGGAACTCCCACCTCTAGTGGGAGTCCTAGCTTGGCTAGGTTTCCCCACCATATGGAAGGTTTTTGGTTCGGGTCTTATTCGAAGACTTGGAGACCAACTCTTTGGGCTTCCACCTATATAATGAGGGGCCAAGGGGAGGGGGCCGGCCACCCCAAGACCACAAGCTGGCCGCCCCCCCTTGAGTGGCCGGCCACCCCCTCCCAAACCCTAGCCGCCCCGCTCCTCCACTTCCCGCTCGCTTAGCGAAGCTCCGCCGGATTTCTCCACCACCACCAACACCACGCCGTCGTGCTGTCGGATTCAAGAGGAGCTACTACTTCCGCTGCCCGCTGGAACGGGGAGGTGGACGTCGTCTTCATCAACAACCGAACGTGTGACCGAGTACGGAGGTGCTGCCCGTTCGTGGCGCCGGAAGCGATCGTGATCAAGATCTTCTACGCGCTTTTGCAAGCGGCAAGTGAACATCTACCGCAGCAACAAGAGCCTCATCTTGTAGGCTTTGGAATCTCTTCAAGGGTGAGACTCGATAATCCCCTCGTTGCTACCGTCTTCTAGATTGCATCTTGGCTTGGATTTCGTGTTCGCGGTAGGAAAATTTTTGTTTTCTATGCAACGTTATCCTACAGTTACTAGTGCTTTTCCAGGTGCAGCTGAATTGACAACTCAGTTGTTAAGGCTTATAAGTATTCTTTACCTCCCCTTGTGTCGAATCAATAAATTTGGGTTTTACTTCCCTCGAAGACTGCCGCGATCCCCTATACTTGTGGGTTATCAGTCACCTAGCGGTGCATCAAGCACATATTGCAGGTTTCCACCAGCGAGGAAAATCCTCACATGACGGAACCAGTCGGTGAAGTTGCTACCGTTGCTCTTAAGCTTTTCTTTCTCTAGGAACTGGTTAAAATTGATTGGGGATGCCATATCTACAACATATATTTGCAATAGTTTAGACTAATGTTTATGAAAAATTGAGTTCAAATTTTAATTCAACAAAATTAAAAACTAGGTGAACTCCCACTCAAAACAATATCCCTCGAATTGTCTTAGTGATCACATGAACCAAATCCACCACACCAAGTCCGATCATCACGAGACAAGATGTAACTTCAATGGTGAACACTCAAACTGTTCATCATATCAATCATATGATTCATGCTCTACCTTTCGGTATCACGTGTTCCGAGACCATGTCTGTACATGCTAGGCTCATCAAGGCAACCTTAGTATCCGCATGTGCAAAACTGGCTTGCACCCGTTGTATGCACTTGTTGATTCTATCACACCCGATCATCATGAGATGCTTCGAAACGATAAGTCTTGGCAAAGGTGCTAATAAGGATGAACACTTTATTATCTTGATATTTTAGTGAGAGGGATCATCTTATAATGCTACCGTCGCGATCTAAGCAAAATAAGATGCATAAAAGGATTAACATCACATGCAGTTCATATTGATATGATATGGCCCCTTTGTCTTTGCGCCTTTGATCTTCATCTCCAAAGCACGGACATGATCCTCATCATCAATGGGCATGATCTCCATCATCGTCGGCGTAGCGTCAAGGTCAATGGCGCCGTCTTCATGATTGTTCTCCCATGTAGCAACTATTACAACTTCTTTGAAATACTACTCAACATGAAATTTAAAGACAACCATAAGGCTCCTGCCGGTTGCCACAATACAATAATGATCATCTCATACATATTCATCATCACATTATGGCCATATCACATCACCAAAACCTGCAAAAACAAGTTAGACGTCTCTAATTTGGTTTGCATATTTTACGTGGTTTAGGATTTTCGAGTAAGATCTAATCTACCTACGAACATGAACCACAACGGTGATACTAGTGTTGTCAATAGAAGAGTAAATTGAATCTTCACTATAGTAGGAGAGACAGACACCCGCAAAGCCACTTATGCAATACAAGTTGCATGTCGAGCGTGGAGCAAATCTCATGAACGCGGTCATGTAAAGTTAGCCCGAGCCGCTTCATCCCACTATGCCACAAAGATGCAAAGTACTCAAACTAAAGACAACATAAGCATCAACGCCCACAAAACCATTGTGTTCTGTTGGAGATATGCCCAAGAGGCAATAATAAAAGTGGTTATTATATATCTTTATGTTTATGATAAATGTTTATATACCATGCTATAATTGTATTAACTGAAACATTGATACATGTGTGATATGTAAACAACAAAGAGTCCCTAGTATGCCTCTTAACTAGCTTGTTGATTAATGGATGATTAGTTTCATAATCATGAACATTGGATGTTATTAATAACAAGGTTATATCATTGTATGAATGATGTAATGGACACACCCAATTAAGCGTAGCATAAGATCTCGTCATTAAGTTATTTGCTATAAGCTTTCGATACATAGTTACCTAGTCCTTATGACCATGAGATCATGTAAATCACTTATACCGGAAAGGTACTTTGATTACACCAAACGCCACTGCGTAAATGGGTGGTTATAAAGGTGGGATTAAGTATCCGGAAAGTATGAGTTGAGGCATATGGATCAACAGTGGGATTTGTCCATCCCGATGACGGATAGATATACTCTGGGCCCTCTCGGTGGAATGTCGTCTAATGTCTTGCAAGCATATGAATGAGTTCATAAGAGACCACATACCACGGTACGAGTAAAGAGTACTTATCAGGAGACGAGGTTGAACAAGGTATAGAGTGATACCGAAGATCAAACCTTGGACAAGTAAAATATCGCGTGACAAAGGGAATTGGTATCGTATGTGAATGGTTCAGTCGATCACTAAAGTCATCGTTGAATATGTGGGAGCCATTATGGATCTCCAGATCCCGCTATTGGTTATTGGTCGGAGTGAGTACTCAACCATGTCCGCATAGTTCGCGAACCGTAGGGTGACACACTTAAAGTTGGATGTTGAAATGGTAGAACTTGAATATGGAATGGAGTTCGAATATTTGTTCGGAGTCCCGGATGAGATCCCGGACATCACGAGGAGTTCCGGAATGGTCCGGAGAATAAGATTCATATATAGGATGTCATTTTATGTGAATTAAATTGACGCGGAAGGTTCTATGGAAGGTTCTAGAAGGTTCTAGAAAAGTCCGGAAGAAACCACCAAGGAAGGTGGAGTCCACATGGGACTCCACCTCCATGGCCGGCCAACCCTAGTGGGGGAGGAGTCCCAAGTGGACTCCCCCTTAGGGGGCCGGCCACCCCCCCCATATGGGAGGTGGAACTCCCACCTCTAGTGGGAGTCCTAGCTTGGCTAGGTTTCCCCACCATATGGAAGGTTTTTTTGACCAACTCTTGGGGCTTCCACCTATATAATGAGGGGCCAAGGGGAGGGGGCCGACCACCCTAAGACCACAAGCTGGCTGCCCCCCTTGAGTGGCCGGCCACCCCCTCCCAAACCCTAGCCGCCCCGCTCCTCCACTTCCCGCTCGCTTAGCGAAGCTCCGCCGGATTTCTCCACCACCACCAACACCACGCCGTCGTGCTGTCGGATTCAAGAGGAGCTACTACTTCCGCTGCCCGCTGGAACGGGGAGGTGGACGTCGTCTTCATCAACAACCGAACGTGTGACCGAGTACGGAGGTGCTGCCCGTTCGTGGCGCCGGAAGCGATCGTGATCAAGATCTTCTATGCGCTTTTGCAAGCGGCAAGTGAACATCTACCGCAGCAACAAGAGCCTCATCTTGTAGGCTTTGGAATCTCTTCAAGGGTGAGACTCGATAATCCCCTCGTTGCTACCGTCTTCTAGATTGCATCTTGGCTTGGATTTCGTGTTCGCGGTAGGAAAATTTTTGTTTTCTATGCAACGTTATCCTACATGTTCTACTCGTGCAACCATCTATGCATAGACACGGCTCTGATACCACTGTAGGGATTCGTTGCATAGAAAACAAAAAATTTCCTACCGCAAGAACGCAATCCAATCCAAGATGCAATCTAGAAGATGGGAGCAACGAGGAGATGATCGAGGCTCACCCTTGAAGATTTCCAAAGCCTACAAGATGAGGCTCTTGTTGCTGCGGTAGATGATCACTTGCTGCTTTCAAAAGCGCGTAGAAGATCTTGACGGTGCCACAATCGGGCAGCACCTCCGTACTCGGTCACACGTTCGGTGTTGATGAAGACGACGTCCTTCTCCCTGTTCCAGCGGGCAGCGGAAGTAGTAGGTCCTCCTTGATCCGGCAGCACGACGGCGTGGTGGCGGTGGCGATGGAGATCGCCGGCGGAGCTTCGCTAAGCATTGCGGGAGAGGTGGAGGAGGTGGGGCGGCTAGGGTTTGGGAGAGGGGGTGGCCGGCCACTATGGGGTGCGGCCAAGGCTGTGGCTTGAGGTGGCCGGGCCCCTCCCCTTGGCTCTCATTATATAGGTGGAACACCCAAGAGTTGGTCTACAAGTCTTCGAATAAGACCCCAAACCAAAACCTTCCATATGACATGAAACCTACCCAAGCTAGGATTCCCACTTGAGGTGGGATTCCCACCTTTCCTTGGGAGGGGGTGGCCGGCCACCTTGGTGGAGTCCACCTGGGACTCCACCCCTCTAGGGTTGGCTGGCCATGGGTGGTGGAGTCCATTCGGGACTCCGCCTTCTAAAGTGATTTCTTCCGGACTTTTCTAGAACCTTCTAGAACTTTCCATAAATGCACCGGATCATTTCCAAACTTGGAATATGACTTCCTATATATGAATCTTATTCTCCGGACCATTCCGGAACTCCTCGTGATGTCCGGGATCCCATCCGAGACTCCGAACAAAACTTCGAACTCCATTCCATATTCAAGTTCTACTAATACGACATCAAACCTTAAGTGTGTCACCCTACGGTTCGCGAACTATGCAGACATGGTTGAGAACTCTCTCCGACCAATAACCAATAGCAGGATCTGGAGATCCATAATGGCTCCCACATATTCAACGATGACTTAGTGATCGAATGAACCATTCACATACGATACCAATTCCCTTTGTCACGTGATATTTTACTTGTCCGAGGTTTGATCATCGGTATCTCTCTATACATTGTTCAACCTCGTATCCTGACAAGTACTCTTTACTCGTACCGTGGTATGTGGTCTCTTATGAACTATTCATATGCTTACAAGCTATTTAGACGACATTCCACCGAGAGGGCCCAGAGTATATCTATCCGTCATCGGGATGGACAAATCCCAGTGTTGATCCATATTCCTCAACTTATACTTTCCGGATACTTAATCCCACCTTTATAACCACCCATTTACGCAGTGGCGTTTGATGTAATCAAAGTACCTTTCTAGTATAAGTGATTTACATGATCTCATGGTCGAAAGGACTAGGTAACTATGTATCGAAAGCTTATAGCAAATAACTTAATGACGTGATCTTATGCTACGCTTAATTGGGTGTGTCCATTACATCATTCATATAATGATATAACCTTGTTATTAATAACATCCAATGTTCATGATTATGAAACTAATCATCTATTAATCAACAAGCTAGTTAAGAGGCTTACTAGGGACTCATTGTTTGTTTACATAACACACATGTATCAATGTTTCGGTTAATACAATTATAGCATGGTATATAAAAATTTATCATAAACATAAAGATATATAATAACCACTTTTATTATTGCCTCTTGGGCATATCTCCAATAGGATGGTGATCAACACATTGGCACTGCCATAGCTGTTGGTCATGCTCTTGCTCATGGTCTGAATGGTGATCAACACATTGTTTTTGTCACTGCCATAGATCTTGATCATGCTCTTGCTCATGGTCTAGATGGTGATCAACACATTGGCACTGCCATAGCTCATGATCATTCTCCTGCTCATGGTCTGGATGGCGATCAACACATTGGCACTGCCATAGCTCTTTATCATGCCACTTACACAAAGTTTCTTATCTCACTAGGTCGTGAAGCTGGAGTGCGACAGGGTGGGCAAAGGATGGTTCCATCCACCTGGCTACCAAAACAACATCGTCCTTAACCGGTGGACGAGCACTCTGAAGCCAGTGGTGCCAAGGAGGAGGAAGGTAGTGTTGATGCCACCTCCCGCAGTCGGCCACTGATACGTCCAATTTGCATCACTATTTTATATCATAATTTGCTGTTATTCATTGATATATTTCATATTGGGACACAATACTTATGTTATTTCATCTATTTTGCATGTTTCATCATTATTGGAGGATCAAGCACCGGAGCCAGGATTCTGCTGGAAAAAGCACCGTCAGAATGCAATATTTCGGAAGATCAACTGTGGAAAGAAATTATACCAAAAATCCTATTTTTCAAGATGACGAAGGAAGCCAGAAGGAGGAGCTGAGGAGGCCCAAGGTGGGGCCAGACCACAGGCCGGCGTGGCCCATGGCCTGGCCGCGCCACCTGGTGGTGTGGGGGCCCCGCAGACCCTTTCGCCTCCTTTTCTTCGCGAAACCCTTCGTCCCGAAGACCTAAGCCACAGAGGATACCTCGCGAAGAGTTACAGCCGCCTCTGCGGGGCGGAGAACACCAGAGAGAAAAGAGCTCTCCGGCGGCTGAAATCCGCCGGGGAAATTCCCTCCCGAGAGGGGGAAATCGACGCCATCGCCACCGTCATCGAGCTGGACATCATCTCCATCACCATCATCATCATCTTCATCATCATCACCGCCGTCTCCACCGCAGCACATCGTCACCACTGTAACAATTTGGGTTTGATCTTGATTGTTTGATAGGGGAAACTCTCCCGGTATTGATTTCTACTTGTTGTTGATGTTATTGAGTGAAACCATTGAACCAAGGTTTATGTTCAGATTGTTATTCATCATCATATCACCTCTGATCATGTTCCATATGATGTCTCGTGAGTAGTTCGTTTAGTTCTTGAGGACATGGGTGAAGTCTAAATGTTAGTAGTGAACTATGGTTGAGTAATATTCAATGTTATGATATTTAAGTTGTGGTGTTATTCTTCTAGTGGTGTCATGTGAACGTCGACTACATGACACTTCACCTTTATGGGCCTAGGGGAATGCATCTTGTACTCGTTTGCCAATTGCGGGGTTGCCGGAGTGACAGAAACCTAAGTCCCCGTTGGTATATCGATGCAGGAGGGATAGCAGGATCTCAGAGTTTAAGGTTGTGGTTAGATTTATCTTAATTACTTTCTTGTAGTTGCGGATGCTTGCAAGGGGTATAATCACAAGTATGTATTAGTCCTAGGAAGGGCGGTACATTAGCATAGGTTCACCCACACAACACTTATCAAAACAATGAAGATTAATTAGCCGTATGTAGCGAAAGCACTAGACTAAAATCCCGTGTGTCCTCAAGAACGTTTGGTCATTATAAGTAAACAAACCGGCTTGTCCTTTGTGCTGAAAAGGATTGGGCCACTCACTGCAATTGTTACTCTCGCATTTTACTTACTCGTACTTTATTCAACTGCTACATTAAAACCCCCTGAATACTTGTTTGTGAGCATCTACAGTGATTCCTACATCGAAACTGCTTGTCAACACCTTCTGCTCCTCGTTGGGTTCGACACTCTTACTTATCGAAGATACTACGATACACCCCCTATACTTGTGGGTCATCAAGACTATTTTCTGGCGCCGTTTCCGGGGAATGAAGCGCTATTGGTAAGTGGAATTGGTAAGGGAAACTTTTACTGTTAGTGCTGATTTTATTTACTTTCTTGCTATAATTCATTATGGAGAGATCTTCTCTCGAATGTTTGTTTGGAAAATCTACTACTACTGCAAAGGTAGTGGATAAGGCGCCAGGTGAGGAAGAGATACCATACAAAATACCTATGAAAATTATTGAATGTGTAGTGGATAACCGTTATACAGGGGATGGAACTGTCCACCCTGGAGATCATTTACTGTTTTTACATGAATTATGCGGTTTATTCAAGTGTGCAGGTATTGCTATGGATGAAGTGAGGAAGAAACTATTATCTATATCGCTGTCTGGTAAAGCGGCGCATTGGTATAAATTATTGGATAATGGGGATTCTCTTGATTGGAATGATATTGTGCCCCGGTTTATTCTAAGTTCTATCCTCCAAGTGAAATTCATAAGGACCGGAACCGCATATATAATTTTTGGCCTCATGATGGAGAGAGTATTGCCCAAGCATGGGGGAGATTGAAGTCTTTAATGCTCAAATGCCCCATTCATGAGCTTCCTGGTAATGTTATTATTGATAATTTCTATGCAAGACTTTCTTTTGGAGACAAGACCTTGCTGGATACTTCTTGTTCAGGATCATTCACGCGCAATAAGGAAGAGTTTAAAAGGGACCTTCTTAATCGGATCCAGGAAAATACTGAATGATGGGAAATCGACAAAGAAAGAGAATCAGGTATAAATTATGATTACAAATGCATTGAAGCTTTTATGGAAACTGATAAATTTCGTAATATGAGTGCTACTTATGGTCTTGATTCTCAAGTTGCTGCAAATCTTTATAAAGCTTTTGCCTCTCATTATGAATTGCCTAAGAAGAATTTTGATAAGTTTCATGAACCGTATAAAGATAAAATTGATTCATCTATAAATAAATGTGTTGTAGTTGAAACTATGGACCATGTTATTCCTGAAGCTTATATTGAAAAAACTCCTTTCCCTGCTAAAATGAAGGAGTACTCTGTTATAAATAGTGCGGTTCATAAAAGTGAAAAGAAACCTATAGAACCTGAAGAACAAATAAAAGTTGAACCTGCTGTTGCAATAGTTAAAGATCTTGTGACTGAAAATGTAGAGGATGGTCATATTATTTTTTGTGAAGATGCTTCTAATATTGTTTCACATCCTAATAAGTCTAGGAAAGCTAGTGTTCCTATGCTCTCTGTTAGAATTGGTGATCATTGCTATTATGGTTTATGCGATATTGGTGCAAGTATTAGTGCTATTCCTTATGAGCTTTACACGGAGATTATGCACGAAATTGGTTCTCGTGAACTTGAAGATATTGATGTGGTTATTCAGATGGCTAATAGAGAAACTATCTCTCCAATTGGTATTGTTCGAGATGTGGAAGTTCTATGTGGTAAGATTAAATATCCTGCTGACTTTTTGGTACTTGGTTCTGCTGCTAGTGATTATTGTCCTATCATTTTTGGTAGACCTTTTCTAAATACTTGTGGAGCTATTATAGATTGCAAGAAAGAGAAAATTTTGACTAAATTTGCTGGTGAATCTTATGAGTTTAACTTCTCTAAATTTACCAAAACTCCTTATAAAATTGATCCGCCTAATGATGATTTTAAAATGGAACAGTGTGCATCTATTGTTCTTGTTCCTAATAATCCTTTGCAGCAACATTTGGAGAATAGCGAGAGTGAAGTTTTTAGGAAAGAAAGAGATGAGCTTGATGAAATTTTTCTTCGCCAACCTATTCTTAAGCATGATTTACCGGTGGAAGATTTGGGTACAACACCGCTGGTACGTCTCAAACGTATCTATAATTTCTTATGTTCCATGCTACTTTTATGATGATACTCACATGTTTTATACACATTATATGTCATTATTATGCATTTTCTGGCACTAACCTATTAACGAGATGCCGAAGAGCCAGTTGTTGTTTTCTGCTGTTTTTGGTTTCAGAAATCCTAGTAAGGAAATATTCTCGGAATTGGACGAAATCAACGCCCAGGGTCCTATTTTTGCATGAAGCTTCCAGAAGACCGAGGGGGAAAGGAAGTGGGACAACGAGGCACCGCCACAACAGGGCGGCGCGGCCTAGGTCTTGGCCGCGCGGCCCTGGCGTGTGGGGCCCTCGTGTGGCCCCCCGCGTTGCCCTTCCGCCTACTTAAAGCCTTCGTCGAGAAACCCCCAGTACCGAGAGCCACGATACGAGAAAACATACTGAGACGCCGCCGCCGCCAATCCCATCTCGGGGGATTCTGGAGATCACCTCCGGCACCCTGCCGGAGAGGGGAATCATCTCCCGGAGGACTCTACACCGCCATGGTCGCCTCCGGATTGATGTGTGAGTAGTTCACCCCTGGACTATGGGTCCATAGCAGTAGCTAGATGGTTGTCTTCTCCCCATTCTGCTATCATTGTCTGATCTTGTGAGCTGCCTATCATGATCAAGATCATCTATCTGTAATGCTACATGTGTGTTTGTTGGGATCCGATGAATAGAGAATACTATGTTATGTTGATTATCAATCTATGTGTTGTTTATGATCTTGCATGCTCTCCGTTACTAGTAGATGCTTTGGCCAAGTTGATGCTTGTAACTCCAAGAGGGAGTATTTATGCTCGATAGTGGGTTCATGTCTCCGTGAATCTGGAGGAGTGACAAGAACCTCTAAGGTTATGGATGTGCTGTTGCCACTAGGGATAAAACATTGATGCTATGTTCGAGGATATAGTTATTGATTACATTACGCACCATACTTAATGCAATTGTCTGTTGCTTGCAACTTAATACCGGAAGGGGTTCGGATGATAACCTGAAAGTGGACTTTTTAGGCATAGATGCATGCTGGATAGCGGTCTATGTACTTTGTCGTAATGCCCAATTAAATCTCACAATACTCATCATGTCATGTATGTGCATTGTCATGCCCTCTCTATTTGTCAATTGCCCAACTGTAATTTGTTTACCCAATATGCTATTTCTTATGGGAGAGACACCTCTAGTGAACTGTGGACCCCGGTCCATTCTTTTACATCGAATACAATCTACTGCAATACTGTTTCTACTGTTTTCTGCAAACAATCATCATCCACACTATACATTTAATCCTTTGTTACAGCAAGCCGGTGAGATTGACAACCTCACTGTTTCGTTGGGGCAAAGTACTTTGGTTGTGTTGTGCAGGTTCCACGTTGGCGCCGGAATCCCTGGTGTTGCGCCGCACTACATCTCGCCGCCATCAACCTTCAACGTGCTTCTTGGCTCCTACTGGTTCGATAAACCTTGGTTTCATACTGAGGGAAACTTGCTGCTATACGCATCACACCTTCCACTTGGGGTTCCCAACGGACGCGTGCTGTACGCGTATCAACCGCCACCAAAGGAAGATCCTGTCTTTGATTTAAAACCTTTGCCTGATAATCTTAAATATGCTCATATTGATGATAAGAAAATATATCCTGTTATTATTAGTTCTACGCTTACAGAGTTTGAAGAAGAAAGGCTATTGGAAATATTGAAGAAACACCGAGGTGCTATTGGCTATACTCTTGATGACTTGAAGGGGATTTCTCCCTCTATTTGCCAACACGCCATTAATATGGAAGATGATGCGAAGCCTATTGTTGAACCTCAGCGTCGTCTAATTCCTAAGATGAAGGATGTGGTAAGAAATGAGGTATTACGACTTCTTGAAGCTGGTATTATATATCCTATTGCTGATAGTAGATGGGTTAGTCCTGTGCATTGTGTTCCTAAAAAAGGAGGAATGATTGTTGTGCCTAATGATAATGATGAGCTCATACCTCAAAGAGTAGTTGTAGGTTATAGAATGTGCATTGATTTTCGTAAAGTTAATAAAGTTACTAAGAAAGATCATTATCCTTTGCCTTTTATTGATCAGATGTTAGAAAGGTTATCCAAAAATACTCATTTTTGCTTTCTTGATGGTTATTCTGGATTTTCACAAATTGCTGTTAAAGCTAAGGATCAAGAGAAAACCACTTTCACTTGTCCCTATGGAACATATGCTTATAGACGTATGCCTTTTGGTTTATGTAATGCTCCTGCTACTTTTCAAAGATGCATGTCTGCTATTTTTCATGGTTTTTACGAGAGTATTGTGGAGGTATTCATGGATGATTTTTCTGTCTATGGGAATTCTTTTGATAATTGTTTGCGGAACCTTGATAAAGTTTTGCAGAGATGTGAAGAAACTAACCTTGTTCTTAATTGGGAGAAATGCCACTTTATGGTTAATGAAGGGATTGTATTGGGACATAAAATTTCCGAGAGAGGTATTGAAGTTGATAGAGCTAAAGTTGAAGCAATAGAGAAGATGCCCTATCCTAGGGATGTTAAAGGTATTCATAGTGTTCTTGGTCATGCTGGGTTTTATAGGAGGTTTATTAAAGACTTCTCTAAGATTTCAAAGCCTCTTACTAATCTTCTTCAAAAAGATGTACCTTTTATTTTTGGTGATGATTGTAAGGAAGCTTTTGAAACTCTAAAGAAAGCCTTAACAACTGCTCCTATAGTTGAACCTCCTGATTGGAACTTACCATTTGAAATTATGTGTGATGCTAGTGATTTTGCTGTAGGCGCTGTTCTTGGACAGCTAGTAAATAAAAAATTGAATGTTATTCATTATGCTAGTAAAACTCTTGATGCTGCTCAAAGAAATTATGCTACTACTGAAAAATAATTGTTAGCTGTAGTCTTTGCTTGTGATAAGTTTAGATCTTATATTGTTGATTCAAAAGTTACTATTCATACTGATCATGCTGCAATCAGATACCTTATGCAAAAGAAAGATGCTAAGCCAAGGCTTATTAGGTGGGTGCTTCTGTTGCAAGAATTTGATTTACATATTGTAGATAGGAAAGGTGCTGATAATCCTGTTGCTGATAATTTGTCTAGATTGGAAAATATTTCTTATGATCCTGTTCCTGTCAATGATAGCTTTCCAAATGAACAATTGGCTGTAATAAAGGTGAGCTCGCGAGACAGTCCTTGGTATGCTGATTATGCTAACTTTATTGTTTCCAAGTACTTGCCTCCGACCTTTTCAGCTCAGCAAAGGAGGAAATTCTTTTATGATTTGAGGCATTATTTCTGGGATGACCCACACTTATATAAAGAAGGAGTGGATGGTATTCTGCGGAGATGTGTTCCCGAATATGAACAACAGGAAATATTGAGTAAATGTCATGGGAGTGCTTATGGAGGACATCACGCCGGAGATAGAACCGCGCAAAAGGTTCTACAATCAGGTTTTTATTGGCCAACTCTCTTCAAAGATGCAAGGAAGTTTATTTTATCTTGTGATGAATGCCAAAGGGTTGGTAATATCTCCAGACGCAATGAAATGCCTATGAATTATACTTTTGTTATTGAACCATTCGACTGTTGGGGATTTGACTTCATGGGACCCTTTCCCTCTTCAGAAGGTAACACTCATATACTTGTTGCTGTTGATTATGTTACTAAATGGGTGGAAGCCATACCTACAAAAAGTGCTGATGGTGAGACCTCTTTAAGAATGCTTTTAGATATTATTTTTCCTCGATTTGGAGTTCCTAGATATATTATGACTGATGGAGGTTCTCATTTTATTCATGGTGGTTTTAGAAAAACTCTTGCTAAATATGGCATTAATCATAGAATTGCTTCTGCTTATCATCCTCAAACTAGTGGGCAAGTAGAACTATCAAATAGAGAAATTAAATCTATCTTGCAAAAGACTGTTAATAAAACTAGAAAGAATTGGGCTAGTAAATTGAAGGAAGCATTATGGGCTTATAGAACTGCTTATAAAAACCCCATGGGAATGTCACCTTATAAAATGGTTTATGGAAAAGCTTGTCATTTACCTTTAGAATTAGAGCACAAAGCTTATTGGGCTGTTAGAGAATTAAATAAAGATCCTAAACTAGCTGGTAATAAGAGGTTGCTGCAATTGAGTTCTCTAGATGAATGGAGAAGTGAAGCTTATGAAAATGCTAAACTCTTTATTTAAAGAGAAAGTTAAAAAATGGCATGATAGAAGGATTATCAAAAGAGAATTTAATATTGGGGATAAAGTCCTATTGTACCGGTCTCGTCTCAGATTCTTTGCAGGGAAATTACTCTCAAAATGGGAAGGACCATATGTTGTTGAGGAGGTGTATCGTTCAGGAGCAATTAAAATTAGTTCTCTCCAAGGCAATGCCACGCAAGTGGTGAATGGACAAAGGCTCAAGCATTATATCTCAGGTGATTCTTATAATGTTGATGTTGATATTATTCGAGTGGAAACACCGGAGGCTTTCATCAAAGGACAAATTGACAGTCCGCCAGAACTCGACTTTGAATAGGTAACAATACTGGTAATAAAAGTTTCGTAATTTACCTTCCGAACAATATTTTTGCTGTTTTTGGAAAATATGAAAAATTACGAGATCGAAACGGAGTGGAGGAGACGCACGAGGGCGTGCCACCATAGGCCGGCGCGGCCTGGCCTGGGCCCGCGCCGCCCTATGGTGACGCCGCCTCGTCGCCCCCCTCCGACTCTAGTTCGACCTGGTACTTTCCGTTTGTCGTAAAAATTTATTCTATATAATCCCCCGGACCCCTGGAGGTCCGTATATTGTTTTCTCGACGTGTTTTGTTTTGAGCTGTTTCTGACAGGTTCTGCTCCGGATCTAGATCCATCATGTCTTCGTTGGAAACTCCGAAGGGCAGCTCCTGCAAGGATGCGGGCAACTTGTACATGGAGGAGTTAAGGATGCACCCCAAGGAGTTGCTGCTCGTTGAGGGAGAACTGCAGATCAAGGATGTCCAGGGTCCTAAAGGGCAAGGAAGCTTGGAAGACAGGATGGAGAAGCTAGAACAAGAGGTCTTCAAATACAAGAAGATGGCTGAGCGTGAGGTGGATATCTTCCACAAGATTGTATCTGAACTCATTGCTGAACACGAGAAGGAAACTGCAAAGCTTTGGGGCGACATCCTCTCACTTCATGACACCACCAACCAACTCCAAGCTCAACTCTATGACGTTCGGAATCAAAACTGTGAGTATGAAAACAGGTTTAAACGCATAAGCCGTGCTGCTAGTTTCAGGATCCCCGAGACCAAGATGTCGTTTCTTGATGGAGAGCCTCTTCCCTGGAAGTTTGATGACGGGAATTCATCACCATCATCGCCGAAGGAGTAATTCATCATCGGTATTGGCATCCCCTTGGTTTGTTCCAAGCTTGGGGGAGTGCCGCGGTATCACATCATCACTACCTTTTACTTTTTACTATCAAGTAGTGTCATATCATGAGTAGGGAAGTTATCATATAAGATGGGTTGCAGTATGGAAGTATCTCTCCTTTAGTTGGTTGTCTATGTATCCCTTGGTGTGAGTTATCGTTATGGAATATTAATGAGAAGTCTTATCATTTACATATTGCACATCTTATTTTAGTTTGCATTCCTTATGATTGATCTTGTTATTAGTATTGGTATCACTTTGGGAGCATTGAGTAAATCTATTTGGTTTTGGCAAACTTAGCATTGGTCAATAGCAACAACACTTTGAGGTTTAAGTAGAAAAGAGAAATACATGTAGTTGTTTCATTATCTTTCTTTCTTGTTAGCTCATAGCATATTATTCTGAAGTTAAAATTATTTGTGCTTACAAGGAAGATGCATGATTATGTCTATCACATGTACATTTGTTTGTTTCCATCAACTCTTATGCTTGCTAATTAACCTTGCTAGCCAAAGACCTGTACTGAGAGGGAATGCTTCTCGTGCATCCAAACCCGAACCCAAACCTATGCCATTTGTGTCCACCATATCTACCTACTGTATGGTATTTTCTGCCATTCCAAGTAAATACTTCATGTGCTACCTTTAAACAATTCAAAATTTATTACTTCTTATTTGTGTCAATGTTTTATAGCTCATGAGGAAGTATGTGGTGTTTTATCTTTCAGTCTTGTTAGGCAGCTTCCACTAATGGACTAGTGGCTTCATCCACTTATCCTATAATTTTGCAAAAAGAGCTGGCAACGGGGTTCCCAGCCCCAATTAATCAACTTTTATTAATAATTCTCTTCACATGTTTTGCTCTGATTCATCAGTAAGCAACTTAATTTTGCAATAGACACTCCTCCATGGTATGAGATTGTTGGAAGGCACCCGAGGATTCGGTTAGCCATGGCTTGTGTAAGCAAAGGTTGGGGGAGTGTCATCCTTAAATAAACTAAAGTACATGTGTAAACAAAAGAGAAGAGGGATGATCTACCTTGCTGGTAGAGATGACATCCTTCATGGGAGCCGCTCTTTGGAGGTCTGTTTGGCAAGGGGTTAGAGTACCCGCTACCAGTCGTTGATAACAACAAACACCTCTCAAAATGTTACTTTCATTCTCTTTATATGATTTCAAAACTGAAAAAGCTCTAGCACATGATTTAATCCCTGCTTCCCTCTGCGAAGGGCCTATCTTTTACTTTATGTTGAGTCAGTAAACCTATTTCCCTCCATCTTATGCAAGCATTTGAGTTGTTGTGATCAAACCATCTATATTGTGATTTACTTTATCATGTCTTTTATTCTTCCTTGTTTAGTACAAGTTTTATCTGAATGAATGTAGCTTTGCAAGTTATCAATGATCATGAGGAGGTTATTATGATTGAGTATGCAAGTTGTGCCATATAAACTTTAACATAAGAGCGCTGCTCGATAGATAAGTATAATCTGTTAATTGTTCTCCGACCAAGAACGAAGTTTGCCATCACCAACTATGATTTCTTATGCACCTTTGTTTGTGATTACCTTATACTTGTTTCAAGTTGAGTTATATGAGGAAGTTGTTTACTAGAATGATTTGTGTGAATGAATATGATGCTTCTTGTCCGTATTTTATTTATCGACTCTTCACTCCATAAACATGTGGTCCTGTTTACCGAGTTCAGTTTCGCTTGGGGACAAGCGAAGTCTAAGCTTGGGGGGAGTTGATACGTCCAATTTGCATCACTATTTTATATCATAATTTGCTGTTATTCATTGATATATTTCATATTGGGACACAATACTTATGTTATTTCATCTATTTTGCATGTTTCATCATTATTGGAGGATCAAGCACCGGAGCCAGGATTCTGCTGGAAAAAGCACCGCAGAATGCAATATTTCGGAAGATCAACTGTGGAAAGAAATTATACCAAAAATCCTATTTTTCAAGATGATGAAGGAAGCCAGAAGGAGGAGCTGAGGAGGCCCAAGGTGGGGCCAGACCACAGGCCGGCGCGGCCCATGGCCTGGCCGCGCCACCTGGTGGTGTGGGGCCCCCGCAGACCCTTTCGCCTCCTTTTCTTCGCGAAACCCTTCGTCCCGAAGACCTGAGCCACAGAGGATACCTCGCGAAGAGTTACAGCCGCCTCTGCGGGGCGGAGAACACCAGAGAGAAAAGAGCTCTCCGGCGGCTGAAATCCGCCGGGGAAATTCCCTCCCGAGAGGGGGAAATCGACGCCATCGCCACCGTCATCGAGCTGGACATCATCTCCATCACCATCATCATCATCTTCATCATCATCACCGCCGTCTCCACCGCAGCACATTGTCACCACTGTAACAATTTGGGTTTGATCTTGATTGTTTGATAGGGGAAACTCTCCCGGTATTGATTTCTACTTGTTGTTGATGTTATTGAGTGAAACCATTGAACCAAGGTTTATGTTCAGATTGTTATTCATCATCATATCACCTCTGATCATGTTCCATATGATGTCTCGTGAGTAGTTCGTTTAGTTCTTGAGGACATGGGTGAAGTCTAAATGTTAGTAGTGAACTATGGTTGAGTAATATTCAATGTTATGATATTTAAGTTGTGGTGTTATTCTTCTAGTGGTGTCATGTGAACGTCGACTACATGACACTTCACCTTTATGGGCCTAGGGGAATGCATCTTGTACTCGTTTGCCAATTGCGGGGTTGCCGGAGTGACAGAAACCTAAGTCCCCGTTGGTATATCGATGCAGGAGGGATAGCAGGATCTCAGAGTTTAAGGCTGTGGTTAGATTTATCTTAATTACTTTCTTGTAGTTGCGGATGCTTGCAAGGGGTATAATCACAAGTATGTATTAGTCCTAGGAAGGGCGGTACATTAGCATAGGTTCACCCACACAACACTTATCAAAACAATTCCTCCTATAAATGATGCTAGAGTACCCGGCCATCCAAGGCACCTGGAGGAGCAAACCAATCTGGTCCGTGCGTTTCACTGCGTACAGTAAAACTTGACTCCCGCTTTTCACCCTGACCGTTCGATCTGTAGATTTTGTTTGCACTTCCTCACACTCTTATCGAGTCCATGACATCTGGGACCGGTTCCGTGCGGGGTCATTCGGTCAGAGGCAGCCGTGCGGGCTCGTTCGGGTACCTTCCTTCTCTGGGGCGGTGAAAGCCTCTCCCCGTCGCGCACATCCCGCTGTGAAAACCTAGATCTCGATCTGGTGAAAATATCTGGCCACCTCTCTCGTCTCCCGCGCCCTAGGAGGCGCTGCTCGAGCGCGTCCCGGAGAATGGCGGCGGCACGGAGGGTGAGCGGACGGCCGCAGAGGTGGGCGGGAGGAGGCGATACAGGATCAGCTCCCGGAGGAGGGCAGCGGCGCGACAGTGAGTCCCTCGCGCTGGCGAGGTGCGCCGCATGGAGATGCGTCTCGTCGGCCTCTTCCCTGGCGCGCCATGTCCGCCTATGTCCAGCCCCGCCTCTTCCCTTGGAGGGTGGGAGGAGGCGCTACAGGAGCAGGTCCCAGAGGAGGTTGGCGGCACGTCAGTGAGTCACTCGCGCTGGTGAGGTGCGCCGCCCTCCCCCAATTCCCGTCTCCTCTCCCCCGCCGCCTCTCTCAATTTCTCTCCCCACTGCGCCCTTCCTCCTCGACAGATGGTGGTGCAGAGCAGAATGACGAGTCGCCGGAGCTCGTCGCGCGTATGCAGCTCGTCGGCCTGTGGGGGCCACACGCCGGTCGCCCACGCCCTTCTTCCCCGTCTCATCCTCCGTCAGGCAGATGAGCTTTTGCTTCCTCTCTCTGTCTCCCCTAGATTTCCTTGCTGGTACTATGTTGTGTTTTTGTGCTGTTGCTTTGTGGGCTACTTCTGCTACTTGTGCTGCTATATGTGCGTGTTGCTGGTTGTAAATGTGGCCAGTGCCGTTGTGTACTGCTAGATCTACTACTGCCAAGCCTGGCTGCTGCCTTTGCTGCTGCTCGTTGCTTCCTTAATCGATGTGTGTTGTTGCTAACATTTTCTCTGACGACAGCAAGAGTAAGAGAGCAAGACTTGTTGGATGTTTGCCAAGGATAATTTTTGTACCTCATATTTTCAAGAATATAGATGAGCCTTTGCTTCCTCTCTCTGTCTCCCCTAGATTTCCTTGCTTGTACTATGTTGTGTTTTTGTGCTGTTGCTTTGTGGGCTACTTCTGCTACTTGTGCTGCTATATGTGCGTGTTGCTGGTTGTAAATGTGGTCAGTGCCGTTGTGTACTGCTAGATCTACTGCTGCCAAGCCTGGCTGCTGCCTTTGCTGCTGCTCATTGCTTCCTTAATCGATGTGTGTTGTTGCTAACATTTTCTCTGACGACAGCAAGAGTAAGAGAGCAAGACTTGTTGGATGTTTGCCAAGGATAATTTTTGTACCTCATATTTTCAAGAATATATGGGTAGATTTAATGATATGTCCTTTAGAGGCGCCTTTTGAGATACAATGCATGGTTCTATCTTTTGTGCATTGACCCTATTTGACGGTAATTAATTTTGATTCTGTTCTAAATGGCAAGGTCTGGTAGACTTGCAGCCTGAAGGTGTGGAGGTACCTTACAGCCTTGTTGACAAGGGCATGCAAAGGCAAGATCAAGATTATGCCAGACCATAAAGTTATTTGGCTGAATCCTCTTATATGAAGCAAGTGCACTGTGCAGATTACATATACGTTTTGGACATGGAGCCACATTCATTGCCAATAAGATCATTTTCTGCATGGTGAGTCATAGATCCTCCTCTCATGTTTGTTTTATTCAACATAATTGTCTCCACGTGTCTATATTATTGAATTCAGTGAATGTCTGCTGAAATTCAGTGAATCGTATATGTTTGTTTGGGCTGGTAATTAGTCTTTGAAATTACTCTAGCCATTCCAGTTAGGTAATGTTCATAAAAAGTTATTAACTTCATGTGGATGTTTCCTGGTAGAAAGAATTTATAATGAGTATTAAAGTTCTACGGATATCTGCTGTAATGAGTATTACAATGAGATTCTATAGTGGTTTTAGGAGCCAGGATGTCTGCTCTAATGTTAATAGCAGCAAAGTAGAAGGTTTCTTGGAGTCTATTAAAACTCTCTGGATTTAGTATTTTGTGTGTCTATGATCGAAGTGGATTCCTCACCTTTTTTTCCTATGCATATTGTCTCCCCACAATGGATCACATTTTGCTGTCAATTTATAAGTGGTGTGTGCTTACTTGTTTAAAACTGATTCTCTCGTTTTTTTCCTGAGCTTGCCAATTGTTTCAGTTTTCTACTTTATTACAACGTCTGTAATTCTTAGCGCTGCAAGAATTAGTGAGACTATTAGAACTAAATTCTGAATATTTAGCTTTTTCATGTGAGAGAAATAGCATTCTGAAAATAGCAGTGTTTTAAAGAAAAACATAGCAGCACTTGACGGTTTGCAGGCACATGCCTTGACACCATATGCGCCTCCCTGGCAAGTCCATGATTCTCAAGTGTTTTGTTCAGCGGCAACAAAGGAGGGTGATTTCAGATTTAGTTATCTCTGGATGTTTAGGCTTATGAAGTAAATGATTTTTCCAGTTGTTGGATTGGGAAATTAAGACGTATTCCCTGGAAAGAGGCTTATTCATTGGTTGTACTGTGCTGGCTGTGCTTCCCTGGAACGAATCAGTTTAGGCTTATTCTCTGGTCGTACTGTGCTGTCCTTTGGCCGCCCTGGACGGGGTTTAACAGCAAAAAGGTATGGGAAGATAAGAATTTGCTAAACCCATACGAGCTTGCGTCACAGGTGATCCTTGTTACCATGTACTCACAATTGTGTTGCATGGACTCTTTTTTTGCTTGGGAAGGAGCTCCTTATTAGGAATGGCCATTCCTTTTTATAATACCCCGTGTTTCATTGATAGCTATGCTTAACTTGGGAGATATTTGCTTTTCCTTAAGCATATTCTTTATAGTTTTAAATGCATATCATATTCTTTGCGATATATAATTTCCTAATGAGTAGTCCTATCGCTTGAACGCGCTCACGTACATAATAAGCCAACCTCAACATTGTTTTCAGCACTATCGGCGATCGAAGAGGCATACGGTACGCTAACATTCTAACAATATCCCAGCAGCATTACTACATATAAAGGGCGATATACTATTTCCTAATTTTGTTGTTGTTTTACAGTTGAGTTTGGGTGCCCAGGAGACGGCAACGTTGGTGTCCATGTGTCCTGCTGCAGGTGTTGCCGCTTCTGAAGCGATGGAGAGGAGCAACGGATGATAGCTTGGGGATACTTGATAGGTAATCTATGATCCACCTCCAAATTTTATCATGATTTGCCCTGTTCATTTTGGCTAAGGTTATCTGTTCTGATGATGCATGTTCAGCTAAGATCACGTGTGCACAGATGAACTGCAAATGACAATCAATTAGGAAGTTTGGACATTTGCTGCAAGCTGTTAGCCATCCTGGCCCGAAGCACCAGGTACAAAAATATAGCCTAGAGAGTTGGAATTTGGTACGAAAGTGTCAACACCCGAATTTTTAAGTCCAGATGCCTATTATGCCCTTCATCGCAATCCCAGGAATATTGTTTTTGCGAGACATAATAGATTGATATCACAGAACATCATTCATTACAACATCGTAATTGTCTTACAACAAAGGATCACATGATCCAGTCTCATTACAATAGTAGATGATCTATTGATCAATTACAAAACACATAGCGGAAGCGAAGTAGCGTAGTAGTAGTCCATCTATTCCACAGGCAACTGTTGACGTCAGGAGTGATCCTAGTTGTCGTAGACGTCCTGATGTCCTTCTTCCGGGTTCTGGTACTCCTCTTCATAGTCTGGCCGTTTGAATAGCCAGGGACAAAGCCGTGAGTACTTTAAAGTACTCGCAAACTAATACTAATGTAAGCACTATCAACTACAGTAAGGGGGTGCTAAGCTCTAAGTTTATTTGCATAAAGCCAATTTTAGTTCACAAACATTTAGTAAAAGCCTCTTCATTTGCCAACTAACTCAAGTGGGAACATTAGTGTCATTCCCACAACTCTGCTGTGATTCAAATCAAATTTACCATCTCAAGTTCAAATCACAAGTCACCCTTCACATGTCACATTTTTGAAAATGGTCTGATGACGGAACAGTATGGCCTTTCCAACCGTCCATAACCGTGGACGCGGCTATTCGAATAGATCTATACTCTGCAGAGGTCGTACACTTGTGCCACAACATTTGCAATAATCCGTCGAGTTAAGCGGCCTGATTTACCACACTCCGTGTGCGGACTACCAACCATAACCTTTCACTTACATACCCTAGTATAGGCATCTCTCCCCATGAGCTTGGCCTCCCAGTGAAGACAAACTGTCAGCCTGGGAACTGCACAGGGCTTGGGCCGGACATTCACCTCATAATCACGTCATATCACATCATTCCATATTTATTTGGAGGCAGCCCTTGGCATAACCCCGATGACGCTTGTTTAGAGGGAACCCATACTAAGATACATAAACTTCTAGTTAAGCCCTACCCATATCAGGTATTGTGGGGGTACTCGCAAAATTGGAATGGTATCGCATCCGAACCCAACCATCAGTTTTTGTAAAGTTCACCATGTCATTCACCAGTCATATTCACCTTCAAAATCTTTCAATAGAATGACTCATCATTCCAAGGTTTTTAAAAATCATTTCAATTCACAAGTTCCCAACTAGAGTAGCCACTTTTGATATTGAGCACTAGCAACTAGTCCTGAGGGGTGCTAAATATCTTGGAGCTTTGCTAGACTAAGTGTGATGCTCTTGTACTACTCTATAATTCAACCAAGTGATTCATAAATCAAAAAGTAACTTTGATAAATGAAATCAAGTAAAACTTGTAAAGTAAAAACTTGGGATAGGTTCATAAAGTAAAAAAGTAATGGTGCCTTGCTCTAGTAGAGCTTTGCACAAGGGAACCTTGCAAGAGTGTTAGCTTGCCTTGGTTGTTGAGGTGATCAAAGTGGTCTTCTTCTCCTTGGAAGTAGATCTCCTCCTCCTCTTGATACTCCTTGGTACTAGCGTCTAAAATACGAATACGAGGATACAATCACCAAACAATTCATTGGCTATTCCAAACATCACATATATTCACACAAACTTATTCTATTCACACAATTAATACAATTTGGTGCATTGGTGGTCTTGCTTTGAGGAAAAATAATTTCCTCTCATTTTATATGTAAATGATAGTTTCCATATAGTTCTTGAGGAATAATTTCCTCTCATTGAATCTTCTTTAAGATTTAATTTCTCAAACCTTCACACATGAATTTATGTTGACCTAAGTCAACCATTCATCATCATCATTTGAGAAAATGATTTAAATGAGGTAGGGATACCTCATACCATTTATTAAGGCCTATTATGATTTAAAATCTCCAAGTATTTCATGTGAGAGTATTTGACCAGGGGTTCATACTTCATATGAAAGTACTTGGGACAAGATTCAAATGAAGTGAAACACCTCCTATAAGTTACACAAGTAAATTAGTATCACTCATTACTATTAAGTGGGTAAGTGTGTTGTTTTTCTTATTTAGGAGAAATAATTTCCTCTCATACTAATCTTGAGTGTTTTTAATTATTCAGAGATATAACTTCCTCTCATTATCTTATTAAGATTTAATTTCTCTTATGCATAATGTGTGACCTAGGTTGACCAAAGTCAACCTCTTCACACTTATCATTCAAGAAAATGATTTAAATGAGGTTCCATACCTCATGCCATTTAATTCCTATTAATATCCTCAAGTGAGCATATATGAGACCAAACAATAAGGGTCATCACATTACTTTAGGCCACTTGGTAAGTTGATTTAAATGAGGTGTTACACCTCCTAGAGTTGAATTCTAATTTTGAACATACTTTAAATGAGGTGGTGCACCTCATGCATTTTAATAACACATAGTAATAATTTAATATCATCAACTAATTCAGTATGAGCTTTAACTAATCATGGTATCTACCTCATGTTGAATTAGTTGAGACAAGATTTAAATGAGAGGGAAGCTCTCATACATTTTAATAAATTATCTTGCCCAATTTAAATGATCTAGAACTAGCCATAGGGCCAATCTTTAAACTAGGCCATGATCATACACAGAACCTATATCATATTTTTACATAAACAATTAGAGTTTGTGAAAAGTGAATTATGAGAGGTGGAATCACCTCAAAATTCAAAAGGGTTGATTTTTAATAATTATTCTAAATCAGAAAAGTCCATGTCTTGTTTATTTTCCCACTTTAATTCTGCAACAGATATGGGTTTGAATCCAGTGGCCATGGATAGAGCTTTTAATAAGCTTTCCAAATATATGAAAATTGTTGAATTTGGCTCAGTAGATTTGGATCTATTAAATTTTGAATCTAGCATCAGATGGTAAAATAGATGAAAAAGAATTAAACCATTTTGAATTTAAACGGGGGCGGGAAACTAAATGGGCCGGCCCAGCTACGCTGGCGATGCGAGCGGGCCGCCTGACAGTGGGGTCCACTGTCAGGGCGTTTTAAAACGCCGAAGCGGTACGCGAAAGGAGGCCGTAGGATTAGAGTTGGGATCGACGGTCCACCGTCGTCATCGTCGATGGCGAGGGGCAGGGTTACTGACGGCGCTAGTCGGAGGTGGGCGGCTCACCTGAGCTCCGGCGAGACTGGGCGTTGGCGGCGTTCGACGTTGTCGAGGACAGTGAGTCGAACGGTGGTCGAGGGAGAGCTTGAGGAGGACGCAATCGGCGGCGAGCCTCTCAGCACCTCCGCGGCTCCGACGTTGCAATTGGACGGCGTCGGCGGCTAATCGAGCAAGGGGAGTGAGCGAGGCGAGTGAGAAGAGGGAGTGGAGACTGGCGGTGTGAAGAAATCGAGGGGGAGGGTCTCTTTTTATAGCGGCGCGTGGTGGCCGTGGTGGAGCGGGGCAGGTCGAGCATGGAGGCGAAGCTACCAGCGTCTAGCGTCACGGGCGAATGGGCAGGGCAGTGCAGCATGGTCTGGCGGTCGTCACGGTGGTCTCAGAACAGCGGGAGGGGGACGGGCTTGGTCTGCATAGTGCGGCGTCCTGCGGAACAGTGGCGGCGGTCGGCGACGAAGTCGTCGGCTTCAGGGCTTGCGCGGGCCAGTGGGGTTGTCCTGGAGGGAGCAGGTGACCAGGTGAGTGCGTAGGAGAGAGGGAGAGGACGGGAGGAGGTCAGCAACGACGGGGGCCAGCGGCGTCCTATCGCGTCCAGGGTTGCCAGTGTGCGCGTCCTGGCACGCGTGGACGTTTTCTGGGCGCGTCTGGGCACGGCTCGGGCCGGTCAATGCCGACGTCGTCTTGGTCTAGGGCAGGCATGGTCAGCTTCAGGAGGGTCAGGGGAAATCAATTGACATGGTGAGGGGAGATGGATGTGAGATGAGGAAGGGATGGCATGGTGGGTGACAAGAGCTCGGCATGGTGGTGTTCTGGTCAAAGAGAGTCCAATGCCAGGGCAGGCAAGTGGTGGCACTGGTGTTGAAAGGTGAGGGGAGGTGCCAGAGCATCTGAGGAGGGCCAGAGTTGGACCAAGTCCAAGCCAAAATCAGTATGGGCTTCAAATTTATACACTGCCTGCAAGGTGTTTGTAAAAATGGCCGAAAGAGAAAAGTTTTCAAAATTTTGAAATTCCTTTGGTGGGTCTTAATCATATATTCATAGAGATGGAATGGTGGTGGTGGTGTTCATTTTGGAAAAGAATTGCAAAATGGCCAAAGTGAGATGATCTTCTCTTTATTTCAATGTCATCACTTGCCTCCTCTATTCTGGTCAACCTAGTCAACATGAGATATGGTGGTCAACATGGAAGTTGGTGACCTTGACATGGTCTTGGATGACATGGTCAGAGTTGACCAAGTTTGGTTGAAGAAAGGTCAAAACCAGGGGTGCAAAGTGGGGAAGAAAATATAAATGTGACATATGACCACTATCATATGTGTGATAGTTTTGAATTTTGCTTTGATTTGATTTTGGTTTCTTTGATGCAATTGTGTTTGTTTATCATATATAAGAGTTTTACCAACAAGAGATCAAGCATTGGTGGCCTTGGTTGAAGATTTGCAAAATGGGCTAAGTGTATGTGAGTGAATTTTGGGGATTTTCTCCCTATTTGATTTCTCCCCATTTGAGTTGACTTTTGTTGACTCTAATGTGATTCTTATTAGTTTAGAAACATTTTCAAACCATTGAATCCATTTCAAAAGGTCTTGATCAAAGATTTGCAAAATTGGCCATAACACATAAGAGGTGATGTGTTAAATTTTATTATTTTTGTAAAAGGTTCACCTTGCTTTACTTGGGCATGGGTTAGGGTCAATTTAGTGTTATATTAGGTTGAGAGATGGTTTCCCATCATTTGGTCAAGGTTTAAAGCCATAGGTCAAAGTTTTGGTGAAATGGCTATGTGCCACATATGCTTCCATGCATATGTTGCATTTGATTTTTGATTTGAGTGTTCTTGGCCCATTTGATGTTGTTGAGTGTTGGAAGGGTATATGGAAGTGATCCAACCATTCACAACAAGTCCTAGGGTCAAACTTCTCAAATTCACAAATTTGCACCTTTCTCTCATATGCCTCTATGGCATTTTTAGTTTCTTTTTATTTTCTTTGGAAACCACTTGGATTTGGTTTGATAGGTACTAGGTAAGGTGTATGAAGGTTTTCCAAACCTCTAAGCAAAGTAGAAAGTCTTAGGGTAAAGTTTTATAAATATTGCCATAGGCACATATGCCTCTATCTTATTTATTTTCCTTTTATTATAATTTCACTAGGGTGGTGAAGAGAGGGGTGAGGTTTAGGGTTTAGTGGGGTTCACAAAGGTTCCCCACCATTTAGCATAAAAAATATAAAGGTAGGGTTCAAGATTTACCTATTAGGGCTATATGCCCCCATATGTCTTTTATTTTATTTTGGGTTTCTCAAAAAGGATCCAAATGATTTTTGGAGAAGATTAGGGTTTAAGGTTTCTCTTATTTGATTTCTTTCTCTTTTATTTTATTTGGTTGGTGATCTTCACTTGATCACTTTAGGGTTTTAGGGTTTAGCACATAAGCATAATAACACTCATCATGGCAAAACACAAGATTTAAACAAGATCTATAGGTATCAATCTTATTTTAATAAAAGTTTTTGTTGGTTCCAAAATTTGGAACTAGGGAAATTCATTTTGCTTGTTTTGAAATTTTTGGGTTGTTACAAACCCTTCCCCCTTAAACAAATCTCGTCCCGAGATTTTAAGAAAAGTTAGGTTCCTAAGAGAGATTGAGTATTTTCTTAATAGGAAGACATACTTGGCATGGTCTGGGGGGCATCCTGAGCTTCAGTGGCAGTCATGTGGTAGAGACGGCCGTTGTTGTTGTTCTGGTTCCTTCTACCTGCGAAGCGGCGCTGTTGCTGAGCAGGTGCTGCGGTATTGGCGGCAATCCTGGCAAGCTTCTTAGGGCACTCATTGGAGTAGTGACCCACAACTCCACATTCATAGCAATTCACAGTTGACTTGTCCTTCGGGGTGACAGGGGTGGCATTGCTTCCAGTCCTTGGGGCAGTATTGGTGTTGTTGTTGTTCCCATTGTTGCTGTTGTTGTTGGGGTGGTTGTTGTTGTTGTTGCTGTTGTTGTTGTTGTTTCCTCCGGGCTTCGGGGGTCCTCCGTTGTTGTTGGTGTAGTTGGGGCGATAAGTCTGAGCAGGGGGCTTGTTGTATCTTGGGTTGAATCCTCCAGAGGAGTTGTTGCGATACTTCTGGTTATGGTGGGGTCCACTCTGGTTCATCATTCTTCTCTTGCGGTTCTCGTTGGCTTGATGCAGCTTCCCTTCCATTTGGATGGCTGAGTCTACTAGGGCTTCGAGGTCGGCAAACGGAATGTTCACTAACACAGTTTGCATCTCATCATGCAGTCCGTTCAGAAATCTTTCCTTTCTCTTCTCATTGGTGTCGGTCTCATCCGGGGCGTACCTTGACAGAGTGAGAAACCTGTCGCGGTATTCCACCACGGACATCCTTCCTTGCTTGAGTTCCCGGAACTCGTCTCTCATTTTCTTGATCAATCCTTGGGGCACATGGTATTTACTAAACTTCAGCTTGAAGTCTTCCCAGGTCATCATCTGTCCTGCATTCATGGCACGGGTGCTGGTCCACCAAGCTCTGGCTGGTCCTGCTAAATAGTGCGTGGCAAACAACACTTTCTCTGCGGCTTCAACTCCCGCGACTTCGAGGTTGTTCTCCATTGTCTGGAGCCAGTCATCAGCATCTAGGGGCTCTTCAGTCTTGTTAAACACGGGTGGGTTGGTGTGCTGAAAGTTCTTCAGCTTCGATCCAGGGTGATCGTGGTTGCCTTGGTTGTTGTTTGCAAGCTGTTGAAGTGCTGCAATGTTGGCTTGGCGTTCAGCTCTTTCTGCTTCTCTGTCTTCCAGCATGGTTTGCAACATCTGCATCATGGCGTCTTGATTGGCGCTGCGGGTGGGAGGGGCCATCTGAACAGTGAGGTAGCTGATAAGATAAGAGGGAAATTTCTAGGGTTTGGTTTTGTTAAATTTTTAAAATTTCACAAATTGAAATTTTGAGTAGTGTTGCAGGGGTAAAAACCAACAACACTTTTTCATTCATACCAAGCATCACATATTACAATTCTAACACACCGTTGGTTTGAAGAACCATTCATCGCTCTACGATACAAGGGGGATCCTGATACAACTCACACCTACTTAAGTGCTGGGGTAATACTACTCTTCAGGGTGGATTCTTCGTCACGGGTGAGGTGCTTGGCGAGAGGCGAGGGCGTTGTCCAAATCTCTGCGGGTTTTGTACTGCCTGAAGTCCTGCGGTGCTTCATAGGGGTTCATCTTTGGTTGTGGTGGGGGCATGGTCATCGGTCTTCCCATGGAGTCATGTCTTGGGTAGTAGATGAAACGAGTGTTCTTGATCTTGTCCTCATTTTGTCCACACAGACGGGAAATTGCTTCTTGCATAGCTTTGTCTAGTCCTTCCTTCCAAGTGTTTCCCGTTACAGAAAACCATATGGTTTCCCATACCGGGGCATCAAGCTTCCTTCGTAGATCAGTAGAAACGTCCCACTGAGGTGGTTCTCCTAACTGAGCTTTGAGGGGTATTCCGAAGAACTCGGGATACGGGTGTCCTAGATAGTTCACTAGTTGCTTCAACTCCTTTTCAAACCCTTGGTCGCTTCCGGAACCAAGCTTATAGGATTCCCATTGGTACGTCATCTGTGAACAAAGAGGAGGAGTAAATTAGAGAAGTAGTCAGGTGTGCAAAGTTTTATGTAGGCTTGCAAAGAAATAGAGTATGAATTTCTCATTTTGAAAAAGAATTCAAGGTTAAGAGTGAGAATAAGTTTTTCACAAATATTCACTTCTTTGGTTTTGAAACTAGGTTTTACAGACGTCCATTCTAACTAGGGTCTCCTAAGGTCAACAATGGCTCTGATACCAACTTGTCAACACCCGAATTTTTAAGTCCAGATGCCTATTATGCCCTTCATCGCAATCCCAGGAATATTGTTTTTGCGAGACATAATAGATTGATATCACAGAACATCATTCATTACAACATCGTAATTGTCTTACAACAAAGGATCACATGATCCAGTCTCATTACAATAGTAGATGATCTATTGATCAATTACAAAACACATAGCGGAAGCGAAGTAGCGTAGTAGTAGTCCATCTATTCCACAGGCAACTGTTGACGTCAGGAGTGATCCTAGTTGTCGTAGACGTCCTGATGTCCTTCTTCCGGGTTCTGGTACTCCTCTTCATAGTCTGGCCATTTGAATAGCCAGGGACAAAGCCGTGAGTACTTTAAAGTACTCGCAAACTAATACTAATGTAAGCACTATCAACTACAGTAAGGGGGTGCTAAGCTCTAAGTTTATTTGCATAAAGCCAATTTTAGTTCACAAACATTTAGTAAAAGCCTCTTCATTTGCCAACTAACTCAAGTGGGAACATTAGTGTCATTCCCACAACTCTGCTGTGATTCAAATCAAATTTACCATCTCAAGTTCAAATCACAAGTCACCCTTCACATGTCACATTTTTGAAAATGGTCTGATGACGGAACAGTATGGCCTTTCCAACCGTCCATAACCGTGGACGCGGCTATTCGAATAGATCTATACTCTGCAGAGGTCGTACACTTGTGCCACAACATTTGCAATAATCCGCCAGGGTTAACTGGCCCTGATTTACCACACTCCGTGTGCGGACTACCAACCATAACCTTTCACTTACATACCCTAGTATAGGCATCTCTCCCCATGAGCTTGGCCTCCCAGTGAAGACAAACTGTCAGCCTGGGAACTGCACAGGGCTTGGGCCGGACATTCACCTCATAATCACGTCATATCACATCATTCCATATTTATTTGGAGGCAGCCCTTGGCATAACCCCGATGACGCTTGTTTAGAGGGAACCCATACTAAGATACATAAACTTCTAGTTAAGCCCTACCCATATCAGGTATTGTGGGGGTACTCGCAAAATTGGAATGGTATCGCATCCGAACCCAACCATCAGTTTTTGTAAAGTTCACCATGTCATTCACCAGTCATATTCACCTTCAAAATCTTTCAATAGAATGACTCATCATTCCAAGGTTTTTAAAAATCATTTCAATTCACAAGTTCCCAACTAGAGTAGCCACTTTTGATATTGAGCACTAGCAACTAGTCCTGAGGGGTGCTAAATATCTTGGAGCTTTGCTAGACTAAGTGTGATGCTCTTGTACTACTCTATAATTCAACCAAGTGATTCATAAATCAAAAAGTAACTTTGATAAATGAAATCAAGTAAAACTTGTAAAGTAAAAACTTGGGATAGGTTCATAAAGTAAAAAGTAATGGTGCCTTGCTCTAGTAGAGCTTTGCACAAGGGAACCTTGCAAGAGTGTTAGCTTGCCTTGGTTGTTGAGGTGATCAAAGTGGTCTTCTTCTCCTTGGAAGTAGATCTCCTCCTCCTCTTGATACTCCTTGGTACTAGCGTCTAAAATACGAATACGAGGATACAATCACCAAACAATTCATTGGCTATTCCAAACATCACATATATTCACACAAACTTATTCTATTCACACAATTAATACAATTTGGTGCATTGGTGGTCTTGCTTTGAGGAAAAATAATTTCCTCTCATTTTATATGTAAATGATAGTTTCCATATAGTTCTTGAGGAATAATTTCCTCTCATTGAATCTTCTTTAAGATTTAATTTCTCAAACCTTCACACATGAATTTATGTTGACCTAAGTCAACCATTCATCATCATCATTTGAGAAAATGATTTAAATGAGGTAGGGATACCTCATACCATTTATTAAGGCCTATTATGATTTAAAATCTCCAAGTATTTCATGTGAGAGTATTTGACCAGGGGTTCATACTTCATATGAAAGTACTTGGGACAAGATTCAAATGAAGTGAAACACCTCCTATAAGTTACACAAGTAAATTAGTATCACTCATTACTATTAAGTGGGTAAGTGTGTTGTTTTTCTTATTTAGGAGAAATAATTTCCTCTCATACTAATCTTGAGTGTTTTTAATTATTCAGAGATATAACTTCCTCTCATTATCTTATTAAGATTTAATTTCTCTTATGCATAATGTGTGACCTAGGTTGACCAAAGTCAACCTCTTCACACTTATCATTCAAGAAAATGATTTAAATGAGGTTCCATACCTCATGCCATTTAATTCCTATTAATATCCTCAAGTGAGCATATATGAGACCAAACAATAAGGGTCATCACATTACTTTAGGCCACTTGGTAAGTTGATTTAAATGAGGTGTTACACCTCCTAGAGTTGAATTCTAATTTTGAACATACTTTAAATGAGGTGGTGCACCTCATGCATTTTAATAACACATAGTAATAATTTAATATCATCAACTAATTCAGTATGAGCTTTAACTAATCATGGTATCTACCTCATGTTGAATTAGTTGAGACAAGATTTAAATGAGAGGGAAGCTCTCATACATTTTAATAAATTATCTTGCCCAATTTAAATGATCTAGAACTAGCCATAGGGCCAATCTTTAAACTAGGCCATGATCATACACAGAACCTATATCATATTTTTACATAAACAATTAGAGTTTGTGAAAAGTGAATTATGAGAGGTGGAATCACCTCAAAATTCAAAAGGGTTGATTTTTAATAATTATTCTAAATCAGAAAAGTCCATGTCTTGTTTATTTTCCCACTTTAATTCTGCAACAGATATGGGTTTGAATCCAGTGGCCATGGATAGAGCTTTTAATAAGCTTTCCAAATATATGAAAATTGTTGAATTTGGCTCAGTAGATTTGGATCTATTAAATTTTGAATCTAGCATCAGATGGTAAAATAGATGAAAAAGAATTAAACCATTTTGAATTTAAACGGGGGCGGGAAACTAAATGGGCCGGCCCAGCTACGCTGGCGATGCGAGCGGGCCGCCTGACAGTGGGGTCCACTGTCAGGGCGTTTTAAAACGCCGAAGCGGTACGCGAAAGGAGGCCGTAGGATTAGAGTTGGGATCGACGGTCCACCGTCGTCATCGTCGATGGCGAGGGGCAGGGTTACTGGCGGCGCTAGTCGGAGGTGGGCGGCTCACCTGAGCTCCAGCGAGACTGGGCGTTGGCGGCGTTCGACGTTGTCGAGGACGGTGAGTCGAACGGTGGTCGAGGGAGAGCTTGAGGAGGACGCAATCGGCGGCGAGCCTCTCAGCACCTCCGCGGCTCCGACGTTGCAATTGGACGGCGTCGGCGGCTAATCGAGCAAGGGGAGTGAGCGAGGCGAGTGAGAAGAGGGAGTGGAGACTGGCGGTGTGAAGAAATCGAGGGGGAGGGTCTCTTTTTATAGCGGCGCGTGGTGGCCGTGGTGGAGCGGGGCAGGTCGAGCATGGAGGCGAAGCTACCGGCGTCTAGCGTCACGGGCGAATGGGCAGGGCAGTGCAGCATGGTCTGGCGGTCGTCACGGTGGTCTCAGAACAGCGGGAGGGGGACGGGCTTGGTCTGCATAGTGCGGCGTCCTGCGGAACAGTGGCGGCGGTCGGCGACGAAGTCGTCGGCTTCAGGGCTTGCGCGGGCCAGTGGGGTTGTCCTGGAGGGAGCAGGTGACCAGGTGAGTGCGTAGGAGAGAGGGAGAGGACGGGAGGAGGTCAGCAACGACGGGGGCCAGCGGCGTCCTGTCGCGTCCAGGGTTGCCAGTGTGCGCGTCCTGGCACGCGTGGACGTTTTCTGGGCGCGTCTGGGCACGGCTCGGGCCGGTCAATGCCGACGTCGTCTTGGTCCAGGGCAGGCATGGTCAGCTTCAGGAGGGTCAGGGGAAATCAATTGACATGGTGAGGGGAGATGGATGTGAGATGAGGAAGGGATGGCATGGTGGGTGACAAGAGCTCGGCATGGTGGTGTTCTGGTCAAAGAGAGTCCAATGCCAGGGCAGGCAAGTGGTGGCACTGGTGTTGAAAGGTGAGGGGAGGTGCCAGAGCATCTGAGGAGGGCCAGAGTTGGACCAAGTCCAAGCCAAAATCAGTATGGGCTTCAAATTTATACACTGCCTGCAAGGTGTTTGTAAAAATGGCCGAAAGAGAAAAGTTTTCAAAATTTTGAAATTCCTTTGGTGGGTCTTAATCATATATTCATATAGATGGAATGGTGGTGGTGGTGTTCATTTTGGAAAAGAATTGCAAAATGGCCAAAGTGAGATGATCTTCTCTTTATTTCAATGTCATCACTTGCCTCCTCTATTCTGGTCAACCTAGTCAACATGAGATATGGTGGTCAACATGGAAGTTGGTGACCTTGACATGGTCTTGGATGACATGGTCAGAGTTGACCAAGTTTGGTTGAAGAAAGGTCAAAACCAGGGGTGCAAAGTGGGGAAGAAAATATAAATGTGACATATGACCACTATCATATGTGTGATAGTTTTGAATTTTGCTTTGATTTGATTTTGGTTTCTTTGATGCAATTGTGTTTGTTTATCATATATAAGAGTTTTACCAACAAGAGATCAAGCATTGGTGGCCTTGGTTGAAGATTTGCAAAATGGGCTAAGTGTATGTGAGTGAATTTTGGGGATTTTCTCCCTATTTGATTTCTCCCCATTTGAGTTGACTTTTGTTGACTCTAATGTGATTCTTATTAGTTTAGAAACATTTTCAAACCATTGAATCCATTTCAAAAGGTCTTGATCAAAGATTTGCAAAATTGGCCATAACACATAAGAGGTGATGTGTTAAATTTTATTATTTTTGTAAAAGGTTCACCTTGCTTTACTTGGGCATGGGTTAGGGTCAATTTAGTGTTATATTAGGTTGAGAGATGGTTTCCCATCATTTGGTCAAGGTTTAAAGCCATAGGTCAAAGTTTTGGTGAAATGGCTATGTGCCACATATGCTTCCATGCATATGTTGCATTTGATTTTTGATTTGAGTGTTCTTGGCCCATTTGATGTTGTTGAGTGTTGGAAGGGTATATGGAAGTGATCCAACCATTCACAACAAGTCCTAGGGTCAAACTTCTCAAATTCACAAATTTGCACCTTTCTCTCATATGCCTCTATGGCATTTTTAGTTTCTTTTTATTTTCTTTGGAAACCACTTGGATTTGGTTTGATAGGTACTAGGTAAGGTGTATGAAGGTTTTCCAAACCTCTAAGCAAAGTAGAAAGTCTTAGGGTAAAGTTTTATAAATATTGCCATAGGCACATATGCCTCTATCTTATTTATTTTCCTTTTATTATAATTTCACTAGGGTGGTGAAGAGAGGGGTGAGGTTTAGGGTTTAGTGGGGTTCACAAAGGTTCCCCACCATTTAGCATAAAAAATATAAAGGTAGGGTTCAAGATTTACCTATTAGGGCTATATGCCCCCATATGTCTTTTATTTTATTTTGGGTTTCTCAAAAAGGATCCAAATGATTTTTGGAGAAGATTAGGGTTTAAGGTTTCTCTTATTTGATTTCTTTCTCTTTTATTTTATTTGGTTGGTGATCTTCACTTGATCACTTTAGGGTTTTACGGTTTAGCACATAAGCATAATAACACTCATCATGGCAAAACACAAGATTTAAACAAGATCTATAGGTATCAATCTTATTTTAATAAAAGTTTTTGTTGGTTCCAAAATTTGGAACTAGGGAAATTCATTTTGCTTGTTTTGAAATTTTTGGGTTGTTACAGAAAGAGTGGATAAATGAACACTCTTTCCCTTGCAGGTTTCCCCACCTCCATCTACAAATTGCACCTATTTCTCAAATCAATATAGCAAGAGAGTTAGTTACTTTGCTGTGACGGTACCTTAACCATAGCAAACTGTTTTACCTCCCAACCAAGCCTCTCATCGCTCGCCAACAACAAGGCACCAGTAATTTTTGAGTCGCTGGTTAGCATGTCGACGACATGCTCTTTTTCATCAGCTTGAAGGTTGCAGCCTTCCTCCTCCTCTCAATGGTTGCTTTTGTCAGTGGGACAGTTTATGGCCCTCAAGAGGGTTTTAAAGAAACCTCCTTGCGGTTTATCATTTAATGTTTTACCCTTGTTTTATCATCCATGGAAATTGCAAGCTGCATTATGCAATATGAAGGGTATTTAGGTGGTCTTGGTGCATTGATGAGTTACGGGGGATCACATAGATGAAAAGTTGACCCTTGACAATTCCACAAGAAGGTGAGCTTCTGCAACAGTATCAATAGTTGCAGCTAAATATGTCTTGCAAACACTATTGGGTATGGAGACCTCGCATGATATTCTTGTTGTTAATTGTGTAGCTGAATATCCATAATTTTAAAATTCTCAAATATGTTGTATATTCGTTAAAACAGGCCGGATAATGTTACTCCCATGTATTCTGGGTGATCTCTTACTTAAATTTATACTCTGGCTAATAATTTATAAGTGCATTTATAGCAATATCACTAACAATATTCTACTTAACATGCATATTATATTGTCAAGCAATGTGAATCTTCTTTCTAACCGGTTCTTTCTCCCTTTAACCTGCAACTTTGTAGCATGGGACGTAACCTATTTGATGATGCTTGGAGCTTTGGGATCAGTTCAGATGTTACTGGGATAGATGAATAGCCCGAAACTTTGAGAGGATGCCATGGATCTTCTCCCAATCCTAGGTGAGCACCCAGATTCTGAGTACCGGCTCTTTAGCACTGTTTTACTATTTTAAAAAAATAGGAGCAATGTGATTTCGCTCTCTAGAGACTCAAATTGAATAAAGGATCCGTTTGGTACTGTCTATTACCGCTCGTGGATAACAGATGCCGCAAAAAAAAGAGGATAGCCTAGCCTTCTTAATGTACTTCCACGACGTACATCCTATTTTGAGTTTGACCAGTCCTCGGTGCTCACTTTTATATGATATCTTTTCTCATTTTGGTTTAGTGAAATTGTTTTCCCTATAGCAGATACCTTGTGCTGATTTACAGGGATGAGACATATATTCTTACAAATATTGTGCAGATGTTTTAGTTCCTAAACAAGAGTACCAAACTTGTATACTGTTGAGAGATTGATGTTGATATTATATTATGAAGTAGATACAATGCAACTCTTTCTCATGCTGCTAGAATTGTACAACTGTACTTACATTTATTTTCCCAAACATAATGTAACCATATATTCTTCACCTGTGTTGGTTAGCTTTTCATCGAAATTAAGATTATAGGCTATATAGCAAATGAACCAAAAGGAGCTACCACTGCATTTACTAAACTGATATGCTATTCGTGGAGCCTCTAGAATGTTTTGCTTTGGATTTCTTGCCAGATCTCGGCTTGAAGAGTTTCGCTTCAGGACTTTGGGTTGAGTTTTGTGTGCTATTTGGGAGGGGAGAACATTTTGTTCATTTGGCCCTGGCTGCCAATGTTTCTCGATTTTCTTGTTTGCTTTGGAGGGTTTTTTTGTACCATTTGGTATCAACTTCTCTGATTTTGTGCCAATGTATCTTGTGTTCACTGTTTCGTTGAATATCAAAATAGCGTTCCTACATGTAGGAATAAATGCACAGGCGCACAGCTCACACTCTGGTTATTCATTAGTGGTATTTTGCACGCAATATTAGGTGAACAAAGCAGGGTGAAAATCTTGCAGAGCAACTGAACAAAGTGGTGTTTTAGCTGATCGGTATCCTCTTGCCCATTAATTACTTTGACCAGTGAAATATGGTAAACTGGAACTTTTGCTGCAAAATAATCCTAGATAGAATCAATCCGTTCTAATGAAAATTTAAGCCAATCAGTTCATATCCTAGATGTTTTATGTACATGTTCAGAGGGATTATTTGGACGTTGCAAGAGGGATTATTTTCCTTTTGTAGTATTTTCCTTTCGTAGTATTGTTCAGCTCATATCTTTTTATTTTACAATTTTCAGCATTTTCCGCTTAATCTCTGCCATTTTTGGATCTTGGTAAGGTTTGGAGTGTATCAAACCTTTGCATTTATGGTAACCCTTTTAATTACTAAAAAATAATGGAGTTCTCCATTCTGTGAGTTTCTATTTTTATTTCAGCGTGTGTATTGGATCTTATTATTAGGTGCTTGTCTCCCTGTTTTCTAATTGCATTTTTTCCAAGATATCATGTTCACTGAAGTCAGTAGTTTCAGTAGTTTCACTGATGTCATTTTCAGAACCTGGTTTCATGTCTAGCTAGAGTGTTTGTCGGTGAGTGAATTGTCAACTGCATTTATATAGTAATCGGTGAATGAAGCTCGTTGTATGGTGGCCATGATGCATCGGCGAATTCACCCGTTCTCTTTCTATTTGTAGCATAATGCTCGTGGCATGGCTGCCTTGATGCATTGGCGAATTGTGTTAATATGATATCCTTCTCTATTTTTCTATTCAATTTTGTATGCTCCTTGACTTTTTTTATTCGTTTCACGCAGGTAGATAGTTTGCTGCAGCACTGCCGTATGTCGAGGTAGTTTTGGTGAGGCCATCTCAGGCCCGATCCATTGCCTCCTTCATGCTCCAGACCAAGCTCTCCATCAAGGTAGGTAAAATATCCCTCTGGAGAATACTATGATGAGTTTGGGATTGGTTCAGTTAGTAATGTATTGAAATACAGCCAACATGTTTTTATTATGGTGGCTTTACTATTTCACTAATATTTATCCCTCATTTGTTTTGTGCTGCAATTTTTTTAAAATCTTCATTATACATGATCACAAGTGATCATATTCCTTATAAATTAAACTATTGCTAGGTGTGTCCTACATCCTGGTACGTATGCATACAATGGGAAGTTCATTGCTGCTGGGCTGTGATGTCTTTATAATTCCTGAACTGTGCCCTATTTTGCACTGTGGTCTATTTGCAGAGAATGGTTTTGTGATCTTTGGTATTAGTTAAAGAGAATGCTAAATCATATAGAAGAATGGTACATGTAATCATGGAATGTTGTGGTTTAAGCTTGTTTGAATGTTGTTCCAGCCGATGTGCATATCCATTGCCTCTTGTGTTGTTGATTGATTGCTTTACAGTCTTCCAGATAGAAATGACACCTCAAAAAGACTTTCATTTTTTTGGTAGAATTGAGTCGTTAATATGAAAGATTCTGATCAGTTTCTCGTCTACTATTTCTATGCATTTTGGTTCTTCCTAAAAATAAAACCTGCCCGGCTCATTTGTACACATGTATGCTTATTTTTATTCTACATAATTGTGTCTGTGAAATAGTTCGTGATGTTTAGTGTGGTAGCCACTCAGAACTGCTACATATAGTTTAATTTGGGATCAAAAGGGGATGTGGGGTTGCTGAAAAATAATTTTACCACTACTATCTGCTTGAAATTGCAGAGGTGGATGTACTTCTTTTGATGATAGTATGACAAACTATTGTTTTTCTACTAATTTATATAGCTTTTCTCCCTAGAAATAGAACACCGTGTGTTAGTAATAAACTCACCATTTTCAGTATTTGCCTTTTTAGTGATTATTAAGTTATCTCTTTTTATGTTCAAAATAGTGGTTGTTCCTTGGTGGCGCTGGCGTCATGGTGAATGGCAGGCCACCTCTGCACTGCTGGTCCCACATATGGGCGGGAGGCGGTTTTCCATATTTCTTCCGGTGTTCTACGCTAGAGAAAGGAAAACTCTCCCGATTGGCTTTTCCTCCATCGACTCGAGTCATTATAAAGACATCAAGTTTTAGCTTTTACTAATGTATCCTATGGAATTAAATATTGGTCGGCATTATGGCCGGTAGTTTTTTTATGTCACTAGATATGGCTTTTATGGCTAAAACTTCCTAGAAACACATTATCAAACACCAGGTAGATTTACTATTTATATATAGAGATAGTTCATAGACTAAAATGACAATTGGTGATTTATTCCCCATCGAAGTTGTTCAGTTTTTTAGGACGCTAATGGACTAAGTAGTTTCGGTGGCACATGAGTCTGGAGATATCTCCTTCGGTGATTTATTCCCCATCGAAAATTGAGAAGATTGTAGGGATGATTTGTTGATGTTTGTTTTTTTGGCAATAGGTGATACTCCTCTAAACTGAACTAGATATTGATGTATCCAAGCAATAATCCTTGCTGTCATCCTCTCCGTTGTTCAGGTAGTTGTTGTTCCTCTACCTCTCTTCTCCATATTCTAGATTTGTACTCTTGTTGTGTCATAAAGCATTGACTCGCTAGAAGATTTCACCTGGCGTTAGGGTTGTGGTCTGTTCGAATATAAGTATGGGCTCGTGAATTTTTTTTAATGAAAGTTGTGGCATCAACAATGCTTGGTGGGGGTTGATATGCGGGTTAATTTTCTGCACAGGGTATTTGGTGAATGAATTATTTGCTGATGATTCATGTTTATATTTTTCCCATTATTGTCCTTTCAACGTTTTGAATTTAGATATGTTGTTCTTTTAGTTTGCAGGTTAATTTGGTCGCATGAGTTATCTAATCTAGAAATATCTATGTAGGGATATTTGGTATGATTTGACTGTGGCATATTATGGATATCACAGATTATCCTTACCTTCACTACGACCCTATATTGGTCATTCAACACCTCACTCCAAAGGCACCGCAATCCCCAGGTAAATGCCCTTTGTATTTTCCAGTTAATATTCTTACACTGCTTTCCCTTCATTTACATGATTACCTATGACCGTTAGATCGAAGGGTTAAGCATTCTCTGATATATGTGGACTGTATGTGTATTGTTTTTTTAGTTAATGGGGTTTTTATTCCATGTTAAATGCATTTAGATTGTCATTTACCATCACCTCAAGAATAGCTTCAGGGACATGACCAACCTAGGTTACAGGGATTGCATATCATTAGCGTGTTTACAATGCTGAACTGTTTCAAATTAGTGAGCTTAGTCATGTTCTTACAGGCTTCCCAATTATTTAGATATATTACTTATATGTGTTTCTTTGTATTCAGATAGATATACATTGACCCCAGTAATGCTGAAATATTTTGGGTCAGAGAGCGGAGGACAACGACGGCTGCCAGCGACCCGGGCCTCCTCACGGCGGAGGATCTTCTCCGTCCACGATTTTGCGGGCGTCAGATCCGCGAGCTCCCATATATTTTCCTGGTATTTTTATTTCTTTCTCCCGGCTCCTCAAGATTTGCCTGCTGCTGCTCAGATTTCCCAAACGTGAAGGGGTTTTCCTCAAGATTTTCTCAAGGAGTTTTCCTCAAGATTTGCCTACTGTTGTTTCAGATTTTCTCACAGTTTGCCTCAAGATTTGTCTACTGCTTCTGTATCAGATTTCCTCACGATTTGCCTCAAGATTTGCCTACTGTTGGTGTTTCAGATTTGGCAGAGCATTGGTTGAGAAAACACCTCGAAAGAAAAGGTACTATGCAGTTACATTTATTTACCTCTCCTTGGTGTATTTACCTGCAGTATGTATGGCAGTTGCAGCAGCTTGCTAATTAGTACCCACCAAAGGTAATTTACATGTTCATCTTTGAGGTCCTACTGGTTTTCGCAAGAGCCAACATTGTGAAATTGTTGTCTTGTGCCAAGGTCCATCTTCTTTGTGAGATTTGTCAAGTATAATCATGCAGAACATGTGGTTTTCGGGTACATGTTCTGTACTGCTATTTATTTAATTCTAGACATCTTGACTCATTCATGGTCGAATATTACTGACCAAAGTGGATAGCTCCCATTCTAAATGCAACAAATCTGACCTGAATGTTACTCCATCTCGTTAGTTTTTTTTCCCTGAATAGCTGCCATGAGTACCTTTATCGCATTATTTTAAAACCATAATGAGATGGAGTATTACGTTGTAAGGTTCATTCATATAGGCTATGTTACATGCATGTTTATGTATTTAGGAATAGGAGACTTTATCTTCATTCCTCATATGCTTATTTTGTATGTGCAGGAAGGGCATGCTGGGCATTGAAGAAGCAAGATATTAGAGATGGGACACCAAAGAGAGGAAGGCAGGTCTCCAGAATAAAAAAAGACAGTTCCAAGAGGAAGGAAAGAAGGAAAGTCTGCGGCTTTGGCAGTATGGAGATGTTAAATCTGACGAGGAGCAGGTTTCAGGTGCAAGAAAAGCGGGAGGCCGTCGGTAGATGAGAGCAGATTACTCAAGACAATGTTCATAGTGTAGTGAAAATGGTCATGGTTTACCTGTGACGTTTTGGACGCTCCCAGCAGAACTCAGCCGAAACTATATGAAGTGACAGGGCTCATTTATGCAGTTAGAACAAGCCAATGCTGAACGTTCTTAGTTTGAGCAGTATTTGCTACTCCATTCAGTTATTACATCTTTAGAGTGGAGAGCTAAACTACATTTTTTCGCCCTTACGATTAACAAGGTTGTTTCTCTGTGCACTATATTTTGTTGTTATGAGGCATTCAAATATTGAGAATTTCCAGTCAAATTAAATTCAGGATTAGACTAGAATATACAAATAGAGTGACATGTACCTGTTTCCTGGGCTGTGCACGTGACTTCTTATTTCGTTTTGCCATTGTTAGTATATTTCAGTATAGTTTTTTCTATTTTTGAAAACTGGTTTGGAAACATACTATGTGTGATAAGGAGTAGACCGGTGGGGATTGAGCAAATTCTTAAAAATTTGACTTTAATATATTTAATTTAGAGAACACACACACATCCGTCCTCCTCTCCTCCCGCTCCACCAATTAGTTCTTGGTTAGATCCTAGCAAATCTGCAGCGAGGGCGCGGCTTGTCTTGGCACTGCAGCTTCCTAGAGCGGCAGGCGCCTATGCGGCGTAGAGGCACGCAGCGAGTGTCAGGCGCCACCAATGACAATCAAGATGGGCAGAGGACTAAGGAGAGATGATTGGGTCGCGTGGTCGAGACACGGTAGAATGAGGGATTGGGACCGGTGGAGTCAATCCATGGTGGCCGGGGAGAGAAATTGGCGGGCATAGCCGCAACACATTGGAGAATTGGGTGGGGGACAAGACGAGACCACTGGAGAAGAAAGGGGAAGGTCAGTGACTGGTACACCGTCTACAGACAATTGTGTGACGTGTTTATTCCTTTTAATTTTCAGATAAGAGACAAAACATGTAGACTCTTAGCAATTAGCTTATTTCAACCACAGTAAAGTGTGTGTAAAGTTTTAGACGATAGCATGTGGATAGTATCCCGACTCTTTGGTCTTGATAAAATATTTAAGTCTTAGTTTTATTTTTAAAGTCTTTGCTTCAGTTGAATGTGCGTGCATTGGTACGGCCTTTATTATTTATGTTGATTTATTTTTAGGGTTTTCAAACAACATCATGTGTTTTCTTAGTTTTTTTTTGAAATGTTGAGACTACCTTTTTATATTTTGACCAAGATTAATGAGTTAGTCTTTTAATTTGGTCATATAGAACATGTATAGAAAAAGAAACACAACTTATTTGATTGTGTATAACCCATTTTCATTTTTTATTTCACTTTCTTTCCTCAAAATTATAGCAACCGCAGAACCATGGAAAACAAAACTTTTGGCTTAAGTATTGACGGTTGCGCCAAGTGACTTATTAGTTGGAAACAAAATAAAATATATTGTTGCAGATAAGTACATATATCAAACAATCGTAATACTGAACGGCTATTGAGATAAGGCCCGCGCTTCAGCAGTTCTACGTGCCCCGCGACGAGTGCTTCAACCACGTCAAGAAGGCCGACTTCACCTCCTACCTCCTTAAGGAAATCAGCGCCGACATCCTCCCCCTCGCGACAAGATTGGGAGGAGACGAGCGTAGGCCGAAGGTCGGAGGCCCCACTCAAGGAGGCCGGCGGGGCGGCGGCAGCAGCAGCTGTGGCAGGGGCAGGGCATGCGGCGGCGGGCCGAGCGCGAGGTGCGGCAGGAGTTCCTGTTGTAGCTGCCTGCCGCGGCAGACAAACTGCCGGAATTCCTGCCGTGGCAGCCTGCCGCGGCAGAGAAAACGCCGAATTCTCTGCCGCGGTAGAGGACCCGGCTGGGCGAGGCGGTGTTGAGGCGGGGGCGCTCGAGGCCAGGGCGGGCGCACTTGGGGCTGGCTCTAGGGTGCGCGGGGCCGGTGCAAGAGCTCGCGTTGGCGGCACGGGCGGCGTGCCGAAGAGGTCGTCGAGTCCGCGCAGCGCAGGAGGCGCAAGCGCGGATGACGAAGCTGCATGCTGAACAGGAAAAACCTTCTCATTGAAGACAACATGTCGCGAGACGAGTATTCTTCCAGTGACAGGGTTAAAGCAGCGGTAACTCTGATGGTTAGAGGGATACCCAAGAAACACACATGCCATGGAACGAGCACTAAGCTTATGTGGAGCGGTGGATGCGATTTTAGGATAACAAAGACAACCGAAGACACGAAGATCAATGTATGAGGGAGGACGACTGTGGAGGCATGTGTACGGAACCTGGGACTTTAAGATTGTACTAGGACAACGATTAAGCAGGTATGTGGCAGTAGCCAGAGCGTCGGCCCAGAGAGGAGCTGGAATGTGAGCCTGGAACATAATTGTGCGCATAGTATCATTAATGGTACGAATGGCACGCTCGGCTTTACCGTTCTGCTGGGAAGTGCATGGGCATAATAGTCGCAGGGCGGTGCCGTGGGTGGTGAGGAGATTATCAACAGTCTTGTTGAGGAACTCGGAACCGTTATCTGTCTAGAGGGAGCGAATAGTGACACCAAACTGCGTGCGCGTAAGCGAATTTTTTTTCCGAGAGTACGTGGGCAACTTACTAGTTGGGCAACTTATTAAAGCTGCGTCTATTCCTAGAAATTATTTCAAACTTATTAAAACGCCGTGCATAGGTACACTTAAACATTGCGATGAGAGACAAATGTGCAAGTAACGAAATAAGAAATCGCAGCCACTTTGCAACTGCATTGCCCAAAGGAAAGTGGAAGAGACATCGAGAGCATTACCCAAATGAGAGTACAAGGGCCGTCGAGGGCGTTTCCTCCAACGAAACACGCTGAATACTACTATAGCTCACCATGGGACGGCCATCGAAAGAGCTACACGCTCCCGAGCCTCCAGTATTAAAATAAACCAACGGTTACGATGAGCAACGCGGTAACACGCCCCGTCGGATACTATTGTACTCGATGCAAGAGCTCTGCTCCAACCATCAGTACTAAAATAAGCCAAACCCTATGGTTAGCCTCCGCCATTTGCGCGATAGCGCAACGGGTATTATTTGAAAGTTATTAAAACGCCGTGCATAGGTACACTTAAACATTGCGATGAAAGACAAATGTGCAAGTGATGAAATAAGGAATCGCAACCACTTAACCATAATAATCCCGTGATAGCGAGTGGATTACGCAAAGGAAAGTGGAAGAGATATCGAGAGCATTACCCACATGAAAGTACAAGGGTCGTCGAGCAATGCGATAACACGCACGTCGGATACTATTGTACTTGATGGAAGAGCTCTGCTCCAACCTTCGGTACTAAAATAAGTGAAACCCTATGGTTAGCCTCCGTCATTGCGCGATAGCGCAACAGGTCATCTAGTGAAGATTAATTAGCCGTATGTAGCGAAAGCACTAGACTAAAATCCCGTGTGTCCTTAAGAACGTTTGGTCATTATAAGTAAACAAACCGGCTTGTCCTTTGTGCTGAAAAGGATTGGGCCACTCACTGCAATTGTTACTCTCGCATTTTACTTACTCGTACTTTATTCAACTGCTACATTAAAACCCCCTGAATACTTGTTTGTGAGCATCTACAGTGATTCCTGCATCGAAACTGCTTGTCAACACCTTCTGCTCCTCGTTGGGTTCGACACTCTTACTTATCGAAGATACTACGATACACCCCCTATACTTGTGGGTCATCAGCCACCAGCCTAAGATGGGGCACATCGCTAGGTCGCTCATGCCGCAGAGGTTCTATGTGCGCAACACAGATGACCTCCAGATGCTCGTTGTGCCGCCATGGTTCCAGGATGCGCTCTAGGAGTGGATCAAGATCCCACTACCTCGTACTCTGCCCTTGTTTGCCTGCCGGTTCTGCGAGCAGGTCACCTACCATGGTGGGTAGGTGGTCTTCGGCCGGAACTGGGCACAGGTGGTCTACAAGTACGATCTTGATACGTGCATTTTGCATCATCATTATTGCCACATTAGGGTTAATTTTCTTTGTTATTTACCTTCATACATCGTTATTTATGCATTTTTAGATGATTTTCAGGACTTTCCTACAAAGTCCCCTTCTTTGGTATTTAATTCGTGGGAGGGAGAAGTCGCATTTTTCGTATTTTATTTGTTTCAGGATTTTCTGGATCGCAAAAATTCGAGGGAAAAATACATGATCAGTTTTTCACCCAAAGGAAGGCAGGGAGCGATAGAATCACACGAGAGGGGCCACGTGGTGCAAACGACACCAGGTGGCGCGGCCCAACTTCCTGGCCATGCCACACATGCCAGTTCGCACCTCGGGCATCGTTTCGGGCCCCCTTTTATTCCATGCGCCCCGTTTCACCCCAAAACCTAAGCCATATTTTCCCGAGATTCATTGAGGCGGCGGCAGAGGCGAAAGTCCTCTCCTACTCCGGGAGAGGGCAGATCCTTCTGCACCGGTGCCTCCGGTGAAGGGGAAAGCGACACCATCGACATCCCCACTCCTCCTTGGCTTGGGGTGAGGCATCTCCATCAAGATCTCCACCAGCACCATCGTCACCACCATCTCCATCTACGAGATCGACGTCATCCCCCTCATAGTTTGTGTTGAATTGAATCCCAGATATTGTTTTTAGTGCTATTGCATGTCCGTGATTGGTATTTTGTCATTATTTGGTGGGGAGATTATATATTCAGATTGTGTTGGAACCATTTTGCATATGGCCCATATCATGTTTGTCACTTGTGAGTAGTTCCCCACGTTTCTGAGGGCATATGATGATCTGGCTATGATTCTATATGATGTGCAATGAGTATTTGGTCAAGTTTTCTATCTTTTATGTTGTTCTATGATGGTTTTATGCGAACGTCGACTGCATATTACTTCACCTATATGGGCTTAGGGCTGCACTTTGATGTAATGCAGTAGTGTTGGAGGGGTCGGAATGACAGAAACCGTCTTCCAACACTATGAGTTGCATTAGAGGGGTTTATGTCGGGACCCTAAATCTTATGGATATGATGGGACATTTATGTCTTAATGATTTCTATACTTGCACATGAAAATGGCTCTAGGACCAATCATAAGGGGTGTATTTGCACATGCTTATGGCTGCACCTAACTAAGGCTTCGCCTCTAATTAAATAAAGCTTGACAAGATATTTACCATGTTGTTTAGAACTTAGATGCTAGTGAATCCATGTCGCCCTCATGAACTTTTGTCTCATATAAGCACACACACTTGAGCTTGTCCTGTTGCTGCATAGAAGATTGGGCTTTTCTCTAGAGCATTTACTTATTTGCAATTTTCTTTCCGCACTTTATTTCTATTGCAAACTATATACCCAAAACATCAAAACCGTTACTTTATTATTACTGTTTTCTTGTTATTTTTGCTAACCAATACCTTCAGCTCCTCGTGGGTTCGACAACCTTTCTTTATTAAAAAGTATGATGACCCACAAGTATAGGGGATCGCAACAGTCTTCGAGAAAAGTAAAACCCAATTTATTGATTCGACACAAGGGGAGCCAAAGAATATTTGTAAGCCTTAACAGCGGAGTTATCAATTCAGCTGCACCTGGAAACAGACTTGCTCGCAATAGTTTATCAGTAGCAACAGTTTTATAGCAGTAGCAGTAGTGAAATATAAGCAGCAGTGTAATAACGACAGCAGTAGTGATTATAGTAAACAACAGGATTAAAATACTGTAGGCACAGGGATGGATGAACGGGCGCTGCATGGATAAGAGAACTCATGTAACAGTCAAGGCAAGACATTTGCAGATAATAATAAAACAATATCCAAGTACTAAATAACCATAGGCATGTGTTCCGTAAATAGTCGTACGTGCTCGCAATGAGAAACTTGCACAACATCTTTTGTCCTACCAGCCGGTGGCAGCCGGGCCTCTAGGAAATCTACTGGTAATTAAGGTACTCCTTTTAATAGAGTACCGGAGCAAAGCATTAACACTTCGTGAACACATGTGATCCTCATATCACAGCCTTCCCCTCCGGTTGTCCCAATTTCTGTCACTTTGGGGCCTCGGGTTCCGGACAACAATATGTGTATACAACTTGCAGGTAAGATCATAAAACAATGAATATCATCATGAATCAATAACATGTTCAGATCTGAAATCATGGCACTCGGGCCCTAGTGACAAGCATTAAGCATAACAAGTTGCAACAATATCATAAAAGTACCAACAACGGATACTAGGCACTATGCCCTAACAATCTTATGCTATTACATGAACAATCTCATCCAATCCCTACCAACCCCTACAGCCTACAGCGGGGATTTACTCACACATGGATGGGGGAAACATGGATGGTCGATGGAGAGGCGTCGGTGGCGATGATGGCGATGATTTCCTCCAATTCCCCGTTCCGGCAGGGTGCCAGAACGGAGTTTCTGATCCCGAGATTGAGTTTCGCGACGGCGGCGGAGTTCTGGATGTCTTCTGGCAATATGGTCGAACCCCCGTGTGTTTTTAGATCAGATGCCTTAAGTAGTCCAGAGGGGAGCGTCGGGGGGTGGCCGAGGCGACGCCACCATAGGGCGGCGCGGCCCAGGGGCCCACCGCGCCGCCTTATGGTGTGGGCGCCTCGTGGCCCCTCTCCGTCTCGTCTTCTGGCTCCGTCAATCTTCTGTGAAAATAGGCCCATTGCAATTATTTCCGGGGATTTTCCTGAAAGTTAATTTTCTGCACAAAAAAAAGACACCAGGGCAATTCTGCTGAAAACAGCGTTAGTCCGTGTTAGTTGTATCCAAAACACACAAATTAGAGGCAAAATAATAGCAAAAGTGTTCGGGAAAGTAGATACGTTTTGGACGTATCAAAGTACTACAATTGATTTTCTGCACTTGGGAGCAATCAGATCTCCACTAAGTGACGTCGTGGAGTTTAAGCTCCATGCATTCTCCTTGAATATGATCATCTACAAGACCGAATGCTCCACCGCTAGGCTCTACACCTGCCCCGATAGAGCTAGGCGGCGGCCCTCCTTTTATATGTCTGTTTTTTCTGTTCATCTGTAGTTGTAGTGTTACTTCTGAACTTATGCGTACAAGACATTGACTAGTGTTTGATCAAGGGGTTCTACGAACTTATATCCCCCTAGAACTTCCTTGCTTTTGATTAAGGGTTCTACAGGCTTATAGCGTCCTGGAACTTCCTTGCTTTTGCTCAGGTAGTGTTTGTAAGCCCTGCCAATGGTGATTAGGTGGTGTAGTTATCTAAGTATGTCTGTTCTCTTGAGCGCTTGCTACTCTCTTGGTGACAGCTAGTTAGGGTAACATCGCCTTATATAACAACATCATTGCTTAGCACATAACCAAACAACCGGTTCTTCCCTCGTGAGCCAACATAGCGCACATTGTTGCCAACTAATCAGTAGACCGAAATTGGACGATGAAATTTTATTGGCATACGAACGTAGTGCACAAACAGACTCAGCCTCCGTTTCACCTCATACGACATCCAGCGGCTCAAAAGCAGAAACGGGGAAATTTCGGTGCCAATAACCAAACAGACCCTAAATGATTATTTTCAGAAGATAAATATTTTTTGGATGAAGATTCTGAACTTTTGATGACCATACGAGGCCACGATGTGGAAAATCCCTACGAGGAAGCAAAACTTAAGCACAAGCAACCCCGACCTCGCCAAGTGTTACTTTTGCCGGCGCCAACCTCACAGACAGCTAGGCCCCACGTCTTCGGCGCTCTCACTGACAGCCCGGCCTCGCGTGCCGTTGGCATCTCGTTAAGCTAAACTAGTACTCGGCGAGTAGAAGGAATTGGAGCAGACGCAAGCCCACACGAACCCCAATCGGATCAAACCCCGCACGAGAGGAATAAACCGGCGGTCCACCCCGCGATGCAGGCGCAGAGATCACCGGCGATGGCGGGGGGAGGGCCCGGGTCGGCGGCCGGGTCGCCGTCCCCGGCGACGGTGCCAGTGCGGCGGCGCTGCGAGGGCACGGCCATGGGCGCCGTCACCCTCGACCTCCGCCCCGGCGTCGGCGTCGGCCCCTTCACCCTCGGTGAGTCCCCCACCCCCCCAACCCTACCTAACCCTCCGCCGCCGCCGCCGCCGCCTCGGGTGGGATACGAATTCGGGACCCGGCGGTTGCTTGTTTTCCGCTTCGGGAAGGGGGTCAGAAAAACCTGTGCTTGAAGCAACCGCTAAGCTAAAAGTTTCGATTTTTATGGTCGCCTCTTACGCGAGAGCTTCGGTGATCGGTGCAGGGATGCCGATTTCGGATGCGTTTGCCCAGATAGAGCATCAACCCAACATCTACGACGTTGTCCACGTGAAGTACTTCGATGAGGTTTGTTCGTGTTGGGCAGCCTTTGTTTGATGTCACCAGAGCCAGCAAATTATGCTTAACTGATGATTTGTGTTGTCCGTTCGGTAATTTCAGGAGCCTCTGAAGCTGGACTTTGTCATAAGCTTTCCGGATCACGGGTTTCATTTACGCTTTGATCCTTGGTCGCAGGTATGCTTGTGCTATTTCAGTCATACATCCTTGGGTTCTCCTTTATACAGTGTTGCATTGCAGACATCATTGGCCTCACTTTCTACATAATCTGGTATAAAAGTGAACTTGTTTGTTGATAACGAATAATGTTGTGAAATGTTTATACTTTATGTAACCAAATTAGGGTGGTTTATTTTCTAAAAATTAGAATGTACAACGCAAATCTTTTAATTGCAAGTGTCATAGTACGTGGAGGTCACGGGTTCAAGTCGTGGAAACAGCCTCTTGCAAAAATTGCAAGGAAAGGCTGCGTACAATGACCCAATTTGGTCCGACCCCTCCCTGGACCCCGCGCAAAGCGGGAGCTTCATGCACCGGGCTGCCCTTTTGTAAGTGTCATAATAATTTGAATTCTGCAGAAGTTGCTTCAAGAACGTGGTTTAGAAACAAGTTACATGCTTTACATATGAGATCGGTCAAATCTATTTACTGCCCTTCAGAAGATTTTGAAGTTTTCCTCATATTTCTCTTGCAGAGGCTCCGTCTAATAGAGATTTTTGATGTTAAGAGACTGCAATTGAGATACGCGACGTCTTTGATTGGGTGAGGTGCTTGCAGGCATTCTTGTATCGCTGTTCTATGTCAAGCACCCTTGGGTTGAGTGGAACTTATATGTGGCAAGGCCACTCATTTTTGCCTTAACCATTCATCAAAAGGTTATGTGCTGTGTTACTCATAGTTTCCTTCTCTCTTTTCTTCTTTCAGCGGTCCATCAACGTTGGCCACTTTTGTGTCTGTTTATGCACTATTTGGTCCGACTTTTCCAGGCATATTTGATAAAGACAGGGGCATTTATACCCTCTTCTATCCAGTATGTCATGATAAATAGCCCTGGCTTTGATTTGTTTTTTAAAAGTTTTGTTCTTTGTTCTTGCTCTGTTTGGTTTTGTCTAACTTACAAGCTTTTGCAGGGTTTATCATTTGCATTCCCTATTCCAGGCCAATATACAAATTTCTTCAACAATGGGGAAGGTATACTGACAAATAGTCACATTCATGTCTGTGTACGTATCATTCTTAGCATTTCAGCTCAGCTGCCTTATTGCAATTGCAGTGGCAGATTTGCCCCTGGAATTTTCCGATGGAACAACCCCTGTTACTTGCCGGGTATCTATATATGATAGCTCAACAGATAGCAAGGTTGGGGTTGGGTCGTTGATGGATAAGGCAGTGGTGCCTGCATTACCATCTGGCAGTCTATATATGGAGGAAGTGCATGCAAAGGTACATTGCCTATTCATTGGTGATATTTCCAGCCTATTTATCTTGTAGAAAGTGGCAGAAATTTTCCTGTTTCATAATTCAGTAATCCATGCATTTGGTTTTACAACTGCTAATCCTTGCCACACCCAAACAAGCACACTCTCTTTTTTAGTTTCTAATAAGGTGTATAAACCTATAAGGCAGAAGTAATGGAGAGCTGCATGCTGAACAGCTGCTGGTTCATGTGTCATGCAAAAAATTATACGGTCTTTTGCGCGTATGAGAAAATATATATGTCTTCATATAAGCTCTCATGAATATCTTTATTACTAGATTAAACCATTTTACAGCTTTATCTTGTTCTCAGCTTGGTGAAGAGCTTTGGTTCACTATTGGGGGTCAACATATTCCTTTTGGAGCATCACCACAGGTGTAAATCATTGTACCATCTGTTCTCTCTTTTCTGAATATTCTTTAAGGGTTTCTTATATGACGTTGTATCTTTGGTAGGATATCTGGACTGAGTTGGGTCGTCCATGCGGTATCCACCAGAAGCAGGTCTGTTTGTTACAATGATGTTTTTTACTGGATGACTGGAATATGAATTTTCATAGAGGTTTATGACATATTAACCTCTCAATTGCTACAAATGAGATATGCTAAATTACATGATATGCATATTTTCTAGTCGATTCATTGGAAGCATGCATTTGGGTCTCCATATTTTATCCTATAAGGCACAAAAAGAAAGCTAACATCGTCAACATGCTAGAGTAGACAGAGTTATCCTGTTAGGTCGAAGATCGGTGTACAAGAAATTGTTCTATGCACTCAGGCGATTCCATATGGTCCAATAGATCCGAGAACATCTAAATATTACCATACTAGGTGTTAGATTCTGGGATTGTTGGTACTGTGTAGAAAACAATGTGGAAAATTGATCAAATGAAGTGAAAAAGTGTACTTGGAACATGTCAAATGTCATGGTTGGACAAGATTTCAGGCGCTTGAATATTGGTCTGGGAGGTTTGAATTGTACTTGCAAAAGAATGCTCTTCTCACACAGTTTAAGACAAATCAGTCAAAAAGTTGGGTTCACCTCGTTTTCTGATTTTTTAGTTGTAATAGTAGTATTGTATATACGAACCAGTTTTACCTCTTGATACGTGGCAACTCTTCTGTGATATATGCTCTTCTTTTTTTCTTTATCGAAAGAACAATATAATATAAAACTAAACTCCTAAGCAGTAAGAAGTCTATACCACATTCTCGTCTGTAAAGCTTACCATATTGTGTTCTTATGCTAGGTTGACCAAATGGTAATACACTCTGCATCGGACCTCCGGCCCCGGACTACTCTTTGTGGAGACTACTTTTACAATTACTTCTCGCGTGGTATAGATATCTTATTTGATGGACAGGTATGGATTGCTTTTATAGTATATAAGTGTGCCTCACACTTCAGCGTTCATGCAACATTTCTTTTGTGAGGTTCAACCAGAATGCTGGTCTGAGATTTTTTTTGTTCTGGTGCAGACACACAGGATAAAGAAGTTTGTTTTACATACAAACTTCCCCGGCCATTCAGATTTCAATTCGTACATGAAATGCAACTTTGTTATCTACGATCCTGAAGGTTTGAACTGCTCGCTGTAGAGTTTGTCTGCTGGTGATGAGATTGTTATTAATAAACTGTTTGTTTGTTTCAGGTGAAGGGGCACAGCAGCCTGGTAATGTTTCAAAGAATTGCATAACACCTCGTACAAAATGGGAACAAGTCAAGGTATGATTTTTACCATGAGTTTACGCTGCCAGGATTGCCATGTAGATTTGTAACTATCAACTTTACTTCGAGTTGCCATTTCATTAGTCGAACCTTCTGTGGTTCCTCTATGCAAACTTGTTTTTTCCCTATAGTTTGGTTTATGAGATATCTCCCTCTTTTCAAATGGTTAATGACTTGCTTTTATGAAAAAAAGGTTGAATGACAAACTTATTTAACTTGCATGCAAATAAATGATTACTGATGCTTCATTGAACAGCATACAAATAAAAATAAATTCAGATCATGGCTAATGCTCCCTTGCTAAAAGTGTCATCTTTCTTTTACTTGAGTGCTACAGTTATTTTTACCTGAGCTGCAGTTGTGTAACAATCGTGTAAGTGTTAATGTTGTTTCTCGGTAATGGTAACATATTATTGCTTTTGATTTCCACACTTCTTTTCTAACTGACGCATGTGTGTTGATACTACTGTATCAGGAGATCCTTGGTGATTGCGGTCGAGCAGCAATCCAGACACAAGGTTCCATGAATAATCCATTTGGATCAACTTTGGTGTACGGATACCAAAATATCGCTTTTGAGGTTTTTATCTCTTATTTTGCCCCAAAAACTTCCTTTTCTTGTACAAACTGTACTGCCAATTTGTTATTGCTCAGATGTAACATTGCGATTCTTGTTTCTACTGATCAACAGGTGATGAAAAATGGATACATCGCAACCGTCACTCTGTTCCAGTCATGAGTACCGTAGTTGCACCGGATGTACCCGGCATGATCAATCTGTCGAGAAGCATGCCCGTTCTTTACGTGTAAATTAATCTTGTATATTCTACTCATTTGTACAGGAACTATGTTCCTTGGTCTCTCTGTAAATATTGGTCATCACTAACATTTATCACTAAACTATGTGTTGGTGCTGTTAAGTTGCCCAAGCTGAATACAACCTCCTACGTGACTTCTTTCTTTTCCTGCCAAGGGAATAGTTCGATACTCTCCCATCCTCATGGACAGTAATTCTATGGAAAAAAAAGTTGTTCACATTCTTAATCCGCAAACTATTATTTTGGTAACACAGAAGTCTCTAAAATAGCTAAATATGTATTTGGATTCAGATTCACAATTATTACAGATGTATTTTATTCATAATTACAACTACAGCTCAATCTACAAATAATCCAACAAAATCTGTATTTGAGAACACAAAGAAGCCCTGATGAAAGTTTATGAAACCGAATGCAAATGTTTCTGGCAAGTGCACAAAACGAAATGGAAAACCAAACACCTCCGACTGAATAAAAACCAGAGGTGGCACCTCGAAGGCGAAGCCCTCCTCCCTCTCCAAGAACCCGCGGCCCAGATCAACTAACAACCACGCCGACGCCCCTGCTGACCGTTTGCGGATATGGAGCGCGCCGGCGGCGGCAGCGGAGCCGGCGCGGCGGGGGTCCCGGCGGCAGGGGAGGGCGCGGCGGCGGCGGCGCCGGCGCCGGCGCCGCCGACCACGGTGGCTGGAGCAGAGGTGGTGAAGGGGGCAGGGTTGGTGAAGGGGCGGTCGTGCAAGGGCTGCCTCTTCTACTCGTCGGTGCTCCGGTCCAAAGGGCGCGGCCCCGTCTGCTTCGGCGTCACCCGCTCCATCCCCCAAGGTCAGGGAATCGCGCCCACGCCATCTACCCTTCTCCATCTCGATTGCTCGATGCTTGTTTTAGGGTCTCAGGTGGGCTAGGGTTCTCCTGTTCATGGTTCAGCCGCGGCATCTAGGCTCTGGCTCCATGAGCTTTTGCTGGATTCTCTGATTGGCGCCGGATTTCGGTTTCTGCGGTGATGCACACGCGCACTAACCATGGGGAGGCATAGATATATAGGGTTCCTGTGTTGCCATCAGATAGGGGATGTCCGTTCCCCACACGCCGTGAACTGTCTAACCCAGCTAATAGTCCAAAGAGGTACTACATCCCAGATTAGCGCATAACATCAGTGCCACATAAGATTTCTAGCAATGAATCTAGTAGGTTACTGATCATAGAATGTTTAGCATGTTCTATAACTCTACGCATATTGTTCCCGTGAAGCTTTCTGCCAAACTCTTCTCTAGTACAGGGTTTGTTTGTTCACTCCCCAGGGCAGTACAAGAAAGTGTTTATGTCACTTTGTATCGGATTTGGGGTTTCTGTGTGAATTGTGATAGTCTCTGCATAAGTGCTACTTCATATCACGATATGTCACCTCTGTACCATGTATAATAGATTTGATATCTCTCGGTATCAATACCGACAGTTGACTCAATTTGACCACCTGCCCTCAATTGATTTTTTTAATTTATAACTGCTTGACTACCAGTTCCTGATCGCATGGTTGGAGAAATTGAGCTGGGAGCTATCCAAGAAGGTCGCCACCTTTCCAACTTCAAATATGCATGCGCTGGGTATTCCATATACCTAGATGACAAGGATAACCCTCCTGGAAAAGGAGAGAAGCATGCAGAGCTGCCTATTTGCGTTGGTGTTGAGGTATTTTTTCTTAAGCATGTTATATCACTGAAATTATGTGTAACCTATCAGTTCTCAAGCAAGCAATATGGATTGCTAGTGCATGCTGTATGGATTGTCCTAGACTCTCAGTAGCAGGCATATCGTAAAATATGATTGACAGCTGATTTGTGATGAAAACATAGTTCAGCATCCAATCCTAGTTCTGTAGTATTATGAACACTGAAAAAATCAGTGTTCATAGCATTTTGTATACCTGTATTTCTCTACAATGGGGACTTGATCACACTGTTCTTCTTTTCTCAATCACAGTATAAATGAATGCTGACCATGTCATTCCATCAGTCTCTTGATATTTTCCTTAGCATTTATTTAATATTAGTGAGCATCGTATGTTAGTGTATGTAAACTGATAAATTATGTGTTGCTGCAGCTATTGGCTGACAGAGCTCCAACTAAACAAGCACCAGCCCAAGCTCCTGCTCAACTTAGAAAAGAAGGTAACGAACGCATTTATTTTATTTGCCTGACATGTCTGTAGCCATGTATTATAATAATTCTATGACAGTAACCCCAAAGGTATGGCTATACCACTGCCAGAGCCCAAATGTTCTCAGCATGTCAAGCTTGCCTTCTGTGGCTTTGTACTGTAGGTCCAGTGTAACAAACTAAATTTCTCTTTAGAATGAATGAGCTGCCTTGCCTGTAGAATGTAATGAGGTATTGGCCCTACAATGCGTATGCTTGAAACCCACTTCAAGGCCTCATCGGAAGTTAGTCAGAACTCAGAACTAAGCTTAATGAAGAAATGAATGGTTATACTGGTGTTACATCCTGGTTATTGCATGATTCAAATCCACAAAATGTTGTTCTGAAAGTCTATGTTGCTTTAGTATACAGAAAATGTTCACTGTAATAGAGCATCAGAAATTGTAGTTTAAGTAACTTCTTGTGATGATTGGAGGGACTCGATCCTAAGTAAATTCTTAGTTGAAACAATCTTAATTCTTATCACTTGGAAAAGTATACCTCTCCAATGTGCGTGAAACTGCAGTTATTTACACGTTGGTCAACAAGACTTTCTCTTCGTGAAAGAAAGCATGTATCCAGACTTCAGCGTGATTATTTCTTGAAATTTTATTTATAATTCTGCAGGTACTCAAGCAAATGCATTGAAACCTGGGCATACTCAAGCACATGCAAACAAACCTGGGCATACTCAAGCACGTGGAAACAAACCTGGGCAGACAGGAGATGATTTCCTAACCAAGTGCGTTCCTGTTATTGTTTAAACTCTGTTTCAATCCCTTAGTTTTCATCAAAAATTTACAAATGATGTTTTTTTTAACTGAACCTGCAGATTCCAGAGGAATGCTGGACTCGTGGCCAATGGTGTGGTTAGGAACATGAATAAAGTTGGTACGTATGTCAAAGACACGGTGGATGATATCCTGTACCCATACCGCAAGCGTCCCAAGTAAAACCTATCTCGTTTTCTCCTGGAGTAGAAGTGGCAAAATGTGGGGGCATGTAATCCATTTACTTCCGGAAACACTGGCGTAGGAGTAGCCTCGCCTGGTTTCCGAGGCTCTAGATGGTGATTCCACTGTTTGTCAGCGGCAACGGGCAGTTCCATGGAGGCGCAGTTTGCCCCCTTGGACATGTTGCTCTTTTCCACTGGCTGTGTAACGGTTATCATGTTCCTTTGGTAGAGCCCCCGCCTGCTCCTCCACTTGCAATGCAATCTTCATGTTCCTGGGTTTCTCCAGCAATGTGTAGGATGCAATGGAACAAAACAATAAAATAGTGCGCATTTGCCTATTTGAGGCAATGCTTTGCAGCACAATAAATTGATGATCGGCCGCTGCTGCGATCTGTTTGGATTAATGTTAGTATCTGGGTATATACTGTGGACGGCTCAACTTTTCTTATTCTTCGGAGAAACCACTGGCTTATTGTTTCTTACCTCCTAGCATCCCCGCCATGTATATTACTTGAACATTGTAATCATGATATGGTCATCACAGACTCAACATGTGCAGTTAGCCAACAGCTAATATTGGGCCACTGTTGTGACTTCCATTGCTCTTGTTTGGATTAGTGGGAGTATCCGGTGAGGACGGCTTAACTTTTGACACATCTTTTTTTAAGAGTTAGAAAAGCATTTTAAGAGTAGATAATAGTAATATGGTCAACCATGAACGGTTGGGGTGTACCCCCTGGCATGCTGGCTTTGTGTATATTATTGGAACCATGTTAAATCATATTGTGCATCCTAGTATGTTCATATACTCAGCATGTGCAATAAGCCAATGACAAACGATCTGAAATTCCTTTTTTTGGTCTAAACTTCTGCACCATCTTGTGCTTTGCGCTGGGTGCCTATGACAATGTTCATTTGATTCAGCTTCAATAGTCCAAGTGAATAGATATGAAGCTTTTCGTTCCTTTTATTTTTCTGAACAATTTATGCAGAAGCACCGAGAGATAACACAATGCCCGGTACAAAGTAACATTTCTTCTTGAGCCGAGTAGAAAGTAAATTCGATTGTGTACAGTTCGAATCATAAAAATGGTGAAATTGCCTTCTTATGGACATGGTGAAATTACCTGAGATCAAAAGTGCATTTCTGCTTCTTATGGGACATGGTGTTTTTGCTCTTGGGTGCATATGCTCCCTATATTTGAAATGCATTTAAAACATATTAAAATGTTTCAAAATATTTCAAACAAAAATGATGTGCGTACATATCCATATCCTACATGCTCATGAAGTTGTTGGAAGGGAAAAAGAATTTTTGTGTGGTGATTGCAAAAAAGATAAATTTCGGTACTAAAATAAGGATTTTTAGAGGCAATTGTTTTGTCTTTTTTACACAGCCTACGAAGAACGTCAGTTTTTTATCAAACCATAAGCAAGCACATAGAATGTGGACATATATGAGCCAAAATTGTGTCCCAATTTTTTTAACATTTTAAAATACATTTTCTAGGTAAAGGGAGCATGTGCACCTGAGATCAAAAGTGCATTTCTGCTTCATATCATCGGTACTTCATTTACTACCGTAGCGTGATCAGTCCGTAGAGCTCATTTTGGGTTCAAAGTATACATATATGGCCTTGGATGTTGAAGGCCTCAATACCGATCTACATTATCATCATCAACAACGTCTCCAACCGATCCCTTCGTTTACTTGGTTGTAACCCAAACCCTAGTGTGGATCTCCACTTGTATTCGATTGTACTCTCATATCCCATCCATATTATTGCCACGATGTTGATTTCGTTCATATGTGAGTAGTTCCTTTGTTCTTGGAGAAAGATATAGGAAACCTACCAATATTATGATTTGAAATAAAATAATCTATAATTTCAGCTCATGAACATGTATTAGTTTTCTTTCTAGATATGGGCGCATGGTTTGGACTGAGCGGCTCGCGTGCTCGGAAAGGGCGACGGCCGGCTCGCGCGAGGATGCGGGGTAAGGCACGGTCCAGATAAGGCATAGGGAATCTTCACGGGGAAGAGGAGGCCACGGGGACGAACCGGCCAGAGGCGGCCGATGGCGGAGACGAGCCGGTGAGGACGAGGGAAGCGTCGGTGACGGGAGCGAGGTGAGGTCGAGGCGTTGCATCATTGTGGGTTTCCTCGGGGCGGGAGAGACAGAGTGGGTGGAGGACCTGAGCAAGAGGAAGGCCGGCGGCAAAAACAAAAGTGCCAGGGGGTTTGGTGGGGATCCGGTTAGGGTATGGCTGGGGATAGGGTTGCAGAGCGGCATCCGCAAGCAGGCATCCTGATTCCCGAAAAACAAATAATGGAGCAAATAGAGGTGAAAATTGAAGAGGATTTAAAGCATGGGTAGTGCAAAAAGTGATCCCGCGTCCCGCCCCACTTGAAAGCCTGGCTGGGGACCTGGGATGGGCCTAGGTGGGCTGCGACGACTTCGCCCGGCTGGGTTGGGAAGGTTTCTCGCCCCCTTATTTACAAAAAGGTTTTACTTTTCTTACGTTCCTATTTTTTGTTTAAACCATTGGCAAATAGTTTTTAGACCAGAAAAGTAAGTAGGAAATAAGGTTTAATTTTGGGATAAAAAGATAGAATAATTTACCAAAATAGAGTTTAATAAAATAATTTTAGGTTCCAAAATATGCATGATGGCATGATGATGTATATGACAAAAACAACATGCAAAATCTAATTGGAGATATTTTCGGTGACGTTACAAGAGCAGAGGTGCAAGCGATAAAAATGGAAAATGACACAAAATTGGGCCTCGAACCCTCGAACTTGAGACGCAAGTAGTCTTTTATTGACGTGGTGGGGCCCGGTAGTAAGGATAACAACTACAATGTCGAAGTGAGGGGGAACCTACATATAAGAAAAAGAGTCAAAGAGACGGCAAGTTAGCTAGGCAAAACGGTAGCAGGCGTCACGTCCATCCAGTGGCACAGAAACAAGGACTTTGCCAAAGTTAATGGCATCCATTTAACTCGATGGTATCACCATAATATTGACGAGAGCTAGGGACACAATCATAAAACAAACCTAAAATTCAATAATAAAAAGGGATAAAATTCATAATATCTCCACTGATAAAGCTAAAACCATCTTGCTTTTGTTATAAAAGCGACAAGCAAATAACGAAGAACGAAACAAGAACACACGCAGGGGACACAAGATTTAACGTGGAAAGCCCCTTCCAACACAGAAGGGGAAAAAACTACGGGCGCCAGCCAGCAAAACTTCACTATATCGGGAGGTGTTTACAAACGCCATGGGTTATCTTATAATCTGATCAACCCTAGCCGGCGGCTTACAAGATGTATATATAGGCGGTGCCAACGATCCGTACCGTCAGAAGTTAGCCTCCCTTTAGTATATGAATTTGGATCACAATACAACAGCTTTGAGTAAATAATCGGCATCTCATACGTTCTCATAACTATACCCCATTCTTTCCTGATTCCTTGGAGGCATCCTTGCAGCAGTTAACATCATGGAAACGCACCATCATGTCTTTAAGTCTTGCGGGGCTGTCAGGTTTTGTTTGGGTCTCTGCAAATCTTGTTTTTTGCCTGATCTTGGGAAGCAGATACCCTATCAGGTCAACTGGATCCGTGTTTTGATCAATTTGCAAGCCGAAGATACTGATGACGCCTCTCTTACCATCATATGCTGCATCCAAACCTGTTATAGTCAAATCAAGTAACAACCTAAGAGTCGAGTTCAAACAATCTGTAGAAATTAATTAAATGATATGCTCTTGTATCCCGCGCAACCTTATTTTCTTGGAATACATAGCGTGACTCTTTCATTTCCTGACAACAATCTTACAGTACATGTTTTTGATGGTCTCAATCATGCTAATATTATCTTCCTAAATATTTCTGTTCTGTTATCGATAGGAGAGGTGAATGGCAGGGAATATATTAGCACAGATACCATAGAGCAGTTAACATATAATAAGTGTCGCTGCATGTATTCACACTGTAAAACCCATTTAGATATGTTTGAATCTTGATAAACTTGCGACACTTATTTTGAAACAGAGGAGTGAGTATCTATTAAAAAATCAATGGCATTTTAGTGTTCATAAGAGAATGTAGTTCTCTTTTACTTGCTTCCATAAGTGCCTCTGTGTTGAAAACTTTGCAAATTCCATGAAAAATCAGATGTAAAATTTTCTAGCCAGCTCAGTGAAAATTCTCAGCAAAGTGAAACATAGAGCAAATCTCTAGGATTTGCTAAGCTATAGCCCATCTACATTTTTAGCCTCCTCATACAATGCAATAATGATTAACCTTTCATGCTGACCTGGACATTCGGCGTTTTTTGATAGCCATTCCATTCCTCCCTTTATTAGCTGCGGTGAGCAGTCTGTTTCCATCATTACTTCAATCCTCGCATGCTTCCTGGACCTTGACCCATGTGTTTTTACAATGAAATGTGAGTGCATAATCGGGATGGGGTCTCGTTGAGTCACTTGTGCGTCCATGATGGAAGGCTCCTGCATAAGTATCAAAATTTCATGATTGATCATATTTTGTCCATTTAACTGTCACAATCATTAAATTACAGGCATTGCAACTTAGGTACAGAGTGAAAAAAGATTCTAATAATCACGCCCAGTTGATACATATTCTGAAACTGAAACCAATGCCAAGCGAAGTAAAAAGGATACAGTAAAATAACAAACAAAAATACGAATGTCCTTATTTGTGGAAATACATACCATCAAAAAGAACAAATACAAATGAGGTGGACTTGTCACTGTTTCCTTTCATTAAACACAGTACACCATTTTCAACGAATATGGCAGCTTTGACTTGTCATTTTCTGTGACATCCTGGCCAGGATTAATATGAATAATAGTATACTCATATACCAATAAGTTGCAATTTTTTTTCCGGAAGCTCACCCCCAAAGAACTCCGAGGTTAAACGTGCTTGGCCCGGAGCGATTTGAGGATGGGTGCCCGACAGGGAAGTCCTTTCCGGGTATGCATGAGTAAGGATAAAGTGCGCAAAAAGGGCCAGTCTAGAGATCCTAGAGAGCCGCCAGAGGTGACATGCCCGACTAGGGAAGGTCAGGGTGTTACATTTTTCTTGAGTACTTGTTGACAAACTATGGTTGCTATTTGTTATAGGACCATGTGAGTGAACAAATAATCTACAAATAGGTTATACATTATTAGTCAAGATCAGAAAGATTTGGCAACAAGCTTTCCGACAACAAAGGTGATGAACCTTCCCCACAAAAAAAATAAAGGTGATGAACCAAAAGATTGTTATCCATATGTTGTGTTTCCCATTGTAATAGTGAACGGAGCCCTATTTTGTCAGTTAAAAAATATTTACTTATAGAAGCTAATGTAAGAATATGTTGTCTATCCATCAAATAGCACATTGGAGTAATTTTGATATATTAGTTGTGAAAGATAAAAAATTCACACTATATTTATGTAGTGCGTTATTCCTTCTAAAGAGGCTTCCTCCATGTTCCCTCTTTTCCTTTTTAATCAAATTAGAGCCTATATTAATAGTACGCCATTAGGATAGAACTTCTCGTATTGTAGAGAGCATCAAGTCTCTAGTGAAGGCATCTTCACTAGAACTAGCATCATCGTTGGTGAAAGATGACAAGCCCAAGATAGGTGATGATGTGGAAGAGAGAGGGGGAAGCTTGTTGCTTTCATCATGCAAGCCAAAGAAATGGAATATTTTCTTCTTTCCAGTTTATGATTTGCAAGGTATCCTTTTGGCGAGTTGGTGAGTTGGTGAGAGTGGCACCGGTGCAGGGAAATATTAAAACATGATGAAGATGTTAGCTATAAACTAATATAAATTATTTTTTGTTTTTCTATTTAAATAGCATGGTAGCCCTTGCAAAACATCTTATAGCTCTATAGAAACTTGTATTATGCAATTATTATTATCATAGTTCTATAGTTACCCTGAATATCAGAGTAACTAAAATATTACTTGTGTGGGAGATATCTTTAAACATTTTTTTTTACTTTGTGGGAGATTAGATAATGTTGCCATAAAAAAGAACTTATCAATTACTATATGGGATTTTTGCATGTGGTGATATTAGTTAGTACATAGAAATAATTTATATTGCAATTATGTAGTTATTTGATGTTACTTTGTGTGAGGTCAAAACTCAGATTATGACCACATATTTTTGATCTATTATATATGTTGATGTGTAAATAATAATTTCTCAGTCGATGATGTGTAATAATGTATCACTCCTCGATTTTTATGTATAGTTACTAAGACCAATTGGCCATGGTCTACTATAATAAAGATACATCATCAATAGGTTTCCCGAAAAACTATGAGTTGTGGTTAGCTTCGTAATTAGTTTTTGGTCTACCATGAAATTGTCTGGACAATTCTCTATATTTCCTAGATTCATCATATGTGCTTCAGTATGACAATAATGGTTCCATATGAACACAAATGATGATGATATTTTTAATGGAGGAACAGTTTAAACACAACACTATGATAATTTGATTTGATGCTTGTATAACCATTTTATCATTTATATAATGTTTTGATGGAATAACAAAATATTATGTGCTTGTATAGCTGTAGGAAAACTCTATAGGGGGAATTTTCAGCTTAATTTATCTGAATAAATTTCTTCTCTCACCACTCCCTTAACTATATATATATATTTGACATTCTCGGTTTATTAAAAAATATGTCACCTTTTAGGCGGGGACACTATCTACAACATTTAAATTTGACCTTTTATGTATATATTATGAATAATGGAATTCCAGAAAGAATTGTTGTGCTCAAATTTCACGATACTACTTTATATACTCTGAATATTCTACAATGTTATATGTATAGAAACAAAGGTAGTCGTATTGTAAATTATCTTCTAGAATTCATTCCCAGCATCTTCCACCTTTTAATATATCTGTTTTATCTTGTAAAATGACTAAGATCAAATCTTAATTAGGTGATATTGTGTATTATCGTGTGTCTTCCCCACATCAAAATTTTCAATCCTAGGATCCCATTTTTTATGGTAGTTAGTCATCAACACTGCTCATTAGTAGTGTCATCATAACACCACAACTTATTGACAAATAAATTTATTCACAAGATTTTAAAATAATGTATAATTTTTGTTGTACATCATCTTAAATTTTAATGGAAGGTAAAAAAAAGAGATTGACACATAAACACATATTAATTGTTATTTTTTCATGGTTACGGGTGAAAATTTGCCTATATAAACAAAAGCATGTTGATCTAGCTCCACTACTTTGACTGAACATATATGAATTTTGATACACTTGCATGTATTGGATTAAGATCCAAATCAGATGTAACATGAATGATGTCATGGTATATAAGAACGAAAATTAACTTTATCACACAAACGAGCTATACTTTCTGCGGCTAAGCACACAAAGAACTTTAGGTAGATCTAAAATATTATAAATAAGTTTTACAAACAATTATGTCCATTTAAATCTCAGGATATGCAATAAAGTGTGTCGAAAATGTTATATGTCCAATATTTCTCCATTTCATCTACCCCATTATGAATACATGATTTGACATGGATAATTTTTTAAGGTGTAACTTTGGTCTCTATTTCACATATTACAGTTATAAGCAGTAATGTATTTTTTCTTAAATATATACAATATTAATATGATTAATTTTTATCAACATGTTTGTATAATCAATCTTGGAGTTGTGAGAACAAATCAATGAAAACTATCCCGCAATATGAACGCGTGCTAGTTCAATTGATGTGTGCACCGCTGTCTTAAATATTTAGCTCCAAGCATCCAAATTTTTATATCTGGTTTGCCTATTCATATTATCCACACAACAAATGGTAGACTTGTGCCGAGATTTCATGTTGCATATCAAATTAGATCTATATTTTGTAAAATAATTTGCAAAATTTTGAAGTAACTAATGACCAGCATAACCTCAAGGTTTCGGTTCAGAAATAGACGCTCTTCCATGTTCTCCTATGCCAGTGCTCGATGATGTGGGCACCAAATTTATAATATACCGCTCCTCAAGAATTTTACATGTTGTAGATGGTATCACTTTTCTACGAAGCCTTATTATTTTCGTAGCAAGTTAAACTAATATGGAAATGGGAATCAACAGAATGCCTAGCTACAACCCTACAGAATGATCAACAACAACAATTCCATTGATAACTATGAGACCGAGATGCTACGAGAAATTAATATATAACTATACACATATCATTTAATCCTTCCACCGGACATAGCAAATTACAATGACTATTAGGAGACCAAGATACTATAAGAAGTTAACATATAACTATGCACATATCATAACTATGCGTAAACGAAATATTTTTAAACGGAAATTGAAAAGGTAATGGGGAAGCCAATTCCGGCGAAAATAGAAACGACAAGAAAATTCCAAAAAAATGAATAGAGAAACTTCCTAGAAATATAACAAACCAAGCCTAAGTACGGAATATTACTCCAAGTTTGTGCGTTCCTTTGCTCATGGGGCCATAGAATACATGAAACGGAGATAGTAGTCATCATCATGTTTGACTACTTTTTTATGTGTGCCTTTTGGTGTACAAAACATGGTATCATACTACTATGTGTTATGGTATTAGTTTTCGGATTTTCAGTTTTTTTTGTTTCGGATTATAGAAACACGGGCTGAAACAAAAACGAGAACGAGAACGATAAAGCATGTATTCATCCGTTTTCATTCCGTTCTCAACCCTAGCCATTGGACCAGGTCACGATTTTCAACTATATATGTCGCACTATTGCTATTGTCTATAGTATGTACATGCCCGATAAAAAAATCATTTGGGCAAATTGAATATCCCACTATTAAATGTATTTGAATATTTTATTTATGGCAATATCATCACGTCACTACGGGAAAAAAGGTCATTGTCGTGCAGCCAATCATTGCCGTGCGCCGCTGCACGACAAAGACATCTTTGCCGTGCGCAGCAAGTACCACGCACGGCAAAAACAAACCGCACGGCAAAGTCTGAGAGCAGCGCACGGCAAAGAATCCCTGCACGGCAAAGTTAGCAGTGGCGCACGGCAACGATCCTACGCACGGCAATGTCCAACCAAAGCGCACGGCAAAGAAACTACGATTATAAATACCCTACACGTTGCACGACAAAAAATGCTGCACGACAAAGGCTCTGGACGTTGCCGTGGCGCTCCCTTTGCCGTGCGGCCAGACAAGTTGCACGGCAAAGGCTCCTTTGCCGCGTGTTCCTTTCTTTGTCGTGCGACATCATACATTTTATTTGTTTTTTTTCTATTTTATTTCATCTAATACTTATATTTATTTTTTAATTAGTTTTACTTTTAATGACTATTTATTAGTGTTACTTAAGACAATGTGCAATACAAAATTACTCTCCATGTTCATCCCCCACATATATCAGGGTTTCGGAGCAATCCGCGTTTCGGAAAATCTGCTAAGTGTTATTGCCCAAATGTGAGGAAGGTCACACCGGGGAGCTACTTTTGCACCATTACACCTTCCACCACACTTTCACACATATCATAGGTCCACATGAAAGATTTGGTGGGATTTCGGTGCTCCGGCGGTCGTTCTCCCCCTCCCCCCCCAAAACAGCGGTATGTGTGCCCCGACGGGTCTACCCCCTAGATTTCTTCGCGCGAGGGTGCACCAATGTACTTTTTCATTCTTTAGGTTTGTTTAGGACATATACACATGGAGAACCAAGATTGGAAGCCTATTTGTAATAACTCTGTGTAATAGTGATTGTCCAGCTAGGTTATTTGTAAGAACTTCATGTTATGTTTGAGAGAACTCTATGCTACCTATTTGTTGCTTTCAGTAATATTCATCTACTCATATCTTTGTTGCTTTCACTAATATTCATCTACTTATATCTTTGTTGCTTTCACTAATATTCATCTCTTTACATTGCGTACTAATAAACCACTCTCTTCATTTGTGTTTGCATGTGATTGAAACATGCCGCCAAAAAAAGAGGAGGCGGTCTTAAAAAGAAGCTCGCAGACTTGGTAGGTGCAGGGACTTCTTCGAGGGGGAGACGCCGTGGTGATGCCCCCCTCCTAGCGCTTCACCACCGCGGCCACATAGGAAGAATGCAACGCGGGCACTCACTCCTAGTCCTAGCCCCCCTCGCGCAGCCGAAGATGATGATGAGCCGATGAGGTGGAGGATGGAAGTGAGGAGGACCAGGAGCACCACGGGGGTGGGGTGGAGGAGGAGGGTGGGGAGGACGAGTAGCACGGGGGTGGGGTGGAGGAGGAGGACCTCTCGGAGGATGAGGGCTTGGGGGACTTACCGTTTGAGCCTGATCCAAACCTAGTTTGGGAAGCGCCGACGGAGGAGCAGTACGTTGCAGCTGTGGAGAGGCCGAGGCCATGTGATAAGAGGCCATATCAGCGTGGGAAAACACGGCTCCCCGCGCGGAAAGACTGGCCCTACAACCATGTTGTTCTAGTGCCCGCTGGAAGGAGGTACATGTTAATTTTGGCATTTCGTTATCGCAATTTTGTCATTATCGAAATTATTATCAATACATATTGATGTTGTCGTTTCATAGTGCAGTTCATTCACGTATGAAGACCCGTTGCAGAAGCCGCCACGTGGGTATGCGAACATCCTTGGGGGCCTACTTAGAAGGTATTTCCCTGGGCTAGTCGAGCTCCCTACTGGTGGTCGCGACATAGCTTGGAGGTGGGCGCACTACGGGCTCGCTCCAGATCCTCTTGGGGGGTACCCAGCATACAGGACGTGGTTGTTCGTAAATTTTGGGTACGTGACTTTTGACTTCTTACCATTCATACACTCTCCTTGGTTGACAATAATTGCACTAATGCCCCTTGTTTTACCTATGTGCATGGTTGCAGAAATACTTCAAGAGGGCCGAGGGTATGGAAATTGCGTGCGATGATGCCTACACCAGATGGCAAGGACGAGGGTGAATGGCATGCACTACGAGGCACGTGTTCAGTGCGTCCGCAACTGGCACGCCGACCGCTTCGTTCATATGACTAAGGAGGACGCTTGCGACACGCTCATGCAGCCGTGTCAGTACCTGCAGGTATTTGCATTCATGTGTTATTGATTTCTTTATCGCCATGTAATTTATTTTACCATAATGGGTTTATCTTGTGTATGTAGAATCCTCCTCAGTACGTCGGCAACAACGAGAAGTGCTTTCTGGCGATGGTCATGTGGTGGACATGCCCCAGTACCTCAAGAAGCACGAGGAGCGCAAGCTGAAGCGGCAAGAGATGCGAGGTGGATCGCATATCCAATGTAGCATCCCCATCTCTCTTCACATGCAGGCCGAGGTGAGCAAATTGTTCCTTCATTCTTTCAGTTCACGTTATATATTGTTAAGTCCGCAAGGGTGTGCCACTTCACTTAATTATATGTTCTCTTTTGCAGGAAGTCAGGACAGGAGCGAATCCAAACGTCTTTAGCTTGCTAAAAAAGATGAAGCAAAGGAAGACGCCGCATCCTGAGATGGGGTCCATATGGGTTAGCCTGCAATCCGAGAACCAGTGTACGTCGTATGTCTCGAAGTTCAAGCAGAAGTACGGCGATAGCGCCAACCCATAGGCCGAGGACTTTGACCCTGAGGTTGCGGTGCTTGCGTGAGAAGACATGAAGCATGGCCGCCTATGTCTTGGTGACGGGTGCGTCGATCCAGCGAAGGTTCCCTCTCTCCGCCAGATCCGTCGTGGTCGTAAGAGCGGCCAACCTCAGGTAGAGACCCGGCCACGGGCTTCGGATCGAGCTATCGAGCGGTTACGGGTATGTTCTTCCTCGGGCCTCTACCTTTCCTTTACATGCTTTCCATTAAAATGTTAATGACATCGCGGCAACACAACGTAGGCGGAGATGGCAACAAAGGAGCAGGCGGCCTAGGAGCAAAGGGCATAGATGGAGCAGCAGATTCTGGACTACAAGCAGCACGAGACACAGATGATGCATCAGATGCAACAACAGCAGCAGATGATCTGGCTGATGAGCCAGACCAATCTATCTTCTCCACCGGGAAGTCTTCCTCTTCCTCCTTACTCCTTGCCGTGGATGCCGCCACCGTCCACTCAGAGCCTGGTGACCACACCTTACACCGTGAACAACACGAACATCATCCGGAACCTGATCCCCGGTGAGTACTCCTACACTTGTGCCCAACCCGCTTCTTGTACTTGTTCAAGTGTAGCCATGGATCCATGCTTGTTCAATTCCATGTCAACATGCAAATGCTACTACTTGTTCAATTCCATATCAATATGCAAATGCAAATGCTAATTCCATCAACCTTGTAGGAAGAGGACAAGGCAATGACGATGATGCCATGGGAGGCAATGGAGGAGGACAAGGTTGATGGCATCGATTCTATGAACTCGTCGTCGTGCACTTGTCGTTGTTGTAATGGATTGCACTTGTAATGGACATTGCTATTTAACTTGTATGGATGGACTCTATGTAATGGATTGTATGCATGAACTATGTGTGTTCGATGTATTTGTGGTATTGTTGATGTGTTTGGTGATGATATGCTGAATATATATGTTGTATATGCTATATTTGTGAAATTCAATATTTGAAATGTATGGATTAATGAAAAACAACAAAAAAAATGAAAAAAACCTACCACTTTGTTGTGTGCACACGCACGGCAAAGACGCCATGTGGCACGCAGCTGTGCTCCTGGGAGCTCCTGGGGGCGTGGCTGGAGGAGTCTTTGCCGTGCGTCTGGGCTGACAACGCACGACAAAGCTGGCGCCACGGCAGAGTCTGGCCGCACGGCAACGTCCTCGCGCACGGCAAAGGAGTTGGCGCACGACAAAGATTTGCCGCATGGCAGCGCAGTGCACACACGGCAAAGGCTACGCGCACGGCAGCCCAGCGCACGCACAGCAAATGCCTTTGCCGTGTGAATTGGCGATGCGCACGGCAACGTGCACGTTGCCGTCAGAACCTTTGCCGGGCGGTCTTTGTCGTGCATCCACACACGGCAAAGCCTTTGCCGGGCATACAGGGTCCTTTGCCGTGCGATTCTTCGCACGGCAACGTGTAGTTTTCCCGTAGTGCGTGCAGTTCCATTTATGTTATGTTACACTGTTTCAGTCTGTATTAGTTTTTTCATCACAGAATATTAGTGAGGATTTTCGTTGGAACATACACGTCCATAGAGGTGTATATACGTATTTATGAGCGTCTGCGTCGTTTGAAATAAAAGAGAGTGTGAGTTAGGGTCCTAACATACCACGACAACTCAACACTTCTAGACCGTCAAACTACCAGGAAATTAAGGCATATCACGAGCCCTACCTTTAAGACTAGTTAATTACTTCCTCCACTCCAATGAATAAGACGTGCTCGTTTTACATATTTTTTCTTTGACCAAGAATTACTCCATATTTTGTTGTTTCAATATATCAAACCCAACAATACTAATTACATAGTAGTACAATATAAACGGAAATTCAATTCGGCTATTTCAATTATTTAGATCAAAATTAGTCTTGAAATACGTATACATCTTATTCATTGTTATGGAGGTAGTAGCCCACATAAAAATAAAATCGAGAAAACAAAGTTCAATAAGTAATCGAGGAGGAATGCCATACCTGAACAATCTCCGGTGCAGATTTTTTCTCTAGTACCTGGTTTTCATCCTGGTCCTGGTTTAATACGTGTATGTACATCTTATTCATTGTTATGGAGGTAGTAGCCCACATAAAAGTAAAATCGAGAAAACAAAGTTCAATAATTAATCGAGGAGGAATGCCATACCTGAACAATCTCCGGTGCAGATTTTTTCTCTAGTACCTGCTTTTCATCCTGGTCCTGGTTTAATACGTATGTACATCTTATTCATTGTTATGGAGGTAGTAGCCCACATAAAAGTAAAATCAAGAAACCAAAGTTCAATAATTAATCGAGGAGGAATGCCATACCTGAACAATCTCCGGTGCAGATTTTTTCTTTCGTACCTGGTTTTCTTCCTGGTTTCTAAAAGGTACTTTTTCGTCTTGTGGATCATGATCCCCAGTGCCGGAAGGTTCATTATTCTTTTCCACTCTCTTTCTCCACATTTTGAGGTTGAAGAAGTTGAAACAAGTGCCATTTACTGGGGAGAGTCCCTCCTGCCCTGATCTTAGTGCCGGAAGTACTGGGGCAGTGGTCGCAGACACATGTAGACTCTTCCCCAGGATAGACGACGACGATGACGATGATGCGGACGTGGAACGTCTGGACCCTATGTTGCTTTTGCTTGGAGCGTAGACGGCCGGGTTCTCCCGACGAGACTTGTTTGCCTTGCGGCGGCAGTGGTCCACTCGGTGGCCCAGGATCCTGCAGGACCAGCACAAGCTCCGGACGCCCTCATATTCCACGGACACCGACGCTCGTTCGCCGTTCTCCAGCTCGACGTCGACGGAGGGCTGCAGAGGTCGCGTGATGTCCACCCGGATTCGCGCCCGGAGGAACTTGGGGCGGGACGTATTCAGATCGCACTTGACCGGCTCGCCGATGCCCGCGGCGAGCGCGTACACGGTGTTCACGGAGAAGTGGTCGTCGGGGACGTCGTGGAACTGCACCCAGAGCTCGGCCTTGGTGAACCCGGCGATCTGGTCGACCATGTTCATGCCCGGCTTGACGTGCTGCATGAGGAAGAGGTCGTCTCCGTCGCCGCAAGACCAAGGTGCGCCGTCTTGCGCCTTGGTCAGGTCCTCCTCCTCGTAGAACTGGACCAGGAAGGCGCCGTCCGTGACTCGCCAGAAGTTCACGGTGCCAGTGGGATCCCAGATATGGCGAAGCTTGTCAGGAAGCAGCGACGCCGAGTCCGCCGGGGAGCCACTGGAGACGAGCTTACCTAAGAGCAGCACACTGGGTATGCTGCTCTTGTCCGTCAGGTCCACGCTCCTTGAGAGGGCAATAGGCCTGCCCGGGTTCTCCATGGCCGGCCGGTGCTACGTGCTGAGACTGAGAGTCGCCGGCCAGGGCACGTTCGAGCGATGGGGATATCTTTCTAAAAGGCTTGTTAGCAGGAACAAAAACAAGTTATGGTCTCACACTCTCACTCACACCTAAATATATGGAACCACAGGGTCAACACCATTTAACCAATTTTTTAAAATGTTATCTGGGTTTAAAACTAGTCGGTTCCAACATGATTTTGAATTGTATGCAAATAAGCAAAAATGACACGTGCCGGTTACTAGAGCTGATAAGGCATCTCCAATGGTCCAACGCAAACGAACATAACACGCGGTCGGGGTCTACACCTTATCCGAGCGGCCGGGGTCTGTACCTTAACCTAGCGGCCCGATGCAAATTGACCGGTATGCCCATGGGGACGCAAACGTGGCTTAAATTTGTGCCGTGAATGTGTCTGCACGCTCACAACGTGTCCATGCCCCGTCGCCACGGGTCCGTGTGACAGCGGGTGTGAGGCCACAATGCTTCGGCCGCATCGCTTCCGCGCCTGCGCGTGGCCCAACCTTCTGTGGCCGCCATCAATGGCACACCTTGTCTTTAGCAGCCTCGCCAGGTCTAGCGGGTGGTGGCTGGTCTTCTGCACCGCCATCAATGCCAAGCCGCTTCGAATCCCACGCTTGTCCTTAAAAGGTCACATGCAAATTCCTGCCATAGTCCACACCTCCCTAGCCTCCATTGCTCCACCACACCAACAGCCATATCACTCCGCCGCCTCACCATGGAGAAGAAGAATAATGACCATGAGGCGTCCTCGTCGCAGGTGAAGAAGGAGGAGAACACTCGAATCAGGGTGCCCCTCCTTATCAGCATCGCCAAGGTGATCTACGAGAACTGGCAACCCTGCAATGGCTGGAACGACGTACGCCTACCAGGCGGGTGGCGCTTCAGCTCCACACGGGTGCCCATACCGTCGGTGCCATAGACTGGCCTAGAGGGGCTCAAAAAGATCCGACGCAGATGACGTGCCATTCTCCCGTTAGATCTCTGCGACGAGTTCGCGTATGACATTGACTCCCTCAGGTGAGACGATAACCGCTGGCACGAAAACGACATGAGGCGGAAGGCGGGGTTCCTCGGTGACCGGGACTACAACTTCAGTCATCCTCCCACGGCCTCTTCGTCCGCTGCCGCGTACATCACCACCTCCACCGCCTCCCCTGACCCAGAATATGTGGGGTGAAGACATCCTAGGTAGGGTGGTGTGGGACGACTCAGACGATTTTGTCGCCAGTGTGTTCCACGGCATCCAGATGTCACTAGAGGAGGGTAGGGAAATCGAGCTGCCAGAAGAACTGACCGAGGAGGAGGCGATGAAGGCTAGGCATCCCCATATCAGAGCTTCCGCAGCCGCCATCGTTGCCCTGGTACGCCGTCGAATACATGCCGCCAGGCCTGTCGGAGGAAGACCCCTTCAATCTGGCGTTGTAGGCCTCAGTGTTGCTACCTTCGCCGCCTCCGGCCACGTACCTGTGGGTAGCATCGACATTTGCTTCAACGCCTCCACCTCCACCACCTACCGCACCGGAATCTTCTCCGCTGGTTCCCGACTGGCGATGGGTGATACCCGAGCTCAGTAATCTAACCCAGGTGCCCAGCGACGACGAGGCGTAGGCTAGGGTTAGGATTTTAGTGGGCCATGGCCTTTTTATATTTCATGTTTATTTTTCGCACTATGTAAATTTTATGAATGAAAAAAAATTGTGCAACAAATGAATCGGGCCGTTGGGGGCACCCCGGACACAAACGGCCAACAGATCATTTTCAGCCGATTTCACGTCCGCTTCCCAACGCAAACGGACGGGCACGGTCACTTTTGGTGACCGATATATGTCGGGCCGCTGAATATGCCCCCTAAGGTACTCCAATGGATGTCCAATGGGAAAAAACTAACTTTTTTATCATTAAAATAAAAGAAACCCCAAAACAGTGGATACATGTTTGTCAACCAGGAAGTTGTGGTCAGTGTTATGTGGGCCCAAAAGCTTGTTGAAGCCTGGGAAAATTAAAATCTAATTTCTTAGTATACAATTTTTGTTTTTGTTTAAACCGAGTAAGAAATACTTGATTTATGATGTTATAGCACCTTCAAGCCCGATAAACCGCCAGGATGGAGGGACGCTGGGTCCTTCCCTAGCAACTACTATTACCTCTGTTTCAATATGTAAGCTTTTTCGGTACTTACTAATGCCCAATTGTTTGGGGTTTTGTGAAGTTCATCCTTTCACTTTTGATAACGGATTTGCTTAACTGTGAGCCTGTTTTTTTTTGTTTTGAGTGCCAAACTAGTTATGAACAAATTCTGCAGCATTTATTCTATATTAAATGAAAAGATTTCCTTATTGCGAGACATATTTACTTCCAAAAAAATTCGGTCTTTATAAAAAGTTTGAGTAAAAGATTTTATCTTTTTTTAAAAAAAAAACTTTTGCCTCTTATTCTCTTTTCCTCAGTTTGTGTGTACCCTAGCTTGTGCATTGTACTAGGTATTCACTATCAATATAATCATGATAGTTTTCTCTATCAAAGACCATATATTAACAATCCCTTTCAATAGATATATCAATAGAAGTAACAATTTGAATACTAATGGATGGAATTGCACACTTCACTGCATTTAGGTTCTGTTTGACAGTTAGGCAGCGGTTAGACAGTCATAATTTTCTGCTACTACCCCGATCATAGAGCGTTACTATCAATACAATAATAATAATTTCAATTGTCACTTCTTATAGAAAGATCTATACGTATAAATGTTTCAGTAGTGGTGGATGATGTGCACCAGACAGTTCAGTGCATTAAGTTTGGGGCCGTATGTTGAATTATCGTAATAGAATAGATTTATTACACGGGTCCATAGCGGTCGACCGGTGAAAGGTCTCTTCTACTGCGTCGATAGAGATTTACTATCAATACAATTATGATAATTCTCCCTAAGAAAAACGGGTGGATGAAGTTGTACACCACTCAGTTCACTAGCAGTTGACTAGTCAATGTTGGGTGCTAGCTACTACCTAGTTCCTAGCATGTTACTATGAATACAATCATGATAATGTTCCTTTTGATAGAAAGATGTATAAAATCAATATTTGAATACTGGTGGATGGAGTTGTAAAGGAGTCATTTCACTGCATTAAGTTTTGAGTATGACATTACGGTGAATTAGTGTAATACTCCATAGAATGGATTTGTTACATGGGCCCATAACGGTTCACCCATCAAAGCTGTCTGCTACGACTTGCATACCGATTTACTATTAATAGAATAATGAATCATGATATTTTCCCTAAAAGCATATATCGACTGCCCCTTTTGATATATGATCTATAAAAAACATTATTGCTATACTGGACGATGGAATTGTACACCAGTCACTAACTGCGTTAATTCGTGGATGACATTACAGTAAATTATCGTAGTAGAGTGTAGTATCTAATTAGGAAGTCATTTAACAATACTATTTTTTAACTAATTGAAGGTATATTAAAATTAGTACCATCCAATAGAGACTAGGACAGCTACTTTTTCTCTATTGTTGTCGATCACAAAGCTAAATCATAGACTGATATGAAAGTCGGGCATAGCCGCTGACCAGTCAAAACTGCCTACTATTGGTAAAACCTCTCATATATTAGACCATACAGTTAAAATCGGCCGGTTTTCAATAGCATTTTTTTTGTATAGAAAAAGGCAACAATTACTTGTGCCGGTTAGTAGAGAATTTAAACTATAACCCCTTCTTCCTTAAATAGCATGCTTATTGTTTTTTAAAGTAAAAAATTAAAGGTTGATCAACTATATAGAAAAATGTTGACATTCATATTCTCAAATCAATATAACTCCAATCATCATGAAATATTTTTCATACCATATTCCAGTTGATATTGTACATGTTGACATAGTTTTCTATGTTGGTCAAACTTTAAACTTTTTAACTTTAATCAAACACTATATGCATCCTATTGTAGGAAGGAGGGGCACTATTTTATATGGAGATCGGGGATATTGGGAGGTTAATTTCCAACACTATTAATCTTGCATGGTGCGTTAGTAAACATAAGACATCCATAAAAATTGGTCTAGATACCAAATGGTGCTCAATAGTCTTTCTCCTACTTCAAGAAACTATTTGACTTTCCGCTCAAAATTTACATGGTGTTCTTACCAAAATATCAAAAAGGAAACATTTGCAAAGTGGAGCGTGTTGTGGCACCTCCACTTGGTTGCTTCTGGTGCTTAGAAACTCCGAGATAGTGGTCTCCCTACTCGCCACTTATTGCAGGCGGAAACAAACTGGGATTGAGGGACGTGAGAGATATACATGGGAGGGTACATTGTCGTTTTCCCCCTTTCCAAGATTCCATTTTTAAGGAAATATTTTGAGTATCATTCATCCAAATTATGAATCGTTTCCATTTTTGAGGTCCTTCCGTCTGAGGTATTCAAAACTTAGATCACATGTTGATATATTTCTGAAATAAGTGCTCTATTACCGCTTAAATAACGTGTTGTTTATGATGATCAAAACCCTTGAGAAGATGTTGGTCTGAATGGTGAAGGGGGTTGTTTGCGGAAAGATGATGTCAATCAATCCATCATACATTAGTAGGCTAATCAACACCGTTAGATTAAAATATTCCATGGCACCTAATCGGGGTAAGACATAAACTGATACATATCGTAAATGTTGATGATTTTTCCAATGGGAAGAAACAAATGAGTTATCCACAAAATAAAAACAACCCAATTTTTTTGGCTAAGCGTTTGTGTTAATCCGTAAGTTTTTGTTACAGGTTACTAATACCCGATTGCGCTGGGTTTTGTGAAGTTCACTATTCCCCTTATACATATAGATTGGCTAACTGGTAAACAATAATTTTTTCAGTGCCGCCTATGACAAAAGTCTAGAGTCTTTCTTCCAGACCTCACTGGTAGAAAAACGGCCTTTGGTCGCGGTTCGCAACTGCCATTAGTCGCGGTTGCGCAACCGCGACCAATTAAGCGCGACTAAAGGCCCCCCCTTTAGTCGCGGTTTGGCACATCCACGTGGCCGCCAGCAGTCCGTCGGGGCGGAGGACCTTTAGTCGCGGTTCTCCTGGCCAACCGCGACTAAAGGCCGCCGCAGGTTTAGGGTTTTAGCCCCCCCTAAACCTGTTTTCTTTTTAATTTGTATTGTTTTATTTCTTTTGTGTTTTATTTTAATTTTGAAGGAGTTTCACTACGAGGAAATCTTTCAAACCCGTAGTGAACTCGCCGGAGAGTCGGTTACCGTACATCCATTGCCGATTCATCTGCATTATTATAATATAAAATATATTATTAACCATCATGCATTTGTTAAACTAACTATAAACAATAGAAATTAAACAATGAACTACACACATGCATATTTTATCAATGACACATATTAAACAATGAACTACACACATGCATATTTTATCAAGTTGCTAACCGCGATCGAGGAGGAAAAAATAAATGAGGAAGCTCAAGTGTGGCTCCGACACTTCATATCATGTTTGTTTCATGCTCTTGGGGCATTTCATCAAACACTTTGTGTGCATAAGAGGAGCCAAAAGCAAACCTAACACCCTCTTGTGAAGTTTGTGAAGAGAAGTGGCACCAAATGGCTAAGTGCAGTGTGCTGAACGGGTATATATAGGGGAGGGGCTTTAGTCGCGTTTGGCCTGGCCAACCGCGACTAAAGTGTAGGATAACGTTGCATAGAAAACAAAAATTTTCCTACCGCAAACTCGAAATCCAAGCCAAGATGCAATCTAGAAGACGGTAGCAACGAGGGGATTATCGAGTCTCACCCTTGAAGAGATTCCAAAGCCTACAAGATGAGGCTCTTGTTGCTGCGGTAGATGTACACTTGCCGCTTGCAAAAGCGCGTAGAAGATCTTGATCACGATCGGTTCCGGCGCCACGAACGGGCAGCACCTCCGTACTCGGTCACACGTTCGGTTGTTGATGAAGACGACGTCCACCTCCCCGTTCCAGCGGGCAGCGGAAGTAGTAGCTCCTCTTGAATCCGACAGCACGACGGCGTGGTGTCGGTGGCGGTGAAGAAGTCCGGCGGAGCTTCGCTAAGCTACGCGGGCAACATGGAGGAGAGGGGGCGGCTAGGGTTTGGGAGGGGGTGGCCGGCCACTCAAGGGGGTCGGCCAGGCTGTGGTCTTGGGGTGGCCGGCCCCCTCCCTTGGCCCCTCATTATATAGGTGGATCCCAAGTGTTGGTGTCCAAGTCTTCGAATAAGACCCGAACCCAAAAACTACCAAAAGAGATGAAACCTAGCCCAACTAGGACTCCCACCCAAAGGGTGGGATTTCCACCTCCCATGTGGGGGGTTGGCCGGCCCCTTTAGGGGGAGTCCACTTGGGACTCCTCCCCCACTAGGGCTGGCCGGCCATGGAGGTGGAGTCCCATGTGGACTCCACCTTCCTTGGTGGTTTCTTCCGGACTTTTCTAGAACCTTCTAGAACCTTCTAGAACCTTCCATAGAACCTTCCGCGTCAATTTTATTCACATAAAATGACATCCTATATATGAATCTTATTCTCCGGACCATTCCGGAACTCCTCGTGATGTCCGGGATCTCATCCGGGACTCCGAACAAATATTCGAACTCCATTCCATATTCAAGTACTACCATTTCAACATCCAACTTTAAGTGTGTCACCCTACGGTTCGTGAACTATGCGGACATGGTTGAGTACTCACTCCGACCAATAACCAATAGCGGGATCTAGAGATCCATAATGGCTCCCACATATTCAACGATGACTTTAGTGATCGAATGAACCATACACATACGATACCAATTCCCTTTGTCACGCGATATTTTACTTGTCCGAGGTTTGATCTTCGGTATCACTCTATACCTTGTTCAACCTCGTCTCCTGACAAGTACTCTTTACTCGTACCGTGGTATGTGGTCTCTTATGAACTTATTCATATGCTTGCAAGACATTAGACGACATTCCACCGAGAGGGCCCAGAGTATATCTATCCGTCATCGGGATGGACAAATCCCACTGTTGATCCATATGCCTCAACTCATACTTTCCGGATACTTAATCCCACCTTTATAACCACCCATTTACGCAGTGGCGTTTGATGTAATCAAAGTACCTTTCCGGTATAAGTGATTTACATGATCTCATGGTCATAAGGACTAGGTAACTATGTATCGAAAGCTTAAGCAAAAAAATTAATGACGAGATCTTATGCTACGCTTAATTGGGTGTGTCCATTACATCATTCATATAATGATATAACCTTGTTATTAATAACATCCAATGTTCATGATTATGAAACTAATCATCCATTAATCAACAAGCTAGTTTAAGAGGCATACTAGGGACTTCTTGTTGTCTACATATCACACATGTACTAATGTTTCGGTTAATACAATTATAGCATGATATATAAACATTTATCATAAACATAAAGATATAAATAATAACCACTTTATTATTGCCTCTAGGGCATATCTCCTTCAGTCTCCCACTTGCACTAGAGTCAATAATCTAGTTTACATTTGTAAAGATATAACACCTTGGCCTTCTGGTGCTTTATCATGTTTTGCTCACGGGTGAGGTTTTAGTCAACGAATCTGACACGCTCAGAAAACGTATGTATTTTGTAATTCATTTGCGTCTCAACGCATCACTCATTTCCAAATGAGTCGGCATTAAATATGTTTGGTCTTCTGGTGTAACCTTAATTCCGTGGTCTGAAATATGTCACTAATATTGTCACACACAATATAGCTTCAAAGTTCTGACACTATCGAAACTACACCAAGTTCTCAAAGAACTTCTTGACTTAACATCCTTTGTCATTGTCAAAACAATGACATACTCTGCCTTCTTTTGTAGAATCCGTCACAATATTTAGAACTCTTCTAAATCTAGCATAGACAACTTCTAGCTCATTGTGCTACCTTTTAAACAACACTTAGTCTAATTTGAGATTGAAATTATATTTTATATGTGACAAAACCAATATCGGTGTAACACCTTACAGTGATTTGTTTGTCATTTCTTCATACAAATATATATATATATATATATCCTTAGTTCTTCTAAAGTACTCAAGGATATTCTTACTGTCGTCCAATGATCATCATATGAATCATTATGGTATATGCTCATAACACTTTATAGCACATGATATCTGATTGTGTACATATTATTCGTGATCTATAATCACTCATGTGTTTTTACTCATTGAGTGTCAGATACACTCAAGTCTTGTTAAACCTTCACATGACAAGAACATTTTCTTAATATTTCTATATTGAACTACTTCAATATTCATCATATGTACTTTGACTTAAACTTATTTATGTGTTTCAATCTATCTTCATAGATCTTGACACTAATTTTGTTTCAGTCCATATCCTTTCATTGAAGTTAATTCTCAATGAAACCTTTTAATCAAGTATATAATTACATCATTTATAACCAACTTTATGTCACCTACATAAAGTATTATAAATGTGTCTTAGCGCTCCCACTTAATTTCTTGCAAATGCAAGCCTCTTCGTCGTCTCTGATGAAATCAAAAACTCTTTGACTATTTCATCTGGTGAAGATTCAAACTCCGCTATACTTACTTCATCAAATTGAAGTTTGTATACCTATCTAGTATTCCACGGATCAGCAAAACTCTTGGTTGTATCTTGTATACACCTTTTAATACACACTTCTGATAAGTAATGTATTTTGCCATTCTACTAGCATATCTCATAAAAGAAATATGTAGTGATTACTAGAATAATCCACATAGACTATAAGCATTGCTACGGAAGATCTAATCTTATCGTAGTCAACTCTTTGAACTTTGTCGTAAACAATTTTTCGACAAGTCGAGCTTCTTTAAGGATATTTTATCCAAGTCCATAAATTGTATAGATCCATTTACTTTCAAAAAGTATTTATCTATCTTGGATTTCATGGCATATAGCCATTTTAACGGAGTCAGTGCCCATCATAACTTCTTTGTTTGTAGTTGGTTTATCATTGTTCAAAATCAATCCTTTGTTCACAAATCATTTATTTGATCACAAAGTAAACCCTACCTACAAGGTTCAATATGTACTTTGATCTCCATGGCTAAAACACTTTTGTAGTCATGGGAGCCATGATCGTCGTGGCCGCTTCCGAAACCAATTCCGATGCTGCGCTACTCTGATCATTATGCTCAGGTTCATAAACCTTATCAAAATATATTGTCCTCCCACTCAAATACTTCACTAGAAACAATTTCTCGGAAATAAGATACATTGACAAACACTTTTGTCTTTGTCTTGTGGGAAGAATTCCCAATTAAATCTCTGGGATAACCAACAAAAACATTCATCCGATTTTGGTTTGTAAACTCTTAGACCAAAATTTAAAGAAAGGACTATTAGGGTTTATACCCATGCCATAACTCGTATGGTGTCATTTCAACGGATCATGATGATGCTCTATTTAGTGTAAAAGCGGTAGTCACTAAAGCATAATCCACAAAAAATATAATGGCATTAATATTTTATCTCATCATTGATCCAACAAGGTTTGGATACATCTCTCGGATACTTCATCATCACTATGATACTCCAAGAAACGTGAGTTGTAGAACAATTTCATAACTCTCTTAGATGTTTGCTAAAACTAGTAATTCAAATATTTCCACCATGATCCAATCATAGATATTTGAATTTTCTATTACGATGATTTCCACTTCATGCTGAAATTTATTTGAATCCATTCAAATGTTTCAAACTTCTTCCTTATTGAATATATCCACATATATATACTCAATTCATTGTTGAAAGTTTTCATGAAGTAGAAGAATCTCCCGCACACAACTATGCCCAGTGAACCACATACATCCTCATGTATTTTTCCACTAAGTTAGTTGCCCGTTCAACTTTTGGCCTATGAACGGTTTTTAAATCATTCCCTTTAGAAAAGATTTGCAAGCGCCAAACGATTCAAAAATCAAATGACTCCAAAAATCCATTTGCATGGAGTTTCTTCATGCGTTCCTTTCCAATATGACCTAAATGGCGGTTCCACAAATAAGTGGAATTCAAATCATTTGCCTTATGGCATTTTAGCGTCAGTATTATGTGTGTGTGTCTCACCATTAAGATTTATAATAACTTATCCATCTTATATGGAGTAATGTCATAATTTAAACAACTCATTGTTTTCATTTGACCAGAGCAAAATAACAATTATTAAGTTCTTTATTATAAATTCTAAGGGCTAGATAGAATGCTAACGACGAACATAATAACACTTTATTTTGTTCCAGGCGTGTATTCTTATCATATTCCTTGTCAGTCACTTAGGCCATTGTATTCTTGTATTGCGTTGTTTTGTATGACATTTCATACCAACCAATATAGTACTAATACCCAAGAATTTCATTGTGTGACTTAACTAGGAATACAACCATAACATGTATATCATTTATATACACCTGAGCTAGACTTTCTAGTCTTTTCTTATCTTTTTGCCAGAATATCTTTTGTAGTTTCTCTTTTAGCTTTCCTCATTATTCAGAAAAACACTTCAACATCAATAACTTCTAGGTTTGTTGGTCAAATACCAATAACCTTGAGGTTCTTACTTTGAAGTTGATCATCATATGACAAGTGTTCTAGATTTCACTTATTAGTAACTATGATGAACAATTTCACTCATAATTTTATCCATCAATTCATGACAACCTTTTTGAGACCATGTCTGTACATGCTAGGCTCATAAAGTTTAACCTTAGTATTCGCATGTGCAAATCTGGCTTGCATCCGTTGTAAGCACTCGTAGAATCTATACCTCAGTATTCGAAACGACGAGTCTTAGCAACGGTGTATACTAAGGATGATGACTTCATGGATATGCGAATATCGTTAGTGCCCCAATAGTTGGAGGATTGGGACGCCTTGCGTCTTCAACCTTCGTACATTCCCATAAAACTTATGAGTTTATGTAGTCTCACCAAATTATATTCTATCATCTTGCAATAAGGTCTTAGATATCATATATATCTCATACCTTGATTATTTCTGAAAACTAAATTTTCAGCTCCTTGCTTTTCAAACAGATTTGAACTTCAAGTTTCACGGAGACAAGATAACTTTAGGTACTAATTGAAACCATAGTTCTTTGAATCAACAATGTGAGGTTTACTAAAAGTTTGCAATAGGACTTAATCATTTCTTGATTCTTTAACAATACGGTACCAATCCGTAAAGTTTATTTTTCAGATATTAACAGTATTTCTATCTCAATAATAAGACTAGCGCATGGTAGAAAACGGATGCCAATACTACAAATTAATTCAAAATACTACTTAGACTATGTTTATGATAATTTGAGTTCAAATTTTTAATTCAACATAATTAAAAAAACTAAGTGAACTCCCACTCAAAACAATATCCCTCGCATTGTCTTAGTGATCACATGAACCAAATCCACCGCACCTAAACCCGATCATCACGAGAAAAGGTGTGATTTCAATGGTGAACACTCAAAGTGTTCATCATATCAACCATATGATTCATGCTCTACCTTTCGGTATCACGTGTTCCGAGACCATGTCTGTACATGCTAGGCTCGTCAAGGCCACCTTAGTATCCGCATGTGCAAAACTGTCTTGCACCCGTTGTATGTACTTATTGAATCTATCACATCCGATCATCACGAGATGCTTCGAAACGACAAGACTTGGTAACGGTGCTACTAAGGATGAACACTTTATTATCTTGAGATTTTAGTGAGGGATCATCTTATAATGCTACCGTCGCGATCTAAGCAAAATAAGATGCATAAAAGGATTAACATCACATGCAGTTCATATGTGATATGATATGGCCCTTTTGTCTTTGCGCCTTTGATCTTCATCTCCAAAGCACGGACATGATCTCCATCATCTTCGGGCATGATCTCCATCATCGTCGGCGTAGCGTCAAGGTCAATGGCGCCGTCTTCATGATTGTTCTCCATGTAGCAACTATTACAACTACTTTGAAATACTACTCAACATGAAATTTAAAGACAACCATAAGGCTCCTGCCGGTTGCCACAATACAATAATGATCATCTCATACATATTCATCATCATATCATGGCCATATCACATCACCAAACCCTGCAAAAACAAGTTAGACGTCTCTAATTTGGTTTGCATATTTTACGTGGTTTAGGGTTTTCGAGAGAGATCTAATCTACCTACGAACATGAACCACAACGTTGATACTAATGTTGTCAATAGAAGAGTAAATTGAATCTTCACTATAGTAGGAGAGACAGACACCCGCAAAGCCTCTTATGCAATACAAGTTGCATGTCGAACGAGGAACAAGTCTCATGAACGCGGTCATGTAAAGTTAGTCCGAGCCGCTTCATCCCACTATGCCACAAAGATGCAAAGTACTCAAACTAAAGACAACAAGAGAATCAACGCCCACAAAAACATTGTGTTCTACTCGTGCAACCATCTATGCATAGACACCGCTCTGATACCACTGTAGGATAACGTTGCATAGAAAACAAAAAATTTCCTACCGCAAACTCGAAATCCAAGCCAAGATGCAATCTAGAAGACGGTAGCAACGAGGGGATTATCGAGTCTCACCCTTGAAGAGATTCCAAAGCCTACAAGATGAGGCTCTTGTTGCTGCGGTAGATGTACACTTGCCGCTTGCAAAAGCGCGTAGAAGATCTTGATCACGATCGGTTCCGGCGCCACGAACGGGCAGCACCTCCGTACTCGGTCACACGTTCGGTTGTTGATGAAGACGACGTCCACCTCCCCGTTCCAGCGGGCAGCGGAAGTAGTAGCTCCTCTTGAATCCGACAGCACGACGGCGTGGTGTCGGTGGCGGTGAAGAAGTCCGGCGGAGCTTCGCTAAGCTACGCGGGCAACATGGAGGAGAGGGGGCGGCTAGGGTTTGGGAGGGGGTGGCCGGCCACTCAAGGGGGTCGGCCAGGCTGTGGTCTTGGGGTGGCCGGCCCCCTCCCTTGGCCCCTCATTATATAGGTGGATCCCAAGTGTTGGTGTCCAAGTCTTCGAATAAGACCCGAACCCAAAAACTACCAAAAGAGATGAAACCTAGCCCAACTAGGACTCCCACCCAAAGGGTGGGATTTCCACCTCCCATGTGGGGGGTTGGCCGGCCCCTTTAGGGGGAGTCCACTTGGGACTCCTCCCCCACTAGGGCTGGCCGGCCATGGAGGTGGAGTCCCATGTGGACTCCACCTTCCTTGGTGGTTTCTTCCGGACTTTTCTAGAACCTTCTAGAACCTTCCATAGAACCTTCCGCGTCAATTTTATTCACATAAAATGACATCCTATATATGAATCTTATTCTCCGGACCATTCCGGAACTCCTCGTGATGTCCGGGATCTCATCCGGGACTCCGAACAAATATTCGAACTCCATTCCATATTCAAGTACTACCATTTCAACATCCAACTTTAAGTGTGTCACCCTACGGTTCGTGAACTATGCGGACATGGTTGAGTACTCACTCCGACCAATAACCAATAGCGGGATCTGGAGATCCATAATGGCTCCCACATATTCAACGATGACTTTAGTGATCGAATGAACCATACACATACGATACCAATTCCCTTTGTCACGCGATATTTTACTTGTCCGAGGTTTGATCTTCGGTATCACTCTATACCTTGTTCAACCTCGTCTCCTGACAAGTACTCTTTACTCGTACCGTGGTATGTGGTCTCTTATGAACTTATTCATATGCTTGCAAGACATTAGACGACATTCCACCGAGAGGGCCCAGAGTATATCTATCCGTCATCGGGATGGACAAATCCCACTGTTGATCCATATGCCTCAACTCATACTTTCCGGATACTTAATCCCACCTTTATAACCACCCATTTACGCAGTGGCGTTTGATGTAATCAAAGTACCTTTCCGGTATAAGTGATTTACATGATCTCATGGTCATAAGGACTAGGTAACTATGTATCGAAAGCTTATAGCAAAAAACTTAATGACGAGATCTTATGCTACGCTTAATTGGGTGTGTCCATTACATCATTCATATAATGATATAACCTTGTTATTAATAACATCCAATGTTCATGATTATGAAACTAATCATCCATTAATCAACAAGCTAGTTTAAGAGGCATACTAGGGACTTCTTGTTGTCTACATATCACACATGTACTAATGTTTCGGTTAATACAATTATAGCATGATATATAAACATTTATCATAAACATAAAGATATAAATAATAACCACTTTATTATTGCCTCTAGGGCATATCTCCTTCATAAAGCCCCTCACGTGCACCAGCTGGCCACCGAGCGCTCTGGGCCCAGGCCTTTGGTCGCGGTTCGCCTCCCGAACCGCGACTAAAGACTCCATTAGTCGCGGTTCCTATAGTTTCGCGACTAATGGGGCTGGACGGAAGCCTCTTTTTCTACCAGTGCCTCCTTTCCATGCAAACATTGCTTGTTTCTATCTACCAATCTATTATATACTTAATGCTTTAATAGGTGTTAAAGATATGATAAACCAATATAAGTGTGTCTCTGAAGGCACCAAGTTAATCCACATATGCTAAAACAAATATAAGCCTATGATTTTAATCTTATCGTGTGAGATTAAAAGATAAGAAGTTTTACATACAACAATATAGGTGTACAAAAGTGAACTTGTGGCACATAAGGAACCATATGTGTCCGTTCTATATAAACGTGTTTTTCAAGAAATATGGAGGTGGATTTCCATTGTCCAATCATGCTTCTCAAATGGGAAGAAACTAATCTTTATCAATATAAAATAAACGCAATCCGGTTAAATGTTTGTTGACCAAGTTGTGGTCATGGGCAATGGTGGGTCCAAAAACTTATTGAAGACTTGGAAAATTAAAAATCAATTTCTTAGAATACTAATTTTCATTTAAACCTGGTAAGAAACATTTGATCTATACTCCCTCTGTACCAATTTAATTATAGAGTATTACACATTTTTAGAAAAAACTTTGACCACTAATTTGGTAAAAAAAATATGATATATATCACAAAAATTATACTATTTTAAGCTTCTTTTGAATATGAATCCAATTATATATCTTTTGTAGAACATGTCTCATATTTTGTTCACCGAATTTGCAATCAAACTTCTTTCTCGAATTCATGATACCCTTATAATTAAACCGGTATGTAGATAGTACTGTTGTGGTACCTTCAAGCTCGATAAACCGCCAAAATGGAGGGACGCTGGACCCCCACCTAGCAACTAATATTACCTCTGTTTCAATATATAAGTTTCTTTTGGTAGTTACTAATTCCCAATTGTTTAAGGTTTTGTGAAGTTCACTCTTTCCATCTTTATATGGATTTGCTAACCGTCAGCTTTTTATTTTTCAGTACCAAATTAGTTATGAACAAATTCGATAGCATTCCTTCTAGATTAACTAAATAAATTTCCTTGTTGTGAAACTTATTTCCTTCCATAAATATGTGTTCGTTATTAAAAAGTTTGAGTAACAGATTTAATGTTTTATTTTTACTTTTGCCCGTTATTCTCTTTTGCACACTTTGTGTGTACCCTAGCTTGTGAATTGTCCTAGGTATTCACAATCAATGTAATCATGATTTTTGTTCTATCAAAGACCGTATATTAACACCCCCTTTCATAGAAATATCTATACACATAATTATTCGAATACTGATGGATTGAATGTACACTTCATTGTATTTAGGTTGTGTTTGACAATTACGCTGCTCCATAGCGGTTGACCAGTCAATTTATTCTGCTACTATGGCGGTCATAGAGCATTACTATCAGTACAATAACACTAATTTCAATAGTCACTTATTATAGGAAGATCTATACCAATAAATATTTGAATCATGGTGGATGGAGTTGTGCACCAGTCAGTTCATTGCTTTAAGTTTGGAGCATTTGGTGAATTATCGTAATAGAATGGATTTGTTATGAGGGTCCATAGATTTTAACCGTTGAAAGTTATATGATATTGCGTCCATAGCGATTTACTGTCAATACAATTATGATAATCCTCCCTAAGATAAACGGATGGATGGAGTTGTATACTAGTCAGTTCACTAGCTGTTGACTAGTCAATGTTGGTGCTAGCTACTTCCGTGTTCCTAGCATGTTACTGTTAATGCAATCATGATAATGTTCCATTTGATAAAAATATGTACAAAACCAATATTTGAATACTGGTGGATGGAGTTGTACACCAGTCATTTCACTGCATTTAGTTTGAGTATGACAACATGGTGAATTATTGTAATAGTCCATAGAATGGATTTGTTACCTGGGCCCAGAATAGCTGACATGTCAAAGTTGTCCGCTTTGACTTCCATACCGATTTACTATCCACAGAATCATGAATAATCCTATTTTCCATAAAAAAACATATATCAACGTCCCCCTTTGATATAACATCTACAAAAATATATTGCTATACGGGTGGAGGGAGTGTACACCGGTCACTTCACTGCGTTATTCATGGACGACATTAAGGTAAGTTATCATAATAGAGTGTACCCCCTAATTATGAAGTCATTTAATACTACTAATTTTTTAACTAATTCAAGGCATATTAAAATTAGTAACATCAATCACAGAGCAGGACGGATAATTTTTATGTATTGTTATTGATTACAAAGCTAAAGCATAAAGTGATATGAAATAAAAATTTAGTCGTTAGTTGGGCATACCTGTTGACCAGTCAAAACTACCTACTACCGGTAAAAACTCACATATATTAGACCATAGGGTCAAAATCAGTCGGTTTTCGTTATGGAAAAGCAAATAATTACTTGTGCCTCTTACTCGATCAGTTAAACTATAACCCATTCTTCCATGAATAGCATGCTTATAGTTTGTGTTGGTCTGTAAGTTTTTGTTACAGGTTACTATTACCCGATTGCGCTGGGTTTTGTGAAGTTCACTATTCCCTTTTACATACAGATTGGCTAATTGGTAAACAATTATTTTTTCAGTGCCAACTATGACAAAAGTCTAGAGTGTTTCTTCCGGACCTCCTTTTCATGCAAACATTGCTCGTTGCTATCTACCAATCTATTATATATTTAATGATTTAATAGTTGTTTAAGATTAATAAAGCTAGCCATGATGACCTTCCCTAAGAAATAAAATATAACCATGTTTCTGAAGGCATCAAGTTAATCCACATATGCTAAAATAAATATAAGCCTATGATTGTAATCTTAACATGTGAGATTAAAAGATAAGAAATTTTACATACAACAATATACGTGTACAAAAGTGGACTTGTGGCACATAAGAACCATATGGGTCCGTTCTATATAAAGGTGTTTTTCGAGAAATATGGAGGTGGATTTTCATTGTCCAATAGTGCTCCTCAACTGAGAAGAAACTAACCTTTACCAATATAAAATAAAAGGAACCCGGTTAAATGTTTGTTGACCAAGTTGTGGTCATGGGCAATGGTGGGTCCAAAAACTTGTTGAAGAGTTGGAAAATTAGAAATCAAATATCTTAGAATAATATTTTTCATTTAAACCTGGTAAGAAACACTTGATCTATACTCCCTTTGTACTAGTTTAATTACAGGGTATTACTCATTTTTAGAAAAAACTTTGACCACTAATTTGGTCAATAAATATAAGATATGTATCACAAAAGTTATACTATTGGAAACTTCTTTTGAATATGAATCCAATGATATAACTTTTTGTAGAACATATCTCATATTTTGTTCACTGAATTTGCAATCAAACTTGTTTCTCGAAATGTGTAATACCCTTATAAACCGGTACGGAGGTAGTAGTGTTGTGGCACCTTCAAGCTCGATAAACCGCCAAAATGGAGTGACGCTGGGTCCTCCCCTAGCAACTAATATTACCTCTGTTTCAATATATAAGTTTTTTGGTAGTTACTAATTCCCAATTGTTTGGGGTTTGGTGAAGTTCTCTCTTTCCATCTTTATATGGATTTCCTAACTGTCAGCGTTTTATTTTTCAGTGCCAAACTAGTTATGAACAAATTCTGTAGAATTCCTTCCACATTAATTAAATAAATTTCCTTGTTGCGAAACTTATTTCCTTCCAAAAATATGTCTTCCTTATTAAAATGTTTGGGTACCAGATTTAATGTTTTTTTTTACTTTTGCCCGTTATTCTCCTTTTCTAAGTTTGTGTGTACCCTAGCTTGTGAATTGTCCTAGGTATTCACTATCAATGCAATCATGTTTTTTGGATCTACCAAAGACCATATATTAACACCCCCTTTTATAGAAATATCTATGGAATGTCCACTTCGTTGCATTTAGGTTGTGTTTGACAGTTACGTTGTTCCATAGCGCTTGACCAGTCAATTTATTCTGCTAATATGGCGGTCATAGAGCGTTACTATCAATACAATAACAATAATTTCAATAGTCCCCTTATTATTGGAATATCTATACCAAAAAATATTTGAATCATGGTGGATGGAGTTGCGCACCAGTCAATTTCATTGCATTAAGTTTGGGGTATTTGGTAAATTATCGTAATAGAATGGATTTGTTAGGAGGGTCCATAGTTGTTAACCAATGAAAGTTATATGCTATTGCGTCCATAGGGATTTAGTGTCAATACAATTATGATAATCCTCCCTAAGAAAAACGGATGGATGGAGTTGTACACCAGTCAGTTCACTAGTTATTGACTAGTCAATGTTGGTGCTAGCTTGTAACATCCCAAATTTTCAAAACAAAGAAAAATCAAATTCCATTTATCCAATTTTTAGGGTTAACAAAAATTTGCCTATTTCAAAATCTTCTCTATTATGTGAATGCATGTATATGGTGATTCTTGGCATGGTGGTTTGTTGAAGTATTTGAAAAGGTTTCAAAACCCTAAAGCCTACCCTTTTCAAAACCAAAAGAGGAACAAAGAAAAGAAAAGCAAATAGAAATAGAACCACATATGAGCCTATGGCTATATTTGCAAATCCTAACCTAGGCCATGTTTACCTTGTGTAATTGGTTGGAAAACATTACTAAACTCAAAATAATGACATGGGTGTCAAGGAAAAGCAAAACAAATAGAAAGAAAATGAAAAATGCAAGTCACATATGATAATGGTCATATGTGACAATTTTAACATGTTACCCACTTTGGACCCCTGTGGTTATTTATTTCTAAACCAAACTTTCTCAACTCTTTGCTCCTCATCCAAGAACTCATCAAGGTGATCACTTTGGAGCTTGCCAACCTTGCAGAAGTATTTTCAAATTCTTATAAATTGCATCCAAAGTGGCAACTTTAAATCAGACTTAAGATCAACTCAAATTTGATTTTCACCAAACCTACCCCATTTTGCAAACCCATGCCACCAAGGTGTGCCAAACATTATTAGAGTAACACCCATAAAATATTTTACCAAAATTCAAATTTAAATCTCTTTCGGCCATTTCATCAAACACCTTGTGTGCAAAATTCTGGAATATGCATACTCTCTAATATCCAGTGGGTTTTGGCCTAAACCATCACCCCAAATGTCAACCACAGTGCCTCCTTGGACCCTTTGAACAAAGCCAAGCCTCATCACCAATGATCATGCATGATCATGGCCCGTACATGACCATGCCGTGGCACTCATGCCACTCCCAATGTCAACCCTCTCTCCACTCCTCTCTAGCCTCACCAACCATGTCTAGGAGACGTGACTCACTCCCACAAACCTGCCTGTACTTTGCCATTGGCCAAGAGGATCACAGCAGCGCCTGGAACACGACGTGCCCACGACGCCCAGGCACGCCAGAGCGTTCATGGTCACGTCCCTGGACATGCCAGAGCGTCGCTTCGCCTCGTCGCCTAAGTCCTTGCCCTGACCTCTCCTTTCACCCACCCACTCGCCAGGACACCAAGAAGCTCCCAGACATGCTCACCTGCCTGCGCAAGCCCTGTCGCCGTCGTCCTCATCGACGTCCTCCGCCACGGTACTGCGAGGACATTGACGTCGCCCGCACGCTCCCGTCCACCTCCTGCTGCGCCATGATGCTCGCAAGGACCGCCAGACGATGCTGACCAGTCCTAGCACCTCGCCCACGCCTTTGAGCTGTTGTAGCACCATCGCCACCATCACCATGCCCGTGCCCGCAACACTCGTCGCCCGCTATAAATAGAGCGCATCCCGGCCCTCATTCTCCACACCAATCGCCTCCTCTCCTCCCACAACCCCTCCTCGAGCATTCCCCCGTCCCAATTCCAACCACAGAGAGCCAATCGACCGCCGGAGCAGGACAGTAGGCGTCATCGATTTCGTCCACCTCAGGAGCTGCCGCGACCACCATCTGCCTCGCCGTCGTCGACAACCCCGACCTACCTCGTCGCCGACCATCGCCGGCCACCGGTGAGCCCTCCGACCCCTAGTGCCGCCGCAGCCAGGGTTTGCTCTCGTCGTCGACGACGACGACCCTCCACCCCACGATCTCGTTCTAATCCTACGGCCTCTGTGTGCGTACCGCTTTGGGCTGGTTAAGAGCCACTGACAGGCGGGACCCATTTTCAGGAGGCCCGCGTGTGCGAGACGCACTGCTGGGCTGGCCTGCTTTCTTTCTCTCCCTGGCCCAATTCGTTTCCCACCTAAGCCAGTTTAATTCAAATCCCATTTATTCTTTTTAGCTGAAAGTTAATACTGCTGCCGTATTCAAAATTCAATAGAAAAATTATTCTTAGCCAAAATTGATGAATTTTATATTTCTGGAAAGCTTATGAAATTCCCTAACCAACCCCACTGGTCTCAACCCAAGATTTATTATATAACAATTGCAATGAAAATAACAAGGCAGTACCTTTTCAAACTTCAAACATTTATTAAAAATCAACCATAATTCATTTTGAGTTAATTCCAACTCTCATAATTTAAATTTCATATTGTCTTTATATATGCAAAAATAGGACATGGTTGTTTCATATGATCATGGGCTAGATTCAAATAATGGCTATGTGGCTATTTCTAGCCCATTTAAATTATTCCAAAACTAGTATTTCAAAACTATGAGGTGTAGCATCTCATTTAAATCACTTTCACAAGTAATTCAATGTGAGGTGATGACATTAGTCTTCATGACCCCATATGTAATTACTTGAGAAGATTAAATCATTTCCAAAGTAGTATTTAAATTGTATGAGATGTAGTATCTCATTTAAATCATTTTCCTAAATGGATAAATATGAAGTGGTGACTTTGGTCAACATGATCTCATACTTTATTATTTGAGGAAATTAAATCTTAGTAATGTTCTATGAGAAGAAATTACTTTCAAATGAAATAAATGGAAACCCTAGTAGGTATTAAAACCTAGTATATTTCAACGAGAGGAAATTATTTTCCTAACACTAAATAAAGAAAACCCTAGTATTAAGCTGGGTGATGATTGTGATGATGCTAGATCATCTTGTGTGATAAATAGAGTACTTCAGTATTGTTTGGTGATTGTTACCTCGTATCCGTTTATAGACGCTAGTACCGAAGGTTACGAGGAGGAGGAGGTCTTCTACGAAGAAGAGGAGGAACACTTTGATCAATACACCAACCAAGGCAAGCTATTACCAATACAAGATATTACTATGAGCAAGCTCTACTAGAGAAAGCCACCCTTGCAATATTCTTTTGTTTAAAGATTTATCCAAGCCCAAGTTTTTCTCTTGCAATCTTTTACTTTGTTTACCAAAGCTTTTATTATAATTGATATTGGTCTAGAGGTAGAATACTACAAGAGCTTCAAACTTAGCCTAGAGGGCTAAAACTTAGTTAGCACCCCTCATGACTAGTTGCTAGTGCTAAAACTAAAATTGACTACTTTAGATGGGAACTTGTGAATCAAGATGACTTTGAAAAACCTTTGAATGATGAGTCATTATATTAAAAGTTTTGAAGGTGAATATGACTTTGGAGTGACAAGGTGAATTTAACAAAAATTGATGGTTGGGTTCGGATGCAATGTCTTTCCAATTTTTAAGTACCCCCACAATACCTGAATCTGGGTAGGGCTTAACTGGAAACTTATGTATGTTAGTACGGGTTCCCTCTGAACAAGCGTCATAGGGGTTATGCCGAGGCTGCCTCCGTGAAAAAAATGAAATGACGTGAAATGAGGTGAATGTCCGACCCAAGCTCTTTGCAGTTCCCAGGATGGCGGTTTGCCATGGCTGGGAGGCCAAACTCATCGGGGGAGGTGCCTGTACTAGGGTATGTAATTGAAAGGTTATGATTGGTAGTCCGCACACTGAGTGTGATAAATCAGGGCCAGTTGCCCCTGATATATTATTGCAATTATTGTGGCAAAAGTATGCGACCTCTGCAGAGTGTAAAACTATTCGAATAGCCGCGTCCGCGGTCATGGACAGTTGGGAAGGCCATACTGTTCCGTCATCATAACTTTTCAAAATGTGACTGGTGACTTGTGACTTGAACTTGAAATGTGACTTTGACTTGAACCATAACATAGTTGTGGGAATGACACTAACGTTCCCACTTGAGTAATTTTTGACAAATAAAGAGTCTTTGACTATTAAAGTGTTTATGAAATAAAACTACCTTTGTGCAAATAAACCTAGAAGCTTAGAACCATGATTAGAGCTACTAATACTTCTATTAGTGATAGTTTGCGAGTACTTTGAAGTACTCATGGCTTTGTCCCTGACTATTCAAATGGCCAGACTATGAAGAGGAGCACCACTACCAGGAGGATGGATAGCAGGACGTCTATGATAACTAGGACTACCTCCTGACGTCAAGTGTTGCCTGTGGAACAGATGGACCGCTACTACGTTTCTTCCGCTATGTGTTATGTAATTGATCCTTGGATCAACTGTTGTTTTAAGACTTGGATCATGAGATCCTTTGTTGTAAGACGATTATGGTTTGTAATGAATGATGTTCTATGATATCAATCTATTATGTCTCGCAAAAACAATATTCCTGGAATTGCGATGTATGGCATAATAGGCATCTGGACTTAAAAATCCAGGTGTTGACATAGCTACTTCCGCGTCCCTAGCATGTTACTGTTAATGCAATCATGTTAATGGCCCATTTGATAGAAATATATGTACAAAATCAATATTTAAATACTGGTGGATTTAGTTGTACACCAGTCATTTCACTGCATTTAGTTTGAGTATGACAACATGGTGAATTATTGTAATACTCCATAGAATGGATTTGTTACCTGGGACCAGAAGAGCTGACATGTCAAAGTTGAACGGTTTGACTTCCATACCGATTTACTATCAATAGAATTATGAATCATCCTATTTTCCATAAAAAACATATATTGATGTCCCCTTTTGATATAAGATCTGCAAAAAATATTGCCATACTGGTGGAGGGAGTTGTACACCGGTCACTTCACTGCGTTAATTCGTGGATGACATTAAGGTAAGTTATCATAATAAAATGTTCCCCTAATTATGTAGTCATTTAATAATACTATTTTAAACTCATTGTAGGTATATTAAAATTAATAACATCCAATATAGAGCACGATGGATATTTCATGTATTGTTGTTGATTACAAAGCTAAAACATAGACTGGTATGAAATAAAAATTTAGTCGTTAGTTCGGCATACCTGTTGACCAGTCAAAACTGCATACTACTGGTAAAACCTCACATATATTAGACCATAGGGTCAAATTCGGTCGGTGTTTGTTATGGAAAAGGAAATAATTACTTGCGCCTCTTACTAGATCAGTCAAATTATAACCCCTTCTTCCATAAAAAGCAAGCTTATAGTTTTTTCTCAACGTCAAAAAGATTAAAGTTTGATCAACAATATAGAATTTTTTTGACATTTATAATCTCAAATCAACATAATTAAAACCATCCTGAAATATGTTTTCATATCATATCCAGCTGATATTGTACATGTTGGCATAGTTTTCTATGTTGGTCAAACTTTAATTTTTTAAACTTTAATCAAACATTATATGCATCCTATTGTAGGAAGGAGGGGCAATATTTTAGATGGAGATCAGGGAAATTGGGAGGTCAATTTCCAATTACTAGTAATCTTGCACGATGCGTTACTAAATATACGACATCCGGAAATAAATGATGTTGATGCCAAATGGTGCTCAATAGTCTTTCTCCTACTTCAAGAAACTATTTGACTTTCCGCTCAAAATCTACATGGTGTTCTTACCGAAATCGAAAAAACAGAGACATTTGCAAAGGGGGGCGTGCTGTGACGACTCCACCAGGTTGCTCCTGGTACTCAAAAACTCCGACAAAGTGACCTCCTGCTCGCAACTAATCAAATAGGGAAACAAACTGAGAATGAGAGACAAGAGAGATATACATGGGAGAGTGGATTGTCTCGTTTTCCCTTTTTCAAGATTCAACTTTTTTAAATGAAAATTTTGAGTACCGTTCTCTAAATTATGAACCATTTTTATTTATTTTGGAGGTCCTATTCAAAACTTAGATCTCATGTTGATATTTTTCGTGAAATAAGTGCTCTATTAGAGCCGACATAACGCGCTGTTTTTTTTCCCATGATGTTCAAAACCCTTGGGAAGATGTTGGTTGGAATGGTGAGGGGGGCTGTTTGCGGAGGATGCACATGTGATGTCAATTAATCCATCTTACATTATTAGGCTAGTCAACACCGTTAGATTAAAATAAGCCTTGGTGTAGAAGGATAGAGAGGAAGAGAGATATGCGGAATATGTTGGATGTTGTATTGAGCCTCTCGGGCTAGTATATATAGTGGTACAAGGGACCGACTTGGAGTAGAGGACAAGAAACAAATATATCCCTACCTAATCTATCCCTAACCGTACGTATACCAAATATATCTCTAACACTTCGCCGCAGTCGTAGCGGTAGTGACGTGAACAACAGTAGCATCGCGGACGGTCAGACTGGAGATAAACCGAAGTGGACCCAGAAGGCTGACACTCCCCCGCAGTCACAGCGGGAGCGTCGTGGACGGAGTTGCGTCGCGGATGCTTGGACTGTAGAGGAAGCTGGTGAGGTGCAGGCGAGGTGGTAGCCCTGTATGCCGATGTCGAGGTAGCCGAGAGCATGGGTGCTGCAACCTTTGGTCGAGGGAGCCGCGCGAGGGATTGCCGTGGTCGATGTCGTGGGCAGATGCCGGTGTCGATGTAGCCGCAAGCGCGTAGTGCGCGAGGAGAGTGACGGAGACGCGTCGAGGCAGTCGTGGAGGTTGTCGATGCCAAAGTCGATGCAGTCCGAGCCGTCGAGGACGAGGTGCGGCCCTAGTTTTGCCAGAACCAGGCGCACATCGGGGACGAAGGTATACTTCGGTTTTGCCAGAACCGAGTACACATAGAAGAAGTCGGTGACGCGGTCGCGGCAGTCGTAGAGGCGATGCCGAAGAAGACGTTGTCGAAGCCGATGAAGACGAGACGTCCAGCGCGAGTTTGCCAGACTCGGGAACGTGTCGGGGACGAAGGCACTTCCGGTGTTGCCAGTACCGGGCATGCGAGAGGCAGGGACCATCATTAACTTATCGCCGTGTCAGAGGGACTAGCAGAGGAGGCCTCCGGAAGTGTCGCGGTCGCAGATCGACGAAGATGCCGACGCTGCCCGCGGTTCTCAGAGTAGAGTAGCAGGTGGTGTAGACGGGGACGAGGCGATGGCACGGGCGACGAAGTCGAGAAGGTTGGAGACGTATGATACGTCCATTTTGCATCACTATTTTATATCGTAATTTGCTGTTATTCATTGATATGTTTCATATTTAGAGGTGATACTTATGTTATTTCATCTATTTTGCATGTTTCATGATTATTGTAGGATCGCGCACCGGAGCCAGGATTCTGCTGGAAAAAGCGTCGTCAGAATGCAATATTTCGGAAGATCAAAAATTGACGGAAATTATATGAAAAATCCTATTTTTCCAGAAGACGGAGAGAGCCAAAATAAGGAGTCGAGGAGGGCCGCCATGGGCTCCCCTCATAGGCCGGCGCGGGCCCTGCCTTGGTCGCGCCGCCTTGTGGGGAGGGGGCCCACAGCCCCCTCTGTCCTCCTCTCCTTCGCGTACTTCTTCGTCCCGAAAACCTAAGCCCCGGAGGATAGTCGCGAAGAGTCACAGCCGCCTCTGCGGGGCGAAAAACACCAGAGAGAAAAGAGCTCTCCGGCAGGCTGAAATCTGCCGGGGAAATTCCCTCCCGGAGGGGGAAATCGACGCCATCGTCACCGACATCGAGCTGGACATCATCTCCATCACCATCATCATCATCTCCATCATCATCACCGCCGTCTCCACCGCTGCACATCGTCACCGCTGTAACAATTTGGGTTGGATCTTGATTGTTTGATAGGGGAAACTCTCCCGGTATTGATTTCTACTTGTTATTGATGCTATTGAGTGAAACCATTGAACCAAGGTTTATGTTCAGATTGTTATTCATCATCATATCACCTCTGATCATGTTCCATATGATGTCTCGTGAGTAGTTCGTTTAGTTCTTGAGGACATGGGTGAAGTCTAAATGTTAGTAGTGAATTATGGTTGAGTAATATTCAATGTTATGATATTTAAGTTGTGGTGTTATTCTTCTAGTGGTGTCATGTGAACGTCGACTACATGATACTTCACCTTTATGGGCCTAGGGGAATACATCTTGTACTCGTTTGCTAATTGCGGGGTTGCCGGAGTGACAGAAACCTGAACCCCCGTTGGTATATCGATGCAGGAGGGATAACAGGATCTCAGAGTTTAAGGCTGTGGTTAGATTTATCTTAATTACTTTCTTGTAGTTGCGGATGCTTGCAAGGGGTATAATCACAAGTATGTATTAGTCCTAGGAAGGGCGGTGCATTAGCATAGGTTCACCCACACAACACTTATCAAAACAATGAAGATTAATTAGCTATATGAAGCGAAAGCACTAGACTAAATTCCTGTGTGTCCTCAAGAACGTTTGGTCATTATAAGTAAACAAATCGGCTTGTCCTTTGTGCTAAAAAGGATTGGGCCACTCGCTGCAATTAGTTCTCTCGCATTTTACTTACTCGTACTTTATTCATCTGCTACATCAAAACCCCCTGAATACTTGTCTGTGAGCATTTACAGTGAATCCTTCATCGAAACTGCTTGTCAACACCTTCTGCTCCTCGTTGGGTTCGACACTCTTACTTATCGAAAATACTACGATACACCCCTATACTTGTGGGTCATCAAGACTATTTTCTGGCGCCGTTGCTGGGGAGTGAAGCGCTATTGGTAAGTGGAATTGGTAAGGGAAACTTTTACTGTTCGTGCTGATTTTATTTCTGCCTGCTGCTACAATTCATTATGGAGAGATCTTATCTTGAATTTTTATTTGGAAAATCTACTACTACTGCAAAGGTAGTGGATGAGGCACCAGGTGAGGAAGAGGTTCCATACAAAATACCTATGAAAATTATTGAACGTGTTGTGGATAACCGTTATGCAGGGGATGGAACTGTCCATCCTGGAGATCATTTACTGTTCTTACATGAATTATGCAGTTTATTCAAGTGTGCAGGTATTGCTATGGATGAAGTGAGTAAAAAGCTATTCTCTATATCGCTATCTGGTAAAGCGGCGCATTGGTATAAATTACTGAATAATGGGGATTCTCTTGAATGTAATGATATTGTGCCTCTATTTTATTCTAAATTCTATCCTCCAAGTGAAATTCACAAGGACCGGAACCGCATATATAATTTTTGGCCTCATGATGGAGAGAGTATTGCCCAAGCGTGGGGGAGATTGAAGTCTTTAATGCTCAAATGCCCCATTCATGAGCTTCCTGGTAATATTATCATTGATAATTTGTATGCAAGACTTTCTTTTCAAGACAAGACCTTGCTGGATACTTCTTGTTCTGGATCATTTACACGCAACAAAGACCTTCTTAATCGGATTCAGGAGAATACTGAAGGATGGGAGAACGACAAAGATAGAGATTCAGGTATAAATTATGATTATAAATGCATTGAATCTTTTATGGATACTGATAAATTTCGTAATATGAGTGCTACTTATGGTCTTGATTCTCAAGTCGTTGCAAATCTTTATAAAGCTTTTGCCTCTCATTATGAATTGCCTAAGAAGAATTTTGATAAGTATCATGAACCGTATAAAGATAAAATTGATTCATCTATAAATAAATGTGTTGTAGTTGAAACTGCTGATCATGTTATTCCTGAAGTTTATATTGAAAAAACTCCTTTCCCTGCTAAAATGAAGGAGTATTCTGTTATAAATAGTGCGGTTAATAAAAGTGAAAACAAACCTATAGAACCTAAAGAGCAAATAAAAGTTGAACCTGCTATTGCAATAGTTAAAGATCTTGTGACTGAAAATGTGGAAGATGGTCATATTATTTTCTGTGAAGATGCTTCTAATATTGTTTCACATCCTAATAAGTCTAGGAAAGCTAGTGTTCCTATGCTCTCTGTTAGAATTGGTGATCATTGTTATTATGGTTTATGCGATATTGGTGCAAGTATTAGTGCTATTCCTTATGAGCTCTACACGGAGATTATGCACGAAATTGGTTCTTGTGAACTTGAAGATATTGATGTGGTTATTCGGCTAGCTAATAGAGAAAATATTTCTCCAATTGGTATTGTTCGAGATGTGGAAGTTCTATGTGGTAAGATTAAATATCCTGCTGACTTTTTGGTACTTGGTTCTGCTGCTAGTAAGTATTGTCCTATCATTTTTGGTAGACCTTTTCTAAATACTTGTGGAGCTATTATAGATTGCAAGAAAGAGAAAATTTTGACTAAATTTGCTGGTGAATCTTACGAGTTTAATTTCTCTAAATTTGCCAAAACTCCTTATAAAGCTGATTCGCCTAATAATGATTTTAGAGTTGAACAGTGTGCATCTATTGCTGTTGCTCCTAATAATCTTTTGCAGCAACATTTGGAGAATAGTGAGAGTGAAGTCTTTAGGGAAGAAAGAAATGAGCTTGATGAAATTTTCCTTCGTCAACCTATTCTTAAACATGATTTACCGGTTGAAGATCTAGGTAAAACATTACCACCAAAAGAAGATCCTGTTTTTGATTTAAAGCCATTGCCTGATAATCTTAAATATGCTCATATTGATGATAAGAAAATATATCCTGTTATTATTAGTTCTAAGCTTTCAGAGATTGAGGAAGAAAGGTTATTGGAAATATTGAAGAAACACCGAGGAGCTATTGGCTACACTCTTGATGACTTGAAGGTGTTGATCGCCAAAACCCACCGGTGGGCAGCGGCCTGTCAACACCGTAGAGCCGGGAAGAGCCTAGAGCTGCGGCTGGCTGAGACCCCTCCGAGCGACGGCCCGCAATGCTCTTCTGGTCACACGCGGCGATGCGAAGTGCAAGGGCGTGCCACCTGACCTATACCTGGTCAGGAAGGTGATGGGGATGCCTCGCTTAGTTCCTGCATGGCATACACGTAAACATTAAATACGAGCCTCGATCGGCTCTCAGGTTATCCTGTGAATCGGCTCAAAGAGCCGATCCACCCATGATCCGTACGGGGTGCACGAATACTTGGTGATCCTGCTTGATCAAGATAAAGCTAATGAGATCTACGACGATTTAGGGTTTTCACCGCATAATCGGATCATCCTACTCCAGGTTGGGCCTCGCGGCCACGCACGGTGCTCATAAGCCGATCCTAAACAGGGCCAAAGAACCAACAATGATGTTGATCCGCGGAACATCCTGTTTAGGACTTGCGAACGCCACCCTACGTGCCACTGGATCCTCCCCCCCTTTGTAAGGCCTAACTATTGCAGATATTAAACTAATCCTTGCAGAGCAAGGAGCAATCGTAACGGATCAGATCTACTAAACGATGAACAAGCAGGGTGTCGCCCCCACGCCTGAGATAGGCGTGGGGACGGCTAGATATGCAAGGGTTGCACTACGTAAGCATGTTTATACGAAGAACAATGCTAACCCTAACACATCTATGATAACTACGTTGCCCGCCATCAAAGACGCTTCAGTACGGGCAACGCATGAACAACGTGGGGCTTGTGCTGCCTAGATCGCAAGATGCGATCTAGGCAGCATGTCGCTTACCTGATTGAAACCCTCGAGACGAAGGAGTTGGCGATGCGCCGAGATTGGTTTGTTTTTGGGGTGAACGTTGTGTTGTTGTTTATTCCATAAACCCTAGATACATATTTATAGTCCAGCGGACTTTCTAATTCGGACGTGCACCTAACCGTGCACGAGTAAAACTCTAACTTTTAATCTAAAGATACGATCTACTATATTACAGATACAATGGGCAATTCAGCCCAATTTCGTGTATAAGGCCAATTCTTGTTTTTCCTTCCATGTATATCTTCAAGTCTTTCTCAATCGTGGCCCACCTCTGACTCGGTCAAATTCTGGTGATAACACATGCCCCCCTGGTTTTGGAATTGGTAATTCCAAAATCACTCTGTTTCCCTTTGTCGGGTCATGTCGTGGCAGAACCGTTGCAGTATCATGATGCCTTGCCTTCTCAACTTCTCCGCGTGGCACCACTTCCTCGGAAACTGCTGTGGCATTGAATTTCCACTATATCCCCTTTTATTTAACCGCCATGAACAGTTCTCCTCTGCATCCCCTTCGCATTAGCACTCCAAGAGCCCTCCTGCGCCACCATGTCTTCCTCCTCCTCTGCCCCATCGGATCTTGCCAGCCAGTCCTCCACGTCCCGCGAGCCGACGCCGGAGTACAACCCGGCGGAGGACCACGCGGCCAACACCCGCCGCGCCATTGCGGCCGGGGAGGAGTCTAGCCACGACTTCTCCATCTGGTCAGAGGACGACAAGTCCCTGACCGACGGGGAGAGCGACCTCCGCTTCCTCGCCGTTGGGGAAACGGAGGAGGAGAGCGATGACGACAGCTTCTCCTGCGACTTCACCTCCTCCGAGGAGGAGGAGGAGCAGGAAGAGGAGGAGGAGGACGACGACGAGAGCTCCTCCGACGAGCCGCCGGCCAAGCGGTTCTGCCCTTGGCCGGGCAATCTTAGCGACTTCGACAGCGACGAGGACGACGCTGACGAAGAAGATGAAGACAACGAGGGCCCGGTCGGCGGCCATTGGAGCGACGACGAGCCCGCCGGGAGCAGCGCCGATAGCGGCGACGACGGCGACGACGAGGGCAGTGATGGCCCATAGATAGGACCTCTAGAATAGGGCCAGTAGTAGTAGATGGGGCAATGTATCCCCTGGTGTTTCCTTTTGAGAGCAATCAGCTCTTCATGTAAGAAATCTCGCCTATCAATGAAGATTTCTTCCCCAATTTGATTTTGCCGATTTCTTCTTAGTTCAATTTAGCCGATTCCCTCTTCTACTGACCTTGCCGATTCGCTCCCTTTGCCAATGCGTAATAAGCCGATAACAACGCATCGGTCCTTCGAAGTTCGTCCTTTCCTTCTTCAACTGATGATTTTTTCTAATTCTGGCGGATAATGCAGAATCTTCAGGAAAACCTTGGAATTCTTCCAACCAAAACGAATGGTCCTTTTCATACTCATCATCTGTGAAGGAGGCTGCAATGGAAAATCAGCCGATGGCATCCCCATCGGCTCTTTAAACAGAGTATCCACTAGGCCTGTTGCCCCCCGAGTCTTACTCGAGCCTGCTGCCCCCCGAGCCTTACTCGGGGCGAGAATGTCAGAGAGAATGCGTCACAGCCGATCCTCTTTCTTCCTCCAACAGCCGATAATCTTCCATTTCAGCTGAACTAGCCCCAAAGATTGGAAATCCTTGACAAAGAGGTTCAGGAACCCGGATCGGCTCGAAGTAGCTGAAGAAGTTTCCATTGTTTTACTCACTCGAGGCAACAGAAGGTACCACCGTTGGCCTGGATCTGGTGGAGACTCGATAAAAATTGCATAAATCCACTAAAGTCGATGGCTGCGCACCGGCTGCCTCTCAATTCTAAAGTCGATGCCCTTGCATCGGCTGTAAATTTTTTTTTTTTTTACTGGCCGATTTTCTCCTATCAGCCCCCAGTATTCATTGCACACATGTACCCCTGCATCTTGTTCCCGTATTTAGGTGCCCCCCGAGCCGAATCTGTTAAAGAATGGCAGATATCGGCTCTGTAATTCGCACGTCGGCTCTTGATAGGGTCACAGGTGAACACAAGCAGAACATGTGGTGAGGATAATTTTGGCCGATTGCTGGGATCGGCCTCCATAATGATTGGAACGCTGACTGAAGGTTCCGTAATGTCCCTTCATAGACCTTTGGGGCCGATCACAAGGATCAGCCTCGCCAAGTTGCACGTCGCTTTGCTTCGACTACATGGTCAGGCCAGTGGATAAAACCAGCTTAACCCTTCCTTTTGTCACATCGATACGCTCGCAATCATCCAAGTTGATGCCTGAGAGGGGTTCTTGGCCTGCTGCTTCCCATGCGTTCATGCCAGCCGTTGAAACTTCGGCTGAGTCGTCTGCTTGGACGACCTCTACCTCATCTCCATCCCCTTTGTATTATGCATTGGTGCATCGTGGAAGGAATACGCAGCTTGGCGTGGATCCAATCTCTTCCCGCAGACAAAGCATAATCGCTCGTGCTATCAACGATGAAGAACGTTGTAGGGATAGTTTTCCTTCCTACGGTCAGATCCACGTTCAGAACTCCTTGTGCCTCAGACGCTTGGCCGTTGAAATCGCTCAATGTCACGTTGGTCTTGATCAGATCCGAGCTAGAGCGTCCTAGCCGACGTAGCATAGAGTACGGCATGATGTTAACTGCCGCTCCGGTGTCCACCAACATCTTATTCACAGGCCTCCCATCGATATATCCTCGTAAGTATAGGGCCTTCAGATGCCTGTAGCTCTTATCTCGTGGCTTCTCAAAGATAACCGGCCGTGGGCCGCAGTCAAGTTGTGCCACGGATGTCTCATCCAACCCTGGGGCACTGAACTCTGAAGGGAGGATGAACACCATGTTCGTTCCAGCCGATGTTTCATCATCGGCTCTCCTTTGTTTGGGGTGCCACTCCATTTTCCGTGGACGACCCTCTTCATCCAGGGCTCGCTGAACCTTTGCAGCCAGATCAGGCCGTGCCTTTCTTAGCGTATGCAGGTATAACCTTTCGGCTTCCTCCAGGCCACGCAACCGTTGAACCCTGCGTTTCTGTGAACGGCTGAGTCCGTCAGGGCACCACCTTGGACGGTGGTACCTGTCTTCTTCTTCTCTTAGTCCTTCGTCTTCGGAATCCTCAAGATCTGCCCAACGAAGTGACTCAGCACGTTTGCTTGGTGGTGGGAGAGGCCCTAAGCGCTCAAACACAGACACGTTGGCTGCCTCCTTCTTCTTCTTGTTGCACTCTGGGCAATTGCCGATTGTGGGCAATCGGCTCATTCCTGAATCCCAGCGATTAATGCCGAAGAAAGGGCAGTCCCAGTGTCTGGCGTTGTCATCTTGCTCCCTTGACTTATCTGTGGCACGGCGCTCGTGCTCCTCCTCATCGCGATCCTGCCGACGATGTCTTCTGGCTTCTTTAGCCAGACGATCTCCTTCATCATCATAATTGGACCGTCGGCGTTGGTCATACTGACTCACATATTTGTTGAGGAGGTGATCAGAGAGAGGTCGTTGATATCTTATGTTCTTCACTTCTCCCTCTGTGACGTAGCGCTTGCCATCATGATGGAGCCGATCGCGTGGAGCGGCCTCCTCTGTATCCTTGCTATGAGAGCAGCTGCCCTCATCTCCATCTTTGCCAGAGTGGTTCCCAGGTCCTACCATGTTGATGTTGAACGTGGGACCTGGCTGGCAGCCCTCGGGGTAGATGACTTCTACCATGTTAACGGCGGGGAAGGGCTGGGTGTCTACCTTCATGGCATACTGGTTGAAAATTAAGCGCCCCTTCTCTATCGCCGCTTGGATGTGCTGACGCCACACCCTGCAGTCGTTGGTGGCATGGGAAAGCGAGTTGTGGAATTTGCAGTACGGCTTTCCGTTTAGCTCTTGCGCCGTGGGGAACTTGAGACCTTTAGGAATCGTCAACTGTTTCTCCTTGAGCAGGAGGTCGAAGATTTGTTCAGTCTTGGTCACGTCAAAATCAAATCCCCTGGGCGGCCCTGGTGGCTTTACCCATTTGCAGGACACGGGGGTTCTTCCCCGAGTCCACTCAGCCACTGCTACTTCTTGGTCTCCCGCAGGAACTTCGTCTTCCCCTGCATCGACCAGGACTACTGCACGCTTGAACTTGTCTTGGTACAGGTCCGGGTGGCGCTGTTCATATGCTGATAGTCTCTGAACCATGTGCGCCAGCGAGGGATAATCTGCTTGGGAGGCCATGTCCTTGATCTGTGAAGCAAGGCCCGCTGCTGCCAACTCGACTGCTTCCTTTTCGGTTACACGAACCGAATAACATCGGTTCCTCAGATTTCTGAAGCGCTGGATGTATTATGCTACGGTTTCTCCACGCTTCTGACGTACTTGTGCTAGATCGGCAAGGCCAGACTCGGCAGCGTCTGAGTGATACTGTATGTGGAACTGTTCTTCCAACTGCTTCCAAGTCTGGATCGAGTTCGGTGGCAACGAGGTGTACCACCCGAAAGCCGATCCCGTGAGGGACTGTGAGAAGTACCTCACGCGTAGTGGATCCGACACTGACGCCGTTCCAAGCTGTGCCAAGTATCGGCTTACATGCTCGATGGAGCTAGAGCCATCCGTTCCGCTGAATTTGGAGAAATCAGGGAGCCGATACTTAGGTGGTAGTGGGACCAATTCGTAGTCGTCGGGATACGGCTTGGAATAGCCGATCGTCCTTCTTTTTGGCACCATGCCGAACTGGTCCCTCAGGATCGTGCTGATTTGATCCACGGTGCTGGCTGTAGGAGTGGAACTCTGAAGATTCGCCGGAGTGGCGTACTTAGCCAGCCACGCTTGCTTTTCTGATTCTGAGCCAACTGCAGGAGCTGCGCTCTGGAGGTTCGTCGGGGTGGCGTATTTTGTTAGCCACGTCTGCTTCTCAAGCTCTGTCGCTGACGTTCCTCCTGTCTTCGCCGGAGTCCCTGACGTCGTGGCCTGGTTTGAGAGAGCCCAGTTGCCACAGTCTGGCACATACGTGCACGCGTATCCTTGAGGGATCTCCTTGGGCGCCTCAGCCAAGAACTGGTAGTCGCTAGGGTCACCACCAATCTTGTAGACGACGAATGCCGGTGCAGCCGGCACTTCAGCTGGCGCTGCCAACGCATATGGCAGCGGTGGACGGGACTGGAGTGGCAACTCTCCTTGATGCGTCCCGAGAGCTGGTCCTGACGGCGAGTACTGGTGGCTCATGATTTCCTGGATCACGCGCAGAGCGACACGCTCCAACGTGTTGACCAAGTTTTCAGAGTGGCGGAATAGCGAGTGAGCCACCAAGTAGTTGATCTCCTGCCGCAGGCCCACAGTGCGTTCCTCCGACGGGGCAGAGAGGTCGATCCCATCGAGTGCACCTTGTGGTGAGAATCCCTTCCATCTGATGCCATGGGAACGGGTCCTCTGAAAAGAGCCGATGAGGTCGGCTTCGAGGGTGACCTTGATCTCGTCATATCTCTTTTTGAGCTCGTCAGGCAGCTCCTCGTAGGTGACTGGCGTGCCGTCCGCCATCCCAGATGTAGATGGCGATGTGGTTGATGTAGACGATTGTCCCACCGGGCGTGCCAGAATGTGTTGATCGCCAAAACCCACCGGCGGGCAGCGGCCTGTCAACACCGTAGAGGCGGGAAGAGCCTAGAGCTGCGGCTGGCTGAGACCCCTCCGAGCGACGGCCCGCAATGCTCTTCTGGTCACACGCGGCGATGCGAAGTGCAAGGGCGTGCCACCTGACCTATACCTGGTCAGGAAGGTGATGGGGATGCCTCGCTTAGTTCCTGCATGGCATACACGTAAACATTAAATACGAGCCTCGATCGGCTCTCAGGTTATCCTGTGAATCGGCTCAAAGAGCCGATCCACCCATGATCCGTACGGGGTGCACGAATACTTGGTGATCCTGCTTGATCAAGATAAAGCTAATGAGATCTACGACGATTTAGGGTTTTCACCGCATAATCGGATCATCCTACTCCAGGTTGGGCCTCGCGGCCACGCACGGTGCTCATAAGCCGATCCTAAACAGGGCCAAAGAACCAACAATGATGTTGATCCGCGGAACATCCTGTTTAGGACTTGCGAACGCCACCCTACGTGCCACTGGATCCTCCCCCCCTTTGTAAGGCCTAACTATTGCAGATATTAAACTAATCCTTGCAGAGCAAGGAGCAATCGTAACGGATCAGATCTACTAAACGATGAACAAGCAGGGTGCCGCCCCCACGCCTGAGATAGGCGTGGGGACGGCTAGATATGCAAGGGTTGCACTACGTAAGCATGTTTATACGAAGAACAATGCTAACCCTAACACATCTATGATAACTACGTTGCCCGCCATCAAAGACGCTTCAGTACGGGCAACGCATGAACAACGTGGGGCTTGTGCTGCCTAGATCGCAAGATGCGATCTAGGCAGCATGTCGCTTACCTGATTGAAACCCTCGAGACGAAGGAGTTGGCGATGCGCCGAGATTGGTTTGTTTTGGGGTGAACGTTGTGTTGTTGTTTATTCCATAAACCCTAGATACATATTTATAGTCCAGCGGACTTTCTAATTCGGACGTGCACCTAACCGTGCACGAGTAAAACTCTAACTTTTAATCTAAAGATACGATCTACTATATTACAGATACAATGGGCAATTCAGCCCAATTTCGTGTATAAGGCCAATTCTTGTTTTTCCTTCCATGTATATCTTCAAGTCTTTCTCAATCGTGGCCCACCTCTGACTCGGTCAAATTCTGGTGATAACAGAAGGGGATTTCTCCCTCTGTTTGCCAACATGCCATTAATATGGAAGATGATGCAAAGCCTGTTGTTGAACATCAGCGTCGTCTAATTCCTAAGATGAAGGATGTGGTAAGAAATGAGGTATTAAAACTTCTTGAAGCTGGTATTATATATCCTATTGCTGATAGTAGATGGGTTAGTCCTGTGCATTGTGTTCCTAAGAAAGGAGGAATGACTGTTGTACCTAATGATAATGATGAGCTCATCCCTCAAAGAGTAGTTGTAGGGTATAGAATGTGCATTGATTATCGAAAAGTTAATAAGGTTACTAAGAAAGATCATTACCCTTTACCTTTTATTGATCAAATGTTAGAAAGGTTGTCTAAAAATACTCATTTTTGCTTTCTTGATGGATATTCTGGGTTTTCACAAATTGCTGTTAAAACTAAGGATCAAGAGAAAACCACTTTCACTTGTCCCTATGGAACTTATGGTTATAGACGTATGCCTTTTGGTTTATGTAATGCTCCTGCTACTTTTCAAAGATGCATGTCTGCTATCTTTCATGGCTTTTGCGAGAATATTGTAGAGGTATTCATGGATGATTTTTCTGTCTATGGGAATTCTTTTGATAATTGCTTGCGGAACCTTGATAAAGTTTTGCAGAGATGTGAAGAAACTAATCTTGTTCTTAATTGGGAGAAATGCCACTTTATGGTTAATGAAGGAATTGTATTGGGACATAAAATTTCCGAGAGAGGTATTGAAGTTGATAGAGCTAAAGTTGAAGCAATTGAGAAGATGCCCTATCCCAGGGATGTTAAAGCTATTCGTAGTGTTCTTGGTCATGCTGGGTTTTATAGGAGATTTATTAAAGACTTCTCCAAGATTTCAGAGCCTCTTACTAATCTTCTTCAAAAAGATGTTCCTTTTGTTTTTGATGATGATTGTAAGGAAGCTTTTGAAACTCTAAAGAAAGCCTTAACAACTGCTCCTATAGTTGAACCTCCTGATTGGAACTTACCATTTGAAATTATGTGTGATGCTAGTGATTTTGCTGTAGGCGCTGTTCTTGGACAGCGAGTAGATAAAAAATTGAATGTTATTCAATATGCTAGTAAAACTCTTGATGCTGCTCAAAGAAATTATGCTACAACTGAAAACGAATTGTTAGCTGTAGTCTTTGCTTGTGACAAGTTTAGATCCTATATATATTGTTCATTCAAAAGTTACAATTCATACTGATCATGCTGCAATTAGATATCTTATGCAAAAGAAGGATGCTAAGCCAAGGCTTATTAGATGGGTGCTTCTATTGCAAGAATTTGATTTGCATATTATAGATAGGAAAGGTGCTAATAGTCTTGTTGCTGATAATTTTTCTAGATTGGAAAATATTGCTTATGACCCTGTTCCTGTTAATGATAGTTTTCCAAATGAACAATTGGCTGTAATAAAGGTGAGCTCGCGAGATAGTCCTTGGTATGCTGATTATGCTAACTTTATTGTTTCCAAGTACTTGCCTCCAACCTTTTCAGCTCAGCAAAGAAGGAAATTCTTTTATGACTTGAGGCATTATTTTTGGGATGACCCACACTTATATAAAGAAGGAGTGGATGGTATTCTGCGAAGATGTGTTCCCGAATATGAACAACAAGATATATTGAGTAAATGCCATGGTAGTGCTTATGGAGGACATCACGCCGGAGATAGAACCGCTCAAAAGGTTCTACAATCAGGTTTTTATTGGCCAACTCTCTTCAAAGATGCAAGGGAGTTTATTTTATCTTGTGATGAATGTAAAAGGGTTGGTAATATCTCCAGACGCAATGAAATGCCTATGAATTATACTCTTGTTATTGAACCATTCGATTGTTGGGGATTTGACTTCATGGGACCTTTTCCCTCTTCAGAAGGTAACACTCATATACTTGTTGCTGTTGATTATGTTACTAAATGGGTGGAAGCCATACCCACAAAAAGTGCTGATGATGAGACCTCTTTAAGAATGCTTTTAGATATTATTTTTCCTAGATTTGGAGTTCCTAGATATCTTATGACTGATGGAGGTTCTCATTTTATTCATGGTGGTTTTAGAAAAACTCTTGCTAAATATGGTATTAATCATAGAATTGCTTCCGCTTATCATCCTCAAACTAGTGGGCAAGTAGAACTATCAAATAGAGAGATTAAATCTATCTTGCAAAAGACTGTTAATAAATCTAGAAAGAATTGGGCTAGTAAATTGAAGGAAGCATTATGGGCTTATAGAAATGCTTATAAAAATCCCATGGGTATGTCACCTTATAAAATGGTTTATGGAAAAGCTTGTCATTTACCTTTAGAACTAGAGCACAAAGCTTATTGGGCTGTAAGAGAACTAAATAAAGATCCTAAACTAGCTGGTAAGAAGAGATTGCTACAATTGAGTTCTCTAGATGAATGGAGAAGTGAAGCTTATGAAAATGCTAAACTCTTTAAAGAGAAAGTTAAGAAATGGCATGATAGAAGAATTATCAAAAGAGAATTTAATATTGGGGATAAAGTACTATTGTATCGGTCTCGTCTCAGATTCTTTGCAGGGAAATTACTCTCGAAATGGGAAGGACCATATGTCATTGAGGAGGTGTATCGTTCAGGAGCAATTAAAATTAGCTCTCTCAAAGGCGATGCCACACAAGTGGTGAATGGACAAAGACTCAAGCATTATATCTCAGGTGATTCTTATAACGAAGATGTTGATGTTATTCGAGTGGAAACTCCGGAAGCTTTCATCAAAGGTCAAATTGACAGTCCGGCAGAGTTCGACTTTGAATAGGTAACAGTACTGGTAATAAAAAGTTCGCGTTTTACTTTCCGAACAATGTTTTTGCTGTTTTTGGAAAATATGAAAAATTACGAGATCGAAACGGAGTGGAGAAGACGCACGAGGGCGTGCCCTCATTGGCCGGCGCGGGCCCCAGCCTAGCCGCGCCGCCCTATGAGGAGAGCCCCTCGTCGCCCCTCGACGACTCTGGTTCGACCTGGTACTTTCCTTATGTCGTAAAAATTCCTGCTATATAATCCCCCGGACCCCTGGAGGTCCATATATCGTTTTCTCGACGTGTTTTGTTTCGAGCTGTTTTCTGCCAGGATCTGCTTCGGAGCTAGAGCCATCATGTCTTCGTCGGGAATTCCGAAGGACAGCTTCTGCGAGGATTTCGTCAACCCGTACATGAACGAGCTGAAGATGCACCCTGCTTGCGCACAGTTGACGTGGGCGTAGTAGCTTCCTTGTGACGGTAAAGCACTCGTCCGTTGGGAACCCCAAGAGGAAGGTATGATGTGTACAGCAACAAGTTTTCCCTCAGTAAGAAACCAAGGTTTATCGAACCAGTAGGAGCCAAGAAGCACGTTGAAGGTTGTTGGTGACGGAGTGTAGTGCGGCGCAACACCAGGGATTCCGGCGCCAACGTGGAACCTGCACAACACAACCAAATTACTTTGCCCCAACGTGACAGTGAGGTTGTCAATCTCACCGGCTTGCTGTAACAAAGGATTAGATGTATAGTGTGGATGATGATGTTTGCAGAAAACAGTAGAACGAGTATTGCAGTAGATTGTATTCGATGTAAAAGAATGGACCGGGGTCCACAGTTCACTAGAGGTGTCTCTCCCATAAGATAAATAGCATGTTGGGTGAACAAATTACAGTTGGGAAATTGACAAATAAAGAGAGCATAACAATGCACATACATGTTATGATGAGTAGTGTGAGATTTAATTGGGCATTACGACAAAGTACATAGACCGCTATCCAGCATGCATCTATGCCTAAAAAGTCCACCTTCAGGTTATCATCCGAACCCCCTCCAGTATTAAGTTGCAAACAACAGACGATTGCATTAAGTATGGTGCGTAATGTAATCAACAAATACATCCTTAGATATAGTATTGATGTTTTATCCCTAGTGGCAACAGCACATCCACAACCTTAGAGGTTGCTGTCACTCCCCCAGATTTAATGGAGGCATGAACCCACTATCGAGCATAAGTACTCCCTCTTGGAGTTACAAGCAATGACTTGGCCAGAGCCTCTACTAGCAACGGAGAGCATGCAAGATCATAAACAACACATAGATAATAGATTGATAATCAACATAGCATAGTATTCCATATTCATCAGATCCCAACAAACGCAACATGTAGCATTACAGATAGATGATCTTGATCATGTTAGGCAGCTCACAAGATCCAACAATGATATCACAATGAGGAGAAGACGACCATCTAGCTACTGCTATGGACCCATAGTCCAGGGGTGAACTACTCACACATCAATCCGGAGGCGACCATGGCGGTGAAGAGTCCTCCGGGAGATGATTCCCCTCTCCGGCAGGGTGCCGGAGGCGATCTCCTGAATCCCCCGAGATGGGATTGGCGGCGGCGGCGTCTCTGGAAGGTTTTCCGTATCGTGGCTCTCGGTACTGGAACTATCATCGACGAAGGCTTAAGTATGCGAAGAGGTAGGTCAAGGGGCGTCACGAGGTGCCCACACCACAGGGCCGCGCGGCCAGGGCCCAGGCCGCGCCGCCCTGGTGTCTGGCCACCTCGTGGCCCCACTTTGTGACTCCTTCGGTGTTCTGGAAGCTTCGTGGAAAAATAGGACCCTGGGCGTTGATTTCGTCCAATTCCGAGAATATTTCCTTACTAGGATTTCTGAAACCAAAAACAGCAGAAAACAACAACTGGCTCTTCGGCATCTCGTTAATAGGTTAGTGTCGGAAAATGCATAATAATGACATATAATGTGTATAAAACATGTGAGTATTATCATAAAATTAGCATGGAACATAAGAAATTATAGATACGTTTGAGACGTATCAAGCATCCCCAAGCTTAGTTCCTACTCGTCCCGAGTAGGTAAACGATAACAAAGATAATTTCTTAAGTGACATGCTATCATAATCTTGATCAATAACTATTGTAAGCACATGTAATGAATGCAGCGATTCGAAGCAATGGTAAATGTAATGAGTAAACAATTGAATCATATAGCAAAGACTTCTCATGAGTAGTACTTTCAAGACAAGCATCAATAAGTCTTGCATAAGAGTTAACTCATAAAACAATAGTTTCTTAGTAGAAAGCATTGAAGCAACACAAAGGAAGATTAAGTTTCAGCAGTTGCTTTCAACTTGTAACATGTATATCTCATGGATATTGTCAACATAAAGTAATATAACAAGTGCAATATGCAAGTATGTAGGAATCAATGCACAGTTAACACAAGTGTTTGCTTCTTGAGATAGAAGGAAATGGGTAAACTGACTCAACAATAAAAGTAGAAGAAAGGCCCTTCGCAGAGGGAAGCATTGATTGCTATATTTGTGCTAGAGCTTTTATTTTGAAAACAAGAAACAATTTTGTCAACGGTAGTAATAAAGCATATGTATCATGTAAATTATATCCTACAAGTTGCAAGCCTCATGCATAGATTACCAATAGTGCCCGCACCTCGTCCTAATTAGCTTGGATTTACATGGATTATCATAGCATAGCATATGTTTCAACCAAGTGTCACAAAGGGGTACCTCTATGCCGCCTGTACAAAGGTCTAAGGAGAAAGTTTGCATTGGATTTATCGCTTTTGATTATTCTCAACTTAGACATCAATACCGGGACAACATAGACAACAGATAATGGACTCCTCTTTAATGCATAAGCATTCAACAACAGATAATATTCTCATAAGAGATTGAGGTTTGTTGTCCAAACTGAAACTTCCACCATGGATCATGGCTTTAGTTAGCGGCCCATTGTTCTTCTCTAACAATATGTATACTCAAACCATTTGATCATGATAAATCACCCTTACTTCAGACAAGACGAACATGCATAGCAACTCACATGATATTCAACAAAGTGTTGATGGCGTCCCCAGGAGCATGGTTATCGCTCAACAAGCAACTTATAAGAGATAAGATGCATAAGTACATATTCAATACCACAATAGTTTTTAGGCTATCTGTCCCATGAGCTATATATTGCAAAGATAAAGAATAGCAATTTTAAAGGTAGCACTCAAGCAATTTACTTTGGAATGGCGGAGAAATACCATGTAGTAGGTAGGTATGGTGGACACAAGTGGCATAGTGTTTGGCTCAAGGATTTTGGATGCATGAGAAGTATTCCCTCTCGATACAAGGTTTAGGCTAGCAAGGTTGTTTGAAACAAACACAAGTATGAACCGGTACAGCAAAACTCACATAAAAGACATATTGTAAGCATTATAAGACTCTATACCGTCTTCCTTGTTGTTCGACCCTTACTAGAAAATATCTAGACCTTAGAGAGACCAATTATGCAAACCAAATTTTAGCAAGCTCTATGTATTTCTTCATTAATGGGTGCAAAGTATATGATGCAAGAGCTTAAACATGAGCACAACAATTGCCAAGTATCACATTATTCAAGATATTATACCAATTACCACATGTAGCATTTCCCGTTTCCAACCATATAACAATTTAACGAAGCAGTTCAACCTTCGCCATGAATATTATGAGTAAAGCCTAAGGACATATTTGTCCATATGCAACAGCGGAGCATGTCTCTCTCCCAAACAATGAATGCTAGGATCCAACTTTATTCAAACAAAACAAAAACAAAAACATAAAGACGCTCCAAGTAAAGCACATAAGATGTGATGGAATAAAAATATAGTTTCACTAGAGGAACCTGATAATGTTGTCGATGAAGAAGGGGATGCCTTGGGCATCCCCAAGCTTAGACGCTTGAGTCTTCTTGAAATATGCAGGGATGAACCACGGGGGCATCCCAAGCTTAGAGCTTTCACTCTCCTTGATCATATTGTATCATCCTCCTCTCTTGATCCTTGAAAACTTCCTCCACACCAAACTCGAAACAAACTCATTAGAGGGTTAGTGCATAACCAAAAATTCACATGTTCAGAGGTGACACAATAATTTTTAACACTTCTCGACATTGCACAAAGCTACTGAAAGTTAATGGAACAAAGAAATCCATCAAACATAGCAAAACAGGCAATGCGAAATAAAAGGCTGAATCTGTCAAAACAGAACAGTCCGTGTAGAAGTATTTTTATGGGGCACTAAACTTGCTCAGATGAAATTTCTCAAATTGAATGAAAGTTGCGTACATATCTGAGGATCACTCACGTAAATTGGCATAATTTTCTGAGTTACCTACAGAGACTTCTGCTCAAATTCGTGACAGCAAGAAATCTGTTACTGCGCAGTAATCCAAATCTAATATCATCTCTACTATCAAAGACTTTACTTGGCACAACAATGCAATAAAACTAAGATAAGGAGAGGTTGCTACAGTAGTAACAACTTCCAAGACTCAAATATAAAACAAAAGTACTGTAGTAAAATCATGGGTTGTCTCCCATAAGCGCTTTTCTTTAACGCGTTTCAGCTAGGCGCAGAAAGTGTGTATCAAGTATTATCAAGAGACGAAGCATCAACATCATAATTTGTTCCAATGAAAGAATCAAAAGGTAACTTCATTCTCTTTCTAGGGAAGTGTTCCATACCTTTCTTGAGAGGAAATTGATATTTAATATTACCTTCGTTCATATCAATGGTAGCACCAACAGTTCGAAGAAAAGGTCTTCCCAATATAATGGGACAAGATGCATTGCATTCAATATCCAAGACAACAAAATCAACGGGGACAAGGTTATTGTTAACCATAATACGAACATTATCAATCCTCCCCAAAGGTTTCTTTATAGCATTATCAGCAAGATTAACATCCAAATAACAATTTTTCAATGGTGGCAAGTCAAGCATATCATAAATTTTCTTAGGCATAACAGAAATACTTGCACCAAGATCACACAAAGCATTACAATTAAAATCATTGACCCTCATATTAATGATGGGCTCCCAACCATCTTCTAACTTCCTAGGAATAGAAGTTTCAAGTTTTAGTTTCTCTTCTCTAGCTTTTATGAGAGCATTTGTAATATGTTTTGTAAAGGCCAAATTTATAGCACTAGCATTAGGACTCTTAGCAAGTTTTTGTAAGAACTTTATAACTTCAGAGATGTGGCAATCATCAAAATCTAAACCATTATGATCTAAAGCAATGGGATCATTGTCCCCAATGTTGGAAAAAATTTCAGCAGTTTTATCACAGGCAGTTTCAGCAGTTTTAGCAGTTTCAGGCAGTTTTGCTCGCTTTGCATTAGGAGTAGAAACATTGCCAACACCAATTATTTTACCATTGATAGTAGGAGGTGCAGCAAAATGTGGAGCATTAGCATTACTAGTGGTGGTAATAGTCCAAACTTTAGCTACATTATTCTCTTTAGCTAGTTTTTCATTTTCTTCTATTTCCCACCTAGCATGCAATTCAGCCATTAATCTTATATTCTCATTAATTCTAACTTGGATGGAATTTGCTGTAGTAACAATTTTATTTTCATTATCCATATTAGGCATAACTTTCAATTTCAAAAGATCAACATCAGCAGCAAGACTATCAACTTTAGAAGCAAGTATATCAATTTTCCCAAGCTTTTCTTCAACAGATTTGTTAAAAGCAGTTTGTGTACTAATAAATTATTTAAGCATGGATTCAAGTCCAGGGGGTGTATTCCTATTATTATTGTAAGAATTCCCATAAGAATTACCATAACCGTTACCATTATTAAAATGATATGGCCTATAGTTGTTACTAGAATTGTTCCGATAAGCATTGTTGTTGAAATTATTATTTTTAATGAAGTTCACATCAACATGTTCTTCTTGAGCAACCAATGAAGCTAACGGAACATTATTAGGATCAACATTAGTCCTACCATTCACAAGCATAGACATAATAGCATCAATCTTATCACTCAAGGAAGAGGTTTCTTCAACAGAATTTACCTTCTTAACTTGTGGAGCCCTTTCCGTGTGCCATTCAAAGTAATTAATCATCATATCATCAAGAAGCTTTGTTGCGGCGCCTAGAGTGATGAACATAAAGGTACCTCCAGCAGCTGAATCCAATAGGTTCCGTGAAGAAAAATTCAGTCCTGCATAAAAGGTTTGGATGATCATCCAAGTAGTCAGTCCATGGGTTGGGCAATTTTTAACCAAAGACTTCATTCTTTCCCATGCTTGTGCAACATGCTCAGTATCCAATTGCTTAAAATTCATTATGCTACTTCTCAAAGATATAATTTTAGCAGGAGGATAATATCTACCAATGAAAGCATCCTTACATTTAGTCCATGAATCAATACTATTCTTAGGCAGAGATAGCAACCAATCTTTAGCTCTTCCTCTTAAGGAGAAAGGAAACAATTTTAATTTTATAATGTCACCATCTACATCCTTATACTTTTGCATTTCACATAGTTCAACAAAATTATTAAGATGGGCAGCAGCATCATCAGAACTAACACCAGAAAATTGCTCTCTCATAACAAGATTTAGTAAAGCAGGTTTAATTTCAAAGAATTCTGCTATAGTAGCAGGTGGAGCAATAGGTGTGCATAAGAAATCATTATTATTTGTGTTTGTGAAGTCACACAACTTAGTATTTTCAGGAGTATTCATTTTAGCAATAGTAAATAAAGTAAACTAGATAAAGTAAATGCAAGTATTTTTTTTGTTTTTAATATGGCAAACAAGATAGTAAATAAAGTAAAACTAGCAACTAATTTTTTTGTGTTTTGTTTTAGTGCAGCAAACAAAGTAGTAAATAAAAGTAAAGCAAGACAAAAACAAAGTAAAGAGATTGGAAGTGAAGACTCCCCTTGCAGCGTGTCTTGATCTCCCCGGCAACGGCGCCAGAAAAAGAGCTGCTTGCGCACAGTTGACGTGGGCGTAGTAGCTTCCTTGTGACGGTTGATGACCCACAAGTATAGGGGATCGCAACAGTCTTCGAGGGTAGTATAACCCAATTTATTGATTCGACACAAGGGGAGACAAAGAATACTTGGAAGCCTTAACAGCGGAGTTGTCAATTCAGCTGCACCTGGAAACAGACTTGCTCGCAAGAGTTTATCAGTAGTAACAGTTTTATAGCAGTAGCAGTAGTGAAATAACAGCAGCAGAGTAACAAAGACAGCAGTAGTGATTTTAGTAAACAGCAGGATTAAAATACTGTAGGCACGGGGACGGATGACGGGCGTTGCATGGATGAGAGAAACTCATGTAACAATCATAGCAGGGCATTTGCAGATAATAATAAAACGGTGTCCAAGTACAAAGCAATCAATAGGCATGTGTTCCATATATAGTCGTGCGTGCTCGCAATGAGAAACTTGCACAACATCTTTTGTCCTACCAGCCGGTGGCAGCCGGGCCTCAAGGGAAACTACTGGATATTAAGGTACTCCTTTTAATAGAGTACCGGAGCAAAGCATTAACACTCCGTGAACACATGTGATCCTCACGTCACTACCATCCCCTCCGGTTGTCCCGATTTCTGTCACTTCGGGGCCATTGGTTCCGGACAGCGACATGTGTATACAACTTATAGGTAAGACCATAAACAATGAATATCATGATGAAACAATAACATGTTCAGATCTGAGATCATGGCACTCGGGCCCTAGTGACAAGCATTAAGCATAACAAGTTGCAACAATATCATCAAAGTACCAATTACGGACACTAGGCACTATGCCCTAACAATCTAATGCTATTACATGACCAATCTCATCCAATCCCTACCATCCCCTTCAGCCTACAGCGGGGGAATTACTCACACATGGATGGGGGAAACATTGCTGGTTGATGGAGAGGCGTTGGCGGTGATGGCGGTGATGATCTCCTCCAATTCCCCGTCCCGGCGGAGTGCCAGAACGGAGACTTCTGGCTCCCGCGACGGAGTTTCGCGATGTGGCGGCGTTCTGGAGGGTTTCTGGCGACTTCGACTTCTCTCCGTGCGTTTTTAGGTCGAGGCGAATAAGTAGTCCGAAGGAGGGCGTCGGAGGCCGGCCGAGGGGGCCACACCACAGGGCCGCGCGGGCCCCCCCTGGGCCGCGCCGCCCTATGGTGTGGGGCCCTCGGGCCTCCACCTCAATTGTCCTTCTGGCTCCGTGAGTTTTCTGGGAAAATAGGGCCTTCTGCATAAATTCCGAGGATTTTCCCGAAAGTTGGATTTCTGCACAAAAACGAGACACCAGAGCAGTTCTGCTGAAAACAGCGTTAGTCCGTGTTAGTTGCATCCAAAATACACAAATTAGAGGCAAAACAATAGCAAAAGTGTTCGGGAAAGTAGATACGTTTTGGACGTATCAACTCCCCCCAAGCTTAGCTTATTGCTTGTCCTCAAGCAATTCAGTTAACAACTGAGCGATAAAAGAACTTTAACGAACACATTTGCTCATATGATGTATATATTCTCATGCTATGGCTAATACTCAAGCAATTCATAATGGGGTACATGCAAATAAGATCATCTAACAACCATGTCAATCATGGAGAAGTACCAACAATTAATAATAAGCATCATGAATCATGTATATAAGCAGGATTGCAATGTTCATAAGGGAGTATGATAAAGTGGTATCTCGCTTGCCTGTATTTGATTGGCAAAACATAAATGCCCGGGCACCTCTGGAGTTCATAGAAAGACTAGAAGTAGTGATTGTCAAAAGATAAATGCATCAAAGTTATACCACAATCAATCATATTTTGAGACAAGCATATTATACTAAGAATGACAGTTGTGCTCTCAAGATAGTGCTCAAAGAAATAATGGAGACACAACATAAAAGTAAAAGATTGACCCTTCGCGGAGGGAAGCAGGGATTAACATGCGCTAGAGCTTTTCATTTTTATAATCAGGAGTAAAATTATTTTGAGAGGTGTTTGTTGTTGTCAACGAATGGTAATGGGTACACCAACTACCTCGCCAACCGGACTTTCAAGAGCGGCCCCCATGAATTATTGCATATTTATGTGGCACTCCTTCCAACCTTTCTTTCACAAACCATGGCTAACCGAATCCTCGGGTGCCTGCCAACAATCTCATACCATGAAGGAGTGCCTTTTTATTTTAGTTTTATTATGATGATGACACTCCCCCCAACCTTTGCTTACACAAGCCATGGCTAACCGAATCCTTCGGGTGCCGTCCATCAATCACAAACCATGGAGGAGTGTCTATTTAAGTTAATTAATTTGGGACTGGGAATCCCATTGCCAGCTCTTTTTGCAAAATTATTGGATAAGTGGATGTGCCACTAGTCCATATGAGAGTCCGTCAAAAGTAAATGACAAGGTTGAAAGCTAAACACCACATACTTCCTCATGAGCTATGAAACATAAACACAAAATGAGAAGCATTTTGAAGGTTTTAAAGGTAGCGCATGAGAATTTACTTGGAATGGTTTGAAATGCCATGCATAGGTATTTATGGTGGACACTTTGGAACAACTTGGTTTTCAGGTGTTTGGAAGCACGAGCAGCGTTCCCGCTCAGTACAAGTGAAGGCTAGCAATGGACTAGGGAGCGACAAGTCAAGAGAGCAGTAACTGTCATAATCATGCTTGCGGCAAAATAAATTAACGGAGGCATAAAAGTGATACAAGAACTCTGAAGCAATATAGATCATCGAGGCTTAATTGACTTTTGTTCAGTCATATGCATGCGTGAGCATGTGCCAAGTCGATATGAATGAATTATTCAGAGGAGGATACCACAATGCCATACTTACTTATGAATAAAACAATGCAAGCAAACATCTATGACATGCTACTCATATTAATAAATTGGTGCTAAATATGAGAGATCATGAACTACTAGACTTTCTCAAATAACATATACCTCACATGAACCAACTAAGCATGCTCACATGGATGAGTATATGTACAAAAATGAAAACAAATAGAGTTCATACCAGCCTCTCACCGCAATCAGATTGTCGTAGATTGTCATTATTGCCTTTTCACTTGTGTAGCTTGGATAATATGAAATGAAAACCACGCTCCAGCCACCGAAGACCATTGAACTCATAAAGAATTTTACAAACCAAAGAAGAACAGCAAATATTTTTGGTGTTTTCGAATTTGAGAATAAGAACAAGAGGAGACAAACAAACCAAACAAAATCTTTTTGGGTTTTCTTATAGCAAACTAGCAATAGCAAATAAAGTGAAACAAATGCAAGAAACCAAAGCAAACAAATGGTGAAGAGAAACAACAGAAATATTTTTGGTCTTTTTGTGTTTTGGGAAAGAAACAAAGCAAAAACAAGAAATAGCAAACTAAAAGAAACACATAACAACAGGATGACAGAAATCTGCCAAAACCTGACAGCAGTACAGAAATCGATTTTTACAAAAATCCTACGTTGCTCAGATCGAAAAGTGTTCAACTAATGAAAGTTAGATAACAACCTGGGGAACCTGCAAAAAAATTGGTAGCTCAAAATAACGTTCTGGCTGTGCGCACGAATTTTTCTAGTAACAGTCCAGAATCTGTTTTCAGGCAGCACTTCCCCAAATATCATCTTCCTCTCATTAGAAAACCACTCAAACGAACAAAACAAGTATGTACAAGTATCCAGCAATCATAATATGCAAAGAATGAGTGATTCCGGTATACCTCCCCCCAAGCTTAGGCTTTTGGCCTAAGTGGAGTTCAACCCCATCGAGGGTCTGGGTTCCATGCCGATGAATCGTACATGGAGTAGTCATAGTGAAGTTCCTGTGCGGAAGAAAAACGTGGAGGCTCCGCATATCCACCATGTTGATGCGAGGAACTTGCTGCATCGGATGATGAGTCAAGGTGTTCGTCGACCTCCGTGTCGTCTCTTGCATGTTGGCCTCCTCTCTCTATGTGTGCATCCAGTGCACCTTCTGTGACCGACCAATCTCCCCACTATCCTCTGAGAAACTCCTTCCATCGCAAATCATCTTGTATAGATCCGAGAGTTCTTGCGGCGATCCCCTTATCTTCTCGCATGACCCCCATTGCGGTACTCTAATTGCTGCACAAAAAACACTAAATGGCAAGTTGACAGCTTTATTGTAAATTTTATACTGGACCGTGGGGTTAGATCGCGACCAGTTGAACTTGAAGTCCTGCACAAAAGACATAGTTAACTTTACATATTGTCTTGGCTCTCCTTCAACAAAGTCACTCAGCCCTGCACGAGAAATTAAAGTTTGAACATCTTCAAATATCCCCGCGCTTCTCATGAAATCCGCACACGGGTAGTAAGAGGGGTATACTCCCTCTTCACGATTGACCATCATAACTTGTTGGACTTCCAATTCTTGCTGGTTCAAGTGATATCTACTCCACTCCATTTTCTGAAATTTCAACAAACAATATAAAAAAATTGATTTGGTGACATATAAACAAGGGAAACTACCATAGGAACTTGCTAGAGTACTAATCATGCATCAAAACTAATTTCTACCACTTAGAACAAGCATGCAAGCTCACCATACATGTTACCTACAGCAGCAAAATAATCAAGATATACTCAACCAAACAAAATTCTACTTGGATGGGTGGAGGAGTCACATACCAAGGAGTAAATGTGCCAAATTTCAGCAGGAAATCTGGGCTGAGCAAAGAGATCGAGAAATCTGGAGCTCTGGAGCAAAAACGCGAGTGGGATGAACTTGGTACGAGTTTTTTCGGGAGAGAGAAGGTGCTGGGAGAAAGAGATGGCAAAGTGGGGCAAAGGAGGGCCCACACCACATGGTGGCGCGGCCACCTCCTTGGCCGCGCCGGCCTGTGGTGTGGCACCCTCTGGTGCCCCACAGGTCATACTCTGGTGCTCTCAGGTGCCTCGTCGAAGAATAGGACCAATGGTATAATTTTTGTGAATTTTTGAAAACTTTGAAAAATGAACATTTCTGGGTATTTAGTTTATTATTACTGGCCAGGAAATTTTTTGAAATCTTCAAATAACTAAGGAACTTTGCAAATTAAAAAGTGCTACAGCAACTAGAGCAAGTGGAGGAAGAAAGAGATGTTGTTTACCTCCTCTATGCATATAAAAGGTATTTGTTAACAAGGTTGATCAAGTCTTGCCACCAAATAAATCTTACATAACATATGAAGAAATAAACCTCAAATCAATCATGTTACCTTGTATTGGATTGATATGGATCCAATCACGAGAGTTTGATATTCTTCTTTAGGCTCATATATAGGACAATCAATAGTTCCCACTTTAATACTTCTCATATTAGTAATAGTATTGACTCCACAAACTTTATCAATCTTCTTGGGGAAATAGACGGTATGCTCCTTATCATCAACATTAAAAGTAACCTTTCCTTTATTGCAATCAATAACAGCCCCTGCGGTGTTAAGAAAAGGTCTCCCAAGAATAATAGACATATTATCATCTTCAGGCATTTCCAACACAACAAAATCAGTTAATATCAAGCAGTTAGTAGTAACTTGAACAGGAACATTCTCACATATACCAACAGGAATAGCAGTAGATTTATCAGCCATTTGCAAAGATATATCAGTAGGTATCAACTTATCTAAGTAAAGTCTCTTATAAAGAGAAAAAGGCATAACACTAACACCGGCTCCCAAGTCACATAGAGCAGTTTTAACATAATTATTCTTAATAGAACAAGGAATAGTAGGTATACCTGGGTCGCCCAACTTCTTTGGTATTTTGCCATTGAAAGAGTAATTAGCAAGCATAGTGGAAATTTCCTCATTGGGTATTTTCCTTTTGTTAGTAACAATATCTTTCATATACTTTGAATAAGGAGGCAATTTAATAGCATCAGTCAAAGGGATTTGCAAGAATAAAGGTTTCATCCAATCACAAAATTTATTATAGTGTTCTTCTTCCTTTGATTTTAGTTTCTTAGCAGGAAAAGGCATTGGCTTTTGCACCCAAGGTTTTCTTTCATTACCATGTTTCTCAGCAATAAAATCTTCTTTAGTATACTTTTTATTTTTAGCATGCTTTTCAGGTTCTTCTTCTACCTCTTCTTTATCAGGAGTATCATTCTTATCATTATCTTTATCATGTTCATTGCCACTTTCAGTTTCAGCATCAGAAATAGAAATACTATTAGGATCATTAACAGGTTCAGAGGATTCTACAACATTTTTATGTTTCTTCTTCTTTTTCTTCCTAGAATGAGCACTAGGTTCAATGCGTTGAGAATCTTGTTCAATTCTTTTGGGATGCCCTTCAGGATATAGAGGATCCTGGGTAGAGACACCACCTCTAGTTGTTACTTCATAAGCATGTTTCTCTTTAGAATTATTCCCTAACAAGTCATTTTGCACTTTAGTGAGTTGATCAATTTGAGTTTGAATCATATGAAAATGTTTAACAAGCATCTTAACATCATTGGAGGTTCTTTCTACAATACCATGCAATTCACTAATAGCTCGAGAATTTTCCATTAAATGATTCTCTACTCTCATATTAAAATTTTCTTGCTTAACAATATAATTATCAAACTCATCTAAGCATTGTGCAGGAGGTTTTGAATACGGAATATCTTCCCTAGTAAAGCGTTGAAGGGAGTTTACCTCAATCATGGATGAAGGGGGAATTATCTCACATATATCTTCTATAGGAGGTAGATTCTTCACATCTTCAGATTTAATACCTTTCTCCTTGAGACTTCTTGGCTTCCCTCATATCTTCATCATTCAATTTAATTAAACCCCTCTTCTTCGATATTGGTGTTGGAGTTGGTTCAGGCGTAGTCCACTCATCATGATTCCGGCTTATTTTAGCCAATAATTCTTCAGCGTCATCCGGAGTTCTTTTCCTGAAAACACAACCAGCACAACTATCCAGGTATGCCCTAGACTCAATGGTTAGTCCACTATAAAATATATCAAGTAAATCATGCTTTTCCAAATCATGATCAGGCAGGGCTCTAATAAGAGAGCAAAATCTCGACCAAGCCTCAGGCAATTTCTCTTCATCTCCCTGGTCAAAATTATAGATTCTTTGCAAAGCAATATGTTGAGCACTAGCAGGAAAGTATTTGCGGAAGAAAGTTTCAAGCAATTCTTTTGGACTTTTAATAGAATTAGGTGGCAAATTATTATACCAAGTTTTAGCGTCATCCTTTAATGAGAATGGAAAGATTTTAGTAACAAAGTAAGTACGCATCTTGACATCATCAGAAAATAAGCTACTAAGAGTGGATAACTCAGTCATGTGTTCAACAGCACTCTCTTTTTCGGTACCACAAAAAGGTGTTTTCTCAACAATAGCTATATGAGATAGATCAAGAGAAAAATCATAATCTTTATCCCTAATGTTTATAGGAGATGTGGCAAATTTAGGATCAGGAGACAGTTTATATCTAACAGTATGTTCTGCAAGCAACTTTTTAATTTTTCTTGCATCAGTAGTAGCATTGCATTTTTTAATAAAATCATCATTAAGCTCCACATAATCTTCCTCAGGATCATCACTAGAATAATCAAGCTCAGGTGAACTAACAGGTGTAGTAGCATTAGGAGTTTCAGCATTTTCTATTTGTCTAGACCTAGCAATTGTAGCATCTAGAAAGGATCCCAATGAACCATTATCATCAAGCACAGCAGAAACATTATCAATATTATGAGAGTTTTCAGATTCAGCAGAAGTACCCGCATGTGAAGCATGCGGCGGTGAAACAAGTTTATCAATCACAGATGGTGAATCAAGAGCAGCAGAGGTATTCAGAATTGTACCTTTTCTTGTAGTGGATGGTAATATGGCGATCTTAGTATCGCGAGGTTTACCCATGATGGAGAATTTGCAGCGAACAATATTAATCCAAGTGAACTTCCAAATAAAGCTATGCTCCCCGGCAACGGCGCCAGAAAATAGTCTTGATGACCCACAAGTATAGGGGATCGCAACAGTCTTCGAGGGTAGTATAACCCAATTTATTGATTCGACACAAGGGGAGACAAAGAATACTTGGAAGCCTTAACATCGGAGTTGTCAATTCAGCTGCACCTGGAAACAGACTTGCTCGCAAGAGTTTATCAGTAGTAACAGTTTTATAGCAGTAGCAGTAGTGAAATAACGGCAGCAGAGTAACAAAGACAGCAGTAGTGATTTTAGTAAACAGCAGGATTAAAATACTGTAGGCACGGGGACGGATGACGGGCGTTGCATGGATGAGAGAAACTCATGTAACAATCATAGCAGGGCATTTGCAGATAATAATAAAACGGTGTCCAAGTACAAAGCAATCAATAGGCATGTGTTCCATATATAGTCGTGCGTGCTCGCAATGAGAAACTTGCACAACATCTTTTGTCCTACCAGCCGGTGGCAGCCGGGCCTCAAGGGAATCTACTGGATATTAAGGTACTCCTTTTAATAGAGTACCGGAGCAAAGCATTAACACTCCGTGAACACATGTGATCCTCACGTCACTACCATCCCCTCCGGTTGTCCCGATTTCTGTCACTTTGGGGCCATTGGTTCCGGACAGCGACATGTGTATACAACTTATAGGTAAGACCATAAACAATGAATATCATGATGAAATAATAACATGTTCAGATCTGAGATCATGGCACTCGGGCCCTAGTGACAAGCATTAAGCATAACAAGTTGCAACAATATCATCAAAGTACCAATTACGGACACTAGGCACTATGCCCTAACAATCTAATGCTATTACATGACCAATCTCATCCAATCCCTACCATCCCCTTCAGCCTACAGCGGGGGAATTACTCACACATGGATGGGGGAAACATTGCTGGTTGATGGAGAGGCGTTGGCGGTGATGGCGGTGATGATCTCCTCCAATTCCCCGTCCCGGCGGAGTGCCAGAACGGAGACTTCTGGCTCCCGCGACGGAGTTTCGCGATGTGGCGGCGTTCTGGAGGGTTTCTGGCGACTTCGACTTCTCTCCGTGCGTTTTTAGGTCGAGGCGAATAAGTAGTCCGAAGGAGGGCGTCGGAGGCCGGCCGAGGGGGCCACACCACAGGGCCGTGATACGTCCCCGACGTATCCATAATTTCTGTCGTTCCATGCTTGTTTTATGACAATACTTACATGTTTTGCTTACACTTTATGATGTTTTTATGCATTTTCCGGAACTAACCTATTAACAAGATGCCACAGTGCCAGTTCCTGTTTTCTGCTGTTTTTGGTTCCAGAAAGGCTGTTTGGGCAATATTCTCGGAATTGGACGAAATCAACGCCAAACCTCCTATTTTCTCCGGAAGGCTCCAGAACACCGAAGAAGAGTCGGAGAGGGGCTAGGGGGCCACCACACTATATGGCGGCGCGGGCCAGGCCTAGGCCGCGCCGGCCTAGGGTGTGGCGCCCCCAGGTGCCCCCTGCGCCGCCTCTTCGCCTATATAATCCCTTTCGACCTAAAAACGCATCACGAATCGACGAAACTCCAGAAAGACTCCAGGGGCGCCGCCACCATCGCGAAACTCCAATTCGGGGGACAGAACTCTGTTCTGGCACCCTGCCGGAACGGGGAAGTGCCCCCGGAAGCCATCTCCATCAACGCCATCGCCTCCGCCATGCTCCGTGAGTAGTTCCCCCATGGACTACGGGTTCTAGCAGTAGCTATGTCGGTATACTCTCCCCCATGTACTTCAATACAATGGTCTCATGAGCTGCCTTACATGATTGAGATTCATCTGATGTAATCGGTGTTGTGTTTGTTGGGATCCGATGGATGATACATTATGATTAGTCTATCTATAAAGTTTGTGAAGTTATTGTTGCTGCAATCTTGTTATGCTTAATGCTTGTCACTAGGGCCCGAGTGGCATGATCTTAGATTTGAGCTCTATATTGTTGCTTAGATTGTATCTACAAGTTGTATGCACATGTCACTGTCCGGAACCAATGGCCCCGAAGTGACAGAAATCGGGACAACCGGAGGGGATGGTAGTGATGTGAGGATCACATGTTTTCACGGTGTGTTAATGCTTTGCTCCGGTACTCTATTAAAAGGAGTACCTTAATATCCAGTAGTTTCCCTTGAGGCCCGGCTGCCACCGGCTGGTAGGAAAATAGATGTTGTGCAAGTTTCTCATTGCGAGCACGTACGACTATATATGGAAAACATGCCTACATAATTAATAAGCCTGATGTTCTATCTTAATGCTTTGATTCCTATCAATTGCCCAACTGTAATTTGTTCACCCAACACTTGTCACTTATTGGAGAGTTGCCACTAGTGTAGATAGCTGGGAACCCCGGTCCATCTTTCATCATTATATACTTGTTCTACATGTCATTGGAAGTAGTATCAACTATTTTCTCGTGCCATTGCCACTGTGTTACTATTCTTGCTTTCGTATTCTTTGTTACTATTGCTCTCATATTACTGCTGCTTTCACATCACCCCTGTTACTAGTGCTTTTCCAGGTGCAGCTGAATTGACAACTCAGTTGTTAAGGCTTATAAGTATTCTTTACCTCCCCTTGTGTCGAATCAATAAATTGGGTAATACTACCCGCGAAGACTGCCGCGATCCCCTATACTTGTGGGTTATCAAGACTGTTTTCTGGCGCCGTTGCCGGGGAGGCATAGCTCTACTCATAAGTTCACCTGGGGAGTACACTCTACCTCTTTCTCTGCTTTTATTTTGTTTTATTTTGTTTTGCTTAGTTTATTTCTGTCTAGTATTAGTTTGCGTAGTTTACTTTTGCTTAGTTTATTTTTGTCTTGTTTTATTTGTCTCATATACCCAAAAATCCATAAAAATTTGAAAAACCAAAAAATTAAAAACTGTTGTTATGGGAGAACCAACAACCTACTTGGAGCTTATGGAATGTTATAATTGTTATAGAGAATCAAGAACTGGTAAAATAATGAGTGCTATGATAGAAAAATTAAATACAATTGCTAGAATCTTGCTTAGACGCCATGATATAAACTGTTGCTCTCAACAGGATAAACATCTTAAATTTCAATGTGGCTTTAGTGAGGAATATTTTATTAAGAGCTATAATCGGAATTGCTATATTCATTATGGGTTCGAAGAGGTAGAACAATTTGTCTTATTTATGGGAGCCTCCGAGATAGAATCCTTCATGGTTGAGAATTATGAAACTTGTGCTATTTGTAAGGACCTTAAAGATTATGTCTCTACTATCCTTAATTCTTGCATAGAATGCTACAGTAGGAATCCTTATATCCTTGATTATAAAGAGAGACACATTAATGCACTCACAATTTGCAGGAACCTGTGGAAGAAGAAACTGATGAACCTCAAAGCTCATTGGATGAAAAAGAGGAGGAAATTGATGAAATTGAAAGCTCATTGGATGAAAAGGAAGAGGAGAGCGACGAACAAAAGGGGAAGAATGGATTAGCTACCCATGCCAACCTTCTAATGAGAGTAACTCTTCATCTCTTACACTATTTGATTGTCCTCCATGCTTACCGGAAGAGGTTGAATGTTATGTTCCTGTGGATTCTCTTGAAATAGTACCTACGAGTAAAACTTGTGAGAATAATTATGCTACTGTTATATATGATAATCCATGCTACTTTGATAAATCATATGATAATGCTTTGTTTGTGCCTGATGTCGAAATGCATGGTACTAAAGAATTTTGCTTAGCAAATGTTTATGATAAAGCTCTAGATGATGGTCCTATGTTACTTGATACTATTAATTGTACTACTAATGAAAATGGGATTGGAGAAGATTTAACTTATTCTATGAGTCCCATATCTCTTGAGATTGATCAACTACCTTGTTATATTATTAATAAAAGTAAGTTTGAAAGTTTTAATTCCACTATTCTTGAACTTGATAAAAATTATATGTTTGGAAATCATGAGAAGCATGCTGCATGTGATAGTTATATTGTTGAGTTTGTTCATGAAGCTACTGAAAATTATTATGAGAGAGGAAAATATGGTAGTAGAAATTTTCATGGTACTAATACACCTCTCTATATGCTGAAATTGTTGAAATTACACTTGTTTTATCTTCCAATGCTTGTTACTTTGCTTTTCATGAACTTGTTTATTTACAAGATTCCTTTGCATAGGAAGCATATTAGACTTAAATGTGTTTTGGATTTGCCTCTTGATGCTCTCTTTTGCTTCAAATACTATTTCTTCCGAGTGCATCATCAAAACTGCTGAGCCCATCTTAATGGCTATAAAGAAAGCAACTTCTTGGGAGATAACCCATGTGTTATTTTGCTACAGTACTTTGTTTTATATTTGTGTCTTGGAAGTTGTTTACTACTGTAGCAACCTCTCCTTATCTTAGTTTTGTGTTTTGTTGTGCCAAGTGAAGCCTCTAATCGAAGGTCGATACTAGATTTGGATTTCTGCGCAGAAACAGATTTCTTTTCTGTCACGGATCTGGTCAAAATTCTCTGTAGGTAACTCAGAAAATTATGCCAATTTACGTGAGTGATCCTCAGATATGTACGCAACTTTCATTAGTTTTGAGTTTTCTGATTTGAGCAACGGAAGTATTTTATTAAAATTCGTCTTTACTGGCTGTTCTGTTTTGGCAGATTCTGTCTCTGTTTTTTTGCATTGTCTCTTGTGGACTTTAAGCAAGGCTTTCTAGACGTAGAGGGCTGTAGCTAATGTTTTATTGAGTTCTTGCAATGTGTCACTACAGGACCAAGGTGGATTCAAGTTTTTTTTGAGTACTAACCCCTCTAATGAAGTTTATGAGAAGTTTGGTGTGAAGGAAGTTTTCAAGGGTCAAGAGAGGAGGATGATATATGATCAAGAAGAGTGAAAAGTCTAAGCTTGGGGATGCCCCCGTGGTTCATCCCTGCATATTTCAAGAAGACTCAAGCGTCTAAGCTTGGGGATGCCCAAGGCATCCCCTTCTTCATCAACTTATCAGGTTCCTCCCCTGAAACTATATTTTTATTCAGTCACATCATATGTGCTTTACTTGGAGCGTCTGTGTGTTTATTTTCGTTTTGTTTGTGTTTGAATAAGATCGGATCCTAGCAATCCTTGATTGGGAGAGATACACGCTCCGCTTTTTCATATGAACACTTGTTCTTCGTTTTACTTTTAATGTTCAATGATAAAAGTGGAAGCTACAATACTTATCTTTATTTGGTTGGAAAAGGAAAATGCCTCATATGTCTTGGATAATTTGATACTTGGCAATTGTTTTGAGCTCTCAAGTAGATCATAAGTTTTTGCATGTAGTTTAAACCTATTAGTGGAGAACTACCGTAAAGCTTTTTAAAATTGGTTTGCATAATTGATCTCTCTTAAGGTCTAGATATTTTCTGGTACAAGTGTTTGAGCAACAAGGAAGACAGTGTAGAGTATTATAATGCTTGCGATATGTTCTTATGTAAGTTTTGCTGTACCGGTTCATACTTGTGTTTGCTTCAAACAACCTTGCTAGCTTAAGCCTTGTATCGAGAGGGAATACTTCTCGTGCATCCAAAAACCTTGAGCCAAAACCTATGCCATTTGTGTCCACCATACCTACCTACTATGTGGTATTTCCTGCCATTCCAAAGTAAATTGCTTGAGTGCTACCTTTAAATAATTCAAAATGCTTCTCAATTTGTGTTTATGTTTTATAGCTCATGAGGAAGTATGTGGTGTTTAGCTTTCAACCTTGTCATTTACTTTTGACGGACTCTCATATGGACTAGTGGCACATCCGCTTATCCAATAATTTTGCAAAAAGAGCTGACAATGGGATTCCCAGTCCCGAATTAATTAACTCAAATAGACACTCCTCCATGGTATGTGATTGTTGGAAGGCACCCGAAGGATTCGGTTAGCCATGGCTTGTGTAAGCAAAGGTTGGGGGGAGTGTCATCATCATAATAAACTAAAATAAAAAGGCACTCCTTCATGGTATGAGATTGTTGGCAGGCACCCGAGGATTCGGTTAGCCATGGTTTGTGAAAGAAAGGTTGGAAGGAGTGCCACCCAAAAATAAAAATTCATGGGAGCCGCTCTTGAAAGTCCGGTTAGCGAGGTAGTTAGTGTACCCATTACCATTCGTTGACAACAACAAACACCTCTCAAAATTTTACTTTTTTTTATGCTCTCTTTATGTTTTCAAAACCAAAGCTGTAGCACAAATATAGCAATCGATGCTTTCCTCTCTGAAGGGCCATTCTTTTACATTTATGTTGAGTCAGTTACCTAATTCCTCCCACCTTAGAAGCAAACACTTGTATCAACTGTGCATTGATTCTTACATACTTGCATATTTGCATTCATCATATTACTTTGTGTTGACAATATCCATGAGATATGCATGTTGAAAGTTGAAAGCATCCGCTGAAACTTATATCTTCCTTTGTGTTGCTTCGATGCCTTTACTTTGAATTTATTGCCTTATGAGTTAACTCTTATGCAAGAATTTTGATGCTTGTCTTGAAAGTACTCTTCATGAAAAGTTTTGCTATATGTTATCTACTTGTTAGCAACTATAGATCATTGCCTTGAGTCACTTCATTCATTTCATATGCTTTGTAATAGTATGATCAAGGTTATGTAAGTAGCATGTCACTACAGAAATTATTCTTTTTATCGTTTACCTGCTCGGGACGAGCAGGAACTAAGCTTGGGGATGCTGATACGTCCCCGACGTATCCATAATTTATGTCGTTCCATGCTTGTTTTATGACAATACTTACATGTTTTGCTTACACTTTATGATGTTTTTATGCATTTTCCGGAACTAACCTATTAACAAGATGCCACAGTGCCAATTCCTGTTTTCTGCTGTTTTTGGTTCCAAAAAGGCTGTTTGGGCAATATTCTCGGAATTGGACGAAATCAACGCGAAACCTCCTATTTTCTCCGGAAGGCTCCAGAACACCGAAGAAGAGTCGGAGAGGGGCCAGGGGGCCACCACACTACATGGCGGCGCGGGCCAGGCCTAGGCCGCGCCGGCCTAGGGTGTGGCGCCCCCAGGTGCCCCCCTGCGCCGCCTCTTCGCCTATATAATCCCTTTCGACCTAAAAACGCATCACGAATCGACGAAACTCCAGAAAGACTCCAGGGGCGCTGCCACCGTCGCGAAACTCCAATTCGGGGGACAGAACTCTGTTCCGGCACCCTGCCGGAACGGGGAAGTGCCCCCGGAAGCCATCTCCATCAACGCCATCGCCTCCGCCATGCTCCGTGAGTAGTTCCCCCATGGACTACGGGTTCTAGCAGTAGCTATGTCGGTATACTCTCCCCCATGTACTTCAATACAATGGTCTCATGAGCTGCCTTACATGATTGAGATTCATCTGATGTAATCGGTGTTGTGTTTGTTGGGATCCGATGGATGATACATTATGATTAGTCTATCTATAAAGTTTGTGAAGTTATTGTTGCTGCAATCTTGTTATGCTTAATGCTTGTCACTAGGGCCCGAGTGGCATGATCTTAGATTTGAGCTCTATATTGTTGCTTAGATTGTATCTACAAGTTGTATGCACATGTCACTGTCCGGAACCAATGGCCCCGAAGTGACAGAAATCGGGACAACCGGAGGGGATGGTAGTGATGTGAGGATCACATGTTTTCACGGTGTGTTAATGCTTTGCTCCGGTACTCTATTAAAAGGAGTACCTTAATATCCAGTAGTTTCCCTTGAGGCCCGGCTGCCACCGGCTGGTAGGACAATAGATGTTGTGCAAGTTTCTCATTGCGAGCACGTACGACTATATATGGAAAACATGCCTACATAATTAATAAGCCTGATGTTCTATCTTAATGCTTTGATTCCTATCAATTGCCCAACTGTAATTTGTTCACCCAACACTTGTCACTTATTGGAGAGTTGCCACTAGTGTAGATAGCTGGGAACCCCGGTCCATCTTTCATCATTATATACTTGTTCTACATGTCATTGGAAGTAGTATCAACTATTTTCTCGTGCCATTGCCACTGTGTTACTATTCTTTATTTGTATTCTTGTTACTATTGCTCTCATATTACTGCTGCTTTCACATCACCCCTGTTACTAGTGCTTTTCCAGGTGCAGCTGAATTGACAACTCAGTTGTTAAGGCTTATAAGTATTCTTTACCTCCCCTTGTGTCAAATCAATAAATTGGGTAATACTACCCGCGAAGACTGCCGCGATCCCCTATACTTGTGGGTTATCAGGCCGCGCGGGCCCCCCCTGGGCCGCGCCGCCCTATGGTGTGGGGCCCTCGGGCCTCCACCTCAATTGTCCTTCTGGCTCCGTGAGTTTTCTGGGAAAATAGGGCCTTCTGCATAAATTCCGAGGATTTTCCCGAAAGTTGGATTTCTGCACAAAAACGAGACACCAGAGCAGTTCTGCTGAAAACAGCGTTAGTCCGTGTTAGTTGCATCCAAAATACACAAATTAGAGGCAAAACAATAGCAAAAGTGTTCGGGAAAGTAGATACGTTTTGGACGTATCAACGGTAAAGCACTCGTCCGTTGGGAACCCCAAGAGGAAGGTATGATGTGTACAACAGCAAGTTTTCCCTCAGTAAGAAACCAAGGTTTATCGAACCAGTAGGAGCGAAGAATCACGTTGAAGGTTGTTGGTGGCGGAGTGTAGTGCGGCGCAACACCAGGGATTCCGGCGCCAACGTGGAACCTGCACAAAACAACCAAATTACTTTGCCCCAACGTGACAGTGAGGTTGTCAATCTCACCGGCTTGCTGTAACAAAGGATTAGATGTATAGTGTGGATGATGATGTTTGCAGAAAACAGTAGAACGAGTATTGCAGTAGATTGTATTCGATGTAAAAGAATGGACCGGGGTCCACAGTTCACTAGAGGTGTCTCTCCCATAAGATAAATAGCATGTTGGGTGAACAAATTACAGTTGGGCAATTGACAAATAAAGAGAGCATAACAATGCACATACATGTTATGATGAGTAGTGTGAGATTTAATTGGGCATTACGACAAAGTACATAGACCGCTATCCAGCATGCATCTATGCCTAAAAAGTCCACCTTCAGGTTATCATCCGAACCCCCTCCAGTATTAAGTTGCAAACAACAGACGATTGCATTAAGTATGGTGCGTAATGTAATCAACAAATACATCCTTAGATATAGTATTGATGTTTTATCCCTAGTGTCAACAGCACATCCACAACCTTAGAGGTTGCTGTCACTCCCCCAGATTTAATGGAGGCATGAACCCACTATCGAGCATAAGTACTCCCTCCTGGAGTTACAAGCAATGACTTGGCCAGAGCCTCTACTAGCAATGGAGAGCATGCAAGATCATAAACAACACATAGATAATAGATTGATAATCAACATAGCATAGTATTCCATATTCATCAGATCCCAACAAACGCAACATGTAGCATTACAGATAGATGATCTTGATCATGTTAGGCAGCTCACAAGATCCAACAATGATAGCACAATGAGGAGAAGACGACCATCTAGCTACTGCTATGGACCCATAGTCCAGGGGTGAACTACTCACACATCAATCCGGAGGCGACCATGGCGGTGAAGAGTCCTCCGGGAGATGATTCCCCTCTTTGGCAGGGTGCCGGAGGCGATCTCCTGAATCCCCCGAGATGGGATTGGCGGCGACGGCGTCTCTGGAAGGTTTTCCGTATCGTGGCTCTCGGTACTGGAACTATCATCGACGAAGGCTTAAGTAGGCGAAGAGGTAGGTCAAGGGGCGTCACGAGGGGCCCACACCACAGGGCCGCGCGGCCAGGGCCCAGGCCGCGCCGCCCTGGTGTCTGGCCACCTCGTGGCCCCACTTCATGACTCCTTCGGTGTTCTGGAAGCTTCGTGGAAAAATAGAACCCTGGGCGTTGTCGGAGGGCTCATGGGGGCCCCACACGCTAGGGCCGCGCGGGCCCCCCTTGGGCCGCGCCGCCCTAGTGTGGCGGCGCCCCGTGGCCCCACTTCGTCTCTCCCTAGGTCTTCTGGAAGCTTCGTGGAAAAATAGGACCCTGGGCGTTGATTTCGTCCAATTCTAAGAATATTTCCTTACTAGGATTTCTGAAACCAAAAAGAGCAGAAAACAACAACTAGCTCTTCGGAATCTCGTTAATAGGCTAGTGCCAGAAAATGCATAATAATGACATATAATGTGTATAAAACATGTGAGTTTCATCATAAAAGTAGCATGGAACATAAGAAATTATAGATACGTTTGAGACGTATCACACCCCAAGGAGTTGCTGCTCGTCGATGGAGAGTTGCAGATCAAAGATGTCCAGGGTTCCAAAGGAGAAGGAAGCTTGGAAGACAGGATGGAGAAGCTAGAACAAGAGGCCTCCGACTACAAGAAGATGGCTGAGCGTGAAGTGGACATCTTCCACAAGATTGTGTCTGAACTTATTGATGAACACAAGAAGGAGACTACAAGGCAGTGGGACGACATCCTCTCGCTTCACGATACCACCAACAAACTCCAAGCTCAACTCTATGACGTTCAGAATCAGAACTGTGAGTATGAAAACAGGTTTATACACATAAACCATGCTGCTAGTTTCAGGATTCCCGAGACCAAGATGTCGTTTGTTGATGGAGAGCCTCTTCCTTGGAAGTCTGATGATGGGAGTTCATCACCACCACCACCGGAGGAGTAATTCATCATCGGTATTGGCATCCCCTTGGTTTGTTCCAAGCTTGGGGGAGTGCCGCGGTATCACATCATCACTATCTTTTACTTTTTACTATCAAGTAGTGTCATATCATGAGTAGGGAAGTTATCATATAAGATGGGTTGCAGTGTGGAAGTATCTCTCCTTTAGTTGGTTGTCTATGTATCCCTTGGTGTGAGTTATCGTTATGGAATATTAATGAGAAGTCTTATCATTTACATATTGCACATCTTATTTTAGTTTGCAATCTCTATCATATGATTGATCTTGTTATTAGTATTGGTATCACTTTGGGAGCATTGAGTAAATCTATTTGGTTTTGGCAAACTTAGCATTGGTCAATAGCAACAACACTTTGAGGTTTAAGTAGAAAAGAGAAATACATGTAAATAGTTGTTTCATTGTCTTCCTTTCTTGTTAGCTTTTAGCTTATTATTCTGAAGTTAAAATTGTTTGTGCTTACAAGGAAGATGCATGATTGTTTCTATCACATGTATATTTGTTTGTTTCCCTCAACTCTTATGCTTGCTAATTAACCTTGCTAGCCAAAAACCTGTACTGAGAGGGAATGCTTCTTGTGCATCCAAACTTTAACCCAAACCTATGCCATTTGTGTCCACCATAACTACCCACTACATGGTATTTCCTGCCATTCCAAGTAAATACTTCGTGTGCTACCTTTAGACAATTCAAAATTTATCATCCCTTATTTGTGTCAATGTTTTATAGCTCATGAGGAAGTATGTGGTGTTTTATCTTTCAATCTTGTTGGGCAACTTTCACTAATGGACTAGTGGCTTCATCCGCTTATCCAATTATTTTGCAAAAAGAGCTGGCAATGGGGTTCCCAGTCCCAATTAATTAACTTTCATAATTTTACAAATAGACACTCCTCCATGGTATGTGATTGATTGGAAGGCACCCGAGGATTCGGTTAGCCATGGCTTGAGAAAGCAAAGGTGGGGAGGAGTGTCATCTAAATAAAACTAAAATAAAAAGACACTCCTTCATGGTATGAGAATGATTGGAAGGCACCCGAGGATTCGGTTAGCAATGGTTTGTGAAAGCAAAGGTTGGAAGGAGTGTCAACCAAAAATAAAACTTTATGGGAGCCGCTCTTAGAGAGTTTGTCTGGCAAGGGGGTTAGAGTACCCACAACCAGTCGTTGACAACAACAAACACCTCTCAAAATTTTACTTTTTATGCTCTTTATATGATTTCGAAACTGAAAAAGCTCTAGCACATGATTTAATCCCTGCTTGCCTCTGCGAAGGGCCTGTCTTTTACTTTATGTTGAGTCAGTAAACCTATTTCCCTCCATCTTAAGCAAGCATTTGAGTTGTTGCGATCAAACCATTTATATTGTGATTTACTTCATCATGTCTTTTACTCTTCCTTGTTTAGTACAAGTTTTATCTGAATGAATATAGCTTTGAAGGTTATCAATGATTATGAGGAGATTATTACGATTGAGTATGCAAGTTGTGGCATATAAGCTTTAACATAATATGTTAATTGTTCTCTGACCAAGAACGAAGTTTGCCATAACCAATTATGATTTCTTATGCACCTTTATTTGTGATTACCTTCTACTTGTTTCAAGTTGAATTATGCGAGGAAGTTGTTTACTAGAATGTCTTGTGTGATTTGATATGATGCTTCTTGTCCGTATTTTATTTATCGACTCTTCACTCCATAAACATGTGGTCTTGTTTACCGAGTTCAGTTTCGCTTGGGGACAAGCGAAGTCTAAGCTTGGGGGGAGTTGATACGTCCATTTTGCATCTCTATTTTATATCATAATTTGCTGTTATTCATTGATATGTTTCATATTTAGAGGTGATACTTATGTTATTTCATCTATTTAGCATGTTTCATGATTATTGGAGGATCGCGCACCGGAGCCAGGATTCTGCTGGAAAAAGCGCCGTCAGAATGCAATATTTCGGAAGATCAACAATTGACGGAAATTATATGAAAAATCCTATTTTTCCAGAAGACGGAGAGAGCCAAAAGGAGGAGCCGAGGAGGGCCGCCATGGGCCCCCCTCATAGGCCAGCGCGGGCCCTGCCCTGGCCGCGCCGCCTTGTGGGGAGGGAGCCCACAGCCCCCTCTGGCCTCCTCTCCTTCGCGTACTTCTTCGTCCCGAAAACCTAAGCCCCGGAGGATAGTCGCGAAGAGTCACAGCCGCCTCTGCGGGGCGAAAAACACCAGAGAGAAAAGAGCTCTCCGGCAGGCTGAAATCTGCCGGGGAAATTCCCTCCCGAGGGGGAAATCGACGCCATCGTCACCGACATCGAGCTGGACATCATCTCCATCATCATTACCGCCGTCTCCACCGCTGCACATCGTCACCACTGTAACAATTTGGGTTGGATCTTGATTGTTTGATAGGGGAAACTCTCCCGGTATTGATTTCTACTTGTTATTGATGCTATTGAGTGAAACCATTGAACCAAGGTTTATGTTCAGATTGTTATTCATCATCATATCACCTCTGATCATGTTCCATATGATGTCTCGTGAGTAGTTCGTTTAGTTCTTGAGGACATGGGTGAAGTCTAAATGTTAGTAGTGAATTATGGTTGAGTAATATTCAATGTTATGATATTTAAGTTGTGGTGTTATTCTTCTAGTGGTGTCATGTGAACGTCGACTACATGATACTTCACCTTTATGGGCCTAGGGGAATACATCTTGTACTCGTTTGCTAATTGAGGGCTTGCCGGAGTGACAGAAACCTGAACCCCCGTTGGTATATCGATGCAGGAGGGATAGCAGGATCTCAGAGTTTAAGGCTGTGGTTAGATTTATCTTAATTACTTTCTTGTAGTTGCGGATGCTTGCAAGGGGTATAATCACAAGTATGTATTAGTCCTAGGAAGGGCGGTGCATTAGCATAGGTTCACCCACACAACACTTATCAAAACAATGAAGATTAATTAGCTATATTAAGCGAAAGCACTAGACTAAATTCCCGTGTGTCCTCAAGAACGTTTGGTCATTATAAGTAAACAAACCGGCTTGTCCTTTGTGCTAAAAAGGATTGGTCCACTCGCTGCAATTATTTCTCTCGCATTTTACTTACTCGTACTTTATTCATCTGCTACATCAAAACCCCATGAATACTTGTCTGTGAGCATTTACGGTGAATCCTTCATCGAAACTACTTGTCAACACCTTCTGCTCCTCGTTGGGTTCAACACTCTTACTTATCGAAAATACTACGATACACCCCTATACTTGTGGGTCATCAACGTAGAAGGTAGCTAATCCAGCGGTGACCCGGGGTGGTCATGCTGGACGCCTAGACGGGCGTTGCGGTGGTCGGCGAGCCCAGCGCGACCTGACGTGGTTGGCGAGCCCAGCGGCGACCTGGGGTGGGGGCGCGGCGGCGGTACAGGAAGTAGGCGAGGAAGACCCAGCAGCGTGACGAAGACCATGTGCGGATGGAGGCGACCCACGCCGAAGGGCCGGCGCTGTGGTGGCCTCGGACATCGACGCGCGAGGAACGGCGAAGGCGACCGCGTGCAGCAACGGCACGGCCCGACCGGGGCAGCCGGCGCGGGAGCCGGTGCAGCCGGCCGAGCGGCCGGGGCGGCCGGCGCGGCAGCCGATGCAGCCGGCCTAGCGACCGGGGCGGCCGGCATGGCAGCGGCTAGCGGCGTGGACCAAATGCGGCGACGCTGCGGCCCGAAGGGGCGACGCAGCGGCAACCCTTTGCTCGATCGGTGGTAGGCGCGTGCTCGGGGACTTGCTTGGCGTAGATGTGCGCGGGGTGGGTTGATCAGACCGACGGTGGCGCTACATGTGCCATGGCGTGGAAGAAGCGCAGATCGGAGTCGATGGCGGCGTTGTCGATGTAGTCCCGGGCGATGACAGCGTAGACGGACCAACGATGGAGACCGCGTGTGGGAGACAGCCTGCGGCGTCGCACGTAGGGGCGCCCCGTGTGCGGCGCGTGCGGCTGTGCCGTGCGGTTGATGACCGATGCAGGTCGATGCCGTTGTCGGAGTAGAGGCGCAAGAGGACGACGGCGATGGGCGACTCAATCTGATCTATGATCGGTAAACCCAAAAAGAAAGCGCCGGTCGAGCGACCGGCGGAGCAAAAAGAAAACCAATCTACGGATTGGAAAAAAAGACTTGAGGGCAGCGGATCAACGGATCGGCAGACGAACCCTCATACGGATTGCACGGCCCCCGGAGTAGATCATGGAGATCGATCTCCCCGGGGGCGGCGTGATACGTCCAAAACGTGTCTACTTTCCCGAACACTTTTGCTATTGTTTTGCCTCTAATTTGTGTATTTTGGATACAACTAACACGGACTAACGCTGTTTCAAGCAGAATTGCTCAGGTGTCTCGTTTTTGTGCAGAAATTCAACTTTCAGGAAAATCCCCGGAATTTATGTCGAAGGGCTTATTTTTCCAGAAGATTCACGGAGCCAGAAGGGCAGGCTTGGGGGAGGCCCAGGGACCCCACACACTAGGCCGGCGCGGCCTGTAGGGGGGGGCGCGCCGCCCTACTGTGTGGCCGCCTCGGCCAGCCTCTGACGCCCCCTCTGGACTATTTAAGGGTTTCGATCTAAAAACGCGAGACGGGAAGTCGAAGTCGCCAGAAACCATCCAGAACGCCGCCACCATCGCGAAACTCCGTCTCGGGACCAGAAACTCCGTTCTGGCACTCCGCCGGGACGGGGAATTGGAGGAGATCATCGCCATCATCACCACCGACGCCTCTCCATCGACCAGCCATGTTTCCCCCATCCATGTGTGAGTAATTCCCCCGCTGTAGGCTTAAGGGGATGGTAGGGATTGGATGAGATTGGTCATGTAATAGCATAAGATTGTTAGAGCATAGTGCCTAGTGTCCGTAATTGGTACTTTTATGATATTGTTGCAACTTGTTATGCTTAATGCTTGTCACTAGGGCCCGAGTGCCATGATCTCAGATCTGAACATGTTATTGTTTCATGATGATATTCATTGTTTTATGATCTTACCTGCAAGTTGTATACACATGTCGCTGTCCGGAACCCGAGGCCCCAAAGTGACATAAATTGGGACAACCGGAGGGGAAGGCGGTGATGTGAGGATCACAAGTGTTCACGGAGTGTTAATGCTTTGCTCCGGTGCTCTATTAAAAGAAGTACCTTAATTTCCAGTAGATTCCCTAGAGGCCCGGCTGCCACCGGCTGGTAGGATAATAGATGTTGTGCAAGTTTCTCATTGCGAGCATGTACGACTAAATATGGAACACATGCCTATGGATTGTTTAGTACTTGGATACTATTTTATTACTATCTGCAAATGCCCTACTTGATTGTTACATGAGTTTCTCTCATCCATGCAACGCCCGTTCATCCATCTCTGTGCCTACAGTATTTTAATCCTGCTGTTTACTATAATCACTGCTGCTGTCTTTGTTACACTACTGCTGATATTTCACCACAGCTACTGCTATAAAACTGTTACTACTGATAAACTCTTGCGAGCAAGTCTGTTTCCAGGTGCAGCTGAATTGACAACTCCGCTGTTAAGGCTTTCAAGTATTCTTTGTCTCCCCTTGTGTCGAATCAATAAATTGGGTTTTACTTCCCGTGAAGACTGTTGCGATCCCCTATACTTGTGGGTCATTGTCAACACCCGGATTTTTAAGTCCGGATGCCTATTATGCCATACCTCGCAATCCCAGGAATATTGTTTTTGCGAGACATAATAGTTAAGTAGCATAGAGTCATCATTTATTACAACACATACTTGTCTTACAACCATAGATCACATGATCCAATATTGCACAAATATATTGTTCAACAACACAAATAGTAGCAGAATCGAAGTAGTAGGGGACTATCTATTCCACAGGCAACGCTTGACGTTAGAAGACGATCCTAGTTATCGTAGACGTCCTGTTGTCCGTCATCCTGCTACTGTTGCTCCTCTTTAAAGTCTGGCATTTGAATAGCCAGGGCAAAGCCATGAGTACTTTAAAGTACTCGCAAACTAATACTAAAGTGATTACTTATTGAGTGTAGTAAGGGGTGCGAAGCTCTAGGTTTATTTGCATAAAGCCAAGTTTTAGTTCATCAAACCTTTAGTAAAGACTCATCATTTGCTAGACTAACTCAGGTGGGAACATTAGTGTCATTCCCACAAATCATTTGTGATTCAAGTCAAAAATCACCTTTCAATTCATCATTCCTTTTTAAGATAAAAAATTCTGATAACGGAACAGTATGGACTTTCCAATCGTCCGTAACCGTGGACACGGCTATTCGAATAGGTTTAACACTCTGCAGAGGTTGTACTCTTGTGCCACAACTTTTGATTACATCCGTCGAGGATAACCCCGAATCATCATAACTCAGTACGCGGATCATCAACCTTAACCTTTCACTTATATATACTAGTATAGGCACCTCTCCCTATGAGCTTGGCCTCCCGGTGAAAACCAACTGTTAACCCAGGAACTGCACAGGGCTTGGGTCGTACATTCACCTCATATTCACATCATTTCTCATATACGGAGGCAGCCTCGGCGTAACCCCTATGATGCTTGTTTAGAGGGAACCCATACTAAAATACACAAGCTTCTAGTTAAGCCCTACCCATAATCAGGTATTGTGGGGGTACTTGTATAATTGGAAGGGTATCGCATTCAAACCCAATCATCAGTTTTCATTTAAATTCACCAAGTCAACCATGTCACCTTCACATTCTTTCAAAGTCATTTCACTTCACCATGTTCCCATCTAGAGTAGTCAAATTTTATTTGATTAGCACTAGCCACTATTTCATGAGGGGTGCTATCTAGCTTGGATTTGCTCTAAGCTAACCTTAAATATTGTTCTACTCTAGACCAAGTGAATCATAAATCAAAAAGTAATTTGAAAGTAAATAAGCAAAATAATGGCAAGGTAAAAACATGGGATAGGTAATACATAAAATTAAAGGGTGAGGGTGCCTTGCTCTTGTAGAGCTTTGCATCATGGTGGTTAGCAAGGGTTAGCTTGCCTTGGTGGGGATAGGAGTCAAAGTTTTCCTCCTCCTCTTGAGAGTAGCCTTCCTCCTCTTGGTATTCCTCGTTACTAGCGTCTATATACGAATACGAAGTATAAACACCAAACCAATCTTGCATACTATACTAAAACACACCAAAGAGTTCACTCAAGTAATCCTAACATCACATTATTCATGGCATGGTGAATTACTTGGTTCATTCTTATTTAAGAAAAAAATAATTTTCTCTCATTATAAGTATTTATTTGAATTGCTATATTAATCCTTTGGGAGAGAAAATAATTTCCTCTCATTCTATCTTTTTAAGATTTAATCTCCACCAATAATAATAAGGTATGAAATATAAGTTGACCAAGGTCAACATTTCATATCTATTATAAGGGAGTATAATTTAAATAAGGTGCTACACCTTATGCAATTTAAGACTAACATATAAATGATTTAAAATCTCTAAGTAATAATAATCAGAGGTTTATTAACCCAAGGTCATTACCTCTTCTTGTATTACTTAAGATCAAGATTTAAATGAGAGAGGGGCTCTGATACGTCTCCGACGTATCGATAATTTCTTATGTTCCATGCCACATTATTGATGTTATCTACATGTTTTATGCACACTTTATGTCATATTCGTGCATTTTCTGGAACTAACCTATTAACAAGATGCCGAAGTGCCAGTTGCTGTTTTCTGCTGTTTTTGGTTTCAGAAATCCTAGTAACGAAATATTCTCGGAATTGGACGAAATCAACGCCCAGGGTCCTATTTTGCCACGAAGCTTCCAGAAGACCGAAGAGGAGACGAAGTGGGGCCACGAGGCGCCCAAACCCTAGGGCGGCGCGGCCCAGGCCTTGGCCGCGCCGACCTGTGGTGTGGGGCCCTCGTGCCCCTTCCTGACCTGCCCTTCCGCCTACTTAAAGCCTCCGTCGCGAAACCCCCAGTACCGAGAGCCACGATACGGAAAACCTTACTGAGACGCCGCCGCCGCCAATCCCATCTCGGGGGATTCAGGAGATCGCCTCCGGCACCCTGCCGGAGAGGGGATTCATCTCCCGGAGGACTCTACGCCGCCATGGTCGCCTCCGGAGTGATGTGTGAGTAGTCTACCCCTGGACTATGGGTCCATAGCTGTAGCTAGATGGTTGTCTTCTCCTCATTGTGCTTCATTGTCGGATCTTGTGAGCTGCCTAACATGATCAAGATCATCTATCTGTAATTCTATATGTTGCGTTTGTTGGGATCCGATGAATAGAGAATACTTGTTATGTTGATTATCAAAGTTATGTCTATGTGTTGTTTATGATCTTGCATGCTCTCCGTTATTAGTAGATGCTCTGGCCAAGTTGATGCTAGTAACTCCAAGAGGGAGTATTTATGCTCGATAGTGGGTTCATGTCTCCGTGAATCTGGAGGGGTGACAAGAACCTCTAAGGTTATGGATGTGCTGTTGCCACTAGGGATAAAACATTGGTGCTATGTTCAAGGATGTAGTCACTGATTACATTACGCGCAATACTTAATGCAATTGTCTGTTGTTAGCAACTTAATACTGGAGGGGGTTCGGATGATAACCTGAAGGTGGACTTTTTAGGCATAGATGCATGCTGGATAGCGGTCTATGTACTTTGTCGTAATGCCCAATTAAATCTCACAATACTCATCATAATATGTATGTGCATGGTCATGCCCTCTTTATTTGTCAATTGCCCAACTGTAATTTGTTCACCCAACATGCTGTTTATCTTATGGGAGAGACACCTCTAGTGAACTGTGGACCCCGGTCCAATTCTCTTTACTAAAATACAATCTACTGCAATACTTGTTTACTATTTTCTGCAAACAACCATCTTCCACACAATACGGTTAATCCTTTGTTACAGCAAGCCGGTGAGATTGACAACCTCACTGTTTTGTTGGGGCAAAGTACTTGGTTTGTGTTGTGCAGGTTCCACGTTGGCGCCGGAATCTCTGGTGTTGCGCCGCACTACATCCCGCCGCCATCAACCTTCAACGTGCTTCTTGGCTCCTCCTGGTTCGATAAACCTTGGTTTCTTTCTGAGGGAAAACTTGCTGCTGTGCGCATCATACTTTCCTCTTGGGGTTCCCAACGAACGTGTGAGTTACGCGCCATCAAGCTCTTTTTCTGGCGCCATTGCCGGGGAGATCAAGACACGCTGCAAGGGGAGTCTCCACTTCCCAATCTCTTTACTTTGTTTTTGTCTTGCTTAGTTTTATTTACTACTTTGTTTGCTGCACTAAATCAAAATACAAAAAAATTAGTTGCTAGTTTTACTTTATTTGCTATCTTGTTTACTATATCAAAAACACAAAAAAAATTAGTTACTCGCAATTACTTTATCTAGTTTGCTTTATTTACTACTGCTAAAATGGGTACTCCTGAAAATACTAAGTTGTGTGACTTCACAACCACAAATAATAATGATTTCTTATGCACGCCTATTGCTCCACCTGCTACTACAGCAGAATTCTTTGAAATTAAACCTGCTTTACTGAATCTTGTTATGCGAGAGCAATTTTCTGGTGTTAGTTCTGATGATGCTGCTGCCCATCTCAATAATTTTGTTGAATTATGTGAAATGCAAAAGTATAAGGATGTAGATGGTGATATTATAAAATTAAAATTGTTCCCTTTCTCATTAAGAGGAAGAGCTAAAGATTGGTTGCTATCTCTGCCTAAGAATAGTATTGATTCATGGACTAAATGCAAGGATGCTTTTATTGGTAGATATTATCCCCCTGCTAAAATTATATCTTTGAGGAGTAGCATAATGAATTTTAAACAATTAGATACTGAACATGTTGCTCAAGCTTGGGAAAGAATGAAATCTCTGGTTAAAAATTGCCCAACACATGGACTGACTACTTGGATGATCATCCAAACCTTCTATGCAGGACTAAATTTTTCTTCGCGGAATTTATTGGATTCAGCTGCTGGAGGTACCTTTATGTCCATCACTCTTGGTGAAGCAACAAAGCTTCTTGATAATATGATGATCAACTACTCTGAATGGCACACGGAAAGAGCTCCACAAGGTAAGAAGGTAAATTCTGTCGAAGAAACCTCTTCCTTGAGTGATAAGATTGATGCTATTATGTCTATGATTGTGAATGATAGGATTAATGTTGATCCTAATAATGTTCTGTTAGCCTCACTGGTTGCTCAAAATTCTAGGCCATATCCTGCTAATGGTAACTCTTATGGTAGATATGTTTCACCTAATGAGGAAAGGATGTTAGAAATTGAAAGATCTACCAAGAGTTTTATGCAATCACAATATGAGAAAAATAAATTGTTTACTAAAACTATAAATGAACAATCTACCTTGTTGAAGAATATAGGAAATCAACTTGAAAATCTGAATATGGAAATTTCTGGGTTACAAACTAAACTTGCAAATGCTGAAAACCGAATCTCATACATGTCTCAAGGCCACAATCTTCTTTAATTAATAAAATGGCTGCTAAACCCGAGGATATTGAAAATAAAATTGTTACTACAGCAAATGCCATCCAAGTTAGAATTAATGAGAATATAAGATTAATGGCTGAACTGCGTGCTAGGTGGGATAGAGAAGAAAATGAAAAACTAGCTAAAGAGAAGAATGTAGCTAAAGTTTGGACTATTACCACCACTAGTAATGCTAATGCTACACATGTTGCTGCACCTCCTACTATTAATAATAAAAGAATTGGTGTTATCAATGTTTCCACTTCTAATGCAAAGCGCGAGAAACTGCCTGAAACTGCTAAAACTGCTAAAACTGCCTGTGATAAAGCTGCTGAAATTTTTTCCAACATTGGGGATGATGATCCCATTGATTTAGATTATAATGGTTTGAATTTTGATGATTGCAACATCTCTGAAGTTATAAAGTTCTTGCAAAAACTTGCTAAAAGTCCTAATGCTAGTGCTATAAATTTGGCTTTCACGCAACATATTACAAATGCTCTCATAAAAGCTAGAGAAGAGAAACTAGAGCGCGAAGCCTCTATTCCTAGAAAGCTAGAGGATGGTTGGGAGCCCATCATTAAGATGAAGGTTAAAGATTTTGATTGTAATGCTTTATGTGATCTTGGTGCAAGTATTTCTGTTATGCCTAAGAAAATCTATAATATGCTTGACTTGCCACCGCTGAAAAATTGTTATTTGGATGTTAATCTTGCTGATCATTCTACAAAGAAACCTTTGGGGAAAGTTGATAATGTTCGCATTACCGTTAACAATAACCTTGTCCCCGTTGATTTTGTTGTCTTGGATATTGAATGCAATGCATCTTGTCCCATTATATTGGGAAGACCTTTTCTTCGAACTGTTGGTGCTACTATTGATATGAAGGAAGGTAATATAAAATATCAATTTCCTCTCAAGAAAGGTATGGAACACTTCCCTAGAAAGAGAATGAAGTTACCTTTTGATTCTATTATTAGAACAAATTATGATGTTGATGCTTCATCTCTTGATAATACTTGATGCACACTTTCTGCGCCTAGCTGAAAGGCGTTAAAGAAAAGCGCTTATGGGAGACAACCCATGGTTTTTACCTACAGTACTTTGTTTTTATTTTGTGTCTTGGAAGTTGTTTACTACTATAGCAACCTCTCCTTATCTTAGTTTAGTGTTTTGTTGTGCCAAGTAAAGTCGTTGATAGAAAAGTTCATACTAGATTTGGATTACTGCGCAGTTTCAGATTTCTTTGCTGTCACGAATCTGGGCTAAATTCTCTGTAGGTAACTCAGAAAATTAAGCCAATTTACGTGAGTGATCCTCAGATATGTACGCAACTTTCATTCAATTTGGGCATTTTCATTTGAGCAAGTCTGGTGCCATTTTAAAATTCGTCAATACGAACTGTTCTGTTTTGACAGATTCTGCCTTTTATTTCGCATTGCCTCTTTTGCTATGTTGGATGAATTTCTTTGATCCATTAATGTCCAGTAGCTTTATGCAATGTCCAGAAGTGTTAAGAATGATTGTGTCACCTCTGAACATGTTAATTTTTATTGTGCACTAACCCTCTAATGAGTTGTTTCGAGTTTGGTGTGGAGGAAGTTTTCAAGAATCAAGAGAGGAGTATGATGCAACATGATCAAGAAGACTCAAGCGTCTAAGCTTGGGGATGCCCAAGGCATCCCCTTCTTCATCGACAACATTATCAGGTTCCTCCCCTGAAACTATATTTTTATTCCATCACATCTTATGTGCTTTTCTTGGAGCGTCGGTTTGTTTTTGTTTTTATTTTGTTTGAATAAAATGGATCCTAGCATTCACTTTATGGGAGAGAGACACGCTCCGCTGTAGCATATGGACAAGTATGTCCTTAGGCTCTACTCATAGTATTCATGGCGAAGTTTCTTCTTCGTTAAATTGTTATATGGTTGGAATTGGAAAATGATACATGTAGTAATTGCTATAAATGTCTTGGGTAATGTGATACTTGGCAATTGTTGTGCTCATGTTTAAGCTCTTGCATCATATACTTTGCACCCATTAATGAAGAAATACATAGAGCATGCTAAATTTGGTTTGCATATTTGGTTTCTCTAAAGTCTAGATAATTTCTAGTATTGAGTTTGAACAACAAGGAAGACGGTGTAGAGTCTTATAATGTTTACAATATGTCTTTTATGTGAATTTTGCTGCACCAGTTCATCCTTGTGTTTGTTTTAAATAAGCCTTGCTAGACTAAACCTTGTATCGAGAGGGAATACTTCTCATGCATCCAAAATACTTGAGCCAACCACTATGCCATTTGTGTCCACCATACCTACCTACTACATGGTATTTCTCCGCCATTCCAAAGTAAATTGCTTGAGTGCTACCTTTAAAATTCCATCATTCACCTTTGCAATATATAGCTCATGGGACAAATAGCTTAAAAACTATTGTGGTATTGAATATGTACTTATGCATTTTATCTCTTATTAAGTTGCTTGTTGTGCGATAACCATGTTCACTGGGGACGCCATCAACTATTCTTTGTTGAATATCATGTGAGTTGCTATGCATGTTCGTCTTGTCTGAAGTAAGAGAGATCTACCACCTTATGGTTAGGCATGCATATTGTTAGAGAAGAACATTGGGCCGCTAACTAAAGCCATGATCCATGGTGGAAGTTTCAGTGTAGGACATATATCCTCAATCTCATATGAGAAAATTATTAATTGTTGTTACATGCTTATGCATAAAAGAGGAGTCCATTATCTGTTGTCTATGTTGTCCCGGTATGGATGTCTAAGTTGAGAATAATCAACAGCGAGAAATCCAATGCGAGCTTTCTCCTTAGACCTTTGTACAGGCGGCATAGAGGTACCCCTTTGTGACACTTGGTTAAAACATGTGCATTGCGATGATCCGGTAGTCCAAGCTAATTAGGACAAGGTGCGGGCACTATTAGTATAATATGCATGAGGCTTGCAACTTGTAAGATATAATTTACATGATACATATGCTTTATTACTACCGTTGACAAAATTGTTTCATGTTTTCAAAATCAAAGCTCTAGCACAAATATAGCAATCGATGCTTTTCCTCTATGGAGGACCATTCTTTTACTTTCATTGTTGAGTCAGTTCACCTATTTCTCTCCACCTCAAGAAGCAAACACTTGTGTGAACTGTGCATTGATTCCTACATATTTGCATATTGCACTTATTATATTACTCTATGTTGACAATATCCATGAGATATACATGTTACAAGTTGAAAGCAACCGCTGAAACTTAATCTTCCTTTGTGTTGCTTCAATGCCTTTACTTTGAATTATTGCTTTATGAGTTAACTCTTATGCAAGACTTATTGATGCTTGTCTTGAAGTACTATTCATGAAAAGTCTTTGCTATATGATTCACTTGTTTACTCATGTCATATACATTGTTTTGATCGCTGCATTCACTACATATGCTTTACAAATAGTATGATCAAGGTTATGATGGCATGTCACTCCAGAAATTATCTGTGTTATCATTTTACCTGCTCGGGACGAGCAGAATTAAGCTTGGGGATGCTGATACGTCTCCGACGTATCGATAATTTCTAATGTTCCATGCCACATTATTGATGTTATCTACATGTTTTATGCACACTTTATGTCATATTCGTGCATTTTCTGGAACTAACCTATTAACAAGATGCCGAAGTGCCGATTCTTTGTTTTCTGCTGTTTTTGGTTTCAGAAATCCTAGTAACGAAATATTCTCGGAATTGGACGAAATCAATGCCCAGGGTCCTATTTTGCCACGAAGCTTCCAGAAGACCGAAGAGGAGACGAAGTGGGGCCACGAGGCGCCCAAACCCTAGGGCGGCGCGGCCCAGGCCTTGGCCGCGCCGACCTGTGGTGTGGGGCCCTCGTGCCCCTTCCTGACCTGCCCTTCCGCCTACTTAATGCCTCCGTCGCGAAACTCCCAGTACGGAGAGCCACGATACGGAAAACCTTACTGAGACGCCGCCGCCGCCAATCCCATCTCGGGGGATTCAGGAGATCGCCTCCGGCACCCTGCCGGAGAGGGGATTCATCTCCCGGAGGACTCTACGCCGCCATGGTCGCCTCCGGAGTGGTGTGTGAGTAGTCTACCCCTGGACTATGGGTCCATAGCTGTAGCTAGATGGTTGTCTTCTCCTCATTGTGCTTCATTGTCGGATCTTGTGAGCTGCCTAACATGATCAAGATCATCTATCTGTAATTCTATATGTTGCGTTTGTTGGGATCCGATGAATAGAGAATACTTGTTATGTTGATTATCAAAGTTATGTCTATGTGTTGTTTATGATCTTGCATGCTCTCCGCTATTAGTAGATGCTCTGGCCAAGTTGATGCTAGTAACTCCAAGAGGGAGTATTTATGCTCGATAGTGGGTTCATGTCTCCGTGAATCTGGAGGGGTGACAAGAACCTCTAAGGTTATGGATGTGCTGTTGCCACTAGGGATAAAACATTGGTGCTATGTTCAAGGATGTAGTCACTGATTACATTACGCGCAATACTTAATGCAATTGTCTATTGTTAGCAACTTAATACTGGAGGGGGTTCGGATGATAACCTGAAGGTGGACTTTTTAGGCATAACTGCATGCTGGATAGCGGTCTATGTACTTTGTCGTAATGCCCAATTAAATCTCACAATACTCATCATAATATGTATGTGCATGGTCATGCCCTCTTTATTTGTCAATTGCCCAACTGTAATTTGTTCACCCAACATGTTGTTTATCTTATGGGAGAGACACCTCTAGTGAACTGTGGACCCCGGTCCAATTCTCTTTACTGAAATACAATCTACTGCAATACTTGTTTACTGTTTTCTGCAAACAATCATCTTCCACACAATACGGTTAATCCTTTGTTACAGCAAGCCGGTGAGATTGACAACCTAACTGTTTCGTTGGGGCAAAGTACTTGGTTTGTGTTGTGCAGGTTCCACGTTGGCGCCGGAATCTCTGGTGTTGCGCCGCACTACATCCCGCCGCCATCAACCTTCAACGTGCTTCTTGGCTCCTCCTGGTTCGATAAACCTTGGTTTCTTTCTGAGGGAAAACTTGCTGCTGTGCGCATCATACCTTCCTCTTGGGGTTCCCAACGAACGTGTGAGTTACACGCCATCAGGCTCTCATACTAATTAAAGAATTTGAATTCCAAGTTTTAAATGCACTATAAATGGCTCCATAGCCACTATTTTGATCTAGTCCATGATCATGCAAACAACCTGGCTACATTATTGCATAATCAATTAGAGTACATCATTTGTGACCCATGAGAGTTGGAATCAACTCAAAATCAATTTTGGTTGAATTTTAAATAAATTTGAATCTCTAAAAGTCCCTGTCTTGTTGTTTTTAGCATTTTAATTCTGCTACGAAATTGGGGATGGGACCAGTGGCATTAGTAGGTAATTTCATGGGCTTTCCAAAACTATAAAGTTCACCGAATTTGGTTTAGCCAATTTGAAACTATTCAAATTTGAAGTGGACACCAGTATTGAATTTAAGCTGAAACTAATTAAACTACATTTGAAATCCTGGGCCGCGCGGGAAAAGCCTACGGGCCCAACGAGTTTAAACGGCGAGGCACGGCCCAGGAACGCAGCAGTGCGAGCGGGCCGCCTGACGAGGTGGCTCCACCTGTCAGCGCCTCATAAACGCCGAAGCGGTATGAGCGAACGAGGGGCGTAGGATTAGATGAGAGATCAACGGCTCACAGCCGTCGTCTTCTCCGGCGAGAGGGCGAGGTTCTAGCGGCGGGCAATTGTGCGGAGAGCGTACCGAGGTTCCCGCGGGGTTCTGCTGGGTGCGAGGCGGCGTTGTCGACGTCGAGGAAACTCCTGGTAGCAGTGGCGAGGCTCGGGGAGGCGTCAATTGGCGGCGGTGATCTCCGGGTACTGGCGGGCTTCGTCTTGCAATTGGAGCTGCTCCGGCGAGGTGGTGTCAAATTAACTGGTGGAGAAGAGGCAAGGATGGGAGGAGAACGAGGTGGTGTGAAGAATTGGGGCTCGGAGTTCTTCTATTTATAGCGGGGAGGTGATGCTGTGGGTTCTGTGAAGGGGCGTCCATGGCGTGGCTGCTCCGGCGCTCGAAGAGGCAAGGCGAGGACGGCTATGCGTAGGCGTCGTCCTGGCGATGCTCAAGGTGCAGCGAGCGCAGAGAAAAGGCGACGGCATCGATCGGGCGCGTGCGATGAGTGCGGCAGTACCAGCGGCATGATTCCGGTGAGGACGATGGTGATAAGGCGGCCGTAGTCGTTTGAGTGTGTCTAGGCGGTAGAGGGTGTAGAGGCGATGCTCGACGCAGGAGTAGTCTTTGCAGGGGTGGAGTAGGGCGCTCGATCGCGCGGCGCTCTGGCGCGTCCAGAGCGCGCTCACCGCGTGCCCTGGCGTGCACTGGCACGGTTTTGGACGCGCGCGTTCTGGCCAATGTCGTGCCTTGGCGAGCTCGGGATGTGTACTGGCAAGGTCCTTGTGCTCCAGAGATGCTCTGAGACATGGTGGAGGAGAGAGGGGAGGGCCAGAAAAGAAATGGCCAAAGGTGGCCGGGTGTGCACGGCATGGAGCTTTTCTCCACCATTTTCCACTTTAAACGAAGAGGGCAAGGACGGGGATTGATGCAGGGGTTGCAGGAGGAGGTGATCATCACGATTTAAAAGTGGTTTAGGCAAAAACCCACTGGATATTGAGGTGCAACCCAATTCTGAAACTATGCCTGCCAGGTGTTCGATGGAATGGCCGCATGAGATTTTTATTTGAATTTTGAATTTCTTTTTGGTGGAACTCAAACATATTATTAAAGTGTTAGAATGGTGGTGGTGTGGTTCAAATTGGAGAAGATTTGCAAAATTTTGAAATTGAGGTGATCTAGGTTTCACTCTCGGGTCCCCTCTTGACACTTCATTTCTGGTCAACCTAGTCAACTTCAGGGATGATGGTCAACACAAAATTTGTTCATCATCACTTGGTCTTGGATGAGGTGGTCATAGTTTGCCAAGTTTGGTTTAGGAACCAGAAGATAAATGGGTGCAAAGTGGTGAAGAAAATAACAAGGGGACATATGACCATTATCATATGTGTGATGATTTTGAGATTTTCTTTGACTTGATTCATGTTTCTTTGATGCATTTGTGTTTGTTTAACATATATAAGTATTCTACAAGCAAGAGATTAAGCAATGGTGGCCTTTGATGAAGATTTGCAAATTTGATCTTATGTGTATGAGAGGGAATTTGGAATTCTTTTCCAATTCTTTTAATTTCCTCATTTAGGGTTTTGGTGATCTTGGTTTAGGGTTTAAGGGCCATTGATCACACCAAGACTACAACTAAGCACTCATCATGGCAATTGCACAAATAGAATAGCACACTATGCATAAAATTCTATGTAACACTATATGCATGAGAAAAGTTTTTGTTTGTTGAGAAATTTGAGTAATTGAAAACTCCCTCTTGATTTATTATTGTTGAAACTTGGGATGTTACAAACCCTTCCCCTTACAAAATATCTCGTCCCGAGATCTTAAAGAAAACTAGGTACTAAAGAGATCTGGGTACTCAGTCTTCATGAAGTCTTCTTTCTCCCAAGTGGCTTCTTCTTCGGTGTGGTTACTCCATTGGATCTTCAGAAACTTGATACTCCTGGTGCGGGTGGTTCTGAAAGCTTCTTCCAATATGCGAATAGGCATTTCGCGGTAGGTCAAATCTGAGTTGATATCTACAGCTCGATGATCGATGTTCTTGAAGACTTCGGTTGATTCCGGTACTTCCAAGCACTTCCGGAGTAACGAGATGTGAAACACGTTGTGTACCGCTGCCATTTCTTCCGGTAACTCCAGTTGATAGGATACTTCTCCTCGGCGACTCAGGACTTTGAAGGGTCCGACATATCGGGGTGCAAGCTTTCCTCTAAGCTGGAATCTCCGCATTCCCTTCAGGGGGGACACTTTGAGATAGACGAAATCTCCGATCTCGAAGGTCATCTCTCGGCGTCTCTTGTCGGCGTAGCTCTTCTGTCTTGACTGGGCTGTCTTGAGGTACTCGCGGATCTTGTGAACCTTCTCTTCAGCTTCTCGGAGAATATCTGGTCCAAAGACTTGACTCTCTCCTACCTCCGACCAGTTCAGGGGGGTACGGCACTTTCTTCCGTACAATGCTTCGAAGGGGGGCATTTGCAAACTGGCCTGATAGCTGTTGTTGTACAAGAATTTTGCGTAAGGCAAGCAGTCTTCCCACTTGGATCCATACTCTAGCACACATGCTCTCAACATATCTTCCAGTATCTGGTTGACTCGTTCAGTCTGTCCATCTGTCTGCGGGTGATAGGCTGTGCTGAAATTCAGCCGAGTTCCAAGTCCTTCATGTACTTTCTGCCAGAATCTGGAGGTGAACTAAGATCCTCTATCGGATACTATCGACTTCGGGGTTCCGTGCAAGCTGACTATCCGTGAGATATATAACTCTGCTAGTCTCGGTCCTTGATTGGTGGTCTTGACGGGGATGAAGTGGGCGACTTTGGTCAACCTGTCGACCACTACCCAAATAGAATCATTTCCTTTACTAGATTTGGGCAGTCCGGTGATGAAGTCCATTCCTACGGAATCCCACTTCCATTCGGGAATCTGTAGGGGTTGCAGCAGTCCTGCGGGGCGTTGGTGTTCTGCCTTGACTCGCTGACAGATATCACACTTGGCGATGTAGCTTCCAATTTCTCTCTTCATTCCATGCCACCAAAATTGCTCTTTCAAATCTTGGTACATCTTGGTTCCTCCGGGATGAATGGAGTAAAGGGTGTCATGGGCTTCTTTCAGAATAACTTGCTTCAACTCTGAATCTGATGGTACGCAAAGGCGTCCGTTGTACCATAGTACTCCTTCTTCATCTACGGTGAATCCCGGTGCCTTTCCCGCAGCTATTTGACTCTTGATCCCATCAATACTAGCATTTCCCTTCTGAGCTTCCTTGATCTGACCTATCAGGGTGGGTTGGAGTTCAATGCTGGCTAGAAATCCTTCGCTAACAAGTTCAAGTCTAAACTGTTCAAACTCTCGAAACAGGCTGGGTTGCTCGATTGCGATCATGGAGTTCAACTGACACGGCAGTCTACTCAAAGCAGCCGCTACCACATTGGCCTTGCCGGGGTGGTAGTGAATCTCCATATCGTAATCCTTGATTAGCTCTATCCTTCTGCGCTGCCTCATATTCAGCTCCTTCCGAGTGAAGATATACTTCAAGCTCTTGTGATCCGAATAGATCTCGCATCGATTACCCATGAGGTAATGACGCCACACTTTCAGGGCTAAAACCACGGCTGCTAGCTCTAAGTCATGGGTTGGATAGTTCTGCTCATGTTGCTTCAGTTGCCTGGACAGGTAAGATATCACTTTGCCTTCTTGCATCAACACACATCCAAGACCAATCTTGGATGCATCACAATAGACGTCAAAAGGCTTGGTGATGTTCGGCATGATCAGTATTGGGGCTGTGGTCAATCTAAGCTTGAGTTGTTGAAAACTCTCTTCACACTTCTCCGTCCATTCAAATTTCTTGTCCTTCTTCAACAGTTGAGTCATTGGTCTTGCTATGCTCGAGAATCCTTCAACGAATCGGCGGTAATATCCCGCCAATCCGAGAAATGCACGGACTTCAGTCTGGGTGGTTGGTGCCTTCCATTCTTCAACGGTCTTGATCTTCGAGGGGTCAATGGCAATTCCTCCTGCAGACAAGATATGTCCCAGGAATCCTACTTCCTTCAACCAGAACTCACATTTGCTGAACTTGGCGTACCACTGATGCTCCCGAAGGGTATCTAAGACCACTTCCAAATGATGCTCATGTTCTTCTTCGGATTTGGAGTAGATAAGGATGTCGTCGATGAAGACAACGACAAACTTATCTAGAAAGTTCATAAAGATCTTATTCATGAGATTCATGAAATAAGCGGGGGCATTGGTTAATCCAAATGACATGACATTGTACTCATACAATCCATATCTGGTGGTGAAGGAAGTTTTGGGGATATCGGTGGCACGAATCTTCAGTTGGTGATAACCAGTCCTCAGATCAATCTTCGAGAACACCTTGGCACCGGTCAGTTGGTCAAACAGATCTTCTATCTTGGGCAACGGATACTTGTTCTTGATGGTGACGTCGTTAAGCTTACGGTAATCCGTACATAAACGAGTGGCACCATCCTTCTTGTCCACAAACAAAACTGGTGATCTCCAAGGCGACGCACTTGGTCGAATCAGACCTTTGAATAGCATATCATCCAGTTGCTTCTTCAGTTCCACTAACTCTACCGGGTTCATGCTATAGGCTCTCTGGGCTATAGGTCCGGTTCCAGGGATTAACTCAATGATAAACTCGATATCCCGATCGGGGGGCATACCGGGTAGATCATCAGGAAACACATCGGGGTATCGACAAACGACCATGATCTGATCCAAGGTGGGTTTGGCTAAACTCTGGTTGCAGGTAAACTTTCTGGGCAATCTTTCAGATATGTGCTCAACTAATATTCCGGTGCTACTAGTCATGGTGATGGCCTTCTTGGCACAATCAATCAGTCCATGATGTTTCGACATCCAGTCCATACCCAGGACTACTTCCAATCCTTGTGTTCCCAGAACAATCAGATTTGCGTAAAATTCTATTTCTTGGATTATGATAGGCACATCTTTGCAAATTTTTCTAGCTTTAGTTGTGGAACCAGGTATTTGAACTATCATGACATGCTTCAAACTGATGGGTTGAATCTTACTAGTGCATGCAAAATCCTCAGTAACAAACGAATGCGATGCTCCAGAATCAATCAACACTCTTGCAGGTATTGAGTTAACAGAGAACTTACCCAGCACGACATCTGGGGCTTCCTGAGCTTCTTCCGCACTCATGTGAAAGAGGCGGCCGCTGCGGTTGTTCGGGTTGTTGGGGTGAACTTCTTGCCGTTGGCGACACGGCGTTGTTGCTGAGCAGGGCCAGAGGTGTTGGCGGCAGTCTTGGCGAGTCTCTTGGGGCACTCGTTGGAGTAGTGCCCCACCACTCCGCACTCGTAACAAGTGATGGTGGACTTGTCCTTGGGGGTGATGGGAACATCGTTGCTCCCAATCCTTGGAGCAGTGTTGGAGGTGTTGTTGTTGAGGTTGGGGGCTCGGGGTGGAGCGCGGTTGAAGTTGTTGTGGTTGTTGTTGTAGTGGTTGTTGTTGGGGTGGCCTCCTGGCCGGGGGTTTCCTCCACTCCGGTTCTGATAACCCGGACGTGAGTTCTGCATTGGGGGTTTGTTGTTTCTGGGGGCGAAGCCTCCGCTTGAGCTAGGGCGATACCTGGGGGTATTGCTGGGCCCACTCTGGTGCATCATTCTGCGCTTGCGGTTCTCATTGGCTTGGTTCAGTTTCCCCTCCATCTGGATGGCGGAGTCAACAAGGGCTTCGAGGTCAGCGAAAGGGATGTTGACCAAAACTGTCTGCATCTCATCATGCAGTCCATTCAGGAACCTTTCCTTCCTCTTCTCAGTGGTGTCCGTCTCGTCCGGGGCGTACCTTGACAGAGTGAGAAATCTGTCGCGGTATTCTACCACGGTCAGTCGGCCTTGCTTGAGTTCCCTGAACTCGTCCCTCATCTTCTTGATCAGGCCCGGTGGCACATGATACTTGCTAAACTTGAGCTTGAAATCTGCCCAAGTCATCATTTGCCCCGCATTTAATGCGCGGGCACTTGTCCACCAGGCACGTGCAGGTCCTACCAGATAGTGGGTGGCAAACAGCACCTTCTCGTTGTCTTCAACTCCGGCAACCTCAAGATTGTTCTCCATTGTCTGGAGCCAGTCATCAGCGTCAAGAGGCTCCTCCGTCTTGCTAAACACCGGTGGGTTGGTGTTCTGGAAGTTCTTCAGTTTTGACCCTGGATGGTCGTGGTTTCCATGGCCTTCATTGCCCTGAGCAATCTGTTGAAGTGCAGTGATGTTTGCTTGCCTTTCGGCTCTTTCAACCTCTCTATCTGCCATCATCATTTGCAACATTTGCATCATCGCATCCTGATTGCGAGTCGGGGGTGCCATCTGATCAGGGATATAGATCATAAGACGAGAGGGAAATTTCTATGGCTCAGTTTGGATAAAATTCACAAAGTTTAAAACTTGAATCCTTGATACATTAAACTTAAACACACAACATAGTTATTAAGGTAGTAATATTACAAACCGGAGGGTTTGAAGAACCCTTTCATCAATCTACGATACATGGGGCGGATACAAAGGACCGATACATATCATGCTACGCAAGTGCTCAGCCGGGACTACTCTCCATCGACGTTGATCGGGACGGTGGTGTCCATCCCGGCAGTCAGGTGCTCATGGCCATCCTCATAGGGGTGGAAAGCCAGGTCTTCGTCGTCGTCTTCCTCGTAGTCGTTGTCGTTGTCTCACGAAGGAGTAGCCATCCCCATGGATGTCTTCTCCCTCACCTTCTCCTTCCAGATCCCTGAGCAGCTCCGCCTGGGTCTCGATGGTCTCCTTCAGTGTGGCAATCCTGGCCTTGAGGTGGTGGATGGTGTAGTCCTTCTTCGCGTTCTCACGGCGAAGAGTCCGACGCTCCTTGGCGAGAACCTTGATGGTCTCGGCATGCTCAAGCAGCTGGAGGTGGGTGAAGTTGATGCGGGCGCGGGAGTCGTCCAGCTGGAGGTGAACCTCGTTCAACATGAAGTCGAGGTGATCCACGTGGTGCCTCAGCTGGGGGTGAGATGGCAGGTTCAGGGGCACTCCAAGGGAGTTGTGCCTTGCGTAGGACGCAAAGCGTTCCCCCTCGAGGTCCATCGCATTTTGCCCGCACAGACGTGCGAGCGCTTCCTGCATCCCACGAGCGAGTCCATCGACCCAGTTGTTCTCCCTGAAGGAGAACTGGATCCTGTTAGTCAGGAGGGAGGTGGACTTTCCGCGGAGGTCAGCCATAATGACCCATTGGAGCTCCCCTCCAGGCTGGTCATTGACCTGACCCCCGAAGAATTCCGGGGGTGCGCGTCCGAGAAACTCCGTCAGGGCGAAGAGATCCCTTTCGAAGACCAGACCGCCACCATTCCCAAGCTGGTAGAACTCCGTCTGGGTGAACAGCTCCATCTGTAGATGGATTAGATGAGTAAGTTAGAGAAGTGCAAGTGTTCAAATTTTAATTAACTTAAAAGGAAGAGCATGAATTATTTTACAAAAGATCTTCAAAGGTAAGAGCGTGAATATGTTTTCGTAACTATTTCCTTCATTGTATTTTAAACTAAGTTTGTCAAACGTCCATTCTAACTAGGGTCTCCTAAGGTCAAACAATGGCTCTGATACCAACTTGTCAACACCCGGATTTTTAAGTCCGGATGCCTATTATGCCATACCTCGCAATCCCAAGAATATTGTTTTTGCGAGACATTAGTTAAGTAGCATAGAGTCATCATTTATTACAACACATACTTGTCTTACAACCATAGATCACATGATCTAATATTGCACAAATATATTGTTCAACAACACAAATAGTAGCGGAATCGAAGTAGTAGGGGACTATCTATTCCACAGGCAACGCTTGACGTTAGAAGACGATCCTAGTTATCGTAGACGTCCTGTTGTCCGTCATCCTGCTACTGTTGCTCCTCTTTAAAGTCTGGCATTTGAATAGCCAGAGCAAAGCCATGAGTACTTTAAAGTACTCGCAAACTAATACTAAAGTGATTACTTATTGAGTGTAGTAAGGGGTGCGAAGCTCTAGGTTTATTTGCATAAAGCCAAGTTTTAGTTCATCAAACCTTTAGTAAAGACTCATCATTTGCTAGACTAACTCAGGTGGGAACATTAGTGTCATTCCCACAAATCATTTGTGATTCAAGTCAAAAATCACCTTTCAATTCATCATTCCTTTTTAAGATAAAAAATTCTGATAACGGAACAGTATGGACTTTCCAATCGTCCGTAACCGTGGACACGGCCATTCGAATAGGTTTAACACTCTGCAGAGGTTGTACTCTTGTGCTACAACTTTTGATTACATCCGTCGAGGATAACCCCGAATCATCGTAACTCAGTACGCGGATCATCAACCTTAACCTTTCACTTATATATACTAGTATAGGCACCTCTCCCTATGAGCTTGGCCTCCCGGTGAAAACCAACTGTTAACCCAGGAACTGCACAGGGCTTGGGTTGTACATTCACCTCATATTCACATCATTTCTCATATACGGAGGCAGCCTCGGCGTAACCCCTATGATGCTTGTTTAGAGGGAACCCATACTAAAATACACAAGCTTCTAGTTAAGCCCTACCCATAATCAGGTATTGTGGGGGTACTTGTATAATTGGAAGGGTATCGCATTCAAACCCAATCATCAGTTTTCATTTAAATTCACCAAGTCAACCATGTCACCTTCACATTCTTTCAAAGTTATTTCACTTCACCATGTTCCCATCTAGAGTAGTCAAATTTTATTTGATTATCACTAGCCACTATTTCATGAGGGGTGCTATCTAGCTTGGATTTGCTCTAAGCTAACCTTAAATATTGTTCTACTCTAGACCAAGTGAATCATAAATCAAAAAGTACTTTGAAAGTAAATAAGCAAAATAATGGAAAGGTAAAAACATGGGATAGGTAATACATAAAATTAAAGGGTGAGGGTGCCTTGCTCTTGTAGAGCTTTGCATCATGGTGGTTAGCAAGGGTTAGCTTGCCTTGGTGGGGATAGGAGTCAAAGTTTTCCTCCTCCTCTTGAGAGTAGCCTTCCTCCTCTTGGTATTCCTCGTTACTAGCGTCTATATACGAATACGAAGTATAAACACCAAACCAATCTTGCATACTATACTAAAACACACCAAAGAGTTCACTCAAGTAATCCTAACATCACATTATTCATGGCATGGTGAATTACTTGGTTCATTCTTATTTAAGAGAAAAATAATTTCCTCTCATTATAAGTATTTATTTGAATTGCTATATTAATCCTTTGGGAGAGAAAATAATTTCCTCTCATTCTATCTTTTTAAGATTTAATCTCCACCAATAATAATAAGGTATGAAATATAAGTTGACCAAGGTCAACATTTCATATCTATTATGAGGGAGTATAATTTAAATAAGGTGCTACACCTTATGCAATTTAAGACTAACATATAAATGATTTAAAATCTCTAAGTAATAATAATCAGAGGTTTATTAACCCAAGGTCATTACCTCTTCTTGTATTACTTAAGATCAAGATTTAAATGAGAGAGGGGCTCTCATACTAATTAAAGAATTTGAATTCCAAGTTTTAAATGCACTATAAATGGCTCCATAGCCAATATTTTGATCTAGTCCATGATCATGCAAACAACCTGGCTAGATTATTGCATAATCAATTAGAGTACATCATTTGTGACCCATGAGAGTTGGAATCAACTCAAAATCAATTTTGGTTGAATTTTAAATAAAGTTTGAATCTGTAAAAGTCCCTGTCTTGTTATTTTAACATTTTAATTCTACTACGAAATTGAGGATGCACTACAAGAAAAGTTCTGATAGACAACGTCTCAAAATCGTCCGCTAAGGGGTATTTTTCGTCGCCTATGGGCCTAACCCGACGATATGGGTTCTGTTGTGGAAACTGCGTCAGGCAAAGTCCTACGACGATTTTTTCGGTCCGTCGCGCTTGGGCGCCCTTCCGCCACGGAAAATCGGACCGTTGCCCAAGTGTTTCCGGGAGCCCGTTGATCTGCGACGTCATGCAACCGACACGTGGCGTACGCCGTTAAGCGATTAACGGCGTTAACCGGCTGAAACCCCGTGGTAGATGGTAGGCCCACACGAGGCCTGCCACGTCTTAAGCGGGCCGGCCCATTAAGTTTACGGGCCGGGCCAGCTGACTTAGTTTGACCGGTCAACTATATAGCTGGGCTGGTCCATTAGTTACGTGGGCCGGGCCTAACCTCTAAAGTTGACTGGTCAAAACTTTAATGGGCCGGCCCACTAAGCATGTGGGCCGGGCCGAATGCATTCGTTTGACCGGTCAACAGGCAAAAGGGCCAGCCCACAAGACATGTGGGACCCACTTTCCTGGTATCGGGCCGGCCCATTTACAAAGTGGGGTCCACATTAAGGCAACTGGGCCGGCCCAAGAAGTTATTGGGCCGGCCCAATTAGCATGTGGGTCCCACTTTCCTGCTATCGGGCCGGCCCATTTAGTACGTGGGGTCCACATTTGATCAAATGGGCTGGCCCAACAAGCCAGTGGGCCGGGCCAAAAGCACCGGTGGGTCCCACTTTCCTGTTAAAGGGCCAGCCCATTTAGTATGTGGGGTCCACCATATAGCAAGTGGGCCGGCCCAACAAGATAGTGGGCCGGGCCAAAACACAGGTGGGTCCCACTTTCCAGTTAAAGGGCTGGCCCATTTAGTATGTGGGGTCCACCATATAGCAAGTGGGCCGGCCCAAGAAGATAGTGGGCCGGGCCAAAAACACAGGTGGGTCCCACTTTCCTGTTAAAGGGCTGGCCCATTTAGTATGTGGGGTCCACCATATAGCAAGTGGGCCGGCCCAAGAAGATAGTGGGCCGGGCCAAAACACTGGTGGGTCCCGCTTTCCTGTTAAAGGGCCGGCCCATTTAGTATGTGGGGTCCACCGTATAGCAAGTGGGCCGGCCCAACATGCTAGTGGGCCGGGCCAAAACACAGGTGGGTCCCACTTTCCTGTTAAGGTTCCGGCCCATTTAGTATGTGGGGTCCACCATATAGCAAGTGGGCCGGCCCACCACGCTAGTGGGCCGGGCCAAAAACACAGGTGGGTCCCACTTTCGTCTTAAAGGGCCGGCCCGTTTAGTATGTGGGGACCACCACAAAAGCAATTGGGCTGGCCCAACTAGTTAGTGGGCCGGCCCAGTAGTGGGTGGGGTCCACCTTAAAGCAAGTGGGCCGGCCCAATAAAAGTGTGGGGTCCACAAGAATCAAGTGGGTGGCCCAATAAGTAAGTGGGCCAGCCCGTTTAGTTGCTGTTTATATGCCGGCGTAAAAGGCGCTTTAGGATTTTGCGGGCCGACACGTATGTGATTTCGCTTAATTGGGCCGTCTAAGGGATAGGAATTCGTGATTTAGATACTGAGAATATTTACGCAGCATTGATTTCTGTCGGATAGCCTCACTTACCACAAGCACCAAAGAAAAAATGCGCGAAAGAACTATAAAAACTAACTAAATATTACATCAGCTGCAAGGCTTTGAAAAAATATTACCGAACCCAGAGAAATTGAATGGTAATTAAACCTAGCAATACAATGAAGCGATCCGGCAATCTTTTAAGTTGTCCATGCAGCACCTATATCTGAAACAAAGACATTACAAGTTAAGACAGCAACAATGGAAACGCAAATACACTGCAATATTGTTTGCCAAAGAATTTGGAACTCATCATTTCGTCGTTATAACAAGATCATTGTAATGCGCACAATAAGCAAACAAAGAGTGCATGCCGCATACCAACAGCCAATATAACAGAGCATGTTAGAATGAAATAGCAGACTTACTACTGTCGAGTCCCATGCAAACCAACATGTTCAGGGAGTACAAAATTGGCATGAACAACATAGTAGCAGGCTATAAATTTTGTAACAACGACTGAGCAAGATGAAGTTATGATGGCTACATCTACAGAGCAGGGAATGTAAACCAAAAATAGAAGTTACGATGGCAAAAGCTAAAGAGGAGGGAATGTGAACCAACATGTGCCAAGTGCAATTACTTCATTTTGGCCGTGAACTAAATAATACTCCTGAACTTATAGTGAAGGGGATGCAAATCAAGATGTTTCGGGATATAAACTTGTAATGAGCAACACATAGAGGATAGTTAATGCTGGAGCTTAGGATGGACCAGATACAGAATATAGTGGGATTGTTGGAGATATGCCCAAGAGGCAATAATAAAGTGGTTATTATTTATATCTTTATGTTTATGATAAATGTTTATATATCATGCTAGAATTGTATTAACCGAAACATTAGTACATGTGTGATATGTAGACAAACAAGAAGTCCCTAGTATGCCTCTTAAACTAGCTTGTTGATTACTGGATGATTAGTTTCATAATCATGAACATTGGATGTTATTAATAACAAGGTTATATCATTGTATGAATGATGTAATGGACACACCCAATTAAGCGTAGCATAAGATCTCGTCATTAAGTTATTTGCTATAAGCTTTCGATACATAGTTACCTAGTCCTTATGACCATGAGATCATGTAAATCACTTATACCGGAAAGGTACTTTGATTACACCAAACACCACTGCGTAAATGGGTGGCTATAAAGGTGGGATTAAGTATCCGGAAAGTATGAGTTGAGGCATATGGATCAACAGTGGGATTTGTCCATCCCGATGACGGATAGATATACTCTGGGCCCTCTCGGTGAAATGTCGTCTAATGTCTTGCAAGCATATGAATGAGTTCATAAGAGACCACATACCACGGTACGAGTAAAGAGTACTTGTCAGGAGACGAGGTTGAACAAGGTATAGAGTGATACCGAAGATCAAACCTCGGATAAGTAAAATATCGCGAGACAAAAGGAATTGGTAATGTATGTGAATGGTTCATTCGATCACTAAAGTCATCATTGAATATGTGGGAGCCATTATGGATCTCCAGATCCCGCTATTGGTTATTGGTCGGAGTGAGTACTCAACCATGTCCGCATAGTTCGCGAACCGTAGGGTGACACACTTAAAGTTGGATGTTGAAATGGTAGTACTTGAATATGGAATAGAGTTCGAATATTTGTTCGGAGTCCCGGATGAGATCCCGGACATCACGAGGAGTTCCGGTATGGTCCGGAGAATAAGATTCATATATAGGATGTCATTTTATGTGAATAAAATTGACGCGGAAGGTTCTATGGAAGGTTCTAGAAGGTTCTAGAAAAGTCCGGAAGAAACCACCAAGGAAGGTGGAGTCCACATGGGACTCCACCTCCATGGCCGGCCAGCCCTAGTGGGGGAGGAGTCCCAAGTGGACTCCCCCTAAGGGGGCCGGCCAACCCCCCACATGGGAGGTGGAAATCCCACCCTTTGGGTGGGAGTCCTAGTTGGGCTAGGTTTCATCTCTTTTGGTAGTTTTTGGGTTCGGGTCTTATTCGAAGACTTGGACACCAACACTTGGGATCCACCTATATAATGAGGGGCCAAGGGAGGGGGCCGGCCACCCCAAGACCACAAGCTGGCCGCCCCCCATAGAGTGGCCGGCCACCCCCTCCCAAACCCTAGCCGCCCCCTTCTCCTCCATATTGCCCGCGTAGCTTAGCGAAGCTCCGCCGGACTACTTCACCGCCACCGACACCACGCCGTCGTGCTGTCGGATTCAAGAGGAGCTACTACTTCCGCTGCCCGCTGGAACGGGGAGGTGGACGTCGTCTTCATCAACAACCGAACGTGTGACCGAGTACGGAGGTGCTGCCCGTTCGTGGCGCCGGAACCGATCGTGATCAAGATCTTCTACGCGCTTTTGCAAGCGGCAAGTGTACATCTACCGCAGCAACAAGAGCCTCATCTTGTAGGCTTTGGAATCTCTTCAAGGGTGAGACTCGATAATCTCCTCGTTGCTACCGTCTTCTAGATTGCATCTTGGCTTGGATTTCGTGTTTGCGGTAGGAAAATTTTTGTTTTCTATGCAACGTTATCCTACAGTGGTATCAGAGCCGTGTCTATGCATAGATGGTTGCACGAGTAGAACACAATGATTTGTGGGCGTTGATGCTTTTGTTATCTTTAGTTGAGTACTTTGCATCTTTGTGGCATAGTGGGATGAAGCGGCTCGGGCTAACTTTACATGACCGCGTTCATGAGATTTGCTCCACGCTCGACATGCAACTTGTATTGCATAAGTGGCTTTGCGGGTGTCTGTCTCTCCTACTATAGTAAAGATTCAATTTACTCTTCTATCGACAACACTAGTATCACCGTTGTGGTTCATGTTCGTAGGTTGATTAGATCTCTCTCGAAAACCCTAAACCACGTAAAATATGCAAACCAAATTAGAGACGTCTAACTTGTTTTTGCAGGGTTTGGTGATGTGATATGGCCATGATATGATGATGAATATGTATGAGATGATCATTATTGTATTGTGGCAACCGGCAGGAGCCTTATGGTTGTCTTTAAATTTCATGTTGAGTAGTATTTCAAAGTAGTTGTAATAGTTGCTACATGGAGAACAATCATGAAGAGGGCGCCATTGACCTTGATGCTACGCCGACGATGATGGAGATCATACCCGAAGATGATGAAGATCATGTCTGTGCTTTGGAGATAAAGATCAAAGGCGCAAAGACAAAAGGGCCATATCATATCACATATGAACTGCATGTGATGTTAATCCTTTTATGCATCTTATTTTGCTTAGATCGCGACGGTAGCATTATAAGATGATCCCTCACTAAAATCTCAAGATAATAAAGTGTTCATCCTTAGTAGCACCGTTATCAAGTCTTGTCGTTTCGAAGCATCTCGTGATGATCGGGTGTGATAGATTCTATAAGTACATAGAACGGGTGCAAGACAGTTTTGCACATGCGGATACTAAGGTGGCCTTGACGAGCCTAGCATGTACAGACATGGTCTCGGAACACGTGATACCGAAAGGTAGAGCATGAATCATATGGTTGATATGATGAGCACTTTGAGTGTTCGCCATTGAAATCACACCTTTTCTCGTGATGATCGGGTTTGGGTGCGGTGGATTTGGTTCGTGTGATCACTAAGACAATACGAGGGATATTGTTTTGAGTGGGAGTTCACTTAGATTTTTAATTATGTTGAATTAAAATTTGAACTCAATTTGTCATAAACTTAGTCTAAACTATTGCAAATATATGTTGTAGATATGGCGTCCCCAATCAATTTTAACCAGTTCCTAGAGAAAGAAAAGCTTAAGAGCAACGGTAGCAACTTCACCGACTGGTTCCGTCATGTGAGGATTTTCCTCTCTGGCGGAAATCTGCAATATGTGCTTGATGCACCGCTAGGTGACCCTCCAGCAGAAACAGAAACCGATGAAGTAAAGAATGTTTACGCGACTCGGAAAACTCGGTACTCTCAAGTTCAGTGTGCCATCCTATGCAGTCTGGAATCCGATCTTCAAAAACGTTTTGAGCACCACGATCCTCATGAGTTGATAAAAGAGTTAAAGACTATTTTTGAAACTCATGCGGCCGTGGAATGCTATGAAGCATCGAAACAATTTTTCAGCTGCATGATGGAAGAAGGTAGCTCCGTTAGTGAGCACATGCTCGCCATGACCGGGCATGCGAAGAAACTCAGTGACTTGGAAATAGTTATTCCTAACAGACTGGGGATTAATCGTATCCTTCAATCACTGCCACCTAGTTACAAGAACTTTGTGATGAACTACAATATGCAGAACATGAACAAAGAGTTACCTGAACTCTTCGCCATGCTTAAAACTGCTGAGATTGAGATCAAGAAAGAGCACCAAGTGTTGATGGTCAACAAGACCACCAGTTTCAAGAAACAGGGCAAGTCTAAGGAAAAATTCAAGAAGGGTGGCAAGAAAGCTGCCACGCCTCCTATGAAACCTAAGAACGGCCCTAAGCCTGATGCTGAGTGCTATTACTGCAAGGAGAAGGGACACTGGAAGCGTAATTGCTCCAAGTATCTGGCTGATCTGAAGAGCGGCCTTGTCAAGAAGAAGAAAGAAGGTATATCTGATATACATGTTATAGATGTTCATTTCACTGGTTCTCGTTCTAATACCTGGGTATTTGATACTGGTTCGGTTGCTCATATTTGTAACTCGAAACAGGAACTAAAGAATAAACGACAACTGCTGAAAGATGAAGTGACGATGCGCGTTGGAAACGGATCCAAGGTCAATGTGATCGCAGTCGGCACACTTCCTCTACATCTACCTTCGGGATTAGTTTTAAGCCTAAATAATTGTTATTTTGTACCCGCGTTGAGCATGAACATTATATCTGGATCTTGTTTAATGCAAGACGGTTATTCATTCAAGTCTGAGAATAATGGTTGTTCTATTTTTATGAATAATATCTTTTGTAATTGAGCACACGAAAAGAATGGCTTATTTCTGTTAGATCTCGATAGTAGTGATACACATATACATAACATTGATGCTAAGCGAATTAAATTGAATGATAATTCTACTTATATGTGGCACTGTCGTCTTGGTCATATTGGAGTGAAACGCATGAAGAAACTCCATACTGATGGATTACTTGAATCACTTGACTTTGAGTCACTTGATAGATGCGAAGCATGTCTAATGGGAAAAATGACTAAGACTCCATTTTCTGGTATAATGGAGCGAGCTACTGACTTATTGGAAATCATACATACCGATGTGTGTGGACCAATGAGCGTAGCATCACGCGGTGGTTATCGTTATGTTCTAACCTTCACAGATGATCTGAGTAGATATGGGTATATCTATTTCATGAAACATAAATCCGAAACTTTCGAGAAGTTTAAGGAATTCCAAAGTGAAGTAGAAAATCAACGTAACAAGAAGATCAAATTTCTACGATCTGATCGCGGAGGTGAATATATGAGTTATGAGTTTGGCATGCATTTAAAGAAATGCGGAATACTTTCACAATTGACTCCGCCAGGAACACCTCAACGAAACGGTGTGTCCGAACGTCGTAATCGAACTCTCTTAGATATGGTTCGTTCTATGATGTCTCTTACTGTTTTGCCGTTATCATTTTGGAGTTATGCATTAGAGACAGCCGCATTCACTTTAAATAGAGCACCATCAAAATCCGTTGAAACGACACCGTATGAATTATGGTTTAATAAGAAACCTAAGCTGTCGTTCCTAAAAGTTTGGGGTTGCGAAGCCTATGTAAAGAAGTTACAACCGGACAAGCTAGAACCCAAAGCGGAGAAATGCGTCTTCATAGGATACCCTAAGGAAACTATAGGGTACACTTTCTATCACAGATCCGAAGGCAAAATCTTTGTTGCTAAGAACGGAACCTTTCTTGAGAAAGAATTTCTCACTAAAGAAGTGACTGGAAGAAAAGTAGAACTCGATGAGATTGATGAATCTATACTCGTTGATCAGAGAAGCGCAGTACCGGAAGTTGTACCTGTACCGCCTACACCGGCAACAGAGGAAGCTAATGATAATGATCATGAAACTTCGAACGAGGAAACTACTGAACCTCGCAGATCGACAAGGGAACGTGCCACTCCTGATTGGTATGATCCTTGTCTAAATGTCATGATTGTAGATAACAATGATGAGGACCCTGCGACGTATGAAGAAGCGATGATGAGCCCAGATTCCAACAAATGGCAAGAAGCCATGAAATCCGAAATGGGATCCATGTATGATAACAAAGTATGGACTTTGGTAGACTTACCTGATAGCCGAAAGGCTGTCGAGAATAAATGGATCTTCAAGAGAAAAACAGATGCTGATGGTAATATTACTGTCTATAAAGCTCGACTTGTCGCAAAGGGTTTCCGACAAATTCAAGGAGTTGACTATGATGAGACTTTCTCACCTGTAGCGAAGCTAAAATCTGTGAGGATTTTGTTAGCAATAGCTGCATTTTTCGATTATGAGATTTGGCAGATGGATGTCAAAACAACATTCCTTAATGGAGACATTGAGGAAGAGTTGTATATGGTACAACCCAAAGGTTTTGTCGATCCTAAAAATGCTGACAAAGTATGCAAACTTCAGCGTTCAATCTATGGACTGAAGCAAGCATCAAGAAGTTGGAACCGACGTTTTGATAAGGTGATCAAAGACTTCGGGTTTATACAATGTCATGGAGAGGCCTGTATTTACAAGAAAGTGAGTGGGAGCTCTGTAGCATTCCTGATATTATATGTAGATGACATATTATTGATCGGGAATGATATAGAACTATTAAGCAGTGTTAAAGGTTATTTGAATAATAGTTTTTCAATGAAAGACCTTGGTGAAGCATCGTATATATTAGGCATCAAGATTTATAGAGATAGATCAAGACGCCTAATAGGGCTATCACAGAGTACATACCTGGACAAGATTCTAAAGAAGTTTAGAATGGACGAAAGTAAGAAAGGATTCTTACCTATGTTACCAGGCAAGGTCTTGAGTAAGACTCAAGGTCCGGCTACGGCAGAAGAAAGAGAAAGGATGAGTCAGATCCCCTATGCCTCGGCAGTAGGCTCTATCATGTATGCCATGCTATGTACTAGACCGGATATAGCACATGCTGTTAGTCTGACTAGCAGATATCAAAGTGATCCAGGAATGGAACACTGGACAGCGGTCAAGAATATCCTAAAGTACTTAAAAAGAACTAAGGATATGTTTCTTTGTTATGGAGGTGACCAAGAGCTCGTTGTAACAAGTTACACCGATGCAAGTTGGAACACTGATCCTGATGACTCTAAGTCACAGTCTGGGTACGTGTTTATATTGAATGGTGCTGCGATGGCTGGGCAAGCTCGAAAGGCACGGTGGCGAAGTCTTCAACAGAATCAGAGTACATAGCGGCTTCAGAGGCTTCATCAGAAGCGGTATGGATGAAGAGGTTCATTGTAGAGCTCGGTGTGGTTCCTAGTGCATTGGACCCATTAATCATTTACTGTGATAACATGGGTGCCATCGCCAATGCACAAGAGCCAAGATCACACAAGAGACTGAAGCATATCAAGCTGCGTTACCACTCGATTCGCGAGTACATCGAAGATGGAGAAGTAAAGATTTGCAAAGTACATACTGATCTGAATGTAGCAGATCCGTTGACTAAAGCTCTCCCTAGGGCAAAGCATGACCAACACCAGAATGCCATGGGTGTTAGGTACCTTACAATGTAATCTAGATTATTGACTCTAGTGCAAGTGGGAGACTGTTGGAGATATGCCCAAGAGGCAATAATAAAGTGGTTATTATTTATATCTTTATGTTTATGATAAATGTTTATATATCATGCTAGAATTGTATTAACCGAAACATTAGTACATGTGTGATATGTAGACAAACAAGAAGTCCCTAGTATGCCTCTTAAACTAGCTTGTTGATTACTGGATGATTAGTTTCATAATCATGAACATTGGATGTTATTAATAACAAGGTTATATCATTGTATGAATGATGTAATGGACACACCCAATTAAGCGTAGCATAAGATCTCGTCATTAAGTTATTTGCTATAAGCTTTCGATACATAGTTACCTAGTCCTTATGACCATGAGATCATGTAAATCACTTATACCGGAAAGGTACTTTGATTACACCAAACACCACTGCGTAAATGGGTGGCTATAAAGGTGGGATTAAGTATCCGGAAAGTATGAGTTGAGGCATATGGATCAACAGTGGGATTTGTCCATCCCGATGACGGATAGATATACTCTGGGCCCTCTCGGTGAAATGTCGTCTAATGTCTTGCAAGCATATGAATGAGTTCATAAGAGACCACATACCACGGTACGATTAAAGAGTACTTGTCAGGAGACGAGGTTGAACAAGGTATAGAGTGATACCGAAGATCAAACCTCGGACAAGTAAAATATCGCGAGACAAAAGGAATTGGTAATGTATGTGAATGGTTCATTCGATCACTAAAGTCATCATTGAATATGTGGGAGCCATTATGGATCTCCAGATCCCGCTATTGGTTATTGGTCGGAGTGAGTACTCAACCATGTCCGCATAGTTCGCGAACCGTAGGGTGACACACTTAAAGTTGGATGTTGAAATGGTAGTACTTGAATATGGAATGGAGTTCGAATATTTGTTCGGAGTCCCGGATGAGATCCCGGACATCACGAGGAGTTCCGGAATGGTCCGGAGAATAAGATTCATATATAGGATGTCATTTTATGTGAATAAAATTGACGCGGAAGGTTCTATGGAAGGTTCTAGAAGGTTCTAGAAAAGTCCGGAAGAAACCACCAAGGAAGGTGGAGTCCACATGGGACTCCACCTCCATGGCCGGCCAGCCCTAGTGGGGGAGGAGTCCCAAGTGGACTCCCCCTAAGGGGGCCGGCCAACCCCCCACATGGGAGGTGGAAATCCCACCCTTTGGGTGGGAGTCCTAGTTGGGCTAGGTTTCATCTCTTTTGGTAGTTTTTGGGTTCGGGTCTTATTCGAAGACTTGGACACCAACACTTGGGATCCACCTATATAATGAGGGGCCAAGGGAGGGGGCCGGCCACCCCAAGACCACAAGCTGGCCGCCCCCCATAGAGTGGCCGGCCACCCCCTCCCAAACCCTAGCCGCCCCCTTCTCCTCCATATTGCCCGCGTAGCTTAGCGAAGCTCCGCCGGACTACTTCACCGCCACCGACACCACGCCGTCGTGCTGTCGGATTCAAGAGGAGCTACTACTTCCGCTGCCCGCTGGAACGGGGAGGTGGACGTCGTCTTCATCAACAACCGAACGTGTGACCGAGTACGGAGGTGCTGCCCGTTCGTGGCGCCGGAACCGATCGTGATCAAGATCTTCTACGCGCTTTTGCAAGCGGCAAGTGTACATCTACCGCAGCAACAAGAGCCTCATCTTGTAGGCTTTGGAATCTCTTCAAGGGTGAGACTCGATAATCCCCTCGTTGCTACCGTCTTCTAGATTGCATCTTGGCTTGGATTTCGTGTTTGCGGTAGGAAATTTTTGTTTTCTATGCAACGTTATCCTACAGGGATCACCTGTGAACTTGTATAAGAGGGAATGCAAACCAATATGTTCAGCTTTCCATATTTGAGCGTCATGCCAAGTCAGAGAAACAAGTCAATAATGCAGCTTTTGAAGAACAAGATGGCACGCAAAATTATTATCTAGTAGAATGACAAGTTTATTTGTACTACAGGCTAGATAGCAGAGTGATAGCATGCCAAACTAAGTCCTTACTTTGTTAGCTTACAATGAACTAGATACAAAACAATGGCATCACCTGTAGTACAGGGAATGCAAGCCAACATGTTCATGGAGTAAAAAATTGGCACAAACAACATAGTAGCAGGCCATAATTTTTGTAACAACGACTGAGCAAGATAAAGTTATGATGGCTAGATCTACAGAGCAGGGAATGTAAACCAAATATAGAAGTTACGATGCCAAAAGCTATAGAGCAGGGAATGCGAACCAACATGTGCAATTACTTAAAATTGGCCATGAACTAAATAATAGCAGGATGTTACTATAATACCTATAATTTTTGTAACAACGACTGAGCAAGATAGAAGTTATGATGGCTACATCTACAGAGCAGGGAATGCAAACCAAAATGTTCAATCGCTTAAAGTTAGCAATGAAGTAGAAAATAGCAACGTGTTACGGTCATAGCTAGGAATGAACTAAAAGAGCTTCAGACAAACAAGCATCTGAACCCAGAACATGGCGCTAAAACAAGGGACTTACATTAGGAGAAGCACTCTGTGGGAGTCACAGCAGATCTTCTTGGGGTTGATAGATCCGGTGATGAAGTACGCTACATGTGCTACTTGGGGTTGGAGAGACGGCCATTACACTTCATGATTACTCATCTCATCTGCAAAAACGTAACGGCGCGTCGTTAGCACAAACAGGTTCCCCCAAGATTAAACAAGAACTTGCAGGCAAGCAATAGAAAAGCGACAGTAGAAGAGTTTAGATCATGCAAGGCGCCGGTGAAGCAGATCCGGTTCATGCACAGCGGTGTCGGTGAGCAAGATACGATGCGGTGGACGACGGATCCGGCGAAGCGGCTCCGGTGGGGTGGACGATACCGCAGCTGAAGCGACTGCGGTAGACTGCTGGATGAGCATATGGTTTCGAGGTTCGGCGGGGATGATCCGGTCCGGTTGATGACGGCGTCGATGAAGCGGCTCCGGCAGGCAGCCGGATGACGAGGATCGCGAGGGCTCGGGTAGGCCAGGGAAGTCCGGCGGGGATGTTCCGGTGCGGTGGTCGTGGAGGTGGGAGAGAGGGACTTGGGAAGTTCCGGTGGGTGGTCTGAAGGAAATGTATTTTTTTGGGAGGGTTTCCGGGCTAGGGAGGTGGTGATCCAAAAAATGACGGGCAGACCCCCCCACCAACCGACTTTGCTGCCATCTCTAGAGGGGTAGAATGGGAATTTGGAAGCGTGTGAAATTTTTGTATTTTGTGGGCGGGAAGTTTTGCCGCTATGAGATTTTGAATTTGGCCACCGTCCAAGTATAATGATAAAAAATTGTGAGACCGTACTAGTACCTCTGTTCAAGGCCGAGTGCAAAATCAAATCATCATCACGTTGAAAATTTGTTACCAACTTACCATGATCATGATCTACCTCTGAAAATGGGCACATCCACTAAAACTTGCAAAGTATAATGATACAAATTTGTGAGACCGTACTAGTACTTATGTTCAAGGTCGAGTGCAACATCAAATCATCATTACATTGAAAATTGTGTTACCAAGATCATGATATTTCTCTGAATTTGGCGCATCCGCTAAATCTCGCAAAGGATAATGATAAAAAAATGTGAGATTGTACTAGTTCTTATGTTCAAGGCTGAGTACAAGATCAAATCATCATCACGTTGAAATTTGTTACAATGATCATGACATATCTCTAAAATTGATGCATCCGCTAAATCTTGCACGTGGCGCATCTCGGTGCGGAGCAACAGGTCGGTGCTATCAAGGTTGAGGCGTCGGTAGCGTCATCGGGCTCTCCTCTCTTGATAGATCTTCTACATGGCGCGGAGCACCACCCGACGATAAGCAGTCACATGTGAGACCGAGGTGGAGACGTCCCCGGCATCCTCGAGGCGCGGCCGCCCTTCTACGAGCCAGCGTCGACTCAAGGTATGAATCCATGTGGTGCCTTAGATTTATTGTTCTTCTCTTATGATTATTTTGAGCCGAACATGTGTGCTCTTTCTCTGAATATATTGCTTGAAAAGCTTACCAAGTTACTTAAATTCACTTCGTTCTTAATCTTGCGAGCTAATATTGTTATTTTAATGAACGGCGGTGCGCGCAAGCAGAATTATTTGTGGGTGTGTTGAGCTGTTAGGCATAAGTCGAAATCCTCATCTAAACGAGGCCTCAGCTTAACACATAAAAAAGGTGTTCAATCTCGCCCACAATACCCTCTTCTTTCCTCTCCCTTTATTGGAACTTGTTTTGCAGACAAGGAAAGTGGCACGTGTAATGTGAGTAAAACCCTCTTAGCCAAAATCATCTACGAGCAAGATTTTCTATATTGTAGATGCCCCAATTGACTCTCATCCCCAAAGTAGTTTTTTTATGTCAGTATAGACTTCTTTACTGGATGTATACTATCGTACATGGCATGCATTTGCCTAATGAGCAGCATTGTATTGCTATTCTAGCCAACCTGATCGATATGTCAAGCTTCATGCACGAGATGCCATGTTTAATTTACTCCCTCGCTCTGATCCATATTTCTTGATGTGAAATGAATGTGAATCGGAGGGAGTACTTTTCTTAGATAGTACTATATCATTTCAAAAAAAAGTACTACTACATCACAAATGCATCAAAAGAGTACTACATCACAAGACCACCACGGTTGTACTAGTAGAGTTTAATGCTGAACTTCCAAAGGGATTAAGATTACACATATGAACTTTAAACATGACCAGGAGCATGAGGGCCAGCAGAATTGGCTTTGACGTGGAGCAAGCTAGGCAAGACGTAATTCTGGAGGAAGAGGCCATATGATGCGTGCTTGGCCTTGGTTGCAGGGCGATGTTTCCCCCTATGTACTTAGGCCTACACCCATCGCATGTTGGATCAGGCTGTGGATGTCCTTCTAGAGAAATTTGCCACATAATGGGCAAAATAGCTCCCAGCGCATGCGAAAGCAATTTCACCACCCTTCAGCCGCTTGAGAACATAGCGGCTTTTCCGGTCCCTGCGCACCTTGTTGTTGTCCATGTCATCAGAATACTCCTATGAATTATTAAGTACTACATAATCAGGTTTTTTATGACAGATCGAATAAATACTCCACTAACATAATCAAACCTTAGAAACCCTAAAATTAAATGTGTAGAACAAGTAAATGGCAGAAGAAATCGTAATAAATCATGAGAAACCCGATGAACAACCATGAACATAAGCCACAACAATTGCAAGTCCACTAAGTATGAACACATAAATTGATTATATGACTACATGGCAGATTAGTCGAAATTAAACTAGAATCTGATCTTACGAATCGTAGAATCAATTACATCTACAAGAACAAGGTAGGATATCAAATCAATCAAGAACCAGGCTCGTGCAAACCATGTGAACAGCAATATGACACAAAGAGGGTTGGGACAGTTTCGGTAAAAGAGAAGTACCTCCTCGTCATCACCCTCAACATCCTCCTGGAACTGAACGTTTGGGCCGAAATCGTCGAAGGGGTCGAGGTTCGCGTCCAGCATCGAGCCTAGGAAGACCTCGCCGTGGTGGCCTGCAACGCCGTGCACATCTTCGGCGGGATAAACAACATTGGTATGTACCTTCTGCTCGACGGCCAGGACGCCCGTTTCGACCGAGGTCGAAGAACCAGACAAGCAGAGGAGACGAGCGGCATGGGTGCCCGGTGAAGCCTCACCCGTCGTGACGGCCAGGACGCCCATTTCGACCGAGGTCGAAGAATCCGACAAGCAGAGGAGACGAGCGGCCTGGGTGCCCGGTAAAGCCTCACCCACCGCGACGGCCACTACCGTAGAGGCATCCTCTGCATGGGCGGTCGCCTATTGCTCCGCCTCGTATGCAATACCTATCTTCATGCTGCTGCGGTTGGAAACGGGAAAGTCGATGCCTCAGAGGTGCGGTGAGTGGATGGGGGGTTTTCACAGTGTGGGGGAGGCAAGTTGGGGGAGTGGAGAGGACGAGCTCGCGAGAGATGATGAGGCCGATTATGTTATAGCCTCTGACTCTCTGTATCCAGTAGTGGACGCGTGAAGTCATGCATGTACTCGACTTTCCACTTTCTGGGAGACGTGTTCGAAACTTTTTTTTGGGACCATTTAACTTCATGTGGGACTCATGTATACCAATACTTCCAAACGTCATAAGTAATTCAAAATCATTCAGAATAATATGAGACCTTAACATTTTATTTTTTGTGTCAGATATTGTCTATGAAAAATAACATCCTTCAAAAAATAAATCCCCTATGCCAATCCGATCATGCCCGTCTACTCCAACTAGCTTCCTCGAGTAATTTGTCACCTTACATTCTTAAAATGAACCAAAATTTGGCACAGGGGTGCATCATCACATGGAAAATGATGTTACCATTCTGTCTTCCCATTTTTTTTGAATTTTTCAAAATTGTCATGCCCTAACGGAAAAAATGTACTCCTTCTAAGAAGCATGTATCAGAATGGCATTACCAAAACCTAGGGGTGGGGTGGGGGAGGGGGCACATGGTGGTGTGATGATACATCACATTTGGACCACACAACACCATTTGGACCAACCAAAAAAAACCACCCTACACAAACCCTGGTCAAAACTAGTTTGACCAATATTACAAAAGTTGTACGGAGTACATAATTCAGAATCCGTCAGAAATATACGAAGCATTCAGGAGTCCCCAAAGTCAGTGACTTTGAGTCACTTACAACTTGGTCCACATATCAGTCACCCAAAGTCATGGCAAAGTCAGCTTGGCAAAGTCACCGACAGACAAAGCAAGCAGTGAACAGACAACTCCGTAGCACTGAAAAGACATCTCACAGAAAAGGCTAGTACTACCTTTTCTTCCCGGATAAGCAAAAATAGCTGATCGGTACTGACGAAATGCACCAGGTCCGCAATGTACTCCAGCTATATAAGTGAAGCATGCCTACCACTGAAGAGGAAATTCAAGATTCCACCAGATCCCCATATCACTCTTTTGCATAAAACACGGGCATATCTTTTGCACAATTCACCACTTGTTGGTCTAATCTATCGCATCTTCCATCAGTTGGTCATCCAATTAACGATTTAACGGATTAGAAAAATAAGCGGTGGAATTAGAAGTACTAGTAGCGAAATGTGCAAAATATACCGTCCTTCCCGAGGGGGTTTGTCCAGAAGAGGGCCGGATGACAATGTCCCGGGTGCATCCAGAAACGAGAGGGGTAGTTTCTAATACATGTAAGAAATTATTTTACAAAAGGTACATATTAAGTAGTACAACTATTAGTACAGTACTACTATTTCGAGGGAAAATGCCATGTCGTGCGACCTCTAATCAATGAGTAGAAGTTGTAGGTGCGCATAACATGCATTGCTGAAAGCTGGTTCCGCTGGAATTTGAGCTCAGCCGGGGCGGATTCTGCGAAGTTCGCCCGACGTCACTCATGTATCCCACCAAACTGCTCACTTCTTTCAATGTCTCTTCTCTTTCACTGCAGCTCTCCAATATCAGGTGCATCAACTTATCTTGTGCCTTCTGCCTCTCGAGAAGGGCAAGGATGGCGATGTCAGCATATTCAAGGTTCAACTTTTGGAGCTGTACTTTATCCTGAAGAAGGATTTTGTACTCTATATCAGACTTGTCTCTTTCGAGGCACACAGTCTTGAGTATGCTGCTGGCTTTCTCCGCTGATGCAATGTTCCTCTCTTTCTGCTTAATCAGCTCGTTCTTCAACATATCGCGCTCATTGCGAAGGCTGCAAATGAGCTCCACAAGAGTTTTCGAATTCTTCTTCTAGGCAGCCAAATCATCTCGGAGGCGATCACACTCTAAGCTGAGCTCCTCGTTTTTTTCCATCAAGATGGCGACAGTGGTGTCGATAGTCGGCGCCGCTTCCTTCAGGGCGAAATCATCGGTAGCAAGTAAGCGCAAAGGAAGAAGAAGAAGAAGAAGATAACTACACAGTGCTTGGTGCTACCTCATTTCGCCGGGGTAGGGCCGGGTTGAAATCATCGGACGACGATGATTCCTTGGTCGTGGAAGTTGGTGCGATGCGGGCGTCGTTGGAACTTCCAACCCTTTAAGATGTATAACCATAGAGACTCTTAAAGAGCTTGAGCCCGGGCAAGAAGAAACGAAAGTACATGGCGAAGGAAACTAACCCGGTGAGCACAGCACGGACGCGTTTCGGCGACAGCGGCAGCGGCGGCGACGGCGAGCCCACTTGGTTTCTGGAACCGTCTCTCGAAATTTCGAGCCGGTGTTTTTTATCCGCGTACTTGACCGCCGGCGACCTGAAGTTTGAACACATTAATTGCTGGAGGAGAGAGCGACGAAAGAAACGAAAGTACATGGCGAAGGAAACTAACCCGGTGAGCACAGCACGGACGTGTTTCAGCGGCGGCGGCGGCGACGGCGAGCCCACTTGGTTTCTGGAAGCGTCTCTCGAAATTTCGAGCCGGCGTTTTTTCTCCGCGTACTTGACCGCCGACGACCTGAATTTTGAAGACATTGCTGGAGGAGAGAGCGACGAACAAATGTTTGTTAGCTGGAGAGAGGAAGAAAGTGAATGGAACGAGAGAGTTTAGCGTTTTGCCCTTATAGTCATAGTCGCTAACCATGACGCGGGAATGTTGGTCGTCGGCGTTTAATGGTCTCCCGCGTGGAAACCGAGGCGGCCACGAGGCAGCGGCTGGCCACGCGGCGTCCAGTCGCCTACGCCGCCGTAAATGAGGGTAGTTGCCTACCACCACCAGGTGACATGCACCTTTTGCATGTCACCGTGTGACATGCGGCCTAAATTCAAATTTAAAACATTGCGAAAAAATCATGCATCCGGTGACATGCCCATGGCATGCCACCGATGAAGATTTCCGTGCCATGCACTCTGGCACTCTGCGCCGTCTTGGATCAGAAAATGAGCGAAGAACGAGGACGAGGCACTAGTTCAAATTTAGGATGAAGTTTAAGTTTTATTTTGGTTTAAATTAGATTAGAGGGAGTAGTACTCTTACTTTATTACTCGTACTTGTGTTAATGTAGTAGTATTATTATGGTGGTGTACTTGCGTTCATGTACTTGTTTCAGCTGTTTTGGTGAAGGAGACATGCATCACCTTTTTTGGTGATGTATCTAGTCGTCATGTAGCCCTTGTCAAATTCCTCTGATATACTGATGGGAGGGCTTGTTCACCCCATACTGATGGGAGCCCTTGTCAAATCGTAATCATAGCCAAAAGGCGCATTTTTTCCCGATATTACTCGATGCTTAAGGCGCGGGTGGTTGTGGTTCAGTTATCTCCCTAATTTGCACCTGCTTTCCCGTTTCCACTAGTCGAAAGTCGAAACCTGGCCACATTAACCCAAGATCCTGAAGCCGCCGCCTCAACCCTAGCCGCCTCCAGTTCTTCCTCCTCCATAGATTGGTTCCCCCTCCTCCGGTTGGCTTCGCCGGCGTCAGGAGGAGTGGGGAACCCGATCTATGCGTGGAGTTTCGAATGAAAGTATTGTTTTCATTAGATTATATTAGATTATGTTAGGATTTTGGTAGCCGCCTTCTTGTTGGTTCCCCTCAATGGAGATGGCATCGTCTGCAATAAGTGATCTTCGGCCTTTCGTTCGGCGACGAGATCTTCTTCCCGGCGTCAATGGTGGTCTTGAACGATCACAATTTTCTAGGTATGGGCCTTTGGATCTTGCTTCGCCAGATCGATTTTGGATCTTTTGTCTTTGTTGCCATGGGGAGGATTATCCTCAAAGTTTTTGTCCCGGCTGCTACGTCCTCGACAATGGTGATTCGTACTCTCGGCTCTCCATCAACGATGACAAAGCTAGTCGGTTATTATTCCCTGATATACTGGTGTTGGTACTCTTGCCGATGTTGTATGACTGCTTTAATGGTTGCGTGCGTGCACGCAGCTTTGGCATTGCGGCTCAAAAAATCATGGGAGAACTTTCATCGGTATCTACAGGTCTATGGTTAGTTATCTATTTTTGGCTGCCTTCAGAAAAGTACAAGATTGTGTTCTGGAAGAAGAAAAAATTGAAGACCTCGAAGATTTGTTACTATCTTTTAGACTTTATTTTGTAATCGTTGGAGTCAGTTCATGTATCTCTACCATGTACTATTTGTTGCTATGAATATATGTGGTATTGATTGTCAAAAAAAAAAAAACCAAGATCCTGAAAAACTGTTGGTCTATCCCGAGAAACGAGGAGGTTTAAGGAAACGAGGAGTCCAGCGCGTGCGGAAGGAGCTTTAATCGTGCGAGCATGCAGGGGCAAAATGAGGAAACTAGCGATTACTTTCTCTCCTGCCAGTCTTATACCTTAATAAATGGGCAAACTGAGCACGTTGTAGCTAATCCTTTTATTAATTATAAGCAGCTATATTAGTCAATAAGATTGCCTTATGTTTTTCCTCAGTTTTCGCCAAGCCCTTATTTGTAACCCGCAGAAGGAGCTCATACGGGAGGATTCCAGTTTAGTTGACCGTTCCGTGCTGACGTGTGGGGCTAGTAGAAAGGGACCGCGTGGGACAGGACGAGACCGCGTTTGGTTGTACGTGAGCAGGAGCTGGGTTCTGTCTCTCTCGGCGCGAATTGGCATTTTTAAGAGCACCTTTTCCCCCTCTGTCTCTTTGTCTTTATTAACCAAATTAGTATCAAATCTAGAGAAGCTTGCATTTCTGTCTTTCTTCAATTATTTGTGCCTTTTGGCCCTCGTTGTTTGCCCAATATGGCAGCAAATCTAGTACTCCCTCTGGTCCATATGTATGTAGTTAAATCTAGAAGCAAATCTCCAGGGTAATGTACGCCAAATTCACAGTCATAGTAAATCTAGAAAACATAGTAGGGCCAACAAAATATAGTAGAATAGGGATCCCTCCCTAGATAATAAGCCGCATACACAGCAGCCAACATAGTAACAGGTTCGAGGTTCTTCACAACACCATCATACTAACAACATAACAACAAGGGATCCCTAGCTAACAACAAAATAGAAGCTGCTTTGCAGCAGCAGCACACGTCCAGGACTCCGCCTACCCCATCTGCCTCTGCCTCCACTTGTTGCTCCCCTTGGGAGCCTTGGGCTTGAGTGGAGGCATGCGCCCGGCGGAGATCTCCACCCGCTGGACGCTGCGGAGGTGCATGCCGAGCGCCTTGTGCTTGGCGCGGAAGGAGTAGGGGTTCACCGACGCGCCGACCTTGGGGAAGATGTTGCCGATGTTCTCGGCATGCATGAGGAGGCAGTTGAAGTCAGTGCCGCCGAGTCTCCTAGTGCAGAAGGGGCACCTGTAGACACCCTTGGCGACGTCGAGGTAGGAGACGTACTGGCCGACCTGCAGCCTCCGCAGCACCTGGCGAGTCTTGGTGTGACGGTCCTCGTCGTCGCTGCCGACGTCGCTGCCAGACACCTGATCCATATCAAACTGGAACTTGAGTGAAGGAGTTGCAACGATGTCTAACGTGCATGATAACAAAGTAAGGAAAAACAGAGCCAGCCTCAGTTAGAGTGGAGACGATTATATGTCTACAGGGATGGTGTTAGCGAACCAAAGCTCATGCACAACAGATTTGTACACAGCAATGGTTCGCTGAACCCACTCTGTAAAAATTTGTGCCCAACGATTCATCATAGGCAAAGAAACAGATTCCAGATCTGAATTTGAACAGATTCCAGATTATTTGCAAAATTAAACGGTTTATATCTTTTGACTCGTGCATAAAATAACTGATTGAGATCCCATGATTACTTGCATAAATTAACTGATTGAGATCTCATTATTACTTGCATAAATTAACCGAACGGCCGAACTCCAAATCTTCGACGAAATCAAGAAGGGGTCAAAGCAAAATGGAATAAAATCGGCGCAAATATTAACCCAATACTCATCCATCTACAGATCGGCACTAATAGTTACTAGGGAACCAGCAAAAATAGGGTTCAAAGAGGAATGGGGAACAAAAAAAGGGAGCAAACCATAGTTACCTCGTTCCATGGGTCGTCCATGCAGGTGTCGTAGGGGTTCGGAGGCGGGATGTACGGCACCTCCTCATAGGGGTCCCATCCCGGCGGGATCCGACCGCCACCGGCGGCGGCGACGGCCGTTGAGGGGACGGCATCGAAGAGGGAGGCGTCGCGCTTGGAGCCGACGGTGTCATGGACGATGGGATTCGCATTCTCCTTGCACATCATCTCGCCGGCAGAGAGGGAGAGGATTTTTCTCTTTGGAGAAGATGATGATGGGACGTGAGAGGAGGCGTTGCATCAGCTAGTGAGAGAGACAGAGAGAGTGCGAGGAGGCGTCTATAAAGGCGAGGGGTGGTTAATGTGACCCGCGTCCTACGCGTCCACCATTTAACGTCTGCACGTCTTGGGCTTCTGCAACGCGACACGCGTCCACGATTGCACGTCTTCGACTTCTGCACCGCGACTCGCGTCAGTACCCGTCAACAATTGCACGTCTTCCACTTCTGCACCGCAACACGCGTACTCGAGTCTAACCCTGGAAATTTAGATATACTCTCGAGTCTTATACTGTAGCATTTTTTGTGTGCTCAGTTTTCCCATTGAGTACTAATACTGGCTAGTGCAATATACTCAGTTTTACCTCAAGTGCCTGGTCAACAGAGAGTCAACAAATGGGATTAACTAGTTAAATGAGTCAACAAATGGGATTATCAGTTCGTTTTCACGTGTTAAACTTGTCTAAATATTGGTCAAACCTAGGATTTGACCAAGATTCAAATGGGCAGAAAATTAAAAAAAAACAGAAAAATGAAAAACCAAAGCACATAGTCTTCTTATGTCATATAGTAGGCATTAAAGGTGATAAACAAGGTCTAGACATATTCAAACCATACAAATCATGTATCTACCCCCTAACCCCTAAACTCTGTCTTATGAAGTCAAGCATGAAGAGAAGTGGTTTTGGGTTTCAAAAATGGAAATTTCAAAAACCTCCCAAAAACTTCATTTTAGAGTGACTAAGAATGATACATGCTTCCCTTTTCATTTTCATGTTTTAAACTTGTTTAAATCTTGGTCAAACCTAGGATTTGACCAAGATTCAAATGGGCAGAAAATAAAAAAAAACAGAAAAATGAAAAACCAAAGCACATAGTCTTCTTATGTCATATAGTAAGCATTAAAGGTGATAAACAAGGTCTAGACATATTCAAACCATACAAATCATGTATCTACCCCCTAACCCCTAGACTCTGTCTTATGAAGTCAAGCATGAAGAGAAGTGGTTTTGGGTTTCAAACATGGAAATTTCAAAAACCTCCCAAAAACTTCATTTTAGAGTGACTAAGAATGATACATGCTTCCCTTTTCATTTTCATGTTTTAAACTTGTTTAAATCTTGGTCAAACCTAGGATTTGACCAAGATTCAAATGGGCATCAAAATTTAAAAAAATCAGAAAAATGAAAAACCAAAGCACATAGTTTTCTTATGCCATATAGTAAGCATTCAAGTTGATAAACAAGGTCTATACATATTTAAACCACACAAATCATGTATCTATACCCCTAAACCTTAAACTCTGTCTTATGAAGTCTAGCATGAAGAGAAGTCGTTTTGGGTTTCAAACATGGAAATTTCAAGAACATCCCAAAAGCTTCATTTTAGTGTGACTAAGAAGGATCAAGGCTTAGCTTTTCATTTTCATGTTTTAAACTTGTTTAAATCCTGGTCAAATATAGGTTTGACCAAGATTCAAATGGGCATAAAATAAAAATATAGAAAAATGAAAAACCAAAGCACATAGTCTTCTTATGTCATATAGTAAGCATTAAAGTTGATAAACAAGGTCTAGTCTTATTCAAACTAGACAAATCATGTATCTACCCGCTAACCCCTAAACTCGTCTTATGAAGTCTAGCATGAAGAGAAGTCGTTTTGGGTTCAAACATGGAAATTTCAAGAACATCCCAAAAGCTTCATTTTAGTGTGACTAAGAAGGATCAAGGCTTACCTTTTCATTTTCATGTTTTAAACTTGTTTAAATCCTGGTTAAATCTAGGATTTGACCAAGATTCAAATGGGCATAAAATAGAAAAATAGAAAAATGAAAAACCAAAGCACATAGTCTTCTTATGTCATATAGTAAGCATTAAAGTTGATAAACAAGGTCTAGACTTATTCAAACTAGAAAAATCATGTATCTATCCGCAAACCCCTAAACTCTATCTTATGAAGTCAAGCATGAAGAGAAGTGCATGGTTTTGGGTTTCAAACATGGAAATTTCAAAAAACTCCCAAAAAATTCATTTTAGAGTGACTAAGAAGGATACATGCTTCCCTTTTCATTTTCATGTTATATACTTGTTTAAATCTTGGTCAAACCTAGGATTTTACCAAGATTCAAATGTGCATCAAAATTCCAAAAAAATCAGAAAAATGAAAAAACAAAGCACATAGTTTTCTTATGTCATATAGTAAGCATTAAAGTTGATAAACAAGGTCTAGACATATTCAAACAAGAAAAATCATGTGTCTACCCCTAACCCTAAACTCTGTCTTATGTAGTCAAGCATGAAGAGAAGTGCTTTTGGGTTTCAAACATGGAAATTTCAAAAACCACCCAAAAGCTTTATTTTAGAGTGACTAAGAAGGATCCATGCTTATCTTTTCATTTTCATATTTTAGACTTGTTTAAATCATTGTCAAACCTAGGATTTGACCAAGATTCAAATGGGCATAAAATTAAAAAAATCAGAAAAATGAAAAACTAAAGCACATAGTCTTCTTATGTCATATATATAGTAAGCATTTAAAAGATGATAAATAAGGTCTAGACAATTCAAATAATACAAATCATGTATCTACCCCTAACCCTAAACTCTATCTTATGAAGTCAAGCATGAAGAGAAGTGGTTTTTGGTTTCAAACACGAAAATTTCAAAAACCTCCCAAAAGCTTCATTTTAATTAGACTAACTTATTAATTATGAAGGATCCAGGATTGATTACATTTTCATTGTCATGTTTTAAAGTTGTTTAAATCTTGGTCAAACCTGGGATTTGACCAAGATTCGAATGGGCATAAAAATTAAGAAAAAATCGTAAGAATGAAAAACCAAAGCACATAGCCTTCTTATGTCATATAGTAAGCATTCAAATTGATAAACAAGGTCTAGACATGTTCAAACTAGAAAAATCATGTATCTACCCCGAACCCTAAACTATGTCTTATGAAGTCAAGCATGCATGAAGAGAAGTGGTTTTGTGTTTCAAACATGACAATTTCAAAAACCTCCCAAAGGCTTCATTTTAGAGCGACTAATAAGGATCGATGCTTACCTTTTCATTTTCATGTTTTTACTTATTTGAATCTTGGTCAAATCCTAGGTTTGACCAAGATTTAAGCAAGTTTAAAACATGAAAATGAAATGGGAAGTGTGTATCCTTCTTAGTCAGTCTAAAATGAAGCTTTTGGGATGTTCTTGAAATTTCCATGTTTGAAACCCAAAACCACTTAAGACAGAGTTTTTGGTTAGGTGTAGATACATGATTTTTCTTGTTTGAATATGTCTAGACCTTGTTTATCAACTTGAATGCTTATGACATAAGAAGGCTATATATGTGCTTTGGTTTTCCATTTTTTTTTCATTTTTATGCCCATTTAAATATTGGACAAATCCTAGGTTTGACCAAGGTTTAATCAAGTTTAAAACATGACTATGAAAAGGTAAGCATGAATCCTTTCTTAGTCACTCTAAAATGAAGGTACTTGAAATTTTTATGTTTGAAACACAAAACCCCAGTTCTCTTCATATGTTTGACTTCATAAGAGAGAGTTTAGGGTTAGGGGTAGATATGATACATGATATTTCTGGTTTGAATATGTCTAGACCTTGTTTACCAACTTGAATGCTTACTATATGACATAAGAAGGCTATATATGTGCTTTGGTTTTTCATTTTTTTTTTGAATTTTTACGCCCGTTTGAATCTTGGTCAAATCCTAGGTTTGACCAAGGTTAAAACAAGTTTAAAACATGGCAATGAAAAGGTAAGCATTGATCCTTCTTAGTCACTCTAAAATGAAGCTTTTGGGAGGTTTGTGAAATTTCCATGTTTGAAACCCAAAATCACTTCTCCTCATACTTAACTTCATAAGACAGAGTTTGGGGTTAGGGGGTAGATACATGTTTTGTGTGGTTTGAATATGTCTAGACCTTGTTTATCAACTTGAATGCTTACTATATGACATAAGAATACTATGTGCTTTGGTTTTTCATTTTTCTGATTTTTTAATTGTTAAACCCATTTGAATCTTGGTCAAATCCTAGGTTTGAGCAAGATTTAAACAAGTTTAATACATGAAAATGGAAAGCTAAGCATGTATCAATTCTTAGTCACTCTAGAAATCTTTCGGTCTGCAGAAGAGTCTAATCTGCAATCAGTAGTTACAAAAGCGACCCACCTTAGGGATGGATAATAAGACTTGGGCAATATAAACGTTGATACTTACTTTGTGATACTAAAATATATGTATCTAGACATATTTCAGTTGTAGATACATCCATTTTAACATCAAGTAATATGGATCAGAGGACTAGATAAAGAACAATGAGAGGCAGTGTTTCTCTCCCCCAGCCTACTTGGCGGAGTGGCCCTCCATCAGGACGTACAGGTGGTGATTCCGCTTCTCTCGTTGGAATTCCTTATCCCCCAGCCTACTCGGCGACGTGCGCTCCTCAGTGACCTGCGCGAGGGCGCCTCGGCGACCTACGCAAAGGTGGCTGGACTCGGAGCGCATCGACTTCCTTCTGCGGTGCCTGGATTGGATCGACCATCCCGCGCGTGTCCTCCACCATATTGTTTTTCTTCAAGATGCTGTCATCCATCATCTTCTTCACCGCATCATGTTAGGTGTTGAGGCTCCCGTTGAGAGCTTGAACGCACCTGTTTGATAGCTCGACGTTTTCTTCGCGAAGAAAGCCGCACTCGATCTTAAGCATCAAATTCTCGCCCTTGAGCTTCTTGATGACAGAGTTCGTTTCCTCACTTGATGGAACGCTCACATCATGCAGCTTGCCCCGGCCGGTGACCTCGTCCTTCAAAGTATCGACATCATCGCGAAAGTTGGAGGCGAGTTCCACGAGAGTTTTAAGCTCATCTCTGAAACACGCCGATGCTTCCTGCATGGCAATATCATCAGTACCGAAACAAAGTGACGAGAGGAAGACGAAAATGTCCAATCAGTGGTAACCTCTAAGCGCAGGAGACAGGGGTTGAAGTCGTCACGAGAAGATGTCAGGGTGCGTCGTGGGGCACTGAGATATGTATAAAAAGGATTAATACGGAATAAAGAGTTGGGACCTCCGGGCCAGGAAGAATCAAGAAACATGGCGATGGAAACCAACCAGGAATCTTCGACCGCACGATTGACGCCGTTCCGAGACGAGCGCGAAGCAGGGCCTTCGTTTTCTGGCGGGCCCTTTCTCGCGGCCAGCATCTGGATAGACCGCCGGCGGGAACTCTCCGCGTCCTTGGTCAACACTAGATGGTGCTTCTTCAAGCGAGATGGTGGCCTTGACTTCGGAGGCATCGCTGGAATTGGAAGGAGACTGGAAGTGAAGCAAGAAGGGGATGGAAGAAGTACTCCCCCCTATTAAAACCAGACAACCGTCTACTGCCCTCGCTTCGAGCAACCTGGTCCGCCCATCCTAAATCAACGGCCGAGAGGGGGCTCCCTTGCGAACTGAGATCCAGTGACTTTACCCAACAGAAGTTACGATGAACTTTACCTATACGAGCCATCAGGTTAAGATCCAACGAACATGGTCGATCTAAAATTTGAAATTAAAATTTATGTAGCTCAGAAAAAAACAGAAAAACTTTACATTAAGACGTATTCTCGGAAAGTTCCAGTCCATTTAAAATATTAGTTTAGTTTAAGTTCGAAATTTGGATCAACCGCGAGCGTTGGATCTTGATCGAATGGCTCACATGTGTAAAGTCGCATGGTGACTTCTCTTAGTGAAGTCACTGGATCTCAGTCCGCGAAGGGTCAGGACGCGGGAGCAGAAGCAAATGAATCGAGAGCGGACCGGAGTATCCTGTCCGTCCACCGTAAATCAACGGGACAGAGCGGCTACCTTCTCTTCGAAGGCTCTGGTGCGGAACCCGAGTAATGGACATCTGTCGGCTAGTATAGAATTTTATAGCACGCCATTAATCGAGCTAGCAGTACTGTACTACTGGAGTACAACTCTGATGGACGTCCAAAGCTCTGAATAGTCAGGGGAAACAATGAATGCGAGCCAGGGTAGTACAGTACTACTGTAGTAGTGAAGCAATGGGGATTATCTGGAGCAAGTACGGAGTACCGAGTACAGTACTACAAAAGTGCTGTTCGTTGTTTTCGCAGTTCATTTTAGCGTAACGTCCACGTTGTTGTCGAACCAGTTGTTAGATTTTGGGTAATTATTGTTAAGTTGCTGCTTCTTAATTAAAATTTATCAAAGTCATGTACTAGACTAGATCGATTTGTGAGAACATCCCAAAAGCTTCATTCATTTTAGAATGACTAAGAAGGATCCATTCTTACCTTTTCTTTTCATGTTTTAAACTTGTTTAAACCTTGGTCAAACCTAGGATTTGACCAAGATTTGAATGGGCATAAAAATTCAGAAAAAATCAAAAAATGAAAAACCAAAGCACATATATAGCCTTCTTATGTCATATAGTAAGCACTGGAGTTGATAAAAACTCTGTCTTATGAAGTCAAACATATGAAGAGAACTGGTTTTGGGTTTCAAACATGGAAATTTCACAAACCTCCCAAAAGCTTCATTCTACAGTGACTAAGAAGGATCCAGGCTTACCTTTTTCATTTTCAATTTCTTAACTTGTTTAAATCTTGGTCAAACCTAGGATTTGACCAAGATTCAAATGGGTATAACAATTCAAAAAAAATTGGAAAAAACCAAAGAACATAGTCTTTTGATGTCATATAGTAAGCATTCAAGTTGATAAACAAGGTCTAGACATATTCAAACCAAACAAATCATGTATCTACCCCCTAACCCTAAACTCTGCCTTATGAAGTCAAGCATGAAGAGAAGTGATTTTGGGTTTCAAACATGGAAATTTCAAAAACCTCCCAAAAGCTTCATTTTAGAGTGACTAAGAAGGATCCATGCTTACCTTTTCATTGCCATGTTTTAAACTTGTTTTAACCTTGGTCAAACCTAGGATTTGACCAAGATTCAAATGGGAGTAAAAATTCAGAAAAATTCAAAAAAAATGAAAAACCAAAGCACATATATAGCCTTCTTATGTCATATAGTAAGCATTCAAGTTGATAAACAAGGTCTAGACATATTCAAAGCAGAAATATCATGTATCATATCTACCCCTAACCCTAAACTCTGTCTTATGAAGTCAAACATATGAAGAGAACTGGGGGTTTGGGTTTCAAACATAAAATTTTCATGTACCTTCATTTTAGAGTGAGTAAGGAAGGATTCACGCTTACCGTTTCATTTTCTTGTTTTAAACTTGTTTAAACCTAGGATTTGACCAAGATTTAAATAGGCATAAAAAAATCGAAAGAAATCAAAAAATGAAAAACCAAAGCACATATATATAGCCTTCTTATATCATATAGTAAAAAATTCAAGTTGATAAACAAGGTCTAGACATATTCAAACAAGAAAAATCATGTATCTACACCTAACCATAAACTCTGTCTTAAGTGGTTTTGGGTTTCAAACATGGAAATTTCACAAACCTCCCAAAAGCTTCATTTTACAGTGACTAAGGAGGATCCATGCTTACCTTTTGGATTAAACGTTTGAAACTAAAAACCACTTCTCTTCATGCATGCTTGACTTCATAAGACAGAGTTTAGCTAGGGTTAGGGGGTAGATACATGATTTCCTGGTTTGAATATGTCTAGACCTTGTTTATCAACTTAATTGATTGCTTACTATATGACATAAGAAGACTACGTGCCTTGGTTTTCATTTTTTTGTTTTTTTTTGAATTTTATGCTCATATATTTGAATCTTGGTCAAATCTTAGGTTTGACCAAGATTTAAACAAGTTTAAAACATGAAAATGAAAAGGGAAGCATGTATCCTTCTTAGTCACTCTAAAATGAAGCTTTTGTGATGTTCTTGAAATTTCCACGTTTGAAACCCAAAACGACTTCTCTTCATGCTAGACTTCATAAGATCAACAGGGGGTAGATACATGATTTGTCTGGTTTGGATATACCTAGACCTCGTTTAACTTGAATGCATACGATATGACATAAGAAGACTACGTGCTTTTGTTTTTCATTATTCTGATTTTTTTGAATTTTGTGCCCACCCATTTGTATCTTGGTCAAATCCTAGGCTTGATAATGATTTAAACAAGATTAAAATATGAAAATGCAAAGGTAAGCATGGATCCTTCTTAGTCACTCTAAAATGAAGCTTTTGGGAGCAAAACCACTTCTCTTCATATGCTTGACTTCATAAGACGGAGTTTAGGGGTTAGGGTGTATAGATACATGATTTGTCTAGTTTGAATATGTCTAGACCTTGTTTATCAACTTAATTGGCTTACTATATGACATAAGAAAACTATTTGCTTTGGTTTTTCTTTTTCCTGATTTTTTTCAATTTTGATGCCCATTTGAATCTTGTCAAATCCTAGGTTTGACCGAGATAATTTAAACAAGCTTAAAACATGAATATGAAAAGGGAAGCATGTATCCTTCTTTGTCACTCTAAAATGAAGTTTTTGGGAGGTTTTTCAAATTTCCATGTTTGAAACCCAAAACCACTTCTCTTCATATGCTTGACTTCATAAGACAGAGTTCAGGGGTTAGGGGTATAGATACATGATTTGTCTAGTTTGAATATGTCTAGACCTTGTTTATCAACTTTAATGCATACTATATCACATAAGAAAACTATTTGCTTTGGTTTTCTTTTTTCTGACTTTTTTTCAATTTTGATGCCCATTTGAATCTTGTCAAATCCTAGGTTTGACCAATATAATTTAAACAAGCTTAAAACATGAATATGAAAAGGGGAGCATGTATCCTTCTTAGTCACTCTAAAATGTAGTTTTTGGGAGGTTTTTGAAATTTCCATGTTTGAAACCCAAAACCACTTCTCTTCACATGCTTGACTTCATAAGACAGAGTTTAGGGGTTAGGGGTATAGATACATGATTTGTCTGGTTTAATATGTCTAGACCTTGTTTATCAACTTTAATGCTTACTATATGACATAAGAAGACTATGTGATTTGATTTTTCATTTTTCTGTTTTTTATTTTTCTGCCCATTTGAATCTTGGTCAAATCCTAGGTTTGACCAAGATTTAGACAAGTTTAACACGTAAATGAGTTAACTTGGATTTCCTACCCTTGAATCCATAGGAAACTTTGTTCTAATGCACTATTATAATCAATCGAGTTTTTACACCAACAGGTCTGTCACTTACGTGTGGTGCCCACGCTTGAGGTCCCACACTTCAGTGAGCACAAGTCACGTGCAATAGGTACGCAAACTCCCAGCCATCTTCTTTGTCAAGAGAAGATGCATCAGGATGCGTATTGGAAGTCTGTGGGTCCTTCTGGATCCTTCCGTTGTCCCTCTCACAAAAAAAACAAATCTCTCTCATTCTCGGCCTCGCTCGACTCGCTCGCTCGCTCGCACCTCCTTCTCACTGACAAACCCTGCACAAAAGTCAACATCATCACCCGAAAAAGGGGAGACACCATAATGCTCTCCCTTCTTCTCTCCTTCCGAGTGATCCCTCTTCCTCCGAGTTTCACTCGACGGGCAAACACCCATGTGCTGCATAGTGGAGTAATAAAAAGGTAGTACTCGTAGAAAAATCGATATACGAATATGTAATTAAATAGGTTAAACTAGGGTTTTGCCCAGTTCTACAGATCAAGGGTTCAAAAAAATCCAACTACGGGGTTCGAACAACACGATTCTAATCCAAGAATTTTTTCGACCTAGGTCACCCAAATGGCCTCAAACTATAGGGTTAGCATCTAGTGCAGTATGTGTGAAAATGTATGCACTATGTGTGCTATAACTTGTATGTCTTTCATATTTGAACCAAATTTGAATAAGTTTGAAATATTTGAAAAGGGGCTTTTGGCTTAAACGTTTGAAACCAAAAACCACTTCTCTTCATGCATGCTTGACTTCATAAGACAGAGTTTAGCTAGGGTTAGGGGTAGATGCATGATTTTCCTGGTTTGAATATGTCTAGACCTTGTTTATCAACTTAATTGAATGCTTACTATATGACATAAGAATACTATGTGACTTGTTTTTTATTTTTTGATTTTTTTAAAATTTTATGCCCATTTGAATCTTGGTCAAATCCTAGGTTTGAACATGGTTTAAACAAGTTTAAATCATGAATATGAAAAATTAAGCATCTATATATCCTTCTTACTCACTCCAAAATGTAGCTCTTGGGAGGGTTTTTCGAAATTTCCATGTTTGAAACCAAAACCACTTCTCTTCATGCATGCTTGACTTCATAAGACAGAGTTTAGGGTTAGGGGTAGATATATACATGATTTTCTGGTTTGAATATGTCTAGGCCTTGTTTATCAACTTGAATGCTTACTATATATATATGACATAAGAATGTTATGTCCTTTGTTTTTTCATTCTTTTGATTTTTTATGAATTTCCATGCCCATTTGAATCTTTTGGTCAAATCCTAGAGGTTTGACCAAGATTGAAACAAGTTTAAAACATGAAAATGAAAAGGGAAGCTTGTATATCCTTCTTAGTCACTCTAAAATGAAGTTTTTGGGAGGTTTTTGAAATTTCCATGTTTGAAACCCAAAACCACTTCTCTTCATGCTAGACTTCATAAGACAATTTAATTAGGGGTTAGGGGGTAGATACATGATTTGTCTGGTTTGAATATGTTCAAACCTTGCTTGTTTATCAACTTTAATGCTTACTGTCTATATGACATAAGAATGCTTACCATATGTTTGAATTTTAAAAGCATATAGTCTTCTTATGTCATATAGTAAGCATTCAAAAGTTTTTCTTTGAGAGAGTAGCATGCATCCATTCAAAAGTTGATAAATAAGGTTTGTACATATTCAAACCAGACAAATCATGTATCTACACCCCCTAACCCTAAACTCTGTCTTATGAAGTCAAGCATGAAGAGAAGTGCTTTTGGGTTTCAAACATGGAAATTTCACAAACCTCCCAAAAGCTTCATTTTACAGTGACTAATTAAGAAGGATCCAGGCTTACCTTTTCATTTTCATTTTTTAAACTGCTTGTTTAAATCTTGATCAAACCTAGGATTTGACCAAGATTCAAATGGGCATAAAAAATCAGGAAAAAATGAAAAAATGAAAAAACAAAGCACATATATAGCCTTCTTATGTCATATATATAGTAAGCATTCAATTAAGTTGATAATTTTAAACAAGGTCTATACATATTCAAACCAGAAAAAAGCATGTATCTACCCATGCATATATATATAACCCTATACTTTTGTCTTATGAAGACGTCAAGGATGAAGGAGAAGTGGATTTGGGTTTCAAACATGGAAATTTCAAAAACCTCCCAAAACATGTATATATCTACCCCTAAACCCTAATCTTTGTCTTATGAAGCCAAGCATATGAAGAGAAGTGATTTTGGGTTTCAAACATGGAAACTTCAAAAACCTCCCAAAAGCTTCATTTTAGAGAGACTAAGAATGATCCATGCTTACCTTTTCATTGCCATGTTTTAAACTTGTTTTAACCTTGGTCAAACCTAGGATTTGACCAAGATTCAAATGGGAGTAAAAAATCAGTAAAAAATTAAAAAATGAAAAACCAAAGCACATATATAGCCTTCTTATGTCATATAGTAAGCATTCAAGTTGATAAACAAGGTCTAGACATATTCAAAGCAGAAATATCATGTATCATATCTACCCCTAACCCTAAACTCTGTCTTATGAAGTCAAACATATGAAGAGAACTGGGGTTTTGGGTTTCAAACATAAAATTTTCAAGTACCTTCATTTTAGAGTGAGTAAGGAAGGATTCATGCTTACCGTTTCATTTTCATGTTTTAAACTTGTTTAAACCTAGGATTTGACCAAGATTTAAATAGGCATAAAAAATTCGAAAGAAATCAAAAAAAGAAAAACCAAAGCACATATATATAGCCTTCTTATATCATATAGTAAAAAATTCAAGTTGATAAACAAGGTCTAGACATATTCAAACAAGAAAAATCATGTATCTACACCTAACCATAAACTCTGTCTTAAGTGATGGTTTTGGGTTTCAAACATGGAAATTTCACAAACCTCCCAAAAGCTTCATTTTACAGTGACTAAGGAGGATCCATGCTTACCTTTTGGATTGAACGTTTGAAACCAAAAACCACTTCTCTTCATGCATGCTTGACTTCATAAGACAGAGTTTAGCTAGGGTTAGGGGGTAGATACATGATTTCCTGGTTTGAATATGTCTAGACCTTGTTTATCAACTTAATTAATTGATTGCTTACTATATGACATAAGAAGACTACGTGCCTTGGTTTTCATTTTTTTTGTTTTTTTTGAATTTTATGCTCATATATTTGAATCTTGGTCAAATCTTAGGTTTGACCAAGATTTAAACAAGTTTAAAACATGAAAATGAAAAGGGAAGCATGTATCCTTCTTAGTCACTCTAAAATGAAGCTTTTGGGATGTTCTTGAAATTTCCATGTTTGAAACCCAAAACGACTTCTCTTCATGCTAGACTTCATAAGATCAACAGGGGGTAGATACATGATTTGACTGGTTTGGATATACCTAGACCTCGTTTAACTTGAATGCATACGATATGACATAATTAACAAGACTACGTGCTTTTGTTTTTCATTATTCTGATTTTTTTGAATTTTGTGCCCACCCATTTGTATCTTGGTCAAATCCTAGGCTTGATAATGATTTAAACAAGATTAAAATATGAAAATGCAAAGGTAAGCATGGATCCTTCTTAGTCACTCTAAAATGAAGCTTTTGGGAGCAAAACCACTTCTCTTCATATGCTTGACTTCATAAGACGGAGTTTAGGGGTTAGGGTGTATAGATACATGATTTGTCTAGTTTGAATATGTCTAGACCTTGTTTATCAACTTAATTGGCTTACTATATGACATAAGAAAACTATTTGCTTTGGTTTTTCTTTTTCCTGATTTTTTTCAATTTTGATGCCCATTTGAATCTTGTCAAATCCTAGGTTTGACCGAGATAATTTAAACAAGCTTAAAACATGAATATGAAAAGGGAAGCATGTATCCTTCTTTGTCACTCTAAAATGAAGTTTTTGGGAGGTTTTTCAAATTTCCATGTTTGAAACCCAAAACCACTTCTCTTCATATGCTTGACTTCATAAGACAGAGTTCAGGGGTTAGGGGGTATAGATACATGATTTGTCTAGTTTGAATATGCCTAGACCTTGTTTATCAACTTTAATGCATACTATATCACATAAGAAAACTATTTGCTTTGGTTTTCTTTTTTCTGACTTTTTTTTTCAATTTTGATGCCCATTTGAATCTTGTCAAATACTAGGTTTGACCAAGATAATTTAAACAAGCTTAAAACATGAATATGAAAAGGGGAGCATGTATCCTTCTTAGTCACTCTAAAATGTAGTTTTTGGGAGGTTTTTGAAATTTCCATGTTTGAAACCCAAAACCACTTCTGTTCACATGGTTGACTTCATAAGACAGAGTTTAGGGGTTAGGGGTATAGATACATGATTTGTCTGGTTTAATATGTCTAGACCTTGTTTATCAACTTTAATGCTTACTATATGACATAAGAAGACTATGTGATTTGATTTTTCATTTTTCTGTTTTTTATTTTTCTGCCCATTTGAATCTTGGTCAAATCCTAGGTTTGACCAAGATTTAGACAAGTTTAACACGTAAATGAGTTAACTTGGATTTCCTACCCTTGAATCCATAGGAAACTTTGTTCTAATGCACTATTATAATCAATCGAGTTTTTACACCAACAGGTCTGTCACTTACGTGTGGTGCCCACGCTTGAGGTCCCACACTTCAGTGAGCACAAGTCACGTGCAATAGGTACACAAACTCCCAGCCATCTTCTTTGTCAAGAGAAGACGCATCAGGATGCGTATTGGAAGTCTGTGGGTCCTTCTGGATCCTTCCGTTGTCCCTCTCACAAAAAAAAAACAAATCTGTCTCATTCTCGGCCTCGCTCGACTCGCTCGCTCGCTCGCTCGCACCTCCTGCTCACTGACAAACCCTGCTAAAAGTCAACATCATCACCCGAAAAAGGGGAGACACCATAATGCTCTCCCTTCTTCTCTCCTTCCGAGTGATCCCTCTTCCTCCGAGTTTCACTCGACGGGCAAACACCCATGTGCTGCATAGTGGAGTAATAAAAAGGTAGTACTCGTAGAAAAATCGATATACGAATCTGTAATTAAATAGGTTAAACTAGGGTTTTGCCCAGTTCTACAGATCAAGGGTTCAAAAAAATCCAACTACGGGGTTCGAACAACACGATTCTAATCCAAGAATTTTTTCGACCTAGGCCACCCAAATGGCCTCAAACTATAGGGTTAGCATCTAGTGCAGTATGTGTGAAAATGTATGCACTATGTGTGCTATAACTTGTATGTCTTTCATATTTGAACCAAATTTGAATAGTTTGAAATATTTGAAAAGGGGCTTTTGGCTTAAACGTTTGAAACCAAAAACCACTTCTCTTCATGCATGCTTGACTTCATAAGACAGAGTTTAGCTAGGGTTAGGGGGTAGATGCATGATTTTCCTGGTTTGAATATGTATAGACCTTGTTTATCAACTTAATTGAATGCTTACTATATGACATAAGAATACTATGTGCCTTGTTTTTTTATTTTTTGATTTTTTTAAAATTTTATGCCCATTTGAATCTTGGTCAAATCCTAGGTTTGAACATGGTTTAAACAAGTTTAAATCATGAATATGAAAAATTAAGCATCATATATCCTTCTTACTCACTCCAAAATGTAGCTCTTGGGAGGGTTTTTCGAAATTTCCATGTTTGAAACCAAAACCTCTTCTCTTCATGCATGCTTGACTTCATAAGACAGAGTTTAGGGTTAGGGGTAGATATATACATGATTTTCTGGTTTGAATATGTCTAGGCCTTGTTTATCAACTTGAATGCTTACAATATATATATGACATAAGAATGTTATGTCCTTTGTTTTTTCATTCTTTTGATTTTTTATGAATTTCCATGCCCATTTGAATCTTTTGGTCAAATCCTAGAGGTTTGACCAAGATTGAAACAAGTTTAAAACATGAAAATGAAAAGGGAAGCTTGTATATCCTTCTTAGTCACTCTAAAATGAAGTTTTTGGGAGGTTTTTGAAATTTCCATGTTTGAAACCCAAAACCACTTCTCTTCATGCTAGACTTCATAAGACAATTTAATTAGGGGTTAGGGGGTAGATACATGATTTGTCTGGTTTGAATATGTCCAAACCTTGCTTGTTTATCAACTTTAATGCTTACTATATGACATAAGAATGCTTACCATATGTTTGAATTTTAAAAGCATATAGTCTTCTTATGTCATATAGTAAGCATTCAAAAGTTTTTCTTTGAGAGAGTAGCATGCATTCAAAAGTTGACAAATAAGATTTGTACATATTCAAACCAGACAAATCATGTATCTACACCCCCTAACCCTAAACTCTGTCTTATGAAGTCAAGCATGAAGAGAAGTGCTTTTGGGTTTCAAACATGGAAATTTCACAAACCTCCCAAAAGCTTCATTTTACAGTGACTAATTAAGAAGGATCCAGGCTTACCTTTTCATTTTCATTTTTTAAACTGCTTGTTTAAATCTTGATCAAACCTAGGATTTGACCAAGATTCAAATGGGCATAAAAAATCAGGAAAAAATGAAAAAATGAAAAAACAAAGCACATATATAGCCTCTTATGTCATATATATAGTAAGCATTCAATTAAGTTGATAATTTTAAACAAGGTCTATACATATTCAAACCAGAAAAAAGCATGTATCTACCCATGCATATATATATAACCCTATACTTTTGTCTTATGAAGACGTCAAGGATGAAGAGATGTGGATTTGGGTTTCAAACATGGAAATTTCAAAAACCTCCCAAAACATGTATATATCTACCCCTAAACCCTAATCTTTGTCTTGTGAAGCCAAGCATATGAAGAGAAGTGATTTTGGGTTTCAAACATGGAAACTTCAAAAACCTCCCAAAAGCTTCATTTTAGAGAGACTAAGAATGATCCATGCTTACCTTTTCATTGCCATGTTTTAAACTTGTTTTAACCTTGGTCAAACCTAGGATTTGACCAAGATTGAAATGGGAGTAAAAATTCAGAAAAATTCAAAAAAAAAATGAAAAACCAAAGCACATATATAGCCTTCTTATGTCATATAGTAAGCATTCAAGTTGATAAACAAGGTCTAGACATATTCAAAGCAGAAATATCATGTATCATATCTACCCCTAACCCTAAACTCTGTCTTATGAAGTCAAACATATGAAGAGAACTGGGGTTTTGGGTTTCAAACATAAAATTTTCAAGTACCTTCATTTTAGAGTGAGTAAGGAAGGATTCATGCTTACCGTTTCATTTTTCATGTTTTAAACTTGTTTAAACCTAGGATTTGACCAAGATTTAAATAGGCATAAAAAAATTCGAAAGAAATCAAAAAATGAAAAACCAAAGCACATATATATATAGCCTTCTTATATCATATAGTAAAAAATTCAAGTTGATAAACAAGGTCTAGACATATTCAAACAAGAAAAATCATGTATCTACACCTAACCATAAACTCTGTCTTAAGTGATGGTTTTGGGTTTCAAACATGGAAATTTCACAAACCTCCCAAAAGCTTCATTTTACAGTGACTAAGGAGGATCCATGCTTACCTTTTGGATTAAACGTTTGAAACCAAAACCACTTCTCTTCATGCATGCTTGACTTCATAAGACAGAGTTTAGCTAGGGTTAGGGGGTAGATACATGATTTCCTGGTTTGAATATGTCTAGACCTTGTTTATCAACTTAATTAATTGATTGCTTACTATATGACATAAGAAGACTACGTGCCTTGGTTTTCATTTTTTTTGTTTTTTTTTTGAATTTTATGCTCATATATTTGAATCTTGGTCAAATCTTAGGTTTGACCAAGATTTAAACAAGTTTAAAACATGAAAATGAAAAGGGAAGCATGTATCCTTCTTAGTCACTCTAAAATGAAGCTTTTGGGATGTTCTTGAAATTTCCATGTTTGAAACCCAAAACGACTTCTCTTCATGCTAGACTTCATAAGATCAACAGGGGGTAGATACATGATTTGTCTGGTTTGGATATACCTAGACCTCGTTTAACTTGAATGCATACGATATGACATAATTAAGAAGACTACGTCTTTTGTTTTTCGTTATTCTGATTTTTTTGAATTTTGTGCCCACCCATTTGTATCTTGGTCAAATCCTAGGCTTGATAATGATTTAAACAAGATTAAAATATGAAAATGCAAAGGTAAGCATGGATCCTTCTTAGTCACTCTAAAATGAAGCTTTTGGGAGCAAAACCACTTCTCTTCATATGCTTGACTTCATAAGACGGAGTTTAGGGGTTAGGGTGTATAGATACATGATTTGTCTAGTTTGAATATGTCTAGACCTTGTTTATCAACTTAATTGGCTTACTATATGACATAAGAAAACTATTTGCTTTGGTTTTTCTTTTTCCTGATTTTTTTCAATTTTGATGCCCATTTGAATCTTGTCAAATCCTAGGTTTGACCGAGATAATTTAAACAAGCTTAAAACATGAATATGAAAAGGGAAGCATGTATCCTTCTTTGTCACTCTAAAATGAAGTTTTTGGGAGGTTTTTCAAATTTCCATGTTTGAAACCCAAAACCACTTCTCTTCATATGCTTGACTTCATAAGACAGAGTTCAGGGGTTAGGGGGTATAGATACATGATTTGTCTAGTTTGAATATGTCTAGACCTTGTTTATCAACTTTAATGCATACTATATCACATAAGAAACTATTTGCTTTGGTTTTCTTTTTTCTGACTTTTTTTTTCAATTTTGATGCCCATTTGAATCTTGTCAAATCCTAGGTTTGACCAAGATAATTTAAACAAGCTTAAAACATGAATATGAAAAGGGGAGCATGTATCCTTCTTAGTCACTCTAAAATGTAGTTTTTGGGAGGTTTTTGAAATTTCCATGTTTGAAACCCAAAACCACTTCTCTTCACATGCTTGACTTCATAAGACAGAGTTTAGGGGTTAGGGGTATAGATACATGATTTGTCTGGTTTAATATGTCTAGACCTTGTTTATCAACTTTAATGCTTACTATATGACATAAGAAGACTATGTGATTTGATTTTTCATTTTTCTGTTTTTTATTTTTCTGCCCATTTGAATCTTGGTCAAATCCTAGGTTTGACCAAGATTTAGACAAGTTTAACACGTAAATGAGTTAACTTGGATTTCCTACCCTTGAATCCATAGGAAACTTTGTTCTAATGCACTATTATAATCAATCGAGTTTTTACACCAACAGGTCTGTCACTTACGTGTGGTGCCCACGCTTGAGGTCCCACACTTCAGTGAGCACAAGTCACGTGCAATAGGTACGCAAACTCCCAGCCATCTTCTTTGCCAAGAGAAGATGCATCAGGATGCGTATTGGAAGTCTGTGGGTCCTTCTGGATCCTTCCGTTGTCCCTCTCACAAAAAAACAAATCTCTCTCATTCTCGGCCTCGCTCGACTCGCTCGCTCGCTCGACTCGCTCGCTCGCTCGCTCGCACCTCCTGCTCACTGACAAACGCTGCACAAAAGTCAACATCATCACCCGAAAAAGGGGAGACACCATAATGCTCTCCCTTCTTCTCTCCTTCCGAGTGATCCCTCTTCCTCCGAGTTTCACTCGACGGGCAAACACCCATGTGCTGCATAGTGGAGTAATAAAAAGGTAGTACTCGTAGAAAAATCGATATACGAATCTGTAATTAAATAGGTTAAACTAGGGTTTTGCCCAGTTCTACAGATCAAGGGTTCAAAAAAATCCAACTACGGGGTTCGAACAACACGATTCTAATCCAAGAATTTTTTCGACCTAGGTCACCCAAATGGCCTCAAACTATAGGGTTAGCATCTAGTGCAGTATGTGTGAAAATGTATGCACTATGTGTGCTATAACTTGTATGTCTTTCATATTTGAACCAAATTTGAATAAGTTTGAAATATTTGAAAAGGGGCTTTTGGCTTAAACGTTTGAAACCAAAAACCACTTCTCTTCATGCATGCTTGACTTCATAAGACAGAGTTTAGCTAGGGTTAGGGGGTAGATGCATGATTTTCCTGGTTTGAATATGTCTAGACCTTGTTTATCAACTTAATTGAATGCTTACTATATGACATAAGAATACTATGTGCCTTGTTTTTTTATTTTTTGATTTTTTTAAAATTTTATGCCCATTTGAATCTTGGTCAAATCCTAGGTTTGAACATGGTTTAAACAAGTTTAAATCATGAATATGAAAAATTAAGCATCTATATATCCTTCTTAGTCACTCCAAAATGTAGCTCGATCTTGGGAGGGTTTTAGCAAATTTCCATGTTTGAAACCAAAAACCACTTCCCTTCATGCATGCTTGACTTCATAAGACAGAATTTAGGGTTAGGGGTAGATATATACATTATTTTCTGGTTTGAATATGTCTAAACCTTGTTTATCAACTTGAATGCTTACTATATATATATGACATAATAATGTTATGTCCTTTGGTTTTTCATTCTTTTGATTTTTTATGAATTTCCATGCCCATTTGAATCTTTTGGTCAAATCCTAGAGGTTTGACCAAGATTTAAACAAGTTTAAAACATGAAAATGAAAAGGGAAGCTTGTATATCCTTCTTAGTCACTCTAAAATGAAGTTTTTGGGAGGTTTTTGAAATTTCCATGTTTGAAACCCAAAACCACTTCTCTTCATGCTAGACTTCATAAGACAATTTAATTAGGGGTTAGGGGGTAGATACATGATTTGTCTGGTTTGAATATGTCCAAACCTTGCTTGTTTATCAACTTGAATGCTTACTATATGACATAAGAATGCTTACCATATGTTTGAATTTTAAAAGCATATAGTCTTCTTATGTCATATAGTAAGCATTCAAAAGTTTTTCTTTGAGAGAGTAGCATGCATTCAAAAGTTGATAAATAAGATTTGGACATATTCAAACCAGACAAATCATGTATCTACACCCCTAACCTAAACTCTGTCTTATGAAGTCAAGCATGAAGAGAAGTGCTTTGGGGTTTCAAACATGGAAATTTCACAAACCTCCCAAAAGCTTCATTTTACAGTGACTAAGAAGGATCCAGGCATACCTTTTCATTTTCATGTTTTAAACTTGTTTAAATCTTGGTCAAACCTAGGATTTGACCAAGATTTAAATGGGCATAAAAAATCAGAAAAAAACAGAAAAAATGAAAAACCAAAGAACATATCCTTCTTATGTCATATAGTAAGCATTCAAGTTGATATCAAGGTCTAGACATATTCAAACCAGAAAAAGCATGTATCTACCCCTAACCCTAAACTCTGTCTTACGAAGTCAAGCATGAAGAGAAGTGGTTTTGGGTTTCAAACATGGAAATTTCAAAAACCTCGCGAAAGCTTCATTTTAGAGTGACTAAGAAGGATCCATGCTTACCTATTCATTTTCATGTTTTAAACTTGTTTAAACCTTGATAAAACCCAGAATTTTACCTATTTAATCATAGATTCGTAGGTCGATTTTTTACTTTTTTATTATTACTATGCAGCACATGTGTGTTTGCCCGTCCAGTGAAACTCGGAGGAAGAGGGATCACACGGAAGGAGAAGAAGGGATAGCAGTCACGGGGCCCCTCTTATTATTTATGGTGTATATCTTTTTTATGGTGATGTTGACTGTTGTGCAGCGTTTGTCAGTGCGCAGGAGGTGCGAGGCTGCGAGCGAGCGAGTCGAGCGAGGCCGAGAATGAGAGAGATGTTTTTTTCTTTTTCTTTTCCGTGAGAGGGACAACAGAAGGATCCAGAGACGACTTCCACTACGCATCCTGGTGCGCGTCTTCTCTTGACAAAGAAGATGGCTGGGAGTTTGCGTACCTAATATAGTACTACTACACAAGAAACATATACATGTCAAACTTTTCAATCATGACCCACATGCATTTTATGTATATATTCACAACTTTTAATGCATGCATGAAAACTCAGCAAAATATGTGCATTTTGGGTTGTCGCACATAAATGTGCTTTTACTTGTCTGCCACCAATCCAATTTTCATGTGAGGGGGAAACATGACACACGATGGACATTTCCAATGTTTCACGAATTAATTATCTCAATTTGCATCCATATATATATGCGCCTGGTTACTGAAAGATCGAACCAAAGGTGAACTTGAAACATTTTCATTTTCATGTTTTAAACTTGTTTAAATCTTGGTCAACCCTTGGATTTGACCAAGATGCATAAAAAATTCAAAAACATAGTCTTCTTATGTCATACAGTCAACATTCAAGTTGATAAAACAAGATCTAAACATATTAAAAGAAGAATCATGTATCTACCCCCTAACCCTAAACTCTGTCTTTTGAAGTCAAACATGAAGATACGTGGTTTTGGGTTTACAAGATGGAAATTTCAAAAACCTCCGAAAAGCTTAATTTTGGAGTGACTAAGAAGGATACATGCTTACTTTTTCATTTTCATGTATTAAACTTGTTTAAAGCTTGGTCAAACCTAGCTAGCTAGGATTTGACCAAGATTCAAGTGCGCATAAAAAATTCGAAAAAACCCCCAAAAATGAAAAACCATAACACATAGTCTTCTTGCGTCACATATATTGTAAGCATTCAAGTGTTGATAAACAATATCTAGACATATCAAACAAGAAAAATCATGTATCTATAACCCTAACCCTAAATTTGTCTTATGAAGTCAAGCATGAAGAGAAGTGGTTTGGGTTTTCAAACATGGAAATTTCGAAAACCACGCAAAAGCTTCATTTCGGACTGACTAAGAAGGATCCATGCTTACCTTTTCATTTTCATGTTTTAAACTTGTTTAAATTCTTGTTCAAACCTAGGATTTGACCAAGATTCAAATGGGCATAAAAACAATCGAAAAAATCAAAAATGAAAAACCAAAGCACATAGTCTTCTTATGTCACATAGTAAGCCATTCAACTTGATAACAAGGTCTAGACCTATTTAAACCAGAAAAATCATGTATCTACCCCTAACCCTAAACTCATCTGTCTTATGAAGTCAAGCATGAAGAGAAGTGGTTTTGGGTTTCAAACATAGACATTTCAAAAGCCTCCCAAAAGCTTCATTTTGGAGTGACTAAGAAGGATCCATGCTTAATTTTTCATTTTAATGTTTTAAACTTGTTTAAATCTTGGTTAAACCTATGATTTGACCAAAATTTGATTCGACATAAAAATTCAAAACAAATCAAATAAATGAAAAACCAATGCACATAGTACATCTTCTTATGTCATATACTAAGCATTCAAGTTGATAAGCCAGGTCTAGACATATTCAAACTAGAAAAATCATGTATCTACCGCTAACCCTAAACTCGATTTGTCTTATGAAGTCAATCACGAAGAGGTGTTTTGGGTTTCAGACATGGAAATTTCAAAAACCTTCCAAAAGCTTCATTTTGAAGTTACTAATTAAGAAGGATCACTACAAGAAAAGTTTGGCAACTTTTCTTGTAGTGGATCCAGGCTTAATTTTTCATTTTCATGTTTTAAATTTTGGTCAAACCTAGGATTTGACCAAGATACAAATGGGCATAAAAATTCAGGGTAGCATCATACCCCCCTCCTTCCCGCGTAGAAAAAGTGTTAGGCGAGTAGTAGAATGGCATGACCAACAAGTTTCAAGTAAATTTTTTAATATGACCAAAATATACCAATTGATAGATGTGTTAACTTGGCTTCATGGGTGTGTGACCTAAGATTGAGCCATGGTACATTTTGCCAACAAAGTAGCAATTGAGTTGGCTTTCTACCTTAGTAGGCGTGCATTGGAAGGATGCATTATGCCGGCAAAGTTTTCAAACGTTCAAACTTTTCCGGTTTCTCATACAGTATTTGGCTCCTTGAGAAGCATTGATGTGATCATATAAGGTTATGCAAAACTTCACCTTTCCCGTACTTACCCGAGCACTCGACACCCCTCGTCCCATGGCGACTCCTCCAGCCATAGCCCCGTGCACCCAGGCTCCACGACTCAGCCTCGGAGGGGTGTGCGCTAAAAGCTCGCAAATGTCTGTGTGCCATTGGTGTGCGATGAAGCAGGCGGCTCTGTGTCTTGCTGTGGCTAGACTCCTGGCGCCCTTTGATCTAGGAGAGGGAGAGGAGGGAGGGGGGTCCCATGAAGCGGCGGTGGCCCAGGTATCGGCGGCAACCCAGGCAGCAGCGGCAAAGTGGGCTGGTCGGAGCATAGGCATGCGCCGGGGGCGAACCTCGCCGGGTGAGGATGCTTCCATTGTGAAGAAGCACTTGCCATCCAGGGCTTCGGGTTCGCCAACAAACTCAGCGCCTCGGTCCATGGCGTTGCTGTCGTGGGGACGTCGGGGGCGCCCCACGTGCTGCAGCCCCAGCCTTTAGTGGGGACCAAAGTGCGACCGACCACATCACGGCGTCGGCAGCATTGGGGATGCCGATGGGCATCCAATGCCACACACAGATTTGGGAGGTTCTGGCCGGGCCGAGTTCCAAACTTCCATCATCGGAGCCGAGGGCTTGGTACTTCAAATTCCGAATCAGGCAATCCTTCGACCCCAATCAGCTTCTGCCTGTGGTCCAAATCCGAGATATCTTGGCGGCAGCTATGCTGGTTAAGCTTAGCCGGACAGCGGCAATCGACGATCTGCAAAACCTAGATGCCTTCCGAGGATTTGCAGCAGCCGTCAATGCACTCGTGGAGGCATCGCATGCTGGTAGCAGCGGCGAATGCGGGTATGTTGTTTTACTCCCTTTGTATGCTTTTGTCATAAAAATCAATTTGCTAATTCTCATTCGATTGAAAATTAGACCCATTCACCATCAACTCTCAAACAGTGGACACTAGTAATATGTAGAACTAGAAATTACACAAGATTTCTGTACTCCTAGTACTATTACTTCGACGCTACATGTTGTTTACACGAGGAAATTGCACAAACTACCCCTTATTGCTGCCTTCGTTGCGTAAAACACTTTTTTAAACTGTAATTTTTTCCGCACAAACCACCAACTATCGTGTTCTGTTGCAGGGAGGTTCAAATTTAGGATTGAGCTGTTTAAGAGCAAATCATATGATCGGGGACCACCAACTACTATAGTTTTAATTGCAAATAGAATCGATTTTGCAAAATTATGAAACGCACAAAACGTTTGAATTACTACAATTTTTTGAAGGTTTGATATTTTCATCATTTTTGTGTGAATCTTACACCAAGTAACACAACTTTCAGACGGAATACAAAATATTTTCAAACTTCCTAGATTTGATAGCTCAAATATTTTTAATTACTAGTTTTTCAGTATTTTAAAAAGTCAAAACACTATATTTTGGCTGAATGTTAGAAAATATATTTCATGATTATCCCATATTAGTTAAGAAGTACATAAACTAGTAGTAGTAATAAAGAACAGAGGGAGTTTATGGAGATACATCCATTAAGGGCATGTTAGTGTGTGTTGGTGTATTACTTATGCCTTCTTTGGTTAATACACTTCTCAAGTGATCCCCGCAAACCCTCTATTCTTGCCTAGAATACAAAAACTCCCCATCAAAGTATTAGTGCATTTTTTGGATGAGTATTCGAGAGGATTGGGTGAACACCAAGGATTTGCATAGGAAATTGGTACAATTGAATCCTTGGCTGTTTGATTTGTAGGATTGTTTCCGATAGGAATTTTTCCTAAGGATTTCTTTGCACAGATTCCATAGAAAATTAAACATCTACTCATGCCTCTTTTTAAGAATGCTTTACTTTTCCTATGGTGGAATCAAACAAAGTTTGGATTCTATGAATTCCTATAGGATTGGAGTGGACATGACATTGCAATCCTACATTTCCCTATTCCTACATCTTTCGGTAGGCATTTGCCTAGAATAAATAACCATGTGTATTACGGAGTAGCAATAAAATATAGGTTTATTTCTCTAAAGCATCTTGCACTGTACTAGTACATGGCTTAAGAGATAATATTTTTACCATTTTTTTGCGAGAAGACAATATTATTACCATAGTTACTAAGTAGTACATTTTATTGGATGATGAAGTGATAGCCCTCATCAATGCATTGTGAATTATTAGGGCATGGGTCGCACGTGATTTACGAGTACACCGCACGATCGAGAGCCGCCGTCCCTCTTTGCTTTCTACCGATGCGGCGGAGCTCCTCCCCACACCCACGAATAACTGAAAGCCACAACTGCTGGGGAAAAGTCTTGCGCCGAGAAAATCTACAACCGTGGTTGAGTACATGTGTTTCTTAAGATACGAGTGCTCCAATGCATTTTTTTCTTTCCTTTTACTAATTTACCTTGAAAATCCCGCACGTCCACTTATTTGTGGACGGAGGGAGTATCACGCCAAGAGGAAGTAGGACAATAGTGGGCGCTTATAGCCCGCCTACATGGTACTTTTGCCAGCTGTTGGCTCTTCTATTGTTCTTGCTCTAAAGAAACCCCGATTGTGAAAGGCCAAGGCGTACTTCTTTTGGTCACGCAAAATTCAAAATATTGCCATGGACATTGAATTGACATGACAACACATAGCTTGGGATGTCCAAATTTGCACGTTAGACCAGTGACTTGTTCTTCACCTTTTCAGAGGGAACAGTGACTTTTTATTATGGGTCTATACACTTTCCAAGAAACAGAGGAGATCTTTGTAGAGTGTAGAGGAGCGAAGTCAAGCGCCCCGCCCCCACCTGCCCTATTTCGGTTCACCTCCATCGTCTACCTCCGCCCCCGCCCGCACCAAACGACCACCATCCAAAGCACGCGCCAGTGCCGCCGCCATGCAGCTTTAGAATCAATTCCACCGCCCAGTTTGAGAGCCTCCGTTCTTCATCTTCCCCGCCACCTGCCGCCATCGAACCCAAATTAAACTCCAATCAGTTGAACCCAAACCTCATAGACCCACCCCCTGCCCTGCGATGGCGGCATCGAACAAGGAAAATGATGACTCTGAACTGTTTCAGAAGGTCTTTTCTGAAGGTCCCCTTGAAGAACTCGTAACAAGATGCGACGTCATCACCGCCGCGAGCCTCGTCGGTTCGTCCAAACTATTTTTCGACTCTGCAAATGATAGTGCAACTCTATCTTTTTCTCTCCCGTTTGGCCTGCCATGTGTTCTTCATTCTCACCCGACGAAGGTAGCACGGGATTGCAAGCTGACGCCACTGGACAGGTTCTCCTCCGACGCTGTGATGCCAGACGGTACGGGTAAGCAGTGGGTAGGTGCCAATGGAGATTGGGTTGCCATGGTTGACACTGGCTTTCCTGCTTGCAAATGGAAACTTGTCAACGTCTACACTCGCCGTGAAATTCCTCTCCCTGTGCCGTTTGAAACCACCCACATTCCAAATATATACCACCACAACCTTCGTGCTATTATATTTCACAAGATATATATTTGCCAAGTTCCCACAGCTGCTGGGGGTACAAAAATTTCTCTCTTGTTGCTGTTTTTGACATCAGAGTTGCCCTCCTTTGCGGCGAAGATTCTGGATGGACAGTTCTTACAGAGCCCAAGTCCCACATCTTTTACAATTACAGCGATCCAATTCTCCACAATGGGCTTGTGTTTGCCACAACTCATACTGGCACTGTTCACGCATGGAATCCTCAGCAAGCTGGTAATTTTCCTCCGGACGTAGGGTATGATGAGCGTCCTTATTGAGGGCTGTAATGATAATTTTATTGCACAAACTTTTTAATTTTCGAACCTGAGTGATCTGACTTGGAGGCTTGGGGCATATTTGCTTCGGATGAAATTTCATTGGTATTTAGACTTTTTATTCGAGATGATTACCATAGAAAAATTTGAGGATTGTATAATTAGGAGTTTTATTCTCAGATTGAATTATGTTGGATTTTGACCTCTACTTGAACTTCTTGAAATGAATCCTTTGGTTTCCCATGTGATGTACTCAAATACACCAATATGCTGTATTATTGAATGGAAATGCCATTATATCATCCCATCTGAATCCTAATGCGTTTTCCCAATTCTTACGTTTTCAGATTTGTGCAAACCAAACATACCCTTCTTAACAGTAATTTTGTTTTCAAGCAGGTCCTCCGCTGATCGTAGAGCCACCGCCTATTGTGTTTGAATGGCGGTGTGCACTTGATGATGCTCTTGGCCATGATCACGAGGTCGATTATGGCATGTGGTGGTTAGCAAGATCTATAGATGGTTCTAGACTTCTTCTGATCCATACACTGGGCATTGCTGATGAAAGGGAATATTCCTGTAAAGTTTGCCATACTGCTTCTGATCGTCGTGTTCATCATGGTCGCACTGTTGGCAACTATGCTTCTGGGTTTGGTTGCCTGGTGTTCACGAAGGACACTAGTAAGTTAAATGAAGGTATTCCATGGGAAAAGATTGATGACCTTGGAGAATATTCTCTTTTCCTTGGAGTGAACTATCCGATTATGCTGCCATTAGGCGGTGCAGATGTTGTCCCAGGATGTCTGACGAGAAGAAATTGTGTGTACACCTTGCCGAATGAAGCATGGCTTCGCAATTCGCAGCTGCCTGAAATATGCCGATTCAGTCTGAATCGTGAAGATTGCGCCGTTGGTTTCCAAACCAACGCCTTGGAGAAAACATGCAAAACAAAAAAAGATAGGTACCTGGTAAAGACACCGCTTTGGTTCATCCCAAACTTCGCCAACGCCCCGGATTGGAACAAGTGTGATGTTTAATTCTGAAACAGGGCCTGCAGCCATTGTAGCTACTGATAGTATGTAATTTCGTAGCTAATGAACGAGGCAATTGTGGTCTACTAATTACAAATGTTTTGTAAAGAGGTGGTCTATAAGTATACCCCTCTCTTCATTGATGCATTTGTGGTCTACATGATGGTACTCTTAAATATATTGGTGTGGCTCCTCAACACATAATGTGGGGGTATTATTGTGTTAAAGTTGAAGGCTTGATCAACTATAGGTTCACTTCTCTAGTTACATTACTAGGTACTCCGGTTGGCTATGTTGTGATGAACACATTGTGTTCTGTTGTTCGGTGAAGACAAAAGTAGAACTATGGTATGCTTATGTTTAAGAGCAAGCGAGGGTTTAGCTTGAGATGTTAAAATTCAGATTTGAACTATTTTTTGATATGGAAATTTGAAATGTATATGGTACTGTATATGATTATGTATAACAACAAGCGATGAAAGGGCTGATGCTCCTATTCCTTGTCGGCGGGAGGACTATGTGTGCGGCGACTTGAGCCAAATTAGAAGGCCATAGCTATGTTGATTGGTCCTTGAAGTTGGAGGGGCTAGGATTTCGGATGAGCGGAGTGGGGGAAGTTGTTGCTCATGGAACAAAAGTCCTTAAAATAGTAATGTTAGTATATAGGAGTACAAGGTATATACTTGTACTATTTTAGTACTATAATAAGTATATCGGGTTCATCAAAAAGAATTATCTCGGGTTCACAACCACGTGGGGTCAAGGTGAGGGAAAGTTGGTCAATACCTCTTACCGCTATATCCCCGCCCCAAGTTCTAATGCGCAAGTGCTGTTATTTTTTTAAAGGGAAATAGTGGTTCCTCTCCCCCGGAAACATGCCCCGCATCTCCACCTCCTAGTATCGTAGTACTACTACTGCATCTTCTCCAAAAAAAACCTCTTCTGTCTCTTTCTCCCGTTCACCCCTCTCTCCCTTGCATTAGATTACCGACTCCAATGAAGCAGAAGCGTAAGGTTGAGGAGATTCCTGATTGCTACCACCAGTCCATGGGGTGGGGCAACCTCCACTACCCACTGGTGGAGAACATAGCCGAGCGGGCGGATATCCTCAGCACTGGTCGCCTCGCTCGAGGCATGATCGGCATGCGGCATGCCATCCGCGGAGCGCATAAGGTTCCGTTCGGTTTACCGAGCCTGCTCCACTGCGACCCCGAGACATGGCCAGACGACCGCGACAATACTGTAAGAGTATTTATTTATTTACTCATCTCGTTTCAGCTTGTGTTTTTTCAATCAAATTTTCTTATTGCCAAACATCATGCATGAATTTAGACTCAACATCATCACCTGATTTGGGAGTACTGTAAGGTTTGCTGCCTTCACTATGCACATGTACTCTTCGGAATTGCTTTATTTATCCATTACATCTGTGCTTCAGTTCTGCACAATCCGCTCTTCATTCTGTCGAATACCTTGCATGCATAGACAATTTTGAAACAAATCCTATTTGCAGGGCATTCACGCGTTGCTGATGCCATTAGACAAGCCGACAGTTCCAGCATTTATCCATACCAAGGAGGAACTGGATGGACATGGACCCATGCACTGGGTGGGTTGTAACGGCGACTGGGTGGCATTTGTCCAGCAGGACGGGCACTTGACGATCCGCAACATATACATATCAGATACTATTATACCTCTTCCATCTCTGCAAGATGCAGGAATTTCTTTGGGCCCTACTAGTGAATGGTGGCATGGCAGCCCACCATTCCTGTTCAAATACAAAATAGATAAAAGTTTGGAACTGCTCAAAGTACGGATCGTCAAGAGGCCGTACAAAGATGATCTAGTAGGGCCATGGCATTACGAGGTAATCGTTGTATTTGACGAATTGATCGCTATCCTACAAGCGCCCCTAGAAAAGGAGTGGAATATCCTGAGAAACCCTGAATTCTTTGATAGAAACAGCTATGTCGATGCCATGGGCATTCCTGGATATGGTACAAGTTCACACCTACATCGTGTATACGCAGTTACATATCCGTATGGAGATGTTCTGGTTTGGGAACCATATACCTGTGGTGAGTCTTTGTTTTATGTCTTAACTAGTAAATGGCATGCTGCACATGTTGGACCAATTACGATTCGCAATACTGATGTATAAAAGTTGCGTTCTAAATGTTGTTCAAACTTTCAATACAACTAATAATTTGGTTATACCATCAAAATAATTGTGAGCATACAGTTTATAAATATGAACAAAAATTTGGAACCTTTCTTAATCACTATCAAGTGGGACGTGTGATATCGGTGTGAGACTGCTCTGATTTTTCTTCACAATGGAAACATGACGGTTCTAGAAACAGTGGACACTGGTGTGGTATTTTTTTCACGCGAATACCTCTAATCCCAACCGTTAGATTTTGGACACCAACAGTTGGAATTGCTGCTACATGTCTTGTTAAAAACTAGTGCCTTATAGTAGTAGAAAATAGAAGATAGAAGAGAAGAGATAATTTTCAGTGTAGTTCCTACTTGCTGCATTGTGGTTGATCTTTGTGCATTGCAGGGACACATGCAGCCCCGCGTCTCGTTGACGCCCCTGTCATTGAAGATGAAGAAGCAGAAGTGGCTGCAATTTTCGCTCAAATCGAGGGAGATGCTGTCATGGAAGATGATGAAGCAAATGTGGCTCAAGGCGATGGAGGTGCCGATGAAGATAATGATGCTGATGAAGAAGAATTAGAAGAAGAAGAATTAGAAGAAGACGAATTCGATGATGAAGAATTAGATGATGAAGAATTAGATGATGATGGTGATAATCATAATTATGAAGATGAAGATGTATTTCTTGGATTTTCTGACCAGCGCACTTGGTTCCTGGCACCAATGAGAGCAGAGTCCATTACTGGTGAATCTGATCTCGCGTGGATTCAGGTTAAAGGTTATCGGCCCATCCTCGGTCCTTCAATATTACATATGGGTAACAAGCTGAGGTCTTATCCTTTGGTACGGTGCTACGTTTTCTTGAGATCTGCCCATACGTTGGACCCTGTAGAAGAGGCAAGGTGGGAAAGATTGAACAATTTGAAGGGGCGTTCTTTATTTCTTGGACTCAATCACCCAATTTTCATGCTACCCCCGCCAATCGACGCAGAGGCTGCAGAACCAGATTTCCAATTGTTCAAACCTGACTGTGTCTTTGCTACCCACAATCACGCCCGTGATACATGGATACGTCCAAGGCCAAATTGGTGCAGAATGCACGTCAATGGAGGTCCTGCCATAGGCTCAAGATTGCAGTACAAAAAAGAGAAGATTGAACATAGAGCCGAAGCACCCATGTGGTTCGTCCCAACACTTCCACCTGTTTTTCCTTGAGAAATAAGAGACAGATGGTGACCTTATTTTATAGAGAAAACATAGTGTTCGTGAACTTAACCTCATGAACATTCGCTGTTCGGTTTTTGCTGAAATCAAAATTTTGCAGAGATGAAGTCCTTGTTTGAATCCCGTGCTGAACATATTTTTCACAAATTAGCTACCCGTATTGTGATGAATACATGCTGGTTTGTTGTTTGGTGCAGTAGCAGACATGAAGATCTTTGTCCTGAATACCACAATGAACATCTTTTTTTTCTTCAAAAATTAGCTAAGTTCACGCTATTAGGCGCAAATGCCTATTAAGAGACTTGGTGCTCTTGGGCACCAGTGCTCCTGCTATTTTAGAAAAAATAAAAAATATATTTATTTGTTCAAAAAATTAGAAAAAAAATCATGGAGTAGCTAATGAATTGTCCCATAAACGTGCAAAATTTCAGTTTCAAATACAAAAAATTCTGGGCTACACAAAAGTAACAAACGTGTGGATCTGGGTATGCATATTTCAAATCTCCAAATTTCAACAGATTTTGTCTTTTTTGTGTAGTCTACAATATAAAGAATGTCATATTAAAATTTTACACGCTTGTAGGTTACTTTATTTATTATGTCTACATTCATTTTCAGATTTTTTTGAAACAAATATGTATGATATTTGATTTTTTTTTAAACAGCAGGAGCACTGGTGCCCATTAGCCAAAGACACTTTTCGCAAATGCCTTCAATAAAGGAACGGATGGTGACCTTATTTTATAGAGAAACCATAGTGTTTGTGAACTTAAAGTCATGAACACACGCTGTTCGGTTTTTGGTGAAATCAAAATTTAGCAGAGATGAAGATCTTTGTTTGAATCCCGTGATGAACACAATTTTCCTAAATTAGCTACCAGTATTGTGATGAATACATGCCGGTCTGTTTTTCGGTGGAGTAGCAGACATGCAGGGGATCGAAAGAAACGGCAAAGTAGCCAGAAATCAGGGGTCAAATATAAATTCGAGAAAGGAAACGTTTATTCAACGGTCGGTGACATGTGGGACGTATCTTGCAGCCGCGGCCTCAACATTTATCATTCAGAGAGGATGACATGTGGGACCCACGAACCAGCATCGTTCTCGACGTTTCTCAAAGGGGGCAGGAGATCGAAAGAAAAAGGCAAGTAGCTCGAAATCAGGTGTCCAAAAAATCCAAGAAAGGAAAGGTTTATCGCACAAAGAGGCTGACATATTGTACCCAGTTTGCAGCAGCGTCATCAACGTTTCAAAGGCGGTGGAGTTCGAAAGAAAAAGGCAAATAGCCAGAAATTAGGGGTCAAAAATAAATCCAGCAAAGGAAACTTTTATCGTACAAAGAGGCTGACATGTGGGACCCAGCCAGCAGCGTCCTCAACGTTTCTAAGGTGGCAGGCAATGGAAAAAAGGCAAATAGCCAGAAATTAGGGGTAAAAAATAAATGCAACAATAGAAACTCTTATTTTTCATAGAGGCTGACATGTTGGACCCATGAGCCAGCAGGGCCCTCAACGTTTCAAAGGCGTCATGGGATCAAAAGAAAAGAACCAAGTAGTCATTAATTAGGTGTCAAAATAAATCCAAGAAAGTAAATGTTTTACTTTTCATAGAGGCTGTCATATGGGACCCATGAGCCAGCAGCGTCCTCAACGTTTCTAAGGCGGCTGGGGATCGAAAAAAAAGCGAAGTAGCCATTAATTAGGGGTCAACAATAAATCCAAGAAAAGAAATGTTTATTGTTCTTAGAGGCTGACATGTGGGAGCTATGCGCCAGCAGCGTCCTCATCGTTTCAAAGGCGGTCGGGGATCCAAAGAAAAAGGCAAATAGCTAGAAATCAGGGGTAAAAAAAATCCAAGAAAAGAAATATTATTGTTCATAGAGGCTGGCATGTGGGACCCATGAGCCAGCAACGTCCACAATTTCAAAGGCGGCACAGGATCGAAAGAAAAAGGCAAGTGACCAAAAATCAGGGGGTAAAAAATCCAAGAAAAAAACTTTATTGTACATAGAGGATGACATGCGGGTCCCATGAGCCAACAACTTACTCGACGTTTCAGAGGGCCGAGGCGGAATGAGATCGAAAGAAAAAGGAAAGTGACCAAATATCAGGAGCAAAAAATAATCCATGAAAAGAAACTTTCATTGTACATAGAGGATGACATAGGGTCCCATGTTGTAGCAGCGGTCTGAACGGTTCAAAGACGGCATGAGATCGAAAGAAAAAGGCAAGTGACCAAATATCAGGAGCCAAAAATAATCCAAGAAAAGAAACTTTTATTGTACCTTTGAGAGTCGGCATGAGATTGAAAGAAAAAGGCAAGTGACCAAATATCAGGAGCCAAAAACCTAGAAAAGAAACTTTTATTTTACATAGAGTATGACATGCGGGTCCCATGACGCTGCAGCATCCTCAACGTTTCCAAGGCGGCAGGGGATCAAATGAAAAGGAAATAGCCAAAAAGCAGAGGGTGAAAAAAATCGAAGAAAAGAAACTTTTATTGTTCATAGTGGATGACATGTGGGACCCATGAGGCAGCAGCATCCTCAACGTTTCCAAGCAGCCGGGGATCGAAAGAACAAGGAAATAGCCAAAAATCAGAGCGTGAAAAATAATCCAAGAAAAGAAACTTTTATTTTACATAGAGGATGACATGTGGGTCCCATTTTGCAGCAGCGGTCTCAACGTTTCAAATGCGGCTTGAGATCAAAAGAAAACAAAAGTAGCCCGAAATTAGGGGGAATAAAACTCCAAGAAAAGAAAGTTTTTTGTACATAGAGGATGACATACGGGTCCCAAGGCGGCAGGGGAACAAAAGAAAAAGGAAATAGCCAAAAATCAGAGCGGTGAAAAAAAAATCCAAGAAAAAAGAAACTTTTAGAGTTCATAGTTCATAGAGGATGACATGCGGGTCCCATGAGGCAGCAGCGTCCTCAACGTTTCCAAGGCGGCACACAGGACCAAAAGAAAAAGGATGTACCCCTGCTGGGCCTTTTGATCAAAAAATAATCCAAGATAAGGAAGATATAAATTGGGGCTGCCTGGCCATCTGGGCTTCTAACCTGCTGGACGTCTTTTGACTCTTACAATTTCAGCCCACTCCAAAACAAGAAAGTCCCATGCTTCGCAAAAACAAAACAAAAACAAGGAGATTCATATTAGTTCGTTTATGTAAAAATAAAGATTTAATTTATCCGTTTGCAATAGCTCAGAGCGAAATACACTTTTTATTGTCTGCAAAATAATCAAGATATCACATGTTTCTTGTACGGGGAGGCTGACATCGGGACCCATGAGCCAGCAGCGTCGTCAAAGTTTTAAAGGCGGCAGGGAATCGAAAGAAAAAATAAATCAAAAATCAGTTGGTAAAAAAATCGAAGAAAAGAAACATTTATCGTTCTGAGAGGATGACATGCGGGACCCATGTGGCAGCAGCATCCTCAACGTTTCCAAGGCAGCACGGGATCCAAAAAAAAGGCAAAATAGCCAGAAATTAGGGGTCAAAATAACTCCAAGAAAAGAAAGGTTTATCGTCCATAGAGGCTGACATGTGGGACCCATTAGCGAGCAGATTCTTCAACGTTCAAAGGCGGCAGGGGATCAAAAGAAAAAGGAAGTAGCCAGAAATTAGGGGTAAAAAATAACTCCAACAATGGAAACTTTTATTGTTCATAGAGGATGACATGCGGGACCCATGAGCCAGCAGCTTCCTCAACGTTTCAAAGGCGGCATGGGATCGAAAGAAAAAGGCAAGTGACCAAATATCAGGAGCCAAAAAAAATCCAAGAAAAGAAAGTTTTATAGTACATAGAGGATGACATGCGGGTCCCATTTTACAGCAGCTGTATCACCGTTTGAGAGGCGGCAGGGGATCGAAAGAAAAGGCAAGTGACCAAATATGAGGTGCCAAAAATAATCAAAGAAAAGAAAGTTTTCAACGTTTCAAAGGCGGCAGGGGATCAAAAGAAAAAGGAAGTAGCCAGAAATTAGGGGTCAAAAATAACTCCAAGAAAGGAAACTTTTATTGTTCATAGAGGATGACATGCGGGACCCAAGCGCCAAAGCCGTCCTCAACGTTTCAAAGGCGGCATGAGATCGAAAGAAAAAGGCAGGTGACCAAATATCAGGACCCGAAAATAATCCAAGAAAAGAAATTTACTGTACATAGAGGATGACATGTGGGACCCATTTTGCACAGGACCAAAAGAAAAATGAAGTAGCCAGAAATCAGGGGGTGAAAAAAATCCAAGAAAAGAAAGATTTCAATTGGGCTGCATCTGGACATCTGGGCCTTCGAACTATCCTGCTGGGCCTTTTGACTCGTACAATTTCAGCCCACTCCAAAACAGGAAAGTTCGGTTTTTTCTCAAAAAAAAAAACAGGAAAGTCCTATGCTTCGCAAAAACAAAAAACAAGGACACTCAACATATAAGTTTGTTTATGTAAAAATGAAGATTTAATTTATCCGTTTGCAATAGCTCAGAGCGAAATACACTGTTTATTGTCTGGAAAATAATCAAGATATCACATGTTTCTTGTACGGGGAGGCTGACATCGGGGACCCATGAGCCAGCAACGTCGTCAACGTTTCAAAGGCGGCAGGCGATCGAAAATAAAATAAAAAACTAAAAATCAGTTGGTAAAAAAATCCAAGAAAATAAAACATTTATCGTTCTGAGAGGATGACATGCGGGACCCATGAAGCAGCAGCATCCTAACGTTTCCAAGGCGGCAGGGGATCAAAAGAAAAAAAAGGAAATAGCCAGAAATTTATTAGGGGTAAAAAATAAATCCACCAAAGGAAACTTTTATTGTTCATAGAGGATGACATGTGGGACCGACCTGCCAACAGCGTCCTCATCGTTTCAAAGGGGCAGGGGATCAAAAGAAAAAGGCAAATAGCCAGAAATTAGGGGTCAAAAATAACTCCAAGAAAGGAAACTTTTATTGTTCGTAGAGGATGACATGGGGGACCCATGAGCCAGCAGCTTACTCAACGTTTCAAAGGCGGCATGTGACATAGGCATCCCAAATGGGCCTGCCGAATATAGTACCCGGGCTCGCGGTGCTGCAATATAATAAGATAGTGCTCATATACCTTTTTTTTCGATATGCTCACAGTCTCCAACCCGACGAATTTCAATATAGTTCATCGAAAAAGAAAAGCCTCGCCTTGGTATTAAAATACCTCGTGAGCTAGTCAAAATACAAAATAGTACTCAATAAAGAAGCTCGGGGGCTGATATCCGCCATAAATACATATGAAATAAATGCTTTGGTTCAAAAACCTCGCAATATACAAATACAGTAAGTAGCCACCGAAATACTCGGGGGCTAGTCAAATATAGAAATATGACGATCGCTTCACAATATAATCAAAGTCATGGGTTACAAAGAAGAGTTATCTACAAAAGGAAAATAATTACTCATGATTCAGTATGTCATCAAGGGTAATTCTGTTTTCTTCAGGAGCAGCGCCAAGAAAGTCAGCATAATGACCGTCGGCGAAAAAGTCGGCATCCATCCGAAGAAGGTCTTCAATCATTTCTTCGGCTATAGGCGAAACCTTCGTGTTAATTCGGTCGACACCAACTCTTCGGCGCTTTACCTTCTCATGAACTTTCGCAACAACTTCGGTCAAGTCAAGCTTCGCGTGGCAAATCTGAAGCATGATAAGGGCAAATCTGGCGCCAGCTACAAGTTGAGCTCTGACAAAATCATGGATCCTATGGGCATCCTTGAATTTCTCCATTAACTCGGGAAGAGTTTTTGGTTGAACGTTCCGAGGAAACATGGAGTTGTAAACCATAAACAGGGTCTTGGTAAAAAAGTCAAGAAAGTCGCGAGTTTGAGAGACGCGATCCTGAAATCTGACAATCTGGCGAGTCCTCTCTGGGGTAGCCCAAAACAGAGAACCATGATCAAGGGAAAGGTTAACAAGGAAGTTCGTCCTAGTGTTTACCCTCTCTTCTTCGGCAACAGTATCAGCAAAGGAACCTATTCAAGTAACGAAGCAGGAAACTTCAAGAAACATAGCATGAAGACGGAAGATATTGAAGGATGAAACAAGCATACCCGACATATCCGCACTGGCTTCATTCATCAACTCGAGCATGAAATTTTCTCGAGTAGTCGCCTTTTCAGCCTCGGAAGCAGCGATTTCCTTAGCAGCCACGGCCTCGCGAGCTTGCTGAAGCGCAATTTCTTCGGCTTCAGATGACTTGCGAGATTTCTCCATCATCACAAGTGTCTGCTTCTTCGCATACTAAAGTTGCTGCCGAAGTTCATCCAATTCTCGCGACAAGGAATCTTCGACAGGCGTGACATCAGCACGAGTTCTCCTTGAGCGAGAGGAAGAAGGCGAAACATCGGAAGGAGCGGAGGATGGAGTATAGTTATCAAATACCAACTGAAATTTAATGAAACAAGACAACATCAAACAACAAGCAAAGATAGAATTTTTCATTAATCTCTCAGAATAATTACAAAGGCATTACAGTGGAGCTAAGGAAGTACGTGTTGCCAAATGACTACTTTGGTGACAAGAGCAAAAGAAACATAGAAAAATAAAGAGGCATGAAACTAGACCTCCGGCCTTGATGAGCTAGGAGTCGACGCTGGTTTGACCCCGAGATAAGCCAAGATCTTCTTCGTGTTGGGCTTGGCTGCCTTAATCAGCGACCTCCATCTTGATTGCTCTATCTGCTCGGTGTCGCCAACTTTCGTCCAATCAACAGCCTGTTGACTGTCAGCAACCAAAGCGACAGTGCTTTCGACGGCAATTTTCATATTTTTTTGGCGCATCTTCAGTCCAAGGTCTTCTGGTGAATTGAACATCTTGGCAAGGTTAAGGAAAGTCGAGGGCTCCTCTTTCTTCGGGAAGAAGTAGGGGAACAACGCCGACAATCCTGCATTAGCATTTGCCACGCCTTCCCGAATTTCGGACCCATGCAGCTCCAGATAGGAAAGTGCGTCAAGGAGAGGGTCATCGACAGGATTCGCCAGATCAAAATCTTGGTTTGTTTGATCTGTCGAGGAAACAAAGCATTGGTCAAACAACAAGAAACAGCGGCTCTCGTAAAAATAGAAGGGATCAATAACATTACTGAAAGTGCGTCGACTTTGTGATTTCAGGCGCTTGAGGATCCCTTGTTCACGAGAAGCTTGTGCAGCTTTGTGCTCGTTTAAGGCAGATGCAGTATCCTCAAGTTTTTTCTGCAGTTCCTCGACACTAGCAGCTTTTGCTTTGGCTTCATCGGCCTCGGCTTTGGCTTCGCTAGCAACAAGTTCGGCTTCCTTACGAGCCGCCTCACTTTGCTCAAGTTTTTGAGCAAGTGCGTCGGCACGTTTGTTGGCCTCTGCAAGTTTCTCTGTCAAGATATAAAAACAAAAAGGGAGAATAAAGATCAAAAATCGCGACAAGCAACAGGAGCAAAAAGTCAAGGAAAAACGGCAAGTATAAAAGTTGTTACCTTCGGCTCTGCTAGCATACTCACGGTACCCAATAAATTGGGATCCAATGCGGAGAAGCTCTTTGATCATGGGCTGTTAAAAAAGAACACAGCAAGAAAAACATAGGCATGAAAAAGAGAGTGAAGGCGCGAAGAAACAAAATAGCGGAAATATAGATATCGACAAACTTACATCATCTAAGAGCAGAGTCGACGAACTGCCCAATTGAAGGGCAGGTTCAAGACTTGTTTCAATCCTTGTCCTTTTTGGTGAAGGAGCAAGGGGGCTTGCTGGGGGAGTTGTGGTGACGACGTTTTGTTGAGGAGGCGAGGATTCTTCTCCTTCAACTAGCGTGTCTGAGGCAAGTACAGTATATGACGTGCTTGTCCGAGGAGCTACGTCAACAGTTGGTACTTCTTCCTCGTCATCACTGTTGGTTAAAAATCGACAGCTTAAAAAGCAAGACAAGATAAACATTTCGAGTATAGAAATAAGAAGAAAAGTAAAAGGACTTACGAGCTGACGAGGGATCCAAGATAAGGATCGTAAGCTGCCTTCTGACGTGAAGGATCAACTTCTTCGGCTTTGGAAGTGCCGGAATCTTCGACATCATTCCTTTTCCTTTTGCCTTTTGGGGAGACAGCGGGAGGAGGAGATTGTGCCGATAAAGTATCTTCGGAATTACCCGCAGATTTTCGAGAATCCACGGGTTCGTTCACAAAAGATGGAGCTTCCTGATTGTCATCCGTGACAATGGCCCTTTCTTCGACTTCTCCATCCTCAGGAAGAGGAGGAAGGGAGGCCATAGTAGGATGGTTCTGCAAAGAAAATAGCGACAAAAGAAAAATTAGAGAGATATCAATACAATAAGATGCAGGGAAAGTTCGGAACAAGACAGAAACTCGAGAAGACAAAATACCTCGGGGAGAGGATTGGCGGAGCTGTATGGTACCACGCGACAAGAGGAGGGAATAGGATCCTTCTTGGCCAGGCGAGAAACTCTTCGAATCAATTTCTCCAAGTCCTTTGCAGAAAGATCACTGGAGATTCTATTGGCGTCGTTTTCACCAGAATACGTCCAAAGGGGATTTTTGCGAGCCTGAAGAGGCTGCACTCTAATCCTAAGGAAGTAGGCAGTGATTTGAACACCGGATAGTTCTTTGCCTCGAGTATTTTGAAGCTGATGAATACGAGACATAAGAGCTTCTGTCGCCTTTTTCTCTTCTTCGGAAGCTTCAGCGTCCCAGGAACGGCGGCGCTGAATTCTGGCGCTTCCGTCGAAAGGAATTATGTTGTGTTCCACAGAGTTAGCACTTTCTTCGTGAATATAGAGCCATCTTTTGCGCCATCCTTGGACAGAATCAGGAAACTTGACGTCGAAATAATCAACGTCAGTTCAGACACAGATAACAACGCCGCCTATGTTATAAGTGGCGTTGTGGGAGCCATTGCGGCGGAGACAGAAAATGCGTTTCCACAGAACCCAATTAGGAGGGATTCCGAGGAAGCATTCACAAAGTGTGATAAAAATAGAAATGTGAAGGATGGAATTGGGGGTCAACTGGTGCAGTTGAATCCCGTAAACAAAAAGAAGGCCGCGGAGGAAATCGTGAATCGGGGCCGAAAGGCCGCGGATGAGGTGATCAACGAAACTAACCCGATACTCCATTGGAGGGTTGGGGTAGCTTTCTTCGCTAGAAAAGCGGATGGCGTCTTCCTTCTTCATGAGGCCAAGCCTCTTCAGCGTGTTGACATCCTGATTGGAGATTTTCGATCTCTCCCACTCAAGATCTTCGGCGGCCATCTTGGATTCTGGAGTGCTGTGGCGAGTGAGTCGCGTGCGCGGTGGCATCAACGACAATGGGCAAAGCAATGTTCGTGAGTGCGGAAGAACAGAGAGAGTTGGGCGCAGGGGAAGCTTTTGCGAAGAGGAACAGATGTGCGGCGCAAGCGAGGGAGTGCACGGAGGTTGAAGAAAGGTTTATATAAGAATCGGGTGAAGCAATGCACCGTTGGATGAAGAAATCGTGTGGTGACAACAAATCTTCTAGATAAAAGGGTAAAAAGGTATTTTTACTGAGATAAGCGTTACCGTACGTGCGCCAGGAAAAGCGGAGGACGTGTGTCCCCCTCTTGCACGACGTGTCAACGTGGTAGGAGCAATGGACCCGCAGGGCAGAAAAATCACGACTATTATACAGAGATGAAGTAAATTTGATTAAGGGAAGCATGCCGACAAGAAAATAAAAGAAGATTAGCGACAGGAGGAGTTTATTGAATACTTCGGGAGCCTTTGATCAAATACAAGTTTTTGCCCAAATGCTCGGGGGCTACTTCGACAAAAAGTAAAATTTCGAGTTTGGCAGTATAGAAATTGCGGGAGCCTACAACCAAGCACAAGTTCTTGGCTGTAGCCTCGGGGGCTACTCCCATCGGGAGCGCTGTTCGCGCACCCGAGAGATAAAAAGAAGATCATATTGGAACATAATGACAATATAGTGACAAGGTGGACTAAAATGTTGAGCCTACAACCAAGCACAAGTTCTTGGCTGTAGCCTCGGGGGCTACTCCCATCGGGAACGCTGTTCGCGTACCCGATGAAGTTCAAAAATAAAAGATAGAAAAGCAAGAGAGTATATTTCGAGTTATAATTAACTCTACATATACTCCCATCGGGAACGCAATATAAGTCATATTTGACTCGATAAAATGTGCCATTCCAACAGCCGGAAAAGCACTCGACAATATATTCTCAGAACGCCAAAGTTGCGATCAATTTCTGAATGCCGCAAATTTGCGAAGGTAAGACCCCAGATCCGTTCTGCTGGGCGTGGCATCGCCAAAGACTGCGCTCTGCTACTTTTATCCGTATCAACAGATACGAAGAAAAATCCTAACGGACGCGTTAGGTACCCGATAAATTTGACTGGGACTCGACAGAATGGTAAGACCTTAAGCGGCACCTGTCGACGTTTACACCAGTATCCCGAGATCATGTCCAGGGACGTGATTTTGAAGTAGGTTTTTGCGGATTGCCACTAGAGCAGTTAACTAGTACCTGATCCGTCAGATGAACTAGCCCCAACTACCAGTATCCCTGTACAATATAGAATTTTATGTGAAGAAATATAAAAAAGTTAAAGCTTTCGAGTAAAAATAAACAGTGGAGATTTTCCCTGACTCTACGATTCAAGCAAAATCTCGGGGGCTACTGACATAGGCATCCCAAATGGGCCTGCCGAATATAGTACCCGGGGTTTACCGAAGGCCCACTTCCCGAAGAATAAAAAGATTCGAGAGCCCAATATGTATTTAAGGAAAGATAGAGTTGTAATAGGAAGTGTTATTTGTAATCTGGCGGGATGAGTTAGAAACCGTCCCGGACTCTGTAACTTGTACTACACGAATCCCTCGGCTCCGCCTCCTATATAAAGGGGGAGTCGAGGGACGAGGAGATCATCGAATCATTGTTCACAAACCCTAGTGTTCATAATCGTCGAGTACTTTTCGGCTGAAACCTTCGAGATCTACTTGCCCTCTACTTCTAACTAAACCCTAGCCTACAATCCATAGGCATTGACAAGTTGATACCTTGTCAGCATGAGATCGAAAGAAAAAAACGCAAGTGACCAAATATGAGGTGCCAAAAATAATCCAAGATTTATTGTACATAGAGGATGACATGCGGGTCCCATTTTGCAGCAGCGGTCTCAATGTTTGAAATGCGGCTTGAGATCAAACGAAAAAGAAAGTAGCTAGAAATTAGGGGGTCAAAAAAAATCCACGAAAAGAAAGTTGATGGACATAGAGGTTGACATGCGGGTCCCATGTGCCAGCAGCTTACTCAACGTTTCAAAGGGGCCAGGGGATCAAAACTAAAAGGCAAATAGCCAAAAATCAGAGGGTGAAAAAAAATCCAAGAAAACAAACTTTTATAGCACATAGAGGATGACATGCGGGTCCCATGAGCCAGCAGGTTCCTCAACGTTTCAAACGTGGCATGATATCGAAAGAAAAAGGCAAGTGACGAAATACCAGGAGCCAAAAATAATTCAAGAAAACAAACTTGATTGTACATAGAGGATGACATGCGGGTCCCATGTGTAAGCAGCTTACTCAACGTTTCCAAGGCGGCAGGGCATCAAAAGAAAAAAGGAAATAGACAAAAATCAGAGAGTGAAAAAAAACCATAGAAAATAAACTTTTATAGCACATAGAGGATGACATGCGGGTCCCATGAGCCAGCAGGTTCCTCAAAGTTTCAAATGTGGCATGAGATCGAAAGAAAAAAACGCAAGTGACCAAATATCAGGAGCCAAAAATAATCCAAGAAAAGAAAGTTTTATAGTACATAGAGGATGACATGCGGGTCCCATTTAGCACCAGGTTCCTCAACGTTTCAAACGTGGCATGAGATCGAAAGAAAAAGGCAAGTGACCAAATATCAGGAGCCAAAAATAATTCAAGAAAAGAAACTTGATTGTACATAGAGGATGACATGCGGGTCCCAATTAGCAGCAGCGGTATCACCGTTTGAGAGGCTGCACGGGATCGAAAGAAAAAGGCAAGTGACCAAATATCAGGAGCCAAAAATAATCCAAGAAAAGAAATTTTATTGTACGTAGAGGATGACATGCGGGTCCCATTTTGCAGCAGCGGTCTCAATGTTTCCAAGGCGGCACAGAACCAAAAGAAAAATGAAGTAGCCAGAAATCAGGGGGTGAAAAAAATCCAAGAAGAAAGATTTCAATTGGGCTGCATCTGGACATCTGGGCTTTCGAACTATCCTGCTTGGCCTTTTGACTCGTACAATTTCAGCCCACTCCAAAACAGGAAAGTTCAGAATTTTCTAAAAAAACAGGAAAGTCCTATGCTTCGCAAAGACAAAAAAACAAGGAGATTCAACATATAAGTTTGTTTATGTAAAAATAAATATTTAATTATCCGTTTGAAATAGTTCAGAGCGCAATACATTGTATATTGTCTGCAAAATAATCAAGATATCATATGTTTCTTGTACGGGGAGGCTGACATCGGGGACCCATGAGCCAACAACGTCGTCAACGTTTTAAAGGCGGCAGGGGATGGAAAGAAAAAATAAACCAAAAATCTGTTGGTAAAAAATCCAAGAAAAGAAACATTTTCGTTCTGAGAGGATGACATGCGGGACCCATGAGGCAGCAGCATCCTCAGCGTTTATTGTTCATAGAGGTTGACATGTGGGACCCGTGAGCCAGCGGCGTCCTCAACGTTTTAAAGGCTGCAGGTGATTGAAAGAAAAAATAAGCCAAAAATCGTTTGGTCAACAAAATCCAAGAAAATAAACATTTACCGTTCTGAGAGGATGACATGCGGGACCCATGAGGCAGCAGCATCCTCAACGATTCCAAGGCGACAGGGGAAATATCCAGAAATTAATTAGGGGTTCAAAATAAATCCATCAAAGGAAACATTTATTGTTCATAGAGGATGACATGTGGGACCGACCTGTCAACAGCGTCCTCATCGTTTCAGAGGGGGCAGGAGATCAAAAGAAAAAGGCAAATAGCCAGAAATTAGGGGTAAAAGATAACTCCAAGAAAGGAAACTTTTATTGTTCGTAGAGGATGACATGCGGGACCCATGAGCCAGCAGCTTACTCAACGTTTCAAAGGCGGCATGAGATCGAAAGAAAAAGGCAAGTGACAAAATATCAGGAGCAAAAGATAATCCAAGAAAAGAAACTTTATTGTACATAGAGGATGACATGTGGGTCCCATTTTGCAGCAGCGGTCTCAATGTTTGTAATGCGGCTTGAGATCAAAAGAAAAAGAAAGTAGCTAGTAATTAGGGGGTGAAAAAAAATCCAAGAAAAGAAAGTTGATGGACATAGAGGATGACATGCGGGTCCCTTGAGCCAACAGCTTACTCAACGTTTCAAAGGGGGCAGGGGATCAAAAGAAAAAGGCAAGCCAAAAATCAGAGGGTGAAAAAAAATCCAACAAAGGAAACTTTCATAGCACATAGAGGATGGCATGCGGGTCCCATGAGCCAGCAGGTTCCTCAACGTTTCAAACGTGGCATGAGATCGAAAGAAAAAGGCAAGTGCCCAAATATGAGGTGCCAAAAAAACTCCAAGAAAAGAAAGTTGATTGCTCATAGAGGATGACATGCGGGTCCCATTTAGCTGCAGCGGTCTCACTGTTTGAGCGGCGGCAGGGGATCGAAAGAAAAAGGCAAGTGAACGAATATGAGGTGCCAAAAATAATCCAAGAAAAGAAAGTTTTATAGTACATAGAGGATGACATGCGGGTCCCATTTAGCAGCAGCGGTATCACCGTTTGAGAGGCGGCAGGGGATCAAAAGAAAAAAGAAATTGCCAAAAATCAGAGGGTGAAAAAACCAAGAAAATGAACTTTTATAGTACATAGAGGATGACATGCGGGTCCCATGAGCCTGCAGGTTCCTCAACGTTTCAAACGTGGCATGAGATCGAAAGAAAAAGGCAAGTGAAAAAATATGAGGAGCCAAAAATAATTCAAGAAAAGAAAGTTTTATAGTACATAGAGGATGACATGCGGGTCCCATTTAGCAGCAGCGGTATCACCGTTTGAGAGGCGGCAGGGGATCGAAAGAAAAAGGTAAGTGACCAAATATGAGGTGCCAAAAATAATTCAAGAAAAGAAAGTTTTATAGTACATAGAGGATGACATGCGGGTCCCAGTTAGCAGCAGCGGTATCACCGTTTGAGAGGCGGCAGGGGATCGAAAGAAAAAGGCAAGTGACCAAATATGAGGTGCCAAAAAAATCCAAGAAAAGAAAGTTTTATAGTACATAGAGGATGACATGCGGGTCCCATTTAGCAGCAGCGGTATCACCGTTTGAGAGGCGGCAGGGGATCGAAAGAAAAAGGCAAGTGACCAAATATGAGGTGCCAAAAAAAATCCAAGAAAAGAAAGTTTTATAGTACATAGAGGATGACATGCGGGTCCCATTTAGCAGCAGCGGTATCACCGTTTGAGAGGCGGCAGGGGATCGAAAAAAAAGGCAAGTGACCAAATATGAGGTGCCAAAAAAAACTCCAAGAAAAGAAAGTTGATTGCCCATAGAGGATGACATGCGGGTCCCATTTAGCAGCAGCGGTCTCAACGTTTCCAAGGCGGCAAGGGATCAAAAGAAAAAGGAAGTAGCCAGAAATCAGGGGGTCAAAAAAATCCAAGAATAGAAAGAATTTTGGTTCATAGAGGATGACATGCGGGACCCATGATCCTGCATCGTAAACGGCTCGATCGGAGAACGTTGAACGAGATGGCGCGATCGAGAAAAAAAACAATGCCAGAGAGGCTGCCATCTGGGCCCTACATCCCTCGGCGGTGCGGATTTGCGTTGACTCGGCCGGCGAACCCGAGATTTCGAGATGCACCACGTCCCGGGCCACCATACGCGACGTTTTGGCCGCTTTCGTCGGGCTAGGTGGCCTCAAAAACGAGAAAAAAAAAGTTTTGACATGCACCACGGAGGGACCCAAAATCGTCGGCCATGGTACACCAGCAACCACGGCGCGACTTCAACTTCGTCGGCCATGGCAACTTTTCTTGTAGTGATGGGACCAGTGGCATTAGTTAGGTAATTTCATGGGTTTCCAAAACTATAAAGTTCACCGAATTTGGTTTAATCAATTTGAAACTATTCAAATTTGAAGTGGACACCAGTATTGAATTTGAGCTGAAACTAATTAAACTAAATTTGAAATCCTGGGCCGCGCGGGAAAATCCTACGGGCCCAACGAGTTTAAACGGCGAGGCACGGCCCAGCAACGCAGCAGTGCGAGCGGGCCGCCTGACGAGGTGGCTCCACCTGTCAGCGCCTCATAAACGCCGAAGCGGTATGAGCGAACGAGGGGCGTAGGATTAGATGAGAGATCAACGACTCACAGCCGTCGTCTTCTCCGGCGAGAGGGCGAGGTTCTGGCGGCGGGCATAGGGGGTCGGCGAGCGTACCGAGGTTCCCGCGGGGTTCTGCTGGGTGCGAGGCGGCGTTGTCGACGGCGAGGAAACTCCTGGTAGCAGTGGCGAGGCTCGGGGAGGCGTCAATCGGCGGCGGTGATCTCCGGGTACTGGCGGGCTTCATCTTGCAATTGGAGCTGCTCCGGCGAGGTGGTGTCAAATTAACTGGTGGAGAAGAGGCAAGGATGGGAGGAGAACGAGGTGGTGTGAAGAATTGGGGCTCGGAGTTCTTCTATTTATAGCGGGGAGGTGATGCCGTGGGTGCTGTGAAGGGGCGTCCATGGCGTGGCTGCTCCGGCGCTCGAAGAGGCAAGGCGAGGACGGCTATGCGTAGGCGTCGTCCTGGCGATGCTCAAGGTGCAGCGAGCGCAGAGAAAAGGCGACGGGATCGATCGGGCGCGTGCGATGAGTGCGGCAGTACCCGCGGCATGATTCCGGCGAGGACGATGGTGACAAGGCGGCCGCAGTCGTTTGAGTGTGCCTAGGTGGTAGAGGGTGTAGAGGCGATGCTCGACGCAGGAGTAGTCTTTGCAGGGGTGGAGTAGGGCGCTCGATCGCGCGGCGCTCTGGCGCGTCCACAGCGTGCTCACCGCGTGCCCTGGCGTGCACTGGCACGGTTTTGGACGCGCGCGTTCTGGCCAATGACGTGCCTTGGCGAGCTCGGGATGTGTACTGGCAAGGTCCTTGTGCTCCAGAGATGCTCTGAGACATGGTGGAGGAGAGAGGGGAGGGCCAGAAAAGAAATGGCCAAAGGTGGTGATACGTCTCAAACGTATCTATAATTTCTTATGTTCCATGCTACTTTTATGATGATACTCACATGTTTCATACACATTATATGTCATTATTATGCATTTTCCGGCACTAACCTATTAACGAGATGCCGAAGAGCCAGTTGGTGTTTTCTGCTGTTTTTGGTTTCAGAAATCCTAGTAAGGAAATATTCTTGGAATTGGACGAAATCAACGCCCAGGGTCCTATTTTCCCACGAAGCTTCCAGAACACCGGGGGAGTAACGAAGTGGGGCCACGGGGCGCCGCCACACTTGGGCGGCGCAGCCCAAGGGGGCCCGCGCGGCCCTAGCATGTGGGGCCCCCGTGAGCCCTCCGACTCCGCCCTTCCGCCTACTTAAGCCTTCGTCGAAGATAGTTCCAGTACCGAGAGCCACGATACGGAAAACCTTCCAGAGACGCCGCCGCCGCCAATCCCATCTCGGGGGATTCAGGAGATCGCCTCCGGCACCCTGCCGGAGAGGGGAATCATCTCCCGGAGGACTCTACACCGCCATGGTCGCCTCCGGATTGATGTGTGAGTAGTTCACCCCTGGACTATGGGTCCATAGCAGTAGCTAGATGGTCGTCTTCTCCTCATTGTGCTATCATTGTTGGATCTTGTGAGCTGCCTAACATGATCAAGATCATCTATCTGTAATGCTACATGTTGCGTTTGTTGGGATCTGATGAATATGGAATACTATGCTATGTTGATTATCAATCTATTATATATGTGTTGTTTATGATCTTGCATGCTCTCCGTTGCTAGTAGAGGCTCTGGCCAAGTCATTGCTTGTAACTCCAAGAGGGAGTACTTATGCTCGATAGTGGGTTCATGCCTCCATTAAATCTGGGGGAGTGACAACAACCTCTAAGGTTGTGGATGTGATGTTGCCACTAGGGATAAAACATCAATTCTATATCTAAGGATGTATTTGTTGATTACATTACGCACCATACTTAATGCAATTGTCTGTTGTTTGCAACTTAATACTGGAAGGGGTTCGGATGATAACCTGAAGGTGGACTTTTTAGGCATAGATGCATGCTGGATAGCGGTCTATGTACTTTGTCGTAATGCCCAATTAAATCTCACACTACTCATCATAACATGTATGTGCACTGTTATGCTCTCTTTATTTGTCAATTGCCCAACTGTAATTTGTTCACCCAACATGCTATTTATCTTATGGGAGAGACACCTCTAGTGAACTGTGGACCCCGGTCCATTCTTTTACATCGAATACAATCTACTGCAATACTCATTCTACTGTTTTCTACAAACATCATCTTCCACACTATACATCTAATCCTTTGTTACAGCAAGCCAGTGAGATTGACAACCTCACTGTTACGTTGGGGCAAAGTAATTTGGTTGTGTTGTGCAGGTTCCACATTGGCGCCGGAATCCCTGGTGTTGCGCCGCACTACACTCCGCCGCCATCAACCTTCAACGTGCTTCTTGGCTCCTACTGGTTCGATAACCTTGGTTTCTTACTGAGGGAAAACTTGCTTCTATACGCATCACACCTTCCTCTTGGGGTTCCCAACGGATGTGTGCATACACGCTATCAGGTGGCTGGGTGTGCATGGCATGGAGCTTTTCTCCACCATTTTCCACTTTAAACGAAGAGGGCAAGGACGGGGATTGATGCAGGGGTTGCAGGAGGAGGTGATCATCACGATTTAAAAGTGGTTTAGGCAAAAACCCACTGGATATTGAGGTGCAACCCAATTCTGAAACTATGCCTGCCAGGTGTTCGATGGAATGGCCGCATGAGATTTTTATTTGAATTTTGAATTTCTTTTTGGTGGAACTCAAACATATTATTAAAGTGTTAGAATGGTGGTGGTGTGGTTCAAATTGGAGAAGATTTGCAAAATTTTGAAATTGAGGTGATCTAGGTTTCACTCTCGGGTCCCCTCTTGACACTTCATTTCTGGTCAACGTAGTCAACTTCAGGGATGATGGTCAACACAAAATTTGTTCATCATCACTTGGTCTTGGATGAGGTGGTCATAGTTTGCCAAGTTTGGTTTAGGAACCAGAAGATAAATGGGTGCAAAGTGGTGAAGAAAATAAAAAGGGGACATATGACCATTATCATATGTGTGATGATTTTGAGATTTTATTTGACTTGATTCATGTTTCTTTGATGCATTTGTGTTTGTTTAACATATATAAGTATTCTACAAGCAAGAGATCAAGCAATGGGCCTTTGATGAAGATTTGCAAATTTGATCTTATGTGTATGAGAGGGAATTTGGAATTCTTTTCCAATTCTTTTAATTTCCTCATTTAGGGTTTTGGTGATCTTGGTTTAGGGTTTAAGGGCCATTGATCACACCAAGACTACAACTAAGCACTCATCATGGCAATTGCACAAATAGAATAGCACACTATGCATAAAATTGTATTTAACACTATATGCATGAGAAAAGTTTTTGTTTTTTGAGAAATTTGAGTAATTGAAAACTCCCTCTTGATTTATTATTGTTGAAACTTGGGATGTTACAGTCATCAAGACTATTTTCTGGCGCCGTTGCCGGTGAGCATAACTTTATTTGGAAGTTCACTTGGATTGATATTGTTCGCAATAAATTCTCCATCATGGGTAAACCTCGCGATCCTAAAGTCGCATTATTACCATCCACTACAAGAAAAGGTACAACTCTTAGTACCTCTGCTGCTCTTGATTCACCATCTGTGATAAGTCAACTTGTTTCACCACCACAAGTTTCACATGCTGGTACTTCTGCTGAATCTGAAAACTCTTATAATTTTGATGTTGTTTCTGCTGTGCTTGATGATAGTGGTTCGTTAGGATCTTTTCTAGATGCTACAATTGCTAGGTCTAGACAAATTGAAAATGCTGAAACTCCTAATGAAAATACTGCTACACATGTTAATTCACCTGAGTCTGTTGAATACTCTAGTGATGATCCTGATGAAGATTATGTGGAACTTGATGATGATTTTATTGTTAAATGCAATGCTACTACTGATGCAAGTAAAATTAAAAATCTTCTTGCACAACATACTATTAGATATAAACTGTCTCCTGATCCTAAATTTGCCACATCTCCTATAAACATTAAGGATCAGGATTATGATTTCTCTCTTGATTTATCTCATATAGCTATTGTTGAGAAAACATCCTTTTGTGGTATTGAAAAAGAAAGTGCTGTAGAACACATAAATGAACTTTCTACTTTGAGTAGTTTGTTTTCTGATGATGTCAAGATGCGTACTTATTTTGTTGCTAAAATTTTTCCTTTCTCATTGAAGGATGATGCTAAAACTTCGTACAATAGGTTGCCTCCTGATTCCATTGATAGTCCAAGTGGTTTGCTTGATGTTTTCTTTTGGAAATACTTTCCTGCTAGTGCTCAACATATTGCTTTGCAGAAAATTTATAGTTTTGACCAGGAAGATGGAGAGAAATTGCCTGAAGCTTGGGCAAGATTTTGCTCTCTTATCAGAGCTCGACCTGGACATGATCTGGAAAAGCATGATTTACTTGATATATTTTATAGTGGACTAACCATTGAGTCTAGGGCATATTTGGATAGTTGTGCTGGTTGTGTTTTCAGGAAAAGAACTCCAGACAAAGCTGAAGAATTATTGGCTAAAATAGGCCGGAATCATGATGATTGGACTACACCTGAACCAGCCCCGACGCCGATATTGAAGAAGAGGGGTTTGATTAAATTAAATGATGAAGATATGAGGGAAGCCAAGAAATCTCTTAAGGAGAAATGTATTAAATCTGAAGATGTAAAGAATTTACCTCCCATAGAAGATTTATGCAAGATAATTTCCCCTTCATCCATGATTGAGGTAAACTCTCTTCAATGTTTTACTAGGTAAGATATTCCGTATTCAAAACCTCATGCTCAATGCTTAGACGAGTTTGATAATTATATTATTAAACAAAATAATTTTAATATGAGAGTAGAGAATCATTTAATGGAAAATTCTCGAGCTATTAGTGAATTGCATGGTATTGTGGAGAGAACCTCCAATGATGTTAAGATGCTTGTTAAAAATTTTCATATGATTCAAACTCAAATTGATCAACTCACTAAAGTGCAAAGTGACTTATTAAAAAATAGTTCTAAGGAAAAACATGCTTATGAAGTAACAACTAGAGGCAGTGTTTCTACTCAGGATTCTCTATATCTTGAGGGACATCCCAAAAGAGTTGAACAAGATTCTCAACGAACTGAAACTAGTGCTCCTTCTAAGAAAAAGAAAAAGAAACATAAAAATGTTGTAGAATCCTCTGAGCCTGTTACTGATCCTAATAGTATTTCTATTTCTGATGCTGAAACTGAAAGTGGTAATGAACATGATAAAGATAATGATGAGAATGACGCTTATGATAAAAAAGAGGTTGAAGATGAACCTGAAAAGCATGCTAAAAATAAAAATTATACTAAAGAAGATTTTATTGCTAAGAAACATGGTAATGAAAGGGAACATTGGGTTCAAAAGCAAATGCCTTTTCCTGCTAAGAAACTAAAATCAAAGGAAGAAGGACACTATAATAAATTTTGCGATTGGATGAAACCTTTATTCTTGCAAATCCCTTTGACTGATGCTATTAAATTGCCTCCTTATTCAAAGTATATGAAAGATATTGTCTCTAACAAAAGGAAAATTCCTAATGAGGAGATTTCCACTATGCTTGCTAATTACTCTTTCAATGGCAAAGTTCCAAAGAAGTTGGGCGACCCAGGTATACTGACTATTCCTTGTTCTATTAAGAATAATTATGTTAGAACTGCTCTATGTGATTTGGGAGCGGGTGTTAGTGTTATGCCTTTTTCTCTTTACAAGAGACTTTATTTAGATAAGTTGATACCGACTGATATATCTTTGCAAATGGCTGATAAATCCACTTCTATTCCTGTTGGTATATGTGAGGATGTTCCTGTTCAAGTTACTAATAACTTCTTGATATTAACTGATTTTGTTGTGTTGGAAATGCCTGAAGATGATAATATGTCTATTATTCTTGGGAGACCTTTTCTTAACACCGCAGGGGCTGTTTTTGATTGCAATAAAGGAAAAGTTACTTTCAATGTTGATGATAAGGAGCATACTGTTTATTTTCCCAAGAGGATTGATAAAGTTTGTGGAGTTAATACAATTTCTAATGTGAGAACTATCAAAGTGGGAGCTATTGATGGTCCTATATATGAGCATAAAGAGGGATATCAAAATATTATGACTGGATCCATATCAATTCAATACAAGGTAGCATGATTGATTTGAGGTTTATTTCATCTCATCCTATGTAAAATTTATTTGGTGTCAAGACTTGATCAACCTTGTTAACAAATACATTTTATATGCATAGAGGATCTAAACAACATTTCTTTCTTCCTCCACTTGTTCTACTGGTTGTAGCATTTTTGTTTTGCAAAGTTCTTTAGTTGTTTAGAGATTTCAAAATCTTTTTCTGCCCAGTAATAATAAATTTAATACCCAGAAATGTGCATTTTTCAAAGTTTTCAAAAATTCACAAAAATTATACCGTTGGTCTTATTTTTCGAAGAGGCACCTGGGAGCACCTGGGGATGACCAGTGGGGCACCCCAGGGTGGCACCCCACCTGCCGGCGCGGCCAGCAAGGGGGGCGCGCCACCCTGGTGTGTGGGCCCCTCCTTGCCCCACTACTTCATCTCTTTCTCCCATCTCACTCTCTCTCCCGAAAAAACTCGCACCAGCTTTCTCTCACTCGCGTTTCTGCTCAAGAGCTCAAGATTTCTCGATCTCTTTGCTCAGCCCAGATTTCTGTCTGAAATTTGGCACATTTGCTCTCCGGTATGTGACTCCTCCGATTATCCAAGTAGAATTTTGTTTGGTTGAGTATATCTTGAATATTTTGCTGCTGTAGGTAACATGTTTAGTGAGCTTGCATGCTTGTTATAAGTTGTAGGATTTAGTTTTGATGCATGTTTAGTACTCTAGCAAGTTCCTATAGTAGTTTCCCTCAATTATATGTCACCAAATCAAATTTTATAATGTTTGTTGAAAAATTTCAGAAAAGGAAGATGGATAACTATAACTTTGGAGAAGTGTTTGAAAGAGGGACGACAAGCACGGGGAGGCCCTCTAGGACCGCCACTCGATTCAGGCGATCCTATAATGAGGATGTCCTCGCACCGAGTTTCGAAGCCGAAGAGGACAATGGAGTCCCTAACGCTTCATCTTTCCCATGTTATAACTTTTTGAGTAATGCAGGGTTGCTAGATGATTTCTTGGTCCTCGTCGGTAATGTGGGTTTAACCACCTATATGGAAGATGAGAGGGATCAATACTACATGCTGACTAAAATCTTTGTTGAGAGCTTTCAGTTCAACAATAAGCATTATCAACCATCAGTTGCATTCAGGATTTATGGTAATCCTATTACTATGAAGTTGAAGGATTTTTGTGCTGCATTGGATATTGCCCCTGTAGGTACAGCGAAGAAGACTGAGAATAATCCTAAGGATTTGCTGGAGCTCTATCGAGATATCACCAATGATGATAGCCGCACCATTCAGCGCGGCAAGATAAGAAACATTCAACTCCCTGCCATTAGATATTTCGCTTACTATCTTGCTACTAGCATTCTTGGTAGGGAGAACACTAGCAATATTTCTAGTTATCATCTTGCTTTCTTAGTTGCTGCACTTACTGGAGAGACACCTTATCACCTTGGTGCTCTTGTTGCTCGCCGCTTGTCTAACAAGGGGCCTATTTTTGGAGGAATTGTTGCATCACGCATTTTAGAATATCTAGATCTTCCTCTTGACCCTACTGATGTGAAGTTAACTCCTATAAGGCTTGAGATTGCTGCTATGAAGAGTCACCAATTTGTTACAAATGACTCTAGTTTAGATAATATTGTCTATAGAATGTTGTTTACTGACGGGGAGGAGAGGGAAATCCCTTTGCCGCAGGTAGATTTGTTCAGTATTCACAGGAAACCGTGGTCGCGCTCTAAGGAGGAGGTGGATGAGCAGCTGAAGATACATGGCTTCCACCAGCAGCATGACTCCGAGGACGCCGAGCCCTCCCACGACTACACCGTCGCGTATCCTGGTGCGTCTTCCAGCACATACCCGGAACCGGATCCATCTTCGTCGTACTACGGAGGTGCTACTTCATGGGCACCATGGGATTGAACTCCACTTAGGCCAAAAGCCTAAGCTTGGGGGGAGGTATACCAGCATCACTCATTCTTTGCATATTTTAGTTGCTGGATACTTGTACATACTTGTTTAGCTTCTTAAAGTGGTTTTCTAATAAGAGGGAGATGATATTTGGGGAAGTGCTGCCTGAAAACAGATTCTGGACTGATACCAAAAAAATTCTCAAAAACAGCCAGAACGTTATTTTGCGAAGCCAATTTTCGTGCATATTCCCCAGATTGTTATATAACTTTCATTAGTTGAACACTTTTCGAGCTGAGCAGCGGAAGAATTTCTTAAAAATCGATTACTGTACTGTTGTCAAGTTTGACGAATTCCTACTGCTTTGTGTTTATGTGACTCTTCTAGTTTTCATTTTCTTGTTTTTGCTTTGTTTCTTTCCTAAAACACAAAAAAAACCAAAAATATTTCTGTTGTTTCTCTTCACCATTTGTTTATTTTGGTTTCTTTCTTTTACTTTGGTTTATTTGCTATCGTTGGTTTGCTATAAGAAAATCCAAAAAGATTTTGCTTTGTTTGCTTGTTTCCTTTTGTTCTTGCTTCCAATTCGAAAACACCAAAAATATTTGCTGTTCTTCTTTGGTTTTGTAAAATTTATTATGGAGTTCAATGGTCTTCGGTGGCTGGAGCGTGGTTTTCATTCCTTATTATTCAAGCTACACAAGTGAAAGGCAATAATGACGATCTACGACAATTTGACTGTGGTGAGAGGCTGGTATGAACTCTATTTGTTTTCATTTTTGTACATATACTCATCCATGTGAGCATTCTTAGTTGGTTCATGTGAGGTATATGTCATTTAAGAAAGTCTAGTAGTTCATGATCTCTCATATTTAGCTCCAGTTTATTAATATGAGTAGCATGTCATAGATGTTTGCTTGCATTGTCTTATTCATAAATAGGTATGACATTGTGGTATCCTCCTCTGAATAATTCACTTGAATTGACTTGGCACATGCTCACTCATGCATATGACTGAACAAAAGTCAATTAAGCCTCGATGATTTACTTTGCCTCAGAGTTCTTGTATCACTTTTATGCCTCCGTTAATTTATTTTGCCGCAAGCATGATTATGACAGTTACTGCTCTCTTAATTGTCGCCCCCCAGTCTATTGCTAGCCTTCACTTGTACTGAGCGGGAACGCTGCTCGTGCTTCCAAACCCCTGAAAACCAAGTTATTCCAAAGTGTCCATCATAAATACCTATGCATGGCATTTCAAACCATTCCAAGTAAATTCTCATGCGCTACCTTTAAACCTTCAAGATGCTTCTCAATTTGTGTCAATGTTTTATAGCTCATGAGGAAGTATGTGGTGTTTATCTTTCAACCTTGTTATTTACTTTTGACAGACTTTCATAATGGACTAGTGGCACATCCGCTTATACAATAATTTTGCAAAAAGAGCTGGCAACGGGGTTCCCAGCCCCAATTAATTAACCTTCATTAATAATTCTCTTCACATGTTTTGCCCTGATTCATCAGTAAGCAACTTAATTTTGCAAATAGACACTCCTCCATGGTATGAGAATGTTGGAAGGCACCCGAGGATTCGGTTAGCCATGGCTTGTGTAAGCCAAGGTTGGGGGAGTGTCACCCATAATAAAACTAAAGTACGTGTGTAAACAAAAGAGAAGAGGGATGATCTACCTTGCTGGTAGAAATAATGTCCTTCGTGAGAACCGCTCTTGAAAGTCTGGTTGATGAGGTAGTTGGAGTACCCATTACCATTCGTTGACAACAACAAACACCTCTCAAAATAATTTTACTCCTAATTTAAAAATGAAAAGCTCTAGCGCATGTTAATCCCTGCTTCCCTCTGCGAAGGGTCAATCCTTTATTTTTACATTGAGTCACCATCCTTTCTTTGAGCACTTTCTTGAGAGCACAACTGTCACTCTTAGTATAATATGCTTGTCCCAAAATGTGATTAACTTTGGTATAACTTTGATGCTTTTATCTTTGACAATCTCTACTTCTAGTATTTCCATGAACTTCAGAGGTGTCCGAGCATTTATGTTTTGCTGTACAAATACGGGCAAGCGAGATACCACTTTATCATATCCTTTTATGAACATTGCAATCTTGCTGATAGACATGATTCATGATGCTTATTATTAATTTGTTGGTACCTTTTCCATGATTGACATAGCTATTAGATGATTTTATATGCATGTATCTTATTATGAATTGCCTAAGTACTTGTCCATATCATGAGAATATTTACATCATATGAACAAATGTGTTCGTGAAAGTTCTTTTATCGCACTCAGTTGTTAACTGAATTGCTTGAGGACAAGCAATAAGCTAAGCTTGGGGGGAGTTGATACGTCCAAAACGTATCTACTTTCCCGAACACTTTTGCTATTGTTTTGCCTCTAATTTGTGTATTTTGGATACAACTAACACGGACTAACGCTGTTTTCAGCAGAATTGCTCTGGTGTCTCGTTTTTGTGCAGAAATTCAACTTTCAGGAAAATCCCCGGAATTTATGTCGAAGGGCTTATTTTTCCAGAAGATTCACGGAGCCAGAAGGGCAGGCTTGGGGGAGGCCCAGGGCCCCCACACGCTAGGCCGACGCGGCCTGTAGGGGGGGCGCGCCGCCCTACTGTGTGGCCGCCTCGGCCAGCCTCTGACGCCCCCTCTAGACTATTTAAGGGTTTCGATCTAAAAACGCGAGACGGGAAGTCGAAGTCGCCAGAAACCATCCAGAACGCCGCCACCATCGCGAAACTCCGTTCTGGCACTCCGCCGGGACGTGGAATTGGAGGAGATCATCGCCATCATCACCACCGACGCCTCTCCATCGACCAGCCATGTTTCCCCCATCCATGTGTGAGTAATTCCCCCGCTGTAGGCTGAAGGGGATGGTAGGGATTGGATGAGATTGGTCATGTAATAGCATAAGATTGTTAGGGCATAGTGCCTAGTGTCCGTAATTGGTACTTTTATGATATTGTTGCAACTTGTTATGCTTAATGCTTGTCACTAGGGCCCGAGTGCCATGATCTCAGATCTGAACATGTTATTGTTTCATGATGATATTCATTGTTTTATGATCTTACCTGCAAGTTGTATACACATGTCGCTGTCCGGAACCCGAGGCCCCAAAGTGACAGAAATTGGGACAACCGGAGGGGAAGGCGGTGATGTGAGGATCACATGTGTTCACGCAGTGTTAAGGCTTTGCTCCGGTGCTCTATTAAGAGGAGTACCTTAATTTCTAGTAGATTCCCTAGAGGCCCGGCTGCCACCGGCTGGTAGGACAATAGATGTTGTGCAAGTTTCTCATTGCGAGCACGTACGACTAAATATGGAACACATGCCTATGGATTGTTTAGTACTTGGATACTGTTTTATTACTATCTGCAAATGCCCTACTTCATTGTTACATGAGTTTCTCTCATCCATGCAACGCCCATTCATCCATCTCTGTGTCTACAGTATTTTAATCCTGCTGTTTACTATAATCACTACTGCTGTCTTTGTTACACTGATGCTAATATTTCACCACTGCTACTGCTATAAAACTGTTATTACTGATAAACTCTTGCGAGCAAGTCTGTTTCCAGGTGCAGCTGAATTGACAACTCCGCTGTTAAGGCTTTCAAGTATTCTTTGTCTCCCCTTGTGTCGAATCAATAAATTGGGTTTTACTTCCCGCGAAGACTATTGCGATCCCCTATACTTGTGGGTCATCACGGCGCGGCGCGGAAACCTTGCGGCGGCTAGGTCAAGGAGCGTGCCGCTCTGATACCATGTAGAAGGATAGAGAGGAAGAGAGATATGCGGAATATGTTGGATGTTGTATTGAGCCTCTCGGGCGAGTATATATAGTGGTAGAAGGGACCGATTTGGAGTAGAGGACAAGAAACAAATCTATCCCTACCTAATCTATCCCTAACCGTACGTATACCAAATATATCTCCAACACATGGCACCTAAGGGGGTACGACATAAACTGATACACACCGTATATGTATATGATTTGTCCAATGGGAAGAAACGAATGACTAATCTACAAAATAAAAACAACCCAAAAACTGTGGATGAGCGTTCGAGTTAATCCGTAAGTTTTTTTACTGGTTACTAATACCCAATTGAGTTGGGTTTTGTGAAGTTCACTATTCCATCTTAGATATAGATTGGCTAACTGGTAAACGGTCATTATTTGAGTGCCAATTATGACCAAAGTCTAGAGTGTTCCTTCGAGACGTCCTTGTTGCATGCAAACATCATTCGTTGCTATCCATCCATCTATCTATTATATACTATATACGGTACAATTGTGGTTTTGAAGGCGCCAAATTAATCCACATATGCTAAAAAAATATAAGCCTATGATTTTGCTCTTAAAGTGTGAGACTAAAAGATAAGAAGTGTTACTTATAACAATATAGTTGTACAAAAGTTTAAATTATGGCACATCAGAACCATATGGGTCCACACATGTTCTATATAAACGCAATTTTCAGGAAATGCGGAGGTGGATTTGCACTGTCCAATCATGCTTGGTCCAGTGGGAAAAAAAACGAACCTTTTATCAATATAAAACAAAAGTATCCTCAAAATAGTGGTTACATGTTTGTTGACCAAGAAGGTGTGGTCACGGGCAATGGTGGGTCCATAAACTTGTTGAAGCCTGGGAAAATTTGAGAATCAAATTCTTAGCATACTATTTTTCATTTAAACCCGGCTAGAAACATTTGATCTATACTTCCTCTATACTGGTTTACAGGGTAATACACATTAAAAAAATGTTAACCACTAATTTGGTCAGTGAATATAATATATATATCACAAAAATTATACTATTGGAAACTTCTTTTACGTATAAATCCAATGATATAATTTTTGTAGCACATGTCTCATATTTTGTTTACCGAATTTGCAATCAAACTTTTTTCTCTAAATACGTAATACACATGTAAACCAGTATGGAGGTATTAATGTTGTGGCACCTTCAAGCCCGATAACTCGCCAGAATGGAGGGAAGTTGGGCTCTCCCATAGAAACTATCACTACCTCTGTTTTAATACATAAGCTTTTTTGGTAGTTACTAATGCCCAATGTTGGGGTTTTGTGAAGTTCACTCTTTCCCGTTTGATACGGATTTGCTAACTGTGCCGAACTAGTTACGAACAAATTTTGTGGCGTTCCGTCTATATTAAATAAATGGATATACTTGTTGCAAAACTTATTTCGTTCCACAAAAAAGTCTTCCTTTTTAGAAAGTTTGAGCAATAGATTTAATACTTCGGTTTTACTTTTATTCTCTTTTGCTCAGTTTGTGTGTACCCTAGCTTGTTCATTGTACTAGGTATTCACTATCAATATAATCATGATAGTTTTCTCTAGCAAATACCATAATTAACACTCCCATTCAATACAAATATCTATATAAGTAAATTTTTGAATACTGATGGGTGGAATCGTACACTTCGTTGCATTTAGGTTGTGTTTGATAGTTACTCGGTTCCATAGCGGTTGACGAGGCAATTTAGGCTGCTATGGCGGTTATAGAGCGTTACTATCAATACAATAGCAATAATCTCAATAGTCACTTATTATAGTAAGATCAATACAAATAAATATTCGAATCGTGGTCGATGGAGTTGTGCACCCGTCAGTTCACTGCTTTATGTTTGGGGCATTATGGTGAACTATTATAACATAATGGATTTGTTATGTGGGTCCATAGCGGTTGACTGGTGAAAGCTGTATGCTACTGCGTTCATAGCGATTTACTATCAATACAATTATGATAATTCTCCCTATGAAAAACGGGTTGATGGAGTTGTACACCACTCACTTCGCTAGCAGTTGACTAGTCAATGTTGGTGTTAGCTACTAACACGTTTCTAGCATGTTACTGGTCAGTGCAATGATGATAATATTCCTTTTGATAGATAGATGTGTAAAAATCAATATTTGAATACTGGTGGATGGACTTGTACACCAGTCATTTCACTGCATTAAGTTTGAGTATGACATTATGGTTAATTATTGTAATACTCTATAGAATGGATTTGTTACATGGGCCCATAATAGCTGACATGTCAAAGTTGTCCGCTATGACTTCCATCCCTGATCTACTATCAATAGAATCATGAATAATGTTATTTTCCATAGTAAAAACATATATCGAGGGTCCCTTTTGATATAAGATCTAGAAAAAATAAATTGTCAAACTGGTGGAGGGAGTTGTACACCAGTCACTTCATTGTGTTAATTCGTTGATGAAATTACGGTAAATTTATCGTAATAGAGTGTACTCTGTAATTAGAAAGTCATTTAATACTACTATTTTTAATTAATTGAAGGTATACTAAAATTAGTAACATCCAATGGAGAGTAGGACGGAACTTTTTCTTTATTGTTGTTCATTACAAAGCTAAAGCATAGACTGATATGAAATAAAATATTAGTCATTAGTCGGGCATAGCTGTTGACCTCAAAGTTGCCTACTACACGTAAAACCTCACATATATTAGATCATAGGGTCAAAATTGATCGGTTTTTGAATAGCATTTTTTATGTATGAAAAAAGGCAATAACTACGTGTGCCGGTTACTAGAGCAGTTAAACTATTTCCCCTTCTTCCAAAAAATAGTATGATCAGATATGGATTAGAAAGAAGGAATCCTATCTCAAAAGAAAGAAGGAATCCTAATATTGTGCGCTTCATATACTCCTTCTTTCGCAGTTTATTAGGCGTGCGTGTACTCCTAGGTCATAAATTTAATCAAGTTAGCATCAGTTATAGGCAACATATCCTATGCATCCGGTGCTTGTGTGCATCCTATGCATCCATCCGTCCTCGGCCCTTAGATCGAAATCGCACGCACCATATCAGAACTGCTACCAATTTACAGTTACACGCCCGCTGGCATAAAGTCTCAAGAATCTTCCAATAACCCCCTCCTAGCGACTTTGTTCCTGCTTAATACGATGAACAGATCGATTCTATACATGATATGCCGGATTAGATGGATTCTATACACAAGACCAGATCACAAATCGGCGACGACACGCCATTAGATCGCACAAACGAGCTAGTCGGCTGCGGGCTACTGCACATCGGCGGTGACGGCAGCACCAACGGTGGAGAATGGGAGACCACATGACGACATCGACAGCGGCGGATGACAAAAGACCACATAACGGCAGCGGCCAAGGCAACCGGCAACGACGGCGCACAGCGCACGCGGCCAGTGATGGCCAAACATGGATCCTGAAGGACCCGTATCATGCATGGAACCTCACCTGTTGTCTACAGACTACAGCTGATCAAAACTATTGCGTGTGCATATGATCCAATGTTTTGGCCAGTCAGCGCGTTATCTGTTCTTCAATTCTCGGCTGCATGCCGCAAGTTGTGTGCATATGATCCAATGTTATAAAAATTATATTATTAGAAAGTTTAGATGTTATATTTTCTAATGATATAATTTTTGTATTATATAAATTAAATTGTATAGATCAAATTGACGACCTAGGAATACGAAAAAGACTAGTAAATTGGGAAGGAGAGAGTATTTATTAGATTAGAAAATCGGATCCTTTTTCCAAAGGAACTGGACACATGTTCGTATCAGTGCAAATCACATGGTAGACTACAGATGGGAGACATGTACACAAAATATTATATTGTTTACCTATATTACGTATTCAACTACACTAATAGTGAGACATCTGAAGTGTTTCAACCTTTCTGTTTATGTGTGCGTGTAACTCTAAATGGACCTGAGAGAAAGGTCTCGCGTAAAAAACAAACATCACAACTTAATGGGATATGTACGTGAGAAAAAAGACTCGGGAAAAAAGGAACGATAGTACATATCAGGCTTTTACATCCCGCTGAAATGGTCCGTCGCACAAAGAAACCTAACTGTCACAAGACAAGAGTAGGGATAAGTCAAAACAAAGCACACGGTTTTCAAAAACATGTGTGCCAGGGTCCAATGCCGCACACGGTTTACTACGTCAAGTCGTGTGCGACAGGCTGATCCGTCACACACAATGCTCTCTTGTCAGCCACCAACAAACTGGAAGATCGCAAACGCTGTTCTTAATTTAGGCATATGCGTTCCACAAAGATGGCACACATTTTGTTTTAATCAGCCATTTGGATTCTACCAGCATCGCTGACATTTCATATATGCAACAAGCAATGCCCAGCTAACCCTAGTAACCCATAACTCAACATTGGATTCACAACAAAGTAGCAAAACTCATTTATATTTGATTCTACATTTTATACACCACATGTACACATGTATTTCGACATAGATTAACTGCTAGATATAGAAGTGAGAGTTCTACAAAAATAGTTTTTGGTTACATCGTTGTCTCCATGCAACAGCTAGTGCAAATGGTCAACCTACATTGAGAACCTTCAGTGGTCTTCTGATCACCTTTGTGATATTCTAGCAACACCGCATAAGACACTTTTAACTAAAAAAATGTCTTATGCGGTGCACTAAAACATCGCAATAGCGATGGTTTGTAAATCCTTATCACAAGATACCAGTACCTCATCCGAAACAAACTGCACAAACAAATCTACTCATAGTTAGAATATGAACATACCAAACACATAATAGCTAGACTTAAACTAGTTAAGAAGAAATGATTTGGGATCTTATTGATCCGGAGCGAAACAGGAGACACCATTAGCCCTAATCGACCAATCAAATTCTTATATAGTGTCACCAAAATACAATCCCTGTTATATTATGATAGCTATAGTTAACTATAGGAAACAGATTGAAAAGGTAGTAATGTGTAAATCAATACACATGAGCATATAAATCAAAGAATACAAAATGACATAAGTGTTGAAAAATGCTACTATTTAACAAACCATTTTAATCCCGTTAGAACATGGTGCACCCCCTAGCTAAGAGTCAATCCGGCACTGCATACAACATAACATATAGAACATGGTACGTTACACATCAGATGACACAACATCTAGGCTTAAGAATATTCTAATGAAACCGGCCTTGCTAATTGTGGCAGTGATTAAAAAACCGAAACTCACTGATCCTAACACAATATTCTAATGAATCTGACCTTGCTAACTGTGTTACCCATCAGATCCGTGGTCAAGTTAAACAAAAAAGCACGAGAAAGAACGTACCTCTGTGAGACGGTGGAGCTGGAGAGGACGAGACAACTTGATTGGCGATATCGGAGTTTGATGACGAGGTTCGGCAGAGCGATCGATGAAGAAGCCCCTGGTGACGTCAACTCCATTCCGGCGAGGCGGCTAGTAGCTTCTGCCACGCTGACCAGGTGCTCAAGGGGAGCAAGGTGACCTGCATTTTCCTAAATCTAGATAGCCGGTTGTGGTGGAGTGAGTCTGGACAGGACCCTGGTGGTCCTTATATATCCCAAAAAGATGGTAGGATTGCGTTTGATGGCCCCTATCGCACACTATTTGTGAAAGGAAATTCACGTACGCTATGTACCTTCGCACACGACCATGTTGCATGCGTTCTTCGCACACGATTGCTTTACACCAGCACCTCCAAATGCTTCGCAAACGATTTAATTAAAATGAGATGTTTTCTCTACGTTTGCACCTACATAAGTTTATATCGCACACAATTCACCTTCGAAGAAGAGTTCATAATATATTGGGCTTAGACAGGAGGGGAACCAATTAATGCAACATGGTTTTCCTTCCTTTTACAAAAGAACAACAATAATATTTGGGCATCGTTTGGAAGAGCACCAATAATCAATAATATTTGGTTGCCCTTCCTGTTATAAAAAGAGTGTGGTTAAGTTCACATTACATACATAGGTCATAATAAATTTGGTAATTACTATGTCGTGTACTAACCGTCCACCTCGTCACCAGAGGAGAAGTAGATGATGCCGGTGTCTGATGCATCTCCATGGTCGACGACTATGCCCTCTCCAGGGCCTGATGCCTTGGAATTGTCGACGCACTGGCCTCTAGTGCCTGATGCTTCTGCTTCAAAGGCGTCCTTGCGCATTGCCAGTGTGGTCATCCACGGCTCAACCAGCTTGTCGACGGGAAATTGCGGAACATGCGCTGCACTGTCGGCCTTCTTACTTTTATTCTTGGTGTGCAGCCATGCACGCAGCCGGTCCTCGCGGAGAGTCTTGGAGGAGTCCTCAACCACGCGATGCACAACTTGTTCCTCATGTTGCGCCGACTCGATGTACTTCTCTAGCACCATCTACTCCTTCAAGTCCTTCTCCATCCCACCCAGATCATCCTCCTCTGCAACGTGCTCCTCCTGCTCTAGAGTGTGCTCCTCCTCCACCGTCCTGTGAGGAATGCTCTTCCTTCGCATCTGACGGTGAAAGGTCGATGCACCGTAGAGTGGATTGGCAGGGAGGCATGGTGCAGAAGTGGGTAGGTCGCCGAAGGGAAGAGCGAGTGACACATTTTAGAGGCGAGGAGGTAAATGGCGCGAAGATTTTTATTTTGCATTTCAAATGAAATCGGTAAACTTGCTGGAACATTTCATGACCAAAATATTCGCAAACGATTTTGCGCACAAAAACCGTTTGCAGAACATAGCTATCACCGTTTGTGATACCTACCTCCACATACGATTGTGTAGACACAAACCGAGTTTGTACAGCATTGCTGACACCGTTTGCGATACCTTCCTCCACATACAATTCTGTTTGAACAAACCTATTGCGATATTTCTTCGTGCATGTAATTGGAAGCCGCGGTATTGCCGCCCATCTTCGCACGCTCTTCCATGTCCTCCAAATACATTTTGCCTTCTTCGTTGTCTTGGTTGTTAGTCACTTGGACGGACTGCTCCTGCTCTTCCTCGGCCACATGAGCCGCCTGCTCTGCCATGTGAGGCGCCTCTTCGGCCACCCAAGGGGCCTTCTCCACCACCGGAGGGGCATGGCTCCAAACAGCGACGATGCGCCTGCGGGCACTGCGCGACCCACGAGAGGCGAGTGGTCTTCTTGGTGCGAACCATGAAGAAGTGGAAGCCAACTTGTTGGCGATGCGTGGTAAGCTGGAGGAAGGTGTAGAGGTCAGGCGTTGACCAAAAGTTACTCACACGACTTTTACATATTATACCGTTTGAGTTCCGTAGAGGAGAAGACACGGGCAAGATCAAAATTGATCGCAAAATGTTCACACACGATAACGTTAGCCAGACTCATGTGCGATGAAGACCCTATACGCTGACCATTTCAAATGGCCTTGACGACCCGAAAATGACTTCCTTGTGCTTTATGGCTTCATATGGGCCTGCCTAGAGACCAAGCACACGATTCCTGTTTTATGGCGTCATCGTTCGGCCACACAACATATGGAAAGGCCTTTCCGTGTTCCAGGGTCCTTAATAGGCCTCATCTGCACTAGTGTTATGTCATGGAGTATTAAATTCAGATTTAAAAATATACTAAATTCTAGATTGTTATGATAAGGTTTTGCAGAATCCTATTGGATCGAAGTTTCCAAGGAAACTGCACTCTCAATTATTTTCAAACTACAAGAAGTGAAAAAAGTAAATTGCAGCCAGAACTAACGTTCATGATCCCAAGTGTAGGAAAAACATTGGTCATATGATTTAGCGACACATAAAAACAAAATAAAGATCACTAGGAACATTATAATGCTTTTAACCTGATGAACAATAGATGGTTCAAAAGAAAATCGTATGGACATAGAGACTCCGGGAAGCATTGCAATTTCAGGACTATCGTGCAAAGGTGTGAAAAAGTAATTATACACTTATTATTGCTTAATAATTTGAACTTTTATTTATTCTAACATATTTAGGAGTTGTTTTGTAATATTATACGAGTTTTCTGTAGGTTTATGTTAGTCACACCAATGTGCCAATTTGTTTTGTAAGCTCAATTGGGCACCATGATGCTCGGGCACCATGCATCATGACCGTACAATTACATCGTCGGTGCTAGATTGCATCATAGGTGTATAAAGAAGATAAATTCACTTTCCTAATATCAATAGGAGAGAGAATGCATTTTCCAATTATCAAAAACAGAGAAAAAAATACTCCCCAGTTTGCTGTGCAGGTTTCCTTTTATGATTTGTGGTGTCCAGACACCATGGTGCACCAGTTAGTTTACCTATGTATGCATGTCTATTGATAGTTGAGCCAAGGAGACATAGCAACTGAAAAGAATTCATCTGGATAAAATTCGTTAAACATTAGGTTTGGTAGTTTTAATAATTATGTAGCATCAATTCTATAAAGTTAGAACATATAAAACATTATAGAAAAATTGAACAATTAAAATTAAATAGTCTTTTAAGATGTCGCCCTCGCATTTGGGAAGATCACCTTGCTAGTTACAACAAATAAAGGGTTTGCTAATTCTCATCTGGGAAGTAACTTAGTTTTCACCCAAGTCCTACACCATCAGAGTTTCAATGAGATTCATGGGGATTCATGCACTTAAGTTGCCAGCTAGGTTGAAACTGAGATTTTTTTTCAGTTGTAAGTTAGATTACAGATCAACCTTTTTAGTTGCAAGTGAGAACTAAGTTAGTTGATACAAAAATGAGAATTAAGTTGGAAAAATTTCTCCGGACCTAAGAACTAAGTTAGTTCTCAGTCGAATGAGAACTAGTCACACCAAATAAAATTCGCCTCCTTCAGCATAAATGTTGCTCTACACACAAAGTGTTCTTTCACCGAATGTTGTTTACTTCTGTTTTTTTTTCTTTTATATCAAATAATATCCCATGAAATGTTCCATGTTTTCAAAATTGTTGTGTTTCTTCCACCAAAAATGTCCATTCTTCGTAGAAAATGTTTCTCTTCCCAAAGATTTTTTTTTCGCAATGTTGCATGACGTTAGAGCTGTCGTAATTCTATTTGTTACAAAATCTAGTTGTTGGAGCTCGACATTGCCATGAAGTTAAATGTGCGAACCGAATATTTATTTTTTATTTTGCCTCTCAATGCTCTTCTGTTCAATTTATGTACCGCTACTTGTACCTTATATTGTGTCTTCACCATCAATATTGTCATGATTTTTTTTATTAAAGAAATATGTTAAATATAAACTTGTTACAATTACACCTGGCCTGGAAAAAAGCATAAGAAGAACAAGTGGAGACACCAAGGATGCATGTATCAAAAAGGAAAAAAAGGCTCGCCGGTAAAATTAGAGGCTCACACCAGTACAACAGAATTGCTTATTATTCACGGTCGCAAAATGCTCATCAGTGACAACAAAGGGGTATGTCACTGATATGTTAATCTTGTAACTATGAAATATTGTCGTGGTTAACATTCGATGTTAATCTGGCAACTAATTCTACAAAAAACTCGACGGGTACGTATCAACATGTGAAATAGTTTTGAAGCCTTCGTAGGGATGGACACATGGTGTCAATGGATCACTTAACAGATTAATAAACTTGGAGAGAAATTGTTATTGATTTCAAATTTAGAAATTAGTGTGATTTATTAATTGGGATAAGGCGTTAGACTTCTACATGCATGCATATGCGTTCTCTATAAGGCAAAAATTCCTAGAATCGGTCACACGGGGAACACAAAAATACATATGTGTAATAATTATATTTTCTCATAATTGTTTGTCACTCATGTGGAACTATATGTGAGAATCAATGCTGTAGGAGTCCGATCCGCAATAATTACTCATCGTCATGTCCATTAGAGCCTTAGAGGAGAGCAGTGGCAGTAGCTCCGCTCCCCATTAGGGAGTCGGCGGCGCCTTGATGTATCAGTTGTCTCCCTTTTCCTGGATGAGCACACAAGTCGGACCAAAGCACTAGAACTAGATCGAAGCATCGGCATAGGGGTGTCCACAGGAGGACCCCAGTGACATGAGACATCCCGGAGCACGACGCCAAGGAACTTAGCCGGGACGGTCAAGCTGGTCCTCACGCAGGCGATAGCGTCGATGGAGACGACCTCAATCGGGCGAGGACACGATAGTTATAAAAACGAGATATGATCAGGTAGTTTCAATCTACTCGGATGATTTCCGATGTATCTATTCTCATGTATATATAGAAGGTTGTTACAGAGGGATACGGGAGAGATTACAACGTGAGGATACCGAACTCTACAGAGACTAGAACTCATACTACTGAACCTGGGTCGGTTCCTGAAACTATCTCTAATACCCTTCCTTAATCACAACTTTGATAAGTTGTGATTATGCTTGAAATCTTCAAAAGCTCGATAAGGCAATGGTTTAGTGAATCCATCGGCAACCTGATCTTTAGAAGGAATAAACCGTATCTCCAGCTGCTTTCTCAACACTCGTTCTCGAACAAAATGAAAATCAATCTCAATGTGCTTGGCTCTTGCATGAAACACATGATTCGCTGATAAATATGTAGCTCCCAAATTATCACACCATAAACAGGGTGTCTGTCACTGCCTGACACCCAACTCAGCAAGCAAAGACTGAACACTAAAAGGAAAAGGCCTACCGCCGGCGAACCTAAAAGGCCCATTGCCGGCGCACCACGAGCCCGCCGGTGCGAACGCGCCGGTGATAAATGGCCACTGCCGGCGCACCAGGCAGTGCGCCGGCGATAGATGGATACTGCCGGCGCGCCTTCGACGCTTCGCCGGCAAAGGACCAGTTTCACCGGCGCACCATCAGCTGCGCCGGCAACGCAGTTCATATTTATACAGTATTACATGCAATATGAGAAGCACATAGAGAGCCAAGTTTCATTTCAGTATCAGTACACAAATACGCAAGTCTCGTTTCGGAATGTTGATTCATACAACACATGTGCATATGCAACACCGAACGACTAAGTTTCACAAAGTTAGAAGACTTGGTACATAGTCGTCACAAGTATCGTCATACACCTCACAATGTAGGTCCTAACCTAAACTACAATCACATAGAACATGACCAACATGGTCATGATGACCATCATCACGAAGGCCATGGTCTTCATCCGGTTCCTCCTCATGTCCCTCATCTCTCCCGCTAGATAACGGGCGTATCTTCCTTCCGCCTCCACCCTAGTGGGGTATCCCTTGTAGCTGTTGCCGCTGAAACGGTGCACCTGTCTCCGACAGTCCTCCCAGTCGTCGTAGACTCCAGGAACCCTCCCCTTGTACACGACATATGTCGTCGGCATCTCCATTCACAAGACAAGTAAAATGTTAGTACCAATGCAATAAACAAGTGCCAACTCAAATAAGAGACAAGTAGTATGAACTAAATAGCATGTGCCTTATACTTTGTTGGTCGAAATAAATAATAACATACAGGGATGGGGTCAGTGAGGCTAGGTAGGATGCACAATAGATTGATATTTGTGGCCATCACACCAAGCCTCACTGGCCCCACCCCGGAGTGTACAAGTGACCGAACATTTTAATCATCGGCCAATGCAATTAAGAAGTGCGAACTCAAATAGAAGACAAGTAGTACGAATTAAATAGCGTGCCTCATACTTTGTCGGTCGAAACAAATATTAACATCCAGGGATGGAGTCAGTGAGGCTAGGTAGGATGCACAATAGATTGATACTTGTGGCCGTCGCACCAAGGCTCACTGGCTCCACCCCCGAGTGTACGATTGACCGAACATTCTAATCATCGGTGAACTCCAAATACGAGGCAAGTAGTGGTCGAGTAAATGCAAATAATTATTAAGCTATGTACGCCATAATCTTGAAATATATAGCAAAGTAAATGAAACTATAGACACATGTTCACATGCATATTCATACAACTAAATAAAAGCAACTAGTCGATTCTATGGGAATATATAGCAATTATTACAGTACGGAAGTTCAAGGACATATCGTTCAAGCTTTAGCAAGTGTTCCCGTCGTAGGATCAGGTTGTACGCCTAGGGGGGAATGGACGGCAGCCCTCAAGCGAGTTGAACGGCCTCTCATCACGCGACATCTCCAAGCGGAGTTCTATCTCGTCATTAGGTGGTAGACCATAGCCGTAGAAGAACTCGCCAGACCTATTGTTGACATCCTGTAGGATTATCGTGCAAATGAACTGCTGGATGCGACCCCAGTTCTTTCTAATTTCTCTATCAGGGACATCCGCCATGTTTGCAAACCTGTTTCTGAGATTCTCTGGCAGCAACATGTCATCTGCGTACTTTATGTACTCCTGCATCTGAAGGATGGCGTACCACGCGTCCATCCCATTGTCGGGCGTCGATCGCACTGAGGCAGGGGAAGTTGGTTGTGTGGGTTAAGACCAAGCCTCCTCGGGATTTCCTCTCTACTTTGAGGGGGCCTGCCTTGTTGGCGAAGCCGGTGAGAGCATCATTGAGAAGGGCCTTGATGTGGGTGTAGTCTTTCTTGTGGTCCCTACCCGAGTCGAGATAGACTTCATGCGAGTGTTGCGGGTGCACGACGATGAGGGTGCAGAACTTGTCTCTGCGGAAAACACACGGATTAACTTTGGAAATGCAAATGGAGATATAGGATAGAATTGTAATGGGGGACTAGCGAGTGATTACTTACTCGGGGAAGTAAGGGATGAGAATGGCGCCCTTTTTAATGTTCGCCAGCATGAAATCCTTGACCTGTTGGGTGGCAATCGCCCGATCCCCAACGTTGCAGATGATGCTCTCTCGCATATATAAGGGGTCCATTATCGCGATGGTCGGCGTCTCCTCCTTAACAATCTGGGCAGACAAGCTAAGAGCAACTAGGCGAACCACACTAAAGTGGAGCGCTTGCATGCGATAGATGCTGAAGATGTCGTTGAACCAGATGAAGCACAAGTCCGCGGGGTACTTCTCGACGAAGTTCATGCCAGTTGGCACCTTCGCCACCAAGAGAGGGTAACCAGGATCTTTTGATTTGAGAAGAAGGTTCTCCACATGCAAGACAGTCTCATGCAAGCTCCTCATATCCGGGGTGAGTTTCTTCACGACATGCTCCGGCAGCATCGGTTGACCCAAGTGATGCAGAGGTCGCCAATTGTTTGGCAACATGTCAAGGAGTGGGACCTTGTCCTTGGATTTGGCCGCTGCCGCCTTGTCTTGGGCGTCCTTCTTATTTTAGCTCTTCCTCTTCTTGGGTTGTACTGATGGACCCTCCATCGCCGTAGTGGCCGTAGCACGGAGTGTGTTTGGGCTCAACATATTTTTGACGGCGGCGGTGGCGACCTCCTCAGGATTTTCCTCCTCAGCCGTTTCTTGAGAATCGAACAGCTTCTTGGAGCACACATATTTCAAGCCCGGCGCATCCTCATGGACAACTTGTGAAGACGTAGGAATATCCCATTTGAAGTTGTCACGTTCGTATTCCTCGGCCTCTGGCGCAGCTAGCTGTTGTGGTGGGGCGCTAACCTCTGGCGCAGCTGGCCGTTCTGGTGGGGCGATGACCACGGGCGCCGCTGGCTGTCGTGGAGGGACGCTGACATGTGGCGCCGCAAGGTGCTTGTCTTTGCTTGCCGTCGACCCCGAGTAGGTGTTGATCCGAATTAGGGTCTTCGGCCATAGCAGTACCCAACCCTTCAGTGAGGCCAGATTCAACGGGCTATCGTCATCGGCACCATGCGGTTGATTAGGAGGAAACAAATACTCATAGCCCGGTAACGCCCGATCCACTTCAACCCGGTAAACGTCATCCGCCATATCTCGTGTGTGCCACTTCTTATCCAGGGGCCGAAGGATGGACCTCCTCGCGACGTCTTTGAGTTCGTCATTTACTCTCATCAGGAAGGTGCATGGCGTTGAGAGCGCCTGCGAGAACATGTGTATGGCGTTAGAGAGAAGGCAAGGATGACGAAACTAATATATTAACTTGATGTACACATTAGTTAATTACCGTGAGGGCGTTGAGCTCGGCTAATGTCGACGGGCCAGCACATGCGGCGGCGGGCGTGCAAGTGACGGAGGGGCTGCTACCCGGCATGGACGGTGAATCCCTAGCACCAGCGACATTGCCGGCGGCCGGAGGAGTCTCCATTATAACATTGTCATTGCCGGCGGACGGCGGCACCATCGAGTTGCTGCCGTTGAAGCTAACCACTTGCATTTTCGGTGGGGGGCCTTGTTTGCCACCCTCATACCACGCTTGTAGAGCGTTGAAATCTGCTTGGACTGAAGCGGCGACTTCAGCTTTGACTTCAGGTACGAGTGTAGCTTTGAGTTGCGGTACCAGTTGCGGTACCAAACCAGCTTGGACTTGGGCTAGGATTAACTCCCTCATTTCCTCCGCCTCCCGCTGCTTCCTCTCATTACGCGCATTTTTATCGGCCGCAGACGACAAGCCGTAGTGATCATGCTTGTGGCCTGTACCGGCGCCAGCCACACGGCCTCTATGCGGCCTTCTCGTAGGTGAATGCTAATTGACGATGTTTAGCGCCCGTACGAGAGGCTTGTCCCATGCTACCCTGCCCGTCGACGCCTGGGACGAGGAGCCTTCGTCACCTTGAGAAAGTCTTTGTCTTTCTTCTTCCTGCGGAAGAAACGTGAACCATTTAGAAATGTTGCTACTATTATATGAACGATACTTGATCTAATAAAACCGGTAAATTGCTTACCAGTTTTTTCTCCAACGACAGGACCTTCTGGTCGTTCGTGAACCAAATTATGTCGGTTACGACCTTGGGGTCCGTGACAAGTTCCCCGGTTAGTTTCTTCTTATGGTACCGCGACCTGATGAATCTTCTTTCAAGCGGGTCCTTGTACTTGAGCCAGGGGTTCTGAATGCCGGCATTTACATACGCCTCGTCCTCCTTCGCCCAATAGGGCTCCTTTCCCTCGTACCCACGGCTCCCAAGGTTGTGGTTGCCGATGTTAAGCTCCCGCATTTCCTTCCCCCACAACTTGCGATTCTTCGTCGCTTGTAGCTCTTCATTGGCCACAAAAGCATCAAAGTCCGCCTGGGAGACATGCGGAAAGGCAGAGTGGACCTCTTCGAAACCTTTCCCGTCAGCAATCATCTTCCGCACCATGTACTTATAGCTGTTGAGGTGTTTGGTGAACTTCAAGAGGGCTTGTGAGTTCACAATGTTCTTGGATTCATCAGTGGAGGCGTAGTCGCCTAGGAACTTGTATCGTGAGTGCAACCTCGCAATGAGCTGGGCTCGCAAATGCGCTTTGCTCTCAGCTCGGAGATTCGTCTCGTTGAGATTGATGACCTCTCGGAGGATACATGCCAATTGGTTGCCGTACCCCTTGGCAACATCCTTAGGCTCCACCGGCAAACCACTGGCGGGGTCCACCTCTTTGACTGTGTCTCTGCCGGTGCCGACCGTGTTTTGGCGCCTTGCCTTCCGCGGCCTCTTGGCTCCACTTGTCCCGGTGGCAGTACTCCCGGCGGCGCCGCTAGGATCGTCGCCGCTTGTCTCGCCGCCACCCCCGGCGGCGCCGGTTGCCTCATCGCCGCTAGGCTCGTAGGTACTACCCCCGGCGGCGCCGCTTGCCTCGTTGCCGCTTGGCTCGTCGGCACTACCCCCAGCGGCATCCTCCATCTCATGGTCCTCGTCGCCGCCAACACCAGCGGCCTCGGCATCCTCCTCCGTCCTAAAGAAGTGCCTATTGTAGTGCTCCTCTAACTCTTCTTGAGACGACATGGTGGCTTGCACTAATAGAAGACGAAAAAGAGTTAGAATTCACGGAAAAATTCGGCATGACCTTTGCTAAAAATTGGTCATGCCGAGTGCTAGAATTGCCGGAACGGAAATGAATCGACATTCCGGCACTCAATAGCAACTCAATCCCTGTGTAACAGAAATGCAATTCACATATATATAGCCATGAACACCATAACCATCACCATAAACGAGAGACAATATAACTTGACCATTAAAGAAGACCATATACTTTAGCACCATATCATTCTTGATCATTTAGTGTGGAGAGCAGCACCATTGCATCAGCATGAACATCACCATATACATCAGCATGCACAACACCATATACATCAACATGCACTTAATCATTTGATATACATCAGCATGCACTTAACATCAGCAACACCATGCTAGTAGCATGCATTTCATTTTCAAACTAGAGAACAAATTCAGTAGCATGCATTTAACCAGAGACACAAAATCATTTGATATGCATACTGAATTCCTGACACTTTAGCATCAACCCATCTTTAGCATTTAAAAATGAAAAATGAACTAAATTAGCATCTTTAGCATTTAAAAAACCAGCATACTGCCAACTAAATCGGCTACTGCATCAACCCATCTTTAGCATCTTTTGCATTTAAAAAATTAAAACCTAGACAGCTAGCCAACACACAAAAATAAGAAGCAAATATCTTGCCTCTGTCGATAGTAGCAAATATAATACAGAAAAAACTAAAAAAAAGTAGATGAACTAGCATAAAATTAGAAGCAAATATAATACAGCAGCATGCATAGCAACAACATAACAGCAGCATGCACACAACATCTTGATTTTCATTTCTTTTCCAACCAGCATAGCAGCAGCATGCACACAACATCTTCATTTTCATTTTGTTTTAAATGAACCAGAGAATGAACATAACACCAATTTTTATTTTGTTTTAAATGAACCAGAGAAGCTCATGTGTCATTTCTCATTTGTGGATTAACACAAAGCTCCAATTATATTTCCTTGATGTGAAAAATGAACTAAATTTCAAACAAGAGAACAAATTCATTTTATTTTGTTTTTTCAAACCAGACAAAAGCACTTGTTCTTTTTATGAACTAAACCTACTGCTACCACTTGTTCTTTTTAAATTAAGTAAACCTACTGCTAGTGAACATTTGACAGCATCCGTTGATATAGCATATTTTTTCAAACCAGAGAATAGAACATTTTTTCAAACAAGAGAATAGCACTTGTTCTTTTTTCAAACCAGAGAATAGCACATTTTTTCATTAAGCATTATTAAAACAGAGAATAAACGTGAGGCATGCCTAACCCTAACACTTGCTACTGGTGGCATTTGATCCTTGAGTAGGCATTTAAATGAACCAGATCCATTATAGTAAGTAGGCATCAAATTCAATTTGCTATGAACCAAGCATTTGCTACTGCATTTCATCATTTAAAGCAACTAGCAAATAAACCTACTGCATCATTTTTTCATCATTTTTTCTAACAACTACTGCAACTGCTACTGCAATTAGCAAATAAGACTAGCATTTGCTACTGCAACTAGCAAATTTACTAACACTAACCTACTGCAAGCATTTACCAATGAACCCATTTCATCAGTTTTTTTCATTTTATAATTGAACCATAGCATGAACCATACCATCTGCAAGTTTATTTTCATTTAATTTCCTCTGCCTCCTCAACCATAGCATGAACCAATGAACCCATTTAATCATTTTTTAAATGAACCAGAGAATGAACCTATTTCTTGTACTGCTACTGCTACTGCTCAATTTCAGTGAACTCCCAAGCAAGTTAATTTAAGCAATTTCAGTGAACTACAGAGAGGGGAATTCGGGAGAGGGGAGGAAGAGGGGGACAGATAGGGGAAGGAAGAGGGGGAGGAGAGGGGAAGGTGGAGGAGGTCCTGGCGGCGTCGGGGAAGGATGAGGGGAAGGGAGAGGGGCGGTTCTTACCGACGGTGGCGACGGTGGCCGACGCGTGTGTGCGAAGCCCTCCTCCTCTGCGGCGACGGTGGTGACGCTTGCTCGATCCTCCTCTCCGAGGCGACGGTGTGGGGACACCTGCTCCTCCTCCTCTCGGCGGCTCTGCTCCTATCGGTGGCTCAGCGGCACGGGGACAGGTGCAGGGCGGCGGCGGTTAGCTAGGGTTCTGGCGGCGTCGAAGGAATGGGGAAGAAGGAGAAATCGAGTCGGCGTGCGGTTAAGTCCCAAGTATACACGGACTAGACTTATTGCCGGCGCACCAGGGCTTTGGTGCGCCGGGGACAAGTGGACCCCCGGCGCACCAAAGCCCTGGTGCGCCGGCAATAAGTCTAGTCCGTGTATACCTGGGACTTGGCCCAGATCACATGCAATGACCTCCCCAACTCATATTTTCTTTTGTTTTTCTTTATTTCTTTTCTGGCCTTTTCTATTATATTTATGTTCTTATCTTTTCAAGATAATAGCCAAGAAATATGCATGAGTTATATATGCAAAAAAAAATTCAAAATCTTAATTAGGCATTACAAAAAAATATGAGTTATATATTACATACACAAAATATTGACCAACACAATATTAATTAGTCATACATAAAATATTGGCCATGGCCATATGAGTAGTTATGAATTACACAAAATATGAGTTATAGATTGCAAATAAAGTTTTACATCATCGATTGAGAAGAGTGTTTCGCTTTCTTCTTGCTTTTCTTGCTCGTCGTTGAATAATTTAGCCCCGTGTCGTGACTTCTTCTTTTGAAGGGTCGACCTGACCTCGGTAGCGTGGTCCTGCTTCTTCTTGTGGTGTATGTTGTGTCTTCGTCCTCGGATTCTTCCATCATTGGGTCTCCGACTTGTCCTTCGAAGTCTTCCTCGTTGGCGACTCCATCCATTCCGACGATGGTCCTCTTGCCTCTCCTCACGATAACACGGCTAGGCCTGGATGGGTCGGTTATGAAGAAGCATTGGTGCACGTGTTCTGCCAGTACCCATGGCTCATTCTGCGCGGTGGCGTTCGTGGACTTTGATTTGTTGGCTTCGGGTAGAAACATGGTGGTGAAATACCGGTCTTCTTTTGTGACGCTCTTAGCCCATCTGATACGGAACATCGGCACTTTCTCCCCAGCGTAGCTAAGCTCCCAGATTTCCTCGATTCTTCCGTAGTATCTAGTCTTTACGTCACCCGTCCAGGAATCCATCGTTACCCCTGAGTTCTGGTAAACACTGTTCTTGTCTTTTTCTTCCGTGTAGAATGTGTACCCGTTGATATCGTACGCTTGGTAAGTCATGATGTTGGGCGCGGGGCCATGTGACAAGGCCAATACTAGTTTATCCTTGTCAGAATCCATTGGTGGGAGATTAGCATCAATGTGGTCTTTGAACCAGCGCGCGAAAGAGGAGTTGTGCTCTCTGTATATTTCTGCTTCCGTCATCATCGGCTTGCCACTGTTCTCTATCATGGTTTTGTGCTCTTTCAACCAAGGATCGATCAAGTCAATGTGTTGTAGCGCTACTAAGTTGGCCCTGTCAAAGTCGGAAGTCCGACCAGACATGTGCACGTGCAGTTCCTTCCTTCCATTTTTGTGGCCTACTCCCTCGAACCTGCGGACGTGCTTGTTTTGAGGCAAACAAACAGGGTCCTCGATGTCTAGATAATTCGTGCAGAAAGAGATGCACTCTTCGGTGAGCCAGCCCTGGACGATGCTTCCATCCGGATGTGACCTGTCACGAACGTATCCTTTAATGACCCCATTCATTCTTTCAAACGGCATCATGTTGTGTAAGAATGCCGGCCCTAGACTGACGATATCATCCATGATATGGATCAACAGATGGACCATCACGTCAAAGAATGCAGGCGGGAAGTACATCTCCATCTCACATAGGATCACCACGATCTCTTCCTGGAGCCTTGCGAGTTTCTTCACGCTTATCGACTTCCGAGTTATGACGTCGAAGAAGTTACAGAGCCCAGTCAGCGTTGCACGGACATGGTCATCCATTATACCTCGGATTGCAACCGGAAGAATCTGCGTCATCATCACGTGACAGTCATGAGACTTCATGCCGCTGAAGTTTCGTTTCTTGGGGTCCATGTATCTGCTTATTAGCCCGGAGTAACCGAAGGGCACTCTGACTCCTAGAAGGCAATTGAAAAATTGATCGACCTCGGCCGGACTAAAAGTGAAGCGGGAGGGGGGACAGTAATAGTTTGGCTTCTTAATCCTTTTGCGCTTCTGACCGCCGTCCGCCTCCTCCTCCGACTGTCCCTCTTGGGCCGGCGGGATCTGAAGCTCTTCCCTGATGCCCAAAACTTTCAGGTCGTGTCTTGCTTTCAGCCCATCTTTGGTCCGGTCCGGCATGTTGAGAAGAGTGCCAAGCAAACTCTCGCACACGTTCTTTGTAATATGCATGACATCAAGGCAGTGAGGTGTATCGAGAATTTTCCAGTACGACAAGTCCCAAAACACGGACCTCCTTTTCCATACACCAATGAGCGGCGTCGTTTCCTTTTTCTTCTTCTTCTCTCCAGGCTTTTGACGAATCTTTCCCGGCGCAGGGCACTCCTTCCAACCTTTCAGTAATGTATCGATCTCTTCGCCGCTCTTCTTACGTGGAGGTCCTCGGGGTTCATTTGTACCATCGAACAGATCTCCACGCTTTCTCCACGGGTCAGTCTTCTGTAGCCACCTTCGATGCCCCATGTAAACTGTTTTCGAAGAGCCGGGATCCTTACCAAGCTGCAAAAACAGCGTCTCTTCCATGCACCTGACACATGCCTTGTGTCCATGGCACACCTGGCACGAAATGTAACCGTATCCGAGGTAGTCCTGCACCGTCGTGATCAACGCGGCTCTCAAAGGGAAATATTCTTCTGCGACGGCGTCCCATGTATCTACCCCTTCCTCCGCCCACAACGTTTCAAGCTCCTCCTTTAATAGTTCAAGATACATGTTGATATCGTTTCCTGGCTGTGTCGGCCCTTGAATTAGCATACTCATCTGTATGTACTTCCTCTTCATGCACAGCCAGGGCGGGAGGTTGTAGATCCATACAAACACGGGCCATGTGCTATGTGTGCTGCTCTGGTTTCCGAACGGATTGAATCCGTCCGTGCTCGCACCCAACCTGATGTTTCTGGGATCTGCCCCAAAACTTCCGAATTCATTGTCTAATGCTTTCCACTGGCTTGCATCCGAAGGGTGCGTCGACCAGGTGCGCAATCCGCTCTTCATCATTCAACACTGCCTCCTTTCTTTCTGCGTGCCAGCGCATGAGCTTTGCTTCCTTGCGGTCCGCGTAGAACCGTTGAAGCCGGGGGGCGAGCGGGAAGTACCACACAACTTTCCGAGGAGCTTTCTTCTTCTCGTTCTTGTACCGTTCAGCTTCACACACAGGACATTTGGTCTTGTCCATGTGCTCCTTGCGATACATGATACAGTCGTTGATGCAGGCGTGATACTTTTCATGGGGTAAGTCGAGAGGGCACGTGATTCTCTTGGCCTCGGCTAGACTACCAGGACACGTGTTCCCGGCAGGAAGGAGATCTTTCACGTATTCCAGGATGTCGTCGACGCTTGTGTCCGTCCATCCGTGTTTCGCCTTCATCTGCAGCACATCGAGAGCTACTCTCAAGCGAGACTCCCCCAACCCGCGACCTGAGTCGTACAACGGAGTATTCGAGTCTATCTCAAGTTGCTCAAGCTTTGATTTCCGCTTGGCGCCTTTCGTCTTTTCGAGAAGCAGATCTTGAAGATGAGGGTCCCGCACGACTGAAGCTAGCGGCACCTCTTCGTCGTCGTCAAGGTTATTGTCGTCATCAAGGTTATCGTCCTGTGCGACAAGCTCTTCATCGTCATCAATATCATGATGCCCTCCTTCTTGCCGGCCATTATTACCACCTGCTGCCGTCGCCCCATTGACCTCCGCGCCATCATCACTCATCCATTGAGTGTGTCCATGCATGAAACCATTAGTGAGCAGGTGCCCCTGCAATTTGCCTGAATACGGGTCAAACCATTTCCCTCGTTTGCATCTCCGGCACGGACACAATACCTCTGTGCGGTTATTTTCATACATGTCGATGATCGCGTGTTTCAGATATCTCATCACGATGCTTTCACTCATCTCGATAACCATTATCGCCTGCATGGTAAGATTACATAATTAATTAGAACCATGCATCCGTCGGTAGTTTTCACGGAAAATTTCGGCATGACCTTCCTACACGGTAGGACATAGGAGCGCCAGAAATGTGCCGAAATGGAAACTTAAAGAATCAACATTTCGGCGCAACGTTGGCAACTCATTTTCAACGCCAACACACACAAGCACAAGCACAAACACAACATATATATATGCCACACACGAGCTTTGCTTCAAATTAATGTCCAATATACGTTGATTTCATTCCTCAATTTGTTCATTAATCACCTATTGGTTTGATATACTCATCAACAAGATCAAGACGTCGCGCCGCTACCATGGCGTATGGAAGCCGACTTTCTAGATCTAGATCTAGATTGAGCGGTCAATGCGGGATAGTAGATCTAGATCTACATAGGGGGATGTGGGAGATGCATGTAGGAAGGAAAGATTTGGTAAAAAAAATATGATTTTGTTTGGTCAAATTGGCTAAATTTGGGATAGAAATGGGCAAAAAATAGGTGGGTTGGGAGAAGGGTCGGGTTGTGTGGAGGAGTGGAGTGGTAGTAGTGGGGGGAGTGGTTGTTGAGCAGAAATAACTGCCCAGGTTACTGCCGGCGCACCAGGGCATGGGTGCGCCGCCAGCATATATCCTTTTCGGCTATATCACCCCGGGCCAGGCCCAAGAATCATTGCCGGCGCACCGGCCCAGGGCTGCGCCGGCAATAGAGAATGTTCCGCCGGCGCACCCCTGGGTTGGTGCGCCGGCAATGATTCTTGGGCCTGGCCCGAATCGGCCGAGGCCATGCCAGGAAATAGCGCCGGCGAGCCTACAACACTCGTGCGCCGGCAGAAGGCCTTCATCGCCGGCGCGGCGACAATGAGGTGCGCCGGCAACAATGACCACCGGCGCACGTCCTTGGTGGTGCGCCGGTACCTATTGCCTCCAACTATAGGATTTTTCCTAGTAGTGGAACCCACATCATCTCAGTCGTTGCATTAGCTACAGATTTATACTCTGCTTCTGTGCTTGACCTGGATACTGTAGCTTGCTTCTTAGCACTCCAAGAAATCAAGTTTGATCCAAAAAATACAGCAAACCCACCAGTAGATCGATGGTCATAACACATCTTGCCCAGTCCGCATCAGAAAAAGCACTAACAAGTGTGGATGCAAACTTCACAATGTTAGCCCAACTGTCATGGTATGTGATACGTCCACAACGTATCTACTTTCCCGAACACTTTTGCTATTGTTTTGCCTCTAATTTGTGTATTTTGGATACAACTAACACGGACTAACGCTGTTTTCAGCAGAATTGCCCTGGTGTCTCGTTTTTGTGCAGAAACTCAACTTTCAGGAAAATCCCCGGGATTAATTCCAATAGGCCTATTTTCACATAATATTGACGGAGCCAGAAGACCAGAAGGAGGGGGGCCACGAGGCGGCGCGGTGGGCCCTGGGCCGCGCCGCCCTATGGTGGCAGCGCCTCGGGCAGCCCCAGGTGCCCCCCTCTGGACTACTTAAGGGCTTCGACCTAAAAACGCACGGGGGTTAGACGAAATCGCCAGAAGACATCCAGAACATCGCCGCCATCGTGAAACTCCGTCTCGGGACCAGAAACTCCGTTCTGGCACTCCGCCGGGACGGGGAATTGGAGGAGATCATCGCCATCATCACCACCGACGCCTCTCCATCGACCAGCCATGTTTCCCCCATCCATGTGTGAGTAATTCCCCCGCTGTAGGCTGAAGGGGATGGTAGGGATTGGATGAGATTGGTCATGTAATAGCATAAGATTGTTAGGGCATAGTGCCTAATATCTGTAATTGGTACTTTTATGATATTGTTGCAACTTGTTATGCTTAATGCTTGTCACTAGGGCCCGAGTGCCATGATCTCAGATCTGAACATGTTATTGTTTCATGATGATATTTATTGTTTTATGATCTTACCTGCAAGTTGTATACACATATTGCTGTCCGGAACCCGAGGCCCCAAAGTGACAGAAATTGGGACAACCAGAGGGGAAGGCGGTGATATGAGGATCACATGTGTTCACGGAGTGTTAATGCTTTGCTCCGGTGCTCTATTAAAAGGAGTACCTTAATTTTCCAGTAGATTCCCTAGAGGCCCGGCTGCCACTGGCTGGTAGGACAAAAGATGTTGTGCAAGTTTCTCATTGCGAGCACGTACGACTATATTGAAGGAGATATGCCCTAGAGGCAATAATAAAGTGGTTATTATTTATATCTTTATGTTTATGATAAATGTTTATATATCATGCTATAATTGTATTAACCGAAACATTAGTACATGTGTGATATGTAGACAACAAAGAAGTCCCTAGTATGCCTCTTAACTAGCTTGTTGATTAATAGATGATTAGTTTCATAATCATGAACATTGGATGTTATTAATAACAAGGTTATATCATTATATGAATGATGTAATGGATACACCCAATTAAGCATAGCATAAGATCTCGTCATTAAGTTATTTGCTATAAAGCTTTCGATACATAGTTACCTAGTCCTTATGACCATGAGATCATGTAAATCACTTATACCGGAAATGTACTTTGATTACATCAAACGCCACTGCGTAAATGGGTGGTTATAAAGGTGGGATTAAGTATCCGGAAAGTATGAGTTGAGGCATATGGATCAACAGTGGGATTTGTCCATCCCGATGACGGATAGATATACTCTGGGCCCTCTCGGTGGAATGTCGTCTAATGTCTTGCAAGCATATGAATAAGTTCATAAGAGACCACATACCACGGTACGAGTAAAGAGTACTTGTCAGGAGACGAGGTTGAACAAGGTATAGAGTGATACCGAAGATCAAACCTCGGACAAGTAAAATATCGCGTGACAAAGGGAATTGGTATTGTATGTGAATGGTTCATTCGATCACTAAAGTCATCGTTGAATATGTGGGAGCCATTATGGATCTCCAGATCCCGCTATTGGTTATTGGTCGGAGTGAGTACTCAACCATGTCCGCATAGTTCGCGAACCGTAGGGTGACACACTTAAGGTTTGATGTTGAAATGGTAGAACTTGAATATGGAATGGAGTTCGAATATTTGTTCGGAGTCCCGGATGAGATCCCGGACATCACGAGGAGTTCCGGAATGGTCCGGAGAATAAGATTCATATATAGGAAGTCATATTCCAAGTTTGGAAATGATCCGGTGCATTTATGGCAGGTTCTAGAAGGTTCTAGAAAAGTCCGGAAGAAATCACCATGGAAAGTAGAGTCCCGGAGGGACTCCACCTTGCATGGCCAGCCAACCCTAAAGGGGAGGAGTCCAAGGTGGACTCCCCTAGGGTGGCCGGCCAACCCACCTCAAGGAAAGGTGGGAGTCCCACCTTGGGTAGGACTCCCTCCTTGAGTAGGTTTCCCACATATGGGAGGTTTTAGTGTTGGGGTCTTATTCGAAGATTTGGACTAGAACTCTTGGGGCTTCCACCTATATAATGAGGAGGAGAGGGAGGGGGCAGCCACTCTTTGGCTCAGCCTTGGCCGCACCCTCTTAGAGGGCCGGCGCCCAACCCCCCTCTCTCCCTAAACCCTAGCTTCTTCTCCTCCTCCACTTCTCCCGCATATGCTTAGCGAAGCTCCGCCGGAGATCTCCACCGCCACCGCCACCACGCCGTCGTGCTGCCGGATTCAAGGAGGAGCTACTACTTCCGCTGCCCGCTGGAACGGGGAGAAGGACGTCGTCTTCATCAACACCGAACGTGTGACCGAGTACGGAGGTGCTGCCCGATTGTGGCACTGTGATCAAGATCTTCTACGCGCTTTTGCAAGCGGCAAGTGATCGTCTACCGCAGCAATAAGAGCCTACTCTTATAGGATTTGGAATCTCTTCAAGGGTTAGTCTTGATCATCCCCTCGTTGCTCCCATCTTCTAGATTGCATCTTGGCTTGGATTGCGTGTTCGCGGTAGGAAATTTTTTGTTTTCTATGCAACGTTATCCTACAGTGGTATCAGAGCCAGGTCTATGCATAGATGGTTGCACGAGTAGAACACAATGGTTTGTGGGCGTTGATGCTTATGTTGTCTTTAGTTTGAGTACTTTGCATCTTTGTGGCATAGTGGGATGAAGCGGCTCGGACTAACTTTACATGACCGCGTTCATGAGACTTGTTCCTCGTTCGACATGCAACTTGTATTGCATAAGAGGCTTTGCGGGTGTCTGTCTCTCCTACTATAGTGAAGATTCAATTTACTCTTCTATTGACAACACTAGTATCACCGTTGTGGTTCATGTTCGTAGGTAGATTAGATCTCTCTCGAAAACCCTAAACCACGTAAAATATGCAAACCAAATTAGAGACGTCTAACTTGTTTTTGCAGGGTTTGGTGATGTGATATGGCCATAATGTGATGATGAATATGTATGAGATGATCATTATTGTATTGTGGCAACCGGCAGGAGCCTTATGGTTGTCTTTAAATTTCATGTTGAGTAGTATTTCAAAGTAGTTGTAATAGTTGCTACATGAGGTGAACAACCATGAAGACGGCGCCATGAACCTTGACGCTACGCCGACGATGATGGAGATCATGCCCGTTGATGATGGAGATCATGTCCGTGCTTTGATGATGAAGATCGAAGGCGCAAAGACTAAAGGGCCATATCATATCACATATGAATTGCATGTGATGTTAATCCTTTATGCATCTTATTTTGCTTAGATCGCGACGGTAGCATTATAAGATGATCCCTCACATTAATATCAAGATAATAAAGTGTTCCCCCCTCGTATGCACCGTTGCCAAAGTTCGTCGTTTCAAAGCATCTCGTGATGATCGGATGTGATAGATTCAACGTTCATATACAACGGGTGTAAGCCATGTTGCACACGCGGAATACTTGGGTTTGCTTGACGAGCCTAGCATGTACAGACATGGCCTCGGGACAACGGAAACCGAAAGGTTGAACACGAGTCATATGGATGATATGATCAACATGTTGATGTTCACCATTGAAGCTACATCATCTCACGTGACGATCGGTTTTTGTGTAGTGGATTTGGATCGTGTACCACTTAACAACTATGAGGGATGTTGTATTAAGTGGGAGTTCATTAGTAATTAGATTAAAACATGAACTAATTATCATAAACATAATCTGAGTAGTATTTTGAATTAATTTTGTAGTATTGGCATCCGTTTTTCTACTATGCGCTAGTCTTGTTATTGAGATAGAAATACTGTTAAAATCTGACAAGAAACTTTACGGATTGGTACCGTATTGTTAAAGAATCAAGAATTGATTAAGTCCTATTGCAAACTTTTAGTAAACCTCACATTTTTGATTCAAAGAGCTATGGTTTCAATTAGTAACTAAAGTTATCTTGTCTACGTAAAACTTGAAGTTCAAATCTGTTTGAAAAGTAAGGAGCTGAAAATTTTGTTTTCAGAAATAATCAAGGTATGAGATATATGTGATATCTAAGACCTTATTGCAAGATAATAGAATATAATTTGGTGAGACTACATAAACTCATAAGTTTTATGGGAATGTAGGAAGGTTGAAGACGCAAGGCGTCCCAATCCTCCAACTATTGGGGCACTAACGATATTCGCATATCCATGAAGTGATCATCCTTAGTATGCACCGTTGCTAAGACTCGTCGTTTCGAAGCATCACGTGATGATCGGGTGTGATAGATTCTACGTGTGCATACAACTGGTGCAAGCCAGATTTGCACATGCGAATACTGAGGTTAAACTTTACGAGCCTAGCATGTACAGACATGGTCTCGGAAAAGTCGTCATGATATGATGGATAAAATTATGAGTGAAATTGTTCATCATATTACAAAGTTACTAATAGTGAAATCTGAAACACTTGTCATATGATGATCAACTTAAAGTAAGAACCTCAAGGTTATTGGTATTTGACCAACAAACCTAGAAGTTAATAATGTTAAAGTGTTTTTCTGAATAATGAGGAAAGCTAAAAGAGAAACTGCAAAAGATATTTTTGCAAAAAGAAAGAAAAGACTAGAAAGTCTAGCTCAGGTGTATATAAAACATATACATGTTATGGTTGTATTCCTAGTTAGGTCACACAATGAAATTCTTGGGTATTTGTACCATATTGGTTGGTATGAAGTGTCATACAAAACAACGCAATACAAGAATACAATGGCCTAAGTGACTGACAAGGAATATGATAGGAATGCACGTCTGGAACAAAAAATAAAGTGTTATTATGTTCATCGTTGGCATTCTATCTAGCCCTTAGAATTTATAATAAAGAACTTAATAATTGTTATTTTGCTCTTGTCAAATAAAAACAATGAGTTGTTCAAATTATGATATTACTCCATGAACGATGGATAAGTTATTATAAATTTTAATGGTGAAACACACATACATAACACTGATGCTAAAAATGCCATAAGGCAAATGATTTGAATTCCACTTATTTGTGGAACCGCCATTTAGGTCATGTTAGAAAGGAACGCATGAAGGAACTCTATGCAAATGGATTTTTGGAGTCATTTGATTTTTGAATCATTTGGCGCTTGCAAATCTTTTCTAAAGAGAATGATTAAAATGCCGTTCATAGGCCAAAAGTTGAACGGGCAACTAACTTAGTGGAAAAATACATGATGATGTATGTGGTTCACTGGGCATAGTTGTGTGCGGGAGATTCTTCTACTTCATGAAAACTTTCAACAATGAATTGAGTATATATATGTGGATATATTCAATAAGGAAGAAGTTTGAAACATTTGAATGGATTCAAATAAGTTTCAGCATGAAGTGGAAATCATCGTAATAGAAAAGTCAAATATCTATGATTGGATCATGGTGGAAATATTTGAATTACGAGTTTTAGCGAACATCTAAGAGAGTTATGAAATTGTTCTACAACTCACATTTATTGGAGTATCATAGTGATGATGAAGTATCCAAGAGATGTATCCAAACCTTGTTGGATCAATGATGAGATAAAAATATTATGACGCCATTATATTTTTGTGGATTATACTTTAGTGACTACCGCTTTTTACACTAAATAGAGCATCATCATGATCCGTTGAAATGACACCATACGAGTTATGGCATAGGTAAGAAACCTGATAGTCTTTTCTTAAATTTTGGTATGCATAGCATAAGTAAATAAGTTTACAACCAAAATCGGATGAATGTCTTTGTTGGTTATCCCAGAGATTTGATTGGGAATTCTTCCCACGAGACAAAGACAAAAGTGTTTGTCAATGTTTCTTATTTCCGAGAAATTGTTTCTAGTGAAGTATTTGAGTGGGAGGACAATATAATTTGATAAGGTTTATGAACCTGAGCATAATGATCAGAGTAGCGCAGCATCGGAATTGGTTTCGGAAGCGGCCACAACGATCATGGCTCCCATGACTACAAAGTGTTTTAGTCATGGAGATCGAAGTACATATTGAACCTTGTAGGTATGGTTTACTTTGTGATCAAATAAATGATTTGTGGACAAAGGATTGATTTTGAACAATGATAAACCAACTACAAACAAAGAAGTTATGATGGGCCCTGACTCCGTTAAAATGGCCATGCGCCATGAAATCCATAATAGATGAATACTTTTTGAAAGTAAATGGATCTATAGACTTGGATGAAATATCCTTGAAAAAAGCTCGACTTGTCGAAAAATTGTTTACGACAAAGTTCAAAGAGTTGACTACGATAAGATTAGATCTTCCGTAGAAATGCTTATAGTCTATATGGATTATTCTAGTAGGATGGCAAAATACATTACTTATCAGAAGTATGTATTAAAGGTGTATACAAGATACAACCAAGAGTTTTGCTGGTCCGTGGAATATTAGATAGGTACACAAACTTCAAATTGATGAAGTGAGTATCGCGGAGTTTGAATCTTCACCAGATGAAATAGTCAAAGAGTTTTTGATTTCATCAGAGACGATGAAGAGGCTTGCATTTGCAAGAAATTAAGTGGGAGCGCTAAGACATATTTATAATACTTTATGTAGGTGACATATAGTTGGTTATAAATAATGTAATTATATACTTGATTAAAAAGGTTTCATTGAGAAATTAACTTCAATGAAAGGATATGGACTGAAACATATCTAGTGTCAAGATCTATGAAGATAGATTGAAACACAAAATAAGTTTAAGTCAAAGTACATAGAATGGATATTGAAATAGTTCAATATAGAAATATTAAGAAAATGTTCTTGTCATGTTAAAGTTTTAACAAGACTTGAGTGTATCTGACACTCAATGAGTAAAAACACATGAGTGATTATAGATCACGAATAATATGTACACAATCAGATATCATGTGCTATAAAGTGTTATGAGCATATACCAGAATGATTCATATGATGATCATTGGACGACAGTAAGAATATCCTTGAGTACTTTAGAAGAACTAAGGATATATATATATATTTTTGTATAAAGAAATGACAAACAAATCGCTGTAAGGTGTTACACCGATATTGGTTTTGTCACATATAAAATATAATTTCAATCTCAAAATTAGGCTAAGTGTTGATTAAAAGGTAGCACAATGCTAGATTTAGAAGAGTTCTAAATATTGTGACGGATTCTACAAACGAAGGCAGAATATGTCATTGTTTTGACAATGACTGAGGATGTTAAAGTCAAGAGGTTCTTTGAGAACTTGGTGTAGTTCCGATAGTGTCAGAACTTTGAAGCTATATTGTGTATGACAATATTAGTGACATATTTCAGACCGCGGAATTAAGGTTCCACCAGAAGACCAAACATATTTAATGCCAACTCATTTGGAAAATGAGTGATGCGTGAAGACGCAAATGAATTGCAAAATACATACGTTTCTGAGTGTGTCAGAACCGTTGACTAAAGCTCTCCCTAGGGCAAAGTATGACCAACACCAGAATGCCATGGGTGTTAGGTACATTACAATGTAATCTAGATTATTGACTCTAGTGCAAGTGGGAGACTGAAGGAGATATGCCCTAGAGGCAATAATAAAGTGGTTATTATTTATATCTTTATGTTTATGATAAATGTTTATATATCATGCTATAATTGTATTAACCGAAACATTAGTACATGTGTGATATGTAGACAACAAAGAAGTCCCTAGTATGCCTCTTAACTAGCTTGTTGATTAATAGATGATTAGTTTCATAATCATGAACATTGGATGTTATTAATAACAAGGTTATATCATTATATGAATGATGTAATGGACACACCCAATTAAGCATAGCATAAGATCTCGTCATTAAGTTATTTGCTATAAAGCTTTCGATACATAGTTACCTAGTCCTTATGACCATGAGATCATGTAAATCACTTATACCGGAAAGGTACTTTGATTACATCAAACGCCACTGCGTAAATGGGTGGTTATAAAGGTGGGATTAAGTATCCGGAAAGTATGAGTTGAGGCATATGGATCAACAGTGGGATTTGTCCATCCCGATGACGGATAGATATACTCTGGGCCGTCTCGGTGGAATGTCGTCTAATGTCTTGCAAGCATATGAATAAGTTCATAAGATACCACATACCACGGTACGAGTAAAGAGTACTTGTCAGGAGACGAGGTTGAACAAGGTATAGAGTGATACCGAAGATCAAACCTCAGACAAGTAAAATATCGCGTGACAAAGGGAATTGGTATTGTATGTGAATGGTTCATTCGATCACTAAAGTCATCGTTGAATATGTGGGAGCCATTATGGATCTCCAAATCCCGCTATTGGTTATTGGTCGGAGTGAGTACTCAACCATGTCCGCATAGTTCGCGAACCGTAGGGTGACACACTTAAGGTTTGATGTTGAAATGGTAGAACTTGAATATGGAATGGAGTTCGAATATTTGTTCGGAGTCCCGGATGAGATCCCGGACATCACGAGGAGTTCCGGAATGGTCCGGAGAATAAGATTCATATATAGGAAGTCATATTCCAAGTTTGGAAATGATCCGGTGCATTTATGGCAGGTTCTAGAAGGTTCTAGAAAAGTCCGGAAGAAATCACCATGGAAAGTAGAGTCCCGGAGGTACTCCACCTTGCATGGCCAGCCAACCTTAAAGGGGAGGAGTCCAAGGTGGACTCCCCTAGGGTGGCCGGCCAACCCACCTCAAGGAAAGGTGGGAGTCCCACCTTGGGTAGGACTCCCTCCTTGAGTAGGTTTCCCACATATGGGAGGTTTTAGTGTTGGGGTCTTATTCGAAGATTTGGACTAGAACTCTTGGGGCTTCCACCTATATAATGAGGAGGAGAGGGAGGGGGCAGCCACTCTTTGGCTCAGCCTTGGCCGCACCCCCTTAGAGGGCCGGCGCCCAACCCCCCTCTCTCCCTAAACCCTAGCTTCTTCTCCTCCTCCACTTCTCCCGCATATGCTTAGCGAAGCTCCGCCGGAGATCTCCACCGCCACCGCCACCACGCCGTCGTGCTGCCGGATTCAAGGAGGAGCTACTACTTCTGCTGCCCGCTGGAACGGGGAGAAGGACGTCGTCTTCATCAACACCGAACGTGTGACCGAGTACGGAGGTGCTGCCCGATTGTGGCACCGTGATCAAGATCTTCTACGCGCTTTTGCAAGCGGCAAGTGATCGTCTACCGCAGCAATAAGAGCCTACTCTTATAGGCTTTGGAATCTCTTCAAGGGTTAGTCTTGATCATCCCCTCGTTGCTCCCATCTTCTAGATTGCATCTTGGCTTGGATTGCGTGTTCGCGGTAGGAAAATTTTTGTTTTCTATGCAACGTTATCCTACATATATATGGAACACATGCCTATGGTTGTTTTGTACTTGGATACTGTTTTATTACTATTTGCAAATGCCCTACTTTGATTGTTACATGGTTTCTCTCATCCATGCAGCGCCCGTTCATCCATCCCCGTGCCTACAGTATTTTAATCCTGATGTTTACTATAATCACTACTGTTACTGATATTTCACTACTGCTACTGCTATAAAACTGTTGCTACTGATAAACTCTTGCGAGCAAGTTTGTTTCCAGTTGCAGCTGAATTGACAACTCCGCTGTTAAGGCTTAAAAATATTCTTTGGCTCCCCTTGTGTCGAATCAATAAATTGGGTTTTACTTCCCTCGAAGACTGTTGCGATCCCCTATACTTGTGGGTCATCAAGACTATTTTCTGGCGCCGTTGCCCGGGAGCATAGCTTTATTTGCAAGTTCACTTCGATTGATATTGTTCGCTTCAAATTCTCCATCATGGGTAAACCTCGCGATACTAAAGTCGCCATATTACCATCCACTACAATAAAAGGTACAACTCTGAGTACCTCTGCTGCTCTTGATTCACCATCTGTGATAAGTCAACTTGTTTCACCACCACAAGCTTCACATGCTGGTACTTCTGCTGAATCTGAAAATTCTTATAATTTTGATGATGCTTCTGCTGTGCTTGATTATAGTGGTTCGTTAGGATCTTTTCTAGATGCTACAATTGCTAGGTCTAGACAAATTGAAAATACTGAAACTCCTAATGAAAATATTGTTACACCTGTTAATTCACCTTAGTCTGTTGAATACTCTAGTGATGATCTTGATGAAGATAATGTGGAACTTGATGATGATTTTATTGATAAATGCAATGCTACTACTAGTACAATTAATATTAAAAAGCTTCTTGCACAACATACTGTTAGATATAAGCTGTCTCCTGATCCTAAATTTGCTACATCTCCTATAAACATTAAGGATAAGGATTATGATTTTTCTCTTGATTTATCTCATATATCTATTGTTGAGAAAACACCCTTTTGTGGTACTGAAAAAGAAAGTGCTATAGAACACATGAATGAGCTTTATACTTTGAGTAGCTTGTTTTCTGATGATATAAAGAAGCGTACTTATTTTGTTGCTAAATTTTTTCCTTTCTCATTAAAGGATGATGCTAAAACTTGGTATAATAGTTTGCCTCGTGATTCTATTGATAGTCCAAGTGGTTTGCTTGATGTTTTCTTTCGGAAATACTTTCCTGCTAGTGCTCAACATATTGCTTTGCAGAAAATTTATAATTTTGACCAGGAAGATGGAGAGAAATTGCCTGAAGCTTGGGCAAGGTTTTGCTCTCTTATCAGAGCTCGGCCTGGACATGATCTGGAAAAGCATGATTTACTTGATATATTTTATAGTGGACTAACCATTGAATCTAGGGCATATTTGGATAGTTGTGCTGGTTGTGTTTTCAGGAAAAGAACTCCAGACGAAGCTGAAGAATTATTGGCTAGAATAGGCCGAAATCATGATGATTGGACTACACCTGAACCAACCCAGACACCAATATTGAAGAAGAGGGGTATGATTAAATTAAATGATAAAGATATGAGGGAAGCCAAGAAATCTCTTAAGGAGAAAGGTATTAAATCTGAAGATGTGAAGAATTTACCTCCCATAGAAGATTTATGTAAGGTAACTCCCCCTTCATCCATGATTGAGGTACATTCTCTTCAACGCTTTAGTAGGGAAGATATTCCGCATTCGAAACCTCCTGCTCAATGCTTAGATGAGTTTGATAATTATATTGTTAAGCAAGATAATTTTAATATGAGAGTAGAGAATCATTTAATGGAAAATTCTCAAGCTATTAGTAATTTGCATGATATTGTGGAGAGAACCTCCAATGATGTTAAGATGCTTGTTAAACATTTTCATATGGTTCAAACTCAAATTGATCAACTCACTAAAGTGCAAAATGACTTGTTAAAAAATAGTTCTAAAGAAAAACATGCTTATGAAGTAATAACTAGAGGCGGTGTTTCTACTCAGGATCCTCTATATCCTGAGGGGCATCCCAAAAGAGTTGAACAAGATTCTCAATGAACTGAAGCTAGTGCTCCTCCTAAGAAAAAGAAGAAGAAACATAAAACTGTTGTAGAATCCTCTGAGCCTGTTAATGATCCTAATAGAATTTCTATTTCTGATGCTGAAACTGAAAGTGGTAATGAACATGATAAAGATAATGATAAGAATGATGCTTCTGATAAAGAAGAGGTTGAAGATGAACCTGAAAACCATGCTAAAAATAAAAAGTATACTAAAGAAGATTTTATTGCTAAGAAACATGGTAATGAAAGAGAACCGTGGGTTCAAAAGCAAATGCCTTTTCCTGCTAAGAAACTAAAATCAAAGGAAGAAGAACACTATAATAAATTTTGCGATTGGATGAAACCTTTGTTCTTGCAAATCCCTTTGACTGATGCTATTAAAATGCCTCCTTATTCAAAGTATATGAAAGATATTGTCTCTAACAAAAGGAAAATTCCTAATGAGGAGATTTCCACTATGCTTGCTAATTACTCTTTCAATGGCAAAGTTCCAAAGAAGCTGGGCGACCCAGGTACACCGACTATTCCTTGTTCCATTAATAATAATTATGTTAGAACTGCTCTATGTGATTTGGGAGCAGGTGTTAGTGTTATGCCTTTTTCTCTTTACAAGAGACTTTATTTAGATAAGTTGATACCAACTGATATATATTTGCAAATGGCTGATAAATCTACTGCTATTCCTGTTGGTATATGTGAGGATGTTCCTGTTCAAGTTACTAATAATTGCTTAATATTAACTGATTTTGTTGTGTTGGAAATGCCTGAAGATGACAATATGTCTATTATTCTTGGAAGACCTTTTCTTAACACTGCAGGGGCTGTTATTGATTGCAATAAAGGAAAGTTACTTTCAATGTTGATGACAAGGCGCATACTGTTTATTTTCCCAAGAGGATTGATAAAGTATGTGGAGTTAATACAATTTCTAATGTGAGAACTATCAAAGTGGGAGTTATTGGTTGTCCTATATATGAGCCTAAAGAAGGATATCAAAATATTATGATTGGATCCATATCAATTCAATACAAGGTAACGTGATTGATTTGAGGTTTATTTCTTCTTATGTCATGTAAAATTTATTTGGTGGCAAGACTTGATCAACCTTGTTAACAAGTACATTTTATATGCATAGAGGAGCTAAACAACATTTCTTTCTTCCTCCACTTGTTTTAGTTGCTGTAGCACTAATTGTTTTGCAAGGTTCTTTAGTTGTTTAGAGGTTTGAAAATCTTTTTCTGCCCAGTAATAATAATTCTAACACCCAGAAATGTGCATTTTTCAAAGTTTTAAAAAATTCACAAAACTTATACCGTTGGTCTTATTTTTTGAAGAGCTACCTGGGAGCACCTGGGGCTGACCAGTGGGGCACCCCAGGGCTGCCCCCCATGTGCCGGCACGGCCAAGGAGGGGGGCGCGCCACCCTGTGGTGTGGGCCCCTCCTTGCCCCACTAAGTCATCTTTTCCTCCCATTCCACTCTCTCTCCCGAAAAAACTCGTACCAACTTTCTCTCACTCGCGTTTTTGCTCAAGAGCTCAGGATTTCTCGATCTCTTTGCTCAGCCCAGATTTTTGTCTGAAATTTGGCACATTTGCTCTTCGGTATGTGACTCCTCCGATTATCCAAATAGAATTTTGTTTGGTTGAGTATATCTTGAGTATTTTGCTGCTGTAGGTAACATGTTAAGTGAGATTGCATGCTTGTTCTAAGTTGTAAAAATTAGTTTTGATGCATGTTTAGTACTCTACCAAGTTCCTATAGTAGCTTCCCTCAATTATATGTCTCGAAATCAAGTTTTATAATGTTTGTTGAAAAATTTGAGAAAAAGGAAGATGGGTAACTATAACTTTGGAGAAGTGTTCGAAAGAGAGACCGAGCTTCGAAGTTGAAGAGGATAATGGAGTTCCTAATGCTTCATCCTTTCCATGCTATGACTTTTTGCGTAATGCAGGGCTGCTTGATGACTTCCTGTTCCTCATCAATAATGTGGGCTTATCTGCCTATATGGAAGATGAGAGGAGTCAATACTACATGCTAACTAAAATCTTTTTTGAAAGCTTTCAGTTCAACAACGCACACTTCTCACCATCAGTTACATTTAGGATTTATGACAGGCCTATTACTATGAAGTTGAAGGATTTTTGTGTTGCATTGGATATTACTCCTGTAGGTACAGCGAAGAAGATCGAGAAAAGCCCCAAGGCTTTGACGGAGCTCTATCGAGAAGTTACCAATGATGACAGCCGCACCATTCAGCGCGGCAAGATAAGAAACATCCAACTCCCTGCCATTAGATATTTCACTTACTATCTTGCTACTAGTATTCTTGTAGGGAGAACACTAGCAACATTTCTATTTATCATCTTGCTTTTCTAGTTGCTGCACTTACTGGAAGTACACCTTATCATCTTGGTTCTCTCATTGCTCGTCGCTTAGCTAATAAAGGACCCATTTTGGAGGAATTGTTGCCTCACGTATTATTGCACATCTAGATCTTCCTCTTGATCCTAGTGATGAGAAATTAACTCCTATAAGGCTTGATATTGCTGCTATGAAGAGTCACCAATTTGTCACAACTGACTCTAGTTTAGAAAATATTCTCTATAAAATGTTGTTTATTGACGGGGATGAGAGGGAAATCCCTTTGCCGTAGACAGATTTGTTCAGTGTTCACAGGAGACCGTGGTCGCGCTCTAAGGAGGAGGTGGATGAGCAGCTGAGGATACATGGCTTCCACCAGCAGCATGACTCCGAGGACGCCGAGCCCTCCTACGGGTACACCGTCACGTATCCTGGTGCGTCTTCCAGCATATACCCAGAACAGGATCCTTCTTCGTCATACTACGGAGGTGCCACTTCATGGGCACCATGGGATTGATCTCCACTTAGGCCAAAAGCCTAAGCTTGGGGGGAGGTATGCCGGCATCACTCATTCATTGCATATTACAATTTCTGGATACTTGTACATACTTGTTTAGCTTCTTAAGGTGGTTTCTAATAAGAGGGAGATGATATTTGGGGAACTGCTGTTTGAAAACAGATTCTGGACTGATACCAAAAAAAATCCCAAAAACAGCCAGAACATTATTTTGCGAAGCCAATTTTTGTAAATGTTCCCCAGGTTATTATCTAAGTTTCATTAGTTGAGCACTTTTTGAGTTGAGCAGCGGAAGATTTTCTTAAAAATAGATTACTGTACTGCTGTCAAGTTTGACGAATTTCTGCTGCTTTGTGTTTATGTAACTCTTTTAGTTTTTATTTTCTTGTTTTTTCTTTGTTTCTTTCCTAAAACACAAAAATATCAAAAATATTTCTGTTGTTTTTATTTACCATTTGTTTATTTTGGTTTCTTGCTCTTATTTTGCTTTATTTGCTATCGTTGGTTTGCTACAAGAAAATCCAAAAAGATTTTGCTTTGTTTGCTTGTTTCCTTTTGTTCTTGTTTCCAATTCGAAAACACCAAAAATATTTGTTGTTCTTCTTTGGTTTTGTAAAGTTTATTATGGAGTTCAGAGGTCTCCGGTGGCTGGAGCTTGGTTTTCATTCCATATTATTCAAGCTGCACAAGTGAAAGGCAATAATGACGATCTGCGACAACTCGACTGTGGTGAGAGGCTGGTATGAACTCTATTTGTTTTTATTTTTGTACATATACTCATCCATGTGAGCATGCTTAGTTGGTTCATGTGAGGTATATGACATTTAAGAAAGTTTAGTAGTTCATGATCTCTCATGTTTAGCTCCAATCTATTAATATGAGTAGCACGTGATAGATATTTGCTTGCATTGTTTTATTCATACTAGTAAGTAGCACGTGCTTTGCACGGTGAAAGACATAATAGAAGAATACAATTTTCAAAAAAGGTGCTATTTACTACATGTACATTTAAACTAAATCTCCTCTCCTTGAAGACGCCCTAACGAATGCCGCACTCACAACGTTATAAAAATTAGCATGTCATATATTAATTTAATTATAATAAATAGTTTGACTTATAGATAGTTTTCACATTGTTACCATATCATCAACGTTTTTTTATAAAGTTTATTTCTCACACATTCTATTGTTTTAAGTACTAACATGGGTTAATTTAGAAAAAAATGGAATGAACAAACAAAAGCACCTTGAATACCTTCAAACACTATATAAAAAGTGGAGAGGTATTTTTTTACTCAACTTCCATATACTTATCTCTCGGCCAACAATCATAGCCTCCTGAGATCTTATCATCTCTTTGAACTTGCATAGATGTCAATATTTAGATCATATGGTTCTTTGAACTTGCATAGATGGCAATATTTAGATCATATGGTTCTGTGAACTTGCATAGATGGCAATATTTAGATCATATGGTTCTTAACGTCAACTTAAAAGTAGTTACTTATAAGTTGTCCGGGGAGTAGCAAAAACGTATAACAAATACTTAATGTTCTATCTGTTGATGAAATCTAGGATTTTAATAGGCGATTCACGCACTAATAATTTCAGCAAAACAACTTTCAAATCAAGTTAAATGGGAGTATACACAGCTAAATTTCTGTATGGACTGCTCAAAGTCTGTTGTGTTTCTTTAAAAATTATCAAGATCAATTTTTATATATACAAACTTTATATTTTATTTTATAAAAGTAAATTATTTTCAATGACTTTCAAAAAGTGCATGCAAATTGTAGCGAAGAATTTATAAAATATGAATAAATACAAAAAAAGTATGTTCATAAATTTAGAAAGGGAGATTGTTCCTTTGATGGTATAACTAATTAGCCTCTTAAAATTTGAAGTGTTTCAGATATTGCAAGTTCTTATTTATTTAGTTTATGCCTAAGCTTTAGTTAAATAGAAACATTCATCGTATAAGGCCTGAGACGATGAGCGGAAACTTGAAGCATCTGCCATCTGTGTTGATTTTATCTCTGTGTAAAGGATATTTTGCTACCTATGGTAGGATCCTATATCAGTCACCCATAGAAGATCCACTTAGCCTAGAAGCAAGCGTACATGTTTCTGGAAATATCACCTAGCTCCTAGATGGTTCACGTGCACAACCGGACCATGTCAGACTTTATGTGTGTGTGTGGTAGGAGATCGAGAGGCGAATCCAGCACACTTTAACCGTTGGATACTAAGCAGTGGTGATTGATGAACGGTAGATCTTGGCCCATTATGACATATCAACGGTAGAGAATACTTGGTGGTTGTTTGGCGGGAAAACTGGGAGGAAGTTGTAAATCCAAATTCAAAACTGCCACACTATAGTAGTAGAGAAATAGGTATGACATTGTGGTATTCTCCTCTGAATAATTCACTTGAATCGACTTGGCACATGCTCACGCATGCATATGACTGAACAAAAGTCAATTAAGCCTCGATGATTTACTTTGCCTCAGAGTTCTTGTATCACGTTTATGCCTCCGTTAATTTATTTTGCCGCAAGCATGATTATGACAGTTACTTCTCTCTTGATTGTCGCCTCCCAGTCTATTGCTAGCCTTCACTTGTACTGAGCGGGAACGCAGTTCGTGCTTCCAAACCCCTGAAAACCAGGTTATTTCATAGTGTCCACCATAAATACCTATGCATGGCATTTCAAACCATTCCAAGTAAATTCTCATGTGCTACCTTTAAACCTTCAAAATACTTCTCAATTTGTGTCGATGTTTTATAGCTCATGAGGAAGTATGTGGTGTTTATCTTTCAACCTTGTCATTTACTCCTGACAGACTTTCATCAATGGACTAGTGGCACATCCGCTTATCCAATAATTTTGCAAAAAGAGCTGGCAACGGGGTTCCCAGTCCCAATTAATTAACTTTCATCAATAATTCTATTCACATGTTTTGCCCTGATTTATCAGTAAGCAACTTAATTTGCAAATAGACACTCCTCCATGGTATGTGAATGTTGGAAGGCACCCGAGGATTCGGTTAGCCATGGCTTGTGTAAGCAAAGGTTGGGGGAGTGTCATCCATAATAAAACTAAAGTACGTGTGTAAACAAAAGAGAAGAGGGATGATTTACCTTGCTGGTAGAGATAACGTTCTTCGTGGGAGCCGCTCTTGAAAGTCTGGTTGATGAGGTAGTTGGAGTGCCCACTACCATTCGTTGACAACAACAAACACCTCTCAAAATAATTTTACTCCTGTTTTAAAAATGAAAAGCTATAGCGCATGTTAATCCCTGCTTCCCTCTGCGAAGGGTCAATCTTTTACTTTTACATTGAGTCACCATGCTTTCTTTGAGCACCTTCTTGAGAGCACAACTGTCATTCTTAGTATAATATGCTCTTCCCAAAATGTGATTAACTGTGGTATAACTTTGATGCTTTTATCTTTGATAATCTCTACTTCCAGTCTTTCCATGAACTTCAAAGGTGCCCAGGCATTTATGTTTTGCTGTACAAATACGGGCAAGCGAGATACCACTTTATCATATCCTTTTATGAACATTGCAATCTTGCTGATAGACATGATTCATGATGCTTATTATTAATTTGTTGGTACCTTTTCCATGATTGATATAGCTACTAGATGACTTTATTTGCATGTATCTTATTATGAATTGCCTAAGTACTTGTCCATATCATGAGAATATTTACATCATATGAACAAATGTGTTCGTGAAAGTTCTTTTCTCGCACTCAGTTGTTAACTGAATTGCTTGAGGACAAGCAATAAGCTAAGCTTGGGGGGAGTTGATACGTCCAAAACGTATCTACTTTCCCGAACACTTTTGCTATTGTTTTGCCTCTAATTTGTGTATTTTGGATACAACTAACACGGACTAACGCTGTTTTCAGCAGAATTGCCCTGGTGTCTCGTTTTTGTGCAGAAACTCAACTTTCAGGAAAATTCCCGGGATTAATTCCAATGGGCCTATTTTCACATAATATTGGTGGAGCCAGAAGACCAGAAGGAGGGGGGCCACGAGGCGGCCACCCCACAAGGCGGTGCGGTGGGCCCCTGGGCCGCGCCTCCCTATGGTGGCGGCGCCTCGGGCAGCTCCAGGTGCCCCCCTCTGGGCTACTTAAGGGCTTCGACCTAAAAACGCACGGGGGTTAGACGAAATCGCCAGAAGACATCCAGAACACCGCCGCCATCGCGAAACTCCGTCTCGGGACCAGAAACTCCGTTCTGGCACTCCGCTGGGATGGGGAATTGGAGGAGATCATCGCCATCATCACCACCGACGCCTCTCCATCGACCAGCCATGTTTCCCCCATCCATGTGTGAGTGATTCCCCCGCTGTAGGCTGAAGGGGATTGTAGGGATTGGATGATATTGGTCATGTAATAGCATAAGATTGTTAGGGCATAGTGCCTAGTATCCGTAATTGGTACTTTTATGATATTTTTGCAACTTGTTATGCTTAATGCTTGTCACTAGGGCTCGAGTGCCATGATCTCAGATATGAACATGTTATTGTTTCATGATGATATTCATTGTTTTATGATCTTACCTGCAAGTTGTATACACATATTGCTGTCCGGAACCCGAGGCCCCAAAGTGACAAAAATTGGGACAACCGGAGGGGAAGGAGGTGATATAAGGATCACATGTGTTGACGGAGTGTTAATGCTTTGCTCCGGTGCTCTATTCAAAGGAGTACCTTAATTTCCAGTAGATTCTCTAGAGGTCCGGCTGCCACCGGCTGGTAGGACAAAAGATGTTGTGCAAGTTTCTCATTGCGAGCACGTACGACTATATATGGAACACATGCCTATGGTTGTTTAGTACTTGGATACTGTTTTATTACTATCTGCAAATGCCCTACTTTGATTGTTACATGGTTTCTCTCATCCATGCAGCGCCCGTTCATCCATCCCTGTGCCTACAGTATTTTAATCCTGCTATTTACTATAATCACTACTGCTGTCTTTGTTACACTGCTACTGATATTTTACTACTGCTACTGCTATAAAACTGTTGCTACTGATAAACTGTTGCGAGCAAGTCTGTTTCCAGGTGCAGCTGAATTGACAACTCCGCTGTTAAGGCTTACAAATATTCTTTGGCTCCCCTTGTGTCGAATCAATAAATTGGGTTTTACTTCCCTCGAAGACTATTGCGATCCCCTATACTTGTGGGTCATCAGTATGCTTGATATATCTCAAAATCCTCTTAGCAGTAGTATAATGAACACTATAAGGAGCATGCAAATACTGATAAACTTTGTTTACTGCATAGGAAATATCTAGGCGTGTGAGAGTTAGATACTAGAAAGCTCCCACTAAACTTCTGTATTTGGTACTATCATCTGGACCCAACGGATCTCCTTGCCGGGCAACAATCTTCTCAGAGGAAGACAACGGTGTAGACATACCTGTACAATTCAACATACCCACATGCTCCAGAATATCATGAGCATACTTGGACTGAATGAGAACTATACCATTATCAACTTTCTGTACTGCCACACCCAGAAAGAAACTCAAATCACCAAGATCTTTCAGAGCAAACTCTTGACTTAGATCTTTCAACAGTGCATCAGTTGCAGCTTGAGAGGAACTAGCAACTATTATATCATCCACATATATAAGCATAAAGATGGTCATATTGGACTTACGATAGATAAATAAGGAAGCATCAGATTTGGAAGCTCAAACGAGAGTACCATACTCGAGGTGCCTGTTTTAGTCCATAGAGCGCCTTGTCCAGTTTGCACAGAAAATGTGGTGTGCTTCTGTTTTCATACTAGGAGGTTGTTTCATATATACTTCCTCTTACAGAAGGGCATGAAGAAACACATTCTTGACATCCAACTGTCGCAAGCTCCATCCTCTAGAAACAGCTAGAGCCAAAACAAGACGTACAGTTGCAATTTTGACAACAGGACTGAAGGTATCTTCATAATCAATTCCATATCGCTGTTTAAACCCTTTAGCAACAAGACGAGCCTTATATCTGTCAATAGAACCATCTGACTTACGCTTGACCTTATACACCCATCGACAGTCAATGACATTTTTACCTTCACGCGGTGGTACCAATTTCCACGTCTCATTGCGCATGAGAGCATCATTCCTCATCCATTGCTTCCTTCCAATTTGGATCAGCAAGAGCAGTCTGTAAATTAGCTGGTTCATCTGTTGCAGCCGTCAAAAGCCAACGAACTGTTCCGTCTTTGTACTCACGAGGCTTTACAATGCATTTGGATGCACGTTTAGTTGGGCGCTCAGAGGCAACGGGCTGAGCTACACGAGAAGTGGGAGCAGCAGATCTGGGAGCAGCAGACTACAGATTCGCCACCAGTAGAGGGCCCGGGAGGATCTGGCATGGACCGCGAGGCGCTTGGATTCGCTGCGGCACCAATGCTCGCTGTGGAGGCTGGGCTGTGCGTGGCATGCGAAAAACTGCCAGCAGAAGATCCAGATGGAGAACCGCGCGCGCCCCGCCCATGTCCGCGATGTGCACGCTGTCAGCCTGACCCGGAAGCTGGCGTGGAAGGCGGTGATCCCGAGGCGGCAGAAGCGGATCCCGAAGGCACCTGGGAGGATCCCGGAGCAGATTCTGTCGAAAAATTGTTCTGGGAATTAGCGCTTCTGTTATTTTCTCCTGAACGCTGAAAAGAGTTGCTCGGGGCACTGTTTTGACCAGAATTTTCGCCTGCTGCTTCGTCTCGACGAGCTGCACCCTGCAGATCATAAGGAACAACACTTGTAGATGGGTTAATAGCATGAGTATTTTCTATAATAGAATCATCAGTAGTATCGTCACCCTGCTCAAAATTGCAAAGAGAAGGATCAAGAAGAAGAATTTGTTTTCGAAGAAGAGCACTAGCATTAGGATATAAGGATTTGAAAGGAAAAACTGCCTCATCAAAGACAACATCACGAGAGATATAAACTCGTCCAGTGGACACTTCGAGACATTTAACTCCTTTATGTCGAGGGCTGTAGCCTAGAAAAATACACTGTTTGGAACGAAACACAAGTTTGCGCTTGTTGGAGGGACGAAGGTTTGGCCAACATGCACAACCAAAGACACGAAGAGATGAATAATTAGGATGTGTACCAAGAAGGCGATGGACAGGAGTGTCATTATTAATAACACGACTAGGGAGCATATTGATTAGATATGTGGCTGTGAGAAAAGCTTGATCCCAAAATTTTAAGGGCATACCAGCATGAGCAAGGAGAGAGAGAGACCTACTTCAACAATGTGACGATGTTTTCTTTCGGCAGAACCGTTTTGCTGATGAGCATGTGGACAAGAAACATGATGTGAAATACCCTGAGTCTGAAAAAGTGAATTGATTTTAATGTATTCTCCCCCCAATCAGATTGGACTGCAAGAATTTTTCTATCAAATTGGCGTTCAACAAGTTTTTGGAAATTGACAAAGGCATCAAAAACATCAGACTTGTGTTTAAGCAAATAGATCCAAATAAACTTGCTATAATCATTGATAAAACTCACATAATAATCATGTCGTCCAAAAGAGGTAGGGGCAGGACCCCAAACATCAGAAAAAACTAACTGAAGAGGAGCTATAGACACACTAGTAGAAACAGGGTAGGGAAGTTGATGACTCTTGCCTTGCTGACAAGAATCACAAACTGACACAATGCTGGTATCTCTAACACATGGAAGCTTATGCTTACTTATTTTATTTGTCTAACAATAACTAAAGAGGGATGACCTAGACGACTATGCCACTGGGACTGGTCAAGCTTGGCGGCGACAAAAGCATGCTTCAGGGATCCAGAAGACGCCAAAGATGAAATAAGAGGATAGAGGCCGCCAACACACCGTCCTCTATGGATGATTCTCCGGGTGACCTGATCCTTGATGAGAAAGAAAAATGGGTGAAATTCGATAAAGACACCATTATCATATGTGAACCGATGAACGGAGAGCAAATTTTTAGAGGCGTGAGGAACATGCAAAACATTGCGAAGATGGAAATTTCGAGTAGGGTTACGAACTATTGAATGACCAATATGGGAAATATTCATACCTTGCCTATTGGCGGTGTTGACCCTGTCGGATCCCTTGTATGTGTCCCTGAAGGTCAAATTGTTGAGCTCGCTTGTAATGTGATGGGTGGCACCCGAATCTTGGTACCAATTTGTGTCGACCCCATATGCAGCGTGGATTTCTTTGTCACCATAGTCATCATCCTCAGAATAGCGGGACCATCAGTCTTTTGCGGGATGGCCTTCTTTATTGCATATCTGACAAGTGACGTCCACCCAAGGTGTTGTCCGGCGACGTCCGCGGCCATGGCCTCGCCCTCCTCCAGAGGGTCCACGACCTCCGCCACAGCCCTGATAGAAGGGACGGTCATCACGACGATAGTCACGGCGCTCCCCACGGTCGCCACGGTCGGCACGATCGCCGCGGTCACCACGGTTTCTGGCGGAGTTTGTGTTGCCAGAACGGGAACACCATTGTCTGGTGGCGGCGTTGGCAGAAGTCTCGAACTCCGGTGGAGAAGTGCCATTGAGCATCAGTTGCCTTTGATCATATGCATGCAGATGAGAGAAGAGGAGACAAAGGGTGATCGGCGTAGTTGCAATGCCGAGAGCGGCCACCAAGGCGTTGTAGTCAGCGCCAAGACCGGCGAGAATATAAGAGGCGAGCTGGCGATCGGTGAGAGCATGGCCAGCAGCAATGAGATCATCTAAAAATCCCTGCATCTTGGAGAGGAACTCCGAGGTCGTCATCTGCAACTTTTTGGTGTTGGCAAGGGCAACGAGAAGATTGTTGATTTTGGCTTCGTTCTGGGCGGCGAACATCTCTTGTAGAGCACGCCAGACACTGGCTGTGTGCTCAATACGATGGACGTGCGGCAGAATCTCGCGGGACAGCGACTGCGGGAGGTAGGACAAGACGATTTGATCGCGAGACAGCCAAGAGGCGCAGTCAGGGTTCGGCCCCAGCTTGGCAGCAGTGCTTGTGGTTTTGTCTGCGGGAACGATCTCAACTTCCGTCGGCGGGGCGGCATCGCTGCCGTCAAGGAGGCCGACCAGCTGTGCGCCGTGGATCGCGGGCAGGACCTTGGAGCGCCAGATCGGATAATTATCTCGGGTGAGAAGTTCACGCGGAGGAAAGCCGAGGTTGATCCGCGGTTGTGAGGAGGACGCCATGGCGGCTGGGCGAAGCGGCCAGCAGCGGCGACATCGGAGCTTGCGATCGGATTATCGGCGGAAAAGCCGGCCTGATACCATAGAAAAACGAGATATGATCAGGTAGTTTCAATCTACTTGGATGATTTCCGATGTATCTATTCTCATGTATATATAGAAGGTTGTTACAGAGGGATACGGGAGAGATTACAACGTGAGGATACCGAACTCTACAGAGACTAGAACTCATACTACTGAACCTGGGTCGGTTCCTGAAACTATCTCTAATAATAGTGAGTGGCGTTGACAGCCACAATTGTATGTTGGGAGCAGTGGCAGAGAAAATGAAAGGGATTTGCTAGTACTGGTAGTCAGTTAAGTCTTATACCGTTTAATTGCATCATAATGTATGTATATATATATAAGTTGCAAATAGATTTGTTTACAGTTCCAAGCGGAGTTATAACTGAGATTTTTTCAGTTATAAGTGAGGAAGTGAGGATGCAACTAAGAAAAATTATCTAAACCGTTTGATTTTCTTCATGATTAGTAGTAGTTATCACAGCTAAGATTTGATAATTTGATAACATCATATGTTAGTTCTCAACCCTCCTCGTTTTACCAAAGGTGGTGGAGGAGGCCGCGAGGGAGCAACATGAGAGAAGGGATAAGGACATATCTAGCGGGCCAACCCATTTTGAACACAAATTGTGTCTGTTTTTGATCCATTTGAATCGGGTCACGGACAATGAAATTGCCAGTTTTTAGTGTCATGCCCGTTTTGATCGGGTTCTTTCCCAGCGGCTCGATGTATTTTTTTATTGAGAGAACTAATTTTTCATAGTGCCGAAAATTAAATAAAAAAGACTAAAATTAAACCTTATCTAACTCTGAACATGATCGTCGCACAAATCCGGCGAAAGGATGAAGCTTTTGCGGTGGATCTCTTGGTGGCGATCACGTCTCTCGTGTGGCACCGGAGGCACCGGCACAAACCGGGAGTTGAGAAGCCAGCCGCTCGACATGCTCACATCTTGCTAAGGTGTCGGTTGATTCTTGTTGTAGATATGGCGTGCTTAGTCCACCGGGACGTAGTAGCGCTCCCGCGCCTTCTTCTTGCCACCACAAAACAAGGCGGCCTCGGGTCATGGTTCGTCTTGCGGAAAGGCCATCCCTTGCACATGGCACCCATTGTCGATGTACTTCGACGTGGGCAGAGGGGGTGGTGGATTCTATTGTTCAAGGTGTGGCCAGAAGGGAGGCGTCCCCAAACCCTAACCGAGGAACTCCCCGATCTCGTCTCTCAGGCCACTGTCGCCGCCGGTGGTGGCGGCCGCGCTCTCGGGGGGGGCTTGGCAGGCCCTCCTTCGCACAGAGGAGGGGCTTCTGAGGGGCGGTGCTGGGGGAAAGCTGGTCCGGCGCTGCTTTGGCGGCAGTTGCTGGCGCATGGCGGGGCAACACTGGTGCGGTGGAGCTCGGAGGGGAGTAGAGAAGTGATGTCTACGCACGCTTCTATTCCTGTAGACAGTGTTGGGCCTCCAAGAGCAGAGGTTTGTAGAACAGCAGCAAGTTTCCCTTAAGTGAATCACCCAAGGTTTATCGAACTCAGGGATGAAGAGGTCAAAGATATCCCTCTCAAGCAACCCTGCAATCACGATACAAGAAGTCTATTGTGTCCCCAACACACCTAATGCACTTGTCAGATGTATAGGTGCACTAGTTCGGCGAAGAGATAGTGAAATACAAGTAATATGGATGAATATGAGTGGTAATAACAATCTGAATAAAATATGGAGATTCGATATTTGGAAATAAGGCCTAGGGATCCTACTTTCACTAGTGGACACTCTCAACATTGATCACATAACTGAAACTACTCCACACTCTCTTGTTGGATGACAAACACCATTCATTGTGTAGGGCTACAAGAGCACCTCAATGCCGGAGTTAACAAGCTCCACAACATCTGGAGTTCATATTTAAGTAACCTTAGAGTGCATGATAGACCATTGCAATTATACCGAGTACTAACATAGCATGCACACTGTCAACATCAGGCTATGAAAGGGAGAATAAATCGCATCAATACTATCATAGTAATAGTTAACTTCATAATCTACAAGAGATCACAATCATAGCTTATACCAAGTACTACATGATGCACACACTGTCAACGTTACATCATGGAGGAGGAATAGACTACTTTAATAACATCACTAGAGTAGCACATAGATAATATTCAACTAGATCACAAAGAGAGAGATAAACCACATAGCTACGGTAGAGCCCTCAGCCTCGGGGGAGAACTACTCCCTCCTCATCATAGGAGACAACAGCGGCGATGAAGATGGTGGTGGTGTCGATGGAGATGCCTTCCGGGGGCACTTCCCTGTCCCGGCAGGGTGCCGGAACAGAGACTTCTGTCCCCCAAATCTTGGCTTCGCGATGGCGGCGGCTGTAGAACTTTTCTCGTATCGTGGCTTATTCTTTTAGGGTTTTCACGACAGATTCTTTAAGTAGGCGGAATGGCAGCCTCGGAGGGGCCCTGGTGGGGCCACACCATAGGGGGGCGCGCCCCACCCCTTGGCCGCGCCACCCTGGCGTGTGGGCCCCCTGGCTCCCCTCTGGTCTCTCTCCAGTGTTCTGGAAGTTTCGTGGAAAAATAAGATACTGGGCGTTGATTTCGTCCAATTCCGAGAATATTTCCTTACTAGGATTTCTGAAACCAAAAACAGCAGAAAACAGGAACTGGCACTTCGGCATCTTGTCAATAGGTTAGTTCCGGAAAATGCATAATAATGACATAAAATGTGTATAAAACATGTGTGTACCATCATAAAACAAACATGGAACATCAGAAATTATAGATACGTTGGACACGTATCAGCATCCCCAAGCTTAGTTCCTACTCGCCCTCGAGTAGGTAAACGATAACAAGAATAATTTCTGAAGTGACAAGCTACTTACATAATCTTGATCATACTATTGTAAAGCATATGAGATGAATGAAGTGATTCAAAGCAATGGTAAAGATAATGACTAAACAACTGAATCATATAGCAAAGACTTTTCATGAATAGTACTTTCAAGACAAGCATCAATAAGACTTGCATAAGAGTTAACTCAAAAAGCAATAAATTCAAAGTAAAGGCATTGAAGCAACACAAAGGAAGATATAAGTTTCAGCTGTTGCTTTCAACTTTCAACATGCATATCTCATGGATAATTGTCAACACAAAGTAATATGATGAATGCAAATAAGCAAGTATGTAAGAATCAATGCACAGTTGACACAAGTGTTTGCTTCTAAGATAGAAAGAAGTAGGTAAACTGACTCAACATAAAAGTAAAAGAATGGCCCTTCGAAGAGGGAAGCATGGATTGCTATATTTGTGCTAGAGCTTTTATTTTGAAAACATAGAAACAATTTTGTCAACGGTAGTAATAAAGCATATGTGTTATGTATAAGATATCTTATAAGTTGCAAGCCTCATGCATAGTATACCAATAGTGCCCGCACCTTGTCCTAATTAGCTTGGATTTACATGGATTATCATTGCATAACATATGTTTCAACCAAGTGTCACAAAGGGGTACCTCTATGTCGCATGTACAAAGGTCTAAGGAGAAAGTTCGCATTGGATTTCTCGCTTTTGATTATTCTCAACTTAGACATCCATACCGGGACAACATAGACAACAGATAATGGACTCCTCTTTAATGCATAAGCATTCAACAACAGATAAAATTCTCATATGAGATTGAGGATTGTTGTCCAAACTGAAACTTCCACCATGGATCATGGCATTAGTTAGCGGCCCAATGTTCTTCTCTAACAATATGCATACTCAAACCGTTTGATCATGATAAATCACCCTTACTTCAGACAAGACGAACATGCATAGCAACTCACATGATATTCAACAAAGGTGAAATAGTTGATGGCGTCCCTAGGAACATGGTTATCGCTCAACAAGCAACTTATTAAGAAATAAGATACATAAGTACATATTCAATACCACAATAGTTTTTAAGCTATTTTTCCCATGAGCTATGTATTGCAAAGACAAAGAATGTAATTTTAAAGGTAGCACTCAAGCAATTTACTTGGGAATGGCAGAGAAATACCATGTAGTAGGTAGGTATGGTGGACACAAATGGCATAGTTTTTGGCTCAAGGATTTTGGATGCACGAGAAGTATTCCCTCTCAATACAAGGCTTAGGCTAGCAAGGTTGTTTGAAGCAAACTCAAGTATGAACCGGTACAGCAAGACTTACATAAGAACATATTGCAAGGATTATAAGACTCTACACTGTCTTCCTTGTTGTTCAAACCCTCATCAGAAAATATCTAGACTTTAGAGAGACCAATCATGCAAACCAAATTTCAACAAGCTCTATGGTAGTTCTTCATTAATAGGTGCAAAGTAAATGATGCAAGAGCTTAAACATGATCTATTTGAGCACAACAATTGCCAAGTATCAAGTTATTCAAGACATTATACCAATTTACCACATGTAGCATTTTCTGTTTCCAACCAAATAACAATGAACGAAGCAGTTTCAACCTTCGCCATGAACATTAAAAGCTAAGAACACAAGTGTTCATATGAACAAGCGGACCGTGTCTCTCTCCCACATAAAGAATGCTAGGATCCAATTTTGTTCAAACAAAACAAAAACAAGAACATAAAGATGCTCCAAGTAAAGCACATAAGATGTGACTGAATAAAAATATAGTTTCAATAGAAGTGACCTGATAATTTGTTGATGAAGAAGGAGATGCCTTGGACATCCCCAAGCTTAGATGCTTGAGTCTTCTTGAAATATGCAGGGATGAACCACGGGGGCATCCCCAAGCTTAGACTTTTCACTCTTCTTGATCATATATCATCCTCCTCTCTTGACCCTTGAAAACTTCCTCCACACCAAACTCAAAACAAACTCATTAGAGGGTTAGTGCATAATCAAAAATTCACATGTTCAGAGGTGACACAATCATTCTTAACACTTCTGGACATTGCCCAAAGCTATTGAAAGTTAATGGAACAAAGAAATCCATCAAACATAGCAAAACAGGCAATGCGAAATAAAAGGCAGAATCTGTCAAAACAGAACAGTCCGTAAAGACGAATTTTTCTGGGACACTTAACTTAATCAGATGAAAATGATCAAATTGAATGAAAGTTGCGTACATATCTGAGGATCACGCACGTAAATTGGCAGATTTTTCTGAGTTACCTACAGAAGGGGCTACGCAAATTTGTGACAGCAAGAAATCTGTTTCTGCGCAGTAATCCAAATCTAGTATCAACCTTACTATCAAAGACTTTACTTGGCACAACAATGCAATAAAATAAAGATAAGGAGAGGTTACTACAGTAATAACAACTTCCAAGACTCAAATATAAAACAAAAGTGCTGTAGTAAAATAAAGACATGGGTTATCTTCCAAGAAGTGCTTTCTTTATAGCCATTAAGATGGGCTCATTAATTTTAATGATGCACTCGCAAGAAATAATAGTTGAAGCAAAAGAGAGCATCAAAAAGCAAATTCAAAACAAATTTAAACCTAACCCACTTCCTATGAAAAGGAATCTTGTAAATAAACAAGTTATGTAAGCATAAGGCAACAAGCATAGGAAAACAAAACAAGCGCAACTTCAAGATTTTCAGCAAAAAGAGAGGTGTTTTAGTAACATGAAAATCCCTACAACCATATTGTCCTCTCTCATAAAGATTTACAGTAGCATCATGAACAAACTCAATAATAGAACTATCACATAAAGCATTCTTATCATGAGTCTCATGCATAAAATAATTGCTACTCCCAACATAAGCATAGTCATTCTTATTAATTGTAGTGGGAGCAAATTCAACAAAGTAGCTATCATTATTATTCTCATCATCAAATATAGGAGGCATAGTATAATCATAATAAACTTTATCCTCCATAGTAGGTGGCACCAAAATACCACTATCATTATAATCATCATAAATGGGAGGCAAAGTATCATCAAAGTGAATTTTCTCCTCCATGCTTGGGGGACTAAAAATATCATGCTCGTCAGAACCAGCTTCCCCAAGCTTAGAATTTTCCATAGTATTAGCAACAATGGTGTTCAAAGCATTCATACTAATATCATTGCTACTAGCATGCAAATAAGGTTCCATAGGTTTTTTAATTTTTGCATCAAACAATCCATGTCTTAACTCATGAAATAGATTAAAAAGCTCACAGTTGTTTTCCATTATGCCTAACTAGTGAACAAGAAACAAAAAGATGCAATTGCAGGATCTAAAGGAAATAGCTTCGAGCACACACACACCGGCAACAATGCTAAGAAATAGCTTTGTAGTCGGAGGATGTGAATACCTTTTACCTTACCTTCCCCGGCAACGGCGCCAGAAAATAGCTTGCTGTCCACAACTGGCGCGTGGTTGACGTGGGAGGTAGAAATCTCTGTGGTGTAGCTTTTCTTCGTTCCCCGACAACGGCGCCAGAAAATAGCTTAGTTGCCGTGGACCGGAGTGTGAGTGCCGTTTACCTTACCTCCCCGGCAACGGCGCCAGAAAATAGCTTGATGTCTACGCACGCTTCTATTCCTGTAGACAGTGTTGGGCCTCCAAGAGCAGAGGTTTGTAGAATAGCAGCAAGTTTCCCTTAAGTGAATCACCCAAGGTTTATCGAACTCAGGGAGGAAGAGGTCAAAGATATCCCTCTCAAGCAACCCTGCAATCACGATACAAGAAGTCTCTTGTGTCCCCAACACACCTAATACACTTGTCAGATGTATAGGTGCACTAGTTCGGCGAAGAGATAGTGAAATACAAGTAATATGGATGAATATGAGTGCTAATAACAATCTGAATAAAATATGGCAGCGAGTAAACATGTTGCAGAACAGTAAACAAACGGAGATTCGATATTTGGAAATAAGGCCTAGGGATCCTACTTTCACTAGTGGACACTCTCAACATTGATCACATAACTGAAACTACTCTACACTCTCTTGTTGGATGACAAACACCATTCATTGTGTAGGGCTACAAGAGCACCTCAATGCCGGAGTTAACAAGCTCCACAACATCCTGAGTTCATATTTAAGTAACCTTAGAGTGCATGATAGACCATTGCAATTATACCGAGTACTAACATAGCATGCACACTGTCAACATCAGGCTATGAAAGGGGGAATAAATTGCATCAATACTATCATAGTAATAGTTAACTTCATAATCTACAAGAGATCACAATCATAGCTTATACCAAGTACTACATGATGCACACACTATCGACGTTACATCATGGAGGAGGAATAGACTACTTTAATAACATCACTAGAGTAGCACATAGATGATATTCAACTAGATCACAAAGAGAGAGATGAACCACATAGCTACGGTAGAGCCCTCAGCCTCGGGGGGAGAACTACTCCCTCCTCATCATAGGAGACAGCAGCGGCGATGAAGATGGCGGTGGTGTCGATGGAGATGCCTTCCGGGGGCACTTCCCCGTCCCGGCAGGGTGCCGGAATAGAGACTTCTGTCCCCCGAATCTTGGCTTCGCGATGGCGGCGGCTGCAGAACTTTTCTCGTATCGTGGCTTATTCTTTTAGGGTTTTCGCGACGGAGTCTTTAAGTAGGCGGAAGGGCAGCCTCGGAGGGGCCCTGGTGGGGCCACACCATAGGGGGCGCGCCCCACCCCTTGGCCGCGCCGCCCTGGCGTGTGGGGCCCCTGGCTCCCCTCTGGTCTCTCTCCGGTGTTCTGGAAGCTTCGTGGAAAAATAAGATACTGGGCGTTGATTTCGTCCAATTCCGAGAATATTTCTGAAACCAAAAACAGCAGAAAACAGGAACTGGCACTTCGGCATCTTGTCAATAGGTTAGTTCCGGAAAATGCATAATAATGACATAAAGTGTGTATAAAACATGTGTGTATCATCATAAAACAAACATGGAACATCAGAAATTATAGATACGTTGGAGACGTATCAAGAAGTTCGATAGTGACGGCGGAGGCAGGGAGAGCGGGACGCGGGGGCACCCATGGATGAGGCTGCGGCAACTGCCGGCCATCTCTGCACCGCGGTGCGCAGCGGCGTATCCTGCTATCTGCCGGCTTGGGTGGAGGAGGAGAAGGGCAGGCTCGATCTGGGCTTTCGTGGCTTCGCTGCAGAGGTACTAGGGTATGTGGTTGCTCCCCGTCCGGGTCGGAGGTGGTTGATGAACCGTGGCTCCTAACCATGTGAGGTTTTCAGCAGGTAGCGTGGGGGCTGCTCGTTCGGCCTGAATAGAGGTGGTGGTCCTCGGATCTCTCTCACGCTAGGACGAAGATCTTCCTTATGCATGTTTGTCTAGATTTGGCTGGATGTTGAGTTCCAAAAGGTTACCTAGAATTTGCTAGTTTGGGAGATATTCGGTCGTGCGCACCCATGTTTTTATTCCGACCTTTTGGTTCCGGAGGGAGTGACGCGAATCTCTGTTCTATGTTGCCAGCAGATGACATTCTGGTCCATAGTGTATCAGAGACGAAAAATTTCTTGAAGGCCGGATTGGAGGATGATACGTCTCAAACGTATCTATAATTTCTTATGTTCCATGCTAGTTTTATGACAATACTCACATGTTTTATATACACTTTGTATCATTATTATGCATTTTCTGGCACTAACATATTAACAAGATGCCGAAGCGCCATTTCCTGTTTTCTGCTGTTTTTGGTTTCAGAAATCCTACACAGGAAATATTCTCGGAAATGGACGAAACAAAAGCCCAGGGTCTTATTTTCCACGGAGCCTTCCAGAAGTCCGAAGAGGAAAGGAAGGGTTGCCGTGGGGGCCCCACACCACCTGGCGGCGCGGCCAAGGAGGGGTACGCGCCACCCTAGGGGGTGGGCCCCTCGGGACTCCCCCGACTCTGCCCCTTCGCCTATATATTCTCTCCGTCGCGAAAACCCTATTACCGAGAGCCATGATAAGAGATAACATACTATGACGCCGTCGCCGCCAATCCCATCTCGGGGGATTCGGGAAATCGCCTCCGGCACCCTGCTGGAGAGGGGAATCATCACCCGGAGGACTCTACATCACCATGATCGCCTCCGGACTGATGCGTGAGTAGTTCATCCTTGGACTATGGGTCCTTAGCAGTAGCTAGATGGTTGTCTTCTCCTCTTGTGCTATCATGTTTAGATCTTGTGAGCTGCCTATCATGATCAAGATCGTCTATTTGTAATGCTACATGTTGTGTTTGTTGGGATCCGATGAATATGGAATAATATGTCAAGTTGATTATTGATCTATCATATATGTGTTGTTTATGATCTTCCATGCTCTCCGTTGCTAGTAGAGGCTCTGGCCAAGTTGATACTTGTGACTCCAAGAGGGAGTATTTACGATAGTGGGTTCATGCCTCCATTGAATCTGGGGCAGTGACAGAAAGTTCTAAGGTTATGGATGTGTTGTTGCCACTAGGGATAAAACAACAATGCTTTGTCTAAGGATATTTGTATTGTTTACATTACGCACAGTACTTAATGCAATTGTCTGTTGTTTGCAACTTAATACTGGAAGGGGTGCGGATGCTAACCCGAAGGTGGACATTTTAGGCATAGATGCATGATGGATAGCGGTCTATGTTCTTTGTCGTAATGCCCTGAGTAAATCTCATATTAGTCATCATGATATGTATGTGCATTGTTATGACCTCTCTATTTGTCAATTGCCCAACTGTAATTTGGTCACCCAACATGCTATTTCTTATTGGAATCATTGTTCTCTGTTGTTCTTTGCAAGCAAACAACCTACTGCAATCATTGTTCTCTGTTGTTCTTTGCAAGCAAACATTATTCTCCACACCATACGATTAATCCTTTGTTTACAGCAAGCCGGTGAGATTGACAACCTCACTGTTAAGTTGGGGCAAAGTATTTTGATTGTGTTGTGCAGGTTCCACGTTGGCGCCGGAATTTCTGGTGTTGCGCCGCACTACACTCCTTCACCAAAAACCTTCACGTGGCCTTCATCTCCTACTGGTTCGATAAACCTTGGTTTCTTACTGAGGGAAACTTGCTGCTGTACGCATCACACCTTCCTCTTGGGGTTTCCAACGGACGTGTGCTTCACGCGTCATCAAGCTAATTTCAGGCGCCGTTGCCGGGGAGATCAAGACACGCTGCAAGGGGAGTCTCCCACATCCAATCTCTTTACTTTGTTTATTGTCTTGCTTTACTTTATTTTATTTTCTGTTTTGTTTGCTTTCTTTATATCAAAAACACAAAAAATGTAGTTACTTGTTTTACTTTACTTAATTTAGTTTGTTTTACTTGTTTTTATTATTGTTAAAATGAATACTCCTGAGAACACCAAGTTGTGTGATTTCACTAGCACCAATAATAATGATTTTATATGCACTCATATTGCTCCACCTGCTACTACAGCAGAATTTTATGAAATTAAACCTGCTTTACTTAATCTTGTTATGCGAGAGCAATTTTCTGGTGTTAGTACTGATGATGCTGCTGCCCATCTTAATAATTTTGTTGAACTTTGTGAAATGCAAAAGTATAAGGATGTAGATGGAGACATTATAAAACTGAAATTGTTTCCTTTCTCCTTAAGAGTAAGAGCTAAAGATTGGTTGCTATCTTTGCCTAAGAATAGTATTGATTTATGGACTAAATGTAAAGATGCTTTCATTGGTAGATATTATCCTCCTGCTAAAATTATATCTTTGAGAAGTAGCATAATGAATTTTAAGAAATTGGATAATGAACATGTTGCCCAAGCATGGGAAAGAATGAAATCTTTGGTAAAGAATTGCCCTACCCATGGACTGACTACTTGGATGATCATCCAAACCTTTTATGCAGGATTAAATTTTTCTTCGATGAACCTATTGGATTTAGCTGCTGGAGGTACTTTTATGTCCATCACTTTGGGTGCCGCAACAAAGCTTCTTGATGATATGATGATCAACTACTCTGAATGGCACACTGAAAGGACTCCACAAGGTAAGAAGGTAAATTCTGTTGAAGAAACCTCCTCCTTGAGTAATAAAATTGATGTTATTATGTCTATGCTTGTTAATGGTAGATCTAATATTGATCCTAATAATGTTCCTTTAGCTTCATTGGTTGCTCAAGAAGAGCATGTTGATGTGAACTTCATTAAAAATAATAATTTCAACAACAATGCTTATATGAATAATTTTGGTAACAACTATAGGCCATATCCTTCTAATAATGGTAATGGTTATGGTAATTCTTACAACAATAATAGGAGTGTACCCTCTGGTCTTGAAGCCATGCTTAAAGAATTTATTAGTACACAAACTGCTTTTAACAAATCTGTTGGAAGAAAAGATTGGTAAAATTGATGTTCTTGCTTCTAAGGTTGATAGTCTTGCTGCTGATGTTGATCTTTTAAAATTGAAAGTTATGCCTAATGAAGATAAAGATATTAAGTCATTTGCTACAGCAAACGCTATACAAGTTCGAATTAATGAAAATATTAGATTGATGGCTGAATTGCATGCTAGGTGGGAAAGAGAAGAAAAACTGGCTAAAGAGAATAATGTAGCTAAAGTTTGGACTATTACCACCACTAGTAATGCTGATGCTTCACATGTTGCTAAATATCCTACTATCAATGGTAAAATAATTGGTGTTGGCAATGTTTCTACTCCTAATATAAAGCGTGCAAAACTGCTTGAAACTGCTGAAACTGTTCGTGATAAAAGTGCTGAAATTTTTCAGAACATTGGGGACAATGATCCCATTGCTTTAGATCATAATGGTTTAGATTTTGATAATTGTCATATCTCTAAAGTTATTAAGTTATTGCAAAAACTTGCTAGAAGTCCTAATGCTAGTGCTATAAATTTGGCCTTTCCAAAACATATTACAAATGCTCTCATAAAAGCTAGAGAAGAGAAATTAAAATTTGAAACTTCTATTCCTAGGAAGTTGGAAGATGGTTGGGAGGCCATCATTAAAATGAAGGTCGATGATTTTGATTGTAATGCTTTATGTGATCTTGGTGCAAGTATTTCTGTTATGCCTAAGAAACTCTATGATATGCTTGACTTGCCACCATTGAAAAATTGTTATTTGGATGTTAATCTTGCTGATAATTCTATAAAGAAACCTTTGGGGAGGATTGATAATGTTCACATTACGGTTAACAATAACCTTGTCCCCGCTGATTTTGGTGTCTTGGATATTGAATGCAATGCATCTTGTCCTATTATTTTGGGAAGACCCTTTCTTCGAACTGTTGGTGCTATTATTGACATGAAGGAAGGAAATATTAAATATCAATTCCCTCTTAAGAAAGGTATGGAACACTTCCCTAGAAAGTTACCTTTTGATTCTATTATTAGAACAAATTATGATGTTGATGCTTCATCTCTTGATAATACTTGATTTACACTTTCTGCGCCTAGCTGAAAGGCGTTAAAGAAAAGCGCTTATGGGAGACAACCCATTATCTTACTTCTGCAATTTTGTTTTATATTTGTGTCTTAGAAGTTGTTACTACTGTAGCAACCTCTCCTTATCTTTATTTTACTGCATTGTTGTGCCAAGTAAAGTCTTTGATAGTAAGGTTGATACTAGATTTGGATTACTGCGCAGAAACAGATTTCTTGCTGTCACGAATTTGAGTAGATCTTTCTGTAGGAAACTCATAAAAATCCGCGAAAAATCATGAGTAATCCTCAGATACGTACGCAACTTTCATTCAATTTGAGCTTCTTTATCTGAGCATGTTAAGTGCCTCGAAAAAATTCGTCTTTACAGATTGTTCTGTTTTGACAGATTCTGCCTTTTATTTCACATTGCCTCTTTTACTGTGTTGAATGGATTTCTTTGCTCCATTAAATTTCAGTAGCTTTGGATAATGTCCATAAGTGTTAGAAATGATTGTGTCACCTCTGAACATGTGAATTTTTGATTATGTACTAACCCTCTAATTAGATTGTTTTGAGTTTGGTGTGGAGGAAGTTTTCAAAGGTCAAGAGAGGAGGATGATATAATATGATGAAGAAGAGTGAAAAGTCTAAGCTTGGGGAGGCCCCCGTGGTTCATCCCTGCATATTTCAAGAAGACTCAAGCATCTAAGCTTGGGGATGCCCAAGGCATCCCCTTCTTCATCAACAACTTATCAGGTCACCTCTAGTGAAACTATATTTTTATTCCGTCACATATTATGTGCTTTACTTGGAGCGTCTGTATGTTTTTATTTTTGTTTGTGTTTGAATAAAATCGGATCCTAGCAATCCTTGTGTAGGGGAAAGACACGCTTTGCTTGTTCATATGAACACTGGTGTTCTTAGCTTTACTTTTAATGTTCATGGTGAAGGTTGAAAACCGCTTCGTTCATTGCTATTTGGTTTGAAACAGAAAATGCTTCATGTGGTAATTGGTATATTATCTTGAATAATTTGATACTTGGCAATTGTTTTGAGCTCTCAAATAGATCATGTTTAAGCTCTTGCATCATGTAGCTTGAACCTATTATTGGAGAATTACTGTAGAGCTTGTTGAAATTTGGTTTGCATGATTGGTCTCTCTAAAGTCTAGATATTTTCTGGTAAAAGTATTCGAACAACAAGGAAGACAGTGTAGAGTCTTATAATGCTTGCAATAAGTTCTTATGTAAGTTTTGCTGTACCGGTTCATACTTGTGTTTGCTTCAAACAACCTTGCTAGCCAAATCCTTGTACTGAGAGGGAATGCTTCTCGTGCATCCAAAACCTTGAGCCAAAACTTATGCCATTTGTGTCCACCATAACTACCTACTATGTGGTATTTCTCTGCCATTCCAAAGTAAAAAAGCTTGTGTGCTACCTTTAAAATTCCATTCCTTGTCTTTGCAATATATAGCTCATGGGAAAATAGCCTTAAAAACTGTTGTGGTAAAGAATATGTAGCTTATGTATCTTATTTCTTATAAGTTGCTTGTTGAGCGGTAACCATGTTTCTGGGGACGCCATCAACTATCATACTTTTGTTGAATATCATGTGAGTTTCTATGCATGTTCGTCTTGTCTGAAGTAAGGGTGATTTGTCATGAAATGGTTTGAGTATGCATATTGTTAGAGAAGAACATTGGGCCGCTAACCAAAGCCATGTATCATGGTGGAAGTTTCAGTTTGGACATTAATCCTCAATCTCTTATGAGAATATTATCTGTTGTTTAATGCTTAAGCATTAAAGAGGAGTCTATTATATGTTTTCTATGTTGTCCCGGTACGGATGTCCTCAAGTTGAGATCTATCAAAAACGAGAAATCAAATGCGATCTATCTCCTTGGACCTTTGTACAGGCGGCATAGAGATACCCCTTTGTGACACTTGGTTGAAATATATGTAATGCAATGATAATCCATGAAAATCCAAGCTAATTAGGAGAAGGTGCGAGCACTATTGGTATTCGATGCATGAGGCTTGCAACTTATAGGATGTTTTATGCATAACACATATGAATTATTACTACCATTGACAAAATTGTTTCCATGTTTTCAAAATAAAAAGCTCTAGCACATGAGTAATCCCTGCTTCCCTCTGCGAAGGGCCTTTCTTTTACTTTATGTTGAGTCAGTTTACCTACTTCTTTCTATCTTAGAAGCAAACACTTGTGTCAACTGTGTGCATTGATTCCTACATACTTGCTTATTTGCATTCATCATATTACTTTGTGTTGACAATTATCCATGAGATATACATGTTGAAGTTGAAAGCAACTGCTGAAACTTATATCTTCCTTTGTATTGCTTCAAAACCTTCCATTAATAATTTATTGCTTTATGAGTTAACTCTTATGCAAGACTTATTGATGCTTTTCTTGAAAGTACTATTCATGAAAAGTCTTTGCTATATGATTCAGTTGTTTAGTCATTGTCTTTACCATTGCTTTGGATCACTTCATTCATCTCATATGCTTTACAATAGTATTGATCAAGATTATGATAGTAGCATGTCACTTCAGAAATTATCCTTGTTATTGTTTACCTACTCGAGGGCGAGTAGGAACTAAGCTTGGGGATGCTTGATACGTCTCAAACGTATCTATAATTTCTTATGTTCCATGCTAGTTTTATGACAATACTCACATGTTTTATATACACTTTGTATCATTATTATGCATTTTCCGGCACTAACCTATTAACAAGATGCCGAAGCGCCAGTTCCTGTTTTCTGCTGTTTTTAGTTTCAGAAATCCTACACAGGAAATATTCTCGAAATTGGACGAAACAAAAGCCAAGGATCTTATTTTCCACGGAGTCTTCCAGAAGTCCGAATAGGAAAGGAAGGGGAGCCGAGGGGGCCCCACACCACCTGGCGGCGCGGCCAAGGAGGGGGGCGCGCCGCCCTAGGGGGTGGGCCCCTCGGGACTCCCCCGACTCTGCCCCTTCGCCTATATATTCTCTCCGTCGCGAAAACCCTATTACCGAGAGCCACGAGAAGAGAAAACATACTGTGACGCCGTCGCCGCCAATCCCATCTCGGGGGATTCAGGAGATCGCCTCCGGCACCCTGCCGGAGAGGGGAATCATCACCCGGATGACTCTACATCACCATGATCGCCTCCAGACTGATGCGTGAGTAGTTCATCCTTGGACTATGGGTCCATAGCAGTAGCTAGACGGTTGTCTTCTCCTCTTGTGCTATCATGTTTAGATCTTGTGAGCTGCCTATCATGATCAAGATCGTCTATTTGTAATGCTACATGTTGTGTTTGTTGGGATCCGATGAATATGGAATATTATGTCAAGTTGATTATTGATCTCATATATGTGTTGTTTATGATCTTGCATGCTCTCCGTTGCTAGTAGAGGCTCTGGCCAAGTTGATACTTGTGACTCCAAGTGGGAGTATTTATGCTCGATAGTGGGTTCATGCCTCCATTGAATCTGGGACAGTGCAGAAACTTCTAAGGTTATGGATGTGCTGTTGCCACTAGGGATAAAACAACAATGCTTTGTCTGAGGATATTTGTATTGTTTACATTACACACAGTACTTAATGCAATTGTCTGTTGTTTGCAACTTAATACTGGAAGGGGTGCGGATGCTAACCCGAAGGTGGACTTTTTAGCCATAGATGCATGCTGGATAGCGGTCTATGTTCTTTGTCGTAATGCCCTAAGTAAATCTCATATTAGTCATCATGATATGTATGTGCATTGTTATGCCCTCTCTATTTGTCAATTGCCCAACTGTAATTTATTCACCCAACATGCTATTTCTTATTGGAGAGACACCACTAGTGAACTGTGGACCCCGGTCCATTCTTTTACATCTGAATACAATCTACTGCAATCATTGTTCTCTGTTGTTCTTTGCAAACAAACATCATTCTCCACACCATATGTTTAATCCTTTGTTTACAGCAAGCCGGTGAGATTGACAACCTCACTGTTAAGTTGGGGCAAAGTATTTTGATTGTGTTGTCCACGTTGGCGCCGGAATCCCTGGTGTTGCGCCGCACTACACTCCTTCACCAACAACCTTGACGTGGCCTTCATCTCCTACTGGTTCGATAAATCTTGGTTTCTTATTGAGGGAAACTTGATGTTGTACGCATCACACCTTCCTCTTGGGGTTCCCAACGGACGTGTGCTTCACGCGTCATCAGAGGACTAGCAGTGGAGGATCGAGTTGTGATGTTGTTGAGGGATATGCTTGGTTTTTTTGGGTCTTGTAATAGCAGTCTACAAGTGGGGGCAGCAGCACAGTTGAAGTTCAGAGTCATATCTTTCAGCGTGAAAATCCAAGGCCTGGCCTTAATTACTTGTACCTGGCAATGGTCTTGTTGAAGGCATTGTTTTGAGAGTGGGACTATCTCCACGGCGAAAACCTAAAATCTTTTGATCGAGCGACGACGGCGCTTGTGCACTGTTTCCTTGTTGGAGGCGTCGTTGGTGGAGAGCTTGGATTACAGGTGCTACCTTGGTGGTGGTTATATTATTGTTGCTAGGACTGGAGTACCAAAGCGGGACTTCTTTTTCTTAGTTTTCTTAGTTTTCTTAGTTTTCTTTTTTAGATGTGTGCAGATTTTTAGATAAAGGAGCAATAGCCCCAGCTTCTACATCAATTGATGCACACGGCCCTTTATTAAACATCACGAAGTATCAAGTACGAGAACAAAGTATAAAAAGAAAAATTACATTCATGGATCTGACAAGGTTGCGACATGAATCAACCAACGGAAGAACAGACACCTAAATAGGCTAGCCATACTCTATCCTATTACTGTGTCGCCGTCTAGTAGCCCGGTAATAGAAATCCTGAGTAACCACCAACAGCTTGTTGCAGCCAGTATCCATATCCTTGCGTCGATTCTCTGGTAGCAGGAAAGCCCATAACTATATCCAATGCACATCTCGATGAATAACCTGCAAAAAGTTAGTACCATTCTGATTATTAAAAATCATATCATTTCTAGTATTCCATATTGTCCAGCATATAGCAGATATACCAATCCTAATTTTATTTTTATCTTTCTTTGGAACTCCATACAACGAGTTTCCAAACATATTATTGATACTCATTGGTGGCGGAATATTATAAGCAAAGTAAATCATCCTCCATATGATAGTAGTAAAAGGACATGCAAGGAACAAATGCTCAACAGTTTCATTTGCATCACAAAAACAACACTTTTGAGACCCTGTCCATCTACGTTTTGCCAAATTGTCCTTGGTAAGTAAGACCTTGTTGTTAAGAAACCACATGAAAATCTTTATCTTTAAAGGAACTTTCAGTTTCCACAAATATTTGCGTAAAAATCTAGTATGATCATTCATATAATCAAGATACATAGATTTAACAGTGAACAAACCTGAATCTGTAAGCTTCCATACAAACTTATCAGGTTCTTCAATAAGGTTGATGGTAATTAGTCGCTGACACAAATACAACCACTTAGTATATTTGTGATCATTTAGGCCTCTCCTGAAGGTAATATTCAACGGAGTTTGAGCCAATACTGTAGATACCAGAACATCTCTATGATGAACTATATTATAAAGAGAGGGATATTGTTGTGCTAAAGGGACATCCCCTAGCCAGACATCCTCCAAAAAATATACCGAACAACCATCACCAACTTTGAAAGACCCTCTACTAAAGAAATCAGATGTGTGCAGATGGCTACTGCGTTGTTGCAGGGGCTGTTTGTAATTGGTATCTATCGATATTAATATATTTTCTTTATCGAAAAAAAGAAGTGAGATGTCCTGCTCCCCTTTAAAGGGTTAAGGTGCGACCTCGCCATCAATGCCTGGCGTGGATGCCCGCAACCGCCTGCACCAGCACTAGCGGCGAGGCAGGGCCAACGTGGCGTGGAAAGCCGCAACAGTGTTGGCCGTCAGTACTTGCGCGCAGAAGATGAAGGGGGCACGGAGGCCAAGGGAGAAGGGCGCAGACAAATGCGCTAACCACGCCATGTCCGCGCCGATGCATTCCGAGGACAAATTGGGCCGTGAATCTGACGGCGCGGAGAAACTGATAAGTTTGCGTCCAATCCTTGGGCTGGATTTCCCGTTTCTTATCCTCGCAGGTGTCAATAGTTATTTTCCATTCGTTTACGTCAGATTGTTGGAGCGATGGGTTAATGAGCGAGAGTTGTGGCCAACGTAGTGTGACACATGAGGGAGAGAGACAGGGCACGATAATTTGTTAAGTAGATTAATGGATTACTAGCTTACTGGTATTTGTTGAAAAGAGAATGTTGCAATACAAAAAATTGTTTGTTAACAAAAGGCGAAATGTCAACAATTTTTTTGTAAAGAGTTGTGATTACATACGTTGATTGGCAATATTGACTTGGCAAGTATTTTCATGGTACGTATGTTTGTATTCGCAAAAAAAAAAAGAGTATTTTCATGGTACGTATGTTGACATTGGGTTGCTGTGCTCACCACGTAATCTTGTATGCACACTATATATTCATGAGAAATTTAGGCCCCAACTCCCAAGCAACTACCAGATCGATCCCAATTAATCTCTCTTCTTCCTTCCTCGAAGAGAAAGACTTAATTGGGAAGCGAGATGCAAGGACCAGGCCGGCAAGAATGCAACTGGATGGAGGAGGTGAAGCTGAGAATCAACGAGGAAGCTGAGGGCGTGTCCTTGAGCATCCCTCCCTACTTCCGAAGGTTCGACCGAATCAATAACGAAGAATGCCCGTCCATTTTCATGCGGCCTCGCCGCATGGCTAACCACCAAGCAGGCGTAGACGTAGCTCCCACGCCCATGATTGCTGCACAGACCCCGTCTTCCCAGCAACCCCCCCATCATACCAGCAGAGGCTCGACCGGGGGAAGCGTCATCGTCGCTGCCGTCGGGCCGTACCACCACCAATCAGAGTCGGCTCTTGTCACCCATGGCAAGAAGTGTGCCATCGTCAAGTTCCTTGCTAGCCAGGATTTCGGCCTCGACACCACGGCCTTTCTCGGGTGGGTGCTGGAGAAGGACGCCCGTGTTCGCGGGTGCTACGAGCGTGACTCGTTTAGCATGTGTCCCGAGAAGCTCGCGGAGGTGCTACTGATCGACGGCTGCCTCGTGCTCTTCGCTGTCTTCCTGCTAAGGTCGAGCGTGCGCGAGGACGGGCGGCCCGCTGAACTGGCTCGTAGCGCCGTGCACGAGAAGGAGTTCAGCTACCTGTCGGCGGACATATCCCTGCACATGAAACAGACCAGGCTGGACCTGCTGCTACTGAGCAACCAGATCCCCTTCTTCGTGCTCCACGAGCTTCACAGCAGACTGGCCGGCACCTTCTTCCGGGGAATCGTGCACAACATAGAGAAGCTCGCTCTCTCCTGCTTCGACGATATTCGCCCCAGCCCCAGCCCCAGCGCCAGTGGGGACGGAGAAGCTCTTTTGTTCCCACCCACAGTTCATCACCTCCTGCACCTTTTCCACTGGTCCCGGGTGCCCCGAGGCAAGCACGCCGTGGATACCTATTCCATCCTGCTCGACGACCCAGAAACGAACCTCCCCTGCGCAACCTGGTTCGATGACTCCCTGACCAGTTTCAGCAAGCATGCAGCTCCTCCAGGTATACTAGACATCGTCTTCCAGAAAAAGATATTTGGATTCCGAGGGGTGCTGCGCGTCCCGGCGCTGCACATCCACGGCTACAGCGACCTCGTCTTCCGCAACCTCATCGCGTTCGAGCAGAGCCATCTCAGGTGCGCGCGGCCGCCGCCTCTTGTTACTCGTATTGTCTTTGACTCATTGATGCGATTGAGCGACCTTTACGGATGAAGAGAAACAATTTCAGGTGTGGCCTCGGCGTAACCGCCTACTCCTTCTGCATGGCTCGGCTGCTGCAGAGCGAGGCCGACGCCAAGCTGCTGAGGAAGAGCGGGATCCTGGCTCACACGCACAAGACCGACAAGCAGATCGTCGACCTGTTCAGCGGCCTCGCAGATGAGTACCGCGGCACCTTCTATTCCAAAGACATGCTTCACCTCTGCAAGGAAGTGGCGGCGCATCAGCGGAGTCCAGCTGCCAGGGCCGTCAGAGGAGCCGTGCTGCAGTGCTTCCCCAGGCAAACCGTAACCTTCTTCGTCATCCTGGGGGCCTTCATCTCCATTGCCACGCTCATCAACACCGTCTTCGCCGTCTATAGGTTCTATCATCCAGTCAACAATTAGTCCATTACAAATATGGAAACACCGGCCGGAACAGAGTGGATGCGACGACTCGCGGATCGTGCTTGCCCCCTGAAATACACAATGCTTGTTGTGTAGTACTCTCCTTTCAAATACTCCTATCATTGCATTTTAGTTTTGAAAAAATACCTGTAGAAATTAAAAGTGCCACTGAAAATCAGAATTTTCATGTGGTTTTTGAATCGGAAGGTCTTACTTACTAAAGACAACTTGGCAAAGCGGAAGTGGACTGGCTGTACTAAATGTGTGTTCTGTGATTCTAAGGAATCTATAGAACATCTTTTCATCAGGTGTCCTTTTGCAACCTTGTTGTGGAGAGTTATTTATTTCACGTTTAATATTCCTGCTCCAACAAATGTTAAAAACTTGTTTGGGAAGTGGCTGAATGGTATTGACAAAGTTGTTAAAGAGCGGATTCGTATAGGAGTCTGCGCTTTACTTTGGGCAATTTGGAATTGTCGAAATGATATTGTTTTTAACGGTGCGAGTTCTTCCCAATTTTTGCAGGCTATTCATCGAACTACTTACTGGATAAATATGTGGTCCCATCTACTCCCCGAGGACCAGCGGGCACATATGGATTCTGGGTGCACTCGCTTGATGGCGGTCGTTCGGGCTATCTTCAACCAGGGTGGTTGGCGGCATATTAATAGATTACAAGATGCTTAGATCGTCTTTATCCTCTTTTTTAGATGGTTGATTCATGTCGCAACTTTAGCCGATCCATGATCCTATGTTCGTTTTGTATTCACAACTATTTACTTTTTTTGGATGATGCAATAAAAGGCTGTGTGCATCCTTTGGATGCAGAGGCCGGGGACTTCCCCCATTTCTAAAAAAAAAGTTTTGCTCTGTGTGGACTGTCTCAGCGTTGTGTGATTGCTGTCCATGGCAGGAGTCCCTAGGCATTGCTCTGCAACATTTGCTGCACATGCATGGTTCAGTTTTGCCATATTATCGTGTATGTTATATAATAATATAGTGAATGATATGTTTGATGAAGGCGTAAAAGATAAATGTCCATGAAGGGGTAGTTTCACATCTTGTAGATGGGGGTGTAACTATTCTTCAATACGATCATTTTTATGGAACATGATCTAAGAACTTGAAATAATTTCACCAGCGATTCGAGCAACATTTGGGAACACAATTAAATTTACACAAAAGTTAACTGTTTTGTTTCTGAAAGGCCTCGAAAAATGATGCTTTTTAATTATTTAGTTGCGACCTAGGCCAATTTTCCAATAGATATTTGGTAGTCCATTACATTACCAGAGACTCGGAAATGCTTAATAGAAATAAGTCGAGATGTCATGGGTATACCCTTCGGGTACTCATTATTAGTATATCTAGCTCGGCCCAATATAGAGAAGGTCCAAGAAGGCAACCCAAAAGAGTAGTCAACTAGCACTCTTGTAACCCTAGCCTGGTTGCTCATATAAAACCAGGCAGGGGCACACCCATGGGGGAAAAGAGAGAGACAACATAGCTCGGCCTACGGCGGCACCATGTAAACATACTTATGATCATATACTAGATTGCTAGCAGCACGTAGGAATCCTCCACCGAGGGAACCCGAAGCTGGGTACGTCGTGTGCCAAATCTCGCTCCCGGAATCTCCATCATCGCTCTTTCCCGAAACCCAAGTCTACAATCTGTAGGCATTGGCGAGGTGATCCCTCGTCAATTGGCGCTGCCTGTGGAAATACGTGACGACTGGATTTTGTAATCCGGGCGGGACCATCGTCTTCAACATCCAGTTCGCATCTAGTCTTCAACAACAACAACAGATCGCATCTGGTCTTCAACAACAGCAACGATAGTGACAAGGTATTAACTTGTCAATGCCTATAGGTAGTAGACTAGGGTTTCGTTGGATGTAGAGGGCAAGTAGATCTCGAAGGTTTCAGCCGAAAAGTACTCGACGATGTAAAAGCTAGGGTTTGAGAAACAATGATTCGATCCTCTCTTTGTCCCTCGACTCCCCCTTATATAGGAGGCGGAGCCGAGGGATTCGTAGTACACAAATTTACAGAGTCCGGAAGGGTTTCTGACCCGTCCCGCAAGATTACAAATAACAGTTCCTATTACAACTCTAGCTTTCCTTATCACCATCTTGGGCTTCCGAACTTTATATTCTTCGATACGTGGGCCTTCAGTAAATCCCGGGTACTATCTTCGGCAGGCCCATTGGGGATGCCTATGTCAGTAGCCCCCGAGATTTTGTTTGAATCGTAGAGTCAAGGAAAATCTCCACTTTTATATTTATTCAATATCTTTGAACTTTACAACATATCTTTGCATACAAATTTCTATATTGTACAGGGATAATGGTAGTTGGGGCTAGTTCATCTGACGGATCAGGTACTAGTTTACTGCTCTAGTGGCAATCCGCAAAAACCTACTTCAAGATCACGTCCCTGGACATGATCTCGGGATACTGGTGTAAACTTCGACAGGTGCCGCTTAAGGTCTTACCATTCTGTCGAGTCTCAGTCATATTTATCGGGTACCTAACGCGTCCGTTAGGATTTTTCTTCGTATCTGTTGATACGGAAAAAAGTAGCAAAACGCCGTCAGAGACGGCGCTACGCCACACAGAATGGATCCGGGGTCTTACCTTCGCAAAGTTTTGCGGCATTCAGAAATAATTCGCAACTTTGGCGTTCTGAGAATATATTGTCGAGTGCTTATTCGGCTGTTGGAATAGCACATTTTATTGAGTCAACGGATGACTTATATTGCTCTCCCGATGGGAGTATATGTAGAGTTGTTTACATAACTCGAAATATGCTCCCTTTTTCTTCTTCTTTTTCTCTTTTTTTTTATAATTTCATCGGGCACGCGAACAGCGTTCCCGATGGGAGTAGCCCCCGAGGCTACAGCCAAGGACTTGGACTTTGTTGTAGGCTCCACACATTATGCCACTATATTGTCGCTTCTTCTCGAGCTTTTCATCTCTATCGGGTGCGCGAACAGCGCTCCCGATGGGAGTAGCCCCCGAGGCTATGAACAAATGCTTGCATTTGATCATAGGCTCCCGCAATTTCTATTTTGTCATACTCGAAATTTACTTTTTTCCAAAGTAGCCCCCGAGCATTTGGGCAAAAACTTGTATTTGATCAAAGGCTCCCGAAGGAATAGATAAACTTTCCTGCCGCCAATCCTCTTATTTCATACTTGTGGAGATTTTCCCCTTGGTCAAAGTGACCTCAATACTGACGATAGCCACGATCTTTGTATCCAAGAAACTCGAGTACTGTTGTCCCTGCCTTGTGGGTCCAAAGTTCCTACCATGTTGACACGTCGTGCAAGTGGGGGACACACGTCCTCCGTTTTTCCTGGCGCACGTACTGTAACGCCTATTCTGTTTCATCTAAGTAAAAGTACATTTTTACCCTTCAGTTACGAGTTCCTTATCCACCGCACGATTTCTCCATCCAACGGTGCGTCGATTCACCACACCTTTATTTAAGATTATCGTCTTCCTCCTTCTACACTTTCGCTCGCGCCGCTCCTCTGCTCTCATCTGCCCAAATCCTTCTTTGAGCCCCATAGTTCTTTGAGCTCCGCCACGCTCGCACTGTGCCACTGCGCCATTGTTAATGCCACCGCGCAGACTCACCAGGCACAGTACTCCTGAATCCTCGATGGCTGACGTGGATCTAGGAAGCGCGGAGTGGGAGAGATCCAAAATCGCCGCCCAAGACATCAACCTCCTGAAGAAACTGGGGATCAGCAAGAAGCAAGACGCGCTGCGCTTCCCCAGCGAAGAAAGCTACCCAACCCCTCCAATGGAGTATCGGGTTAGTTTTGTTGATCATCTCATCCGCGGCCTCTCTGCCCCTATTCACAATTTCTTCGAGGGCTCTAACTATGCAGCAATTGAACAACATAAAACTGTCAACATAAAACGGCCTTTGAACAAATGTTTTAAAGCTGAAACTATGCAGCAGTTGAACAACATAAAACTGTCAAGGCGGAAAAAACTCGACTATCTTGAACAGTTAATGTAATTTATATGTTTTAAGCAAGTGCTGGTTTATCCGTTCTTCTGGTTTATATGCTTGACTTTTCGCGAGACGGCAAACTTTAAACACAGAACATCTGCTGAGGCGATAGCGCTTAATAGCGAAACAATCAAGAACCTCAGAAACAGAGGCCGGCTTTAAGTACCGAGATGTCACTACTAAGGAATCCACACATAAAACAACAGAAAACGTGTAGGCCAGAAAACTTAAGCTAACGCCCGAAAGCGGAATTTTTGCAGCGATCGAGCCTTAAGCGGCAAAAACAGTACAAAGTTTTTCACGAGCGCGAGGCAAATCGTGGGAAAGATATGACCAACAGTGAAAGCGGTAAAAGACTCAGGATATGAGTGAACCAATCTTAATCTCATGATCATAAAATTTTAAATATTAAATATAAATAGGGACTTAGCTGTTTGGAGCGGAGTCAACGTCGGTCGTGGCGGTTTTTCTTCGGCGTTCCGTCGAGCCGGTGCGAGATTGATTGTCGCAGTGGTCCTGTAGGTGCGGATCCACCTACCAAAATTTAGGTGTGGATCCGACTTCCAAAAATTTAGGTGCGGATCCACCTACCAAAATTTTGGCATGGATCCGGCTACAAAAATATAGGTGCGGATCCGACTAAAAAAATTAGGTGCGGATCCGGCTACCGAAAATTGAGGTGCGGATCCGACTACCAAAAAATAGGTGCGGATCCGACTACCAAAAAATTAGGTGCGGATCCACTTACCAAAATTTTGGTATGGATCCGGCTACAAAAATATAGGTGCGGATCCGACTACCAAAAATAGGTACAGATCCGGCTACCAAAATATAGGTGCGGATCCGACTACCAAAAACGTAGGCGCAGATCCGGCAACCAAAAAATAGGTGCGGATCCGACTACCAAAAACGTAGCGCGGATCCGGCAACCAAAAATAGGTATGGATCCGGCTACCAAAATATAGGTGCGGATCCGACTACCAAAACCAGAATTTGAAATTTCCAGGTCTAAGGCGGATTCTTCCGTGGAAAGCTCCAGCGACTCGGATCGGATCTTTGCAGCTGCGTCCTGCTCGGCGGCGGTCGTAGCTACATTACTTACCAGTGCGTTTCCGTCGGAATCGACAGTCTCGCTGATGAAGATGTGGATGCCGCCTATTGGGACGATGGAGAGCTTGACGGGGTTTGCCTTAGCCGGAATCCAACACTCATCCGGAGGGACGATCGGCAGATTTCCGGCGTAGAGGACGCGCCCCACAGCGATGGTGTCGTCGTAGCTTCCCATGGCGGAACCCTCCCGGTTCCGGCCTCCAGACGCCACAGGCCCCACGGTGGGCGCCAACTATCGTTGCCTAATCGACGGTACCCCGGAGGAGGGATCCTCACGAGGGGGAGAAGAAGTAGGGGCCATAGGGCGGAGTGCACACGGGACGGTGGTACGCGATTTACCCAGCTTCGGAACACCTGCACGATGACAGGGCCTACTGCTGCTTGTCTGGAATTATCTGGGCGCTTTCGCGTTGTTACAATGAGTTGTGGTTCTGAACGTGCCTCTAAGGCTCCCAGGATCCGGCTTATAAAGGCGCACGGATCTAGGGTTTACATGGAGAGTCCTAGCCGGATTACATGTCGCCTAACTACGGTACAAGGTCTTGCCGTGTACGTCAAGGATCTGCCTTCCTCCCTACGTCGTACTGGATCCGGGTTCCACATGGGCCTCCATGGATCCGGGTTACTCCTGGGCCTCCATGGATCTGGGTTACTCCTGGGCCTCCATGGATCCGGGTTCCACATGGGCCTCCATGGATCCGGGCTACTCCTGGGCCTCCATAGATCCGAGTTGCACATGGACCTTCACGGATCCGACTTCCTCCGATGGTCGGTTGGGATCCGGCTTCCCTATCCTGGGCTGGACTTCATCCTTTAGGATCAACAGCAACTGGGCTGCCCGGTGGGCCATAAGCCATCACCACCATCTGTGGGCCACCCGGGCTTGCCGGAATCGGACCATGTCGATGGTATACCTATGAAGTATATCCACAACAGTTGCTTTTCATGTACGGATTGCAACTCCACCATCTCACTCCCAACTCCATACTCCACATCTCGATCTTTATCACCCTCTGCGAGTCCTTCCTTGGAGTCCAGCCTAACTGGGCTTTATGGAAGTGTCTCTTTTTTTGTCGCCACAATGGCTCTGCCAACGTCGCCTATAACATATGTGGCATCGTTATCTGCGTTCGCCCTGATGTCGAGTACTTCGATGTCAAATTCCCTGATTCAGTTCAAGGGTGGCGCAAAAAATGGTTATACATCCATGAGGAAAACCACGGGTCTGTTGAAGACAACATTCCTCCTTTTGATAGTGCCGAAAGAATCTGCCGTCGCCGATCCTGGGATGCAGAGGCTACCGCCGAAGAAAAAGCGGCGACAGAGGCACTGATGACTCGCATCCACGAACTTCAAAACACTCATGGCCAAGAGTTGTCGGGTATCCAAATCACAGCGTATTTCCTTAGGATTAGAGTGCAGCCTCTGCAAGCTCGCAAAAATCCCCTCTGGAAGTATGCTGGCGACGAAGATGTGGATCGCTTGTCAGTGGATTTGCCGGTCAAGGATTTAGAAAAACTTGTCCGAAAAATCTCCTCCCTCAACAAGAAAGATCCTGTCCTCTCGTCTTGCCGCGTAAAGCCGTATAACGCCACCAACCCCCTCCCTGAGGTAATTTCTCGTGTGAAGTTTTTTTATATCGACCACTTTTTTGTTTTTTTTTGACATCCTTTGTATAACTTTCTTGTCGACATACTTCTGTTTTGTAGAACCATCCAGATCTTGTTTCTCTTCCTCCCCTTCCTGAAGGTGGAGAAGTCGAGGAACGTGCCGTTGTCACCGACGACAACCAGGGTACTTCTCGCCCTGAGAGTGAAGCCGCAGTTTCTCGAAAATCTGCGGTATCCTCTGAAAAAGAGACCGATTCTGAGGCCACTACCTCAGCACATTCCCCTCCTCCTGCTGTTTCTCCGAAGAACAAGAGGAAGAGGAATGAAGTCGAAGATTTCGGCACCTCCAAAGACGAAGAAGCTGGTCCTTCCGAAGGGAAGAAAGCTTTCGACCCTTTCTTGGATGCCCTCGTCAGCTCGTAAGTCCTTATTGTGCTTCGTTGCTTATCTTGTAAAATATTTGTCATCGCTTTTCCTTATATTGTCGACGTTTTATTGCAGTGATGACGAGGAAGAAAATCCTCCTATTGACGTGGCTACTCGAACGAGCACGTCACGTACTTTAGTTGTGTCGGATGCTCAACCTGATGTAGAGGAAACTTCCCCTCCTCAACATAACATCGAGCATCCAACTCCACCTGCAAGCCCCCGAGCCCCTTCACCGAAGAGGGCGAGGACTGAACCAGTCGAAGAACCCACTCAATTAAGTGGTGGTTTCACGACTTCTTCACTGAATGACGTAAGTTTTATCCATTACTCTTTTGTTTGATACCGCTTTTTTTTCTTTGTTGCCATCGAATTTTTCCCGTACTATATTTGACTTTTCTTTCTTTGGATTTCTCTAGCCTTTGATGAAGGAGTTTTTCCGACTCGGTACCCAATTCGTCGGGTACCGTGATCTTTCGAACCAGCTGAAAGGTACTATCTTGCTATCTTTTTCTCAATTGCATTTCCTTCCTCTTAATTCTTGTCGCAATAATCATTATTGTCGACTGCTTTTTCAGCCGATCTTGCGGAAGCTAAAAATCGTGCTGACACACTTGCTCGCAAACTGGAGCAAAGTGAAAAAGCTCGCAAGGAGGCTGAAGTAGATGCCAAAAAGGCTAAGGCAGAGGCCGCCACCGTCGAAGATCTTCGAAAGAGACTTCATGAGGCGGAAAAGTCTTTAAGCGAGCGGATTTCTGAACAATCTGCTCGCGAAGAAGCGATTATCAAGCGCCTGGCGTCGCAGAGCCGTCGTTTTGCCAGTAAGTGCCCAAACTATTTTGACTTCTTTGAACTTCTTCTAGCTTGCTTACTTATCAATAAATTTTTGTCTTAGCAGGAAATACGGGTCAAGAATATGAACTTACGGATCCCGAGAATGATCCCCTTCTTGACGCGCTTTCTCTCCTTGAGATTCATGGAGACGAGGCACGCGACGGCCTTGCCGAAGCTGAAGCAGGGTTGTCGCAACTTTATCCCTACTTCTTCCCGAAGAAAGAACAACCCGCGCCGTTCCTTGCCCTCGCCAAGTGCTTCAATACTCCCGAAAACCTTGGGCTCAAACTTCGCCAAGAAAGTTTGAAGGTTGGCGTGGAGGGTACTATCGCCTTGGTTGCCGATAGCCAACAGAATATCGACTGGACTAGGGTTGGCGACACGCAAGAGATGGAGACCAAAAGGTGGCAGTTGCTGATCAAAGCTGCAAAGCCAAACTCGAAGAAGGTCCTCGCTTATCTTGGGTGCAAACCAACTCCAGCTCCAAGCTCATCCAAAACGGAGGTCTAGTAGACCACCCTGTCTTTCCTCCTTTTTTTGTTTCTCTTTCTTCCTTTTGATGGTGTCGCCAAAGTAGCTTTTGGCGACACTTATCCCACTAGCTTCATTGTAATGCCTTGTAATTATTCTGAAAATCAATGGAATTCTATTTTGCTTGATGATTGATGTCGAACTTTTTAATTTCAGTTGATATTTGATAACTATACTCCAACTCCTGCTCCTTCCGATATTTTGCCTACTTCTTCTCGCTCGAGGAAAGTGCTTGTTAATACTGAACTTGGTGAAGATTCCTCGAGTGCGAGTTTATCGCAAGATTTGGAAGAACTTCGGCAACAACTTTAGTATGCGAAGAGGCAAACACTGGTGATGATGGAACAATCTCGCAAGGCCTCCGAAGCAGAAAAAATTGCACTTCAGCAAGCTCAAGAAGCTATGGCTGCCAAGGAAGCCGCCGTTTCTGAAGCTGAAAAGGCAACCACCCGAGAGAGTTTTATGCTCGAATTGATGAATGAAGCCAGTGTAGATATGTCGGGTACGCTTTTTCAAATCAAAACTTCTTCTGTCTTCTTGCTGTATCCCCCTTTGTTTTTAAATTCCTTTGCTCTCTCCAAATAGGTTCCTTTCTTGATGCTGCTGCCGAAGAAGAGAGGGTAAACACGAGGACAAATCTCCTTGTTAACCTTTCTCTTGACCATGGTTCTCTGTTCTGGGCCACTCCAGAGCGGACCCGACAAATTGTCAGATTTCAAGACCGCGCCTGTCAGGTTCGCGACTTCTTGGATTTCTGCACTAGAACATTGTCTCTGGTTTACAAGACGATGTTTCCTCGGAACGAGGCACCCGATACTCTTCTTGGTTTGATAGAGAAATTTCGAGATGCTCCACAAATCCATGGCTTTGTTCGGGCGCAACTTTCTGTTGGCGCCAGGTTTGCTATGATGATGATCAAAATCTGCTATCCCAAGTTTGACATGAGCCAAATTGTTTCCAAATGCATGGCCAAGATGGCGAAAAGGAAAAGGGATGTTAGCAAAATTGATGATCATGTGACCCCTGTTGCCGAAGATATGATGGATGAACTTCTTCGGATGGATTCTGAGTTCTTCGTGAAGGGCAGCTATGCTGAACATAGTACTCGTACTGTAAATCGGATGACCATAGACAATATACTAGGGCATAGTTGATTTTTCTTTTTCTCTGGTCACGTTGAGTTTTTTTCAGGCATTGTCTCTTGTATGTTGTGAACATGTTCTATATTGTAAAGCCAATAAATATTTTTATTTTTCCTCATCAAGCCCCCGAGTGTCTTGGTGGCGAAATTCTTTATTGTATGTGCGAGCTTTTGAACGAAGGCGGCTAAATTATATTGAATATACTATATTTGCGGGTACGAGCCCCCGTGCCTTGTTGTTGATCGCTATCTTGTATCTTTGTTTATTTTGCGAGGTGTTTTCGCACCAAGGCAAAATATTTTCGGAGATATGTATTGCAAGTCTTAAGCACAAGCCCCCGGGCCTGTCAAAGAAATATATGTCTCAACTATCTTTATTATATTGCAGCACCGCGAGCCCGCCTCATTAAAAACCTTTCCCGGCCCCACTCGGTGCCCCGAAAAAGGAAAAGAGTGCGTCTGAAAACTCGCGGGCGTTTCAGTACATTGTATTTTTACAAGGAGGACTATATTTCGACACTAAGCGTAAAAACGCCTTAGCTGTGCCACGTTCCAGGGGTTTTTCTCGGGAACCCCTGACTTCTTGTCCTTGATTCTGTATGCTCCTCCTTCCATGACTTCCGTGACGATGTAAGGACCAAGCCATGGTGACTCGAGTTTTTCAGTACTTTGTTGATTGAGCCGTAGAACTAGATCTCCCACCTGAAAGGACCTTGGTCTCAAACGTCGACTATGATAATTTTTCAAGTCTTGCTGATACTTGGTGACCCGTGATAGTACTTCATCTCGAGCTTCATCGAGTGCATCGACTTCGTCCTCCAATGCTTTTCTTGAAGTTTCCTCGTCGTACTCTGTGACCCTTGGGGAATCATGCTCTATTTCAATTGGTAACACTGCCTCAGCTCCATGGACCAGGAAGAACGGAGTTTCCTGTGTCGCTGTATTTAATGTTGTTCGTGTACTCCATAACACACTCGGCAACTCCTCTGGCTAGGTATGTCGAGCTTTTTCCAGTGGTCCTAACAAGCACTTCTTGATACCGTTGCAGATGATACCATTGGCTTTTTCGACTTGACCGTTGGTTTGCGGGTGCGCAACTGATGCAAAGTGTAGTTTGATGCCTACCTCTGCACAATATGCCTTGAATTCCTTAGATGTGAAGTTGCTACCATTGTCCGTGACGATGCTATTAGGCACTCCAAACCTGAAGACGATGCTTTTCACGAATTTGACGACAGACGCTCCGTCTGGTGAATTTATCGGCTTGGCTTCTATCCACTTGGTGAATTTATCGACAGCGACGAGCATATACTCGTATCCTCCTGGCGAAGCTTTATGTAACTTCCCCACCATATCGAGGCCCCATTGAGCAAAAGGCCAAGACAATGGTATTGGCATCAGTTCTGCTGCCGGAGAATGGGGTTTCGCGGCGAATCTCTGGCACGCGTCGCAAGTTCGTACTATCTCCTTTGCATCCTCTATTGCTGTCAACCAATAAAACCCTGCTCTGAAAACCTTGGCTGCAATAGCTCGACTGCTTGCATGGTGGCCACAGATTCCTTTGTGCACATCCTTCAAGATCATCCGTCCTTCTTCGGGTGTAACGCACCTTTGTAGTACTCCCGAAATACTTCGTTTTTATAACTCCTCTTTGACCACAGTAAAGGCCTTAGATCGCCTAATAACTCGCCTTGCTTCCACTGGATCGTCGAGTATCTCTTGCCTTAGGATATATGATATGTATACCTGCATCCAAGGTATCTGCACCATCATGACCAAGTCATGTTCCTCTTCTTCTTCTTCCTCTGGTGCTTCTTTGGTAGCCCTCGAGGGTTTCTTGTCCTTCTCCTTATTTTTTGTTTTTGTCGACTTCGTAGATCTCTCTGCTATCTCTTCCCAGAATACGCCTGGTGGAATTGCGAGGCATTGTGACCCGATGTTTGCGAGAACATCGGCTTCATCATTGCTCAGCCTGCTTATGTGATTTACTTCGCATCCATCAAAAAACTTCTCGAGCTCATTGTACACTTCCTTGTATGCTACCATACTGTCATTGACTGCATCGCATTGATTCATGACTTGCTGAGCCACCAACTGCGAGTCGCCAAAGATTTTTAGTCGAGTTGCACCACAAGCTTTCGCCATCTTCATCCCGTGTATGAGAGCTTCGTATTCTGCCTCATTGTTAGATGCGTTTGGGAACGTCATCCTCAAGACGTACTTCAGCTTGTCGCCCTCGGGTGATATTAGTATCACGCCAGCTCCAGCTCCTTCTAATCGCTTGGACCCGTCGAAGTTCATAGTCCAAGTTCTCGATAAATCCGGTGGTCCTGTATTTTGTAACTCCATCCACTCTGCGATGAAGTCTGGTAGAATCTGCGACTTTATTGCCTTTCTTTTTTCATACGTGATGTCCCGAGGGGAAAGCTCTATTCCCCAAAGGGAGACACGACCCGTAGCTTCTGGATTGTTGAGTATATTGGACAAGGGCGCCTCATTGACCACTATTATCAGGTGTGCCGAAAAATAGTGCCGCAATTTTCTTGCGGTTGTAAACACTCCATATGCTAGCTTTTGATATTGAGGATACCTCTGTTTTGAAGGCGATAAGACTTCGCTGACGAAGTATACTGGCCTGTGCACTCCATGGAGTTTTCCTTCTTCCTCTCTTTCAACGACAAGTACTGTGCTTACCACCTGAGGTGTGGCCGCAATGTATAACAACAGAGGTTCCTTCTCTTTCGGCGCCACCAAGATTGGTGGTGTCGAGATTTTGCGTTTGAGATCCTCAAAGGCTCTGTCTGCCTCTTCGTTCCACTGGAACTTCTCTCCCTGCTTGATTAAGGCGTAAAACGTTAACGCCTTTTCCCCCAACCTGGCGACGAATCTGCTTAAAGCTGCGACTCGCCCGGTTAGTTGCTGTATTTCTTTCAACTTTGTTGGCTTTCTCATCGTTACGATGGCCTGGATTTTTTCGGGATTTGCTTCAATCCCTCTTGCTGAAACTAAGAACCCGAGAAGTTCTCCTGCAGGGACGCCAAAAGAACACTTTGTCGGGTTCAGCTTGAGACAGAACTTATCGAGATTGTCGAAAGTTTCCTTCAAGTCCTCGATTAGCGTGTCCCCCTTTTTTGATGTTATGACAACGTCGTTGATGTATACTTGTACGTTTTCCCGATCTGTGTTGCTAAGCACTTCTGCATCATCCGCTGATATGTTGCTCCCGCGCTTTTCAAGCCAAAGGGCATTGTTCGATAGCAGAACACGCCGTAAGGTGTGATGAACGCTGTTTTGACTTCATCATCTTCTTTTAATCTGATCTGGTTATAACCAGAGTAAGCATCCAGGAAGGAAAGACGTTCGCATCCTGCCGTGGAGTCGATAATTTGATCGATCCTTGGGAGGGGAAAGTGATCCTTTGGACAATGTTTATTGAGACACGTGAAGTCGACGCACATGCGAAGGACTTTCGTGTTTTTCTTCGACACCAACACTGGGTTAGCTACCCACGTGGCTTCTGTATGTAATTCCTTGATGAAACCAGCTTCTCTGAGTCTATCAATTTCCGATAGCATAGCCTTGCGGTTTGGTTCCGAAAAACGCAGCAAAGGTTGTTTGATTGGTCTCGCTATTGGATCCAAGTTTAGGTGGTGCTCGGCAAGTTCCCTGGGTACTCCTGGCATGTCAGCTGGACACCATGCGAAGATTTTCCAGTGCTCACGGAGGAACTTGACGAGCGCGCTTTCCTATGCGAGGTCCATATTTGTCGCGATGGACGTCGTCTTCTTCGGATCTGTTGGGTGAATCTGTACTTCCTTTGAATCTTTTGCAGTATTAAAAGTTGATTCCTTATTAGGCCTCCCTACATCTGGCAGCACATCGTAGTCCGTCGTGAGTCTCGACGCCATGTACTCTGCTTGCATCCCGAAGGTTTCAGAGAGCCGATGAAAATCCTTATCACATTTATCGGCTAGCGCGAAGCTTCCCTTAACTGTGATTGGCCCCTTAGGTCCAGGCATCCTCGATAATAAGTATGTGTAATGTGGTACCGCCATAAACCTGGCATATGCTGGGCTCCCCAACAAAGCGTGGTACTGCGATGGGAAATCTACGACTTCGAACTCTAGCCCCTCTATCCTGTAGTTTTCTCGAGTGCCAAACTGAACGTCGAGATTGATCTTCCTCAATGGGTAACTTGGCTTTTCTGGTGTGATGCCGTGGAAACGTGTGTCCGTTGGCTTCAGGTTTGCCAAGGATATGTTCATCTTCCTTAGTGTATCTGCATACATAAGGTTTAAACTGCTGCCTCCATCAATGAACACTCGAGATACATCGAATCCTGCAATCACTGCTGGTAAAATAAGTGATGACTGCCCTGGTCGAGGAACTTGTTGCGGGTGATCCGCAATTGTGAAGCCAATATCCTGTCCTGACCAATTGAGGTACTCGACTGTTGATGGAGGCATCTTCTCTGCCATGAACACCTATCGCGAAATTACTTTCTGTGCTCTATTGGATGGTCTGCCTTTCTGAATCATCGAGACCGCTCCATGTGAGTTGGGATCAATGTAAGGTGGTGGCGTTGGTGCTGCCGCAATCCTGAGCTGATGTCGATTTTCGTCCGTAATTGCGGGAGGAGGTGGTAGGTGGATCTCACTCCTAGGTCCCTGAGGGTTTCGACTCGCTACCTGAGCATTGCCTTGTTCGGCGAATCTCAACATTGCTTGAAAGTTTCGGCAATCTTTCTGCAGATGCCCCGACTGCCTCTTCTCGTTATTGTCAACATAGAAATGCATCTGGCACGGGCCGTTCATCATATCCTCAGGGGACACGAAGGGTCTCTGAAACCTAGGCCCATTATTTGGCCTGTTGTTTCGGGAATCATCTCTATTGTCGCCTCGCTGCTCGTTGCTCCTTTGATACTCATCTCTATTGTTGCCTCCAGCGCTTGCTCGAAACCCAGCCGAAATTTGGCCAGGTGCATCATAACCCGAAAATTCTCGAGAAAATCGTCGTCTATTTTGAAAATTTCGACTGCGGTCCTCCTCTGGTGACCTGTGTCGTTTATTATGCACAACTTCCTCGCCATCTGCCCATCTGTTTGCTATTTCCATTAATGCTGATACTGTCCTTGGGTTAGTTCTTCCCAAGTCCTCCACAAAATCTCCTCGTCGAACTCCTGCAACAAACGCGTCTATCGCTCTCTCGTCAGATATATTTTCTGCCTAGTTTTTGATGATGTTCCACCTTTGGATGTACTTCCTCATTGATTCATCATGCTTCTGTCGACATGATCTTAATTCCTCAAGTGTCGCAGGCTTTTTGCAGGTTGATCGGAAGTTCTTGACAAACACATCCTCAAAACTGTCCCAGCTGTCGATGGAACCTGGGGGAAGCTTCTTTATCCAATACCTCGCGGCTCCACTCAGGTGTACTTGGATGCTTTGCATGGCTGTTGCTCTGGTTCCTCCTATCAGCTTCACTGTCTCGAGGTAATCGATTAACCAATCCTCTGGATCTTGAAGGGCGTCAAACTTTTTGAAGTTATCGGGTAACTTGAATCCTGATGGGACTCGAGTTTTTCGGACCCGTCGCGTAAAACACGAGAGTCCACACATATCTTCTTCAGCAAGTTCTGGTGAACGCCGATGTTCCCTTCTATCTTGTCGCGCTCTATCTACCCTGGCCTGGGCCGCCGTATCTCTGACGCCACTTGCTCCTGGTGGATCTTGCACTGCTGCAGTAGGTCTCGGGCTATTTTGTCTTGCAGCTCCTTCGGGAGGTGTGGCTGCAAACGCTGCTCCCATGGCTCCACATCCTGCCATGGCCATGTTGTACAACGCCTCTCTTGGATCTCCAGGAGGTGGCCTAGATGCGAGGATAAATGCTTGTGTCGCCATATACCCAGCTTCCGGTGTTTTGGGGATAATGTTCCCTCTTGTGTCTATCGACATAAAAGACATGTCGAGGTTTTGAACTAGAGTCTCTCTTTCAGCTTCAGGTATATTTTGCAGCCGAGATCTTGCTCTCCTTCGAGCTTCCCTGTGACTATCTCCCGAAGTTCCTGATTGTCGACTCAAATCCGCTCTTCGCCTGTTGATGCGGAAGCTGCCTCCTTTCTCCTGTTCAGAGCAGCTGTCTGTTTTTCCAGTTCTCTCCCAGCTCGAGCGAGCCTATATTGGTAAGCCTGCAATTCTACAATCGTAGCAGTTGTCGCCATTGGTTCTGAACCATCCATAGCTCTTGCGGCTCTATCCCATGCTGCTTGTGGTAGTTGAACTCTAACACGTGGTGCAGGCCCGACGTATTTGTTGCCTAAACCTCGCCTTAGGTCAGAGGGATCGACATATGGATTTCCCAAATCGTCGAAAGCCTCCGACGTTTCCTCCTGATCGCGACTTGCTTCTCCAATGGCGTAAATTTGATGATATTTTGGATTCTGCACCTTGCTAGTTTTGGTGACACCATCGTAGAGATTGGTGAAGTCCTTTTCAACAGTGATGGATTTGTCGATGAAGTCGAAGCTGTCGATGCTACTCGAGTCATCGCTTATATAGGAGTCCGCGGATGACTCGAAGGACATGTCGCTGAAGATCTTGGTGATTTTTTCGCTTGCCCTGGTGCTGATGAAGCGTGGCGACCAAATCTCCTCATCGCCTGACTCGATGGATGATGCTGAGCTTGAAAAGTTAGGGTCGACCGCTGATAATCCCGGCGAGATCGGAACTTCGAGATGGTACACTCCTTCTTTCTCGACGCGGAAGTGGAACCTTCCGAACGTCATCTCCATGGGCTCCTCCAGATATGCATATGCATCCAAACGGGAGGGCGGGTGAGGAACAAAATCAACGAGACCAGTTTCGATCTGTTTACCTCTGTCCATGATGTTGCTTGCTATCGACGAAGTCGACGATCTTGAACGTGCCATCGAGATCAGCTCCTTGTCGCCTCTAAATCCCCACGGTCGGCGCCAATTGACAAGGTATTAACTTGTCAATGCCTACAGGTAGTAGACTAGGGTTTCGTTGGATGTAGAGGGCAAGTAGATCTCGAAGGTTTCAGCCGAAAAGTACTCGACGATGTAAAAGCTAGGGTTTGAGAAATAATGATTCGATCATCTCTTTGTCCCTCGACTCCCCCTTATATAGGAGGCGGAGCCGAGGGATTCGTAGTACACAAATTTACAGAGTCCGGGAGGGTTTCTGACCCGTCCCGCAAGATTACAAATAACACTTCCTATTACAACTCTAGCTTTTCTTATCACCATCTTGGGCTTCCGAACTTTATATTCTTCGATACGTGGGCCTTCAGTAAACCCCGGGTACTATCTTCGGCATGCCCATTGGAGATGCCTATGTCAGATAGTTACAATCCGCGTGGCTTGATACCCAAGCATTGCTAGTGCGGCCATCAATTGTCAGCTTCACACCGTACGAATTAACCGGCAAGTTCAGCCTCATCGCAAAGTTTCTCTGGGCAGATGAAAACATCTTCGACTAAAGCGACAGGTCTTCGCGTCGGAAAATCAGCCGGATCAAGCAGCTCAATCAAAGTCACCCAAGGAAGTCAAATATCGCAAGTACTGCATCGATTGGAGAGCTCAAAATCAGATCATGTACTGTATCTCCACGTGACTATCTATCGCAAGTACTGCATCGATTGGAGAGTTAGTATGCATTGAGGCTATCTTTTGCGAGAGCGGTTCTAGCATAAACTCAGGACGACCGACACGGAGGATTCAACGTCAGCGTCCCTCCCGATAATTCCAATACATACTCATGTTTGTTCCATCCTCAAGTAAATCAGCGTGTCGCAAATTTCAAGAAGAGAAAGCACCGGTTGCAACGTCGGAAAAGGCTGCGCATAGTTTCGTCGAAGTGTCCACTGGTGGAAAAACAGGCTTCCGGGAAGCCCCATAAGTCGCGACGGTGAAGGAACCGCGACTAATGGGGTCTTTAGTCGCGGTTCGTGTGGCGAACCGCGACCAAAAGCCTGGGCCCAGGGCGCTCGGTGGCCAGCCGGTGCACGTGGGGGGTCTTTAGTCGCGGTTGTCCAGGCCAACCGCGACTAAAGGTGCCCGAAGGCCTTTAGTCGCGGTTGGCCAGGCCAACCGGGACTAAAGCCCCTCCCCTATATATACCCACCCAGCAGCCAACACTTAGCCATTTGGTGCCATTCTCTTCACAAGCTTCACAAGTGGGTGTTAGGTTTGCTTTTGGTTCCTCTTATGCACATAAGGTGTTTGATGAAATGCCCCAAGAGCATGAAACAAACATGATATGAAGTGTTGGAGCCACACTTGAGCTTTCTCATTTATTTTTTCCTCCTCGATCGCGGTTAGCAACTTGAACCTTTGATGTGTCGTTGATAAAATGTGCATGTGTGTGTAGTTCATTGTTTAATTTATATTGTTTGTAGCTAGTTAGTTTAACAAATGCATATGATGGTTAATTATATATTTTATATTATAATAATGCAGATGAATCGACAATGGATGTACGGTAACCGACTCTCCGGCGAGTTCAGTGCGGGTTTGAAAGATTTCCTCGTAGTGGCTAATGCGAACAAGCAGGGGGGTTTTGTTATCTGTCCATGTGTTAAATGTAAGAATCAGAAGGGTTACTCTTCCTCAAGAGATGTTCACATGCACCTGCTTCGGCACGGTTTCATGCCAAGCTATAATTGTTGGACCAAGCATGGAGAAAGAGGGGTTATAATGGAAGAAGATGAAGAAGGGGATGATTTCAATGATGAAAGCTATCTTGCTCATTTCGGTGATACTTTCATGGAGGATGCTGAAGGTGAAGGGGGAGGTGAAGGGGAAGGTGAAGAAGAGGCACGTGATGATCCCGTTGATGATCTTGGTCGGACCATTGCTGATGCACGGAGACGCTGCAAAACTGAAAAAGAGAGGGAGAATTTGGATCGCATGTTAGAGGATCACAGGAAGGCGCTGTACCCCGGATGCGATGATGGTCTGAAAAAGCTGGGCTGCACACTGGATTTGCTGAGATGGAAGGCACAGGCAGGTGTAGCTGACTCGGCATTTGAAAACTTGCTGAAAATGTTGAAGAATATGTTTCCAAAGAATAACGAGTTGCCCGCCACTACGTACGAAGCAAAGAAGGTTGTCTGCCCTCTAGGTTTAGAGGTTCAAGATACATGCATGCATCAACGATCGCATCCTCTACCGCGTGAATACGAGAATTTGAATGAATGCCCAAGTATGCACCGCATTGCGTTATAAGATCGAGGCGATGACCCTGGTGACGATGTTGAGGGCCGAAACCCAGGAAGAGGGTTCCCGCCAAGGTGATGTGGTATGCTCCTATAATACCACGGTTGAAACGTCTGCTCGGGAACAAAGAGCATGCCAAGTTGTTGCGATGGCACAAAGAGGACCGTAAGTCGGACGGGGAGTTGAGACACCCCGCAGATGGAACGCAATGGAGAAAGATCGACAGAGAGTTCAAAGATTTTGCAGCTGACGCAAGGAACATAAGATTTGGTCTAAGTACGGATGGCATGAATCCTTTTGGCGAGCAGAGCTCCAGCCATAGTACCTGGCCCGTGACTCTATGCATCTACAACCTTCCTCCTTGGTTGTGCATGAAGCGGAAGTTCATTATGATGCCAGTGCTCATCCAAGGTCCGAAGCAACCCGGCAACGACATCGATGTGTACCTAAGGCCATTAGTTGATGAACTTTTACAGCTGTGGGGCAGACCTGGTGTCCGTGTGTGGGATGAGCACAAAGAAGAGGAATTTGACCTACGAGCGTTGCTTTTCGTAACCATCAACGATTGGCCTGCTCTTAGTAACCTTTCGGGACTGTCAAATAAGGGATACAATGCATGCACGCACTGCTTACCTGAGACTGAAAGTGTACAGTTGGCAAATTGTAAGAAGAACGTGGACCGTGGGCCTCGTCGATGTCTTCCGAAAGGTCATCCAAGAAGAAAGAAAGGCAAGCATTACAACGGCAAGGCAGATCACCGGCCGAAGCCTGCGGAACACACCGGGTGCCGAGGTATTTGATATGGTCAAGGGTTTGAAAGTCATCTTTGGAAAGGGTCCTGGCGGACAATCGTTCCGAAGGGAGCCGACGGGCACGTAGCCATGTGGAAGAAGAAATCTATATTCGGGAGCTAGAATATTGGAAAGTCCTAGAAGTCCGCTCTGCAATCGACGTGATGCACGTTACGAAGAATATTTGCGTGAACATCCTAAGCTTCTTGGGCGTGTATGGGAAGTCAAATGATACAAAGGAAGCACGGCAGGACCAGCAAAGTTTGAAAGACCCTGATGACCAGCATCCGGAACGGTTTCAAGGTCGTGCCAGCTACGCTCTGACCAAAGAAGAGAAGGTCATCTTTTTTGAATGCCCGAGCAGTATGAAGGTCCCGTCAGATTCTCGTCCAATATAAAGGGAATAATAAACATGGCGGAGAAAAAGTTGCAAAACCTGACGTCTCACGCCGGCCACGTGATTATGACGCAAGTGCTTCCGAGTGCGTTTGGGGGGCTCGTGCCGGTAAAGGTTGGGGTAGCCATTGTGAAGCTATGTGCATTCCTCAATGCAATCTCTCGTAAGGTAATCAATCCAGAAGTTCTACCACGGTTACGTAACGATGTGATCCAATGTCTTGTCGGTTTCGAGTTGGTTTTCCCGCCATCCTTCTTCAATATTATGACGCACCTCCTGGTTCACCTAGTCGATGAGATTTCCATTCTCGGTCCTGTATTTCTACACAATATGTTCCCCTTCGAGAGGTTCATGGGAGTATTAAAGAAATATGTTCGTAACCGTGCTAGGCCGTAAGGAAGCATCGCCAAGGGCTATGGAAATGAGGAGGTAATTGAGTTTTGTGTTGACTTTGTTCCTGACCTTAAGCCGATTGGTCTTCCTCAATCGCGGCACGAGGGGAGACTAAGTGGAAAAGGCACGATCGGAAGGAAATCAATGATATGTATGGACGGCCATTCTCTGATCAAGCACACCACACGCTTCGACCAATTCCAGCTTGGTGGCTCCGTACTTTGAGAAACACAAGAATATTTTACGCTCGGACAACCCCGGGAAGCCCGAATCCTGGATTAGGAAGGCCCACATGGAGACTTTCGGCTTGGTTGAGAAAACATTTAATGAGTGACAATAAGGTTGTAGATCAGCTGTACATGTTGGCCAAGACACCATCTTCGACTATAACGACTTTCCAAGGGTACGAGATAAATGGGAATACATTTTACACGATCGCCCAAGATAAAAAGAGCACCAACCAAAACAGTGGTGTCCGCTTTGATGCAGCAACCGAGAATGGGCAAAAGGTCACATATTATGGTTACATAGAGGAGATATGGGAACTTGACTATGGACCCTCCTTTAGGGTCCCTTTGTTCCGGTGCAAATGGTTCAAGCTAACAGGAGGTGGGGTAAAGGTGGACCAGCAATACGGAATGACAATGGTGGATTTCAACAATCTTGGTTACCTTGACGAACCATTCGTCCTATCGAAAGATGTCGCTCAGGTTTTCTATGTGAAGGACATGAGTAGCAAACCGAGGAAACGGAAAGATAAGAAAACGATCAGTACATCATGCGATGATCCAAAGCGCCACATTGTTCTTTCAGGGAAAAGAAACATCGTGGGAGTGGAGGACAAGACAGACATGTCGAAGATTATAATATGTTTGCTGAAATTCCGCCCTTCAAAGTGAACACCGACCCAAGCATTAAGTTAAATGATGAGGATGCTCCATGGATACGGCACAATCGTAAGCAAGCAGGGACACAAGGGAAGAAATGATGTGTAATAATTTATTGTACCAAACTTTGTTGAATGAATCATGTGAATTATATTACCCGTGATGTGTTTGGTGTCCATTTTCGAATGATTCAATTGACTCGAGATAGCACTGATGATACATGAAATTTGGAGTGACTAAGTCATACTCCTGCATGCATACATGAAATTTGGAGTGACTAAGTCATACTCCTTCATACAGGAAATTTGGAGTGACTAAGTCATACTCCTGCATACATGAAATTTGGAGTGATTTAGTCATACTCCTGCCTAGGCGTATAATATGCATACTCGTAGTCTTCATAGCCGCCGCCGTTGTACTGGTAGTCGTCGCCTTCTAAGTTGCCGGCGTCGTCGTCGCTGCTGTCGTCGCTGTCGTCGGGCGGCGCTCGTGGCTCGAACTGAGGGTAGCGCAGCGGGGATATCGCCGGCCGTGATGTAGTCCATGACGCTCTGCAGAGTCCGGCCGTACCACCATAGCCGACGGCCGGCCTCGTGGAAGTTTCCGGGAGGCGCACCGTCCTCCTCATACTCGGCGAGCGCCCTCTCACGCCGATTGATGAAGAAGGCGTCCCAAGTATGCTGGTTATCGGGATGCCAGTGGGATTCATCCGCTGCTCCGGCGTGAGGTCGAGGTAGTAGTGGTTCGTGATGGCCGCCCGGCGCGCAGCACTCGAGGGACGGGAGGGACCGGCACGCCGCCGGCGCTTAGGCTCCAGTTAGGACGCGGTAGCCCGGAGGGCAAGGGTAGTTCGAGGCGCAAAGCTCCTCCACCTGCTGGTAGGTTGGAGTGGGTGCGGTGGAAGCCATGAGAGAGTGATGAGAGATTGTAGAGATGTGATGCTGGCCAAGCCGGGCTACCTATATGTAGTGACAAATGGCGGGAAAAATGGGAGCGGGAAGACAGGAGGCGGGAAGAAAGAGGCGGGGAGAAAGTGGCGGGAAGAAATTGGCGGGAAAAAATTGGCGGGAAGAAAGAGGCCGGAAGAAATTGGCGGGAAACAATTGGTGGCGGGAAGAAAGAGGCGGGAAGACAGGGAAGAAATGGCGGGAAGACGAGGAGGGAAGAGGGGGTCGGCGGAAAGAGGCGGGAAGAGGGGGCCAACGAACTTTTGAATTGAATTATTTTTGTTTTTATGAATTTTTTGATATATTATATGTATTTTTAACATATTGAATTGAATTAGTTTTATTTTTCTTAATTTTTTGATATATTATTTGTATTTTTAACATATTGAAATGAATTAGTTTTATTTTTCTGATTTTTTGATATATTATTTGTATTTTTAAAATTTTGAATTGAATTAGTTTTATTTTTCTGAATTTTTTGATATATTATTTGTATTTTTAAGATTTTGAATTGAATTAGTTTTATTTTTCTGAATTTATTGATGTATTATTTGTATTTTAAGATTTTGAAATGAATTAGTTTTATTTTTTCTGAATTTTTTGATATATTATTGGTATTTTTAAGATTTTGAATTGAATTAGTTTTATTTTCTGAATTTTTGATATATTATTTGTATTTTTAAGATTTTTAAATGAACTAGTTTTATTTTTCTTTACTTTTTGATATATTATTTGTATTTTTAAGAATTTGAATTGAATTAGTTTTATTTTTCTGATTTTTTTGATATATTATTTGTATTTTTAAGAATTTGAATTGAATTAGTTTTATTTTTCTGAATTTTTTGATATATTATTTGTATTTTATGATTCTGAAATGAATTAGTTTTATTTTCTGAATTGAAAAAGAAAAGTAATTCGAAAAAAGACCTTTAGTCGCGGTTGGCCTCGCCAACCGCGACTAAAGGGTCCTTCAGCGCGGGAACGAAAAACCCGGCGAAAATACCCTTTAGTCGCGGTTGGTCTGGCCAACCGCGACTAAAGGTACCCTTTAGTCGCGGTTCGCGTCCCCAGCCGCGACTAAAGGGTCCTCCCTATAAAAGCTCGCGGCGCGAACGGCCCGCTCATCTTCTTCCTCCGCCGAACACAACGCCCAGACGAACCGACGAAGACGACGCCCACCAGACGCCGTCAGGCTGCCCGACGCGCCCTCGCCGACCGCCGACCGCCGCCCGCCGAACTCGTCGTACGCCGCGCGCCGTCGGCCGCCGCCTCCCTCTTCGATCTTTCCCGCGCGCGTCGCTCTCCGAAAGAAAACCGCCGCGCCGGCCGCGCGTGCCACGCCCGCCCCGACAGTGCCGCCCCGGCCTCGATCCCTCTTGCCCACGGCGCCGCGCGCCGCCGCCTAGCTCGCTCGCCCGCCGGCGCGGCGCGCCATGTGTTGCCGCGCGCGCACGCGCCCGGCCGGCCTCTCTCTGTTGACAGAGAGATGATCGTGCAGATGGGGGCGCCGGCCGCCTTTTTTTTTTAGTTTTTTAGTTTTTTTTTTAATTTTAACTAGTTAATTAGTTTTAGAAAACGGTAAAATTTGATAATTAACAAAAAAACAGTAAAATTTGATAATTAACAAAAACGTATATAAAACTTGATAATTAAGAAAAAAAGTAAAACTTTGACAAAAAAGTTAAAACTTGACAAAAAACTATGTCTTAATTATAAACTTTGACTTAATTAAAAACTTTGTTTAAAAAAAACTAAAATTTTGACTTAATAAAAATGAAGTAAAGATTGTTTAAAAAAAAACTAAAATTTTGACTTAATAAAAATGAAGTAAAGATTGTGTAAAAAAAAACTAACCACCGCGCGTATACGGAGGGGGCAGCGAGCCCCTCGTCGCCCCGTCCGTATACGAGCGGTGTTTTTTTTTTGGGTCGAGAGAGGGGGCGGCACCACCACTGCCTTTTCGCCACCGCCGCCCTTTCGCCACCGCCCTTTCGTCACCGACTCCGACTCCGCGCGCACCCCTTCCTCGCCCCCTCCTTTTGCCACCGCACTTTCGCCACCGCCACCGCCCCTTCTTCACTTAATTAATTTGTTTTGACTACATATTTTCAGGACTGACATATGGCGGACGATAGAGCTGACCCGATTCTGGACAACTATGATCCGGACGCTGAAGACCATATGTTCGGCATCATAAAAGGCGATATTCCATATGTGCCGACCGGAGAAGAAGAAGATGATATCTCTTCTTATCTGAACCTTGAGTGTGAAGATGAAGGGCGCCGTCAGCAAGCAGATGATGCCGAAGAAACGTCGATAAACGACGATCTTCAATTGGAAGTAGCAACCCCCTCCGGCGCCGAGGTATATATATATACATATTGAGCGTCTGGTGATACAAACTAACTGATTTGAATAAATGTGTGTGTACTAACGCGCGCGACTCTCTTTCTTATTTTAGCCCTCGGCCGGATCGTCAAAAAAATCGAGTACGTCGTCAAAGCGTGGCGCAACCAAGACGATGAAACCAGGAGAAACATGCACCATCGATGTTGTCGACGAAGCAACCGGCAGGCCGCTGGAGCCCAGCAAGAACGCCACCAAGTTTGTCAGCCAATGCGGAGCCGTTGTTAGAGACAACGTCTCGATCACCCGCCAGGAGTGGAATGAGCCAAAGAAGGCACGTGTTGGTTTCACTTTTGTCGATAAGAGAGAAAAAAAAGATTGCTTCAACAAGCTTATGGAACATTTCGTTCTACCTCCGGAATACCGCAAATACGATGAGGAGGGTAACAAGATTGCGGAAAACAAGGAGAGGCGCAAGCTAGTCAAACAGTTCGCTCTTTCTAGGATGGCCAACGCATTCCGGAAATACAAGCAAAATCTAGCCCATGACTTTGTCAACCAGGGCAAGACTCCGGATTTCAAAGGACAATATGAGAAACTGCAACATGATTGGCCAGAATTTGTGAAGCAAAAGAAATCGGAGCAGTTCCTTGAACTATCGAAAAAAATAAGGAAAATGCGGCCAAGAAGGAGTACAATCATAAAATGGGGCCAGGAGGGTATCGCTTTTGGCAGCCTAAGTGGGAGAAGATGGAGAACGAGCTGAGGGCGCGAGGAATCCGTCCAGGTACGGAGGGATGGGACCCAAGGGCCAAAAGCTGGTGGTACGGGCATGGGGGATCGCTGAACCCGGAGACAGGGGAGTGTGTTTACCAGGGCAAAATAATTACACCCACCAAAAAGCTTATTGAGGCAATGAGGGAGGCTCAAGAGGGGAGGATCAGGTTCAACAGAGAGAACGACGCCCTGACAAAAGCCCTCGGGAATCCTGAACACGGAGGACGTATACGAGGCATGGGGCCCATTCCGTGGAAAGTAGGGTTCCCCCGGAACGATGACCCGTACGGTTACAGAAGCCGTAAGAGAAAGATGGATCGGGATGCAGATGTTGTGGCGAAGTTGGTAACGGAAATGGATGTGCTGAAGGAAACCGTGAGTGTACTAGTAGCCGAAAGAGATGCAGCTCGGGCGCAGCATGCTGAAGATCATCCAATGGATCTCGGAAGCCAGCTGCGGAGAAGAAGCAGCGTGGCTTCCACGGAGGCCTCACCGGCTGGTGCACCGACGATAGAAATTACTGCACCGGAGCCTCTGGTGGTCCAAATTACTGCACCGGAGCCTCCTCGCTACCCCGTGGACGATATAAAGGAGATGAAAGCATGTCATCTGTATTATCCTATCGGGAACATGTCCATGAAGGTAGCCATCGGCAGTGCTTTGCCACCTGGAGCACTCCACCACAACAACCCCATTCAAGATGGCTATGCTCGTGTCACGGTGGAGGAGATAGTCCAAGGGTTTGAAAACCTGGACATTGACATTGCTACACCTGAAGGGGTGAAAAGACTTGGAGATGTCAAGCGCCAGTTCATTCTATGGCAGAAGAAATTTATCAAGTTTCCAGGCGAGGCGCCAACAAGTCCACCCCCGTACGGTGGTGGTGGTGGCGGTGGCGGTGACGGTGGCGGTGGCGGTGGCGGTGACGGTGGCGGTGGCGGTGACGGTGGCGGTGGTGCTTCACCTAATACACCTCATTCACGTCGGCCGACGCCGCCGCCCCGGTCCTCGTCCGGCGGGTGATCGACACCGGTACCGCCCCCCAATCCACCTCCGGCGAAGAAGCAGAAGCAGTCCTGGGTTATTAACCCGGACCCTTACGTACCTAAGAAAACAAAGGTACCGGAGGTATCACTGAAGCCTCTCCCCACGAGGCCTTGGGAAAGTAGTGCCGAGGAAGTCGAGGCGGGCGCGGCTGCTGATTTAGAGAAATGGAAGGCGAGCGTCAAGAAGAAAATAGAGGGCGAGCCCAAGCCAGTATATTCTGACAAGGAAAAGCAGTGGGCTAAGTCATTTTTGAACACACCGTCCCAAGCCGCGAAGAATCTGCCTGACGACTATTTACGTGAACTTCGTAGGCAAGCACTCGCGTTCAAGAACAGGAAAGAGTTGGCGGAGAAGAAAGCCTTGAAGGACGAGGCCGAGTCAAAATTAGAAAGGGGGAAAGAAGTTGCCCAGCTCGGGGAACAAAGTAAACAATCGATCGCCCGCTCATCGTGCAAGCCGCCGATCCGGATGACCCCGATATCATAGCAGCTGCGGCAGCACATGGATTGACTGTAACGAGTGCCAGAGAACAAGCGGCCGAGTTAGGTATCACTCTTCGTGCACTGCTAGGCCTTGATGAGGCGCCAATGAAGGACGTAGTATTTACATATGTGAAGAATGGCCCTCTCGTCGAGCCTGCGCAGGAAGGGGATCTACCTCGACAAATGCTAGGTCTGCTAAATTGGTACAAGGGTTACATAAAACATAAAAACGCCAAAGAGTATATCTATGCGGAAGTTAGATATGAGCATCACTTCAAACATTACTGGGTACAAATTCATCTGAGTGAATTGTTCCAGCTGTTCAATCTGCGCGACCTCGACAAATCTATCATCAGTTGCTACGTTCTGTAAGTGATTTATTAATTTCTACCCCATCTCGTTCATTGCCTCGCACCGTCCTAACTATCTTGTTGTGTACGCTATTATGCGAGAATGAAGAAGCGGGAAATGCGAATAAGGAACATCCATGATGTTGGGTTCATTGACCCACACATCGTTAATTCACATGTGTTAGAACACCACCCCGCCGACGTGGAGGATGACCTGTGGCGGTTTATTAGAAAACAGCAACAGAAAAGTGATATTCTATTTCCTTACCATTTTGGGTGAGTGTTTCTGTCTTGAGCACATTCTCTTTTGTTTATGGTATGTGGCTAATCGATGAGTTATGCATGACTGTGCATGTATCGTGTCCGCAGTTTCCACTGGATTCTTATGGTAATTAAAGTTCAGACCTCCTCAGTTCTCGTCCACGACTCTCTGAATATGGATCCGGCGCTTTGGGGCGACATGAGAAAAATGATGCAAAAGTAATTATTTTCATTCATTTGCGCTCTATATCGATCGGCCTATTTCGTTCATCATTTCCTAATATCAAGTAACTAATTAATAACTCTCTTGTTTATTTAATTTTCTTTGCCTCGTAGGGTTTGGAGACGGTTCGTAGATACCAAGGTCGGTGAATTCAAAAAAGAGCTACATTTTAAAATGGCAGTGCGGACGACTGGGGATATTCAGCCACCGGGGACCAATCTATGTGGATACTATGTTTGTGAGAGGATCCGGAGATACTGCAATGAGCGGGATCAGACGTGTGAGAACAACATCCTGAGGAATAACCTCCGGAAGACGCTTAGTCCAGAAGCTCGCTTCCGACCACTTCAAGAGGAACTAGCTGGATGGTTGGCGAGGGAAGTCATCGATCCTAGAGGAGAACACTATTACGATGACGTAGAACTTTATATGCACCAGAATTTGTAACTAACTTGTTCAAAATTGTATATGGTCATCCGATATTGAATATATATTGTATATGGTCATCCGATATTGAATATATATTGTATATTCCTCTTGAATTCTTTTTGGTTCTAATTTCAAATTTGTTTGAAATTGTACATTCATATGCATGTATGTATACAGTACCGTAGAATATGTGAAACTCCTTCAAAATTAAAACCTAAAAGAAATAAAACAATACAAATTAAAAAGAAACCAGATTTAGGGGGAGGGGGGCTAAAACCCTAAACCCTGCGGAGGCCTTTAGTCGCGGTTGGCCAGAAGAACCGCGACTAAAGGTCCTCCGCCCTGGCGCTCGCCTGCGGCCCACGTGGACGGGCCTTTAGTCGCGGTTCGTAAGGAACCGCGACTAAAGGGGGGGGCCTTTAGTCGCGCTGCTTTGGTCGCGGTTGCGCCACCGCGACTAATGGCAGTTGCCAACCGCGACCAAAGCCTGTTTTTCCACCAGTGGTCGTTTGCCGTAGACCAACCAGCACATGCTCGCCGTCACGAATTCGCCATCTGGTATCAGGTGCTATATTTTTAATTACGTAAAATTTATTTTGCCAATTTTTTTTCGGCTCGTACTATTATTTGCGTACAATTTTTTGCGTCGTAATATAACCGTAGATCGGGAATAAGCTTCAACTACTTTGCTGTGTCAACCCCATTCACCATCACGCGTCCGCTGTCACGCACTCGACACCGTGCACTCGCCATGCTCGGAGGCTCGCCTGTCGAGGACTCGACACCGCACACTTGGCACACACGGGTGCTCACTCGTGCGTCCTGTTGGAGATGGAAGCTACTATCTCTTGGCGAAAGATTAATCTTCATAAACTTAATACTAACTAATGTGGTACTATATGTGATTTATTTCTTCTAGCTACCTAAAAAAGTCTTACATGGTTTATGTTCGAGATTCTTTTGGCAAGAAGATAGTGAGAAAAAACATCCACTGACAAGTTGGAATGTGATTTTTTAACCCAAAGATTAAGGTGGGCTGCGTATTCTTGATCGTGAGGTCAAAAGTACCCCTCCTCGGTAAATGGCGTTTTAGGATACTCACCAAACATGGGGTATGACAAACCTCTCGAACGCATTGTCCAAGATCTATGGGAAACCGAATAACTTAGATTTTTGGGCTGGTCTAATAGCGACAAAGAAACATTTTTTTGGATGGTCTAATGGTGAAAAAGAAACATTTCTTTCACTTTAGATCGTATTAATGATGGTATTATGGAGGTAAGGTTATGGGAGGGTAAGTGGTTAGGTAATACAACACTCCAGAATCAATATCCAGCTCTTTACAAGATAAATGTTTCAACTGCGACTATCTCGGGTTCGGAATAATCGGCGCGGTACCGAGCGCCAAATTGACATGGCCATGGCTGCCGCACAAGCTGCCCACATTGGAAAACAACAGTCTGTCAACCCAACATTGTATGCTGGCTCAGATGCTACGCACAAAATCACGTGGTAATCTGACCCCGACGAAACCCTGCCATGACACCGATTAGGTTCACGCAGGAAATGAAAAATGTATGGATATTCATAATACTGGTCATGAAATTATACCAACTTCATCATCCAATTAATTAAATATGAACCTTGTCCTTCATGTTCCTTATGCTACTCGGAATATTTTGTCTATGAGTAAAATTTCACGATGACAATAATATTGTTGGCGCAGTGGCACCGGGGGTACCACGGTCCACCGGCTGTTGGGCCGCGCGGTGGCCCGTTTACAACCACGAAGGCTTAACGAGGCCGAGGACCCCCTCGCGAGGGAGTCAACACTCGGCGATTTATGAAGACAGAAGCCCCTCGCGAGGACCACGTCGAGAGGAGTCCGCGCCAGGCTATCAGGAGGGCCCGCACGGGACCTCAATGCAAGGCGTACCAGAGAGAGTAGAAGGCGAAGGTGATGATGGAAGCCATGACGCACATCATAGCTGGAGGTGATCATGCCCTGCACTCCGAAAGATAAGGGAAGCCCTAACACCTCCTGCATAAAGCTAAGTGGCTGTTGCTTGATACGTCTCCAACGTATCTATAATTTCTGATGTTCCATGCTTGTTTTATGACAATACCTACATGTTTTGCTCGCACTTTATAATGTTTTTATGCATTTTCCGGAACTAACCTATTAACAAAATGCCGAAGTGCCAGTTCCTGTTTTCTGCTGTTTTTGGTTCCGGAAAGGCTCTTCGGGCAATATTCTCGGAATTCGACGAAACAAAGACCCAGTATCTTTTTTTTTCGCGGAAGACCCCAGAACACCGAAGGAGAGTCGGAGGCGGGCCAGAGGGCCACCACACCATAAGGCGACGCGGCCCCAGGCCTGGCCGCACCAGCCTATGGTGAGGGGGGCCCAGGCACCCTCCTGCACCGCCTCTTCGCCTATATAAAGCCCTTTCGACCTAAAAACGCGAGACGGAATGGACGAAACTCCAGAAAAACTCCAGGGGCGCCGCCGCCATCGCGAAACTCCGTTTCGGGGGACAGAAGTCTCTGTTCCGGCACCCTGCCGGGACGGGGAAGTGCCCCCGGAAGCCATCTCCATCAACGCCACAGCCTCCATCATGCTCCGTGAGTAGTTCCCGCATGGACTACGGGTTCTAGCTGTAGCTAGTTGGTACTCTCTCTCCCATGTACTTCAATACAATGATCTCATGAGCGGCCTTACATGATTGAGATTCATCTGATGTAATCAGTGTTGTGTTTGTTGGGATCCAATGGATGATACATTATGATTAGTCTATCTACAAAGTTTGTGAAGTTATTGTTGCTGCAATCTTGTTATGCTTAATGCTTGTCACTAGGGCCCGAGTGGCATGATCTTAGATTTAAGCTCTATAATTATTGCTTAGATTGTATCTACAAGTTGTTTGCACATATTGCTGTCCGGAACCCGAGGCCCCAAAGTGACAGAAATTGGGACAACCGGAGGGGAAGGCTGTGATATGATGATCACATGTTTTCACCAAGTGTTAATGCTTTGCTCCGGTGCTCTATTAAAAGGAGTACCTTAATAGCCAGTAGATTCCCTTGAGGCCTGGCTGCCACCGGCTGGTAGGACAAAAGATGTTGTACAAGTTTCTCATTGCGAGCACGTATGACTAAATATGAAAAACATTCCTACATGATTAATAATCTTGATGTTCTGTCTTAATGCTTTCAATCCTATCAATTGCCCAACTGTAATTTGTTCATCCAACACTTGTTATTGGAGAGTTACCACTAGTGAAGATAGCTGGGAACCCCGGTCCATCTTTCATCATCATATACTCGTTGTACATGTCATTGGAAGTAGTATCAACTATTTTCTGGTGCCATTACCTCTGTGTTACTATTACTGCTGTTGTGTTACTGTTACTATTGCTCTCATATTACTGCTGCTTTCACATCACCCCTGTTACTAGTGTTTTTCCAGGTGCAGCTGAATTGAAAACTCAGTTGTTAAGGCTTATAAGTATTCTTTACCTTCCGTTGTGTCGAATCAATAAATTTGGGTTTTACTTCCCTCGAAGGCTGTTGCGATCCCCTATACTTGTGGGTTATCAAGACTATTTTCTGGCGCCGTTGCCGGGGAGGCATAGCTCTACTCATAAGTTCACCTGGGGAGTACACTCTACCTCTCTCTCTGTTTTTGTTTTATTTTATTTTATTTTGTTTTGCTTAGTTTACTTTTGTCTAGTTTATTTGTGCTTAGTTTATTTCTGTCTAGTATTATTTTTCTTAGTTTACTTTTGCTTAGTTTCTTTTTGTCTTGTTTTATTTTTCTTATATACCTAAAAATCCATAAAAATTTGAAAAACCTAAAAATTAAAAACTGTTGTTATGGGAGAACCCATAACCTATTTGGAGCTTATTGAAATATATAATAATTATAGAGAATCAAGAACGGGTAAAGTTATGAGTGCTGTGATAGAAAAATTGAATACAATTGCTAAAATCTTGCTTAAACGCCATGATATAAACTGTTGCTCTAAACAGGATACTAAACATCTTAAATTTCAATGTGGCTTTAGTGAGGAAATTTTAATTAAGAACTATAATTGCAATAGCTATATTAATTTTGGGTTCGAAGAGGTAGAACAATTTGTTTTGTTTATGGGAGCTTCTGAAATAGAATCCTTCATGTCTAAAAATTATGAAACTTGTGTTGTTTGTAAGGACCTTAAAGATTAGGGCTTTCTATTTTCGTGCCCTCAGGTCCTTAGTTGTACTCTGTTTTCCCCAGCTCCTTAGTTTTTCCTCAGTTTTCCCCAAGCCCTTGTTTGAAACCCGCAGAAGCAGCTCAGACGGCAGGATTCCCGTTTAGTTGACCGTTATGTCACGTGTGGGGCCGCGTCGTGTGGGCCCGCGTCGCTTGGGGCTGGTAGAAAGGGACCGCGTGGGACAGGACGAGAAGCGTTTGGTTGCACGTGAGCAGGAGCTGGGTTTGTCTCTCTCGGCCCCAAATTGGCATTATTAAGTGCACCTTTTTCCCCTCTTTCTCTCTGTCCTTTTCACCAAATTAGTATAAAATCTAGAGAAGCTTGCATTTCTGACTTTCTTCGATTATTTGTGCCTTTTGGCCCTCGTTGTTTGCCCAATATGGCAGCAAATCTAGTACTCCCTCTGGTCCATATGTATGTAGTTAAATCTAGAAGCAAATCTCCAGGATAATGTACGATAAATTCACAGTCAAAGTAAATCAAGAAAACTAAGTACGGCCAACAAAATATAGTAGACTAGGGATAGATAATCCCTAGATAATATGGATAGATAATAAGCTGCATACACAGCAGCCAACATAGTAACAGTTCTTCACAAGACCATCATACTAACATAACAACAAGGGATCCCTAGCTAACAACAAAGGGATCCCAACAACAAACTAGGAGGCAGCAGCAGCAGCACACGTCCAGGACTCCGCCTACCCCATCTGGCTCTGCCTCCACTTGTTGCTCTTGCTCCCCTTGGGAGCCTTGGGCTTGAGCGGAGGCATGCGCCCGGCGGAGATCTCCACCCGCTGCAAGCTGCGGAGGTGCATGCCAAGCGCCCTGTGCTTGGCGCGGAAGGAGTGGACGTTCACCGTCGTGCCGACCTTGGGGAAGGTGGTGCTGATGTTCTCAGCATGCGTGACGAGGCAGTTGAAGTCCGTGGCGCCGAGCCTCCCGGGTGCGTAAGGGGTACTGTAGACCTCCTTGGCGAAGTAGGAGATGTCTTGGCCGACTGCAGCCTCCGCAGACTCTGGCGAGTCTTGACGTCCTCCTCCTCCTCGTCGCTGCCGACGTCGCTGCCAGACATCTGATCCATATCAAACAGAAACTAGTGAATGAGTTGCAACGATGACTAACGTACATGATAACAAAGTTAAGAAAAACAGAGTCAGCCTCAGTTAGAGTGGACATGATTATATATCTACAGGGAAGGTGTAAGCGAACTAAAGCTCATGCACAATAGATTTGTACACAGCAATGGTTCGCTGAACCCTCCCTGTAAAAATTTGTGCCCAACCATTCATCATAGGCAAAGAAACAGATTCTAGATCTGAACTAGATCTGAACTTGAACACATTCGAGATAATTTGCAAAATTAAACGGTTGATATCTTTTGATTAGTGCATAAAATAACTGATTGAGATCCCATGATTACTTGCATAAATTAACTGATTGAGATCCAATATTACTTGCATAAATTAACCGAACAGCCGAACCCCAAATCTTAAACGAAATCAAGAAGTGATCAAAACAAAATGGAATAAAATCGGCGCAAATATTAGCCCAATACTCATCCATCTACAGATCCATCTACACCAGCAAAAATAGGGTTCAAAAAGGAATGGGGAACAAAAAAGGAAGCAAACCGTAATTACCTCGTTCCATGGGTCCTCCAGGGAGGTGTCGTAGGGGTTCGGGGGCGGGACGTACGGCACGGGATCGTAGGGGTCCCATCCCGCCGGGATCTGACTGCCACCGGCGGCAGCAGCCTCCGATGCACCGGCGACGGCGGCGGCGGCAGCGACGTCCGTAGAGGGGACGGCGCCGAAGATGGAGGCGTCGCGCTTCGAGCCTACCTCGACGATGGGATTGGCATTCTCCTTGTCCATCTCTCCGGCGGAGGAAGAGGAAGAGGGAGAGGGTTTTTTGCTTTGGAGAAGATGATGGGACGTGAGAGAGTTGGCGATGCGTGAGCGAGTGAGAGTGACAGAGAGAGTGCGAGGAGGTGTCTATAAAGGCGAGGGGTGGTTAATGCGACCCGCGTCCTACGCGTGCACAGGTGCACGTCTGCACGTCTTGAACTTCTGCAACGCGACACGCGTCCACGATTGCACGTCTAGACTTCTCCACCGCGACCCGCGTCTACGCGTCAACAATTGCACGTGTCCTCGAGTCTAACCCTGGAAATTTAGATATACTCAGGTATACCCTCGAGTCTTATACTAGCATTTTTTGTGTGCTCAATTTTCCCCTCGAGTGCTAATACTGGCTAGTGCAATATACTCAGTTTTACCCTCAAGTGGCTGGTCAACAGAGAGTCAACAAATGGGATTAACTAGTTAAATGAGTCATTTAATGTGCAAAAAAATCCGAAAAAGAGTGGCACTTACTCATGGAGTCTTTACCACAAATTGCCACTTCTCAAATCATAGATAAATCAAGTTTTACCACAAATTGCCACTTCTCAAATCACCTAGTAGCTATGAAGGTGCATGGTTTTCCACAATAAGCCCTTCCCAAAACAGCTTCCCCCAAATCATACTTTGTCTAAATGAGGCCACAATTCTCACACTGATGTATATTGGTATTGCAAATAGTTTGAGGTAGGCCAAGATGGGTTTCATTGTACAAAACACGCATTTTCCATTTTTTAAATCTCATATTTGAATCCCTTAGTCTATTTACTACTCAGGTGCCCTTGGTTTCTTGATAGTACTCAGTTTTGCCCTCTCTCTTCACAAATTCTCGCAGACGTGCAACATCGCCCTGATTGGTCTATCCCATGTCACGCGGATCGTGCCCGCCGACCGTTGATCGTACGATATAGGGAACGGGCAGGATAACCCCTCTCTCTCTCTGTTGGCGGTTAATTAGCTTCCACCCTCTAAGTATGTCAAGGGCGGTCTTCTGTAGAACTTTTCACGCGCTAAAAATTATAAACTCTTTTAGGCGTTATTTTTCACGCAAAAAATGACAAACCATCACCGATTTGTTGTTGCCATTACTTTTCACGCAAAAAAATGATAAACCATCACCGATTTGTTGTTGCCATTACTTTTCACGCAAAAAAAATGATAAACCATCACCGATTTGTTGTTGCCATTACTTTTCCCGCAAAAAATGATAAACCATCACCGATTTTTTGTTGCCATTACTTTTCACGCAAAAAAATGATAAACCATCACCGATTTGTTGTTGCCATTACTTTTCACGCAAAAAAATGATAAACCATCACCGATTTGTTGTTGCCATTACTTTTCACGCAAAAAATGATAAACCATCACCGATTTGTTGTTGCCATTACTTTTCACGCAAAAAATGATAAACCATCAACAATTTGTTGTAGCCATTACTTTTCACGCAAAAAATTATAAACCATCTATCTTTGTATAGAATGATAAACCTATCACGTACGATTTTTGAGGTCATTTAGAGAAGGCAGAAAAAACCTAATTTGTTACAAAAGTTGGGCATACATGATGGCATACCTATAACAACAAGGAATATCTAAAAGGGAAAGTTTCAGAAAATTTGAAATTTAGGGTGAAAATGATGCCATACATGATGCTGTTTTTCGAGGTTTTGACCTGAAAATCAATTGGGTATTATAAAGGGAAATAAAAAGTTCGTATAATGTAAATCGAAACTATCTATGTATCTATGTATAGAAGATCAGCTGTATGAAATTTGAGGTTATTTAGAGAAGGTAGAAATAATCACCTTGTTAGAAAAGCTGGTTTCAGCGAGACGAAACGGCATGCGCTTAAGCAAAGTGATTTTTTCGAACATCTCCAAATTACCCCAAATTTTCCATACATGATGCCATATGTGTAACAACAAGGAACCCTATCTAAAAAGTGTCAAAAAAGTTTGCCCAACCGTATAGCTCTATCAAAAAGAACCTCACCATGGCGCTAGTATAATTTTGGGATAGTTACAAACTTTCGTTACCTAACCTTCAACATGAAACTTGTTTCAAATTCATTTTGGCCTACAAGAAACAAATCCCAACTTGATTCGAGCACCACAGCCTCCAAACGATGCCGATGCCGATATCGGCATGGTCAGAATGGCTATGCTCGCCGCCACTGCTAGGTCAACGTCGGGATGCACCCTCAATCCCGTCCCCTCATTCGATCACTGACACACCAGAGATACCGCCGAGGCCAATGCCGAACGTACATGCTGATGCCAATGCCGAACATGCATGCACGCCGCTGTGGGCACGGCCACGCCGACCCGCTATGCTAGACGCCACAGACCGCCGCGAGGTCTTTCCCTTCGCCACCACACTCTCCTAGCACCCACCTATACACGCCAGAAAGGAGAGACACTAGTTTTCTCTACATTGCTCGCGTTCGTGTCCGACACGGTCAGTCAAAGTTTTAAGGTGGTCGTCGATGTCGTCGACCATTTCTTCTCTTCTTTGCATGGTTAAACGCGTCTAGTTCATATCTATCTAATGCGTCTGGTCTCGCCTCATGCAGTTCTTTGTGGAGGTCGATCTCATCTCGGCACCCCGCATGCCACCTCCTCCGTGCCATCGCTGTAGAGCTCCGTTTAAAAATCTAATCCTACCCGTGTATTGCCCCTTGTATCAGCGTCATGGCCCCACTTGTCATTTGATATAGCGAAGCCCCACTCGTTCGCGTTTTGGTCAGGGATACAGCGATGCTTACGATCAAACAAAGATGGATGGTCTGACGTGTCTTTGCAGGCTCTACGTGGCCCCACTAGTCAGAAGATAACGGTCAACCGTCGGGCAACCGGCCGTTACATCACGTGTGATGGTTTCAGACAAACGCTTGGGTAAAACTGAGGAAAAACTAAGGAGCTGGGGAAAACTGAGCACAACTAAGGACCCGAGGGCACGAAAATAGAAATCCCTAAAGATTATGTCTCTTCTATCCTTAATTTTTGCATAGAAAGTTACAGCAATAATCCTTATATCATTCATTATAAAGAGAGACTCATTAATGCACAAGAATGCACTCACAATTTGCAGGAACCAGTGGAAGAAGAAATTGATGAACCTGAAAGCTCATTGGATGAAAAAGAGGAGGAAATTGATGAACCTGAAAGCTCATTGGATGAAAAAGAAGAGGAGAGTGATGAACAAAAAGAGGAATAATGGATTAGCTACCCATGCCAACCTTCTAATGAGAGTAACTCTTTATCTCTTACACTATTTGATTGTCCTCCATGCTTACCAAAGAAGGATGAATGTTATGTTCCTGTGGATTCTCTTGAAATATTACCTATGAGTAAAACTTGTGAGAATAATTATGCTACTGTTATCTATGATAATCCATGCTACTTTGATAAATCTTATGATAATGCTTTGTTTGTGTCTGATGTCGAAATGCATGGTACTAAAGAGTTTTGCGTAGCAAATGTTTATGATAAAGCTTTAGATGATGGTCCTATGTTACTTGATAATATTAATTGTACTACTAATGAAAATGGGATTGGAGAGTTCTTGAATTTATCTATGAGTCCCATATCTCTTGAGAATGATCAATCATCTTGTTATATTATTGATAAAAGTGGGTTTGAAAGTTTTAATCCCATTATTTTTGAGCTTGATAAAAATTATGTGTTTATGGATCATGAAAAGCATGCTTTATATGATAGTTATATTGTTGAGTTTATCCATGAAGCTACTGAAAATTATTATGAGAGAGGGAAATATGGTTGTAGAAATTTGCATGTCACTAAAACACCTCTCTATATGCTGAAACTTTTGAAGTTACTCTTGTTTTATCTTCTTATGCTTGTCACTTTGTTCTTCATGAATTTATTTGTGTACAAGATTCCTATGCATAGGAAGTGGGTTAGACTTAAATGTGTTTTGAATTTTCTTCTTGATGCTCTCTTTTGCTTCAACTCTTATTTCTTGCGAGTGCATCATCAAAACTGCTGAGCCCATCTTAATGGCTATAAAGAAAGAACTTCTTGGAAGATAACCCATGTTTTTATTTTGCTACTGTTTTGTTGTGTCTTGGAAGTTGTTACTACTGTAGAAACCTCTTCTTATCTTTATTTTATTGCAATGTTGTGCCAAGTGAAGTCTCTAATAGAAGGTTGATACTAGATTTGGATTTCTGCGCAAAAACAAATTTCTATTTGTCACGAATTTAGGCAGGGTTCTCTGTAGGTAACTCAGAAAAATCTGCCAATTTACGCGCGTGTTCCTCAGATATGTACGCAACTTTCATTAGTTTTGAGTTTTCGGATTTGAGCAACGGAAGTACCTCTTAAAAATTCGTTTTTACTGGCTGTTCTGTTTTGGCAGATTCTGTCTCTGCTTTTTGCATTGTCTCTAGTGGACTTTAAGCAAGGCTTTCTAGATGTGGAGAGCTGTAGCTAATGTTTTATTGAGTTCTTGCAATGTTTCACTACAGGACCAAGGTGGATTAAAGTTTTTTGAGTACTAACCCCTCTAATGAAGTTTATGAGAAGTTTGGTGTGAAGGAAGTTTTCAAGGGTCAAGAGAGGAGGATGATATATGATCAAGAAGAGTGAAAAGTCTAAGCTTGGGGATGCCCCCGTGGTTCATTCCTGCATATTTCAAGAAGACTCAAGCTTCTAAGCTTGGGGATGCCCAAGGCATCCCCTTCTTCATCAACAATTTATCAGGTTTCTTCTATTGAAACTATATTTTTATTCGGTCACATCTTATGTGCTTTACTTGAAGCGTCTGTATGCTTGTATTTTCGTTTGTTTATCTTTGAATAAATTCGGATCCTAGCAATCCTTGTTTGGGAGAAAGACACGCTCCGCTTTTTCATATGAACACTTGTGTTCTTCGTTTTACTTTTAATGTTCAATGACAAAAGTTGGAAGCTGTTGCATTTATTGCTATTTGGTTGGAAACAGAAAATGCCTCATATTGTCTTGGATAATTTGATACTTGGCAATTGTTTTGAGCTCTCAAGTAGATCATGTTTAAGCTCATGCATCATGTAGTTTAAACCTATTAGTGGAGAACTATCGTAGAGCTTGTTGAAATTGGTTTGCATGATTGGTCTCTCTAAGGTCTAGATATTTTCTGGTAAAAGTGTTTGAGCAACAAGGAAGACAGTGTAGAGTCTTATAATGCTTGCAATATGTTTTTATGTAAGTTTTGCTGTACCGGTTCATACTTGTGTTTTCTTCAAATAACCTTGCTAGCCAAAGCCTTGTACTGAGAGGGAATGCTTCTCATGCATCCAAAATCCTTGAGCCAAAAACTATGCCATTTGTGTCCACCATACCTACCTACTACATGGTATTTTCTGCCATTCCAAGTAAATGCTTCATGTGCTACCTTTAAACAATTCAAAATTTATCATCTCTTATTTGTGTCAATGTTTTATAGTTCATGAGGAAGTATGTGGTGTTTTATCTTTCAATCTTGTTGGGCAGCTTTCGCCAATGGACTAGTGGCTTCATCCGCTTATCCAATAATTTTGCAAAAAGAGCTGGCAACGGGGTTCCCAGCCCCAATTAATTAACTTTCATTAATAATTCTCTTCACATGTTTTGCTCTGATTCATCAGTAAGCAACTTAATTTTGCAAATAGACACTCCTCCATGGTATGTGAAATGTTGGAAGGCACCCGAGGATTCGGTTAGCCATGGCTTGAGAAAGCAAAGGTGGGGAGGAGTGTAACCTAAATAAAACTAAAATAAATAGACACTCCTTCATGGTATGTGATTGTTGGAAGGCACCCGAGGATTCGGTTAGCCATGGCTTGTGAAAGCAAAGGTTGGAAGGAGTGTCACCCAAAAATAAAAATAAACTACACTAAAATACATGTGTAAACAAAAGAGAAGAGGGATGATCTACCTTGGTGGTAGAGATAACGTCCTTCATGGGAGCCGCTCTTTGAAAGTATGATTGGCAAGGGGGTTAGAGTGCCCAGTACCATTCGTTGACAACAACAAACACCTCTCAAAACTTTACTTTTATGCTCTTTATATGATTTCAAAACTTGAAAAGCTCTAGCACATGATTTAATCCCTGCTTCCCTCTGCGAAGGGTCTTTCTTTTACCTTATGTTGAGTCAGTTTACCTACTTCCTTCCATCTTAGAAGCAAACACTTGTGTCAACTGTGCATTGATTCTTACATACTTGCTTATTTGCACTCATCATATTACTATGTGCTGACAATTATCCATGAGATATGCATGTTGAAAGTTGAAAGCAACCGCTGAAACTTAAATCTTCCTTTGTGTTGCTTCGATGCCTTTACTTTGAATTTATTGCTTTATGAGTTAACTCTTATGCAAGACTTTTGATGCTTGTCTTGAAAGTACTATTCATGAAAAGTTTTGCTACATGTTATCTATTTGTTAGCAACTATAGATCATTGCCTTGAGTCACTGCATTCATCGCATATGCTTTACAATAGTATGATCAAGGTTATGTAAGTAGCATGTCACTACATAAATTATTCTTTTTATCGTTTACCTACTCGAGGGCGAGTAGGAACTAAGCTTGGGGATGCTCATACGTCTCCAACGTATCTATAATTTCTGATGTTCCATGCTTGTTTTATGACAATACCTACATGTTTTGCTCGCACTTTATAATGTTTTTATGCATTTTCCGAAACTAACCTATTAACAAGATGCAGAAGTGCCAGTTCCTGTTTTCTGCTGTTTTTGGTTCCAGAAAGGTTGTTCGGGCAATATTCTCGGAATTCGACGAAACAAAGACCCAGTATCTTATTTTTCCCGGAAGACCCCAGAACACCGAAGGAGAGTCGGAGGCGGGCCAGAGGGCCACCACACCATAAGGCGGCGCGGCCCCAGGCCTGGTCGCGCCAGCCTATGGTGAGGGGGGCCCAGGCACCCTCCTGCGCCGCCTCTTCGCCTATATAAGCCCTTTCGACCTAAAAACGCGAGACGGAATGGATGAAACTCCAGAAAGACTCCAGGGGCGCCGCCGCCATCGTGAAACTCCGTTTCGGGGGACAGAAGTCTCTGTTCCGGCACCCTGCCGGGACGGGGAAGTGCCCCCGGAAGCCATCTCCATCAACGCCACCGCCTCCATCATGCTCTGTGAGTAGTTCCCCCATGGACTACGGGTTCTAGCTGTAGCTAGTTGGTACTCTCTCTCCCATGTACTTCAATACAATGATCTCATGAGCTGCCTTACATGATTGAGATTCATCTGATGTAATCAGTGTTGTGTTTGTTGGGATCTGATTGACAAGGTATTAACTTGTCAATGCCTACGGGTTGTAGACTAGGGTTTAGTTGGAAGTAGAGGGCAAGTAGATCTCGAAGGTTTCAGCCGAAAAGTACTCGACGATTTTGAAACTAGGGTTTGAGAAACAATGATTCGATGATTTCTTCGTCCCTCGACTCCCCCTTATATAGGAGGCGGAGCCGAGGGATTCGTGTTGTACAAGTTACAGAGTCCGGGAAGGTTTCTAACTCATCCCGCAAGATTACAAATGACACTTCCTATTTCAACTCTAGCTTTACTTAATAATATCTTGGGCTTCCGAATCTTCTTATTCTTCGGGTAGTGGGCCTTCAGTAAACCCCGGGTACTATCTTTGGCAGGCCCATTGGGGATGCCTATGTCAGTAGCCCCCGAGATTTTGCTTGAATCGTAGAGTCAGGGAAAATCTCCACTGTTTATTTTTATTCGACAACTTTAACTTTTCTATATTTCTTCACATAAATTTCTATATTGTACAGGGATAATGGTAGTTGGGGCTAGTTCATCTGACGGATCAGGTACTAGTTAACTGCTCTAGTGGCAATCCGCAAAAACCTACTTCAAGATCATGTCCCTGGACATGATCTCGGGATACTGGTGTAAACTTCGACAGGTGCCGCTTAAGGTCTTACCATTCTGTCGACTCCCAGTCAAATTTATCGGGTAACTAACGCGTCCGTTAGGATTTTTCTTCGTATCTGTTGATACGGATAAAAGTAGCAAACCGACGTCAGAGACGGCGCCGCGCCACACAGAACGGATATGGGGTCTTACCTTCGCAAATTTGCGGCATTCAGAAATTGATCGCAACTTTGGCGTTCTGAGAATATATTGTCGAGTGCTTATTCGGCTGTTGGAATGGCACATTTTATTGAGTCAAAGATGACTTATATTGCTCTCCCGATGGGAGTATATGCAGAGTTATTTATAACTCGAAATATACTCTTTTGCTCTGGTATCTTTCTTTTTCTCTTTCTGTTGACGTCCGAAACCCACCGGCGGGCAGCGACGGGCAACACCGTAGAGCCGGGAACAACCTAGGGCTGCGGCTGGCCGAGGTCCCTCCGAGCGACGGCCCGCAAAGCCTTCTGGTCACACGTCCGACGCTGATTGCAAGGGCGTGCCACCTGACCTATACCTGGTCAGGAAGGTGATGGAGATGCCTCGCTTAGTTTCCTGCATGGCATACACGTAAACATTAAATACGAGCCTCGATCGGCTCTCAGGTTATCCTGTGAATCGGCTCAAGGAGCCGATCCACCCATGATTCGTACGGGGTGCACGAATATATGGTGGTCCTGCTTGATCAAGATAAAGCTAATGAGATCTACGACGATTTAGGGTTTTCACCGCATAATCGGATCATCCTACTCAGGATTGGGCCTCGCGGCCACGCACGGTGATCGTAAGTCGATCCTAGACAAGGCCTAAAAACCAACACGAGGTTGATCCCCGGAACATCCTGTCTAGGACTAACGAACGACACCCTACGTGCCGCTGGATCCTCCAGCCCCTTGTAAGGCCTAACTATTGCAGATATTAAACTAATCCTTGATGAACAAGGAGCAATCGTAACGGATCAGATCTACTAAATAACGATCAAGCGGGGTGCCGCCCCCACACCTAAGATAGGTGTGAGGGCGGCTAGATATGCAAGGGTTGCACTACGATAGCATCTTACGCGAAGAACTATGCTAACCCTAACACATCTATGATAACTACGTTGCTCGCCATCAACAAGGCTTCAGTACGAGCAACGCATGAACAACGTGGAGCTTGTGCTGCCTAGATCGCAAGATGCGATCTAGGCAGCATGTTGCTTACCGGTAGAAACCCTCGAGATGAAGGAGTTGGCGATGCGCCGAGATTGATTTGGTTGGTTGAACGTTGGTTGTTGTTTTTTCCATAAACCCTAGATACATATTTATAGTCCAGGGGACTTTCTAATTTAGGCGTGCACCTAACCGTGCACGGGTAAAACTCTAACTCCTAACTGACACGTATCCTACTATGGTACAGATACACGGACAATTAGCCCAAACTTGGTACATCAGGCCGATTCACGTATTTCTTCCATGTATATATTCTTCAAGTCCATCTTGATCGCGGCCCACCTCTGACTCGGTCAAATTCTGGTGATAACACATGCCCCCCTGGTTTTGGAATTATCAATTCCAAAATCACTCCGTTTTTTCCTCGTCGGGTCATGTCATGGCAGAACCGTTGCAGCATCCTTTATCATGATGCCATGTCTCCTCAACTTCTTGCAAAACTTGATAACTTTAGCACCACTTCCTTGGAAACCATAATGGCTTTAAATCCCCATTAGGCTCCTCCTTATTAGACTGTGCCGATTGACTAGCCTCCTTCGTTCCCTTCCTCTGTTCTAGCTATCGGCACTAACAAACCCTTTTTTCCTGTAGCAATGTCTTCTTCTCTCTCCGCCTCCTCCGGCCTCTCTTTCCAATCTTCTTCCCCAAGCGAGCCAATGTCGGAGCCCGAGTGGGGCTTCGATCTCATGTCAGACGGCGACATGCCCCTGACCGATGAGGAGGGCGACCTCCACTTCCTCGTTGAAGGGGAACTGGAGAGCGAAAACGAGGATGACCTCTCCTCATGGAGGAAGCCCACTTCCTATGATAGGGAAGAGGAAGACGAGGATGCGGAGGAAGAAGAGGAGGAAGATGATTCCTCCTCCTCCGCTGGGTACCCGCCAGCGAAGCGCCTCCGTGCTTGGGCAGATAGTGAAGATGACGATGACGACGCAGAGGAAGAAGCTCCGGTCGAAGGCTGGGGTAGCAGTGACAAGGAGTTCTCCGGAAGTAGCGCCGGTGACAGCTACGATGCCGACGACGAGGGCAGCGAGGATTAGTGGCATAGCACCAGTAGTATGCGAGCAATTAGCTCTTCTTTTGTTCCTCTTTGAGCAATCGGCTCTTTATTGTAAAAAACCCTCCTTTGTTAATGAAGAAGTATTTCCAGTCAACTGTTTTGCCGATAGTCAAAGTCACAAAATCTCCAAAAAGAGCCGATGGCATCGCATCGGTCTCTATCATAAAAACACGGGTAAAGTTCACCTAGCCGCCCTTCCAAACGGTAACCTGCGACCTCCATCTGAAAAGGCAAACTCAGATCCCCAAATCGCCGCCTGAGCAGTTCCAACCCAAAACCACCTACACAGATCTCGACCGCGCCGCCCCCAGCTCCTTCAACGCATCCCATGGCGGAATCATCCAATACCGACACCACGGCTTCCGGACTGAAGGTAATCCTTAACTTCCTCTCGCCGTTCGACTTGACATGGGATTAATGGCAAACACCTGAATTAATGTTTCGCTCCGCTACTAATTTAGGTTTCAGACATTCTTCTGCCACATCCTTCTCTCGCAAATTCGATGTGCCTAGGTCCTCGTTCTTCTGAGAGTCCCGCCCTGTTAATTTCGTGCGAAGCTAACAGAATCCCCTTCGTGAGCCAGAACCTATATCTGACTTCCTGGGCCGACTGCTTGCGAGCCTGGCCTAATCCTCCTGAGGGTTGGGTGGCATGGTACAATAGAGTATCAAAAACCCACTATGCCACTTGGGAAACCATAGGGATAGCCGATGCCCTGTCATTATCATTATCTCCTCTTGAGAAGAATGAGAACATCCTGAAAACCATCGGCTACTTCTGGTCTGACGCACTAAACTGCTTCATGTTTGGCCATGGCCCTATGACACCGACCCTGCTGGATGTGGCCATGATCACAGGCCTAGACATTGCATCCCCCAGCCCTTCTGCATTCAAACTGCCAAAAGTCCCTTTCACTTTGTCCTCTAAAAAAGAGTGTACCAGCTGGGGCGCCTATCTCAGTCGTTATATGAAAAACAAAGGCCCCGTGACAGAGAGGGAGCACACAGCCTTCCTGAATTTCTGGCTAGAGCACTTCATATTCTGTGGCCCATCACTTGCTCCTACCAAGAATTACCTCTCCCTGGCCTATGAACTTGCTAAAGGCACCCAACTCGGCCTAGGCAAACTGTTTCTTGGAGAGGTCTACCGATCCCTTCAACTGATGTCTGTCAAACTGTTCTCTCAAAAGACAGTTAAAACTGGCGGCCCCTGGTGGTTCATTCAGTTGTGGGCCCAACTATACTTCCAAAACCAAATCCCAGACTTCCCACCGCTGTCCACCTGCACCTTTCCGGATGTAAATGGAAAGGAAATTCGATGCACCAGCTACGGCCAGGCCCTGTATGGTCTCCCAGGCAGCAGGTTGATCCCCAAGGAAGCAGCAGGGTGGTTTAAGATTTTCTTCCAAGGTTTGGACAATCCCCTGTTCCACCCTTATACTGAATCGGCAAATTTTGAAAACCCAATCTCTTTCCGATTGGATGACTTTGCCGATGACGCCAGCACACAGCATTTGTACTCCCTCATGATTCGTCCTTGCTTCCTCCCTGTTGGCATGAGTACCTCGAACCGAATCATCAAGCCCGGTTATGAGTGTTATCAACCGGTAGTGGCAGCCCGACAGCTTGGTCTCGGACAGGTGCCTCCACACTTCTTCTTGCACCACCTGACAGCAAGTAGAGCTGAACTGCCTGACATCCTTACTGCCCAAAGGTGTTATACCTTCTTTGATGCTTTGGCCATTCCAGTTCCCCACAACCTCCGTTTCTCCTTCACTACCGATGGTTTTGAAACTTGGTGGTCCATGTGGAAGACCCACGTCTTCAGGAGGGCTCTAGGTCCGCTGCTGAGAGAGCTTGACGCCGAGTATGACATCCCTGCAGACCAGGTACCGTCACTTAAACATTTCTAGTAACCGCATTATGGTGATCGTCTGTGACCTGACTCTTTTTCCTGGCAGCAACAAGATGGTCCGGCTCCCACACAAGCCGACGGTTCCCCTTTCGTATTCCTTCCTCCGGCACCAGTGGTTCTCTTCTGCCAGAGCTCGCCGCCCCTGAAGAAAGTCATAATGCAGAGTCAGCCGATCTCGCCGAAATCGGCTCCCAAGAGTAAAGCATCTTCGGGGCCAGTTGCCCCCCGAGCCTCGACTCAGGCGAGGACGGCAGTGAGGAAGGTGGCTGCCAGGAAAACCCTGAAGCGTAAGGCTCCTGCCCAGGAAAACCCATGTGTAAGTTGGCTCAGATCCTGTCCACATTTATCTGCTTTCCAAAAGTTTTTTACAACACGCTCGTATTCCTTTTCTACAGACTTCCACCGAAGAAACCTCCAGCAGGGCCGAAGAATCCAGTCAGGGGGACTCGAGCTCGGGCAATTCTGAGCGGTCCACCACCCAGAGCCAGACGGCTTCACCAGCGCCGGCTTCTAAGAAAAGGTCGATTCCTGAACCTCCTGCTCCCCAAGCCCCAACCAGATCGGGGTCCCGCACGAAGCGCCGCTGCATCGACAGGGCTCGTAAGAACCTACGAGCCTCTTCGTCAAGCCAGGAGGTCTCAAATGTAATTATCTCCCTGGTCACACTTCATGCTAACCCGTTGTCATTTGGATCGGCTAATCACTTCCCCCTGTAGACCGAAGAAACTTCTAGTGGAGACGTTGACTCCGCCACCCTAGACCTGGCCACCTCAACGATCGCGACTGCCCAAGTAGCTGACCTATCCAAGTCTACCGAAAAGCCGATCGTTACTACATCGGCTGTTCCTCCTTCCTTGGGAGAGGTACGCCCCTCCTCCTTGGCTCCATTAATTTCTTCACTGCATGCTAAACTCACTTTGTTTTGCCCTACCAGGGTTGTGATCTTTCGAGCTTGCTGACGTTCGATCCAGAGTCCATCGAGCCAACTTCTTCCAAGACAAGTGGAGAGCCGAGCCTTAGTACGGTCCATGGTCCACTCCAGCGTCTCAAAAACTTGCTTTCTTCCTCAACTGAGACCCTGATCGAAAATTCCGAGGAAGTCAAAGGCATCCTCGAGGATATCCAGCCTCATCTCCCTATGACACTGCAAGTGAAGCTCTGGCCCGCTGTCACCCTGTCAGTCTTTAAGTCAAGGGTGCAATCGGCTCGGCAACGGATTACTATTCGCCACTCCCAGGTTCTACTGAGAGCCGATATTGCCGAAAAGTGTCGACGGCTCAACGAGAAGAAGGCTGCCTTGGACGTCAAGACGGACACTTCTGCCGATCGCGCCGAACTCGAGATCCTGCGCAAGGAGCTGGAGAGCCTTGAAGAGAGGGTAAGGATGACCAAACAGCTCATCCAAGACAAGGAAGCCCTTATTGCCCGTTCTGAAGACGAAGCAAAAGGCCTCACAGCCGATCTGAAGACCGATCTGGCTGAAATTCGTACCCTGAGCGGCCAGCTGGTGACGGGTAAAGACGAGGACGACGAAGCTGAGATCGCTGAGGTAGATCGCATTCGTGTCGATGCCCTCCATGCCCTTGACGCGTTCCTCCAGTAGGGACCTGTTTCGCTGAACTCGAGTGAATCTGTTTCGACTGTACTTGCTACATTTTTTTTTACTGGCCGATTTTCCACCGGCTCCTAATATTTCATTGACCCTATGTGTCTGTCTGCTCATGTGCCCCCCCCCCCCGAGCCGAATCTATCAGGTAACTGCGGATATCGGCTCTACGGTTGTCGGTAGGATTATGCCTGAACATCGGCTCTGCAGTCATGGACCAATGTCGATTCCCCTGTCCTCGCAAACCGATGTAAACCCGTACTCCAGTCTTCCGTAACCCGCTAGATTGATGCTGACTGCCGGCGAAAACGTATGGCACGGATAATACGGGGCGGCTGCTGAATTGGCCTCTATCTCGACTACACTGTTCAAAAGAGGTTCACACCTCGCTGTGCCGGCCGATGTCCCCTCACCGGCCTTCCTTTGTTTGGAGCGTCATACCCCCCTTTTGCGGTCGATGCTCGTATGTGACAGGAGTGCCGTCCGCCATCTCAGATGTAGATGGCGATGTGGTTGATGCAGAAGCTGGTCCCACTGGGCATGCCAGAATGTGTTGACGTCCGAAACCCACCGGCGGGCAGCGACGGGCAACACCGTAGAGCCGGGAACAACCTAGGGCTGCGGCTGGCCGAGGTCCCTCCGAGCGACGGCCCGCAAAGCCTTCTGGTCACACGTCCGATGCTGATTGCAAGGGCGTGCCACCTGACCTATACCTGGTCAGGAAGGTGATGGAGATGCCTCGCTTAGTTTCCTGCATGGCATACACGTAAACATTAAATACGAGCCTCGATCGGCTCTCAGGTTATCCTGTGAATCGGCTCAAGGAGCCGATCCACCCATGATTCGTACGGGGTGCACGAATATATGGTGGTCCTGCTTGATCAAGATAAAGCTAATGAGATCTACGACGATTTAGGGTTTTCACCGCATAATCGGATCATCCTACTCAGGATTGGGCCTCGCGGCCACGCACGGTGATCGTAAGTCGATCCTAGACAAGGCCTAAAAACCAACACGAGGTTGATCCCCGGAACATCCTGTCTAGGACTAACGAACGACACCCTACGTGCCGCTGGATCCTCCAGCCCCTTGTAAGGCCTAACTATTGCAGATATTGAACTAATCCTTGATGAACAAGGAGCAATCGTAACGGATCAGATCTACTAAATAACGATCAAGCGGGGTGCCGCCCCCACACCTAAGATAGGTGTGAGGGCAGCTAGATATGCAAGGGTTGCACTACGATAGCATGTTACGCGAAGAACTATGCTAACCCTAACACATATACGATAACTACGTTGCTCGCCATCAACAAGGCTTCAGTACGAGCAACGCATGAACAACGTGGAGCTTGTGCTGCCTAGATCGCAAGATGCGATCTAGGCAGCATGTTGCTTACCGGTAGAAACCCTCGAGATGAAGGAGTTGGCGATGCGCCGAGATTGATTTGGTTGGTTGAACGTTGGTTGTTGTTTTTTCCATAAACCCTAGATACATATTTATAGTCCTGGGGACTTTCTAATTTAGGCGTGCACCTAACCGTGCACGGGTAAAACTCTAACTCCTAACTGACACGTATCCTACTATGGTACAGATACACGGGCAATTAGCCCAAACATGGTACATAAGGCCGATTCACGTATTTCTTCCATGTATATATTCTTCAAGTCCATCTTGATCGCGGCCCACCTCTGACTCGGTCAAATTCTGGTGATAACACTTTCTTTCTTTCTTTTTTATGATTTCATCGGGTACGCGAGCAGCGTTCCCGATGGGTGTAGCCCCCGAGGCTACAGCCAAGGACTTGTACTTGGTTGTAGGCTCCACGCCTTATGCCGCTATATTTTCTTTTATCTCCCGAAGTTTTCATAATTTCTCGGGTGCGCGAACAGCGCTCCCGATGGGAGTAGCCCCCGAGGCTATGAACAAATATTTGTATTTGATCATAGGCTCACGCCATTTCTATTTTGTCTTTCTTCATCTTTTCATTTTTTCAAAGTAGCCCCCGAGCATTTGATCAAAAACTTGTATTTGATCAAAGGCTCACCAATATTTTTTTTATGTCGCCTTTTATGAAGCTATTGAGGCGAATTTTTTCTTCTGCCAAGGTGACGTTATTGCTGACGATAGCCACGATTGTGGGTCAAAAATCACGAGAAATCTTCTCCCGCTGGCTTGCGGGCCCAATTTATCCATTATCTTGACACGTCGTGCAGGTGGGGGACACACGTCCTCCGCTTTTCCTGGCGCACGTACCGTAACTCCTCCAATGTAAAAAATACTTTTTTACCCTTGTTTCCATGTGGTTATCATCTGCCGCACACTTTTTCCATCCAACGGTCCGCCGTTTCGCCGCACCTCTATATAAGATCTCCTTCTTCTTCCTCGAGCACTTCCGCTCGCGCCGTTCTTGTGCTCTCCTCTGCAAAACCTCCTGCGCTCCACAATTCCCTAAGCTCATCTTCTCCAAGCTGCATTCCTGCGCCATTGTTGATGCCACCGCGTCGTTTGATCAAGCACAGCACTCCAGAATCCTCAATGGCTGCCGTGGATCTGGGAACCGCGGAGTGGGAAAGGTCCAAGATTTCCACTCAGGACATCAATCTCCTGAAGAAGCTGGGGATCAGCAAGAAGCCCAAAGCGCTGTGCTTCCCTAGTGAAGAAAGCTACCCAACCCCTCCAATGGGGTATCGGGTAAGTTTTGTCGACCACCTCATCCGCGGGCTTTCCGCCCCCATTCATCCTTTTCTCCGCGGACTGCTCTTTATTTACGGTCAGCAACTTCACCACCTGACGCCCAATTCCATCCTCCATATTTCTATTTTCATCACCCTCTGCGAAGCCTTCCTTGGCGTCCAGCCTAACTGGGCGCTATGGAAGCGCATTTTCTTCTGTCGCCGCAATGGCTCTCCAAATGTCGCCTATAATATAGGCGGTGTTGTAATTTCCGTTCGCCCCACCGTCGATTACTTCGACGTCAAACTCCCTGACTCAGTTCAAGGGTGGCGCAAGAAGTGGTTGTACATTCAGGAGGAGAACCATGGATGTGCTGAAGACAACATCCCTCCTTTTGATGGTGCCGAGAAAATTCTTCGCCGCCGCTCCTGGGACGCAGAGGCTACCGAAGAAGAAAAAATAGCGACAGAAGCCCTGATGACTCGCATCCATGAGTTGCAAAATACTCGCGGCAAAGAGTTATCAGGTATCCAAATCACGGCATACTTTCTTAGAAACAGAGTGCAGCCGCTTCAGGCTCGCAAATACCCTCTCTAGAAATATGCTGGCGACAAGGACGCAGATCGGTTGTCGGCGGATTTAGAGGTCAAGGATTTATTTTCTAAAAAAACGAAAGGAATAAAATAATAAAATTGCAAAAAAGGCCTTGTCCGAAAAATCTCGTCTCTCAGCAAAAAAAGATCCTGTCCCTTCTTCTTGTCGTGTAAAACCATTCAGCGCCACCAATCCACTTCCCAAGGTAAACTTTGTCGCTTGATTTGCTATTGCTTTGCTATCTTTTTTTTATTCCCCTGCTTTTTGACATCTTCCCCTGCTTTTTGTATAGAACCATCCAAATCTTGTCTCGCTTCCTCCCCTTCCTGAAGGTGGAGAAGTCGAGGAAAGGGCCATTGTCACCGACGACAACCAAGATGCTCCCTCTTTTGTGAATGAACTCGTGGATTCTCTAAAATCTGTGGGATCTTCTGAAAAGGAAGCTGCCTCCGAAGGCACTGCATCGGCACAATCTCCTCCTCCTGCTGTTTCTCCAAGGAACAAAAGGAAGAGGAATGATGCCAAAGATTCCGGCACCTCCAAAGCCGAAGAAGTTGGTCCTTCACGTCAGAAGGCAACTTATGATCCATATCTTGAATCCCTCATCAGCTCGTAAGTCACCTTTATTTCCCCTTATTTTTGTACTCGAAGATTTTTGTCTATCTTGCTTTTTATGCTGTCATCTTTTAATCGCAGTGATGATGAGGAAGAAGTACCAACTCTCGATGTGGCTGCTCGAACGAGTACGTCACATACTTTAATTGTTTCGGAGACGCCAGTTGAAGGAGAGGAATCCTCGCCTCCTCAACTAAACGTTGGCGCTCCCACTCCTCCTTCAAGCCCTCTTGTCCCTTCACCAAAAAGGACAAGGGTGGAAACAATCGTGGAGTCTACCCTCCAATTGGGTAGCTCCTCCAATCCTCTCTTGGATGATGTAAGTTCTTAATTTGCTTGTTACTATCTATATTTCCTCTGTTTGCTTCTTTATGCCTTCATATTTTTCCCATACCGACATTTTCTTTCTTTGTCCTTCTTTGACAGCCTATGATCAAAGAGCTTGTTCGTATCGGTGCCCAATTCATTGGGTACCGTGAATATGCCAGCAAGACTGAAGGTAATAACTTTTTAATGACCCTTGTTTATAACTTCTTGCTCCTGTTTTGTCACAATTTGACGATTCTTTACTATTTTGGCAGAGAAACTTGTAGAAGCCAACAAGCTTGTCGACACTCTTGCTCAGAAACTGGAGCAAAGTGAAACAGCTCGCAAGAAAGCTGAACTTGACGCTAGCCAAGCTAAAGCAGAGGCTGAGAAGGCCAAGGCAAAAGCTGCTGGTGTCGAAGATCTGCAAAAAAGACTTGATGACGCCGAAACTGCTTTGAATGAGCACAAGGCCGCCCAGGCTACTCGTGAAAATGCGATCATCAAGCGCTTGAACACGCAGAATCGGCGCTTCCTCGGTAATTTTGTCGATCCCTTCTATCTATCTTAGACTTGATTTTCCTTGCTTGCTGTCGACCAACATATATTTTCTGCGGCAGGTAAAACAAACCAAGAATTTGAGCTTGAAGATCCCGACAATGATCCTCTCCTTGACGCACTCTCTTTCCTGGAGTTTCATGGAACCGAAGTTCGCGAAGGCATGGAGCATGCTGACGCAGGATTATCAAGGCTGTTCCCCTACTTCTTCCCGAAGAAAGAGGAGCCTAAGACTTTCCTTGCTCTTGCCAAGGACTTCAATCCACCAGAAGATCTTGGACTGAAGATGCGCCAGGAGAACATGAAGATTGCTGTCGAAAGCACTGTTGCCTTAGTCGCGGACAACCAACAAACTGTTGACTGGATGAAAGTTGGCGACACCGAACAGATAGAGCAAACAAAATGGCGATCTTTGATCAAGGCAGCCAAGCCCAACACGAAGAAAATCCTGGCCTATCTCGGGATCAAGCCATCTTCAACTCCTAGCTCATCAAGGCCGGAGGTCTAGTTGAATGCCTCTTCTTTTTCTTTCTTTGTTTTTTCTGTTTCTTTTGCTATTGTCGCCATGTTAGCTTTGGCGACAATTACCTTAGTAGTCCTTTTGGAGAACTCCTTCTGTAATATCCATGTAAATTTCTTGAAGATCAATGAAATTCTACCTTGCACCATCATTGATCCTGAGACTTTCTTTTCCAGTTAATATTTGATAACTACTCCACCAATCCTTGTTCTGCCGAAACTTCGCCTGCTTCTTCATTCTCGAAGAAAGCACTAGTCAATGATAACCTCATCGAAGGTTCTTCAAGCAAACATTTGTCGCAAGATTTGCAAGAACTTCGACAACAACTTCAATCCATGAAAAACAAACTCTGGCAATGATGGAACAATCTCGAAAAGCGTCTGAAAGAGAGAAAATTGCTCTCCAACAAGCCAAAGAGGCCATAGCTGCCAAGGACGCTGCCGTTTCTGAAGCTGAAAAAGCAACTTCTCGAGAGAATTCCATGCTTGAGTTGATGAATGAGGCTGCTGCCGATATATCTAGTATTTTACTTCGAACCAAAGCTCCTTCTATCTGTCTGCTGTATCCTTTTTTGAGATCTTCATGCTGTCGTTAAATAGGTTCCTTTCTCGATGCTGCTGCTGAAGATGATAGGGTAAACACGAGGACCACCTTGCTCGTCAATCTCTCCCTTGACCATGGCTGTTTGTTCTGGGCTACTCCAGAAAGGACCCGACAGATTGTCAGATTTCAAGACCGCGCCTGTCAGGTTCGCGATTTCCTGGATTTCTGTACCAGAACCTTGTCGTTGGTTTATAAAACAATGTTTCCTCGGAACGAAACACCCGATACTCTTCTTGGCTTGATGGAGAAGTTTAGAGATGCCCCGAAGATCCATGACTTTATTCGGGCGCAGCTCTCTACTGGCGCCAGGTTTGCTATGATCATGATCAAAATCTGCCATCCTAAGTTTGATATGAGCCAAATTGTCCCCAAGTGCTTGGCGAAGATGGCGAAAAAGAAAAGGGATGTTAGCAAAATTGACGATTATGTAACCCCTGTAGCCGAAGCTATGATGGACGAACTTCTTCGGATGGATTTTGAGTTCTTCGTGAGAGGCAGCTACGCTGAGCATAGCACTCGTTCTTCAAATCGGATGACCATAGATAATATAGTAGGCCATCACTGACTTCTCTTTTTCTTTGAATTTTTCTCAAGAATTGTCTCTTGTATATTGTAAATATGTTATATATTGTAGAGCCCATAAATTTCCTTATCACTCCTCCAGGTGTTATGGTGGCGAATTTCTATATTGTATGTGCGAGGTTTTGAACCAAAGCAGCTAAGCTATATTGAGTATGCTATATTTGCGGGTATGAGCCCCCGTGCCTTATTTTTGTTGATTGCCATTTTGTATCTTGGTCTTATTTTGCGAGGTGTTTGTGCACCATGGCGAAATATTGTCAGGAGTATATTTTGCAAGTCTGAGGCGTAAGCCCCCGAGCCTGCCGAAGAAATGTATATCTCAACTATCTTTATTATATTGCAGCACCGCGAGCCCGCCTCATTAAAAACCTTTCCCGGCCCCACTCGGTGCCCCGAAAAAGGAAAAGAGTGCGTCTGGAAACTCGCGGGCGTTTCAGTACATTGTAGTTTTACAAGGACTATATTCCGACTCTAGGCGTAGAACCGCCTGAGTTGCGCTACGTTCCAGGGGTTTTGCTCCTCCACCCCTGTCTTCTTGTCCTTTATCCTGTATGCTCCTCCTCCGATTACTTCCGTGACGATGTAAGGGCCAAGCCATGGTGACTCAAGCTTTTCATGACTTTTTTGCGTGAGCCGAAGGACTAGGTCTCCCACCTGAAAGGATCTTGGCCGTAAACGTCGACTGTGGTAATTCTTTAGGTCCTGCTGGTATTTGGTTACCCGTGAGAGTACTTCATCTCGAGCTTCGTCGAGTGCATCGACATCATCCTCTAGTGCTTTTCTCGACACTTCTTCATCGTACTCCACGACTCGTGGAGAATCGTGCTCTATTTCGATTGGCAACACCGCTTCCGCTCCATGGACCAAGAAAAACGGCGTTTCTTGTGTCGTTGTATTTGGTGTTGTTCGTATACTCCATAACACACTGGGCAGCTGATCACCCACAAGTATAGGGGATCGCAACAGTCTTCGAGGGAAGTAAAACCCAATTTATTGATTCGACACAAGGGGAGACAAAGAACACTTGGAAGCCTTAACAACGGAGTTGTCAATTCAGCTGCACCTGGAAACAGACTTGCTCGCAAGAGTTTATCAGTAGTAACAGTTTTATGGCAGTAGCAGTAGTGAAATAACAGCAGCAGAGTAACAGAGACAGCAGTAGTGATTTTAGTAAACAGCAGGATTAAAATACTGTAGGCACGGGGACGGATGACGGGCGTTGCATGGATGAGAGAAACTCATGTAACAATCATAGCAGGGCATTTGCAGATAATAATAAAACAGTGTCCAAGTACAAAGCAATCAATAGGCATGTGTTCCATATATAGTCGTGCGTGCTCGCAATGAGAAACTTGCACAACATCTTTTGTCCTACCAGCCGGTGGCAGCCGGGCCTCAAGGGAAACTACTGGATATTAAGGTACTCCTTTTAATAGAGTACCGGAGCAAAGCATTAACACTCCGTGAACACATGTGATCCTCACATCACTACCATCCCCTCCGGTTGTCCCGATTTCTGTCACTTCGGGGCCATCGGTTCCGAACAGCGACATGTGTATACAACTTATAGGTAAGACCATAAACAATGATTATCTTGATGAAGCAATAACATGTTCAGATCTGAGATCATGGCACTCGGGCCCTAGTGACAAGCATTAAGCATAACAAGTTGCAACAATATCATCAAAGTACCAATTACGGACACTAGGCACTATGCCCTAACAATCTTATGCTATTACATGACCAATCTCATCCAATCCCTACCATCCCCTTCGGCCTACAGCGGGGGAATTACTCACACATGGATGGGGGAAACATGGCTGGTTGATGTAGAGGCGTTGGCGGTGATGGCGGCGATGATCTCCTCCAATTCCCCGTCCTGGCGGAGTGCCAGAACGGAGACTTCTGGCTCCCGCGACGGCGTTTCGCGATGTGGCGGCGTTCTGGAGGGTTTCTGGCGACTTCGACTTCTCCCCCGTGCGTTTTTAGGTCGAGGCCGATAAATAGTCCGAAGGAGGGCGTCGGAGGCCGGCCGAGGGGGCCACACCACAGGGCCGCGCGGGCCCCCCCTGGGCCGCGCCGCCCTATGGTGTGGGGCCCTCGGGCCTCCACCTTAATTGTCCTTCTGGCTCCGTCATTATTCTGGGAAAATAGGGCCTTCTGCATAAATTCCGAGGATTTTCCCGAAAGTTGGATTTCTGCACAAAAACGAGACACCAGAGCAGTTCTGCTGAAAACAGCGTTAGTCCATGTTAGTTGCATCCAAAGTGCACAAATTAGAGGCAAAACAATAGCAAAAGTGTTCGGGAAAGTAGATACGTTTTGGACGTATCAACCCCAAGCTTAGCTTATTGCTTGTCCTCAAGCAATTCAGTTAACAACTGAGCGATAAAAGAACTTTCACGAACACATTTGCTCATATGATGTATATATTCTCATGCAATGGCTAATACTTAAGCAATTCATAATGAGATACATGCAAATAAGATCATCTAACAGCTATGTCAATCATGAAGAGGTACCAACAATTAATAATAAGCATCATGAATCATGTATATAAGCAGGATTGCAATGTTCATAAGAGAGTATGATAAAGTGGTATCTCGCTTGCCTGTATTTGGTTGGCAAAACATAAATGCCCGGGCACCTCTGGAGTTCATAGAAAGACTAGAAGTAGTGATTGTCAAAAGGTAAATGCATCAAAGTTATACCACAATCAATCATATTTTGAGACAAGCATATTATACTAAGAATGACAGTTGTGCTCTCAAGAAAGTGCTCAAAGAAATAATGGAGACACAACATAGAAGTAAAAGATTGACCCTTCGCAGAGGGAAGCAGGGATTAACATGCGCTAGAGCTTTTCATTTTTGAAATCAGGAGTAGAATCATTTTGAGAGGTGTTTGTTGTTGTCAACGAATGGTAATGGGTACACTAACTACCTCGCCAACCGGACTTTTAAGAGCGGCTCCCATGAATTATTGCATATTTATTTGGCACTCCTTCCAACCTTTCTTACACAAACCATGGCTAACCGAATCCTCGGGTGCCTGCCAACAATCTCATACCATGAAGGAGTGCCCCTTTTTATTTTAGTTTTATTATGATGATGACACTCCCCCCAACCTTTGCTTACACAAGCCATGGCTAACCGAATCCTTCGGGTGCCGTCCAACAATCACAAACCATGGAGGAGTGTCTATGTAAGTTAATTAATTTGGGACTGGGAATCCCATTGCCAGCTCTTTTTGCAAAGTTATTGGATAAGCGGATGTGCCACTAGTCCATATGAGAGTCCGTCAAAAGTAAATGACAAGGTTGAAAGCTAAACACCACATACTTCCTCATGAGCTATAAAACATAAACACAAATTGAGAAGCATTTTGAAGGTTTTAAAGGTAGCGCACGAGAATTTACTTGGAATGGTTTGAAATGCCATGCATAGGTATTTATGGTGGACACTTTTGGAACAACTTGGTTTTCATGTGTTTGGAAGCACGAGCAGCGTTCCCGCTCAGTACAAGTGAAGGCTAGCAATAGACTAGGGAGCGACAAATCAAGAGAGCAGTAACTGTCATAATCATGCTTGCGGCAAAATAAATTAATAGAGGCATAAAAGTGATACAAGAACTCTGAAGCAATATAAATCATTAAATCATCGAGGCTTAATTGACTTTGGTTCAGTCATATGCATGCGTGAGCATGTGCCAAGTCGATATAAATGAATTATTCAGAGGAGGATACCACAATGCCATACTTACTTATGAATAAAACAATGCAACAAATATCCATGACATGCTACTCATATTAATAGATTGGAGCTAATCATGAGAGATCATAAACTACTAGACTTTCTCAAATAACATATACCTCACATGAACCAGCTAAACATGCTCACATGGATGAGTATATGTACAAAAATGAAAACAAATAGAGTTCATACCAGCCTCTCACCACAATCCAATTGTCGTAGATCGTCATTATTGCCCTTTCACTTGTGTAGCTTGGATAATATGAAATGAAAACCACGCTCCAGCCACCGAAGACCATTGAACTCATAAAGAACTTTACAAAACCAAAGAAGAACAGCAAATATTTTTGGTGTTTTTGTGTTTTGGGAAGGAAACAAAGCAAGAACAAGAAAATGAAAACTAAAAGAAACACAGAAAAGCGAGATGGCAGAAATCTGCCAAAACCTGACAGCAGTACAGAAATCGATTTTTACAAAAATCTTACGTTGCTCAGCTCGAAAAGTGTTCAACTAATGAAAGTTAGATAACAACCTGGGGAACCTGCACAAAAATTGGCAGCTCAAAATGACGCTCTGGCTATTTTTGAGAATTTTTACGGTAACATTCCAGAATCTGTTTTCAGGCAGCACTTCCCCAAATATCATCTTCCTCTCATTAGAAAACCACTCAAACGAACAAAACAAGTATGTACAAGTATCCAGCAACCATAATATGCAAAGAATGAGTGATGCCGGTATACCTCCCCCCAAGCTTAGGCTTTTGGCCTAAGTGGAGTTTAATCCCATTGATCCCATGAGGTAGTGTCTCCGTAGTATGACGAAGATGGATCGTATTCCGGGTATGTGCTAGAAGAAGCACCCGGATACGTGACGGTGTGGTCGTAGGAGGCCCCGGCGTCCTCGGAGTCATGTTGCTGGTGGAAGTCTTTTATCTTCAAATGTTCATCCACTTCCTCCTTAGTGCACGACCATGATTGCCTGTCAATACTGAACAAACCTGGTTGGGGAAGAGGAATTTCCTTCTCATCCCCGTCAGAAAACAACATTCTATAGACCATATTATCTAAAGTAGAATCAGCGGTAACAAAATGATGACTCTTCATAGCAGCAATATCAAGTTTCCTAGGGGCCAATGGCACATCATTAGGATCAAGAGGAAGACTTAGATATGTTAAAACGCGCAGCGCAATAGTTCCTCCAAAAATAGGCCCCCTGTTAGTCAGGCGGCGAGCAATAAGAGCACCAAGGTGATAAGATGTCTGACCAGTAAGTGCAATATTCAAGAAAGCAAGATGGTAACTAGAAATGTTGCTAGTGTTCTCCCTACCAAGAATGCTAGTAGCAATATAGTATGCAAAATACTTAATGGCGGGGAGTTGAATGTTCCTTATCTTGCCACGCTGAATGGTGCGACAATAATCATCAGTAATCCCTCGATAGAGCTCCAACAAGTCCCGGGGGTTGTCATCAATCCTACTTGCTGTACCTACAGGGACAATATCCAATGCACGACAAAAATCCTCCAATTTCATAGTAACAGGATTACCATAGATCTTGAATGCAACCGTTGGCTCATATTGTTTGTTGTCGAACTTGAAACTCTCGACGAAGATTTTGGTGAGCATGTAGTATTGCTCCCTTTCATCTCCCACATAGGTGGTTAACCCTGCCCTGTTGACAAGGGTGAAGAAATCTTCCAATATCCCTGCATTCCTTAGAAAATCATAGCATGGAAAAGACGAAGCATTAGGAGCCCCGTTGTCCTCTTCGGGCGCGAAGCTAGGCGCGATGATGTCCTCATTGTATGATCGCCTAATCCGGGTGGCGGCCCTAGAAGGCCTCCCGGTGCTGGTTGTCCCTTTCTTGAACAACTCTCCAAAGTTGAAATCCTTCATAGCTTCTCTGAAATTTTCAACAAGTGATATAAAATTTGGTTTGGTGACATATAATCAAGGGAAACTACCATAGGAACTTGCTAGAGTACTAATCATGCATCAAAACTAATTTCTACCACTTAGAACAAGCATGCAAGCTCACTAAACATGTTACCTACAGCAGTAAAATATTCAAGATATACTCAACCAAAAAAAATCCTACTTGGATGGGTGGAGGAGTCACATACCAAGGAGCAAATGTGCCAAATTTCAGCAGGAAATCTGGGCTGAGCTAAGAGATCAAGAAATCTGGAGCTCTGAAGCAAAAACGCGAGAGAGAGGAACTTGGTACGAGTTTTTTCGGGAGAGAGAAGGTGCTGGGAGAAAGAGATGGCAAAGTGGGGCAAGGAGGGGCCCACACCACAGGGTGGCGCGCCCCCCTCCTTGGCCGCGCCGGCCTGTGGTGTGGCACCCTCTGGTGCCCCACAGGTCATCCTCTGGTGCTCCCAGGTGCCTCGTCGAAAAATAGGACCAACGGTATAATTTTTGTGAATTTTTGAAAACTTTGAAAAATGCACATTTTGGGTATTAAGTTTATTATTACTGGCCAGGAAAATTTTTGAAATCTCCAATTAACTAAGGAACTTTGCAAATTAAAAGTGCTACAGCAACTAGAGCAAATGGAGGAAGAAAGAGATGTTGTTTACCTCCTCTATGCATATAAAAGGTATTCGTTAACAAGGTTGATCAAGTCTTGTCACCAAATAAATTTTACATAGCATAAGAAGAAATAAACCTCAAATCAATCATGTTACCTTGAATTGTATTGATATGGATCCAATCACGAGAGTTTGATATTCTTCCTTAGGCTCATATATAGGACAATCAATAGTTCCCACTTTGATAGTTCTCACATTAGAAATAGTATTAACTCCACACGCTTTCTCAATCCTCTTGGGAAAATAAACGGTATGCTCCCTATCATCAACACTGAAAGTAACCTTTCCTTTATTGCAATCAATAACAGCCCCTGCGGTGTTAAGAAAAGGTCTCCCAAGAATAATAGACATATTATCATCTTCAGGCATTTCCAACACAACAAAATCAGTTAATATCAAGCAGTTAGTAGTAACTTGAACAGGAACATTCTCACATATACCAACAGGAATAGCAGTAGATTTATCAGCCATTTGCAAAGATATATCAGTAGGTATCAACTTATCTAAGTAAAGTCTCTTATAAAGAGAAAAAGGCATAACACTAACACCGGCTCCCAAGTCACATAGAGCAGTTTTAACATAATTATTCTTAATAGAACAAGGAATAGTAGGTATACCTGGATCGCCCAACTTCTTTGGAATTTTGCCATTGAAAGAGTAATTAGCAAGCATAATGGAAATTTCCTCATTGGGGATTTTCCTTTTGTTAGTAACAATATCTTTCATATACTTTGAATAAGGAGACAATTTAATAGCATCAGTCAAAGGGATTTGCAAGAATAAAGGTTTCATCCAATCGCAAAATTTATTATAGTGTTCTTCTTCCTTTGATTTTAGTTTCTTAGCAAGAAAAGGCATTTGCTTTTGCACCCAAGGTTCTCTTTCATTACCATGTTTCTCAGCAATAAAATCTTCTTTAGTGTACTTTTTATTTTTAGCATGCTTTTCAGGTTCTTCTTCAACCTCTTCTTTATCAGGAGTATCATTCTTATCATTATCTTTATCATGTTCATTACCACTTTCAGTTTCAGCATCAGAAATAGAAATACTATTAGGATCATTAACAGGTTCAGAGGATTCTACAACATTTTTATGCTTCTTCTTCTTTTTCTTCTTAGAATGAGCACTAGGTTCAATGCGTTGAGAATCTTGTTCAATTCTTTTGGGATGCCCTTCAGGATATAGAGGATCCTGGGTAGAGACACCACCTCTAGTTGTTACTTCATAAGCATGTTTCTCTTTAGAATTATTCCCTAACAAGTCATTTTGCACTTTAGTGAGTTGATCAATTTGAGTTTGAATCATATGGAAATGTTTAACAAGCATCTTAACATCATTGGAGGTTCTCTCTACAATATCATGCAATTCACTAATAGCTCGAGAATTTTCCATTAAATGATTCTCTACTCTCATATTAAAGTTTTCTTGCTTAACAATATAATTATCAAACTCATCTAAGCATTGTGCAGGAGGTTTCGAATACGGAATATCTTCCCTAGTAAATCGTTGAAGGGAGTTTACCTCAATCACGGATGAAGGGGGAATTATCTCACATACATCTTCTATAGGAGGTAGATTCTTCACATCTTCAGATTTAATACCTTTCTCCTTGAGAGACTTCTTGGCTTCCCTCATATCTTCATCATTCAATTTAATTAAACCCCTCTTCTTCAATATTGGCGTTGGAGTTGGTTCTGGCGTAGTCCAATCATCATGATTCCGACTTATTTTAGCCAATAATTCTTCAAATATTGCCCTGGAGTTCTTTTCCTGAAAACACAACCAGCACAACTATCCAGGTATGCCCTAGACTCAATGGTTAGTCCACTATAAAATATATCAAGTAAATCATGCTTTTCCAGATCATGATCAGGCCGAGCTCTAATAAGAGAGCAAAATCTCGCCCAAGCTTCAGGCAATTTCTCTTCATCTCCCTGGTCAAAATTATAAATTCTCTGCAAAGCAATATGTTGAGCACTAGCAGGAAAGTATTTACGGAAGAAAACATCAAGCAATTCTTTCGGACTTTTAATAGAATTAGGTGGCAAATTATTATACCAAGTTTTAGCGTCATCCTTTAATGAGAATGGAAAGATTTTAGCAACAAAGTAAGTACGCATCTTGACATCATCAGAAAACAAGCTACTTAGAGTAGATAACTCAGTCATGTGTTCAACAGCACTTTCTTTTTCAGTACCACAAAAGGGTGTTTTCTCAACAATAGCTATATGAGATAGATCAAGAGAAAAATCATAATCTTTATCCTTAATGTTTATAGGAGATGTGGCAAATTTAGGATCAGGAGACAGTTTATATCTAACAGCATGTTCTGCAAGCAACTTTTTAATTTTTCTTGCATCAGTAGTAGCATTGCATTTTTCAATAAAATCATCATTAAGCTCCACATAATCTTCATCAGGATCATCACTAAAATAATCAAGTTCAGGTGAATTAACAGGTGTAGTAGCATTAGGAGTTTCAGTATTTTCAATTTGTCTAGACCTAGCAATTGTAGCATCTAGAAAAGATCCCAATGAACCACTATCATCAAGCACAGCAGAAATATTATCAATATTATGAGAGTTTTCAGATTCAGCAGAAGTACCCGCATGTGAAGCATGTGGCGGTGAAACAAGTTTATCAATCACAGATGGTGAATCAAGAGCAGCAGAGGTATTCAGAATTGTACCTTTTCTTGTAGTGGATGGTAATATGGCGATCTTAGTATCGCGAGGTTTACCCATGATGGAGAATTTGCAGTGAACAATATTAATCCAAGTGAACTTCCAAATAAAGCTATGCTCCCCGGCAACGGCGCCAGAAAATAGTCTTGATGACCCACAAGTATAGGGGATCGCAACAGTCTTCGAGGGAAGTAAAACCCAATTTATTGATTCGACACAAGGGGAGACAAAGAACACTTGGAAGCCTTAACAGCGGAGTTGTCAATTCAGCTGCACCTGGAAACAGACTTGCTCGCAAGAGTTTATCAGTAGTAACAGTTTTATGGCAGTAGCAGTAGTGAAATAACAGCAGCAGAGTAACAGAGACAGCAGTAGTGATTTTAGTAAACAGCAGGATTAAAATACTGTAGGCACGGGGACAGATGACGGGCGTTGCATGGATGAGAGAAACTCATGTAACAATCATAGCAGGGCATTTGCAGATAATAATAAAACGGTGTCCAAGTACAAAGCAATCAATAGGCATGTGTTCCATATATAGTCGTGCGTGCTCGCAATGAGAAACTTGCACAACATCTTTTGTCCTACCAGCCGGTGGCAGCCGGGCCTCAAGGGAAACTACTGGATATTAAGGTACTCCTTTTAATAGAGTACCGGAGCAAAGCATTAACACTCCGTGAACACATGTGATCCTCACATCACTACCATCCCCTCCGGTTGTCCCGATTTCTGTCACTTCGGGGCCATCGGTTCCGGACAGCGACATGTGTATACAACTTATAGGTAAGACCATAAACAATGATTATCTTGATGAAGAAATAACATGTTCAGATCTGAGATCATGGCACTCGGGCCCTAGTGACAAGCATTAAGCATAACAAGTTGCAACAATATCATCAAAGTACCAATTACGGACACTAGGCACTATGCCCTAACAATCTTATGCTATTACATGACCAATCTCATCCAATCCCTACCATCCCCTTCGGCCTACAGCGGGGGAATTACTCACACATGGATGGGGGAAACATGGCTGGTTGATGTAGAGGCGTTGGCGGTGATGGCGGCGATGATCTCCTCCAATTCCCCGTCCCGGCGGAGTGCCAGAACGGAGACTTCTGGCTCCCGCGACGGAGTTTCGCGATGTGGCGGCGTTCTGGAGGGTTTCTGGCGACTTTGACTTCTCCCCCGTGCGTTTTTAGGTCGAGGCCGATAAATAGTCCGAAGGAGGGCGTCGGAGGCCGGCCGAGGGGGCCACACCACAGGGCCGCGCGGGCCCCCCTGGGCCGCGCCGCCCTATGGTGTGGGGCCCTCGGGCCTCCACCTTAATTGTCCTTCTGGCTCCGTCATTATTCTGGGAAAATAGGGCCTTCTGCATAAATTCCGAGGATTTTCCCGAAAGTTGGATTTCTGCACAAAAACGAGACACCAGAGCAGTTCTGCTGAAAACAGCGTTAGTCCGTGTTAGTTGCATCCAAAGTCCACAAATTAGAGGCGAAACAATAGCAAAAGTGTTCGGGAAAGTAGATACGTTTTGGACGTAGCAGCAGCTCCTCTGGCCAGGTGTGTCGAGCTTTCTCCAGTGGTGCTAACAAGTGCTTCTTGATGCCATTGCAAATGATGCAATTGGCTTTCTCGACTTGGCCGTTAGTTTGTGGGTGCGCAACCGACGCGAAGTGTAGCTTGATACCCACTTCTTCACAATAATCCTTGAATTCGTGGGATGTGAAGTTACTACCATTGTCCGTGACGATGCTATGAGGCACTCCAAACCTGAAGACGATGCTTTTTATGAACTTGACGGCAGATGCCCCGTCTGGTGAGTTTATCGGCTTCGCTTCTATCCATTTTGTGAATTTATCGACAGCTACGAGCATATACTCCTTTCCTCCTGGCCAGGACTTGTGTAATTTACCCACCATATCGAGGCCCCATTGAGCAAAGGGCCAAGACAATGGTATTGGCATCAGCTCTGCTGCCGGAGAGTGAGGTTTTGCGGCAAACCTCTGGCACGCGTCACAAGTCCGTACTATCTCCTTTGCATCTTCTATTGCTGTCAACCAGTAAAATCCAGCTCGAAAGACCTTTGCCGCAATGGCTCGACTGCTCGCGTGGTGACCGCAGATTCCCTCGTGTACGTCTTTCAAGATCATCCTCCCTTCCTCGGGTGTGACGCACCTTTGTAATACTCCCGAAATACTTCGTTTGTATAACTCCCCTTTGATCACGGTAAAAGCTTTTGATCGTCTAATAACTCGCCTTGCTTCAACTGGATCGTCAGGTATTTCTTTCTTTAGGATGTATGATATGTACACCTGCATCCATGGTATCTGTAGCATCATAACCAGGTCCTGATCTTCTTCTTCTTCCTCCAGTACTTCTTTGGTAGCCCCCGAGGGTTTCTTGTCCTTCTCCTTCTTTTTTGGTTTTGTCGACTTCGTAGATCTTTCTGCTATCTCTTCCCAGAACACGCCTGGCGGAACTGCAAGGCATTGCGACCCGATGTTTGCGAGAACGTCGGCTTCATCATTGCTCAGTCTGCTGATGTGATTTACTTCGCATCCATCGAACAACTTCTCGAGCTCATTGTAAACTTCTTTGTATGCTATCATACTGTCATTGACTGCGTCGCATTGGTTCATGACTTGTTGAGCCACCAACTGCGAGTCGCCAAAGATTTTTAGTCGAGTTGCACCGCAAGCTTTCGCCATCTTCATCCCGTGTATGAGGGCTTCGTATTCTGCCTCGTTGTTAGACGCGTTTGGGAACGTCATCCTCAGAACGTACTTCAACTTGTCGCCTTCGGGTGATATTAGTATCACGCCTACTCCAGCTCCTTCTAATCTCTTGGACCCGTCAAAGTTCATAGTCCAAGTTCTCGATAAATCTGGTGGTCCTGTGGTTTGTAACTCCATCCACTCTGCGATGAAGTCTGGCAGAATCTGTGACTTTATTGCTTTTCTTTTTCATACGTGATGTCTCGAGGGGAAAGTTCGATTCCCCAAAGGGAGACACGACCCGTAGCTTCTGGATTGTTGAGTATATTGGACAAGGGTGCCTCATTGACCACTATTATCGGGTGCGCCGAAAAATAGTGTCGCAATTTTCTTGCTGTTGTAAGCACTCCATATGCTAGCTTTTGATACTGAGGATACCTCTATTTTGAAGGTGATAGAACTTCGCTGACGAAGTATACTGGCCTCTGCACTCCATGGAGTTTTCCTTTTTCCTTTCTTTCCACGACGAGAACTGTACTTACCACCTGAGGTGTGGCCGCATTATATAGTAACAAAGGTTCCTTCTCTTTCGGCGCCACCAAGATTGGAGGTGTCGAAATTTTTCGCTTGAGATCCTCGAAGGCTCTGTCTGCCTCTTCGTTCCATTGGAACTTCTCTCCCTGCTTGATCAAGGCGTAAAATGGTAACGCCTTTTCTCCTAACCTGGCGACGAATCTGCTTAAAGCTGCGACTCGCCCGGTTAATTGCTGTATTTCTTTCAACTTTGTTGGCTTCCTCATTGTTACGATGGCCTGTATTTTGTCCGAGTTTGCTTCAATCCCTCTTGCTGAAACTAAGAACCCGAGAAGTTCTCCTGCAGGGACGCCAAAAGAGCACTTTGTCGGGTTCAGCTTGAGACAGAACTTATCGAGGTTGTCGAAAGTTTCCTTTAAATCCTCAATTAGCGTGTCGCCCTTTTTTGATGTTATGACGACTTCGTCGATGTATACTTGTACATTTTTTCCCAATCTGTGTTGCTAAGCACTTCTGCATCATCCGCTGATATGTTGCTCCCGCGTTTTTCAAACCGAAGGGCATTGTTCGATAGCAGAACACGCCGTAAGGTGTGATGAACGCTGTTTTCACCTCATCATCTTCTTTCAATCTGATCTGGTTATAACCAGAATAAGCATCCAAGAAGGAAAGACGTTCACATCCTGCCGTGGAGTCGATAATTAGATCGATCCTCGGGAGGGGAAAGTGATCCTTTGGACAACGTTTGTTGAGACACGTGAAGTCGACGCACATGCGAAGGACTTTTGTGTTTTTCTTCGGCACCAGCACTGGGTTAGCTACCCATGTGGCTTCTGTATGCAATTCCTTGATAAAACCAGCTTCTCTGAGTCTATCGATTTCCGACAGCATAGCCTTGCGGTTTGGTTCCGAAAAACGCCGCAGAGGTTGTTTGATTGGTTTCGCAATTGGATCCAAGTTTAGATGGTGCTCGGCAAGTTCCCTGGGTACTCCTGGCATGTCAGCTGGACACCATGCGAAGATTCTCCAGTGCTCACGGAGGAACTCGACGAGCGCGCTTTCCTATGCGAGGTCCATGTTTGTTGCAATGGACGTCGTTTTCTTCGGATCTGTCGGGTGAATTTGTACTTCCTTGGAATCCTTTGCAGTGTTAAAAGTTGATTCTTTATTAGGCCTCCCCACGTCTGGCAGTACGTCGTAGTCAGTCGTGAGCCTCGACTCCATGTATTCTGCTTGCATCCCGAAGGTTTCTGAGAGCCGATGGAAATCCTTATCACATTTATCGGCTAACGCGAAACTTCCTTTAACTGTGATTGGTCCCTTAGGTCCAGGCATCCTCCACAACAAGTATGTGTAATGTGATACTGCCATGAACCTAGCATATGCTGGGCGCCCCAACAGAGCGTGGTATTGTGATGGGAAATCCACGACTTCAAACTCCAGCCGCTCTATCCTGTAGTTTTCTCGAGTGCCAAACTGAACGTCGAGATTGATCTTCCCCAATGGGTAACTTGGCTTTTCTGGCGTGATGCCGTGAAAACGCGTATCCGTTGGCTTGAGGTTTGCCAAGGATATGTTCATCTTCCTTAGTGTATCTGCATACATAAGGTTTAGACTGCTTCCTCCGTCGATGAAAACTCGGGATACATCGAATCCTGCGATTACTGCTGGCAAAATAAGCGCTGATTGCCCTGGTCGAGGAACTTGCTGCGGGTGATCCACAATTGTGAAGCCAATATCTTGTCCCGACCAATTGAGATACTCAACTGTTGGTGGAGGCATCTTTTCTGCCATGAACACCTGTCGCGAGATTACTTTCTGAGCTCTATTGGACGGTCTGCCTTTCTGAATCATCGACATCGCTCCATGGGAGTTGGGATCAACATAAGGTGGTGGTTCTGGTGCTGCCGCTATTCTGAGCTGATGTCGATTTTCGTCCGTAATTGCGGGAGGAGGTGGCAGGTGGATCTCACTCCTAGGTCCTTGAGGATTTCGACTTGCTACCTGAGCATTGGCTTGCCCGGCGAACCTCATCATTGCTTGAAAATTTCGGCAATCTTTCTGTAAATGTCCCGACTGCCTCTTTCCATTATTGTCGACATAGAAATGCATCTGACACGGGCCGTTCATCATATCCTCAGGGGACACGAAGGGCCTTTGGAACCTAGTCCCATTATTTGGCCTGTTGTTTCGAGAATCATCTCTGTTGTCGCCTCGTTGCTCGTTGCTTTGTTGATAATTATCTCTATTGCTTTCTCCAGCGCTTGCTCGAAACCCAGCCGAAATTTGGCCTGGTGGATCATAACTCGAGAATCGAGAAAATCGTCGTCTATTTTGAAAATTTCGACTGCGGTCCTCCTCCGGTGACCTGTGTCGTTTATTATGCGCAGCATCCTCGCCATCTGCCCATCTGTTCTCTATTTCCATTAATGTTGATACTGTTCTTGGGTTGGTTCTTCCCAAGTCCTCCACAAAATCTCCTCTTCGAACTCCTGCCACAAACGCATCTATTGCTCTCTCATCCGATATGTTTTCTGCCGAGTTTTTGATGATGTTCCACCTCTGGATGTACTTCCTCATTGATTCATCATGTTTTTGTCGACATGATCTCAATTCCTCGAGTGTCGCAGGCTTTTTGCAGGTAGACCGGAAGTTCTTGACGAATATGTCCTCGAAGTCAGTCCAGCTGTCGATGGAACCTGAAGGAAGCTTCTTTATCCAAGATCTTGCAGCTCCACTCAAGTGCACTTGAATACTTTGCATCGCCGTTGCCCTTGTTCCGCCTATTAATTTTACTGTCTCGAGATAATCTACCAGCCAATCCTCAGGATCCTGCAATCCGTCAAATTTCTTGAAATTATCAGGCAACTTGAACCCTGAAGGCACCCGAGTTTTTCGGACCCTCCTTGTAAAACATGGTAGCCCACACATGTCCTCTTCGGCTATCTCTGGAGAATGTCGATTCTCCCTTCTATGTTGTCGTGCTCTGTCTACCCTTGCTTGGATTTCCGTATCCCTTGCTTCACCTGTTCTCTCTGGAACTGCCTCTACGACAACAGGACGTGGACTGTTTTGCCTTGCTGATCCTTCGGGAGGTGAATTTACAAATGCTGCTCCCATGGCTCCAACTCCTGCTATAGCCATGTTGTATAGTGCCTCTTTTGGATCTCCGGCAGGTGGTTTGGACGCCAGGATGAAAGCTTGCGTCGCCATGTACCCCGCTTCTGGTGTTTTCGGGATAATGTTTCCCCTTGTGTCTATCGACATAAAGGACATGTCGAGATTTTGGACTAGGTTCTCCCTCTCTGCTTCAGGTATATTGTTTAATCGAGACCTTGCCCTGTTGCGAGCTTCTCTGTGACTGCTTCCCGAAGTTCCTGATTGTCGACTTAGGTCTGCCCTTCGCCTGCTTTACGCGGAAGCTGCCTCCCTTCTTCTGTTCAAAGCGGCTGTCTGTTTTTCCAATTCTCTTCCAGCTCGAGCGAGTCTGTATTGGTATGCCTGCAATTCTTCAGTCGTGGCAGTTGTCGCCATTGGTTCTGAACCATCCATGGCTCTTGCGGCTCTGTCCCACGCTGCTTGTGGCAGTTGAACTCTCACACGTGGTGTAGGCCCGACGTATTTGTTGCCTAAACCTCGCCTTAGGTCAGAGGGATCGATGTATGGATTTCCCAAATCGTCGAAAGCCTCCGATGTTTCCTCCTGATCGCGACTTGCTTCTCCAATGACGTAGATTTGATGATATTTTGAATTCTGCGCCTTGCTGGGTTCGGTGACACCATCATAGAGATTGTTGAAGACCTTTCCAATGGTGATGGACTTGTCGATGAAATCGAAGCTATCAACACTCTCGGAATCGCTGCTTATATAGGAGTCCGCAGACGACTCGAAAGACATGTCGCTGAAGATCTTGGCGAGTTTTTCGCTTGCCTTGGTGCTGATGAAGCGTGGCGAAGAGGTTCCTTCGTCGCCAGACTCGACCGATGATGCCGAGCTTGAAGATTCAGTATGTTCCACAGAAAACCTCGAGAAGGTCGGAATTTCGAGACGATACGTTCCTTCCTTCCCGATGCGATAGTGGAACCTTCCGAACGTCATCTCCATGGGCTCCTCCAGATACGTATATGCATCCACACGGGAGGGCGGGTGAGGTACAAAATCAACGAGACCAGTTTCGATCTGTTTACCTCTGTCCATGATGTTGCTTGCTGCCGATGAAGTCGACGATCCTGAACGTGCCATCGAGATCAGCTCCTTGTCGCCTCTAGTCCCCACAGACGGCGCCAATTGACAAGGTATTAACTTGTCAATGCCTACGGGTTGTAGACTAGGGTTTAGTTGGAAGTAGAGGGCAAGTAGATCTCGAAGGTTTCAGCCGAAAAGTACTCGACGATTTTGAAACTAGGGTTTGAGAAACAATGATTCGATGATTTCTTCGTCCCTCGACTCCCCCTTATATAGGAGGCGGAGCCGAGGGATTCGTGTTGTACAAGTTACAGAGTCCGGGAAGGTTTCTAACTCATCCCGCAAGATTACAAATAACACTTCCTATTTCAACTCTAGCTTTCCTTAATAATATCTTGGGCTTCGGGTAGTGGGCCTTCAGTAAACCCCGGGTACTATCTTTGGCAGGCCCATTGGGGATGCCTATGTCACCGATGGATGATACATTATGATTAGTCTATCTATAAAGTTTGTGAAGTTATTGTTGCTGCAATCTTGTTATGCTTAATGCTTGTCACTAGGGCCCGAGTGGCATGATCTTAGATTTAAGCTCTATAATTATTGCTTAGATTGTATCTACCGGTGGGCGTGCCAGAATGTGTTGCCGTCAGAAACTCACCGGCGAGCAGCGACGAGCAACACCGTAGAGCCGGGAGGCTCCCAGGACTGCGGCTGGCCCTGGTCCCTCGGGCGACGGCCCGCAATGCTCCTAGCACGCACGTCCGATGCTGATGCAAGGGCGTGCCACCTGACCTATACCTGGTCAGGAAGGTGATGGATTGCTTCGACTTAGTTTCCTGCATGGCAAACATGTAAACATTAAATACGAGCACCGATCGGCTCTTAGGTTGTCCTGTGGATCGGCTCTAAGAGCCGATTGCCCCATGAAACACGATAGATTTTACATTAACATGGGGATCCTGCTTAATCAAAATCAAGCTAAACTAATCTACGATAGTCTAGGGTTTTCACCGCATAACCGGAACATCCTATGCGTAATTGAGCCTAGCAGATACGTAAGAAGATAGGAAAACTAGCCCTAAAGAGGCCTAAAAACCAGCATGAAGCCGATCCCCGGAACAATCCCTTTAGGACTTCATTAACCACACCTCACGCACTACCGGATCGTTCAACCCGTTTATAAGGCCTAACCATGCGGATATCAAACCAATCCTTGAAGAACAAGGAGCAACTATAACAGATTAGATCTACTAGCTAATGAACAAGCAAGATGCTGCCATTACACCTATCGTAGGTGTAAGGGCAGCCGGATATTGAGGGATAGCGTAGCTAAACAAGTACATCGTGAAAGTATCGACGTCAATCCCAAAACACCTGAGATAAGGGTGTTGCTCGCCATCAAAAAGGCTTCAGCACGAGCAACACCAAGAACGCATAAACCGATACTGCCTAGATCGCGCAATGCGATCTAGGCAGCATGATGCTTACCCGGGAGAAACCCTCGAAACAAGGGGTGGCGATGCGCCTAGATTGATTTGTTGTGAACGTGATCGTCCTCCTTTCTCAATAACCATAGATACATCTTTATAGTCCGTAGACTTTCTAATTTGGGAATAACCCCAACCGTACACGAGCTAAACTCTGTTTTAATCCTAACCGACACGGAATCTACTATAAATTACAGATACACGGGCCACCTGGCCCAAACTTCGTGTACAAGGCCGATTCATGTATATCTTCCGCGTATATTCTTCAAGCCCATCTTTACCACGGCCCACCTTCTGATCTGGTTAAATTCTGGTGATAACAAAGTTGTTTGCACATATTGCTGTCCGGAACCCGAGGCCCCAAAGTGACAGAAATTGGGACAACCGGAGGGGAAGGCTGTGATATGAGGATCACATGTTTTCACCAAGTGTTAATGCTTTGCTCCGGTGCTCTATTAAAAGGAGTACCTTAATAGCCAGTAGATTCCCTTGAGGCCCGGCTGCCACCGGCTGGTAGGACAAAAGATGTTGTACAAGTTTCTCATTGTGAGCACGTATGACTAAATATGGAAAACATGCCTACATGATTAATAATCTTGATGTTCTGTCTTAATGCTTTCAATCCTATCAATTGCCCAACTGTAATTTGTTCATCCAACACTTGTTATTGGAGAGTTACCACTAGTGAAGATAGCTGGGAACCCCGATCCATCTTTCATCATCATATACTCGTTCTACATGTCATTGGAAGTAGTATCAACTATTTTCTGGTGCCATTACTTCTGTGTTACTATTACTGCTGTTGTGTTACTGTTACTATTGCTCTCATATTACTGCTGCTTTCACATCACCCCTGTTACTAGTGCTTTTCCAGGTGCAGCTGAATTGACAACTCAGTTGTTAAGGCTTATAAGTATTCTTTACGTCCCCTTGTGTCGAATCAATAAATTTGGGTTTTACTTCCCTCAAAGACTGTTGCGATCTCCTATACTTGTGGGTTATCATTGCTCCCTTTCGAAGAGATCACCGTGGACGATGCAACACTGCAGGGGGTGGCATGAACAGTCCACAACTACTATCGTAGACTAGCAACCCTTTTCTGGGTATAGACCAAGTCCACTTGTACAGTGGGGAATAGGTGTCACCCTCCTTCCGCATGTCTATGGCAACCCCCCTCTCAAGTTCCCATGGAGAGGAGGCCGAGTCCCCATTATAAAAGGAGGGAAGCTGCTCTAGAGCTAGGATCCAGGTTTTCCTCTCTAGGAAGAGCCCCTTAGATTTGGCTACATCTACAACTTCTTAGAACTATAGCCCTCGCGAGACATCGCAACGCAATACAAGAGAAAGCATGAGTAGGAGTATTACCTCCTCACGAGGGCCCTGGACCTGGGTAGCTCCAGTGTCCCTCTCTTCCGTGCTTGATTGTCTCTCTGTTACTGCCACCGTGGCTCTCTGGATTTGGATGCATTGCACTTAGCCGCATGTGATTCGAGAACCTTAAGGGTGTTGTCGAGGTACATGTGTTCCTTTGAAGGCACGAAACCCTATTAGCTGGCGCGCCAGGTAGGGGGATAAAGCATGTTTTTAGGTTAGTCACCGCCATGGACGACGTCGATGCCCATAGCTAGTGCGTGCGGCGCCACAACGCCATCAGGGTCCAGTCCATGCCGCCGGAGGCCGCGCACCTCCCTCCGGGAACTAAAACGATGACCCCGCTTCTTCCTATTGTCCCTCATGGGATCTGAAGGGCTCCTTCTCCTACACCGTGACATCCATGTCTCGCGCGCGCTCGACGTGCCAGCCAAGCCCTTCGGCGGCGCTCCTCACGATGCACGAGATGCTTCACTACCAGCCCACCGACACAGGCCGCGACGGTTGGCTCACGCGCTCACCGAGCTCATCGCTATCGCCAACATCGGTTCATAGGGCTTTAGTTCTAAGATGTTGTAGATGTACCCAAATCTAAGGGGCTCTTCCTAGAGAGGAAAACCTGGATCCTAGCTCTGGAGCAGCTTCCCTCCTTTTATAAACGGACTGGGCCTCCTCTCCATGGGAACTTGGCGGAGGGGGGTTTTGCGGAAGGAGGGTGACACCTAATCCCCACTGTACAGGTGGACTTGGTCTATACCCAGATGGCAGCGCCTTCCCGTCCGAAACAGCGATGGGCGCGAGAAGAGTCTCTTGGCCGCGGCTCATGGGGGTTGGTGGGCATCGGCGGAGGGCCTTGGGCGGCGTGGCTAGTCTTGGCCGAGGCCTGAGCGCCTCCACCGAAGCAGCGACGAGGAGGGGATGGTGCACCGCAGGACATGCGCGCATGGTGGTGCCCTAGGCTGCCTCGATCCGATCTAAGTCTTGGGCCAAGATCTCGACTGGGTGGACCTAGGAAGGTGTGGTCCTGGTGTTGGTCCTTGCCACGTCGACGGGCTACGCTGTCTGCCCTCTCCATGTCTTTCAATCTGGTTAGTAGTTGACCGACGGCGAGGGGGTTGCTAGTCTTGGGAATAATGGTGGTGGTACTCGGATTTCTCTCGCGCCAAGTCAAGATTGGTTGGAAGCTTCTTCCCACCGGGCTGGCTGGATTGTCGTGTTCTGGAAAGGTCCTGCCGACGAAATTCATTGTGCGATCAATGCCTGAAGGTTGCTGAATGGAGTGTTTTCGGTCGTGTGCACCTATATTTTTTTATCTGAGCGTTTGGTTTCAGAGGGAGCAGTTCGAAGCACTACTGACTGCTAATATCATGGAGCTCATTTTCTTTCCATGATGACGGAGGAGAAGTTCATGGAAGCCAAGATCGGTGGAAGAGCAATGGTGGTAGGATCTTGGTGGTGAGGTGCAATTGGCTTGGTGCTTCGTGACTTCAAACAACGACTTGTATGTGGGAGCGACTGCACAGGAGAAGTTCAAAGTTCTATCTTTCAGAGTGAAAATCTAAGATCTAGCATTAATTTGTTGTACCTGGCAACGTTCTTGTTGAAGGGATTGTTTTGAGATTGAGGACTTACTTTAGGGTGAAAATCTAAGATCTATGATGGACGACGATAGCGTTTGTGCACTATTTTTTCTCTTGGAGGCGTCGTTTATGGAGAAAATGATCTTCTGGTGTTCGTCTTGGTGGTGTTAGTGTTGCTGTTTCAAATTTTCGATCTTGCAGTGGAATTTTGTTGTTGTAATTGTTCTCTATTTTTATGTGGATGTGTGCATCCTTTATGCCATTAGGCATGATGTTGAGTGTAATTGATATCTCCGTGATATTAATATATGCTCTTTATCGAAATAAATAAATAAATCATGAACTTCAAATCATTCTGGATCCAATGGCGGATCAGTCGAAGCTTCAGCTCCGCTGCAGGGTTGCCGTGGCGCAGGCCTTCTCCCAGACGGCGTAGTCATTGCCGTGAGCGGAGTTCACGAACCCGGCGGGGATGACGGACCCAACGTCGTACCTGGAGCCGATCTTCACCACCACCTTGCCGTCGATCTCGGCGACATAGGCGTCGCCGTCGTGCATGAGGATCTTGAGCTCGCTCGTCGCCGTGATGCCGTTGCGCTTCCTCACCGCCACCAGCGCCGCGATCTCCTCCTTGAACCCCCAGTCGAAGAAATGGTCGTAGAACTGCACGACACAACCAACCGTTATAATCTCCCTGTAGAAATGGTACCTGCCTGAATGACAAGAGATAGTGAGGCTGCTTGCTTACTGTTGAAGTATAAATGCTACACTTACGATGCATGGCGTGCCGGGGTGTGTGAGGATGTAGGCGTAGCCCTGCATGACCTTGTCGGAGGGGAAGGGCCACATGGCCTGGGTGGAGCCGGTGTCGTGGTTGTCGACGAAGGTGACGGCCTTGGCCGGCCACCACCCCATCACTCCTGGAGCCTTTCCCTGAGGATCGATCAGCCGCCACAGCTCACCCTCCACGGCGGCGTTCAGGATCCCCTTGGTCGTAAAATCAAACACCATGCCCGCCGACGCGGCCCCGCCCACGCCGTCCACCCAGTTCACCAAGTTCTGGCGGTGCGCGTCCTGGTCGTAGTTCGGCTTCCCGTCTCCGCACGTCGGCATGGTGTCCCACACCTCGGCCACGGCCAGGTCCGGCGACGTGCCGTCGATGTACACCTTGGCAATCGCCGCGGAGTAGCCCCCGGCGAAGTCGAGCCGCCACGCGTCGAAGCCCAGGTCGGTCTTGAGCCAGAGGAGCGCCACTCCTTGAGCTCGCGCTGCACGCGGTCGTTGAGGTGGTCGATGTCGGGCGCGGCCGCGAAGTCGGCGCCGGTGTCGAGGTTTCCGGTGCCGTCGGAGTAGACGGTGTCGTCGCGGCAGATCATGTGCGGGCCCCAGTCGAGGCGGCCGTCGGATGTGCCGCCCTCGAAGATGCAGTACGTGCCGCGGTTGTCCGTATAGTCGGCGGACCGGTGGTTGATGACGATATCGGCGATCGCGTGCACACCCATACAATGGAGCGCGGCAATCAGGGACTTGAGCTCCGCTGCGTTGCCGTACTTGGACGCGTCGATGTCGTACAGCCGACCAGGCATGTAACCTGCAGTAAACCAAGCAGATCACTTATTTAGTAGTGTATGTATGTAGTGTTATACGAGTACTTTTTTTTAGATAATAGGCCAACGATTAAATTAATAACTTCCCACGATAAGTTAAAAGGTGCTGAAACTAACTTACGAGCGAACAACGGACACGGCTATTACAAAGAGTACGTAAACTAGGGACAGAAACTGGACAGTAATAGTGTCGGGTCGGAGCTCACCCAACGAGCGAGTCAATGAACACGCACGCTGTCGACAGCCCTCCCCATCGCAGGTGACATCACTAGAGACCGACCACCACCAGGAACCGAAATGGTGTTTACATACCAACATGCAACACCAAGGAAGCTCAACGAAGGGGTAGAGCATGCAACAAACTTTGCCGAAGATCGTCAAACGAAGAGACAACGCCATCCGAAGAAGCCTGGCACATCCGCCACCCAACCAGCAGAGAGCCGCACATTGTGAGCTCCAAGGCGGTGTCTTAGTGACCCAAGAGCGCCGCAACCACCCAATCCGAGGATCTTGGGCTTTCGCCCGAAGCACCTAGGATAGCCGAGAAGAGACACAACGACAGCTTCAAGAAGGGGACAACGTCCATGGATGTCGATGTCGCGTCTCGGGAAGACCCGAGCAAGAGTTTCTCCTTGGAAAGACCTCTCCACCTCCCGCATAGGGCATGGAGCACCGCCAAAACGGCGACCACACCGCTGCCACGGAGAATCGCGCGGCGAGGCCACGTCTCCCGTAATACCATTGCCACTGGCCAGCACCCGAACCTATGGCTCGCCCGCCAACCAGCAAGGTTCCCACCAACCGAGGCCACCACCCCGGAAACCAAACTCCTCGGGCCGCCGTACCGCAACAAAGCACCGATGCCACAACCAACGCAAGGCTCCTGCACCCGACTAGACGACCTCCGACTTCACCGGTGTCTATCCCGCGCAGATCACTCGGTGAGAGAGCTCCTCCAAAATCAAGGGTGGCCCGCAGCCACACGGCTGTTGCTGACACCAGATCTGGATGTCAGGCGAAGAGGGGACTCACGCTGCAAGATCGACGGGCTGCCGGAGGCGTCAGATCTAGCGGAGGAGGCGCGGAAGGCTCGAGAAAGGGGGTCGCGTCCCCTGGCCTGAACTCGAGACGACGGGCGCGCTGAAGCCCACACCCCTCCCGGAATTCTCCCTGCCTGAGCGCACAGCTGACTAGAGCGCCGACATCCACTGCGCTCGCTTCCAACAGCTGAGCCAACGCCATGGACGCGAGAGGAGCCTGCCGCCGCAGGGACCTAACCTCCGCTAGCAATGAAGAGGGGTGCGTCAACCTCCCGAGCTAGGCCCGACAATGACCACCGGCAGCGGCGAGGACGGAGGGGGGGGGGGGGGGGGTGGTGAGAAGGCCGGGGTCAACCTAGGGTTAGGAATCGCCTACTAAGTCGCTAAGTCTATGTAGTGTTATACTTCTATTGTAGATTTCATTTTTTATCACTCGTATAATTTCATCGTAAAATGGAGAAAAATACTGCTAGTAGCTAAAAAACATCGTATGCAATGAATTATTTCAAGTATGAATATTTCTCAATCCATTGAGAATTAACTTTGTTCTTAATTAGATGATGTCATCAAATCTCAGTTACAACTCATGTTGCAGGTGATGACTAGTATCAATCACAAAAGAAATCTAAGAGCACAAATAATTTTATTAGTTGCATCTCCACGACTCCCAGTTGAACCCCTGCAGGAAGACGCCATCAACAGATCCCCATTCTCATGGTTAATTAAGATCATGAGCTCAGATTCTCTTCGCCACGGAATCAAAACATACAGATCAAGTCGAAATGCGTACCTGAAACAGAACCTGGTGATCACCGGATGCCAACCCGGCAAAAAGCAGTAGCAGCAGGGAGAAGCAGCACAGGTTGCCGTTCTTCCCCATCGCGCTATTATCGATCTCCCAGTCCCAGTACAGGACACTCTTCTCCTTCCCCGGGTGAATGATTACTGGCTGATGGTTACAACTTACAAGTGTACTACGTGCTTCGTATTTATAGCCTGTGGATGCCATGGCAGTATTTAACACGAGCTAAGCACCGTGGGGTGTTGCTTGGAGGCAATACATGGATACCAGACTCTTATGAAAAAGAGGGGGCGATTGATTGTTGTATTGTGATCCAAATTCATATACTAAAGGGAGGCTAACTTCTGACGAGCGGAGCGAGGCCCGTCGCCGGAGGCTTGGGCCGAATATATACATCTTGTAAGCCGCCGGCTAGGGTTGATCAGATTATAAGATAACCCACGGCGTTTGTAAACACCTCCCGATATAGTGAAGTTTTGCTGGCTGGCGCCCGTGGTTTTTCCCCCTTCTGTGTTGGAAGGGGTTTTCCACGTTAAATCTTGTGTCCCCTGCGTGTGTTCTTGTTTCGTTCTTCGTTATTTGCTTGTCGCTTTTATAACAAGTGGTATCAGAGCCCGTGTTTCAATCTAGGGTTTTGCGACATGTCTTCCTTGAAGTTCGATCTACCGCAGCTGGATTACACCACGAGATTTTCTCTGTGGCAAGTGAAGATGAGGGCGATACTTACCCAATCTTCTGATCTGGATGAAGCTCTTGATGGTTTTGGCAAGAAAGATGCCAAGACCTGGACCGACGATGAAAAGAGGAAAGACCGTAAGGCTTTTTCATTAATTCAGCTTCATCTATCCAACAATATCTTGCAGGAAGTGCTGGCTGAGAAATCCGCAGCGGCGCTGTGGTTGAAACTGGAATCGATCTGCATGTCCAAAGATCTAACCAGTAAGATGCACGTGAAGATGAAGTTGTTCTCGCACAAGCTGCAAGAAGGTGCGTCAATGATGAATCACCTATCGATCTTTAAAGAGATCGTTTCTGATTTGCTATCCATGGAGGTAAAATATGATGATGAGGATCTAGCTCTTATACTGTTAGTCTCGTTGCCTAATTCTTTTGCGAATTTTCGAGACACCTTGTTATACAGTCGTGATGAACTAACCCTTGCCGAAGTTTATGAGGCCCTCCAGCAGAGGGAAAAGATGAAATCTATGGTGCAGGCAGAGGGTTCGTCATCTAAGGCAGAAGCACTGCAGGTCCGAGGCAGGACCGAGAACAGAAACAACAACTACAACAACTACAACAGAGATAAGAGCAAGACCGACAGAGGTCGCTCAAAGTCCAAGGGACGAGATGGTAAGTTCTGCAAGTACTGTAAGAAAACTAGCCACAATATTGATGATTGTTGGAAGTTGCAGAACAAAGAGAAAAGAAACGGTACTTACCAACCGAAAAACAAATCTGAGGGTGATGGTAAGGCTGCTGTTGTTTCCAGTGATAATTCTGATGGCGATTGCCTAGTTGTGTTTGCTGGTTGTGTTTCTGGTAATGATGAGTGGATCCTTGATTCTGCATGTTCGTTTCATATTTGCTGTAACAAAGACTGGTTCAGTTCTTATGAGTTTGTGCAGAGTGGAGATGTTGTGCGTATGGGAGATAACAACCCACGTGAGATCGTGGGCATTGGCTCCGTTCAGATCAAGATGCATGATGGCATGACACGCACTCTGACAGATGTGAGACACATACCTGGCATGGCCAGAAATCTGATCTCTCTCAGTACCCTTGATGTTGACGGGTACAAACACTCCGGTTCTCGCGGAGTTCTGAAGGTATCAAAAGGTTCTCTCGTTCACATGATTGGTGATATGAATTCTGCAAAGTTATATGTTCTTAGAGGTAGCACTTTGTCTGGTATTGCTGCTGCTGTTATTCCTGATGAACCTGGTAAAACTAATCTGTGGCATATGTTGGAGATATGCCCAAGAGGCAATAATAAAAGTGATTATTATATATCTTTATGTTTATGATAAATGTTTATATACCATGCTATAATTGTATTAACTGAAACATTGATACATGTGTGATATGTAAACAACAAAGAGTCCCTAGTATGCCTCTTAACTAGCTTGTTGATTAATGGATGATTAGTTTCATAATCATGAACATTGGATGTTATTAATAACAAGGTTATATCATTATATGAATGATGTAATGGACACACCCAATTAAGCGGTAGCATAAGATCTCGTCATTAAGTTATTTGCTATAAGCTTTCGATACATAGTTACCTAGTCCTTATGACCATGAGATCATGTAAATCACTTATACCGGAAAGGTACTTTGATTACATCAAACGCCACTGCGTAAATGGGTGGTTATAAAGGTGGGATTAAGTATCCGGAAAGTATGAGTTGAGGCATATGGATCAACAGTGGGATTTGTCCATCCCGATGACGGATAGATATACTCTGGGCCCTCTCGGTGGAATGTCGTCTAATGTCTTGCAAGCATATGAATAAGTTCATAAGAGACCACATACCACGGTACGAGTAAAGAGTACTTGTCAGAGACGAGGTTGAACAAGGTATAAAGTGATACCGAAGATCAAACCTCGGACAAGTAAAATATCGCGTGACAAAGGGAATTGGTATCGTATGTGAATGGTTCATTCGATCACTAAAGTCATCGTTGAATATGTGGGAGCCATTATGGATCTCCAGATCCCGCTATTGGTTATTGGTCGGAGTGAGTACTCAACCATGTCCGCATAGTTCGCGAACCGTAGGGTGACACACTTAAAGTTGGATGTTGAAATGGTAGTACTTGAATATGGAATGAAGTTGGAATATTTGTTCGGAGTCCCGGATGAGATCCCGGACGTCACGAGGAGTTCCGGAATGGTCCGGAGAATAAGATTCATATATAGGATGTCATTTTATGTGAAATAGAATGTCGCGGAAGGTTCTATGGAAGGTTCTAGAAGGTTCTAGAAAAGTCCGGAAGAAACCACCAAGGAAGGTGGAGTCCACATGGGACTCCACCACCATGGCCGGCCAGCCCTAGATGGGGTGGAGTCCCAAGTGGACTCCACCATAGGGGGCCGGCCACCCCCCACATGGGAGGTGGAAATCCCACCCTTTGAGTGGGAGTCCTAGTTGGGCTAGGTTTCATCTCTTATGGGAGGTTTTTGGTTCGGGTCTTATTCGAAGACTTGGAGACCAACTCTTGGGAATCCACCTATATAATGAGGGGCCAAGGGGAGGGGGCCGTCCACCCTAAGACCACAGCCTGGCCGACCCCCTTGAGTGGCCGGCCACCCCCTCCCAAACCCTAGCCGCCCCCCCTCTCCTCCATATTGCCCGCGTAGCTTAGCGAAGCTCCGCCGGACTTCTTCACCGCCACCGACACCACGCCGTCGTGCTGTCGGATTCAAGAGGAGCTACTACTTCCGCTGCCCGCTGGAACGGGGAGGTGGACGTCGTCTTCATCAACAACCGAGCGTGTGACCGAGTACGGAGGTGCTGCCCGTTCGTGGCGCCGGAACCGATCGTGATCAAGATCTTCTACGCGCTTTTGCAAGCGGCAAGTGTACATCTACCGCAGCAACAAGAGCCTCATCTTGTAGGCTTTGGAATCTCTTCAAGGGTGAGACTCGATAATCCCCTCGTTGCTACCGTCTTCTAGATTGCATCTTGGCTTGGATTTCGTGTTTGCGGTAGGAAAATTTTTGTTTTCTATGCAACGTTATCCTACAGTGGTATCAGAGCCGTGTCTATGCATACATGGTTGCACGAGTAGAACACAATGGTTTGTGGGCGTTGATGCTCTTGTTATCTTTAGTTTGAGTACTTTGCATCTTTGTGGCATAGTGGGATGAAGCGGCTCGGACTAACTTTACATGACCGCGTTCATGAGACTTGTTCCTCGTTCGACATGCAACTTGTATTGCATAAGAGGCTTTGCGGGTGTCTGTCTCTCCTACTATAGTGAAGATTCAATTTACTCTTCTATTGACAACATTAGTATCAATGTTGTGGTTCATGTTCGTAGGTAGATTAGATCTCTCTCGAAAACCCTAAACCACGTAAAATTTGCAAACCAAATTAGAGACGTCTAACTTGTTTTTGCAGGGTTTGGTGATGTGATATGGCCATGATATGATGATGAATATGTATGAGATGATCATTATTGTATTGTGGCAACCGGCAGGAGCCTTATGGTTGTCTTTAAAATTTCATGTTGAGTAGTATTTCAAATTAGTTGTAATAGTTGCTACATGGAGAACAATCATGAAGACGGCGCCATTGACCTTGACGCTACGCCGACGATGATGGAGATCATGCCCGAAGATGATGGAGATCATGTCCGTGCTTTGGAGATGAAGATCAAAGGCGCAAAGACAAAAGGGCCATATCATATCACATATGAACTGCATGTGATGTTAATCCTTTTATGCATCTTATTTTGCTTAGATCGCGACGGTAGCATTATAAGATGATCCCTCACTAAAATCTCAAGATAATAAAGTGTTCATCCTTAGTAGCACCGTTGCCAAGACTTGTCGTTTCGAAGCATCTCGTGATGATCGGGTGTGATAGAATCAACAAGTGCATACAACGGGTGCAAGACAGTTTTGCACATGCGGATACTAAGGTGGCCTTGACGAGACTAGCATGTACAGACATGGTCTCGGAACACATGATACCGAAAGGTAGAGCATGAATCATATGGATGATATGATGAACACTTTGAGTGTTCGCCATTGAAATCACACCTTGTCTCGTGATGATCGGGCTTAGGTGCGGTGGATTTGGTTCGTGTGATCACTAAGACAATGCGAGGGATATTGTTTTGAGTGGGAGTTCACCTAGATTTTTAATTATGTTGAATTAAAATTTGAACTCAATTTGTCATAAACTTAGTCTAAACTATTGCAAATATATGTTGTAGATATGGCGTCCCCAATCAATTTTAACCAGTTCCTAGAGAAAGAAAAGCTTAAGAGCAACGGTAGCAACTTCACCGACTGGTTCCGTCATGTGAGGATCTTCCTCTCTGGCGGAAATCTGCAATATGTGCTTGATGCACCGCTAGGTGACCCTCCAGCAGAAACAGAAACCGATGAAGTAAAGAATGTTTACGCGACTCGGAAAACTCGGTACTCTCAAGTACAGTGTGCCATCCTATGCAGTCTGGAAGCCGATCTTCAAAAACGTTTTGAGCACCACGATCCTCATGAGTTGATAAAAGAGTTAAAGACTATTTTTGAAACTCATGCGGCCGTGGAATGCTATGAAGCATCGAAACAATTTTTCAGCTGCATGATGGAAGAAGGTAGCTCCGTTAGTGAGCACATGCTCGCCATGACCGGGCATGCAAAGAAACTCAGTGACTTGGAAATAGTTATTCCTAACAGACTGGGGATTAATCGTATCCTTCAATCACTGCCACCTAGTTACAAGAACTTTGTGATGAACTACAATATGCAGAACATGAACAAAGAGTTACCTGAACTCTTCGCCATGCTTAAAGCTGCTGAGATTGAGATCAAGAAAGAGCACCAAGTGTTGATGGTCAACAAGACCACCAGTTTCAAGAAACAGGGCAAGTCTAAGGGAAAATTCAAGAAGGGTGGCAAGAAAGCTGCCACACCTCCTATGAAACCTAAGAACGGCCCTAAGCCTGATGCTGAGTGCTATTACTGCAAGGAGAAGGGACACTGGAAGCGTAATTGCTCCAAGTATTTGGCGGATCTGAAGAGCGGCCTTGTCAAGAAGAAGAAAGAAGGTATATCTGATATACATGTTATAGATGTTTATCTCACTGGTTCTCGTACTAGTACCTGGGTATTTGATACTGGTTCGGTTGCTCATATTTGTAACTCGAAACAGGAACTAAAGAATAAACGAAGACTACTGAAAGATGAAGTGACGATGCGCGTTGGAAATGGATCCAAAGTCGATGTGATCGCTGTCGGCACACTTCCTCTACATCTACCTTCGGGATTAGTTTTAAGCCTAAATAATTGTTATTTTGTACCCGCGTTGAGCATGAACATTATATCTGGATCTTGTTTAATGCAAGACGGTTATTCATTCAAGTCTGAGAATAATGGTTGTTCTATTTTTATGAATAATATCTTTTATGGTCGAGCACCACAAAAGAATGGCTTATTTCTGTTAGATCTCGATAGTAGTGATACGCATATACATAACATTGATGCTAAGCGAATTAAATTGAATGATAATTCTACTTATATGTGGCACTGTCGTCTTGGTCATATTGGAGTGAAACGCATGAAGAAACTCCATACCGATGGATTACTTGAATCACTTGACTTTGAGTCACTTGATAGATGCGAAGCATGTCTAATGGGAAAAATGACTAAGACTCCATTTTCTGGTATGATGGAGCGAGCTACTGACTTATTGGAAATCATACATACCGATGTGTGCGGACCAATGAGCGTAGCATCACGCGGTGGTTATCGTTATGTTCTAACCTTCACAGATGATCTGAGTAGATATGGGTATATCTATTTCATGAAACATAAATCCGAAACTTTCGAGAAGTTTAAGGAATTCCAAAGTGAAGTAGAAAATCAACGTAACAAGAAGATCAAATTTCTACGATCTGATCGTGGAGGTGAATATCTGAGTTATGAGTTTGGCATGCATTTAAAGAAATGCGGAATACTTTCACAATTGACTCCGCCGGGAACACCTCAACGAAACGGTGTGTCCGAACGCCGTAATCGAACTCTCTTAGATATGGTTCGTTCTATGATGTCTCTTACTGATTTGCCGTTATCATTTTGGAGTTATGCATTAGAGACAGCCGCATTCACTTTAAATAGAGCACCATCAAAATCCGTTGAAACGACACCGTATGAATTATGGTTTAATAAGAAACCTAAGCTGTCGTTCCTAAAAGTTTGGGGTTGCGAAGCCTATGTAAAGAAGTTACAACCGGACAAGCTAGAACCCAAAGCGGAGAAATGCATCTTCATAGGATACCCTAAGGAAACTATAGGGTACACTTTCTATCACAGATCCGAAGGCAAAATCTTTGTTGCTAAGAACGGAACCTTTCTTGAGAAAGAATTTCTCACTAAAGAAGTGACTGGAAGAAAAGTAGAACTCGATGAGATTGATGAATCTATACTCGTTGATCAGAGTAGCACAGTACCGGAAGTTGTACCTGTACCACCTACACCGGCAACAGAGGAAGCTAATGATAATGATCATGAAACTTCGAACGAGGAAACCATCGAACCTCGCAGATCGACAAGGGAACGTGCCACTCCTGATTGGTATGATCCTTGTCTAAATGTCATGATTGTAGATAACAATGATGAGGACCCTGCGACGTATGAAGAAGCGATGATGAGCCCAGATTCCAACAAATGGCAAGAAGCCATGAAATCCGAAATGGGATCCATGTATGATAACAAAGTATGGACTTTGGTAGACTTACCTGATAGCCGAAAGGCTGTTGAGAATAAATGGATCTTCAAGAGAAAAACAGATGCTGATGGTAATATTACTGTCTATAAAGCTCGACTTGTCGCAAAGGGTTTCCGACAAATTCAAGGAGTTGACTACGATGAGACTTTCTCACCTGTAGCGAAGCTAAAATCTGTGAGGATTTTGTTAGCAATAGCTGCATTTTTCGATTATGAGATTTGGCAGATGGATGTCAAAACAGCATTCCTTAATGGAGACATTGAGGAAGAGTTGTATATGGTACAACCCAAAGGTTTTGTCGATCCTAAAAATGCTGACAAAGTATGCAAACTTCAGCGTTCAATCTATGGACTGAAGCAAGCATCAAGAAGTTGGAACCGACGTTTTGATAAGGTGATCAAAGACTTCGGGTTTATACAGTGTCAAGGAGAGGCCTGTATTTACAAGAAAGTGAGTGGGAGCTCTGTAGCATTCCTGATATTATATGTAGATGACATATTATTGATCGGGAATGACATAGAACTATTAAGCAGTATTAAAGGTTATTTGAATAATAGTTTTTCAATGAAAGACCTTGGTGAAGCATCGTATATATTAGGCATCAAGATTTATAGAGATAGATCAAGACGCCTAATAGGGCTATCACAGAGTACATATCTGGACAAGATTCTAAAGAAGTTTAGAATGGACGAAAGTAAGAAAGGATTCTTACCTATGTTACCAGGCAAGGTCTTGAGTAAGACTCAAGGTCCGGCTACGGCAGAAGAAAGAGAAAGGATGAGTCAGATCCCCTATGCCTCGGCAGTAGGCTCTATCATGTATGCCATGCTATGTACTAGACCGGATATAGCACATGCTGTTAGTTTGACTAGCAGATATCAAAGTGATCCAGGAATGGATCACTGGACAGCGGTCAAGAATATCCTGAAGTACTTGAAAAGAACTAAGGATATGTTTCTTTGTTATGGAGGTGACCAAGAGCTCGTTGTAACAAGTTACACCGATGCAAGTTGGAACACTGATCCTGATGACTCTAAGTCACAGTCTGGGTACGTGTTTATATTGAATGGTGCTGCGATGGTGGGCAAGCTCGAAGCAGTGCACGGTGGCGAAGTCTTCAACAGAATCAGAGTACATAGCGGCTTCAGAGGCTTCATCAGAAGCGGTATGGATGAAGAGGTTCATTGTAGAGCTCGGTGTGGTTCCTAGTGCATTGGACCCATTAATCATTTACTGTGATAACATGGGTGCCATCGCCAATGCACAAGAACCAAGGTCACACAAGAGGCTGAAGCATATCAAGCTGCGTTACCACTCGATTCGCGAGTACATCGAAGATGGAGAAGTAAAGATTTGCAAAGTACACACTGATCTGAATGTAGCAGATCCGTTGACTAAAGCTCTCCCTAGGGCAAAGCATGACCAACACCAGAATGCCATGGGTGTTAGGTACCTTACAATGTAATCTAGATTATTGACTCTAGTGCAAGTGGGAGACTGTTGGAGATATGCCCAAGAGGCAATAATAAAAGTGGTTATTATATATCTTTATGTTTATGATAAATGTTTATATACCATGCTATAATTGTATTAACTGAAACATTGATACATGTGTGATATGTAAACAACAAAGAGTCCCTAGTATGCCTCTTAACTAGCTTGTTGATTAATGGATGATTAGTTTCATAATCATGAACATTGGATGTTATTAATAACAAGGTTATATCATTATATGAATGATGTAATGGACACACCCAATTAAGCGTAGCATAAGATCTCGTCATTAAGTTATTTGCTATAAGCTTTCGATACATAGTTACCTAGTCCTTATGACCATGAGATCATGTAAATCACTTATACCGGAAAGGTACTTTGATTACATCAAACGCCACTGCGTAAATGGGTGGTTATAAAGGTGGGATTAAGTATCCGGAAAGTATGAGTTGAGGCATATGGATCAACAGTGGGATTTGTCCATCCCGATGACGGATAGATATACTCTGGGCCCTCTCGGTGGAATGTCGTCTAATGTCTTGCAAGCATATGAATAAGTTCATAAGAGACCACATACCACGGTACGAGTAAAGAGTACTTGTCAGAGACGAGGTTGAACAAGGTCTAAAGTGATACCGAAGATCAAACCTCGGACAAGTAAAATATCGCGTGACAAAGGGAATTGGTATCGTATGTGAATGGTTCATTCGATCACTAAAGTCATCGTTGAATATGTGGGAGCCATTATGGATCTCCAGATCCCGCTATTGGTTATTGGTCGGAGTGAGTACTCAACCATGTCCGCATAGTTCGCGAACCGTAGGGTGACACACTTAAAGTTGGATGTTGAAATGGTAGTACTTGAATATGGAATGAAGTTGGAATATTTGTTCGGAGTCCCGGATGAGATCCCGGACGTCACGAGGAGTTCCGGAATGGTCCGGAGAATAAGATTCATATATAGGATGTCATTTTATGTGAAATAGAATGTCGCGGAAGGTTCTATGGAAGGTTCTAGAAGGTTCTAGAAAAGTCCGGAAGAAACCACCAAGGAAGGTGGAGTCCACATGGGACTCCACCACCATGGCCGGCCAGCCCTAGATGGGGTGGAGTCCCAAGTGGACTCCACCATAGGGGGCCGGCCACCCCCCACATGGGAGGTGGAAATCCCACCCTTTGAGTGGGAGTCCTAGTTGGGCTAGGTTTCATCTCTTATGGGAGGTTTTTGGTTCGGGTCTTATTCGAAGACTTGGAGACCAACTCTTGGGAATCCACCTATATAATGAGGGGCCAAGGGGAGGGGGCCGGCCACCCTAAGACCACAGCCTGGCCGACCCCCTTGAGTGGCCGGCCACCCCCTCCCAAACCCTAGCCGCCCCCCCTCTCCTCCATATTGCCCGCGTAGCTTAGCGAAGCTCCGCCGGACTTCTTCACCGCCACCGACACCACGCCGTCGTGCTGTCGGATTCAAGAGGAGCTACTACTTCCGCTGCCCGCTGGAACGGGGAGGTGGACGTCGTCTTCATCAACAACCGAACGTGTGACCGAGTACGGAGGTGCTGCCCGTTCGTGGCGCCGGAACCGATCGTGATCAAGATCTTCTACGCGCTTTTGCAAGCGGCAAGTGTACATCTACCGCAGCAACAAGAGCCTCATCTTGTAGGCTTTGGAATCTCTTCAAGGGTGAGACTCGATAATCCCCTCGTTGCTACCGTCTTCTAGATTGCATCTTGGCTTGGATTTCGTGTTTGCGGTAGGAAAATTTTTGTTTTCTATGCAACGTTATCCTACAGCATATGCGTCTTGGACATATGAGTGAACATGGCATGGCAAAATTGCACAGGAGAGACCTGCTAGATGGCTGCAATTTGAGTAAGTTTGAGTTCTGTGAGCACTGCATTTTTGGTAAGCATAAAAGAGTTAAATTCAATGCTTCCGTTCATACCACCAAAGGGATTTTAGATTATGTGCATGCTGATGTGTGGGGACCTTCCCGCAAGACTTCTCTTGGTGGTGCAAATTACATGCTTACTATCATAGATGATTACTCCAGAAAAGTGTGGCCTTTCTTTCTGAAACATAAATCTGATGTGTTTGATGCTTTTAGAAAGTGGAAAGTTATGGTAGAGAAGCAAACAGAAAAGAAAGTTAAATTGCTTCGTACTGACAATGGCATGGAGTTTTGTTCTACTGTTTTCAATGATTATTGCAGCGATGAAGGCATTGTCAGGCACCACACCATCCCATATACTCCTCAGCAGAATGGTGTGGCGGAGAGGATGAACAGAACCATCATCTCCAAGGCTCGCTGCATGTTGTCTAATGCTGGTATGCATAGACGTTTCTGGGCTGAAGCAGCCTCCACCGCATGTTACTTGATAAACAGGTCACCTTGTATTCCGCTTGATAAGAAAACTCCTATTGAGGTATGGTCTGGTTCACCTGTTGATTATTCACAGTTGAGAGTTTTCGGTTGCACTGCTTATGCTCATGTTGATAATGAAAAGCTAGAGCCTAGGGCTGTTAAGTGTGTGTTTCTTGGTTATGGTTCAGGAGTTAAGGCATACAAGTTATGGAATCCTGAAACTAAGAAAGTTTTGCATAGCAGGAATGTTGTCTTTAATGAGGCTGTTATGTTTTATAAGAGTTCATCTACAGATGTTACTGATGCTGTTGATTTTTCTGATAATTCTGATGATGAACAACAGAGGATTAGCGTGCAGGTGGAGCACGTGGAGGAGAAAGAAAATGATGTTGCTGAAATTGATAACATTGTTGTTCAGCACTCACCACCTGTTTTGCAGCAAACAAATAGTTCCATTGCTGCTGATAGATCGAGGCGTAACAAAGGTCCACGTCCTCGTTTAATTGAAGAATGTAATCTTGTTCATCATGCTTTGAGTTGTGCTGAACAGGTGGAGCATGATACTGAACCTGCTACATATACTGAGGCCGTTGCATCCGTTGACCACGTGAAGTGGATTTCTGCTATGCAAGAGGAGATGCAGTCGCTTGACAAGAATGGCACATGGGATGTTGTGCCCTTGCCTAAACAGAAGAAGGCTGTCCGATGTAAGTGGATATTTAAAAGAAAAGAAGGTTTGTCTCCTAATGAGCCTCCGAGGTTTAAGGCAAGGTTAGTAGCAAAAGGTTTCAGCCAAATTCCAGGTGTTGATTATAATGATGTATTCTCTCCGGTTGTGAAGCATAGTTCCATTCGTGCATTCTTTGGTATTGTGGCTATGCGTGATCTTGAGCTTGAGCAGCTAGATGTAAAGACTGCTTTTCTGCATGGTGAGCTTGAGGAGGAGATATACATGGACCAACCTGAAGGTTTTGTTGTGCCTGGTAAGGAGGATCTTGTTTGCAAGTTGAAGAGGTCCCTTGATGGTTTGAAACAGTCTCCAAGACAGTGGTACAAAAGGTTTGATTCATTTATGCTTGCACATGAGTTTAAGAGATCTAAGTATGATAGTTGTGTTTATATCAAGTTTGTTAATGGATCACCAATATACTTGCTGTTATATGTTGATGATATGTTGATTGCTGCCAAGAGCAAGAAAGAGATCACTATTTTGAAAGCACAATTAAGTAGTGAGTTTGAGATGAAGGATCTTGGTGCTGCTAAGAAAATACTAGGTATGGAAATTACAAGAGACAGAAAATCTAGTGTGTTATTTCTTAGTCAGCAAAATTACATTCAGAAAGTTCTTCATCGTTTTAATATGCATGATGCAAAGTCTGTTAGTACACCAATTGCTTCTCACTTTAAATTGTCAGCAATGCAATGTCCTAGTACTGATGAAGATATTGAGTACATGTCTCGAGTTCCATATTCTAGTGTTGTTGGTTCCTTGATGTATGCCATGGTTTGTTCTCGTCCTGATTTATCATATGCTATGAGTTTGGTCAGTCGTTACCTTGCTGATCCTGGTAAAGAACATTGGAGAGCTGTTCAGTGGATTTTCAGGTACCTTCGTGGCACATCCAAAGCTTGCTTGAAGTTTGGCAAGACCGGTGAGGGACTCGTAGGCTATGTGGATTCAGATTTTGCTGCCGATTTGGATAAGAGAAGATCCCTCACAGGTTATGTGTTCACTGTTGGTGGTTGTGCTGTGAGTTGGAAGGCAACGTTGCAATCTGTTGTTGCCCAATCTACGACCGAAGCAGAATATATAGCAATTAATGAAGCTAACAAAGAGTCTGTTTGGTTGAAAGGTTTGTATGCTGAGCTTTGTGGAGATGATTCTTGCATTAACTTGTTTTCTGATAGTCAAAGTGCAATATACCTTACTAAAGATCAAATGTTTCATGAGAGGACAAAGCACATTGATATCAAGTACCATTATATTCGCGACATTGTTGCTCAAGGTAAACTGAAGGTATGCAAGATAAGTACTCATGATAATCCTGCTGATATGATGACAAAGCCAGTTCCTGTTTCCAAGTTTGAGCTTTGCTCGAGCTTGGTTGATATAACTGTTTAGCCCAAGTGGCTGTTGGCGCCAGCAAGTGTTTTTCCCCTTTGTTGTTCAGGAGATTGTTGAAGTTCATGCTACAAGATGGAATTTGTCTCAAGGTGGAGTTTGTTGTATTGTGATCCAAATTCATATACTAAAGGGAGGCTAACTTCTGACGAGCGGAGCGAGGCCCGTCGCCGGAGGCTTGGGCCGATATATACATCTTGTAAGCCGCCGGCTAGGGTTGATCAGATTATAAGATAACCCACGGCGTTTGTAAACATCTCCCGATATAGTGAAGTTTTGCTGGCTGGCGCCCGTGGTTTTTTCCCCTTCTGTGTTGGAAGGGGTTTTCCACGTTAAATCTTGTGTCCCCTGCGCGTGTTCTTGTTTCGTTCTTCGTTATTTGCTTGTCGCTTTTATAACATTGATGATGCTCAAGTCAATCAGGGATGCACAATTGCAGAGACTCCATGGAAAGTTGGGATGGAAACGCATTTCCCTTTTGGGGGCAAACCAATTTCCAAGATCTGTATGCAGGGAATCGTTTTGATGCAGAGCCAATCTGAAATTGGTACGGGAGACTGTAGCTAGCTTGGCAGAGCCATGGAAACGAACAGATCAAGACGATGATGGTTCTTTAGTTCTTCCTTACTGAAGAACGAACGGTGGGGAACGAAGCCGTAAGAATCCACTGCACTAGAGAATGATTTGCAGATGGCACCTCTTTGCAGATATCTTCCACAGGTTTGGTGTGTGTACATGACGACGCATATCAGACCTAGCCATGCTTGTTAGGATTAATCTTGATAATGTATCTGCATGTTTAATTTATGTCTGCATGTAGTTTAGCTAGCTAGAGAGTTGCTGGCCGTGAAGCTTCAGTACTCGCACATACGGTGAGATGCCAGGCTAATGTTGAAGCAAGGCGTGATGCCAGATCCTGTGCGATGCAGGATAGTCGCAAGAAGCGGCAAGATGCGAAGCGAAGTCGCGTGATGGCCTGCATGCTCGAGTAGAGCCGGGTGATCCGGTAGTCTAGCTAGGAGAATCGTTGTGCATGGTCAAGTTGTTAGCTACATATCAGTACACGTTGCCCAGGTCAAGTTAGTGGCCGGTAGTGGCGTGTTAGTGCTGCATGGAGTTAGTGGGTTCGTTAGTGGCCATGCGAGGTGTGCCTGTGCCTACTTAAAGCCATGTACATCATCATGTTTATTTCAGAGCGTAAAGAGAAGAAAAGGTGAGGGCTGTGCGATTCAGCCGAAACCAAGAGATTACTTGTCTCTGACTGTATTTTCTGTGAGAGCTACGTGAGGTAGCAGTTAGAGATACAGAGGAGCTGAGCGATCGCCTCTCACATTTGGTATCAGAGCTATACGCTCTTGGTTCCTGTGGTGATGGCGCAAGGCGGCGGAGATGCTTCCGATGGGAAGGCCAAGGCAACGGAGTTCGAGAAGAAGCTGGCGGAGGCGGACGACCTGCACACTCCACCAAGGGCGCTACTCGGCTTCGTCGAGGATGAGCCAGCCCTTCTCTGAAGCTGCATCACAAGTGATGTATCAAGATTAAGGAGGAGATTGTTAGGATTAATCTTGATAATGTATCTGCATGTTTAATTTATGTCTGCATGTAGTTTAGCTAGCTAGAGAGTTGCTGGCCGTGAAGCTTCAGTACTCGCACATACGGTGAGATGCCAGGCTAATGTTGAAGCAAGGCGTGATGCCAGATCCTGTGCGATGCAGGATAGTCGCAAGAAGCGGCAAGATGCGAAGCGAAGTCGCGTGATGGCCTGCATGCTCGAGTAGAGCCGGGTGATCCGGTAGTCTAGCTAGGAGAATCGTTGTGCATGGTCAAGTTGTTAGCTACATATCAGTCAAGGTTTAAAATAGCGTGCTAAATGAAATAGCGTCGGCCTCCTTCAAACGCTATGGACGCTATATCGTGCTAATTTCGTGCTATATTTCAAATAGCATTTTGAAAAAATATTAAATATAGTCTAAAAATAAAGGATTTCGCTAAAAAACTTGGATATTTAGTCCAAAAAATGACTGAATCATACATAGATAACCACATACAACAAATAGATCTCTAATTTTTTAGAAGGCTAACATCAGTATTCCACAAGGCAACAACATAATATAAATTCTTTATTAAGAATCATCACCATTAGCGATATTAGGTTCTAATCTAGAAAAAGAACCAACATATTGTAGTTCATCACCACGAAAAAGTGAAAGCAACTTAGATTGAAAAAATAGCGCCCTAACGCTATGAAGTTTTAGCACGATATATCATGCTATTTCACAAATAGCGCTATAGCGAGCAAAATTACTAAAATTTAGCGTAGACCCTCCAAATATGCTATTGCGTGGTATTAGCGGAGAAATAGCGCGCTATTTTAAACCTTGATATCAGTACACGTTGCCCAGGTCAAGTTAGTTGCCGGTAGTGGCGTGTTAGTGCTGCATGGAGTTAGTGGGTTCGTTAGTGGCCATGCGAGGTGTGCCTGTGCCTACTTAAAGCCATGTACATCATCATGTTTATTTCAGAGCGTAAAGAGAAGAAAAGGTGAGGGCTGTGCGATTCAGCCGAAACCAAGAGATTACTTGTCTCTGACTGTATTTTCTGTGAGAGCTACGTGAGGTAGCAGTTAGAGATACAGAGGAGCTGAGCGATCGCCTCTCACAATGCTGTCAGTGTTGCGTGGCAGCGAGAGCAAATGTGAGAGTGACGGCTCCTGTCCCCGCCGATACTAACGCATGTAGTACTAATCTGCCGCACACGAGTAATTTAATCTGCGCTGGCATTGTCAGCTAACACGCCGGAGGTTGAACACCGTCCAAGATGTTTAGCTATGCACTTTAATCACTGCAGAAAACTCCTGCTGCTGTTTTCCGTCCAGACCATCCATATGTTCTTCGATTCAGACTACGGTCTAAAGAGCGTTTGGTAGCCTGTGTCTGACTTGGGGCTTACAAGGACAATAGTGCGAGAGCATCCGCGCGTCTGAAACGAGCCACGGGTTAGAATTAATTTGTTAGGTGAGGCTGCATAGTTTGAACTAAAAAAGTCTTTTTATTTGTTTGCCTGCAGCCAACCTCAAATCTCGATGGAGATAAAACTACACCTATTTGGTACCATCCATACAAGTATAAGGTCACATCTTCTCTATAACCGGTAGCCTTATCATATTATCACCTCCCATCACACAAAAATCACAGTTCATCACAGTTGCACACTTATGGAGCTAGCAGTTCACGAGATCAGTCCTAGCTACTACAAATGGTAGTTCATAACGATACTCTCTAGTTACTACGAATGACAGTTTATCATCACAGAGTAGTTCAACATACGGGGATCAAATTAGGGTTCGAGAAACAAGGGATCAAAGGGGGATCTTCTTCTTCTTCTTCTTCTTCCTCTTCTTCTTCTTCTTCTTCTTCTTCCTCTTCTTCTTGTCGTCTGCCTCCACACCATGGCTAGTCTCAACTTCATCAAAAGTGACAACCTCTTGGAAAAATTCATCCTCGCCCCAACCTAGGATCCAGTTGTGAAGAATACATCAAGCAAGGACCAGCTTTACTTGAGTGTGAAAAGTGTGGAACGGTTTCTGGTCAAGGATCTTGAACATGTTCTTCAATGCAGCAAAAGGCCCTCTCAATGGTGACTCTAGGGCTTGAGTGTCTCAGATTGAACAACTGTTTCGCATTCCGAGGTCGGTTCCTTGTAGTAAACTCGTTGAGGTTACCTTGTTTTCCCGAAGGGAGGTAGAATACAAGGTCGGCATGCACATCCAGCATCTCCAAGGTAGAACTTACCCTTAGAGATTTGCAACCCATCAGGCCTTGACAAGCTATCGGACATGATGCATCATGAGCTGAACCCTCCCAGCCAGCAAGCACGTATGTGAACCTCACATCGAAATCCACAGCTGCTAGCACGTTCTGGCTGGTGTAGTGTTTCCCCCGCATAATGCTGCAAACATTGATCTCGGTACCTTTGCAGTCACATGAGTACCATCAATAACCCCAATGCAATCCTGTCAAACAATTAGCACACCGTCATGTTTGTGACAGTACCACACATCTGATAAGTAGAATGAACATAATTTTATACTCACCCTGAAATATGGGAAACCGCCTGTAGCTGTTCTTGATCTTGGGTGGTGTGTTTGTTGATGTTGGCTTGATCATTTCACCTCTGAGCTCCCCAACTGCGTACAACACCTGCTGGAAGTACCGAGAGATAGTCTCGGTGGATCGCCTGAATGTGCTATGGATGACTCTGAACCTCTGTTTATGACCCACGACATGAAGAAACATTGCGAATTGTTCTTCGACAGAGGTGTGGATGCTATCAGCCAGCAGTCATCTAGCTTTGAACGTTTTCACAAGTGCATAGAAAGGGGCTCTTCTCATCTGAAGCCTTTGGATAGCATCTACATCATTGCAGTTGTAGATGTAGTTTAGGTTGGCCATCCTCTCCTGATCTCGTTGTAACATAGGACAGTACATGACATGAGAAAAAGCAGCATGCCTAACTGCTCTCTTGTGCACCATCAAGATCTAGGCTTGTACGCAAATGATGAGTTCTACATCACGCACGATGACGCCTACACCTACTGGCCCACGAATTACTAGTACGAAAACATTAATCTAATACAAATCAAAAGCCCGTGACCCAAATCTCTTGTGCATCTCTCTTTCCATAAAATGTGTGTATATGGGTACCACCACTTAGTATTGATATTGCAAGATTATCTAGCCACTATGTGGTGTGTCATACTCATGAGAAATTCAAATTCTAAATGTCCATTAATCATCTCTAATCAAATTTTAGTTGCCTCTTGTTTAGAAGAAATGTTTTATCACATTATGGGGGAGTAATATGTTTTGTACATATCACAAGCCTAGAAAATGTGAACATATGAGGTTATGCCACTTAGAGTTGATGCTCTTAATTATCTTGCTCCTAGGTGGCATGTTTGCTCAAACAAGCTTCACTCTTATTAAAAATCTTTTAATTACTCATCGTATGGATTCTTGTTTGAGTAAGAAATTCTTGGTACGGTTTTTCCTCAAATACATATCTCTATATCTTATTTGGGACACCGTTTGCTTCAACTTATTCTAATCATTGCCGTGCGTGATTGTTTGACTAATTGAAGCTATCAAGAATCTTCATCCGTGCATAGTGCTTAATTATATATACTTAATCCTATGCCTTTTTATTGTGAAGATGATCCTACTATCATTATCAATACACCACCGGAAATTATTTCCAATATACTCATTGTCTTTGACAATTGATAACCTTGTATGTGATTGAATTTATGGATCATCTTCACCTTGAATTACTTCTTATTGCCTTATTTTATTTCCAACAAATCTTTGTTGCTCCCATGTGTCTTCCTTGTCCCTTTGAAAAATCTTTTGATAAATTCTCTTGATTCATATCAAGTGTTTGTTTTTGGAAGACAAACCTTTTCCTTACGGTACATTGTGCCATTGTGAAAAGTGTATAGGGTTTGGTTTATTTTGTTTGAACCTTGCTCTTTTGGGAAGTTTGCTATCTCATTCCTTCTTACATATTTTATTTGCTTGAATGAGATAAATATTTGAGCATGTTTGCTTTATTTCATCCTTTATGCTCGATGGTTTCTTCTTAGTTCATTTGTTGAACTTCGTTGAACAAATCTTTTGTGATTTGCATCTTTGATATAATTTGGACAACAAATTTGTTTGGTGACACCTTTATGCCTTATTTGATTCATTTGGTGTTTCGTCCAAAGTATATATTTCTTGGATCTTTAAAGTCTTTATGTGTTCTTATATGTAATTTGTTTATATTTGTAGCATGTTTGCTTTCTTTGATCCATTATATAGGGTATACTCCATCAAATCCTAAATGGCTAAGATGTGCATGAAATTCAAATTTCATCTAAATGTGCACATATTTATATGGAGTGTATACTATATATTGTGGTTAGTCTAACCATGTTGGACCCAATGAGTTTGGGGACCAAGATGTACTTGAATGATGTTTTAGGTACATTGGAGATGCAATGGAGGCTTGTCTCATCTATAAGGAAGGTGTTGTCACCATATGAGAATTGGAGTCAAGCTAGGATGATCGATGAACTCTTATCTACTACATCATGACATTGCTATCTCGGTAACAAGTATCTTATTCATGCATACTCATATAGCATCCAACCTCTTGTAGGTTGCATCTTGGCATGGAATTATTTATTTCGAAAATATTGAGGTTCTTGAAAAATCCTTTTTAAAGAAAACTTCTTATTGTACAATTGAGTAATTTGAGAAGATGCATATGATAGGAATATATATATATATATATCATGTTTATGATTCACCTATCTCAAATATACCCTCTAGCAATTTATTGCATATCAATTCCTCAAAGAGCTCTTATGTGCACTATTGATGAAATTGCAAAATAAATCTGTATTTATGATACTTGTTGCCTTTCTCAAAACATTCCAACTAGCTTTACTTCCCTAATCGTTAGTTGTGATGTTTTTGAGATTTTCTTGGTTGAAGCTCATTCATATACCATAAGTGAAAATTGGAGCCATAGGCTATATATGCTTCTTAAGCAAACATCCTTTGGTATATTTTATGACTTCATCTTGGATATCTTGTCTTATTTATTTTATTAATCTCTTGTGTGTGCATGATTCTTTATGGATCATCGTGTCCACTTTAGAAACTCATATACATGAGAGCGTTAATCCATCACCTTGATATCCTTATTCTTTGCCAACCATCTTATCCTTTTGATTTTAGTGTTGTTGGTAAAGAAGATTTATGAGTGCTTGGTTTATTTGTTTTTCTTCATGCACTCATATCTCGTAATTGTTGGACTCAAGTTGTTCTTGATAAGCATATTCTCTTTATCCTAGTTGTGTTCTAAATGATATATAGGGAGTGAGGATTCCATGTTTGTGCATATTGTATTCCAATGCAAACATTATAAATTGTGCACGAACCTTGGGGAGCTTTCTTACTTTATTTAGAGCACTATATCTCTCTTATCATGATATCTTTGTTTGTCCAAATTGGATCTTTGATTGCTTGCTTTATTTGTTGAAGCTCACTTCACCATGTTATCTTTATGCAATCTTTGATCCTCAATATAGTTTGACTTCCTTCAAATATTCATCATTGGATATGTGCATTTGATTCCACTCAAATTATGAGAAGTGCACACCTTGGGGAGGAACTCACATTATATTGGCCTTCTAAATTTTTCACCCATTTTGACAATCGATGCCAATGGGGGAGAAGTTTAGAGGGTTTAAGGGAATGGTTTGTACTTAAGTTTGGTTTGTGCTTAAGTGTTTTGCCTCTCATGCATTCCATATTTGTATGTCTTGCATGGTTGTATATATATAGTGGAAACTATCTGATACGTCCAATTTGCATCACTATTTTATATCATAATTTGCTGTTATTCATTGATATATTTCATATTGGGACACAATACTTATGTTATTTCATCTATTTTGCATGTTTCATCATTATTGGAGGATCAAGCACCGGAGCCAGGATTCTGCTGGAAAAAGCACCGTCAGAATACAATATTTCGGAAGATCAACTGTGGGAGAAAATTATACCAAAAATCCTATTTTTCAAGATGACGAAGGAAGCCAGAAGGAGGGGCCAGGAGGACCCAGGGTGGGCCCACACCCTAGGGCGGCGCGGCCCATGCCCTGGCCGCGCCGCCATGTGGTTTGGGGGGCCCACGACCCCTTTCGCCTCCTTTTCTTCGCGAAACCCTTCGTCCCGAAGACCTAAGCTACAGAGGGTTCCTCACGAAGAGTTACAGCCGCCTCTGCGGGGCGGAGAACACCAGAGAGAAAAGAGCTCTCCGGCGGGCAGGAATCCGCCGGGGAAATTCCCTCCGGGAGGGGGAAATCGACGCCATCGTCACCGACATCGAGCTGGACATCATGTCCATCACCATCATCATCATCTCCACCATCATCACCGCCGTCTCCTCCGCAGCACCTCGTCACCGCCGTAGCAATTTGGGTTTGATCTTGATTGTTTGATAGGGGAAACTCTCCCGGTATTGATCTCTATTTGTTGTTGATGCTATTGAGTGAAACCATTGAACCAAGTTTATGTTCAGATTGTTATTCATCATCATATCACCTCTGATCATGTTCCATATGATGTCTCGTGAGTAGTTCATTTAGTTCTTGAGGACATGGGTGAAGTCTAAATGTTAGTAGTGAACTATGGTTGAGTAATATTCAATGGTATGATATTTAAGTTGTGGTGTTATTCTTCTAGTGGTGTCATGTGAACGTCGACTACATGACACTTCACCATTTATGGGCCTAGGGGAATGCATCTTGTATTCGTTTGCCAATTGCGGGGTTGCCGGAGTGACAGAAACCTAAACCCCCGTTGGTATATCGATGCAGGAGGGATCGCAGGATCTCAGAGTTTAAGGCTGTGGTTAGATTTATTCTTAATTACTTTCTTGTAGTTGCGGATGCTTGCAAGGGGTATAATCACAAGTGTATATTAGTCCTAGGAAGGGCGGTACATTAGCATAGGTTCACCCACACAACACTTATCATAACAATGAAGATTATTTAGCCGTATGTAGCGAAAGCACTAGACTAAAATCCCGTGTGTCCTCGAGAACGCTTGGTCATTATAAGTAAACAAACCGGCTTGTCCTTTGTGCTAAAAAGGATTGGGCCACTCGCTGCAATTACTACTCTCGCACTTTACTTACTCGTACTTTATTCAACTGTTACATCAAAACCCCCTGAATACTTGTCTGTGAGCATTTACAGTGAATCCTTCATCGAAACTGCTTGTCAACACCTTCTGCTCCTCGTTGGGATCGACATTCTTACTTATCGAAGATACTACGATACACCCCCTATACTTGTGGGTCATCAAGACTATTTTCTGGCGCCGTTGCCGGGGAGTGAAGCGCTATTGGTAAGTGGAATTGGTAAGGAAAACCTTTACTGTTTGTGCTGATTTTATTTACTGCTGCTATAAGTCATTATGGAGAGATCTTCTCTTCAATTTCTATTTGGGAAATCTACTACTACTGCAACGGTAGTGGATGAGGCGCCAGGTGAGGAAGTGATACCATATAAAATACCTATGAAAATTATTGAACGTGTTATGGATAACCGCTATGAAGGGGATGGAACTGTCCACCCCGGAGATCATTTATTGTTCTTGCATGAATTATGCGGTTTATTCAAGTGTGCATGTATTGCTATGGATGAAGTGAGGAAGAAACTATTCTCTTTATCGTTGTCTGGTAAGGCGGCGCATTGGTATAAATTACTCGATAATGGGGACTCTCTTGAATGGAATGATATTGTGCCCCGGTTTTATTCTAAGTTCTATCCTCCAAGTGAAATTCACAAGGATCGGAATCGCATATATAATTTTTGGCCTCATGATGGAGAGAGTATTGCCCAAGCTTGGGGGAGATTGAAGTCTTTAATGCTCAAATGCCCCATTCATGAGCTTCCTGGTAATGTTATTATTGATAATTTCTATGCAAGACTTTCTTTTCAAGACAAGACCTTGCTGGATACTTCTTGTTCTGGATCATTTACACGCAACAAGGAAGAGTTTAAAAGGGACCTTCTTGATCGGATCCAAGAAAATACTGAAGGTTGGGAGAACGACAAGGATAGAGAATCAGGTATAATTTATGATTATAAATGCATTGAAGCTTTTATGGATACTGATAAATTTCGTAATATGAGTGCTACATATGGTCTTGATTCTCAAGTTGCTGCAAATCTTTATAAAGCTTTTGCCTCTCATTATGAATTGCCAAAGAAGAATTTTGATAAGTATCATGAACCGTATAAAGATAAAATTGATTCATCTATTAATAAATGCGTTGTAGTTGAAACTGCTGATCATGTTATTCCTGAAGCTTATATTGAAAAAACTCCTTTCCCTGCTAAAATGAAGGAGTACTCTGTTATAAATAGTGCGGTTCATAAAAGTGAAAAGAAACCTGTAGAACCTGAAGAACAAATAAAAGTTGAACCTGCTGTTGCAATAGTTAAAGATCTTGTGACTGAAAATGTGGAGGATGGTCATATTATTTTCTGTGAAGATGCTTCTAATATTATTTCACATCCTAATAAACCCAAACAAGCTAGTGTTCCTATGCTATCTGTTAGAATTGGTGATCATTGCTATTATGGATTATGTGATATTGGTGCAAGTGTTAGTGCTATTCCTTATGAGCTTTACATGGAGATTATGCATGAAATTGATTCTTGTGAACTTGAAGATATTGATGTGGTTATTCAGCTGGCTAATAGAGAAACTATTTCTCCAATTGGTATTGTTCGATATGTGGAAGTTTTATGCGGTAAGATTAAATATCCTGCTGACTTTTTGGTACTTGGTTCTGCTGCTAGTGATTATTGTCCTATTATTTTCGGTAGACCTTTTCTAAATACTTGTGGAGCTATTATAGATTGCAAGAAAGAGAAAATTTTGACTAAATTTGCTGGTGAATCTTATGAGTTTAATTTCTCTAAATTTACCAAAACTCCTTATAAAGCTGATTTGCCTAGTGATGATTTTAAAATGGAGCAATGTGCATCTATTGTTCTTGTTCCTAACAATCCTTTGCAGCAACATTTGGAGGATAGCGAGAGTGAAGTTTTTAGGAAAGAAAGAGATGAGCTTGAGGAAATTTTTCTTCGCCAACCTATTCTCAAGCATGATTTACAGGTGGAAGATTTGGGTACAACACCGCCACCAAAGGAAGATCCGGTTTTTGATTTAAAGCCTTTGCCTGATAATCTTAAATATGCTCATATTGATGATAAGAAAATATATCCTGTTATTATTAGTTCTAAGCTTTCAGAGTTTGAAGAAGAAAGGCTATTGGAAATATTGAAGAAACACCGAGGCGCTATTGGCTACACTCTTGATGATTTGAAAGGGATTTCTCCTTCTATTTGTCAACATGCTATTAATATGGAAGATGATGCAAAGACTGTTGTTGAACATCAGCGTCGTCTAATTCCGAAGATGAAGGAAGTGGTAAGGAATGAGGTATTAAAACTTCTTGAAGCTGGTATTATATATCCTATTGCTGATAGTAGATGGGTTAGTCCTGTGCATTGCGTTCCCAAGAAAGGAGGGATGACTGTTGTGCCTAATGATAATGATGAGCTCATCCCTCAAAGAGTAGTTGTAGGGTATAGAATGTGCATTGATTTTCGAAAAGTTAATAAAGTTACTAAGAAAGATCATTACCCTTTACCATTTATTGATCAAATGTTAGAAAGATTGTCTAAAAATACTCATTTTTGTTTTCTTGATGGTTATTCTGGGTTTTCACAAATTGCTGTTAAAGCTAAAGATCAAGAGAAAACCACTTTCACTTGTCCCTATGGAACTTATGCTTATAGACGTATGCCTTTTGGTTTATGTAATGCTCCTGCTACTTTTCAAAGATGCATGTCTGCTATTTTTCATGGTTTTTGTGAGAGTATTGTAGAGGTATTCATGGATGATTTTTCCGTCTATGGGAATTCTTTTGATAGTTGCTTGCGAAACCTTGATAAAGTTTTGCAGAGGTGTGAAGAAACTAACCTTGTTCTTAATTGGGAGAAATGCCACTTTATGGTTAATGAAGGAATTGTATTGGGACATAAAATTTCTGAGAGAGGTATTGAAGTTGATAGAGCTAAAGTTGAAGCAATTGAGAAGATGCCCTATCCGAGGGATGTTAAAGGTATTCGTAGTGTTCTTGGTCATGCTGGGTTTTATAGGAGATTTATTAAAGATTTCTCCAAGATTTCAAAGCCTCGTACTAATCTTCTTCAAAAAGATGTACCATTTGTTTTTGATGATGATTGTAAGGAAGCTTTTGAAACTCTTAAGAAAGCCTTAACAACTGCTCCTATAGTTGAACCTCCTGATTGGAACTTACCCTTTGAGATTATGTGTGATGCTAGTGATTTTGCTGTAGGTGTTGTTCTTGGACAGCGAGTAGATAAAAAACTGAATGTTATTCATTATGCTAGTAAAACTCTTGATGCTGCTCAAAGAAATTATGCTACAACTGAAAAGGAATTATTAGCTGTAGTCTTTGCTTGTGATAAATTTAGATCTTATATTGTTGATTCAAAAGTTACTATTCATACTGATCATGCTGCAATTAGATACCTAATGACAAAGAAAGATGCTAAGCCAAGGCTTATTAGATGGGTACTTCTTTTGCAAGAATTTGATTTACATATTGTAGATAGGAAAGGTGCTGATAATCTTGTTGCTGATCATTTGTCTAGATTGGAAAATATTGCTTATGATCCTGTTCCTGTTAATGATAGTTTTCCAAATGAACAATTGGCTGTAATAAAGGTGAGCTCGCGAGACAGTCCTTGGTATGCTGATTATGCTAACTTTATTATTTCCAAGTACTTGCCTCCAACCTTTTCAGCTCAGCAAAGGAGGAAATTCTTTTATGACTTGAGGCATTATTTCTGGGATGATCCACACTTATATAAAGAAGGAGTGGATGGTATTATGCGAAGATGTGTTCCCGAATATGAACAACGGGAGATATTGAGTAAATGTCATGGTAGTGCTTATGGAGGACATCACGCCGGAGAAAGAACCGCGCAAAAGGTTCTACAATCAGGTTTTTATTGGCCAACTCTCTTCAAAGATGCGAGAAATTTTATTTTATCTTGTGATGAATGCCAAAGGCTTGGTAATATCTCCAGACGTAATGAGATGCCTATGAATTATACTCTTGTTATTGCACCGTTTGATTGTTGGGGATTTGACTTCATGGGACCTTTCCCGTCTTCAGAAGGTAACACTCACATACTTGTTGCTGTTGATTATGTTACTAAATGGGTGGAAGCTATACCTACAAAAAGTGCTGATGGTGAGACCTCTTTAAGAATGCTTTTAGATATTATTTTTCCTAGATTTGGAGTGCCTAGATATATTATGACTGATGGAGGTTCTCATTTTATTCATGGAGGTTTTAGAAAAACTCTTGCTAAGTATGGTATTAATCATAGAATTGCTTCCGCTTATCATCCTCAAACTAGTGGTCAAGTAGAATTATCGAATAGAGAAATTAAATCTATTTTGGGAAAGACCGTTAATAAAACCAGAAAGAATTGGGCTAGTAAATTGAAGGATGCATTATGGGCTTATAGAACTGTTGATCGCCAAAACCCACCGGCGGGCAGCGGCCTGTCAACACCGTAGAGCCGGGAAGAGCCTAGAGCTGCGGCTGGCTGAGACCCCTTCGAGCGACGGCCCGCAATGCTCTTCTGGTCACACGCGGCGATGCGAAGTGCAAGGGCGTGCCACCTGACCTATACCTGGTCAGGAAGGTGATGGGGATGCCTCGCTTAGTTCCTGCATGGCATACACGTAAACATTAAATACGAGCCTCGATCGGCTCTCAGGTTATCCTGTGAATCGGCTCAAAGAGCCGATCCACCCATGATTCGTACGGGGTGCACGAATACTTGGTGATCCTGCTTGATCAAGATAAAGCTAATGAGATCTACGACGATTTAGGGTTTTCACCGCATAATCGGATCATCCTACTCCAGGTTGGGCCTCGCGGCCACGCACGGTGCTCATAAGCCGATCCTAAACAAGGCCAAAGAACCAACAATGATGTTGATCCGCGGAACATCCTGTTTAGGACTTGCGAACGCCACCCTACGTGCCACTGGATCCTCCCCCCCTTTGTAAGGCCTAACTATTGCAGATATTAAACTAATCCTTGCATAACAAGGAGCAATCGTAACGGATCAGATCTACTAAACGATGAACAAGCAGGGTGCCGCCCCCACGCCTGAGATAGGCGTGGGGACGGCTAGATATGCAAGGGTTGCACTACGTAAGCATGTTTATACGAAGAACAATGCTAACCCTAACACATCTATGATAACTACGTTGCCCGCCATCAAAGACGCTTCAGTACGGGCAACGCATGAACAACGTGGGGCTTGTGCTGCCTAGATCGCAAGATGCGATCTAGGCAGCATGTCGCTTACCTGATTGAAACCCTCGAGACGAAGGAGTTGGCGATGCGCCGAGATTGGTTTGTTTTTGGGGTGAACGTTGTGTTGTTGTTTATTCCATAAACCCTAGATACATATTTATAGTCCAGCGGACTTTTCTAACGTAGGAATATCCCACCGTGCACAGGTAAAACTCTAACTTCTAACTTAAGATACGATCTAATAAATTACAGATAAATGGGCAATCTAGCCCAACTTTGCATATAAGGCCGATCTTCGTATTTTCTCTATATATAACCTTCAAGCTTATCTTGATCGTGGCCCACCTCCGACTTGGTCAAATTCTGGTGATAACACATGCCCCCCTGGTTTTGGAAATGACATTTCCAAAATCATTATGCTTTTTCCGTCGGGTCACGTCGTGGCAGAGCAGAACCATTGCAGTATTTTTCGTCATGATACCCAGTCTTCTCGGCTGCTCCGCATGATTTGACCGTTGTCTACGGGCACCGCCTCCTCGAAAACTGCTGTGGCATTGAATTTCACCATAGCCCCTTTTTATTTAACCGCTCTGAGCAGTTCGCCACTTCACCATCCTGCTCTGTTCTGGCCATCGGCACCCAAAAACCCCAATCTCCCACAGCCATGTCTTCCTCTTCTTCCTCTTCCTCGTCGGTCTTCCACGACTCCTCCTCCGAGCTTTCCTACGGGTCCTCCTCCTCCCGCGAGACGCCGCCGGACATCCGCGCCCCAGAAGCATGGGATCTGGAAGACCATGCCTCCTCGATTTGGTCCGAAGACGACCAGTCCCTGACCAGCGGGGACGAAGATCTTCAGTTCCTCGCCGTCGGGGAACTGGAGTCGGAGAGTGAAGACGATCAGTTCCCCTGGGACGGCTGCCCCACCTCTGAAGAAGAGGAAGAGGAAGACGACGATGATGACGACGACTCCCTCGAGGGCTATCCGCCAGCGAAGCGCCTCCGCATGTGGTGGGACGACGACAGCAGCGACGATGAAGACGAAGATGAAGCTCCCGTAGAGGGCTATGGGAGCAGCAACGAGGAACCCATCGGCAGCAGTGCCGATGAGAGTTCCGAGGATGACGACGAAGGAAGCGATGGCCCGTAGATTAGGATCTACTAGTGTAGGCCTAGCAGTAGTAGATTGGTCAATAGACCCTTCTTTTGTTCTTCCTTCCTAAGAAATCGGCTCTTTCTTTGTAAGAAATCCCCTTATCAATGAAGGAAATCCCTTAATTAATTTCGCTCCCTTGCCGATTGTCAAATGGAGTCGTTGTACAGGGAGCCGATAGCAGAACATCGGCTCATATCGCTGCCTGAAGCCAAGCTGTTGTATAAACTTATTTCGCTAAAGTCGATATCAGCGTATCGGCTTTGTTTTCTGAAGTCGATGCCCACGCATCGGCTGTACTTGCATACTATTAAACTCCATATGTCTTCTCAAGTCGATGTCTGTGCATCGGCTGTGATTTTTCTTATTATATTATTATATTATTTTTTACTGGCCGATTTGAAATCGGCCCCCACATCTTACTGTCCATCATCCCACATGCTTGGGAAATATTTCTTGAGGTGTTGACCATTTACAGCCACTGGGAATTTTTCGCCGCTCAACTCTTCCAGCATGTATGCATTACCCTTCAAGGCCTGGACAACTTTGTACGGACCGTGCCAATTAGGAGACCATTTGCCATATGCCTTATCCCTGGTTCCCAGTGGCAACACAGCTTCCCACAAAAGATCACCAACTTGGAACTCCTTTGGCCTAACCTTTTTGTTGTAAGCACGAGCCACCCTGGCTTTGTTCTCCTTAATCTTCTCCAACGACCAAAGCCTGAGTTCTGTTGCGTCCTCAATAGTGTCGCTCATCAAAGCTGCATATTCTTCAGCTGTCAGATCATTCTGAAACGTGACACGTCTTGATCCAGCCGTAATTTCCCAAGGCAATACGGCTTCCTGTCCATAGACAAGTTGGTACGGCGAAGTCTTTATGGCTCCATGGCATGACATGCGGTAAGCCCATAATGCTTCTGATAACTTCTCATGCCAATCCCGAGGGTTCTCGTCGATTTTTCTCTTGATCAACTTGATCAGACTCTGATTGGACGCCTCAGCCTGCCCGTTAGCTTGAGCATAGTACGGGGATGATCGGATCAATTTAATCCCTAAGTCATCACAGAACTTCCTGAATTCTTTAGAAATAAAGACCGAACCTCCATCGGTCGTGATAGTTTGGGGAATCCCAAACCTATGAATGACGTGTTCTTTCACGAACTTGATCACATCTTCTGATTTCACCTTTTTCATAGGGACGGCTTCCACCCACTTAGTGAAGTAATCTGTGATAACCAAAATCCATTCATGTTTTTTACCTGACGCCGGATGGATTTTACCGATCATATCCATGCCCCACCCCCGAAACGGCCAAGGTTTGATGATTGGGTTCATCGCTGATGCTGGCACCATCTGAATCTTTCCAAACATTTGACACGCTTGGCACCCTTTATAATAATTGAAGCAATCTTCAAGCATAGTGGGCCAATAAAACCCTGATCGCCTGATCAACCACTTCATCTTATGAGCCGACTGATGCGTTCCACAGGCACCTTCATGCACCTCATGTAAAAGCCGATTAGATTCAGTCGGTCCTAGGCATTTGAGTAGCAACCCTTCCAATGTCCTGTAAAACATGTCGTCCCCTATAAGGACATACTTCATGGCTTTGTATCTTACCCGTTTAGGTGCCCCCCGAGCCGAATCTTTTAAATAATCGAAGATCTCGGCTCTCCAATCATTCTGTTCCAGGAATTGTACCTGAACTTCCGATCCGTCGGCTATATCTATGTAGACTGACGCCATTTGTGCGAGATTGTTGGCATCGGTATTCTGGGATCTTGGGATCCAATTAAAGTTGATGTACCGAAACTGTGTCATCAACTCACGGCATTCCATCCAATATGGGAAAAGCGATTCACTTTCGCAATTATATTCATCCGTGAGCTGGTTAATCACCAACTTTGAGTCTCCAAAGAGCTCCACAGCTTCCGCTCCAGCTTCCAATAGCAATTCCATTCCCTTGCGTATTGCCTCATATTCTGCTACGTTGTTGGTGCAAGGGGTAGATAATCTGATGGAGAAGGAGTATTCTGCCCCCCGAGGCGACACAAGCAGAATGCCGATGCCACAACCACCGTCACAAACCGATCCATCGAAGAACATAGCCCATGCTCGTATGGATAGTGCTGCTATATTGGTACTGATCCGTTCAGCGATGAGATCGGCCAGCGCTTGGCCCTTGACTGCCTTCGCCGGCTGGTACCGGAGATCAAATTCTGACAGCGCCAACATCCACTTACCGAGTCGGCCTTTCAAAACAGGAGCCGACAACATGTGCTTGACAACGTCTGATTTACAGATGACGGTGATTTCTGCCGTTAGAAGGATGTGATGAAGCTTGGTGCAGGTAAAGAACAGGCAGAGGCAAAGTTTCTCGACCTCAGGATATCTTGTCTCCGCGTCCAACTTCCTTCTGCTGAGGTAGAAAACGACTCTCTCAACGCCCTCATAGAGTTGCACCACTACCGAAGCAATGGACGTGTCAGCTACTGACAGGTAAATGTAGAATGGCCTGTCTTGCTGGGGCGGAACTAATACAGGCGGTGTCGTCAGATATCGCTTAATTTCATCAAACGCCTGTTGCTGTTCTGCCCCCCAGTGAAACTCATCGTCAGATTTAGTCTTCACCAACGCCATGAACGGCTCGATTCGTCCCGACAAATTAGAGATGAACCGCCGGACGAAATTGATCTTGCCGATGAGGCGTTGGAGCTCCTTTTTCGTGGTGGGCGGTTGCATGGTACGCACCGCCTCCTGACTTTTCAGGCCGATCTCAATTCCCCGCTCATGAACCAGAAAACCTAGGAATTGACCAGCCGTCACGCCAAAGGCGCACTTCTTCGGATTCATTCTCAGTCCGAATTTCCGAGTTCGGTCTAGGACGCGCCGTAGATCGTCCAAATGCCCCTCCATGGAGACCGATTTGACCACCACGTCGTCGATATAGATCTCCACCAACTTGCCGATCAGATCATGAAATATATAATTCATGGCTCGTTGGTATGTTGCACCAGCATTCTTCAGTCCAAAGGTCATGACCACGTACTCAAACAAGCCTACTGCCCCTGGCACTCTGAATGCGGTCTTGTGTATACCTTCCGGAGCCATGAAAATCTGGTTATAACCGGCGTTGCCATCCATGAAGCTCAACACCTTGTGGCCAGCAGCAGCGTTTATCAATGTTTCTGCCACGGGCATTGGATATTCGTCCTTTGGGGTGGCTCTGTTAAGATCTCGGAAATCGATGGCCACGCGCCATCGGCCGTCCTTCTTCTCCACCGGAACGACATCGAGATCCACTCAGCATACCTGCATGGCCTGATGAATCCAGCGGCCAACATTTTCTCGATCTCCTTCTTGACTTCTTCCAGGATTTCGGCCCTCATCTGACGTGCTCGCTGCTGGAACGGCCGAAATCCTTTCTTAAGGGGGAGCCGATGCTCAATGATGCTCCTGTCCAAACCAGGCATCTCCGTGTAATCCCATGCAAAGCAATCTGGGTATTCCTTCAACAGGGCTATCATCTGTCCCCTGAGCTGTGGATCCAGCTTCTTGCTGATAAAAGTAGGTCGAGGCTTATCCCCAGGACCGATGTCGACTTCTTCTAGCTCATCAGCTGATGTAAACCCGTACCCTAGCTTTCCGTCACCTGTTAGGTCGACGCCACATACCGGGAGAGCATGTGATACGGATACGACGGGCCGATCGCTAGCATCGGCTTCTACCTTGATCATCACCAAGATGTTTTGGCGGTGTCGGGGCCGATCGCATGGAGCAGCCTCTTCCTTATCTTTGCCACGAGAGCAGTTGCTCTCGCCTTTATCTCTATCAAGGGGGTGTCCCAGTTCTATCATGTTGATGTTAAACGAGTGTCCTGGTTGGCACCTCCCAAGGTAAGTACCGTTAATCCTGTCAACGGTGCGCGACGGTGAATGAGGTACTCCTGGTGCCGCCGATGTGCACGACAACGGCAGACGGGGCTGGAGTGGCACTTCTCCTCGGTAGGTCCTGAGAGTTGGCTCTAATAGAGAGTGCTGATTCTTCATGACCTCCTTGACCAACCGAACGGCGATGTGCTCCAAAGTATTCACCAGGCTCTCGGAATGGAGACGCAACGAGTGAGCCACCATGCCACCAATCTCCTGGCGCACGGCCCTGGTACGTTTCTCTGACGGGACAGATAGATCCACTTCATCGAGTGCGCCTTCCGGTGAGAACCCCTTCCGCCTGACGCCATGTGAACGAGTTCTGTGATATGAGCCGATGAGGCCGGCTTCGAGGGTGGCCTTGGTTTCGTCATATCGCCTCTTGAGCTCAGCAGGCAGCTCCTCGTAGGTGATTGGCGTGCCGTCCGTTGCCATCTCAGATGTAGATGGCGATGTGGTTGATGTAGATGATGGTCCCACCGAGCGTGCCAGAATGTGTTGATCGCCAAAACCCACCGGCGGGCAGCGGCCTGTCAACACCGTAGAGCCGGGAAGAGCCTAGAGCTGCGGCTGGCTGAGACCCCTCCGAGCGACGGCCCACAATGCTCTTCTGGTCACACGCGGCGATGCGAAGTGCAAGGGCGTGCCACCTGACCTATACCTGGTCAGGAAGGTGATGGGGATGCCTCGCTTAGTTCCTGCATGGCATACACGTAAACATTAAATACGAGCCTCGATCGGCTCTCAGGTTATCCTGTGAATCGGCTCAAAGAGCCGATCCACCCATGATTCGTACGGGGTGCACGAATACTTGGTGATCCTGCTTGATCAAGATAAAGCTAATGAGATCTACGACGATTTAGGGTTTTCACCGCATAATCGGATCATCCTACTCCAGGTTGGGCCTCGCGGCCACGCACGGTGCTCATAAGCCGATCCTAAACAAGGACAAAGAACCAACAATGATGTTGATCCGCGGAACATCCTGTTTAGGACTTGCGAACGCCACCCTACGTGCCACTGGATCCTCCCCCCCTTTGTAAGGCCTAACTATTGCAGATATTAAACTAATCCTTGCATAACAAGGAGCAATCGTAACGGATCAGATCTACTAAACGATGAACAAGCAGGGTGCCGCCCCCACGCCTGAGATAGGCGTGGGGACGGCTAGATATGCAAGGGTTGCACTACGTAAGCATGTTTATACGAAGAACAATGCTAACCCTAACACATCTATGATAACTACGTTGCCCGCCATCAAAGACGCTTCAGTACGGGCAACGCATGAACAACGTGGGGCTTGTGCTGCCTAGATCGCAAGATGCGATCTAGGCAGCATGTCGCTTACCTGATTGAAACCCTCGAGACGAAGGAGTTGGCGATGCGCCGAGATTGGTTTGTTTTTGGGGTGAACGTTGTGTTGTTGTTTATTCCATAAACCCTAGATACATATTTATAGTCCAGCGGACTTTTCTAACGTAGGAATATCCCACCGTGCACAGGTAAAACTCTAACTTCTAACTTAAGATACGATCTAATAAATTACAGATAAATGGGCAATCTAGCCCAACTTTGCATATAAGGCCGATCTTCGTATTTTCTCTATATATAACCTTCAAGCTTATCTTGATCGTGGCCCACCTCCGACTTGGTCAAATTCTGGTGATAACAAGAACTGCTTATAAAAATCCCATGGGAATGTCACCTTATAAAATGGTTTATGGGAAAGCTTGTCATTTACCTTTAGAACTAGAGCACAAAGCTTATTGGGCAGTTAGAGAATTAAATAAAGATCCTAAACTTGCCGGTGATAAGAGGTTGTTGCAATTAAGTTCTCTAGATGAATGGAGAAGTGAAGCTTATGAAAATGCTAAACTCTTTAAAGAGAAAGTTAAAAAATGGCATGATAGAAGGATTATCAAAAGAGAATTTAATATTGGGGATAAAGTCCTATTGTATCGGTCTCGTCTCAGATTCTTTGCAGGGAAATTACTCTCGAAATGGGAAGGACCGTATGTTGTCGAGGAGGTGTATCGTTCAGGAGCAATCAAAATTAGCTCTCTCCAAGGCAATGCTACGCAAGTGGTGAATGGACAAAGACTCAAGCATTATATCTCAGGTGATTCCTATAATGTTGATGTTGATATTATTCAAGTGGAAACACCTGAGACTTTCATCAAAAGGCAAATTGACGATCCGCGTAACCTGACTTTGAATAGGTAACAGTACTGGTAATGAAAAGTACGCAATTTACTTTCCGAACAATATTTTTGCTGTTTTTGGAAAATATGAAAAATTACGAGTTCGAAAGGGAGTGGAAAGGACGCACGAGGGCGTGGCACCATAGGCCGGCGCGGCCAACCCTGGGCCCGCGCCGACCTATGGTTTGGCCGCCCCGTCGCCCCTTTCCGACTCTAGTTCGATCTGGTACTTTCCTTATGTCGCGAAATTTTTTGCTATATAATCCCTCGGACCCCTGGAGGTCCGTATATCGTGTTCTCGACGTGTTTTGTTTCGAGCTGTTTCTGCCAGGATCTGTTTTCGGTCTAGAAGCACCATGACCTCCAACAACAAGGGCAAGGGGCTTTCGGAGGAAGAAGTCAAGAAGATGCCATCAAGACAAGAGCAGCAAGCTGGAGGGAGCAAGCAAATCTTGGTGGGATCTATTGACACTCGACGTTCTTTTTCTCATAACCTGCAGGGACCGTTACCACCCGCTCTTAGCCTCGACTCCTTCCCCATGTTGGAAGAAGTTCTACGGACTACCGATGAGTTTTGTGATCAATATCGGGCCCTAAGAAGAGAAGTGGAGATACTCCAAGAGGAGAATTGTCGTCTCCGAAGAATGCTGGAATACCACTCGATTCGCATCACAAGGTCGTCATCGCCAACTTCAGATAATAATGAATCTCTTCGCATCTTAGTGCAGAATTGTCAAGCTGAGAAACTGAAGTTGAAGGAGTTTATCAAGAAGCGCGGGAGGAGTTCATCACCACCATCGCCGCAGGAGTAATTCATCATCGGTATTGGCATCCCCTTGGTTTGCTCCAAGCTTGGGGGAGTGCCGCGGTATCACATCATCACTACCTTTTACTTTTATTGTCAAGTAGTGTCATATCATGAGTAGGGAAGTTATCATATAAGATGGGTTGCAGTTGGAAGTATCTCTCTTTAGTTGGTTATCTATGTATCCCTTGGTGTGAGTTATCGTTATGGAATATTAATGAGAAGTCTTATCATTTACATATTGCACATCTTATTCTAGTTTGCAATCTCTATTATATGATTTACCTTGTTGTTAGTATTGGTATCACTTTGGGAGCATTGAATAAATCTATTTGGTTTTGGCAAACTTAGCATTGGTCAATAGCAACAACACTTTGAGGTTTAAATAGAAAAGAGAAATACATGTAGATGTTTCATTGTCTTTCTTTCTTGTTAGCTCATAGCTTATTATTCTGAAGTTAAAATTGTATGTGCTTACAAGGAAGATGCATGATTGTTTCTATCATATGTATATTTGTTTGTTTCCCTCGACTCTTATGCTTGCTAATTAACCTTGCTAGCCAAAGACATGTACTGAGAGGGAATACTTCTCGTGCATCCAAACCTTAACCCAAACCTATGTCATTTGTGTCCACCATACCTACCTACTACATGGTATTTTCTGCCATTCCAAGTAAATACTTCATGTGCTACCTTTAAACAATTCAAAACTTAGTATCTCTAATTTGTGTCAATGTTTCATAGCTCATGAGGAAGTATGTGGTGTTTTATCTTTCAATCTTGTTGGGCAACTTCCACCAATGGACTAGTGGCTTCAACCGCTTATCCAATAATTTTGCAAAAAGAGCTGGCAATGGGATTCCCAGTCCCAAATTAATCAAACTAAATAGACACTCCTCCATGGTATGTGATTGATGGACGGCACCCGAAGGATTCGGTTAGCCATGGCTTGTGTAAGCAAAGGTTGGGGGGAGTGTCATCATCATAATGAAATCAAAATAAAAAGGGCACTCCTTCATGGTATGAGATTGTTGGCAGGCACCCGAGGATTCGGTTAGCCATGGTTTGTGAAAGAAAGGTTGGAAGGAGTGCCACACAAAATAAAAATAATATGGGAGCCGCTCTTTGAAGGTTTGTTTGGCAAGGGGGTTAGAGTACCCGCTACCAGTCGTTGACAACAACAAACACTTCTCAAAATGTTACTTTTATTATCTCTATAAGATTTCAAAACTGAAAAAGCTCTAGCACATGATTTAATCACTGCTTCCCTCTGCGAAGGGCCTGTCTTTTACTTTATGTTGAGTCAGTAAACCTATTTCCCTCCATCTCAAGCAAGCATTTGAGTAGTTGTGATCAAACCATTATATTATGATTTGCATCATCATGTCTTTTATTCTTCCGTGTTTAGTACAAGTTTTATCTGAATGAATATAGCTTTGCAAGTTATCAATGATTATGAAGAAACCATTATGATTGAGTATGCAAGTTGTGCCTTATAAACTTTAACATGAGAGCGCTGCTCAATGAGATAAATATAATCTGTTAATTGTTCTCTGACCAGGAACGAAGTTTGCCATCACCAACTATGATTTCTTATGCACCTTTATTTGTGATTACCTTATACTTGTTTCAAGTTGAGTTATATGAAGAAGTTGTTTACTATAATGTCTTGTGTGAATGAATATGATGCTTCTTGTCCGTATTTTATTTATCGACTCTTCACTCCATAAACATGTGGTCCTGTCTATCGAGCTCAGTTTCGCTTGGGGACAAGCGAAGTCTAAGCTTGGGGGGAGTTGATACGTCCAATTTGCATCACTATTTTATATCATAATTTGCTGTTATTCATTGATATATTTCATACTGGGACACAATACTTATGTTATTTCATCTATTTTGCATGTTTCATCATTATTGGAGGATCAAGCACCGGAGCCAGGATTCTGCTGGAAAAAGCACCGTCAGAATACAATATTTCGGAAGATCAACTGTGGGAGGAAATTATACCAAAAATCCTATTTTTCAAGATGACGAAGGAAGCCAGAAGGAGGGGCCAGGAGGACCCAGGGTGGGCCCACACCCTAGGGCAGCGCGGCCCATGCCCTGGCCGCGCCGCCATGTGGTTTGGGGGGCCCATGACCCCTTTCGCCTCCTTTTCTTCGCGAAACCCTTCGTCCCGAAGACCTAAGCCACAGAGGGTTCCTCACGAAGAGTTACAGCCGCCTCTGCGGGGCGGAGAACACCAGAGAGAAAAGAGCTCTCCGGCGGGCAGGAATCCGCCGGGGAAATTCCCTCCGGGAGGGGGAAATCGACGCCATCGTCACCGACATCGAGCTGGACATCATCTCCATCACCATCATCATCATCTCCACCATCATCACCGCCGTCTCCTCCGCAGCACCTCGTCACCGCCATAGCAATTTGGGTTTGATCTTGATTGTTTGATAGGGGAAACTCTCCCGGTATCGATCTCTATTTGTTGTTGATGCTATTGAGTGAAACCATTGAACCAAGTTTATGTTCAGATTGTTATTCATCATCATATCACCTCTGATCATGTTCCATATGATGTCTCGTGAGTAGTTCGTTTAGTTCTTGAGGACATGGGTGAAGTCTAAATGTTAGTAGTGAACTATGGTTGAGTAATATTCAATGGTATGATATTTAAGTTGTGGTGTTATTCTTCTAGTGGTGTCATGTGAACGTCGACTACATGACACTTCACCATTTATGGGCCTAGGGGAATGCATCTTGTATTCGTTTGCCAATTGCGGGGTTGCCGGAGTGACAGAAACCTAAACCCCCGTTGGTATATCGATGCAGGAGGGATCGCAGGATCTCAGAGTTTAAGGCTGTGGTTAGATTTATTCTTAATTACTTTCTTGTAGTTGCGGATGGTTGCAAGGGGTATAATCACAAGTGTATATTAGTCCTAGGAAGGGCGGTACATTAGCATAGGTTCACCCACACAACACTTATCATAACAATGAAGATTATTTAGCCGTATGTAGCGAAAGCACTAGACTAAAATCCCGTGTGTCCTCGAGAACGCTTGGTCATTATAAGTAAACAAACCGGCTTGTCCTTTGTGCTAAAAAGGATTGGGCCACTCGCTGCAATTATTACTCTCGCACTTTACTTACTCGTACTTTATTCAACTGTTACATCAAAACCCCCTGAATACTTGTCTGTGAGCATTTACAGTGAATCCTTCATCGAAACTGCTTGTCAACACCTTCTGCTCCTCGTTGGGATCGACATTCTTACTTATCAAAGATACTACGATACACCCCCTATACTTGTGGGTCATCACTATCCCAAAGGCTAATCTTGACAATGTATGCAATGAATTCATGTTCATCACACGTGCATACATTGTGGGGGAGTTTTCTATATATTGGTTCTACTCACATCTCTTGCATTTGTTGTAGTTGTGTGAGTAGAGCCGGTTTTGTTATGGGCTAGTAGTTTTGTGTTACTCGACCATATCAAATACAACCTCTTGTATACAACTTATTCTCGGATAAGTTGCGTACTTGTTCCTAATATTTATTATATAAACCCTCTTATTGTGGTTGTCATCAATTACCAAAATGGGGGAGATTGTAAGGGTATATTGCCCCTATGTGTGGTTTTGGTAATTAATGACAACCCCTATGGACTAATGTTTTCATTGAGTTTATATGAAGGAATATTCCATAGGTACTACTTGCTCTCCATGTGTTGGATTCAAGTATGGATGCCATGAAGATAAAGATATACCTTGTGTATTGGCATCAAGATCATCGGTTTGAAGATACATATGTGATATGATCAAGAAGAAGAAATGAAGATGGGTTCTTATGTGGAACCCAATATTAGCCATGCTCTATCTTATGTGAGTATGAGAAGATACAAGGTTGAGTTGGACAAGTTCAATATGAGCATCTTGAGTGGATCGCATGCTTGAAGCTTGTCGTCCATTTGGTGATAATGGACATGTGAAGATGTGCATCAATGGAGCTTTCCCATCATAGTGTATGGGGGAGCATTTGTGAGTCTTCACGAAGCAACATTGAATCAAGTGAGGCATTCCGGCTTGAGTGAATCTTGAAGAGCTATCATCAAGATCAAGCGGGATGCGCAAGGCAAAGGTATGGCCTTGCTAGGTTTTCCTTTTACCGGTCTCAAGGTGGTTGTTGGGAGACCGGATTATAGGATAGATAGCCGCACTATCAAGAGGGGCTTTCGGTTGGGTAACTTGATCGCATCATCTTAGGGAGCTCAATCCTTTGCATACTTTGCATATCCCTATTGCTTCTTGGTGTTTCTCTGTGAGAGGTTCTTGAGCTTGTTGCTAGCTTTACAACAAGCCCAAGTTCATCGAAAACGGAATCCGCATGTATCTTCTATTGCGTTTTCGAGTTTGGACGTCTTCACCGTTTCTTGACGGTGGGAGACTCCCTCTCTAAAATCATCTAAAATGTTTTGTGAGGAGTCTCCATATTTCGTCGTTATCTTTCCAACAAAATTGGTTTCATGTCAATCGGAGTTCGGGAGCATTAGTTATCACAATTTTTGTATAAACATGTTTTCCTGCTCACCCGGTCAGGGACCCGGTTGGACCGGCCGACGCGCCGGCCGGTTCCGGTCTGCCGTCCGGTCAGCCGGCCTCCCAACCGGCCTGCCCGGCGTGCCGACCGGTCAACCGGGCGGCAACCGGGTTCCAAACGAAGAGCCAGCAGATCCGGTTGCCGACCGGTCAGCCGGCCTACAGACCGGGGAGTCCGGTCTGTGGCCCGGTCTGACCGGGCCCTGGACCGGACGGCCCGGCCCCAGGCCCGGTTGACCGGCTTCCTCGACGGTTGACTCAGCCCAACTTTTTCCCAACGGTTATATTTGCTCTTGGGCTATAAATAGCCCTTCTTCCACCTTGGGCTGGGTAGTTCTTCCCATTCTCTCTCCTCCATTGTTGCATTTGAAGAACTTGCTCTCTCTCTTGATTCCTCTCATAGTTCTTGCTATTTCTTGAGGGATCTAAGAGAGGGTATCTAGATCTACACTTCCACCAATCCATTTCTTCTCTAAGTGAGGGGAACTCTTGGGATCTAGATCTTGGAGTCTTTTGTTGACTTTCCCCATTGTTCTTCCTCTCCAATCTCATCCTAGCATTTGTTGTTTGGGTGGGATTTGAGAGTGAAGGATTTGAACACCTCTAGTGTTCTTGCTTTGCATCATTGCATAGTGTTGAGCTCTCCACCACGATTAGTTCGAGTGAGAGACCGTGAGCTTGTTACTCTTGGAGGGAGACCTCCTAGTTGGCTTGGTGATTGGTGCTCCGGTGATCTCTTCAAGAAGATTGTGAAGAGGCCCGGGCTTCTCCTTCGTGGAGCTTGTGAAGTGGTTGTGGAGCTTGCCATCTCCGGAGCGGAGGAAAAGCTAACCATAAGGAAAGGGCCATTATCCTTCGTGGGTGTGGTTCGGAGAATAGGGTGAGCCTTCGTGGCGCGGGGAATCCTTCGTGGGACCTCCACTCCTCCAAACGTGACGTACCTTCTTGCAAAGGAAGGGAACACGGGAATACATCCTCGTCTCCGCGTGCCTCGGTTATTTCTATACCCGAGCTCTCTTTCCTTATGATAGCCATCGTGCTTGAAGTACATATATCTTGCTATCACTTGTGCTACATATATCTTGTGCCTATCTTGCTTAGCTCTAGTTGCTATTGTTACACTTAGTTGTGCTTAGCATATCTAGGGTTTGTTCTTGTAAACTAAATGATAGTTTAATTCCGCATTATTACAAGACAAATTCGTAAGAGTTTTTAATTGCCTATTCACCCCCCCTCTAGGCGACATCTCGATCTTTCATATGGTCCAATGAGCATCTAGTCAAGATGTCTGGCTACGCTTAACGCCTTCTTCATCTGAGATGCCCAATCTCGGATGAGCTTGGATTTGACAAAGTGTTGCAATCGATCCCACCTAGCTATAAAGCTTGTGTGTTGAAATTTAACATGAAAAGGATGCAGAACACACTTCCCGAATTGCTTGAAATGCTGAAATCATTGAAAGTGGAGACTTAGGAGGAGCACCTAGTGTTGATGGTCAATAAGACCACCAATTTTAATACTGGGCAAGAATGGAAAGAAGGTTAACTTCAAGAATATGGTTAAACCAGCTATCGCCCCCTCCGAAGCCCAAGGCTGGACCTAAGCCCGACATTGTGTGCTTCTACTACAAGGGTGATGGACATATGAAGCGCAGTTTTCCCAAGTACCCATCGGATAAAAAGGTCGGTAAGTTCAAGAAATATATATTTGATGTGCATGTTATAGATGTATTCCTTACTAGTGCTTGTAGTAGTGCCTAGGTATATGATACTAGTTTAGTTGCTCACATTTGTAACTCGAAACAAGAACTAAAGAATAAACAAAGGCTAGCGAGGGACGAGGTCGCCATGCTCGTGGTAAATTGCTTAAAAGTTGAAGGTTTGGCCATTAGGATGATCCTTCTACATCTACCCCACGGGATTACTTTAAACCTTAATAATCATTATTTCGGCCTGCTTTAAGCATGGACATTAATTTGGATCTTATTTGTTGCGAGACGGTATTCATTTAAATCCGAAAATAATGGTTGTTCTATTTATCTAAATACCACCTTGTATGGTCATGTAACTGTTGTGAATGGTTTATTTGTATTGAATCTTGATAGTAGTAGTCACATCCGTAACATAGAGACTAAAAGATGCAAAATGAATGATGTTAATACCACATACTTGTGGCACTTCCGTTTAGGTCATATTGGTGTAAAGTGTATGAAGAAATTCCATACCGATGGACTTTTGAAGTCTCTTGGTTTTGACTCGTTTGATGTTTGTGAACCATTCCTTGTGGGTAAGATGACCAAAACTCCATTTTTCGGAATTATGGAACAGACGAGTGATTTGTTGTAATACCGTTGCATGCGGTCCAATGAGCTCTTCGACACACGGCAGATATCAGTATTTCCTAACCTTCACTGTTGATTTGAGTAAATATGGTTATGTTTAGTTAATGGAACATAAGTCTGAAATATTTGAGAAGTTCAAAGAATTTTAGAGTGAAATATTTGAGAAGTTCAAAGAATTTTAATTGATTTGAGAAGTTCAAAGAATTTTAGAGTGAATTTTAGATAGAAGTTCAAAGAGTTTTATATGATCTGATCGTGGAGGTGAATCTTTGAGTTATGAGTTCGACATGCATGCATCTAAAGAATTGTGGAATTTTTTGACAACTTGCACACTGGGAACACCACAACAAAACAGTGTATCCAAAAAAGTTAGTCGTACTTTCTTAGATATGGTGCGGTCTATGATGTGTCTTACCGATCTACCACTATGTTTCTGGGGTCATGCTTTAGAAACAAAGGATTCAATTTAAATAGGAAACCCTCTATATCCATTGAAATAACATCGAAGGAGTTATGGCATGGCAAGAATGCTAAGTTGTCGTTTCTTAAAGTTTGGGGATGTGAGGCCTATTTCAAAATGTTACAACTTGACAAGCTCGAAACCAAAGCATAAAAGTGCAACTTCGTAGGGCACCCTAAAGAAACAATTGGGTAAACCTTCTACCACAAGTCCGAAGGCAAAACCTTTCTTTCCAAGAGAGGGACCTTTCTAGAAAAGGAGTTTCTCTCGAAAGAAGTGAGTGGGTGGAAAGTAGAGCTAAATGAGGTTATTGAACCTTCTCTTGAAGTTGAGAGTGGCACAATGTCGGAAGATGTTCTGTTACCGCCTGGGACATTTAGAGGGGAAGCTAATGATGATGATCATGAAACTTCAGATGAAGCCACAACTAAACTTCGTAGGTCGACATGGTCATGTTAAACTCTTGATTAGCACAAAACCCTATCTTAAGCCTCATGTTGTTGGAAAACTACGAACATACAAATACGAGAAAATGATGGTAAGCTCAAACTCTTGAAAATGGCTAGAAGCCATGAAATCTGAAATGGTATCCATGTATGAGAACCAAGTATGGACTTTGGTTGACCTTCCTGATGGCCGAAAGGCCGGTGAGAATAAATTAATCTTTAAGAAGAAAATAAATAGTGATGGTAATGGTACCTTATATAAAGATCGACTTCTCGCAAAGTGGTTTTGACAAATTCAAAGAATTGATTATAATTAAACTTTCTCACCCATAGTGATGATAATGTCTATTCGGATTGTACTAGCAATTGCTCCGTTTTTTATTATGAAATACGGTATATGTATGTCAAGACTGCATTCCTCAATGTCAACGTTGAGGAAGTATTATATATGATGCAACCGATAGGTTTTGTGGATCCTAAGGATGTTGGTAAAGTGTGCGAACTTCAGTGTTCTATCTATGGACTGAAGCAAGAAACCTGGAGTTGGAATCTTATATTTGACGAGGTAATCAAAGCATTTGGATTTGTCCAAAATTTCTATGAACCTTGCATCTTTAAGAAAGTGAGTGGGAGCTCTATAGCTAGTCTGATATTGTATGTGGATGACATACTATACTACTGACTAGAAATGATATAGAGCTTCTTGAAAGCGTGAATGGATATTGGAATAAGAGTTTTTTTAATGAAAAACCTCGGTGAAGTTGGGTATATACTATTCATTAAGATCTATAGAGATAGATCGAGACGTTTAGTAGAGCTTGGTGAAAGTACATACCTCGATAAAATTTTGAAGAGGTTCAAAATGCATGAGTCAAAGAAACGGTTATCGCCCATGTTGCAAGGTAATAACTAGAGTAAGACTCAATCTCTGGCTACGACACAAGAAAGAGAAAGTATGCACAACATCCCCTATGCCTCAGCCATAGGTTCAATCATGCATACCATGTTGTGTACTAGACTGGATGTGTCCAATGCTCTTAGCTTGATGAGCAGATACCAGAGTGATCCAGGAATGGAACAGTCGTAGTTAAGAATATCCTTAAGGATCCAAAGAGTATTAAGGACATGTTCCTAGTCTATGGTGGTGATGAAGAGTTTGTCATAAGATAGTTACATCGATGCTAGTTTCAACACTGACTTGGATGCTTTGAAATCTCAATGAGAATATGTATTTATTTTGAATGGTGCAGCCCTTAGATGCAACAGAACATAAATACATTGCTGTTGCAGAAGCAACACATGAAGCACTGTTGTTAAAGGACTTCACCATTGAACTTGGTGTGGTTCCAAGAACTTTCCGGCCCATGGCCATCTATTGTGACAACATAGGCGCCATAGCTAATGCAAAGGAGCCAAGGTGTCACCAGAAAGCCAAGCACATCAAACGCTATTTTCATGCCATTCATGATTATGTCAAAGATAGTGACATAAAGATATGCAATGTACACACGGACCTGAATTCACAGATCTGTTGACTAAACCTCTTCCACAAGAAAAACATGATCAACACGAAGAGTTCATGGGTGTTCGATATTTACCAATGTAAACTGGATTATTGATTCTGTTGGAAATATGCCCTAAAGGCAATGATAAAGTTTATTATTATCATATTTCTAGTTCATGACATAAGTTTATATTCCATGCTAGAATTGTATTTATGAGAATGGTGTGATGTATAGACCCAATTTAGCAAAGCAATAATATCAAGTCACTATGTTTAAATTTCTGAATACGTTTTTAAATGCCAAGTAACTTATTCCTTAGGCCACGGTATTACTACTCCCGTACATTGAAATAATACTTTGGGGACATCAACTGTCATTTAGTAATATGGTGATCAGAACGATGTCCTACAGGTACTTGAAAGATGTATGTTGAGTTGCATGAATCAAGAGTGATATTTATCCATTCATGTGACAAACATATTCTCTGTGCTCTCTCAGTAATGTAACATCAAACGAGCTTGAAAGCAAGTAAATAATTAGTTAGTCACATGGATATTATGATATGTATTACTAAAGAGTTCTTGCCAGTAACGATATTGAACTAGGTATGGCGATACCGATGATCTAGTCACGGGAAAGTAATATATCGAGAGAAAAAGGGAATTGGACATGGGGTTATTTGAATCCCTAACATTGTGGTTCAACCGATAAGGATCTTCGTTGAATATGTTGTAATAATTATGGTCATCCAGGTCCCACTGATGATTATTGATCAGAGAGGTGTCTCAGTAATGTCCGCACATTCTCGAACCCGTAGGGTCACACACTTAACGTTCGATGTCACTAGGGTAGTAATGAAAAATGGATGATGATGAAGACCAAAGTTGTTCAGAATCTCGGATGGGATCTAGGACATCACGATGAGGTTCGGAATAGTCCGAAGAATAAGATTAATATAAGAAAAGTTGTGGGGTTTCAGAAAAGTCCGGGAATTCACCAATATTGGATCGGAGGGTTTCTAGAAGATTCCAAAAGGGCCACCACTAGGCCCACTGTCCCGGGGAGGTCCACATGGACCAAGGGGTTGTGGCCAGGCCCACATGGGTCAGGTACACTAGGCCCATGGAACAGCTGACCAGCCCATGAAGGAAACCCCAAGGGGACACTAATACTTGCGGGAAGAAAACACACCCCCCCCTTTGGCCACCGGCCAAGGGACTTGGAGGAGGGGCCACCTATTCCCCAAAACCATAGATACACCGTCCCTTCCTTCCTCCTCTGCACCACTGCTCCGGCTTATGTGAAGCCGTCCAAAAATACTCCACCACCACCACCATACATGCGTGTTGCTGGATCCAATCTTATCTACCTCACCTTCCCCCTTGTTGGATTGACGCCATCAAGTTGTACCTGTGCACATCTCGGAGGCACCGCTCGTTGCATTGCTGACCGGACTGGATATCAACCTTGTTATAAACAATTCCGCTCGCTCGTTGCTAACATATTGTGGATTGGATCTTGGCTCTTGTAGATTAGATCTACTTTTGTAGGAATGTTTTTATTCTCTATGCAGTGAATCCCATCAGATTTTGTACCAAAACCCGCTCTAATGGTATGTTTCGTAGATGTGTGTGGATGTGGTTCTGTAGGTGTGTCGCCAGATCAAGAAGATCACATCATCAAGATACAACAACAACCCCTCTTCACCGATCACTTATGGTCGCATGAAACATGAAAATCCCATGACCGTCTTCTCGACCATGACGCCCGTGGAGTTTCCTTGTTGCTCCCCTTCTTGAAGGTGTCGCCTAGGTTCTCTCATCCCCTTCAATTCAAATCTCCGATGCTACCGAGCTAAAAGGCCCTAGCTTTGCTTCATTCAACAACTACATAAAAGACCATATTTTGTCAAACACACACATATCATGTCTAGTTCGTAATGGATTTTGTTTTTTGCAAGTTCAGTTAGGTAGTTAAACTTCGATTTCCCAAGGTCCACGCATATAAACGTATTTACTATGACACATATGATGAATACATCCGTCGATTTCCATCTACTGTCGCACATGATTTACCAAAATTTATAAGGGCATGTACAATGGTAGAGAAGCCATGTCTTTCCTTAGCCTTCCACACCATCTAGAGAAAGTCACGGAGATAAGTCATACAATGCATTATCTCTTATTATTATCTCTAGCAATTAATGATAAATAATTAGTTTTTAGTAAGATATTAATTTGCTAAGGGGAGACATATCGTACAATGCATAAAATAGTCTTCTCTTATTTACTAAGAGATGATCTCTTAGCTAAAGGAAGGCACCCTTCTCTTCCTTATTTCTATCTCCTCCAATTAAGTAAAAATCCTACGTGGCTAGGCTAAAGGAATGCCGATGTCATCCCATTGTACATGCGCTAAGGCTTTAATAAAGTCATTCATGTGTCCACGGTACTCTCTTTTCTCATAGCAGAAGATGTTTCCCTAAGGCCATTGGCGGAGTGTCTTGGAGGCCATCCTGGGCTCCGGCCCAGTCTTCTCAAAGTGAATTTCTCTTACTACTGCATATGGCCCAAGCATGTCAGTCCATCCAGAGGACTAGGATCGACTGATTGACTCTTCTTCGTCTATGTATCGCCCCATTACACGCTGTTCTCATCTCTCTCACTGCAGTTCTCCCGTTTCCCCAAATCCCCTCTTCTAGATCTTGCTTATTCTCTCAAATTTCCTTCTCCTAGCTGGATTTTCTCTATTTTTCTTGTCTGTGTCAAAGCCAGCTCAAACATGGAGCTCAAATTTCATCTTGTAGTTACATTTTCCCCTCAAATCTCCAGTTCCTAGCTGGGTGCTCTCTATTTCTTCTCGTCCGTGTCAAAACCAGCCTAAAAAATAATCTGCAACTCAAATTTTCATCTTGTAGTTACATTTTCCCCTCAAATCTCCATTTTTTAGCTGGTTGCTCAATGTTAATTTGGTTACATTTTTTTTGCAAGAATTGCATGTATTTTTTTCGACTTTACAAGCAACTGGCCCTGCCTTCATTTTATGCCACGGTCCGCCACTGCCTAAGGCGTCAATGGGTACTCAAGGCTTATCTTACTGTACCCCTCCCAACCCTAGCCGCCCCAACCACAACCTTCCTCCTCTCGCCGCCGCCGCCGGCGGCAGCGCTGCCGGGGCAAAGACCTCGGGGCGTGGCGGCGGCGGGGGCTTTCCCTCTTGACGCGGATGGGACGGCGGCTGGGTCATCCCCTCGACGGTGGCGGCGGTCGGAGGAAGAAGGGGCGGCGGTGGCCAGAGTGCTGCGGACTCCCCTACCTCCAGTCGGTGGCACACCGGTGGTGGCTGGTGGTAGGACGGTTTGCGCCATCCCCTCCGCTTCTCGCCGGTGCGGGGTGGTGACCTTGGGTTTCTCCCGCGGTTCGAGGACGCCCGGGGCAGCAACCTCGGGTTCGATGGAGGAGGCGGCCTTCTTCTTCGTCGGAGGTGGTCGGCCAGGCTGGTAGTCATGTGTGGGGGATCATGGGATCTCACACATGTTTCCGGCGATGGTGATCTAGTCCGGGGTGTCATGGCGGCCGGTGAAAACTGAGCCTCGACCTCGGTCTTGGCGGATGATGGAGGCGTCGGTCGACATCGTTACCTTGTCGAAGGCGTCATCTTTGCCCGTCTTGGCACTACACTCGGTGAGTTGGGGATGCGCGGCTGCCGGTGAAAACCGTGTTCCGACCTCGGTTGGCGGACGATGGCGACGTGTCGCGCCGCAACCTTCTTGAAGGCATCGTCGACGTAGTCTGCGGTTTCTCACTCGTGCTGCTCCGGGGGAAACCCTAGGTCCGGGTCTCTCGGATCGGACGATGGCGGCGCGTCCTGCGTCGTTCTACCTCTTGGGGCATCATTTTTGGAGCAGCTGGTGGATGTTGGCGGACTTTGGTGGAGTGGTGTTCATCTACCACATTGTTGGCGCTAAGTCTCAGTGGCATGGGGCTGCAGGGTATCGACGATAGATGCGGGATTATGTATACGTGCAGGAGGGTGGAGCCGTCTGGCGTCATGGTGGCATCGACGACAGGTCTTGCAAGGTTAATGTGTTGATCTCTCATGAAGATGGAGTCGAGGAAGACGGCGGGAGCAACTCCTGTGGCGTGTGCGTTGGCGTGCGCTGAGAGTCTGCTTGACTGGATGTGTTTCTCACCTGCTATTGGGCGGTCTGAGAAGGCATTTAGTTTTGGATGATTTGAGTTGGTGTATTGTCACCCTCTTCATCCTACTGTAGGTATAGTAAGGTTGCTTCGAGTTTGATCTTTTATATTTTTTCTTATAAGGTTTCGTGAATAATCTAATAAAAAAAGCCGTGTGCATCCTTTGGATGCAGAAGATGGGGCGATATTTCCCCTATTTCGAAAAAAAATCTTACCGTTGCACGTGATGTGATTGGAAGCTGTTGGTATGTGAAGAACCACTTAGATGCTGAACTTTTGTTTGTTGTCTCTTACGAGGAGTTCGATGGGCGTTTGTTGTAAGGAGAAGATCGATTATACCAGGAATCTAGGAGATGAAGCTGAATATTCTAGGAGAAAAAAGTGGATATCGCGACCACATACACTAGACCATATTATCTCAAGAACCACTTACATAGTTCCCTCATTAATTCAGTACTAACAAATATGGTACTGTATATGTTATCATTCTTCATCTTACCCAAAGAAATTCTGCATAAACTCGATTATTATTGATCCAGATTCGTTTGGCAAGGTGACAACGAGAAAAAGAAATATCGACTGGTTAAATGGAGTATAGTTTGTAGTCCCAAAGATCAAGGAGGGCTTGGAGTTCATGACCTGGAGGTCAAGAACTCAGCGCTACTGGGTAAATGGCTTTTTAAGCTACTTACTGAGGATGGGATTTGGCAAACTATACTTCGGAGAAAGTACATCGGCTCGAAGACATTATCTCAAGTGTTTTGAAAACCTGGGGATTCACACTTCTGGGCTGGTCTTATAGCGACAAAAAATGTCTTTTTTCGGCATGGGACTTTCTCCATTAAGAATGGTGCACAGATACGGTTCTGGGAAGATGCTTGGCTCGACAATGCACCCCTATGTGAACAGTATCCCGCTTTGTATAGAATTGCGCGTCGCCAAGGTGATACCATTGCAACTGTAATGGCTACCTCACCCCCGAATGTGACGTTCAGACGGGTTTTACTAGGACAAAGGCTCGTGGCATGGAATAATCTAATTCTGCGGCTTGGAGATATTCAATTATCACCAGAGCCAGATGAATTTCGATGGAACCTCCACGTAGATGGTTCCTTTTCTGTAAAATCTTTATACAATGCGATGCTGCTCTCTGATTTACCAGTTGATAATAATAAAAAAAATTGGAAGATGAAGATACCATTAAAAATTAAAAATTTTGGATGGTATCTTCGTCGAGGGGTTATTCTCACCAAAGACAATCTTGTTAAGCGGAATTGGCACGGAAGTACACGATGTGTCTTTTGTCATCATGACGAAACCATCAATCATTTATTCTTCCAGTGCCAGTTTGCGAGATCTATATGGTCAGTCATCCAAGTAGCGTCTACCTTGTATCCCCCGACTAGTGTCGCTAATGTCTTTGGCAATTGGCTTCATGGTATCAACTCAAGGTTTAAAATGCTTCTTAGGATGGGGACGCTAGCAGTTATCTGGGCGCTCTGGCTATGTAGAAATGACAAGATCTTTAATGACAAAAATTGCTCTTTGTTGCAGGTTATCTACAGATGCACAGGTATTCTCCGTTCGTGGTTACCTCTTCAGCGGGAGGGGAACAGAGACCTGTTTACGGAGGTCTGTACACGGTTGGAGGATACGACGAGGGATACTTTTTCCCTACATGGGTGGCAGCATAGTCTACAGATAGAGGCTCCACCTAGTTCTTAGGCGTTATATGATTCATCGTTCCGATATGTATTTCGCCTTTTTATTTTATGCAACTTTGGACACTTGAGACAACAAAACGGCTGTGTGCATCCTGGTTATGCAGAGGCTGGTTCCGTAGAACTTAATGGTAGGTATTAGATCTAGTAGCCAACATTGATTTTTTACATCGGAACTCATGACGAGAATATCTATAGCAGGTGTTATGTCGCAGAACTCAATACAAAAATCTAAGAAACATGATTTCTATAGGAAAGATGATAAAATTGGACCGCAAATACTGTATCTCGTTGTACAGCTCCGATAGATAAGACAAACATGGACCCAGTAAGTCCATATATTGACTGCTATTTGCATCATATATATTAGTATCCACTTTAAAAGAGATGAAGGATCCATCTACACACAGTGGTGAAATTAACAACGTTTAAAATCAGAGTTAGAATAATAATCTCGGAAAATAGGACATGTTCACAGCCATCTATATAACCAGCTCCTTGAATTATATTTCGAAAAACATCTCACTGGGTAGATCTAGAATGAATCTCAATCATGCATTCGGCACGGTTGCTCAACTATGAATCACAATAAAAATATGTTGAAGCTAGCCCAGAGTTTAAGAAAATGAAGCTGGCAGACAATTCAAACTTAGCGAAACAAATTTAAATCTGGAGGTGACAAAACCAATCCAAGAACTGATCCTACATCCTAGAGCCTTAGGGTTAGGTCAATCGCATTCCCATCGGTAGTCTCCTCCTGCAGATTCACTTCAGGCATGTCCTGCTGGCGTTCAATATGAACCCTATCTCCAGTCCCACCATTGCCTCGTGCCACCGGTGCTGGGACGACAAACGAAGGCTGACCGCTGGTGCCACCGCCCGTTTGCGTTTGCCATATGAACGAAGGAGTGGCGCTTGAGAGGAGCCAAGAGAAGTACTGGGAAGTCTCCTTCTGATTCACTTGTCGCGAGCTTCCAACATGACTACCGCCTCCAAAATGACCTCCACCTCCAGTCGCCGCTGATGACGGTTGAGCCCGAGCAAGGCCGCCGGTTCCGGCGAAGAAAGGCACGACGCCTGAGCGGGCGGAGCTAGGGAAGTTGTGCATGCGCGTGCGATACGAGTTGAACAGCTGCATGTGGAAGTTGAAGTAAGCGCTTCTTCCCGGGGCGGGGACGTGCGACAAAGAAGACGAGACGCGCACCTGCGGATGAGGCCCAGCCGGAGCGAGACGACGGTGCTCCTTCTGGATCGGGTTCTGGATGACCTGGTGCAGGTTCCTGTGCGCCTTCTGGTGCCCGCCCAGCGCTCGCGCGCTCGCGAACGTGCGGGGGCAGTGCTTGCACTTGAACTCGGGGGGAGCCGATGGCGGCGCGCGCGATGACGCTGGGCTGTTCTGCTGAGGGAGCATGTTGCCGTCGTCACTGATGGCCAGCGAGGTGTCGACGGCGGGCGCGGTGGAGAGGGTGCACGAACCGGTTGACTCCATTGTTTGGGGAGGGAGGTCGAGAGAGGATCAGTTGTTTCCCTCTGCGTGATAGTTTGATCGATGTCTATGGAGGATTGGAGGCCGGAGTTTAATAGAGGGAACGCTGCCAGCGACAGAAAGCACTTTAGCTAGATATGGAAGCAAGTAAAATCGCCGCGTCGTAACGTCGTTTTGTATGTAGATAGGAGGGAAAGCATTTGGTTTGATCTTTATTTTGCAAAAAAACCGTGAACCGTTTCTTGCTATATTTTGTGTGTGCATGCATTAATGCACATGCCCTGGTAGCTAGATTCCTTATTTAAAGATATACTGCTAGTATATATGTTACCGTTGCAGTACACATCCTCAAGTTTGATGACCGGAGCAATAGCTGGAAATCGATTATGTAATCATGCATAATTAAATGAATACTCTAATTATTCACGAAAATAACTGGATACTCTAAATTTGTAATGTGATTGTGTATGAAAACGGTCTGTTCGGTACTCATTCTTATATGTTTGCTCCAGAATAAATGGTACCATTTAGTGAGAAAAATTGCAGCGTGATAATAGCTGATACGTTAATCCTCTGTGGCACACATATGTGTGTGATACCTTTGATCTTATCCATCAGAAATCGATTTATTCAAATCTTACAATTCTCCATCCAATGTAGTGGAAAAAAGATTAGAATACTTTAATCAATAGTGATTTCCTAATAATTATATTGATTCGACAAAGATTAGAATGAATTTTATCAAATTTTTTTTGAGAAATACCAATATTATTACTTGATTCCAAATAATTATATTGATTCCTCCTAATGTTGTTTTTAACATTCATGAAAAATCTTTTTGTTCAGGAGCAACTTTTTTATTGAGAGAAAAAGTTGCATATACTTATTTTCAAACTGCACATGATGAAATTTTGTAGATGATCAATATAAAAATTATAAAATTCGTGTTCTCCCCTTAACATTTTTTAGTCCTTTTCCACCGTACATTCTTTCACACTAAGAATGTACATCCAACTCAATAAATCGTATTCGTAAATGTCAATGTAGTTACTCGTATGCTTAATTTATATTAGTTGAACTCGCTTTGCACGTGTAGTATCGTTAGTTTCTTAACTACTATGGAAAGCTATGTTTACACAAAAAGGAAATATAAATCGGATGCATGTTCCGATATGCGTCTTAAATCACAACACATTCCGCACTGTCCAATTTGCCTACCGCCACAATGCGCTTGCGCTATGAGTGGGAGATAGAATGACTTGCATCAAATGTGGTGGTCGGCGGGGTTCAAACGTAGTTATCTTCAATAATCAACCTTTATACGAGTCACACGGGGGCTTTTATTCAACCAGGGTGTTTTTGGCATATAGAAGAAAAAAATCTAGGGTTGACAGAAACCACACATGAAGACTCATGTTGAGCTCCGTGGTTGTCTTGGCCAAAGGCACTAGGTTCAAAATTGGGTTATGTCCTAGAACACCTCCAATCAATCCTAGGCCTCATGGTAGTTAATCCCATAACTTCATTGGATCTCTGAACTAGCCACACCGACTAACACATGTCTTTCAAGCACATTTTTTCGTCCCTCGTGAGTACTACAGGGGATTTCTCGGGAGATCACTCATCCCGAAATTGCTGCAGACCAAGCAATCTCTTAAACTAGGTGTTATTTCGAGATGAGCTTCCAGAAAAGAAGATGCATCATGTTTGTATGGGTAGCCTACCAAACATATTAAACCTTATGCTAGGATGTTGAAACATTGGAAATCGTATCCATGGATTTTGTAGTTTACTATGTTAATATATAACATATATTAGACATAGCAGGAGTTACTACCATTAGTTTTCAAGGATTTTAGGGATTTCACTTGAAATCCCATTGATTTTTTATCTACATATGGAAAATAGAAAACCCCTATTTTTCGTATTTTTTACTTTCATGAACCTTTTGAACTCAAACACCCAAGGAATTTTTCCCAAGCCATCATTTTGGAAGAGCAAAAACTTGGTGAGCAAGGAGGAGACCTAGAGCCACATGGGCTTAGCTCACCTCCTCTCCTCGACCCACAAGCGCAACCGTGTCAAGGAAGAGTTCTATCCCTTTAGCTATCCGTTTGACCTGACTTTGATGCCCACACCTCTATCTTTACCTTTAAATGTGTAAGTCATGGATTATGCGACTTCATAAGAGAGAAAATTCCACAATAAAACAAAACTAAGACATAAAAGTCCGTCAACAATGCAGATTGGAGGTGGAAACATGGCTAGAGCCCCCCGGGCTGCACCTCCTACCTCTCCAAGATCTTCGCCATGGTTGTCATGATGAGAAAATGAGTACTCCACCCCTAGATTACATGTTCGTGGCGCTTGCTTGATCAATTTTTATCTATTTTATATCTTGTTCAGAACCATGGGAGCTACCTTACATGATTATGGTCATATATGTATTATCTTTCATGGTAGATCTTTTGGTATGAAATGAGTTGTGAGATGAAATTTCAGTATGTGTTCTGATCAAACTGGGGGAACATGTGTACTAGATGAAGTAGAACTTGTGTTGAGTCTAGTATATTTATAGAAAATCTGTGGTGCCCATGGTTTTACCTTTCGTTTAAAACTTAGGGATGTTGGGACGATGACGCACTAAACCTATTCAGACAACAAGAGTGGTCTCATGTTTTTCGAAGCATGCATATGAGAACTTTAAACATAATGTTGCCACTTAAGGAAAAAATATATTTTACTACTTAATTGTGTCAAGCATGCTAACAATCTGCTTACTTGAGGCGTATTGGAAAGATGTGTTGCATCATCTTGATATTAGGATGCGATGCGAGATGGGTATGAAAACAACCATCTTTATTCGCGTTTAAATCACATATTAAGTCAGGCAATTGATGAAATATCTCTCTAGCCTTGATACGAATGACTAATTATTGGAAAGATGCAAATCCCCGTTTTAAATTTTATGATACAGGAAATCACATTTGTATGGCAAAGTCTAGAGCAAAAAGGGAAGAATCATGAGTTTCCAATACTCACAAGTCAAATGGGGTCGAACAGACGCGTCCAGAGGTTTTAATGAGCGTTGGTACGGGCGAGGATCGTCCGTACCGCCTGTCCATACCACATGTCACCGCTTTTTCTTGGTCAAATGGATCAACTTTCGTGAAAGCACCTATATATTTCGAGACTTCAGCTGCCGCACATAGGGTGGCCATTCTGAGATTGCATCAGAAACATACCCGAGGAAGATCCACCGCTTCACCGCCACCATTGTTCATAAACTCCACCATTATATCCATCTCATAGCCATAGCCATAGCTTGTAATTCGGATCTTCTCGTGATTGGCGACCTTGTAAGGATATTTGGTGTTGATCTAAGTAAGTCTACAATGTTTTGTATCATTGATCTTATTATTATGAGTAAATAGTCCTCATTGGAGATTTTTTTAGTATTGTCTCTTACCACAATCCAAGGACCTTTTAGGTACCCAAGACCCTAAGGATTGATCAAGGATCGAGGTGATATATGTGGTAAACGGCGTCTACACGAAAAATCCAATGATAACAAGCGGGTACAATATTTTTTGGTGATCCACTTAGGAGTAACAACAACATCATCTATCTTACTGCTTTGGTATGTATTTTATTTAATAATTGTTTATAGCCTGGTGCTTCATGGTATAACGGTTGGATAAAGAGACTATATGCTATGCATGTGGCTTAGAGGGGGTATAGTATTTACGAATATGTTGCCCACAATCATATCTATGTTAGATCATTTACACATTAATGTGCTTAACTTTATCTTTATCCCATATGTATGCATAGTTGCAGGTGAAACTTCAATCCTGGCCTATATCCATCCATCGACACAACCCAAGATACAAAATAAACTCGAAAGGGTCTGGTAAACGTAGAATAAAATGAATTACCAAGTCTTGTAGACGATCTTTAACCAAAAGCAAGTGCTTCCCAAGGTTCGATAAACCTAGATCTTTTAGGGGAAAAGCTACTATACTACATCTGTAATCCGAATCGAATGTATCAACCTTTTTTCTGTCGCTATGGTCGGGGAAGCAATTTTGCTATCCTGATAATGTTACTAGAGATCTTGTTAGTTAGTTTTATTTTTTTAGTTTATTTATTGTTATTAGTTCACTTTTTCTTATATGTTGAAAACCCAAAACATATTTACTTATTTTTATCATTCATATTATACCAAAGTACCATTAAAAAGGCACTACGACACAAAGAAGCTTGGGGATTATGCTACCCCTAATGATGATTTTATTTGTGCACCTATCCCTCAGCTCGTTGTCACTACAAAGAACTATGAAATAAAGCCTAACTTCTTAAGTTTAGTGCAAAAGAACCAATTTGGAGGATCGTTCCTTGAATATTTAGGTTATCTGAGATACATTTACTGAGATATGCGATATGATGCACATAAAAGATGTTCGCCCCAATGCGATCAAGCTGCGTTTATTTCCCTTATCGCTTAGAGGAAAGGAAAATGATTGGTTGGTAGCTTTTTCTAAAGCCACTATTGCTTCATGGGATGAATGCACCTAATATTTTCATGACTAAGTTTTTCGCTCCAGCTAAGACTATGCAACTTCGATCTAACATTACAAGCTTTAGGCCAGAAGATCGTGAGCCACTATCCCTTGCATGTGAGTGGATGAATGAATCCATAATGAGCAATCCTGACCATGGAATGGAGCAATGGTTACTTCTCCACCTATTTTATAATGATCTTAACACTATGTCTTAGTCTATGGCACATTCATGTTAGACTGGAAGTGTAGCCAAATAGCTTACTACATGCTCAATGGCATGTAGAAAGATCATCCGCACCAAAGGTGAACTCAATCACCGAGGACAAGAATGAAGATCTTACTACAAAGGTAGATGAGCTATTAAATATTATCCAGGGTAAGGAAGATACCCAAGTATATGCCATCACCATTACTATTGTTGAACAGGTAGATTTCATTGCTCATAATCCTTAAATCCTGCATGGAAAAGTCAAAGTTATAGATAGAAGATTCAAAAACAATATTCTAATCCTGCAGGTACTCCAAGCAACGAGTTTAATAATAGCAATGGTGCAAACCATGATAATATCCAACTTGAAAATTCTTTAAAATCATTTATGCAAGATCAAACTGAGCAAAACAATATTCTTATCAAAATCAGGGAGAACTATGATGCAATTATTCGTAAATTGTTTAATCAAGACGTTGCTATTAGAAATGATGTGCATGCTCTACAGGAGAGAATGAATACCATGGAGTTACAATTGGGCAATATAGCTAAGATTCAAATTCTCATACTTGCAATATTTGTAGGAAAGCCCGAGTCAAATCTGATTGAAGACCTATAGATGATCAGCATCAAAACAAAGATGAATCCCCTGAAGAGATGGACTGTTGCAATGCTCCATCTCTGGATTACTCCGTGGAAGACCTTATAAAGATAATCACCTTGAAGACTCCCGGTATTGAAGAAGGTAATGAGACTATATACCGACAAATTATAGATGAAGTAATCATAAATGTTTGTGAGGAAGAGAAAGATTATAGAAAACTAGCTGAGAAACGTCCAATTACTCTTGATGATATATTTGAGACAACTATTCAAATTCATATAGTAGTTAATGAGATAGCTTCATTTTGTGATCTTGGTGAAATTTTTCAACAATCCCTAAAAAAATATTTGATAAACTAAATCTTGGGCCATTTGAGGTTGTTGAACTTAAACTCCATCTAGCTGATCTACTTATAAACAAGTTGTGGGAATCAAAGAAAATATTGTTGTAGACATTAAAGGATGGCCAACACTCAGTGATCTTGTCATTGTTGATATGCCTTAAGATCCTATAGCGCCGACAATTCTTGGTAGGTCATTTTTAGAAACAATTAAAGCCTTGGCTAACTTGCATGAAGGGAATGTGAGAATAGGATTACCCTCTAGAGAACCATTTCTAGTTCACTTTCCTACAAAGAAGAAGTCTCAAAGTAATGAAGTTCGGGCCAATATTTTGAATGCTAATTACTTTTGGGTGGGTGCTCCACTTTCAAAAATTAAATGATCACCATCTGGGTCAAGCTAATTGACCTTAGCTATAAGCCTTTCATGGGAGGCAAACCATGTTAAATAAAAGTTTTTATGTTAGTCTTAGTTTCTTAGTTTCATTTTGGTTCTATTTTGTGTGCTAATAAAGAGTGTTCAAAGATCCTATGCAAATAGGAGAAGTATAGTTAAATCTCGCTCCATTTTATTCAATAACACGTGGTTAACGGAAGTGCTGGTGTTATCATATATTTTAGTAGATGTGCAAAGGCGTGTCAAGATTTTGCTAAGGAAAATTAAGTTTTGCAGATTTATTGTACCTTTAACGACCATTGGTATGACAAAATCAACTAGACCAGTTTCGATCTGTTTACTCTGTCCATCGCGTTGCTTGCAGTTGACGAAGTCAGATCAGATCTTTGACACCTCTAATTCCCACAGACGGCGCCAATTAACAAGCGATTAACTTATCAATGCCTACGTATTGTAGACTAGGGTTTAGTTGAAAGTAGAGGGCAAGTAGATCTCGAAGGTTTCAGCCGAAAAGTACTCGACGATTATGAAAAATAGGGTTGCGTGAAACAATGGATCGATCCTATCTTTGTCCCTCGACTCCCCCTTCGTGGAGTCGAGGGATTCTCAATACACAGGTTACAGAGTCCGGGAGGGTTTCCAACCCGTCCCGCAAGATTACAAGTAGTATCTCCTAATACAACTCTATCTTTCCTTAATAATAACTTGGGCTTCCGAATCTTCTTATTCTTCGAGTCGTGGGCCTCCAGTAAACCCCGGGCACCATCTTCGGCAGGCCCATTGGGGATGCCTATGTCACCATGGGCCCTCTCACTTAATATCAAGAATTAATGTGTTCTTCCTTAAGTATATAGCTTTGCAAAGGCTTGTCATTTCGAAGCATCACATGATGATCGGGCGTGGTAGATTCTATGTGCGCATACAACGGGTGCAAACCAGATTTGCACATGCATAATACATGGGTTTAACGTTTTGGTCCTAGCATGTACAGACATGGCTTCGGAACAAGGAAAGCCGAAAAATAAAGCATGGATCATATGAATGATATGATGAACACTTTTTTGTTTGCCTTTTAAACTACATCTTCACTCGTGAAGATCGGACTTGGTGTAGTGGATTTGGTTTGTGTAATCACTAAGGCATCGAGTGGGATGTTTTTTTGAGTGGGAGTTCACCTGGTAATTTAGAATTAAAATTTAATCTCAATTTATCATGCAATTAGTCTATGTATTTATAAATATGTTGTAGATCATGGCGCCATATGCAATAAACTTTAATGCATTCTTAAACAAAGAAAAGCTGAAAAACAAGCAACTTCACAGACTGGTTACACAATCTAAGGATTGTCCTCAACGTTGGCCAGAAGACCTATATGCTCAATGCACCACTGGGTGAACCCCTTGAGGAATCTTCCGAGGATATTAAGAATGTTTATCGCTCTCGGAAAGAGTACTAAAATGTAGTTTAGTAAGCTATTTTGTATGGTTTAGAATTAGAACTTCAAAATCTCTTTGAGAACCATGACCCTTTTGAAATCATTAAGAATCTCAAAGTGATATTTGAGCCTCATGCAGCCGGTAAAAGCTATGAGGCTTATGAGAAGTTCTTTACCTGCAAGATGGAAGAGAATAGCTCATTTAGTGAGCATGTGCTCCAGATGTCTGGGAACACGAACAAACTCCACGATTTGGGAATAATGATTTCTAATGAATTGGAGATTAGTCGCGTTCTCCAATCACTACCACCAAGTTACAATAACTTCGTGATGAACTACAACATGCAATGCATGAGTAAGATGCTGCATGAGCTCTTCTCCTTGCTCAAAACTGCTCAAATAAAAATTAAGAAAGAGCACCAAGTATTAATGGTAAACAATACCACTAGTTTCAAGAAGAAGGACACGTCTAAGAACAAGGGCGGCAAGAAAGTTGATGCGCCTGCAAAGAAGCCCAAGGCTGATCCTAAGAATGATACTGAATGGTTTTACTCCAAAGGCGATGTACACTAGAAACGTAACTGCCCTAAATAGTTGGCAGATCTGAAGGCTGCCAACATCAAGAAAAAAGTATATTTGATATGTTATTTACGTGTACGTTAATAGTAATCATATTAGCGTCTTCGAATTTTCTATTCGTTCAGTTTGATTATATTTTTAACTTGAAACAAGAACCACAGAATAAACGAAGACTGATGAGATAGGAGGTGACAATGCATGTTGCAAATTGATCCAAAGTTGATGTGATCGTCATCAGCACGCCGCCTCTCCGGCAAACCTCTGGATTAATTTTAAATCTAAATAATTGATATTTGGTGCCTCCATTGAGCCTGAACATTATTTTTGGATCTTGTTTATTGCAAGACGGTTATTCATTCAAGCCTGAAAATAATGGTTGTTTTATTTATATGACTAATATCTTTTATGGTCATACACCTAAGATGAATGGTTTATTATTATTGGATCTCAATAGTAGTGATACACATGTTCATAACATAGATTCTAAATGAAGAAAAATAAATGATGACATTTCTACATATTCGTGGCACTATCGTCTTTGTCTCATTGGCGTGAAACGCATGAAGAAGTTTCATTCTAATGGACTTCTTGAATCACTTGACTTTGAATCATTTAAAAGATGTGAACTATGCCTTATGGGAAAATGACTAAGACTCAATTCTCTGACATAATGGAGCGATCTATTGACTTATTGCAAATAATATATGCCAATGTAGGGGGTCCAATGAGTGTAGCAATGCATGGTGGATGTCGTTACTTTCTGAATTTCACGGATGATTTGAGTATATATATATATGGGTATATTTACTTAATAAAACATAAATCCAAAATTTTCAAGAAGTTTAAAGAATTTTTAAAGTGAAGTAGAAAATCAACGTAACAAGAAGATTAAATTTCCGTGTTCTGATCATGGAGGTGAATATATGAGTTACGATTTTAGCTTGCATTTAAAGAAATGTGGAATTCTTTCACAATTGTCGCCGCCTGGAACACCACATCGTAATCGTACTCTATTGGATATGGTTAGATCTATGATGTCACTTACAGATTTGGCATGAACGTTTTTGGGTTATGCATTAGAGACTGTTTTGGGGTTATGCATTAGAGACTGTCGCATTCATTTATTAGGGAACCATCTAAATCCATTGAAATGACACCGTATGAATTATGGTTTGAAAAGAAACCTAAGTTGTCATTTCTTAAAGTTTGGGGATGCGAGGTTTATATGAAAAAGTAACAACTTGATAAGCTCGAACCCAAAGCGGATAAATGTGTCTTCATAGTATACCTTAATGAAACTATTGGGTACACCTTCTACCATAGAACCGAAGCCAAGATCTTCGTTGCTAAGAACGGATTCTTTCTGGAGAAGGAGTTTCTCTACAAAGAAGTGAGTGGGAAGAAGGTAGAACTCGACGAGGTTATTGAACCTTCTCTCGAATTTGCGAGTAGTGCAACGCCGGAAGATATTCCAGTACCGCCTGCACCAACAAGATAGAAAGCTAATGAAATGATCATGAAACTTCAAAAAAAGTTGCTACTGATCCTCGGAGGTCGACAAGGACTCGTACTACTCCTGATTGGTACAACCCTATCATGAATGTCATGTTGGTGGATAACATTGACGATCCCACGACATATGATGAAGACTTGATGAGCCCGGATTCCAACAAATAACAAGAGGACATGAAATCCAAAATCCATGTACGAAAATCAAGTATGGAATTTGGTGGGCATACCTAATGGCTGCAAGGCTGTTGAGAACTAATGGATCTTAAAGAAGAAAACAGTTTTTGATGGAAATGTGACCGTTTATAAAGCTCAAATTGTCATGAAATTGTTCCGACTGATTCAAGGAGTTGACTACGACGAGACTTCCTCAGCTGTAGAGAAGTAAGTTTGTGAGGATTTTGTTAGCAATTGCTGCATTTTTCGATTATGAGATTTCATAGATGGATGTCAAAACAACGTAACGTTCCTTAATGTCAACATTGAGGAAGAGTCGTATATGGTACAACCAAAGGGTTTTGTCGATCCTAAGGATGCTGACAAGGTATGAAAACTTCAGCGCTCCATTTATGGGCTGAAGGAAGTATACCAGAGTTGGAACTAATGTTTTGATGAGGTGATCAATAAAATTGGTTTTGTACAAACTTATGGAGAAGCTTGTATTTTCAAGAAAGTGAGTGGGATCTCTTTAGCATTTCTAATATTGTGGATGACATATTTTTGATTGGAAATGATATAGAACTTCTTGAGAACATCAAAGGATATTTGAAAAAAGTTTTTCAATGTAAGATCTTGGCGAAGAAGTGTATATATTAGGCATCAAGATTTATAGAGATAGATCAAGACGCTTAATAGGGATTTCATAGAGTACATTCCTTGACAAAGTTCTGAAGAAGTTTAGGATTGACGAAACAAAGGAATGGCTCTCGGCCATGTTTTGAGGTAATACTTTGAGTAAAACTCAAGGTCCAGCTACGGCGGAAGAAAGAGAAAGGATGAACAACATCCCCTATGCATCGGCCATAGGATCTATCATGTATGTCATGTTGTGTACGAGACCAGATATAGCACATGATGTTAGTTTGACGAGAAAATATCAAAGTGATCCTGGAATGGAACACTTGATAGCGGTCACGAATATCCTAAAGTACTTGAGAAGGACTAAGGAAATATTTCTCTCTTATGGAGGTGACATGGAGCTTGTCATAAATTGTTACGCCGATGCTAGCTTTGACATTGATCTAGATGACTCCAAGTCACAATCTGGATACATATATATATATATATTAAATTGTGCAGTAGTGAGCAGGAGGAGTTCCAAGTAGAGTGTTGTGGTGAAATCTTCAATTGAATCAGAATACATAGCTGCTTCAGAAGCTGCACATGAAGTAGTTTGGATGAAGGATTTCATTACTGAGCTTTGTGTGGTTCCTATCGCATTGGACCTATTGGCCATATACTATGACAACATTGGTGCTATAACCAATGCCAAGGAGCCAAGGTTTCACAAGAATATGAAGCATATTCAGCACCACTTTAGTTCTATTCGTGAGTATGTCCAAGAAGGGGATGTAAATATTTTCAAAGTACACACATATCTGAATGTGGCGGATCCATTGACTAAACCTCTCCCAAGATGAAAAAATGAACAACACCAGAAAGCCATGGGTGTTAGGTTCATCAGAACATAATCTAGATTATTGAATCTAGCGCAAGTGGGAGACTATTGGAGATGTGCCAGAGAGGCAATAATAAAGTGGTTAGTATTACATATTTGGGTTTATGATAAATGTTATATCTCATGTTATAATTGTATTAACTGGAAACATTAGTACATATGTGTTTTGAAAACAAACCAAAGTCCCTAGAAAGCCTCTCGTTTAACTAGCTTGTTGATTAACCGATGATCAAGGTTTCCTGGTCATGAACATTAGATGTTGTTAATAATAGGATCATGTCATTAGGAGAATGATATGATGGACATACACCCATAGTAAGCATAGCAATAAGATCAAGTCATTAAGTTATTTTGATGTAGCCTTCAAATTCATAGTAACCTTATCCTTAGACCATGAGATTGTTTTAATCACTAACACCTGAGGGACACTTTGATCACATCAAACTTCACACCATAACTGGGTGATTATAAAAGTGGTATTGGATATTCTGAAGCTGATAGTTGAGGCTCATGATTCAAGAATGGGATTTGTCCATCCAAATTATGAAGAGATATAATCTGGGACCTCTCGGTGAGATAGCATCCAATTAGATCGAAAGCATGTGACTAGGTCACAAGGGTTATCATATTACAGAATGATTAAAGAGTACTTATCGGTAACGAGATTGAACTAGGTATAGTTGATACTGAAGATCGAATCTTAGATAGTTAAAGTACCACAAGACAAAGGGAATTGTTCACAAATGTATATGGTTCATTCGATCACGAGATCACCAGGTCTTGTTGTTGGTTATTGATCGGAGAGGTGTCTCGATCATACGTCTGCATGATTCGCGAACCGTAGGGTGACACACTTAAGTTTCAATGTCGCTTCGGGTTGATACGAGAATGCAAGTTGGACACCAAAAAATTTCAGAGTCTAGGATTTGATCTAGGACATAAGGGGAGGCTTGGAATAGTCCATAGAATAAGATTCATATAAGGGAAGTCACTTTCCGGGGTTCGAAAAAGTTTGGGATATTTTTGGTGTTTGACCGAAAGGTTTCTAGAAGGTTTCGAAGGGGCCACCAGTGGGACCACCACCCCGGGAGGGGCCTGATAACCCCCAAGTGCAGGGGGTCACCACAGTACAATTTGATAAGTATTTGAGTGTCGAACCCACGAGAAGGTGAAGGTAAACTAACTATTCTCTAAAGACCTATAACCCACTTATATGGCCCTTTATGCAAAGCTAGGAACTATAAGGGGTGTGTGTGTGTGTGTGTGAAGTGGTTTCTACTAAGAACTAGAAGTGCTGAAAATAAAATGCAATGAGTAAAACAAATGCATGAAAAGTAAAGTGCAATAAAGTAAAATGAGATGAAGTGGAGTGGAGTGAAATGGGGTAACTCAAGGGAGTACGTGTTCTAGCAAATTTCTACTTCATTTGTGTGGTTGTCATAATTAGTGAAGCACAACGATAGTCTTCTTTTATTGTTTCTTCTAGAGAGGAGCCATAGATAGGTGTAGCCATGGATATGAGCAAATACACCCCTAGTGATTGATCCCAAGACCAATTAAGGGAAAACAAGAGAATTAATAAGACATAAAGTCCAATCATCGTTGTAAGTTTAAAGGTCCCCATAGTTATACCCCCATTTGATTAACAATGAATTAATACAACATGCATCTAAGAATTGGGACATGGTTTCTATCAGGCTCCATCTGTCCCTCATCCTATCAACATGCGATGGTGACAACCTTATGCATCCCTTAACATATGTGTGCACTCATATATCAGTACAAAGAATCATCATAGAAGATAACAAATGCTTATATGCAACCATCACAAACTATCTCAGAATTCCCATGAACAGATCACTACTCAAACATAACATAGGGATACAACAGATCATGGGAAAACAATATATTGCCTCACACATAATGTTTGCAAAGAGATTACAAGGGATAGATGAAGATGGTGCTTCTGTAGATGGTGATTAAGATGCTGATGATGCCCACACAGGAAGGGGGGGTGGAGTCCACCAGAGGCAATTCCAATAGCGTTTCCCCCCTCCGATATCCACCGGCAGCGACCTGCTAACTCTTTTTTTATGTGTTTTTTATCTTCACCATCGTAGCCTCGACGAAACCCTCGGGGGTCATATATATAGTGGTTTTTAGGTCAAAAGAAGTTGGTTCGCGAAAGATTGAAGGGAAACGGACGCTCGAGGCGAGAAAGAGCTTGGTGGCGTCCCTAGAGGGGGAGGGCGCTATACTGGCTTTCTTTCCCAGCCTATTAACCTCTTGGTGGCCCACTTCATCTCATTTTTCCCGTTTCAAAATTTCCTACGTGTCCCCTGACCTTGCCCTTTTTGGAGTCTCGTAGCTCCTCTAATGTCAAAAACACGAAAAGAGGCGTTTTCTACCAAATAGAATTAGAACTGGAAAAGAGGAGATTGTTTAGAAAATCCTCTAAAAAATCATAAAACATGGGAATAACATTATATAATATGCAAATATGTGGTATTATGTTGCAATAAAGTGCAAAGTTCATGTATGCATTTTACATGAATCTGATGACGTTGGGACTCCAAGTGCAGAGTGTTGCGCCAGCGAAGTATTTTCCCCACAAGGGTGACTCGAGGGTTTATATCAAACTTTTGGGGAACTGAATGAAAGAGTATATTCTTCTCTCTTCTTAAATCAATCCTGCAAGCAAACCATGATGGCAAAGTTTCAATTACAGTATCAATTACAATTTGAAGAGTTCAGCAAACAGATTGAAACAGAGAAGACACAAACAAATAAGGTGATGATAGTCATATGCTTGCAAACTCCTAAGTTTTAGTTGCTTACTTGCATTGCTAACAATGCACATCGTTTTCGCAGATTGCAACAGAGAAGGCGCAAACAAATAAGGTGATGATAGTCATATGATTGCAAACTCATAAGATTTAGTTGTTTACTTGCATTTCTAACAATGCACATATTTTTCACATAATTCTAAGAAGCCTAACCTGAAAGAAAATATTAATCCAAACCAGCAAACACCTCTACAGAGCCCTGCTAACAAAATAGTTGCTGCGCACAACACGTTACCAAATTCTCGAATGTATAAAGCATTGGCAAGTCACAAACTTGTGCAAATTGGTACTAGTACATACTGTTTTTTGCTTCACTCACACTATAGCCTAGCTGCACCTTGCTTCTTATGTTTCACTATGTGTTGTTGCTGCGTTGACTCACAACTACTGGTTTGTCTTCACCGACAGTAACACCTAGCTGCACCTGCTGCATCTGTTACACCATGTGTTGTTGCTGCGTTGACTGACAACTTCAACAAACAGCAGATATGTGCTAGCTAGGGACATGAACTTAACTTTCCTTTATTCTTGATTGCAGGATGGACAAGCAAATGCAAATGCAAATGGAAATGGAAATAACTAGATGCACTCGATTGTACATAACCTACATTAGGAGAACTACAATATATTTGAGTTTTATTTGATCCATATTAGCTATGAGAATTATGATTTGTATGAATATACATATTGTACATACGGTTTGGAATATTTTAATGCAATGCCCATATTTTTTGTTTCCCTTTTTATTTTTATTTTTAACGTGGCAATAGGTTATTACAACGGAAAATGTAGTGTTGCGTCAAGTCTCAGTCGCCACGACTACCTGTTTTGTTCACATGTTGTGATAACTTGGCACCACGAATGAGGGTTTTGTTTAAATAGTTTTTCTCCACTAACATTTTGGCCATTGTGATACAGTAGCGCAACGAATAGTTTAGACTGTCGCTCTTGTTTGTAGCTACTAATATTTAGGCCGTTGCGACTACTATTTGGCGCCACCAAAATAATTTCTGTTGAAATAAAGTATCGTCACGGAATTTTCCATTGTCGCAGTAGTTTGTCGCTTCAACTAATTTGGCCGTCGCGATACCAGAAAATTCTTTTACCACGAGTGAGTTGTTTGTGGCCATTCGTTTTTTCCACGCATATAAGGTTTGTTGACATAGTTTCTTGCCACCAAAATAATTTGTGTTGAAATAAATTATGGCCACGGATTTTTTCATTGTCGCAGTAGTTTGTCGCTTCAACTAATTTGGCCGTCGCGATACCAGAAAATTCTTTTACCACGATTGAGTTGTTTGTGGCCATTCGTTTTTTCCACGCATATAAGATTTGTTGACATAGTTTCTTGCCACCAAAATTATTTGTGTTGAAATAAATTATGGCCACGGAATTTTTCATTATCGCAGTAGTTTGTCGCTTCAACTAATTTGGCCGTCGCGATATCATAGATTTGACAATGACAAACAAATGTAATCTGTCACCAAAAAGTAATCTATGACGGAGATTCCATGACGAACCTAATGATGAACAAATTTTGTCATCCGAGAGTAATACATGACGAATTTGGTATATTAGGTGACAAAAGTTGTTTGTCATTAAAAATAATATGTGGCGTAGTGGTAAATGCCTTGTGTCCCCAACTCCACCGTGTGGTTGTCAAGCACAAGATTTCGCGTAAGTAAATAACACAAGTAATAAAACAAGTAGTAAACTAAACTAGATAACGCAACTAAGTAAAAACTGTAAAGATGTGGATTTTTTGGTGTTTTGGATGCAAATAAGAAAGACAAATATTTTTCTATTTTCGGAATAAAATAGCGCAGCAAATAGAAAATAATGTCAATGCAATATAAATGTGTTTCTTATGATAAAAAGTGGACCGGGGTTCATGGGTTCACTTGACTATTCTCAGGTAAAGTTATGGTGGACAAAAAGCAATTCATCAATGAGATATGAACGTACAAATAAAATTATATGTAAGATCAGATTTAATATGTGCATCACGTCCTAACATAGAGATGATGCAATACAAATCTCTTATACTCCACAAGAAAGAAACTTCATCAATCTTGTATTAAGAATTAACAGAGCATAACAATAAGTACTTTGACATGGAGTTTGAATATCAAATATGCTACCTTGAACAAACAATATCATAATTATTGTCACATGATAAACATAGCACATGCATTCACTTTATCCCTAGTGAGCTAGCAAAAGAAAGGCAAATCCATAATAGATCATGAACATATTATCACTGTCCAATCACTAAAACTCTGCTACTCCATCTAACACACACATCATGCCACACACGCTTTTGCATAGATGTTGGATCAGAACATAAACTTAAGAACGGGGTACATAATATGCATCTATCAATACATCTCACAAATATAATGAGATCAAATGTCATAGAACAATATCATAGAACAAGGATCCACCACACATGTATTACAAATATGGCCATAATCATGATAGGCAGCTCATATGGCACTAAGTACTATGAAGAACATGAGAGAAATAGATGAAGCTACTGCCACAAACCCGTAGTCCAGAGGTGGATGAGATCCCTCCGCGGTGATCCCGGCGGAGTTTCCCTCTCCAATCTTCTATGCAGTAGCCTTTGTTTTGGTGTTTCTGTCTTTCTGTGTCGCTCCTCTCCCAAGAACTCTTCGGGGTCATATATATAATGATTTTTAGGGTAAAATATGTCGGTTCGCGAAAGAATTAGGGCACCACCTGGCCTCGTTTGGCCCTCGGGCCTCTCCAGGTGTGCTTCAATCCATTGTGTTTCTCCCGATGAAAAATGATGCTCCAAAAATCCCAGGTCAATTTGACTCCGTATAGGTCTCTAAAAGTGAAGAATACGTGAAACAGGATTTTCCTTTTGTGTATAGTTATAAACCAAATAAAAAGGATCATTGGTAAATCCCCATAAATCAATGTAAAACATGATATTATCATCATATATATTGCAAATATGTGGAAATTTAATATGATAAAAGACAAAATTCAAGTATGCATTTTACATGCATCAGCATCAGGGCCGCGTGAACCGAGGGGGTGCAGCCCATCCCTAAATGGGCGAGGCGCACCATGCCCAAGGTCTAGTTGGCCAACCATCTTATTGATAAGATGGAATCCTTAGAAAAGGGGTACAACATTGGAGGCAAGTTGCATCCCCCCTCCCCCCTGCCCCCCAGGGACGGACTGAGCCAGTATTCCGGCATAGGGGGGGCGAGATTTTGCCTTTAACACAGCGGAAGATAAATTGCCAAAAAAAATTGATTGTACGCATTGTATTTGTTAGTACTACAGCCTAAATATGTAGGTGAGCAATGAGGTGTCCGCAAACTATCATCAAGATTTGGTCGAACAAATGCAGAAAACAATTGACATGATGATGAAATAAATTTTATAGGATCTATAGACATGAGAGGAGCTAAATAATGGAGGTGCGGCGAGATGTGATTCGGCGCCACAGCTTCAGGCCTTCAGCTAAGTGCGCGAGCGCTGTTATGGTTCACCTTCATCGGCAAATATGCGGAAGATAACAACGTAAACCTATGGGAGGGCAAGGTCGTAGTCTCGTGATGTTGTGTCCACTGTGGATCGACGCGACTCCACGGCCAACGTGCCTCAAGGGAGTTCATCGATATTGAAGCAAGGAAGATCGCCGGCCAGAAGCTTGCTTCCGCCTTGCCGGCTAGGTGGTTTTCTAGGGACTATGTTGTTGTAGTGGTTCTAAAGAGTGGCACAATTGTTGTTTGTGGAGTGACGTGACACTAGATAAGGACCATGGTGGTCCTAATTTATGTAACATAGTGGCTATGTTTCTTATGTCTGACATGATGGGCCCACCTACCGCACACGTTTTGAAAACAAGAATCATTTTTGTTATACGATGATTGCATACGAAAATCGCAAAATCAATCATGTGCGACATAATTTATAAAAAATATTTTTTGTAGCTATCTCTCGTTTAATTATTTGTTACTTTTACCCAACATGATGGTCATAAATCTATACTACTTTTACTTACATAAACCTGAAAGTGCTGAATGAGGTGATGTATATCACACACACGATTATTCGATGACGAACTGTGTGTGATGTACAATGTAGTGCTTACCTTTTTGTAGGACATGGAACATGGTTGTATGGTGACAAAAATGTGTACGATGTACGATGTAGTGATCACCTTGTGTAGAGAACACGGTTGTGTTCAAATACGTAGATCTTCTATACATTTCAAATGCAAAACAATATAATTTCGTTCAAAATGTCTTGTTACACTGGAAGGAAGTACAAATGCATACATTTCTAATATGAAAATAATATTCATAATTGATTCAAAATATATAAATTGATTGCATAGAAGTATAGATGGTCCATGCAAAAAAAAATTTTGTGTCAAATTTGAGTTTCAAAAACTTGGGCGCGTTCTCTTCGAAAGCGGAGGGAGTACTTCATAGCCGGGTCATCGAATCCAAAGATATACCGACCTCGGACATGGTGGTTTGACTCATAGGTCTTAATGCAACTTTTATAAAAAGAATGAATTCCAAATATTCACATATAAAATTTTGTGGGAAAAAGACATTTTTTGCGGGCTGTGTAAGAAAGACAAAAAAAAATCTCCTGAGAAGCTATTTTCAAGCACCAGAATTTGTCCTTTTTACACAAGTCACACAAAATGTTTTTTTTTGTCGGATTTCGTGTGCGGATATAGAATGTTTGGATGTACACCTAGAATTGTATAATTATTTTGGCATTTTGAAATATGCCTTTTAATCAACGGATGCACCTACACCTATGAGCCGAAATGCGTATGCCCCTTCTCATGCTTTCTCCACTTCCCTATCTACACCATCAATGTTTTCTCGGGACAACAACACATGCTTTTTGGCACTGCCTCGTTGAGTCGCCAAGGTTGATCGATCTCATCAGCCCAACTGCAAGTACCGGCAACATGGATATGTGGATTTCGAGCTCCACTTGGCCAGTGCCTTGCCGTCTTGGTACCGATCTCTCGGAAGGCACACCCTAGACCGTAGTCTGAATTCAAGAACACATATGGATGAATCATCCGGTCTGGATTGAATAATTTGCAGCGATTGAAGTGGTAAATCTGATACTCCGACAGCACGACGCAAATGTGAACAACCTCTCGTGTTAGCTGACAATATCAGTGCAAGCTTAAACAACTGTTACTCGTGTGCGGCGGATTAGTGCTACAGGCGCTAGTACCGGGGACAGGAGCTGTCACTCTCACATTTGCTCTCGCTGCCACGCAACACTGACAGCATGGCTAGCTCCGATGCGTCGTCCGGTACATACACCAAACCTGTCCAAGATATCTGCAAATCATTCTCTAGTGCAGTGGTTTCTTACGGCTTCGTTCCCATCCGTTCGTTCTTCAGTAAGGAAGAACTACAGAATCATCGTCTTGATCTGTTCGTTTCCATTGCTCTGTCAAGCTAGCTAGTCTCTACTCTCCAGTACCAGTTTCAGATTGGCTGTGCATCTCAACGATTTACTGCAGACAGATCTTGAAAATCGGTTGCCCCCAGGAGCGAAATGCGTTTCCATCCCAACTTGGTTTCCACTTTCCATGGTGTCTGTGCATCCCTGATTGACTTGACCATCATCAATCGCCCCCTCTTCCTTTTTCATAACAGAGTCCGGTATCCATGCATTGCCTCCAAGCAACACCCCACGGTACGTAGCTCGTGTTAAATACTGCCATGGCATCCACTGGCTATAAATACGAAACATCGTAGTACAATTGTAACCATCAGCCAGTCATCCAATCCAATCATTCATACGGAGAAGCACCTAGTACTGTGAGAACGACACAAGCGCGATGGGGAAGAACGGCAACCTGTGTTGCTTCTCCCTGCTTCTGCTGCTGCTTGCCGGGTTGGCATCCGGTGATCACCAGGTTCTATTTCAGGTACGCATTTCGATTTGATCCATGTGTTTTGGTTCTGTGGATATGAGAATCTGAGCTCAAGAGCTTGATTAACCGTGACAATCTTGCTGCAGGGGTTCAACTGGCAGTCGTGGAAGCAGAGCGGCGGGTGGTATAACATGATGATGGGGAAGGTCGACGACATCGCCGCCGCCGGAGTTACGCACGTCTGGCTGCCGCCGCCGTCGCACTCAGTCTCCAATGAAGGTTTCCTCCTGTTCCTCTCTCTTCCCCCGAATTAATTCGTGTCTCAATATCAGAAGCAAACAGAAAAAATGGGGAAGGAATCATAGAAGCGTGGAGTGGAAAACATGCTAACTTCGAGTGCGACGTGCAGTATGATTTGCCCTGGTCGTTTACCTAACTAGTATAAACAATTCGTTGGATACGATGTTTTGGCAGCTAGGAGCAGTATTTTTTCTTCATTTTACGATGAAATTATACCAGTGATCAAAGAATGAAAAGTACAATACGGTTAAATAAGTGATCGACTTGGTTCAACTGCAGGTTACATGCCTGGTCGGCTGTACGACATCGACGCGTCCAAGTACGGCAACGCGGCGGAGCTCAAGTCCCTGATCGCCGCGCTCCACGGCAAGGGCGTGCATGCGATCGCCGACATCGTCATCAACCACCGGTGCGCCGACTACAAGGACAGCCGCGGCATCTACTGCATCTTCGAGGGCGGCACCTCCGACAGCCGCCTGGACTGGGGCCCGCACATGATCTGCCGCGACGACAGGGTCTACTCCGACGGCACCGCAAACCTGGACACCGGCGCCGACTTCGCGGCCGCGCCCGACATCGACCACCTCAACGACCGCGTCCAGCGCGAGCTCAAGGAGTGGCTCCTCTGGCTCAAGACCGACCTGGGCTTCGACGCGTGGCGGCTCGACTTCGCCAGGGGGTACTCCGCGGCGATGGCCAAGGTGTACATCGACGGCACGTCGCCGGACCTGGCCGTGGCCGAGGTGTGGGACACCATGCCGACCGGCGGGGACGGGAAGCCGAACTACGACCAGGATGCGCACCGGCAGAACTTGGTGAACTGGGTGGACGGCGTGGGCGGGGCCGCGTCGGCCGGCATGGTGTTCGATTTTACGACCAAGGGGATCCTGAACGCTGCCGTGGAAGGGGAGCTGTGGCGGCTGATCGACCCGCAGGGGAAGGCCCCAGGCGTCATGGGGTGGTGGCCGGCTAAGGCCGTCACCTTCGTCGACAACCACGACACCGGTTCCACACAGGCCATGTGGCCATTCCCATCCGACAAAGTCATGCAGGGCTACGCCTACATCCTCACACACCCTGGCACGCCATGCATCGTAAGCACGCAGCCTCACTCACTGTCTCTCACTAAGCAATCCACTGATTCTTCAGGGAAACTATAATGGCTGTGTCGATTGTTTTGCGTGCAGTTCTACGACCATTTCTTTGACTGGGGATTCAAGGAGGAGATCGCGGCGCTTGTGGCGGTAAGGAAGCGCCACGGCATCACGGCGACGAGCGAGCTCAAGATCCTCATGCACGAGGGCGACGCCTACGTGGCCGAGATCGACGGCAAGGTGGTGGTGAAGATCGGTTCCAGGTACGACGTCGGGACCGTTATCCCTGCCGGGTTCGTCAACTCCGCCCACGGCAAAGACTACGCCGTCTGGGAGAAGGCCGGCGCCGCGGGAACCCTGCAGCGGAGCTGAAGCCTCATCTGATCCGCCATTGGATCGAGAATGATTTGAAATACAGGATTTATTGTCTGCTATACACACGCAGATATAACTATGATTTAACTACGGATACTTGTACCCAAGATGAGCTCTACGAATTGTTCACACTACTGTACTAGTAAATAACGTGCCGATGATATGTGAAGAGGTATATATAAGGGGTAATTACACCGACTTGTACGATTCGATGACCTTTACACAATCAAACTTACTTTCCTCTCGGCTCACAAAAATGTTATATTTCATACTAGCCATCGAGTCATGTCTCGGATGCATAAATTGTTCCGGAAAAGAAAAGGAACGAGAAACCCCGCAACTGTTACCACAACTGTAATAGAAGCTGAATCTAAAGATATAACCTGTGATCCCACCACGGGACTCCGCAGAGATTTGAGTTACTGCCCGTCGGATCTCTCCTCGGAATAGATCCCATCCATTCGATCTTACACCGTGTGGTATATAAAGCTCCTAGCCCACGTCGAAACCCTAGAGTTTCTCTGCCCAATCCACTTGCACGCTTCACTCTCCCAATCCACCCGCTCTTCTCCTTCTCCAATCCCCTTCATCTTGGCCGCCGCCACTTCCGTCACTCTCCTCCTACTCCCTTACCACCTCCCCCTCATTCGTCATGTTGTGCTACGCATCGTAGGCATCGATGTAGAGCCTCCACGTACCGGGCCTGCAGGGCGAGCCTCAACAAGAGTAGCAGCTGCAACGGCAGTGCCTGGCCTTGTCTCTTCACCTTTTATCGATGCCCCTCCTGAGTGAGATGTTGGTGGCGGTATGTGATTTTGTGGCAGTCTACGAGATTTCGCGGCGGTATGTGATTTCGTGGCTAGGATGCTCCTCCTCGTTGTCGTTCCGGCCAACAACTATCATGTAACCGGAGCGGTTCAACGCTGGGAGTGGCCATCTGAGCTCCCGACCTCCACTTCCTGCCGACACCAAAGTAAGGTTGCCACTGTTGTAGAGACGGATGTGAAACTGCAAGTTCTCTCCTCTCTCACACAATTTCCATAACCTCATTTATGTTGTGCAGATTTTGTGTGATGTATGCCTACAAACTGTTTGACAAAAATCCTGTAAAGGAGGACTAATATGTGTCATATGCTAGTTTGCTCTGAGAAAAGTCTTGTGGAGTGGCCTACCGTCGCCGAGAGGAGCTGTTGGTGGAGTATCATAACCCACCTCTCACACTACCACCTGGTGTCTTTTCGTTGTGTGAATGACAAGTACGTTATGGAGGGTACATCACGGCGTGTAGAGAGAGGTGGGCATAAGGCAGGGAGCTACCAAGATGGTGACACGCAAGTTACCCAGCTGCAGGTCTCGCAATGGTGGTGAAACCCTACATGTTGCAATAGTTCACTATAAGGGCAACAAGTGCGCGATTATAATGAGAGGATTGGTTCTTCCTAAAGGCGCCAAGATCTAGGGTTACAAGGAATAATCCAAGTCGGACTCTACTAGCACTAACCTAAATTGGTACGCATCGCCGTACGCGTAAGTGTCCGCCTAACCTATGTCGCTACGGATCCGGCCAATTATGTCGATGAAGGATTCGACTAGAGCTTCTGATCCTGGACTCCCCATCTTGGTCAATCAGCAACTAGGCTACCCGTTTGGGCCATAGGACTATCCACCATCTTTGGGCCACCTAGGCTTGTCGTAATTAGTCTACGTCGTTGGTATACCCTTGAAGTATATCCAAAATAGTCGTGTTGTCGGTGGGTGGAGGCGTAAATGGAGCTCCCTCCATCCTGCATGTCTCCAATGTGATGTGCTGGACTTCATTCCCTACTCCGCCTCTTTGCTTTCACCGAGGAAGCGAGCAACATCGCAACATCATGTTATTCAAAGAAGACCATCAGATTATCTCTCTCAAATGTACAGAGAAAATCCCATCTTTGTTTGTGTGGATCCGTTTTAGTATGTGCTTATAATGTGCTTGATAGAAAAAATCCTGGCTAATATGGTTGTATGTACTATTTAAGAAGAAGCTAATGGACTAGACCTTTGGGGATGTAAAGTAGACAAAACTTTCGTTGACGTTCGACCAAGGAGAAAGAGGAGCGGCGATGGGGGATGCCAGCACCTAGCAAGGTACCTTATGTTGACCCACAAGTATAGGGGGTGTATCATAGTACTTTCAATAAATAAGGGTCTCGAACCCAACGAGGAGCAGAAGGTGGTGACGAGCAGTTTTGATCGAGAATTCACTGTAAACACTAGCAAATAGGGTTGCAGGGGTATTTGGTATTGCAGATAAATAAAGTACGAGTAAATAAAATGCAGTACTGATAATGAAAGCGAGTGGCCCAATCCTTTTTATAGCAAAGGACAAGCCGGTTGTTTTACTTATGATGAACAAACATTCCTGAGGACACACAGGAATTACGTCAAGTGATTTCGCTTCACATAGCTGAATAATCTTCAATAGTTTGGTAAGTGTTTTGTGGGTGAATCTATGCTAATGCACTACCCCATACTTGGACTAATACATATTTGTGATTATACCTCTTGCAAGCATCCGCAAATACAAGAAAGTAATCAAGATAAATCTAACCACAGTCTTAAACTCTGAGATCCTACACTCCCTCGTGCACTGGTTTTCTAACGGGGGTTTGGGTTTCTGTCGCTCCCGCAGCCCCACAATTAGTAGCCAAATACACGATGCATTCCCCTAGGCCTATAAAGGTGAAGTATTATGTAGTCGACGTTCAAAAGACACCACTAGAAGAATAGCACCACAACTTAAATATCAAATCATTGCATATTACTGAACATAGTTCCACTACTAATAGCATGACTTCTTCCATGTCCTCAAGAACTAAACGAAGTACTCACGAGACATCATATGGATCATAATCAGCGGTGATATAATGATTAATAACAATCTGGACATAAACCTTAAATGAATAGTTTCACTCAATAGCAGCAACTACAAGGAGTAATCAACACCGGAAAAGTTTCCCCTATGAACTAGACAAGTATCAAACCAAAGATGTTACAGCGAGACGGCGTGGAGACGGCGGTGATGATGGTGCTGGTCGTGGAGATGATGGTGATGATGATCCCGATGAAGTCCAGCTTGATGGCGGTGACGATGGCGACGATCTCCCCTCTCCGGGAAGGAATTTCCCCGGCAGAATTCTGCCTGCCGGAGAGCTTTTCTCTCTCTGGTTCTCTGCCCCGTAGCGGCGGCGGAATATTTCTCTGGTCGCTCCCCCGATCTTAGGTTTCCCGAGGGGTTGAAATACGCGATGGGGCATCGTCAGAAGTGGGCCAGGGTGCCCAGACCATGCCTAGGCGTGGCCTGGGGCTGGTCCGCGCCTAGGGGTGGTCTGGCCCCCACAGGGCCCATCTCAGCCTCCCATTCTGGCTTTCTCCGTCATCTGGAAAAATAGGATTTTCTGTATATTTGTTGGAAATTTTTGTTCTTCAGAAATGTGGTGCCTTGACGGTCCTTTTTCCAGCAGATTCCTGGCTCCGGCAGTTAATTCTCCAATAATCATCAAACATGCAAAAATAGATGGAATAACATAAGTATCACCTCTAAATATGAAATATATCAATGAATAACAGTAAATGATGATATAGAATAGTGATGCAAATTGGACATATCACCTTCCCAAATCCGAAGTTCTGCTCTCCTCATGGTTTCTTGTTGCGTTCAACCATGCGCGCTTCGCTAGTTGCATGATTGTTTGATTGCTGGTGTGCTGATGTTGATATGCTAGCTTGGTTGTTACCTACTAGGTTGTGATTGGTGCTGCTGGTATTTTACTTGACATGCATGATTCATGGTGGTCTATGTTTTGGGTGATCTGGTTGGTGACTGTGGCTCTGCCTCCTCCAACACAACCCCTCTTTGGCGCCCAGGGTGGTAAAGTAATACAATGATGCATAGACACACAATATATTGGCCAAGGTGAGTTGTTTGTTGATTTGTTGCAGAAGGTGTTTTCCTTTGATTTATCTTCATGTGTTTTTTTCATAATCTAAAATCTAAAATACCTCCCAGATGACATGCTTGGTGTCCTCTGCGAGGCGGTTTGTACCATCATTCTCTGGCCAACTTACGGCCATGACCTCGCAGCCGACCCACATTTTATTCTCCGTGAGTTGGTTCTGCCCGCCATCTTCATGTTGAATCTGAAAGGAAGAGAAGCGTGACTGGAAAATAGAATGAAGAACCAAGATGAAACAAACTGCAAACTGCAAAAGGGATAGCAAACATTTACCTACGAGCATGTAGGGCAACAAAACCGCTAGAGAAATGGTTGAACATATTTGTAGTGGGGAGTTTGGAATGTGGACCCTCGGATCTAGGTTTATACTAGAGAGAGAAAGTGAGATCTAGGGTTCATAGTTGAGAAGGGAGTGTGGCATGCAGCGTAGGTATTTTGGTTGTGGAGCAAGTGTGCTCCTATATTATACTGGAAATAAGAGTGAGTATAGGGTTTGTTTTATGGGCAATTGAATTTAGCCTTGGTTGCTCGAATGCCCCAAAGTGGGAAATTGGGTCGTCTTTGAGGCTCACACTCTCAATTTTCATAATATGACAGTAAAACATACTAATGGCATGCGGACCCCCTACCCCCTCCAACATCAATTATTACAGACAAGAATAAATAATAGGACTATAATCCATATACTTCAGTAGAAAAATACATAACATTTTGGTACTTATACATAAGCAATTTTAATTAAAAAACTACTGCTCAGATTAGCTACATGGTGCACATAAGGCATAATATAATGGTCCATGACCGCCAAGATGCGTTGACACTCAACCCTAAGGACCGAGGCAGCACCCAGTGGTTGGCTCTCTCTTTCTTCAGCAATTTTGTTGTCGAATTCGGTACAGGACATGTTGTAGTCCCTGTCGAGTGTGTCGCTCCACATATGCCTCAGCATAGATTTCATACTTAGCAAGTAAGGATCATCAATAAAGTTGAAAGAACAAGATATCGCCTAGAGGTGTTTATAAGCACAAAATATGCGTTTTAAAAACTATTGCTGATTTGGCTTGTAAGAAAGCGGAACTAAACTAAATTTTATTTTAGAAGCACAAAACCTAAATATGCTAGGCTCAACTAAGTGCAATAACAACTCAATATAAGCAAGGTAGGCACAAGATATATGTAATTAAAGCACGATGGTTATCATGAGGAAAGTAAACTCACGTATAGAAATAATCGAGACACGCGGAGATGAAAATGTATTCCTGTTTTCCCTCACACGAAGTGAGGTACGTCATGTTGGAGAGATGCGGGATACCAAGAAGGTCTCTCCAACGCCATGAAGGATCACCTTCTTCTTCAAGCCAATTCCATGAAGGAAAAAGGCCTTTTCATTAAGGTTAGCATTTCATCCACTCCGGAGATGGCAATCTCCACAACCACTTCACAAACTCCACGAAGGAGAAGCCATGGGTTCTTCACAATATTACACAAAGAGGTCACCATAGCATCAGTCGCCAAGCCAACTAGGAGATTGATGTCTACGCACGCTTCTATTCCAGTAGACAGTGTTGGGCCTCCAAGAGCAGAGGTTTGTAGAACAGCAGCAAGTTTCCCTTAAGTGAATCACCCAAGGTTTATCGAACTCAGGGAGGTAGAGGTCAAAGATATCCCTCTCAAGAAACCCTGCAATTACGATACAAGAAGTCTCTTGTGTCCCCAACACACCTAATACACTTGTAAGATGTATAGGTGCACTAGTTCGGCGAAGAGATAGTGAAATACAAGTAATATGGATGATTGTAAGTAGTAGTAGCAATCTGAAATAAAGATGGCAGCAAGCAAACATGTAGCAGAACTTGTTGGAAACGGTGTTTCAATGCTTAGAAACAAGGCCTAGGGATCCTACTTTCACTAGTGGACACTCTCAATATTGCAATCATAATTGAATATAAATAAGAACTTCATCATACTACTCTCCTGTTGAATAAAGAACTCAAATTCATTGGGCAAGTGTGCAAAAGCACACCTCAAGGCGTATTCCCAAGTACTAATAAACACCCCACACCGTCACCGTGAGCATTTATAGGAGGTACTAACACACCACAATTCATAAGGGACTTACACACGGCGCACACACTGTCACCATTACACCGAGGTCACAGTAACCCCAAAGTTCACATAATAAAACACTTGAATAGCATATGACATCTAGATTACAAAGCTCATCATATGGATCTCAATCATGTAAGACAGCTCATGAGATCATTGTATTGAAGTACATGGGAGAGAGAGATGAACCACATAGCTACCGGTAGAGCCCTCAGCCTCGGGGGAGAACTACTCCCTCCTCATCATCGGAGACAGCAGCGGCGATGAAGATGGATGTGGTGTCGATGGAGATGCCTTCCGGGGGCACTTCCCCGTCCCGGCGGCGTGCCGGAACAGAGACTTCTGTCCCCCGAATCTTGGCTTCGCGATGGCGGCGGCTGCAGAACTATTCTCGTATCGTGGCTTATGTTTTTAGGGTTTTCGAGGCGGAGAGAATATATAGGCGGAAGGGCAGCCTCGGAGGAGTCCTGGTGGAGCCACACCATAGGGGGGCGCCCCCCCTTGGCCGCGCCGCTAGGTGGGGTGGGGCCCCCAGGGCTCCCCTTGATACGTCCAAAACGTATCTACTTTCCCGAACACTTTTGCTATAGTTTTGCCTCTAATTTGTGAATTTTGGATGCAACTAACACGGACTAACGCTGTTTTCAGCAGAACTGCTCTGGTGTCTCGTTTTTGTGCAGAAATCCAACTTTCAGGAAAATCCTCGGAATTTATGCAGAAGGCCCTATTTTCCCAGAATACTGATGGAGCCAGAAGGACAAGTCAGGTGGAGGCCCGAGGGCCCCACACCATAGGGCGGCGCGGCCCAGGGGGGCCCGCGCGGCCATGTGGTGTGGCCCCCTCGGTCGGCCCCTGATACGTCCAATTTGCATCACTATTTTATATCATAATTTGCTGTTATTCATTGATATATTTCATATTGGGATACAATACTTATGTTATTTCATCTATTTTGCATGTTTCATCATTATTGGAGGATCAAGCACCGGAGCCAGGATTCTGCGGGAAAAAGCACCGTCAGAACGCAATATTTCGGAAGATCAACTGTGGAAGGAAATTATACCAAAAATCCTATTTTTCAAGATGACGAAGGAATCCAGAAGGAGGAGCCAGGAGGACCCAGGGTGGGCCCACACCCTAGGGCGGCGCGGCCCATGGCCTGGCCGCGCCGCCATGTGGTGTGGGGGGCCCACAGCCCCTTTCGCCTCCTTTTCTTCGCGAAACCCTTCGTCCCGAAGACCTAAGCCACAGAGGATACCTCGCGAAGAGTTCTGACTGCCTCTGCGGGCGGAGAACACCGAGAGAGAAAGAGCTCTCCGGCGGCAGGAATCCGCCGGGGAAATTCCCTCCCGGAGGGGGAAATCGACGCCATCGTCACCGTCATCGAGCTGGACATCATCTCCATCACCATCATCATCATCTCCACCGTCATCACCGCCGTCTCCTCCGCAGCACCTCGTCACCGCCGTAGCAATTTGAGTTTGATCTTGATTGTTTGATAGGGGAAACTCTCCCGGTATCGATCTCTATTTGTTGTTGATGCTATTGAGTGAAACCATTGAACCAAGTTTATGTTCAGATTGTTATTCATCATCATATCACCTCTGATCATGTTCCATATGATGTCTCGTGAGTAGTTCGTTTAGTTCTTGAGGACATGTGTGAAGTCTAAATGTTAGTAGTGAACTATGGTTGAGTAATATTCAATGGTATGATATTTAAGTTGTGGTGTTATTCTTCTAGTGGTGTCATGTGAACGTCGACTACATGACACTTCACCATTTATGGGCCTAGGGGAATGCATCTTGTATTCGTTTGCCAATTGCGGGGTTGCCGGAGTGACACAAACCTAAACCCCCGTTGGTATATCGATGCAGGAGGGATCGCAGGATCTCAGAGTTTAAGGCTGTGGTTAGATTTATTCTTAATTACTTTCTTGTAGTTGCGGATGCTTGCAAGGGGTATAATCACAAGTGTGTATTAGTCCTAGGAAGGGCGGTACATTAGCATAGGTTCACCCACACAACACTTATCATAACAATGAAGATTATTTAGCCGTATGTAGCGAAAGCACTAGACTAAAATCCCATGTGTCCTCGAGAACGTTTGGTCATTATAAGTAAACAAACCGGCTTGTCCTTTGTGCTAAAAAGGATTGGGCCACTCGCTGCAATTGTTACTCTCGCACTTTACTTACTCGTACTTTATTCAATTGTTACATCTAAACCCCCTGAATACTTGTCTATGAGCATTTACAGTGAATCCTTCATCGAAACTGCTTGTCAACACCTGCTGCTCCTCGTTGGGATCGACATTCTTACTTATCGAAGATACTACGATACACCCCCTATACTTGTGGGTCATCAAGACTATTTTAAGCGCGCGTTGCCGGGGAGTGAAGCGCTATTGGTAAGTGGAATTGGTAAGGAAAATCTTTCTTGTTTGTGCTGATTTTATTTAAATACTGTGCTATAAGTCATTATGGAGAGATCTTCTCTTCAATTTCTATTTGGGAAATCTACTACTACTGCAACGGTAGTGGATGAGGCGCCAGGTGAGGAAGTGATACCATATAAAATACCTATGAAAATTATTGAACGTGTTATGGATAACCGCTATGAAGGGGATGGAACTGTCCACCCCGGAGATCATTTATTGTTCTTGCATGAATTATGCGGTTTATTCAAGTGTGCAGGTATTGCTATGGATGAAGTGAGGAAGAAACTATTCTCTTTATCATTTGTCTGGTAAGGCGGCGCATTGGTATAAATTACTGGATAATGGGGACTCTCTTGAATGGAATGATATTGTGCCCCGGTTTTATTCTAAGTTCTATCCTCCAAGTGAAATTCACAAGGATCGGAATCGCATATATAATTTTTGGCCTCATGATGGAGAGAGTATTGCCCAAGTGTAACGACCCAGAAAAACCCTATAATAGATTTTTCTTCGCTGCTTGTTTTTCCGTGTCGTTCCGAAGTCATCATGCATATCATCCACAAGATTTTATCAAATAAAAGTTATTTCCAATAAAATTATTTTTGGTTGTTCGTCTCATATGGTTTTATAAAAAACCTCCCAACCTTATTCTTATTTATATAAAACCAAATAAAAATTATATTTGTTTTTGGTTCAAAATAATGTTTTCAAGTTTTCTCTTGGATCTTTCCTTCATCTCCTTTTCCTTCACGCTTCAATTCTTTTCCTTCTCTTTGTTTTCCTTGCATTATTGCAAAATTCTAAAAATAGTAAAATGGGAGCAGCCTTGCATCGAGCTGCCTTTCTTTCTTCCCGAAGCAAGTCCCAGACCCTACCTTCCGGGCCACTTGGCCAGCACTTCTTGCAGCCCACCTCATCCTTGCGTTTCCAGCCCATCAAGCAAACGAAGCCACCTCCCTGTCATCTTCTTCGTTGTACGGCAGAGCATCCGTGCTCCTGCGTGTCGCTTTCCAACGATGGGACGGCTCCCATGCAGCGCCTCTCTCCCTTATAAGCAACACCCGAAGGCAACACCAACCCTAGCTCTGCTTCCTTTCCCTACCGCCGCCGCTCCCATCCTTTTTCCTTTCCTCCGCTCTCAACGTCGACGCCCAGCTAGTTCCAGCCGTCGGCCTTACCCTCCAGTCCAAGGTCGCCGTCCGCCTCCCTGCTACGCGGCTGTGTCTCGAAGCCCTGCGACCAAGTTTTTCCCGTGCTCCGGCGCTCCTCCATCCGTCGGCATCACGTGCACCAGCAGGCAAGGAGCTGCTTTGTTGATTCAATCTCTTGCAGTGCGTTTCCTTGACATGACCTGAGGCTAACTCCGCTGGTTCGTGACCGCGTCCTTCTCCATCCTGCAGGCACCCGCGCGTGCTCCTTCCGTTCCTGGACGGCCGTCGCACTCCAGTGTTGTTCCAGCCACAAGATCGCCTCCTCCGTCGTCTACCCCACGGCCAACCTTCGTCCCCATCGCCGGCGCCTTCTCCGACGTTTCCTCCTCGTCTCCTACCACCCCAGGGTGAGCAGCAACAACAGCACCCCTCTTCCTCCTCTCGGCATGGTTGCTGCATTGTCGCATGGCGAAGTGATCAGAGATGGTTTTGAAAATGAAATCGAAATCGTTCCAGTGTTTGCTGTTTCGCGGTGTCAACTTCCGACGTAGATCCTCGCCGGCACAGGTCACCCCAGCACGAGCTTCTTGCTTCGCTAGATGCACAACATCACCAGATATCTACTGGTCTTTGAATCACCCAAAACGGAGCAGTAACGACGATGCTATTTTCTTCCAAAGTCAGGTCCAGAAACAGATGCTTTTCTAGTTTCAGTTTTGTTGTTTCGTCTGTCTGTTTTCCGGCGAGCTTCCCCGTCGACACCGTGTACCGTTTCCACCCAAACCATCGCCATTCGAATCATGGAACTTTCCCCTTGCTCAACTAGTCGATAGCCCAGCAAGGCAGCGTCCAGGATGCTCGCCATCGTCGTCGAAAGTTTCTGCCAGCAGCTGTCGGTTTTCAGTTTTGCATCTGTCTCAAATTCAGTTAACCACGGGCACACACCATATGTTCTCTACACTGTTCTATTCCAAGAACGATCACCACTATGTCTGTCTAAGCATGTGCTCAGCACCCTGGAAGCCAAGATCGTTTGCATGGAAATCACAAAATCCATCTCTTCTACTCTGTTTCAGTTTCACATGCACTGTGTCGTTCTTCAGTTAAAGTGCCACCTTGAGTTAGCTGTAGCCTCACGTGAACAGCTCTGTTTCCTATTCTTTTTCAAAGCCATCGAGTCAGCTCAGCTCCGTGTTATCGTGTTCAGCGAGCTGGAGGTCCAGTGATCAAATCCTGGGTGCTTTTGCTTTGTTTCTCTAGCTTTTAAATACATTTTTTAAAATCTGAACTTCAAACTGTTTACAAACTGTATAGTTGTATTACATGACAGGGATTTGATTTATTACAAATCTTGTCCTGTTACAATTATTCTTGAATAAATAATTTTGACCAAGTATAAAAATGGATTTTATAATTAAATATTTGCCTAAATCATAACTCTCAAACTGTAACTCGGATTAAAAGGTATTTTATATGGTTTTTTATCAGAAAACTATGAGGAATCTAAATATGCCATCCATGCTTGCTGTTGCATCATGCATCATATAATTTCGCGCTAGTTTGCATTACCACCTAATATCTAACATATGGAATATGTGGGATATTATATAAATTTTGTCCCGGTTCCATTTAACTTTGATGTAGCTACCCATGCCATGTCTTGCCATGTTAATCAACATTTAAATTGCCGGTAGAAAAATAACTTGAACCTATTAATTGTTTGTTCGGGATTCCGATCCTGCTTAAATTGGATAAGTTGCATCGCATCATCTTTGCCATGTCATGCATATCATCTTGATCATGCTGGATCTTCTTTATCCGTAGTAGTAAGACTCGCATACGTTGTGTGTGTTCCAGTATTTGCTTCTTCCCGGATAGGATCACGAAGTGGTGTGGTGAGATACGACGAGTTCTCCAGATGTTCCTCGGCAAGCTTTAACAGGCAAGCATTTCCCTTATACTCCTGCCCCTGCAGAAGTCGCTCACCTATTTTATTTTGTCTTCTCCCTTATGCTATCCTTGAGTTGCGTTCTTGTCACGTGTCCCTTCCACTTGTTACCTCAAGCAGCCTATATTGCCACCACCACCTCCTACAGCTGTTGTTTGGTTATCGAGTCTGCCTTGCGAGTCGTAGTGCATGCTAGAGTTGTTTTATCTTGTTACCGTTATTGTTATCTTATCGGGTTATCTGTTGGGGATCATGACACATGGTCTATGGATATATTTGTTGGAGATAATCATGCTTTACTTATTGCTAACAACTAAAATGATAAGCAGAGGCATCTGTGAGCCCCTTTGCGAAAGCATCGGAACTTTGACTCACTAATGTCCCCTAGGACCCGAGTTCTTGTTATACATTAGAGGCGAGCGCTCTAACCACACGTGGGTATGCTTCTGGGTCTCCCCTTGACCACTGCCGGAATCTACAGCTTTGTCCAGTGGCCACAACTAGTTTGCAATGTTTTACCATTTGTTTTTGCGTGCATGCTAGCTTGTTACTTATTTACTTTGGGAAGCCCCTGGGTGCCTTGTATCCCTTGTTTCTGGTATGCACGTATAGGTCGTGGAGCCTCTGCGAAGTGGTTTATCGCCCCAGTGTGTGTTTAAACCACCTAGCACGTTGACACACATAGCTAAGTCCGCTTCGGAGATACGGCCGGACTTCGATTCGGGTTCAACTTGGTTAGGTGGCTTCCTGGACATTGTTGTCGTGAAGGAGAGTGCGAGTCGTGATATCCTTCCCTTGCTAGGTTGGGTTGATCGTGCGTGTGGGTATATTTGGGCACCCCTGCAGGGTAAAATCTTATCGATAAGCCGCGTCCGCGGTTATGGACGACTTGGAGCTGTATGACTCGACCATAGACAACTTACACCCGTTGCTTCAATACTAATAACTTGCGTAGTAAGTTAGCACAACTTCAATAAAACCTGGGTAAAACTTGTCAACTGTGTGAGTGCCCTTGTAAGTACCTCCTTGCGAGGGGGGAACACATCGGCTGTGTTATGTTTGCAGAGTATAGAACTGTTAGTTACGCGCTCTCTTATCTTCTCCGATTAGACGACTGTTGTAGAGTGTCTCTATAGGTTTTTAGTGCTTGCGTGCTGCCGCTTAACCCCACCATATTGCCTATGACGTTCCTCTTGCGTCCTCTAAGTCCCCTGCGTGCCTCAAGTACAAAGGACGACTGGTTGACGAACGCTTAAACGTCTTGAAGTCTTGTTAAGTACGAACCCGTACTTATTGCTGCTTCTACGGGATATAACCGGGCATGTATGAAGATATGTTCGATGAAGACGACGCTAGCAAGGTTACCCTTCTGGCTTGGCCTGGGCAGGGTTATGAACGCCACTGGTTATCTTCAGGACTCTTAGTCCAATTTGTATCTTGTCCGTACTCGGACGTATTTGATCTTCTGTATGATTTGAGATCTTTGTATTGTATCTATTTGCATCTTGACTCGTTGGAGTCGTTGTTGTAATATATGTTCTTGTGGGCTCTATTGTAATCCTGTTGTAATGTTACCTCTCGTGATTGATTCCACCCGCATCGCGTGCATGCTTCGGCGTGTACGAGGCGCTTGGTGGTGCGTCTCCTAGAATCGATATCGTGCGGATTTCGGCGGATTCGCTGGGATCCTCATGGTACCGGTTTTGGGGCGTCACACCAAGCTTGGGGGAGATTGAAGTCTTTAATGCTCAAATGCCCCATTCATGAGCTTCCTGGTAATGTTATTATTGATAATTTCTATGCAAGACTTTCTTTTCAAGACAAGACCTTGCTGGATACTTCTTGTTTTGGATCATTTACACGCAACAAAGAAGAGTTTAAAAGGGACCTTCTTGATCGGATCCAAGAAAATACTGAAGGTTGGGAGAACGACAAGGATAGAGAATCAGGTATAATTTATGATTATAAATGCATTGAAGCTTTTATGGATACTGATAATTCGTAATATGAGTGCTACTTATGCTCTTGATTCTCAAGTTGCTGCAAATCTTTATAAAGCTTTTGCCTCTCATTATGAATTGCCAAAGAAGAATTTTGATAAGTATCATGAACCGTATAAAGATAAAATTGATTCATCTATTAATAAATGCGTTGTAGTTGAAACTGCTGATCATGTTATTCCTGAAGCTTATATTGAAAAAACTCCTTTCCCCGCTAAAATGAAGGAGTACTCTGTTATAAATAGTGCGGTTCATAAAAGTGAAAAGAAACCTGTAGAACCTGAAGAACAAATAAAAGTTGAACCTGCTGTTGCAATAGTTAAAGATCTTGTGACTGAAAATGTGGAGGATGGTCATATTATTTTCTGTGAAGATGATTCTAATATTGTTTCACATCCTAATAAACCCAAACAAGCTAGTGTTTCTATGCTATCTGTTAGAATTGGTGATCATTGCTATTATGGATTATGTGATATTGGTGCAAGTGTTAGTGCTATTCCTTATGAGCTTTACACGGAGATTATGCACGAAATTGATTCTTGTGAACTTGAAGATATTGATGTGGTTATTCAGCTGGCTAATAGAGAAACTATTTCTCCAATTGGTATTGTTCGAGATGTGGAAGTTTTATGCGGTAAGATTAAATATCCTGTGACTTTTTGGTACTTGGTTCACTGCTAGTGATTATTGTCCTATTATTTTAGGTAGACCTTTTCTAAATACTTGTGGAGCTATTATAGATTGCAAGAAAGAGAAAATTTTGACTAAATTTCTTTGGTGAATCTTATGAGTTTAATTTCTCTAAATTTACCAAAACTCCTTATAAAGCTGATTTGCCTAGTGATGATTTTAAAATGGAGCAATGTGCATCTATTGTTCTTGTTCCTAACAATCCTTTGCAGCAACATTTGGAGGATAGCGAGAGTGAAGTTTTTAGGAAAGAGAGAGATGAGCTTGAGGAAATTTTTCTTCGCCAACCTATTCTCAAGCATGATTTACCGGTGGAAGATTTGGGTACAACACCGCCACCAAAGGAAGATCCTGTTTTTGATTTAAAGCCTTTGCCTGATAATCTTAAATATGCTCATATTGATGATAAGAAAATATATCCTGTTATTATTAGTTCTAAGCTTTCAGAGATTGAGGAAGAAAGGTTATTGGAAATATTGAAGAAGCACCGAGGCGCTATTGGCTACACTCTTGATGATTTGAAGGGGATTTCTCCCTCTATTTGCCAACATGCTATTAATATGGAAGATGATGCGAAGCCTGTTGTTGAACCTCAGCGTCGTCTAATTCCGAAGATGAAGGAAGTGGTAAGGAATGAGGTATTAAGACTTCTTGAAGCTGGTATTATATATCCTATTGCTGATAGTAGATGGGTTAGTCCTGTGCATTGCGTTCCCAAGAAAGGAGGAATGACTGTTGTGCCTAATGATAATGATGAGCTCATCCCTCAAAGAGTAGTTGTAGGGTATAGAATGTGCATTGATTTTCGAAAAGTTAATAAAGTTACTAAGAAAGATCATTACCCTTTACCATTTATTGATCAAATGCTAGAAAGATTGTCTAAAAATACTCATTTTTGCTTTCTTGATGGTTATTCTGGGTTTTCACAAATTGCTGTTAAAACTAAAGATCAAGAGAAAACTACTTTTACTTGTCCCTATGGAACTTATGCTTATAGGCGTATGCCTTTTGGTTTATGTAATGCTCCTGCTACTTTTCAAAGATGCATGTCTGCTATTTTTCATGGTTTTTGCGAGAGTATTGTAGAGGTATTCATGGATGATTTTTCCGTTTATGGGAATTCTTTTGATAGTTGCTTGCGAAACCTTGATAAAGTTTTGCAGAGATGTGAAGAAACTAACCTTGTTCTTAATTGGGAGAAATGCCACTTTATGGTTAATGAAGGAATTGTATTGGGACATAAAATTTCTGAGAGAGGTATTGAAGTTGATAGAGCTAAAGTTGAAGCAATTGAGAAGATGCCCTATCCAAGGGATGTTAAAGGTATTCGTAGTGTTCTTGGTCATGCTGGGTTTTATAGGAGATTTATTAAAGATTTTTCCAAGATTTCAATGCCTCTTACTAATCTTCTTCAAAAAGATGTACCTTTTGTTTTTGATGATGATTGTAAGGAAGCTTTTGAAACTCTTAAGAAAGCCTTAACAACTGCTCCTATAGTTGAACCTCCTGATTGGAATTTACCATTTGAAATTATGTGTGATGCTAGTGATTTTGCTGTAGGCGCTGTTCTTGGACAGCGAGTAGATAAAAAACTGAATGTTATTCATTATGCTAGTAAAACTCTTGATGCTGCTCAAAGAAATTATGCTACAACTAAAAAAGAATTATTAGCTGTAGTATTTGCTTGCGATAAATTTAGATCTTATATTGTTGATTCAAAAGTTACTATTCATACTGATCATGCTGCAATTAGATACCTTATGAAAAACAAAGATGCTAAGCCGAGGCTTATTAGATGGGTACTTCTTTTGCAAGAATTTGATTTACATATTGTAGATAGGAAAGGTGCTGATAATCCTGTTGCTGATAATTTGTCTAGATTGGAAAATATTGCATATACTTCAGTAGAAAAATACATAACATTTTGGTACTTATACATAAGCAATTTTAATTAAAAAACTACTGCTCAGATTAGCTACATGGTGCACATAAGGCATAATATAATGGTCCATGACCGCCAAGATGCGTTGACACTCAACCCTAAGGACCGAGGCAGCACCCAGTGGTTGGCTCTCTCTTTCTTCAGCAATTTTGTTGTCGAATTCGGTACAGGACATGTTGTAGTCCCTGTCGAGTGTGTCGCTCCACATATGCCTCAGCATAGATTTCATACTTAGCAAGTAAGGATCATCAATAAAGTTGAAAGAACAAGATATCGCCTAGAGGTGTTTATAAGCACAAAATATGCGTTTTAAAAACTATTGCTGATTTGGCTTGTAAGAAAGCGGAACTAAACTAAATTTTATTTTAGAAGCACAAAACCTAAATATGCTAGGCTCAACTAAGTGCAATAACAACTCAATATAAGCAAGGTAGGCACAAGATATATGTAATTAAAGCACGATGGTTATCACGAGGAAAGTAAACTCAGGTATAGAAATAATCGAGACACGCGGAGATTAAAATGTATTCCTGTTTTCCCTCACACGAAGTGAGGTACGTCATGTTGGAGAGATGCGGGATACCAAGAAGGTCTCTCCAACGCCATGAAGGATCACCTTCTTCTTCAAGCCAATTCCATGAAGGAAAAAGGCCTTTTCATTAAGGTTAGCATTTCATCCACTCCGGAGATGGCAATCTCCACAACCACTTCACAAACTCCACGAAGGAGAAGCCATGGGTTCTTCACAATATTACACAAAGAGGTCACCATAGCATCAACCGCCAAGCCAACTAGGAGATTGATGTCTACGCACGCTTCTATTCCAGTAGACAGTGTTGGGCCTCCAAGAGCAGAGGTTTGTAGAACAGCAGCAAGTTTCCCTTAAGTGAATCACCCAAGTTTTATCGAACTCATGGAGGTAGAGGTCAAAGATATCCCTCTCAAGAAACCCTGCAATTACGATACAAGAAGTCTCTTGTGTCCCCAACACACCTAATACACTTGTAAGATGTATAGGTGCACTAGTTCGGCGAAGAGATAGTGAAATACAAGTAATATGGATGATTGTAAGTAGTAGTAGCAATCTGAAATAAAGATGGCAGCAAGCAAACATGTAGCAGAACTTGTTGGAAACGGTGTTTCAATGCTTAGAAACAAGGCCTAGGGATCCTACTTTCACTAGTGGACACTCTCAATATTGCAATCATACTTGAATATAAATAAGAACTTCATCATACTACTCTCCTGTTGAATAAAGAACTCAAATTCATTGGGCAAGTGTGCAAAAGCACACCTCAAGGCGTATTCCCAAGTACTAATAAACACCCCACACCGTCACCGTGAGCATTTATAGGAGGTACTAACACACCACAATTCATAAGGGACTTACACACGGCGCACACACTGTCACCATTACACCGAGGTCGCAGTAACCCCAAAGTTCACATAATAAAACACTTGAATAGCACATCTAGATTACAAAGCTCATCATATGGATCTCAATCATGTAAGACAGCTCATGAGATCATTGTATTGAAGTACATGGGAGAGAGAGATGAACCACATAGCTACCGGTAGAGCCCTCAACCTCGGGGGAGAACTACTCCCTCCTCATCATCGGAGACAGCAGCGGCGATGAAGATGGATGTGGTGTCGATGGAGATGCCTTCCGGGGGCACTTCCCCGTCCCGGCGGCGTGCCGTAACAGAGACTTCTGTCCCCCGAATCTTGGCTTCGCGATGGCGGCGGATGCAGAACTTTTCTCGTATCGTGGCTTATGTTTTTATGGTTTTCGAGGCGGAGAGAATATATAGGCGGAAGGGCAGCCTCGGAGGAGTCCTGGTGGAGCCACACCATAGGGGGGCGCCCCCCTTGGCCGCGCCGCTAGGTGGGGTGGGGCCCCCAGGGCTCCCCTTGATACGTCCAAAACGTATCTACTTTCCCGAACACTTTTGCTATAGTTTTGCCTCTAATTTGTGTATTTTGGATGCAACTAACACGGACTAACGCTGTTTTCAGTGAAGCGCTCAGTGTCTCGTTTTTGTGCAGAAATCCAACTTTCAGGAAAATCCTCGGAATTTATGCAGAAGGCCCTATTTTCCCAGAATACTGACGGAGCTAGAAGGACAAGTCAGGTGGAGGCCCGAGGGCCCCACACCATAGGGCGGCGCGGCCATGTGGTGTGGCCCCCTCGGTCGGCCCCTGATACGTCCAATTTGCATCACTATTTTATATCATAATTTGTTGTTATTCATTGATATATTTCATATTGGGACACTATACTTATGTTATTTCATCTATTTTGCATTATTGGAGGATCAAGCACCGGAGCCAGGATTCTGCGGGAAAAAGCACCGTCAGAACGCAATATTTCGGAAGATCAACTGTGGAAGGAAATTATACCAAAAATCCTATTTTTCAAGATGACGAAGGAAGCGGAAGGAGGAGCCGGGAGGACCCGGGGTGGGCCCACACCCTAGGGCGGCGCGGCCCATGGCACAGCCGCGCCGCCATGTGGTGTGGGGGGCCCACAGCCCCTTTCGCCTCCTTTTCTTCGCGAAACCCTTCGTCCCGAAGACCTAAGCCACGAGAGGGTACCTCGCGAAGAGTTACTGACTGCCTCTGCGGGCGGAGAACACCAGAGAGAAAAGAGCTCTCCGGCGGGCAGGAATCCGCCGGAAATTCCTCCCGGAGGGGGAAATCGACGCCATCGTCACCGTCATCGAGCTGGACATCATCTCCATCACCATCATCATCATCTCCACCGTCATCACCGCCGTCTCCTCCGCAGCACCTCGTCACCGCCGTAGCAATTTGGGTTTGATCTTGATTGTTTGATAGGGGAAACTCTCCCGGTATCGATCTCTATTTGTTGTTGATGCTATTGAGTGAAACCATTGAACCAAGTTTATGTTCAGATTGTTATTCATCATCATATCACCTCTGATCATGTTCCATATGATGTCTCGTGAGTAGTTCGTTTAGTTCTTGAGGACATGGGTGAAGTCTAAATGTTAGTAGTGAACTATGGTTGAGTAATATTCAATGGTATGATATTTAAGTTGTGGTGTTATTCTTCTAGTGGTGTCATGTGAACGTCGACTACATGACACTTCACCATTTATGGGCCTAGGGGATTGCATCTTGTATTCGTTTGCCAATTGCGGGGTTGCCGGAGTGACAGAAACCTAAACCCCAGTTGGTATATCGATGCAGGAGGGATCGCAGGATCTCAGAGTTTAAGGCTGTGGTTAGATTTATTCTTAATTACTTTCTTGTAGTTGCGGATGCTTGCAAGGGGTATAATCACAAGTGTGTATTAGTCCTAGGAAGGGCGGTACATTAGCATAGGTTCACCCACACAACACTTATCATAACAATGAAGATTATTTAGCCGTATGTAGCGAAAGCACTAGACTAAAATCCCATGTGTCCTCGAGAACGTTTGGTCATTATAAGTAAACAAACCGGCTTGTCCTTTGTGCTAAAAAGGATTGGGCCACTCGCTGCAATTGTTACTCTCGCACTTTACTTACTCGTACTTTATTCAACTGTTACATCTAAACCCCACAGATACTTGTCTGTGAGCATTTACGGTGAATCCTTCATCGAAACTGCTTGTCAACACCTTAAGCTCCTCGATGGGATAGACATTCGTACTTCTCGAAGATACTACGATACACCCCCTATACTTGTGGGTCATCAAGACTATTTTTAAAGGCGCCGTTGCCGGGGAGTGAAGCGCTATTGGTAAGTGGAATTGGTAAGGAAAACCTTTCTTGTTTGTGCTGATTTTATTTACTTTCTTTCTTTGTAAGTCATTATGGAGAGATCTTCTCTTCAATTTCTATTTGGGAAATCTACTACTACTGCAACGGTAGTGGATGAGGCGCCAGGTGAGGAAGTGATACCATATAAAATACCTATGAAAATTATTGAACGTGTTATGGATAACCGCTATGAAGGGGATGGAACTGTCCACCCCGGAGATCATTTATTGTTCTTGCATGAATTATGCGGTTTATTCAAGTGTGCAGGTATTGCTATGGATGAAGTGAGGAAGAAACTATTCTCTTTATCGCTGTCTGGTAAGGCGGCGCATTGGTATAAATTACTGGATAATGGGGACTCTCTTGAATGGAATGATATTGTGCCCCGGTTTTATTCTAAGTTCTATCCTCCAAGTGAAATTCACAAGGATCGGAATCGCATATATAATTTTTGGCCTCATGATGGAGAGAGTATTGCCCAAGCTTGGGGGAGATTGAAGTCTTTAATGCTCAAATGCCCCATTCATGAGCTTCCTGGTAATGTTATTATTGATAATTTCTATGCAAGACTTTCTTTTCAAGACAAGACCTTGCCGGATACTTCTTGTTCGATCATTTACACGCAACAAAGAAGAGTTTAAAAGGGACCTTTTTGATCGGATCCAAGAAAATACTGAAGGTTGGGAGAACGACAAGGATAGAGAATCAGGTATAATTTATGATTATAAATGCATTGAAGCTTTTATGGATACTGATAAATTTCGTAATATGAGTGCTACTTATGCTCTTGATTCTCAAGTTGCTGCAAATCTTTATAAAGCTTTTGCCTCTCATTATGAATTGCCAAAGAAGAATTTTGATAAGTATCATGAACCGTATAAAGATAAAATTGATTCATCTATTAATAAATGCGTTGTAGTTGAAACTGCTGATCATGTTATTCCTGAAGCTTATATTGAAAAAACTCCTTTCCCCGCTAAAATGAAGGAGTACTCTGTTATAAATAGTGCGGTTCATAAAAGTGAAAAGAAACCCTAGAACCCGAAGAACAAATAAAAGTTGAACTCTTTGTTGCAATAGTTAAAGATCTTGTGACTGAAAATGTGGAGGATGGTCATATTATTTTCTGTGAAGATGCTTCTAATATTGTTTCACATCCTAATAAACCCAAACAAGCTAGTGTTCCTATGCTATCTGTTAGAATTGGTGATCATTGCTATTATGGATTATGTGATATTGGTGCAAGTGTTAGTGCTATTCCTTATGAGCTTTACACGGAGATTATGCACGAAATTGATTCTTGTGAACTTGAAGATATTGATGTGGTTATTCAGCTAGCTAATAGAGAAACTATTTCTCCAATTGGTATTGTTCGAGATGTGGAAGTTTTATGCGGTAAGATTAAATATCCTGCTGACTTTTTGGTACTTGGTTCTGCTGCTAGTGATTATTGTCCTATTATTTTCGGTAGACCTTTTCTAAATACTTGTGGAGCTATTATAGATTGCAAGAAAGAGAAAATTTTGACTAAATTTGCTGGTGAATCTTATGAGTTTAATTTCTCTAAATTTACCAAAACTCCTTATAAAGCTGATTTGCCTAGTGATGATTTTAAAATGGAGCAATGTGCATCTATTGTTCTTGTTCCTAACAATCCTTTGCAGCAACATTTGGAGGATAGCGAGAGTGAAGTTTTTAGGAAAGAGAGAGATGAGCTTGAGGAAATTTTTCTTCGCCAACCTATTCTCAAGCATGATTTACCGGTGGAAGATTTGGGTACAACACCGCCACCAAAGGAAGATCCTGTTTTTGATTTAAAGCCTTTGCCTGATAATCTTAAATATGCTCATATTGATGATAAGAAAATATATCCTGTTATTATTAGTTCTAAGCTTTCAGAGATTGAGGAAGAAAGGTTATTGGAAATATTGAAGAAGCACCGAGGCGCTATTGGCTACACTCTTGATGATTTGAAGGGGATTTCTCCCTCTATTTGCCAACATGCTATTAATATGGAAGATGATGCGAAGCCTGTTGTTGAACCTCAGCGTCGTCTAATTCCGAAGATGAAGGAAGTGGTAAGGAATGAGGTATTAAGACTTCTTGAAGCTGGTATTATATATCCTATTGCTGATAGTAGATGGGTTAGTCCTGTGCATTGCGTTCCCAAGAAAGGAGGAATGACTGTTGTGCCTAATGATAATGATGAGCTCATCCCTCAAAGAGTAGTTGTAGGGTATAGAATGTGCATTGATTTTCGAAAAGTTAATAAAGTTACTAAGAAAGATCATTACCCTTTACCATTTATTGATCAAATGCTAGAAAGATTGTCTAAAAATACTCATTTTTGCTTTCTTGATGGTTATTAAGGTTTTCACAAATTGCTGTTAAAACTAAAGATCAAGAGAAAACTACTTTTACTTGTCCCTATGGAACTTATGCTTATAGGCGTATGCCTTTTGGTTTATGTAATGCTTCTGCTACTTTTCAAAGATGCATGTCTGCTATTTTTCATGGTTTTGCGAGAGTATTGTAGAGGTATTCATGGATGATTTTTCCGTTTATGGGAATTCTTTTGATAGTTGCTTGCGAAACCTTGATAAAGTTTTGCAGAGATGTGAAGAAACTAACCTTGTTCTTAATTGGGAGAAATGCCACTTTATGGTTAATGAAGGAATTGTATTGGGACATAAAATTTCTGAGAGAGGTATTGAAGTTGATAGAGCTAAAGTTGAAGCAATTGAGAAGATGCCCTATCCAAGGGATGTTAAAGGTATTCGTAGTGTTCTTGGTCATGTTGGGTTTTATAGGAGATTTATTAAAGATTTCTCCAAGATTTCAAAGCCTCTTACTAATCTTCTTCAAAAAGATGTACCTTTTGTTTTTGATGATGATTGTAAGGAAGCTTTTGAAACTCTTAACAAAGCCTTAACAACTGCTCCTATAGTTGAACCTCCTGATTGGAATTTACCATTTGAAATTATGTGTGATGCTAGTGATTTTGCTGTAGGCGCTGTTCTTGGACAGCGAGTAGATAAAAAACTGAATGTTATTCATTATGCTAGTAAAACTCTTGATGCTGCTCAAAGAAATTATGCTACAACTGAAAAAGAATTATTAGCTGTAGTATTTGCTTGCGATAAATTTAGATCTTATATTGTTGATTCAAAAGTTACTATTCATACTGATCATGCTGCAATTAGATACCTTATGAAAAAGAAAGATGCTAAGCCGAGGCTTATTAGATGGGTACTTCTTTTGCAAGAATTTGATTTACATATTGTAGATAGGAAAGGTGCTGATAATCCTGTTGATAATTTGTCTAGATTGGAAAATATTGCTTATGATCCTGTTCTGTTAATGATAGTTTTCCAAATGAACAATTGGCTGTAATAAAGGTGAGCTCGCGAGACAGTCCTTGGTATGCTGATTATGCTAACTTTATTGTTTCCAAGTACTTGCCTCCAACCTTTTCAGCTCAAAAAGGAGGAAATTCTTTTATGACTTGAGGCATTATTTCTGGGATGACCCACACTTATATAAAGAAGGAGTGGATGGTATTATGCGAAGATGTGTTCCCGAATATGAACAACAAGAGATATTGAGTAAATGTCATGGTAGTGCTTATGGATGACATCACGCCGGAGAAAGAACCGCGCAAAAGGTTCTACAATCAGGTTTTTATTGGCCAACTCTCTTCAAGGATGCGAGAAAGTTTATTTTATCTTGTGATGAATGCCAAAGGGTTGGTAATATCTCCAGACGTAATGAAATGCCTATGAATTATACTCTTGTTATTGAACCGTTTGATTGTTGGGGATTTGACTTCATGGGACCTTTTCCCTCTTGAAGGTAACACTCATATACTTGTTGCTGTTGATTATGTTACTAAATGGGTGGAAGCCATACCTACAAAAAGTGCTGATGGTGAGACCTCTTTAAGAATGCTTTTAGATATTATTTTTCCTAGATTTGGAGTGCCTAGATATATTATGACTGATGGAGGTTCTCATTTTATTCATGGAGGTTTTAGAAAAACCCTTGCTAAGTATGGTATTAATCATAGAATTGCTTCCGCTTATCATCCTCAAACTAGTGGTCAAGTAGAATTATCAAATAGAGAGATTAAATCTATTTTGGGAAAGACCGTTAATAAAACTAGAAAAAATTGGGCTAGTAAATTGAAGGATGCACTGTGGGCTTATAGAACTGCTTATAAAAATCCCATGGGAATGTCACCTTATAAAATGGTTTATGGGAAAGCTTGTCATTTACCTTTAGAACTAGAGCACAAAGCTTATTGGGCTGTTAGAGAATTAAATAAAGATCCTAAACTTGTCGGTGATAAGAGGTTGTTGCAATTAAGTTCTCTAGATGAATGGAGAAGCGAAGCTTATGAAAATGCTAAACTCTTTAAAGAGAAAGTTAAAAAATGGCATGATAGGAGGATTATCAAAAGAGAATTTAATATTGGGGATAAAGTCCTATTGTATCGGTCTCGTCTCAGATTCTTTGCAGGGAAATTACTCTCAAAATGGGAAGGACCGTATGTTGTTGAGGAGGTGTATCGTTCAGGAGCAATTAAAATTAGCTCTCTCCAAGGCAATGCCACGCAAGTGGTGAATGGACAAAGACTCAAGCATTATATCTCAGGTGATTCCTATAATGTTGATGTTGATATTATTCAAGTGGAAACACCGGAGGCTTTCATCAAAGGGCAAATTGACAGTCCGCCAGAACTCGACTTTGAATAGGTAACAGTATTGGTAATGAAAAGTACGCAATTTACCTTCCGAACAATATTTTCATTGTTTTTGGAAAATATGAAAAGTTACGAGTTCGAAACGGAGTGGAAAGGACGCACGAGGGCGTGCCACCATAGGCCGGCGCGGCCTGGCCTGGGCCCGCGCCGCCCTATGGTTTTGCCGCCTCGTCGCCCCTTTCCGACTCTAGTTCGATCTGGTACTTTCCGTTTGTCATGAAAAATTTTGCTATATAATCCCCCGGACCCCTGGAGGTCCGTATATCGTTTTCTCGACGTGTTTTGTTTCGAGCTGTTTCTGCCAGGATCTGTTTTCAGTTTAGAAGCACCATGGTCTCCAAGAACAAGGGCAAGGAGTTTCCGGATGAAGATGATCGAGATCTTGAGTGGAAATAGGAAGACAAGGACGTCAAGGAAGAGGATGAAGAAGAGGAGGAGGAAGATTCGTGCGCACACCCGCGTGCTACCATCGCAAGCATCAAGGTGGTTGATACGTCTCCAACGTATCGATAATTTCTTATGTTCCATGCCACATTATTGATGTTATCTACATGTTTTATGCACACTTTATGTCATATTCGTGCATTTTCTGGAACTAACCTATTAACAAGATGCCGAAGTGCCGATTCTTTGTTTTCTGCTGTTTTTGGTTTCAGAAATCCTAGTAACGAAATATTCTCGGAATTGGACGAAATCAACGCCCAGGGGCCTATTTTTCCACGAAGCTTCCAGAAGTCCGAAGACGAAACGAAGAGGGGCCACGAGGCAGCCAGAGCATAGGGCGGCGCGGCCCCTGCCCTGGCCGCGCGGCCCTATGGTCTGGGCCCCTCGCGCCGCCTCTTGACCTACCCTTCCGCCTACTTAAAGCCTCCGTGACGAAACCCCCAGTACCGAGAGCCACGATACGGAAAACCTTACTGAGACGCCGCCGCCGCCGATCCCATCTCGGGGGATCCAGGAGATCGCCTCCGGCACCCTGCCAGAGAGGGGATTCATCTCCCAGAGGACTCTACGCCGCCATGGTCGCATCCGGAGTGATGTGTGAGTAGTCTACCCCTGGACTATGGGTCCATAGCAATAGCTAGATGGTTGTCTTCTCCCCATTGTGCTATCATTGTCGGATCTTGTGAGCTGCCTAACATGATCAAGATCATCTATCTGTAATTCTATATGTTGCGTTTGTTGGGATCCGATGAATAGAGAATACTTGTTATGTTGATTATCAAAGTTATATCTATGTGTTGTTTATGATCTTGCATGCTCTCCGTTATTAGTAGATGCTCTGGCCAAGTTGATGCTAGTAACTCCAAGAGGGAGTATTTATGCTCGATAGTGGGTTCATGCCTGCATTGACACCTGGGACAGTGACAGAAAGTTCTAAGGTTGTGTTGTGCTGTTGCCACTAGGGATAAAATATTGATGCTATGTCTAAGGATGTAGTTGTTGATTACATTACGCACCATACTTAATGCAATTGTCTGTTGCTTTGCAACTTAATACTGGAGGGGGTTCGGATGATAACCTGAAGGTGGACTTTTTAGGCATAGATGCAGTTGGATGGCGGTCTATGTACTTTGTCGTAATGCCCAATTAAATCTCACTATACTCATCATGATATGTATGTGCATGGTCATGCCCTCTTTATTTGTCAATTGCCCAACTGTAATTTGTTCACCCAACATGCTGTTTATCTTATGGGAGAGACACCTCTAGTGAACTGTGGACCCCGGTCCAATTCTCTTTACTGAAATACAATCTACTGCACTATTGTTCTCTTTTTTCGCAAACAATCATCTTCCACACAATACGGTTAATCCTTTGTTACAGCAAGCCGGTGAGATTGACAACCTCACTGTTTCGTTGGGGCAAAGTACTTTGGTTGTGTTGTGCAGGTTCCACGTTGGCGCCGGAATCCCTGGTGTTGCGCCGCACTATATCTCGCCGCCATCAACCTTCAACGTGCTTCTTGACTCCTACTGGTTCGATAAACCTTGGTTTCTTACTGAGGGAAACTTGCTGTTGTACGCATCACACCTTCCACTTGGGGTTCCCAACGAGCGTGTGCTTTACGCGTCATCAAGCTAAATTTCTGGCGCCGTTGCCGGGGAGATCAAGACACGCTGCAAGGGGAGTCTCCACTTCTCAATCTCTTTACTTTGTTTTTGTCTTGCTTAGTTTTATTTACTACTTTGTTTGCTGCACTAAATCAAAATACAAAAAAATTAGTTGCTAGTTTTACTTTATTTGCTATCTTGTTTGCTATATCAAAAACACAAAAAAATTAGTTACTTGCATTTACTTTATCTAGTTTGCTTTATTTACTGTCTTGCACTCTATATTAAAAATACAAAAAAAAAATTAGTTACTTTTGTTACCATGTCTAGCTCTGAACCTCTTACTTCTTCGCCTGAAGAATTAGTCTTCACTTTTAAACAAGGGGATGAGGAGAGTTTTAAGGATGCTTGGTCTAGAATTTTTACTTCTTATCGTAAGACCGAACCTCAAATGACTCTAAGTTTGCTCCTTAGTAATTTTTATTTTGGTCTTATGGTTCGCTATAGATATGCTTTGGATACTTTAGTGGGAGGAGATTTCCTTCATTGCAATGGGGATCAAGCTTTTAATGCCATAAAGAAGTTGGTTGCATCACATGATTCAGCTAATAATTCAGCCCTCACTAGCATATATAGTAGATTAAACAATCTCGAGATAAGTACATCTCGCTTGGATGATAACTATTGCCACGTTCGTAATCGTCTTGAACAAGTTTTAGTGAACTCTAAACTTTCATTGTGGGATCCTACTGTTAAAATTGTTATCGGTGATCGAACTCTTCATGCCTACTGTGATATTATGTATGAATTTTGCCTTATGCCTGAAAGCATTTATAAATCTTTGAAACTTTGGGGAGTCGATGAAGGAGGAGAAGAAATAACTCTCATTGATAACTCTACTATAATTCCTAAAGGAATAGCCGCAGGTGTGCATACAACCATTCTTGGAAGAACAATATCCATTGATTATCTTGTTGTTGAAACAGGAAAACTCATACTCAGAAGATCCCTGCTGAAACTATTGGGAGCAGTCATTGATGTTGGAGAAGGCACTCTGAAATTCACCTCTATACCAGGGGGAAATCATATATTTCCTAAACCAAAGGGAAAGAAAAACAATAAGAAAGGTAAGGGTAAAGCCCAAGGTAAGGTTGACACACCGTCTCTTGATAATACTTGATACACACTTTCTGCGCCTAGCTGAAAGGCGTTAAAGAAAAGCGCTTATGGGAGACAACCCATGTTTTCACCTACAGTACTTTGTTTTTAATTTGTGTCTTGGAAGTTGTTTACTACTGTAGCAACCTCTCCTTATCTTAGTTTTGTGTTTTGTTGTGCCAAGTAAAGTCGTTGATAGAAAAGTTCATACTAGATTTGGATTACTGCGCAGTTTCAGATTTCTTTGCTGTCACGAATCTGGGCTAAATTCTCTGTAGGTAACTCAGAAAATTATGTCAATTTTCGTGAGTGATCCTCAGATATGTACGCAACTTTCATTCAATTTGAGCATCTTCATTTGAGCAAGTCTGGTGCCATTTTAAAATTCGTCAATACGAACTGTTCTGTTTTGACAGATTCTGCCTTTTATTTCGCATTGCCTCTTTTGCTATGTTGGATGAATTTCTTTGATCCATTAATGTCCAGTAGCTTTATGCAATGTCCAGAAGTGTTAAGAATGATTGTGTCACCTCTGAACATGTTAATTTTTGTTGTGCACTAACCCTCTAATGAGTTGTTTCGAGTTTGGTGTGGAGGAAGTTTTCAAGGATCAAGAGAGGAGTATGATGCAACATGATCAAGGAGAGTGAAAGCTCTAAGCTTGGGGATGCCCCGGTGGTTCACCCCTGCATATATCAAGAAGACTCAAGTGTCTAAGCTTGGGGATGCCCAAGGCATCCCCTTCTTCATCGACAACATTATCAGGTTCCTCCCCTGAAACTATATTTTTATTCCATCACATCTTATGTGCTTTTTCTTGGAGCGTCGGTTTGTTTTTGTTTTTGTTTTGTTTGAATAAAATGGATCCTAGCATTCACCTTATGGGAGAGAGACACGCTCCGCTGTAGCATATGGACAAGTATGTCCTTGGTTTCTACTCATAGTATTCATGGCGAAGTTTCTTCTTCGTTAAATTGTTATATGGTTGGAATTGGAAAATGATACATGTAGTAATTGCTATAAATGTCTTGGGTAATGTGATACTTGGCAATTGTTGTGCTCATGATTAAGCTCTTGCATCATATGCTTTGCACCCATTAATGAAGAAATACATAGAGCATGCTAAAATTTGGTTTGCATATTTGGTTTCTCTAGGGTCTAGATAATTTCTAGTATTGAGTTTGAACAACAAGGAAGACGGTGTAGAGTCTTATAATGTTTTCAATATGTCTTTTATGTGAGTTTTGCTGCACCGGTTCATCCTTGTGTTTGTTTCAAATAAGCCTTGCTAGCCTAAACCTTGTATCGAGAGGGAATACTTCTCATGCATCCAAAATACTTGAGCCAACCACTATGCCATTTGTGTCCACCATACCTACGTACTACATGGTATTTTCCGCCATTCCAAAGTAAATTGCTTGAGTGCTACCTTTAAAATTCCATCATTCACCTTTGCAATATATAGCTCATGGGACAAATAGCTTAAAAACTATTGTGGTATTGAATATGTAATTATGCACTTTATCTCTTATTAAGTTGCTTGTTGTGCGATAACCATGTTCACTGGGGACGCCATCAACTACTCTTTGTTGAATTTCATGTGAGTTGCTATGCATGTCCGTCTTGTCTGAAGTAAGAGAGATCTACCACCTTATGGTTAAGCATGCATATTGTTAGAGAAGAACATTGGGCCGCTAACTAAAGCCATGATCCATGGTGGAAGTTTCAGTTTTGGACAAATATCCTCAATCTCAAATGAGAAAATTATTAATTGTTGTTACATGCTTATGCATAAAAGAGGAGTCCATTATCTGTTGTCTATGTTGTCCCGGTATGGATGTCTAAGTTGAAGAATAATCAATAGCGAGAAATCCAATGCGAGCTTTCTCCTTAGACCTTTGTACAGGCGGCATAGAGGTACCCTTTGTGACACTTGGTCAAAACATGTGCATTGTGATGATCCGGTAGTCCAAGCTAATTAGGACAAGGTGCGGGCACTATTAGTACACTATGCATGAGGCTTGCAACTTATAAGATATAATTTACATGATGCATATGCTTTATTACTACCGTTGACAAAATTGTTTCATGTTTTCAAAATCAAAGCTCTAGCACAAATATAGCAATCGATGCTTTTCCTCTATGGAGGACAATTCTTTTACTTTCAATGTTGAGTCAGTTCACCTATTTCTCTCCACCTCAAGAAGCAAACACTTGTGTGAACTATGCATTGATTCCTACATACTTGCTTATTGCACTTATTATATTACTCTATGTTGACAATATCCATGAGATATACATGTTACAAGTTGAAAGCAACCGCTGAAACTTAATCTTCTTTTGTGTTGCTTCAATGCTTTTACTTTGAATTATTGCTTTATGAGTTAACTCTTATGCAAGACTTATTGATGCTTGTCTTGAAGTACTATTCATGAAAAGTCTTTGCTATATGATTCACTTGTTTACTCATGTCATATACATTGTTTTGATCGCTGCATTCACTACATATGCTTTACAAATAGTATGATCAAGATTATGATGGCATGTCACTCCAGAAATTATCTGTGTTATCGTTTTACCTGCTCGGGACGAGAGCGAACTAAGCTTGGGGATGCTGATACGTCTCCAACGTATCGATAATTTCTTATGTTCCATGCCACATTATTGATGTTATCTACATGTTTTATGCACACTTTATGTCATATTCGTGCATTTTGGAACTAACCTATTAACAAGATGCCGAAGTGCCGATTCTTTGTTTTCTGCTGTTTTTGGTTTCAGAAATCCTAGTAACGAAATATTCTCGGAATTGGACGAAATCAACGCCCAGGGGCCTATTTTTCCACGAAGCTTCCAGAAGTCCGAAGACGAAACAAAGAGGGGCCACGAGGCAGCCAGAGCATAGGGCGGCGTGGCCCCTGCCCTGGCCGCGCGGCCCTATGGTCTGGGCCCCTCGCGCCGCCTCTTGACCTACCCTTCCGCCTACTTAAAGCCTCCGTGACGAAACCCCCAGTGCCGCGAGCCACGATACGGAAAACCTTGCGAGACGCCGCCGCCGCCGATCCCATCTCGGGGGATCCAGGAGATCGCCTCCGGCACCCTGCCGGAGAGGGGATTCATCTCCCGGAGGACTCTACGCCGCCATGGTCGCCTCCGGAGTGCTGTGTGAGTAGTCTACCCCTGGACTATGGGTCCATAGCAGTAGCTAGATGGTTGTCTTCTCCCCATTGTGCTATCATTGTCGGATCTTGTGAGCTGCCTAACATGATCAAGATCATCTATCTGTAATTCTATATGTTGCGTTTGTTGGGATCCGATGAATAGAGAATACTTGTTATGTTGATTATCAAAGTTATATCTATGTGTTGTTTATGATCTTGCATGCTCTCCGTTATTAGTAGATGCTCTGGCCAAGTTGATGCTAGTAACTCCAAGAGGGAGTATTTATGCTCGATAGTGGGTTCATGCCTGCATTGACACAGGACAATGTGAGAAAGTTCTAAGGTTGTGTTGTGCTGTTGCCACTAGGGATAAAACATTGATGCTATGTCTAAGGATGTAGTTGTTGATTACATTACGCACCATACTTAATGCAATTGTCTGTTGCTTTGCAACTTAATATCGGAGGGGTTCGGATGATAACCTGAAGGTGGACTTTTTAGGCATAGATGCAGTTGGATGGCGGTCTATGTACTTTGTCGTAATGCCCAATTAAATCTCACTATACTCATCATGATATGTATGTGCATGGTCATGCCCTCTTTATTTGTCAATTGCCCAACTGTAATTTGTTCACCCAACATGCTGTTTATCTTATGGGAGAGACACCTCTAGTGAACTGTGGACCCCGGTCCAATTCTCTTTACTGAAATACAATCTACTGCAATACTGTTCTACTGTTTTTTGCAAACAATCATCTTCCACACAATACGGTTAATCCTTTGTTACAGCAAGCCGGTGAGATTGACAACCTCACTGTTTCGTTGGGGCAAAGTACTTTGGTTGTGTTGTGCAGGTTCCACGTTGGCGCCGGAATCCCTGGTGTTGCGCCGCACTATATCTCGCCGCCATCAACCTTCAACGTGCTTCTTGACTCCTACTGGTTCGATAAACCTTGGTTTCTTACTGAGGGAAACTTGCTGCTGTACGCATCACACCTTCCACTTGGGGTTCCCAACGAGCGTGTGCTTTACGCGTCATCAGTGGTGGACAAACCTTTTAGTGCAAACAAGAGCGCAAGAATTCGCACTGGAGGAGCGGTTCCACGTCATTTCCTAGCTCCGAAAACATCTCTATCAGGCATTCACCATCCCTTCCACAATCTAATTTTCAATAATCAAATTGAAGGGACTCCAAAGGCAGCATTGCCTAGCCAGTGGGATATAGATCGTTCTAACACTGCAGGAGGGAAGGAGCCTGAGGCTGAAGAGTGGGGAAATAACTCCAAGAGCTGGGACTCGCCGTCGGAGAGACTCCTTAACCGCGTCGAGCACAATTCAGAGATGATTCGCAATCTCATATACAGGATTGACGAGCTTCAGGAGCTTATTGAGAAGCTTGTCAGGAATTCATCACCACCATCGCCAAAGGAGTAATTCATCATCGGTATTGGCATCCCCTTGGTTTGTTCCAAGCTTGGGGGAGTGCCGCGGTATCACATTATCACTACCTTTTACTTTTATTGTCAAGTAGTGTCATATCATGAGTAGGGAAGTTATCATATAAGATGGGTTGCAGTTTGGAAGTGTCTCTCCTTTAGTTGGTTATCTATGTATCCCTTGGTGTGAGTTATCGTTATGGAATATTAATGAGAAGTCTTATCATTTACATATTGCACATCTTATTCTAGTTTGCAATCTCTGTCATATGATTTACCTTGTTGTTAGTATTGGTATCACTTTGGGAGCATTGAATAAATCTATTTGGTTTTGGCAAACTTATCATTGGTCAATAGCAACAACACTTTGAGGTTTAAGTAGAAAAGAGAAATACATGTAGTTGTTTCATTGTCTTTCTTTCTTCTTAGCTCATAGCTTATTATTCTGAAGTTAAAATTGTTTGTGCTTACAAGGAAGATGCATGATTGTTTCTAATCACATGTATATTTGTTTGTTTCCTTCAACTCTTATGCTTGCTAATTAGCCTTGCTAGCCAAAGACTTGTACTGAGAGGGAATACTTCTCGTGCATCCAAACCTTAGCCCAAACCTATGCCATTTGTGTCCACCATATCTACCTACTACATGGTAATTTCTGCCATTCCAAGTAAATACTTCATGTGCTACCTTTAAACAATTCAAAACTTAGCAATTCTTATTTGTGTCAATGTTTCATAGCTCATGAGGAAGTATGCGGTGTTTATCTTTCAATCTTGTTGGGCAACTTTCACCAATGGACTAGTGGCTTCATCCGCTTATCCAATAATTTTGTAAAAGAGCTGGCAATGGGATTCCCAGTCCCAAATTAATTAAACTAAATAGACACTCCTCCATGGTATGTTATTGATGGGCGGCACCCGAAGGATTCGGTTAGCCATGGCTTGTGTAAGCAAAGGACGGGGGGAGTGTCATCATCATAATAAAGCTAAAATAAAAAGGCACTCCTTCATGGTATGAGATTGTTGGCAGGCACCCGGGGATTCGGTAAGCCATGGTTTGTGAAAGAAAGGTTGGAAGGAGTGCCACACAAAATGAAAATAATATGGGAGCCGCTCTTTGAAGGTTTGTCTGGCAAGGGGGTTAGAGTACCCGCTACCAGTCGTTGACAACAACAAACACTTCTCAAAATGTTACTTTTATTATCTTTATATGATTGCAAAACTGAAAAAGCTCTAGCACATGATTTAATCCCTGTTTCCCTCTGCGAAGGGCCTGTCTTTTACTTTATGTTGAGTCAGTAAACCTATTTCCCTCCATCTCAAGCAAGCATTTGAGTAGTTGTGATCAAACCATTATATTGTGATATGCTTCATCATGTTTTTATTCTTCCTTGTTTAGTACAAGTTTTATCTGAATGAATATAGCTTTGCAAGTTATCAATGATCATGAAGAGATCATTATGATTGAGTATGCAAGTTGTGCCATATAAACTTTAACATAAGAGCGCTGCTCAATGAGATAAATATAATCTGTTAATTGTTCTCTGACCAAGAATGAAGTTTGCCATCACCAACTATGATTTCTTATGCACCTTTATTTGTGATTACCTTATACTTGTTTCAAGTTGAGTTATATGAGGAAGTTGTTTACTATAATGTCTTGTGTGAATGAATATGATGCTTCTTGTCCGTATTTTATTTATCGACTCTTCACTCCATAAACATGTGGTCCTGTTTACTGAGTTCAGTCTTGCTTGGGGACAAGCGAAGTCTAAGCTTGGGGGGAGTTGATACGTCCAATTTGCATCACTATTTTATATCATAATTTGCTGTTATTCATTGATATATTTCATATTGGGACACAATACTTATGTTATTTCATCTATTTTGCATGTTTCATCATTATTGGAGGATCAAGCACCGGAGCCAGGATTCTGCGGGAAAAAGCACCGTCAGAACGCAATATTTCGGAAGATCAACTGTGGAAGGAAATTATACCAAAAATCCTATTTTTCAAGATGACGAAGGAAGCCAGAAGGAGGAGCCAGGAGGACCCAGGGTGGGCCCACACCCTAGGGCGGCGCGGCCCATGGCCTGGCCGCGCCGCCATGTGGTGTGGGGGGCCCACAGCCCCTTTCGCCTCCTTTTCTTCGCGAAACCCTTCGTCCCGAAGACCTAAGCCACAGAGGGTACCTCGCGAAGAGTTACAGCTGCCTCTGCGGGGCGGAGAACACCAGAGAGAAAAGAGCTCTCCGGCGGGCAGGAATCCGCCGGGGAAATTCCCTCCCGGAGGGGGAAATCGACGCCATCGTCACCGTCATCGAGCTGGACATCATCTCCATCACCATCATCATCATCTCCACCGTCATCACCGCCGTCTCCTCCGCAGCACCTCGTCACCGCCGTAGCAATTTGGGTTTGATCTTGATTGTTTGATAGGGGAAACTCTCCCGGTATCGATCTCTATTTGTTGTTGATGCTATTGAGTGAAACCATTGAACCAAGTTTATGTTCAGATTGTTATTCATCATCATATCACCTCTGATCATGTTCCATATGATGTCTCGTGAGTAGTTCGTTTAGTTCTTGAGGACATGGGTGAAGTCTAAATGTTAGTAGTGAACTATGGTTGAGTAATATTCAATGGTATGATATTTAAGTTGTGGTGTTATTCTTCTAGTGGTGTCATGTGAACGTCGACTACATGACACTTCACCATTTATGGGCCTAGGGGAATGCATCTTGTATTAGTTTGCCAATTGCGGGGTTGCCGGAGTGACAGAAACCTAAACCCCCGTTGGTATATCGATGCAGGAGGGATCGCATGATCTCAGAGTTTAAGGCTGTGGTTAGATTTATTCTTAATTACTTTCTTGTAGTTGCGGATGCTTGCAAGGGGTATAATCACAAGTGTGTATTAGTCCTAGGAAGGGCGGTACATTAGCATAGGTTCACCCACACAACACTTATCATAACAATGAAGATTATTTAGCCGTATGTAGCGAAAGCACTAGACTAAAATCCCATGTGTCCTCGAGAACGTTTGGTCATTATAAGTAAACAAACCGGCTTGTCCTTTGTGCTAAAAAGGATTGGGCCACTCGCTGCAATTGTTACTCTCGCACTTTACTTACTCGTACTTTATTCAACTGTTACATCTAAACCCCCTGAATACTTGTCTGTGAGCATTTACAGTGAATCCTTCATCGAAACTGCTTGTCAACACCTTCTGCTCCTCGTTGGGATCGACATTCTTACTTATCGAAGATACTACGATACACCCCCTATACTTGTGGGTCATCAGCCCCCGACGCCCTCCTTCGGACTACTTATTGCCTTCGACATAAAAACGCACGGGGAGAAGTCGAAGTCGCTAGAAAGCCTCCAGAACGCCGCCACATCGCGAAACTCCGTCTCGGGAGCCAGAAGTCTCCGTTCTGGCACTCTGCCGGGACGGGGAATTGGAGGAGATCATCGCCGCCATCACCACCGACGCCTCTCCATCAACCAGCAATGTTTCCCCCATCCATGTGTGAGTAATTCCCCCGCTGTAGGCTGAAGGGGATGGTAGGGATTGGATGAGATTGGTCATGTAATAGCATTAGATTGTTAGGGCATAGTGCCTAGTGTCCGTAATTGGTACTTTGATGATATTGTTGCAACTTGTTATGCTTAATGCTTGTCACTAGGGCCCGAGTGCCATGATCTCAGATCTGAACATGTTATTGTTTCATCATGATATTCATTGTTTATGATCTTACCTGCAAGTTGTATACACATGTCGTTGTCCGGAACCAATGGCCCCGAAGTGATAGAAATCAGGACAACCGGAGGGGATGGTAGTGATGTGAGGATCACATGTGTTCACGGAGTGTTAATGCTTTGCTCCGGTACTCTATTAAAAGGAGTACCTTAATATCCAGTAGATTCCCTTGAGGCCCGGCTGCCACCGGCTGGTAGGACAAAAGATGTTGTGCAAGTTTCTCATTGCGAGCACGTACGACTATAATTGGAACACATGCCTATTGATTGCTTTGTACTTCGACACAGTTTTATTATTATCTGCAAATGCCTTGCTATGATTGTTACATGAGTTTCTCTCATCCATGCAACGCCCGTTATCCGTCCCCGTGCCTGCCACTACAAGGAAAAGGCCTACCGCCGGCGAACCTAAAATGCCCATTGCCGGCGCACCACGAGCCCGCCGGTGCGAACGCGCCGGTGATAAATGGCCACTGCCGGCGCACCAGACAGTGCGCCGGCGATAGATGGATACTGCCGGCGCGCCTTCGACGCTTCGCCGGCAAAGGACATTTTTCACCGGCGCACCATCAGCTGCGCAGGCAGTAGTGCTTTCAGCACTGGCGCATGCCACGTGCGCCGGCAGTAGGTCATTTAGGTGCGCCGGCAATAAATTCGAAAATTATTTTTTCAGCTTTTTTCCAGCATATTACAATACATATTTGACAGCAGTATATATTTACAACGCAGTTCATATTTATACAGTATTACATGCAATATGAGAAGCACATAGAGAGCCAAGTTTCATTTCGGTATCAGTACACAAATACGCAAGTCTCGTTTCGGAATGTTGATTCATACAACACATGTGCATATGCAACACCGAACGACGAAGTTTCACAAAGTTAGAAGTCTTGGTACATAGTCGTCACAAGTATCGTCGTACACCTCACAATGTAGGTCCTAACCTAAACTACAATCACATAGAACATGACCAACATGGTCATGATGACCATCATCACGAAGGCCATGGTCTTCATCCGGTTCCTCCTCATGTCCCTCATCTCTCCCGCTAGATAACGGGCGTATCTTCCTTCCGCCTCCACCCTAGTGGGGTATCCCTTGTAGCTGTTGCCGCTGAAACGGTGCACCTGTCTCCGACAGTCCTCCCAGTCGTCGTAGACTCCAGGAACCCTCCCCTTGTACACGACATATGTCGTCGGCATCTCCATTCACAAGACAAGTAAAACGTTACTACCAATGCAATGAACAAGTGCCAACTCAAATAAGAGACAAGTAGTATGAACTAAATAGCATGTGCCTCATACTTTGTTGGTCGAAATAAATAATAACATACAGGGATGGGGTCAGTGAGGCTAGGTAGGATGCACAATAGATTGATATTTGTGGCCATCACACCAAGCCTCACTGGCCCCACCCCGGAGTGTACAAGTGACCGAACATTTTAATCATCGGCCAATGCAATTAAGAAGTGTGAACTCAAATAGAAGACAAGTAGTACGAATTAAATAGCGTGCCTCATACTTTGTCGGTCGAAACAAATATTAACATCCAGGGATGGAGTCAGTGAGGCTAGGTAGGATGCACAATAGATTGATACTTGTGGCCGTCGCACCAAGGCTCACTGGCTCCACCCCCGAGTGTACGATTGACCGAACATTCTAATCATCGGCGAACTCCAAATACGAGGCAAGTAGTGGTCGAGTAAATGCAAATAATTATTAAGCTATGTACGCCATAATCTTGAAATATATAGCAAAGTAAATGAAACTACAGACACATGTTCACATGCACATTCATCTATACCTAATAATAAAGAAAATAAGCCTTCTTGTTCGTCCGTCTTTTTGTTGCCCTTAATTTTCGACCAAATTACACGTACTGTCACCGCTTAAGTCAATAAAACGGTTGGTTGTTCCGTCCGCGTCGTTTGGGCAACCGAAGTACCTTAGGTGGGCCTTTCTGTCCGTTCCTCCATCTATACATAGGCTGGAGAACCTTTGGCCTGGCCCAGTAAATAAATACGTTGTACAAGAACTCCTAATCCTGATCGATTTGGAGGTGTTGTATCCGTGTCCTATAGAAACTCCGATGGGGTTCTCCCCTACTCTATTTTATATCTCACCGCCGCAGGAGCCGGACAGCGGGACAGGAGCCTTTGGCGGCCGCGCGCCTACAATCATGGGGCAGACATCTGTCCAGCAGCGTCCTGAACGCATCATCCTCGTCGGATTTTGCTACGAACGTGGAGGTCGGCCGCTGCACCGGAAACTGCCGTATTCGATCGAGCTCATCAACATGCCCATCTTCGTTGACAATCTCTTTGATCTCTTTGCTTATTCCAAGCATCCCACCGCCTCTTCGCGGGGAGGCAGCTAGAGGACAGAAGCGCTTAGGCTGGCACTACAACATCTGGAAGGAGGTAAGGAGCCGATGCTGCAGGCTGCACCTTTGCTCCGCCTCCGCAGATCGACCAAGAAGATTTGTGATCGAAAACTACACAATATCTGGACGTTTGTCCGCGGTGTAGAAAGAGATCGACCAAGAAGACGATATCGGTTTAGAAGATTGGTGGAGTACGCACCTCCACCGATTCACTCATCTCCGGTACATAGGAGGTCCAGGAGGAAGTCGCATCATCAAGGAGGCTGGCGCCGGGGCTGCCAACGCTGCTGATTCATCCTCTGAACTGAAGATCTGCTAAGCCAATTGTCCAACGACCGACTCCTTGATGTGTAGAGTGTCCCGATGAGCTCCGAGCAGCCACGATCTGCTCCCATGCGCTGGCAAAGTTGATCTGCTCGACCTCTTCCATAGCCTCAGCTACGCTGGTCCAGGACAAGGTCCACGCCGACGGACTGTCGTCCAGGTCGCCCAGGCTGATCCAGTGATATGTGTCGATTCATATTGATATTAATATGCTGAACTCCTCTACATATGTAGAACTCAATACGCCCACAAGTTCACTACATGATGCACGTCCCCATTGTTTGCAAAAAATTTCAAGTCTCTGCCTTAATGCTCTCATTATTCTTATCCACACGAGCAATCAGTTTTACCGATCAATTCTTTGATTGATCTCACGGATTTTGCTGTTATCAAAGCGGAAGTTGTCATCAGTGTTTTTTTGTGATTATTAGCACTTTATTTTGATGTTGCAATACAAAGCATGAAAAGTTCAGGGTTGTACAAGGTGAAGTACGTCGGGAAGAGCTTCGTCCAACACTAAACACCCTTTTTTTTGGTTTGCGCTTCTTTGGACTATTATGGAGATGTATATGTAAATTTTTTTATCAAAATTTTGTAATACTTGGAAATATATTTTTATGGTAGAGAGATCATACGCACCCGGGAGCCGAATTGAGTTTCTGGAACTTTAGTTACTAACATTACTTGAGAATATATAGTTTAAGCATGTATAACGTCTTTGTAGAGCAAAATTATGTAATTTGAGCAAGGAAGAGGGAAGAGAGCTCAAGGGGCGCGGCCAACTGTAGTAGAGGAGGAGGGAGGCGCCAATGGCGGTCGTCATCAACCGGACATCGCTTCGGCGCTGCTTACAGGCGTGGTGGCGCATCGAGCATCATGCGTTTTAGTATTTGTTTCTCCCGATGCAACGCATGGGCACTTTACTAGTACAACTAAATAAAAGCAACTAGTCGATTCTATGGGAATATATAGCAATTATTACAGTACGGAAGTTCAAGGACATATCGTTCAAGCTTTAGCAAGTGTTCCCGTCGTAGGATCAGGTTGTACGCCTAGGGGGAATGGACGGCAGCCCTCAAGCGAGTTGAACGGCCTCTCATCACGCGACATCTCCAAGCGGAGTTCTATCTCGTCATTAGGTGGTAGACCATAGCCGCAGAAGAACTCGCCAGACCTATTGTTGACATCCTGCAGGATTATCGTGCAAATGAACTGCTGGATGCGACCCCAGTTCTTTCTAATCTCTCTATCAAGGACATCCGCCATGTTTGCAAACCTGTTTCTGAGATTCTCTGGCAGCAACATGTCATCTGCGTACTTTATGTACTCCTGCATCTGAAGGATGGCGTACCACGCGTCCATCCCATTGTCGGGCGTCGACTGCCTGAGGCAGGGGAAGTTGGTTGTGTGGGTTAAGACCAAGCCTCCTCGGGATTTCCTCTCTACTTTGAGGGGGCCTGCCTTGTTGGCGAAGCCGGTGAGAGCATCATTGAGAAGGGCCTTGATGTGGGTGTAGTCTTTCTTGTGGTCCCTACCCGAGTCGAGATAGACTGCATGCGAGTGTTGCGGGTGCACGACGATGAGGGTGCAGAACTTGTCTCTGCGGAAAACACACGGATTAACCTTGGAAATGCAAATGGAGATATAGGATAGAATGGTAATGGGGGACTAGCGAGTGATTACTTACTCGGGGAAGTAAGGGATGAGAATGGCGCCCTTTTTAATGTTTGCCAGCATGAAATCCTCGACCTGCTGGGTGGCAATCGCCCGATCCCCAGCGTTGCAGATGATGCTCTCCCGCATATAGAAGGGGTCCATTATCGCGATGGTCGGCGTCTCCTCCTTAACAATCTGGGCAGACAAGCTAAGAGCAACTAGGCGAACCACACTAAAGTGGAGCGCTTGCATGCGATAGATGCTGAAGATGTCGTTGAACCGGATGAAGCACAACTCCGCGGGGTACTTCTCGACGAAGTTCATGCCAGTTGGCACCTTCGCCACCAAGAGAGGGTAACCAGGATCTTTTGATTTGAGAAGAAGGTTCTCCACATGCAAGACAGTCTCATGCAAGCTCCTCATATCCGGGGTGAGTTTCTTCACGACATGCTCCGGCAGCATCGGTTGACCCAAGTGATGCAGAGGTCGCCAATTGTTTGGCAACTTGTCAAGGAGTGGGACCTTGTCCTTGGATTTGGCCGCCGCCGCCTTGTCTTGGGCGTCCTTCTTATTTTGCCTCTTCCTCTTCTTGGGTTGTACTGATGGACCCTCCATCGCCGTAGTGGCCGTAGCACGGAGTGTGTTTGGGCTCAACATATTTTTGACGGCGGCGGTGGCGACCTCCTCAGGATTTTCCTCCTCAGTCGTTTCTTGAGAATCGAACAGCTTCTTGGAGCACACATATTTCAAGCCCGGCGCATCCTCATGGACAACTTGTGAAGACGTAGGAATATCCCATTGGAAGTTGTCACGTTCGTAGTCCTCGGCCTCTGGCGCAGCTGGCTGTTGTGGTGGGGCGCTGACCTGCAGCGCGGCCGTTCAGTGGGGCGATGACCACGGGCGCCGCTGGCTGTCGTGGAGGGACGCTGACATGTGGCGCCGCAAGGTGCTTGTCTTTGCTTGCCGTCGACCCCGAGTAGGTGTTGATCCGAATTAGGGTCTTCGGCCATAGCAGTACCCAACCCTTCAGTGAGGCCAGATTCAACGGGCTATCGTCATCAGCACCATGCGGTTGATTAGGAGGAAACAAATCCTCATTGCCCGGTAACGCCCGATCCACTTCAACCCGGTAAACGTCATCCGCCATATCTCGTGTGTGCCACTTCTTATCCAGGGGCCGAAGGATGGACCCCCTCGCGACGTCTTTGAGTTCGTCATTTACTCTCATCAGGAAGGTGCATGGTGATACGTCCAATTTGCATCACTATTTTATATCATAATTTGCTGTTATTCATTGATATATTTCATATTGGGACACAATAGTTATGTTATTTCATCTATTTTGCATGTTTCATCATTATTGGAGGATCAAGCACCGAAGCCAGGATTCTGCGGGAAAAAGCACCGTCAGAACGCAATATTTCGGAAGATCAACTGTGGAAGGAAATTATACCAAAAATCCTATTTTTCAAGATGACGAAGGAAGCCAGAAGGAGGAGCCAGGAGGACCCAGGGTGGGCCCACACCCTAGGGCGGCGCGGCCCATGGCCTGGCCGCGCCGCCATGTGGTGTGGGGGGCCCACAGCCCCTTTCGCCTCCTTTTCTTCGCGAAACCCTTCGTCCCGAAGACCTAAGCCACAGAGGGTACCTCGCGAAGAGTTCTGACCGCCTCTGCGGGGCGGAGAACACCAGAGAGAAAAGAGCTCTCCGGCGCGGGCAGGAATCCGCCGGGGAAATTCCCTCCCGGAGGGGAAATCGACGCCATGCATCGTCACCGTCATCGAGCTGGACATCATCTCCATCACCATCATCATCATCTCCACCGTCATCACCGCCGTCTCCTCCGCAGCACCTCGTCACCGCCGTAGCAATTTGGGTTTGATCTTGATTGTTTGATAGGGGAAACTCTCCCGGTATCGATCTCTATTTGTTGTTGATGCTATTGAGTGAAACCATTGAACCAAGTTTATGTTCAGATTGTTATCATCATCATATCACCTCTGATCATGTTCCATATGATGTCTCATGAGTAGTTCGTTTAGTTCTTGAGGACATGGGTGAAGTCTAAATGTTAGTAGTGAACTATGGTTGAGTAATATTCAATGGTATGATACTTAAGTTGTGGTGTTATTCTTCTAGTGGTGTCATGTGAACGTCGACTACATGACACTTCACCATTTATGGGCCTAGGGGAATGCATCTTGTATTCGTTTGCCAATTGCGGGGTTGCCGGAGTGTGAAACCTAAACCCCGTTGGTATATCGATGCAGGAGGGATCGCAGGATCTCAGAGTTTAAGGTTGTGGTTAGATTTATTCTTAATTACTTTCTTGTAGTTGCGGATGCTTGCAAGGGGTATAATCACAAGTGTGTATTAGTCCTAGGAAGGGCGGTACATTAGCATAGGTTCACCCACACAACACTTATCATAACAATGAAGATTATTTAGCCGTATGTAGCGAAAGCACTAGACTAAAATCCCATGTGTCCTCGAGAATGTTTGGTCATTATAAGTAAACAAACCGGCCTGTCCTTTGTGCTAAAAAGGATTGGGCCACTCGCTGCAATTGTTACTCTCGCACTTTACTTACTCGTACTTTATTCAACTGTTACATCTAAACCCCCTGAATACTTGTCTGTGAGCATTTACAGTGAATCCTTCATCGAAACTGCTTGTCAACACCTTCTGCTCCTCGTTGGGATCGACATTCTTACTTATCGAAAATACTACGATACACCCCTGATGACCCACAAGTATAGGGGGTGTATCGTAGTATTTTCGATAAGTAAGAATGTCGATCCCAACGAGGAGCAGAAGGTGTTGACAAGCAGTTTCGATGAAGGATTCACTGTAAATGCTCTGCACAAGTATTCAGTGGGGTTTAGATGTAACCAGATTGAATAAAGTACGAGTAAGTAAAGTGCGAGAGTAACAATTGCAGCGAGTGGCCCAATCCTTTTTAGCACAAAGGACAAGCCGGTTTGTTTACTTATAATGACCAAGCGTTCTTGAGGACACACGGGATTTTAGTCTAGTGCTTTCGCTACATACGGCTAAATAATCTTCATTGTTATGATAAGTGTTGTGTGGGTGAACCTATGCTAATGCACCGCCCTTCCTAGGACTAATACATACTTGTGATTATACCCCTTGCAAGCATCCGCAACTACAAGAAAGTAATTAAGAATAAATCTAACCACAGCCTTAAACTCTGAGATCCTGCGATCCCTCCTGCATCGATATACCAACGGGGGTTTAGGTTTCTGTCACTCCGGCAACCCCGCAATTAGCAAACGAATACAAGATGCATTCCCCTAGGCCCATAAATGGTGAAGTGTCATGTAGTCGACGTTCACATGACACCACTAGAAGAATAACACCACAACTTAAATATCATACCATTGAATATTACTCAACCATAGTTCACTACTAACATTTAGACTTCACCCATGTCCTCAAGAACTAAACGAACTACTCACGAGACATCATATGGAACATGATCAGAGGTGATATGATGATGAATAACAATCTGAACATAAACTTGGTTCAATGGTTTCACTCAATAGCATCAACAACAAGTAGAGATCGATACCGGGAGAGTTTCCCCTATCAAACAATCAAGATCAAACCCAAATTGCTACGGCGGTGACGGTGTCCAGCGGTGGAGACGGCGGTGATGATGGTGGAGATGATGATGATGGTGATGGAGATGATGTCCAGCTTGATGACGGTGACGAGGGCGTCGATTTCCCCCTCCCGGAGAGCTCTTTTCTCTCTGGTGTTCTCCGCCCCGCAGAGGCGGCTGTAACTCTTCGCGAGGTACCCTCTGTGGCTTAGGTTTTTGGGACGAAGGATTTCGCGAAGAAAAGGAGGCGAAAGGGGTCGTGGGCCCCCCAAACCACATGGCGGCGCGGCCAGGGCATGGGCCGCGCCGCCCTAGGGTGTGGGCCCACCCTGGGTCCTCCTGGCTCCTCCTTCTGGCTTCCTTCGTCATCTTGAAAAATAGGATTTTTGGTATAATTTCCTTCCACAGTTGATCTTCCGAAATATCGCGTTCTGATGGTGCCTTTTCCAGCAGAATCCTGGCTCCGGTGCTTGATCCTCCAATAATGATGAAACATGCAAAATAGATGAAATAACATAAGTATTATGTCCCAATATGAAATATATCAATGAATAACAGCAAATTATGATATAAAATAGTGATGCAAATTGGACGTATCAACTCCCCCCAAGCTTAGACTTCGCTTGTCCCCAAGCGAAACTGAGCTCGATAGACAGGACCACATGTTTATGGAGTGAAGAGTCGATAAATAAAATACGGACAAGAAGCATCATATTCATTCACACAAGACATCATAGTAAACACCCTCTTATAATTCAACTTGAAACAAGTATAAGGTAATCACAAGTAAAGGTGCATAAGAAATCATAATTGGTGATGGCAAACTTCGTTCTTGGTCAGAGAACAATTAACAGATTATATTTATCTCATTGAGCAGCGCTCTCATGTTAAAGTTTATAAGGCACAACTTCTATACTCAATCATAATGGTCTTTTCATAATCATTGATAACTTGCAAAGCTATATTCATTCAGATAAAACTTGTACTAAACAAGGAAGAATAAAAGACATGATGAAGCAAATCACAATATAATGGTTTGATCACAACTACTCAAATGCTTTCTTGAGATGGAGGGAAATAGGTTTACTGACTCAACATAAAGTAAGAGACAGGCCCTTCGCAGAGGGAAGCAGGGATTAAATCATGTGCTAGAGCTTTTTCAGTTTTGCAATCATATAAAGAGAATAAAAGTAACATTTTGAGAGGTGTTTGTTGTTGTCAACGACTGGTAGCGGGTACTCTAACCCCCTTGCCAAACAACCTCCAAAGAGCGGCTCCCATATTATTTCATTTTGTGTGGCACTCCTTCCAACCTTTTCTTTCACAAACCATGGCTAACCGAATCCTCGGGTGCCTGCCAACAATCTCATACCATGAAGGAGTGCCTTTTTATCTTAGCTTTATTATGATGATGACACTCCCCCCAACCTTTGCTTACACAAGCCATGGCTAACCGAATCCTCGGGTGCCGTCCATCAATCACATACCATGGAGGAGTGTCTATTTAGTTTAATTAATTTGGGACTGGGAATCCCATTGCCAGCTCTTTTTGCAAAATTATTGGATAAGCGGATGAAGCCACTAGTCCATTGGTGGAAGTTGCCCAACAAGATTGAAAGATGAAACACCACATACTTCCTCATGAGCTATGAAACATTGACACAAATAAGAGATACTAAGTTTTGAATTGTTTAAAGGTAGCACATAAAGTATTTACTTGGAATGGCAGAAAATACCATGTAGTAGGTAGGTATGGTGGACACAAATGACATAGGTTTGGGTTAAGGTTTGGATGCACGAGAAGTATTCCCTCTCAGTACAGGTCTTTGGCTAGCAAGGTTAATTAGCAAGCATAAGAGTCGAGGGAAACAAACAAATATACATGTGATAGAAACAATCATGCACCTTCCTTGTAAGCACAAACAATTTTAATTTCAGAATAATAAGCTATGAGATAACAAGAAAGAAAGACAATGAAACATCTACATGTATTTCTCTTTTCTACTTAACCCTCAAAGTGTTGTTGCTATTGACCAATGCTAAGTTTGCCAAAACCAAATAGATTTATTCAATGCTCCCAAAGTGATACCAATACTAACAACAAGGTAAATCATATGACAGAGATTGCAAACTAGAATAAGATGTGCAATATGTAAATGATAAGACTTCTCATTAAAATTCCATAACGATAACTCACACCAAGGGATACATAGATAACCAACTAAAGGAGATATACTTCCAAACTGCAACCCATCTTATATGATAACTTCCCTACTCATGATATGACATTACTTGACAATAAAAAGTAAAAGATAGTGATGATGTGATACCGCGGCACTCCCCCAAGCTTGGAACAAACCAAGGGGATGCCAATACCGATGATGAATTACTCCTGCGGCGATGGTGGTGATGAACTCCCGTCATCAAACTTCCAAGGAAGAGGCTCTCCATCAAGAAACGTCCTCTTGGTCTCTGGAATCCTGAATCTAGCAGCACGTCTTATGTATTTATACCTGTTTTCATACTCACGATTCTGATTACGAACGTCATAGAGTTGTGCTTGGAGCTTGTTGGTGGTGTCGTGAAGTGAGAGGATATCGCCCCAAAGCTTTGCAGTTTCCTTCTCATGTTCAGCAATGAGTTCGGACACAATCCTGTGGAAGATATCCACCTCACGCTCAGCCATCTTCTTGTATTTGAAAACCTCTTGTTCTAGCTTCTCCATCCTATCTTCCAAGCTTCCTTCTCCTTTAGGACCCTGGACATCCTTGATCTGCAGTTCTCCTTCAACGAGCAGCAACTCCTTGGGGTGCATCCTCAGCTCCTCCATGTACAAGTTGCCAACATCCTTGCCGGAGCTGTCCTTCGGAGTTTCCGACGAAGACATGATGGCTCTAGATCCGAAGCAAATCCTGGCAGAAACAGCTCAAAACAAAACACGTCGAGAAAACGATATACGGGCCTCCAGGGGTCCGGGGGATTATATAGCAAAAAATTTCATGACAAACAGAAAGTACCAGATCGAACCAGAGTCGGAAAGGGGCGACGGGGCGGCCAGACCATAGGTCGGCGCGGGCCCAGGTCAGGCCGCGCCGCCCTATGGTGGCACCCCCTCGTGCGTCCTTTCCACTCCGTTTCGAACTCGTAATTTTTCATATTTTCCAAAAACAGCAAAAATATTGTTCGGAAAGTAAATTGCGTACTTTTCATTACCAGATCTTGTTACCTATTCAAAGTCGAGTTCGCGGATTTGTCAATTTGCCCTTTGATGAAAGCCTCCGGTGTTTCCACTTGAATAATATCAACATCAACATTATAAGAATCACCCGAGATATAATGCTTGAGTCTTTGTCCATTCACCACTTGCGTGGCATTGCCTTGGAGAGAGCTAATTTTAATTGCTCCTGAACGATACACCTCCTCAACAACATACGGTCCTTCCCATTTCGAGAGTAATTTCCCTGCAAAGAATCTGAGACGAGACCGATACAATAGGACTTTATCCCCAATATTAAATTCTCTTTTAATAATCCTTCTATCATGCCATTTTTTAACTTTCTCTTTAAAGAGTTTAGCATTTTCATAAGCTTCACTTCTCCATTCATCTAGAGAACTTAATTGCAACAATCTCTTATCACCGGCCAGTTTAGGATCTTTATTTAATTCTCTAACAGCCCAATAAGCTTTGTGCTCTAGTTCTAAAGGTAAATGACAAGCTTTCCCATAAACCATTTTATAAGGTGACATTCCCATGGGATTTTTATAAGCAGTTCTATAAGCCCATAGTGCATCCTTCAATTTACTAGCCCAATTTTTTCTAGTTTTATTAACGGTCTTTCTCAAAATAGATTTAATCTCTCTATTTGATAATTCTACTTGACCACTAGTTTGAGGATGATAAGCGGAAGCAATTCTATGATTAATACCATACTTAGCAAGAGTTTTTCTAAAACCTCCATGAATAAAATGAGAACCTCCATCAGTCATAATATATCTAGGCACTCCAAATCTAGGAAAAATAATATCTAAAAGCATTCTTAAAGAGGTCTCACCATCAGCACTTTTTGTAGGTATAGTTTCCACCCATTTAGTAACATAATCAACAGCACCAAGTATGCGAGTGTTACCTTCTGAAGACGGAAAAGGCCCCATGAAGTCAAATCCCCAGCAATCAAACGGTTCAATAACAAGAGTATAATTCATAGGCATTTCATTACGTCTGGAGATATTACCAACCCTTTGGCATTCATCACAAGATAAAATAAACTTTCTCGCATCTTTGAAGAGAGTTGGCCAATAAAAACCTGATTGTAGAACCTTTTGCGCGGTTCTTTCTCCGGCGTGATGTCCTCCATAAGCACTACCATGACATTTACTCAATATCTCTTGTTGTTCATATTCGGGAACACATCTTCGCATAATACCATCCACTCCTTCTTTATATAAGTGTGGGTCATCCCAGAAATAATGCCTCAAGTCATAAAAGAATTTTCTCCTTTGCTGAGCTGAAAAGGTTGGAGGCAAGTACTTGGAAACAATAAAGTTAGCATAATCAGCATACCAAGGACTGTCTCGCGAGCTCACCTTTATTACAGCCAATTGTTCATTTGGAAAACTATCATTAACAGGAACAGGATCATAAGCAATATTTTCCAATCTAGACAAGTTATCAGCAACAGGATTATCAGCACCTTTCCTATCTACAATATGTAAATCAAATTCTTGCAAAAGAAGTACCCATCTAATAAGCCTAGGCTTAGCATCTTTCTTTGTCATAAGGTATCTAATTGCAGCATGATCAGCATGAATAGTAACTTTTGAATCAACAATATAAGGTCTAAATTTATCGCAAGCAAAGACTACAGCTAATAATTCTTTTTCAGTTGTAGCATAATTTCTTTGAGCAGCATCAAGAGTTTTACTAGCATAATGAATAACATTCAGTTTTTTATCTACTCGCTGTCCAAGAACAGCGCCTACAGCAAAATCACTAGCATCACACATAATCACTAGCACCGAGTCAGAGGTGGGCCGCGATCAAGATGGAGTTAAAGAATATACATAGAAGAGTTACGAGAATCGGCCTGTTATACAAAGTTGGGCTAGTCTGCCCTTGTATCTGTAATATAGTAGATCGCATCTTAGATTAGAAGATAGAGTTTTACCCGTGCACGGTTAGGTGCACGCCTAAATTAGAAAGTCCCCTGGACTACAAATATGTATCTAGGGTTTATGGAATAAACAACAACCAACGTTCAACCAACCAAATCAATCTCGGCGCATCGCCAACTCCTTCGTCTCGAGGGTTTCTACCGGTAAGCAACATGCTGCCTAGATCGCATCTTGCGATCTAGGCAGCACAAGCTCCACGTTGTTCATGCGTTGCTCGTACTGAAGCCTTTTTGATGGCGAGCAACGTAGTTATCATAGGTGTGTTAGGGTTAGCATAGTTCTTCGTGTAACATGCTATCGTAGTGCAACCCTTGCATGTCTAGCCGCCCTTACACCTATCTTAGGTGTAGGGGCGGCACCCCGCTTGATCATTATTTAGTAGATCCGATCCGTTACGGTTGCTCCTTGTTCATCAAGGATTAGTTTAATATCTGCAATAGTTAGGCCTTACAAAGGGCTGGAGGATCCAGCGGCACGTAGGGTGTCGTTTGCTAGTCCTAGACAGGATGTTCCGGGGATCAACCTCGTGTTGGTTTTTAGGCCTTGTCTAGGATCGGCTTACGATCACCGTGCGTGGCCGCGAGGCCCAATCCTGAGTAGGATGATCCGATTATGCGGTGAAAACCCTAAATCGTCGTAGATCTCATTAGCTTTATCTTGATCAAGCAGGACCACCATATATTCGTGCACCCCGTACGAATCATGGGTGGATCGGCTCCTTGAGCCGATTCACAGGATAACCTGAGAGCCGATCGAGGCTCGTATTTAATGTTTACGTGTATGCCATGCAGGAAACTAAGCGAGGCATCTCCATCACCTTCCTGGCCAGGTATAGGTCAGGTGGCACGCCCTTGCAATCAGCATCGGACGTGTGACCAGAAGGCTTTGCGGGCCGTCGCTCGGAGGGACCTCGGCCAGCCGCAGCCCTAGGTTGTTCCCGGCTCTACGGTGTTGCCCGTCGCTGCCCGTCGGTGGGTTTTGGACGTCAACACATTCTGGCACGCCCGGTGGGACAAGCTTCTGCATCAACCGCATCGCCATCTACATCTGAGATGGCGGACGGCACGCCAGTCACGTACGAGGATCTGACCGACGAGCTCAAGAAGAAATATGACGAGATCAAAGTCATCCTCGAAGCCGACCTCATCGGCTCTTTCCACAGAACCCGTTCACATGGCATCAGGTGGAAGGGGTTCTCGCCCAATGGTGCACTAGATGGGATAGACCTCTCTGCCCCGTCAGAAGAACGCACCAGGTCCCTGCGGCAGGAGATCAACTACTTGGTGGCTCACTCGCTACACCGCCACTCTGAGAACCTGGTCAACACGTTGGAGCGTGTCGCTCTTCGCGTAATCCAGGAGATCATGAGGCACCAATACTCGCCGTCAGGACCAGCTCTCGGGACGCATCAAGGAGAGTTGCCAGTCCAGTCCCGTACACCGCTGCCATATGCGTTGGCAGCACCAGAAGTGCCGGCTTCACCGGCATTCGTCGTCTACAAGATCGGTGGTGACCCTAGTGACTACCAGTTCTTGCCTGAGGCGCCTAAGGAGATCCCTCACGGGTACACGTGCACGTATGTGCCAGATTGTGGTAACTGGACACTCACAAACCAGGCCACAGCATCAGGGACTTCTGGGAAAACAGGAGGGACGTCAGCGACAGAGCTTGAGAAGCAGACGTGGCTAACTAAGTACGCCACCCCGACGAACCTCCAGAGCCCGACTCCTGCAGTTGGCTCAGAGCTGGAAAAGCAAGCATGGCTGGCTAAGTACGCCACCCCGGCGAATCTTCAGAGTTCAACTCCTGCAGCCAGCACAGCGAATCAGATCAGTACCATACTGAGAGATCAGTTCGGCATGGTACCGAAAAGGAGGGCAATCGGCTATTCCAAGCCGTACCCCGACGACTACGAGATGATCCCGCTGCCACCTAAATATCGGCTCCCTGATTTCTCCAAATTCAGTGGATCAGATGGGTCTAGCTCCATCGAGCACGTAGGCCGATATTTGGCACAACTAGGACCGGCTTCAGTGTCGGATCAACTACGCGTGAGGCTCTTCTCATAGTCCCTCACGGGATCGGCTTTCGGATGGTACACCTCGCTACCACCAGACTCCATCCGGACTTGGAAGCAGTTGGAAGAGCAGTTCCATATGCAGTACCATTCAGAGGCTTCCGAGTCTGGCATTGCCGATCTAGCACAATTACGTCAGAAGCGTGGGGAAACAGTGACAGAATACATCCAGCGCTTCAGGAATCTTAGGAACCGATGTTACTCGGTTCGTATAACTGAAAAGGAAGCAGTCGAGTTGGCAGTAGCGGGCCTCGCAACACCGCTCAAGGACATGGCCTCCCAAGCAGACTATCCCTCACTGGCGCACATGGTTCAGAAACTTTCAGCATATGAGTAGCGCCACCCGGACCTGTACCAGGACAAATTCAAGCGTGCAGTAGTCCTGGTCGATGCAGAGGAAGACGAAGTTTCTGCGGGAGATCAAGAGGTAGCAGTGGCTGAATGGACTTGGGGGGGATCCCCGTGTCCTGCAAATGGGTAAAGCCACCAGGCCCGCCCCGGGGGTTTGATTTTGACGTGACCAAAACTGAGCAAATCTTCGACCTCCTGCTCAAGGAGAAGCAGTTGACGATTCCTGAACGTCTCAAATTCCCCACGGTGCAAGAGCTGAACGGAAAGCCATACTGCAAATGGCATAACTCGCTCTCCCATGCCACCAATGACTGCAGGGTATGGCGTCAGCACATCCAAGCGGCGATAGAAAAAGGGCGGCTGATTTTCAACCAGTACGCCATGAAGGTCGACACCCAACCCTTCTCCGCCGTTAACATGGTAGAATGCACTTACCCTGAAGGTTGCCAGCCAGGATCCGCGTTTGACATCAACATGGTAGGACCTGGGCACCACTCTGGCAAAGATGGAGACGAGGGCAGCTGCTCTCGTAGCAAGGACACAGAGGAGGCCGTTCCACGCGATCGGCTCCGTCATGATGGCAAGCGCTACGTCACAGAGGGAGAAGTGAAGAACATGAGATATCAGCGACCCCTCTCTGATCACCTCCTCAACAAGTATGTAAGTCAGTATGACCAACACCGACGGTCCAGCTATGATGATGAAAGAGAAGCCAGAAGACGTCGTCGGCATGATCGCGATGAGGAGGAGCACGAGCGACGTGCCAAAGGAGAATCAAGGGAGCAAGACGACAACGACAGGCACTGGGACTGCCCCTTCTTCAGACACTGCTGGGATTTAGGAATGAGCCGATTGCCCACAATCGGCAATTGCCCAGAATGCAACCAGAAGAAGAAGGAGGCAGCCAACGTGTCTGTGTTCAGGCGCTTAGGGCCTCTCCCGCCACAAAGCAAACGCGCTGAGTCCCCTCGGTGGGCGGATCTCGAGGATTCAGAAGACGAGGGACAAGAAGAAGAAGACAGGTACCACCGGCCAAGGTGGTGCCCTGATGGACTCAGCCGTTCCCAAAAGCGCAGGGTTCAGCGATTGCGCGGCCTGGAGGAAGCCGAAAGGTTATACTTGCATACGCTAAGGAAGGCAGGACCTGATCCGGCTGCGAAAGTTCAGCGAACCCTGGACGAAGAGGGTCGTCCACGGAAAATGGAGTGGCGTCCCAAGCAAAGGAAAGCCAATGATGAGACATCGGCTGGTACAAACATGGTGTTTATCCTCCCTTCGGAGTTCAGTGCTCCAGGATTAGACGAGGCACCTATGGCACAACTTGACTGCGGCCCACGGCCGGTTATCTTTGAGAAGCCACGAGAAAGAAGCTACAGACATCTGAAGGCCCTGTACTTGCGAGGTTACATCGATGGGAGGCCTGTAAATAAGATGCTGGTGGACACCGGAGCGGCGGTCAACATCTTGCCGTACTCTATGCTACGTCGGTTGGGACGCTCTAGCTCAGATCTAATCAAGACCAACGTTACATTGAGCGATTTCAACGGCCAAGCATCTGACGCACAAGGTGTTCTGAACGTGGATCTGACCGTAGGAAGGAAAACTATCCCTACAACGTTCTTCATCATCGATAGCACGAGCACTTATGCTGTTCTGCTAGGAAGAGATTGGATCCACGCCAACTGTTGCATTCCCTCCACGATGCACCAATGCATAATTCAGTGGGATGGAGATGAGTGTCGTGGTATCGTCACGGCATATGCCATAGGGTGGCTAATCGAAGTGGTTCCTGAGGGATCTCACGGCGGTATCCGGAGGCGGGTATGGGGACGCGTGACACAGAGGCGTACCCAGGTTCGAGGCCCTCCGATGGAGGTAACACCTCTACTCCTGCTAGAGTGTATGATGATGATCACACAGTACAATGGTGCTCCTAGAGCTGTATCCGGCTGCCCCTGGGAGGCTAAGATAGACGAAGGTCTCTCTCTCAGGGCAGTGCTAAGACTAGAGTGAAGTGAGAAATGATCGATCGGGGGATCCCCTGCACGAGAGGGGGTAGTGCGGCTTATATAGGCACCGGCACTTTACATATAAGACCCTATAGTCTACGGGCCGGCTTGGCCGGCTTCGGCTTCCGCTCCTTCCCGAGGCAATGACGTCAGGAGCCGTTGAGGCCTCATGGCCCGTCCCATCCGCCTGCAGCCACGGTCAGCGGTATGGAGAGGAGGTGTCCCTGTCGCCGTCAGCCACTGTAGCCAGTACGGCTCGACGTAGACCATGATGGCCTGTCCGGCGCGCGGCACTATTGCTCCACAGTGCCCCGCGCTTTACGGAGGATGAAGTCAGCGTGGACTTTGGGAACCCGGATCACCAACCCGGTTCCTTCCAGTGCAAGACTCGCCAGCCTCGAGTCGGTCTGAGGTACAAACCCCAGTCGGATATGGCTTGTAGAAGCCGGCCCAGCTACAGCATTGGTGGCCGTAGCCAAGCCGACTAGGACCTAGAGCCAGCCGGCTTCCGGACCAGCCGGCCGCGGCGCCAGCCGGCTGCTCCTCAGCCGGCCTTTGCCGCGAGCCGGCCAGTGGCCAGCCGGCTGCTCCGCGTCCATTGCCCTATCCGGGGTCTTCCCCCCGACATTAGCCCCCGAAGCTGGCAAGGTCCTGCGTTTAGAAGGACCTAGGCAGGTTTTCCTGGCTTTTCAAAATACACTTGACGGCACTTGGAGGGGCCGACTGAGAATTTCCATTCAGCCGGCTGCGCCCTCATCCGGCTCGTCCTTGCCGGCTGCCTCTAGCCGGCCGCTTTTTACACTTATGCAGCTTTTGCTTCCTTGCAAGTTTTGGCGGGGTCTCCGCCTTGTTGACGATTTTTTAGTCCGGGTTGGACTTGTTGTCCGGCTCCGGCTTGCAGCGCACCGGAGCCTCCGCCGCCTCGGGTTCTGCACCCGACTTGACCGGTCTGACGCCTGGCGCCGCGGTCGGTTCGTCTGGTCACGTCAGTGTCCCCCCGGATCCGGTGCGGTAGTGGGCGACGTGGTGTGGCCGTTTTCGGTAACCGTCGTGGACGTGGGAGGAGTTACGGCGCAGTCACGGCGGAGTAAATCCGGCGACGTGGGAGGAGTTACGGCCCACGACCGCCACTTGGAGGCCAACCGCCCGCGTCGGGTAGCTATAAATGCGGCGGGGGAGCGCCTCGAGGCGGCCACTTGCCATTTCTTCCTCCTCGCGTTCCTGCTCCCATCGCTCTCTCCTCTGCACGCTCGAGCTTGCCGTTGCTCCGGCGAACTTCTCCCGCTGGCGAACTCCGGCGGGCAAATCTCCACCGATCCGCCGCTGCCACTCCGTCAACCCGGCGCCACGGGGCCGCGCATCTCGACGGAGCGTCCTCAGCCGCCGTTGTCGCCGCCGCGGTCGCAAGGCTCCTCCTCGCCGTTCAGCCTCTCCTGGTCATCTTCTTCCTCGTCCTCGTCAATGGCGTCCCCCAGCGGATCGTGGAGGGGTTCCTACATGCAGGATGACGACATCGAACGGTTGAGGCGCCTCCGCCGGATTCCGTCGTCGGTGGTCTGTCGGGCGCCCGGCGCGGAGACGGAGCCCGAGCCGAAGACTGGCGAGCGCGTCGTCTTCGGGGCGCATCTCGACCGCGGGCTGGGACTGCCGGCTTCGACGTTCTTCCGGCGCTTCCTCGACCACTTCGGCCTCCAGCCGCACCACTTGCCGGCCAACGCGTGCGTCCTCCTGAGCTGCTTCGTAGCGTTCATGGAGGCTTACGCCGGCTTGTGGCCCGACATCGACTTCTGGAGCCGGCTCTTCTTCTTGAAGGCGCAGACCAACGATGGCCGCCTGCGAGCCTGCGGCGCCGCCTCGATCTACACCCGGCCTGGTACGCCATTCCCTAAGATCCCCACCGTCGACTCGGTGAAGAATTGGCAGATGTCGTTCTTCTACGTGCGCAACGAGGGGGCGCTCGTCGACCGGATCAACCTGCCGGAGTTCAATCCGGCCCCTCCAGTCGGCCGGATCAACTGGAGCCACAACGCCCGCTCAACGGATCCGGATGCGGAGGTGAACCTTCTCTGGGACTTCCTGGCGACAGCCACCGATGGCGGGCTGACTGCCGAAGATCTCCTCTGCACCATCGCCGAGCGCCGGGTGCTGCCGCTCCAGATGCGCACCCACAAGATCGGGCACATGTCCGGCCGGTTCGATCCGAACCGGACATCCAAGGCGCCGCTCACCAAGGCCCAGGTGGCCAGCCGGGTGAACCACATCACCAAGGCGAACCTGGCGGAGGACTGGAACTACGGGCTGAGGCCCTGCGACAGGGACCATCCGCCGGCGCGGGTAAGCCTTGTGTCTTCGCCATTTTCCGGCTTGCGGCTGTGGGGCCGACTTCCTTTTCTTCTGCCGACTTCCGGCTTGTCATATGCTCATGTTTTTTCTGTCTTTCTAGCTTTTTGAGCGCCAGAACGTCGAGGACGGCGACCTGGCGACGAAGCGGTGGACGCCGGATTACGTCGATCCGGCTGACCAAGCCGGCGACCATGCCGGTGACGACGACCTGCCGCAGGCGCCCGATCTAGGCGGCCAGGGGGAGCACAATCCGCCCCCTTCACCAGAGCACCCGGAGGAGGAGGAGCCGGCGACGTCCGGCACGGGGCCAATCCCCGCCGTGCCCCTTCGCGCAAGGCCGCCGAGCACCACGGCGACTTCGGCGCCCAAGGGCACAAAGCGAGCCGGCTCCACCGCCGCCTGGGAGGCGAAGGCGAAGAAGCAGCGCCGGCAGCAGCCGAGGCAGGTTCCGGAGCAGGCCGGGTAAGTTCTTCTTTTTCTTGTTTGATTCCTTTTCTTTCCTTACTTTTGTGCTTATCTTCTCTTTATTTGTCCGGCTAGGGCTCCCATCAAGTTTGCCCAGGGCAGCGGCTCCCGGCAAGCTCCGCGCGTCGCGTCGCCGCCGCCGCGCCAAAGGAGGGAGCCGACGCCGCAGCCTTCATCGCGCGCTCCTACGCCACCGCCGCCTGCGGGTCCTACGCCTTCCGCAGGGGCACCTTCCGCCGTGCCGTTGGCCTCAGCGCCTGATCGCGGCACGCGGGTCGAGCCGACTCGGCAGCCGACGCTGGATGACATGTTCCCGCACCGGACTCCCTTTCTGGACCCGGCTGCCGGGGCTGGGCGAGGCATGCCGCCTTCAATCGGAGCCGGAGCCGGCAGGGCTGCGCCTCGAACCGGCGCTGGCGCAGCTGCGCCGCCTGCGGCCGGAGCCGGCACCGGGCCCAGCGTCGTGGTGCTGGATGAGAGCCCGGAGGGCGCACCTCAGCGCCGGAGACGGATGCGCCGGAGCGTCGCCGCGGCCGCCGGGGCCGACGAGGATGAGCCAGCCGGGCGGGAGCCGGCCAGGGATGAGCCGGCGCGCGCGGAGGGCGCCGGCTCGCGCGCACTGGTGAGGACGGAGACCCCATCAGCGTCGCGGCAGGACCTGCACGTGGCCAAGGGCGCGCTTCTTCTTCAGGTGCCGTCCGCCTCCGACTCCAGCCTCGGCTCGGCTGCCACCATGGAGCAGGCGTGGCTCCGCGCTGACTCCTACGAGGTGACCAGCCGGGAGGGGAACCCTGGCCAAGCATCGGTGGGGATGTTCTTCTCCAGCCTGCAGGCCCATCTCAAGGCCAGGGCTGCGGAGACCGCGGCCGGCGTTGCCAAGGTGGAGGAAGCCGGCAAGGTAAGCTTTATCTGTTTTTGACTTGGTTACTATCCTGGTAGCCCTCCGAGGCATGGGCCGGCTGCTTGGAGCCGGCACGGGTTTCGCCTGTTCGACTGACTTTTTTCTTTTTCTTAGGCCGTGATGGACCGGCGCACCACTCTGTACAACCGCGCCGTCACCCATTACCACAAGGCCAAGCTGGAACGGGCCGACTTGGCTCGCGAGCTGGAAACCGCCAAGGGTAAGCTCTTGCTTCTTTCGACTTGTTGTCTTGTTTTCCTTTGTCTTGGTTGGCTGATGCCTTTTCTTCGGCCGCCTCGCAGTTGAAGCCGCTAGGGTCCCGCAGCTGGAGTCGGATCTCCGAGCCGCTCGCGCCCAGTGCGCCGAGAGCGAGGAGGCGGGCCGATCCGCCGCCGGCAAGCTCAAGCTGGCCGAGCAGGAGCTGACGCGGCTGCGCCTGTTGGAACAGAACCACCTCGCTGAGCTCGACTCCCTCCGGTCGGCGGAGAAGGAGAAGGTGGATGACCTGAGCCGGCGGCTGACGGAGGTGGAGAAGCAGCGGCTTGCGCTGCAGGAGGAGGTCACCACCAAGTCCACGGAGCTGACGGCTACCGCCAAGCGTTGGACCGACGAGTTTAGCGCGCTCGATCGCGGCTTGGCGGGTAAGTGCACATTTATGTTCTTTCCCTTTGCCGGCTTTCGGCTGTCGACTGCCGGCTATTGTTGGCAGCCGGCAGCAGAAACTTCTGATTTTTTGCTGTCCCCATCTTCGGGCTGGGGGCAGTCGGCTCGTGCCGGCTGCCGCCAGGCTTACTTTAGAGCTTTGGAATCTCCATCTTCGGGCTGGGGCAGTCGGCTCGTGCCGGCTGCCGCCAGGCTTTTTCTTCTATCCTTCGAAATCTCCATCTTCGGGCTGGGGGCAGTCGGCTCGTGCCGGCTGCCGCCAGGCTTACTTTAGAGCTTCGGAATCTCCATCTTCGGGCTGGGGCAGTCGGCTCGTGCCGGCTGCCGCCAGTCTTACTTTAGGACTTCGAAAATTTGCATTTTTCAGCTTATTTCGGCTTCAATGATTTCTGACTTGTTTCGTTTTGCAGCGGCCTTCCCGGAGACGCAGGACGCGGCTTTGGCGGCTGTTGGCGTCGCGCGCGAGTCTAGGCGGCAGGAGACCGGCGAGGGCAGCTCCGAATATTTCTCCATGGAGGACCACCTGGCGACCATGGCTGCTCGCATCGAGCCCATCACCAAGCTCGGCTGGGAGCTTCGGAAGGCGGCCGAGGAGCTGGTGCCGCTGCTGTGGCCTGAGGAGGCGGTGCCGCAAGACATCTCCGGCCTCAGCTCCCTGATGGAGCGGGCGCCGGACCGCTTCCTCGACTGGAAGGAGTCGGCCACGCGCGCCGGTGCCGACATGGCGCTGTCCTTTGTCCTTTCCTGGTACAACGAGGTGGACCTGGGGCAGCTTGAGTTCCGGCGAGCCGGCGTGGAGGGCAAGCTCCCAGCCGATCTCAAGGCCGCTCGCCTTGCTCGAGCCAGCACCATCGCCGAGTTCGTCGACAAGACCCTCTTTGTTGCGGATCCGAACCCTCCTATGTCCGATGACGAATACATGGAAGATGAGGAGGCGGAAGTCGTGCCCGAAGACGACCCGGCAGCCGGCTCCGCTGATGCCCCTCCGGCTTAGATTTCCTGCTTTCCAGTTCTTTTGCCAGACAATTTATTAAATCCCCGGGATGCCGGGTGCGTATGTAAGACAATAGTATCGCCCTTTAATTATGTCACACTTTAATGTGTTTGTTAATCATTTTGCGTGCCGACTTGCTTTCTTTCGACTCGTTCGCTTTTTCCTATCCGCCCCACTCTTTGGCTGTGCCCTTGCCGGTCGTACGTCCGACTTGCGATCCGTCGCCGGATCAAGAGCGGGCCGCTGGGTGAGGCTGACAGTATTTCGGTCGAACGAGCTGAATTCGGCAATCCGGCACTTATATGAAAAGTTGCAAGTCAACTCGCTCTTACTCTTTCCCTTAGTCGTTTTTCGCGTGCCGGCTCCCTAGACCTTACTCCCGCCAGCCGGACAGCCGGGTTGCGGTCTGTAGCTGGATCGGAAGCCGGTTGTCGGAAACCGGATCACGTTACTGAGCCGACCGCGTGAGAGGGTTCGAGCCAATTGGCGAAACAAGGTAAAGTGCGCGAAAACTTGTCGGAAACGGCGCTCTTGGCGCGTGCTTTTTCATAGCTCACAAAAGGGATACAAGGGATACATACATTCCTGCTCTCATGTGTAAAATGGGCGGAGTAACCTGACATTCCAGGGACGTTTAGTCTCCTCGTCAGCCTTGTCCGGCTTGTTTTTCTTAGCCTCTTGGGCATCTATGAGATAGTAGGAATCATTGCCTACTGCCTTGCTCACGATGAAGGGACCCTCCCATGGGGATGACAGTTTATGCTGTCCGGCTGTCCGCTGGATCAGCCGGAGCACTAGGTCCCCTTCTCGGAATGCTAAGGGCTGGACCTTCCGGCTGTGATAGCGTCGGAGGCTTTGCTGGTAGATAGTAGATCTAGACTCAGCCAGCAGCCGGGCCTCTTCGACCAGGTCTACTCCATCTTCGCGAGCTTCTTTGGCTTCAGCTTCTGTGTAGAGCTTGATCCTTGGCGCGTCATGCTCGATATCAGTTGGCAAGATGGCTTCAGCCCCGTATACGAGGAAAAATGGTGTGAAGCCGACTGATCGGTTTGTCGTTGTGCGCAGACTCCACAGCACATTGGGCAGTTCTTCAATCCAGCAGCCGGCTGCTCGCTCGAGCGGCTCCACCAGCCGGGGCCGGATGCCGGCTAGGACTAAGCCGTTAGCCTTTTCCACTTGTCCGTTGGACTCTGGGTGTGCCACAGATGATAGGGCCATCCGGATCCCCATTTCCCCGCAATAGCGAGAGAAGATGCCTTGGGAGAAGTTGGTGCCGTTGTCAGTGATGATGGTGTGGGGATAGCCGAATCTCACAATGATTTCCTTGAGGAATGTGACAGCTGTGGAGCCGTCTAGCTTCTTGATTGGCTTGGCTTCAATCCACTTGGTGAATTTGTCAATCATTACCAAGAGGTGTGTCATGCCGCCTCTCGCCGTTCTGAACGGACCCACCATATCCAAGCCCCATACGGCAAATGGCCATGTGATGGGGATGGTTTTCAAGGCGGAAGCCGGCTGGTGTCTTTGCTTTGCGAAGCGCTGACAGCCGTTGCACTTCTTCACCAACTCTTCTGCGTCCCTGAGCGCAGTCGGCCAGTAAAAACCGTGCCGGAAGGCTTTGGCCACTATGGCCCTGGATGAGGCGTGGTGTCCGCACTCTCCTTGATGGATTTCCCGTAGGAGTTCAATCCCTTCAGCCGGCTCGACGCACCGCTGGAACACCCCACTTACGCTGCGTTTGTACAGCTGGTGGTTGATGATGGTATAGGCCTTGGCTCTTCTCTCAATCTGCCTGGCCTGGACTCTATCGTCAGGCAGCACACCGTCGGTGAGGTAGGAGAGGAATTCTTGTGCCCATGAAGGTACGCATCTTATCTCGAATACGCTAACCAACAGGGCCTCCTGCGTGGGAGCTTCCGGGTTCGACTGCATGGTCGCCGGGTTCGGCTTGCTAGCCGGCGGGTTCGGCTTGCTAGCCCCCGAGTTTGGCGATGAAGCCCCCGGGTTGGACTGAGAAGTCCCCGGGTTCGGCATGGTAGCCGGCGGGTTCGGCTTGTTAGCCCCCGACTTGGGCGATGAAGCCCCCGGGTTCGGCTGAGCAGCCCCCGGGTCAGCCGGCACGAATATTGAATCCGAGTCCGGTGACGGTATGATGGACGGCTTCTTGAGAACCGCCAAGGCGATGCCCGGCGGAATGGCTTGCCGGGTTGAGCCAATCTTGGACAGGGCGTCAGCCGCCTCGTTGTTTGCCCGTGGCACGTGGTGGAATTCGCAGCCGTCGAAGAAGCCGGATAGCCGCTGGACATGGAAGCGGTATGAGGCCATGTTGGCGTCCTTCGCGTCCCAGTCGCCAGATGCTTGCTGTATGACCAAGTCGGAGTCGCCGAAGCAGAGTATGCGACGCACGCCAATCTCCTTGGCCAGCTTCAGCCCATGAATGAGCGCTTCGTACTCCGCCACATTGTTGGATGCGGCGAAGTGGATCTGCAGGACGTAGTCCAGCCGGTCTCCCTTGGGAGAGGTAATGACGATGCCGGCTCCCAAGCCGTTGCGCATCTTCGATCCGTCGAAGTGCATCTTCCAGTGTGTGGAATCCGGCACAGGCGGCAGGTATTGCATCTCAGCCCAGTCGACGAAGAAGTCCGCGAGGATTTGCGACTTGATGGCTGTGCGCGGCTCGTAGATGATGGTGTGGGCGGCTAGCTCCAGGGCCCACTTGGCAACCCGGCCGTTGGCGTCCTTGCTGCCGATGATTTCCGCCAAGGGCGCTGTGGCAACCACTGTGATGGGGTGCTCTTGGAAGTAGTGCTTCAGCTTCTTGGCCGCCATGTAGACGCCGTAGGTGAGCTTCTGGTAGTGGGGGTAGTTTTGCTTTGACTGGGAGAGCACTTCGCTGAGGTAGTAAACTGGGCGTTGAACCCGCTGCTCCCTGCCGGCTTCTGTGCGCTCCACCACCAGGACAACGCTAATCACTCGGTTGGTGGCTGCGATGTACAACAGCATCGGCTCCATTGAAGCCGGCGTTGCAAGGATTGGCGCGGTTGAGAGCACGCGCTTCAGGTCGCGGAAAGCCTCATCCGCCTGCGGTGACCAGACAAATTTGTCCGCCTTCTTCATCAGTTGATACAGGGGCAGTGCCTTCTCCCCCAGCCGGCTGACGAAGCGGCTCAAGGAAGCCAGGCAGCCAACAAACTTCTGGACGTCCTTGAGGCACTGCGGCAG